>NC_091270.1:45505000-48005000 GCF_042477335.2 Ovis canadensis | reverse complement strand
TTTCTTTATAGTCCAACTCTCACATCCATACATGACTACTGGAAAAACCATAGCCTTGACTAGTCAGACCTTTGTTGGCAAAGTAATATCTCTGCTTTTCAATATGCTATCTAGGTTGGTCATAACTTTCCTTCCAAGGAGTAAGCATCTTTTAATTTCATGGCTGCAGGCACAATCTGCAGTGATTTTGGAGCCCCCCCCCAAATAAAGTCTGACACTGTTTCCACTGTTTCCCCATCTATTTCCCATGAAGTGATGGGACCAGATGCCATGATCTTTGTTTTATGAATGTTGAGCTTTAAGCCAACTTTTCCACTCTCCTCTTTCACTTTCATCAAGAGTCTTTTTAGTTCCTCTTCACTTTCTGCCACAAGGGTGGTGTCATCTGCATATCTGAGGTTATTGATATTTCTCCCGGCAATCTTGATTCCAGCTTGTGCTTCTTCCAGCCCAGCGTTTCTCATGATGTACTCTGCATAGAAGTTAAATAAGCAGGGTGACAGTATACAGCCTTGACGTACCCCTTTTCCTATTTGGAACCAGTCTGTTGTTCCATGTCCAGTTCTAACTGTTGCTTCCTGACCTGCATATAGGTTTCTCAAGAGGCAGGTTAGGTGGTCTGGTATTCCCATCTCTTCCAGAATTTTCTACAGTTTATTGTGATCCACACACTCAAAGGCTTTGGCATAGTCACTAAAGCAGAAATATATGTTTTTCTGGAACTCTCTTGCTTTTTCCATGATCCAGCGGATGTTGGCAATTTGATCTCTGGTTCCTCTGCCTTTTCTAAAACCAGCTTGAACATCAGGAAGTTCACAGTTCACGTATTGCTGAAGCCTGGCTTGGAGAATTTTAAGCATTACTTTACTAGCGTGTGAGATCTTGAGCATTCTTTGGCATTGCCTTTCTTTGGGATTGGAATGAAAACTGACCTTTTCCAGTCCTGTGGCCACTGCTGAGTTTTCCAAATTTGCTGGCATATTGAGTACAGCACTTTCACAGTGTCATCTTTTAGGATTTGAAATAGCTCCACTGGAATTCCATCACCTCCACTAGCTTTGTTCGTAGTGATGCTTTCTAAGGCCCACTTGACTTCACATTCCAGGATGTCTGGCTGTAGGTGAGTGATCACACCATCATGATTATCTGGGTCGTGAAGCTCTTTTCTGTACAGTTCTTCTGTGTATTGTTGCCACCTCTTAATATCTTCTGCTTCTGTTAGGTCCATACCGTTTCTGCCTTTTATTGAGCCCATCTTTGCATGAAAAGTTCCCTTGGTATCTCTAATTTTCTTGAAGAGATCTCTAGTCTTTCCCATTCTGTTGTTTTCCTGTATTTCTTTGCATTGATCGCTGAGGAAGGCTTTCTTATCTCTCCTTGCTATTCTTTGGAACTCTGCATTCAGATGCTCGTATTTTCCTTTTTTCCTTTGCTTTTCACTTCTCTTCTTTTCACAGCTATTTGTAAGGCCTCCCCAGACAGCCATTTTGCTTTTTTGCATTTCTTTTCCATGGGGATGGTCTTGATCCCTGTCTCCTGTGTAATGTAATGAACCTCTGTCCCTAGTTCATTAGGCACTCTGTCTATCAGATCTAGTCCCTTAAATCTATTTCTCACTTCCACTGTATAATCATAAGGGATTTGATTTAGGTCATACCTGAATGATCTAGTGGTTTTCCCCACTTTCTTCAATTTAAGTCTGAATTTGGCAATAAGGAGTTCATGATGTAAGCCACAGTCAGCTCCCAGTCTTGTTTTTGCTGACTGTATAGAGCTTCTCCATCTTTGGCTGCAAAGAATATAATCAATCTGATTTTGTTGTTGACTATCTGGTGATGTCCATGTGTAGAGTCTTCTCATGTGTTGTTGGAAGAGGGTGTTTGCTATGACCAGTGTATTCTCTTGGCAAAACTCTTTGCCCTGCTTCATTCCATACTCCAAGGCCAAATTGCCTGTTACTCCAGGTGTTTCTTGACTTCCTACTTTTGCATTCCAGTCCCCTATAATGAAAAGGACATTTTTGGGGGGTGTTATTTCTAAAAGGTCTTGTAAGTCTTCATAGAATTGTTCAAATTCTGTCTCTTCAGCATTACTGGTTGGGGCATAGGCTTGGATTACCATGATATTGAATGGTTTGCCTTGAAAACAAACAGAGATCATTCTGTCATTTTTGAGACTGCATCCAAGTACTGCATTTCGGACTCTTTTGTTGACTATGATGGCTACTCCATTTCTTCTAAGGGATTCCTGCCCACAGTAGTAGATATAATGGTCATCTGAGTTAAATTCACCCATTCCAGTCCACTTTAGTTCGCTGACTCCTAGAATGTCAATGTTCACTCTTGCCATCTCTTGTTTGACAACTTCCAATTTGCCTTGATTCATGGAACTGACATTCCAGATTCCTATGCAATATTGCTCTTTACAGCATCAGACCTTGCTTCTATCACCAGTCACATCCACAGCTGGGTATTGTTTTTGCTTTGGGTCCATCCCTTCATTCTTTCTGGAGTTATTTCTCCACTGATCTCCAGTAGCATATTGGGCACCTACTGACCTTTCAGTATCCTATCATTTTGCTTTTTTCATATTGTTCATGGGGTTCTCAAGGCAAGAAAACTGAAGTGGTTTGCCATTCCCTTCTCCAGTGGACCACATTCTGTCAGAAGTATAAATTCCAATGGTAAGAAGAACAAATTATGATGAAGTTGCGCCAGTGCTGAGTAGAGTGTGGAATCTGCCTCTTGTCTTCTCAGCTGCTGCTAAGTCACTTCAGTCATGTTTGACTCTGTGCAACCCTATAGATGGCAGCCCACCAGGCTCCCCTGTCCCTGGGATTCTCCAGGCAAGAACACTGGAGTGGGTTGCCATTTCCTTCTCCAATGCATGAAAGTGAAAAGTGAAAGTGAAGTCGCTCAGTCGTGTCCGACTCTTCGAGACCCCATGGACTGCAGCCCACCAGGCTCCTCCATCCATGGGATTTTCCAGGCAAGAATACTGGAGTGGGGTGCCATTGCCTTCTCCGGTCTTAGCTAGGAAGTGGAAACACTGGGAAGTACGTGGGTACTTTACAGATGTGAGGTGAAGTCCTATGGTTAGGGTTTTCACAGTTCGCTCTGAGTTGCATGTCACCTTTCTGATGATCAGGGATACTGGCTAAATAGTGAATTTATTTTTACAGGAGAATCACTGTCCTTATTTGCTCCTCTAAGTTCAGTCTTTTATGAAGAGGCTCCCCGCTATTTTGCTGTGTGCTTTCTGGGAAGGATCTGCCCAAGGCTGATCTTTGTCTGCTGTTTCTAGTTTTGCTGGGTCCCCTTCTCTGTAGTAAGACATCATGGCATGAAGGGCCTCCAAAGCTACTTGGAAAATTGTGTTGCTGAGTGAACACTTCAGTTAGCTCAGTGGCCAAGAAGTCTGGGGCAGGACCAAGGTGTCAGGAGCAGGGCATGAATGGGTTCATGTTGATTGTACTTCAGAAAGTCCATGCCCTCTCAGAACACTGCCTTCACTCAACAGCTCTATACTGGACACAATGACCTTTCTTGCTTTCTTTTATTTTAAAAAATTATTTTATATGGAGGATAGTCAATTTACAATGTTGTGTTAGTTTCAGGTGTAAAGCAAAGTGATTTGGTTATACATATACAAATAGCAATTCTTTTTCAGATTCTCTACCCATATAGGTTATTACAGAATATTGAGTAGAGTTTCCTATGCTATACAGTAGGTCCTTGTTGATTATCAATTTTATATGTAGTAGTATATATATTTAATCCCAACCTCCTAGTTTGCCCCTCCCCCACATGTCCCCTTGGGTAACCCCAAGATTGTTTTCTAAGTCTGTGAGTCCATTTCTGTTTTGTAAATAAATTCATTGTGGGATCCTTTTAGATCCCACATATAAGTGATATCATATGGCATTTGTCTTTTTCTTTCATTTATTTCACTTAGTATGATCATTTCTAGACCTATCCTGGTTCCAAATAGGAAAAGGAGTACGTCAAGGCTGTATATTGTCACCCTGCTTATTTAACTTCTATGCAGAGTACATCATGAGAAACGCTGGGCTGGAAGAAGCACAAGCTGGAATCAAGATTGCCGGGAGAAATATCAATAACCTCAGATATGCAGATGACACCACCCTTGTGGCAGAAAGTGAAGAGGAACTAAAAAGCCTCTTGATGAAAGTGAAAGAGGAGAGTGGAAAAGTTGGCTTAAAGCTCAACATTCATAAAACAAAGATCATGGCATCTGGTCCCATCACTTCATGGGAAATAGATGGGGAAACAGTGGAAATAGTGACAGACTTTATGTTTGGGGGCTCCAAAATCACTGTAGATGGTGCCTGCAGCCATGAAATTAAAAGATGCTTACTCCTTGGAAGGAAAGTTATGACCAACCAAGATAGCATATTGAAAAGCAGAGATATTCCTTTGCCAACAAAGGTCCGGCTAGTCAAGGCTATGGTTTTTCCAGCGGTCATGTATGGATGTGAGAGTTGAACTGTGAAGAAAGCTGAGTGCCAAAGAATTGATGGTTTTGAACTGTGGTGTTGGAGAAGACTCTTGAGATTCCCTTGGACTGTAAAGAGATCCAACCAGTCCATTCTGAAGGAGATCAGTCCTGGGTGTTCTTTGGAAGGAATGATGCTAAAGCTGAAACTCCAGTACTTTGGCCACCTCATGCAAAGAGTTGACTCATTGGAAAAGACTTTGATGCTGGGAGGGATTGGGGGCAGGAGGAGAAGGGGACGACAGAGGATGAGATGGCTGGATGGCATCACTGACTTGATGGACCTGACTCTGGGTGAACTCCAGGAGTTGTTGATGGACAGGGAGGCCTGGCGTGCTGCGATTCATGGAGTTGCAAAGAGTCGGACACGACTGAGCAACTGAACTGAACTGAACTGAGACCCATCCCTGTTGTTGCAAATGGCATGATTTTATTCTTTTTCACGGCTGAGTAATATTCCTTTGTGCACATGTACCACATCTTCATTCGTCTGTTGATGCATGCTTAAGTTGCTTCCATGTCTTGGCTATTGTGTGGCAGTGAACACTGGAGTGTACAATTACCTTCCTCAGCTTTTCAGGTGCACAGACTGAGGCCTGGTTCTTGGGGTCCCAGGGGGACAGAAAGCCCTGTGACCAGATTGGCAGAGGACGGAACCAGGAGTTCTGTTTCCAGTCTGTGCGCTGGCCCCTGGATTCAGCAGCCTGGGGTCTGTGCCCCTGCAGGTGGAAGTATCAGGAAGGCAGTGTTTGCTGTTATCTTAGTCTGCTTATTTATACATTTCTTCTATTTTAACCGGGTGCAGGGGGCGGTGGGGGGACTTCAAATAAACAATGGTTGCTCTTCCACATCCTGGGGTGCAGGGAGGGCGGGAGACTGCAAATAAACAATGGTTGCTCTTCCACATCCTGCAGGACTTCTTCCTTGTTGAGTATACGCCATGAGGCGCATGCGCCAATTGCAGCTCACGCGCATGCGCACCACACACACACTCACACACATGCACGCACGCGCGCACACACACACACACACACACACACACGCACGCAAGTTTTCATATTAGTTTCCTGAGTTCATGGATAAAGTCCAGAGCTGCCAAAGCTCCCACTACTTTGCCATGTCACACTAATAGCTTCCAGATCCCATCACATATTAAATTCATGCGGCTTCAGCGAAGCCATCTATTTAATGCAATTCGCTAAATGCCTGCGCAGCCCCGCTGACAGTGACATATTAGTTTTGCTGCCTTTTGCAATCTGATATCTCTGAATTTGCCACCGTACTAAAGATTTGATTAATGTGGTTCCATTTGGATGCAGTAATTGGCTGCGACTGTTGTAGAAAATAATCAGGCTTTCATTCCTTACAAGTGCACGGACATGCTAATGAGAGAGTGGGTTAATTAAGCCCGCGGCAGAAAGCGACAGTTACTGATGACTGTTATGACAAACCACCGACTCGGCATTTGGGAGCAGGACAGCAAATTTGCACTTTATGAAATTACAGGAAAACTAGGACATAAGGAATAAATAGTTACATCTGTTTGGTGAAAGGGTGGGGAGAAGAAAGTGGGGCTCAAGGGGGAACAGAAAAGAATCTGGGAAGGGTGCTCTCCGGAGAGCAGGGCTCGGGGTGCTGGACTCCGAAGCCAGAGACACAGACCTCCTGGGCTTCTGTGGGTGCTATGGACTGTCCTTGAGTGACAAGGGGCTGGCAGTATGTGACACACCCAGTCTAGCCCTTGTGTTATGGACTTTCTGCAAGAGGACCAGCCGTAGCTCAGTTCCCTAGAAACAGAAAGGGATTCGGGGAAGGAGAGGGAGAGGTGAAGGGAGAAAGCAGGGCACACCTGCCCTGAACCCTCTCACCTGTGACAGCACCTGGAGAGGGGCGGGTGGTCCCAGGAAGGTTGTGTGGCCCTTGCCTCTTTCCCGAGAAGCTGGTCTATATGTCGGTCTCAGTTCAGTTCAGTCGCTCAGTCTTGTCTGACTCTTTGCGACCTCATGAATCGCAGCACGCCAGGCCTCCCTGTGCATCACCAACTCCCAGAGTTCACTCAGACTCACATCCATCTAGTCAGTGATGCCATCCAGCCATCTCATCCTCTGTCGTCCCCTTCTCCTCCTGCCCCCAACTAGGGTGACTCAAATGCCCAAGGCTATTTTGTTAGCTTTTCAACTGACTTTCTCTCTCCAAATGGATTTCTGCTTCTGGGTTTGCCGCTCAGAGCCAAATCCAGGCTCCCTTCTTTGCACTGGGCGGGGTGTCCTCAGCTCTGCTGGCTCCCGAGCCTCTCCACCATCCTTTTGTCTCTCTCAGCCATTTAGGTCTCAAGGGACTGAGATTCCTGGTTACCCTCTGGGGTTCTGCATGGTGTGTGGACTTACAAATACTTGATCTCTTCCTAACCAGCTTGGAAGGGGCCCCTGGAATCTCTCTGCTCTAGCGTACCATCAGCTTCATTTCAGTCATCGTTTATCTTTTTTATTCCTCCCAACCAATAATATTTATGGAGTACCTAATAGATGTGAAGCACTGTGCTGGGTATGAGGACGAAACAAAAATGAATCTTGCGTGGGCTGGGTCCTGCCTTTCGGGAGCTTCTGGACGAGTAGAGGAGATTTTCTCTATCGCAAAGATTTTCTAAATCGCACTGATGAGTGTGACAAGAGCAGAACAGATGACGAACCTGTGGGGATTCAGAAGGAACGAGACGACTTCTGTCCGGGCACAGGGGACGCTTGATAGAAAAGGAGGCTGTGAGCCCAGGCTGTGTTGGAAAGGGCGTGGCAGGTAGGGAAAACAGCAGGAGCAAACTGATGTGACTGGGTGACGGGGTGTGTTTGGGGAGAAATGGGAGACGGAGCTGGACAGTCATCTGGGGACAAGTGGCAAAGCGTCTTCAATGTCCCTGAGGAGTTCAAGTTTATTCTGCAAGTCATGGGGCATTATTGGATATTTTTGGAGTCCAGAATGTCAGAATCAGAGCCGCGCTTAAGAGAGATGCTTTGGGGAGCAGGAGCGTGGTGTAGGATGGCAGTTGGGTGGAGAGGTGTGGGGAGAAAGCAGGGGTCAGGGAGGAAGCCATCCTGGTGTCCAGAGAGCCTGGGCTGGACCTGGAAACAAGGGCTGTGATCGTGAACCCAGGTGGATCTTCTCAGGGTGGTAGGGCTACCCTCTTAGAGCAGCCGCCCTTCTAGGCTTGTTTTGAGCTCAGAGCCGGGGTAAGAAAATTCCTGGGGGCAATTTCTGAGCAGAGTAGGCTAACTATCACAGTTGAACTTGCCTCTGGTGACGAGTCTCTTCTGATACATGAAAAGAAGGGTTTACACTGTAGACACAGGAGCTCGTATCTGCTTCTGTGTTTAAGAAATGCGGCAGCAGAAAGCTCGCTAAGTTGTTGAACTCCATTCTGTCCACAGAAGCCCAGTTTGTGGATGACAGTCCAGGAACTCCACTGGGTGCCCTGGGAGGGCATCTATCCAGTGGTCTGGTATTCTTTATGTCCTTAGGTCATCTGTTCTCCCCACCTGCCCATCATCACTTTCCCCCCAATCCCACTAAAAAAGATATGAGTTTGGGGGTTGGCCAAAAAGTTCATTTGGTTTTTACATGAGATCTTCAGAAAAATCTAAACAGACTTTCTGGCTAACCCAATATATACATGAATTCCCTAACTCCAGTATTCTTGCCCGGAGAATCCCATGGACAGGGAAGCCTGGCAGGCTACAGTCCATGAGATCGCAAAGAGTCAGACACGATTGAGTGACTAACATTTCACTTTTTTCTTTTACATAGTCCAACACAGGTAGCAGCAGGGTAAGAAGGACATTCTGTTTACTGAAGGCCTACCATGGCCAGGACCTTACTTTATTTGTTATAATTCTTACCTTATGAATGAGGACACTGGAACTCAGAGATGTACAATAGCAGTCTAAGTTTGCATCACTAGCAAGGGGCAGGCAGGGCCAGGTGTAAGAACTGGATCTGTCTGATATAAAAACTGGGCTCTTTCTCTTGAGAATTGTTATTTATTTATTGGCTGTGCTGGGTCTTTGTTGCTGCACATGAACTTTCCCTCTTTGCTAAGAGTGGGGACTACTTTCTAGTTGCGGAGCATGGTGTCTAGAGCACAGACTCAATAGTTATGGTACGTGGGCTTTAGTTGCCCTGTGGCATCTTCCTGGACCAGGAAATGAAGCCTTGCCTCCTGCATCGGCAGGTGGATTCTTAACCACTGGACCATCAGCAAAGTCCCAGGAATTCTTTCTGTTACATGGGATCTTAGTAAATTTCTTAAGCCTAGACTCAGTTTATGCTCTGGCTCTGGCATGAGCCTGTCTTTCCTCTTATCCCATCTTGAATCCTTCATCACAGCAGGTATATGCTGTCCAAAGAGGGGCTTGGACGCTTGAACGCATGAGTTTTGTAACTCACCGTGTTCTAGGTGCTTCATGTTGGTGTGTTGAAGGAGTTCCACTGTTCCAGCCATGGGCTTTTTTTCCCCAAAACTCTAAGCTTTTTACTTTGTATTGGGGTACAGTCAATTAACAATGTTGTGAGTTTCAGGTGAACAGAGAAGGGACTCAGCCATGTACATACATGTATCCATTCTCCCCCAAATGCCCCTCCCATCCAGGCTGCCACATAACATTGAGCAGAGTTCCTTGCGCTGTACAGTGGGTCCTTGTTGGTTACCCATGTTAAATATAGTCGTGAAGAGTTTTCACTGAGTCTGGAAGGAGATTGGAAAGTATAGACCCAGAGAGGTAGACTTTGGCCCACATGGTTGACATGTCCTTGGCGAGTGTGGTAGCCTTACAGTCCAGGACTGAGCCATCCTTTGAAAAAGCCCCAGAGAAAGGGGGAAAGGTATCAGTGACTCTAAGGAGAGCAGGTGCCTAAGGAATGGGGTGGGGCCCCTCGAGTCATTGGGAATCATCGCCCCTCACTTACGAGAATAATGAGACCCTCCCAGACCCGCCTCCAGCCTCCATCTGGGTGAGGTTTAGCAGCCTGGGCACCTGGGCTTGCCTGGGCATAAGTGATTTGGACCGAGAATTTTATGGTCTGCAAATGGCTTTCAAATGTGCTTGGAATTACCCAGAGCACATTTTCGACACTTCGGTTGCCATCTTCATATTTTTTACTATTTGCAGCTTACCTCCGTACCATCCTTTTCTCTTTCTCAGCACTTCCCTCATGTCTCGGTTTTTCCTCTTGCTCTTTGGAAAGGCTTTGGACTTCAGCATTTACCTGATGCCTCGAGCTATGCCCTCTGCTCTGCTGTGGTTTTTTTTTTTCCTTCTTTTTGTTCTGGGTTGAATAGTGTTCCCTTGAAAATTTATGTCTCCCTGGAACCTCAGAATCTGACTTGGTTTTTTTTTTTGGAAAATAGGGTCTTTGCAGGTATGAACAATTAGGATGAGGTCATGCTGGGTTAATGATTTCCTTGGTGGCTCAGTGGTAAAGAATTTGCTTGTGATACAGGAGATGTGGGTTCAATCCCTGAGTCAGAAAGATTCCTTAGGGAAAGAAATGGTAACCCGCTCCAGTATTCTTGCCTAGGAAATCCCATGGACGGGGGAGCCTGGTGGGCTACAGTCCATGCAGCCCCAAAACGTTGGACATGGTTTAATAACTAAGCAACATACTGGGTTAGGGTGGTCCCCGATTCCAATGACTGTATCCTCAGAAGAAGAGGCAAGAACACAGAGACACACTGGGGACGTGACCATGTGATGATGGAGACAGTGATGGGATGACGCAGCCGCAAGCTAAGATGTGCTGGGAGCCACCAGGAGTTGGGAAAGATAAGGATGGATGTTTCCATAGAGCTTTCAGAAGGAGCACCGATATGTGAATACCTTGATTTGGGGCTTCTGGCCTCTGGAGCTGGGAGAGAATACATTTCTGCTGTTGTAAGCCACCTAGTTTGAGGTCATTCGCTGTTGACACACCCTCTCTGGGGACTTAGGGCTCTATTACTTGAGTCTCTGTTATCTCCCATCCCTCAGGGCAGGAGCTTAGGGATTGGTTGGTTTTAGTATCCATCCATTTCCAGCCAGGGGCTCATTTCTTTCTTCATTCTGGTCAATCCTTGAGTCCAAGTTGACTCCCTCATTCAAAGTTGCAGACATGACATCCTCGAGATAGATCATTGGGAGAAGAACTGTGCTGTGTGTGTGTGAATTGAACATATTCTAAGTTCCAGGCCTCTTCACGACCTAGATCATTTATTCTTATACAAAACAGTCCCTCCACTAATGTTTGATCCTGACTTTAGAGCCCTCCTCCCTGTGTGTTGGAAACAGGAGGTGATGGGCTGTGTTTCGACCACCCCCAGCTCTTCCTCATGCCCTTCTGAACAGCAGTGGGAGATGCTCTAGGAAGTTCTGCCCGTTTCTCCAAAGGCAATGCGACCCTGACTTTCTTTTTGTTTTTTTTTTTTGCACCATCAAGCTTTCCTCTTTCACCAGGCATTCCCCCCTCCCGCCAGGTCTCCCTTGTTTAATTGTGAAGGCCTTGCTTCTGGGGGCTGTCAGGGGGGCTTTGCTCATTTCATACCTGACAGGACCTCTCCGAGAAACCCCGGAGGGAGATACCATTAAAGTGTTTTATGCTGGTGGGGGAGAGGTGGGTTTCTGTCCAATAAAACCCAAAGCCATTGAACAAGCCAGCTCCCGGGTAATTACTGGGCCGGAGGAGATAGCTTCCATATGCCGGGTGGGCGCTCATAGACCAAACCTGCATCTGTTCCCTTTGTTCTGTCGGAGAGCAGAGCCAGGAGGGGGTCTGACCTCGAGATAAACCCTCCAGCGGAGCCCTCTGCCGAGTTTCAGCGGGGAGAAGAGAGGGCTGGGGGAGGTCAGGGGGCAGCAACATCTGGCAGAAAGAAGGGTGGGCGAGGGCGTGGGGGGACCGGGCTGGGGGCTGGGCTGCCCGTCCATGATCAATGCAGCCAGCTACCAGAGGACATCAGAGAACCATTCATTAACGAGCTCGTTAAGTGATTGATAGGCTTAATTTTCCTGTCAAATGCGGACTTCCCCTGTAAACATGTCAATTGGGGAAAGTTCAAGCTTGTCACTTGGATTTATGGCTGGAATAACATGTAGGTGGAAAAGAGAGGGCAGGTCCCCAGTGACCCGCGGGGGCTGCTGTGAAATGGTCAGGCCAGCGTGTCCAGGTGCCTCCAAGGCCCTGGGCTTTTTCTTTTTACAGCTGAGATAACAACCACAGCCTGGTTCTCACTCTCTCAGCCTCAGAGGCACGAAGCGATGGCGACCTCGCGGCTGCTGTTCCCACCTCTGCAAGGCTTGTCCCTGGGGTGATTCACTGATTCAGCTAGGAATCCCAAGGGACTTCCCAGAGTTGGGAAGACCGTCCCCCCGCCCCCAACCCGTCCCCGCCAAGCTGGGCTCTGGGAAAACAAATCCTCTTTTTCTCTCCGTTTCTCCTGGAAGATCAAGACCAAAGGAAAACGGGAGATTTCTTGGATGGTTCAGTGATTAAGACTTCGCCTTCCAATGCTGAAATTGTGGGTTAGATCCCTGGTTGGGGAGCCAAGAGCCCACAAAAGGCCAAAAGAAACCAAAACATTAAACAGAAGCAATATTTTAACAAATTCAATAAAGACTTTAAAAATGGTCTGCATAAAAAAAAAAAATTTTTTTTTTAAAGAGACGAAAGGAGAAGAATACTGAAAGGCCCAGTCGTGTGACACAAACAAGCCATCAGCTCCTCAGTGATCTGGAAAATGGCTGGTGGCACTCGGGAGACAGGTTGGAGGGGAGGTGGGCACAGGGGAGTGGCCCACTCAGAGCAAGTGGAGGGCCGGTAGGGAACCAGCTGCAGCCCGCAGCCTAATGGGTGGTCCTGTGGGGAGCCCATTTCTAAGAGGCTTGGTTAATGCTCCGTGTTAAATCAGCCAAGCACGGCCACGCTCCCCACATGCCGAGGAAATACAGATACGAGACAAGTGGGCATTTTGGATAATTGAAAATACGGTTCAAAATCCACTAGGAGCCATGAGGGTTGTAATCACGAAGATTACGGCAGAGAGGTTTTTCAGGACCTGGCTGTGGGCTGTTTTCACCAGCGCAGTGATGGAATTTGGCCTTGAACACGTTCTGTCCTCTTCAGGGTTAACGTATACTTGGTTTCGTATGGTGGACTTTCCTTCCTGGCCTGGCCATGGACCACCCGAGGGCAGGGGCCTCTGTATCTCATGCCTGCGTGTCTCCTATGACATCTGGAAGAGAGCCTGAGCACAGAGCCCCTGCCCTAGGTCAGACGGGCCTGGAGTGCACACGTGCAGGGCTGGACCTCGTCAGCTCTCGAGGCCTCTGTCCTGGGGCTCCAGGACCTTCACCCCTGAGACCCTCAGTGCTAGGAGAGTTAGGGTGTGGGGCAATGATCTCTGGAAACTGACAGGTGGAGACTGACAGGCTTGCCCCAGCAGCACTTTTCAAATAGGTGTGTGTGTGTGTGTGTGTGTGTGTGTGTGAGTGTGTGTGTGCGTGTGTGGTCATCCCTTACAAATGACAGGCCCTCCTGGCGTTTCCTATCATAGTACATGATTAGTGGTCTGGAGATATGCTATGTCTGGAAATACACACCAAACTACAACTTTCTGCAGTGACACCAAACTTGAGTGACAGTCGCTCAGTCATGTCCGATTCTTTGCGACCCCATGGACTGTAGCCTGGCAGGCTCTTCTGTCCATGGGATTCTCCAGGCAAGAATACTGGAGTGGGTTGTTGTCTCCTTCTCCAGACACCAAACTCGGGAGGCTCTAAGTCTGCAGGCAGGGGGTCAGGAGGGATGCCTAACCATGCTTTGACACTCTCTGAGTTCTTCTTTTTCTGGACCTGCAGTGTGGTTCATGTGTATAGGCTGGCTTGCATTTGAATGTTCTCAAAGCGGGTCCAGCAGCAACAGCAATGATAACAGTGGCAGAGCTGTACCTTTTTGAGCACTTACCTTGTACTCCCTGACCAGGCCTGTGATTCTGTGACAAAACCACAATCCCATCCCTGGCCTCACAGGGGACGGGGAGCTGGAGCCTGGCCAGCCCGCAGCCTCCAGGGGCTAGGCTTCTCGATGACTCCCCGGAGAGTCCACTGCCACGGTAATCTCAAGGAACTGCAACACATCCGGCACCTTGGTCAGAAATCTGGATGTTTGTTTTTGTGGCAGGATCTCTGAGCACCTAGTGGCAGGGACGATCTGACAAGAGTTTTAAGTATGGACCCGCAGAACCATTTTTCTTCCTTATCTAAGTGCTGGTGTATAATAGGAGCTATATTATGGCACTAATATTCTCTTGAATTGAGCCTCTGGAAAGCCGCCAGGATCAAGTTTGGACCCCAGCAAAAGCCCTGTTGGAAAGAGTTGTGGAGGAGGGCCTGGGAGCCCATCTGTCATGGAGCTGCCTCTTGGCAGGAACCAGACCCTCCCTTTCCTTTACTGCGGTCAAGGCCATTGAACCCAGAACTGGACACCCTCCCTTCAAATGCTATTGCATTCCAGCCTGTAATTATTAATTATTGTTATTAAAATGATCTCTCTTACTTATTAAGCACCTATTAAGTGCCAGTCCATCCTAAAGGAAATCAGTCCTGAATACTCATTGGAAGGACTGATACTGAAGCTGAAACTCCAATACTTTGGCCACCTGATGTGAAGAGCTGACTCATTGGAAAAGATCCTGATGCTGGGAAAGATTGAAGGCAGGAGGAAAAGGGGACGACAGAAGATGAGATGGTTAGATGGCATCACTGATGCTATGGACAGGAGTTTGAGCAAACTCTGGGAGATAGTGGAGGACAGAGGAGTCCGGCTGCAGTCCCTGGGGTCACTACGAGTCGGACAGGACTGAGCAACTGAACAGTAACAACAAAGTGCCAGGGACAGCCCAAGCTACTTTACAAGCGCTCTTTCTGTGATCGTCACAATAACTCTCCTGGGAGGAATTCTTGTTATCTCTGTTTGCAGATAAACTGAGGCTTAGAAAGTATTAATACTGGGTTGGCCAAAATGTTCATTTGTTTTTTTTTTTCCCTTAAGATATTATTTAAAAACCCAAATTAACTTTTTAGCCAACCCAATACCTTCCCTAGGGCAGGGAGGAAGAGGTCTGCTTGCCTCTGGAGTCTTGTTCTCAGGCAGGCAGCTTCCCAGACTCTCAGTTCTCTTATCTAAACCTGCTGTGTGTGTGTGTGTGTGTGTGTGTGTGTTAAGTTGCTTAGTTGTGTCCAACTCTTTGCAACCCCATGGACTGTAGCCTGCTAGGCTCCTCTGTCCATGGGATTCTCCAGGCAAGAACACTGGAATGGGTTGCCATTCCCTTCTCCAGGATATCTTCCCAACCCAGGGATCGAACCCAGGTCTCTTGCATTGCAGGCAGATTCTTTACTGTCTGAGCCACCAGGGAAACCTCCTTGACATAATCCGTTTTCCAAAGTGGTAGGACCCTGAGCCACCAGGGAAACCTCCTTGACATAATCCATTTTCCAAAGTGGCAGGACCCTGAGACACAGCCCCATGGCTGCTTTCCCCCTGGTGTCTTCTTCTTTCCTGACCTGGTGTCTGGTCAGAAGAGGCAACAGATTCTTTGCAGTGTGATGGGATGGGAAGGACTCTAGTCTGTGTTTTGCCTGTGTGTCTGCGGCAGGCTTTTCCTAGCGAACCAAGGGGTTCCTTCTGTTCCAAGTGGTCAAGTCTAGAGGAAGCAGATGGGTCTCAGTGCCAGGTTCTCTCAGCCTGTAAGAAGCAGTGAAATCCTTGGAAGCTTCCAGACCCTGCACCCCCTCTCACACTGGTGCTGTCTCTGGGTGCCTGTTGAAACCTGTACTTTCTATGCTCAAACTTGAAGTCATGTCTGACTCTTCTGACCCCATGGACTGTAGCCCACCAGGTTCCTCTGTCCATGGGATTTTCTAGGCAAGAATACTGGAGCCGGTTGCTGTGCCCTCCTCCAGGGGATCTTCCCCACCTAGGAATCAAACCTGCATCTCTTATGTTAGCAGGCGGGTTCTTTACCACTGTGCCACCTGGGAAGTTGATACCTGGATGTGGCACTTATTTGGGTACCAAGTTTCTTTCTCCCAGGACTTTTGGAGAAAGAAGCAAGAGGATGCGCCCTGTGTTTAGTAAAACATATCTTTCTGCCCTACTCAGCCAAAAAGTCCTTGAGCCCAGGCATTTCCATGGTAAAGAAGACTTTGATCAACGGCCCCATTTCCAAGAGACAGGGAGGTTCTTTAACTTGCAGGAAGCACAACCCCTGTCTAGGCTGGAAAGTCCTGAGCTCCTCACGCTGGCACGAGCCCCCGGGAACCAGCAAGTGAGATGAATTGGGAGCCTAGAGCAAAATATTTGGCTTCATGCAATTTAGTTTCTTTCTACTACTTGCTTAAAATTCTGCGGAACAATTAAATCTTGAAAGTGTCTCATGAATGCCTTGGGCTCCCTTCTCCTTCGGTTTTATTGATTGTATTTGATATCACTCACAAGAGCAAGAATTTTTTTTTTAAAACATTTAATAAGATGGTTTGGTTGGAATCCAAAGAAGAGCAAGTCCACCAAGTGGGAAAGCATCTAAACTACAGCAGCTGGCTCAGCTCACAAGTGGGAAAGCTCACTTCATTGTATCCACAGCCTTCCTCGGGTTGTCTTTGATCAGGGTCTTGACTGGGACCAGGTCTGAATGAAGGCTGGGTGTTCCTGCCTGTGGGTATGTAGAATGTCCTTGGAGATGAAGCCAAAAATAAATACTTCAGGCCAAAAAATTATAAATGAATAAAGGTTTAAGGACCTTGTAAGGAGACAGATGCGCAAAAGAAAATGAACATAAGGATCTTCTCTTCTCTTCCCCAAGCAGGTTACATCGTACTTGTAACTTTCTGTACCAGGTAATCCAGCTAAGTGACTTGATGGCACATAATTCAGGTGTAAAGGAGCCGCTGAAGGTAAAAAACCACCGTGCGTGCTACGAGTGCTCGCTCAGTCACGTGTCCGACTCTTTGCGATCCCGTGGACTGTATGCCACCAGGCTCCTCTGTCCATGGGATTCTCCAGGCAAGAATACTGGAGTGGGTTGCCACGCCCTCCTCCAGAGAATCTTCCCGACCCAGGGATCAAACCCTCATCTCATGTCTCCTGCATTGGCAGGTGGGTTCTTTACCATGAATGCCACCTGGGATAAGCAAACATTTATTTCATTTTTCCCAATCACCTCTTGGCAAGCGGTTCACTCATTCCACACCCCCACCTCCCGCCTCAGCCCCGACCAAAGTCTTCTAGATGTCTGAGCGGAGGGGGATGCAAGTGAATTCACAACCTCAGGATGACTGATGAAGCCAGGGTGTGCTGCCTGGGCTTCTTTTTAAAAATCCAGGTGAAAAGGTGTTTGAGAATAATAAAATCTAAGCGCTGCCTCCTGTCTATCCTGGAAGATGGGCTCCCTGCCCACAGCATGGGGGTGTCACGAGAAATTTCTAGTGCAAAGCCGCTGCCAAGGCGGAGATGATGGTTTCTGAGCAAAAGGAGAATTGGAGGGGCAAGGAGGAGGAAGATGACTGCACTGGGCTTTGATGGCCTTGTGCTTTCGAGGCCCGAGAAAGAGGGGTTGAGCTGCAGCTCAGTGCAGAACCACCATCTCCGGTGGGGGCAGGGGTGGGGGAGTGGCACAGCTGCCTTTTATAGGTTTGGAATGAAAAATGTTTTTAATTAAGGAGTGGAATCAGGGCTTTTAGTCTCGCTCCATGCTATGTACCTGTCAAACTGGCTGGATGGGAATTGTGTTCTGACCTCTGACCCCCACCTTCTTTAACCAGATGACTCAGGGGAAAGAGCTGAGAACAGAGGAACATCAGAGAAGATCTGAGGCTGCTTGTGGGGTCACCCTTGTCATGCAGAATATACACCCCGATGCAAGCGACATCCCCACCCCATTGTGAGTGACTGACAATATGAATCCAGCTGCTGGCTTGGGAAAGAAAAAAACAACACGGGTCCCTGTCGCCACTGGCTGTGGACAGGACTAGAGGAACCAACAGAGCTAGAAAAACAGAGAAGAAAAATAAGGACAATCAAAATTTAGAAATTAAAGAAGAATCAATAGAAAGGTAATAATGCAATTGTCTCACTTGATACAACTCCTCCTTCACCCCTTCCCAAAGAACCCCTTCCCCACCAAGGAAAAAAACAACTCTGTAAATGGAAGGGAAATTGCCCCATGGAGGTGACGGCCCTCCTGGGAGACCCACAGATAGCAAGGCTGGGTAGCAGCTCTGTGAAATTTCGGGAGCCAGCAAAGGAAAGGAGTGACGGGAAGAAACCACTGTTCTCTTCTAGCGACAAACTCGATGGTTGCCTGAGCTCAGCTTCTGGAATTCCCCCCCCCCCTTTTTTTTTTGGAAGGACTCTCAGTTATAAAGTGCTTCCAGATGAGATGAGAGTCCTTCCCTAAATATTGGGGAGACTCTTGGGAGTTAAGGCATGAGCTGGTCATCCTTTTGACCAAAGCAGGGGAATAGCCATCTCTACACCTTTTCAGGCCCTAATATTCCACATGTTCCCATGGAGTTTCCTCAGTTAACTCATCTTCTTCTGTGCCGTGAAAACTCCCACCTCAGTTCTTGAAGACCCAGCAAGGGCCACGCGAATTCCTTTCTAGGTCCTAAGTACTAACTACCCAGCCCTCCCCTTACAGGTTCATAGAAGTCGAAGAAAACTTTAATATGACATTAAATACATGCATGCTGAAATGAATGCCCCTCTTGATTTCTAATTAAACTTTGCAGTAAGTTCACCAAGGCTGAACTGTTCTCTTTCCTGACCCCTTCTTTGCCTGCTCCCTCCCTCTCTCCTTCTATATTTCTGCTTTGCTTGTTGCTTAAACGAAGGTTTAGTCCATGTATCGGTACTAGGTTCTAGGTACTAGTTCTAGGTTCAGGTCATATATTACTCCTCGGGAAGGGTTCTCCTCTTGCTGGTTGAAAGCAATTGCTCCTCTGCTGGGCTTGTTCCCCCTCCCTCCCCTTCCCTTCCATCCTTCATTCCCGATCTTGAGGACGTAGCACTTAGCACATTGTATTACGTTTAGCTCTTTACGTGACTGTCTGCCCTGATCTGCCAGCTGCTTCAAGGCACAAATGCTATCCTTCTTTCTTTGCATTTCCACTGCTTAGCACTTCCTAACCCCTGGATGTTGAAAGGAACTGAACTCAGAGCAAAGGAATGAAAAGAATCAGAGACAAACTGTGGCAGGTTTTTGGCGTCTTGGTGGAGACAAGTGGTTCTTGCTCATGGACTAAATCTTGTTTTCTTTTAAAAAAAATAATAATTAAAGTTGAAATATAGTTGATTTACAATATTGTATTAGTTTCAGGTATATAGTAAAGTGATTTAGTTATACATATATATGTGTGTGTGTTTATATATATATATATTCTTCTCAGAGTATTTTCTATTATAGCTTATTACATGATATTAAATACAGTTCCCTGTGCTGTACAGTAGGTCCTTATTGTTTATCTATTTAATTAAATTTATTTATTTGGGCTTCCCTGGTGGCTTAGTGGTAAAGAACTTGCCTGCCCAAGCAGGAAAGTGTCGGTTCGATTCTTGTGTTGGGAAGATACCCTGGATGAGCAAATGGCAATCCACTCCAGTATTCTTGCCTGGGAAATCCCATGAACTGAGGAGCAGGCTCCAGTCCATGGTCTCGCAAAAAAATTCGAACACAATTAATCGACTAAACAACAACAGCAACATTTACTCATTCGCTACGTCAGGTCTTAGCTGTGTCACTCAGCGTCTTCTGTTGAGGTGCCCGGCCTCTAATTTTGGCACTTGGGCTCAGCAGTTACAGTGTGTGGGCCCAGTTGCTCCCTGGCACGTGGGATCTTAGTTCCCTGACTGGGGACTGAACCTGGGATCACACAATGTTCGTCTTACTCTGTTGGGCTTACTTCACTTGCTATGACCATCTCTAGGTCCATCTGTGTTGCTGCAAATGGCAATATTTTATTCTGTTTTATGGCTGAGTAATAGTCCACTGTGTGTGTTCAGTTCAGTTCAGTCGCTCAGTCGTGTCCGACTCTTTGCGACCCCATGAATCACAGCACGCCAGGCCTCCCTGTCCATCACCAACTCCCGGAATTCACTCAGACTCGAGTCCATCAAGTCAGTGATGCCATCCAGCCATCTCATCCTCGGTTGTCCCCTTCTCCTCCTGCCCCCAATCCCTCCCAGCATCAAAGTCTTTTCCAGTGAGTCAACTCTTCGCATGAGGTGGCCAAAGGACTGGAGTTTCAGCTTTAGCATCATTCCTTCCAATGAAATCCCAGGGCTGATCTCCTTCAGAATGGACTGGTTGGATCTCCTTGCAGTCCAAGGGACTCTCAAGAGTCTTCTCCAACACCACACTTCAAAAGCATCAATTCTTCGGTGCTCAGCCTTCTTCACAGTGCAACTCCCACATCCATACATGACCACTGGTTTGTGAGTATAGGCTTCCTTGCTGGCTCAGTGGTAAAGAATCCACTGGCAATGCAGGAGACGCAGGAAAGGCAGGTTCAGGAAGATCCCCTGCAGGAGGGCAGGGCAACCCACTCCAGTATTCTTGCCTGGAGAATCCCATGGACAGAGGAGCCTAGTGGGCTACAGTCCATAGGGTCACAAAGAGTCAGACAGAACTGAAGCAACTGAGCATGCACGCGTGTGTGTGTGTGTGTGTGTGTGTGTGTGTGTGTATTTATGAAAAGTGAAAGTGTTAGTCGTTCAGTTGTGTTCAACTTTTTGCAGCTCCATGGACTAACCAACCAGGCTCCTCTGTCCATGGAATTCTCCAGGCAAGAATACTGGAGTGGGTTGCCATGCCCTCCTGCAGGGGATTTTTCCAACCTAGGTCTCCCTCATTGCTGACGGATTCTTTACCATCTGAGCCACCAGGGAAGCCCAAGAATACTGGAGTGGGTAGCCTAGCCCTTTTCCAGGAGATCTTCCCAACCCAGGAATCAAACTAGGGTCTCCTGCATTGCAGTATGCCACACTGAAGATCTATTCCTGACATTCTGCCACTGTCAGAGGCAGGGAGGAGGGACTGCTCAGGTGGTCCAGTGGCTAGGACTGTGCACTCCCAATTCAGGAGACCCCGGTTGAATCCCTGGTCAGGGAACTAGATCCCACATGCTGCAACTAAGACCGAGTGCAGCCAAATAAATAGATAAAATATTCTTTAAAAAAAAAGGAGGCAAGGATGATGTGATTGATCAAATATACCCTCTCATATAAATTATCTATTATATCATATCGTTGATACATATACGTAGAATATACCCCCATAGTACATTGTTCACCATGCAGAAAGTTACTGAAAAGTTACATTATATTGGTTTCATTTTCTTTATTAGACTTATTATTTCTCTTATGGTTGTGTACAAAAAATTGTTGACTGATTTTTATCACTTTTAGTATCCGGCATTGCATTATAGCCAACAGAAATAACTGCTAATATTTATTGAGCCCTTACTATGTGCCAGACATTCTTTTTGGCTCTTTACATATATTAACTTATTTGCTTGATACAGCAAACCTATGTGCAGCTCAAACATGATCTGTAATTGATGCTATTATCTTGCTTGGCTGCAAATAAAAATTTCACATTATCCTATAAGCAAATCATTAGCAATACAGGTGGGAATATGGGTAGAGGGACTGAACTATTGTGATTTAGTGGGAGTATTTATCTAATCCACACCAGCACGAATTCAGTTTGATGGCTTAAGAAAGAAGTGTTGACATCAGGATTCATACACATTTTGATTTGGGGGAAGGGAGGTTCAATGTCATTGTGGTGGTGTCTGTCTTGGGCAGAGTCTCAACAAGAGAGCAGGTAAGGGAAGAAAGCCCTGCCCTCTGTTCCAGCACATTCTACACACCTTGGAGGAGGGAGCTTTAGGGATCCCATTGGTTCATCTAACTGCAATGATGAACGTGAGTCTATGAGTCTAAAGCATGAGAAGAGCTGTGACTTGGTGGGACTCCCTTCACTGCACTCCTAGAGAGATGTTTGCCATTATTTATTGGTGATAATTCTTGCTCTTAAGTCAAAACATGGAGGCTGAAGGACTAACATACTCAAGAATGCTAGGAGGCCTCACTTTCTGTTCTTGCAACGTGACACACAACAGAACCTTAATTCGCCTTAGTTGAGTGAATCAGCAGATTCCTTCCCAGCCTACACTGGCACCGTGATAGCAATTTGCGATCTTATTATGTTAGGTTCACACCCTATTAGTATTTATTTTAGTTAATATAATGCAATTAGAGTATAATCATATCAGCAGCTTTCAGATCATGTCAAAAAAATAAAAGTTATTGGAATAGCAGGGCTAATGGAAAGTGATGGAAAATAGTTAATGTGTGGACATGCTTGGATTGAGTTCGGCATGAGGAGAAAGTTGGGGAGGAGGAGGAGGGGGAGGATCAGAGCTTTGGCTTCTCCTGAGACCCCAGTTGAAGTGCTGCAGGGCTGAGGTATGCCTCGCCTCTGTGTTCTTTCCCGAATGGGGCCTTGATCCTTTTATTCTTTTTTCTTTGAGACAGAGTTTTCTTTGGGTGTGACCAAGAAAATGGTCTTGAGGTTGATCATGGGAAAACAGAGATGGAGATTCTAATTTCAACTTTTCTCTGAGTGGCTCTGTGACTCGGGCAAACCTTCTTCCCTCTCTGGGTAGTCCTCACCTATAAAACAAGGAGGGTGTCCCAGATAATAATAAGGTCCCCTTCCTGTCATTATATTTAATGATACTATGAATTCTCAGAGCCTGAGCTGAGCTATGAGGCCCAATATGCTGATTTTTTTTTTTCTTTTGGCCAGAGCACGGCCCAAAGTGGCCCCGTGGCCACAGAGGACCTTCACTTCAGCGCTGTGCAGCTAGTGGGTACCAGTCAGTCCCTGTAGCCCTTTGCTACCAGCTGTTCTGGGACCTGGGTGGTCAAGGGTGGGCAGATATTTCCTTCAGAGGATGTTAAACTTCATAATGCCTGGATTGGTCATGCTTCCCCATTCCACGGTCCTTCCTTCAGCCCCTTGGATAATCCTGATTTCCCCACCTGTGAAGTGGGTGGGTGGGGAATTGACACAAGCAGAATATTCTAGAAAAGAAGCCAAGTGGAGAAGAAACAGTCATCCAAGAGCCAGATACCATTTCCCAATGGCCCTTTTGTTTGGGCGGTGCTGGCTCCCCCTCAGAAGGGTGCCGTGCCATCTCTGGGCCCTGGCCCAACTTTTGGATTCTTTGTTGTCTCTGAAGCGTGACCACAAGAAGCTCATTGTTTGGCCCTTGTTAGGTATGGTGCTGGTGGTGCAACTCCGAGGAAATAATTAACACTTATTTCTGAGGAGAAGCCTCCAGCTGGATCTGCACTTGTGGTGGCGCATACATCTCGCAAAGAATTGTTATTTAAGCAATAATCCTTGAGAAATTGGTCGTTACCCGCATTAAACGACTCAGCCCATTGCCAAGGATGGTTAACGCTCTAATAAACTGGTCATTAACTGCAGTAACAATGAATTTCGAGGGGATTATTGCTATTATAAACCTTAATCAATGGTTTATAACAGCAATAATGTGGTCTTTTCTCTTAATGGTAAGTAGGGCGGCTTGTGCCATCGCCATGAAAATTTTTGTGGTGGCTGGTAAGTCAGAGGGGAGACCTCAGAGCTGCCCACGTCTAAGGGTCACACGGTGTGTGTGCGTGGGACAAAGGACACCTCGGGGGCTCTTGACTGCCTTGCTCTGTTCTCTGGGGGCCAGATGTGAAGCAAGGAGTCAGAGGTTCTTGTCCAGTCTCTCTGGTCCTCCCTGATTACAGACCCAATGAGGTGCTGGGCTTGGGGATGCTTGGATATGCCCGAGAGGAGACTCAGGATAAGGATACGATTGAAGATGCCTCTCCTCATGGTTGGGTGGTGATTGGGAGGGAGAAATGATTACCTGTTTAAGGGCATGAATGAATGTGTGTGTGTGTGTGTGTGTGTGTGTGGTCAGTTGTGTCTGACGCTATGCAGCCCCATGGCCTGTAGCCCTCCAGGCTCCTCAGTTCAGTTCAGTTCAGTCGCTCAGTCGTGTCTACTTTTTGCAGCCCCATGGACTGCTGCACACCAGGCTTCCCTGTCCATCACCAGCTCCTGGAGCTTGCTCAAACTCATGTCCATTGAGTCGATGATGCCAGGCTCCTCAGTCTATGGAATTTTCCAGGCAAGAATGCTGAAGTGGGTTGCCATTTCCTTCTCCAGACTTTGGTATGCCTCCAAATAAAAATCACATCACTTTCATGAGCCTCTGAAAGATGAAGCTTGGAATCAGTCACACTTCAGATCCCTCTTTGGAGTAAGACTGTGGTTCTTTTCATAATACTGGCATCTTATATTAGTTTACCACTGTAGAGTAATAAGAATAATAACTTACATAATCCTTGATATTGTTCTAAGTTGTTTATATATATGAACTCATAGAATCCTTACAACAACCCTGCTTCTATTACCAAGGACTCGGAGGCCAAAGAGGTTAAGAAACTTGTCTGAGCCCAGAGCTAACCCCAGGTGGAGCTGGTATTTCAACACAGGGAGTCAGAGCCTGTTGTTTTTTCTCCTACAATCTACCATCTCTCTAGAAGTCCCCCTTTGTTACTAAATTCCGTCCTCATATCCCTTCAGGCAGGCTGCTTGGGGCTGCCATATTGATTTTACAGGTGAGGCAGCCAAGGATCTAAGGAATGAAGGGATTTACTCAAGCTGATGCTGTGGGTCTGAGTCCCACCCAAGTGGACCTTCTGCTTCTGGCTGAGTATGTGCCAGGGAGCTGTGGTGGGAGCTTCTAGGCCAGGAACTTCTCTCTCCAGTGAGGTAGGCTGGGCACATCATGATGCCAGGCTCCTTGTCACTGGGATCTCCTCCAACAAAAGGAAGAGAAAATTCCATCCCCTCCCACATTGCTGGAAGCATGCCCTTGGAGACAGGAGGTCTGATCTTTTTTCCAGCCTGTCATTGTTTAGAATGCATGAGAAAATGGACTTGCAGTAGAGTTTTGGGGCAAGGGTATTCAAGTACTTAAAATTTTTGTTTATTATGGAAAATCGAAATAATGTATTGAGGGAGAGGATACTGAACCCTCAAGCAACCATTGCCAACTTGAGCTGTCATCAACTCATGGTCTATCTTTTTTCATCCAACCAGCCCTCCACCCCTTCTTACTCTGGATTATTTTAGAGTAAACCGCAGATATCATACCATTTCATCAGTTATCACTTCGGCATGCATCTCTAAAAGTTAAGGATTCTTTAAAACAATAGCCACAATACCATGGTTGGACCTCAGAAATGAACACTATAATTCCTTACTATCACCAATTATAAGGTCAGATTTCAAATTTTCCAGGTTGTCTCATAGATGTATTGGTGTTTTCTTCTTGCTCCAGCTATTCATGTGCTCTGTGACCCGAGACAAATCCCTTCCCAGGTTTGTTTCTGTGTGTTCATCATACCCCTTCTTTTCCTTCACTGATTACTGAGTGGTTGAGGTGAGGCTTTTGCTGGAAGGCCTTTCGATGGCAAAATCTCTTAATACACCATATTGTCATGCCCGGGTCTCCTCTGCAGACCCGGGGAGGAACATTTGAGAGGTTGCCCTCACAGTGTGCCCTTTTGAATTTGACCTTCTCTTCTTCTAGCACACTCCAGAGAGCAGACTTGTTCTGGGGGTGAAGGCAAAGGAGAGCAATCCTTCACGTCAGCCGTGCCTCGCGGCCAGGCGGCCCATCTGCAGAGGAAACAGGAGCCTCTTAGTGACCTTTCTCCAGGAGACGAACAGGGGGGATGCTGTCGGCATTTAGACCATCAGTGGAGTGTTGCCAGCCTGGGGTAACCTGCCCACATTGAATGATAAAGCCCCGTTCTCGTCTTATCCTTGGTCTTGTGAGAGGTACTCCCAGCTCTGCCGCTGGGACCCCACTTCCTCCCCTGTGAAGTGGGAAGGCGGGAGGGGAGACATCCCGGAAGGGTGTAGAGAAACACCTAGGAGCTTTTTCAAACTTTATATTTTCTTCTGGAATTTGCACACGACTGAGAGTAAAACCTCTTCCCCTCTGTTTTCTCTCCTCCTTCCTTTCCTCTCTACCCACCTTGAGAATTTTAGGACCAAAGGGTGGCCAGAGTCTCTTGATGTGCTAACATCCTATGAAGCCAAGGTTTTGCCTGACTTACTGAGGTGTTTCCTGTCTTGCACAACTGAAAGGGCTGTATCTGCTGGGTTGTGGCTCCTGGGGCAGGAACTTGCCCTAAATGATCTTTGGTGCAGCTCCTTCTTCTAGGTTTTTCCTGGGAATTCAGGTTCTTTTCTGCAAGATGTGTTTACCCACAGTGAGTGACGCCTTGGGGATGTTGAACAGGAATAATTCATACGTTACAAGAGGTAGACCAGAGCTTTGAAACAGGAGAGCTTCAACATTGGGAAAACCCCTCAAATATTTGCTTGTCTTTTTCCCCTTCTGGACTCTGAGTTGGGCTGGAGACCAGGACAACTGACCCAGTTTTGTCATTGTTCTTCCAGGGTCAGTGGAGCTGAATCTCCAACCAAAGTCTCCTCATCCAAGAGGACCTCACAGCGATGCTCTGCATGGTAACTCAGCCTCAGGGCCCATGTCTTTAGAGAGTCTACAGGTTCAAAAAAGTGTCTTTTCTTTCCCAAGTAGAAATGAACAGTAATTCCTTACTATCACCAACTATGGGTTTCCCCAGTGGCTCAGCAGTAAAGAATCCACCTGCCAGTGCAGGAACTCTAGTGAACCAGGGGCTCCCAGTCCCAGTTTGCCACGACTGAAGGCACCTGGCAAACTGCAGCAGATTGCTCAGAGTTAGCCTTGCTGCGCCTCTGGGACTGTAGAAGGACTTGGAGCTAGAGGCTGAGCCCTGGGCCTGGGGGATGGACAGAGGAGGATAAACATAGGAGCCACCATCACGCTCCCTGTGCAGACACAGGACTGGGAGGCAGGGGGATGCTTTTTTTTTTTTTTTTAATTTAAGTATAGTTGCCTTACAATATCGTGTTAGTTTCAAGTATACAGCAAAGTGATTCAGTTAGAGATAAGTATATAATTTTTCAGATTATTTTCCACTATAGGTTATTATTAGATATTCAATATAGTTTCCCTATACAGTAAATCCTTGTTGCTCCCCTGGTGGCTCAGATGGTAAAGAATCCACCTGCAATGCAGGAGACCTGGGTTCGATCCCTGGGTTGATAAGATCCCTTGGAGAAGGCAATGGCAGCCCACTCCAGTATTCTTGCCTGGATAATCCCATGGACAGAGGAGTCTGGCAGGCTATAGTTCATGGGGTTGCAAAGAGTTGGACATGACTGAGCATCACAGCAGCAACAGCAGCAGCATCAACTATGAGGTCAGATTTCAAATCTCCCAGACTGTCTTATAAATGCACTGGGGCTTTCCTAGAAAGGGAAGCTTTATAGGATTTATTCTAGATGCACGTCTAGAACCACCTATCCTGGGCTGACCGTCAGTCCCCAGGCCAGGGCCATATCTGGTGGGGTCATTCTTGCCAGGCTGTCCCTCCAGGCCTCCGCCAGGGTCCCCAGCCTCCTGTTGCTCCTTTGTCAGCAGCCTTTGTAGAGAGGAACCAGTGAGGCCCGGGGTGGAGGGTCGGGGCATAAAAAGATGGATCTGGAATCAACGGAAAAGTTTACTCTATGCAGCACTGAAATAAAAAAGCTCATTCAGAAAGTTAATGATTTATTTTATAGTTTCATTATCAGGGTCACATTACTCAATAGCATTTCAAACATGTCATTTGTACAAACTATGGTAATTAAAATTTATAACATACTTCATCAGCAGCATATGAATCTTTTAGCCGGCACTCTGCTGTCATATAAACAGTGTAATTTCAGCTGCAATTCACCCTTTATTGGCTCTCATTTGTGATTTAACAGCCATCAATGACTGTGCTATAAAGAATAAATTAACCATCCGTAAACCTGACGATGACAGGGACAGTCAAATAGACTTAGCCGCCTTCCGCCCAGCTCTTGGAGCCGGCAGAGAGCAGGTGAAGGCCAGGTATGCACCAGGAGCTCTGTTCAAAGGACCTTCCTGCCTTCTGCGGCTTCCTCTCACTGGGTTGCCTTCTGCTTGGCGCCAAAGTCTCTCTGGCTGCTACTGCCAGAAGCATCAGCTTTTCTGCTTCCAGTATGGGGAGCTGGAGGGAAAAATGGCCCCTTCACAGACCCATTTTAGGATGTCTGCGTCCCTGTTGGGAACTTGTGTGTGTGTGTAGTCTTGTCTGACCCTTTGCGACCCCTGGACCGTAGCCCGCCAGGCTCCCCGGTCCATGGGATTCTCCAGGCAAGAATACTGGAGTGGGTTGCCATTTCCTTCTCTAGGGGATCTTCCCAACCCAGCAGATCAAACTTGCATCTCTCATGTCTTATGCATTGGCAGGCAGATTCATTACCACTAGGGCCACCTGGGAAGCCTATTGGGAGCTTAGCTATCACCTACAAGTAACTGATAAGAGAAAACGCTGGGAAACGTGGGGGCTTTTTCGGTTGATGTAATGACTGGGCCCATGGACAGAGGAGCCTGGCAGTCTATGGGGTTGCAAGAGTTGGACACGACTGAATGACTAAGCACAGCACAGTGGCTGGCAGGGTGGACCACTGGCACGTAGAGGCTGCGGTCAGAGACGCTAAAGCTGTAGAGGGCAGAATTTGCCCTTCCCCAGTGCCTGGTGCCAGAAACCCCGGCCATCCAAACTTACCCTTGTGCAATGAGGAAGCAGGGCAAGGGCCTTGCTGCCGGCTGTCCCAGCCCTCAGGGCAGGGCCAGAAGGAGAACCTTGTCTGAAGGTGAGGGCTCCAGGGGCAGGTCTGGCTGGCTCTCCGGGAGGGAGTGGCCGTCAGGATGGATCGGGAACTTGACTCCCCTGAGGGTCGTGCTCCTTGGCGCCCCCTCGGGGTGGGGTGGTGGTGGTGGTGGTCCAGGCGCTCTGGCTGGGCCCCACCCCTGACACTGCACACAGCTCATAAATGAAGTGGATTGGATTTGTTACTGCGACGTCTCCAAGGAGCCTGGGTCATGCAGGCCAATAAAATTGGCCTCATAAATTCATTCTGACATGCAGGATTACTCCAGCCCTCTGAGGTCACCTTCCTGCTCTGATTTATCACCAGCCTATGGGTTAATAATACTGTTTACTGAATGTTGCCAGCTCGTCTCTCCACTTCCCCTCCCTTTCTCGGAGCAGATACTGATCAGAGCGTCTCCTTGAAAGGGTGTGGTGGAAGCGAGAGAGGAGGGGAAGGAGTATGTGGGTGGGACCTTTCATTCTGTGCTCTTTTAAAGCAATATGTGTATATATATATTTAAAGCAATATGTGTATACGTGTATACACGTATATATATATGTACACACGTATATATATATGTGTGTATTTTCTCTCTGAGATGTTATCTACAGCACGTCCCATCCAGGGCCCTGTTTGGAGTTTTACCTGAATAAAAGGGCAGTTTAGGAACGAGTGGGTCCTCTCCCACTGTCATAGGTGTGCTTGGGACATTAAATTGGAAGCGACTTTTCTGTCCCTTCCTTAGGCAACACATGGGGTGCTCGGCCACATGAAACTATGTCAATGGCTTGTCTCTGCTTAGAAACACTGGGGAATTTAGTGTTGATGTGGAGAGGCTGGTGGAGAGCAGATCCTATCCTTTCTTTTCTCAGGGCCAGAAGATGTCAGTGGTGAGAACATGGAAAATCCTCACATGGGTTTTTTTTTTTTTTTAATATTTATTTGGCTGCGTTGAGTCTTAGTGGCGGCCTGTGGGATCTTTTCACTGTGGCGTATGAGCTCAGTTGCCCCCTGGCATGTGGGAATCTTAGATCCTTGACCAGGGATCAAACCCATGTCCCCTGCATTGCAAGCTGATTCATAACCACCAGACCCCCAGGGAAGTCCCTCTTCACATGTGGATTCTAAAGTCCTAACCACACCTGAGAGTCTCCAATCCCACTTTTTCCCATGGACAAGTTTCCACATGATACAATCTGGGCTTGTTTGCTATAGTTTGAATGGTCCAAATCAAAAACAAAACCAAAAACCATGTAAAAATCAGACGATGGCTCTTTAAATGTTTCCCTTCTTCCATCAAGTAGGCTGGACAGCAGCCTCAGCGTCAGAGTCAGCCCGAGTCCCCTCCTCCTTCTTGGGCTGGAGACCAAGCTCTCACTGTGACACCATAAATAAAAAATGAAATCCGAGGCCCTTGAGCATGTGACTGCAGTGCCTCAGGGCTGCCTTGAACTGGGAGGAGCAGAGCTCTGGGTGGGTCTCTAAATAAATTAGCAAGTGGTGATGGAGTGAATTCTCTGTGAGTTTCCAAACTCAGGAATCAGATAGTTTCTACCCTCAAGGTACCTATAGTCTAGAGGAATCAGGATGAAGGACTAACTAGTCAGGTGATTTGGGGGTGTCAACAGAGGTTGATAAATAACAGGCAGACCTTTTTATTGCGCTATGCAGATACTAGTTTCTTTTTTTTATTATTATTATTATTTTTTTTACAAATTGCAGGTTTGTGGCAACCCTGCATTGAGCAAGCCTATTGGCACCATTTGCCCAATGGCATTGTCTCACTTCATGCCTCTGCGTCACATTCTGGTATTTTTTTGCCATATTTCAGACCTTTTCGTTATTATTCCATGTGTCTTGGGAATCTCTGAACAGTGATCTTTGATGTTTCTGCAATGACTCGCTGAAGGCTCAGAGGATGGGGAGCAGTTTTTTGCAATAAAGTGTGTTTTAATTAAGGCCTCTACATGCTTTCTTAGACATAGTGCTGTTGCACGCTTAACAGACTACAGTGTAGTGTGAACGTAACTTCTCTATGTACCGGAAAACCGAAAAATGTCTGTGACTCAGTCTATGGGGATATTAGCTTTGTGGCAGGGTGGGAGGGGCGTCTGGAACCAAACCCTCAGTATCTGTACATGTAGTGAAATTGTCTATATACGTGTGTGCAGTGAAACAGGGGAGGGCTAGAATGATTCCAGCGGGGGCAAATCCTGGATGTTGTTTGAGGCTGGGCATTTATTCAATCATCAAACACTTCAGAAATCCCGCTTCTAACCAGGCACTGGCTCCCTGCCCTTTGGAAATCTTTCTCAGCTGCTGCCTTGGAACTGATGGCAGCTGAAGTCCCAGCCCTTCTCTGTTCAAGCGGCCTTTCTCTGCTCCCTCTCTCTGCTCTCCCCAGCACGGGGCTCTCATCCAACCAGGCTGATGTGCCCCGAGAGAGCGTTCAGAAGACAGAATCACTTTCAGAGACTCGGAGTCTGCTTCCACCGGGTGAGGGTCGAGGAGGGCTGGGGGGACCGTCCACGCGGTGCGGAGGGGATGTGACTGGTGTTTCCAGAACCCGCCCTGGTGAGACCGCACCCCTGCCTGGCCACAGCCCTGCTGTCGGCTTCTTTGCTTCCCAGCATCTCTGGCTGCCTGGTGGTTGCAGGGCTGTGAGCAGCTGGCTTTGGACACTTTACTGATCTCAGAGGAGGCAGGACGGAGAAGAAGTGGTTGTTGTGGGAGCCCCGGCTTGGCTTCGCGTCATGATCGACGCTCCCTCCTGTTCTTCCTCCCTTGGCCGAGGAGGGAAGGGGGCTAACCTGTTCCTAGGTGAGGCAACAGGTGCTGCCACAACCGCTCTCTCATTTCCTGTTACAGCACCCTGGCCGGTGGGCATTTTTAGCTCCTTCTTTAAAACAAAACAAAATAAAACACAGTGAGGAGACCCGCTTAGAGAAGCTAAATGACGGGGTCAAAATCACACATCTAGTAAGTGATTTGAACCAAAGCCTGTCTGACCCTAAAGCCCAGGCTTTTTAAAATCATACCAGAGGTTTCTCAGCCTCTTTAAGGAAACTGACAGCATGGCATTAAGAGGCCTGGGAGACACAGAGCCAGCCAGCTGCAGGAACAGTCTTGAACCTGGATCTTCTCCCACTTCTTTCTGGTTGCTTCCTACTTGACCTGTAGGAAGTCCATTAAATAGAGGTACTTGTCTTCCCCAGAACAGTCACTCTGGAGAATTAAAAATCTCTGGGGATTTGGCGAGAAGAACAAATACTGTGTCTGTTGTTGTTTGGTTGCTAAGTCGTGTCTGACTCTTGTGACCCCATGGACTGTAGCCCACCAGGCTCCTCTGTCCATGGGATTCTCCAGGCAAGAGTACTGGAGTGGGTTGCCATTTCCTTCTCCAAGGGATCTTCCTGACTCAGGAATCAAACCCAGGTCTCCTGCATCGCAGGCCAATTCTTTACTGACTGAGCTACGAGGGAAGCCCGTGTGTATGTATGTGTGTGTGTCTGGGCTTCCAGGTGGGCTCAGTGATAAAGAGTCTGCCTGTCAATGCAGGTGGTGCAGATTCGATCCTGGGTCGGGAAGATCCCCTGGAGGAGGAAATGGCAACCCACTCCAATATTCTTGCCAGGAAAATCCCACGGACAGGGAAGCCTGGCGGGCTATAGTCCATGGGGTCTCATGAGTTGGACACAACTTAGCAACTAAACCACCATATATAGATACATATGTGTATACATATACGTATACATATACATATTTGCATGGGAAGCCAAGCTGGCTAGAGTCCCTCACATTAGATGGCCTGAATCCAGGGTCATTTTCAGGGACAATGGTAGGGTAGCTGGAGGTATTTCAATGCCTCGTTGGCACATTTCTTTCTGAAGGCTCTGTCAAGAGGGCCGCTGTTGGCCTTGAACTTTCACAGCTCTGCCTCAAATGCCTGTGATGTCTCCAGCTGAGTTCTCTTGCTGTGTTTTCCTGAGCTCCATGATGGTATTTGAACCTACTAGCCTATTGCAATCCATGGCTGGGTAAAAGGGGTCTTCTATTAAAACATGAAAACCAAAACTCCCATCCAGATGCAGGGAAATGGTGGGTTTAGTCCTAGCATCAGGGCAGGCTCCCTGGCTCACGACGATTGTCCTCCAAGGCGAGCGGGTGGTCAGCATTCACTGCCCCCTGTACCCAGCGCCATGCTAGATGCAGGGAGCAGGCAGAGGCAGCTGGAAAGGTGATAAGAGCCACACGTTGCAGGCTTGTCCCAAAGGTAATTTCACACCTGCCCTCTTTGGCATGTGCTCCTGGAGGTGGTAAAACCTTCCTAGGGTGACCAGAGTCACCCACTGGGAGGGGCAAGGGCCACATATAGGCCTGCAGACCTTATTCTGCCAATTGCTACCACCATGTGATCTTGAGTCAGTCCCTCTGACCTTTTTCCTCTCTTGGTTTTCCCATGTGTCAACTGAGGATGAGATGGTTGGATGCCATCACTGACTCACTGGACATGAGTTTGAGCAAACTCCAGGAGATGGTGAAGGACAGGGAAGCCTGGTGTGCTGCAGTCCATGGGGTCGCAGACAGCAACAATGACTGAGGGATGTGTGATGAAGGAGACAGGATGCTGAAAATAAAGCAGCATTATGAGACAGAAGGACGGCATTATTTTGGAATGAAGACCCTCTTCATTCCTGGCCTGGCTTTGAAGCAGCCTTCAAGTTACGTATGCATCACTCGCTTATGCTTTAATGACACGATGTCACAGGCTGAACTTTATCCTTCTCAAATTTAAATGTTAAAATCCTAACTCCCAGACCCTTAGAATGTGACTGTATTTGGAGACGGAGCCTTTCAAGAGGAAGTTAAAATGTGGCTCTGAGGGTAGACACTGACCCAATGTGTGTGCATCTTATAAAGAAGAGATTAGGACACAGATGCACACCGCGGGAAGACCCTGTGAAGACATAGGCTGCCTACAATCTCAGGGGAGAGACAGCCTTATGACACCTTGTCTTGGATGTCCAGCCTCCTGAACTGTCAGAAGATAAATTTCTGTTGTTTAAGGCACCCAGACCATGGTGCTTTGTTGTGGCAGCTCAAGCAAAGTAGTATACACAGCAAGATGATTTAATATTCACCTTATTGAAGACATTTTGGGAAGTTTCAGAGCAACCATTAAGAGAACTGGGGCTGGGATTTCCCTGGCAGTCCAGTGGTTAAGTCTTTACCTTTCAATGTAGGAGATGAGGATTTGATCCCTGGTGGGGGAACTAAGATCCTTCATGTCCCAAAAAGGGGGTGCATGTAATTTGAGGATTTGATTGGGAATGATTGTGTGGGTTTTGCCTCTGGGTGTCTGAGTACTGTAGCAGGAGGAATTCCCATTTATCTTTTTAATTTAATTCTCTGATTAACTCCATGAAGTTAGGATGACAGTTTCTAATTGACTGATGAGGAAACTGAAGCTCAGAGGCTTATGTGATGGGATCCCAGCCCCACGCTAATTTCAGCACTACCAGGGATTCGGGAAGTTGCATTGCTTAAATGCTTTGCTTGGGTCCAGCCCGAGCAAACATAACTCAAGTCCTGCACCCAGCTACGAAGGTGACCTGCCAGAGGAGCAACCTGAATGAAATAAAGAAGGTGAGGCCCCAGGAAGAATTTCAAAGGCTTCCCCTAATCAGGACAAATGGCTGCAAGCCTGAGGTTTGCACAGATAGCCCGCCGAATCTCAGGATGCGCTCTTGCCACAAGCCAGTGCCTCGCTGGCTCGGAAATTTATGCTGGAATTTAGACAGAGAACACAAATCATTGTAATCTCCCGATGAAAGATCACTGTCTCTGCAAATGCATTACCTGCTTGGAAAGTGACATGTTAAAAAATATGGATAATATATGAGCACAAGGAGAGCGATTTCCATGCCTGGGCTCCTCTGGCTAAAATACGCGCACCTGCACCAGAGGAGGAGGATGACAAAGGAAGTCACTGGGGCCCCCATGCAGCTTCTGTGTCGGCTGACTCTGACACTCCAAACAAAAGACTGCAAGCTCATCGAGCCGCACCCCTCCCCGACATAAGGTGTCTCAGATGTCAGGGGTGCAGGCACGGGACCCTGTGCTTTTCACCCCAGAATCAGATGCCCTTGGGGTTTATAGAACCACACTTGTCTGTCCTCAGCGGCTCCAAGACAGAACAAGGTGGTGGGGGAGTGTGGGCTTAGAGCCAGAGAGACCAGCTTTTCTCAGAGGACCTCCAGCTTCCTGACCCCTGGGCCGTGTGACTTCAGGCTTGTTCCCAAGGTCTCTAAGCCCCAGCCTGTTCTGGACACCGCCCGCCTCCCTCTCTCTGCCCCGAACCGCCTCGAGTCATGGCTCAGGGCTGCATCTTGGTCTTCTCACTCCTGCTCGCTCGCTCTGCGGCTGCGGTGTGATACTGGTGCCAAGGCCACTTTCCTCCGTGCTCTGCTCAGGAGAGAAGCCATTCGCAGTCTAATGGGCCTGGAGCACAGGTGCATCCCTCTTGCCATAACGATTACGGGATAAACAAAGCGAAAAGAACCCGAACCCCAGTACATTGTCCTAAAGGGGGAAATAAGGTTTCAAAATGGCCGGGATGTTTACCGACCCAAGGAAAGGGAAACGGCCCTGCGGGCGCCTAGACTCACTCTCTCCCGCTTTGTGGGGGAGGGCGAACCTCTACAGACCGGGCCTCAGTCCCCAGGGTCGGTGCTTGTCCCCCAAAGGCGTGCTTGGAGGAGAAGGAATTCAAAGCTATCTCCTCCACCATGTTTTCTTCTTTCTGGATGGAGGAAATGGATAAGAACCCAAGCGCTGCTGTCTGCAGAGGGTCCAGCTTGGAAGTGTCTGCGTTTATACAAAGGAAGGATGGCAGATGGGAGACAGCCCTGCAGGATGGTAAGGGGCCTGTTTGGGGGACCTCATGGAGCAGGCCTGCAAGGGGTGAGGGACCAGAGGCAGGGCTTCCCGTCAGTGTTGGGTGAACACCTCTCCCAGCACCGGGCTGGAAAGGAGCAATCCCCCCTTATGAAGCTATGCAACAGGCGCATGGCTCCTGTCCCCCTCGCCCCTTGCTGGAGCCGCTTCCTCAACCGCTAGCATTCTCCAAAATGGGCTTTGGCTCCAGAAAACCAAAGGCATTTGGAGCATAGAACCAAATGCCTTTTGTGTGGCGGCCTTCTTGGCATGAGTTAGTAAGACTGAGAATTAACCGGCACAGCCTCTGCACTCCTGATTTCCACTATAAACTGGTGGCTGAGGGAGGGGAGAAGAATCCTTGTTATCAACCCTCTGGGTTATCTTTTATGTCTTTCAGATCTGGTCCCTTTTCTCTTTTGTTTTCAATATTTATTAATTTTAAAAATTTAGGTATAGTTGGCTTACGATGTTTCAGGTGTACAGCCAAGTGATTCAGTTACGTGTGTGTGTATATATATATATATATATAATATATGCATTAAGTATTCTTTTTCAGCTTCTTTTCCATTATAGGTTATTACAATGCAAGATATTGAGTATAGTTCCCTGGTATAGTAGGTCCTTGTTGTTGTTTATTTTATATATGGTATTATGTCTGTTCATCCCTTACTCCTAATTTATTACTTGTCCCCTTTTCCCTTTCGTAACCATAAACCTGTTTTCTGTGATAAACATTTGCATTTTTTGCAGATTTTTCTATTATAGAAAAAGCTACTATGAATATTCATATGCAAGTCTTTGTGTGAACATATGTTTTTATTTACCTTGGATGCATACCTGGGACTGAACTTTCTGGATACTTTAGAAATGTAAACTTTACAAGAAGCTGCCAAGAATTTGCGAAAATGGTTGTGTCATTTTTCACTCCACCAGTAATATATGAGTTTTCCAGCTGCTACATATCCTTGCCAATACTGGATATTGTCAGTCTTCTGAATTGTAGCCTTTCTATGTGGTGTATGTGGTGATATATTCTAGTGGTTTTAATCTGTGTTGCTCTGAAGACTAATAATGCTGCCTTTTATTAAGGCAGCTCATCATTCAATTATTTGAATGATGCTCAATCATTCAATTATTTCATTGATGTTTTTGTCTTTTTTTATTACTGTTTTGTGGGAGTTTTCTATATATTCTGCATGTCATGTGTATTTATGTTTTTCTGCCTTTCGGTGGCTAATCTTAATTTTCTAATTTTTAATAGTGTCCACCTAAGAACTGAAATTTGTAATTTTGATGAAGCCTTATTGACTAGATATTTTTTGAGAAGTTTTGTAGTTTCAGCTTTCACATTTAGGTTTATGACATGTTGAGCTGATGTTTGTGAATGGTGTGAGGTAAGGGTTGAGGTTCATGAAAATAAATATGGATGTTGAGCTTTCCATCATGATTACTGAAAAAAACTATCCCTCTCCCCACTCAATTACATTTCTATCAGTGTGAAAAACTGATGGATCATATATGGGGGAGGGGTCTATTTCTGTAGTCTCCATATGTTTATTGTTATTATAAATCACACTATTTAGACTACTGTAGAGCTTTATAATAAGTCTTGAACTCATGTAGTGTAGGTCTTCCAAATATTTTTATTTTTGAAAATTGTTTTGGTTATTCCTTTGAATAACCTTGGGGTCTTTTGGAATTTTCATACATTTTGAAATAAGTTTGCCTGGGAACTCAGTTCTATGCTGCCTATTTTCAAAAGTCTGAAATTAGTTTTAAAGGCAACATTCCCAGTTTTCTAGTTATTTATGATAAGCAGGCATGTCCAACTCCAGTTAATTCAACATGAGTAGAAGCAGAAGTCTAGTGTTCAGAGTTCTGATATTACATAGTAGGAACTTAGCCTGTGAAGGAGACAGAAAAACATATCCATTGAATTTAGTAACTTGGGAATCATTGGCAGTTTATCGAGATCTGTTTGCAAGGAGCGGATTGGAAACTAGATTGCAGTGGACTGAGGGGTGGGTGATAGGTGAGCTTATTGATGAAAACACTACTAGCTGTTGCAACTCCTTGCTTACTTCTTGGAAGGAAAGTTATGACCAACCTAGACAGCATATTGAAAAGCAGAGGCACACTTTGTCAACAAAGGTCTAGTCAAGGCTGTGGTTTTTCCAGTGGTCATGTACGGATGTGAGAGTTGGACTATAAAGAAAGCTGAGCGCTGAAGAACTGAGGCTTTTGAACTGCGGTGTTGGAGAAGACTTTTGAGAGTCGCTTGGACTACAAGGAAATCTAACCAGTCCATCCTAAAGGAGATCAGTCCTGGGTGTTCATTGGAAGGACTGATGTTGAAGCTGAAACTCCAATACTTTGGCCACCTGATGCGAAGAGCTGACTCATTGGAAAAGCCCCTGATGCTGGGAAAGATTGAGGGCAGGAGGAGAAGGGGACGAGAGAGGATGAGATGGTTGGATGGCATCACCGACTCAACGGACATGGGTTTGGGTGAACTCCGGGAGTTGGTGATGGACAGGGAGGATTGGCGTGCTGCGATTCATGGGGTCGCAAAGAGTCGGACACGACTGAGCAACTGAACTGAACTGAACTGAACTGAGCTGTTGCAACACACACACAAAAATGGAAATGTCAGCGCCTTCGCTAAACAGAAGTTAATGTATTGCTCTTGTAACAGTTGTGTTTCTGAATGTTCCTGCTCACTGGGTAGCTTTCTCTAAGGATATGATCCAGAGAACCAGCCTTCTCCCTTTTTATGGTTGGATCATCCCCTAGTGGAACCTCAGGACTGCTGTTGTCTGCATGCAACTGATCAAGCAGAAAGCAGTGTGGAGAAAGATTGTTCTTAAAGCCTTTGCTCAGAAGTTACCCACAACTTTAGCTCTTATTTCCTTGCTAGAACTAATAACATGACCATACCTAGATGAAAGGGAGGCTGGAAATACTGTGTCTGTCTGGGCAGTCACTAACTCTCTATAATTGGAAGAGGGGAATGACATTTTTTGGGCAAGAAGCCATCTCTGTCACAGTAGAGATAATGCTTTTGAGAAGTTTGAATGGCAGGAGAGTGATTGGTTTAAAGCTGGATAGAGGTGAGGGGTTGAGGGCATTTCTGCTTTTAATCTGAAAGACTGGTACATGTTTCCAAGCGGTTGGGAATGATCCAATTCAAGAGAGAGGTTAAATATACAAGAAAGGAAAGGATAAAGAGAATGAATATGAAGAAAAGTCAAGGTGGAAGTGGATGATATGCAAAGCTTGAGTACAAGGATTGGCCTCAGGGATGCTGGGCAGCTAGTCTGCTGTATCAGAAGGAAAGGAGGATGGTGTCAGGGCATAAATAGGTTTTATGCTTAGTAATCGGAATGGAGGGAGTTCCTCTCTGCAGGTGTCTGTTTTGTTTTGTTTTTCCTAGAAAATAGAAAGTACATTAACGGGGAAGGCCTGGGGTATGAGAAGTTTGGGAAGACTGAAAATTTAATCACTGTTGCCTTGCTTGATACTGACTATACAACATGTTCTATACATTAAAAAAAAAAAATGTGTGTGTGTGTGTGTATGCATTTGGCTACATTGGTTCTTAGTTGTAGCATGCGGGCTCCAGAGTGCAAGGGCTCAGTAGTTGTGGTACTTGGGCTTAGTTGCTCCATGTCATGTGGGATTCCCCAGTTCCCTGACCGGGGATTGAACCCACGTCCCTTGCATTGTAAGGCAGATTCTTAAACACTGGACCACCAGGAAAGTCCCTATACGTGTTTTTTTGAGCCTGTGGATTTGTGCATTGCCTTTCTCAAGGTTTCCTGGAGAAGGAAATGGCAACCCATTTCAGGATTCTTGCCTGGAGAATCCCATGGACAGAGGAGCCTCGTGGGCTACAGTCCATGGGGTCACAGAGTCAGACACAACTGAGCAAATTTCATTTTTTCCCCAAGGTTTGGGGGGTAGCATCTAGGGATTGTTATGAATAGCAAAGGACTCTTCCTTCTGCATCTGAACAGGTTCCAAAATCTCTCTGTGAATACAGGTGCCGTCGGCTGGAAACCATTCTCTAAGGCCAGCCTGTCTTCTGCCATACCTTAGGGAGCTTGGCCACTGAATTCATAAAGAATCTTGTTTCTATAAATTGCTCCTCTGACCTGGAGCCCTCAGAACACTTTTCAGCTGCTGCCAACAGCTGCAGGAGCCCAGATGCAGGATGGTTGTGGGAGGGGATGTGCTGTGAAGGGTGCTGTATCCATGCCTTGAAGCCTTGGGCTTTCCCTTGTCTCTCCTCGTTCTCCTGCCTCCAGAGAAGAGAAAACTAGACCTTGGAGTCAACAGGCACCTGCTTCCTGCTGCACATATTTAGGATTAGGTCATGAACCTGAAATGAATGAAATAGAAGGCGGGCAATCTGCCAGAAAATAATGCATGTACCAAGCAGGCACGCTGGAGCCCTCGGATGAAGGACTCTCCAGCCTCATCCATGGGTCCCGCCCCATTCCACTCCCTGTGCCCTGTTGCCCACTCCTCACATCTTCTCATCTCTCTGCCGCATTCTGCTTCCCTCCACCTCCTCTCTGCACCCCCATTTCTCTTCAGTTCCCGCCCCCAGATCCTTGGGAGGGAGGGCTTTGAGCTGGAGACCCTGCAGCCTGGGGCTCCCGCAGCCTTCCCAGTGCCTGCTGTTCCCTGTTATTTTCATTTCCCTGTAATTTGAGGGGACAGGTGAGATGTGCTTCAAAACACTGTAATCATATTTTAAATGGAAATGAAATGTGTGAATTAAATGTAAATTACAGTAGAATGGAAGGACAATCACTATTAGTTAAGGTCTGACACCTAGTTTTGCAGACCTTTCCCAAACGCCACAACTGGTTTCCCCAACGTGTGATGAGAGGTTGTAATTACGTGACAGCTGCTTCTGCAGTGGGCGATGCTAGTTACTGGATCATTTGTATAAGGGGGCCGGTACAGGGGGTGGCTGCATAGGTATTTCAAATAGATATGGACTGCTGTTGGTACTATAAAATTACCCCAAAGAAATGATATTTTTATAGGAGGGCCGTGAAAAGAAATCTTTTTTTTCCCCCTTGGAAAGGTGAGGCCATAATATAAAGGGACATTTTTATACAGTCAATTTATTTACGGATTCTCCACTTGCTTTTATATTGGAAAAATATGTGCCCTGCCAATGGGTTGCAATTTGGCCCTCAATCTCAGACTGCCTCCCTCCCACCTAGTCCTGGGTGTCTTGGTGGTTCCCAGGGGAGCCCACAGTGCCTCCTGCAGAACCGTGAGGAGGAGCGTTTTTTTAAGACAGTATCAGCTCTTTGCTTTAATACCTTGGATGAGGAAGGCAATAATTTCATTATCTATCCAATGCCATGACAAAACAGCAAAATGGATGTAAAAAGAAAATCACTGAATTCCCATTTGACCGGTCTCCTGGTTTGTTTTCTGTGGACAAAATGACCGGTTGATTGAGTGAGGTTTAAAACTTTCTGTGTTGTGTTGCAGAACTTTCCAGGATAAGGGCAAATCTGGATAAAATAGATAAGCTTAGAAGTAGAAGATCAGTACATTCATTAAAAAGGGATCTATTTACAGGCCCGTTGTTGATTCTCCTCCGTTTGGCTTCAATGAAACGCCTCTGTCTCCACTGGAGCAGTCAGCAGATAATGTTTGTTGAATAATCATGGGTTGCAGTGAGTTTTACAAATCTTGCGTTTTTCTGAGCCAACAAAGATGCAAGCTCAGTCAATATTTAGTTCTCAGGGACACTTGCAATTAAGCTGTACCGTCTATCTTTTAGTGAGCGAAGGTGCTATCTTGAAGATTTTCTGGAATCTGGCCCTGCACTTGGCCTTGGGACAGCTCTTTAGCCAGGGTCCTCCAATAGACGATGGCCAAGGGGTCAGGAACAGCTGGGAACCAGGCTCCACATCACGGCTGAGCTCACGTTCTAAATGCACCTCTGGCCGAGTCACTCGTTGCCCCGGTGGGAAACTTCAGGGATCTTGCAGGGAGTTAAGAGTCCCTGCTGTTGCCATATGTGATAGTCATCCCTCCCCATACTCTAGACAGTTCTCTCTGCTCAGGTTGATTTTTCTTTTTTAAAATCTTTCTTTCTTTACTTGGCTGTGTCAAGTCTCAGTTGCGGCACGCGGGACCTTTGCTGGGTCATGTGGATCTTTCTTTGTGGTACATGGGCTCAGTTGCTACCTGGCCTGTGGATCTTCCCGAACCAGAGATCGAACCTGTGTCCCTTACATTGCAAGGCAGATGCTTAACCACCGGACCACTAGGGAAGTCCCAGGCTGATTCTTCTTTGAAAATCTCCACCTTCTCTGCCTGGTAATCCCCTGACCCTCAAGATCTCTCAGGCTGCTCCTTGAAGGTTGCTCCTTTCCAAAGACCCTGCTGGTCAAACCAAGTGCTTGGCGACTGTGTCCCAGGCTTTGTGCACTAAACTGCGTCACTCTGACTGGACACAGGCCCACCTCGGGATGGGCCCAGAAATGCCCTGCACGGCTCAACAGAGAACCAGAAGGAACCTTTTCAGTGGTGGCCTTTTCTCTTTGGAAAGTTGAGGTGTTGAAATAAATAAACATGAATATAGGCCAATTCTGGAATTTCCTAACAGTTTTGCTCTCTTGCTGACATCATCCATCTTCATTTTTAAATAAAACAGAAAACCGCTGTATATCACGAAATGTAAACCACATCGAGTGGCTTCCTTCTGATTGCATTACATCTACCATTACCTTGTTTATGTTCATGTGGAAATAAAATTAGTTGGCAGCTTGGGTTCTCATTGTAAATCTGATCATGGCACTTGCTCCCCTGCCTCCTGACTGGGTAATAGAAAGTTTGGTTAGGATGGGCGAAAGGGCAAAAGGAAAATTTCCATGACTTTAGTGGGGCAGTATGACACTGTGAGTTATAATAAGAAATATGTGGGGATTTTCTGGCAGTCCAGTGGTTAAGATTTAGTGCTCTTACTGACAGGGCCTGAGTTCAATACCTGGTTGGGGAACTAAGATCCCACAAGCTGTGTGGCAAAGCCAAAAAATAAATAAAATGAAACTATCAACTGTTTTTTTAAAAAATGAAATATATATTTCATCTTCCTGGCACAGAGCTCATAAAACCTTGAGAATCTGTCTTTGTTATATATTAATGAGGTAACTTTTGGAAAGCACCTTGGAATGGGGGCTGGTTGCCAGGGTAACTAATCACGTGACTGGAGGGTTGGCAATCTCAGCCCCCCCGGCCTCTGGGGAGGGACGAGGGGCTGGAGGTGGAGTTCAGGCACCCGTGGCCGGTGATGTGGTGAATCATGCCTACCTGATGAAGCCCCTATAAAAATTCAGAAGGGTGGATTTGGAGAGCTTCTGGGTTGGTGAATATGCGGAGATCTGGGGAGAGTGGGGGCACCCCAAGAGAGCATGGAAGCTCTACACTCTTTTTCCATATCTTGCCCGATATGCCTCTTCCAAGGGGCTGTTACCGTTATACTCTTCTAACACTCTGGTGCTCTATAAGTAAAATGTTTCTCGGAGTTCTGTGAGCCACTCTAGCAAAGTCATCAAACCCCAGGTGGGGCTTGTTGGACCCTCTAATCTATTGCCAGTTGGTCAGAAGCACAGGTCACAAGTTGGACTTGTAATTGGTGTCTGGAGTGTGGGCGTGGCAGGGAAACAGTTTCAAGGGATGGAGCCCTTTCCCTGTGGGATCCATCTGGGGTCAACAGAACTGAGCTGAACTAATCGACAGCCAGCCAGGGTCGCAGAATTGCCTGGAGGTGCAGGGGGAAACCCACACACTCTGTAATGTGATGGCCATCATGACCTGGTTCAAAGCAAAAGGGAAATGTTTCTGGAGACACATCAAACCCTCTGATTTCCATTCTATGAACTAGAGAAGGCCTTACTGTCCCCACTGGATGAATGAGGAGACTGAGGCAGAGGGCTGGTGGAAGTAGAGAACCAGTCAATCAGTGAAGCGAAGTGAATTCGCTCAGTCGTGTCTGACTGTGACCCTATGGACTGTAGCTCACCAGGCTCCTCTGTCCATGGGATTCTCCAGGCAATAATACTGGAGTGGGTTGCCATTTCCTTCTCCAGGGGATCTTTCTGATGCAGGGATCGAACCCAGATTGTTCTTGCAGGTGGATCTTACAGGTGGATTCTTTACCATCTGAGCCACCAGGGAAGCCCAAGAAATAAGAGAAACTGAGGTAATTAGAGGGTCTGTGGTGTGTTCAGGGGGAGTTAACCAGCATCCCTGGGGCTCCAGAAGTTTCTATAAGTCGTAGCAATCAAAGAAGCAGAGTTTTGGGGTCAAATAGATTTGTTCAGAATCCCCTGATAACCATTATTCCTATGCAAATTAGTATGAGGAAGCCTGGATGCTTCTGCAGAAGACAGTAATTATGGTTGGGATTTCCGTGGGATGCAGGTGTGAGGGGGTTCTGATCACACCCCCGCCACAGTGTCCCAGTCAGCCTCCACGTCACACGCTGGCCAGCAAGCTTCCCAATGTCCTTCTGACCTGAACTAGAAGTCAGGACCCCCAGAAAACTCAGCCACCCGATCAACTCTTCCTGTTAATATGACTAGACAGCTGCTGCGAGCCTGGGATTTATTCTGGTAAACCCCAGTCTCGGGAGGGCCCCATTCAATTTGTGCAGAAACTCCACCAACAGTTGAGGGTTGATTTAGTGTCAGAAAAGGGTGTTTGAAACAAGTGCGTTTTCCTTTACGAGTCTTTTAACATCAGGAGAAAAATACGGCTGATTGCAATTGATTTGTATACGTGGCTCTTTGTGTGAAGTGTCACAGTGAGTTTTATAGGAAGATGGAAACAAAGAAGCAGGGAGAAAATTGCTTCTGGAAGATGCAGGACAGAGGGCAGGAGGAAAAGCATCTTACGGAGCACGGTGGGCTCTGCAGGTTGACACGTTTGGCTCCTGGCTCACGTGCCGTGTGACCTTGCTGGGTCTTGAAGCCTTGATTGCCACACCTGGGAAAGGGGGATAATGACAGGACCTCCCTCCCAGACTGTGGGTGAGGTTAAATCAGTTCGTACAACTGAAGGGCTGGGCATAGCGCCTGCCAGATTATTGGTGCTCAACAAAATGACACTGAAAAGCAAAAGCGCATGTCTTGTGGCCCCACAAAGACAAGGTCTGGAGAGGTCTTTCCGGAAGTCAGCAGTCAATCTATTCCACTCCTCTGGGACTGAGTCTTTCAAAATTGTGAAAACGGGGCTCTAAGCTTTCTGTCCCCCAAACCCAACCCCAACCCCAGTTGCTTTTGTTTTCCTCCCCTTCATCTCCCTGCTTAAAAACTACTTCCAGGAAAGAGCCTTATAGGAGCCCACCATTAAAAAAAAAAATTAAGGGGCTTCCCTGGTGGTCCAGTGGTTAAGAATCTGTGCTTCTTCTGTAGGGTGCACAGGTTTGATCCCTGGTCGGGGAACGAAGATCCTATATGCTGTGTGGCCCAACAACAGCAGCAACCACAGAGTCCATTGTCCTGAAATACAGCTGTGCAATCGATATTTAGAGCGTGTTCTGTGCAGGAGCGAGCTAGAACTCTTTGTAGTTTAAAAAACAGTTTCACCCACATTGCTTCATTTAATCATCTCAACAACTCCATATGTCATATAAGGCAAGCATTATGTTTTCCTACATTAAAACAAAACAAGTTGGGTAAGATTCTGAGCATAGAGCTTGCACTGAGATATTACTCTGTGACGACCTTGTTCAGTTTTTGTCTATAACGACTTCACTTTACTTTCAGGGTGAGACAGGAAAAGGGACTAGGAAGTGGTTCACCGGGCAGGGTATCATACTCCCTTGTGTCAAGCGCACCTTTCCAAAGGGAAAACCCTGACCACAGTGCAGGAAGTGTTCTGGGACGGTTTCCTGCGTTTCTCAATTGAGAGATGATTATCCAAGGTCAGGAGGGAGGCCGGGTGCCTTGTCTGCTAGAACTTCCTCCTCTGGTCTAGCCTGATTTGGCCAGAGCCCCACTTACCTCTGGGGCTTGGGAAGGTTTCTCATGGGGCAGCAGTGTGACAACCAGATTCCTTTCTCTCCCCTCCCTTTGGTCCCTGTGAGGTCAGCATCTGTGGGCTTTTTGCCTGGGAGAAGCTCTGCTGCCTCACCCCTCAAAGGAGATCCTTGGACCCGAGGAGGGTTTTTCCAAACCTAAGTCCTTGATGAACTGCTAGGGCCTCAGGCACTGCACTGGGCGGAGTCGGGGGTTGAGGGTGTGAGGTTGCCCATCGTCTTTACTGGAGGACCGTACTTTGCTCTCAGTCAGACATGTTTCTTTCACTCTGATAGAGTTAAGATAGCTCCCTTTATGAATGGAAATGATGGTATAGTTTTTGTTTAATATCCCTGGTGGTTTAGTTGCTAAGTTGTGTCTGACTCTTGCGACCCTGTGGACTGTAGCCCGCCAGGCTCCTCTGTCCATGGGATTCTCCAGGCAAGAACACTGGGGTGGGTAGCCACTTCCTTCTCCAGGGGATCTTCCTGACCCAGGAATCAAACCTGGGTCTCCTGCATTGCAAGCAGATTCTTTACCAACTGAGCTGTGAGGGAAGCCTGTTAATAACCTTACATGGCCAAATAAAAAATTGACAACCCAGGCATTTCTAACACCCCCTTAAAAATATACTTTTATTAGGTCTGTGATATACAAAGACAGGGAATTGATTTATAGGACAATTAAGTACTCGGTGACTCCTCACCTAAGCCTGATATTTGATTTTCTGTGAAGAAGTACACTTTGCCACACACACCTGACTTTTGTTATCAGCAACATGGGGGAAGAGACCAGGCCCCCTAGGTCTACATACACCAACTGAGAAAGTGATTAGAGAAGGAAAATCCCAGGGGGATTGTGTGGGCCGCTGAAAACTGGCCTCTGAAAGACATCTACTTCCTAATCCTTGAACCAGTGCTAGTGACCTTATTTGGAAAATTAAAGGGGTTGGAGGGGGAAGCTTGGCAAATGTGATTAAATGAATGATCTTGAGATGAGGAGATTGTCCTGCATTATCCAGATGGGTTCTAAATGAAATCACATGTATCCTTATGAATAGGGATGGGGAGATAGAGGTTTTACATACAGAGAAGGAGATGTGGAAACCAAGCCGGGGAAGATTGGCAGATACTGACCTTGAAGATTAGAGTGATGTGGTCACAAGCCAAGGAACGGCAGGGCCACCAGAAATTGGAAATTGGTAAGGCATCGATTCTCCCCTAGAACCTCTGGAGGGAGCAGGACCCTGCTGACATCTGGATTTCAGTACAGTGATACCCAGTTTGGACTTCTAAGTTCCAGAATTGGGAGGGAATAAATATTGGTTTTAATTTAAGCCACCACATTTGTGATTTATTACAGTCAGGATTTATTACAGCTACCATAGGAAATGAATTGAGGAATCCAAGCTATAAGCTCTTTTAGCTCGGGGACTAATCCTATATTTCTTTCATCTCCCTAATTGTGTCTTGTTTTCACCCTGCATGTACCATGGCTGCCCATGTCTATAGATGGAGTTGTCTTGGCATCTTTCTGCTATTTAATGGCCAACCCTCCATGTCTTCTCTTTTAGGCTTGTAGATATTCCCTGTTAACCAGTGTCATTGGGAACTCCTACCTATGGCTATTTCTCAACTTCATCTCTGCAAGCATTAGACTGTCTCCTTGACATTGCACCGAGAGAGAAGTGCTTTCCAAGGCACTGTTTAGCACTCGGAGGCATATTTTTAGGCAGACAGGGTGCAGAGCAATGAGAGTCCAGGCCCTGTCCCTCTTCCAAACAGTGCCGTGACAACATACGTTTTCTTGGCTCAGGTCTCTTCTGAGTGAGCATTTGTTTCCTCGGTTGCTCTGCAACCTGATAAATGGCTGTTATGGGTCAAATCATGTGCCTGCAAATCCCTATGTTGAAGTTCCGAGCCCGTAGTACCTCAGGATGTGATCTTATTTGGAAAGAGGGTCTTTGCAGATATAATGAGTTAAGATGAAGTCATTGAGGGGTCGCTAACCCCAGATGACTGTTGCACTTCTGAAAAGGGAAAATTTGAACTAAGGCAGACAGACACACACACACACACACACACACATGGGCACACACAGAGAAAGTCCTGTGAACATGAAGGCAGAGATGGGAGACATCTGTCTACAATTACAGGAGCACCAGAGATCGCCAGCAAACCGCTGGAAACTAGGGGTGAGGCGCGGGACAAATCTCCCCTTCTAGCCTTCAGAACAGACTAACCCTGCCGGCACGTTGATCTTGGACTCTGGCCTCCAGAAAGGGGAAACCATCCATCTTGCTGTTTAAGCCAGTTGCAAATGAACACAGTAACCGTACCAGTAACGTGTGCATCCTATGTCTTGTCTAAATCTTGTAGCGAGCAGCGAAATCAGAGAAGGAGACAGAGAGAGAGAGTAGGGGTGGGAGTCCCTTTAGATGATGTGGCCTTGATGTCCGAACAGGAATCCTTTTACACCCAGCAATTTGTCTGGTGCCTGTGATAAGAGGATGGGTGAAATCTCGAAGCCCCTCCTCCTTGTTCTAATCTCTCCCCAGGGATCCAACCTTTCCCTCTCAATGGGGTCAGCTTAAGAAAGTCAAGTTTCCATCTCGCCTTTCAAGTTGCCCTCCCCGCCTCCTGAGTCTCCCCTCCCCCCCAGCTCCAAGTGCCCAGCCTTGTCAGAAGAGAGGGGACCATCTGGTTAGTCCTTGTTTACCGCACACCCTGCCAGTTTGAGCTTATTAATCATATTTACCCAAGTATCTTAATTACTCCCTGTCTAGCAACTTGCTTTGCACTCAGCTGCTGACCCTCTTTTTTCCTTCCTTTCTATCATTAATCATAGGAGCAGCGTGGGTACAGGAATTCCTGCAGCTTGGCTTTCGCTGGCACCGTTACCACTCCCAGAGAGGAGCGGCTGGAGGTCACGGCTGGTTCCTGACAAACGTCCTAATTAATCTGCTGAAGATCAGAGGAGGACTAATAGGGGCTGAAGACTGTGTGAGGGGCCCACTCCTCCACCGTTTCACGGCATGTGTGCATGTGTGCATGTGTGTGTGTGCGTGAGTGTGTGTGCGTGCGTGTTTGTGCACACATGTGATGCTGAGCTTGGCAGGAAAGAGATAGACTCAGCCCTCCATTCAGCACAATAGGATCCCTGCTACTGCCCACCCCCCTCACCTTCCCTGTTTTGGGAGAAGGAATTTTCTCCTCTTGCTTGGGAGCTGAAAAGACTCACATGTCTCCTTCTTCTCCCAAATGCAATGGTGAACAAAGTACCGTCCGGCCAAAGTGCTCGTGGAAACAGAGTCGGTATTTGGGTTTGTGCAGGCTGGAGTTGTCACCTGGGTGGATTCGAGCGCTCCCCTGTGGACCCACAGATCTTTGGGATCTCAGGCACAAATGATGCTCTAGGCTAAGGGTGCTGTAAGATGGCCAGCGGTGGTACAGGGGCTGCAGAAACACCCTTCTCAGCTTCATTTCCGGCTGACAACTTTGCAGATGGACTTTGCACAGGAGGACCCGCAAAAAGCAGAGGACCGCGGGGCAGAAGCAGCACGTCACTTCCGGTCCAGCTTGCCCTGCGCCCCTCACAGGTTTGCGCTCCCTGATGCGCTGGGATCCCGCTGGTCTGCCTCCTGCCCCCCGAGCCCCTTCCTTTTTTCTTGGGCGGAAGGCAGGGTGTAAGAACCAGGGCTGTGGCTCCTTTCTTCCTGCCGGCCGCGTCTCAGGCCGAGAGGCACCATTAAGGAGCATAATTTGTTGATCCAGGCGCTCCTCGCGTTTCGGCGCCGAGTGGCATCGCTTTCTTTATGACCTCGTAAAGTCACAGCCGAGAGGCCGATTTGGAAAACAAACTGCCTCAGGTTGACAGATAATTAGATACAGGGGACATATTATATGCCTTTGCATATAAATGTGCTCCGAGGCGTGTTGGTTCATCTGAAGTTGAGGTTAAAGGCGCGCCAGGTACTCCTGACACATCAGGATGTATATTTTCATACAGTCTCCGGCGCTGTGTTGGTTTTATAGCCCTTTCATCCCAGTGCTGACGGATGGGGTGTGAGCACAAGTCAACTTGGAAGAAAGACACGGCTCTTTTACCCGTGAGCCTCCTGGCATTTTGTCTTCCGTCCCCATTTCCTGCCCTCCACCCTGCAACCCACATCCCATCGTTTCTGGGAAGGGGCTGCTCTTTAGGCTTGGGTTCTGCAATAAATGACAAATGACCAGAGTAGGGAGGGCCAAGTTCCATTTTTCTTCTTCACACCCCCCCTTTTTTTAAAAAAAATTCTAATAGGCTTGATTAATGACATATAATTTAGGGGCCTTTCAAGACTAGGATAGACCCTGGTGGAATTCCTTCTGGGGCAAAGGAGAGAAATGGAAGTAGATATTTTCTAGAAGATTCTGTCAGCGGGCAGCTGCAGCTGCACAGGATGTTGGCCTGGCTGTGTCATGAACACTGACCTCACGGAGGCCCCACCCCTGCCTTTCCTTGAGATCCACTCTGCAGAAGCAGAACCTGAGTCCTAGGAAAACTTGAACAGAGAATGAGTCTTCATTCCCCCCTTTGTTTTTGGAAGGCTCAGAGCTCAAGTCCCAGCTAAATCCATCCCCAAGAAAATGTAAAGAGCTTAGTTTAATGCTCTTGGGAGTAATTTCAATTTAAAAGTGGCATTAGAGCTGGTGCCTAACAGAAAGGCTTAGCGAAGAGTCATCTTCTGTTTGGGCAAGTGGCTTAATCTCTTTGAGTCTGTTTCTTCATCTTAAAATAGGAATAAAAAGTAGTACCTACTGCATCACTTTGAGAAGATCAACTTGGGTAAAACAGGTAGCCAAGCTCATCTAGAGTATTTCCTGGTTAGGTTTAGTTGATAAGCTGTGTTTGACTCTTTGTGACCCCATGGACTGTAGTCTGCCAGGCTCCTCCATCCTTGGAATTTTCTAGGCAAGAATACTGGAGTGGGTTGTCATTTCCTTCTCCAGAGGATCTTCCTGACCCAGGAATCGAACCCAGGTCTCCTGCATTGCAGGCAGATTCTTTACTGACTGAGCTATGAGGGAAGTAGTATTTCCTACATATTAACTATTTTTAATAGCGGTGAGCAGCAAAGCTAATCATAATAAAGATGCTTAGAGAAGATTCCAGAAGGGAATGCTCCCACCCAGAGGAAGGGGGTGATCTTCTGGGGCTGCCTCCTGGCAGCATGGAGGTGGCCACTGAGCGGTGGGCTGGAAAGAGCCTGGTTCCTGGGAGGTCTGGCTCTGGCTCTGATTAGCTGTGTAATCTTGGGCTTTCCACTCCCTCTGTCCCAGTCACAGTTTCCTCATCCGTAAAATGAGGTGCCCTGTCCGGGTTGCCAGGGCCAGCAGGCTGACCCCATTATCTGTGTGGGAGGCATGGTCTGTGGTGGCCTCTCCTCTCCAGGTCTGTGCCAGGCCTCTGGGCCACGCTGCTGTCAACCTTGCTTCTGCAACAAGCCTGTGCTATTTTCCAGGTCAAACCGGAGGGCTGAGACTGCCTATCAGGAAGACTTCGGGGAGCTGGTTGTACAATTCTCAGCTTGAAATTAACCCTTCTCTTTAAATCTTGCCATTGTCTTATTAGAAAAGGAGAGAGAGAGAGAAAGAGCAAGAAAGGGAAAGATAATAAAACCCATAGGCCAACCCTAAGTCCTGTTGACAGAGATGATGTAAATAGAGTTGCTGTCACTTTGATGAATTGAATCCTCTGTTAATTAGGATGCATCGATTTAAGGGTTGTCCAAGCAGAGCGTCCTTCTCCCCTTCCCAGCAAGTTATAGCAGAGAGGGGGAGCAGAGAAGGGCAGGCTTTCTCTGTTTCTCACCTGACTGCTGGTTTTGCTTCTGAGCCTCATGAGTTATCTCAGAAGCCGGTCACCCCAGTTTTCTCCACACCCCTTCCTTTATTTCAGCTGGTCTGGGCAGTGGACTACGCAGCCGATCTTTGGAAGAAGGGCTCCTTTTGAAGTCTACCACTTGCTGGAGTCTTGCCCCACAAGGTGGTCTGTTGACTTGAAAGGGGAAGGGAGAAGGTCCAAAGTTGGATGGAAGGAGGTATGTGTTGATTTCTGGGCCTTGGAGGCAGTGACTCCTGAGACACAGTGTCAGCAATGGCTGAGAATCAGCCTGGCAGCTGTACCTGGCTCTGAGTTGACCGGATGTCAGATGGCCTCTTCCCTTTCCTCTGCAAGGTTATTAAAATCTCAAAAGGAGGATGAGTGAGGGCCTCACCCTTGCTGTGTGGACAGCTGTCCTTCTGCAGCCTCAGTTGGGCTGGCTGGTGGAAAGACATCCTTATCCATCCCTACCTGTACCTCAGACCAAGTCACTTGCGGTCCCAGGGCTCAGAGACTCCAGCCGTCTGCTCTGGATTCATTTCCAAAAAGATGAAGATATATTCTTCACAAGGGCCTGAAAAGTCTGAACCTGGATTGAGTCTTCCCTAAATACTAGTGGTTCAGCCTTTCATGATTCAGAGCAGCAAGACATGATAAAGCCGTGATGTGTTTTCTCATCACCAGTACAACCTAAATGTGCATTGCAGATTGTGTGCAAAGATCTCAGTGCTTCACATACAGGTGGCCGATACGCACATGAAAAGATGTTCAACATCACTCACTATTAGAGAAATGCAAATCAAAACTACATTGAGATATCACCTCACACCAGCGAGAATGGTCATCATCAAAAAATCCACAAATAATAAATGCTAGAGAGGGTGTGGAGAGAAGGAACCCTCCTACAGTGTTGGTGGGAATGTAAATTGGTACAGCCACTATGGAGAACACTATGGAGATTCCTTAAAAAATTAAAAATAGAGCTACCATATGACCCTACAGTCTCACCCCTGGGCATATTTCCAGAGAGACACATGATCTGAAAAGATACACGTACCCCAACGTTCATTGCAGAATTGTTTGCAATAGCCAAGACATGGAAGCAATCTACATGTCTACCGACAGAAGAATGGATAAACAAGCTACCGTACATATATATACACAACAGAATATTACTCAGCCACTTAAAAGAACGAAACAATGCCACTTGCGGCAACGCAGATGGACCTAGAGAGTGTCATCCTGAGTGACGTAAGTCAGACAGAGAAAGAGAAATATTGTCTAGTATCCTTTATATTTGGAATGTAAAAAGAAATGATTCAAATGAACTGAAGTATAAAAGAGGAACAGATGCACAAAGAAAAAAAGATGCTTATCCTCTATTTTACATTCAGTAACTCTCCTAAGATTGTAGGGGATTTCTCGTTTAAATTTAGTGGGAAGCACAGATATAAGGGTAATTTGGGCCACAGTATTGATTAAGACCATGAAAGTTTGCCAATTATTGTGCATTAGCAGATAATAAAATTAACTCAGGACCTACGATGTAGGAAAAGAGAAAAAGATCCTGATGCTTCTTATGAGGTCAAATAAATGAGCTGTTAGCCAAGGTAGGACTGCGAGCCAGGGTGTGACTCCTTATGGAAAAAGCACAAACCCTGACCTAGGGCACCTTGAACAAAGTGATTCATCTTCAGGTTTCCTCTTGGCTCCCAAGGGTCCCATTCCTCAGGCAAAGGGAGTGTCTCCACTTTCAGAAAGGGCTGCCTTATAAACAGATGGAATGGGAGCTGGAAGAGAGCTCTTAGATTGAGCCTTTCATCTCAAGGCTCCAGCTGAAAATCCTGGCATGACAGAGGGAAGCTCTCATGGACATCCTCTCCTTTTTAAAAACTGTTTTATTGGAGTACGGTTGATTCACAGTGTTGTGTTAATTTCTGATGTACAGCAAAGTGACGCAGTTATACGCATATATACATTCCTTTTCATATTACTTTCCATTAAGGTTGATGACAGGATGTTGAATATAGTTCCCTGTGTTATACAGCAGGACCTTGTTGTTTATCCATCCTATGTATTAACATTTGCCTCTACTAATCCCGACCTCCAAATCCTTCCTCCCCCTCCATCCCCCTTGGCAACCACAGGTCTGTTTCTATGTCCGTGAGTCTGTTTCTGTGTCATAGTTTAGATTCCAAATATAAGTGATATCATCTGGTAGTTGTCTTTCTCTTTCTGACTCCACTTAGCGTGATCATCTCTAAGCCCATCCATGTTGCTACAAATGGCATCATTCTTTTTAATAGCTGAGCAATATTCCATCACATACATGTACCACGTCTTCCTGTCTATTGATGGACATTTAGGTTGTTCCCATGTCTTGGCTATTGTAAATAGTGCTCCTGTGAATATGGGGTAGACACCCCCTCCCTTGATTCACTGAAGTCCCCTATGCAAAATGTTCAGGCATCCCAGTACCAATGGGCAACTCCCTTCTGGAGTTGCCCCAGGATTGAATATGCAAGCATTTCCTCAGCTAGAGGATGAAGGATAAATTCATTAACCTGGGGCTGTACCTTAAGTGTGTTCAGAAAGACAGATCCCTGACTCTGACCCTGCTGAGGGGATTGGCAACATGTCTGCCCTTCCTCTGAAATGTCTCATCACCCTCCTCATCTCCAAGGCAGACTTCTGCCTGGCTCACCCTGTCCCATCCCAGGACCTCTGTGTTCCCACTCCTGACCTCTCTAAGGGAATCTGGTGTGGCTGTTGTACTAAGGTTCCCGGCCTTGGAGAACGTGTCCTTTTTCTTCTTTGTTTCCCTGCCAAGGGGATCTGCAGGAGAGAGGTGATGGTTTTTCTTAGCTGAGTGGATGAACTGAATGGGATGATGTGGAGAGGGAAGAAGGAGCAAGAAAAAAAATAGGAAAAAAATAACAGGAAATGAAAGTGGGGAGTGGCCAAGGGGATTCACAAGGGACAGAGACAGAGAGAGTTGTCGAAAAGACACAAAGAAGAAATTCCCCCAAAGAGGAAGCGACCTTGTGGGCAGGAGGTCAGAAGAAACAGGAGTCTGGAGTGGAGGGAGAAGAGACAGGAGACCAGGAGAAGGAAGGGACCAGAGAAACCTCCAGGAAGGAGCTGGGAAAAGAAGAGAGGGACGGGGAGGAGGGAGGCTGGGAGAGGAGCAGGCGGGAGGGGCGCTGGGCGCGGGGAGCGGGGAGACAGAAAGTGCTGCGCTGGGTGGATTACTGTGAGTTTGTCATCTGGAATGGTATAAGCTGTAGGTACAGCATCTCCTGCCCTTGATTTATGGTCCCTGTCAGGCAGGGAGCGCGCTTTGTCTGCTGTACTGTGGAGGACGAATGCACTGCTGTCATCCCCGCCTGGCCAGCCTTTCTCTCTCTCTGCTCCGCACGCCCGCTCCCCATTTCACGCCAGTGAACATAAACAATCTTTTGTAAACCTGACAGTCACACTTGCTTCTTTGGAAACATAAAGCAGAAATGTATGACTCGGCTTTCATTACCCAATTTCCTACGCTATATAAAAACGCTCAGGAAAGACGTGTAAGTGGTCGCGAAACCTGGGAAATTGGAAGTGTCCTGGAGGGAGGGGGAAAAGGAAAAAGAAAAAAAAAAACTGAAGGTGGAGGAGGGGCGTCTGGCTGGGGAGGACCAGGGAAGGAAAGGGATGACGTGTCTCACCCCCCACCCCCCACATCCTTCCCAGAAAACGCCGTCTGATAAACTGGGCCATCCAGACACATAATTATATTACATTTCTGAATAATAGACATTTCCTGCCTGAAGTGTTGCTTTTCCACCGCCCCCCACCTCCTTTGAACCCAGATCACAGTAACGAAACAGTCTTGAGATCAAAGCTGGCTGATAATGTTGCTTTGTTGTTTTTCCGCCCCTCCCCTTCTCCTTTTTTTCTGCTTTACATTTTTCTTCTCTCCTAGACATTGGGCGAATTCTACCAAGTCGAAAGTGTAACTTATTTTGAAAGAGCTATTAAGGTGCAGATTGTGGGGATTTTGCAGCTGGAATGTATGTCTCCGCTGGGAAGGGAGATCTAGTCCTGATACCCGGAGCCTGGTCAAGGGGCCAGAACAGGTGAAGGAAGCCCACCAGGATGGAGAGTTTGGGAAGTGAGACCAGGACATGCAGAGACCTGGCCCAGAAGCCACATGGCTAGCTTCCCAGGGCTCTCTGCAGGGATGGATGACTCCTCGTCCTGCCTTTGGTTGTATCCAGGTGTAGCCATGCAACCAGCAGAGGGGAGGGAGGCTCAGAGGTACTCTGGTTGCTTCCATTGTGCTGGGGTTTTGACCTGGAAGGTCTGGGCCCATAGTTACTGGTGATGTCATTCAGCATCACTGCATGTTCTAGACTCTGTGGATCTGGGAACTGAGAGCCATTTGTTAATTCTTAGAATCACATTCCCTAAAACTCTTGAAGATCAAAATCTTTGCAAGGCATCGAGGGAGTTGCTTTAGTTTAGGTGTTCCCTTTTGAATAAAAAAGAGCCTTTGCAGCATCCTCTGGAGAGCTAACCTTGAACTACATTGCAGCTGGGCAACTGCCATGCCAATCCAGCCGTGTTCATTGATTCAGAGACCTGGGGAGGTCACTTCGCCTCCTTGAGTCTCAGCTATTCCAGAAAGATAGACACTCTGTCTATACACCAAACACACAGACACACACACACACATATACGAAACCTTACACAAATAATATTAGAACTCAGGTTCAAGGATGAGAAAACTACAAATTTTAAAGAGGTTTTGAATACCTACTATGTGTCCAGAACTATGCTAGGTTCTATAAAGTGTGTGCCATCAAAACAATTCTGTTTAACTAAAAAATTTCCAATATACTGATACCTACGTGGAAGGACCTCTCTTTCGACTGGCGTGTTGCATGCCTCCTTTTCTACTCTCTACAACCCTATCTGTGCCCAAGTTTGGTTCACGCTTCTTCCAAGGTCATATTCTCCTTGCACTCCCCTACAAGAACCTCTGGATCGTGGGGCAGCCCCGTGTTCACAGCAGCCAAGACATGGAAACAGCCCAAATGTTCACCAGCAGAGGAATGGACAAAGAAGACGCGGCGCACGCATGCCATAGAACAGCACTCAACCACACCAAACGCATCTTAATGTCCCAGGAACCCTTGTTTACTCTTCACTCCCTACCCAGGGGTCCTCAGGCGTTCTTACTTGTCATCCAAGGAGTCAGCACAGTGTTGAAAATACACTCAGGCTTTAACTCCAGACCTTGTTTCAAATCCTGGTTCCAGCGCTTCACTAACTCTATTGTCTAAGGCAGGTGATTTCTCTGAAGCTGTTTCCTCATCTGCAACATGGGCAAGGTGATATGGTAAGTCCCCTACATATGAATCTTCAGGTTGTGAACTTTCAAAGATGGGACGGTGCATTCCATAGGCGTGAGTGAAATTGCACCTTGCCCTCCGTCTCCTCTTGCTGACGATCCTTCGGTTCTACACCTCCCACCTCCTCTCCCTCCTCCAGTCAGTAACCTTTCTTGCCTGTTCACTCAATGCCAGTCCCTGGATGCCAGCTGTTGCACTACTATACTTATCAAGGGAATGTACTATCAGTTTAAAACTGGTTTCTTTAATTTTTTTGCGTGTGTTTTAATGTATTGTGTGTAAAAACTATTCTAAACCTATCAGAGTACAGTACTATATAGTTGATTGTGTTAATTGGGTACCAGACTAATAACTTTGTTGGACTTATGAACAAAGTGGGCTTATGAACGTGCTCTTGGAATGGAACCCGTTCAAAGGTAGGGGACTTCCTGGAACCCACCCAGTGAGTTGTTGTGAGGATTGAAGCGACAATGATTACAACACAGTAGGTAATGAATCAGTATCAATTCCTTTTCTCTCGCCATCATCTACCGCAAATATATTCCCCTCATTTCATGGAATCCAGAGGTCTTCCCAAAACCTTGCTGTTGGCAATATTTAGGGAGGAGATACGCAGGCAGCTGGCCGAGCCCTTCCAACCATAATATATAGACTTGATGTGGACCTGGAATTCTCCAGGCCTCCAGAGGGGCCCGTCCTCTGTTACTGTTAGGCATGTGCATTGGACAAACAAAGTAAGCACAATGAGGGGGATTTAATACCTGCCAAGTGGCAGAACAAACGCCGTTGATCTTGCTGATACTCTATAAAAAGCAGGTAAGTGGATTTAGTTTGGTCCTACGGCGATTTCTAATCTTTTTGCCTCACTGGGTAATTTTCAATTTTGCTTGAGGTGGGGTGGAAGCAGGGTAAGTCACATACTTATACAAGCTGCCCAAGCCACATGAGAGAGAGAGAGCCTCAGAGGTGGGCTTCTCACATGCCCAGGAACTGGAGGAGTTAAAAAGTGGAAAAGCCACCAGCACAGAAAGAGCACAAAACTAGACAGCATTGTGAGTTATTCCCACAACAGGAAATGTTAATAACAATAGCAAAATAATTACCTATAGGGCCTTTTAAAAAAGAATCTTTAATTCTAGAACCACTTTTCATATTATTCATTCACTGAGCCAATCAGCTATTGGACTTAGAAAATGTGCTGCGTACTGGAAACTTCATTTTCAGGGTTGTCTCTAACTGCACATATCAAAGGTTAAAAATAAAAAAAAGGAAAGAGGGAAGAGATGGGAACATAGCTGGACTTCATGTTAAGAGTATTCAGTGCACAGTTCATAGGTCCCCTCTTACTTCTAAACCACTCCCCCTACAAATAAAATTAAGGGATATTAATTATTCATAGGGCAGAAGAAGAACTTACTTCCTTTAATGATTCTTAGAAGTAGCCTCTTCCTGAGTGGGTGTACAGATTAATTTACATTCAACTGAATGGGTGTTTTCATCTTATAGGAGAATTTGGGGAAAGATGACGTCAGAATGTACCATTTAAAGGCTTTACGATGATGAGTCTCATTCTCAACAACCAAGAGCAGAGGACATTTGTATGAGGAAATTTTAGGTGGTAACATTAGCCTGTTTTAACTGGCTGGCATCCTGTGTAGCTGTTTACACTAAGTTGTGTCTGACTCTTTGTGACCCCATGGACTATAGCCCACTAGGCTCCTCTGTCCATGAGACTTCCCAAGCAAGAATACTGGAGTGGGTTGCCATTTCCCTCTCCAGGGGATCTTCCTGACTCAGTGATCGAACCCAGGTTGCCTGCATTGCAGGCAGATTCTTTACCACTGAGCCACCTTGGAAGCCCAGGCAGTCTTCAAAATCCCATCTGGGGAATTGGAAAAGAGATTTGTGTTGGTATCTTAGCCTCGCTTGTGGTTTCCTGAAGTTGACTGGTCTTTGGAAGAGTCTCCTGTGAATTCAATGCTTGGGATAGGATGTCTCAGATCAACAACCAAAGGAGAGTCGAGCTTCTTTTTCTCATTAAAGCAGAAGTAGAAGCTCGGAGAAGGCAATGGTGACCCACTCCAGTGCTCTTGCCTGGAAAATCCCATGGACAGAGGAGCCTGGTAGGCTGCAGGCCATGGGGTCGCTGAGTTGGACACGACTGAGCGACTTCACTTTCACTTTTCCCTTTCATGCACTGAAGAAGGAAATGGCAACCCACTCCAGTGTTTTTGCCTGGAGAATCCCAGGGAGGGGAGCCTGGTGGGCTGCCGTCTATGGGGTCACGCAGAGTCGGACACAACTGAAGCGACTCAGCAGCAGCAGCAGCAGCTACTGTTTGGTATAAACAAGCCACCACAATGCCTGGTCTTTGGTTCTAATCTTGTTAGAATATTGCAGGATCGCATCTTCTATGTTAGTTATCTGTTGCTGAGTAAGGTGTCACTCCTGCAAGCTTAGTGGTTATCATCTCACAATCTCTATAGAATAGAAATTTGGAAATTGGTTATATGGGTGGTTTGGGCTCAGGGTCTCTCCTGAAGTTGCAGTCAGGACATTGGCTGAAGCTACAGTCATCTGAAGGCTTAACTGGGGCTGGAAGAGTTGACTCAGATGCTCACCTGGCCTCACTTCTCTGACTGCTAGAGGAGATCTCAGATGTTAGCCACGTGGGCTCCTCCATAAGTGTGCTTAAGTTTACCCCAAGATGCTGGCTTCCCTAAGAGCAAGTGACCCAAAATGGAGACTAAGATGTCACAGGACTTTTTATAATACAGAGCTGGGAGTCATATGCCGTAAATTCTGTCACATTCTGTGTTGAAAGTGAGTTGTTAATACTCTGCCCAACCTACTCTCAAGCAGAGGACTTCTTGAATAAATCTGTACTAAGAATTTATGAATATGCATTTTTAAAAATCGGTGGCTTCCCTGGTGGCTCAGAAGGTGAAGCGTCTGCCTGCAATGCAGGAGACCCAGGTTCGATCTCTGAGTTGGGAAGATCCCCTGGAGAAGGAAATGGCAACCCACTCCAGAACCCTTGCTTGGAAAATCCCATGGACAGAGGAGTCTGGTAGGCTACAGTCCATGGGATTGCAAAGAGTCGAACATGACTGAGCAACTTCACTTTCACATTTTTAAAGATCTGTGTTTCCCTCCCTCTCTTCCTATGTATTCATTCAAAACTCATAGCTTTGAACCTTTATTTTCACTCCAGGTCATTTCCATTTTCATACTATAAAATTACCAAAATGTGATGTTGAAGTTGATTGAGACTATAAAATACAGATAAATACTTCTACAGATATTTACTAAGTATGTAAAGCCAAACAATATAAAAGCTTTGTTTTGAGTATTTTCCCTTTGTGATTCTTTTTCATGGGTTTCACCGGGTCAGCCTTCTCCCTTGTCTTAAGAGATTTTCTTTATAGACTTTCTTCATTGCCCCAGGGACTTTCATACTGTGTTTAAATTTATGGTCATTTATTTGGGAAACATTTAAGAAAATTGCCTGCCCACTCAATGAGGTTGTTCAATGGAAGTTTTTAAAATAGGAAATAATAGGGAGGTAGGTACAGTTTCCATAGTTGAAAACGTGTACAAGCCCCCGTGTCTTTTGAAGCAAAGGGCTAATTTAAGAGTTCATGTTTGGGGAATGTGAAGATGTAGAAACTGCAGCTGTTGGGCTGGGGAACTGATAGCAATTTAAATTATGAATCTGCCACATAGACACCAAACCCCCTGTTCCCTGAAAGATATAGATGACGGCCTGACACACATCACTATGTTGTTTTTACAGAAGGCAGACCCCCACCAGATGAAAACTGCTGACTGCAGAACACAGATCCTAGACTGATTGAAACCAGAAGATTGATGATGCTTCAAACTTCACCTCGATGCCAACCAATCTGAGAAGTGTCCATGAGCTGATCACACACTACTCCTTGAAAACTTTAGACTTACTCTCCCCTCTAATGGGGAGGACATAGTCTTGAGGGCACTCGCTTCTGTGACCTCCTTTGCTTGCCAAAGTAATAAAAGCTACGTTAAAAGAAAAAAAAAAAAGCAGTGCCCCATGGCATGTAGGATCCTATTTCCCTGACCAGGGATTAAACTCACTCCCCCTGCACTGGAAGCATAAGTGTTAGCCGCTGGACTACCAGGGAATTCCCAAAAGCTACTCATTTCTACTTCACCCCAGAGTCTGTCTGCATTTCTATTTGGCACAGGTGAATAGAGACCAGATTTCGGGAACAAAATTAAGCCTCCTTAGCCCTTGCTTCAGGGACCCCTGCTTTAAATGCGGGGCAGACTGAATCAGTTATGATGCTGCCTAACTTGACTTTGGCCAACAGACCAGTGTTTCACTGAGCATCCATAGTGGGACTGGTCATTTACTGGATGGCTGTGGATGACATTGGCCATTTAGCAGAAGGAGTTTCACGCTAAAACCAGAGACAATTAGTAGGCTCAGGAGTACATGAGGATGGTCCTGTCCAAAGCTTTCCCAAGTCCCCCGTTACACTCACTCAGCCCATCATTCATTCATTCACCCATGTTTATGAATCCCCTACTGTGTGTGAGGCATTGCACCAAACCAAGAGGTGGCAATGAGTGTCCAAACAGGTGGTGAGGGGTACATATTGGGATGGAAGAGCTGGGAATGGAAGGCCCTTTCTCCTGGCAAAGAGCCAGCCAGTGGACTGACGTTTGGGCAACACCAGAGGGAAGTGACTAGTGAAAGAAAGTGACCCAAAATGCTTTCTAAGACTTTGATACAGAAGCCCAGATGTAGGAACTGGGCTCCAGGGTAGGTCCAGCTGCTCAAGATAAAGGAGCCATCCAATGACCAGAGCTGAGGTCAACTTAACAAGTGAGACTCAGAGCTTGAGTCCTTGCACTTCTCTAATCTCCTGGGTCTCAGGTGGGACATAGCCTCAAGTGGGAGGGCCCCCCAGGAAGCATCAAGTCCCCTGAGTGGGAAGGGAGAACTGCAGAGACAGGAGCCCAGTGGACCCAACACACCCCAGGGGCTCCCAGGCGCTAGGGGTTCACCTGGATGCTCTGCAAAGCAGAGAGGAGGCGGCACGGTGAGGAAGGGGGCATGGTGATCAGGGCAAAGCCCCTTGGGGGTCTGGCAAGTATCCTAGCTTATCTGAGATGTGCCCCCTACCTGGCTGGCTGCTCAGCCATCAAAAGACAGAGTGAAACTCCCTCTTCTGATGCAGAGGCCGAGGGGGAGGCCTGGGGGGAAGAGTTGTCTGTTTTGGCAGCTCAGATCTGCAGGCACAAAGCTTTCTTGAGGCTCAGGAATCTTCCCCCCACCTCCTCTCCTCCCTGGGTCAAAGCCGGCGCCTTCCCCTCAAGGGCTTCATTTCAATGTTAATGAGACTAAGAAGGTGGGCAATCTTGTTTTCCTCTAAAAATTCCATTTCACCCTTCCTCGCTCCCTGAGCATACCTCTCTGATTTAGATGCTCTGTGTTTAATTAAAACCGCGTTTGTTTTTTCTTTCTCCTTTGCTCCCTCCACTTCAGGGGGATCCTTCCCACTGCCTCCTGGAGCACACTGTTTTCCTGGGCCTCTATGCCTGACCCCTGGAGAAGGCAATGGTACTCCACTCCAGTACTCTTGCCTGGAAAATCCATGGACAGAGGAGCCTTGTAGGCTGCAGTCCAAGGGGTTAGTAAGAGTCGGACACGACTGAGCGACTTCACTTTCACTTTTTACTTTCATGCATTGGAGAAGGAAATGGCAACACACTCCAGTGTTCTTGCCTGGAGAATCCCAGGGACGGAGGAGCCTGGTGGGCTGCCATCTATGGGGTTGCACAGAGTTGGACACGACTGAAGTGACTTAGCAGCAGCAGCAGCAGCATGCCTGACCCCAGCCCCGCTTGCCTTGGGGGTACCTCTGCTAGCAGGCCAGGTGGAGTTCTTCCTTCCGTGCCTTGGCCTCTGGAGTGGAGGGGAAGCTTGTGTTTGGAACCATTATGTATCAATAGATGGTTGAGTTAGGTACACAGGTTCCTCGCTTTGGGTAAACCTGAGAACCCAGTTAGGAACAATCTGGATTGTCTAAAAACTAATTTGAGAGAAAAGGAGAGTTTCCTAGTGGATGGGAGAATCTGGGACAGGAAATTGGAGACAGTTTTTTTTTTTTCAGGAAGCAACAGTTAGAACTGGACATGGAACAACAGACTGGTTTCAAATAGGAAAAGGAGTACGTCAAGGCTGTATACTGTCAACCTGCTTATTTAACTTATATGCAGAGGACATCATGAGAAACGCTGGACTGGAAGAAACACAAGCTGGAATCAAGATTGCCAGGAGAAATATCAATAACCTCAGATATGCAGATGACACCACCCTTATGGCAGAAAGTGAAGAGGAACTAAAAAGCCTCTTGATGAAAGTGAAAGTAGAGAGTGAAAAAGTTGGCTTAAAGCTCAACATTCAGAAAATGAAGATTATGGCATCCAGTCCCATCACTTCATGGGAAATAGACGGGGAAACAGTGTCAGACTTTATTTTGGGGGGCTCCAGAATCACTGCAGATGGTGACTGCAGCCATGAAATTAAAAGACGCTTACTCCTTGGAAGAAAAGTTATGACCAACCTAGATAGCATATTCAAAAGCAGAGACATTACTTTGCCAACTAAGGTCCATCTAGTCAAGGCTATGGTTTTTCCTGTGATCATGTATGGATGTGAGAGTTGGACTGTGAAGAAGGCTGAGCGCTGAAGAATTGATGCTTTTGAACTGTGGTGTTGGAGAAGACTCTTGAGAGTCCCTTGAACTGCAAGGAGATCCAACCAGTCCATTCTGAAGGAGATCAGCCCTGGGATTTCTTTGGAGGGAATGATGCTAAAGCTGAAACTCCAGTACTTTGGCCACCTCATGTGAAGAGTTGACTCATTGGAAAAGACTCTGATGCTGGGAGGGATTGAGGGCAGGAGGAGAAGGGGACAACAGAGGATGAGATGGCTGGATGGCATCACGGACTTGATGTACTTGAGTCTGAGTGAACTCCGGGAGTTGGTGATGGACAGGGAGGCCTGGCGTGCTGCAGTTCATGGGGTCACAAAGAGTCCGACACGACTGAGCGACTGACCTGAACCGGCCCTTTCCATCAGATAGGATTCTAAGAAGATAGTCTTTAAATGCTTACCTCCTTTACTGCATTCAAAATAGAATTTAATCAACAAAATGAAGAACATAGAATTTCACGGCGGCAGAGACCAATGATGACTACTGATGCACTGGTTTCAGTGAAAGCACCTGAAAATTTCCAGTGACATTCTTCCTGAAGCTTTATATCATTTTACCTATTTTGCGTATGAGGAAACGATGACTCAGAGAGGTTAAGTTTCTTGTCTAAATTCGTACAGCTTATAAACAGAAATGACATTTGAATCTAGATTTGTCCAACCCCAAATCCCACATTTTCCCACCATATCCAGAAGAGACTTCAAAGGTCATCTGCACGCTGTCCGACTCTTTGTGACCCCACGGACTGTAGTCCACAGGCTCCTCTGTCCATGGGATTCTCCAGGCAAGAATATTGGAGTGGGGTGCCACGCCCTCCTCCAGGCAATCTTTCCAACCCAGGGATTGAATCCGTGTCTTTTATGTCTCCTTGTATTGGCAGGCAAGTTCTTTACAACTAGCACCACACTGGAGACTTCAAAGGTCATCTAGGCCTGAGCAAGTCAGCCTGTTCTGATTGTGGATGGGAACCGCAGCTTGCCGCATCAGAAAACAAAGGATGTTGAGCCATCAAGCTGGTATAGGTGCCCCCAAGGTGAGCCCCGAGGAGACCACGGGGCTGCCAAGCCCTCAGCAACCGCAGCTGTCCCTGGCTGTGCACCCTGAGGGGATTCAGGATGGGGAAGCACAGGATACTGGCCGCAGATAGCTGAAGTGCATATCAAAGACGTGGTTTCAGTGAGCACAGGCTCCTGCCTCTTCCCACAGAGAAAGAGGTGAATTCATTCACTTGAGTTGTCTGGTTTCCCTTAATTAACGGTCATCTTTTGATGTTCTGACTACCTGGTTTGTGTTGCAAAAGCTCCTATATATCCTGGCTCCTCCCTCACCTCTCAGGAGCAGTCCCTCAGAGTGGTCTGAGATGCTGTGTCCTGGGCTTAAATCTTCAGATTTGCCCACCACATAAAGCCTAATGCTCAACTTTTAGTGCATTTTTCTCAGTTGACATGATTTTCCAGAAGCCCAGTCGCAGTCCTCTGGGGGGATGGGGTAGAGAATGAGGGCTGAGACACCCATCACATGGGGAAACCGCAGATCTGAGAGGAGGAAGGCTTGAAGGACAGACCAGCAAACTCCAGCCGCAACTGGCTAACCAGAGGCCATGATGATCTGGCCAACTGTCTCCTATGGTCACCCATCCACGTGGCGGAGTGCCCGGGGCTGGACCTGGGGTACTTAGGTCTGTGGTTTTCCTGCCTTTCTATGTTGACCCTATAGATGGAAAAAAACGCTCAACCTGAAAGTTGAGAGTCATGTTTTATTTGGTGGACAAATGCAAGGACTTAAGCCTGGGATGCAGCGTCTCAGATAATTCTGAGAAACTGTTCCGAAGAGGAAGTGGTGGTGGGGAGCCAGGATATATAGGAATTTTTACAACAAACCCAGGTGGTGGGACTATTAATAAAAGAATCAGATATCTCAAGTTAAGGAATTTAGTGCTGTTCTATGTATAGGAAGATGCCAGGGTCTGGCCTCACTGAAATCAGTCCTTTGATCTGTATCTCCGCTATCTGGGGTCAGTGTCCTCTACTTTTGCATCCTGAGTCCCCTCAGAGTGCAACGTTCAAGGTGAATGTAGCACCTGACTGCTACGTGGCGGGCATTCTTTATCTCGATCCTGAGTTGTAATACCCTTTGTTTACCAACCCAGCAGGCAATATTTTAGTTCTCAACCCTCACATCATCTATATAAACTGAGATGCACACGGTATCCGACACTTTGTATACAGGGGGTGTTCGGATTGGAAAGAATCAGTATTTTTTTGTTCAGTGCCATCAGGGATTCCCCATCTTCCAGCTCAGGATGGTTCAATAGAAATAGGATGCCTTCCACTTGTATGATTTAACATTTTTTTTTTTTTTAGTAACCACATTATAAGAAGTAAAAACAAAGCAGGGAACTGAATTTGAATAATGCATTTTATATAATCCCTTATATCTAAAAGGCAAGCCATATAAAAAAACCGTATAAAAAGTAAGGAGATAGTTCACATTCTGTTTTTTTGTTTTGCACCTAGTAGCAGTCAGAAGCCACAGTGTATTTTTCACATATCACAGGCCACCATTTGGACGAGCCACATTACAGAGGCCACAGTCCTGTGTGGTGAGCGGCTGTTCTATCAGCGAGCCCAGCCCTGGCTCAGGAGCTCTTCCGAAAGCTTGGTTGCTGGTCCAGTTTCAGATCTTCCCCTTAGGGCGGAGCTCTCTGGTTTGGGAAGCTGGGGAGCAGACGGGTGTGTCCACTTCGGCTTTCCATGGGCTTTCCCTGTGGAAAGCTTCCTAGGACTGATAGCACCACTTTCTCCAGCAAAGATGAGCTGCTGGTGGGCAGGGAGAGGGTTTGAGTCCTTGTCCAATTGTGGCCCTAAGTGCAGAGGGCGATTCAGAGGGGATGCAAATGATGGTTCATGACAATTCATTCTGTTTCTTTTGTGCTTTTTTTCTTAGACAAAGATGGGCTAAATTTTTGTGATCTGGAAAGGTAAGCTCAGCACTTGGGAAACAGTGAGAGAGAAGACCTTTGTCATCAATGTCACTATTTCTCCACTGAGCTTGCTGTGGGGCTTCATCCTCAAGGAGGGTCATTTGCAGAGACATGGGTAGACCTATAAGCTGTCATACAGAGCGCAGTAAGTCAGAAAGAGAATAACACATATTGTGTGTTAATTGATATATGTGGAGTCCAGAAAAATGGTATGTGCGTGCCTGCACATTCAGTTGCTTCAGTCATGGCCAACTCTTATGCGACGCTATGGACTGTAGCCTGCCAGGCTCCTCTGTCTGTGAGATTCTCCAGGCAAGAATACTGGAGTGGGTTGTCATGCCTTCCTCCAGGGGATCTTCCCAACCCAGGGACTGAACACATATCTCCCACATTCCAGGGAAATACTTTCCTGCTGAGCCACAAGGGAAGGCTCCCCAAAATGGCATAGATGTTCTTATTTGCAAAACAGAAATAGAGAGACAGATGTAGAGAACAAACGTAGAGACACCAAGGAGGGGAGTGAGGGGTGGGATGGATTGGGAGATTGGGATGGATATATTCTCACTACTAGGTATAGAATAGCTAGCTCTTTGAGAACCTTCTGTGTAGCACAGAGAACTGTGCTTGGTGCTCTGTGATCCTAAATGGGAAGGAAATCCAAAGAAGAGGGCATATGTGTACGTCTACACACACATATAGCTCATTCTCTTTGCTGTACAGCAGGAACTAACACAACATTTTGAATCAATATACTCCAATAACAATTAATTTTAAAAGAAAGAAGCCCATACGCCAGTCCAGTGGATGGCTCCCACCCTGCTGTCACCCAAGGACACCGAGGCTTCTTCATTGTGGATGTTGGGGGTGGGTGCAAATGTAGACCGCAGCCGCCTCTGCTCACATATGCACTTTCATGCTGAGTTCTTGGAGGTCTGGGAGTTTTTGGGGAAACTGACTTTTCTCCCGGTGGAGGAGGATGGGGGTCACATGCGTGGGATTAGCAGTAGACAAGGACAGAGCACACTGAAAATGCCCTGGCTCTGGAGGCGGTAACCATTATCCATGGCTCTCTGGCCCGTTATTTTCCCGCCTTGGGCCCTGGACCACTTCATGACCACCTGGAGGGAAAGTGCATCCCAGACTGTGAGACCAGCCCCATCCTTGGCAGGAATGAAACAGGAGCCTCAGGACCAGCAGTCCTCAGATCCAGCTGTTGGTTTCTCTTGCACACAGAGGAAATGGCCTTTTGGTGCTCCCGTTTCCTCTGGTTCAGGATCCCCTCTTCCTACCCTTGGTGCTTTGAAGGACTCCTGTCTTGTCCCTTGGACATATGGCCTTCAGTGCCTGTAGCAAGCTCTGCTTCTGACGGGGAGCTTAACTCAGGTCTTGTCTGCTCATTGATGAAGCTAAGAGACTTGGCCAAATTAAAAGAAACAGTAGCTGTGTTTTCTTTTCTTTTAAAAAAATATGTATTAGTTTACTTATTTATTCATTTTCGGCTGCTCTGGGTCTTTGTTGCTGTGTGCGGGCTTTCTCTAGCTGCATTGAATGGGGGGTACTCTCTAGTTGGGGTGCATGGGCTTATTGCAGTGGTTTCTCTTATTGCAGAGCCCGGGCTCTAGGGTGCGAGCTAGGCAGTTGTGGTGCATGGTCTTAGTTGCCTGGGGCCATGTGGGATCTTCTCGAATCAGGGATCTAACCTGTGCCCCCTGCACTGGCAGGTGGATTCTTAACTCCTGGACCACCAGGCAAGCCCCTGGAATCGTAACAGTATCTCACCTGGGGTGTGTGTGTGTGTGTGTGTGTGCACGCACGTGCCTGTGTGCATGTGTGTAAAAGCATAGAGGTGTGGAGACATGCCATCTCAAACTTGACTGAAAACTCTATCTGGTGAAGGGACTCATCCCTTGTTTCTTCCCTAGGACTTCATGGAACCTGTGCAGAGAACTAGACCAGCCTCCAAAGGTTGATCACTGAGTTAATAAAGCACAAGAATAACTGTACATTTATGTAAAGGCTTTTTCCCAAGAGTGCTCCGTACTCTGCAGATAATGGACTTATTTATCCCTGGAGCACCTCTGTGAGGCACTTCCAGTACAGGGGTGACCAGACTCGTGGAATAAATAATGTCAAAAACAGCATGAAGCTAAACTAGCCTATAAGTCTGAGGCCCAGAGGAGGTGGGATGGGCCCAAGGTCACCCACTGAGCTGGGAACCAGACCCAAGTTCTTGCCCCAGTGAGGTGACTCTCTCCAGCACCTGTGGTCCTGGTTTCCATCTGCATGTCCCCCAGGCTGACCGCAGGCCTTCCACATGTGCCTCCAAAGGCATATTCCATGGGATATTAGAGGCCTTCTTACTAACCCCTGCCCTAGAAAGTTCTGGAAATAATGGGTGTCACAGAGTTAAGCAGGTTTCTTTACTCGAGGACTCTGTAGACACTTTTACAATCCATTTTGCTAATTTCCAAGGAGTGTGCCCAGGATGCACAGTTTCTCAAATTTAATTGTCTTTGGAAACTTCCTTCCCCAGGATCTCGATGGATTGGTGAAGTGCTTGATTTTTTAATATCTGGCGCCAGAACTTCCCCTGTGGAAGGGGATATCTAAGTTTAGGAAGAATCTTGGCAAGCCAGCTTGGGATGTGGGTGACGCTGCAAAGCGTGACCGTCATCAGAGGCTGAGACATCAAGAGGGAAGGTATATGAGACAAAGGGGAGGAGTGGACTGTTTTTGTTTTTAAAGGAGAAGAGGAAAGAAGAGGAAAAGAAAGAGGACTAAGAGAGAGATGCCAGGAGAGGAGAAAGGGATGGGCTGGGCAGAGTGAAGATTTAGTGACGCTCCAGGCTGGTGGGAGAACCGAGGATGCTCAGTTTTATGTGAAGTTGTTGGATGTGCGGAGTACATCCCTCCTTCATTCTCTCCGTTTCCCATCTATAGGGAAGGTAGGATCTTACATGTTTTGTAGAGTGGGTTCTGTGTGTGTGTGTGTGTATGTGGATTGAGGAAGAGTTTTGTTCCTTCCCTGAAATTTTATGACCAAGGAAAAGGCAGCATTAACAGAAGCGGGAGCCTGGAAGCAGAGATGACCCCAGAGGTACGCCTTTGTGTGTTTTTATAACCCTTGGGAGGTTTGGCCACTTTGGACCTGAGCTAAACCCCCTAAGTTCTCAGATGCATCTAAGCTGTAACTGGGCATTCTGTAGGTGAGCTGACATCCAACCCTGCTCCCCGACATGTCATCCTAGGCTCCCAGTTACCGTCTCCATTTGTGCCACAGTAACCCGAGCCTCAGAGAACAGGTCTTCCAATAGTGATCCCAGTTTTCCATAGAAGTCTGTTCTCCAGGTTTGACAGACTCCATTCCTTCCGAGTGTCTCATATGACTGCGTACCAAGCCTTGCCATCCTTTTGCCACCATGGTGTAACCATCCTCCAGGATTTCAACCTGCCTCTCGGGGCTCAACGCGGTGCTGGGCTGTGTGATCTGCCCATCACCAAATCCAGGAGATTCTTTACTTTCTGTGATCTGGTCCTTCCACTTCTACTAAGGAAACCAAAATTTGATCCAGCATTGTTTTTGTTTGGCAGTTGTATTGCGTTCTTGGCTCCCTGAAGCTTAAGGTCAGCTAAAAATCCTTGTCAGGTAATACATGAGCTTACTTATTTGGGTTACAGCTGTTCTCTGATGGAATGGTATCACTGCCACGTGGCTGAGAACGGCTGCTTCTCCCGTCATGTTACATAATGATTACAGTTTATATCATGTTGTCGTGGGGGACGCGCATGTGTGCAGAGCCTGGGTGCAGGTTTAAGTAGTGCCTGGGTGTAACGAAGTGGTAATTAACAGCGTCAGTCACAAATAACTTTTTTCTTTCCTTCCTGCACTCCACAGCTTGTTTGTCAGAGGCTGCTGATGCGCTCCTGGTAGGCGCTATGTAAACACACAGGTAGACAGAGAAAGCCTGGCAGACGGTGATTGTCGAGTGGAGACAGGGACCCCATCACAAACACCCTTAACAGTAATGACAGCCATTGTGTATACACACGAATCACCCTAAACAGCTTTTACAAAAGTGCTTTTGGCGGGGGTGGGGATGTAGGGGTGGGGAGGGGAGAGAATGGAGAACTGGAAGGATGCGGAGGTCTTCAAGTATTTGAGCCGAGCATCTGTCTCGTCCGAGCTGCACTGGTATCTCCTGACGGCAGTGACTCTGGAGGGGACAAAGTTCGCGTGAGCCTGGGACCTTGAAGGATCATGAATTTCATGTGGGAGAAGGGGGAAGGGAAGGTACTTCCTCTAGCACTGCTCACTAGCTGTGTGACCTTGAGCAAGCTGACCTTTGTGAGCCTCAGTTTCTCCATCTATAAAATGGATTTTCCAAAGTGGATGAAGGGGAGGATGGGACAGGAGAACCAGTGCCCTGACAGCCTGGGGGAGCTATAACTCAGTAACTGGGAAGAGGAATCTCCCTGTTCGGTCAGGGTTCTGTTTGGAGTGAGACCAGCCACTCACTCGTCCCGCAGGTGTGAGCCCTGCAGGGGTCAGGTTTGAGATGCGGCTGTGGGTATGCGGAGACAGAGACCCTGCTTGCAGGGGACATGGGACCACATGCTGATAACAATGCAGGGCAGAAATGAGAAGCCCTCTAAGAAGCAAAATAAAAGGTGAGATAGGAGTCTACTCTGAGCGGGGGATGAGAGGGTGGCCAGTTCTGGAAACTTTTGGCACTTGTGTGACCCTGAAGGGTGAGTGGGTGGGGTGGGGTGACAAGGAAGGGGTGCAGGGGAACACCCCTCCAGAAAAAGAGGAAAGTATGACCTCCCACCTGAACGCAGAGTGTTTTCCCATCAACGATCAGATTCAGCCCTCGCTCTCATAATGCCAGCAACTAATAGCACAAAGCATTCCATATGCTGGGTACTGTTGGAACTTGCTCAGCCAAGGCAGGAGAGAGGAGCCAGTTCCTTCTGTCCAGTGGTGTCCTGGGATGGAAAATACTAGTGACAAGACTGAAAGTCATTAGCAGGAGGTGAGCCCGGAAGCAGGTCATTGACCTGATCTAAGTAATACCTTTAGGGGGTGAATCAGGCCACTGATTCTGATATGAATGAGAAGTTCCCTTCAAGGCTGTCCCTCTCCTTTCTCAAGTGCCAAGAATTTCAACCTGAAATCATTAATTCAAAGGTGTGGGAGCATGGGAGATAAGGTTGAAGCTTGAACCCACACTAAGCTGCAGTTTTCTAGAGGAGTGAATTAACTTTAATTTGTTTTTACTAATTTATTAAAATTTATAGAACTTTAATTTAATTAAAATTAAACTCATTAGTTAATCCCTTATCCATTCAATGGATAATTAGGAGAGATCTAAACGTGTCAGGCACTGAACATGATCATTGTCCAGCCCAGCCTCTAAGCCTCCCATAAAGGAAATGCCCTTCAAGAAGGCTTTCCTCATATGTCCCCTGGTGATGGGCTCTGCCTTCTCTCCAGATGGTCCCCAGGTCATCCCTGCTTTCTCAAGTAGCTTACCATCTCATGATGGTGGAGATCCATAGGTTGACTTGATTCGATATGGTAAGTGGTGTTGGACCTCTGCAAGGGTGCTACAATGTGAGCAGAGAGGAGGTGCAGTCAGAGAAGACTTCTTGGAGACAGTGAAAGCTGGGCAGGGCCTCCAGAGGGAGTTCTGGAGACAAGAGGCAAAGGGTCAGGGACACTTGGGGTGATTGGAGTTGTTACAGCAGAACCTGGGAGAGTTTGGACTCTGATAAATGATGAAGAACCATTGATGCTTCTCAGGAAGAGGAATGACAAGGTCCAGTTTGAACTTTTTGTGAATGGTAATGGCGAATGCTTATATTATTCTGGGCACTGTTTTCAGTGCTTTGCAAATAATCCTCGCGATAATTATATACATGTTGGTGTTAATATCATCCCCATTTGACAGATGAGGAAACTGAGGTTTAGAGCTTAAATGACTTGCCCAGGCCCATGCAGATAAGAAGAGGGCAAAGTGGGCTTCCCAGATGGCACTAAGGGTAAAGAACCTGCCTGTCAATGCAGGAGAGAGAAGAGATGCAGTTTTGATCCCTGGGTCAGGAAATTCCCCTGGAGGAGGAAATGGCAACCCACTCCAGTTTTCTTGCCTGGAGAATTCTCATGGACAGAGGAGCCTGGCGGGCTGCAGTCCATGGGGTCACAGAGAGTCAGACACAACTAAAGAGACTTAGCATGCACGCACAGTGTGGCTCTGGAGTTTGTACTCTTATCTAGTCTGTTCTGCAGCTTGTAGGGGCACCATTCCAGGCAGCAAGTCTAGAAATCAGGAGACCCTTCTGGAGGTGGTTGCAGGAGACACTGACCTCTTCAACTAGTGTTGAGAGAAGGGGGTACATTCCAGAAATGTCAGGGAGAAGTCATCTGTCAGACGATGGTTACTGCCAAGGGAATTGGGGGTTAATGTTGGGCTTGGTGGTGGTGGGGGGACAACTATTTCCTGCAAAGACCCAGCTAGTAAAACTTTCAGGCTTTGGGGGTCAGATGGTCTCTGCTGTAACTACTCAACCGCCTTTGCAATGCGAGAGCACTACAGACAATCTATCAATGAGTGAGCATGGCCTTGTCCCAATAAAGCTTTATTAATGGACATGGAACTTGAATTCCATAGAATTTTCGTATGTCATAAAATGTGATTTTTCTTTTGATTTTTTTCCCCCAATCCTTTGAAAATGAAAAAACCATTCTTAGCTCCAGGGCCACAGAAAAATAGGCGTGCTTAGTCGCTCTATTGTGTCTGACTCTTTGTGACCCCATGCACCGTAGCCCACCAGGCTCCTCTGTCCATGGGATTTTTCAGGCAAGAATACTGGAGTGGGTTGCCATTTCCTCTTCCGGGGAATCTTCCCGACCCAGGGATTGAACCCGCATCTCCTGTGTATCCTGCATTGCAGGTGGATTCTTTACCTGCCGAGCCAGGGGAAATAAGGCCAGATTTGAGCTGAGGCTGTAGTTTTCCGACCTCTGGGCTAATTCCTGGGAGGGGGGAGGTGAGTGGTGGCCAGGAGGTGACCCAGGATGATCTGAGGACAAAGCAAAGTGGAGAACTATGAAGCTCACACGCTGCTCCCGGGACACATGCAGCGAGGGGAGTCATTCAGAGCTGGCATGTAATATGTGACCCCCTTAGACCTGAAGTGCTGCTAATAAAAGAACATTTGCAAGGACGGTGTTAACAAGCAGTAGCTCTCGTGTCTTCCAGCTCTCCCTTCCCACCCCAGGCCCGGTGGTAATGAAAACACGTTTATATCAACACAGAGGTCGTGGTCACACAGCCACCCTCATGCTAAAGCATCTCCGAATACTAATAGTTTTCATTTAATGCAAGATCTGCATTGTATGGGAGAGCTTAAGGTGACCCCAAATACCCCTCTAAATTGCACAACTTTATAAATAAAAAATCATTCTGCAGGCTAAATGACTCCAATGTTCTTCCTCCATGTTGAGATAGGGGAAACACAAGGTTTGAAATTGTATCTGAACATGAATCTTAGGGCACCAATGGTATGGGTCGTGGGTTAAAAGGCACCCCCGGGGCCTCCGGCTCCACCAGCCATGGTCCGCCATCCCAATCTTGGGCTAGGAAATCTCTCATCGGGCACAGAAAGCGACACATTCACAGATGTTTGTCATGAGGAATCGCACTTGGGCAACAGCTTTTGGCTGTCATTTTTCAGCACACACTCTATCCCAGGCCCTTGGCCACACCCTCCGTAAGTAGACAGCGACAGATGTTTTGTTATGCTGTCAGTGATGCTAATGTCGTGCGAACAAGGGGCCTTAGAGAATGTCTCATTCAAGTGTTTTTAAACATTAAAAACTTAATCAGTAGACTCTTAGGCACATCATCACCTTTGACATGGGGCTTTAACATACAACCTGGAAAAGAGGGAGCAGGAACCCCCTCTCGCACAGCAGGCCCTGAGGCATCCTAGAGTTTTGCATCATGGGTATGACCTTCATTTTATAAAAGTCAGAAGCTGAGGCCCAGAGAGGTTAGATGGCTTCCCCCAAAGCACACAGCTCTGGCTAGAGGCTGTTACCTCCCAGGTCAGTAGCCACTTCTGTCTGCAAGGCTGTTTCACAGCAGCATTTTCTGGAGATGCCCTCTGACTATGGGCAGACTCTTCCAGGTCAACCAGGAGCCCTTGACCTCCAGTAGGGGCAGTTTGGTGAAAAGGAATTAGCTTTGGAGGATATGATGGCAACTTGGGTTTGAGACCCCATGGCCATGTATCAGCTACATGACTTCCAACAAGTAACTTCCCATCCAGAAGCCTGGGCTTCTCATGTGCAAAATAGGAATAGCAACCAGGCTTGTTACGAGGACTTTGTGAAAAGAAGTAAATGAAAGCATTTTGTGAAAGGTTGTATTTAAGAATATGATCATGGCAGTTCCAAGCAAAAAAAAAAAAAAAAAATCCAGCTGCATGTCAGTCTTTGCTGTGTGCCCGTTTCTCTAGCTCCAACTATGTCTCCATCTGCCATCCATCCAGGCAACAGGGAAGGAGAAAAGGACTTTTCTTTACCCTCTGGTTCCTGAGCAGCATTCAAGAGTTATGGGCTTTTGCTCCCCCAAGAAAAAAGACATTATTCTCAGCTTTCAAGGGAGAGGATTCCTGCGTGTAACAGGACTGAATGATGCCTTTTCTCTCGCTCTCATACCAGAATTTAAGAGGGCCCCAGAGCAGCCGAGTTTATTAGGACCCATAAGAACTGTACTATAACCGGGACACCCACAGCCATAAACCTCTACCTTGAAGCTTGCAACAAATCCTGAAATGGTGAACTAGGACGAGCTCTTGTCTCTGTCAGCAGAAAAAAATAAAATAAAATAAAGGGAGAAATGCAAACTTAAGCAGAAAAAGAGACCTGAAAAGGGAAAGCAGGAAGAATGGGAGAGAGCAACAGTCCAGTGGTGCTGTGAATGATGGTGAAAATAATAATCCTGATAAGAAGGCGGCCAGTGTGGCTAGACCTCCCTGGAGATGCCTGGGGACGTCGCCTGTGTGATAGGATGGGGGGTAAGGGAGGGACCAGGAGAGAGGAAGACTCACAGGTATGTTGGTGCACACACACATCACATGTATGCACACAATGTACTCATACATGCACACACAGAAACACAACCCCCCTCATGGACACACATATGCATGCATGCAAATACACGCTCAGGACACACATGTACACACACACGTTATGCAAGGCGCAAGGCACATACATGCACACCTGCACACAAGTACACACACACACAGATACACACATGCCGATACGCGCACACAGGTGCACACACAAATATATACATGCATACAGGGACGTGCTCACACTGGTATACACAGCACATATGTTTGCACACAGATACAGGCACGCATCTGCATACATGTACACACAGATGCACACATGCACACCAGGTACGGTGTGTGCACCAGGTACACAATGCACAGACAGAGGGGAGGAGAGAAGCTGGGTAGAGGGAAGCAAAACCCAGGTAAACAGTAAAAGCTGTCTTGGGGCCCCTGGGCTGCTCCTGCCGATGAAAGGGCCATTTGGAGCAAGATCTGTGGTGACGGAGAGTGTGTTTTCTCCATGAGCCTTTGGTGGCTGAACTGACTGCCCTGAATGCTCTGAGTTGCAGTGAGCCTGCACAAAGGCTTGGCCCTTAGTAGAAAAGAGCATCACAGACGAGTAGCAACTGGATTTAGGGCGGAGCCAGGAAGTGGAACTTGAAGACCAGCACTGTCTCCTGCTGGGACAGGGCTGAGAGCCCTTCTGTGAACAGCAGGAGGTGAGCATTCTCACCTCTCCACCCCTGTCTGCCCCCACTGGGCCCTCCTCTGTAGGTGCCTGTTCAGTTCAGTTCAATTCAGTTTAGTCAGTCGTGTCCGACTCTTTGCGACCCCATGAATTGTAGGTGCCTGAGTCAGCCCCAAATCCCCCTTCATCACCTGGCAAATTCTGTTAGCAGCAGACGCTAAACCTGTTCCTCTCTCCTTGCCTGTAAACAGAACCACGTTTTCATTTGGAGTGACAACATGTCCATTTCATCTCCCAGGCTCTACGGTGGTTCTTCGAGGCTATTTTAGTCAGTGAGAGAAATACCTAAATTTGCTGGGGAGTGGGGGCAGATTCTGGGAAAACTTTGGCTTTCTTGATAACAGAGATAATAAAGGTCAGAGTCATCCTTTCTACTCTGTTCTTCCTTTGAGCCTGGTCATGATGTCTGGAGCCACAGTAGCCATCTTGTGACCATGAGTCACAGAGATTAAAAACCACCGCCCTAGAGATGATAAGACAGACATTCAGAAAACTGATCCGGCACCTCCCATCTCTGGACTTCTGTTACATGAGAAAAATAAACACTTCTTTGTTCAAGTCACCGTGGATTCCTTTCTCGTACTTGAAGCCAAACTCAATTATAACTGGTACATTCAGGTAGAAAGGGACTTGAGTTCTTGTTTTTTTAACTTCCAACCTTCCTGCTGTCCCTTTGTAGCTCATGAGATCTACTTGCCAAAGTATTAAGTAATCTCAACATTCCTGACAGTGTGAAACGGAGTGTCTTGTTCTGGGCTGGGTGGGGAGAAAGAGAAGGACCAGGCCGGGTGTGGGCAGGCTGACTCTGAGCCCTCAAGCTCTCTCCCACACCAACTTTGGTGGCAGAAGTTCTTTCCTCCTCCCCTTCTCCCCACCCCACTAAGTTATCAGTTTGCTCTTTTCTACACTTCCAGCCTGCCTCTTTGACCCCATCTCAGATCTAGAACGGGTTAAACTTTTTATTGATTTATTTTTCTTTTTGCGAGTGTGCAGGGAGGAAGAAGAGGGAAAAATAAATTATACATCTCCCAAGATACGATCTGTAGTTAATTCTTAATTAGGACTGACAGATGTTTCCCTCATAATCCTCTCCCCAACATGTTCTGTTTGCTTTGTTTGCTGTTGGAAGATATATTGTGACACGCTAATGACCTTTCTAAGCTTGTCCTGGAAGTGTTATTGGCATTCTAATGATTTATTGCGTGTTCCACTTGATTACAGGGCCATTTGTCAACATTTTATTTCTCTCTCCATAAACCTGTCTCCTGCGTCACAGACGTTCACCAGCATGAAATTTAAACAAATACAGTATACGGCCCTTGCTCCCTCTCTGCTTTCACTTGGAACCTCTGGAGCAAACCCATTCTGGCCAAGAGAGGGCTTTTTATGACCAACGCTGTCGTGGTTTTCATGAGGCGGGAGTTAGTCCCTGTGTATGAGTCTAAGGATGATTTCCTGTCAATTGATGTCTAATTCCCTGGGTTGGGATTTTTTTTTAAAGCAGAATCAGCCAGGCCAGTTTCCCAATTATTTAGATAGATTCCATGTCTAGGGTTTCAAGCAGTCATTTTGTGCCTCTTGGCGGGCAAGAACATGCTTGGCTGGAAAAGGAGGTGCTGGCCGGTTTGAACCAGTCGGTCAGGCCAATTTACCTCTTCACTCCTTACAACCACGGAGGCACCTCACAGGTGACAGGACTGAGCAAGCCCAGGGGACACAGAGAGAATATGAGTCACACCCTCAAGGCACAATGGTTTGAGCGGTTTTCAACTTGCTGGGTGACCTTGGGCCCATCCCACCCTCTCCCGGGCCTCAGACTTATCGGCTAGCTTAGCCTCACGCTGTTCTTGACATTATTTATTCCATGAGTCTGGTCACCCCTGTCCTGTAAGTGCCTCACAGAGGTGCTCCAAGGATAAATAAGTCCATTATCTGCAGAATGCCGGAGCACTATCCTTGGAGGAAGGCTTTACATAAATGCACAGTTATTCTTGTGGTTTATTAAGTCAGTCATCAACCTTTGGAGCTGGCCCATCAGTCACGGTGAGGTCATGTAAAAAAAAAAAAAAAAGACAGAAGATGCTATTCCCTTTCAGTTTGGGTTGAAAAGGCACAAATATTCTCCAGGTTGCCTTCATGTACGTGCACACTCATGCACACACCTGACAGACTGCACTTTTTAAAGTTAAACACTCCGTCTGAACAGTGTGAAGGCTTAGCTTTTCTCAGGTCTCTGCATCTCTAGGAAACTGTTATCCTGGTTCCCAGCACTGTCTCTCTTGAGTCACGTGACAAAGGCAGGGGGTGATGGCTGTGGTCCTGTGTATGGCAGATGTCTCCCTGTGTGTTTCCTGCAGGTATCTCAGAAATCACCAGGTTGATAACAACTTGGAATTCGTCTGCGTGTTTTAGTTCCCTGAGAGCTGCTTTCTCTTGAATTCTCTTTTTCGCCTAATGGCTTGAGCAGCTAAACCCGAGAAGCATCCTTGCCTGTACCCTTTCCCATGTCTTCCTCAAGTCCTGTTGGATTGTGGGTCCTGGGTTCTGGCCCCTCCCCACCATCACATCTGTCCTCAGGCCCTCATCGGCCCTCTCCTGGACCTTGCCAATAGGCTTCTCATTGGGCAGGGACAGTGGTTGGGACAACAGGCACCCAGTCTTGCTGGTCACAGAGCCATAATGTCTATTGGAAAGAGATCTGGTGACATTGGTGACACAGGGCAGGTGGGAAGGTGGGGAATTAGGGTAAGGATACAGCCAGGAATTAAGAGATCTCTGGAGATCAGGCAGTTGGATTCCCCCATCGAGGTCACTGTTTCTGCATTCCATGTAATAAACTACCCCAAGCTTAGCGACTGAAATGACATTCATTTTGCTCACGAATCTGCAGTTCGGACATGGCTTAGAGGCACAGCGTGTCTCTACTTCTGCTTGGCTTCAGCTAGAATGGCTTTGAAGGCTGAGACCTGGAATCGCCTGAAGACTCCCTTACATAACGTGTCTGATGGCTGATGCTGGCTAGAGCCTTAGCTGGACTGTTGGCCTGAACATCTCCACATGCCTCCTCCGGGCGGATGCGGCTCCCTTGCAACATGATGGCTGGGCTCCAAGGGCTAGCTTCTTGTGAGAAAATGAGGCAGATGGAAGCCAGTTTCCTTCTGATGACACGGTCTCTGAACTCTCGTGTTAACTTCCACTGTTTCTATTTGGGAGAGAGAATAGACTTCTCTTGCTGGCTCTGGAAGAGCGTGTGGGATCAAAGAAACACAGCCGTGGCTGTTTTGGGAAAAAAAATCTGCCACAGTCTGTGAGGAGTCTGCTGTTTGGTTACCCTCTTAACAGGTCAAGTTCCTAGTACGGAGAGTTGGATTGGCTTGTGCGTGTCACAAGCCTGCTCTGGGCAACCTGAGATAGAAAAATCTTGTCCCTTTGATGATGGAAGAGGGAGCTGTCTCCCTCCAACATGGCACAAAATGGCAGGAATTTCCATCAAAAGGGGTACCAGGGAGCTGCTAAGAAGGTGATGTGGGAGATACAAAGGGAAGTACTGAATTCTAGACAGCGAAAACATGGTAAGCATCTTTTACAGACTGACTGAAGTCTTCTATTTTGACCTCTAGCTAGGTTTTTGTGATCTTAATGTGATTGTGATCTAAATTTGACTGTGACCATGTGACTCTCATGCCTCAAATCCTCTTGTATACATATGTGTGTATATATATGTATACATATATATACATGCAGATGCTCAATTGAGCCTGACTCTTGCGACCTCGTGGACTGTAGCCCAGAAGGCTCCTTCTGTCCGTGGGATCCTCCAGGAAAGAATATTGGAATGAGTTGCCATGCCCTCCTCCAGGGGATCTTCCCAATCCAGGGATCAAACCCGTGTCTCTTACGTCTCCTGCACTGGCAGGCGGATTTGGCAGGCAGGCTTGGCAGGTGGGTTTTTTTTTTAGCACTAACGCCTTCTGGGAAGCCCCAGTCCTCTCACGGTTCCCTGTAATTGCAGAATCAGCCCTGAGCTCCATAGCCTGGTGTCCTAGACTCTGCGGACCTGTCTCTTGCATCTCTTTCCAGTGTCCCCTTTGGACAGCCGCTGCCCACAGCCCATGTATAGTCTTTGGTCCACCAAGCTGCTTTCAGACCCTTTCCCATGTTTGCTAGACTCCCAGTTGCCTCTCAGTTTCTGTGCTGCAAACCTGTAGAACCCTCTGCGGAAGCCCTTCTCTATTCTAAGGTACCCAGTTACCTTTTGTTCATGTGTATGGATCTGTGCTGAGAGTCTCCATGGAGAAGCCTTCTCTGGAGTTATTTCCTGAGAGTTGGGGAGGGCTGTGGTCCCTTCTGGGTTCCCATGGGAGCCCATACAGTTCTCTTGCAGCTCTAACTTGTGCTTTTCTGGTTAATTTCCTCAGTTAGCTGGTGGGACCGTGGGCAGGTGCTGTGTTTTAGTTATCTCTGAATCCCATGCTGCTGGCCATGAAGTAGCATCCTAAGCTAACCAGCTGCCTGGTAAGCGCCAGCTGAGTGGTGACGAATCATACTGTCACGTGGCCCATGTGCCTCTCTCGAGGATGACTGTCTGAAGATGGGAGTCATGGTGGAGGGACTTATAGCTGAGTGCTGGAGGACAGATGAGAACTGGTCCTGCCAATGGCACTCTGAGCCGTGCACTGCAGGGCTGGAGGGGCAAGTGAACCTGACCCACTTGACAGGACCACATGGGTATGGATGCTAGGGCATCACAATTTGGGCTTGTTGGGGGCAAGGAGGTGTACATGTACACAGCATCATTCTTGACCAAAATTCTTCTTCGGTTCAACATCCTCCCAAGAGAAATGAACATTTGAAAATTGCAGAGAGGAGCAAATTCATGTCACTGGAAAGAAAAATAGCTTACTTTTCCATGTGTCCTCCCAATAAGATGCCCTGGAGAAGGAAACAGCATCCCGCTCCAGTATTCTTGCCTGGGAAACCCCATGGACAGAGGAGCCTGGAGGGCTACAGATCATGGGGTCACAAGAGTCAGACACGAATGACATAGTGACTAAACAACAGCAGCAACACCCTAGGACAGGACGCAGTGCCTAGGAAACCAGGAGAGGCTGAAGCTTGGAGGATGGAGATGAGCTAGGCAAGTGATGCACCAAGAACCGTCTCTGTTCCTCTTATGTACAGACCCTCGGTAGAATTAGGTCATCTTGTGGGGAGACCCATAGGGGAGAGATTAGCAGGGCTTTTTCTCTCTTTCTGATGACTAATTTCTCAGCTGTTGCTGGACCGTTGGTGTGAGAGCAGTGTCTCATCAAGGTTGCCCACACCACACACACTGCAGCCACCTGGAAGCCTGCCCCCAGCATCTGGGGGCAACAACAGGCTCTGGAGGAGAGGCAAGCCTGAACTCTAGCCCTCGGCCTAAGAGGACAGATGGGGTGAGGAGAAGGGCGGCCCGAGAGGTCTGGAGGCTGAAGAGCTCCCAACCCCAGTGCGAGCTGCGGGTAACGTATGGCTTAATTTCCTCTCAAATTAGACACTTGATAAAAAAAGTTATTATATCTGTCAAATTGCCAGGGCATTTTATGGGCGTGATAAACTAAGAACCACTGCTTTACAAACCTTGATGGGATGTTTCAGTACCTGGAAAACAATTTTATGGCCGCCCAGGCTACTAACAAATTGCAAATACTGATTAAGCCATAAAGTTACAACAACATTAAAATATAATGAGAGGTTATTGCACGCAGGAAGGCTCTTAAGCAACAGCCACAGATGCACTCAGCTGGTGAGTCGGGCTTATGGTTTCTCTGGCGGAGGGGTCCCTTTTGGGTCAGATCTGAGCTCCCAGGAGGCCTGGGAGATGTTTCCTCCAGGGCAGAGTGGAGAACAGGGAGAAGCAACCTCTCATGGTGGGCTGAGTGGCTTAGACAAGACCTTGAATGTCACATTTTGGGCAAGCCCATGGCGTAAGACAGGGCAGAGAAGGGGAGCACTATGTCCGTCTCCCACCCCAGGCGTGTATGCAACACTCTTTCTGGAAGTGTGAATTCTTTCCTTGACCCTTTGTTCTTGATGCTGTTGGAGATTCTATGCCCAGCTCTATGCTTGGGGCAAATCAAAAGGTCCATGAGCAGTGTTCACCAAGGGCAGGCACCACGAGATGGCCCAGGGAAGCAGGACCGGGCTTCAGCCTCTGCAGAGCTGGCACCTATCAAGGAGATGGGACAGATGAAGGATACAAATACAGAGCAGAACGGACTAGAAGCTGGCCAGGGCATCACAGGAAGCCCCTCTGCAGGGAAAGAGGAGCTGGCGATCTCTCTCTGGTTCTCTTTGCCTCTCTGTGCCTCAGTCAAGCTGAGATTGTTTGTCACCCAGTGAGTGAAACTGTTAGCTGCTCAGTTGTGTCCGACTCTTTGCGACCCCATGGACTGTAGCCTGCTAGGCTTCTCCATCCATGGGATTCTCCTGGCAAGAGTACTGGGTGGGTTGCCATTCCCTTCTCCAGGGGATCTTCCTGACCCAGGGGGTGAACCCAGGTCTCCTGCTTGGCAGGCAGAGTCTTTACCATCTGAGCTAAGCAACAATTCTCCTCTGGATCACTGGCCTCTTTAAAAGTGAATGTCAATCAAAGTCTGGGCTTTCCAAGTCCCAGTTTGGCTTCACTGGCCTCTCTCAGACCTGGAGGCCTTACAGGCCCCAGAATGCCCGAGTTTCCTTCTCCAGTCTTCCCTCCGGGCAGCGGGACTGGCTCCCTTCATCTTGGCCTCTGGGCTCTGGTCCTTGGCTTCTCAGCATGGGTAGGTCAATTCTTCGCTGAAGGTGCCCTGTGCCAAGCACAGGTCCAGGCTTCACACCAGCACTTACGTGCCCTGCCTGCCATCCAGGGAAGGCAAGCAGGTGGATGTTCAGCCCGTGGCAACCGGGGTGGAAGGTAGAATTAGGCACTTTGAGGGACTTGGCTAATGAGTCAGTAAGAGCAACAGCAGGAGCCAGAGAGGGCAGTGTGGCATCCGGGGGATGGAGGCCGAAGCTTGACCCAGGCCTTACCAGCTGAAGGCCTGGGTAGGTTATGTAGCATCTTTATGCTTTGGTTTTCTCTTTTTATCTATCCGTATGTCATGATATTTTATTTGTATTATATTTATTACAAGCACACCCTAAAGATGCTGCGGGTTTGATTCTAGGCCATGGTAATAATGCTAATGTCACAATGAAGTGAGCCACACAAATTTTTTTTTCTTTTTTAGTTTCCCAGTGCAATAAAAGTTACATTTCCCTTACACTGTAGTCTCTTGTCTCAATAGCATCATGTCTTAAAAAACAATGCACATACTTTAATTTAAAAATATTTTATTGCTAAAAAGTGCTCCCCATCCTCTGAGCCTTCAGCGAATCATAGTAGCAACATCAGAGGTCACAGACCATCAGGACACATATAATAACAACAAAAAAGTGAAATATTTTGAGAATTACCCAGATGTGACACAAAGATATGAAGTAGGCAGAGGCAGTTGGAAAAACGGTACGGATAGATTTTCTCCTGGTGGGGTTGCCACAAACCGGCAGGTTGTAAAAACTGGAACACCTATGAAGCGCAGAAAATGAGGTCTGCCTCTATTTTTGAATTTATTATTTTACATTTTTACTCATTTAAATGATCTACCCAGAGAGGTGTCAGGAGGGTTAGCTGAGTGAACACGTGCAGAGCCCAGAGACCCAGGCCTGGCATAGGGTAACCCTCCGTTAATGTCACCATTGCCATTTATTGAGCACCTGCTGGGCGTGAGGCTCAGTACTTCACACGAACTGTCTCCTTGATATTCATAGTATTCCCAACAAATATAGGATACTGCTTATATATGTAATCTAAAAAGTGACACGAATGAGCTTATGTATAAAACAGAAATAGACTCACAAATGTAGACGATCTTATGGTTGCCAAACGGGAAGGTGGGAAAGGGATAAACTAGGAGTTTGGGATTAGCATAGACACACTGCTACGTACTGGAGAAGGAAAGGGCCACCCACTCCAGTCTTCTTGCCTGGAGAATTCCATGGACAGAGAAGCCTGGAGGGCTATAGTCCATGGGGTTGCAAGAGTCGGACATGACTGAGCAACTGTTACTCACACTACTGTATATAAAATAGATCACCAGCAAGGATGTGCTGTGTGGCACAGGGAATGCTACTCAATATCTTGTGATAGCCTATAAAAGAATCTGTTAAAGAATATATATATATAACTGAATCACTTTGCTGTACACTTGAAACTAATACGACATTGTAAATCAACTATACTTCAAAACAAATGAACAAACAAAAACTTAGCAATGAAATTTTAATAAGCAGTATTAGTCTAAGAATCCTAAAATATCCTTTTTTTTTAGGTAAAAAGGAGGATTTGCTTTTTAAAAACTGACATATTATGGCACACATTGTTGTTTAATTTATGAATTGAACAGTTAATAATCTTAACAAATATTTATAATATTCCTAATAAACATCAAAATATCATCAGCTCCATTTTATAAACACAGAAGCTGAGTGAGACTCAGGGAGGAAGATTTGCTTGGTGACAGCTAGCGGATGACAAGGCTTGAATTCAGAACTGGGTGGTTCTGATTTCATAGTCCTTGCTAGAAAGGCGATGATGAAAATTGTATCCTAGGACTTTTGGGGAACTAAGGCCTGGGGCAAACACCCAGAAAATGGGAAGAGACCCGGCATCCATCCTGCTCAGCAGGGCACCATCCCTGTGACTTAAACCAGGGCTCTGCTAACTCTTGGTTCTAGGAGGTCAGCCTGGAAGATGGTCTGATTAAAGCCATCAGGCATACAGGTCGTGAGAGATGATCTACCTGCCCTGGTGTGGCAACATTTTACAACGAACAGTGGACACACGTCAGGAGATGACAGGCTGTCCACCTTTTGGACCGTATTTGCAGGAGGAGATGGGCAGGTCTGAGACAATGGCAGTCTTACAGGACAATGCCATCTATTGAAAAAACTACACGTTTTCCTCTTTTCGGGTCTGGTGTTAAGTATGCAGTGCAGAGAGCAGCAGTAGTACTCAGAGCCTCCTTATACATCCATTCTTGCTTAGTCATAATTTATTCCTCTAAATTTGATAGTTCATAGCTACCTAGGAAGTGACATCACCATACTAGGCACCCAGGGAACAGTAGTTGGGTGAGAAGAGGGTGCGTGTGCCCAAGACTGTTCAGATAGAAAACTATTGTAATGTCCACACCTGCACAGGCTTCGTTGGTGGCTCAGGGGTAAAGAGTTTGCATGCAATGCAGGAGATGAGAGCCCGGTCCCTGGGTTGGGAAGATCCCCTGGAGAAGAAAATGGCAACACCTTCCAGTATTCTCGCCTGGAGAATACAGTCCATGGTGTTGCAATGTCAGACGCAACTGAGTGACTAAACAACACCTGTACAGCATGTCAAGCTGGTGACAAAAGGGCTGCAGAACCAAGGACAGTAGAGAAAAGCTGCCCCCACATGACCCTGGGGAGGTTTCAATCAGAGGCCGTGCGGAACTTCCTCGGCCAGAGAGTCAGGACAGTCATATTCCAGCTGCTCTGCTCTTCTCTCTTTTATAAAAATCATCATTTAAAAAATATCTATTTTTAAAAATTTATTCATTTGGCTACACTGGATCTTACTTGTGGCACTTGGGATTTTCGATCTTCACTGTGGCACGCAAACTCTTAGTTGCAGCATGGGGGATCTAGTTCTCTGACCAGGGATCGAACCTGAGCCGCCTGCATTGGGAATGTGGAGTCTTAGACCTCTGGACCACCAGGGAAGTCCCTCTCTCTTCTTCTCTTAAGAGTACCACTCCTTGGAGCTAGGGTGTGAAAATATTCGTGACGATAACAAACATCTGCGTAGCACGTTACAAAAGGGCACCTCGGAACTATCAGGCAACTGTCGTTGTTGGTCCCGTTTGATAAATTAAGAAGCGCTGAGGCGAGTGGTGATGTCATTGGCCCAGTGTTGCTGGTTTACCACTGGGTCCCAGTAGAACGTGACTCCCGCGGGACCAGGACTTTGCCGCATTTGGACTGCTATTCACTGGCAGATTGTCAGCACCTGGAAGAGTACCTAGTACATGGTGGTCGCTGGATAAGAGTCTTGCATGAGTGAATAAAACCCAAATGCTTCTCGATTCCAACACACATGCTTTGCACGATATTACCAGCCAGTCCCCACCCCCAACCCCTCTACCCTGGTAAAGAATCCACCTGCAATTCGGCAGACCTGAGTTCAATCCCTGGGTTGGGAAGATCCTGTGGAGAATCACTGTGTGTAATCATTGTGTGTAATGCAAAGGCTACCGGCTCCAGTATTCTGGCCTGGAGAACTCCATGGACTGTATAGGCCACGGGGTCACAAAGAGTCGGACACGACTGAGCAACTTTTTCACTTTCACCAGCTCTATGTTCTAGAAACCAGCTTCTGTAGGAGAAAATGTTACACACAGATTCCTTTCTTCTCTTATCCAGGTCCAAGGGTTTGGTGACTGCTGTTTGTACAAAGCACACTCCACTGGGACCTCTCCAAGATGCTTGGGGACCAGAAGCACCGTGTGCTTGCAGAGGTGGGAGAAGGTTGGTGTAAGGAGAGCTTTGGCCGGGTGGCTAACCTAGCTGGGAGCAATTTTCAGGCCATTTCAGTTCGTCAGGCAGGACCCCGCTGGGGCCCAGCTGGAATCAGACATAAACAAAGTAGCCTTCCTCATGCCAACAAGAGTGGAAATAAGATGTGTCAGAGAGACAAACCCCCTCCTTGAGGCTCCTCCGCTCTACCTATTAAAAGTGCAGTCCAGAGGCTGTGGGTGGCGGGGGAGAGCCTGTGGTTAAGAAAAGGGGACTATTAGCCGACACACTGGGTCATAATGGAAAATGTCACCTTTTCCAATTCCCTTGAAATAGTCACCTGGGGTCTGTTTTCTGCTATTGCTGCCCTGTTCTCAGTGGGGTCATTTCTCCTCCAGGGAACCTTGGGAGAGGCGCGAGATGGGAATAAAAGAGGAGAAACCAGGGCCGGGCATCCGTTTCTGCTCCTGCCCTGTTCTGGACTGCTGCTGGGCCTCCCTGAGTCCGGTCATCGGGGTCCTGTCCATCTTCGGGAGTGATGCTTTCCCATTTGTCCTCACTCTCCTGGACACAGGCAAGAGGTCCAGATGTCTGCACTTCCTCCTGCAGGAGTTGAGCCAGTGGATGCCGGTCTACCAGCGGCATCAATGGGGTCAGCCAGGCTGGATACCTGAGGCAAGCTGAGAGTGGTGGATCCAAGAGGCGGCTCTCAACCACTTTAAAGTCATTTATCACTTTCTGGAGCACCAGCCACAAAGTAGCCTTCTCCATGCCAGCAAGAGTGGAAATAAGATGTGTCAGCAAGGTAAACCCTCTCCTTGCGGCTCCTTGGCAGTATACCTATTAGAAGAGCAGTCCAGAGGCTGCGGGTGGTGGGGTAGAGCCCATGGAAATATTAATGTTGCCACATCTTCCTGAGGTGGGGGCAGTGGTACCAGCTTCCAACACAGTAAGGAGCGTGGTGATATTTCTGAAGTACACCCAAACTTACAAAAAATTCAGGATGTCTCTCCCATTCAGAAAAACCCCTTTACTGATCAGGGCAACAGGGAGACGCAAGGAAAATGAAACTGGGCAGAAAGTGCCCGGGACAGCGTAGTAAGAGAAAGACAAGTTTCTTTTCCATCTTATTGAAAAAAGTAATGTGGCATTTATTAATGTCCCAAATGCTCACAACCAATTGTTTCTTTATGCGCACTAAATGCGTTTAGTCTTGACATGGGTGTGATGCAAATTTGCTTCAGTAGGGCCCGTGATGTCTGAAGGTAACATTGACCTTGGGTGGGTGCCTGTTAGGCTAACTGCTGCATGTGTGTGTCTTGGGCTCTCAGAACAGTGCTCACTCGTGCTTCAACCAGGTGGAGCCCAATAGATTCTTTGAGATGAAGGCATGGTCACTTTCTTGAATAGTTTGATGGTTAATGACAAAATGTTGCAAAGAGTTGGACACAACTGAGTGACTGAACTAACTAATGACAAAACAGAGAATGAAGTGAGTTAGGCATCTGCAGAATGGACAGGGGAAACATACAGAATTGTGTCGTCGTTCCTGGGGCCTCCAAAACCATGGCATGGAGGCTTGGGCTGAGTCCCCTCCTCTGTTGGCAACAGGCTGTGTGAACTTGGGTGTGTTATTTCCATCTTGCGGTTATTTCCATCTTATTTCGGTCTTGGGTTTCTCATCTGCATATAGCATTGGAGGGTTGGGCTTTCCGTCTCCACTGCATGGAATGGTTCAGGCATTCCTCACAATTGTGAGTGTGTGTCAGGGGCCGGGGGCGGGGGGCTGTGGTATGTTCACACTGCAGTCATACTTGTCACATAATCCACTTTTGTCTTCCTACCCCCAGAGTATTCCTTTATCTTGTCACTCTCCCATCTAAAACCCTCACACCTATGGGATAAAGACAGAGCTTGTCGTGGATATGAATAAGAACATAGAGGATACAGACCACGTGCTCATGAAGTGTGATCTTCTAGTTATACATGGAATTATGTTCCCCACAAAACCAAGATGCCCATTCTCTCAAAAGGTCTGTAAGAGATCTACACAACCTGAAATTTTAGAGTAATAACTTCCCCGAAGCAGAAAGTCTGATAGCCTTATTCTCTGACCGTGATGCATTACAATTCGAGTTTACAAATAGAATAATAGTTGCCAAACCCTTTAAATATTTGAGATGAAAAAAAAAATACTCCCAAACCTAAAACAACTTTAGAAAAAAGTGATGGGCAGAAAGGATATCAAAATAGAAAGGACAGGTTATTTTAAATTATTGCAAGTCTGAAACCCTGCAAAAGTTATAGGATGTGGCCAAGTCTCTTTTTAAAGCATGTTTCATGTGCTCAATTGACTTTATCAATAAGAAAAAGGGAAAAGCAGGTGATTTTATAGTTGAATTCAAGAAGCAAAATACATAAAAATAAAGAAAACCAAGGAAGGTAAGAAGTAAGAATCGGTAAAGATAAAAGCAGAAATGAATGAATTAGAGAGAGAAAGAGAGGGAAAAAAAGAGTGAGTTCTTCAAAAACATTCCCACCCTCTGATGGGGTCGGGTAGGAATGAGACTCAAGAGGAAGGGGATATATGTATACTTAGAGCGGATTCACTGTTCAGTTCAGTTCAGTGCAGTCGCTCAGTTGTGTCCAACTCTTTGCAACCCCATGAATCGCAGCACGCCAGGCCTCCCTGTCCATCACCAACTCCTGGAGTTCACTCCGACTCACATCCATCGAGTCAGTGATGCCATCCAGCCATCTCATCCTCTGTCGTCCCCTTCTCCTGCTGCCTCCAATCCCTCCCAGCATCAGAGTCTTTTCCAATGAGTCAACTCTTCGCATGAGGTGGCCAAAGTACTGGAGTTTCAGCTTCAGCATGATTCACTGTTACACGGCAGAAACCAACACAACATTGTCAAGCAATTACCCTCCAATTAAAAATAAATTTAAAACATAGCCTGAACCCCAAGGAAAAAGATTGAACCTGACAAGAAAAAGATTTCCCGTTTTAGTTTTCTGCGAGTAGTTTATCATACCACACCTTGGTGGCAACATAAATCTAGGAACTGCCCTGGTGGTCCAGTGGTTAAGACTTCTGGATTCCAATGCAGGGGATGTGGATTTGATCCTTGGTTGGGGAACTAGGATCCCACATGCCAGGCTGGTGGCCAAAGCAGAACAGAACAATGCCCCAATCTATTCTCTTGCAGTTCTGAGTCAGTTTCGCTAAGCCAGGGTCACAGCATGGGTAGGGCTGTCTCCTTTTGGCGCCGATACGGACGAGTGTTTCCTTGCCTCTTCTGGATTCTGGAGGCTACCGGCATTCCTTGTCTCCTGACCTCTTCCTTCTGTCGTCACATTCCCCCACTTTCTTCTGTGGCTTTCCTGCATCTCCCCTTTTCACCAGGACTTTGGTGATCACATGTAGGAGTCACTTGGTTAATCCATGATACGCTCCCCATTTCAAGATCCTTAACTTAGTCGCATCTATAAGTCCTTTTTGCCTTATAGGTGGACATATGTAGTTTCTGGGGTTTAGGACATGGATCCTTTGTGAGGGGATTCTATTCAGCCTACCACAATGCATAAGCAAAAATGTTTTCAAATTGCAGATTAAACATGTTCAGGAAATATTACATGCAGCATGATTCCAGTAAATCTGAAAATCTAGATGGAATGGTTTTCCTCACCCTGGGAATCTGGAAATATCCAAAACTGACTCAAGAATACGCAAAAAGTAAGACAACAAATCGCCCCTTCTCCTTGAGGCTTACCAAAAAGGCACCAGGTCTGGATAGTTTTGTGGGCAACTCCTTAGTGACTGTGGCAAAAAGATAATACTCAGATCACACACATTTCTCCAGAGCACAACAAATATGGAATGTCTTCAACCTCATTTTTCTGACTCATAATGAAACTTGACAAAGTATCTTGACGGGAAAAAAGAGACTAATTTCACTTGACTAGACATACAAAAATCCTGAGAAAAATATTAACAAATCAAATACATCAATATATTAAAGGAAAAATAAGCCATATCCAATGAGGCCTTATTCCAAGAATAATTATGGAAGCTTGTTTCACCATTAGAAGATTTGTTAATTTCTTAATGTGATATATCTTACTGTCTAAATAGGTTAGAAGAGAAAAACAGATATGACCATCTTGTCAGGGTCTAAAACTTAATGTTACAAACTTAAATATCCAGAACTGAAAACAGTTAGTTAGAAAGCTTTAGTATATTAAAGATAGAAGAAAATTTCTTAACACAAACAATATCACAAATAAATACTAACCATCAGAGTGAACAGTAAGAGAACTGCATTGGCTAAATCAAGTCTCTCCAATATTGTCATCATTGTTGAGGTTTACCTGAAGAAATACTGCAAGAATAGTAAATAGGAAATAAACATCACAAATATTAATAAGAGCCAAAAAATTTCATTATTGATTTCAGTATTATTGTAAATCTAGAAAATCTAAGTTAATCAAAAGAGAATATACTAAGTGATAGTTCAATAAACTGGCTGTTTAAGACAAAGATCAACAGTTTTCTTATGCATTTAGAATAATCAAAAACTCTATCTGCAAATGTAACTAGTTGCTGGAAATTAGCAAAAGCTCAAACTGTGGGAGTACTGCATAAAAACATTATCAAATGCTATTGAATGAACTAAGAAAATAACTTAAAAATGAGAAATATACCATATTCTTGCTGGAAATATTCATTCTTATAAATAAGCCTTTTATCCCAGATTAACATATTAATTTATGAAATGCCACTTACAATCTCAGTGGGTTCTTTTTGAAGTTTACAAATTGATTCTTAAGTTCATCTTGAAGAGTGAATACAGAAAAATAATTCATAAATTTTGGAAAAGAGAAGAATAATGACTGGGTTTGCTTTGCTATCAAATATACTATGAAGTTATACTAGTTAACTGATATTGTATTGGCACAAAAATTGATAAAGTCGTTAACTGATCAAAGTTAATTCCAGAAGGATTTGTATTTAAATGCTCTTATAAAATATAGGAAATAAGGTTGAGGGGAGGAGAGGTGAGATGTATGGAGAGAGTAACATGGAAACTTACATTACTGTATGTAAAATAGATAGCCAATGGGAATTTGCTGTATGTCTCAGGAAACTCAAACAGGGGCTCTGTATCAACCTAGGGGGTGGTATGGGGAGAGAGACGGGAGGGAGGCTCAAGAGGGAGGGATATATGTATACCTACGGCTGATTCATGTTGAGGTTTGACAGAAAACAGCAAAATTCTGTAAAGCAATTATCCTTCAATAAAATTTTTTTTAAAATTACATCAAGGCTGGAAACCCTTAAAACATTGACAGATTTGATTACACAATAATTGTATGTGTTTCCACATTGAAAGACATCATTAACACAGTTAACAGATAGTCAACAAACTGGAAAAATACATTCTGTGTGCTAGGTAAAGATCTAGCAATCACAATATATAAAGAACCCCTACACATCAATAAGGAAAAGGTAAATAGCAACAAAGTGATGCTAATTGATGATTTACAGAAAAAGAAATACGAATTTTCAGTGAGTGTAAGATCTTTCACTAATGAAAAGAAATTCATATTAAATCTGTGAGCTCCTACTTTTCACCTCTTAGAAACAATGGGGACATCTATGTTCTGAATGTGTACAGAAACATATGCGGTTGGCGGGGGTATACCCTGCTTGATGCAACCATCTGGAAAGACAGATTATTCATGTGTATCAAATTATAAATAGGCATTCCCTTTGACCTAGCAATTACACATCTATGTATTTATTCTATGGACATAATCTCACAAGTTTGAGAGGATCCGAATGCAATGTCAACTGATACATTACTTACAATAATAGCAAAGAAATTAAATTACCAGTTAGGAATTTAAAAAATACATACAACTGATTCAAACCGTGATGAATTACATCAAGGAGGAGCCAGCCTGAATTTAACATGTTCAGGGCTGAGGGCATGAGTCTAAATAGAAGGTGACATAGCTCGATACGAAAAAGGCACAAATGAAACAAGTGAACAGTTAAAAATATTATATCCTTCTACCTTGATACACATAACTTCAAACATGGGTAAAACGGCAATTTTATTCGGCTATAGTTTGGCAAAAAGCAAAGGTGACTGAATTTAATGGTTATCATGCATGTTTCTGTGCCCTGCTGAGGGGCCCGTGGTTTCTAAGTGATTTTTTTAAAGAACAGACATTTCATCGTGATAGCTGTATATTTATTCCAGAAATTTATTTTTGTTTTCCATATTTCAGTGAAATCACTAATCGTATCATTATAATTGAGATTGTCACACACTTTGTGTTGTATTGTTGTTCAGTCACTAAGTCGTGTCACCTCTTTCTGATCCCATGGACTGCGCACGCCAGGCTTCCCTGTCTGTTACTATCATCACGGACTCGATGGACATGAGTCTGAGTGAACTCCGGGAGATGGTGATGGACAGGGAGGCCTGGCGTGCTGCGATTCATGGGTCGCAGAGAGTCGGACACGACCGAGCGACTGAACTGAACTGACTATCTCCTGGATTTGGCTCAAGGTCATGTCCTTTGAATCTGTGATGCTCTGTCATCCTCTGTCATCCATCTCATCCTCTGTCGTCCCCTTCTCCTCCCGCCTTCAATCTTTCCCAGAATCAGGGTCTTTTCAAGTGAGTCAGTTCTTCACATCAGGTGGCCGAAGTGTTTGAGCTTCAGCTTCAGTATTAGTCCTTCCAAAGAATATTCTGGGTTGATTTCTTTTAGGATTGATTGGTTGGATCTCCTTGCAGTCCAAGGGACTCTCAAGAGTCTTCTCCAACAGCACAATTCAAAAGCATCAGTTTTTGATATTCAGTCTTCTTTATGGTCCAACTTTCACATTGTACATGACTACTGGAAAAACCACAGCTTTGACTGTATGGACCTTTGTTGGCAAAGTGATGTCTCTGCTTTTAATATGCTGTCCAGGCTTGTCATAGCTTTCCTTCCAAAGAGCAAGTGTCTTACTTTCTTGACAGCAGTCACCATCCACAGTGATTTTGGAGCCTGAGAAGAGAAAATCTTCCACTTTTCCCCCGTCTATTTGCCGTAAAGTGATGGGACCAGATGCCATCATCTTAGTTTTCTGAATGTTGAGTTTTAAGCCAGGTTTTCACTCTCCTCTTTCACTTTCATCAAGAGGCTCTTTAGTTCTTCTTTGCTTTCTGCCATTAGAATGGTATTATCTGCATATCTGAGGTTGTTGATATTTCTCCCTGCAATCTTGATTCCAATTTGTGATTCGTCCAGCCCCGCATTTCGCATGATGTACGCTGCATATAAGTTAAATAAGTAGGGTGACAATATGGAGCCTTGTCATACTCTTTTCCCGATTTTGAACCAGTCAGTTGTTCCACGTCTGTTTCTCACTGCTGCCTGTTAACCTGCATACAGATTTCTCAGGAGACAGGTAAGGCGGTCTGGTATTCCCATCTCTTTAAGGATTCCCAGTTTGTTGTGATCCACATAGCTGTGTTGTATGGACAACACCCAAACAGACAAACTTTCTCAAGTCATTGTAGTTTTTATGTAGTCTTTTATTAATTTTAATCTGGAGAAATTTTTCTTGGCTGAGGCAATAGCAACTGGAATCATTAATCTCAGTCTTAAAATGATATAGACAGGGACTTCCCTGGTGGTCTAGTGGTCAAGACTTTGCCTTCCAATGCGGGAGTTGAAGGTTTAGTTCCTGGTTAGGCAGCTAGGATCCCACAGCCCTCACAGCCAAAAGACCAAAACGTGGAGCAGAAGGGATATTGTAATAAATGCAATAAAGACCTTAAAAATGGCCCACAACAACAACAACAACAACAACAACAAATTCTGGAAAAAAACACACAGATTTAGAAATGAACATAAAATTTTACCTATCCTGTTCAAACATCAAAATGGGTAACATATGATAAATCAGAAAATATTAGAGAGTACATCACTTTTATCATATATATGGCTATAACGTACACCTTAATTTTCACTGTCTTTTAAAACAATGTTGGATCAATTCAGAAATGGGAAGGCTGGTAACATGCTTTACCCTTTTAAATTTAGATGTGTATGTGTGTGCTTAGCTGCTCAGTCATGTCCAACTCTTTGCCACCTCGTGGACTGTATGTAGCCCAACAGGCATTCCCTTCTCCAAGGGATCTTCCCGACCCAGGGATTTAACTCACATTTCTTGCATTACAGGAAGACTCTCTACTGTCTGAGCCACCAGGGAAGCCCTTAAATTCAGATAAAGATCTATAAATGTAAGGCTGCTCAGGTGGCATTAGTGGTAAAGAACCCAGCTGCCAATGCAGAAGGCTATTATAAGAGATGTGGGTTTGATTCCTGGGTCCAAAAGTTCTCCTAGAGGAGGTCAGATCAGCCCACTCCAGTATTCTTGCCTGGAGAATCCCATGGACAGTGGAGCCTGGTGGGCTACCGTCAAAAAGAGTGGGACATGACTGAAGCGACTTAGCATGCCTGCGCACCACAAATGTAAAGTAATATAAATTGCTTAATACCGCAAAATGTTTCTCAAATGCTACACGCAGGTCTGGTAAATACCATGAAGAATTAGAACATGAAAAGAAGCAAGAAAGTGAACACTTACGTTTCCTGGGAAATAATACTGATGAGGTAAGTGTGTGGCACATTTATGCTCTTTGAGAGAAAGACTGGAGTTGGTTAAATCTCACTCCCAGCACAAGCCTTCTGACTCTCTGATCATCTCTACGACCTACAGAACTGTCAGTCCCTGACATCAGCGGTGGCACAACCCACAGATCTCTGGGGCATTTGGACACAGATGGGGAATGAGAGATGAACAGAAACTCACCTGGGGCCTGAACAGCATCAGCCAAGGGCATGAACATTTAGGTGGTTTATCTGCCAGCACTGAGGCTGGGTCCCGGGCAACAAAAACACCGATGCACCCTTCTTTTCATTTTTAATGTTTATTTATTTATTTGGCTGTGTCAGGTCTCATTTGCTGCACTTGGGATCTTCGTTGCCTTATGCAGGGTCTTTCACTGAGGTGCACAGACTCTCTAATTGTGGTGAGCGGGCTTAGGGGCCCTGCGGCATGTGGGATCTTAGTTTCCTGAACAGGGATCGAACCCGTGTCCCCGGCATCGCAAGGCATATTCTCAACCATGGGACCACCAGGGAAGTCTGTCCCATGCGTTCTGTAAAAGATCTTTTTTTGGGGGGGGGGTAAGTTTGTGATACGGGAAGTCAGATATGTGATATCCTAAGTCAGGGCTTAGAGGCCCACTTGAAGGAAAGAAACTCATGCTATGGGTGGGCTGTCAGGCCTGGAGCAGAGGCCCTGCCAGGAGCTGGAATAAAGCACAGAGTCAGCCATTTGGAGGGTGGGTGAGCAGTGGCCAGACAGTGTGTGAATTAGCATCCATGAAAGAGGCATAGCCATGTGGATGGGAGGACATGTAAGGGTTAAGCGGGGGATGGGGGGGGAGCAGCTTGGTGAGCCCATGGTTCAAGATCTCCAGACCCCTCTTGCTGAGATTGAAGCTTCTAGATCATTCTCATCTGGAGCAGAGCTGAGCCTGCGAGCACCTGGGATTTCCCAGGAAAGGTTTGCTCCCTGAGAGGCTTTGGTGGGGTCCCTGTGATGGGGAAAAGAGTGAGACGCTGCTAGTCTGTTTAGTACAGAGAACATCACCCTATGGAGTGTGTAGCACTCAAATGGTGCACAGGGTTGGGACTCAGTTAGAGCAGAGTGACTCAGGTTCATGGCTAAACCGTCAGCTCCTTCAAAACACCTTTCCTGTTGATCTTCCACTGGGTCCCCAGTGCTTGTTACACAGTATGTGTTTAAAAATATTTATTTATTCATATAATTGGCTGCAGTGGGTCTTATGGCATGTTGTGGCATGTGGGACTTTCATTACATCATGTGGGATCTTTCAGTGGGGCACACGGTCTCTCTAGTTGCATCCTGTGGGCTCAGTAATTGTGGCCAGTGGGCTTACTTGCTCTGAGGCATGTGGGATTTTAGTTCCCGGACCAGGGATCAAATCAAGGTCCTCAGCATTGCAAGCCAGATTCTTTACCATTGGGCTACCAGGCCAGTCCCCACACAGTGCATATTGATAAACATCTTTCCAACGAACACTTAAGTGGTTAGAGGTAATCAGTGAACACGAACAATGAGCACTTAAGAGGTAGAAAGGCTGGTTTTGCATTCTGGCAAGGGATGGAGTGCAAAAGAAAATTCTAGAGATCGGAGGGCAGAAGAGTTTTGTGTCTCCAGGATTCAAACTTCCTGAAATCTAATTATGGAGATTTTCATACCTGGCAAGTCTGAAGCAAGCAGCAGAGGGACAACTACAAGGATGGAGAGGCCCATAAAACAGAGATTTCCGCCAGCAGAGAGCTAGAATTCCTCTAGTTCCCCCGCACTGCAATACCCCAAGTGTTTCTCACAGCCCTTCCCGCAATGTAAGCTCATTTACTCCAAGCATCCATCTGAACTTGGCTGGCCATGGGTATCATTCGATCTGCTTTATGGGATGGGAAATGAGGCTGAGAAAACATTAGCTATCTAAGACAGCATGGAGAGTGAAGGTCACCTGTGGACAGGGCTTCAGTTTCTGGGCTCCCCGGGGAGGCTAATGCAACGTGAGGAACATGCCTCCGGCCACCTCTTTCTGACCTGAGGCACCACCGTGGTCCCCTTGGCTGTGCAGAGCCTTCAAGAAACAGGTAAAGGCAGGAGAGTGAATGTCTCAACGAAGACCTGCGGTGGGCCACCCCTCGCTGCTTTCCGGATGACAGGGTACATCCTTCACGGCGCGTCCTCCCAGCATTTGGCTCGGAACACGACGGGGCTTGCGGAGGGCTCGGAGATCCCCAAGGGTGGCAGGTGCTAGATATTAACATAACAGCAACTTTCATCAAGCAGAAAGCTCCCTCACGCTGCTGATATCGAGCTCCCCAAAGTTTAGAAATATGCAAAATTGGCTCACCGGCATCTTTACACCTGGCCGAACCTCTTAACGGCATCTTCCCCCAACTCCGTGTGCCCAGCAGCAGGCTGCTCGCTCCCCTCTCTCCTCTCTCCTCCCTTCCCTTCGTCTCCTGTCAGATCCCTTCCTCCCAGTCTTTCAGGCAGCGAGTCATTTTTCTGGCACTGTCACTTACTGCTCCGCCTAACTGCTGCAGTTCAGCGTGGCAGAACTAATGATGTAGCAATTAAGAGTGATTAGGGTTATTGATAATAAAGAGACTTCATAAACGTGATTAAATGCACTCATTAATGAGTGCGCGCTGGGTGCTTGCGTGGGGGTGGGCTGGGGTGGAATGAAAGGTGGGAACGACGGGGAAAAGAATCTTACTCTGGGAAGGTCCTGGTGTGGATCTGAGTGCTTTGGCAGGAAGGTGGGGAGTCCCCGGGGGCTTGGACTTTGAGGAAATGGCAGCAAAACTGCTGTCCAGAAGACATCACTCATCTCTATGGTGTAAGTGGGGAGTGGGACCAAGCAATGAGATGTTGAAACAGAAGAGCCTTCAGAATCACCAGAAATGGTCCAAGCTTGAGATGTGTTTTGTCCTCACCTTTCCTGGGGGTGAATGACTGAGGTTGTTATGAATTTACACAAGCAAAGTTCTGCCCCCAGAGCTCTCCCCCTGAACTATTGCTCTGCCAGCTCTTGGGATTAAAGATGGTGCCAGCATCTTTGTGCTTTTGATCATCTCTCTGCTTGCTGGGGATAAGGGTACCACTTAAATAGCATCCTTCTCTGCCTCTCTTTCTAGATAAACATCTAGCGGGCTGGAGAGACAGAGGATATTGTTCTTGTCCTCCCTGCCATGTCTAGAAACTGTGGGGAAACCTCACAGCTCACTTCCTTCACGGACTTAGAGAATTAACTCTGACCTCCGTTCAGAGCTATGACAATTCAGTGAGGAGAGCTTCCAAGTCCATCTTTGCTTGTAGATTGCAGACAGTGCAAATAAACCTGAGTTTAAATAAACTGACGGTTTTTGTCTTTTTTTTTTAGAAAAAATAAGAGAGCAAGCTTTTTAGAAGAGGAACCCCAATACACATGCCAAACACCCTCTTTTTTGTGGTGGTTGTTCAGTTGCTAAGTAGCGTCCAACTCTTTGTAATCACATGGACTGCAGCGGTCCAGGCTCCTCTGTCCTCAACTGCCTCCTGGAGTTTGCGCAAACTCACATCCATTGAGTCAGTGATGCCATCCAATGATCTGATCCTCTGTAGTCCCCTTCTCCTTTTGCCTTCAATCTTTCCCAGCACCAGGGTCTTTCCCAATGAGGGCTTCCAAGTCTATCTTCACTCGGAGATTCCAGATGGTACAAATACACCTGAGTTTAAATAAACTGAAAGAGATTTTATTTTTAGAAAAAATAAGAGCAATCCCTCTTATTTTTATAAGAGGAACCCCAATACATATGCCAAATACCCACTTACCTGAGAGTAACGTGCTGCGTACTATGGACTCCTGCCTCGGAGCAGGCTCCCAGGAATTTTGAGACAAGCGAGTCATTAACTAGCCTATGGTTACTGATACTTCCAAGCAGTTATACTGAATTTCTCCTATATCAGTCAATGATTTTAAAAAATGAATTGGTAATATCCCCTCGTTTGGCTTTAGTTAGTCTGGGCTCAGGCAACTACGCTGTGGATCCTCAAACCGTGTTGTTGACCCACCTGGGGGACCCCTGCAGCTGGGAAAGGTCTGCTGTCTGCCCTCCACGCCATGCCCTCTGGTCCTCTGTGGACTGAGGCTTCCTGTTGGGGGGAAGATTTAACATGGCAGGGGGTCACATCACTCACTCCGGCAGCAGAGTCGCAGCTGAAGTGAAATACTCGAGCTGTTGTAAAAGATTTACGCGGCTATCGTGTAACTGATACTGTGAAGGGAGATTTAATAGGCACCTTCAGTTTGCAAACACCACTGATTTAGCCCTCAGCCCACTTCTGTCATGTGTTGAGCTGCTTAGGGACTCTGTCATCCAGTCGACAGCATCCATCCAGAGCCCTTGGTGTAGACGAAAGCTCCTCGGAGGGAGGAGGGCTGACAGCAGCGAAAGGAACCCCTGGATCTCAGGACTGGATGCTCCTTAAATTTCATCTCATGTTGGATCCCTTTAACAGCATCCCTGTCACATGCTCCTCACTCATCATCTTTCAGGGAAGCCCATTTATTTGTTTGAGGGGAACTCGGACTCTCAGAAAGCTTTTCTTTAGCCTGAGATGAAATTACCAGGACCTAAAAGTTATGGTGCGGGATCGCTTTGTAGGCAAGACCCAAGTGATAATGAGGACTTTTTGGTACTTGAGCAGCTCAACTTCCTGGAATGGATATCAAAGTGAGCCCTGTGGAGTACTCCTCTGGTGGGAAGAAGACACTCTGAGATTTTGGTGGTCCTAATTTGTCCACTCAGCACTCATCTGTTGACCTTTATTCAAGGTACCCTGGAGGATAATTGGTTCTTGTCTTAGAGGTGCTCAGAGACTGTGATAATTGGCAATGTCATATTAGCTCATCCAGGAACTACAGAGCATTCAGAAAGAGAGAAATTCAATGCGCATCAATACCCTTAAGTCACACATATACTTTGGCCAATAAACTCCATATATAGGAATTTAACCTTAGAAAATAGTTCTAGGACAAGATTAACATGCAAGATGTTCTCTGCAGCGTTATCCATGTGTGTGTGTCGGTCACTCAGTCATGTCTTACTCTTTGCGATCCCATAGACTGTGGCCCACCAGGCTCCTCTGTCCATGGGATTTTTCCAGGCAAGAATACTGAAGTGGATTGCCATTCCCTTCTCCAGGGGATCTTTCTGATCCAGGGATCAAACCTGGATTCCTGCATTGCAGGCAGTCTCTTTAACATCTGAGCCACCAGGAAATCAACATTATTGATAATAGCCCCAAACCAGAAATAACCTTAGTGTCCAATAATAGGGGAACAGTTAGATAACTTATGGCTAAATTCATTCAATGAAATATTATGCAGTCACTAACAACAACCATGCTTTCAAATAAGGTCATGGGGGAAATTCTCACCATGGGATCTTAAAGCGAAAACAAACAAACAAGATGTAAAACCATATATCCAGCTTTGAATATCTATCTGCCATCTGTATTTAACACTGGCTATTATTAACCTCTTTACACTTGTCTGTGTTTTCCAAAGTTTACAACGAACGCAAACAGCCTAATTTTTATCATCAGAAAGACTCAATGTCCATATTTTTCTTGGTTTGGCTCTATGGCAGAAAGGAGAAGATAGGACTAGCTGGATGGGGAAGGTAGGGCGTTTGTAATCCAAGCAGAGGTTAAAGTGGCGAGGAAAGACTGCCCAGAGCTGCTGGCTGCCTCCTGCTCTATCCTGACGCCTGGAGGGGCCACTGGGAGGGAAAGGCACAGACACGGGGAGGGACCTTCCAGAAAGACTCTGTAGGGAGGTGATGCGGATGCAGGAAAGGAGGTTGGCAGATGCAGGATCCTGCCAGCATTGCAGGTGCCGTCCTGGTAAGATGCTCGACTTAAGGGGCCGTGTGAGGATGCCCAGGCCAGGTGGGGGAAGCTTGCTACATGGTTTTCTTTTCAACAGCTGGCCGTCACATTCTAGGGTTTGACATCTCCTGCCTTGATTTGAATTTAACTGAAATTCCAAGGAATGTATGCATTCCAGCTTGCACAGTGCCCTTGAACACACCTTGCCCAGAAGAGCTCATCTTTCCTCCAAGGTACAGGCCTGGCCTCACTTCCTCTGACCACCAACCCTCCTTTCTCTTCCCAGCACCTGTAGCACCCCTTACCTGCATTCCTCACGCACTGCCTCAGTTAGCAGCTACCTTTGTGCAGACCCATCTGATCACCTTATTAACTAGATGTTCAGGCTTGGGAGAGCTAAAACTCTGTCGGAATCCTTTATGTCCCCACACAGTCCACTCAACTAATGCAGTGTCAAAACTGGAAGGCTGTCTCAATGTGATCCCACCCAGCCCTTCATTTTAAAGGCTGTGAGAGAGTAAGAGAGATTGGGAGACTGGTCCAAAGTCACCTAGCAATGGATGAGAAGCAGTTCATTCATTTAACAATATTTAGTGAGCCTGTGTCTCTTGGCTTTCAGATTGGGGCACTTGGTCAGTGATTCTTTGTTTGCTGATTGAATGATGAGACACTGACTACATCCCTCCTTGTGGCCAGCTTTGACCGTACGAAATATTTTTACAGCACCAATTGTTAGCCAGACGCCTTATAGGGAGCCGGCCTCTCTTTATTCCTCATACCCATCCTGTGGTATCCTTTATTTTTGTGGATGAAAACTAAAGAGGATTGACAATCCGAGCATGGCACACAGATAAAGAGTAGAGGAACTGGAATTCAACTCCAGCCTTGCTCCTGAGAGTTCAGGGCTATGGCCTTGACCCTACCCCTCAGACTGCGGGTGGGGTGTCCAGAGTCATACAGGGTGACTCTGCTTTCAAGGTCAATACTATTCACTCTTCAGCCTCCCAGTAAAGCTCTGACCAACAATATTTGTTCCTTAATGTCCTCTGTTGAGCTGCCCTTAAGATCAAATTCTTTTCACACAAGGAGACCTGGCATTCAGTTCAAGGTAGGAAAGAGGTGAGGTGAGGCCTGTTTTCCTCTGGTGGCTTTGCACGTTTGGCATTGAAGCCTGCAGTCTAGAAAACAACAGCAGTCAGCCTGCACCGGGAGAGAGAAAGAGAAAATTCTATCATGTCAGAATAATGAGATCTGTGATTTCAGCACTTACCAGGTCAAAGACACACACAATGTGTTATCTGTAATGCTCTCCTCCTGACATTTGGGGAAATTGCATTTATGCAGAGGACACGGGACAGGGAAACACGGGACTCCACGGATGCCACTCAAGGACTGATAGACTGCAGCTCCCCTGCCCTGGGGGCCCTCTGGGAGGACAGAGGTGTGGCCTTGCCCCAGTGACAGCAGGGGCCTCCCAGCTCCTTGGGCCCTGCCACCCCAGTGATAAGGGGACATCCCGGGGCTTGCCAGGTGGTTGGTTGGTTGGCTGAGGAGTTAGACGTAAAGGGGTCTTTGGGGTCCTCTGTGTGCAGAATGAGGTCTTCTTTTAACCCCAAATCTTCCGGAGCACCTCTCCCTGCCAGCCTTTCCCAGATGTTTGATGACAGCTCTGGGTTTCTTTGGGTTTAAGTTTCAATTGTTGTTGGGGTCTCCCCTCCCTCTCCAGTCCCTGCTCCCACAGGCCCACGGGCACCACGGGAAGGGCATGGGGCTTGACGCTCTGAACTGACTCACAGCAGTGAGTTTATCGCCCTCTCTGAAGAGCTCCTTCGTCTTTCCTCCTGTCTCACCGCTCTCTTTATCTGCAGTGGCAGTGATGAAGTGATTGATTACCCTGCCTCAGAAGTCTGTGCAGTTTTAAATTTAATCCTGCTCACAACAATAGGCAGACTGACGGGGAGGTCCAAGCACTTGCACGTGTGCATGCACACACACACACACACACACACACACACACTGCAGAGCAAAGCAGGGAGTGATTCTCTCCTGGACATGACATTTCAAAAGGTTCCTCTCTTTGTTCGCAATCTGAGAACCGTTTTCTCGTCTGGTTCTTCGGGAGAGAATTAGGGGTTTGTTAAATGGCCCTGACAACGCATCTCCCATCAGAGATTCCTCAGAGGTTGGTCTTTTCAGTGGCAGTTGCATGCGAATGCTGGACTGATGAACAGCTTGCAAAAAAAAAAAAAAAAATTGCAGCAGAACTCTTTTTTTTTTTTTTTTTTTTAACCTAGAACTCTAATGTAAGAAATAGAGTGAAGAACTGATTCCCTGGCTAAGCTAACTCTTTGGTCAGGTTCATGTCGATATCTGTGGTGCTTCTCAAGTACTGCTCACTTCTTGGGAGCCCTGGGAGTCTGTAATACTCATTTGGGAAACCTACTGGACCAGTTGGTAAGTGCTTACCAAACATCCCTAAGGACCAGAGAAGTTAAGTGATAGACCAAGGTCACACAGCAAGTTGGCAGTTGAGATGGGTCTGCAAGCCAGGTTTTCTAAGGTCAGATACATGAGCCATATTTATACTTCTGTAAAGAATGGAGATTATTTTTCTCCATTGCCCCAGAATCAGTGATTCTGAAGACAGGAAGCAATAAATGCCACATTTTAAAGAGAACCACTAACAGCTGGGCTAGAACCTTCTCCTAGAGCTTCCTGTGAAGGGGTTGTATTATATCCTCCCCCATAGTCATCAATCGGAGAAGGCAATGGCACCCCACTCCAGTACTCTTGCCTGGAAAATCCCATGGGTGGAGGAGCCTGGTGAACTGCAGTCCATGGCATCGCTAAGAGTTGGACACGACTGAGTGACTTCACTTTCACTTTTCACTTTCATGCATTGGAGAAGGAAATGGCAACCCACTCCAGTGTTCTTGCCTGGAGAATCCCAGGGACGGGGGAGCCTGGTGAGCTGCCGTTATGGGGTTGCACAGAGTCAGACACGACTGAAGCGACTTAGCAGCAGCAGTCATCAGTTCTTCAAAGAGATATTCTTCAAAAAAGGGACTTAGGGGCAAGAAATTTGGAAGTGGATCAAATTTGGGCGTCTGGAGCTGGGCGAGGGGAACGATGTGGAGGACGGAGAGCCAGAGATGGGTCTCACCCGGCAGAGAAGCTGGAGGGGACAACCTGAAGGATCCTCCAGAAATCCCAGCACATGCCCCACAAGGAAGTGTAACTCTGATCAGTGTGGACTCGAGGAGCAATTCAGAGCCCCGACGGATAGAAATGGGCTTTCCTGGCGGCTCAGCCTTAGAGAATTCACCTACAATGCAGAATATGCAGGTTTGATCCCTGGGCTAGAAAGATCCCCTGGAGAAAGAAGTGGCAACCCACTCCAGCATTCTTGCCTGGGAAATGTTGTGAACAGAGGAACCTGGCAGGCTACAGTCCATGGGGTCGCAAAGAGCTGGACACAACTAAGCAATTAAACAACCACAACAGCAGTGGATAGAGTTGCAGTTTCTTATAAGAAGGCACAGGGTTTCTTCCTCCTCCAGCCCAGTCAGTTTTGAGTTTCTAAGCCCTCAAGTTCTGCCAGTGGTGGGGGAGAGGAGTAACTTTGGTTATTTCTGGCTGCCCTGTGTGGGATGCAGGATCTCAGTTCTCCTACTAGAGGTTGATCGGTGGCGCCTGCATTGTGAGCTCAGAGCTCTAACCCCTGGTCTGCCAAGAGAAGTTCCAGGAGTAACATTAAATTGGATGTAAAATTGAAGTTTTCAAGTGCACTGGATTCCTTCATCGCCTTTTTTTATGTAAATTAAAATACACAGAAATGTTGAACAGTTAAAACAATGAACATCACTCTAATCACCCTCTAGTTTTACTAATTGTTAATAATTAGTTGGCCTACGTTCGGGTCTAGCTATCCACCCATCAGTTTCAGAGTATACAGCAATGTCATGACACTTCACCCCTAAACATCTCTTAAAATTAAGGATATTCTTCTTTATAATCACTAAACCATAATAAACACCTAAAATAATTCCCTAAAGTCATCCAACACACTGAACTAGACTGTTTTCATCAGTGGACGTGACTAGAAAGTTGTGGGATTTGCTTGGGGTGTCATTAAGGAACAGGAGAAGGGGATTAAACTTATCACAGTTTGAGGCAGTGATTGGAAGAAATAAAAACTGTTTCATGCTTATATCCCAAAGAACTGAGACTCCCTAAGGAACTTGTTATATTTTTCCTTTTCAATCCTTAAGGGAGATTAGCACGCATGGCAGTTGTCTGGGTAGATATCACGAAGAAGAGGTGCCTTCCTGTTCTCTTTTCTCTCTTCCTGATTCACAGCTGGTCTTCAAAGATGGCCCCCAATGAATCGTGTCTCTCTGTGTCCATTGGCCTCCTGTGTTTAATTTGAGCTGGCCCATGACTCACTCTAGCCAGTAGAATGTGGCAAAATGACCCAGTGCTACTCCTGGAAGCTTTCGCTTTTGTGCTTTTGTGAGTCCTCAGCCACCATGTAGGAAGCCCAGGTACCCTGCAGAAGCCACATAGAGGGGTCATGTGTAAAGGCTACGTGGAGAGCAAAAGGGCTTGCAACCACAGAGAGAAAGGCCTAGCTGTCCGCTAGCCAGATGGAGCCTGGTCTTCCCACCTTCCATTTCAAGGCACCAGACGTGTGCATGAGCCCACCAAGACTTGCAGCCCCGTCCAACCCTCAAAACACTGCAACTCCAACAGACATCACAAGGAGAACAACCACCCAGCGGAGCTCAGCCCACCCTCAGCATCATGAGAAATAATTGAGCCACCCAGTTTGGGTGTGATTTGTTATACAGCAATCAATAATCAGATTCTGAGCTCCAGAGGCAAAGACTGTGTTAGAATCAGAAGCAGGCTTTCCACAAAAGAGATTCCTGTGGGAATAAGAAGGGCAAGGATCCTATCTAAGCCCAGCAAGTGACATCTTCCTGCTCCTCCATTCTCTTGGCTGAAGGGCCAGCATCCATGAGGGACAGGAGTATATGCTTCCATCGGTCCAAATAACAAGCAGCACATACAGGACTGGGCAGCCAATGACATCATGATCCAATGGATGCAAGAGAATGATATTTGCTGGAGGCTGTGATGACAGATTACCTTGCCTATCTAGAGACAGCATTCCGTCTTACCTGGAGCTGTCCCCTAGAGACTGATGGAGGCCGTTTCTCCTGCCCAGCCTCCTGAGCAATAGGAACCAGCCACTGAAGGCTGAGTCCGCCGGAGGCTGGAACCAGCTCCCAGGGGCTCCTTTGATGATGATGAAATTGACTCATAGTGATGTAAAGTGGGCAGCCCTGTCCAGCAGCTGATCTTTTCTGGCAATTATTTGGAAGTAATGAAAGTGAATGCATGACATTTACAAAGAAACTCCTCTGTCAGCAGGAAAGCTGCCACATTCTCCCGCACCTCTGAGAATACGCTTAGCTTGAAATAATGTTCATTTTAGCCAAGTCGTAAATTACAAGTGTGTTGGGGTCCGAGGGGATTTATTACCATTTGGAAGGAGGTTATTGGGCCTGGAGCGTGGCTGCTGCACACAGGGCATGTTTCGGAGTGGCGGCTGTGTTGTGAAGTCTCAGCCGGGGAGGGTTCCTTTCTCACCTCTTCTGTCACTTTTCCTCTTTCGCCTTTACAGTTCCTCTCTGGAGGTTTCTTACGGCTAATGTTCCACAGGAACACCAACAATTAAGAGCACACTGTTGCAATCTGGTTTTCCCAATTGTTGCTTCGATTTGACCGGACACCGTTAATCACAAAAGACGCCAAGCCTGTTGATGAGTAGGTGGGCTGGGCCTTCAGTCCCCCTGGGGTTGCGGGGGTGGGCAGGAAGGGTGGGCCACACACCTAGGTTCAGCTGAAGACCTTGGAATGTGGAGTGGGCAGAGGGGCAGCTGCAGACTCAGAGCTGGCATCAAGGCCGACCTGTCAGCGCTATACCCCTGCCCCCCATCATATGGGAGGAGAGTGGGCACTAGCAGGAGGGTGGTGCTCAGCTTCCACTGACCACTCTGGTTTTCCTTTCCTACAGACTTATAGACACTCAAGCCCCTGGGACTCGAGTTTAAAGCAACTTCCTTTTCTTGGCGAGAATAGCACTGGGTTGGCAATAGACAACACAGATCACTGATCTTGGACTCAGGAGGCCTGAACTTGACTCCTGCTTCTGCCACAGACTCTTTATGTGATCTCAGAGAGGTTTATTGGAGTTTCAATTTCTCCCGCTTGTGAAACAAACCCAAACTGTCTAATCAGCTGCGTGGCACTATCTTGAGTACCAACAGAAGATGATCTGTGAATACCTTCAAGGCACTGTGTGAAGACCCATCACTGGGTATGCAGAGAGGGGGACATTGTGGCCTTAGAAATCCTCTGTAAACTATAAAGGGCAGGGAGTCCTACTGTGTTTACTTCATTACATGTTACATTAGCTTCCAGTTGCTGGCCTAGCAAATTAAACGTCTGTGTAAGTTAGTGGCTTAAGACTGCACCTGTTCAGGATTTCCCAGTGTCTATGTACCAGGGGTCCTGGTGTGCTGTGTCTAGGTCCTGTGCACAGGGTCTCACAGGGTAAATCACGATCAGCCAGTGGGCTGTGATCTCATCTGAGGCTCCAGTCTTCCAAGTCATCCAGGCTATTGGTAGAATTCAGCTCCTTTTGGCTGTAAGACTGATGCCCCTGTTTTCCTGTGGGCTATTGGTCACTCACAGCAGCTAGGAGTCCCTCGAAGGTTCTAGTCATAGAAACTCAGCACAGATGCTCTGGCACATGGCAGCTGGCTTCTTCCAGACCAAGGTCAGTGGTCGGTGTTGTTTACTGCCATCCCAGTGTTATCCTCACCAAGAAAAGGAGATTGTTGGGGCTTGAACTTAACTTGTTTCAAAGGCTTACCAGATTATGTCAGATCCACCAAAGATAATTCCCCTTTGGATTAAGCCAAATCCTACTGACTAGTAGCCTAATCTTGGGAAGGCCTTCCCATATTTTTCACCATTCCTGCCTGAACCTGACGGGAGGGTGTTGCATGGGGTGAGTACCCCAGAGGGTGGGAATCCCGGGGCCATCTTGGAATCCTCCCTAGCATACATGCGCATCCCGAGACGGCCTGGACATCGCACATGGGGCTTCTGTCCTTCTCTTGGAGGAAACAGGGACCCACTTCCTTTCACTGGCTTCAGCCACACAAGGGAAAAATGGCAAGGCCGAGGAGCTGTGTTGTGTGTCAGGCTTGGTTCCTGTCCCTCTGTTTCTCCCATTTGCTCCTTTGGTGTCCAGGGTCCTAGGGAGCCTTCCCGCTGCAGGCTTGGGCTGACGCGTCTCATTGTTAGACTCCTCCGAGAACATCAGAGCTAGAAACTTCCTTGGGTCTCATCCAGTGCCGCTCCCCTTGTGAGAATGAGACTGTGTCTAAAACACAGACTCACAGGAGATCCTGATTTGGTAGGCCCACTTTGTGTCTGCTTCTGTACCTGCTGCTAAGTCGGCTCAGTCGTGTCTGACTCTGTGCAACTCCATAGACGGCAGCCCACCAGGCTCCTCTGTCCACGGGATTCTCCAGGCAAGAATACTAGAGTAGGTTGCCATTTCCTTCTCCAATGCATGAATGCATGCTAAGTCACTTCAGTCGTGTCCGACTCTGTGCGACCCCGTAGACAGCAGCCCACCAGGCTCCTCTGTCCACGGGATTCTCCAGGCAAGAATACTGGAGTGGGTTGCCATTTCCTTCTCCATTTGGGTCTAAGAAGCTCTATTTCTTTCTTTCTTTTCTTTTCTTTTCTTTTTTTTTTTTAGCATTTATTTATTCTAACACCAAAACATTTTGTACTGGGACATAGCTAATTAACAATGTTGTGGTGGTTTCAGGTGAACAGCAAAGGAATGCCTCAGATGAATGCGATGAATGGCTAGGTTTAGAACAAACCAAAAACCAAACAAACAGGAAACCTTAAAACCTGAGGTCTGGAGACATAAGCTGGCTTGCTTTATCTGAAGTCTTGTGTGCCTGCTCCAGAGCTAGGAGTTCAGTTTATAGAGTCTGAGTTCATTCTTTCCTCTCAGGGGTCCAATCCTGTTTTAGTCACCCTCTTATTTTAATTTTTTTTTTTTCTGGCTGCTTCTTTCCTGACCAGGGATTGAAGCCAAGCCTCTTGCTTTGGAAACCCAGAGTCTCAACCACTGGACCACCACGGAGGCCCCCTGTCACCCTCTTAGTGCAGATATGAGCTTTGCTGAGGTCAAGAGTGACCGGGGAGCTGAGACCCGAGCCTCGATCTCTGGCAGCCCTGGCGGGGACAGCATCAGGGGACCCTGGCTGCCTCCCCTCTGCGTGTTGTCACTGACAGTCTCCAAAGCCCCGCCGCTAGGCCTCCCCAGCCACATCCTGAGCGGCGCGCAGGCCCACACTGAGGGTGGGTGTGAATTATTTAGAGGCGCCGATGGAATACTGTTGTATCGGTAACACAGACAATGCGTTTGTGGCCTTGGGGCGCCTCCATCGTGCGCTCCATCACTGTTTCCCCTCATGAATAATGGAGTAGCTGAATTACTCTGCGTGTATGGGATTCATACCCTGAGAAAACAAGGTTGCTCTGAAATTAATTTTCTGTACTAAGAGAGTGACAGAAAATCAATTAATCGCATATTATTCTATATGGAGACAGAGGAAAGGGAGCCTTGGAAATGGCTCAGGCCATACGTCAGCAAATGCCCAGGGTGGCCGAGAGCTTCGTCGGATGCTCCACTGAAGCAGGTGGCACCAGAGGCCGTGTGACCTGCCAGGAGAGGGGTCAGTGGACACCAGGGGGGTGGCTTCCCGGGCCTGCCTCCGTGCTGAGTGTTTTCTCCTGGCAACTGGGTTGGTCACATTTCTCTCTGCCTGATGCTGGCTCTCCCTAGAGTTGTGTCTGCAGTAGGGAGAAGGATGGATCTTCTCTGAAGCAGACCAGGGACCCACCTGTCCCCAGAGCCCGCCCAGCTCCCCAGGAGGCTGCTCACTGACGAAGGTGAGGTTGACCTCCACAGGCGCTCCTCTGCTTGCGTCTGCATCCTTCAGGGAAGCCCCTGCCTTTACTGTTTTGCTTTCTCCCCTTCCACCACGATTGCATCTCAAGTAAAAAAAAAAAAAAATCTCCTATGCTGCTTCTCTCTGAGGTTCAAACACCCTGGAGGCTGGGAATTACTGTCTGCCCTCGGTACTTCTAGCTGAGCAGAGCCCCAGATAAAAGAAGGAGCCTTTCATGGTGGGTTTCAAGCCAGGAGACATTTAATGGAGGGAGATAATGGGCAGGTCAGGGACATTAGATGGTGAGTGTTCCTGGACTTCCAAGGTGACCATCCCCTGTGGGTAGCTGTCTATTCTGTCCATCTGTCAAATGGGTGCCTTTTTGAGTAAATAAATATTTTTTGGTTTATCAGCTGAGAAGGAGGCTGGGATTTTGTAGATAAAATGTAGATGACAGAGGAGACAAAGACGTTTAGGACTGGCCCCCTCCCCTAGCCCTGGGGGATCAAGGTGAACCAGCTTCTCTCCCCATCACACAGCAGCTCCATGGGGGCCCCACACAGCTCACCCCGAACGTTCTCACACCGGGCGTCAGGACAGCAGGGAGACAGAGACCGGAAAGCCTAGAAGCGGGGATAACCATGGGACCCCTGCCCTCCCCAGCCTCGTTGGCTGCAGTGGACAGAGTCACCTGGACCCAAGAGCAGATCACAGAAGGACCCAGCAGAATGAGGCTGGACCTGGGAAAGGGGTCTGTCGGCAGCCTCAGCTCCAGAGAGGAGGGAGGGATTTTAGGTCTCCAGCTAAAACTGTTTCCCCTCCCCGGACTCTTCTCATTGGATTTGACATTATGCTGAATGGATGGGTTGAAAGCGAGGAAGGTTTTGAAGAAAACCTTTCTTGCTGGCTTGTGCGTTCCGTTATACCACATTCTCTCCCACTAAGAGGAACAAATGGCCTGCTTATCAGCTGCCTGAGCCCTGACACGCCAGTGTCCCCCTCCCCGCAGGCTGACACACAGGCAGACATGTCATCTTCAGCTGCTGATGGGCAGCCTCGGCACGGCCAGACCAGGCGGCTTGACAGGCAGGGGTAAGTGACTCTCCGCTCGGCTCCAGTGACTCCGAGTGTCCTGATCAGCGATGTCTGCATGGTGTTCGTGCCCCAGAGTCTGTGACAGGAGATTTCAAAGCTCCCCATGCAGGACGGTAGCAAACAGACTCAAATCAGACTCTGGACCCACCTGGGGGAAGGCTGAGGGGGTGCAGGAGGTGAGGGGCAGGGTTGCAGGAGCCGCTGGGATTTCTTACTCCACAACCAGGCACCTGCTTTGGATTTCAGATTGCCCAGAAATTCAATTTCCCCAAATAAGTTATATTACAATTATACCATGGGAGTTCTTTTAAAGGAACTGGATGTGGTGTGGGGCGGGCATTGATTCAAGCTTTGGCAAGGGAAAAAATACTTTCAGTAGTATGAATTTTAGCTTCTCCCAACTCTTGCTTCAGTGTAAGACTCTTGTTTTATGTCGTTGTTCAGTTGCTCAGTCGTGTCCAACTCTTTTGCAGCACCATGGACTGTAGCACGCCAGGCTTCCCTGTCCTTCACCATCTCCCAGAGTTTGCTCAAACTCATGTCCATTGAGTCAGTGATGCCATCCAACCATCTCATCCTCTGTTGTCCCCTTCTCCTCCCGCCTTCAATCTTTCCCAGCATCAAGGTATTTTCCAATGAGTTGGTTCTTTGCATCAAGTAGCCAAAGAATGAGTTTCAACATCATTGCTTCCAATGGATATTCAGGGTTGATTTCCTTTAAGATTGGCTGGTTTGATCTCCTTGCAGTCTAAGGGACTCTCAAGAGTCTTCTCCAACACCACAGTTCAAAGGTATCAATTCTTCAGTGATCCATCTTCTTTATGGTCCAATTCTCACAATCATACAAGACTACTGGAATAACCATAGCTTTGACTATAGGGACCTTTGTTGGCAAAGTGATGTCTCTGCTTTTTAATACGCTGTCATAGCTATACACATACTCAGCTGAATGCAGAGTTTCAGAGAACGGCAAAGAGAGATGAGAAAGCCTTCTTAAATGAACAATGCAAAGAAACAGAGGAAAACAATAGAATGGTAAAGACTAGAGATTTCTTGTTTTATAAAAGTGTTTTTTAGAAAGAGTATAGCTACAGCCTGCGGGGCTTTTGAAGAACATGTCTTTCTTTCTCCCGAAGTTTGGGCATCAGCTGCTGGCTCCACTCTCTGAGGACCAGAAGCTCCAGCTCTGGTTGCCTTGAGGCAGGCTCCGGAGGAGCTTGGCACCCTTGTCTGCTTCTCTCCCAGGTGAGGGCGCAGGAAGCTGCAATCTTCTGCCTGCATCTGCAGCATCTCTTTGGTTCGGGTTCCCTGCCTCGGTTGCCCCCATCCTCAGTGGAGTTGGGGGGTAGGCAGGCACTCACTCCAACAGGGATGGAGATTCAGGTCAGAGACCTGTCCATACGCATGGGGTGCGTCCTCCCGGCCTCCACAAGCCCCACCCACGCCCAAGCCCCACCCCACCGTCTCAGGGTCCCGCCTCTTCCTCAGTGAATCACCAGAGGAGGAGCCAACCCGGGTCCCCCCCAGCCGGGCAGCGGGACTCCAAGCTTTCCATCTTGCCTGGACCTGTATGTCCATCTATTTAACGACTCATTAGGAAGGTGCAGCTCTAGGGCTGTTTGTCCCCTGGCAGGCTGCAGAGCCACTTGCCAGACTCCAGGGCTCTCCAAACCAGCCAGAAGCCACCCAAGGAGCAGAACCAGCGAAGGCAGAATGAGGACTGGCGAGAGACCAGGAGCACCCATGAGAGACTGAAAAGGAGCCCAGCTTTGTGAGTTACAGTAGTGCCTTGCCCACCTACTGTATTTCACATCCTGCTTCCAGAAACGCTGTCTCTGCTCTGGAGGAGGAGACGATTTTTCCAGTTTTACAGACGGGGCAGGACACATTCAAGGGGGTACCTGGAGAGAACCCGGGACTCTGTGTTCAGTTCTGTTTAGCCAGGCTGTAAGTGTGATAGAGACAGGCAACTGGCCTGTTGATTTCTACTACCTGCCTTAAATAAAGAACCTTTGGGCTACTTGTTGATTTTCGAGATGGCTCCAGAGAGACAGCCACAGAGGCGTATGGACAGTCTTTCTACCAATCTGAGTCAATTGACACGGACAGAATCCACATTGCAGGCCAGCCACTGGGCTGCAGGGACAAGAATTGGGTGTTCCAGTAAGCAATCTGGGAAATAAACATCTGTGGTTCTGTGGCTCGCATCTTCTGGTTTCTATTGGCCTTATGAAATAAGAAGGAGAATGGCCACTTCCTTTATTGTTTGTTTGTTTTCTGTTTCAGCTGCACCATGCGGCATGACCAGGGATCAAATCCAGGTCCCCTTCATTGAAAGCTCCAAGTCTTAACCACTGGACCACCAGGGATGTCTTACAAATGATCACCTCTTGAGCACTGTCTGTGGTCTGGAATCAAAGCCTGATGCTTCACATATGTGCCTTCACTTAAACATCACAATATACTTTTAAGAAAAGTAAAAGAGTAGTCCATCTTACAGCTGAGCCAACAGAAACTAGGAGAAATCAGGCAGCTTGTCTGAGGTCCCACAGTTAGCAAATAACAAAGATGGGATCCATCACAGGCCAGCCTGACACCAGGGATCCGATGTCACCATCTGTCCTGTCCCCCAAATTGTTCTTCTGTGGGTTTAACGGAACCTCTTGGTAATGTTGGTTTTTCTGACTGGTGCTCAAGCCTCTTTTTACATCCACTAAGTCCCTTTCTGCAAGACTGACTTTAAAGGGAAGGAGACAGTACCTTGTGACCAGCCTGGTCTGGTAAGAGGACCCTCTGGCAAGCTGGCTTGACACTAACATGCAATTTGCATCTACATTCTGCCAACTTCCAGCTCATGCCCTGTCTGTTAAATACACTGCATAGTTCAAGACTGTGTATTTAATGTATTTAAATGGAATGTAATGTCTTAAAGTTGAGTTAAATAGTGGCACAGCTACGTATGGTGGAAAGAATAATGCATCAAACATCCCAACATCTTAGCATGTAGGTCCAAGTCTTGGATTTGCACTCTAACCAGCTGAGTGAATGTAGCCAAATTAACTATTCGCTGAGCCTCCATTTCCTTATTTATAAGATGGGTATAATTATATCTTCCTACCTTTCTTAGCTTGTATGTATGTGAAATGAAATAATGCACAAAAGGTACCTCATGGTTTGTAAAGTGTTACAACAACATGATGGATAATTAGGATATATACATGTAATACTTCTTTTTCTTATTTGCCATCTTGGTTTCCTTCTTAGGAAAATGGAGAGACATCTGCACATTCTTTTTTTTTTTTTTTCAGATTTCCCTTCTTCCTACCAAATTGCCAGTGGAATAAAAAATTACCTGAAGGAAGAATTCTTTGCAAGTTTTGAAAGGCATCTCAGACAACAATGGCTATTTCTTTTAACTTTTTAAAAAGCTATAAGATGCCATGAAAATATACGGAACTTGCAAACAAAGATCTCTTGGAAGGATGTATTACTGTTGAGTGGGATGAACTCACTAAGCTGAAGCTGTCGGTGGGTTTGACTGCAGTAAAATGACAGAGTGGAATTCCAGTAAGCATGGTCCACACTAGAGGAAGTGTTACTTTTGTATGGACAAAAAGGTCTACTTTTGGGAATTCTCTGGCAGTCTAGTGGTTAGAACTTGGGGCTTTCACTGCTGGGGCCTGCGTTCAACCCCTGGTCAGGGCACTAAGTTCTCATAGAAGGCGAAAGAAAGTGAAGTGGCTCAGTCATGTCCAACTCTTTGCAACCCCTTGGACTGTAACCTACCAGGCTCCTCTGCCCATGGGATTCTCCAGGCAAGAATACTGGAGTAGGTTGCCATTTCCTTCTCCGGGGGATCTTCCCAACCCAGGGATCAAACCCGAGTCACCTGCATTGCAGGCAGACACTTTGCCATCTGAGCCACTAGGGAAGGCAAGTTCTCATAAGTCAGGGCCAAAAAAAAAAAGGTCTGCTTTTGATGCTTTCCTTGGTCAATCTATCACCACTTTAGAGAAATTTTTTTTTTTTTTTTTTAGTGCAGACTGCTTTTTATAAAAGTCTTTATTTAATTTGTTACAATTGTGTTTCTGTTTCATGGTTTGGTTTTTTGGCCTCAAGACATGTGGGATCTTAGCTGCCCAACCAGGAATCAAAAGCCTCACCCTCTGCATTGGAAGGCAAAGTCTTAATCACTGGGCCACCAGGGAAGTCCCACCATCCCTTTTTTTTTTAGTGAAACTGCTTTTGAATGGAGCTATGTGTGGTAACTCAGAAGGCAATGGCACCCCACTCCAGTACACTTGCCTGGAAAATCCCATGGATGGAGGAGTCTGGTAGGCTGCAGTCCATGGGGTTGCTAAGAGTCGGGCACGACTGAGCAACTTCACTTTGTCTTTTCACTTTCATGCATTGGAGAAGGAAATGGCACCCACTCCAGTGTTCTTGCCTGGAGAATCCTGGGGACAGCGGAGCCTAGTGGGCTGCCGTCTGTGGGGTCACACAGAGTCGGACACGACTGAAGCGACTTAGCAGCAGCAGCAGCATACTCGGTAACTGAGTGTGTTCACTGCCTGGTCTGTGAGACAGTGATGACTCAAATGACAACAAGCAGCACCTACTATAGAAAAACCCCGGCTCCACCCTCAGCTCTGGCACACAGGGGCCTGGCTTCGATGGGACAGGTGAGGTGACTTGCCTCATGTCACAAGCAGGCCTTGGCAGGGTTGACTGTAGATTCAACTTCCTGCCTTTCTGGACAACCCATATTACTTTGTATTCCGCTAATTAACTCATCATCTGTCATGTCATTTTCTATCTCCACTCATATGTTAGTATCTTCATTTTATAGGATAAACACAGAAACTCTTATTTACACTGAGAAGGAGATCCACCTGTAGGGTGCACACAACGTGTCTAGGGTTGGAGAGCAGGCTGAATAAAGGCAGCTTTTGACAGGTGGCAGGCTGGCCTGGGTCAACCCTGCTATCAAAGACAACCCCTTGTGTGTATATCGAGGAGCGCCGGGCCCCTCACTGACACTTGCTAATTACGGTGACTAATTAATATGTCATTGGCCTCTAATCATGAATCTAGAGTAGATTAGCAATGATGAAGCCGTGGAAATTAATTTACAAACATCTACATACTTCTCCTTGACCCAGTGGGGCTCACAGGTGCCCTCTGGAAGGCAGAAACAGGAAGTTGGCAGGCAGCGAACAGGGCCTAGGAAAATAGGGGAGGTTCACCACCACCGCTCAAGTGGGACCAAGACCCTTCACCCAGCAAGTGGCCTCATGGAATGGGGTGGCCTGAAGGAGTTAGAAGTTAAAAAATAAAGTCCGTCAGAAGATTAAAGGACCCCTCCTTTGATGCAACTGGATGTAGAGTTTTCAACAAAATGAATGCCTGAGTTATATGACTTAAGGGTAGGCCTTCAGTCATATCCGCCTGCAATGCAGGAGACCCCGGTTCAATTCCTGGGTCAGGGGAAGATCTGCTGGAGAAGGGATAGGCTACCCACTCCAGTATTCTAGCCTGGAGAATTCCAAGTACCATATTGTCTATATAGCCACAAAGAATTGGACATGATGGAGCGACTTTCACTTTCACTTTCAAGGGTAGGCTCTTCCCCGGAGGTCCAGTGGTTTAGATCCTGTGATTCCACGGCAGGAGGTGCAGGTTCAATCTCTGGTCAGGGAACTAAGCTCCCATATGCTGTGTTGTTCAGTTGCTAAGTCATGTCTGACTCTTTGCGACCCCATGAAGGAATAACTCTCACTCCCCGCAACCTCAGCCAATGGTAGCTTCTAATCTACCCTCTGTCTCTGTGACTTCACCTGTTCTAGATACTGCATTAATTGAAATCACACAATGCTTGTCCTGTGTTTGGCTTGTTTCACTAAGCGCAGTGTTTTCAACTTTCATTCCTTAGCAGCATGTATCACAGTTTCATGCCTTATGACTTAATCATATTCCATTGTGTGTCCATCCAGTGAAACCACATTTTGCCCATTTATCTGTTGATGGACATCTAAGCTGTTTCCTCCTCTTGGCTATTGTGAAAAATGTTGCAGTGAACATAGGTATTCTTGTATATGTCTGAGTCCTTGTTTTCAATTCTTTTGGATGTATACCCAGGAGTCTAATTCCTTGGTCACACGGTAGTTTCATATTTGACTTTTTGAGGAGTCAGCCAGTCTGTTTTCCTTGGCAGCTGCCTCAATTTACATTCCCACCAGCAATGTACAAGGGCTCCAATTATTCCACATCCTCTTCAAAGTTGTTAGATTCCATTTTAAAAATGTGCTCATCCTAGTTAGTGTGAAGTGATGTCTTGTCCACATTTTGACTTTAATTTCCCTAATGACTAATGATATTAAGCATCTTTTCTTAGGCTACTTGGCCATTTTATAGCTTCTTTTTGAGAAATTTCTACTCCAGTCCTTTATCAATTTTTTCACTGGGCTGTTTTTGTTGTTAAGTGTAGGAGTTCTTCAAATATTCTGAATATTAAGCCCTTATTAGATATATAATTTGTACATTCTTCCTGTATGTAGATTGTCTTTTCACTTTCTTGGTAGTGTTCTTTGATGCACAGAAGCTTTTCGTTTTCAGAATCTAATTTATCTATTTTTTCTTTCTCATTCTCATGTCTAAGACTTTATTGCCAAATCTAAAGGTCGTGAAATGTATTCCTATGTGTTTTTTAGCTTTAGCTCTTATTTTCAGCTTGTTGTCCATTTTAAGTTAATTTCTGTATGCGGTATGAGTTGTGGTCCAACTTCATTCTATTGCAAGTAGAAATCCAATTGTCCTAGAACTAAATGTTGAAACCATATTCTTTTCCTCCTGAAGGTTCTTGGCATCCTTGCCAAAATTCAATTGACTATAAACTCATGGATCTATTCCTGGACTCTCAGTTCTATTCCATTGGAATTCCATACTTTCACTGTTAAGTATGACATTCGTTGTGCGTTTTTCAAGAATGTGTTTCTTATGTAGAGGACGTTTCTTTATATTTCTAGTTTTTTGAGTGTCCTAATGCAATTTTACACCACCAATAATTTGCTGAAATGGTCTCTTCTATTTAGAAATGTGTTTGCCCTTATCTTCTGGGTACAGAAATCGTTTCTCAAATCTAACCCAGTGTCACCTCCTCTGAGCACCCATATGATTTTTTGCATTTAAAGTTGCATCTCATATTAATTTGCTCTTATGGCTATTTTCCCTGCTGCTCCATGATCTCCTTGAGCATGGAGGCTGTGTCATATTCATTTTGCTGTTGCCAGAATCTAGGAGAGTGCTCCACAAATATTTGCTGGAAGAATGCTGGCTGAATCACACTTTATGATTTCTTAAAATCTCTTGGCCTAACTTCCCCTATGGGCTCATCAGGGAGAGTCACCCCTCCATCTGACTTGAGACACTGGTGGGATGTCCTTTGAAAGCCAAGGTCAGAAGAACAGAGGTAGGCCTGGGTGCTTCCTGGATGTTATGGCATGTCAATACCAAGGTGGAAAAGAGCCGCTCACTGCGCTGCAGTCGCTACTAGGGGACCGCTCATTCTGGGATTCATTATCCTATTTGTTCAAAAGCTTTGGCAATGACAAACCATTTTCTTCCTTCATTGTCAAATAAAATCAAGCCAACAAGTATTGATTGAATAACTCCTCTGTGCCAAACACACTGCTGGGAACAGTGGAGGGACACAGAGAACTCCATTTGGTTTTGCCCCTCCTTCCCACATGGCATTTAGTCCAGGGGAGGAAGGCTCTCAGCCTCGGTGATGTCGCACAGGAGTGCGAGTTTCTTATTGCCTCCATCACCACCCCCTACTTAGTGGTTTACAACAGTACAGCTGTATCATCTCACAGTTCTAGAGGTTAGAAATCCAAAATGCATTCCACTGGGCTGAAATCAAGGTTGGCAGAGCTGTGCAACTTCTGGCGACTCTTGGAGGTGGGTCTGTTTCCTTGCTTTTTCCAGTATCCGCCTGGATTCCTTGACCTGTGGTGCCAGTAACCACGTTACTCAACCTCTGCTTCCACCATCACGTCTTTTCTGACCCTGACCCTCGTGTCTCCTTTTTGCGCCTTTAAGGACCCTTGTGATTACACTGGGCCCACCTGGATAATTCATGATCCTCTCCCCATCTAAGGTGCCTAAGTTAATCACATCTGTAGAGCCTCCTTTGTCACATACAAAGGGTCACAGGTTCTGGGCATGAGGACACAAACATCTTTGGTGGTCACTTAGCCTATCACAGGACTGTGGGTTGGCCGAAATTTCACTGACCAAAGAGGGTCCTTTATCACCAGTCCCACGGTCGAGTTCATGTAGCAAGTCCCCCTCCCATCTCAGGATGCCTTCACTTTATAGAGGGGGAAACCAGAACCTTGAGAGAGAAAGTGACTGATGTCAGATCACATTGCCAGTAGTCTGCAAGGGCTCAGCCTGTGAACAGGCTCTCTGACCCAGAATCCAGCGATTCCACGACTTAGTGCTCCATCAGATAAAGCAGGGCAGTAGACTTTGTGAAGGGGCGATGGCCCCCAACCCTCTTTCTCTGGTTGCACAAAAGCTCAGCCCTTCATATGCGGACGAGCCTATTTTCAGAGCCTGGATAAATTTAGCTGCCTCAGTCAAAGAGGGGCATATGCATTTTGTGATTCTCTGTCTTCTTACTGTCCTTGGAGCATCCTGTGTTTTTCCGTTCATGTTTCATTCCATCCTAGCAGCCATAAGAGCTTCAAGTCCTTTCCTCCATAGCCCTTCACACTGTATGAACCAGCAGGGGGTATTCTTCTGAACTCAGAGGACCCTCAGGTTTCTTGGAACGGGCCAGCCCTCAGGAAACCCCTTGCTCCCAGCTTGTTCAAGCCGACAGATTGCACTTCCCGTTCGCTCAGCCGTCAGCTCCTGCCTTCTGCCACTCTGTGCTCACGCATGGTCTCCCCGCAGACATCCAGAAACCTGCCTCCTGGCCACCCTCGCCACTCCAGTGCTGCTCCCTGCTAGGAGTGACACCCTCTCTGCCTGCCACGCCCCCCCGCCGTCTGACACTAACTTGCAGGCTTAGCGTCTGGGGCTGGAATTTTGTCGTTGCTATGGAAGTGGGAACGGGCGCAGCCTTCCAAACTCACAGAGTGTCCAAAAACACACACGGCATCTCGCGCTGACAACGCCACTGACAACCCGCGATGACGGGGATGTACTTTTGAGTGTCATCTTGACAAGGAACAGGAGCCTCTCTCTGCCGGCCCACCCGCCTGGCCATCTGTCTCCCAAGATCGTCTGCACTCGCCTGGCTTGGATCCTGAAGCTCCCCCTCTGGGGGCCCTGTCCTTGCTCGGCCTGGCGGCCCCCAGGGGCAGAAGGAACAAGCCCGATGTCAGCGGGGGCCCTTCTGCTGGGAGGAGTGGGATGAGGAAGCGCTCTGGCCGAGGCCAGGGTCACTTTGGCTTCGGCCACTCCGAGGCCACGGGTGGGCATCTCGGCCGGGTGGCGGAGGGAGGGGAGCCAGACCTCCTGCCTTTCCGCGGCCTGCAGCCACAGCTTCTGGGATTTCCTCGGCTCTTGGAAAGGCAGGCCTTTGGGGGGACGCCAAGCGTGTCCAGGTGGTTCGGGGAGGGCTGCCATCGACACGTGGATTCCTTTGCTTCCTGTCTCCGGCCCCCTCTCGGAGGAAGGGATGGCGGAGTTCCTGGCTTTGGTGGGCCTTCCCTGCCAGCCGAAGTCACCGGCGAGTCATCCCTCAAGGTGAAGCCTGAAGGTCCGTAGAGTAGGGGAGGGGAATGCGAGGGCCTGGTGGGAAAAGAGAGGGGAGAGGGGCGCAGGAAACAAAGATGGCTTCACACTTGCTGTCCGCCATCGCCGACCTACACAATTCTGCCTTGCAGTTTAGGTCCGGTCCGCTCTCCCATTAGGGCACAGAGCAGGACCTTCCATGCCACGGTAGCTCAGAAGGGGCAGGCAAGCCCGTGACCACAGGCGTCAGGCCCCGCCCCAGCCAGGGCTTCCTAATGCCCTGTTTTGCATTCTTTCCCCAGCATACGGAGACTTTTTAGGCCCAATGTATCTGTGAATGGTCTTGGGGGACCCCATAGACTTCTGTTCAGTCCCCTCTGAGCTGTTGGTCCAGGATAATCACTACTCTCCTATTCCCCGCCCTCCGGCTCTACCTCATGCTTGCGGGAGCTTGGTTGCTAGCCTCTGACTCCTGCACGGGGTTGGCTGGCACTTGCCTGCGGTGGCGGCCTGGCTCCCAGCTGGGAGCTCTGGCTTCTGTCTGCCCTGGGGTCAGAGCCTGGAAGTGTAGCCATCAGCGCTGCATTTCCAAGATGACAGCTCAGCTCCTGATGCGGGGAGGCGACCAGCCCCAGCAATTATTCACTGATAAGTGCTTGGCTGGTGTCTCCTCCTAAAATAATCCTTGCACACGGTGGTGGCTGTCAGCACTGACTCTGGGAGCTAATTCCAGCCTCCTTGTCTACATCTGGTGCCGAGGCGCTCACCACGGGGCCTTGCAGGTAGTCTTGCGGGGAGGAGACCCAACTTGTGTTGATAAACTGATGGCCCTTGATGCCGGGGGGAGTGGGAGAAGGAGGCAGATGTGACCTGGGCTTCACGTCGCTGGGGCTCCAGCTAGCGCTTTGTGGTTGGGGCTTTGGCACTCATGGCCCATCTCTTGCCATCCAGCTTTTGGACGATTCTTGGTTTCCTTTCAACAGGAACCAGGCCATCCAAAACCCCAGCTCAGTGGTTCTCAAAGTCGAGCCCCAAATTCCCTCCAGAAACTTTTCACAGGGCCTCCAGCTATAGCAAAACAGTCCCCCGGAACTCACTTTTACTAGGGAATAAACAGTTACACAGGATCACCTTAGCAAGACAACTGAAGTCAAAGCCGTGTCGACTGTGAGAAACAGGATGAAAAGAGCACCAGGGGTGAATCTTCCAGACACTGTTCGCCTAACAAGTTTTGTGCTTAAAAATCTCCCATCTTGATCTTAAGGAGAAACAAAACAAAACTTTGCTAGTTTAATGCAAAACATTGGATTTGTTGGAAATCAATATAGTGTCCCCATAATTGAGAGAAGATTTTCCCAATCCATTTTGGTCACTTGCAAAATGACTTTAAGGGTCTTCTATCTAAACAGTTACTATTAAGGGACTCGATTCCAGCTATTTTCAGTTTTCATTTCTCTCTCCCAAACTGCAGATTCTGGGAAGGGGGAATTGTGTGGGGCCTGCCAGAGTTTGTCGTCAGTCCCCAGACTGTCAGCAATGCCTTTGGGTTTATAATACTTTCCAGAGAAGGGGAGTCATTGTGGGCCAAGGAGCTACCCTGAGAAGTAACCAGAGGGAAAGAAAGTGAAAGTGTTACTTGCTCAGTCATGTCCGATTCTTTGTGACCCCATGGACTGTAGTCCGCCAGGCTTCTCTGCCCATGGAATTCTCCAGGCAAGAATATTAGAGTGGGTAGCCATTTCCTTCTTTAGGTTATCTTCCCAACCCAGGGATTGAACTCAGGTCTCCTGAGTTCATTGCAGGGAGAGTCTTTACAGTCTGAGCCATCCAAGAGGCCCAGTCAGAGGGAGGCCTATACCTTCCCCACCTGGAGCCTTTTCCAGCAGGCACTGGAACTTCATAAACATTGTGGGGCAGGCAGTTGTGCAGGCAGTTCCTTCTACTGCAAGAATCCATGCAGGGTAGAGACAAATAGCAAAAACTAGGATTCTGAAAATAACTTTTGAGCACCTGCTCTGACCCAGATGCTCTTCTGGATGTTGAAATAGAAAAGATGACAGAGATCCCCCCAAGCCTCAGGGGGCTTGCATTCAGAGCAGTGGAATTATATTGCTTGAAGCATTTACTAAAGGGCTTGAGACCTTCCTAGTGTCTACCCGAGTAAGGACCTCACTGAGTCATACCCGAGACACCCCCTTGCCTCACCCCATACACCCAACCCATCTCCAAGTCCCATCAGCTTGACCTGTGAACAAGCCTTCAAGTCCCTCACCTCTCTCCATCTCCTCCACCAGGACCCAAGTCTGAGCCACATCCTTCTCAGCTCAGCTGCCCCACAATCCCAACTGGCCTTTGCAAGTCCTTTCTGTCTTCCCTTTTACTCATGGCCCACGCATGGGCTTCCCAGGTGGCTCAGTGGTAAAGAATCTGCCTGCTAATTCAGGAGACCTGGGTTCAATCCCCAGGTCAGGAAGATTCCCTGGAGAAGGGAATGGCAACCCACTCCAGTATTCTTGCCTGGGAAATCCCATGGACAGAGAGCCTAGTGGTCTATAGTCCATGGGGTCACAAAGAGTCAGACACGACTTAGCAACTGAACACCAATAACAACAGCTGGTCCACATGGCAGCCCGGGTGACTTTCTTTAATTCAAAGTGAAAATCCAATTACATCTGCACTGCAAACACACAACAACTTTCAAATGAAAGGGCCCTGACCTCTTTGTAAATTCATCAAATTAGCTGATTGGTGAATCAGTGCGGTGGGGGAAGAAATCTTCTGGAGAAGAAATGCATTTGGAGCTGGCCTTGGCACTGTGTGGGCAGCATCACATGCAGAGGGGCTCTGCTTCCTAGGTGGATCATGGGAGAAAGGGGGTCGAGGTGGTGGGATCCAGGGGGGCAGGGTCCAGGGCTCTGTGTCTCAGGACATCTGAGCCTCAGAGTCCTGGTCTATAAAATGGGGACAGAAGTCAGGGACTTTTATGAGGATTAAATAGATGATTTGGAGTTGAATGATCAGCTCATCACTCTTTTTTTTTTTTTTAATTTTTATCTATTTATTTATATTTGGCTGTGTTGGGTCTTCGTTACTGCATGCAGGCTTTCTTTAGTTGCAGTGAGCAGGGACTACTCTCTAACTGTGGTGTGCAGGCTTCTCATTGGGATGGCTTCTCTTGCTGGGGAGCACAGCCTCTAGGTGCAGACTCAAGGTTGTGGCGCAAGGGCTTGGCTCCTCCACAGCCTGTGGGATCTAGTTCCCCAACCAGGGATCCAATCTGCAGCCCCTGCCCTGGAAGGCTAAGTCTTAACCACTGAACTGCCAGGGAGGTCCCCAGCTCACCCCACTTGATATCAGCTAATTTAGGTTTTTAGAGGTTTCACGTCATCTTTAGATTCAGTGCTCGCTCTGCTGGAAGGATTTTCCTACCCCTCTCAAGAGGCCCACAGTAATCTCAGACCCAGGACCCTCCATCCTCAGAGCAGAGGGGCCCAGTCTCTCCACCCAGCTGCCTCCAGTCGCCCCGGGCCGTCCGCTCGCCTCCATTTAGCATTTTGATTTGTGCAGCTTTGCTGAGAATCTCTTCCTGCAGCGTGTTGACTTATCACTCATTGCAGTAAGTTCCCATCCTCTCTCCTCCTGACAGCCTTGCCTAATGTACTTATTCATTCAATTTAAATAAATCGAACATGGGCCTATGACAGCCGATAAGTGAGTCACACAAGAACAAACAGAAGAGAAAGCTCTGCAAATAGTCAAATGTCAAGTAAGAATGGAAAACTGTCCCCACAGCTTCAACGAACCTTGGATGTCTAATATTTATGGCCAATTGATGTCATTAGAAAGTAAATAAGCCCTCTTATGTTGCATTACATAAGATTAACTGCCAGCAATGGAGTTTAAATAGCAGAGATAAGTGCAGATGGAAATAAACCTGTTTAAAGCTAGAAATATTTGATGGGTCTCCTTGCTGCTTTTAAGATAATTGATCTGTATATCTGTATTGAATCTCACCATAAAAGCTTTGAAGAGACGTGTGGCAAAGCCTGTTTAGACCCAAATCACATTTCTTTGGGGCCACCCAGCCAGGGTTAGAACCTCTCCAAAGAGGAACTCCAGGCCTGAGGGGGTGGCTGCAAAGAGCTGGAAGAAACAGGAATCCTCTGGCTGTAGGCTCCCAAACGAGCACGTACCTGGGGGGAATGTGGTTGGTTTAGCATCCAAGGGTGTGAGTGAAAGGGGGGCAAAATCCCTCTCTTCAGGGCCTTTAAAAAATTGATGTATGGTGTTGTGTTCGTTTCGGGTGTACAGCAAGTCGATTCAGGTATACCATGTATAAATGTATTCTTTTTCATTACAGTTTATTACAGGATATTGAATAGAGTTCCCTGTGCTATACAGGAGGACCTTGTTGCTTATCCATTCCATATATATGTATAAGAGTCTGCATCTGCTGACTCCAAACTCCCAGTCCATCCCTTTCCCCATCTCCTTGACAACCACGCGTGTGTTCTCCATGTCTGCGAGTCTGTTTCTGTCTTATAGATATGTTCCTTTGTGTCATATTCTATATTCCACATCGAGTGATATCTGATGGCATTTGTCTTTCTCTTTCTGACATATCACTTAGTATGATAATCTCTAGATCCATCCGCGTTGCAGCAAATGGCAGTGTATCATTCTTTTTTATGACTGAGTAATGTTCCATTGTGTGTGTGTAACCATATTTTCTTTATCCATGTATCTGTCGATGGACATTTAGATTGCTTCTTTGTCTTGGCTATTGTGTGAATAGAGGGGTACATGAATGAATATGAATATAGGGGTACATGTATCTTTCCAAATTGTAGTTTTGTCCATATCTGTGCCCAGGAGAGGGGTTGCTGAATCATATGGCAACTCTATTTTTCATTTTTGGGGGGAACCTCCATACTCTTCTCTATAGCAGCTACACCAATATTCAGGGCCTTTCAACAATGCTCTGTAAAACAGGGCTTCTCAATGACCAAACGTATTCATGGTAAAGGACCAGTTTTTCCTTTTCTTAAGCTACTAATCCTTGGGTACATAGACCTCTTGTTTATGACTAGCATGAAGCTCCCATCACAACTAACTCATCACCCAAGTTTGAGGATGTCTCCAACTACACTGTGCTTAGCAAGACGCATCCACTGGTCAGATGCCTTACGTCATATCAATGTCCAGTTGCCATATGGTTTTATAAACTCTAGCTTTCCATTTTGTACTTATTAAGGCCAGATAACAAAACTGTTTATGGACCAGTCTCAATACCTACACCACCCATTGAGCTGTGCTGCTGTAGAAGACTATTTTATCTAACTTCTAGATTGGGAGACAATTAGGAGTAATGCAAGGAAGCAAAGGACACCTTTTTTACCCCAATAGGCCAAAGATTTCCCGACAGTTGTAGCAGATTCAAGTCTCAATCCAGAAACTTAAATGTGCAAGGTGTTGATTAAAAAAAAAAAATACTTTTCTATAATAAAACTGAGTTCTACGACCACACCACAATGCTGAAGAAATTTCATCTCAGTCCATTTGAAGCCTTGCATACCCACCTCCCCCTGGGCAGGGTATAAACTGTGGTGAGCTAACAGAGAGCGGAGGTTGGAGTGGGGTGGGAGGAGGCTTTGCCTGGATCACATGTCTGTGTGGGCATCTGTTGAGATGTCCTCACACCCATCTGGCCCCGGGTCTTAGGTCCGAGTGGCATTCCACAGTGTCTTCCTTGTCTTCACCGCAAGGCATCGTGGTGTTTCCTGGTTCCCTGCGTCACATTCCTATCACTGTGGCTGGATGGAGAAACCCCACTGCTCTCTGGATTGAAAAATTTTGCGAGGAATCTCACATTCTTTTAAATCTTTGTCTCCTAGCTTAGATGCTGGCTTTTGAAACTTCAAAGGTATAGTTTGAATCCTGTTCTGTCATCCCTTGCCTGCCTGCACCCATCACTCGCACATCTCCTTCTGCAGTGGCAGGAGTTGGCAAGATCTTGGGGATCTTCCTGGGCCCAGGGGGGATGGCAGGATGGGGGATGGATAGAGCCCTCCCAGGCTCTATCACTGGATGGAGTGAGTTGGGATGGCGGGGGCAGGGAGTGGGGGGCAAATGACTTCCTGCTCTCACTCTGTCCCAGGAAGCCTCTCATCATCCCTCGGAATTGGCCCAGGTGGGATTCCCTGCTCAGGACTCTCTCTGAGCATCTACATTTCCTTTAAGACTCATAGTTTCCTCTGTTTAAGAAAATTTATCTATCTGTTTATGATGGGGTAACTTGGCTTGGACCAATCCACATTCTTTTAAATCTTTGTCTCCTAGCTTAGATGCTGGCTTTTGAAACTTCAAAGGTATAGTTTGAATCCTGTTCTGTCATCCCTTCCCTGAGGCAAAGGGTGTGCCGAAGCCTTGGCTGCTGTCTACTGGGGAGGAAGGGTCCCTGGGGTGATGGGAATTCCCGGGAATGTAAATTACTAGTCAGAAAGAGAAAAATAAGTGTCGTATATTTATGCGTAAATGTGGAATCTGAAAAAATTGGTACAGACGATCATATCTACAAAACAAAGATAGAGACACAGATGTAAAGGACAAACACATAGATACTAAAGGTGGGAAGTGAGGTGGAGTGAGTTGGGAGAGTTGGATTTACATATATACACTATGGACACTATGTTTAAAATAGATGACTGATGAGAACCTCCTGTATAGCACAGGGAACTCTAACTGCTCTGTGGTGACCTAAATGGGAAGGAAATCTAAGACATGGGGAGTATATGGATACATATAGCTGACTCACTTTGCTGTACATTAGAAACTAGTAGAGCGTTGTGAAGCAAATACTCCAGTGATACATTTTTTAAAAAAGATAACACATCCGGAAGTCATGACACATTGTAGTCCAAAGCTAAGTACAGGCAGACTGGGCGGGCCGTCTTGTTGAAGTCACAGACCCTGAAAACTTTTAAGCAGTAGCTGGACAACCCTTTTTTGTGAGTTCATTCAGGGACCAGGTGATAGATTAGAGGTCCCATAATTCCATGCCTCTGAGGTGGGGGAGTCCAAGGGAAGAAACCACTGGAGATTCCATCTGCTGCACTTGGGATGACAAGAACCCAGTGCTGGGGTTTGACCTCCTCCTCTGGGGGGCCATTTCTCCCATGCATCCAATTACCCATGTTTTGTTCTGCTTCAAAATAGGGATTGCTGGTGTGGGTGAATTTAGGGGTGTCAGTTTAATTATTCCATTGGTATCACATCTCTGACGGGTAGTCAGTGTTGATAGGGGATGAAATGACATCCCTGTCTTTTTGTGTGGATGCCAGTGATGACGACTCATTCTGATGCTACCCTCCATATCACTGCTGTACCACTTACAGAGATCAGAAGAGCTGAGTAGCATCTGCTTTGTGTATATTCTGTGAACAGCGGATTTTACTTCCCTTCTACCAGCACGTGGCGTAGGAGGGGCGTCCTGCTCACAGTGACTGTACAGGACAGGGTTGCACGTTTGCGATGGGATTTGAAGTAATGGCAATAATTTCTTTCGTGACTTGTAGGAAGTTCCCAGGCTTGAACTGGTATGTGTATTTATTAAGACAGACACTGTTTTCCCTGTTAGTTACACACCGGCTTCCCTGTTTTGGTTTAGTTATTGGATGGTTATATTTGAAGATTAAATTAGATTTTCTCCTTTCCTTTTCATTTTCTCTCTGCCCTGATGCCAAGGAGGGGCGGGGAGGTAACTGTGCTCCTTGTAGATGCTATCTTCAGAATGTACTGCCAAGCAGGTATGTTTTTCCGCAAAGAATTAACTAGGAAGTTTATTAAAAACAGATTTCCAGATTCTATATCTGGACATTCTGATTCACTAGCTCTTACTGTGGGCCCTAGCATGTGAATTTTTGAAACACTCCCCAGAGGGATGGAAGGAGAGGTTGGGATTAGTAGATGTGAAATATTATGTTGTTGTAAAAGTCACTCCATCATGTCTGACTCTTTGCAACCCCGTGGACTATACAGTCCATGGAATTCTCCAGGCCAGAACACTGGAGTGGGTAGCCTTTCCTTTCTCGAGGGGATCTTCCCAACCCAAGGATCAAACCCAGGTCGCCCACTTTGCAGACAGATTCTTTACCAGCTGAACCACAAGGGAAGCCCAAACTATTATATATCAGTTCAGTTCAGTTCAGTCACTCAGTCTTGCAACCCCATGGACTGCAGCAGGCCAGACCTCCCTGTCCATCACTAACTCCCAGAGCTTACCCAAACTCATGTCCATCGAGTCGGTGATGCCATCCAGCCATCTCATCCTCTGTCATCCCCTTCTCCTCCCACCCTCAGTCTTTCCCAGCCTCAGGGTCTATTCAAATGAGTCAGCTCTTCACATCAGGCGGCCAAAGTATTGGAGTTTCAGCTTCAACATCAGTCCTTCCAATGAACACTCAGGACTGATCTCCTTCAGGATGGACTGGTTGGATCTCCTTGCAGTCCAAGGGACTCTCAAGAGTCTTCTCCAGGACCATAGTTCAAAAGCATCAATTCTTCGCCACTCACCTTTCTTTATAGTCTAACTCTCACATCCATACATGATTACTGGAAAAACCATAGCCTTGACTAGACGGACCTTTGTTGGCAAAGTAATGTCTCTGCCTTTTAATTTGCTGTCTAGGTTTGTCATAACTTTCCTTCCAAGGAGTAAGCGTCTTTTAATTTCATGGCTGAAGTCACCATCGGCAGTGATTTTAGATTATGTATAGGATGGATAAACAATTAGGTCCTGCTGTATAGCCCAGGGAACTATATTCAATATCTTGTGATAAACCATAATGGAAAAGAATATGAAAAAGAATGTATATAGTATAATAGGATCACTTTGCTGTACAGCAAAAATTAACAAAAGATTGTAAATCAACTATACTTCAATTAAAAAACTAAAATATCCTCCAGACAATTATAATGTGCAGCTAACATAGGAGTCCACTTCTCCATGGGGCACAAAGGATTTTCATTGAAACCTTTATTCAGGAATCTTTTTCTTAATCCAGAAGTGCCATTTCCAGATTGGAAAATGCTGACATACTAGTATCCTTGATTAGGTACCCTGAACAGATCCAGGTGAGGATGTTCAACTGACCAGCGGGTCATTGTTACTCCCTGTTGACCTGAAGGTCAGCCCCTGACCCAGAGAGAAATCCCTTCACATGCACTGGGAAGGCCTGTGTAGATCTGGAGGGAGACAGGAAGAGACGAAATGGGGCTAAGGCTCTGGGAAGAAAAATGAGAGTTCTGGTTTGGTGTTTGTTTTCATGTGGACCTTAAAGTTTTTATAAAATTTATTACAATATTACTTCTGTTTTTGATGTTTTGTTTTTTCGGCATGTGGGATCTCAGCTTCCTGACCAGGGATTGAACCCGCACCCCAGGTATTGGAAGGTGAAATCTAAACCACTGGACTGCCAGAGACGTCCCTGGTTTGGTGTTTTGAATCCAGATCCCCCAACATTCTCCTGGTGAATTCTTCCTGAGCATCATGTAGCCTGACTCCCCTAACTATCTAGTGACAATTTCAGGCTATTTGCATTTTAAATATATAAGAAATACTTCAGAGTATTTCTCTTTAGAAGCTTCCTCCAAGGCAATAAAAATAATCTGAAGCACTTTATGGATGATTTGGATGGTATCACCGACTCAATGGACGTGAGTTTGAGTATCCGGGAGTTGGTGATAGACAGGGAGGCCTGGTGTGCTGTGGTTCATGGGGTCACAAAAAGTCAGACACGACTGACATGAACTGAACTGAACTGGAGCACTTTGAAAAAGCCCAGGCATGTTGATATGGCCCACATGTCCCCAGATATTTTCTCGCTGGAGAAGAATTGCCTCCAGGATGCTGGGGTCCCTCCTGGCATTTGAGAAGCTCAAGGTTTCAAATCCTTTGCTGTGTTGGGGTCCCTGCCCACTGAAGTTAGTTTTTAATAATCACTCCACACACAGGTTGGCATGATCGCGGTCTACTGGCTTGCGTGCCATTGGAGGGGTGCAGCCCTGTGTGGAGAGATGGCACCGTGGGGCATTGTGAATGGAGAGTCCCGCATCTTAGTGCCCATGCGTGGGGACCGGGGCTCAGCGGTACCCGCAGACAACTGTTGAAGCCCCACCTCGTCCATCCCTTGTGTCATTCTTGGCATGCCCACTGGGCACCATCTGCAGACCCAGAGCATGCCAAAGCAGTGTCGCTCGCACTCTTTCCATCATGGAAACATTTCTTTGATCTTCCAACGTTGCTTTCAAGATGATTAATCTCAGCGTGGCTGTGTGTTTAGGCTCTCCATAAAGGCAGGTGCACGTGTCGCTGTGCGGCTCTGTCAGGACTGCTAATGTAAGCGTCTGTTTTACAGCCCAAGTGACAGCTGTATTGTTCTGGCAGGGTTACAGCTCTGACATGTGGAATCAATCTTTTTAACCTGTCAATTAATCAGCGGGCAGCTGTCAGCCCAGCTGAAAGGCCTGAAGGACAGTGCCCTTTCAATGGATTATACTGGGGGCATGGAGAAGTAAAATTGAACACTTCAAGCTTCAAGGAACTCTTGTTGCATTCAAAGCCAGGCTTCACTCTCACTTAAAGGAAACGGGCTCCAGCCGGGGCCCCTCCTAAGGACTGGAGGCATATGGGTGAAAAGTGTGGGGCACGTTCGTATCTGTAGTTACCTTTCCAGGTTCAAGGGCTCCTTAAATGAGAACCACCAGATCCCGGCCAGTGAACCTCACCTCTACCTGTGTCAGGCACAGCTGACTTGTTTCCAGAGTGCAGGACCCTGTGGATAGCGGGTGCTGGGTCTTTAGGAGGGTTCGCAGAGTGCCCGTAGGAGAAAGTGCACTGGTTAAGCCAAGGTTGATTAAGCCCTTGTTAGGGAGAGGACATTGCCCTGAGGGCTCAGAGGGAACACAGGGAAGACTAAAATCAGCTTCCTTTCCTTCATCACCATATATATGAATTGGGGAGATGTAAGCAGAGAGCTGTATCAAAGGATAATTCATAATTGAGTCCTCTATGGACAATTAATTACTATTTATTAAATACTCAAATAAACATAAGTTAGCCTATGCTAATAGACAACCAGGCATCATTAAGCTCCAAGCAGTTTAGAATAGGAGAATGTACTGGAGACTGGAGCTGCTGATGAAAATTTCTCAAAGAAAGGGTGATAAACCACTCTCTAGACCTACACTTTTTTTTTTTTTCTCTGCTGATATTTTTGCTTGCCATTCCATAAATAGCTAACTTTTTCTAATCTCCCATTCTTTTCTTCCTGCATAAAAATATTTGTTTAGCCCCTGATTTTTGCCCGGTCTGGTGCAAGATACTGTAGGGAATATAAAAAGGTTGCAGAGAAAGCTGGCTTTTGTAGAATAACCTCAAAGTTCCTGTTGCTCTCAGTCCTGGGGAGAGAAAGGCCCCTTTCCCTGCTCACCCCAGAGAGTTTAGACATCAGCAGCTCTGTGAGTTATTCAATTTCTTGTTGGTCTAGAACCAATTGTCTGGCTATTTGTGTTTTCCCCCTCATGGATTCTGAAGTGAGAACTGTGTTCTTTTTGCCTATGTGATGGGAAAATACTCGGTTTTATAAGCCTATCAAGTGGACCCTGCTCTCATGCTCTCCATCAAATAGTGCACATTACTTCTGTCTAACCCAGTGTGCTTTTGAGCCAGACAGGTCTAGGTGGAATCCAAGCTCTGCACTTACCAACTGTGTTAACTAGGGCCAATTTCTTTGTCTATCTGAACTTTAGATTTCTCATCTCTAGAATGTTGATAAGGATGTTCAGCTTTAAAGTGTCCAGTGGGGGACCTGCCTGAGATGATACGTGAAAAACGTCTAGTAGACCCTCAGTGAATGATGGATTCTATTTTTATACCTGTTATTTGAAGGGAGAAAAATAGCCACCTTTGTCAATTTCTCCTCATTGCCTCTCTTGGTAATTACCTCATAGCAGGTGCTCAGAAATGCTTTAAAATTGTATAACTGAGTGGCCGGCAGCTCCGTAGTCTTTATTTAGTATTGTCACAACCTCACTCAAAGAATGGGCCCTTTTTATCCACACTCAAGTTCTTAAAAAACTAAAAGAGTTACCATATGATCCAGAAATCCCACTCTTGAGTATATATCCGAAGGTAGTTCTAATTCAAAGAGATGCATACATCCCTATATTTGCAGCAGTGCTGCTTACAACAGCCAAGACATGGGAGGAAACTGAATGTCCGTTCACAGAGGACTGGATGAAGCTGCGCTACATGTATACAATGCAGTGTGCATCTATACGTTGTACATACATACAATTACTCAGCCATCAAAAGAGGGAAATAATGCCATTTGCAACAACAAGAGTGGACCTAGAGATGATCATAGTAACTGAAGTTGGCCAGACAGAGAAAGACAAATGTCACATGATACTGCTTATTTACAGAATCTAAAAAAGAGATACAAATGCACTTATTTACAAAGTAGACCCGCAGACATAAAAATTAAACTTATGATTGCATGTAGGCGTGCTAAGTCTCTTCAGTTGCATTCGACTCTGTGCGACCCTGTGGACTGTATCCTGCCAGGCTCCTTTGTCCATGAGATTCTCCAGATAACAATACAGGAGTGGGTTGCCATGCCCTCCTCCAGGGAGTCTTCCTGACCCAGGGATCGAACCTGCATCTCCTATGTCTCCTATGTCGGTCACCAAGATTCTTTACCACTAACACCATCTGGGAAGCCCAAACTTATGGTTACCAAAGGGGAAAGGGGTGACGAAGGGAAAAGTAATATACACACTGCTATATACAAAATAGATACCTGAAAAGGACCTACTGTGTGGCACAGGGAACTATACTCAGTAGACTCTATTTTGTAATAATCTATAAGGGAAAAGAATCTGAAAAAGAATATATATATATATATATATTACACACACACACACATAAAACTGAATCACTTTGCTATACACCTGAAACCAACATGGCGTTGTAAATCAACTATACTTCGATCAATAATAATAATAATTTAAAAAAGCATGCATTAAAAAAAAATTAAGAGCCCCTAACTGCAGCTCCTGTAGGCCAAGCTGCTGTGAGTTGACTTAAATCTCCTGCCAGGGCCCTTTTAGATTCCTGTAGCCAGAGGGAAGAGTACAGCCACCATGAGTCTGCCTGGGCCAGCTGGGGAGGATGTGAGAATTGAGTTTGGATCCCAGTAAACACCATGCCCAGAGCACGATCAGCTCTGTCTCCCTCCCTCTGCCACACGGTGTTCAGCATCTGCTCCAAGCAAACACACCCACGCCTGTTGAGACTGGCATCCGAAAGTTGTATTTTTGGTAGGATGCGTGTCTGTACAGTCCACGGGGAGAGGAGCTAGAAAAACCTGATACGTAATAGGGAAGATTGTCTGCCATCCTGACTTGCAAGGATGGAGGCCCCTTCCAGAAGAACCTAATTTGACATCGCTTTGACCTATGCTTCACTCAAGGATGGATAGAGTTTCTCACCAGAAAGGCAAGAAATCCATGGTGCTTCTCTCTTCTCCTCTTGCAGAGTGAGGTGGGAGAGAGATGTCCCACCCATGCAGAACATCTGATTTGTGTCTCTGGGTATGTTGTTGGATCCAACCCCTGGGCTCCAGACATTTGCCCTTCTCAATGACAGTGTACAATTTATGTAGTAAACAAGAGGTGTATTTAAACTCTACAGTGCCGTCTTTATAAAGACCCCGGGTTGTGGCTAGGTACCCGGGAATATGATGTGAGTGGATGATGGTTGTTATCAGAAGCATAGTTAGAACAGGTATGTTAGCAGAGGACTTGAGTTTAAGTCCTGACTGCCATGGATTAGCTCATGATCTTGGATAGTCATTAAGGCTTTCTGAGTCTCCACTTACTCACTTGTAAACTTGGACTTCTTTTAGAGTTGGTATGAGGGCCAAATGAGATAATGCATAAATGAGCTTTGCAAATCTCGAACTGCTAATATCACTAGAAATACAAATAGTACTTTATGGTACCATGTAGCTCTACTGTGGTGAACTTGGACAGGAGAAAAAAGGCAGATTAAAGGATTTGATATTTGGACCAATGTTGTGGAAAGTCATTCTCCAAGTGACAAGAGATTTAATGAAAGTAAAATTCTCAGCAATATCAAGTCTTTTCTTCAAAAAAATTTTTTTAATTTTTTTAATTTACAGCGAATAAGAAAACAATGAAGTGTTTGGAGGTAAAGAGGAGACAGAAGATGAGGTGGGATAGATAAAGAGAGAGATCTGCTGGGGTTTTCCTGGGGCTGCTTGCAGAAGAAACATGTTAGATGGGTGAGTGGTCTCTGCTTTCCCAACTTTGGCATAATATATCTTCACACTATTTTAACCTTTCTCCTGAATTCCTTTAGTAAAATTTGAATTAGACCCTATGAAAGAATTGTTACTTCCACAATCCATTCCACAAATAATGAGGTTGTTGCAAATAAACTTGTTGCAGTTTAGTTGCTAAGTGGTGCCTGACTCTTTTGTGACCCTATGAACTTTATCCCGCCAGGCTCTTCTGTCTACGGGATATCCCAGGCAAGAATATTGGAGTGGGTTGCTATTTCCTTCTCCAGGGCATCTTCCTGACCCAGGGACTGAACCCATGTCTCCTGTATTGACAGGCACATTCTTTACCACTGAGCCAGCAGGGAAATAACCTTGAGCTCTTAGCAAGCATCAGATATGGGTTTAGTTGCTAGATTTTCCCAAAGTGAATACAAGGAATCAAATTGAACCCTCAGAAACCTCATGGTCTAGTGTGTGACAGCCATGCACAGTGCTATTTTTAATGTAGCATACTGTCTGTGCAATGAGAGATGTTGGCAGAAAGCTTAGTTCTGGCATGCAGGGCGTTGTCCTGGGAGCAGAGAGGAGGAGGTGGCTGAGAAGGGTTGTGAAGAAAAGACAGGAAATTCATCAGGTGAGCAATTACTTTCCAGGAAAATGGTTGGAAATATCTGAAGGAAACATGATTTGATAAATGTGGACACTTCAAAGACCTTCCTATAAAAAAGAAACAGGAAGAATTACAATCCAGTTTAGACATACTGCAGGTCACAGTTATGGTTTCCAAACCTTGAGTGTTCCATTCTTTTGTGTGAGCCTTTTCAGGGAGTGGGGGAGTTCTCTATGCTTGTAACTCTAACTGAAGTTATTTCCAAAGGCTGAGCATGAATGAGGGGATGATGGATGGAGCAACAGGAAAACTGGAAGAACAAGAGCTGATTGGGATGAGAACTTCTCCCACCTTTGAAAGCTCATGCCCAAATCAATATCCTCAGAATACACCTTCTGTCTGGCTGGGAGGCATTTAGATTTCAACTGAAGCTCCAGGACTTTGGCCACCTGGTGTGAAGAGCCAACTCACCGGATAAGACCCTAATGCTGGGAAAGATTGAGGGAAGGAGAAGAAGGGGGCGACAGAGGCTGAGACAGTTGGATGGCATCATTGACTCGATGAACATGAGTTTGAGCAAACTCTGGGAGATAGAGAAGGACAGGGAAGCCTGGTGTGCTGCAGTCCCTGGGGGTTACAAAGAGTCGGACACGACTTAACAAATGGACAACAGCAATACATCTTCCAGGTCAAAAAGAATAAAGCAAAACCATGACAGAAGAACAGAACTTGCAGAATGAAGGGTATTTTCTGGGGATCGATGTCTTTCCAGGCTGGGACAGGTCATTTCATACCTTGTACCAAGTGAGACTCTGTTGCCCACTCTAAACGAAGAAAGGGATCTGAAATATCGTGATGAAAAATAACTTGCCTGCACCCAATAACAAGTCTGCAGACCCTTGTTGCTGTACCACTTGTAGAAAAACTGAGCAATGTTTGCTACACAATCTCCCCTCCATCCCCTGCTTTTTTAAAACACAGTCAAATATCACTGGGCCAGCGGGCTTCCCAGACTAAAATGGTCCTGGAAAGTCAAGCGGACCGAGTCTCTTCCTTTTTCCTCCCTCTCCCCCTAGTCCCTCTCTCCCTCCCTTCTTCCTTCCTTCCTTCATTTTTCTTTCTTTTTCTCTTTATCTCTTTCTTCTTAAAGCACTCATACAGTAAGGCTTATGCCCTTGCTTTCGTTGTGAAACCAAATTCGGTGGTGGTGAAAGAGATTAATGAGCGTGGTAGCAACAGGGCCACCTGCTTAAAAAGCTTTCACTTCTGTAAATATTGTTTTATACCACAATCACCTCAGTGCTCCATCTTTACTGATTTGACAAATAGGTTTCCCTCTCTGCCTTTTTTTTCTTTTTCTTCTCTTTCCCCTTAGAGTTTTTCTATTTCTCTTTGGTTTTATTTCACTTTTCTTCTTTATTGTGTTCTATTTAATTTTTATTCTTCTTTTGATAACCACTGGTACTTGGGTTGAATTAATTTTGGTTTTTATGGTGCCATTCAACACTCTGATTTTATTATGTATATTTTTGTGGAAATACAATGTACATACAGAAAATTGCACAAATTATAAGGGTGCATCTTAATGTGTTTTGATTGTATTATGTATGCTGCTGCTGCTGCTAAGTCGCTTCAGTCATGTCCGACTCTGTGCGACCCCAGAGATGGCAGCCTACCAGGCTCTTCTGTCCCTGGGATTCTCCAGGCAAGAACCCCGGGGTGGTTTGCCATTTCCTTCTCCAGTGCATGAGAGTGAAAAGTGAAAGTGAAGTTGCCCAGTTGTGTCCGACTTTGCGATCCCATGGACTGCAGCCCACCAGGCTTCTCCATCCATAGAATTTTCCAAGCAAGAATACTGGAGTGGGGTGCCATTGCCTTCTCTGTACACTTTCATGAAAATACAATGTACATACAGAAAATCGCACAAATTGTAAGGGTACATCTTAATGAATTTTCACAACACTAACAAAGTTGACTAGCACTCAGATGATAAAACAGAACACGATCTGAATCCAGAAGACCCCCTCACACCCATTTCAGTCACAGCCTTCTGCCATGGGGAACCGCTCTTCTGCATGTCAACACCATAGACTGATTTTGCCTGCTTTGGAATTGTACATAAATGGAATTTTGCAGCGTGTTATCCTTTTTGTTTGACTTTCACTGAACTTTATATTTGTGAGGTTAATCTATGCTGCTCCTTTACTGTCACCGAGTATAGTACTCGGTTGTGTGACTATACCAGGATGTATTTATCCATTCTTCTCTTGGTTGATATTTGGGTTGTTTCAGGTGTTGAGGGGGCTGACAAGTAGTGCTGCTATGAACATTCTTACAGATCCTTACGATGAACTTAGATATCCATGTCTGATGGGCGCATCCCGAGGAGCGGAATTATTGGGTGCTCACTCACTTATTTTAGTCAATATTGCCAAAACATTTTCAAAGAGTTTGTACAACCAGTGATGTGGGAGAGCTTAGGTTCCTTAGGACTCCCAGTCTTTATTTATTTATTTTTTTGCTCACTTAGTTTTTTGTGGAAGTGCTCTCAGCCCCTCTCTAGTTAATCCATTACAAGTGGGATCAACTCTTCATTGTCAAAGTCTATCCATATTACTCTATGAACCTACTGTAGTTAATACTCATAAGTGGTAGACAGGACTCCATAGTATGCATGTATTCATCACATTTAGGAAAATAGGAAAATAGACTTAAATGCTCTCCAGTTCCATGCTACTTCAGTCAATTATGAGATTTAAATGCTTTAAAATTACTGGATATTAGAGCATACACATTCTTACTTTGACTAAGTACTGTTCTCCATAACGGAAACACTGGGGTACATGCCCACCAACAATGCATGAGAGTTCATATACCTCCATAACTTTCCAAAATGTATTACCTGATTTTAAAATTTTGGACATTTGGATGGTCAGGAAGCAGTATCTTACTGATATTTAAATTTATATAGTTATTTAGTTGCTACTAAAGTTAGCTATCTCTTTATGTATATTCGCCATTCAGATTTCATTTTCTGTGAATTGCTTACTTAATCCCTTTTCCATTTTCTTGGGTTTATTTGTGAAAATTGCTTGTATATTCCAGAGAATAATCCATTTGTTGGTTTTAAGCATTGAAAACAACTTTATCCTGTTTCCTGCCCATTTGTTATTCTGTCTATACTATCGTTGATGGCATAGAAACACTATGCTTGAATCCATTAAGTATTTTTGTATTAAGATTTGTGTGTTTGAGGTTTTATTTAAGAAAATGTTCACCTTCTATTACAAAAGAATTCTCTTGCATTTAAAAATCATATCTGTAGTTTCGTCTTTCATATTTGGGTCTTTGATGCATTTAGAGATTTCATTGCATATAATTGAAGTCAGAGACCTAATAGATTTCCCCCCTATGTAGTGATCTCCAAATACCATCTATTCTATTTAAAAATCTTATTTTCCCACTGTTTTTTGGTGACATTTTATCATATATCATGTCTCCATAGGTACATAAAAGTATTTTTTAGCTCCTCCTTATTTCCCAGAGTTCTATTTGCCTGCTCCTTCTACCGCATCACCTATTGTAATTGTTCTTTTGGTGTAAAAATGGACTTAGCTGACTGTAAACCCTTATTTTTCTTTTTTTGATTTTTAAATTTTTAATTGGAGAATAATCGCTTTATAATATTATGTTAGTTTCTGCTGTACAACAAAGTGACTCAGCCATATATATAAATATATCCCTTCCTCTGGAGCCTCCATCCCACCCCTCTAGGTTACCACAGAGCATCCCTGAGCTATACAGCAGCACCCCACTAGCTCTTTATTTTACGCACAATGGTATATATATATCTCTCTCTCTCAATTCGTCCCAGCCTATCCTTCCCCCTGCTGCTGCTGCTGCTGCTAGGTTGCTTCAGTCGTGTCCGACTCTGTAAGACCCCATAGATGGAGCCCACCAGGCTACCCCGTCCCTGGGATTCTCCAGGCAAGAACACTGGAGTGGGTTGCCATTTCCTTCTCCAATGCATGAAAGTGAAAGTGAAAGTGAAGTCACTCAGTCGTGCCCAACTCTTAGCGACTCTTAGCAACCCCATGGACTGCAGCCTACCAGGCTCCTCCGCCCATGGGACTTTCCAGGCAAGAGTCCTGGAGTGGGGTGCCGTTGCCTTCTCCGATCCTTCCCCCAGTTGGGTTTTATTCTGGCAGAGACAGCATAGTGTGGGCAGGGATGTGTGTGGTGGGTGCGGCTGAGGTGCTGAGGGAAAGGGATGGAATACAGTACACCCGGGACTTGAGTTCTCTGCTTAGATTCTTCCTGGTGCCAGAGTCCTGGGGATAGAGTCCCTGATCTATTTTGCTGCCTTTGAGTCCCAGACATGGAATTCTAGCGGGTTCTGCAATTCCCTTTTATGCCCATCCCTTCCCTGCATGGGGAGTCAGCAGGTTCCATGGGTGAGTCTGGACCCTCTTTGCTACATGGCGCCCCTGTTCCCCGGGGAAGGGGGAGATCAGGTGGGGAGAACGTGGTTTCCCCCCAGTTCTGAGGGCGCCCCTGTATCCTCCCTTAAGCATAGACTCAAGCACAACCCAGCTTCTTGGGGCTGTGGGCTCGAGAGCTGGTGAAGCTGGAGTCCTTTCGGATCAGAGAGACAGAAGGAGTGGACAGGGCAGAGGTGACCGGTACATACCAGCTGGGCTCCGAGTCTGCCCCAGGTGACCTGTGGCTCTGAACCCCTGGAACAGCAGACGCTGCTCTAGCAATTACTTCAGAGCCTCACATGGCTGAGTAGCTACAGACAGGAGGACACGTGTGAGGTTTCAGTTCAGAGCAAGTCGGTCTTCCTTGAGGAGAGACGTAGCAGCCGGCATTTATTATAACTTCAGTGCAAACCTGTGTGTTCCTGAGCAAGTTTCTTAACCTCTCCCTGCCTCAGTGTTCTCATCTGTAATTTGAAAAGAATAATCGCGCCTGCCGTATGGGGTTCTTCTGAGGGTGTGCGTGCGTGCATGCTGAGTCTCTTCAGTCGCGTCCGACTCTTTGCAACCCCATGGACTGTAGCCCGCCAGGCTCCTCTGTCCATGGGATTCTCCAGGAAATTCTGGAGTGGGTTGTCATGCCCTCCTCCAGGGGACCTTCCCAACCCAGGGATCGTGTCTCTTGCATTGCAGGTGGATTCTTTACCCCTGAGCCACCCAGGAAGCCCACTCTTCTGAGGAGGCAACAATTCAGTTACATCAGTTACTATTTATGGAAATGCATATTGTTTGTCAGTTGCTTAAAATACCAGGTCTGAACTTTATGATGTTGTGGTGAAGTAGCTTTAAGATTGAGCTTCAGGAGGCTATGCGACTCACACGGCCCATCAGTGGTCCAGGTAGGTTGTGGGCTCGTGCTGTAAGCGTTAGCTTTGCCATCTTTGCTGTACATGTAGACTGTGTGGTTCCGGGGACGTCTGGGCATCCCTCCTGATACCCTGTGCCCGAGGCCACCTCTCTGAATGTTGCATTCAGGCCAACAACAGGGAAGGGTGAGCGGAGACCTCACCTGCTTGTTCTTCTTTCTCATCTTGATGATGCCCTTCTTCCTTGCCACCTTTCCTCTACAGGGGAAAGGGAGTAACAGTGACGGTTAGGGGTGGGTTTTCAGAAAGGCCAAGGCTCTGGGAGCAGCTGCTGTTGCAACAGCAGCAGCAGAAAAAACAGTCCCTAAACTCTGAGTAGGGGTTCCCTGGTGGCTCAGTGGTAAAGAATCTGCTTGCCAAAGCAGGAGATGCAAGAGGCACGGGTTCAGTCCCTGGGTTGGGAAGATCTCCTGGAGAAGGAAATGGCAACCCACTCTAGTATTCTTGCCTGAAAAATTCCATGGACAGTGAAGCCTGGCTGGCCCCAGTTGATGGGGTCACCAAGAGTTGGACATGCCTTAGCGCCAAAAAAACAACAGACTCTGAGTACAAGCAGGTGAAATGCAGGCTGAAGGAGACAGATACCAGCTTGAGAGGCATAACCTTGAAAATAGTGGTACCCTTGTCCCTGCAAGCTGCTGTCCAGGGATGCTGAGTGAATGGCCGCTTATTTGATTGCTATGGAAGGTTTAAGCCTGCTCCTCCAAGCTGTCTCTAGCCTGCCTCTCTTTTATTTATAGAGACTGGATGGAGCCTTTTACATTTTTTTCCCCCAGCTGTTTAGGAACTCAGATTTCTCTATTCTACTTGGTCCCCAGTGATCAAGGTCCCCATGGCAAAGATGTACCCCGCTACCGCGCTGCTTAATCTATTAGCCTGCTAGTTCTGGCAGGGGACCAGGGGTAGGGGGTGGTTTATTTGATTGTCGTATCATTTATGTAGCTGTGACTTCCAGTGCTATTATCTTTGTTTAGCGCAAACGGAGAGCAGTTAGTACTCCTGGTAATCTATCTCAGAATCAAAAAGCGGTGGAGAGGGAGAAGCCTCCTCTCCCAAGTCTTTATCTCCTACCACCATCATTTTCCCAGCTGGGAGCAGGCGACGACCCGGCTTCCAATATGCTGCTCAATGATTTTAGATGATTGATCTTTCTAAAGTGCTTTTCCGCTTCTTGCCACACAGACGCGGATAGATTAAGCAATTATGGATTATTTCAACATCAGATGGCCCGAGACAATTAGTCAGAAGAGAAGCAAAGGAGTGGGTGGCCCTGCTGGCTTTTGGGGAGAGGGACCCTGCCGGGAGAAGCTGAGGGTACAAACAGGGATAGACTTGCCCACTGGGATAACAAGAGGAGGACACAGGGCCCAGCCGATCTGTAGGGAAAATAAAAAATACATGTATTTTTGTTTTTTTTTTTTACAGTGGCAGAGGTTAAGAATTTTTTATGGCATAAAGAACCCTCATTATCTTTGAATCAAACGAGCACTTCTGAGTAGCATCTCTTTAAGGGAGATTATGCTTCTTGGAGGAGAAAAAAAAAAAAGAAGTTGTGAGAGAGGGAGAGAGACAGACCAGTGCTTGTAATAAAAGACAATAGATCAGATAGTCTCTGAATGGATCCGGGGCCCTAAATCACTCCCCAGCCTGGCTGCCAGGGCGCAGACATCCTGAGCAGGGCCAGCGTGTTTTATGGTGTTGGCGGCACTCTGGGGAGTGAGTTACAACCTTGCAGTCCGTGGGTGGCTATCTGTTATTCTCCATGTAAACAGGTATTCAAATCCGGACTCCGGAACCTTCGCCTTGGCATTTCATCATCCTGGTAATCTCACCCCGTCCCCCGCCAAGGTCGCTGTTTGGACTGTGTGACTTTCAGACTCTTCTCTGGCACCGGAGGCGGGAGCAGCCGGGCTGACAGCCGCCCGACTCATCAACCGGGCTGACAGCCCCCAAAAATTCACTTTGATATTTTGTGTGGAATAATTCAGTGGTAATTGGGCCAGATGATGTTCTGTGACCTAAATTCAATTTCCATCACGGGGAAGCATCACAGAGCTCGTCATCCATTTATGAAGAGCACCTACCCGTCCAGGGAACATTCGTGTATACTTATGCGTGTACGTGTGTATAAAATGCATCTGCTGTTTCTATCAGTATGTGATAGATTAATACGTACTTGGTAGGTTTGTTGAGGTGGTCATTGATGATTTGGGAACAACTACCTGGGACCCCATTCTTTCTTTCCTTCTTTAGTGCCTGTGTTTAATTCTCCCCTTTCCTGTGGGGACGGGCAGACGGGCAGACGGGCAGGGGAGAGGTGTTGGAGGGGGAGGGGAGGTGTAAAACTCACCATTATGCTCCTTAGCCCTCTCCAAAAAGCCTGGGGAGGAAGGGAGACATTGGGACTCACTGAGATTTCTGCGTGGTACCCCTGTCTTGGGCAGGGCAGCTTAGTGGGTGGTGTCCAGCCAGCAGACCCAGATGGGACCAGAGTGGAATCCCAGCTGCATTTCCTTCCAGCTGTGCAACCTCGATGGCTCCCTTCAGCCCTGAAGCCACAGTGTCTCTCTTTGTATTTTACAAATAAAGCATCCTTCTGTTGCCTGGACCAGCATAGGTGTTTAGGAATGAATGCTATGGCTGGGCATTGGAAGGAGAACACTTGTGAGCACCAATCCCCATCTAGGCCTTTGGAAAGGCTCCCCCCGCTGCTGATTTCCCCTCCAAAAGGCAGGGATCACCACCGCATCACCGGGGATAGGGCTTCTCTCAAAGGAAGAAGTGGTGGCGTTGGAAAGGAGACTCTTCCTAATCAGATGCTGTGGACTGGAGGGAACTTGGAGATGAACGGCCCTCAGAGGGCAGTCTTTTCCAGAAGGAGACCTTGAGACCCAGACCACTCAAGCGACCCTCTCAGCATCCCAGCTACAGACCCTCGCCCGTGCCAACACATCCTGCCGGCCCCTTCTTGGTGCAGGGCAGGGCATCACACCTGCTACTCCCTGTGAGTGTGCTGGAGACTTGACCTCAGCCATGGGACTGACCGTGGGATTGTGTAATCAGAGGGTCCTTTGGGAGGTGGGCTAAGTAGGAGCCTTTATGCCTAATTTTGCTTGTTTGAATGTGATGGTCCCATGAGTTGGGGACAATACCCCCATCCCTCAGGTGCTGATGGTGGGAGATTTTATCAGTTGCTTTGGAGTCTAGTCAGGTTTCAGGGAGAGGACTAGCTAGAGGAGACGACAAGGGGATAACAAGAAACTGTCTCTGGGCATCAGAGCACACACAGTGTCTTGCCCAACTGCACAATGGCCTCAGATGGCATCATGACCCTATCTGCTGTCTGACTCAACCCCAGTGTTCTTATCTGTGATATCTTGCTGCCACCAAAGGCAGATTTTGACTAGATTTACGTTCATCCTCTTGAGTCTAGGTCACCACTCAATGCCTGTTCCTGGTGAGTCCTAACATCGAAGTGTTGTGAATCCAGCATCTAAATGTTGTGACTCCGAGGGGCCTTGGCAGTGCGTAGAAGGCCATTTGCAAATGTCTGGATCTTGTGTGTTGACTCCAGCCTCCCCAGGAAATGCTCTTGTTCACTGAAATGCAGACATGACTGCCTTTGTGGGGACCATGTATCTTTTCCTTTAAAGAGAATCGGCCCTGCGTGTGATGTTTTCTTTACAAAGGGAAGCCCAGGGATCATCTACATCAGGTTATAAAACGATCCCAGGGTCTGTTGCTGGCTCTAAGCAAGTTGAGTATACATCACCTCGCTTAATTCGGCAATATCATCAATGTCAGTGCGTATCCACCGGCTGCTGGCTATTGGTCATCCGGACCTGACACAAACTCAATAAATACTCCATAACCCCTGACAGCCGCCAGCAGATTAGCCTGAAATGAGCGATGGCCCAGCCAACACCTGCTGAACCAAATCAGCCCCGTGACGGATGGGCCTGTACTGAGCTCTGACCACGAGCAAGATCAGTGGAAGAATGATTTTATACTTTAAGAAAAGAATTAGAGATGGTGGTGGCTGGAGTGATTGGAAAGCTTTCAGAAGGGGCCGTTTTTCTTCTCTTTCTTCCTCGTCCCCCCCGACAGATCCCGTTTGCTGCTCCCCTCCCACACCTGAGCCCCGGGGCACGTTCACAGCTCTGGGGACCCCCAGGGGGTACAAAGGTAGGGGAGCCCAAGGTGGCCGAGGCCAGTGCAGGGGGCTGCTTTGGGGTACAGGCGGAAGGTGGGGTGTGGCACCTCCAGCCATCAAGGCAGGGGCTGTCTATCTGACTCCGTGGGTGGTGGGAGGGCCATTCAGGCTGGGAGGGGTAGGGTGGAGCTGGGGATGTACCATGTAACAGGAGGGAAAGCTGAAGCTGAGGATCTCTTCGGGGGGGAAGGGCAGGCTGAGTATAAATTTCGGGCTCCCTTCTATCTTATGTGCGCATGCATGCTCAATTGCTTCCGTCATATCTGACTCTTTGCACCGCTATGGACTGTAGCCCACCAGGTTCCTCTATCCATTGGATTTTTCAGGCAAGAATGTTGGAGTGGGTTGCCATGTCCTTCTCCAGGGGATCTTCCCTACTCAGCGATCGAACTCATGTCTCCTGTGTCTCCCTGCGTTGGCAGGCGGATTCTTTACCACTGAGCCACCTGGGAAGCCCTCTTTTATCCTATAGCAGCCATCAACAGGGGTTTCCCATCTTAACAGACCACTCCCCTCAGTTGTATTGTCTAGATTAGAACACATGCTAGACAAAAAGACAAACAACACCAGAGCCTTTGTTGGAGTTCTTGCTCTTTGGCTTAGCAGATGGGGGCGTCTGACACGGAGCTCATCCGGACCATATTTTGAGTCTCAGTTTTCGTACCTGGAAAATGACGATGACCCAATCTACCATTCGTCTCCTTTCTGGAACATCTACTTTTGAATTAAGTCAAACTTTGGTCCTTGGAACATTTGTCCTGGTCTCCTGCAGAATTTTTTTTTTTTTCTAATTGGAGGATAATTTGGCATTATGACATCAGCCTTCACTGAGGGATGTTTTTAAAAACAGACCTGTGAAACTCATTGCCATGTTTACAGAAAGACTGCCTTGAGGATCTTATTCACTAAATCACAGGGTCCTTTCCACGTGGAGCTAGGGGAGGCTTTTCTGTCTGGTTTCAGTTCCAGGAACCGTTCTGTTTATCTGAACAACTGTTTAGATTTGCTGTTATGGGCTCTGAATCGTGTAGAGAGCCTGCTTTCTTTTGTGTTGGGAACTAGAAAACTCAGAGTCAGATCAGTGGCCTCTCTCTCCACCAGTGTGTTGAATTCCAAGATGTGTCTGTGTTTTGATATGAATCATACTCGCTTCTCTGATTTTCTTCTGGCCTCAAGTCTCTTCATTTGAAATGGATTTTACTTTGTGGAAGGATGTGGGGTCTTTCTATGCTATCTTAAATCATTCGTTGGCACCAGTTGGGGGTACAAGTGAGTCAAGACACTGACCAGGGCTCCTGGTCTCTTTACCCACATGCTGGGATGGTTAGATTGAGCACAAGGGTCTTCAGGGGTGGCCAGAATGCAAGCAGCACTTTCTGATGTATGAGCAGAAAGGGCAGCTTTTTGCTCCCAAAGTTCCCATCAAGTACGAGGCAAACGCTTCTGGCGAAGCCAGGCCTGAAGACCAGTTCCTTCCAGGAAGCCAGTGCCAGGATAGGAGCCACTGAGAGTCTTCAGGCCCATCTGGCTCAGGTGAACCTGTGCAGGTAACACTGAGGGGAAAGCCTTATGAGGGCGGTTCGCATTTCCTTCTTCAAAGGCCCTCAGGCTGTTTCTGATCAGCAGTGAGTTTGCAGTGATAACAACCATGCTCAACTTCTCCCCTGCCCAAGGGCACCTGTGAAGTCTTACCTGTCTGCTCAGGCTGCTCTTAGTGAGTCAACACTTCCAAAGCTTCCAGAGGCTTCTTTTCCCCCCACGCTTCGGCTCCTGTCCCATCAAACCCCTCATTTCCTCCATTCTCAGTATCTGCACATTAAAAGTGAGAGTGAAATAGTTGGCTTAAAGTGCAACTTTTAAAAAACTAAGATCATGGCATTCGGTTCCATCACTTCATGGAAAATAGTTGGGAAAACAATGGAAACAGTGAGAGACTTTACTTTTTTGGGCTCCCAAATCACTGCAGATAGCGACTGCAGCCATGAAATTAAAAGATGCTTGCTCCTTGGAAGAAAAGCTATGACCAACCTAAACAGCATATTAAAAAGCAGAGGCATTACTTTGCCAACAAAGGTCCATCAAGTCAAGGCTATGATTTTTCCAGTGGTCATGTATGGATGTGAGAGTTGTACTACAAAGAAAGCTGAGTGCTGAAGAACTGATGCTTTTGAACTGCGGTGTTGCAGAAAACTCTTGAGAGTTCCTTGGATTGCAAGCAGATAAAACTAGTCAGTTCTAAAGGAAATCAGTCCTGAATATTCATTGGAAAGACTGATGCTGAAGCTGAACCTCCTGATACTTTGACCACCTGATGTGAAGAACTGACTCCTTGGGAAAGACCCTGATGCTGGGAAGGATTGAAGGTAGGAGGAGAAGGGGACAACAGAGGATGAGATGGTTGGATGGCATCACCGATTCCATGAACATGAGTTTAAGCAAGCTCCAGGAGTTGGTTGGATAGGGAGAACTGGCATGCGGCATTCCATGGGGTAGCAAAGAGTCAGACACAAGTGAGCAACTGAACTGAACTGAAGTGAACATTGAAAGCAGCCTGTGGGCTGTATTCACCTCCACAGAGTCAGCCTTGACTGCAGCATCAGGCTCACCATAGCTGAGCCATCAGGGCATGGGGTCTTTCTTGGAGTTCCCGGGCGGCAGCTTCTCCTGATTGTGCCCCAGAGTTAACTCAGCAGTTCTCAGCCTTGGCTGCTCATCTGAATCCTGCAGGGAGCTTCTGAAACCTGCTAATGCCAGGGCCACCCCAGATCAACCAGAACTGATTCTTGGGTGGCAGGAGTGTGGGGCGGGCTGGGGTGGGGCTCTGAGCCCCTGGAGCTTTTTATCTGAGGCCCTGAGTGCATAGGGGCATGGTGCAAGTTGGTGCAAGCCTCCAAGAATGTGAAGAGATGCTTATCTCATGAGTGAAAGCTGAAGGCCTGTTGAGAATCAAGAGCTGTCGGCTGCAGGCCCAGCCTGGCTTTGGGTGCCCTGTGAAGAGGGAGGTGGCAGACGGAAGGGACAGAGAAGAGAAGATGAGGAGGGGTGGGAGCCAAGTGTCTGGCACGATCCATCTCTCTGTGACACTCATTCCCAAGGAAGAGGCCCACCTCCCTGCCCCCAGGCCAGCATTTCAGCAGAGCGGCCCATGCTGCAGGGCGCACACAGCAATTCCTACAGCGAGGCGGGACGCGGTGGTTGCTGTTGGGAGGATGTGGGGAATTTAGGAACGTTATGAGCTGCTGGAAAGGTGACAGGGGGCGATTTTCTCTCCCCAGCCCCCGCTCGGTGGCCTTTGCAGGTGCAGCACCGCCTCATTTATCTTACACTGTCAGGGGAGGACAGCGTTCCACTTAAGTGAATTTCCCTGAATTCCCAAGCTTGTTCTTTCTAAGCCCCAAATTTCATTTCCTCTAGGCATTCTGGGTGGAAGGCTTTCTCAGATATATTCTGCATCTCCTTACCTTTTCAGAAACACGAGAAAGTTTAACCCTTTTTCAATGACCCTGCCTAATTTCTGTGACCTTCTGGCACACACACGCTCCTCCAGTTCCTTTCGGTTTCTGCCACCGGGCTGCCAGCTGTCACTCTTCGTTGCTATTATTGAGCTGTCTCTAATGCCTACCTCTCCCTCCCTTGGTACATCTTACAGGCGCTACAATCGATTTGCAGGAAACTGGAAAACCAGATATCTGGGATTGTTAGACTTTTATGCTAAGCAAGAGAGAAGAGGCTTTGAACAAATGCTTTAGTTCTTCTTCTAAGCAATGCTCGTAAGACTGTGTAATATTTATTTTAGGTGTCCGGACTCTGCTTGCGCACTTTGGGAGTTACTAGAAGTCAGATTTCAAGATAAGTGGGGAGGATGCCATAGTGGGTTTGAAGAACAGCGTAAGGATTTTCCCCTGACTGTTCATTTTCAGGAATGTCAGGTGTCTTGTCCAACTAGCTGGGTCCCTGCATTCGATATGTTATTGTCTTCACCTGCCAGACTACCTGTCACTAGGTTTTTTTGCCCGCAAGTTTCATGAGTCTGGACTTTGTCTGACAAAGGACCCTCCCACGTGGGAAGAAATGAAGATCAAAAGCCCCTTCAGGAATATGTCCGGGTCTTCAGGCTCAGAGAAAGGGCTCCAGTGTGAAGAGCTGTCAGACTCCGACAGATGCAGTGACATTTGGAAAGTAATTTGAATTACCAGAGGACCAGGGATACTGGACGGTTGGCAAAAATGTCTCCCCCGCACCTGCTGTCAGCACCAGTCAACCGCTGGTCCAGCTCCCCCAGAGAGGAACGCTGCCCTCACCTACGTTTTGGTGTCTTACAGAGTTCCATCATTTAGGCTGGCAGTCTGAGTGAGTTGCAGGCAGGAAATGATAGCCTGCAACTGGGATCAGCTGCAAAGAAGACTCTGGGGTTTTTAGTTTTTAGTCCAGCTCTGGTGTTTCTAGTTTCCTAGTAAAAGTAGGGCTTGAGATTTCCTTCAGGAACATCAGCACCATTGGGAGTTACCATCACCACCATCGGGGGATACCACGCCCCCAGCTATCCTCCAAGGTGGGCGATAGAAGTCCTATTTCAAAGACGAGAAGCAGAGCTTAGATCAGGTATCTTTTCTGAGGTGAGACAACTGGAGACTGGTGCCTCTGAGATTAGCACTCAGGTCTGCTGGCCAGACTCAGGACATCTGCTTCCTATCTTGTCACTGGGTCTGGATGCCATGCTTTGTGCCTCAGTTTACTTAGATGTCCTGACCTCATCCTATGTTTGTCTGGAAGCACAGGAGAGGAAGTCTGGGGCTTGTTGGGATGGTGGCAGGTCTTGGAAAGTAGAAATCAAGGGCAGACTTTCACATAGATAGGTCGGGCAGCATTCCTGTGATATTTGGGGGCACTTTCATGACGCTGTTGGTCTAGAATTACTATTTCCTCGTATCCTCTGGGCTGCCTGGAATCCCTGGGGTGCAATTGGAATACTTTAGCTTTAAGATTTTTTTTTTTAAGGTACAAAGATATAAATAAGTCTAGAAAGGTACTAGTTTAAGCTGTTACCATGTATTTACATCTTAGGAAAAATGAGTTTCTGTGATTTTTTTTCCCCCTGGAGAATGAATTTTTCTTGGAGAGGGAGGTATGTGGAAAGAAAGTTATGACAAACCTAGACAGAGTATTAAAAAGCAGAGACATTACTTTGCTGACAAAGGTCTGTCTAGTCAAAGCTATGGTTTTTCCAGTAGTCTTGTATAGATGTGAGGGTTGGACCATAAAAAAGGCTGAGTGCTAAAGAATTGATGCTTTCGAACTGTGGTGCTAGAGAAGACTCTTGAGAGTCTCTTGGATAGCAAGGAGATCAAACCAGTCAATCCTAAAGCAAATTAACCCTGAATATTCATTGGAAAGACTGATGCTGAAGCTAAAGCTCCAATACTTTGGCCACCTGATGTGAAGAGCCTACTCACTGGAGAAGACCCTGATGCTGGGAAAGATTAAGGGCAAGAGGAGAAGGGGATGACAGAGGATGAGATGGTTGGATGGCATCACTGACTCAATGGACATGAGTTTGAGCAAGCTCTGGGAGATGGTGAAGGACAGGGAAGCCTGCCATTCATGGGATCACAAAGAGTTGGGTTGGACTTAACGACTGAGCAACAACAATGTGATCTATCCTGGAGAATACTCCATATGTTCTTGAGAAGAATGTGCACTTTTCTGCTTTCAGATGGGATCTGAACCTTATCAGTGTTGTATAGGAAACAGCTTTTTTTACTTGTAAGAACCAATTGTTAAATTATCAGGAATTTTGTAAGCTGGTATATATTGTGTTGGTATCTTGAAATTAGCCCATGATGGGAGTGTTTACACCCTGGAAATTCCTAAACACTACAAATCAGAGTTCTCTATCCAAGAGAGCCAGTCATTAAACATTCAACTGGCACTCTACTGGCAGCAAAGTTCTGAAGAGCACAGACAGCTTGGGAAAGGCTGGATGAAGAAGACTAAGGAGAGAAGATGGTGTAAGTGAGATAGAAAAAGGAAGAGACAGCAACGAGTCATCTGACAGTTAAAAGGTCATGGGGTCCTTCTGAGAGCTTTCCTAGGGGAGAGGTGCACAGCATCCCTGGGGTGGGCCACAGAAGTGATCACCAAGATGATCAGCTCTAAGAAATGTGCGCGTCTTACTCCAGCTTAATGTGTGCCTTACTGCCTCACAGAGCTTGCTGCCAATCAACCAATTAGTGGCTAATTTAATTTCGTCATCAGGGTTGCAGCAGAAGGTTTTCTTACTTGCTATGAGGCCTGCCAGGGCTGTACAAGCCTGCCCATGTGTCTCTCAGTGACATCCTGGCCTGCCTGGGGGCCACGCATCTTCAAGGAGAGAGAGGCCAGGTTGTCTGTATCAAATCTGCCACCATCCAGCTGAGTGACCTCGGATAAGTCACTTGTTCTCTCTGGGCCGAGTTCCTCACCTGCAAGATGAGGAGTTGAACCTGGCAACCCTGCAGGTCCTTTTCCATTTCTGGGCTCTCTGAATCATGTCCCTCTACTTTCTCTTATGATTTACTGCTGGCACCCCAAGGGAGACAGGCCATTTCCCTGTCTGATTTTTTGAGCTGTCATCTCCCGCAGGGCACTCACACGGCTCAGATACAATAGATGGCTTTGAGAACCAGAGTCTCTCCTGCAGGGAGGTGCCCCCTCTGAGCACCATCTGCTTATCTGAGACAATTGAGGAAATCCAACACTCAGTGCTTTGAATTCCTTCTTCGGAAATGGAAAGAATGCTGCACTCTTTTGACTGCACATAAAACTTAGCTTAAGCAACTGTGATAGGTTGAAAACAAGTCAGATTGGGATTTATGATCTATTTTACAAATCAATCATTCATTCTGGATAATGATGATTGGAAAAGACATTTCCATCATGAAATTAAAATAGGAGGCAATTTGGAATTCACCCTCAAACTCCTCCTCTCTCATCATCTACCTGATGGTTGCTGATGGGGGTCTACCATCTTTCTCTTCTGACTACTCCCTTCCAAGCTGGTCCTTTGTTACCCTTCTCCTGTGCCTGAGCAAGAGAATTCCAGAAAAACATCTACTTCTGCTTCATTGACTACACTAAAGCCTTTTACTGTGTGGACCACAACAAGCTGCAGAAAATTATTAAAGAAATAGGAATACCAGACCACCTTACCTGCCTCCAGTATGCAGGACAAGAAGCAACAGTTACAACTGGACATGGAACAACAGACTGGTTCCAATTGGGAAAGGAGTACATAAAGGCTGTATATTGTTACCCTGCTTATTTAACTTACATGCAGAGTACATCATATACTCATCCATCATGGGCTGGATGAAACACAAGCTGGAATCAAGATTGCTAGGAGAAATATCAATAACCTCAGATATGCAGGTGACACCACTCTAATGGCAGAAAGCAAAGAGAAACTAAATAGCCTCTTGATGAAGGTGAAAGAAGAGAGTGAAAAAGCTGGCTTAAAGCTCAACATTCAGAAAACTAAGATCATGGCATCTGGTCCCACTGCTTCATGACAAATGGGGAAACAATGGGCTCCAAAATCACTGCAGATGGTGACTGCAGCCATGAAATTAAAAGATGCTTGCTCCTTGGAAGAAAAGCTATGACCAACTTAGACAGCATTATTAAAAAGCAGAGACATTACTTTGCTGACAAAGGTCCATCTAGTCAAAGCTATGGTTTTTCCAGTAGTCATGTATGGATGTGAGAGTTGGACCATAAAGAAATCTGAGCACTGAAGAACTGATGCTTTCAAACTGTGGTGCTGGAGAAGAGTCTTAAGAGTCCCTTGGACTGCAAGGAGATCCAACCAGTCCATCCTAAAGGAAATCAGTCCTGAATATTCTTTGGAAGGACTGATGCTGAGTTGAAACTCCAATACTTTGACCACCTGATGTGAAGAACTGATTTCATGGGGAAGACCCTGATGCTGGGAAGGATTGAAGACAGGAGCAGAAGGGGACAACAGAGGACGAGATGGTTGGATGGCATCACCACTCAATGGACTTGAGTTTGAGCAAACTCCAGGAGTTGGTGATGGACAGGGAAGCCTGGCAGGCTGCAGTCCATGGGGTCACAAAGAGCCTGACACGGCTGAGTGACTGAAGAACAGCAACACATAAATATTTTTTCTCACGAACTTAACATTTTTAGATACTATAATATGACAATTCAAGAAATCAGATCTCCCTCCACCAAACTTTGCTTTTGTTGTTTGATTTTGCCATTGTTGCTGTTGTTGTTATTGTTACTGCTGTTGTTGGTTTAATAACTTTTCCAGACTAACTTTGTGAAACACATGTTCCCTGCAGTGTGTACCCACTGAAGTATTTGTTAGGTTTCCTGAGTGGTCAGCTAACGGTTAGTCACCTATTTCCTAAAGTACTTTGAATTAATGTTTTAAATTTTTTGATAAGTGGCTCTGTGTGCTTTGGCATATGCCTTAAATGCTCAGGAAACTTACAACTCTGTCTCAGCCTTAATTTCTTCCTTGCACAGGGTCTCAAGGACACCCTGGGGTGAGGTATTACAGACCTCTCTGATCTTTCCTGGGTACATGCACAGCCTCACACATCCTCACAACCTTCCAAATTCCCAGGCATATGTTATAGCTTTTCAAATCATTCTATGGTCATCTCATCCCCTGCTAAGCTAAGTCACTTCAGTTGAGCCTGACTGTTTGTGACCCTATGGACCTTATCCTGCTGGGCTCCTCTGGTCCATGAGATTCTTTAAGCAAGAATACTGGAGTGGGTTCCCATGCCCTCCTCTAGGGGATCTTCCCCACCCAGGGACTGAACCCGTGTCTCCTGCATTGCAGGTGGATTCTTTACCAGCTGAGCCACCAGGGAAGCCCAAGAATACTGGAGTGGGTAGCCTAACCCTTCTCCAGTGGATCTTCCCAATGCAGGAATCGAACCTGAGTCTCTTACGTCTCCTGCATTGGTGGGTGGGTTCTTTACCACTAGCGCCACCTGGGAAGCCCCTGCCACCCACTAAATCTTCCTTTTAAGTTTTGAACTGGGCTCTTGTTTTCCCAAACTCCTTTCACATCCCAAAACAGGATGTTACTTCTGCTGCTGATTATTATTATTACTTTAAAAACACCCTGGGGATAGGACTTTTCTATAGAGTGAGTTCTGAATCAGGGCGAATAACCATGTCTTGTTAATGGGGCTTTTTCAGGGAGCTGACAGGTCAAATAATGACAGTGCTCTGGAGATGGGGCTATTTTGAGGGGCTCCAAACCACTTCTGTTAGTTGTGAGACAGCTGGTTTTCAAGGCAAGTCCAAGCTGGGGAGGGGGAGAGACGAGCAAGTCAAGTTACACTGCCAAAATCCCTGCTGTTCTGATGGTCTTTCCATCTCTGCTGAACCATTTCATCCTTGACTATGCCCTTCAAGTGTTAAAAATGGATTAAATATACTCAGTAAGCAGAACATTGATCATAAATACAAGCACGCAAACAAACAAAAAAACGTCATTGATAGTGAGTGGCAAATAAGCCCTGCACGATCTGGATGGAAACTTTCTATCTTCAGGACTCTGGGTACCAGTCTTTTTGTTGTTTACATCCATACTTGTCAGTTCTCTAAGAATTACAGTTTAAAAAAAGCCACGTTATGTGCATAGTACTTTACACGTGCATTTATATCCATTACCTTATCAAAACTCACAGTAACCTGTGATTTTAGCTGAGGACATCTTGACCCCCAGATGTTAGGATGCCTCCAAGAGGTCACACAGCTGGGCTCTGGCACACAATCATGGCGAGATTCAGCTCGGAGGGTTTGACCCAGGTTCACAGCTCTCTCTACCACATGGCTTTCTTTGCTGAAAAAGGAGTGAAATTCCAATCAATCATTTTCTACTATTAGGAAAGCTGCTAAAATGGTTCATTGGGGAAGAGGAGTTGAAACGAATGGCCTAAGTGAGGTTTTTCCACACCATCTGTGGTTTTCTTGGCTTTGTGATGGGAAACTCCTGGACAATCCTGCTTCCCTTGGACTCCTCAACTGGCTCCTCTTCCAGTGGCTGCTAATGTCTGGTGTTTCTCAGCCCTTGGCCTGATCCTTTTTCCCTGTTGTTGTTCAGTTGCTAAGATGTGTCCAACTCTTTGTGACCCCATGGACTGCAGCACGCCAGGCTTCCCGGTCGTTCACTATCTCCCAGAGTTTGCTCAAACTCATGTCCATTGAGTGGGTGACGCCATCCGACCATCTCATCCTCTGCCGCCCCTTTCTCCTTCTGCCTGCAGTCTTCCCCAGCGTCAGGTCTTTTCCCATGAGTCGGCCCTTCGCATCAGCTGGCCAAAATATTGGCGCTCCAGCTTCAGCATCAGTCCTTTCAAAATGGATGTTCAGGGTTGATTTCCTTTAGGATTGATTGGCTTGATCTCCTGGCAGTCCTAGGACTCTCAAGAGTCTTCTCGAGCACTATTCAAAAGCATCAGTTCTTCGGCACTCAGCCTTCTTTATGGTCCAGCTCACATCTTTCCCCCTAGTAACCTTCTTTCCCAGAAAGTGGACCTCTTTCTGGACCTTCCCCAAAGACTCCAAATCCACTTCTAGCCTTAGGGGCCCTGTTGAGTTCAGTTCTAAGGGAACCCCCGCTTATTGGGTATTTTCTTTTAGAAGCTCATTCTTAGGGAGTGAGACTCAGCTCTGTCCTTGAGTCCAGTAATTCTAAGTCACTGAATATGCATGGTGTGGGATCAGGATTCAGTCCTTGTAGGAGCACTCACTGAGATTCTGTCTTTGGGGCAGGGACAGTTCACATTCTGTCAACTCCAGTGAACTTCAACAACTGACAGTGTTATAGACTCGTGGGCTTCCAGAGTTCTGAAGTCACTGATTTATGTTTATATATTTATTTATATGTGTCTAGTACTTTGGTCACCTCATGCGAAGAGTTGGCTCATTGGAAAAGACTCTGATGCTGGGAAGGATTGGGGGCAGGAGAAGGGGACGACAGAGGATGAGATGGCTGGATGGCATCACTGACTTGATGGATGTGAGTCTGAGTGAACTCTGGGAGCTGGTGATGGACAGGGAGGCCTGGCGTGCTGCGATTCATGGGGTTGCAAAGAGTCAGACATGACTGAGCGACTGAACTGAACTGATATTTATATTTACATATAAATATAAAACAATGACAATTTATATATAAGTATTGCATATTATACAGCACATATATTATTATGTTATTAATATATATACATGCAAAATAACAGCATGGGCCTTTTCCTACAGCATTAGCAAAGCCAAAGTGGGTCTCTGGGTTTCATCTGTCTGCTGCAGAGAGAGATGATTCCTCTCTGTCTGCCACATCCATCCAGGTGGCGCTAGTGGTAAAGAACGCGCCGGCCCATGCAGGAGATGTAAGAGACACGGATTCCATCCATTGGTCTGGAAGATCCCCTGGAGAAGGAAATGGCAGCCCACTCCAGCATTCTTGCCAGGAGAAGCCCATGAACAAGGGAGCCCGGTGGGCTACAGTCCGTAGGGCCGGGAAGAATCAGACACAGTTGAAGTGCCAGGCACGCACCTGCTGTGTCCACCTAGGGGTCTAATTTTCTTCCTCACACCCTACCTCACAAAACGAAACCTCAGTGTGAACACTTATCCCCTCTACTTCTGGGAGCTAATTTGCATTTCAGCCTTCAAGGATTTTGCCCACTTTGGGCATCTTAGTCTGTGAGGTCCCAGAGGCTTGGGACAATGGCTAGTCAACAAATGTCTGCTGAACGGATGAGTCTTTTAAACTCATTTTTGTGCACAAAAGCACACGGCCATATGCCATTGACCAATATGGTTTCACAGATGCTTCTAATTGTGCTCAAGGGGAGTTTAAGTCTTGGGTGCAGGGTCTTTGCAGAAAAGGCAGAAGTGTGGGTGGGTTTCTGAAAGGTAAAGTTTGACAAAGAACACTTGTTCATGTTCTGCTCAGGTGGGTGAGCTTAGAAATTCCCTGTTCTTTCCTGGCATTTAGTCTCTCTTCTGTAAAAAGGTGGGATTAAATGAGATGCTCTCCCAAACCCTGGAGTTCTCCCACTTTATATAAAGGAGGAGAACAGCTGTCCTGACTGTGGCCTGGAGAAGGTCAGTGCACAGCCCTGTGTAACTCCATCCCTGACTGTGGCGCAGCCACAGAAGGTTTCCACAGGGTTAGTTGAGTGCGCTGAGAAGTCGGAACATCGATTTCTGGTCTAGTTGCATGATTTTCTCCAGTGCCTTTTCCTTCCCCTGCATGGAGGGCCTGGAGGTTTCAATAAAAGTTATGTTTTACTTTGGTCTTGATGGATGAATGCTTAAGCCTGTTCTGTCCCATGAGGTGTGTTCGTATAAGAGGAGACTCCTTATAGAGAGGAAGGGTGCAGGACTTGAAGGAACAGTTCTCCAAAAGTTATAAAGACTGGGTGTGAGGATGTGGAGGAAGGACCCTTCCGGAATCTTCCCAAATCAAGTCGTGTAAGGGACCGATGACCCGGCCAGCCCATTCCTGACGCCTTCCCTGGGCAAGAGCGGGAATGCTCCCCAGGAAGGGGTGGTGTCAGCCCGGCTGGATCCTCAGCCCCCTTGGAGTTATTAAAGCCCGACCTTCACCAGCTCAGCCTCCCTTGCCTCCTTTCTCCTCTTGCTTCTGCCCACCCTCCACCCCCAAAGCCAGTCTGACACTCGTTCTGGGAGCAGAGGGCATTTGGCGCGGCTGCCAGTGGTTCCTGTCGCTCCTTGTCAGCTCCAATCGGCCTCGTTTTGTTTCCTTTCCACAGTCCATTAAGGGCTGCTCTCAGAAGCCTGGGTGCTTACCTGCAGCCCCTGACCCTTGGCCCCAGGTATCATGTAGCCTCCCTCAGCCCCCTGTCACCTTCTGAGGAGATGATTCTCAAAGGGGTCGAAAATCCTGAGATGTTTATATATATATATATATATATATTTTTTTTTTTTTAAAGTTAATTCTGCAGACTGCTGTGTTGGTGACATTTCCTTCAAACTGCAATAACTAACCTGTCACAGCCCTACAAATGCTGACAATACAGCACCATGTGGGGTTGACTTAATAAACCTCATTTACATTCATTTTGATTCACTCAGGCGTTGAAAAACATTTCACAGGAAAAACTAGGAACCTCTCCAAGACGACATGATGTTTGCTGATACGATATGAACAGACTTAATAGGCCACATATATGAAAACATGCATTTCTTAGGTTATTAGAAAACTCTGTAGGTTTTTTTTAAATATGCATTTAAAAATTATTCCTTTGAGAGCTGGGCCTCTAAGCAGTGAAATGTGTCTAAATTTGCAGAGTCTTTCTTGAGTAGGTGGATCAGAGCACAGTTAACCCTCGCCCTTGGCTGTGAACTTGGGCAAATTCTTACCTTCTCTGTATGTCAGGTGTTTCATCTGCTTAATGGGCATTTTAATGATAGCTGTTTCCCTAATTGTATCAGTCAGTTACTGTTGCCATGGCGCTGCATAACAAGCATTCCTGAAATTTCTCACTTGCAGGTTTGTAGGTGTTTGTGGTTCTGTTGGGGCTGGGTAGGATCAGCTGCACATGGTTCTCGGCTGAGGCTTGGGTTTAGGCCTGCTCTGCATGTCTTTCCATTCTCCTTGTATCAGTTATTACCTGGGTATGTTTTCTGAAGGTAGGCTACAAATGCACCCAAGCCCAGATGAATCACGGGAACACACACACAGCCTCTGCTCCTGCCACGTCTCTTTATATTACATCGGCTGAAATAAGTCACCTGGCCAAGTCCAAAGTCAGTGGACATGAGGTGTATTCTCCCTTTTCTCTACTGGGAAGCTCTTCAAGACACAAGAAGGGAGGAAAGAGTAGAGAAGAGGGAATAGCTACCACCCTATCTCACAGACACCTTTGGGGGAAAAAACAGACAAGGTATTTGAGAGCTCTGTACATTGCTAAGTCAGGCAGGTGCTAAGTCTTGGGTGATAGTTCTACCTGGGCATGCTTTCTTCCAGTGTGATTATTCTCTGGTTACCTGATGTTTGTATGTGGGCTTCCCTCCCTCTCATCACTGGATCTCAAACGCCGTCATCCTGTTTCATGCTTTCCTTCCGCTCAGCTGCCACGTTGCATCAGTATTAAGGAGGCTCTCCAGACATAACCTTTTATCTTCCTTTTTCTCTTTCTCTGCTTCTCAGTTTCAGCCCTTTCTTACTTCTCATCTCTTTCCTAAAATTTAGTTCCTGACTGACTTCTCTTAACCCCAATGCTCTCTACTCTCAGCCATCCTAAACACCACTACAGATTCATTGCCCTGTGGTATAGCTTTCAGCACTACCACCCTCCGCCTTAGGGTGGATTTCCCAGGTGCAGAGGCAGAGACAGGGATTCTTGTGCAGCTGATGTACTGAGGGTGCCCTCAGAAGCAACCTTTTAGGGCGATGTGAGAAGCAACAAACCGCAGGGGAAGAAGAGTGGCCGAGGTGTGGTTTCAGGACAAGCTCAGCATCAGCCTCATTGTCCAGGGAGCTCTGGAGCATAAATTGCTCCAAGGAGGCAGTTCCATGTAGAGGCTGAAAGACTGGGCTGCCGACTCCCCCTTGGAGTTCATGACTGGCCGCAGGCCATCCCTGCCCAAAAGCACAGGAAATGCTCTAGCAGAGCATCCTGTGGTGAGCGCTGCTCTGCGCATGTGTAGAACATAACTACCCAGTGCAGAACCAGAAGGACTAGAAAAGAGAGGGCAGAACCATTCCTGGAGCCCACACAGGGCCGGGGTTACTTTGTATCCCCATCTAACCATTTTCCATATTTTTGTTTTCTGCTCTATTATCTAGGGAATTTCCTTGAGTTTTAGGGTTGACAATTAACACACATTTAGTCATTTCAGTCATGTCTGACTCTTTGCAATCTCATGGACTGTTGCCTGCCAGGCTCCTCTGTCCATGGGGATTCTCCAGGCAAGAATACTGCAGTGGGTTGCCATGCCCTCCTCCAGAGGATCTTCCCAACTCAGGGATCGAACCCAGGCCTCCTGCATTGCAGGTAGATTCTTTACCGTCTGAGCCACCAGGGAATATTATGTTTCAAATATATAAGATACCTTTGTTGGTCTCAGAACATTCTTTTTAATTTGTCCTCTCTTTTAGTCTTAAAGAATGCTCAAACTACTGCACAATTGCACTCATCTCAGGTGCTAGGAAAGTAATGCTCAAAATTCTCCCAGCCAGGCTTCAGCAATACGTGAACTGAGAACTTCCTGATGTTCAAGCTGGGTTTAGAAAAGGCAGAGGAACCAGAGATCAAATTGCCAACATCCACTGGATCATGGAAAAAGCAAGAGAGTTCCAGAAAAACATCTATTTCTGCTTTATTGACTATGCCAAAGCCTTTGACTGTGTGGGTCACAATAAACTGTGGAAAATTCTGAGAGAGATGGGAATACCAGACCACCTGACCTGCCTCTTGAGAAATCTGTATGCCGGTCAGGAAGCAACAGTTAGAACTGGACATGGAACAACAGACTGGTTTCAAATAGGAAAAGGAGTACGTCAAAGCTGTATATTGGCACCCTGCTTATTTAACTTCTATGCAGAGTACATTATGAGAAACGCTGGACTGGAAGAAACACAAGCTGGAATCAAGATTGCCGGGAGAAATATCAATAACCTCAGATATGCAGATGACACCACCCTTATGGCAGAAAGTGAAGAGGAACTAAAAAGCCTCTTGATGAAAGTGAAAGAGGAGAGCGAAAAAGTTGGCTTAAAGCTCAACATTCAGAAAACGAAGATCATGGCATCCGGTCCCATTACTTCATGGGAAATAGATGGGGAAACAGTGGAAACAGTGTCAGACTTTATTTTTTTGGGCTCCAAAATCACTGCAGATGGTGATTGCAGCCATGAAATTAAAAGACGCTGACTCCTTGGAAGAAAAGTTATGACCAACCTAGATAGCATATTCAAAAGCAGAGACATTACTTTGCCGACTAAGGTCCATCTAGTCAAGGCTATGGTTTTTCCTGTGATCATGTATGGATGTGAGAGTTAGACTGTGAAGAAGGCTGAGCGCCAAAGAATTGATGCTTTTGAACTGCGGTGTTGGAGAGGACTCTTGAGAGTCCCTTGGACTGCAAGGAGATCCAACCAGTCCATTCTGAAGGAGATCAGCCCTGGGATTTCTTTGGAAGGAATGATGCTAAAGCTGAAACTCCAGTACTTTGGCCACCTCATGCAAAGAGTTGACTCATTGGAAAAGACTCTGATGCTGGGAGGGATTGGGGGCAGGAGGAGAAGGGGACGACAGAGGATGAGATGGCTGGATGGCATCACTGACTCGATGGACATGAGTCTGAGTGAACTCCGGGAGTTGGTGGTGGACAGGGAGGCCTGGCGTGCTGGGATTCATGGGGTCGCAAAGAGTCGGGCTTGACTGAGCGACTGAACTGAACTGAACTGAAACAGTTCTATACCTATTCGTCTTTTCAGATAACTCCCTTTTGGTTTGTTGGTGATTCCTGTTTTGTTTATGACTTTCCTTATGTGGCAGTAAAACTCTGTTGCCTTTCAGCTCCAAACCTACCTTGGATGCCCTGCTAGCGATGTAGAGCTCATCCTTGTCGGCTGACTCGATACTAAGCATTGTCAGCAGAGGGCGCTGGAGGGACACTGCAGGGGAAGGGGCTTCTCGTCCAGGTTCCAGCGCATACATTCCCTCCTGTGGGCTCCTGTGTCGTACAGGACACCCAGAGGAGTTCACCCCCAGCAAGCCTTGATGGCGCCTTTGCTGGTACTTTCCCTGTGAGTTCTCTGGGTGCTCCAGCTGGCCTCTGAGAGATGGCTTCAACAGTGACCACCATGGGCAGCTTCTAGACGCCTGGCCAACATTCCGACAGGCAGATTCTTGTGCATAAAGCTTGACACACTGGCACTCTGATGGAAATTTTCCTCCTTGCCAGTCCTGCCCTTTATTCTCTGACCAATAGCTCAGCCCAGTAACTGTGGACCAGTTCTGACTCAGGGCAACTTAACAAACCTCTTCACAGCCTATTGGTTTCCAATCTTCAGCATGGCCTGAATCTCATAGCTGAGCTCCTTGGTGATAGTAACTGATCAGTGTTACTTGGAACAAAATACAGCAGCCTACTAAGTATTTTTTGATCCATATCCCAGAAAAGCTGCAAGTCTGGCCTAAACCCTGGCTGGAGTCACCAGTTTTGAGACCTAAGTCAGTGAACAGACCCAGAGCCTCTAGACTGCAGGTAACACTGGGTCCCTTGGAGGAAAGCCATGATTTCATAAGTAGGCACTCTAAATGTTTTCCCAGCCTAAACCAAAAGGACCTATGGCTATTTACTGCTGTGGCAGTACAAAACCCAAACCTTCTGAAGATTGCTAGATGCGAGCTATGAATGGACTCTAACTCCTGGGCATCCAAAATGCACCTCGACCCACCAATCAAAGTGGAGGCTCTGGCAATGAACTAAGAGATGGAGGAAAAGGAGGTGACAGAGGATGAGATGGTTGGATGGCATCATTGATTCAATGCACATGAGTTGGCTCAAACTCCGGGAGATAGTGAAGGACAGGGAAGCCTGATGTGCTGCAGTCCACGGGGTCACAGAGTCAGACATGACTTAGCAACCGAACCAGAACAACACAGGGGCACCCAGCTGTGAGTTATTTTCTAAGATCTTGAATGTGTCAACTGTTAGGCAGAAACTTGGAAACTGGAAGTATCCCCTGCACTGGCTCCCGGACCTGTGGGATGAGAGTCATTACGACTGGAGGACTAAATAAAACTCCCTGGAACTCCTCCACACCAAGGTGATGCATCAGAAACAATATTGCCTCTCTGGGAGGATTTCAGAGTCTATACCATCATCCAACCATTGAAAGAAGCAGGAGTGGGGGTACCTGTTGTATTCCCATTTTGCTCACCTACTTGGCCTGTGCAGAGGCTGAATGGATAGTGGAGTAACTGTGGGCTGTCATACACTGAATCAAGTGGCGATGCTAGGGACAGATGTTTGTGCCTTTTACTGGAGCAAGTCAGTGCAATTCCTGGCTTTTGGTATGTAGGTATTGATGTGGCCGATGTTTTTTTCTCCAAGCCAACTTGAAAGGACCACCAATAGCAGTTTGCAGTTTCTGGCAATGCCAGCAGGCCGTCTTCACAGGGCTGCCTCAGGGCTGCCTCAATTCTGCTCTCTGCCATAGCAGAGTCTGCAGAGATCTTGGTGATCTTGACTTTCCACAAAACATCTCAGCATTCCACTTCATTGATGGCATTACGCCCACTGGATGATGAGCAGGAAAGTAGCTGGCATGAGATGTGTTGTGTGTTATTCCATTGGCTGGTTTTGATCAGCCCTATGGCCCCCTTTGCTGGGGGTGGGGAGGAGGGGGTTCTTGTTGGCCAAATGGGGACACATTCTGGTCCTGGGAAACCAGAGAACTTCTCTGGCATCCAGTGGACTGCCACCACCCCTTCTCTTTTTAGGTCTGAATTCCAGCCTTGAGGAGGGACCTCCTTCCGTGTTTTTGCTTCTGTGAGCACCTCCCTCTGCCCTACTCCAGCAAACCTTGGGTATTCTTAAGTTTTCTCTTAATCACCACCATTGCAGATCATTCCTTGTAAATAATTACTTACATTAAACAATGCTTTTTCAAATTACTGTCCTTGTTCTTCTGACTGGATTGTGGTTAATATGCTTATTTCTCAAGAAGGATATGCACTTAGATAGTTAAGATGCACATCAAAGGAATAAGTTTTTACTGAGTCCTAGTTCGGCGCGTGAGATCTAGTTTGCCAACTAGGGATCCAACCTGGGCCCACTGCACTGGGAGTGTGGAGTCTTAGTCACTGAATTCAGTTCAGTCGCCCAGTCGTGTCTGATTCTCTGCAGCCCCATGGACTGAAGCACACCAGGCTTCCCTGTCCATCACCAAACTCATGTCCACCAAGTTGGTGATGCCATCCAACCATCTCATCCTCTGTTGTCCCCTTCTCCTCCTGCTTTCAATCTTTCCCAGCATCAGAGTCTTTTCCAAGGAGTCAGTTCTTCACATCAGGTGGCCAAACTGTTGGAGTTGGCAAACTAGATTGCACGTGCCGAAACTAAGACTCAGTAAAAAATAATGCCTTTGATATGCATCTTAACTAGGTGCACATCCTGTTTGAAAAATAAGCACATTAACCACAATCCAGTCAGAAGAACAAAAACAGTAATGATTTGCCTTGCAAACGAACAGAGATCGTTGTGTTGTTTTTGAGATTGCATCCAAGTATTGCATTTCGGACTCTTTTGTTGACTGTGATGGCTACTCCATTTCTTCTAAGAGAGTCTTGCCCACAGTAGTAGATATAATGGTCATCTGAGTTAAATTCACCCATTCCAGTCCATTTTAGTTCGCTGATTCCTAAAATGTTGATGATCACACTTGCCGTCTCCTGTTTGACCACTTCCAATTTGCCTTGATTCATGAACGTAACATTCCAGGTTCCTATGCAATACTGCTTTTTATAGCGTCGGACTTTACTTCCATCAGCAGTCACATCCACAACTGGGCGTTGCTTTTGCTTTGGCTCCATCTCTTCATTCTTTCTGGAGTTATTTCTCCACTGATCTCTAGTAGCATATTGGGCACCTACCGACCTGGGGAGTTCATCTTTCAGTGTCCTATCTTTTTGCCTTTTCACACTGTTCATGGGGTTCTCAAGGCAAGAATACTGAAGTGGATTGCCATTCCCTTCTCCAGTGGACCACATTTTGTCAGAACTCTCCACCATGACCTGTCCAACTTGTGTGTCCCTACATGACATAAACCACTAGTGAAGTCCCAAGATACTTATTGTTAGCATTTTTTTCTCTTGTTTGAATTTAATCCATTACTTGTTTCTAATGTTATATATTGAATCCTTTGCTTATTTATTTTTTATTCTTTTACGTTTCTAATAAATTTAATTAAACTTATAAGCACTAAGTTTTGCACCATAAATTTTGCCATGTTTTCTTAATTACTTACCTCTAAATATTTATGGTGTTCATGATATCCCTTTTAACTCAATAATTATTTAGTAATATACTAAAGTTTCAAACACAGGGACTTTTCAAAACAAAGATTGCTTTGTTATTGATATCAGATTTTATTGCCTTATGGTCTAAGAACTCAGATTGTATTTTCTGACTTTTTGGAATATGCTGGGTTTTGCTTATGGCCCAGTATTCTATTTAGACTTACGCATGCTCCATGCGTGTTCAAAAGAGCACAGATTATCTGTTCATTTGGGGTAGACTCTATTCATGTTGAAACTTATTATTTTTGTTGTTCAGACCGTCTGCATCTTCATTCATTTCTTATCTACTTGATCCGCTGGGAAGGGCCTTTGAAGTCATCAGCTACAATTGTTGATATATTTCTTTCCCTACTTATATCAGTTACTCCTTTCAACAGTCTGAGACTGAGTTTTAAGTGTCTTTAGGCTCAGACTGGTTACATCTGTTTGCTCTATTATTCCTTCACCAGCCTACAGTATCTTTTTTATCCCTTAGGAATTTTTGCTTTAGCTTTAAATTTTTTTTCGCCTAGTACTGAAAGTGCTAACTCAGATCTATCTATTTTTGTGCATGTTCCTGAGGTATTCTGCTTTTTAGAATTCTACATTTTCAACTTTTCTGGTTTTTGTTGCTGTTATTAAGTATGGTTTTTTTTGATGGACATTCTATTCTGGATCAGTGTAAAAATCTAGTCTGAAAAATTTTATCTTTAGATCGGTTAATTTTTCAGTTTTCTAGGGCTGCCATAACAATAGACCACAGTCTGGGTGGTTTAAACAACAGAACTGTATTTCCTGGCGGTTCTGGAAGTCCACGGTCAAGGTGCCAGTAGGTCTGGTTTCCTGAGCCTCTCTCCTTGGCCTGTAGATGGCTGCCCCTTGCTGCGTCCCCGCGTGGCCCTTCCTTCGTGCTTGCATCCCTGGTGTCTCCCTGGGGCCTAGTCTCTTCCCTTCATAAGGACACCAGTCAGGCTGGGTGATTGTTGTTTGGTCGCTCAGTTGTGTCCAACTCTTCTGTGACCCCCTGGACTTTAGCCCGCCAGGCTCCTCTGTCCTTGGGATTTATCCTATAAGAACACTGGAGTGGGTTGCCATTTCCTTCTTCAGGGGATCTTCCCGACCCAGGGATCGAATCAGAGTCTCCTGCATTGACAGCCACCAGGGAAGCCCCCCAGGTTGCTTTACAGCCTCAGTTTAACCTAATTATTTCCTTAACATTCTTATCTCACAATACAGTCACATTCTGAGGTCAGCGCTCCAGTGTACGCCTTTTAGGGAAATGCAAAGTGAAAGTGAAAGTTAGCCACTCAGTCGTGTCTGACTCTTTGTGACCCCATGGACTGCAGCCAACCAGGCTCCTCTGTTCATGGGATTCTCCAGGCAAGCATACTGGAATGGGTTGCCATTTCCTTTTCCAGGGGATCGTCCCGACCCAGGGATTGAACCCACGTCTCCCACATCGCAGGCAGATTCTTTACCCACTGAGCTACCAGGGAAGCCAGGGAAACGCGGTTGCATCCCTGACAGCGAGTTTAAGCCATTTCTATTTACAGCAGTAACAGCTATAGCAGGATTCATCATGTCTTACTTATTTTCCATTTCCTCTGTTCCACTCCTCTATCCCCTTTCCTACTTCCAGCTCAGTATCTTTTATCTTTCTTTAATTCTGGAAAACATGTCTTTTTTTTTTTTTAAACCAGAAGACATAGTCTGCAGGGATAGAGTTTATCAAAAACAAATATGCACAGTTTGAATGCAATTAAAAAAAAACACAACCAAAAACACCTCAGACACTCACTACCAAAACCACCGCCCCCCCCAAAAAAAGTAGAGTATCAGCAGCCGGCCGGAAGCACCCTGAGCGCTTTTCATGCCACAGTCTGCTCCTTCACCCCACAGAAATGATCACAATTCTCTATTTTGTTTTAATCAGTCTGTTTTATAGTTCTTTTTAAACCTTTAAACTAAATATCTTTTTAAACTAAATATGTACCCCTCAACAACATATTATTTAGTTTTGTCTGATTTTTACCTTGATACAAGTGAAAATAACACTCTATTATTTTCCTTAAATATATGTGCTTATTTTGGTTAGCGCTGTGTTTCTGAGATCCACATATATTAATCATTAAAGCTGTAATTCCCTCCCTTCCACTGGTCTATATTCCATTGTAAGAACGTCTCACAATTTATTGGTTCTCCTGTTGATGGATATTTGGTTTTTTTTTTTCCCCAGGTTTATCCTATAAAGGGTAATGCCACCACCAACATTCTTTTACATATCTCCTGGTACATGTGTTTGAGAATTTCTCTAAGATATATGCCTAGAGGTAGAATTACCAGGATGTCAATTACATGCATGTTTAACTTTACCTCGGCATGTTTAATACTGAATCGGTCGTACTGTTTGCATCCCACAGACAGTAGATGGGAGAGCCTATTGCCTCTGTCCTTGATAACACTTGACATATTCAAAATTTCCAATTTGGTTCATATCCTCATTATTGCTTCAAATATTTTTTTCTTCCTTTTCTGTCCCCTCATTCCTATTTGCAGTTATTGATAGTTCTTGGCTTTAAAAAAAAATAGTGTTTTCCATCTCTTGCTCCTTTCTGAAAAATTTTCTCACTTTTACTTTCTAGCTCTTTCAGTCACATTTTGGATGTATCCCTCATCAAAATTACTCCCTGCATTTCCCTCATTTCTACTCTTGTGTTTTCATAGATAATAGTCCCACCTGGCTCTTTCTTAAGGACTTCTTATTTCATAGCACTCAAAACTTCGCTATATCCTTAAGTACATCTGTTGCGACTATTTGGACTTCGTGGTCTGTCTGCTATAATTGCTTTGTCTCAGAAGGCGTATATTGCTCACTTTTGTTGTCTTTTTCTGGAGTGCAGTTGCTTTACCCTGTTGCATTAGCTCCTGCTGTGTACAGGGAAGCAACCTAAATGCCCATCAGCAGAGGAATGGCTAAAGAAGATTGATACATATAGACGATGGAATAGTACTCAGCTATGAAAAGGAATGGAGTTACACCATCTGTGGAGATGAGGATGGACCTGGAGACTGTCATACAGAATGAAGTTAAGTCAGGAAGAGAAAAACAGCGTCTCTTCCCTTTGTCGTCTTTTGTGAAAGTGACCTCGGGTGTCCTAGTCTGCAGGCCCGAGCTCCTTTGGCAAAGAGCTCAGGCTGCCCCAGACTTGTCTTCCTCCCTGAGTCTGCGGAGAAGGCAGGGGATGAGCCTCAAGGGGAAGAGACTCAAGCCCCACAGAAGTACTGCTGCTGCTGCTGCTAAGTCGCTTCAGTCGTGTCCGACTCTGTGAGACCCCATAGACAGCAGCCCACCAGGCTCCCCCGTCCCTGGGATTCTCCAGGCAAGAACACTGGAGTGGGTTGCCATTTCCTTCTCCAATGCATGAAAGTGAAAAGTGAAGTCGCTCAGTCCTGTCCGACTGTTAGCGACCCCATGGACTGCAGCCCACCAGGGTCCTCCATCCATAATCATTACCAGCTGTCCCCATGTTTAACAGGTAACTTCTTGGGTTAGTATCGTCTTTAAATTGTTGGAATGAAGCACCCTGGGTGAGAGCTGAGTGTATCTGTCTGTCTTACTCCTCACCCCAAGAGTATTTGGCTCCATCCTGACCTTGCTCAGACTTACAGGCAGCTTCCCAAGTAATTCTCCCTCCATTGTAATTATTTCAATGTTTCCATTTTTGACTCATTACCTGTTCTTGTTTCATGAATGTAGTATCTTTTCTTACTCTTTTGAAATGATATGTTATAGTTTTTATTCTTTTTTAATCTTTTCTCCTCTTTCTGACATTATTTTCCTTTACTCCAAGTTTCTTATTTCTGCTTTGCTTTAGTTTTGGTTTAGTCCCTTCCTCTTTGAGGATTTCCTCACATCTGGTAATCGGTGGATGTCAGTTCTTCATCTCCCATCAGTGAGGCTAACAGGAAGCTTTGTCTCCCTGAGGGGTAGGGTGCCCACGGACTGGTGGGTTTTCCTGTAGGCTGATTGGGCTACGACCCAATCATTTCATTTACAGACTCCTCCCCTCCTTGATGTCACTAACCACAGATGTTTTCCCTCAGGCCCATCAGTTTCCCAGGGAAGAATCCTTAAATATCTGGTGTAGGACAGAGCAGCTTGGCTGCCACCCTTTTGAGGGATGAGATGTGTATTGGGGGTTCAGTGTTCTGCACGTCAACTTCACCCAAGCCTCCAATAGTTGGCTACTCTCTTCAGCTGTTGCTCTTGTCCTTGATGTCACATTCAGCTTGTCTGATGTCACAAAGAGCAGCAGTTCTCAGACTTTGGCATTTTTGTTGTTTGTGTGCTAAGCTGTGTCCAATTCTTTTGCGACTCCGTGGACTGTAGCCCACCAGACCCCTCTGTCCATGGGATTTTCCAGGCAAGAATACTGGAGTGGGTTGCCAGTTCCTTCTCCAGGGGATCTTCAATCCAGGGATCAAACCCATGTCTCCTGCTTTGGCAGGTGGATTCTTTACCACTCAGCCACAAGGGAAGCCCAGACTTAGCCTGTATCAGAATCATCTCGAGGATTTGTTGACATACAGATTGCTGGGCCCCACCCCAGACCTTCTGATTCAGTGGGCCTGAGAATCAACATTTCTAACAAGTTTCCTGGTGAAGCTGAGGCTGCTGGACCCAGGGCCACACTTTGAGAACCATGGCTCTTAGGAACCCTTCAGACACCTGCTGTAGCAAAGAAGGGGCTTCCTGGCCACCTGGGTAGAAGAGGGCGTCTGTGAGCCTGATGGCTTCTTCTAAAGACTTTAAACCAACCCTTATGGTCACCCCTGCCCTACAGTTCAGAGCAGTTTGGTATCTGCTGTTCCTGTGCCTTTTGAGGCATATTGTGAAGTGGCCCGATTCTCAAGGCCTCTGGTCTTCTAGCTGCCAGGGTAGATTTTAGCTTTCTCTGGTATTCTATTTCACTGCTTCCAAAATTTTGTTGACGTCTCTTCTTAGCTGCGAGTTCCTCTCCCATTTTCTTTGTGGGTTTGCTGAACTTTGCTTTTTTTTTTTTTCCTTTCTTTCTGTTGTTGTCTTCATGTCATTTGTCAGAATCAAGCAGAATGAAATGTATGTATTCAATCAGCCCTCCTGTTTGCTCATTTTATGCCACCATCATCTCTCGCCTGGCAATAAATACCTTTTGCGATGATGAATGAATGAACTTTGACACACAGTGAAGAGTACACAGTCAGGAAGCGTGACATGTGATTCTGTTCAAGCTCATTGAAATGCATCTGCCTCTTGTTGTTCATATAACATCTCCTAAAGTTTTAGACGGAGATGCTGAATTATCGCTTTAAGCAACTTTCAGGGTTTAATTAAAGTGCAAGGTCTGACTGGCAGGGCTTGAGATGAATTTCACTGTCTCAGAGGGAAGCTGAGATGTGGCTTTGAATTAAGGGAATGAACGATTCCCAAAGAAGTAGTATCTAAGGTCACACAAAAAAATCTCGATTTATAAAAGGATCTCAATTCAAAAAGGAAAGGATGGGAAAAAATGGATGCCAATCTGTGGCATGTTCATTATCCTCAAGTATGGGTGTACTCCATTTAAAAAGTTGGAGGACTCTATAATGGGGTTGTGGCTATATCGCTGACCTTTAAGTTGATTTTGAAGAATCATTTTGTTGACTATTTAGTTGAAAGAAAGATTTCTGTGTCTGGAATTATCTGTGAAACCTAGGACTCGGTAAACTAAAGGAACAGTTTAAAAAGTTTTGTGCTCCTAAACATTGGGTATTCCCGGGCAATCAATTATCTGTAAGTTGAAGGATTTCATTTGCATGTAAAGGCAATTCACCGTGATACTGGCAAAATGGGCAATTGTTTTGTAAGGTGAAAATATCAGCTAAAAATTCTGAGTCACAGAATGGGCAAAAATAACATTCAGCTTTTCTGCCATCTCTTTCCACCCCCGAATAAAATGTTATTTTAACACATTTTATTTCTGTGATGAACTGTGACAAGTCATGTTGCTCCAAAAAGGACCAGCCTTTTCCCCACCACTCAGGGTGAGGATCAGTCTAGAGCAGCAAACGGCTTGGTGTTGAATTGGTCCACTCCAGCTGAACTCTTAAGAGGATGGGCCAGCAAAGAGCTGTTGAACTGATTTTTGTGGTTCCCTCAGTGCCTGTTTCTGAGGAATGCTTGTCATCTGCCCTCCATCCTCTGAGCCCATCTCTCTCAGAAACACCGCCTCTTTGGGTCTTTCTCTTTGTTCTTCTGAGGCAGACAGTGGCCTGGGGGATGCTGTGTATGGGTTCATTGCGGCTGTTAGTTTTTCATCCTCTGAGATGTTTGCAGTCAGACCCTCACGTTTCTAACTCGCTTTTCTCACTTCTCTCTCTCCTTGCTCCTTCCCCTCCTCAAGAAAACCCAGGGAAATTGACAAGCAGCAGGACAGGGGAAATTGAGCTATATTATTCCTCCTTCGGGAACTTCACTTTGCTGCCTTTATCTGAAAGCTATCATTTTCTACATCTCTTGGCAAGAGTTCTCATCGACCGCTGACCCCTAAATGCCTATGCTGATCAATAGTCCTGGTATCTTATTGACACGCTCATTGACAGCTCAAACGGAGCAAGGGAATCTGGAATGGCAGCCAATTGCAATCCGTTCAGGCTGCTTGAGGGGCAGGGGAGGCCCCGTGCTGATATTGACACTGTAAATGGAGACGGTTTACTTAGCGCTCGGGGAAGATGCATTTGTTAAGGAGACCGATAGATCTCATTACTATTTAAGGGCAGGGGCTCTTCTAGCAGCCCACGGGCAGGCTTACATCAACCCTCCCACTTGCAGAGCTGGAGAAATAAACCCTGAGTGATTAGTCCTCCCCCCCATGAGCAGAACCATCGGAGGGAAGTGAATGTCAGCAAAGGATAGAGCCAGGATTCGGCGATGGGGGGGCTGTGACAGTTAGAGCCTCAGTGCCTGTCTTGATGAGTGGCAGTTTCTATGTCTGGGCTCCTCTGTTTTGCAAAGGCAAAATCGAGAAATCATGGGCTTTCAGGGCAGGAAGGGATTTTGCCCTGGTTTTGCTATTCAATGCAGGAGTTCCTACATCAACAGCCCCTGAATGAGGCTACCCTGGAATTCGGTGGTCACCCTCAGTGACACGGGACTCTCAAACTCAAGAGCATTCCATCGCGTTGTTCAGTAGCTGCAGTAATTGGGAAGGTCTTCCTTCTTTAGGACCAAAAATCCGTCTGCTTATAGCTCCTGCTCCTTGCTCCTGGATGGACTGTCTGTCGCCTCACACGTTTGCCAGAGACACCAGCTTGGTTTTTAGCTTTCTACGTCCCTTATCCTGCCAACTCCTCACAAAGACATCTCCCTTAAGTCCACCCCCTTCTCCATCTTACTGAGAGTTTAAGCGATTTGCTCGAGGACAGAGAACTGGGCGCTGGGTGTACCTGACTTGAATTCCTTGGATTTTTGTTGTCATTGTTTTTTTTTTTTTCCCCACAGCACTGTCTTTCTGCCACACAGAGTGTCTGACCTGACTTTCTTTCCTTTATTATCTTCATGAACAACGTAATTCATTTCCGAAGAGTCACTTGCCATTTCTGTAGGGTGGCCACTCTGGTTCTCAAAAAAGAGCCATTTTATTCCTTTCCTTTGACTGGCCTCTGGTTCACTCTTTCTAACTCTGGCAACAAAATTCTTCAGCTCTTCCACCTCCCCATGTAGCACAGCTAAACCCAGCCCCAGGCTCACTCACAGTGTGGCCAAGCTGGCAGCTCTGCTCCCTTCTCCTGGCGTGGCCCTAGGAGAAGGTTGGTCCCACCTGCTTACCCATCTTGCTGTAGGAACAATGTGCTTAGCTGCTGAGTCGTGTCTGACCCTTGGCAACCTCATGGACTATAGGAGCCTGCCAGGCTCCTCTGTCCATGGGATTTTTCAGGCAAGAGTACTGCAGTGGGTTGCCATTTCCTTCTCCACTGGGGACAATAGTCTAAAACAAAGGCGGGACAGAGCTACAGCTGGTCAGTGATGCTCTCTACCAGGCCTTGGGGATGGAAGGCAGGTGCGTTCATGCCAGAGCTGGAATAGGAGTGCAGCCTGGGGTGTGCGCTTATGTGTCTCGCCGCTCTACTATCCGGGCTCAGCCGTGAAGGGGTGAAGGCTGGTGGAAGCTGGACACGGAGCGGCGTCGGGATGCTTGGCTGGAAATTTAACGTGACCCTCTTTTCTGGGTACCTGGTCCTTTGAGGCCTGGCGAGGATAGAAAAGCCCTGGATGGTCTCTAGGTAGCGGAGGCCTGTGGAGAATTTTGTCTACACAAAGGATTTTAAATAGAGCTGCCAGCACTTCTAGCCTTGGACACAGAGTAGAAGGAATTTTAGGAACCCCACTGGGACCACTGAGAGGCAATGGGGAGGGGCGAGGACTAATGAGTTGATGTGGCAGGGAAGCAGATTTCAAGGGAAAATTATTCTCAGGGGAGGGTCTCATGGAAGCTGCCTATGAATGGGCAGTATTGGCACCATTTTCAACGTTAGTAAAGTGAGTGAGCGTCGCTCAGTCGTGTCCAACTCTTTTGCAACCCAATGGACTGTAGCCCATCAGGCTCCTCTGTCCATGGCATTTTCCAGGCAAGAATACTGGAATGGGTTGCTGTTTCCTTCTCTACAAAGTTAGTAAACCATGGGTTTGATACCAGTTGTGAATATGCAGATATATTGATGTATTGTCTTCTAACTCAACTCTAACTGATTGTAGACGATTTGATTACGTGTTGGAAATCTATAAAAGGGCTGCACAAGGGCGAACACTCAGGCACGTGCTTTGGGCTAGAGCATCACCATCCCTCTTCCCACACCTAACTCATCTCCCTGCCCCTCAGCCTTTTCGCTTGCCACCTGATCATCACGCACCTCAGAACGGGATGATGCCATCTTCTTTCATTCTCTGGTGCCTGCAGAATAAGGTCAAAGCTCTCCACCATGGCATTTGTGACTCAGCACGGTCTGGCCCAAATTTATGTCCCAGCGCAGGACTCAGACAGCCTGCAAGGAAGTCACATTAAGCCGCTTGCTTGGCCCTGAACGTGTGAGCACTCCCATGCCTTTGCGCTTTTTTCTTCCTGCTCTGTTCTCTCCTGGACGAGCTCCTCCCCTGGCTTTTTTGGCTGGTTAAATTCCCATTTACCAGCTGGGTCTCTGCCCTGAAACCTTTCTGGATTCCTCTCGTTAGAAAGAACTCTGCCTTTGTGCTCCTACTTTATGTAGACACCTCCTAGCATGCTTAAGGCACCCCGCTGAAGACTGTGCTTAATTGTTTTTGCGTATCATTGCTAGATCCCTGAAAGGGAAGACTGATTCATCGGTCTTTATCTCTCAAGAGCCTTACACAGAGAAGGCAGCTATTATTAGAAGTGATGGGTAGGTTGCTGTTGTTCAGTGGCTCAGTCGTGTCCTACTCTTTGCGACCCCATGGACTGCAGCATGACAAGCTTCCTTGTCCTTCATTATCTCAGAGTTTGCTCAAATTCATGTCCATTGAGTTGGTGGTGCAATCCAACCATTTCATCCTCTGTTGCCCCTTCGCCTTCTGTCCTCAATCTTTCCCAGCATCAGGGTCTTTTCCAAAGAGCTGCATCAGGTGACCAAAGTATTGGTGCTTCATATATATAAAACCACCTTTCTGTACACCTGAAACTAACTATGCTTAAAAATATCTGCATGCCAGTTACACGGCCTTCCTTCGTTAACTGTCCTCAGCCATGAAACGGGGATACCAGTAGTCCCCACTTCAGAGTATAAAGTTAGACTATTCAGAATTAAAAGAGATGATGAAAGTTAAATGTGCCCCTGCATTCAAGTAAGTAACCATTTTTTAATGACTTTGTTATCATTATTGTTCCAGGAATAGATACTTCCGGCATGACCTGAATACACAGACACTATTTGATCCAATCATTCTCACAGTTACGAATCCATCTAAACGTAGGATCTGTCCCTGCATTCATTCACTTGTGTATCCATCCATCAGCAAGCACTTCCTGTAGGGGCAAGCCAGTAAGCAGTTTAGGTTTTTCGGGCTATACACTCTCTGTTACAACTACTAAATGCTGTCCTTATGGCATGAAAGAGGCAATGTATAAACTGATGGGTGTGGTTGTATCCTATTATAACTTAATTTTTAAATCTGGCTGCGAGTTGGATTTGGCCTGCAGTTCCTAGTTTGTTGGTCCCTGTTGGACTGTATTTCTGCTCACACGTCAGCAGGAGTTAAAAATGTTCAATAACCATCCTCACTGGTTGAGTGAGCCCTGGAGAAGAATCGTGTGTGTGAGAGCTTAGACGACTCTCTCTCCATCCTACTGGTTTCACTCTTGATCTGGAAAGAAGTTTAATGCTGATGTCCATCCAGGGAGAGAGAAAGACCCCGGCCCCCATGAGTCACTATTCTCTTTCTATAGCGGCTAGACTCCTGGTGTGAAGGCCAGAACTCCACCAGGCCAGGATGGGCTCCTGGGTGCGGACGCTCGTCAGAGATCTCCGGGACCACACCAGGAAGAAGGCGCTGTTGGAGGGAGCCTACTGGGATGGAAGCGTCTCTCTTCAGGGTGGAAAATGCCTGGTGATGATGGACTTTGTTTCCGGTCTCTGACTCTAGAAGAACCTTGTTCATCTTTCTAGGATGAAGTGCTTAAGTCAGTCGTGCCTGACTCTTTGTGACCCTCTGGACTATAGCCCTCCAGACTCCTCTGTCCACAGGGATTCTCCAGGCAGGAATACTGGAGTGGGTTGCCATATCCCAATTATTTCATCATTTGGTTCCTGGCCTTCATTAACCCACCCCCATGAACACTGATGCCCATGACTCAATTTCTGGCTTGCTGGCTTGTGCTCCTCTTTTGCTAAGTTCATCTCTGCCTTTCATGGACCCATTCTCTCTCTCTCGTGTCTTGTCTGAGGAGCTTCTGGATACCTGTCATGTCCCCATGTCATTCTCCTCTTTCTTTCCAGTCTCCCCTAATTCAGGTTACTTAAGAGAGGAGTGCAGCTGTGAATATTGGGGTGGGAGTGAGGAAATAAATAAATGCATGAAAGGGAATATTGAACTTCTAATGCACTATAATTACCAAATGATCCTATCTCTCCTGCGATGGGTCCCAGTGGGATTTATTGCCATATTAACAGTGGTTTTCCCACTGCATTACTTAATGAATAATGTCTGAGCTAATAACCCGCCAAAACACCCCAGTAACAACAACATAACTCCCTTCGCTGTAATTATTATTTTTTTTTCCTAATGTGGTGGTTTTTGTATAAATACTGATGTTTCTTTACTAGGTCCTTGTATAACTACTTGCTTAAATAATGGGCCCTATTAAATTGCCATCAATGGTACCATGCCATATGTTAGTATTATACTGATGTCTTCTCACTGATGGGCTTGGGTTTTTCAGGCTCTTTTAGGGCCCTGGGGGTCCTCCGCTCCTTCCCTTTCCTCTCTCCACCCACCCACCCCCTCATGGCCCCCATCCCATCCCCCCTACCTGACATTGATAGCATTGACAGAATCAGGAAGAGGGCCTCAGCTGTGCAAACACAGTACTTCTGTTTATTTTGGTAGCCTCCGAAATATTTGTTGAGAGTTATTCGAGCAGAAAGGCTGAATGGAGATCATTGCGATGTGTCAAATTAAGGAGTGCTTAATGCCTGCCTAATCTCTTGGTAATTACTGTTGTGGCAGCGGAAGGCTTCAGAGCCTGGTAAGAAAGCTAATGATAGTGAGAGGCATCAGCCTGCCTGGGCACCTATGGCACTGCTGCTCAGCACAATTAGAGGTCCTGCGTCGACCCGAGGGACAGAGGCTTTGTCACTGAGGAGACGGGATCGGCCTTCGGAGGGGAGGGGTCAGACCGCAGTGTCAGCCGGGGTCACTGGACAGGGGACTCCTTCAGCTGGGTGTCACTTTCCTAATAGTGTTCTAAAATGTGACAGCCAGTGCCTGTGTGTGTGTGTGTGTGTGTGTGTGTGTGTGTGTGTGTGTGTGTGCTCATGGATGTCTGACCTCAGGGTGTCTGGGGGGAGACAGACGGAGCTTTCTTCCCCATTTTCCCGTCTTTGTCGATCTTTGTGTCAAGCAGTCTCTCCACTTTGTCTGGTTCTTTCTCTTTGGCTTAATTTTCTTTCTTTCTCAATATCTGCTTTCTTTCATGCTCTTTTCCAGCTCTCCTCTCCCTCCCCCACTTCCCTTTTCCAGCACTCTCTCTGGCTGATCTCTCTCACGAGCATCTACCTCGATCCGTCATGAGTTTTTATGGAAACAGAGAATAGTCAGGAAGCAGGTAAGGAAGAAGAAAATAAAACCCTTAACAATACCCACAAACTCTGCCTACGGATGATGGAGGGGGGAAGAAATGGGAAGCCATCAAATTTACAGAGATACAAACTGGAAAACATGAAGTCTCTGACATAGGGATCTGTGGTGGAAAAGTCATGGGAAAGGCAAATTGCACTTCAGAGATCAGTGGAAATACCTTAATACTATACATTCTTAATGAAGCAGTTGAAACCCAGCCCCAGAGTTCACTGGGAGCCTCAGCGATCTGACAGTGGCCCTAAGAAGCAGTTCAGCCATGTGAGTTTTAGTCCCAGCTAGTATCACCCACTTGGAGAAGGCAATGGCACCCCACTCCAGTACTCTTGCCTGGAAAATCCCATGGACAGAGGAGCCTGGTAGGCTGCAGTCCATGGGATCTCGAACGGTCGGACATGACTGAGCGACTTCACTTTCACTTTTCACTTTCATGCACTGGAGAAGGAAATGGCAACCCACTCCAGTGTTCTTGCCTGGAGAATCCCAGGGACGGGGGAGCCTAGTGGGCTGCCGTCTATGGGGTCACACAGAGTCAGACACGACTGAAGTGACTTAGCAGCAGCAGCAGCAGCAGTATCACCCACTAGTCAGATGATTTTGAAAAAGCTATTTACTCATCTGTAAATTGGGGATGTACTTAGCTACCCGGGGCGGTGTAAGAATCAAAGGAAATGCTGTGAAAAGAGTAAAACGCGATGAATCAGTCAATCAGACAATTAAGCAAGGCATCAGCACAGATTAATGTGTAAGGCACTGATAACTGGGAGGCTCACAGCTTGGTGTAATCATGTACATCGTCGGTGCTGCTGGCAGAGTCAAGAGCCGATGCTCACAAGGGTTGGGACCATTTTGCACAGAGTGACTTGGAGGCAACGGACTCTATGCTCTCCTGGGTATTGCTCTAGCCACATTTTAGACCTCAGGAGACCCAGGCAAGTAGCAAGTACCTTCAGAGTCCCAGGTAGGGAAGCCCAGGGCTTGAGGAGAGATGGAGTCAGAAGGTAGGCATGGTTTTTAATGCCGGTGCAGAGGGGGCAAAAGATAAGGGAATCTGAGTTCCTTCCAAGGGGCTCTGGAGCATCCTGTCGGGAGAGGCCAGGGTGACAGGGCCTCTTGTTTTTGCTGATTTCTATTCTGTCACTGATGTCTGGGGCAGCAGAAGGAAGGGAATCTGAGGCCAATCAGTGCTTCTGTGGAATCTGCATCCTGTGTTGAAAGAGGATGCTAGAAACTGAGTGCCCTCAGAGATGAGAAATCATCTCACGTATGGAAGACCCCTAATCTGGTGGCGGGGGGCAGTGGGATGGACTGGGGAATTGGGACTGACAGCATATGTGACTAATGTGGCTAGTGAGCACCCACCGTGCAGCATGGGGAACTCGACTTAATGCTCTGCGGTGACCTGAACGGGAAGGAAGAGGGGATACATGTATACACGTGGCTGAGGCACTTTGCTGTACAGCAGAAACTGACATAGCAGTGCAAAGCCACTAGCCCCAGTAAAAAAGGCGCCTCATTAAGAAGGAAGGAGGGCCTCCTTTGGGGACAAAATTCTGGACTCTCAGGTGCAGAAGTGCCATTCAAGGCAACGTCACATTCCTTCGTTTCGGAGGTGAAGCTGAAGCAGAGGCTGAAACTGCTTTGTCTCCCAGCTTCTCCCTCTGAGGAGTCTGGTACCCAAAGGTCTCTCCCCAGTGAGTGTAGTGTGTATATATGGTGAGTATCTTTAGATTGCCTAATAGTCAGCTGAACAGACTTAGTTTTCCCAAAGGAAAGTTCTATTTGTAGACCTGTCTGTCTGAGCAGCTGCTGCGGTACCCGATTGGAGAGAATGTAGTCAGCTCAGCAACCCCGTAACTTGAGAGTTTCTTGGACTTCCCAGCAGGGCGGAGTTGAGCCCCTGCCCCAGCTGTGGTTGAACATTCAGTCTTCCAGAGGAGATGTGGAAAGGCTGGCCAGGGGCTCTACCCTCTGCTCCTGCTGTAGACTGTTTGCTGGGTCGGAGATGCTTCATGGGGACCGAATAACCTGGTGTCAGCTTAGTGGTCCTTCCCTGCCAAGGATGCCCGTCTTTTCCTTAGCAGAACGGGGGGCTGTGGGAGGTGAGGGTGCAGAATGAACCCAGCTTCTGCGACAAAGACAAGGCTGGGAAGGGCATGGAAATAGTGCTGGAGTCAGGTGGAGGGAGGCGGCAGGGGCGAGCAGGTCAACGGTGGAGGGGCACAGACAGTCTGAACTGTCCGGTTCCGTCGCAGAGCTCAGCAAGCAAGAGGTTCATCATTAACTGTCAGACGGCGGTTTTAATCAGCTCTGCTCCTCAGTGGAAGATAGATTTAATATCAAGGCACATTTTCAGAGCCATTAGTTTAATTATGACAGGTGTCTGCAAACTGGACGACTCTGCTTTCAGACCCGAGTGACAGTGTTTAATTCTCCAGACCCAGGGGACGCCAGGATACTGTACCAGAATGAGCCTCCATTAAAAGTCTAAGTGATTTTGGGTCTCCCCAGCTCCCCCCGTTTCTCCTTGCCCTCTTTCTTTATATTCTACCGTACCCATCAAAAGAAGGAAAAGGAGAGAAGACTGTGCTTCCTATAGAAGATAAAATAATTTAATTATTAATATTAATGTAATAATAAATAATAATTATAAAATAAAATAATTTAATTTAATACTCACCCATGAAAACTCAGCTCTCTCTGGGGCTCCTAGCATCTGAGTTCCTGATGCTGGCAGAAAGGTCAGGAGAAAGCCCTGGGCTTTTCTCTTGTAGCCTTTCCATGGACATTGAGCACCACGTCTGGGGTAATTGCCTGCTGGCGTCGTGTTTAGACAGAGCCTGCTAGCAGGGCTGCTCCCTGACTCAAGGGCTGGTGGGCTTTGTGCTCCGTGTGGGGGCCCTGGCAGTCAGGGGGCAGGGACAGAGCAGAGGCTGGCAGGGGGGCCAGCCCCGGGGTCCAGGGCACCTGCATCTCAGCCCGGAGCCTGGTCCCCATCCTTTCCTGGGATGGTCCCACGCATCTCCCATGCCACCCCTCCCCTCTAATTGACTGTCTGGGTGACCGTGGAATGGGCACATGTGTTCTTGAAACTTTATCTACAGGTGCAAAGGGTTGGGCTAGAGGAACAGGGCTTTTCAACTTCTTTCCATTTTGTTTAAACTCCCACTTGGTAATTTGGCCATTCTTCTGTTTGTTATGGCTCCATTTTCTTCAGAACTGATGGAGAAAATTCATCAATGTTTCATTCTTTCTGTTCACATGGAAATCATATCTTATTTATGAATTAATATCTTTAATGAATTAATATATTTAATATAGTTATTATACATAATATACATCTTGGTGTCCCCACTTTAATGCGGATAAAGCAGAGTCCTCTGGTGGCCACTGGGCTGTCCTCTTGCCGCAGGGAGGCACTCATGAGCCCAGGGCCCAAATCATCTGCAGAGAATAGTCTCTGGGGACCAGCCTGGTTTTGCTATGTGTGAGATGCTTGAAGCTGGGACCCTCCTCCCACGGGACTGTCTTCTCAGGGGCAGCTGACGGGGCTGGGGGTCAGGTGGTCAGGAGGCAGCAGGGATGAGGGGCCGTCAGGTTGGGGCTGAGGAACATTTTATTTCTCTGGTGTTCAGTGAGCTCTGCTGCATGGCCAGACGGAGAGAGATGTATAGAGAGAGACAAAGAGAGACAGAGAGATAAAGAGAGAGAGAGAGAGAGAAACCCGGGCTGAGCATCTGCATGGCTTCCCATGGAGCTACACTCACCCCGGTCCTGGCCACGTCAGCAAGGCAGCTCCCATCAGAAATTTGCCCAGCTTCTGCTTTCCTTACATGGGGAAGGTCAGACGAGGCTGACTTTCCTTGATTTTTTTTTTTTAACTACTCCTTTCAAAGTATAAACCACTCATCAATAGTCTCTGCAGACCAAAGGCAGCAAACGAGCTTCAGGAGGACCTGCTCTGAGTTTCTCAGGAGCAGCCCTTGGCTGTGTGGCTGTTGCTCAGTGTGGTAGTCGCTCAGTCGTGTCCGACTCTTTGCAATCCCGTGGATTGTATGTAGCCTGCCAGGCTTCTCTGTCCATGGGATTCTCCAGGCAAGAATACTGGAGTGGGTTGTCATTTCCTTCTCCACGGGATCTTCCCGACCCAGGGATAGAACCCAGGTCTCTCACATTGCAGGCAGATTCTTTACCATCTGAGCCACCAGGTAAGCCCAGGCTTCAGAATACATGAGGTTCCTTGGTTTGGCTCCCTTCCAAAAGAGAGAGTTTGGTGCAGAAAAAGTGACAGGAAGAATCTCTGGGCCTCCCTGGCCCCTCATTTCTGCAAGCTCTGCTCCCCCCAACACCCCGCCGACAGTCGCCCTCAGACCTACAGATCACAGTTGCTCTTGTTTTCCACTGAGGGTGGGTCTGCACACACCCTGGCGGTGTGCTTTCACAAGCTGACCTCCCTCTATGGAGCCTCTTAGGTTTCGTTTTAGTTACAAGTTGAAAGTTTGTGGCGACCCTGAGTTGAGCAAATCCATTGCTCTATTTTTCTAGCAGCATCAGCTCCCTCGGTGCCTCTTTGTCACAATTCAGTAATTCTCGCCGTGTTTCACTTTTTCATTATTATTGTGTGTGTGATGATGGATCTGGGATCAGTGATCCTTGATGTTACTACTACGACTCGTGAAAGGTTCAGAGAATGGGGAGCACTTTTTAGCCATAAAGTATTTTTAAATTAAGGTATGTACATTATTTTTTATATAGTATATGATGCTGTGGCACAGTTGTAGACTACAGGATAGTATAAACATAGCTTTTATATGCACTGGGAAACAAAACTGTTTGTGAGACACTTTATTGAGATATTTGCTTTATTATGGGAAGTCTGGAACCGAACCCACAACACTCCTGGGGTCTGCCTGCACGCAGTCTGGGTCAAGCTCTGGTCATTCCTTACGCTGAGTCCTATTCCCTCAATGAGATTGTCAGTGCACCCAGAGGAGGGCCATCTCTCTCTTCCCTTGCCTCCCCCAGACTCTGTGGCTCCTAGTATATTGCCAGGGACAAACTTGAGCACAGAAATACACCTGCAAGACAGAGCTGATTCTTTTTAGCAAACTTGCTATTAGTGGAGTATCTTTTACAAATCGTGTTTAAATGTTCTCTGGATGCCTCCTGGCCTGGAAATTCAGTTTAAAATTTTCAAGCTTCCATCAGTCCTAAAAGGCCCATAGAGTGTAGTCCTCCAGGGAGCATCCACGTACTTAACAGTGGAAGGGGCCTAGCAGTTTGGAAGGTATAGAATTGATAACTTACTTCTTTCCTAATTGTCTGGAATAGAAGCTTCCAGGAAACATGAGCAGAGAAGAACTTCCAGGTCTATAAATCTTCTAGACATAGTGGAATGGAACTCATGGTTCTAAGACCTTTGATGAATATTAAAAAACCATCTCTGCATAACCCTCATGTCCTGTGTAAGGAAAACCCAGAAAACAGTGGCCTTTTTCCGTTTCTTTGCTGGCCTCGTTTCTTAGGTACAAGCAGTTATATCTGTTTGTTTTATCTATAGACCCTGTCAAGAGGATGTGGTAATGAGTTTTGGACATTAGACAACCATACAAAATGCAGAATCCATGTAAAAATTATGCACATAAGATTCAACCCCAGGATATGAAAATCTGGCATTTATGTAGAAGGGATAATTTGCCACAGGACAGGAATTGTAACTCAAGAGCTGACAAACTGTGTGGGTTCAAAAGGGCTATTTATTTTTTAATTTGATAGCACAAACTCACAGGTTTGAAACAGCAATATCATATGATAATAGTTCCAAGTGACTTTACTTTCTAATTATAATAGATTCAACAGTGCTTTGTAGCTGGGCTCTATTTTTTTCTCTTTCTAAAAAGGGAAAATAGGCAGATTTATTTTTTAAAAGTGAACAGAGTAATTAGTTTAGTGACTAATTAGCTGAAATCACTGTGACTAGTTTACCTCACTGACAAAGCAGCAAGTTGCTTGGGGAGAAAGCAGGGTAGACATTGCTCAGAGCATTTCAGATCATGAAATTGTGCAGACTTGATCAGCGTGGGGATCATATGTATCACGATTCATCTGGAAATGAGTAAGTATGCAAAGGTTTTTAATTTTTAATTTTGCTTGTAGTTTCCAGGGGTAAAATCAAAGTTCTGGTTTTTTTTTTTTTTTAATAATGTTGCTTTAATTTCTGACGTACAGGAAAGTGATTCAGTTATACATATATATAATATATATATGTATATATGTGTGTGTGTATATATATATGTATTCTTTTTCAGATTTTTTTTCCATTATAGGAGACCTGAGTTCAATCCCTGGGTCAGAAAAATCCCCTGAAGTAGGAAATGGCAACCCACTCCAATATTCTTGGTTGGAAAATCCCATGGACAGAGGAGCCTGGCGGGTTAAAATCCTTGGGGTTGTAAAGAGTTGGACACAATGTAGTGACTAAAACAACAAGCTATACAGTAGGGCTTTGTTGTTTATTTTATTTATATAAAGTAAAGTGTACCTTTAGCATCAGTCCTTCCAATGAACACCCAGGACTGATCTCCCTTAGGATGGACTGATTGGATCTCCTTGCAGTCCAAGGGACTCTCAAGAGTCTTCTCCAAAACCACAGTTCAAAAGCATCAACTGAACTGAACTGAATGTGTACCTATTAATCCCAAGCTTCTAATTTATACCCCCCACCCCAAACCCAAGTTCTTCATCAGTTTTGGATAGCTGATACAATCAGGACAAAATCTGTGGGTTTCTCTTATTCATCTGCAGAAGTTGAAAACGGAGTACACCTTGGGCACCATGGGCACATGTGAGGACTATTAGCCCCAAGAAATGGTCTGTAGACAAAAGTGTCTTGTAACCAAATCATTTTGGAGAACACTGTGTCATTTACCTCTTGAATACTATCAGTATACACCACTTATGAAAGATCTGCAGTGTTGGAAGTCTGTTTCATTTTGTTTAACCAAGTGTTTCCCAATTCTCATTGACTGGGATTTCTTATTATTTTTTTTTCTTTTTGACAAAATGCTCACTAACAGAAACAGCTAATTAACATCTTGAGAGCCACACCATCTTGTGGTTCATGGATACACGTTTGATGCTTTCTGCACTCTCCAAAATGATATTAATTGCCTTTCCTTCTGATCTGTTGTATCATCCTCTGCTGCTCTTCAACTCCTAGGTCAGAGGCCTTATCCTTCTCGAAGTTCTTTCTTCAAATTGCCAGCAACACAAGCCTTTCCCATCCCATGGATATATTGATTATACCAAGAGATGTTTTACAGGGTTTCAGCCCTGAGAGACAGGGATCAAAGGATTGGGGTCAAAACTTTGTGGACTTTCTGCTTACAGTCTAATTAATATGATAAAAGCAATGACTTTTTGAAAGCCAAATGCGGGCCATTCATCAGTAACCTGCTTTTTTTTTTTTTTAAGTTTTGCTTCTAATAGTTAAGAGTAATATGGAACAGACGTGGTCAGTGGACAGTCTCTCGTGGATCTGATACTGGTTCTACTTGAGAGGACCTGTGTAATTTTCTCCTAAATCTTCAATATCCAGTATCCTCAGGTGTCTAACCAGAGAAGGTAATGGCAACCCACTCCAGTACTCTTGCCTGGAGAATCCCATGGATGGAGGAGCCTGGTGGGCTGCAGTCCATGGGGTCGCTAAGAGTCGGGCATGACTGAGCGACTTCACTTTAATTTTCATTCTCATGCATTGGAGAAGGAAATGGCAACCCACTCCAGTGTTCTTGCCTGGAGAATCCCGGGGATGGGGGAGCCTGGTGGGCTGCCGTCTATGGGGTCACACAGAGTCGGACAAGACTGCAGTGACTTAGCAGCAGCAGCAGCAGCAGATGTCTAACAATACAGAATCTCTCAAGCTCGTTTTGAGAATTCAGTGAGAAATTTGAGCACGTGGAGTTGAAATGTACAAGGTGTGATTTAGATGTGCAAGAAAGGAAAATCTTTATTTTAATAAAGGAATTATAGTTTGTTCATGGGCTCTCAACCTGCCTAAAGCAGATTAAGAGTTCTAATTCTGTCTTCATGCGTGTGTGTGCTACATCGCTTCAGTCGTGTCGGACCCTTTGTGACCCAGTGGACAGTAGCCCACCAGGCTCCTCTGTCCATGGGATTCTCCAGGCAAGAATTCTGGAGTGGGTTGCCGTGCCTCCTCCAGGGGATCTTCCTGACCTGTGGGTATTACTCTCAGCCAGATTCAGGTATTGTTATCTTGTGTGATGTCCAGTTCCCTTGCAAGGATGGGCGAGTACCAGCTCATCTTTCTCCTGCTTCTTTCTATGTGGTCCAGGAAAGGAAGTCCTCTTCCGTGTGCTGAGGTCCCAGCCCCTGCTGTGAGCCGTCTCTGCCTCCTGGAAGCAGTTGCCCTTGGACCTTACTGCTGTCTCTGTTTCAAGCCCTTGTATCCTTGTCAGTCTCCTGGTCCCAACCCCAGGCTTCTTGCAGAACGTCAGTCCTCTCAGCACTCCTGGGTCCAGGGGAAGGTCTGAGTTGCTGTTGTAACTCACATGGTGGAGGAAGTCCCTCCACCTGGACCACTCCCTCTGCCCAGGCTGACGCTTACAGGACAAGAAACATTGACTCTGATGTGGTTTACAGGCTCTTTAGTGGTAGACTGCACAGTCTACTCTGCTTTGTTCGGGTATAAAGCTGTTTGTGAAATGATATTAAGTAGTTTATAGAGTCCCCTGAGGCATTCAGAGACCTGAGCTTGCATGTGAATGGCCAGGAACACTGAAGTCAGAAAATAGCTACATTATAGAACATTCTAGCAAAATAGTATTATGCGTGGGCACTCTTTTTGCTGGAAACTAGAGATAAGAGACTCCTTCACAGCTGCCTTAGAAGGCCTGGTGGCCTCAGGTGCCAGCTCACCATGCAACTCAAAGTCTCAGCATCTGACCCTGAAATCACATTGACTCCTCTCGCCCTCTCTCTTCTGTTGTCATTTAAGGGGGCACTTGCTTTGGCAGAACCTAAGTGTGAAAGTGAAAGGTGCTTGGTCCTGTCCAACTCTTTGTGACCCCATGAACTATAGTCTGCCAGGCTCCTCTGTCCATGGAATTTTCCATCAAGAATAGTGGAATGGGTTTTTATGCCCTTCTCCAGGGGATCTTCCCAACCCAGGGTTTGAACTTGGGTCTCCTGTATTACAGGCAGATTCTTTACCATCTGAGCAACCAGAGAAGACCAAGCCACATCTAAAGAGTTGGCTACAACTTAGTAACTGAACAGCAACAACAAGCCACATCTAAAATCCCAAATATCAGTGAGTTTAGAAATTTTAGATTTCCAGCCGTGGCAAATTGAGCAGGACCCAGGAAAGAGGTTGGAATGGGAAATGAGTTAGGCAATTCCCAGTATATGCAAAACTTGAGCCTTAATGGGGTTCTACTGGTGTTTCCATGTCATCTTGTCTCTCCCTTCCCCAACCCATTCCCAAGGCACTCACCCTGGGTCTTGTCCTCCCTACTTCAAACTTCCTTTTAGGACTGATACTTACCATTTCATGAAAGGACGTTGCCCTGGCAACATTTTCTCTATTCTTTTTGGACTATGCTTTACAACAAAACTTTATACCTTTCACACCTAAAGAAAAGCTTTTCTGATGGAGCATACAAAAAGAAATTATTCTATCATTCAGCAAAGCAAAGAGTCCAAGTAAAAACATCTCACTAGTTTGAAATGGAAGCTGGTCCATGATATCGGGAGCAGAGAAGGCTTTTCAGTGGGTAGAGGGTGTGGCAGAGACTGGCTCTGTGGGCTCACAGGAGGCCCACACACAGTTCTCAGGCTTCTTTGAAGGCAGGGAGGGTCCAGATGTCGGGATTCTGGCCTGGAGCTTGCACACAGCTGTACACACTACCCCTGGCCCTCTTTTTTGACCTCGTTGTTGAGTGGCTGAAAGGAGAGGTCCCAGCGGGGAGGCTCTACAAGATATCTGGAACCACAAAATGGAAGGCCCCAGATCTCCAAAGAAGCACATAGAAGACTTTCCACTCAACTCTTAATGGAACTATAATGTGAGTAAAAAGTAAATTACATATTTGTTAAGCCACTGAGATTTTTGAGTGGCTGCATCAGCAATGGTAAATTCTCTGATTAAATAGGGAGTGTAATGTCACATGTTCTGTCTGAATCTCAGTCTTGGAATCTAGCATGGGACACGGTGAAAAGCAGGTGCTCGATAAACCTTAACTTCTCTAGACAAGACCTAAATCATCAACAAGAACTGGGCACCAAAAGAGGTGGGTTTCAGATGCCTAATCAAACACACTGATGTGGAATTAGGGAGATCAGACAGCATGAAGAAGACAGAATGAACACCTGTGCACATCTTCCTCAGGCTCCTTATCTCATTTAGCTGGACCCACAGCCCTGATTTAGAGGAGGAAACAGCAACCCACTGCAGTATTCTTGCCTAAAGCATCCCACGGACAGAGGAGCCTGGTGGGCTACAGTCCACGGGATCACAAAGGGTTGGACACAGCTGAGTGACCGAGCACAGCCCCATTTGGTGTTAGTGGTAAAGAACCCGCCTGCCAGTGCAGGAGACATTCCCTGCAGGAATGTCTCAGGTTCAATCTCTGGGTCAGGAAGATCCCCTGGAAGAGGGCATGGCAACCCACTCCAGTATTCTCACCTGGAGAATCTCCATGGACAGAGGAGCCTGGCCCACGGGGTCGCAAAGAGACACGACTGAGTCGACTTAGCATGGCACAGCATGGCCCGGCACGGCCATGGAGTTGGTTCTGGCATTCCCACCGATGATCTACAGGGGTCTGAGTTTCAGAGAATTCCAGCAAATCGTCAAAGTTAAACAGCTGGCAGTGATCAAACTTGGATTCAAATCACAGCATTTTCACTCCAAAGCCTGTGGTTCATCACTATGCTTGTTTTTTCTCCAATTTTTGTTGGCGTATAGTTGCTTACAGTGTTGCGGTAGTTTCTACTGTTTAGCAAAGTGAATCGGCCATACTTGAACAGACACGCCCTCCCTTTCGAACTTTCCTTCTCATTCAGTCCAGCACAGGGCGTAAAATGGAGCTTCTTGCGCTGTATAGTAGGTTCTCATTAGTTATCTATTTTATGCACAGTATCAATAGTGTATATATGCAAATCCAAATCTCCCAGTTCCTCCTAGCCCTGCATCTCCCTTGGTAGCCATGCATTTGTTCTCTACGTCTGTGTCTCTATTTCTGTTTTGCAAATAAGATCACCTGTACCATTTTTCTAGATTCCACCCATGTTAATATATGATATTTCTTTTTCTCTTTCTGACTTACTTCTCTCTGTATGACACGAAGTCCACCCACAATGGCTCATTTTCATTCCTCTTCATGGCTGAGTAATATTCCATTGTATGTGTACACCTCATCTTCTTTATCCATTCCTCTATCCATGGGCATTTAGGTTGATTCTGTGTCCTGGCTGAAGCAAACGGTGCTGCAATGAACGTTGTGGCACAGGTATCTTTTAGAATTATGTTTTTCTCTGTCTCCATGTTTTGTCTCACCTGGGATTCTAGCATGGTTTGACCTCTCATGATATTTTAATTCCTGGAGGTCAGATATGTGCCTTACTTGCTTCCTGAGTGAATAGACATGTGCTTGGTATAAACTCAAAATATGCCAACTTATTGGTTGCTTTGTGAGAACTCTCGCAGATCTGAATTCAAGAAAACGTAGGCAGAAATGTCTTTTCCTCACCATTAGGTAAATCACAAAAGGGCAAGCAAACAGATGAGGTTTATATGAGCTTGTCTCAGAGGAAATAGGCTGCCATACTCACTCTGGATGTAAGACCATCACTCTTAGGTGACCCACATAGAGCAGCATCTCAGAGCCCTGAGACCTGAGCACTGTCTGTGAAATGGCATCTGAAGAAATACACGGAGGACTAGTTCATTTCCTCTGGAGTCTGCTAAGGCTGTATTTCAGGTTTTTGGTTCTGTACTTTTTAATCAAACCAAGTTTCCATTGTTATTCCTTTTTTTTGGTATTAAAAAGCAATTATTATAGTGATTATTGATGTTATTGTTGGTTTTGAAAGTTAGGATATTTCAGTGTGAAAAAGAGTAAGGAAAAAACACTCATAGTTTCTTCTCCCAGAAATAGTAATTCTTAGCATTTGGCATCTTTCCTTGTAGCTTTCCCCATGTATTAAATATGTGTATTTAATGCAGTTATTCTTGTACTAAATACACACCATTCTCCTTTTTTCATATTATATCCTTTGTAAATGTTTTCCCATGTCCCTGCATATTCTCAAAAAAGATCGTAGTGGAATAATAATCCATCTCAAGCAAGTGATGTAGTTTATTGAAACCGTTCCTTCTTTGGGGAGTTTAAGTAGCTAAATTAATGTAGTTAATGTTATGTGGAAATAAATAATGCTATGATGAACATCATCGCCTACATGCCATTGTGCTCTTTATTTCCTTAAGAGACTTTCTTAATCATATTTGTACAAGGGATAAATTATAAATATTTATGAGGTCTTTAACACATATTATCAAATGCTTTTACAAAGTGTATGGAGCATGTTTCCACCAGCAGTTTGTTATCTACCCATCTCACGATTCATTCTCTTTTAAAATCTAGAGGGTAGTTTTGCAACGCTTTACAATGCTGTGTTGGTTCCTGCTGTACAGAGAAGTGAACCAGCTGTGTGTATACATATAGCCCCTCTTTTTCGGATGGCCTTCCCATTTAGGTCACCACAGAGCATCCAAGATATACAGTAGGTGCTCATTATATATCTATTTTATGCGTGCTAAGTTGCTTCAGTCGTGTCTGGTTCTTTGCAACCCTATGAACTGCAGTCTGCCAGGCTCTTCTGTCCATAGGATTCTCCAGGCAAGAATACCGGAGCGGGTTATTGGCCATGCCCTCCGCCAAGGGATCTTCCCACCCCAGGGATCGAACTGAGTCTCTTAGATCTGCATTTGCAGGCCGGTTCTTTACCACTAACGCCACCTGGGAAGCCCAGTAATCTACTTTATACACGGTATCGATAGCGTGTATGTGACAATCCCAGTCTGCCAATTCATCCCACCCCTGCGTCCCTCTGGGTGTCCACACATGCGTTCTCTGCATCTACATCTCTATTTCTGCACTGCAAGTGGGTTCATCTGTATGTTTTTCTATATTTCACGTATGTGCATTAACATATGATATGTGTATGTTAATGCATATATGTGGATTTACTATTCATTCTTTAGCATGAAGTTGTAGAGCTTCTGAATCTAGGGTCTGATAGATTTTGACATGATCCCAAGGTCTGGGGAGAGCCTAAAGTGTGTATGCCAAATTTTGTGTGAATGTACATTTTTCTGGGGCGAAGAGCTGATGACAGATGTTTAAGAATTAAATCATTCTTGTATGTTTGTTTTTCATGTCTTAGAAAATGAACAAGGATGAACAGTTCTTCAGAAAATAAGAGGCTGAACATTTCTTCAGATATGTGTGGGCACTTTGTCTTTCTCCACTTAGACTTGTCTCCTCATCCAGTTTCTGTTTATGTTCCATTGAAGTACTTGTCTTTGCCTTTTTTATTTCTAAGAGACTTTTATATATGAGGGAGGCTAATCCTTTGTATGCCATATTTGTGTGCTAATTATTGTCCTAGCTTGCTGGCTTTTTTCATAAAGAGAGATTGAAAATCATTAGGGAGCCAGTTGAACAGTGAATATTCCCTTTGTTACCCCATCTATCATTTGTACATTTAGAAAGGCCTTTTCCAATTAGAGAGCAGTACAATATATGTCTGTAATTCCTTGTAGTGGTTTATGGTTTGCCACGTATTTAATCCATCTTGAATTTAATGTATTATTCATTCATTTATCCATTTCTTCTTTTAACAAATATTTACTGTGCCCTAAATACGTGTCAGGCACTCACTCTGGAGTAGGAACTTAATTTGATATTTTCCTTGACTGATATGGTCATTTTTCTCCATTACCATTTGCTGTATTCTCTACTGCTTCCTTTATTACATTTTATTAAATTATGTTAAATTTATTAAATATTAAAATTTTATTACTAGTATTTTATATTATTAATATGCCCACTTGCATATTATACATTTTATTAAATATGAAATAAATGTGTTAATTGCTACACTAAATGGAAATATTTATTACTTTTAATAGTAAATAAGTTTAATAATTATCAAGAATATTTGGCACTTTGGGTGTCATATCTTTTATTTCATTGAGCTTTCTTTGAATCTTCCACTCACTCCACACTCTTTAGGCAACTATAGCTCTAGGATTTATTTTAATATTTGATAACACTTGCTGCTTCTTAGTATTTTTCTATAAAATTCTTAGCTATTTTAAATTATTTTTTTCAGATGAGTATCAGAATCATTTTTCCAAGAAAATGGGTGTGATGTTCAGCAAATCTATGAACATCCTTCTGGTCCTTATTTATATTTTATCCTCTTTACCTCTAATAAGATGTTATTAATATAATGTGCGCATATCTTAACAGCTCACACCAACATTGGGTTTCTAACCATTTCTACCGGTATTTCTAATTTCTAACAGATTTTCATTGTTGTTGCTGCTTTTGTTTGCATATTGGAAGCTTTTTGGCTTGAGATACAGAATTTCTTGTCTGTTAATTCATTATGTATTGTAAAGTGTGTCTTTTGATTTTAGATTTCTGTCCCAGATGATACACAGCTACCGGACTGATGTTTCCCCAAAATCTGCAAACACTGGACTAACCGTACTTCAGCCTAGGTAACTTCCAATTCCACCCTCATGCTTTTATGTATCCCTGAAACAGACTATAAGGGAAGGCAATATTCTGCTGCAAGAATCTTCCTGTGATCTCAGAGACGTCCCTGAATGATGCACAATTAAGTAGATTTTGTCACTCACATCAATTTCAGAGTCTTTCCCCTTAAACCAGATAGCTTTTCTTTTCATTTTTAAAATTGTGGCTTTTTCTCATTGTATTATCCAGTATTACGCTCCAGGGGTTGGTACTGCTTTTCTTTTCATTTTTATATGATAGTTCTTCCTTACTTTATCATCTAGTTTTGTGCCTTTTGGTTTGTGCTGCTTCCTTTGTTCTTTTTGCTGTATATGCTGTGTTTTATTTATTTTTTCCTTTTTTATTGACATCTAGTTGATGTATTATAGTTGGGTTAATTTCTACTGTATGACAAAGTGACTCAGTTATCCATATACATACATTCTTTCTCATGTTCTTTTCCATTATACTTTAATATAGTTCCCTGTGCTATACAGTAGGACCTTGTTGTTTTAGCCATTCTAAATATAGCTTGCATCTGGTAACTGCAAACTCCCTCCTAACCCTCCTGTGTCCTGCTCCCCCTTGACAATTATAAGTCTGTTCTCTACGTCTGAGTCTGTTTCTGTTTCATAGACAAGTTTGTACCATATTCTGGATTCCACATATAAGTGATATCATATGTTATTTGTCTTTCTCTTTCTGAGTTACTTCACTTATTATGATAATCTCTAGGTCCATCCATATTGCTGATTTTTTTTTTTTTTTTAAGGAATTTAGAGGCTTTTCTCTATGGGAGGCAAAAATCACTCCCTGATGCCCACTAGGTTTGTTATGGATCTTGATTACAGAAAGAAAAGTGGCCGGCGTGTTTGAGAGGTCAGGTAATGGTATGTACTGACACTTCTCACAAATTTCCAAGAACTCTCAATAGTACCTAAAATTCAAGGAAAGATTCAGTAATAAGGTGTCTTATTTGTCATCTGTTCACAAGGGGTAGAAAGCAAGAGAGAAGCAGGAGAAGGTCATTCTTAACGTCTGCAGAAAACACAAGAGGAGAGCAGAGATATTACCTGAAAAGAAAAGATGGGCCCACCCAGAACCAGGGAGGCTAGTGGAAGACACGTGTAATAGCCCGGGATGGGAGTTGATGAACACTGGTAATGGGTAGGTGCTGTTTGGAAGAAAAGAAAGGATGGCATTTAAGAAATATTTAGGAGCTGGGGCTGATGGCTTGATGGAAGAAACGAAGGAAAAGCAGAGGCATAAAATGACTCCCCGCCTTATGGTGGGACTGGCTGGAAGAACGGTGGTACCATTATTTGCGACAGAGGGTTTGGGAGAAAGAGCAGCTGTGTGTTGCAGAAGAGGAGCTCCAGGACCCAGGACTCTAACGAGGGGGCTGCAGCCTGATTCAGGCGACCTATTCAGTGTTCCTTGGGTTACTATTTAATAAAGAAGATGTGGGGAAACATGTTGCTCTCCTTACAGTGATTACCACGAAGATTACTGGTTACACACAAAAAACTTATCCCTGAGTAAGCTGCTTCTAGCAACATCTACTAGTTCTGAAAGCAGAACAGTCTTTGAAAAAACAACAACAACAACAACAAAAAACTCCTCTATCATCAGGTTACCTTCCTGTCCCTACACTGGAATGAAATCTTTCAGAGATGATGCCTTGTCATGTTTATCAATCCCCATGACCTTTACATAACACACCAAGACAGCGGCGGGACAAAACAGGAGCAACACAGTAGAAGCGTTTTTGAGATGAACGGAGTCAGGACCCTGCGGAGTGTGGGAGATACAGAAGCAGAAGACGGCTCTCTCCAAAGAGGGAAAGGGCCTTTCACTGTCAACCGCCTCTGGGCAGCGCAGTGAGTGGAAACTGGGTTCAAGATATTCCTGCTTCCCAGCCTGCATGCTCGAGGGCCCAAGAGACACAACTACTGAGCCCACGTGCCTCAACTACCGAAGCCTGTGCACCCAGAGCCTGTGCTCCATAACAAGAGAAGCCGTTGCAATGAGAAATCCTCGTACTTGCAGTGAAGAGTAGCCCCTGCTCGCTGCACCTAGAGAAGGCCCGTGTATAGCAACGAAGACCCAGCACAACCGAAAATAAAATAAAATAAAATTTAAAGTTTACAAGCAATAAATGTTAAAAAAAAAAAAAGGAAATTCCTGCTTCATGAACTTGTTTCTAGTGAGACTGTTCGGTCCAGGACCCTTGTGGAAAGAGCACTGGATGAGGAGTCAGAGATGTGGGCCCTGTACCACCCACAGGGTGTCAAGTCACTTCCCTGGGCTTCTGTTTGCTTATCTGTCACGTATGCAGGCTCTTACTCTTCTGAAGCACAGAGTCTCCGAGTTTTTCTCACACCCTAAGGTGAAGCAAATGCAAATAACGAAGAAAGGTACTGGTGACAAAGCATTACTGGAACTCAGACAGGCCAGAGGCAAATGGTTTCCCTGGAGCCAGAAACAGCAAGAGAAGTTACTAGACGTAGCCCCAGCATAAAGGCTTTCCGATGTTCCTTTGCCGAGTCTGACCAGCTCCCCGCAGTGTCTCCTGAGACCAATGAGATCTCTATATGTATTGTCACCAAGAGGCTCCCCCAAGAGAGACTCGGGGGGCGGTGTTACTCCTTGTGGGCATGGTACCACCTTGCCTTGATTCATTACCGTCTGGGATGAAGTGAGTTGAGGGTTCTCAGTCTAGCCCCGGGAGAAAGGGGTCACCCACATCAGCAAAAGGTGGGTCCTGGAGAAAGAACTGAGATGGAATTTCCCCTCCCAGGGAAATTTCAGCTGCAGGCCAACAGGCTACTACTGAAGGTGGTCTGATGACTCGAGGTCCAGTCAACCCCATTATTAAGCGTGGCAATAGCATGACTGCTTCCGTTACTAAAACCAGACACAGGACTGTGCTGGGATCCTCGGACAGAAGACACCGTGATAGAACAACCTCAGCAACAACTGCACAATGGATGTGGTATTGATGGTCACAGGGAATTTCCTCCTAGCATCTGTCAAGGTAAAGCTGATGGTGTTATTCCAAAGGATGAGTCAGTACAAGACTTTTATGCACACCACCACAAAATGGTCCAGAGAGGTACACCTCTGCTGGTTTGTGTGGACTGCGGAGTAGTGAGTTGTCTGCTTCACTTTTAGGCACTCACTGGAACCAGATTCATCACAAAAGAATCAATCCCAGAGGATTTTTTTTAAATAAGGTGAACTCTCCCTGGTGACAATACCAACCCTGTGGTCTAGTGTATTAGTTAGGCATACTTTTGTCTTCAAGTAACTTGAATCCCACTTATCAGTGGTGTTATGACACATATATATTTATTATTTCCTCAACAGGGAGTTCCAAAGTTAATTTATAGATAGTAAAACATTAATTCAGCAGTTTAAGTTTGTCATCAAAAAGGTTAGGGCTCTTTCTTTACACTTTGCTATCCTGAGAATATGGCTTTGTGTTGTTGAGTTTGATGCCTCATGGTTACAAAATGGCTGCTGTGGTGCCAAGTATTCCAACCATATTTAAAAGCTCTTAGTAAGAATTAGGCAGTAGGCTTTCACCTCATAGTTTCTATTTATTAAGAAAGCTCTGCCTTTCCTAGAGCAGACAGCCCTCAGCATACATCTCCTTGTATTACATGGGGCACAACTCGGGGCATTGGGCTACCCCTGACTGAAAGGGATGCTAGGAAAGGGCAAAAGAATGGATTGTTGAGAATAGCCTCTGAGCAACCAAACAATAATATCTTGCACACCCAGTGACAGGCACTTTCCTTTAAAGAAGCTTCTTTTGTTTTCCAGTAGTACAAAGATCTTTACAGAAGGAGCAACAAAGTATAGCTGCCTCAGACAAAAATCTATTCAAGCTTAAAATGCAAGAGCATTAGCTGCTCAGAGCCGTCACCAAAGAGAGATAAAATACGTCTGCTCTCTCAAGACCTGGGAGATGCTTACAGCGTGATTATTTTTTTGGCTAGGAAAGCTGCTTAGCCGACAGAAAAAGCAACGTACCTGAACATTTATGAGTCGGCTTTTCAAAGACAGCAACCCATCTTCCTTTCAACCGCCCCCCACCCCCTCCAGCTCCCCCTTCCCTGGAAGGGAACACTTAGCAAAACTAAATAAATTATCAGCTGGGCCATGAAGAAATGCTCTCACCGGGTGGTGCCGGCAAGCCTTGAAGCCGTAAAGCCAGCCCCGGAGCTCAGGGTCATCCTTGGAGGAGCCAGCTGCTCGGGGGAGTGGACACCTAGCTGCCCTTGCCACCGTGCTGCCCAGGGGACTGGAACAGAAGAGGCCTGAGGCTGCTTTGCATTGACCTGAAAGACAGGGTGGAAAACAGTTATCATCGGAAGCTGCTCAGAACGGGGTAAGCGTGGAGTCAGAGCAAAGCACTGAGGTGCCATGAGCTGAGCTGGGCTGGAGCTGAGGGTCCTGGCTGCCAGAACCTGCTTTCCCACCTTCTTGCTGGCCTATGTTCTGTGAGTGAGTTAACCACTCCACTCCGGATGTTGCCTTATCTGGAAAATAGGGATAAGAAAAGCAACACTGATCTCTGCTATAGATTGAATTGTGTTCCCCTCTCCAAGTTCATATGCAGAAGGTCTAACCCCCAATGTATTCGGAGATAGGGCTTTCTGGAGGTAGTTAAGGTTAAGAGAGGTCACAAGGGTGGTTTCCTAATCCATAGAACTGGTGGTCTTTTAAAAAAAATTATTATTATTTTTAGAAATGTATTTATTTTCATCTCATAGTTTCTATTTATTAAGAAAGCTCTGCCTTTCCTAGAGCAGACAGCCCTCAGCATACATCTCCTTGTATTACATTGCAGCCCATGGCCCTCCGCTGCTGTGTGCAGGCTTTCCCTAATTGCAGTTGTGGCACGCTGGCTTCTAACTGCAGAGGCTTCTCTTGTTGCGGGGCACAGGCTCCAGGCCCATGGGCTCCAGTAGTCATGGTTCATGGGTCTAGCTGCTCCGTGGCATGTGGGATCTTAGTTCCCAGACCAGGGCCTGAACCCGGGTCCCCTGCATCGACAGGCAGATTCTTAACCACTAGACCACCAGGGAATTTCCCAGAGCCAGTGGTCTTATAAGAAGAAGCTGAGATCTTTTGTTCTCTCTCTGCCAGCTCAGAAGAAAAGCTTTGTGAGGATACAGACAGAAGGCGGGCACCTGCAAGCGAATCAAAGAGCTCTTACCAGGAACCGAATCAGCCTGCATCTGGATCTTGGGCGTCCAGCCTCCAGACCTGCGAGAAAATACACTTTGACCAAGTCAACTATCTATGGTATTCTGTTACTGCTGCTGAGCTGATTAATACCGTCTCCTGGTGCTTGACAGATGCGAGTTAGAGGGAGCAGGCAAGGGTGCTCAGCAAGCTGCTGTGCTCTTTCCAGACCTTAAACGTGCCTCAGACTTCGGCAGCATGCAGGGAATCCCAGGGCAGAAAGGGTGAAGGCGCTCCCAAAGTCATCCAGCTCTGGGCTCTGTTTTGGATGACACCCTCTTTTCCCAGGGGGCTTCCCCACTGGCTCAGCAGTAAAGAATCCGCCTGCAATGCAGGAGACTCAGGAGACGCAGGTTTGATCCCTGGGCTGGGAAGATCCACTGGAGTAGGGAATGGCTAACCACTCCAGTATTCTTGCCTGGGAAATCACACGGACAGAGGAGCCTGGTGAGCTGCAGTCCACGGGGTCACAAAGAGTCAGACTGAGCGTGCACATGTGCCCCCCCTACCCCCTGAGAAATGCAGACCAACCTGTTTCTCCTGCCTGGACTCCCCAGCTATTCCAGGAGTGAAGCCCAGCCCCTTTCTTCTCTGCAACAAGCACCAGGACAGGACGCTTTCTGTTCTACCCAGCTGCTCCCTCCTCCTGAGATTTGTGTGTCCAAGAGATCTAGGGAATAAACAATCACACCAGGACTTTTTACTCATCCAATTAGTGATCCCAAACCTGCTGACCCCCTGGGACCATCTAGCTACATGCCAAAAAGGAAAACATTTCTGTGAGGCTGGAATCTTTGACAAATGCTACTTCTACTGCGTTAATTCAATGACACTTATACTCTAGAATATGTATATTCTTTCCCCTTTATGATTGAGGGTGGAGAAATAGTAAAAAAAATACTTGCTAACTCTCCAAGGCTTACTCCCCCAAAGAATGGGAACAGGTGCTCACCCCTCAGGTTGCTTTTGGCCTTGGGGGCTGAGGTGTGACGGGATGGCCCCCTTTGCGGCTCTATAATTTCCTACAGAAGCTCTGGAGACCCCACTCTGATCAGCAGTAAACACAGGCCTCTGGAAACAGTCCTTCCAAATTTATTCAAAGTTAAGCAAGGTTGTCTGCTTGCTGGCCAACAGTAGTGGCCTGGAGGGCAAGCCTCCTCAGCCTGGAGCCTGAACTGGGCCGGGGGGATGATCGGGGGCAAGCTGTTGATGAGTATCTCATACCCAGGCCTCCCTGTTGCTCTTGATGTGGTATTTATTTTATTTTTATTTTTTGATTTTTATTGGAGTATAGCTGACTTACAGTGTTGTGATAGTTTCAGGTGTACAGCAAAGTGATTCAGTTATACATGTACATACATCCACTCTTTTTATTAGATTCTATTTCCATATAGGCCATTACACAGTATTGAGCAGAGCTCCCTGCACTATACAGTAGGTCCTTGTGTGCTGTGCTTAGCCACGCAGTCCTGGTCTACTCTTGGTGACCACATGGACTGTAGCCCACCAGGCTCCTCTGTCTATGGGGATTCTCCAGGCAAGAATACTGGAGTGCGCCACCATGCCCTCCTTCAGGCGATCTTCCAGACTCAGAGATCGAACCCAGGTTTCCCGTATTGCAGGCGGATTCTTTACCATCTGAGTCACGAGGGAAGCCCAAGAATACTGGAGTGGGTAGCCTATCCCTTCTCCAGGGGATCTTCCCCACCAAGAGATAGAACCCAGGTCTCCTGCATTGCAGGTAGATTCTTTACCAGGGAAGCCCGCAGTAGGTCCTTACTATTTGTCTATTTTAAACGTTGGGTTTCCCTGGTGGCTCACCAGGTAAAAAATCCACCTGCAATGCAGGAGTCAGTTCAGTCGCTCAGTTGTGTTTGACTCTGTGACCCCATGGACTTCAGCATGCCAGGCTTCCCTGTCCATCACCAACTCCCGGAGCTTGCTCAAACTCATGTCCATTGCGTTGGTGATGCCATCCACCCATCTCATCCTCTGTCCTCCCCTTCTCCTCCCTCTTTCAATCTTTCCCAGCATCGGGGTCTTTTCCAATGAATCAGCTCTTCACATCAGGTGGCCAAAGTATTGAAGTTTCAGCTTCAGCATCAGTCCTTCCAATGAATATTCAGGACTTTAGGATTGACAAGTTGAATCTCCTTGTAGTCCAAGAGACTCTCAAGAGTATTCTCCAACACCGCAGTTCAAAAGCATCAATTCTTCAGTGCTCAGCTTTGTTTATAGTCCAACTCTGACATCCATACATGATTATTGGAAAAACCATAGCTTTGACTAGATGGACCTTTGGTGGTAAAATGTCTCTGCTTCTTAATGCACTGTTTAGGTTGGTCATAGCTTTCCTTCCAAGGAGCAAGGGTCTTTTAATTTCATGGCTGCAGTCACCATTTGCAAAGCAGGAGACCTGGGTTCAGTTCCAGGGTCAGGAAGATCCCCAGGAGAAGCAAATGGTTACCCACTCCAGTATTCTTGGCTGGTGAATTCCATGGACAGAAGAGCCTGGTGGGCTGCAGTCCATGGGGTCGCAAACAGGAGCAACGGAGCGACTAACACACACATTTTGTACGTAAGAGTGCGGGCGTGTCAATCCCAGTTTCCCAGTTTACCCTTCCTCCATCTTCCCCTGGGAACCATACGTTTGTTTCCTACATCTGTGACTCTACTTCTGTTTTGCAAATAAGTTCATTTGCACCCTTTCTTTTTCTGTGATATGTATTTTAATATCAGATCTTCATTCATCTTTGACTGTCAGGGAGACACACACATACACACCCCACACCTCCTTTTAAGGAAAAATGCTAGGTAGGTTATAGTTTCCTTCTGGGAAGAAAAAAGAAAGAAAGCCCACAAACGCTCTCAGTATGATTTCATAGGCCGTGCTAATTATTTTTTCGGGCGAGCATAATAAAACCCAGGTGACTTGCCCTCAGCATTTTCTCCTTCTCTTCACACAGCTCTAGATCATTTCCCCACACGGCGAGCAATTACCATGAGCCCTGCAGTTTTTAACCAGACACGCTTTGTGGGAACCGGGCTGGAGTACACAGAGGTTAAAGTGCTCTTGCACTCCGAAATCTGGGCATTATCTTGTGGATTGTAAGACATGCCTGTGACACGCTGAATTCAGATGATTTACAAGATCAGCAAAACAGAAGGGGTTCCTGTGGGGAGCTTCTTCCGCTAAGATTCCCTCATCAGAACAGGGCTCAGCCAAGGGTGATGTTCTGTCCGGGGTCCTGGCCTGCATGGCAGGGCTGGGCTCTCTCCTGCCCAGCTTATCTGGGGCAGCTGAGGCGTCTGGGGGTGCTCACGGTGGCTGGTGAGTACAGATATTCAGATATGTGTCTCCTCCGGGAACAGTGGTTTTTATCTCACAGTCATTGTATGGGGCTTCCCAGGTGGTGATAGTGGTAAAAAGTCTGTCTGCCAATGCAAGAGACGCAAGAGACTTGGGTTCTATCCCTGAGTTGGGAAGATTCCCTGGAGAAGGAAATGGCAAGCCACTCTGGTAGTCTTGCCTGGAGAATCCCGTGGACTGAGGAGCCTGGCGGGCTACAGTCAACAGGGTCGCTAAGAGTCAGACAGGAGCGATGGCAAATTATTGTGTACGTTATTTAAAGTAAGATGCAAGGATACATGTGTCAGCCACATACCCAATTCGCACTGACTACCAGAATGGAAACACACATTTGGAAGAACTTTCTGGAAAGAGAGACGTGGGCCAGTATATTGACTGGGATTGTTAGGTCCTCTGCTCACCGCTGGGATCACAACCCAGGTGTCACTTCCTCCAGGCAGTCTTCCCTGACTGCCCGTGCTGTCTTGTCCTGTAGCCCTGTCACCACCGTCCCCTCTGCCACTGGTCTTTGTCCCCCTCTCCTCACGTATACGCCTCTGAAATGCTTGCATTTGGTGTTAAATTGATTTCATGGCTACTGCTTCCACTAGGATGTAACTGCCTCCTGTTACAGTCACCCTTTGGTCCACAGAGCTGATTCAGGTCCTGGACCGCAGTAACTCCCAATACGATTCTGTGGGATTTTCACCTATTTTGTCTCCACCCCTATGTTGTAAGCACGGATGCTGTGTGGGAGACAGAGTCGGGTCTCTTTGCATCCCTTCTGTTTAAAGATCCATCATTGACTTGCTCTTCTTCATTCATTTATTTATTTGTTCATCGAAATGTTGACACCTACATCCATACTGTTTGATCAAGTCTCTGATGGTTACCTTGGAAGCTTATGATTATGCTGTTTTTTTTTTTTTTAATTGGAGGATAATTGCTTTACAATGTTGTGTTGGTTTCTGCCATACATCAATGTGAATCAGCCATAAGTACACATATATCCCCGCCTTCTTGAACCTCCTTCTCACCCCCCACCCATCTCACCCCTCTAGAGCACTGAGCTGAGCCCCCTGTTCTGTACAGCAACTTTCCGCTTGCTATCTGTTTTACACGTGGCAACGCATAGCTCTCAATGCTACATTCTCAGTTTGCCCCACCCTCGACTTAGCAGCAGCAGCAGCTCCTTCCCCCACTGTGCCCACGAGTCTGTTCTCCGTGTCTGCCTCTCTATTCTCGCCCTGCGAGTTTTGCTGTTTTGAAAGCACTGTCTGGGATAGTCAGAGAAAGCCTGGGACTGGGCTTCCCGTCTCCTCACATTAAGCTACAGGCCAAGTGCCCCTCGCGAGCCCATCTCCTCACTGCCCCTGGAGACAAACAGACAAACACTGCCCTGCACACCCCTGCCGCTCGGGGTTTCAGGCGTTCCTCTCATTATCTGCCTCAGCATTCTACAGATGTGGAAATCAAGGCTCCTGGAGACTAGGCAGCTCAAAGCCCATCTCTCAGGAGTGGAGAGACCTCAGTGAAGAAGCATTTTGTCTGATTCGCTATGAATGGATTTTGCTAGGAGGTCTCCCTCTGGCCTCTGTCGACCCAGCCAAGAAGAGGGCCCTGCCTTCCTCTCTCTGGCCTGTTCCTGAGGGACCACGCAAGGCAGGTGGCAAAGCCGTCAGGGAGGACTCAGAGTTGAAAGTGAGTTTCCAGGTTGTCCAGCCTCCGGGTGAGGGCCTGAGGTCAAGAGACATGAAGTCATTCCCTCAGTGTCATTGAATCAACCAGGGTCAAGTCAAGGTTCAAACCCAGGTCTTGGGGTTCCCAGGTCAGTGCGTCCAGGTTCAAGACCTCCATGACCTAACTGGAGGGCACTGCCCAGCCTCTAGGGAGCAGGGCGCTGGTGGTCCCCCTTCTCTCCTCTTGCTCCACTGCTCCCAGTATGCCCCCCATGTACTGGAAAGCCCCCAGTATGGCTTCCTCCCATGGGGCCTTTCCATTCACCCTTGGCTTCCACTTGGTTCAGATGCAACTCTTGGCTGAAGCAGCTTTAACTAGTGCCATGGCCAGTGACAGGGCTGTCCAGAGAAACTCCTACAAACACTCACTTCCTGGGTTATTTATGTGGCCAGAAACTCTATTCCACTGGCCTTATACGATCAGCCCACGATGCCCCCCTCCCCACCCCACTGGCCCCATTAGTCCCCATCAGGGCCTCCCTCCTCTGCCTCTGACAGCATCCACGCTTACCCCTTGCACCCTGCTCTCCTTTCTGCAGAAAACCTCTCTCCCTCAGCTGTAGGACAGTCATTCCTGGGCTTTACCTATCCCATGAGCACTTTTCAACCCCCTCTGGTCTTCTTTTCCAAATTCCCGCAACAATTAAGATTTATGCCACCCAGCCCTCTAAGGAACACAGCCTCTCCGGCTGTTCTCTATTATTTAACTTGGGGGTGTCTTGTTTCTCCAGCTGGATTATGAGCCCAGATCATGTGAATAACATCCTGGTCCCTAATCAGTACAAATCCACGAACTGGCTGAAAAGGAGCGTGTTGCCTGCTAACTTTTTAAATGACAAGACAGGAACTTGGTCTTTAGCAGGTAAGGCGAGAGTAGTGCGTTGTAGGTTAGTTCCACTGTCCTCTGGCTTCGAAGGCCAGATTGTTGAACTTGGGAATATCCATTCAGAGTTCTTTTCTCCACACCGCTGCTCCTCCAACCTTCCTATGAATTCCTAGGAATTATTCATCAGCAACGCGGCTTCCCAAGTTGCACTAGTAGTAAAGAACCCGCTGCCAGTGCAGGAGATGTAAGAGGCGCGGGTTCGATCCCTGGGTTGGGAAGATGCCCTGGAGGAGGTCAAGGTGACCCACTCCAGTATTTTTGCCTGGGAAATTCCATGGACAGAGAAGCCTGGCAGGCTGCGGTCCACGGGGTCATAAGGATTTGGCACATACATCACCAGTCACACCCGTTTCTGGCGTGGAGGTACGGTGTCTTCTTTCAGCCTCTGCTGTTCCCACAGGGAAGTTTCTACCTTCCTGGCACCATTTTGATCTGGTCATAGTGCTTGCTGTCACAAGCCCCTGATCATAATTTCTGTGTCTGGAACTGGTCATTGAGAGAAGCCACTCGGAACTTTGGAGAGCAGACTTCATTATTTTTTTTTAATTCTGAGCATATCCAAACCTGCTTTGACATCCAAGGGGGTGCTGGGGAATATCAGTCTGAGAGGTTTCCGTTTTGATCAACAAGCTCTCCAAACTTCCTCCACTCTCTGCAGTCTGACAGGTCCCTGCAAAACACAGCTCTGACCCCACAGAGGCCTTGGGAAGAACGGTCAAACCTGAATGCCATAAAAGCTGGGGTTTTAACTTCACAAAAATAACAGCTGGTGAGACCTGCATGGAAAACATCTTCCAAGTCCAGAGAAAGAACACGTTCATGAACACTCACACACACACCCTGCAAGGCTCTGGACCAAATCCATCTTCATCTGCTAAGTAGAAGTGGATGTACCTCAAACATCTTTTTTTTTAAAAAAAGAAAAGTTGAAGCCTGTAGTGACTGAGGCCGAGTGGGAGAGGAGACCCAGGGTCCTCCCTGCATCTTCTCCAGCCCACCTGCACCCCAAATCTTCCTCTTCCTCCTCTGACCCCTGAAGAAGGCGTGTGCTAGAGAAGGCTGTCATGAAGCATAAAGAAATAGTTTCAAAAATCTTCAAGAGGCTGGCAGCATAAAAACCCCTGGCTCTGTCGTCTCCCTGTTTCTGCAAGCAGCAAAAAGATCCATAATTCTCACACTTAATGTAATTCCAAGGCATCTAAAGTGATTTACAGTCGGTTTACTCAATACTTTCAGCTTTATTTAATGTAACAGTTATGGCACATAAAAAGTTTATTGAAAATCCTTTGGGAGTGCGATTGAGTAAGAAAGAGTCATTGCTAATACCATTACAGGAACAGGAGGAAAGGATTTCAGCCTGTTTTCTCTCTGACCTTTATGGTCCCAAGAGCAAGGGTTATGGAGGGAAGGACACCTCTCTGCCGTCACGTGGACTTGCGCCCAGGCGTCTCTGGAGCTGCCATCTTGGCTGTTTCTGGGTGGCTCCTTTTTGCACTTGGCTGCCAAGGCGACTTGGATGGTAGCCCTCAGGTTACATTACCCAGGAGCCTCTGTTGTTATGCAGAGTCCAGGTTCAGAAAGGCCCGCTAAAGGAAAGAAAGCCAACATTGTCATTTTTTCCCCTTCTAACGCTTACCTGTTCTCTCCTCTTAAATCAGCTCCGCTCTCTGGTTGCCCCACCTCTGCTGGCACGCTGTTCAGCCTCCTGGAGTCCCTGGAGAGGAGGTGGAGAGACTTGAGCAAATATTCCCCAGGCCCTTGCAACAGTCAGGTTTGGCTACTGCTCCGGAGATGAAAACACTGACTACATCAGAAAGGAAATAATCTATTGAAAGAGAGCCTTTCACTCTTCAGATACTTGACATGTGCCCATGTAACTTCCCATTGGCTGTAAAAGAAAATCAGAATGTAGAACATTGCTAGCAGACCTCCAAAGCCTGACTCCACGATGCCTGTGAATTCAGAGAATATGGCCTCTTGTTTCTGGTCGAATCAGTTCCCTGTGTCTGCTCCTCCCCTGTGACTGCTTAGATTTGGGAATTTGAAGAACCTCAGTGTCAATCGAGAGCACTTTAGAGCAGGTAAATATCAGCCTTGAGTCTTTTACTCATCTTTCTGCTAAAGGTGCACCTAACTTCTAGACAATTTCTTCCGTAAAAGTAGTATTCTTGGCTCTGTCTGTCTTTTTCTTTCTCCCTGTCTCTCCCTCTCTCTCTCATACACACTTTGTAGCTTTCTTGTAGTCGACCTTGTTGTTGATTTCATGATAACTGAAGCTTTTCTCTTCTTCAAACACATTTACATAACAAAACAAAACATTCTCAAATGAATATCACTTCAAATTAAATTACCCACTTTTCTTTCTGCCTAAACAAAGTACTCTAGTACAAACATATTTAAAGTTTCCCATGTTGTCTTGAAAACATCCCCGGGCAGTGGTTTTACTGAGCGGTGATGCAATGAAGCTTCCAAGACCTCTTGAAGCATCTTGTCCAGACTCTAAACGGCTGCTCTTGCTTTCAAGCTTCCATCACTCTTTCACACAAACACATTATTTTCCAGTTTCACACTTTCCTTGTTGCTGCTAATTTTATTTTCCTCTTACTTTCTGACGTCTATCCTAGTATCTAATATTACATGGGAAGACGCCATACAATCACATTTAAAGCTTGATTTTGTGGTATGTATTTTAGTTTTTCAGAAGTATTTTTATCTTCCCCTCCTGATTCTCACCTGGGTTCCTAGAATTTGTGGCTGTCAGTTAAGTATTCAGCATATATGTGACATATGAGGTAAAATATTGTATATGTGTGTGTATCTATTTACACATACACGCATACACTTGAAAATTTAAAATTTTAATTTACAGATTGTATATAGGGGTTTGGGATACAACATTTTTCTGTTCTCTCATCTCTGTTGAAGAGGAATAACATCGCTTTGACTTTGGTTCATTCTTGTGATCTCTAAATAATGACTTGGTCAGACTCCCAGGCCCTAGAACCCAACTTCCTGGTTGCCTTCACCTGTTTGGAATCCATTATCAATTGAAAACACTCTCTCGACATGTTTCGACAGTCTGGCCGTTTGGTTCTGTCTTGGAGATCTCTCCTGGATGAATCACGCAATCATTGTTTGGCTTCCATTTAGGAAGCACACGCCCAAGAGGACAGTCAGACACCCGGTCCCAGCCCCATGGACGCACTTCCAGGCCTTGCTGTGAGCCGGATAAGACACCCACCCTTCCCTGGATTACCTTTTTCTCCCTCCACACCAGGAGGTAACTTTGTGACTACACAAGGGTAGAGTCAAATTCAAGAGGTAAGGTTTGTATTTTTCTACTCAATTGTCTTCATACCTGTCTGTTCTTTGGGTATTGGAATCATTCCTGTAAATAATAATAATTCATTTTTCTCACTGGATGTGGGGACAGTTGGAGTGACAGTTTGGGATGTGGTGTCCTCAGCAGGTGGAACCCTGCAGGGTTTATCAGAAAATGCTGTATGACTGGTCTCTGACAGTGCTGACTCTTGAAGGCCTCAGAGCCCTGGAGAGAGCTTTGATGCTTGTGCCTAACTGCATCTCTTGCAAACAAACTTGTCAGGTGGGTAATGATCATATTTGCAGATGCAGAAGCAGGTCCTTAGATAAATGACTCAAACAGCACTATACAGTAAGTGGCTGGGTTGGGACTGGAATCCAGAGCCAGTACCTCCAAACCTTGTGCCCCTTCCATCAGGACGAGCTCCATTTCCTCTGATTTGCAAAGCAAGGCACGTCATCCAATTAACTCTAGGCGGCTTTTGGAGATACTGAAGTGGTGAATGTCAGTAATTGATCCCTGTTTGCTCTCATGTCTCACCATCTACTCCTGGAAAGACCTAAAAGTGAAAGTGTTAGTCGCTCAGTCATGTCCAACTCTTTGCCAGCCCGTTGACTGTAGCCCGCCAGGCTCCTCTGTCCATGGGATTTTCCAGGCAAGAATACTGGAGTTGGTTGCCATTTCCTTCTCCAGGAGATCTTCCTGACCCAGGGGCTGAACTTGGGTTCAGCCTGTCCTGCATTGCAGGCAGACTCTTTACTATCTGAGCCACCGGGGAAGCTGAAAGACTTTGCTCTCAACAAATATAACTAAAGTTACTTAATAACGGGGGGATGGTGCTAATGGCCCCAAGGGTATTTTATTTTAATCAGAAACCTCTTAAAGACCCCAAAGCCTTCAAGACTGAAGCAAGTGAAAGCCTGGGGACAGACAGGGTAGAAGAAAAACTGGGCGAGGGAAGGCTGTAGTGAGTACCAGTAGCACTTTAGCATCTTTCTGGCGGCAACTTCCCTGTAAGCGTAGCCTGGTGTTATCACCAACCGGCGGGCAGTTCCGGTCAGGGTAGTTGGATCAGTAGCCACTAGAGGGCAGCAGAAGGCTGGAACAGCTGGTTAACATACAAAGTAGGTAAATTTCTCAGGGAAGGGCGATACCATAGTCCAGAGACGCAACCGGGTTGCCACACGTAGTGGATACTGTGACGCTTCTCCAGGCTCAGGGCACCCATGTCTCAGGAACTGGGAACATCGCCTGCTGACAGCTCACAGCTGCATGGTCACTGAGAATTGCCCTGGGCAGCAGTTCAGTTCAGTTCAGTTCAGTTCAGTTCAGTCCAGTTGTATCCGACTCTTTTTGACCCCAGGGACCGCAGCACACCAGGCTTCCCTGTCCATCACCAACTCCCAGAGCGTGCTCAAGCTCATGTCCGCTGAGTCAGGGAACTGCTTTATCCAGGTCATACCTTCTCCACGGGGATGGCCAGTGAGCATCTAGTGCAGGGAATGCTCCAGGATCCAAGCCCCAGGACTGGCTGAGGCCTCCGCTGCAGAGCAATCACCCCCCTCTGTCCCAGCTTCCTTACAGGGCTGTCTCTACACTGCGTGTGCGCCAAGTCGCTTCACGCAGTGAAGCGTGTCAGTCAGTCGTGTCTGACTCTTTATGACCCTATGAACTGTAGCTGCCAGGCTCCTCTGTCCATGGGATTCTCCAGGCAAGAATACTGGAGTGGGTTGCCATGCTCTCCTCCAGGGGATCTTCCAAACCCAGGGATAGAACCCGAGTCTCCCGCATCTCTTGCTTTGGCAGGCATATTCCTTACCACTAGTGCCACCTGGGAAGCCCCTACCTTTTAAGATACCTCTCCCATTTCCCTGAGTTCTTTTAAACCCTGGAGCATGTAGGCCTGTTTTCAAGTTCACAGTTAGATTAGTCCACCTAAATAATAGTGGGGCCAGGCCTTTCCAGCTTCAGCAGAGCCTCCTAAAGTAAGCCTCCTGTTGTTACAGAAACAGGCTCCGAGGCTCCTGGGCAGCAAATTCAGCACTGAGGAGCGTGTAGCAGAGTCCGGGGCCTCCGCAGGGAGGCAACTGAACGGCCTCAGGATTAATGTACTATTATTACATTACTCTTTAAGCTTCAAAGGTCTGCCAGGAGGGCTAAGCTCACTATCTAGTCCATGACATTTTAAGAACAAATAATACATTAATATATTTAATTTGAGAATAAACACGTACATTACAGGCAGGGGATTTTGTCTATGCTGATAAGGCACCAAATGACCTTTCCAGAGCAATCCCAACACGCAGAGCCGAAAAGGGACGTGTTCCAAAAAAACCCTTTGTATCTATTTGGCCGTAAGACATAGGCTTTAACGCCGGCTTGGCCCATGTGGGACTGCAGCTGCCACGATCTTCAGAGATGGGAGCTTTGGCTGTAATTACCCCTTCGACGCTAATCTGCGGGAACACTCAATCTTGTTGCCTCAAATTAGTTAATCAATTAAGTGTCAAACCACAAAATGCTGGAGATTTGGGTTTGGATTTATTATCTTGGCAGACACTTCCTCCCTCAGTCCCCTTGGCGCCCCTTCCTCTCTCCCCTTTGCAGGGGAGCTGGCTTTGCAAGATGACCGGTCACTCATTGTTTATTTCTGGCCTATTAGCAAAACAGTTGAAATTGCATAAGCCTGGTACCCAGCACTGGAGCAGCCCTGAGATTGACGGCTTGGACGGCGTTCAGGCAAAGTGGTGTATTTGTGTATGAGTGCCTTTCCTGGGCTTCACTCAGCACAGTACAGAGCTCATGAGCCAGCAGCCTCTGCTGGGCTTGCTAAGCTCAGCCATTTTGGAGCCCATGTTAATTGATTGAAAGCCTTGTTTACTGTGACGTCACTCTCCTGAGGTCAGCCAGGGACGGGCAGCGGGTGTTTCCAGGACGCCCTGCTCAGAACTTCTGGTTTCTCCAGGGCCCTCGGCTCCCTGTGTCTGGACTTGCTGCAGCTGTGGGCTCCAGGGGGACCGTGGTGATGGCTGAGCAAGCTGCCCAGGGGCTGAGACCAGAGCTCTTGGGTCTGGTTCCCTGTGCTTCCCATGGATTCGACTGACATCACCCTGAGAACAGATCATTTCCACTCCGGCCCACTCTCACCATCTGTCTCAGCTGACCCACATAAATGAGCTCACCCTCCAGTCTCAGATGGGCACCACCAAAATCGTGAGAATAACTGTACTTGGTGATGAAAAATCCAAAGCAAGACATAGCCCCAGTGTTTCAGGAATGAAGAATCTCATTGAAGAAATGGAAATTTATATATGCAATGGAAAAAAAAAAAAAAGACACAGGGCAATGCACATATATTCAGTGACTGAGATGTGAACTCCGGTCATGTGGAGCTCATGGATGGCTTATCAGTGTGGTTAGAACTGCTGTCTTTCTCTCCTGGAGAAGACAGGAAGTCTTTAGATTGATGGTGGGTAGGCTGCACCTGTGGTTCCAAAATCTGGGGGTTAGAACTTGTTCACAGTGAGTTTCATGTTTTTAAAATTTAGGGAGTTAAAATGACCTTTCTTTGTGATATTATATAATGGTGACAGTCAATGGTAATCTTTTTGAAGGATGAATTTTGTCAAATAGTTGACTGTACTATGTCGGGTGCACACGATTTTATTGGTTTCATATTTTTATGTTAGCATTTTACTTCTCCATGAAATCCCAAACTCTGAATCCCCAGATCTATAGCCTCCCAGTCTGTCTCAATCTCCTGGTACTGTTTCCCTCTCACAGCACAGGAGATGGCGCAGAGAAGGCAGTGTGTCTGCCTGGTGCCCACGTGAGCTCTCTCACCCCGAGCCCCCGGGGTCCCCGCAGAGCTGAGGACACTTGGCACTTGCTTTCTAACAGTGCCACACTTTGGTCCTCTGTGTATTCTATGATACCAGGCTGCACTGCAAATGCCAGTGACAACGCTAGGAAGATTATAGAAATTTTCCGTCTGGAAGAGACTTTAGGTACTTTTTAAAATCAGGGTATAATTGCTGTGTTGGTTTCTGCTATAGAACAAAGTGAATCAGCCATATATACGTACATGTATCCCCTCCCTCTAGAGCCTCCCATCCCACCCCTCCTCCCATCCCACCCCACTAGGTCATCACAGAGCACCAGGCTGAGCTCCCTGTGCCGTGTAGCAGCTTCCGGCTAGCTCTCTAGTCTACACGTGGTGGTGTGTTTATGTCAAACCTCATCTCCCAATTCCCCCTCCCCATCCTCATGACCGCATATCCATTCGCTATATCTGCATCTCTAGTCCTGCCCTGTAAATAGGTTCATCTGTACCGTTTTTCTAGATTGCACATATATGTGTTAATGTATGATATTTGTTTCTCTCTTTCTGACTTACTTCACTCTGTATGACAGCCTCTAGGTCCATTCACATCTCTACAAATGACCCAATTTTGTTCCTTTTCGTGGCTGAGTAATATTCCATCATTTATTTATATATATATATATATATATATATATAAAGCCATCTGAATGTCATTGATAGATAGATAGATAGATGGATAAAGAAGTGAGATCTTAGGTACTGAGCCTAACTCCTCTGTTTTAGAGCTAGGAATGAAGAAAGCAGAGGGTTTCCCCAAGAGCAGCGGTCACCCCTGCCTCCACTTAGGGTTCAGTATCCATCATCATCCAATGCATTGCTCTTTCCAGCAGCCCCTCTGGGTCCTAGGCACAGGACCCCTGGGACTACTTTCCTTCCCCCTGGGCCTTGGATTTCCTTTGTCACCAGCCTTGTGGTCAGATGTGGGTGATTCCCAAAGAGCGCCTTGGTGGGGGGTGGTCCTCCGGTCCAAGTTAGAAGACTCAGCTTACTGGGTATTGCCAAGGCCTGGGTCTGGAGTCAGAGAGATCTGTATGCCGATTTCACAGCTCGGGCAGGTAGCTGAAACTCTATGTAGCCATTGACGCATCCTTGGACTATGGACACAAAACTTACCTGGCAAGGTGTTTCCAGCATCTACGTGACGGTGTGTGAAAAGCAGCTGAGGCAGAGCAGGTAGGAAGTGTAGAAATTCTCCTCCCCAGCCTCCCTGAACCCACGCATGTCTTCATTAGGCTGAGACCCTGGTGGCTGAAGGAGGACAGGTCACACTGCACAGCTCTCAGTGATGATCGTGCAACACTTTCCCACGAGGCTTTCCAGCCACGGTACCCAGAAGCCCTCAGATGGCCTCATCATTTACATGGCAGTGGAAACACAGAAGCAAGGCGGGCAACATTCTTTCATCTTTTACTCAAGGTTGGGCTGCCTAATCCTCATGATCTTACCCGTGTTTAAAGGCATCCTTGAGGAAGCCTTTTTGTATTTATTTATTTATTGTTTTAATTGTAGTATAGTTGATTCACAATGTTGTGTTAGTTTCAGACGTAAGGCACAGCGATTCAGTGAAATATGTGTAAACATACACGTATTCTTTTTCAGATTCTTTTCCATTAGAGGTTATTACAAAATATCGAATATAGTTCCCTGTGCTATCCAGTAGGTCCCTGTTGGTTGTCTGTTTTATTTATAGTAGTGTGTATCTGTTAATCCTAACCTCCTAACTTATCTCCGCCCCCCGTCTTTCCCCTTTGGTAATCATAAATTCATTTTCTACATCTGTGACTCTATTTCTGTTCTGTATATAGGTTCACTTGTAGCCCTGTTTTTTTTACATTCCACATATCAGTGATATCATCTGATACTTGTCTTTCTCTATCTGACTTACCTCACTTAATAGGAAGTCTTTTTAGAGTAGGGGTAAGAAATTCCCTCGGAGAAGGCAATGGCACTCCACTCCAGTACTCTTGGCTGGAAAATTCCATGGATGGAGGAGCCTGGAAGGTTGTAGTCCATGGGGTTGCTGAGGGTCAGACATGACTGAGTGACTTCACTTTCACTTTTCACTTTCATGCACTGGAGAAGGAAATGGCAACCCACTCCAGTGCTCTTGTCTGGAGAATCCCAGGGATGGGGGAGCCTGGTGGGCTGCCGTCTATGGGGTCACACAGAGTTGGACATGACTGAAGTGACTTAGCAGCAGCAGCAGCAAGAAATTCCCTCTGACTTTCTAAGCAACTGGCTGGCCTGCAGCTTTGCAGTTCAAGCATCATCCCCTTTCTCTGCAACAGGCACAGAGCAGGCAGAAGCCCTGTGACCTTGGGGCATCCATAACCCGGAAGGAGGTGGGAGGGGCCACTTGGGTCAAGGCCCCTTGACCTGTCTGATCTCATACGTCTTTCCATTGAAGACTCCACAGTCTGTTCTTTTCTCTGCCTTTTAGGTTCTCTCAATTCAAATTTCCCTTAACTAATATAAAACAATGCCAGAAAAATCCCTGGACACCAGCGTGCCTCCTCTCCAAGGAGACTTGAGTGGGTGAGTCACTCCGCCTCTTTTCTTGCCTGCCTGCTTGCCTGCCAGCCAGACACAGGGGCAGGGCTTTTGTTTCCTCAAGCAGTGATTTATGCGGGTGGACCCCGGGCAGGGAAGAGTCGAGTATCAATTTCTCTGGGTTACCGTGTTAAATGACCAATGCATGGATGGTTATTGCTGCTTCGGGAGCAAATGAAAGCCCTTCGCCTCCTGACACCGCCGTACCAACCCCCCCACCCGCCTTGCTGACGATCAGTTAAAAATGTAAATAAAAAGACTGCACTTTGGAGAGAGTCCGCTCAGGAGGGTGGGGGAAAAATTGCAAAAGCGAAGTTTATTGATCCCCTGGTCAAGATTGATGGCACAATAAGAGCGGGAGGCGAAGAGTGATTTTGCTTTTGAAAACGTTGATGAATAAGCACTCAGGGGCAACAAATAGCCGAGCTCACCAAGTGATGGACGGTGGTGGGGGAACACGATGCATTTTTATAAATGGGGGAAAGGAGAGGAGGACTTATTAAAAAAATGAATGACCACATGTGGCAGGGATATGCCAGTAGGGAGAAGAAAGCCATTGATTTATGTGTACTACTGGCATTTGAAAATTCAATAAAAACATTGACAAATGAGAGGCGAACCTGGCCACAGGACAGCACTGAGCCTGGGATGGAGAAGGAAAATGCCAAGGTCAGGGAGAAGGAGCAGAAAAACATGCTTATGTTGAAAAGCATTTACATTAACTCGTCCGTATAAAGACATGAAGAGGAATCCTTCCGAGATCAGTGCCTGGGTGGGGCGGGCAGGCAAGGGGAGGGGAGGGAGAGGTGGCTGGTGGAGCCGGGGTGACCCCTCTCCTGCAGCCCCAGCAGAGGTGGTTTTTCGCTGACCGTTGAGTGGGTGGCTGGCTGCCTTGCACATCCTCGCCCTGCTGCCAGAGTCTGGAGTGAAGCACTCTCGTGACGGGGGGACTCTTCCTCTTCTGTTCTGGGCTATCCCTTCCTGGCGTCCCATTGCCAGGGCTTTACCTGAGCTGCCCCTGTTTCTTGTCCACCACCCTTTGTGTACGTGTCGTCAGTCCACCCACGGTGGATCCTCTGGCCCCGGAAGCAGGCCTGTCTTAGGGCTCAGCGTGCTTCAGGGGTGCAGTAGATGAGAAAGTGGCCATGATGAGCCATCTCTTTGACTTCGGCGCTCAGTGCCCTTCCTCTTCCTTTCTCCACTCCCTACACGGTCCTAAGGTTTTTTTTTTTTTCCCTGAAATATCTTCCCTTGATCCAATCCATCCATCCATCCATCCATCTATCCACCCATTTATCTATTCATCCATCCATCTACCTATCCATTCATGCATCCATCCATCCACCCATTCATCCATCCACACATCCTTCCATCCATCCATTCACACGTTCATCCATCCACCTATCCATCCATCTATCCATCCATCCATCCACCTATCCACCTATCCATTCATCCATCCACACATCCATCCACCCATCCATTCATCCATCCACACATCCTTCCATCCATCCACACATCCTTCCATCCATCCATCCACCCATTCATCCATCCACCCATCTACCCATCTACCCATCTACCCATCCATCTACCTATCCATTCATCTATCCATTCATGCATCCACCCATCCATTCACCCATCCATCCATCTATCTACCCATCCATCCACCCATTCATTTATTCACCCTCCCATCCATCCACTCATCCATTCATCTATCTGGTCTGTGTGAAGAAGGAACTCTGTACTCAGCACTATGCCAGGTGGGAAGTGTCACGATAATCCTCTTTGACTTTAGAGTTTGGGTGGAATCTCCTGTTGAGCAGCACTTCTCTCTAGAAACTGTGGGTAAGAGCTCTTTGCACCCGTGACTCTTCTCAATCACAGCAGTTCTCAAATGTCACACTGATGGCTGCTTTTCCAAGAAGTCTCTAATGGGCCAAGCTGATCTGCCCACCCTCTTCTGGGTTTGCTTTTCTTCAAGCCTCCATGGCAACATTGTACCCATGCCTCTGCCTCTTCTTGGCTTTCCCTAACTTACTGTCAGGTGTTACTCAGCTAAAAAAAGGACACTGGACAGAAAGATAAAAACAAATATCATATATTAATGCATATGTATAGAATCTAAAAAAATGGGTACAGATGAACCTATTTGTGAGGCAGGAATAGAGATGCAAGCATAAAGAACAGGCTTGTGGACACAGCAGGGAAGGGGAGGCTGGGATGAACTGGAAAAGTAGCATTGACATAGACATACTACCATGAGTGAAACAGATGGCTGGTTGGAAGCTGCTGTATGGCACAGCTTGGTGCCCAGTGAGGACCTAGAGGGTTGGGAGGAGGCTCAAGAGGGAGAGTATAGGTATACTTACGGCTGATTCATGTTGTTGTACTGCAGAACCTAACAAAACATTGTAAAGCAATAATACTCCAATAATGACAATAATAAAAAAGTATGGAAGACGCTGGAAACAGAAGCGGCCTGAAACAATGCTACCTGACTTCACGGATGTGTAAGTACGCACACATACACACAAACTCTTATGCACACACACAGACACACACACATTAACAAACACAAGCACAAATACACACACACAAACACATATACACACATGCAAACACACAGACACACACACTAACATACACAACGCGCGCACACACACACAAACTCATGCAAACACACAGACACACATGCATTAACAAACAAGCACAAATATACACACAAACACATATACACACATGCAAACACACAGACACACATGCACGTATACACTAACATATACAGACAGACATATATACACACACACACACACAAGCTAATCTACAAACAAGCACACATAAACAGGCAACACACACAACACACACACGCAGACACACACACACACACACACACACACAAGCCCTCCCTTTCGACTGCAGTGCTCCAAAGGAGCCGGCCTTTGACCTGGGGCCTGTTCAGCCTCGAGCTTCTCGTGGACACTGTCTCCACTCCGTGGCCTTTAACCGCAGCTCCCTACAGTGCCGACGCTGTCCCAGCGATTCAGGGATTTTAACCTTTAGCCACTCAGCATTCGCATTCGCATTCCCTTCTATCTTGTCCCTGGCTTGGCCGTGACTGGTCGAGGAGGGAGCCGTGTCCAGAGCTCTGGGCTCCATCCCCACTTCTGTTCCCCACGGCAGGGCTGCCTTCCGTGACGTCTTCTCCAAAGGTGACAAGCGCAGGGGCTTGAGCTGCAACAGAAATCCTTGCTAACATCTTCTCGTTTCCAGCACCCCTGGGACTCGTCCAAGGGCTGAGCCCAGTGGTCGGAAGGCCCTTTGGCCCAGCTGTGGGTCCCTGACGTCTTCTTAGGGTTCCCGTGCGTCTCCGTGGGCCACTAGCCGTTCAGTGAAGTTTCAGATTTGCACGCTTCATTCACTCCTACAGTCCACCTGTGTCTCCTCTGCTCCTTCCTTTTGCCATGGTTGCCAGTTGCAGATGCAGGTGATAAAGAGCTGAGGCCTGGGCTGATGCGATAGACAGATGGGGAGAGCTGACCCCAGGTTTCGCCAGCCTCTTGTGGGTTCCCAGCCCACAGTTTAAAGAAGATTCTAGTAAACCTGCTCTTGTCCATTTCATGACCATAGGCGCAGCTACCAGAATTGCCTCTTGCCCAGTCTTTGAGAAAACTCACCTTGTTCAGGGGTGAGGCCACTTAGCTAGGCCAGTAATGTTGTGGGATCCTGCCTTCCCAGATTCTTCATTGGTGGGGGTGCGGAGGGATGGGGCTGGGAGGATCAGAGAACGTCACAGACAAGCACTTGTCTGCACATCACTGGTGTCTTCCATGAGGCCTAGAACAGGGTTGGCATACAGCAGTCACTCAACAAATATTCCCTGAAACCATGAATGAATACAATGCATTAAATGCTACAACAGAAAGAACAGAAGTATGCCCTGGGGATTTGGAAGCTTCCTTTTCACTTCAGTTCATTTCAGTCACTCAGTTGTGTCGACTCTGTGATCCCATGGTCTGCAGCACACCAGGCTTCCCTACCTATCACCAGCTTCCTTTTGTGTCTGAGAATTAAGAAAGCCTTAACTGAGGAGATGAATCTTCGCAGGTGGCACAGTGGTAAAGAATCCCCCTGCCAATGCAGGAGATGCAAGAGACACAGGTCTGATCTCTGAGTCTGGAAGATCCCCTGGAGGAGGAAATGGCAACCTGCTCCAGTATTCTTGCCTGGGAAATCCATGGATAGAAGAGCCTGGCAGGCTACAGTCTATGGGGTCACAAAGAGTCAGATATGGCTGAGCATGCGCACACACACAAGAAGGCAGATGGCCTTTGAATTTTACCTGGAGGCATGAATAAGAATCCAGAGGCTGAAGCAAAATCCCTTGGTTCAAGGTAGACGATGGAGTGAATGGGTTATATTGCAGTTAGAGCAGTTTACAGGGAGCTGAACTAGTTCAGCTGAGACGGATTTAAACCAAAAGGAAACATCACTGACATTTTTGGAGTGCTGACCATGTGTTAAGTGTTTTCACACTGGCTACACTGTATAATTTTAGCAACGTCATTATTTGATCTTTACGACCTTATTTTTACAGACAAGGACAGGGATTCAGAAAGACCCGGCCACCTCCTGTGGATGCACAGATGATGACTTATGTCTGGAGCCTAGGTCAGTCTGACCCAAAGCCCTGTGGTGTTAAACAGCAGGCAGTGGGGAATTTCCAGAAAACCTGATTCTTGAGAGGACGCTGACTCATAGCTGGCAACCAGCTTGGCACCCAATAGTTACTCCATCGACCGCTGGTTGGGTGGGTCAATAGTGACCTGGGTCTAGGAGACAAGGGGCTTGGCTATTTTCCTTGAACTACACCCCCAGGAAGGAGGTGAGGGACGTCTGGGGAGAATCTCCCTGGGATCAAAGTGAGGGTAAACTCTTCAAGAATTCTTTTCATCAAAGAAAAATCATCCTTCACAAAATATCCAAGCTGGAAAGTACCTCGGATAACCTCCTCAGGGGTTCTCGAAAGTGGCTTCTGTTTTACCCGGGAAGATCCCTTCTCCAAACACAACCCCCAGCTCACCCAGGACGACCGATGGAAAAGAATGGGGCTGCTCTGCCTGGGCGGAGTGGGGAGTGGGGTGGGGCTGCTGGAAGGCTCAAGGCTTCCGGTTCGGTCGCCTCACAGCCCGACAGTGGGAGCTGATGTGCCTCAGTGGACTCCAAGGACAGCTCAGAACATCGTCTGAAACTCCCGAACAAGGCCAAGGGCTGGGCAGAAACAGCAGGGGACGGGAGGTGATGGGTGGGCAGCAGACAGCTGGGCCATGCGACACCCTGGGTCACGTACGGCTTTGGGGCCTCGTGGGCCATAATCCTTTAGGCAAATTAAATAAGGACAGAGGAAAAGGCAGTCTCCAGCAGCTTCCAGGGATTTGCCGTCCTGTTGCCTCAGGGGACATGAGTGAGAAGGGCCTGGGAGCGATTCCAGCATTTTCCTGCATTCTCTTTGCTCCAGCACCACCTCCCTGACCCTGCACCCCTAGTTAGGCACCCAGTGGGGGGCTGCTCTGGACTGAGGCACAAGGACTCTATCCTGGCAGTTTCCAGGGACCCCCTCCTGGCAGTTTCCAGGGACCCCAGGGAGGCCTTTCTAAGAGCAGTGGAAGCATCCTGTCCTTTATGTTTCCTCCAGCCTAGTTCATCACAGAGAGTGAAAGCTGATGTTTGGTGACTGAATCATAAAAGTTTGTCTTCCTTGAAAGCGTTGCTTACCATGAGGCACCCATCTGTTTTTGCTTGGATGGGTACTCCAATTTTAGGTATTTTCTTTCCGAGACTTTATTTTTTTAAACATAAGGCCACCCTTGTTCACATAATTTTGAATTAGACCAGAGTACAGGCATAAGAAAGGGAAAGCTGAGCACTGAAGAACTGATGCTTTTGCACTGTGGTGTTGGAGGACTCTTGAGAGTCCCTTGGACAGCAAGGAGATCCAACCAGTCCATCCTAAAGGAAATCAGTCCTGAATATTCAATGGAAGGACTGATGCTGAAGCTGAAATTCTAATACTTTGGCCACCTGATGGGAAGAAACCACTCATTGGAAAAGACCCTGATGCTGGGAAAGATTGAAAGCAGGAGGAGAAGGGGGATGTCAGAGGATGAGATGCTTGGATGGGATCACCGACTCAATGGACATGAGTTTGAGTAAACTCCGTAAGTTGATGATGGACAGGGAGGCCTGGTGTGCTGCAGTCCATGGGTTCGCAAAGAGTCAGACACGACTGAGCGACTGAACTGAACTGAACAGGGATAAGAAGCAGGAAGGGGAGGAGGCTGAGACATCCCCTACTTTGAGCATCTCTGCTCCAGGAGTCGTAAGGGAGTGACCCAAACCCCATGTGTTTTCTGCAGGGCAGATGGAGGGGAAGGATCACTAACACGTCTTTCATGAAGATGCTCATAATGACCATTTCCTGCTGATCTTACTTCTTCTAAGAGGCAGTGCAGATGCCTGGCTCATAGCTGCTCTGGCCATGAGCTTTGCTAGCCGGGGCTACCTCCGCATCCAGCCCCACATGGGTGCTGCCAGCCCGGGCAGAGGGAGGGAAGGTCATGTCCCAGGGACCTGAGGTCATTAGAGGTGGGTGTGGGGCAGGCTAGGAGGTGGAGGCCCCTGTCTGCTTCCTTGGCCATTTCCGGGAAGCAGTCCTGGTGTCCAGGGGTGCTGGTGTGACTGGAGGGTGCTATGCAGACTGGGCTCAAGGGAAACTTGCCTCCTCTGCCAGGCAGGGGTGCAAATTCTCTTCCTGCGGAAGCAGACCGCCCATCTCTCCAGGCCAGCTCTGTGACTGAAGTGCCGAGTGCCCTCGAGCACATCTCCGAGCCTGGCTTTCCTCGTCTGGAATCCACCTCACAGGCTGCACGGTCGCAGTCTGACTGAAATTCTGTGAAAGCTGTAATGTGCCGTATAAATGAAAAATTACTTACTAGAGCCCTTGAGGCAAAGAAAAGGTGTCAGGACCTTCCGGTGTGGGAAATGACCCTCTGGCCATTCGCAGGAGAGCTCAGGGTCTAGGGCCTGGGTGGACAAGCCAGCGGGAGGGGCAGGAAGCTGTGATACTGCAACGGGGGCAGGCTTGCTCCGGGTTTGCCTCTGGTCTGCAGGGTGGGCGGCTGGGTGGGCTGCTGGGACTTCTCTTTCCACATCACGTGACTCATCAAGTGGGAAATGGGCAGAGTCCCTGTCTTCATTTATCCAAAGCCTTTGACTCTTCCCCCTGGACACGGGGTCACGTTTAGATGCCGTAAGTGGAGACGGTCTGGCTTAACTTAGTCCTTTTCTGGCCTGGTCACTTTGTTGGCAGAGGGCCTGCTGTTGATTGTTCACAATCCTTGCACTCAGGGCAGCTGAAATCCCTGGATTCCCTCAGGGCCGAGAAAGTGGTGGGACAAAGACAGACAGACAGACATTGAGGCCGCAAAATTCTGATGAGTCTGGAATGGGTGGATCTCTCTTCACTGCTGGGTGAGGTGGCTGTGACGGTGAGGTCATATGCATACTAGCGAATGTGGAAATGAGGTGCTGTCGACGTGCGCCCGTCACAGCTGTGATTCCTGAAGACAGTGGCCGGAGAATCACTGGTCCTGTCCTCTGCTCCCCACTGTTAGGCTGAGAAAAGGAGGAAGAGCCAGTAACACCGAGAAGACCACAGCCACGGCCGAAGCTATTTCCTGATGCCCTGTTTGTCTGTGTTTTTTCATGACTATTTGCCATCATTTTGGCCAGCAGCAGATCAGGATATAAAGCTTGAGGATGGATAAATAAGCATTACCCATTTTCCCATATATCTATATACCATAAAATATCAACTTCAGACATCAAGTGAATTAAAGGCAAAAAATGCTATAGGACCTGACATCCTGTGGCATAAAATGTTTATTAACTGGGATGTGTTGTTATTTAGTCGCTAAGTCGTCTCCAGCTCTTTGTGACCCCATGGGCTGCCACACTGGGATAAATATAAATGGCATTTATCTGTTGGCAAACCTAAGCTATAGGAAAATGGAGAAGTAGCTTGGAATTCCATTTGCTAAAAACATACTCTTTCTTCTTGAAGGTGATATAAAATGTATCAGCAAATTCATGGGGGTCGGGAGAAGACAGAGAAGACATAGAAACTATTAATGAAGCATTTTCCTTCAGGTTTAGTTCTTGGCTTCAGGTCACAGCACCTGAAATCCTGGTTCCACCACGTACCTCACATGCTTCTCAGGACAAGTTACTTAGCCTCTATCTTCCCCTGTTTCCTTCTTTGTAAAATGATGATAAGAATAAAAATCATCCTCTATGGTTGTGAATATTAAATGAGTTTAATACAGGTAGATTCCTAGAACAATGCTTGGCTTATGGTAAACCTTTCATCAGAGTTGTTGATATTATTTCGGTGGAAAGTTTAACTTGACCGTGAGCTGTGTGACGGCAGGAGCGTGAATGCATGTCTCACCACTTGATCTTGATGTCTGGCACAGTGTTCGGGGCCCAAAAGACCCTAATGGGCTTCCTGGGTGGCTCAGGGGTAAAGAATGTGCCTGCCAATGTAGGGGACACAGGTTCGATCCCTGGGTCGGGAAGATGCCCTGGAGAAGGAAATAGCAACCCTCTCCAGTATTCTTGCCTGGATTCCCATGGACAGAGGAGCCTGGCAGGCTACAGTCCATGGGGTCACAAAGAGTCGGACACAACTTAGTGACTACAACAACAACAAGATCCCAAATAATTATTTGTTGACTAAACAATGGGGAGAGTTTGGTTCTGTGGAAACTGCCCAAATTGTAGAGTTCAGAAAGCGCTGAAGGGCGTAATTTGGGATTGTAAGGATAAATTCAGTCCCTCTTATGCAGCTTCCACACCTCAGCAAGGTCTGAGATGACACAGAGAAACCCTGGACTGTGAGTGTGAGGCTCAGACGGAGCAGGCCAGCCCCTAACTTTCAGCGTGTCAGTGTCTGAAAGAGAGTGGAGGGCAGAATTATCTGCAGCCCGCTGGGAGTTGAGCTGTTTACGGAAATGCTAACGTGGTTCCCGTGGATCAACATCGTGGTCCACAATGCATATCCACAGGAACCAGCCACCCCTCCCCCAACCCCAGCTGGCAGCATTTCTGGTCTTGTCGTTAGTATGAGGCCCAGTGGTCAGGGGACAGGGGCTGCCATGGGGTCATGGAGTGACGGGAGATGAAGGGGCTCTTCCTCCCACGCAGCCGGGCTTCTTTTAATGGGCAAGGTCAAGCAATGAAATGACCAGGAAGAGGAATCGCTGTCATTATGCATCAGGGGCAATCTTCCGTCAGTGAGCCCCTGTGCTATTCCCTTTGCCACGGGCTGGAGCAAACATGGCCCTAATCAGTTTTACATCTCCGTTTAATTTTATTGGAAAGAAGAGCTGGCAATGCATCACAGAGGCCAGGCCTGACACGAAAGGTGACCCCCCGCCAACTTAATGGCACCATACATAACCCTTAATGAAGTTGCTATCTTGTCCCTCTTTGGTTGTCTCAGCCCTGTGATTTACGATGGCATCATTTTGCTTTGCCCTCTTTTCATTTCAGCTTTGACAAAGTGGATGGAACAATTATCTTCGTTATCGGCCAGAGCAGTAGAAATGTGATAGTTGGGAGATTTCTGCGGGTGGAAGGCCTTGGCTGGGGATCAAAACCAATGGTGAATCGTGCTTAGGTTTTTTTTTTTTCTCCTTTTCCCTTTTTCCTGTGACTATGGGCTCCTGAAGATGGATGGGGTATCCCAGAGAGCGGCGTGAGTCCTATATCATTGTGGCAAGAAGTAATTTCAGGAGATGGGGAGGCGGTAGAGAGAACAGAGCTTGGAATTTTGCAGTCTGTTCTCTTTGAGCTCCTTGCATTTGTTTTTCTGTGCACGGCCAGGCCAAGTTCACACTATCATATCCTTATCTTCCATCCATTTGTAGGAATGGAACATAGGTTTTTCTCTATTATAAATGATACCCTGTGTTTATTTTGTCTAATTAAAAGCTGTTTATTCATTCATTACTTAATCAACAATTAGTGGGTACCTTCTAGATGTTAAACAAAAAGGTGCTGTGGAAAGACAAGGAACAGTGATCAATTTAATCCTTAAGAAATGGTATATTCAACCAATAGAAATAAGTGATTGTAAATTAAGACGGAAAGGGGTTTACATATCAAATGCTGAAGGCAGAAGGTCCTGGGATTGTTTAGAGGAAGGAGAATTTATTTCCAGAATGAGAGCTGGACCTTAAATGGGGAGCAGGAGGTGGTCAGATTAAAATGAGATGCTTATGTATCTATCATCATATTGATAATGCAAATATATAAATAGAGAGTTGCGTAGATAAACAGACCAGATTTTGGTAGCCATTTCATGTTATTCTGGCAAAGTGATATAGGGACTGGGGAAAAAGACAGGAGAGGCTTGGGGTCAGGACAGAAATCAGTCAGTGTTTCACTTTGTACCTCCAGATATCCAACTGGAGGAGAGAATATAGTGTCTTGTAGAAGAGCAAAGAAATGTAGTTATGATAGCAATTTCTGATGGTCTGTGAGAAGGAAGTTAATCAAGGCTGGGGTGAAAATAGAGGCTGGGTCTCAGGTGTCTGGATGGCCCCCTTGTCCTCTAGCCTGAGTTATGGACTGGAGGCCCATGGTGAGGACTTAGGCCTATGATGTCCTTTGCTGGTCGAGGCATATGGATTGTGTACTCTGACACTGATGAGATAACTTTGTCTTGGGGTGCCATGGTTTTCAGATAGACAAGCTTGCAAAATCCATGCTGAATATCTTTCTTTCCGTTGTAGCTTTCTCAGAGAGAATTGCAATTGGTTTTCACTTACTTACGGGCTCTATGAAGTCAAAGATAATTGGTTGGAGGTTTTTTAATCAGTGAGACTCTCTTGGCAAATACCACCTAAATGAAGCCTGTGTTGTTAATGGGATGGCTGAAATGGTGACAATGTTTCCACAGCCTTTTTCTCAGGTAGACGGAGAGCAATAGTGCTGAGATGGTTCACTGAGGTCTCAAGTAGATCCTTCACATCACTGTGCATGTAAGTTCATTTAAAAATAAGTATGTCATATAAATTGACATATGTGAATACAAGGAAACCATCTCCGGAAAAGTCAATAGATAATCCATTTGGTCTGTGCCTTCTCTCTCCCCCTGTTCAGTGTTTAGAGACTGAGGGGGGCAGGGAGAGAGGCGGTTCCACATCCTGATTCTATTTTCTAAAAGTAGCACATATTCAATACTTAACTTCCAGCTAGTTCATTGACATGACGGTGGGTTAAGTCTATAGTTAAAAATATGAGCGGATGGTGCGTGAGAGCACGGCTCATACTGTTCAGCATGAAACGGAAATCTCAATGGTCAGACTGCAAAGCACACAGCGGAAGGTCCGAGAGTGGCATTTTGTCTTTCTCTTGTCCCCACGTCCAACCATGGGAACAGGCTTCCCTCCCCACCCACCCACCTGCCCACCAAGGTACATGCATCACTGCCTGAAAGTCAAAACCTGCCCCAGGGGAACTCCCTGCTGGTCCAGTGGTAAAGAAACCACCTGCAGGGCACGCAGGTTCAATCCCTGGTCGGGGAACTAAGATCTCACAAGCCTCAGAGCAACTAAGCCCGCTTGTTGCAACCTCTGAGACCATGTGCCACAACTAGGGAGTCCTGCGCACTGCTAGGAAAAGAACCTGAGTGCTGGAACTAGCCTGAGGCAGCCAAATTAAAAAAAAAAATTTTTTTTAAATGACCTCACTCTTGTTCCTCATGGATGCTGTGTAGGATGGAAAGGTTCAAGAGACCAGGCCGCATCAACAAGATACCCAGGGCTGTTCCTTCTCATGACCCCTCGGAGCAGTGCTCACAGGAGGCAGAGACCCTTCCTCCCTTGTTCTTCCCTTATTACCGTCCAGTGAGGGAGTGGAAGGGCTCCCGTGACCCAGAATACAGACTTGTTCATCATGGGCAGCACCACAAGCCCGGGGACCACCCAGGGGCTTCCCCTGAGCACACAGTGGAGGCTGATGGGATAATCTTTGGGCAAGAAAATAAGACATTTTTTTGGCTGGAGTTGGGGAAAAAGGAAGGCGGATGGAGGGGAACCCTGCCGTTACTTCCTTTGATCTTGGTAAATTGGAAAGGTCTTTCCCCTGATTCCTGCTGATATTTCCTGATGGAAATTTCTTCCATTGACAGAGATACAGATGGAGTTTAGCGACATGGGACTGCAGACACACTCGGCGATAATGAAAAAATGCCCAAGGTAGCCATATGCTCCGTGGCCGTTTGTTAGAAGGAACTCCAGTTGGGTGAATACATAATAGCATTTTTGGCAGCATCGACTAAGGGATCTCCTCAGTATTTCTATGTCTTTTTGCATTTGTTGGTCTAACATGTGTAAATTTTGAAATTTTAGTCCTGTTTGTTAGCATTCTTTATGCAGGCTTCTTTCCTCCAATTCGGAGACTTCTTTCCAAGACATCAGAATGCCCTGGGGCAAGTCCAAATTCAGAGACCAGATTCTATCTTCTGTTTCCTTAAGATCTCTGTTGTGGTCCTCCTTTCCTCTAATTTGAAAGGATGTCTTATCATTAACAATGATGCATCGATGTAGTGATAATTATTATTCTCATCCTAACAGCAATCATTTCTTTAGCATTTACAGCTTAATTGTAGACATTATTATTCTGGTTTCATAACAGTGGAAGTTGAAGATCTTCAAGGATCTTGCCCAAGGCAACACAATTAGTAAATACCAGATTCAACATTAGGATCCAGGTCAGCTTTGTCCAAGGCTTCCAGAATTCTGCGCTTTCCAGAATATCACACGTCTGTCTATCTTGGGGACAGAAGGGATGACAAGAATGTTTGGTTGTAAAACATACTGCTCTGAGGCAACTGCCCTTCAAGATTAGATTCCAGGTTCATTGTATGACCTCCGGCTGCCAGGTTGCCATGATAGTTTTCTTGAAATACCTGTATTTACTATTCTGTTCCTTTCTGGAACAGGTCTTTTAAAATAATCTGTCTGAGTATTCTAGGCTTAGGATTTATCCAGATATGATTTAATTCTATATATTTATTTAGTCCTAGGGTGCTGAGGGTAACTTGGCAAATGATCACACCAAATTGCAGGGAGATAAAAAGTCAAGCCATCCTTTACTCTTGTGGCCACCTGACTCCCTTCCTTGGGCCGAAATACTAGAAATACCAACATAGAAATATCTTCTGGTGCAAGAATTTGTAGGAGAGGAAGATGTTCAATTAAAGGGAGAATTTTCTGACCCAGAATGAAGCCCGGACCGTTTGGAACCAGGTTCTGAATGGGCACGCACAGTGACGAGTACACCTCAGGCTTCCTGACATCGATGTGCCGGGCCCCCAAAACGTGCTCTGTGTGGAGGTTAGAGGCGCAGACCTGGGTTATTTTTCTTCCTTTTCCAACATGGCGTCTGTACCTCTTACGTGTCAAGCCGCCCACTCTGTGGACCACGGTGAGCTGGGTGGACCCCATGGTCAAGGTGAGAAGGACAGCCTGTCAGGTTGAAAGTAAGAGCCCCATTCTGGACATGCATTTGCTTCTCTCTTTTTTATTTTTTGGAGATATTAATAAAAACACATACCTTCTGGTCGGACGTTATCTCCTCATTTCCATCTCCCCGTGTTCCAGATCATTCTCATCAGGTCTGTACTTTTCTGGTACAATGGACATGAGTTTGAGCAAACTCTGGGAGATAGTGAGGGACAGGGAAGCCTGCCGTGCTGCAGTCCATGGGGTCACACAGGGTCAGACACAACTGAGCGACTGAAGAACAACAAGGCATGGTCCTAAGTCAGTCGGTCTAGCTCATTCCTGAGCAGTAGGAAACGTAGTTATAAACTCACCCTCTCTGGTCAGGCCCTTGGTTCCCTAAAACCTCATGTATATTTTCCCAAGGTCAGTTTGGTCACTGATGCACCTGAGCAGGGGAGTTCAGGGATGGATGAAGAGGGAAGACACATGTTCTTGACAGGACATTGTTGTTTAGTTGCTAAGTCATGTCTGACTCTTTTTGAGACCCCAAGGACTGTAGCCTGCCCTTTTTCCTCTGTCCATGGGATTTCCCAGGCAAGAATACTGGAGTGGGTTGCCACTTCCTTCTCCAAGGGATCTTCCCAACCCAGGGATCAAACCTGTGTCTCCTGCACTGGCAGGCGGATTCTTTACCACTGAGCCACCAGGGCAGACCTGGGGGGACCTTAAGGACCATTCCACTGTGTCTTGCAAGGGGGCTACTATCTGTGCAGGGGCTTCCGAGGTTGGTTGAGGCTGTGTCTTGGAGGGAGAGATACAGCCCGCAGCTGATTGCAGGTTTCTGGCTGCCAAAGCCTGGAGGGCTCTCTGCTGGAGACCGCGGTGGCTGAGAAATCCCCAGGTTATCTTATGAGACCTCCAGTAGCTACACACCTCTTTTTGTGGTCATCTACATATCCTATTGTGGAAAATGACAGCTCTGGTCACCTTCTAACTAGCGGCATGAGTGTGTGAAAGGCAGCCTCTCATTCACCCTGGCTCTTGCTGAACTTCACCCAGCAAACTTACTCCACGTCTAGATGCCTACAACCAGGGACATTTTATGGCCGATTCCTCCTCGACTTCTACTTTTACTAGAACATGATTTCATTCATTTGCATCCTTCAGGGGTTAAAGGAGAATATTGAGTTTTCACAGGAGCCCATTACTCTCAGACCCGGAATCCGGTTGATTTTGTTTGCATGGTTCCCTCCCTGCTTCTCAGGCTCTGATTTAGAGCTACCCTACCACCCTGCCCCACTTAAAAAAAAGAAAAATCTGAGAACCTGTGCCAGGACTTACCTCTGGTAAAGGATTTGTCCTCAGAGCAGGCAGCAAATCTGTTCTCTTGGCAGAAGGTGGAAGCCATACCCTATGACTCTCTCTCCGGATCACCCAGCCGGGCCACGGGGCAGCCAGCATTTCCGCGGGGGGCGGCATCACATATGTAAACAGAAATTGCTCCCCTGTAGGAAGCGGCTTCCTCTGACACTGTTTGTCACCTCTGAGAAGTGCAAGCAGAATGATGCGTTTGGTTCTTCACGGAGGGTGGGAGGGGAAGTCAGGTGCGGTTGCTTTCTTGTCTTTTAAAGGAGCGGAAGCCAAGGCACAGAAGGGCCAGAGGGCGTGATCAGACTTCTGGAAGGCATGAAAGGGGCTGCTGGAACCCAGGGTCTCAGAGCCTCCTCATATCCTGAGCTGCTTTCACCGGGGGGGCAGACCTGTGATTGATTCTCTGTGTGTGCCTGCTCAGTCACTTGGTCGTGTCCGACTCTTTGCGACCCTAAGGACTGTAGCCTGCCAGGCTCCTCTGTCCAAGGGATTTCCCAGAGTGGGTTGCCCTTTCCTCCTCCAGGGGATCGTCCCAACCCAGGCATTGAACCCACGTCTCCTGCATTACAGGCGGATTCTTTACTACTGAGCCACCTGGGAAGCCATCAGGAAATCCTAACTCCCGGTTACAAATTGGGGAACTCTGACATCTCCTAATTAGGTAAACACATTACTGTCAAGTTCAAACAAACAACAGATTAGTGCCAGGCACGGAGAGGCGGCAAAAGCAGGCAGAGCAATCTCCCCATGGGGAATGGGTGTCCTGGGCAGTCCAGCAGGCTGGCTTCCTTTCCAGAAGCCCTACAGACTTCCTTTCTCACCTGAGGAGATGCCTGGATGATGCAAAGAAATGCTCACTGTTGATTTTCCTTTGGACAAAGGGATGTTTCTGCATCTGTGATTTCAGGGCTGATGGTGGGTCTGTGTCCTGAGCCTCAAAGGCTGGGCCATGGGGACAGGCATGGACGCCCACCTAAGCATCGGCTTTTCTTGGGAGGGGAAGCTAGTGGCAAAGCCATGTTCTTTCCTGGTTAACGCCCTCACACCAGCACAGAGTCCTTCAGACCAGGCACCAGAGGACGGTTGCTCAGGGAAGACTGAGAAATGACTGCAAGATTGCTTGTAGCTCACACAGATCTGGCTGCAGTTCTACTTCCCTGCCCCTCTCCCTGCCCCATTCTTCATTGATGCAGCAAAGGAATCTATGGGTCCTACACGCCCCACTGCAGGCTCAGTACGAGGCATCAGCCACCTTCCACTGGTACCCCTGGTACCCTGAGGAAGTTGTGAGAAGGGAATCAAGGACAGGGAGGGTGTTCCTTGACTGGGCTGCCGCTGCCAGAGAAGCACGTGTTACGGTGGAAAGCCAATGGACCAAGAACAAGACAAACATGAGTAAGAAACCCAACTTCCGTGCTTAGACCCTCACTCCATAATTACACAAGCTACTTAATGTGAATGTCAGATTAATTGCTAGTAAAATGGGGATCGCCACATCTATCTAGTAGAATGGTTGTGACCCTAAAATAGAAAACCATAATAAAGTGCATAAAGTGTGTTTTGCCCCATTTAGGCACCCCATGCATTGTACTTACCCTCTCCCTCCCTACCCCACCCCTACCCACACAAACATTCTCTCTTAGGAAGGGTGGACACCTTTGCCCAGGCAACTTCATTTGCAAGTTTCCTGGGGATACTGGGAGACTTGGAGCCTGATTAGTAGAGGCAGAAACCTGGACCGTGACGGTAAAAAGACAAAATTGGCAAGTAAACAAATGAAAAGATGCTCAACGTATCTTTGCTGCTGCTGCTGCTAAATCGCTTCAGTCGTGTCCTACTCTGTGCGACCCCATAGACGGCAGCCCACCAGGCTCCCCCGTCCCTGGGATTCTCCAGGCAAGAACACTGGAGTGGGTTGCCATTTCCTTCTCCAATGCATGAAAGTGAAAAGTGAAAGTGAAGCCTCTCAGTCTTGTCTGACCCTCAGTGACCCCATGGACTGCAGCCCACCAGGCTCCTACATCCATGGGATTTTCCAGGCAAGAGTACTGGAGTGGGGTGCCATTGCCTTCTCCGCAACATATCTTTCGGGATTTGCAAATTGCAATGACAATGTAATCTCACTACACATGTACCAGAATGGTTAAAGTCCAAAACACTGACAACACCAAATGCTGGCAAGGATGTGGAACAACAAGAATTCCAATTTGTTCCTGGTGGAAAAGCAAAATGTACAGTTTGTTTGGAAAAGAGTTTGGAAGTTTCTTATGAAACTGAACATACCCTTAACGATCCAGCAATCACAATTCTTGGTATTTACCTAAAGAGATGAAATTTTTCATCCAGATAAAAACCTTCATGTGGGTGATTTTAGCACCTTTATTCATAACGACAAAAACTTGGAGCAACCAAGATGACCTTCAGTAAGATTCTGAATGGATCAATAAGCTGTGGTTCATTCATACAGTGGAATACTATTCAGTGAGAAGATGAAATAAGCTACTGAGCTATGAAAAGACCGGAAGGAAAAACCAATGCTAATGAAAGAAACCAACCTGAAAAGGCTACATACTTCATGATTTCAACTGTAAGACATTCTGGAAAAGGCAAAACTATAGAGACACTAAAAAGATCAATGGTTGCCAGGGGCTTGGGGAAAAAGATAGAGGGTTAAATAGATGGAGCGCAGACAGTTGTCAGGGCTGGGAAGCTACTTTGTAAGATGCTGTTCTGGTGGATAACGTTTGTCAGATACCACGGCATGTACAACAGAGTAAAACTTAACATGAACCACTCACTTTAGTTAACAAATTGCTGCTGGTTTTCAGTCACTCAGTCGTGTCTGACTCTGTGACCCGTGGACTGCAGCACACCAGGCTTCCCTGTCCTTCACCAACTCCTGGAGCTTGCTCAAACTCATGTCCATTGAGTCAGTGATGCCATCCAACCATCTCATCCTCTGTCACCCCCTTCTCCTCCTGCCCTCAATCTTTCCCAGCATCAGGGTTTCTTTCCCAATGAGTTGACTCTTTCCAGCAGGCGGCCAAAGTATTGAAGCTTCGGCTTCAGCATCAATCCTTATGATGAATATTCAAGGTTGATTTCCTTTAGGATTGACTGGTTTGAATTCCTTGCTGTCCAAGGGACTTTTAAGAGTCTTCTCTAACACCACAGTTCAAAAGCATCAATTCTTTGGTGCTCAGCCTTTTTTATGTTCCGGCTCTCACATCTGTACATGACTACTAGGAAAATCATAGCTTTGACTACACAGAACTTTGTCAGCAAAGTGATGTCTCTGCCTTTTAATACACTGTCTAGGTTTGTCATAGCTTTTCTTCCAAGGAGCATGTATCTTCTAATTTTGTGGCTGCAGTCACTGCCCTCAGTGATTTTGGAGCCCAAGAAAATAAAGTCTGCCACTGTTTCCATCGTTTCCCCATCTATTTGTCACGAAGTGATGGGGCCAGATGCCACCGTCTTTTACTTAATAATGATGAATCACTATTTGCTCATCAGTTGTAACAAATGTATCAAACTAATATAAGATGTTAATAATAAGGAAAACTATGTTAAGGGAAGGGAAGGGGATATAGGAATTCTCTATATGGGAATTGCTCTGTACTTTTTGCTAAAATTTTCTGTAAATCTATAAGTGCTTTAAAAATAAGTCTATTAATTAAAAAAAATCAACATATAAATAAGATACATTCAGATTCTCAGGCTCTGAAGTGGTGCAAGGCCCTAGCTGGCCCCAGGGCAGGGCTCTTCGGCCTGAGAACTGAGGGGACAAGAGAAATATGTGAGGTCAGAGAGAGAATTTTGCAAGTGGCTTTTGGCTTTGAGTGAATTGGGGAAATGGCTACGTGGTTCATGTTTTGAGGATCAGATGAAGATCTTTTCTGAGCCTCTGGCTCCCTCTGCTTCTTCCCTTTCCAGCGTTGCCCAGGTCCTAACTCTGCCCTGGTGCTCTTGTTCAGAAGCACAGTTGAGCAGAACAATGGAAAGACTAAGCATCAGAACAAGCATCTACCCCTGGGAACCCAGATATGAAGTAACACACGGGGAAAAGGCATTCAGAGCCTCTGTGGTCAACCACATCTCCCTCCCAGTGATTACTGCTGAAAATTATGTCTTTTAAAAAGTGTCTCAAACAGTGCTATTTGCCATATATATCATAAAATCACAGCATCTAAAGAGTGGACAGAACATGAAAGGTCACATTGGCCCAATAGCTGGGGCGCGTGGGCTTCGTTGCTCTGCAACATGTGGGATCTTCCTGGATGAGGGCTGGAAGGCCACCTGCATTGGTAGGCAGAAAGATTCTTGGCCACTGAGTCACCAGGGAAGCCTACCATTTTAAGTGTAAAATTTCATTGTTCTCAAAAGTTACTAATTGGAAACCATCTTTTCTCCCCCAGAGTTAATGTGGGTCAGCATTAACACTTAAACCTTCAGAGTTCTTCCCTCTAATTGGTTTCTTCCTCCTTTTGTGTCCACTTGAGTTCCACCCCCTCACCCATTTTCCAGAGAGGAAAGCTAAGAGTCAGTGTTACCATAGCAATTATCAGCATCTTGCAGTGCTGAATGGAAGTAATCAGAGACGCAGAAAAGCCCGTGCAGAAGGAGGCTGTGACGCTGAGACTCATGGGACACGTGCCTCTCCCGGTGCCCAACTTGAACTTGGTTCTCTAAAGCTGCCCTTCGATTAGAAAGCACCTCCACGGAAGCCTCAGCAAACCGAAGCCAAAACAAAACGTCCCTGGACTCAGTCCATCATTTCACAGGTGACCACAGAGAATTCTTTCTGATTGGGCTTATCTCAGAGCATCATCCTTTTTCGGGGTTTGATTCAGGGGATATGTTGACAGAAGTCTAAAGCAACCATCACTCAACGCCTGGGCCAAATCAAATAGAAATAGAGAGGAATAAATAAATAAAAGCGAGATTCGGCCAAAAAACGGAGGGGAGGGGGGAAGAAAGCCAGAGAGAAAGGGAGCTCATATTATCAACCAATAAACCCAATAATCCATTAGTGACCAAGGTTGCTGAATAATATAGTACTTTCTCAGAGCCATAATTTATCCTGCAGACTAGAGAAGAGGCACGGTTATTAGAGTGAGGGCTACCGGATGACACATGATGCACGACCGTGCGGCATTGATCTTCACACAACAGGAAGGTGTCTAGACCGGGAGATATATGGCTATGCGATTCAGAGCAGGGCATATTTCACGGGAGGCCTAATGGAGTGGTGGAGCCAGTGATGGATGGGTTTGCCCAGTTTCAGTAGCAGCGCAGTTATAGCAGTGCTAATGTCTGACCTCTTCTGGGCCTCCTGTCCTTCATTCAGTCAGGGTGACCTCATTTAAAGGGACAGAAAATGAGATAGGGAGGAGGGAAGGGGGAGCGGGGAGGGGGAGCAGGGGTGGAGGGGACCAAGCCAGCCTGAAGGCAAAGGGATGGCTGTGTAGGAGGGATTTAAGCAGACGAGGTGAAAGGCCAGAGGCAGAGCGAGAAGGACACGGATGCCAACCCAAACATCCGGCGCCCCACGGAACGAGCTGATACAAGAAATACATTGAGGAAGCTCTTTAATGCTGCCCTGTCGTTCTTCCCTCCGCAGTTGAGGAGTCCAGGGTGGTTGTTCTGGAAAGCCCGGGACTTCCTCCATCCCCAGAGGAAAGACTCAAGGGATGAGGTGAAAGTCTGTATGTGAGAGACAAGGGTTGGTGCTAATGGGGTGAGGATATTCCGAGAGGAGCAAGTTTTGAGTAATCGGCATCGATTATGCAGGAGCGAGAGAGCCTTCCTGCACTCCCCAGGCCCTGTTAGACGATGCTTAATGCATCCTAATGACACTCTTGATCATTCCTCGGGAAAGCTAATGAGTCATGCAGCGGCCAATCCAAGCCCAAGTAGCTTGGTTGGTGGTGTTTCTCCTCTCTCTCTCTGGCTCCCCCTTCCTCCCTCTCTTTCTGTTCTTTAAATTTCTTTCTCTGCATAAACGTTGGAGAGAGAGGCTGGATCCCATCTAGCACCTAAGCTGCTATTTAACAAGAAACATTTGTCATTCTTTAGCCTTTTCCCTACCTGTGTTCACCATCATTTCCAAGTCACTCTTTATATGGGGCTTCCCTGATAGCTCAGTTGGTGAAGAATCCACCTGCAATGCAAGAGACTCTGGTTCGATTCTTGGATCAGGAAGATCCGCTGGAGAAGGGACAGGGTACCCACTCCAGTATTCTTGGGCTTCCCTTGTGGCTCAGAGGTAAAGAATCCATCTGCAATGTGGGAGACCTGGGTTCGATGCCTGGGTTGGGAAGATCCCTTGGAGAAGGGAAAGGCCATCCATCCAGTATTCTGGCCTGGAGAATTCCATTGACTGTTTAGTCCCCGGGGTCGCAAATAGTCGGACACGACTGAGCGACTTTCACTCACTTCACTCACTCCCCCCTTACTGGGAGCTGACCGGTTTTGTTGTGGCAATCAGGGCCTGGACACTCCTGTAACTGTCCATTGTGGGATGAAGGGAAATGGTTAACCAATCATGTTTCTTTCTTACTTTCCCAGGATCACCCTTCTACCTTCCCAGCCACGATGAACACACAATTCTATCTTGAAAAGACATGTTCTTACTTCTCAGTCCCCAGCAAGACTAGACAAGCAAGGTAAGCTGACTTATATACATATATATATATATATATTTTTTAACGACAGATATCTATTTCTTAACTTCCTGAAGGCTGGGAAGTCAAAGGTGCCAGGAAATTTGGTTCTTGGGGAGAGCTTTCTTCCTGAGTTGTAGAAAGATACCTTCTCTCTGGGTATCCCCGGAGAGGGAGCTGTGGTCTCTTCCTTTTCTTTCCTTTTTTAAATTTGAAGTGTAGTTGATTTATAATATTGTGTAAGTTTCCGAGGTACAGCATAGCAATTCAGTTTTTTATATATATATATGTCTTTTCCAGTTATATTTATATACATATATGTGTGTGTGTGTATTTACACACACATACATGTATGTGTATATATATATATACACACACACATATATATTTCTTTTCTGATTCCTTTCTCTCATAGGTTCTGACTTACTGTTTTTTTCTACCTTTCTTTTTTTTATTTTATGCTGGAACATAGTTGTTTTACAATGTTGTGTTAATTTCAGGTGTACAACAAACTGATTCGGTTATACATATATTCATTCTTTTTCAGATTCTTTCTCCATACAGGCAATTACAAAACATTGAGTAGAGTTTCCTGTGCTACACAATAGGTCCTTGTTGGTTATCCATTTTAATATATGGACCACCTGACCTGCCTCCTGAGAAATCTGTACACCAGTCAAGAAGCAACAGTTAGAACTGGACATGGAACAACAGACTGGTTCCAAACTGGGAAAGGAGTATGTCAAGGCTGTATATTGTTACTCTGCTTATTTAACTTATATGCAGAGTACTTTATGAGAAATGCCAGACTGGAAGAAGTACAAGCTGGAATCAAGATTGTTGGGAGAAATATCAGTAACCTCAGATATGCAGATGACACCACCCTTATGGCAGAAAGCAAAGAAGAACTAAAGAGCCTCTTCATGAAAGTGAAAAAAGAGAGTGAAAAAGCTGGCTTAAAACTCAGCATTCAGAAAACTAAGACCATGGCATCCAGCCCCATCATTTCATGGCAAATAGATGGGGAAACAATAGAAACAGGGACAGACTTTGGACTCCAAATTCACTGCAGATGGTGACTGCAGCCATGAAATTAAAAGACACTTGCTCCTTGGAAGAAAAGCTATGACCAACCTGGATAGCATATCAAAAAGCAGAGACAAAAAAGGTTTTGCCAACAAAGGTTTGTCTAGTCAAAGCTGGTGGGCTGCCGTCTATGGGGTCACACAGAGTCAGACATGACTGAAGTGACTTAGGAGTAGCAGCAGCATGGTTTTTCCAGTAGTCATGAATGGATGTGAGAGTTGGACTATAAAGAAAGCTGAGTGCTGAAGAATTGATGCTTTTGAACTATGTTGGAGAAGACTCTTGAGAGTCCCTTGGACTGCAAGGAGATCAAACCAGTCCATCCTAAAGAAAATCAGTCCTGAATATTCGTTGGAAGGACTGATGCTAAAGCTGAAACTCTAATACTTTGGCCACCTGATGCGAAGAACTGGCTCATTTGAAAAGATCCTGATGCTGGAAATGACTGAAGGCGGCAGGAGAAGGGGACGACAGAGGATGAAATGGTTGGATGGCATCACTGACTCAATGGACATGAGTTTGAGCAAGCTCCAGGAGTTGGTGATGGACAGGGAAGCCTGGTGTGCTGCAGTCCATGGGGTAGGAAAGTGTCAGACACAGCTGAGCGGCTGACCTGAACTGAGCTGAATTGACATACGACTCTACAGAGTACGAAATCATGAAAGGGGTCCTATGGATAAAGTGAGTATTTGGTGAATTCCTATAACATGGATAGTTCATGTGAGAGAATAATAGTTGGATTTGGGGCATTTCCAGTGTCAGGGACTTTGAAAGTTTCTTTATAACTCTGGCCTTCATTTATTCCTCCCAAAATTGTGAATAAAATTATATCAATCTTACACCTAAGACTGTTCTTAGTAACCATTAATTAACAAGGCAGACAGTAGCTGGCAGAGATGAGAGCTAGGGCATGGGAAGAGGAGACACTTGATGAGGAATTCCGCAAATATTTACAAAGAGCCTGCAGTGGGCTGGACTCATGGTTCTGGAGACAGATCAGAAAACAAAACAAATGGATCTCACAGTGCATTCAGAAGACGAACATTAAACAGATTATCACGTAAGAAATAACTAAGTCATAGGAAATAACTCATGTGGTTAGAAGAGCATGTGGAACCAGAATTTCTGAGCACCTACTTGATAGCAGGCACTGTGCCCCTGGGAGTGATGGATACCATTTGATTTAAATGAGAATACTCTGAGGTTGGGGGAGATTACTCTCTTTTTGCAAGTGAGGAAAGCTGAGGCTTAGGGGAAAGAAATGCATTTCCCAAGGTCACGTGGGAGGTAACCAAGAGGCAAACCAGAATGTCTTTCAGTTCGATTTGCCCCTCAAACCACTCACAAAATTAGACATCCGCTTCATTTTCTACATATAATTAAGTTCCTGGTGGATTAAGTGTGAAAAATGGAATCCCTTAGATGGAAATCTACTTCTTAGTCCAAAAGCACACATCGGAAGCAAACCATGAATACATCCAATTACATCAAAATTAACTTTGGGCGACTTTGCTTCCGTCCAACATAGAGTAGCAAAGTTTATTCTTTGACTTGAAATGAAGAAACCAAACAAAATGTATGCTTTACAATGTTGTACTGCTTCCTGCCATTTAACAACATGAATCAGCCATAAGTTTACATATGGCCCCTCCCTCCTGAACCTCCCTCTTACCCTTCTGTCCCATCCCATCCCTCTAGGTTGCCACCAGAAAATAATTGTTTTTATTTTAAAGAACATTAAAATAATAATTAAAAGTCACTTATACTTTTTAGTATATAAAAAAAGTCACTTATACTTTTAATTGTTACTTGTCCAAAGTGTTCAGCCTGAAAGCTCAGTTCTGCCCGGTGCCTGGTCATCAGCATGGATCCACACACAGTGAGACCGGAAGTGTTCCTGTAGCCTTCACCCTGGCCCAGTTCTGTTGGGTGCTGACTCTGTGAAGAGCACTTCTCTAAGCCATGAATATGTCACCTGATATCTGGGCACAGGAACTCACAACTAATTGAAACAGGAAGCAATTATGGCACAAGGAGATAAATACTAAATACAGCAACAAGAAGTAAGCTGGAATTCAGAAGGAGTTATAGACCCAGCTCAAGGGTGGGAGGGCTTTCCTCATAGCTCAGCTGGTAAAGAATCTGCCTACAATGAATGAGGCCCCTGTTCGATTCCTGGGTCGGGAAGATCCGCTGGAGAAGGGCTAGACTACCCACTCCAGTATTCTTGGGCTTCCCTTGGAGTTCAGCTGGTAAAGAATCCGCCTGCTATGTGGGAGACGTGGGTTCAATCCCTGGGTTGGGTAGATCCCTTGGAGAAGGGAAAGGCTACCCACTCCAGTATTCTGGCCTGTAGAATTCCATGGCCTGTATAGTCCGTGGGGTTGCAGAGTCAGACACGACTGAGCGACTTTCACTTTCACTTTTCTTTCTAGGGTGATAAGCGATATCTAAGCTGAGACCTAGAGCACTGGTTCCCCAACCTTTTGGCACCAGGAACTGGTTTCACGGAAGACAATTTTTCCGTGGACTGGTGAGGGACGGTTTTGAGATTCAAGTGCATTATTTTATTGGGCATTTTATTTCTATTAGGGCTTCCCTGGTGGCTCAGATGGTAAAGAAATCTGCCTACAAAATGAGAGACCAAGGTTTGATCCCTGGGTCAGGAAGTGGGCATGGCAACCCACTCCAGCATTCTTGCCTGGAGAATCTCATGGACAGAGGAGCCTGGCGGGCTACAGTCCATGGAGTTGCACAGTCAGACATGACTGAGTAACTAACATTATTTATATTATTATTACATCAGCTCCACCTCAGATCATCAGGCGTTAGATCCCGGAGGTTGGGGACACCTGTCCTAAGGGGCAAGCAGAATCTAAGTGAAGGCAGAGGGTGAGGAATATGTTCTGAGTGTTATGGGGTCGCAGGGGCAGAAATCATGCAGCAAGGAAGAGAGAAGAGTGGAGCAGGCCCAGCTTCTCAATGCCTGATGGGTCGAGTTACATGGGAGGAGTGTCAGGAGAGGAGGAGGAGGAGGCAAGCAGGATCCATACTGGAAGGGCTCTCCTGGCCATTTTAAAGGGTCTGCCTTCTATCCCAAGGGCACCACGGGAAGGGATAGAGAGTAGGGAGTGAAAATGCAATATTTTAAAAGTTTTAGACAAAAAGTGTTGTTACGATACTTGCATTTGAGAAAGACTTCTCTAGGGACTTGAGTGTAAAACGAAGTTGTGATTGTGAATGTCTGATTTCTGCCTCCCAGAATCCTATGAAAATGACTTATAAGATTAAAAATAAAGTAGGAAAAACATAGGGCAATGCCAAGGACCAGGAAGAATATTGCCGACAATCCAGCATGTAAGTTCAACAAACTTTCGGTAAATAATGACATTGAGTCTAATGAAACATACATCAGACGTCTTAATATATACAGAATCATGTACTTTCTAAATAGAAATACATCTTCTTTTGAAACATCCATGCTATGTTTATGAGAATTTAATCCCACTCTTGGCTACAAAGAAATCTTCAATAAATTTCACAGACTAGAAATTTTACAGGCCCCACTGTCTGATCATGATGCAAAAATAAAAATTTCTAATAAAAACCCGTATATAAACCATCTATCAGTTGGACATTAGAAAGGCAAAAATACAACTTTTGCACGGAATGAAATAAAAAGCAAATCGAATCTACAATTATTTAGACTATTTAGAAAGTTACCAGTAAGTATGGATGCATTTGAAAAATGAGCAAAATATATATCTCCCCAAAATATTTTAGGGACAATGTTCAAGAAGGAAATGCTTCTTATCCTAAGTCATTTCAGAGCAGAGGAAAAGGTGGAAAACTTCCCAGTTGGCCAGATGACAATTAATACTTCAGATATAAGAGCTATAAGTCAATCCCACAATTGAGTGTAAGTGCAAAAATCCTTGAAATATTAGTAAATTGTATCCACTAGAATGGGCTTCCCAGGTGGTGCTAGTGATAAAGAATCTGGCTGCCAATGTAGGAGACTTAAGAAACACAGGTTCAATCCCTGGGTCAGGAAGAGCCCCTGCAGGAGGGCACAGCAACCCACTCCAGTATTCCTGCCAGGAGGATCCCATGGACAGAGGGGCCTGGTGGGCTATGGTCCATAGGGTCCGAAAGAGTTGGGCACGACTGATGTGACTTAGTAAGCACAAACATAAGCATCCAATAGAACACTGAAGGCTGACTATGGGTCGCCAGAAAAGGATTATTCCAGAGATGTAAAGATGCTTTAGCATTAATCTATTTTAAATAATATTCACCATACCAATAGCCAAGTCAAATTATGACATTATCTTAGTAGATTTTCCCCCCAAATTTGTAAAATTTCCAATCCTATTTAATTACAAACACATTCTTATGAAATTTGAACTATAAAAATACTTTAAAGTGGTGAATAACAGGTATATTAAATAAAGAGACATAAATATGTTTAATAAAACAGCTATCAGTTCAGTTCAGTTCAGTTGCTCACTCATGTCCAACTCTTTGCAACCCCATGAATCGCAGCACCCCAGGCCTCCCTGTCCATCACCAACTCCCAGAGTTCACTCAAACTCATGTCCATCGAGTCGGTGATGCCATCCAGCCATCTCATCCTCTGTCGTCCCCTTCTCCTCCCGCCCCCAATCCCTCCCAGCGTCAGAGTCTTTTTCAGTGAGTCAACTCTTCACATGATGTGGCCAAAGTACTGGAGTTTCAGCTTTAGCATCATTCCTTCCAAAGAACACCCTAGACAGTCCTATTTAAGTTTATGAAACACTGCCTACCAGCATTATTACTTAATAGAATTCTGAAAGTCCTAGAAATAGAACAAGAAAATATGAAACTTAAATATTGGAAAGAAGAAAAAATCTGATGTGATATAACAGATTATATTCTTGACATATATTCTATTCTTGATAACCTTGAAAATTTACAGGATGGATTTGAAAAACTACTAGCATTAAAAAGTATTTGATAAGATTGTTGTTGTTTAGTTGCTAAGTCACGTCCAACTCTTTAGTGATCGCATAGACTGTAACCTGCCAGGCTTCTCAGTTCATGGGTTTAGGCAAGAATACTGGAGTTGGTTGCCATTTTCTTTTCCCGACCCAGGGATTGAACCTGTGCCTCTTGCACTGGCGGGCAGATTCTTTACCACTGCACCACCAGGAGAGCCCACTTAATGAGTTGTCTAGCTACAAAATAAATGTACGAGGTTTCATAGGTTTGCTCTACACTATAAACAGACTATTGGATAATATATGAATAAAATTCCCACTCAAATAGCATTAGCAAATTATTCCATTTCTGGAAAATAACCACATGAAAATTTGCAATAGATCCATGAAGAAAATTTCATATGTGTATTGAAACATACAAAAGACTACTTAATTAACAGTTGATAGAAAACTTTAATTTTAATGTAATTGCAATCAAAACTTGAATAGAAATTGGACAACATTAAAGAATAATACTAAAGTTTGTATAGGAAATACAGCAACCAAAGACATTTTGATAGAGAAGACATGAAGAGCTGCCGCTCTTGCATGTAAAAATTGCAGTATAAATACTAAAATAGTGAAAACTGAGAGTGACAGACACAGATCAGGGAAACTAAACTGAAAGGCCCAAACTGACTGAAGCGTATTTCTGGAATTTTGTATATGTGAAAATGTTTCGGTTAATAGATGGTATTTAGACAACTGAATAAATAATTGGAAATATGTCCACAGAACCCACCTTATACTGTAGTCAAAAATTGATTCCAAATGTATGAAACCATCCAATGCCAAAGTTTAAAAATACATAAATAAGAGTAGAAAATACAGTTGACTTTCTACCTGCTGTCAAGGAGAAGACTTCTAAGCATTAAAGCAAGGGGAAAACTGTAAGGGAAAAGGTTAACAGATACCATTATATTAAATTCAATAGATGGGGAAACAGTGGAAACAGTGTCAGACTTTATTTTGGGGGGCTCCAAAATCACTGCAGATGGTGACTGCAGCCATGAAATTAAAAGACGCTTACTCCTTGGAAGGAAAGTTATGACCAACCTAGATAGCATATTCAAAAGCAGAGCCATTACTTTGCCAACAAAGGTCCATCTAGTCAAGGCTATGGTTTTTCCAGTGGTCATGAATGGATGTGAGAGTTGGACTGTCAAGAAAGCTGAGCGCCGAAGAATTGATGCTTTTGAACTGTGGTGTTGGAAAAGACTCTTGAGAGTCTCTTGGACCGCAAGGAAATCCAAACAGTCCATTCTGAAGGAGATCAGTCCTGGGTATTCTTTGGAAGGAATGATGCTAAAGCTGAAACTCCAGTACTTTGGCCACCTCATGTGAAGAGTTGACTCATTGGAAAAGACTCTGATGCTGGGAGGGATTGAGGGCAGGAGGAGAAGGGGACGACAGAGGATGAGATGGCTGGATGGCATCACTGACTCGATGGACTTGAGTCTGAGTGAACTCTGGGAGATGGTGATGGACAGGAGGCCTGGGGTGCTGCGATACATGGGGTTACAAAGAGTCAGACACGACTGAGTGACTGAAATGAACTGAACTGAAACTGTAATATGTAAAAATGAAAGCAAGATCACAATTTTTGGGAAGATCTGGGACATATATAATACCTATAAGAAGTCTCATACAAAAATAAATTAATAATAAATAAACATCAAAAGCAAAATGTGTAAGTGCCATGAACCAATCATTAGGGAAAGCATATTCAAATAACTAAAAATCACATAAAATTATGTTTAAGTGACTTCATCAAAGAAATGTAAATTAAGATACTAATACTTTATTTTGCCTATGAAATTGGCATATTTACAAATGGTTAACATGGAAATGTTTTGTGGTATATTATTTAGTGGAGAAGAATAGTATCAAAATAATACATATAGGGTATGATCTCAATTTTTTTTTAAAGTATGCAACATACAATATACGCACATATATAGAATGAGCCATTTTCATTTTTATCTTTGTGTTCTTATGTGGTTTTAACATTTAATAGATACATAGGACTTTTGTAATCAGAACACATTCCAAAGCATGGAGAATGAATTTTGAGAGTATAAACCAAAAGCAGAAAGTAGACAAGGCTTGTTGGAGTCATGGAAACTAGAAAGTCAAAACTGAGGCAAATGCATTGGAGATGGAAAGAAACTGATCTCTTCCATCTAATGGTAGGTGGCAGAGGGAGGGGAAAAGGGGGAAAATAAAGAGCCAAATAGCGCCCCCAGATTTTATTTGGGAAACTGGGTGGGATGGTGGTAGTGGTCTTGCTCCTGAGATAGGATCAGTGGACCAGGTTTGGGTGGTCAGTGGAAAATGCCTGCGGATATATTGAGTTTGAAGTGCCTATTGGCTGTCCACCAGGAAAGAGGTTGCAATTCAGAAGGAAGGTCTGAGTGAGATATGTATTCGTAACTACCTTTATCTATCATCTATCAATCTGTCTGTCATCTATCATTTATCAATTTATCTAACGTCTATTAATCTATCTCTCTATCATCTATCCACCTGTCATCTATCATTATCTATCATTTATCTATCTGTTGATCCAATATCCTTTAATCTATCTGTCATCTGGAAGATGTCAACATAAGGGTGACCACTGGAACCAGGATGGTTTCACGTAGGGAGATTTTGCAGAGAAGAGGGCTGAGCCCAGAACTCTGAAGAACACCCACACTTAAGGGACATCACTGGAAATATGGGCTGAGGAAGAAGAAACTATGAACAAGTCTGAGAGTTGAGAAAAAAGCCAAGAGAATGGACCCGTGGAGTCCAAGGGAGGAGAAGCAATCTAAGATCTAACGGGGTGAGTGTAATAAAACAGTAAACGATGCTGCGCTGACTGCTGAAGATGGGGCCAGATCGGGGGTGGTGCACTTCCGGGATTCAATAGCATTCAGTGCTACCGAGAGGTCAGGAAAGTGAAGGCATAAGAGGTGCAGATTAAGGACGAAGCTGGGATTTGGGCAAGTAGTGTGGAGCCGCGGGGTGTGGGCCTGATGTGGTGGACTGAGGAGTGAGACAGAGAAGAGGAGGTGCAGACAGGAGTGAGATACCCTCTTTGGGCATCTTGGCTGTGAATGGGATGTAGACAGACAGGGTGGAAGCTAGAGGGCCCATGGAGGTATTTTACTTCTAAGCAGTGATCAACTTGACCTTGTTTTCATGCTGATGAGAGGAAGGGTCTGTAGGGTGGGGTGGGTGTTGGGGGGACAGTGGGGAGCACAGAGGAGATTCTGGTTAGATGTATTCTCCCAGGCAAACAGCAGACGTGGAGACCTGTGACCAGGTAGGACATGCTTCATTTCAAACTTGATGGAAGGAGACGGTGTGTGCGCATATGTGTAGAGGTGGCTGGCAAGTGGACTTAGCTGGGAAGTGAAGGGTCAAGAACAACTGCTTCCCAGAGAACATTCACCATGTGTGGTTGGTGCCTTTTAAACTGTAAAGTGGTTTTGCAATTGAGAGAAACATCGAGAAACCTGGGGTCAGCCTCTGACACAGCTGGAGGACCACAAGACTCTCACTGAAGACAGAAACTGGAGACGTTGTACGTGCTCACCTTCCTGCCCACCATGGTGCCCACCCTGAGCATGTTTCTGCATCTCCCCACATCCTGGCCACCTGTCTTAGGCAACCAAGCCCGGCTCCTCTTAGTGTCCCCAACTCTCACTCCATGTTAAATCTTGGATATCTTTTGGCTTTTATTTTCATCATGAAGTAGGAGCTGAATTAGTTTACTGAGCAAGATGGAAGATGGAATTTGAGAAGATTTAAAATACCAATTGCACTCTCCCAGCATTTCAGGTAGACAGAGCATCAATGGGGAAACCCTGCAAGAGGGATTTTCTGGCTCGTTGGAGGAAAAACAAGGAGGTCACATTGGCTAGCGGCTGACGAGAGAGTAGAAAGGGGCAGATGAGGTCACAGAGGGAACTGGAAGTCAGATCCTGAAGAAGTGGTCCAGGGGGGATACTGAGGCCAGTAAAGGGGGTGGGAGGGAAGAGAAGTGAGATACAGAGTGTATCTTGTCCCAGTGGATTTGTACATGGATCCAACATGAGGTCAGGATGGTGCTAAGACGTTAGCCCGACCAGCTGATTGACTGGTGGTGCTGTTCTTCATCTGGGAAAAGGTTAATGAAGTAGTTGAACCTCTGGCAAGACTGATCAAGTGAAATAGAGAAGATGCAAACACACACAGGAGAAAGTTAAATGAGAGACGTCACAGGTGAGATAGAGTTTGCAAATGTTGGAAGAAATATTTTAGCAGCAGTAAGTTCCTATGCTAGTAAACTAAGGTAAGGTGGAGAATGGGAAAAATACACCACAATTGGCAAAAAGTAAATTAAGATATGACAAAATCAATAGCTATTTTAAAAATTGAAATAATTTCATTTTTTCATTCCCCTCTAAGTGTTTGTGTTTATGTATACTATATATGTATGTATTTGTTTCGCTGTTTAGTTGCTCAATCATGTCTAACTCTTTTGTGAGCCCATGGAGTATAGCCTGCCAGGCTCCTCTGTCCAAGAGATTCTCCAGGCAAGAGTACTAGAGTGGATTGCCATTTCCTTCTACAGAGGATCTTCTCAACCCAGAAATCAAATCTGCATCTCCAGCTTGGCAGGCAGATTCTTTACCACTGAGCCACCAGGGAAGCCCGATGTATTTAAGTGTGTATATATATATTAGATATAAAAGTAAATATATTCCCAAGCCAAGAGTATTATATGTATAAATTTTACTATTTTGTTATTTATTTTAATGAGCACATATATATGTATGCATATGTATGTATATATGTAATAGATATACAAGTAAATATATTTCTAAGCTTAGACTATTATATACATGAATTTTGCTACTTTTACGTATATAGTTCTTTTTATTAAAGTCCAGTTGATTTACATTATTTTATTAGTTTAAGGTGTACAACATGGTGATTCAATATTTTTATAAATTATACCCCATTTAAAGTTATTTTAATGTATCAGTTATATCCCCTGGGCTGTACAATATATCCCTGTATCTTACTTATTTTATACACAGTAGTTTGTACTTCTTAAGGCCCTACTCCTATCTTGCCCCTCCCCAGTTTTAAGAGACAAGTAATTATATTTAATTTTTCAAGGAATAGAAAATGAGAGAAAATCGCCTCATATAATTTTGAGGGAGGAGGGAGGGGTTTGGTATTTTCGTCTCCCCTCACCACCGTAACAGATCATTTCATCCGTAAAACATGCCTTCTCACAGAGCAGCCACATCCATGGTGATCTTACACATTTCAGGGTGACCCTGACTTCCTCGATGAGCCAGGTTTTGTGAGAATTAAAGAAGGCAGGCAGGTGGGGAACTAGGGCAGGTGTCGGGAGGAGTGTGGAGAAAGAGGGGCTTGGACGCCCCCTGGTACATTCCTGGGGCGAAGGACAGCAGAAAGTGTCTGTGTTGTACCCAAAAAGCCTGTGTATGCATCTTCTCACAGGGCCTTCCTGTGAGGATTCCTGGTGAGCCTTACGGTGACTGCCTGGGGGTCCAGTGGTTAAGACTTCACTGTCCAATCCAGGGGGTGTGGGTTCGATCCCCGGTCAGGGAGCTGAGATCCTACATGCCTCGTGGCCAAAAACACCAAAACATAAAACAGAAGCAATATTGCGACAGATTCAATAAAGATTAAAAAAAAAAGGTGTGTGTCAAAAAAAATCTTGAAAGAAATAAAAGGCCTCTTACAGTCCTTCCTTCTTCCGTGTTCCCGTCCTGTCTTTGGTCGGAAGTCTTGTTCCTGTTTTGTGGAAGTACCTGACCCAGAGCCTGACAGCAAGTGACGGCCTGGCCTTTCTGCCTGAATTACCTGTGTCCCCTGCATCCTCCAGTAACTGTGACTGTGGGATAAGTTCCTCTCTCTTGGGACACTCCTGTCACCTCTAGGCTCCATCTCTGAGGCTCCAGCTCCTCTGATTCTAAAAAAAAATAAAAAATAAAAATGTGGGCATGAGATCTGGGCCCCTTCCTGCCATCTGGGTTTATTAAAGAGAGCCGAGTGGCAAATGATTCATTTGGAAGGTCTGGGAAGTGACCTGAGTGGCAGAGAAAAGTCTCTTTGCACTTTTAAAAGGTGGCTGGCCATCTGGCCTGGCAGAGACACTCATTTTACATTTCCACTGGTACATGCCTGAAATCATTTCCCATTAAGTTCTATTTGAATAAAATGGTAGTAGACATTTAGGTAATATTACAGGGCAATAAATGTTTAAGAGTCTTAGGGGTATGAGCTTTCCAAACGTAGTTCAGACCCAGATGGTAAGAGTACTTCATATATATATTATATATATAACCTTTCTCAGACTTTTGGCTTTTGCTCACATAATGGAAGAATTTTCTTTTTCCCCCTTTCCCTTTTCTTTCACAGTTTGAATTGTTTAAGAGTTTCCTGGCTACAGTCCCCTCCCCCCTCTCCTCCTTTCCTTTTTTTTTTTTTTTTTAGCTACACTGGGTAGAAAAAGCAGGAGGGAAATGTAGTTAAAATTCAAAATGCTTCCCCTTTATCATTACCATGAATCAACACAATAAATGAGGCCCTTCAGAGCACGGTAATAAGAATTTGATAAATCATCAGCCAAAAATTAACTAGATGTCAAAACAATCTTTGGGAAGTGTGATGGATTAGGGGTGATAGGAGCAATTAATCTCCCAGCATGAGTTCACCGGAGAGACACAATGTAGGGAGATGGATGTTGGGGGGGGTGGGCCGGGGAGGTGGTTCAGGCCCTGCAAGGTCAGGACTGAACTGGAGGAGTGGGTGGAGGCTGCAGAGAGAGGGAGAGAACTGTCTGAGTCTGCAATACCCCAGCATCCAGCCGAGGAGCTGGAGGTCAGTCCTCTGCCTTTGCAAAGCGCTCTGTCTCCAGCTGCTCTCTCTGATGAGGCAAGCACTTTTCCTCTTGCGCTAATAACTGCCACACGTCAGCTCCTGGGGCTCAACACATGGCCTCCAAGAGTGGGAGGCTAGGAGGGCTTAATTTACCGAGAGAGACGGGGGTGTAGCTCCCGGGTGAATGTGGACGGGGAGGGGAGGGGTCTGGGGATAGCCGGAGCAGCTGCAGGAGCTTTCGGGGTGCAGAGCTCAGCCCAGGGGAGAGTGATGCCTCCAAGGAGAGCGGACACCAGTCTCATAAATCTCCCTCTTTCAGATGAGCTGCCTCTTTTCAGTCCAGTTCAGTCGCTGAGTTGTGTCCGACTCTCTGCGACCCCATGAATCGCAGCACACCAGGCCTCCCTGTCCATCACCAACTCCATGAGTTCACTCAGACTCATGTCCATCAAGTCGGTGATGCCATCCAGCCATCTCATCCTCTGTCATCCCCTTTTCCTCCTGCCCCCAACCCCTCCCAGCATCAGAGTCTTTTCCAATGAGTCAACTCTTGGCATGAGGTGGCCAAAGTACTGGAGTTTCAGCTTTAGCATCATTCATTCCAAAGAACATACAGGGCTGATCTCCTTTAGAAAGGACTGGTTGGATTTCCTTGCAGTCCAAGGGACTCTCAAGAGTCTTCTCCAACACCACAGTTCAAAAGCATCAATTCTTTGGCGCTCAGCTTTCTTGACAGTCCAGCTCTCACATCCATTCATGACCACTGGAAAAACCATAGCCTTGACTAGATGGACCTTTGTTGGCAAAGTAATGTCTCTGCTTTTGAATATGCTATCTAGTTTGGTCATAACTTTCCTTCCAAGGAGTAAGCGTCTTTTAATTTCATGGCTGCAATCAGCATCTGCAGTGATTTTGGAGATCCCCAGAATAATCTACGGGGTCACTCAGAGTTGGGCATGACTGAAGCAACTTAGCAGTAGCAGCAGCAGCAAAATAAAGTCTGACAGTTTCCACTGTTTCCCCATCTATTTCCCATGAAGTGATGGGACCAGATGCCATGATCTTTGTTTTCTGAATGTTGAGCTTTAAGCCAACTTTTTCACTCTCCTCTTTCACTTTCATCAAGAGGCTTTTTAGTTCCTCTTCACTTTCTGCCATAAGGGTGGTGTCATTTGCATATCTGAGGTTATTGATATTTCTCCTGGCAATCTTGATTTCAGCTTGTGCTTCTTCCAGCCCAGCATTTCTCATGATGTACTCTGCATATAAGATAAATAAGCAGGGTGACAATATACAGCCTTGATGTACTCCTTTTCCTATTTGGAACCAGTCTGTTGTTCCATGTCCATTTCTAACTGTTGCTTCCTGACCTGCATATAGGTTTCTCAAGAGGCAGGTCAGGTGGTCTGGTATTCCCATCTCTCTCAGAATTTTCCACAGTTTATTGTGAGCCACACAGTCAAAGGCTTTGGCATAGTCAATAAAGCAGAAACAGATGTTTTCCTGGAACTCTCTTGCTTTTTCCATGATCCAGCGGATGTTGGCAATTTGATCTCTGGTTCCTCTGCCTTTTCTAAAACCAGCTTGAACATCAGGGAGTTCATGGTTCACATATTGCTGAAGCCTGGTTTAGAGAATTTTGAGCATTACTTTACTAGCATGTGAGATGAGTGCAGTTGTGCTGTAGTTAGAGCATTCTTTGGCATTGCCTTTCTTTGGGATTGGAATGAAAACTGACCTTTTCCAGTCCTGTGGCCACTGCTGAGTTTTCCACATTTGCTGGCATATTGAGTGCAGCACTTTCACAGCATCATCTTTCAGGATTTGAAATAGCTCAACTGGAATGCCATCACCTCCGCTAGCTTTGTTCGTAGTGATGCTTTCTAAGGCCCACTTGACTTCACATTCCAGGATGTCTGGCTCTAGGTGAGTGATCATACCATCGTGATTATCTGGGTCGTGAAGATCTTTTTTGTATAGTTCTTCTGTGTATTCTTGCCACCTCTTCTTAATATCTTCTGCTTCTGTTAGGTCCATACCATTTCTGTCCTTTATCGAGCCCATCTTTGCATGAAATGTTCCCTTGGTGTCTCTAATTTTCTTGAAGACATCTCTAGATCTGCCTCTTTTACTCGGTTTTTATTCCAGGAGAGTTCACCGTATCTGGGGAAATGGCAGTTTGAGAAGAGGCTACGGGAGAGACCCCTGTCTTTAACTTTCTGGCGAGGCTGGAATCCTTGAGCAGGGCCTCATCAACATGTTCCTTGGTCAGAAGCTCATGAGACTCAACTGGCAAATGTAGGGCTGCTGGTGGGGTCGGTGGGGTGAGTGGCAGGGCACTGGATGGCGAGGAGGAGAGAGACAGAGAGCTCCACTGAGCCAGTGGGAGGGTTGCATCCTCCCCGTCCTGGGAAACTCTGCACACTCTTGTGGGGGGTGAGAAGAGCTCCTATGAGTTATCTACAAAGGCTGCCACATTCCAGATGTACTGGTTCAGGCCAGGGGACCTGGGGTTCCTGGGTTGTCTCTTTACTCCCCATGGGAAATAGAATTCTTTATTATCAAAGATTCCTGTACGATTTACCTGGTCAGGGCTTTGGCCCTGTTCCTGTTACATTTGTAAGTGCTTCCTGGCTCAGTTCAGTTCAGTTGCTCAGTTGTGTCCAACTCTTTGTGAGCCCATGGACTGCAGCATGCCAGGCTTCCCTGTCCATCACCAACTCCCAGAGCTTACTCAAACTCATGTCCATTGAGTTGGTGATGCCATCCAACCATCTCATCCTCTGTTGTCCCCTTCTTCTCCTGCCTTCAATCTTTTTTAGTATTAGAGTCTTTTACAATGAGTTGGTTCTTTGCATATTCCTTCCAGTGAATATTCAGGACTGATTTCCTTTTGGATGGACTGGTTGGATCTCCACACAGTCTGCCTTTTAAGAGTTTTCTCCAACACCACAGTTCAAAAGCATCAATTCTTTGGTGCTCAGCTTTCTTTAGAGTCCAACTTTCACATCCTTACATGACTACTGGAAAAACCATAGCTTTGACTAGATGGACCTTTGTTGGCAAAGTAATGTCTCTTTCTTTTTAATAAGCTGTCTAGATTGGTCATAACTTTTCTTCCAAAGCGCAAGCATCTTTTAATTTCATGGCTAGCTGTGTAATAATCATAAAAGCACTATGGCTTCCCTGGAGGCCCAGAGGTAAAGAATCCATCTGCCAAGGCAGGAGACACAGGTTCGATCCCCAGTCCGGGAAGATCCCACAGGCCTCAGGGCAAGTAAGCCTGTACACCACAGCTATTGAGCCTGTGCCCGAAAGCCTGGGAACCGAGATTTTTGAGCCTGCACAGCAACTACTGAAGCCCCCGTGCCCTAGGGCCTGTGCTTCGCGACAAGAGAAGCCACTGCAACGAGCAGCCCACACAACGCCTTGAAGAGTGGCCCCCACTCGCCACAACTAGAGAAAAGCCTGCAGAGCAAGGATGACCTAGCACAACCAAAAACAGATACATAAACAAAATTATAAAACTAAAGCACCATAATGCCTGACAACTGTCAGTTTTTACAAAGCTCTGTGAGAACCTTGAATCTTTCCCAAAGAACTCTTGATTTTTTTTTTTTTTTAATGACACACCTTCTTGGTATACAACAGAATCCTAGCATTTAGCCACAGTATAGTTTACATGAAACTCTTGCCTTCACATGAGGAAAGTGAGGTTCGTTCTCCAATGCATGAAAGTGAAAAGTGAAAGTGAAGTTGCTCAGTTGTGTCTGACTCCTAGTGACCCCATGGACTGCAGCCCACCAGGCTCCTCTGTCCATGGGATTTGCCAGGCAAGAGTACTGGAGTGGGGTGCCATTGCCTTCTCCAAGCAGTAGCAGCTTGTCTTCACATGAGGAAAGTGAGGTGAGGAAGGGTAAATGATGTTGGATATCACTAAACTGATGAGAAGGAGCAGCTTGGCCCCTCACCCCAGGGCATTTCTCATCTTTAAAATTTCTAGCTCTGATATTGGGGAGGGTTTGAGGTGGGGTGACTTTCTGTGGTTTCCAACTCAATCCAGTTGAAATGCACAGACGATATCCAGAGCTGAACATCTTTTAAAGCAAAGATTTACCATTCTCCAGCGGCCAGGAATGAAGGGTGGTGACCTGGTCTGGTCTCCAAGGGGATGAAGAAAACTTGCAGTAACACCAACCTTGGCAGAATGGAAACGGTTTCCTACAGAGTTACCGTTGACCTTGAGCTGATGACTCCATCTCTGTGTGGGGAGGTTTCCTCATCTGTAAAGGGGAACACTAATCCTTCCACCTCCTATGTGCTGGTGAGGATTGAATGAGTTTTGTGAACGTGCCTGCTTTGTCCTCCATAACTGGTGATTAATGTTCTAGAATTGACAACCTTGCCCTCTCTTCATCAGGTCCATGTACTCCCTACCAGCTCCACAGGTCTTTAAGCAAACTCTGACTCTTCTTCCATGAGGATAAGCTTCACTATATCAAGGAAGAGGCTAAGGTCCAGGCCATCCAGGCCACCTGGCCTCCTCTACTCTGGCCAATGATATAACGAAAGGCCTGGGAATGCCAGGGAACAACTCTGTTTTCTCCCCTTCATAAGCTACCTCACCAAGGACTTGGGGTCCAACATTTAAATCACACTCTGCTCTGGACAGTACTTTTTCCCAAGTACTTGCTCATAAATTATCTTTTTCTTTCGTGAGAGCTTGGAATAACCTAGGCCCGTCCTTCTTCCCCTTTCCTTTGCTGTAAGCAGTCTTGTTGGGGAAGTTCCTGGATTCTTGTGCTAAGCTAGAAACAACTGCTCAGGCTATTTGATTCTCCTGCCACCATCTTGTTTTGAATGATCAGGAGGCTGTGAGTGTAGAGCTGGACTTTTACAGAGGTCCTGCTGATCTCTTCCAGATTCTGAGCAGGAGGAAAGGGAGGTGGGTTTCTTTCTCCTCAGTGAAAAGAAGGTGACGGCCAGTGGGTTCTGGAATGCTGACATGACTCTTTGGGGCTGACAGGCCCAGACAACTCATAACTAGCCTGTTTCACTTTGCTCAAGATTCCGTTCAGTTCAGTTCATTTCAGTCGCTCAGTTGTATGCGACTCTTTGTGTTGCCATGGACCCCATGGAAGCCTGTAGCACTCCAGGCTTCCCTGTTCATCACCAACTCCCAGAGTTTACTCAAACTCATATCCATTGAGTCAGTGATGCCATCCACCCATCTCATCCTCTGTCATCCCCTTCTCCTCCTGCCTTCAATCTTTCCCAGCATCAGGGTCTTTTCAAATGAGTCAGTTCTTTGCATCAGGTGGCCAAAGAATCGGAGTTTCAGCTTTAGCATCAGACCTTCCAATGAATATTTTGGATTGATTTCCTTTAGGATGGACTGGTTGGATCTCCTTGCTGTCCAAGAGACTCTCAAGAGTCTTCTCCCACACCACGGTTCAAAAGCATTAATTCTGCAGCATTCAGCTTTCTTTATAGACCAACTTTCACATCTGTACATGACTACAGTATGAAAAGGCAAAAAGAGAAGACATCGAAAGATGAACTCCCCAGGTCAGTATGTGCCCAATATGCTACTGGAGATCAGTGGAGAAATAACTCCAGAAAGAATGAAGGGATGGAGCCAAAGCAAAAACAACACCCAGTTTTGCATGTGACTGGTGATGGAAGTAAAGTTCGATGTTGTAAAGAGCAACACTGCATAAAAACCTGGAATGTCAGGTCCATGAATCAAGGTAAATTGGAAGTGGTCAAACAGGAGATGGCAAGAGTGAACGTTGATGTTCTAGGAATCGGCGAACTAAAATGGACTGGAATGGGTGACTTTAACTCAGATGACCATTACATCTACTACTGTGGGCAAGAATCCCTTAGAAGAAATGTAGTAGCCTTCATAGTCAAGAAAAGAGTCCGAAATGCAGTACTTGGATGCAATCTCAAAAATGACAGAATGATCTCTGTTCATTTCCAAGGCAAACCAGTCAATATCACAATAATCCAAGTCTATGCCCAACCAGTAACGCTGAAGAAGCCAAAGTTGAACGGCTCTATGAAGACCTACAAGACCTTCTAGAACTAACACCCAAGAAAGATGTCCTTTTCATTATAGGGGACTGGAATGCAAAAATAGAAGGTCAAGAAATACCTGGAGTAACAGGCAAATTTGGCCTTGGAATGCTAAATGAAGCAGGGTAAAGGCTAGTAGAATTTTGCCAAGAGAATACTCTGGTCATAGAAAACACTCTCTTCTGACATCACAAGAGAAGACCCCCTACACATGGACATCACCAGATGGTTAATAGTGAAATCAGATTGATTATATTCTTTGCAGCCAAAGTTGGAGAAGCTCTATACAGTCAGCAAAAACAAGACGAGGAGCTGACTGTGGCTCAGATCATGAACTCTTTATTGCCAAATTCAGCTTTAAATTGCTCAAGGTAACATCAGGGAATTCCACAGAGATTTTGTGCTTTTTTGAGAACAAACTTATAAAGACTGACACATACACTTCAGTTCAGTTCAGTTCAGTCGCTCAGTCATGTCCGACTCTTTGCGACCCCATGAATCGCAGCACCCCAGGCCTCCCTATCCATCACCAACTCCCGGAGGTCACTCAGACTCACGTCCATCGAGTCGGTGATGCCATCCAGCCATCTCATCCTCTGTCGTCCCCTTCTCCTCTTGCCCCCAATCCCTCCCAGCATCAGAGTCTTTTCCAATGAGTCAACTCTTTGCATGGGGTGGCCAAAGTACTGGAGTTTCAGCTTCAGCATCATTCCTTCCAAAGAAATCCCAGGGCTGATCTCCTTCAGAATGGACTGGTTGGATCTCCTTGCAGTCCAAGGACTCTCAAGAGTCTTCTCCAACACCACAGTTCAAAAGCATCAATTCTTTGGCGCTCAGCCTTCTTGACAGTCCAACTCTCACATCCATACATGACCACAGGAAAAACCATAGCCTTGACTAGACGGACCTTTGTTGGCAAAGTAATGTCTCTGCTTTTGAATATGCTATCTAGGTTGGTCATAACTTTCCTTCCAAGGAGTAAGCATCTTTTAATGTCATGGCTGCAATCACCATCTGCAGTGATTCTGGAGCCCCAAAAAAACAAAGCCTGACACTGTTTCTACTGTTTCCCCATCTATTTCCCATGAAGTGATGGGACCGGATGCCATGATCTTTGTTTTCTGAATGTTGAGCTTTAAGCCAACTTTTTCACTCTCCTCCTTCACTTTCATCAAGAGGCTTTTTAGTTCCTCTTCACTTTCTGCCATAAGGGTAGTGTCATCTGCATATCTGAGGTTATTGATATTTCTCCCGGCAATCTTGATTCCAGCTTGTGCTTCTTCCAGTCCAGCGTTTCTCATGATGTACTCTGCATATAACTTAAATAAGCAGGGTGACAGTATACAGTCTTGGCATACTCCTTTTCCTATTTGGAACCAGTCTGTTGTTCCATGTCCATTTCTAACTGTTGCTTCCTGACCTGCATACAGATTTCTCAAGGGACAGGTCAGGTGGTCTGGTATTCCCATCTCTCTCAGAATTTTCCACAGTTTATTGTGAGCCACATAGTCAAAGGCTTTGGCATAGTCAATAAAGCAGAAATAGATGTTTTCCTGGAACTCTCTTGCTTTTTCCATGATCCAGTGGATGTTGGCAATCTGATCTCTAGTTCCTCTGCCTTTTCTAAAACCAGCTTGAACATCAGGGAGTTCATGGTTCACGTATTGCTGAAGCCTGGCTTAGAGAATTTTGAGCATTACTTTACTAGCATGTGAGATGAGTGCAATTGTGCTGTAGTTAGAGCATTCTTTGGCATTGCCTTTCTTTGGGATTGGAATGAAAACTGACCTTTTCCAGTCCTGTGGCCACTGCTGAGTTTTCCACATTTGCTGGCATATTGAGTGCAGCACTTTCACAGCATCATCTTTCAGGATTTGAAATAGCTCAACTGGAATGCCATCACCTCTGCTAGCTTTGTCCGTAGTGATGCTTTCTAAGGCCCACTTAACTTCACATTCCAAGATGTCTGGCTCTAGGTGAGTGATCACACCATCGTGATTAGCTGGGTTGTGAAGATCTTTTTTGTACAATTCTTCTGTGTATTCTTGCCACCTCTTCTTAATATCTTCTGCTTCTGTTAGGTCCATACCATTTCTGTCCTTTATCGAGCCCATCTTTGCATGAAATGTTCCCTTGGTATCTCTCATTTTCTTGAAGACATCTCTAGTCTTTCCCATTCTGTTCTTTTCCTCTATTTCTTTGCATTGACCACTGAAGAAGGCTCTCTTATCTCTTCTTGCTATTCTTTGGAACTCTGCATTCAGATGCTTATATCTTTCCTTTTCTCCTTTGCTTTTTGCTTCTCTTCTTTTCACAGCTATTTGTAAGGCTTCCCCAAACAGCCATTTTGATGTTTTGCATTTCTTTTCCATGGGGATGGTCTTGATCCCTGTCTCCTGTACACTGTCACGAACCTCATTCCATAGTTCATCAGGCACTCTATCAGATCTAGGCCCTTAAATCTATTTCTCACTTCCACTGTGTAGTCGTAAGGGATTTGATTTAGGTCATACCTGAGTGGTCTAGCGGTTTCCCTACTTTCTTCAATTTAAGTCTGAATTTGGCAATAAGGAGTTCATGATCTGAGCCACAGTCAGCTCCTCATCTTGTTTTTGTTGACTGTATAGAGCTTCTCCATCTTTGGCTGCAAAGAATGTAATCAATCTGATTTCGGTGTTGACCATCTGGTAATGTCCATGTGTAGAGTCTTCTCTTGTGATGTTGGAAGAGGGTGTTTGCTATGACCAGTGTATTTTCTTGGCAAAACTCTATTAGTCTTTGCCCTGCTTCATTCAGCATTCCAAGGCCAAATTTGCCTGTTACTCCAGGTGTTTCTTGGCTTCCTACTTTTGCATTCCAGTCCCCTATAATGAAAAGGACATCTTTTTTTGGGTGTTAGTTTTAAAAGGTCTTGTAGGCCTTCATAGAACCGTTCAACTTCAGCTTCTTCAGCGTTACTGGTTAGGGCATTGACTTGGATTACTGTAATATTGAATGGTTTGCCTTGGAGACAAACAGAGATCATTCTGTCTTTTTTGAGATTGCATTCAAGTACTGCATTTCAGACTCTTTTGTTGACCATGATGGCTACTCCATTTCTTCTGAGGGATTCCTGCCCGCAGTAGTAGATGTAATGGTCATCTGAGTTAAATTCACCCATTCCAGTCCATTTTAGTTTGCCGATTCCTGGAACATCAACGTTCACTCTTGCCATCTCCTGTTTAACCACTTCCAATTTACCTTGATTCACGGACCTGACATTCCAGGTTCCTATGCAATATTGCTCTTTACAGCATCGGACCTTGCTTCTATCGCCAGTCACATCCACAGCTGGGTATTGTTTTTGCTTTGGCTCTGTCTCTTCATTCTTTCTGGAGTTATTTCTCCACTGATCTCCAGTAGCATGTTGGGCACCTACTGACCTGGGGAGCTCCTCTTTCAGTATCCTATCATTTTGCCTTTTCATACTGTTCATGGGGTTCTCAAAGCAAGAATACTGAAGTGGCTTGCCATTCCCTTCTCCAGTGGACCACATTCTGTCAGACCTCTCCACCATGACCCACCCGTCTTGGGTTCCCCCACGGGCATGGCTTAGTTTCATTGAGTTAGACAAGGCTGTGGTCCTAGTGTGATTAGAGTGACTAGTCTTCTGCAAGTATGGTTTCAGTGTGTCTGCCCTCTGATGCCCTCTTGCAACACCTACCATCTTACTTGGGTTTCTCTTACCTTGGGTGTGAGGTGTCTCTTCACAGCTGCTCCAGAAAAGCGCAGCCGCTGCTCCTTACTTTGGATGAGGTGTATCTCCTTACCGCTGCCCTTCCTGACCTTCAATGTGGGATGGCTCCTCTAGGCCCTCCTGCGCCCCTGCAGCCACTGCTCCTTGGACGTGGGGTTACTCCTCCCGGCCGCCGCTTCTGGCCTCAGGTGCGGAGTGGCTCCTCTCAGCCGTCGCCCCTTACCTTGGATGCGGGGTAGCTCCTCTCGGCCGTTCCTGCGACATCATAGCCTGGCACTCTCGGCCGCTGCCCCGTGTATATATATATCAGCTCAGTTCAGTTGCTCAGTTGTGTCCACCTCTTTGCAACCCCATGGACTGCAACACACCAGGCTTCCCTGTCCATCACCAACTCCTGGAGCTCACTCAAACTCATGTCCATTGAGTCAGTGATCCTATCCGACCATCTCATCCTCTGTTGTCCCCTCCTCCTCCTGCCTTCAATCTTCCCTAGCATCAGGGAATATATAGCCATACACCAGGAACTAACACAGCATTATAAATCAGCTAAACTTCAACACCAAAAACCATGTGGAAACAGGGCCGTTTCAGATGTCATGGGTTACATTAAGATGAGGTCATAGAAGCAGGGTGGGCCCATTATCCAGTAGGACCAGCATCCTTGTAAGAAGAGAGAGACACAGAGAGCAGGTGCCTTGTGATGACCGAAGCAGAGACTGGAGTGAGTCAGCTGCAAGCCAAGGACCACCAAAGATGTCCAGCAAGCTACTAGCTTGGGGAGGCGAAGAAGCATGTTTTGGAAGGACTACTGCCCCGCCCACCTTGCTTTTGGACTTTCAGCCTCCAAGACACCTTTCTGTTGTTGTCAGCCCCCAGCGTGTGGTGCCTTTTGAAGGCAGCCCTGGGGAACTAGTCCACATATAGAATTTGAAAAGAAATAGATGTATTAGATATTTTATGTAGCTTTATATTTTGAACATCAAAACAAAACCCTCTTGTTTTAGAAGAACAAGCATCAAAAATAAAGCCCCTCATGTCCTGCTAGCTTCTGTGTGCAAAGAGGAGAAAACAAGCCTTCTGGCCGAATCCTTCCCTGCGTTCCATTTCCCTGAGGCAGGAGCTGAGTCCTCATGGGGGCCTCCAAGATCTGCACGACCTCTGCCCTGGTGTCTCTGGACCCCGTGGGCCCTTCTCTCCACCTTCCTGTTGCCACTGCAGCCATACTGGCCTCCACCTGTTTCCTCGGCCTCCTAAACTCGCCAGGCAAGGCCCCGTCTCACCGCCTCTGCAGCAGTCTTCTGTCCACCTGGAATGTTCTGTCCCGCGGAGCCTCCTAGCTCCAGAGTCACCCTCTCGATGAGGACCGCAACCCCTAAAAATCACCCTCCTTTCAACTCGTCCTTACTTTGTTCTAATTTTTCCCCCTGGTTTATCATCTCCTGGCATAGCGTGTAATTCACTCCCTTTCTGTGTATATTGTCAATTTCCCCAGGAGTGCCTTCGCTCCAGAAAGGCCTGGATATTTTGTTCGTTTGTTTCTGCTTTGTTCCCTGCCCGGTGCCTAAAACTGTTTCTGGTATTTACCAAGTGATCAATACATCTGTATGAATGAATGGAAACTGACTCTTCTGCATCTCCAATTTGCACGGCCATTCCTCCCTGGGAAGCGTCAGGATCCCTGAGGATTTAACATATGTAAGTTTATCTGGGGGAGACACAGCTTTGAAAGCGAAGAAGCACAAAGCTGGGCCAACTGTGACGTTGAATGAGAGGCTGTGGAGGCCAGTGGATGGAGCCCTGAGCTGGGGCCCTTGGGTGGTTCATCTGCAAAAGAGAGCTGAGCCCTTCTGCTGCCTGCTACCCACTTCATGGGGGATGCTGAGAGAGTGGAGGAGATGATGCATTTAAAAGTGCTTGGAGGTCCTTGAACAAAAGGCCTGCTATGGAAATGGAGTGTTATTACATGAACTACACCCTGAAGTGTATCAGGAAAATAGCTGAACTGAATCACAGCCCTTCTCAGAGCAATTTTTTTCCCCCTGAGAAATTTAATAGAACAGCCTATAAAACTATGATGCAATTTTCTTTCTTATCAAATGTACCTTCCTTCTAAATTTCAGAACAGGAAGCTGTCTTCTTTTTTTCCTGGATGGTAAAACAGACCCACGATAGAATTTCTGGATGGGACTGAGGGTGGGGGCCTGTGAAAATCACTGGGTCATGAAAATGCCTTGAGAATTTCTCTTCTTTTACAGTGATTCTTACTACGGGGAATACAATGGATGACTCAGAGCAAGCAAATGGTGGCATATTTAATTATGTCAGATTCTAAAGCATTTTCTGTTTCATATTTCGTGTGTGCCTTGTTGTGTCGAAATGTTGAGAATTAAACTAAGTGATCTGACTTTTTCAAAGCTACAGAGTACAGACCCGGAATACTATTTCCTTCTTCCTTCGGCTCATCCTTGTACACCTCATGCTATTTAGCGCCCTCTGCTGTTCAGAAAAAGCATGAAAAAGCTTTGGTTAACTGCCTAGCCTACTTGACAAAAAGACAGCTTTGGTTTTTCTTTTTTCCCCTTTCAGCAGAATTTAGTGCAAATATTAACTGACATCCATTATGATTCTACTGCAATTAAGTTGCTGGTAAATGGCTCTCCTTAGCCACCCCTCTGTTTAGACAGAGGTGTTCAGGTCTTCAGGATGTTAGGCAAGGACTTTCCTGGTCTAAAAGACTTCCAAGGTGGCTCAGTGGTAATAATCTGCTGGCCAATGCAGGAGACACAAGTTCAGTCCCTGGGCTGGGAAGAGTCTTTGGAGAAGGGAATGGTAACCCTCTCCAGTATTCTTGTCTGGAAAATCTCATGGACAGAGGAGTCTGGTGAGCTACGGTCCATGGGGTCGCAAAACAGCTGGGCACAACTTAGCGGCTGAGCACACACACATGCGCTCCTAATCTAGGCTATGCCCGCCTGCCCAGAACCATCTCTCATCACGATACCACCACTTCTCCCCTGTGTTCCCACCATAGAGGTCTCCCTATGGCTTTGTGACTATGTCAGGCCTTCCTGGGCTCTATGACCTCTCATGTCATCTCCAGTTTGCTTGATTCCTGCCTACTTTTCTCCCCACACCACCTTGCTAACTTCTCCTGGTCCTTCAAGGATGCTGTCCAAACATCATCTTCCAGGAAATCTTCCTGACCACCTCCACCCCAGTTCAAGTTCAGTAGCTGTTAGCCCCTACACCGTCTTCTGTATTTTTCTGCTTGTTTGCTTCCTATCAAAACACACGGCCAGTTACACATTTTATTTATTTATGTACCACCAAATGAACACACACAAACACTTATATCTCAGGACATAACACAGAATCAGTTCAGTTCAGTTCAGTCGCTCAGTCGTGTCTGACTCTTTGCGACCCCATGAATCGCAGCACGCCAGTCTTCCCTGTCCATCACCAACTCCCGGAGTTTACCCAAACTCACGTCCATTGAGTTGGTGATGCCATCCAGCCATCTCATCCTCTGTTGTCCCCTTCTCTTCCTGCCCCCAATCCCTCCCAGCATCAGGGTCTTTTCCAGTGACTCAACTCTTCACATGAGGTGGCCAAAGTATTGGAGTTTCAGCTTCAGCATCAGTCCTTCCAAAGAACACCCAGGACTGATCTCCTTTAAAATGGACTGGTTCAATCTCCTTGCAGTCCAAGGGACTCTCAAGAGTCTTCTCCAACACCACTGTTCAAAAGCATCAATTATTCAGGGCTTAGCTTTCTTCACAGTCCAACTCTCACATCCACACATGACCACTGGAAAACCAAAGCCTTGACTAGATGGACCTTTGTTGGCAAACTAATGTCTCTGATTCTCAATATGCTATCTAGGTTGGTCATAACTTTCCTTCCAAGGAATAAGCGTCTTTTAATTTCATGGCTGCAGTCACCATTTGCAGTGATAACATAGAGTAAATATTAGTAAATGCTGGGTGAATAAATGACGTTTACAGTCGCACTATGATCAGTGAACCCATAGTTCAAACCCAAATAATTCCAAACTTCCAATTTTTAAAATTACAATAGGTGGCAACCCAATAGATAGTGCCAAAACATTTTTATTTTCACTCTGCTTTCACTCGCATTTTCTGGGTGTGATGTTAGCTAATGAGAGATCCTAGCAAATTGTTGCTTTTCAATTCTGTTGCAAAAATTTGACCTTCTCTTTTTGAATCCACATATATTGAAGGTGTTGTATTCAACCTTCTCATTATAGGCAAGGAGAGAGCATCATTATCAAGAGGAAAAGCATCAAGTCATTTCTTTATTCAGTTGAAAAAAATAAAAGGAAGAAAGACACACTGTGATCACAATTTCTCTAAGCAACGCCATAAGTGCTATTATCCTCTGTGATTATTTTGACTTGATTTGAAATGTTTATTCAAATAGTTACATGAATGACTAATCAAAAGGATTGTTAAGACTGCCATACATATGTGGAACACCTTCACAATAATAACAAGGTTTACAGGGAACTTATATTATGTTTTTAATTGCTTTTGTCAGTCAAAAATGTCAACCGGGCACACACTTGAAGCTGAATCCTGTATTGGAGCTGGAGATGGCAATATAAAGAGAGCCCAGGAAACCTGTGATTAGCTTGAATGCTTGGAGCATGTCTGTTCTGATTAGCTATGTGTCCAGGTGAGCCCCTGGTGAACTCCTTATGAACTGTAACGATTTTTGTTTCAATTCTCTTAAGAATCTCGGTCCAGCCTTCTGGAATGACAGCGAGCCTTGCACAGGAGTCTAGCGCTCTCTCCCTCTGGTTTTAATTGAAATGACCAAACACAATCTAAAAACAGGAAAAATTCTGTTTCAGTGCAGGAAGCAGAGGAGGAAAGTTACCCACGTGGAAAACACGTGAAGAAACTTCATTTGGACAGAGCCCAGCAAGACCAGAGTTGAAGTTGACAAGCAATAGCTTTGGAAGTATATAGACGACTGGGCTTCCATTTCCAGTTTTGCCAACAACTGAGCCACGGAACCCCACCAACAGTGTTCTCGTGAATATACAAAACTGCTGTAGCAACTTAGCCTTCTATGAGACCACACTGGTTAAGGCTTGGCAGGCATAAGGTGAGGAACAGCATTAGTGCTACAACCAGACACGTGGGTGCCAATGTCATATCTTTCACATACTCCCTGGGTCATGTTGGACAAGTTATTTGAACTCTCTGAGTAAAAGGGGCATAGTAATTCCTATCCGCCCAGATTATTGCAAAGACTTAATTATTTAATGCATGTAAAGTCCATACCAAAGTGTCTAGCACATGTTCAATGCTGACTGAAAACTATTGCTATCATCAACACTATTCTTTTTGAAATTAATTATTTATTTGGCTGCACCTGGTCTCAGTTGCAGTGCATGGGATCTTTTTTTTTGCAGTGTTTGGATTCTCTAGTTGCGGCGTGAGTGGGCTTAGTCTTCATTCCCCCACCAGGGATTAAACCAGTGTCCTCCTCATTGCAAGGCAGATTCTTAACCACTGGAGCACCGGGGAAGTCCCAGTGCTATTCTTTATAATATCAAAGGAACATACCACAAATTTCGCATGAATCTTGTATGGTCCTACATTCATAAATGCAATCACTGCAAATCTTATCTGGAATGAAGCAGAAAATATGTGTGTGCGTGTGTGTGTGTGTGTGTGTGTGAAAGTTTCTCAGTCATGTCTGACTCTTTGTGACTCCATGGACTGTAGCCCATGGAATTCTCCAGGCCAGAATACTGGGGTGGGTAGCCTTTCCATTCTCCAGGGGATCTTCCCAACCCACGGATGGAACCCAGGTCTTCCGCATTGCAGGAGGATTCTTTACCAGCTGAGCCACAAGGGAAGCCTCAGAATATATACACATTTATATTAATATATATATGTGCTTATATAAAAATATATATGTAATACATGTTTTCCCATGCATTGTAACTCATATACAGGATACACATACATGTGGAAAATATTTACATATGTGATAAGGTGATGCAGGAATGATTAGAGGCCATGGTAGGTAAGATGAGCTTGGCATCATTTTCCACAGCATGTGAATTAAAAATTAAACTTATTTTGATAAGATGAAAAGTGTTAGAACTGGTTGGGCAGAAGTTTGATCAGCTTGCATGGTTAACTTGAAGACAAATTAATAGTTGGCTAGCTAGGCTAATTGATTCCATTAGTAAAATAACCAAGCAAGCCCGGGAAGGGGGTCTCAGGAGCCAGTGTGTAACCAGCCCTTGACTCTCCCCTTCAGGCTCCAGAAACATTTTGGCCCTGGGCCCGTCTTCAAAGGCTGTCAAAAGCAGGGGTCACGACCTGCCACACTCACTGACTGGTCTCTTACCTTCCGTCCCGCTAGAATCCCAAACTCCCAAGACAGACTCTAACTGGGCCAATCAGTTACCCACCAGCAACTCTTTTTAGGTAGAGTTGTGAATCAGACCACTTGCTGGGCTGTGCAGTTTTCCAGTTTTCACTGGCTAGGGTATGCTTATGGATTGAGTTGTGTTTTGCCAAAAAAGACAGGTTAATGTCTTAACTCCTAGTATTTCAGTCAGTTCAGTTCAGTTCAGTCACTCAGTCGTGTCTGACTCTTTGCGACCCCATGAGCAACAGCGCGCCAGGCCTCCCTGTCCATCACCAACTCCCAGAGTTCACCCAAACTCATGTCCATTGAGTCGGTGATGCCATCCAGCCATCTCATCCTCTGTCGTCCCCTTCTCCTCCTGCCCTCAATCTTTCCCAGCATCAGGGTCTTTTCAAATGAGTCAGCTCTTTGCATCAGGTGGCCAAAGTATTGGAGTTTCAGCTTCAACATCAGCCCTTCCAATGAACACCCGGGACTGATCTCTTTTATGTGACCTTATTTGGAAATAGAGTCTTTATGGAGTAATCAAGTGGAAATGAGGTTGCTCAGGTCAGTCTTCATTCAGTCTGAATAAATTTGGACAGAGAGGCATGCCTGGAGGGAAGGTGGCTAGCAGAATGCAGAATGCCATGGAGGATGCAGGCAGTCATTAGAATCTGCTTCCATAGCCAAGGAGTGTCTGGGGCCACCAGCAGTTGGAAGTGCCAAAGAAAGCTCCTTCTTCAGTTTTCAGAAGAAACATGGCCCTGCCCACACCTGGATTTTGGACTTCTAGCCTCCATAATTGTGAGACTGCTTTTCTTTTTCTTTTCTTCTTTTTTTTTTTTTTTAACATTTTATTTATTTATTTTTGGCTTCGCTGGGTCATTGTTGCTGCACGTGGGGTTTCTGCAGTTGCAGTGATGATGGGGCTACTCGTCCTTGCAGTGCATGTGTGTGTGCCTGCCTGCATGCTAAGTTTTCTTCAGTCATGTCTGACTCTTTGCGACCCCATGGGCTATAGTCCGCCAGGCTTTTCTGTCCACAGGGATTCTCCATGTAAAAATACTGGAATGGGCTGCCATGCCCTCCTCCAAGCGATTGTCTGGACCCAGGGATCAAACCTGTGTTTCTCCTGCACTGGCATTCAGGTTCTTTACCAAGAGTGCCACCTGGGAAGCCCCTGGGGCTTTTTGCAGTGGCTTCTTTTGTTGTGGACACATGTTCTAGGTGCACGGGCTACAGTAGTTGGGGCGTGTAGGCTCAGTAGTTGTGCTTTCTGGGCTCTAAAGCACAGGCTCAATAGCTGTGGAGCACTGGTTTCATTGCTCCATGGTATGTGGGATCTTCCTTGGTCAGGGATCGAGCCCATGTCTCCTGCAATGGCAGGCGGATTCTTTACCACCGAGTCACCAGGAAGTCCTTGTTTCTCTCATGCTAAGCCACCCTGTGAGCGGTACTTTGTTATTGCAGCCCTAGAAAATCAAGACAGGTGTCCTTTCTAGTCCTGTTGTTTGTGGCCAGGGTGGCTGTTCACAGAATCCAAACTATAACAGCTTCTAAGCAGGGAAAAGCTGATGGTAGCTTTAGAGGCTGCGGGCGTTGCAGCAGGTTTTGTGTTTCATACATTAACCAACACAGACCAGATCTGTTTGAGATGAAGATTCAACAATCCCTATACCCCTGGGATTCCATGAGTATCAGAAAAAGAGCCAGCGGCAAGGCAAAGCCCAGGGTTGAGGAAGAGGAGCTAGCTCCCTGGGTCTTCAGACTGTTATGGACAAAGAGGTACCTTTCACTGAGTATGTGGGCTTCCCTGGTGGCTCAGACGGTAAAGAATCTGCCTGCAACGTGAGACCAGGTTCAATCCCTGGACCAGGAAGTTTCCCTGAAGAAGGAAATGGCAACCCACTTCTGTATTCTTTCCTGGGAAATCCCATGGACAGAGGAGCCTGACAAGCTATATGGTCCATGGGGTCACAAAGAGTCAAACATGACTGAGCGACTAAATCTACCTACCTATAGCCTCCAACCAAAAGACTATGGTTTCCTTGGGGGCAGGGACTGTGCCTTGCTGGTGGTAGGCAGGGTAGTGTTATGACTGAGAGCAGGGACTAGAACCACACTGCCTGGGCATGAATCCTCCCATCCACTGACCAGTTGTGTGGCCTCCAGGCACTAACCTCTTGATCTACAAATCAAGTGAGTTATTTTATGTAAGACACTTAGAACAGTGCTGGGGACAACGAAATGTTCCATTAACGTTACCTGTCACACTTCTTTCACATTCCCCAGGGTGTGGCATGGGTCATGACATCAATGATGAGCTCAATGGCTCTTTTCTTGAGCTAGACAACCGAAAATAGTGCTGCCTTGAGTGAAATGATTATGCTTTGTCCAAGTGATGGGGAAAACAACAGAGAACCCTGGTGAATGTTGAAAACATAATCTTTCTGTAGTAGTCATAGCAGAGAACCTAAAATGTGTGCCCACCTGGTCGTGGGAGCCCTGTGTTTTCTTTAAAGGGAAAACTTGGAAGAGAGGGTCAGGATGGAAACCCTCTGTGTGCTCATATATCTCCAGCTTCTTTCACTGGGATTATAAGAGGCACAGGAGGGAAGGCCATTTAGAGAAAGACTGTTACACACCTGCTGGGTTGATAAAAGAGCAGTTGTGTCACCAGGGCTTTTGATTCATGGCCTCCACATTGGTTTGGGAAAGAGATTTTCAGTCCAATTCTGTCTGAGACAGAGGGGAAAACAATTAGCGTTAACACACTGAGAAAAGCAAAAAGAACAATGACCCATTGCTTTTCAACTGGAGGGACCTTTTTTTTTCTTGCAAAAAAATAATCTAAACACATGACTATTTTCACACTAAATAATGTACAAGGATCCTTTCCTCCTCACCTTTGCTTCCAAGCCATTTCACTGAAGTTTATTCACAGTTTCAAAACTCAGGCAACATCTGCTTAAACTCTGCAAGCGATGTCAACCTCTCCAAGCCACAGCATCTTTGCCTAAGATCCCAAAAAATGCATGTTTGGAAGCCCCTGGCCGTGCAGTGGTTAGGACTCTGCCCTCTCATTGCCAAGGGCTCAGGTTCAATCTCTGGTAGGGGAACTAAGATCCCACAAGCCTTGGACTGCTGTCAAAAAAAATGCATGTAGACCATCAGCCCAAACCACTAGGTAGACAGACCCAGAGGGAGAAGCTAGAAGAGCTAGAAGTTCTTATCCACTGAAATCCCTGGAGATTCTTCCCATTGGGAGGCTTCCACTCACTGCCCTGTGTAGACATGAGTCTTTTTACAGCACATCTGAGGTTTAAAATCTTGTAGTTCAGCAGTGTAACCCTCATGACTGATTGACAGGTCTTCCTCTTAAAAGGCAGAGAGGAAAAAAGGTTTCTATTTGTAAAGGCGTTCTTGAGACTGTGTGTATTTTTAGATCTGAGCCCCACGTAGAGTGTTAACTTGTTCAAAACTGGGGTCCCATGCCATCAGGGCTCAGTTTGTCCCTTACTCCTGTACCCCCTCCCTCCTGGGCTGAGACAGCAAACACGCTCCTCCACTTACAGTGATAGGCCAGCGGCAGTTCCTGATGTCAATACTTGGGGTCTTGGCTGCAAATGCCCCCCATCACCATCCCCTCCCCCACCAGGAAAGCAGCCCCTTTGAAACTGGGCAAGGAAGACCCACGTTCAGCCCAACCAGCTAATGTGCGATTTCCGAGCAGAAGTTCCTTTTTCCTTGTCCTTGTTTTTTTCCCCCCCGAGAAACTTGCCATATAAAGTCAAAGGCGCCTCTAACACTTTCAGAAGATCATCCCTTTCCTCTGTGTCGTCTTTAAAACTGTATGATTGCCTTTAACTCCCTGCTCAGTCTTCAGAACTTGATCCCGTTCTTTTCATTTTGAAAATAGCCTGGGGCTGAGATGGAAAAGGAAACAACCTTGCAAACCCATTTTTAAGCAGTTTTTAACTTACCAAAAATGTCAGGTTATTGCACCTTTTAAATCTCGATAGATCTATTTGTAGAAATTATACCCAAATCGGCGGTATCTCTGTTCTCATCTTTCCTCCATCACTCCTGTGATGAAGCCCTGGCGGAAATCCTCCTGTGTCCAGGTGGCTGCAGGAGGCTCTATAATTGGGTGTAATCCGATCCCAGAGGGACTTTTCCAAAGAGCCTGAGATTCTTTTGACAGAAACTTTGGAGAAGTGGGGTCGGTGTAATGAAGTCCAGAGTTTTCCAGACTCCTCTTAATATATCCATCATGTCCGGCCCCATCACTGACATGTTGATTCTCTTGTTTCTGATTTAAGCTGTCAGAACCAGTAAAACTGCCCCAGCAGCTTTAGCGTATGTGGCAGGACACTGACAAGATGTTACTTACACCTAATTAAGGCTGAGAGCATAATAAACAATCCCACATCCTAGCAACCCAATTTCCTCTGGTTTCGAGTTCTCTGGATCTTGACCTCAGCACTCTGAAATCTATGAGAATTTGATGCAGGGCTGTGAAGGGGGTATAGCGGTGGTCACTGTTTGGGCTTTCAGATCAACACGGGAGATACATGGAGCAAAGAGAATTTGAGAAAAGTCAGAGAAATATCACCTCAAGGGGCAGAATGGGTATCTCCAGCCTGGTGAGAATGTGTGGTCGGACTGGACCTTCTTTAGCTCCCCTTTGCCATTTTTACTGTCCCTGTCGGTGGGGATAAAGCCAGTAAGGCAGGCCAGAGATGGATCATAAAAAAATCAGTTGCAGGAAAGGTAAAGAGGAGAAAATGAATAGTGTGCTTAGCACAATGATTGCATATAGAATGCACTAAGCTCAGTAACGGCCAAATTGATCCCCCAAGTCATAGTTAAATGGGCCATGGGATATGTTCCAGGAGAGAGGGAAAAAAAAATCCCTGATCCTCTGGTGGTTTCAATCAAGTCTCAGCACAAGCCTCTGGTGACACCGGATGGAGTGGTGCCTTCTTGGCCCCGGTGTGCGACTCTGGGACTCTGGTTGTCCCCTTGTGACTCATCCCTCACCACCTTTGACTCCTGTCCATTTGGAGCAGTGACCACCCCTCCCCCGGCAGAGTGAGGTCACCGCCTTTTCCAGTTTGCAGGGCATCTTGAAATTCCACCCTCCCCCCGCCCTCCACCCCATCATTCCCAGTAAGAATCCACAAATCCAGTTAAGGGTGAAATTTTCCCATTTCCTCTGTGGAACACAGAGGTTTTATATGATGACAAGTGAAAGCATTTCTTCTCCGCTAAAGTCTCTGATTCTCATACAGTTGCCAGAGGCAGGAGTTAAAAAAAAAAAAAAGTCAGCACTTTGGCAGCAATAAACAGCCTTTTACCTTCAAAAATGCTCCCAGTGTTTCCTTTTTCTTAAAAAACTTGTTTTTCCTTTTGTGTGCACATAGGTAGGAGGGAGAGTGATTTTTCATCTTCTTCTGCTTGGTGGGAGGCGAGGAAACATTTGAGATGAAATCACAGCTTGTCCAGCTCTTTGCCTGAAGGGTGTGGGATGCTCCTCTCCTCCACCTTTGCCAGCTCTAGGGTCTCATGAATCCCTTGGCAGGATCCTGGTCTTCTCCTGCAGAGGGATAGTCACAAAGCACATTCGTCCTCTAATATCCAAATGACCCAGCCTGGAGTCTAGAAGAACTCAATTTCCTGGCCTGGCTTCTTTGGACTCTGATCACTCCAGGTGTGAGGACCACTCAGGAAATAAGAGGCAGAACATATGTGCGTGGTTTTCAAAAGAGTGCAGAGCTTTGGCTGGAGGGTGACCCAGAAGCTTCGCCAAGCTGTTGGCCTGCAGCAGAGGGAGTCCTAGAGGGGGGGTGGGGTTGGGGGGAGAAGGAAAGGTTAATAGTCATGGACAAGGCATAATGAAAAAAAGTACCTGGGATTTGTGTGATCTCAGCGGAGATCCATATAAAGCCTGGTGACATCTCTCCCTCGGGGGCATTTTTACAGGTTGTCTGAGGGCTGGGCTTCTCAGGTGGCCCAGTGGTGAAGAATCCACCTGCCAATGCAGGAGACTTAGGTTCAATTCCTGGGTTCGGAAGACCCCTTGAAAAGGGAAATAGCAACCCACTCCAGTGTTCTTGCCTGAAAAATCACCTGGACCAAGGAGCCTGGTGGGCTATAGTCCATGGGGTCACAAAATAATTTAGCAACTAAGCAACAACAACAAGTCAAATGCTAATTTCTCTAGACCCCGATTGCTTCATCTGTAAACTGTAAACCGATGATGTGGGCTCAGCCCTTCACATGGTGGTCTGCTCTCCTGGGCTTCTCCAGTGTTTCTGTGTTTAGATCATGGAGATCTTCTGCCTGGGAAAACACTAAGAAAGAGATCTGCCCAGTCTCCCACTCAGGAGGTTAATTTCAAGCTCTCAAGTCCTTAAAAAGTTTTGTTTTTAAAAAATTGTTCTAAGCTGAAGATATCTCAAGGATTAGGCTGTTTCATCACTGATAACACAGAACCCCCAAATTCAGAGTTTCAGGTGAAAATAAAGATATAATTATTAAAAAAAAAAATTCCCCTAAGTGCTGTCACTTCTGGGAAAACAAAGGCACTTGGCATTCGGAACCAAAGTCCAAGTCAGAGTTTCACTTCATTGCTCTAGTTGACTCCATTCTTAATTCCTGATCGACATGCTTGGTCCTCATGTGATACTCGGGATGGAATTCTTGAGAGTGATTGACAGATAGAGAAAGAATCTCTGTGCATTTCCAGAGAGCGGTATGATTGACAATGGCAAGTAGGGTCGAAACGGGCGTTACAGACAACAAAAGAACTGAATGTCCCTGGCTCTGGCAAACTCCCCTCGAGGCTCACAGGCATCACTCTGAGCTGCCTTGGAACCCTTGACCAAGGTCTTAGGGCTTCTAGAGCATCACTGAGCCTGATATCTCCTCACCAAGAGCCAGTGGTGGTGAAGCGGCCACGCAGGGAGAACTTCGGACAGCTCCCTTCCTTCCTCCCAACCTGCGTGTTTGATACAGTGCTCTTCAGGAAGAGGGTCCTCTTACAAGCCTCCCACTTTGTCTAGAAACACATAGAAAGTTCTGGATGAAAATGCTCCCCTCTGATTCTGTATCTGCCTGCTCATTCCCTGAGAGTTGGAGGAAAGTCCTTCCTCTCAGGGATGAATGTGGTTCACAGGCAAGGCTGGCTTTGGTCCTCCGACTTTGCCTTTGGTGTCATCCAAGGCTCTCTGGAGTGCCTTTATCACTCTCTGCCCTCCCACCCCCCACCTATGTGATGTGTATGGACTTTGGGGATTCCGTGGGAGGGGTGGTGCTTGCTGGCCCCCAGTCATCAGTCAAGTGACAAAGCCATTTCAGAGTCAGGGCTGCAAGCTCATTGGCTCTCAGGAAGGGTTTCATAAGATACTGAGAGGCAGGGCTTCATCTCTTTCCCTGACATCCTGGGGTGGAAATGGGAAGAGGGCTGGGGCAAGAACTGAGAGTGGAAATAGGGTGAAGAAAACAAACACTGGGGAAGCTGAACCGGGGAGATGGGTGATCTTTTGAATGTTGTTCGGTGGGTATTTATAAACCATTCATACTGATGGGTCAAACTAAAATCCATTACCTTCCAGAAAGAAACTTTAGCAATGTGCTCAGTGAGTGTTAGTCTCTCAGTTGTGTCTGACTTTGCGACCCCGTGGACTGCAGCCCATCAGGCTCCTCTGTTCATGAGGATTCTCCCAGCAAGAATACTGGAGTGTGTAGCCATTTCTATCTCCAGGGGATCTTCCTAACCCAGGGACTGAACCCAGGTCTCCTGCATCGCAGGCTGATTCTTTATACTCTGAGCCACCAGGGAAGACCATGTGCTCAGTGAAAGGCACTTCTTTGTCCATAACTTTCAGAAGACACAGGGAGCTGGCTCTTCTTCTTCAACCCCGGGCTCACCTTGCCACTGGCTTTTGTTTTTTTCTGAAGGGACCTTGGAATCCCAGGGGTAGGGGATGGAGTCTTTGAGCCGTTGCTCTCCAGTTGTGGCCAAATACCTGTCCTGCTTCCAGGAACAATCTGAATCCAGCCCAGTGTTGAGAAACCCCAAGATCAACACAGTAGGTATTTAGCATCAGGGATCCAAACTTCTAGCCCATTAATCATCAGGTGGGAGGGAGAAGCCGAATCTCTCCGTTCTCCAGGTTCCCTTCTTTGAGGAAGGCTTTTAACATCTCACAACTGGTAACAATTTTCTCAAATTATAGTTATTCTGCTTCTTTCTGTGTCCTTCTAAGCCCCCTGTTTTGCCTTCCCTCCCACCCGCCCTGGTTAATGGGTCTTTTGTTGGGCCTGCTGCAGGCTGCCTGGTTTTTCCAGGTGTACCATGGAGGAGCTCTTGAGAGAGCAAGGTCCCCCTTTAAGAAGGAAGGGGCAGGGGGACTTCCCTGGTGGCTGGGGGGTGATGAACCTGCCAATGCAGGAGACACAGTTTGATCCCTGGTCCAGGAAGATCCTACAAGTTGCAGAGCAGCTACGCCTGTGCCCTAGAGCCTGGGAGCCACAGGTCCTGAGCCCACAAGGCATGACTACTGAGGCCTGCAAGCCCTAGAGCCCGCGTGTCACACCAAGGGAAGACTCTGCAGTGAGAAGCCTGTGCCCTGCGCCTGGAGAGGACCCCCTGCTTGCTGCAGCTAGAGAAAGCCCGTGGAGCAACGAAGACGTAAATAAATCTTGTTCAAAAGAAGGGGAAGGTAAGCGAAAGCTGAGGACAATTTTGTGGTTCTGTGACAGATGGCTTCCAGGAGAGGGGGACAGGGCCTGAGAATGAGAGACCCTGAGGATGGAAACTTGTTAGCTCAAGGGCTTCTGGTGGTTGGATTCACCATAACACCCCACTCTTTCAATGCAGAAATGCTTGTGGCTTTTCCCAGCTTCCCAGATTTGAAGCCTGTGGCTTTTCCCTGCTTCCTGTTTTGAAGCAGGCCGTCTTTCTCTGGATTGTTGTTGCCCAGGAAACTGTGGTCCAACCTTGGCCCCAGAAGGCATCTCAGTGGGCTTCAAAGTCTTCCCAACTGCCATCCTTGCTGTAGGATGCTAAAGAAGCCACCTCCAGCCAGACAGCCTCATTTCAGCAGAAAAGGTAAATGAAGCAGGATGCTGTATTTATGTTCTTCAGTATTTTTTTTATTTAAGTACAGTTGATTTACAATGTTGCATTAATTTCTGCTGTACAGCAAAGTGATTCCATTTTACATATGTATACATCTTTTTTCTTTATATTCTTCTCCATTCTGGTTTATCACAGGAATCTGAATATAGTTCTCTGTGCTACATAGTAGGATCATGTGGTTTATCTTTACCATCATAAGCATCATATACCATATATATAAGAGGAGAAGCTGTGTTTATGGATTTGAGGGAGGGTACCAAATATCATTTCTAAAAATCGCCTTCAAGATCACTGCTAAGAAAGAAAAAGAGTCCTTCACTCATTCATTCAATAAACACTTGCTCACCTTGTTCTCCGTGCTGGGAACAGACGAGTGATGAGAATCAGATCCTGAAAGCCCCTCTTCCTTTAGTCGACACCCTCCCGAGGAGAGTCGGACAATAACAATCCAGAGATCCATCAACAAGATGATGTCTGGTGGTGAGAAGCGTTGCCTGGGAGCAAAACGCAGTCCCCTCATCTCCGAGTGTTCTGTTCTCCCAAAGAATCGTTAAAACTGAAACTTCAGTTTCTTGGGGTACAACTAACGAAGGTTTTTCATGAGTGTGTTACACGGTTCTCCCCACAACACCATTGTGGGCACACCACATATGAGCATTTCACAGATGCAGCCCACAGAGCTGGAGAGCTGAGGACTTGGGCCTGGTCACAGGCCTGATACACCACCTGCCAGGCCTTCTCACTCCACATTTGCTGCCATTTCCTTGACATTTTGCCACTTCCCTATGTCTCCAAGACGGTAGGGTCCTGAGATCTACACTGACAAATAGTCAAGGGCTCAGAGTTAAGGAGAAAGAGAGATGTTTGTCAGTGGAGGAGGCTTTGCAGCCTTTCAGAGGAGAAGTGTTTCCCAAGAGCAGGAACAGTCCCTGGAGTGGCCTTTGGCTTTGCCGAGGCTCTGCTTCATCTCTTCTTGACGTGGTTGCTGGGACGAGGGGAGATGGGCCCACTGCAGCAGGGGATGTGGGGAAGCCTGTCATTTCAATGTTGTCTGTTATCCATCCACATGGCCCCTGGGGCCCTATTTTCAGACTTGTCTGCTTGCCCAGAAAGGGGCAGGCCCAAGTTTCACAGAAATTAGAAGCACATACACTTGGCCTAAGCCACAGAAATGATGAAGAGATGCAGGCTGGTTCAAACCAGGGCCTCCAACACTCAGGAGCTGGTGTGGGGGCGGGGGACTTTTTCTGCCTGCTTGAAAATCAAGTCCTCTAATTAGAATCAGAACTTGGTAAAATATTAGAATTACAGTGAATTTCAGAGATGACAGTCCAAGCCCTTTGTTTTACAGATGAAGGACTGAGAGGCGAAGGGACTTGGTGAGAGTTGAATGCTGGTTTTTTTAATACCAGGACTAGGGCTGAGATGGGCCCTCCTGACTCCTGCCCAGGGCTCTTTCCTTCTCATCAGGTTGCCATCTGCATTAACTCCCCAAATCGGAGCTTGGGGACAGGCCAGGCAGAGAAGGGGCTCCTGGGCTGGAGGCTGATCCCCACTCTGACCAGACTGTGGTGTTCAACCTGGTGAAGGCCCCCTTTGAGGCTTCCGACAGCCTGGTCACGTGACTGCCGTAGGAAGAACGCGATAAATCAAGGCCTGTGCAGGGAGGAGGGTCCCGGGTCCTATGTGTGCATATAAGCAAGAAGCACCTCTTAGGATGGAACTCACTCCCTGTTGCAACTATATCATACCTTTTACAAAAAGTCACTTTGAGGTCACTGTTTTTTTGTCCAGTATTTCAATACATTAAATGCAATTACTTCATTGTTGATTTACCTGTCATTACAGGCATGTGTTTGAACATGATTTATTGAGTGAGTTTTGTGCCAGTTGACTTGCAATAGATTGCACAATATTCAAAGGGGCTCATTTGCTTGGCATTACATTAGAGGCATGATGATTGCAACACAAAGCAACGTAAATGAATTCTGAGAGCCTCCATCATTCATGTTGTCATGTACTGAATCCTATTATTATTTATTACCATAATTGTACTGTGTTTCCTGGGGCGATAAATTAGGACTGATGGGCCCCGCTGACAGTCAAGGGCTGGACTCGCTCTATATAATTTAATAGGGATACTGTAGGGTCTGTGTGTTTGGAGGAGATTTTGGTAATGGTGGAAAAAAAAATCTTTTTTTTTTGCATAAAGTACAAAAACCTTCCAAGGTTTTTTTTTTTTTTTTTTTTTTAAATTTTCCCTCTCTCTTCTTTAATGCCTTGGCTGCATTTGAAGGCCTTGATACAAGCTGAACTATAAGAAAGAAAAAGTTCTGCCTTTCAACACAAGATGGTTCAAACTCACTGCCTCATGCCAGTCTTTGCCACATTGGGTGCTGACAGGTGGTGTTAACTCTCCTGTAGGCAGGGCATCCACCTGTGGAAGGAATCTGGACTTGGCTGAGAGTCCAGTGGTCAGTGTGTTAGGGGCAGCTGTGTTAACACATCCACCTACTTAGACTGATGGACCTTGGGTATCTGATCTAAATGGGTAACGCGTCTGAAGAAAATAAAGGGTATGTTTTCCCTAGGACAACTGAGAAGGAGCAATGCAGATGACAGATACAGTTGTCTTTACAAGATGTTTAATATGCTATGCAAATACCAGCCGAGGATATTCTTAAACTCTAACAAGGCAAATGTTAGGAGAGAGCTTAGAGATGACCAGATTCAACCATCTCACTTACAGATGAGAAAATCGAGGGGCAGGTAGAAGAGTCATTAGAAATACCCTGCTAGAAAGAGAACAACAAATATTGCATATTAACACATCTATATGGCATCTAGAAAAACAGTACAGATGACCTTGTTTGCAAAGCAGAAATAGAGACACAGATATACAGAACAAATGTGTGGATACCGGTGGGAAAAGGGTAGGGTGAGACCAGTTGGGAGATTGGAATTGACACATATACGCTATTGATACTATGTCTAAAACGGACAATGGATGGCAGCATAATGTAGAGCACAGGAATGCTCTGTGTGGCCTAAATGCAAAGGAAATCCCCCCAAAAGGGATCTACTCATACTTATGCCTAACTCATTTTGCTATGTAGTAGAAGCTTTGTAAACAAATACACTGCAATTAAAATTAATTAATTAAAAAAAATGGTGCAAAAAAGAAAAAAACAACTCTGCTAAACCCAAGTCACATGAGGACCAGAATCAGCTGGCCTTGTGATGGAGTGATGGCCAAGGTGATGAGCTTTGAGGTGCAGAATCAGACATCACCACAGAGCATGACCAAGGGAAGAACCCCCAAACCTTAACCGTCCCCTTTTTCTAAGTAGAAAGAAGCATGGCTTTGAATAAAGCTAAGAAGTACTGTGAGTCAATTGGGGTCAGTCAAGAATCTCTTAGAGTCCCTGTTTAGCATAAATCCTGTTGGCTCAATTTTACTTCAGGAAAGAATCAATCTGTCTTTGATCCCCAAGTGAGAGGTCACAGATTTCATCACCTCCAGGAAAGAAACTTTTTTGATAGCTTATGCCTGTGTCTTTGGTCCCCAGTCTTTATCTATCGCTCTCAAAATGTCCTTTTGGGGAGCTCAGGGTGATGTAAAAAGGAGATCCCCAGGAATGAAACTAGGAAAGAAGTTGAATTCCATTCAGGGAGTTGGGTAGAGTTGCAACCAGGCTGCTACACAGCATCTCCTCAGTGGAGACCCCATTAGAGGGGTTGTATTTTCAATGACTCAAGAGCTTCAAGGAAAGATTTGATCCCACTTTTCTGAATTCAGCTGTGTTTATACAGGGCACTAAACTGTTTCATTCAGATGGATCCAGGCAGTGCCATAGGATCGATGCCTGGATACCTGGTCCATCCGATTAAGCCGTTAAAACAAGTGAACTCATTGGACCACTTCTTAAAAACCATATCAGATCAAATGTGTGTATTTCACGCCTATCCCCTGGGCAGCTGACATGATAATCAACCCCAAATAAGCGAAGCCAAAAGCCTCACAGGGTTCTGGCCTGTGCCAGGCCCACCCCTACAGATTAGTTACTATGGAGCATCTCCACACACAGCCAGGTGTACAGATGATTCAGACAGCACCCTGCCCTGCTGCAAATGCCAGCAGGCCCCTGGCATTTTCACATCTCACAGCAGGTGGCAGAGTCTTCCATTTTTCAGTTTGAGGCAGCAACAATCAAGGAAAGGGGGACAGAAAATAGTTGGAAAGGGAAAGGAGCTGGCAGCTGCCTGTTACCTCCTCCCCAAAAGTGATGCTGGATTTCCAGATTTCAATACAGAGTGGGCCCCGTCATTTCTTTCTGGATAGCTTCAGGACTTCTGAGTTATCTCCATCAAAAGAAAAACTGTGTCTGACCTCACCACAGGTTGACATCATGAACCAACTCTTTCACCCACGGGGTAGGGGGAGGGTGGTACTCACACCATTAACAGAAGGAGTCTTAAACTTGGTATTTAGGCTCTGATTCATGCTTTTAGTGAGACCTTAGCTAGGGGCCTAAGTGGATACCGTGCCTCCATCAAAATTTTGCTCTTGCTGGTGTCCTGTCTTTTGCAGGACTGAGGAAATCAAACCAAGTGCATTTATCTATTTTTATCATGGTGGTGGCCATATCAGTCCATTGGAACAAAATCACCACCACCAAAACATGGACTGGGCAACATCAATATTAGAATTAAAAAGCCCTAAATGATAAAATACTAATATGGATTATAACACGGACATTAAAACAGAAGATAGCATGCCCTCATGAGATTCTGTTTGTGGGGTAGATTTTTGTGCCTCCAAAGGCAGACACTCTGGCCAGCCTTGGGGCCAGGTCCATGGTCTGCCGAAGCCATTCACCTTGTCTTCCGGCAGCTACCAGAATCACTGGCCTAGTCAAAGCAGGGCCCTAGATCAGAAAGGGTAACAGAATGAAAGGAGAAGGGTCATTTTCGGTGGGTAAATTTACATCGAAGTTAAGAGGGTAAATACGACAACTTGGAAGATATTGGGCCAAATTCACACCTGATAGGCAGTGTCCTGAGCCCACCATGCAGTGAGTGATTCATGTTCTAGACCGGGATCAATTTACACCAAATTTACCTCTTAAATATCTTCTTTCCTGATGCTGTGCAAGGACAAAATGGAAGATAATTAAAATAAATCTACATTAAAACCAAATAACATTTGCTCTGCTTAGAACTGTTCTTAGCTCTCATTGTTACTTCCAGGACAACTCCATCCACGATGATGGAGCCTTGGTAGGTCTGTACTCTCTCACCTAGAAAAGCCAAGGGCCTCCGGCCGCTGGATGTGGCTGGTGCAATCTTGGAACTGATTTTTAATTTGATTTGATGTTCGGGTCTCCAACTTTAAGTACTCACAGATGGCTACTCTATGGGACAACATGATCCTAGAACAGCGGTTCTCAGCTCAGGCTGCACATTTGAATCCTCTAGATGTTTGAAAAAGTCTTGAAGACCGGACCTCAAGCCATTTAAATCCTGGCATGAGAGGTAAGAGCTCCCGAGCTGATGGTCACCTGTAGCCAAGGTTGGGGGCCGCTGCTCAGAAGTGGGAGGGACTCTGTTGCGTAGGTGCTCATGTCAATCACCACCCACGGCTCAGGCGAGTGACGGAGACTGGCTCGCTCTGAGATGTACCCACTTGGCTTTTTCTTTGTGGAGGACTCCCCTACGTTTGCTTTTGGAACAAAGTCTAGACGCTTCCCATTTGGGTAGGCTTATCAGTCTCCTTTTTTCACAGTCCTGGACATGTCTCTCCCTTGGCTGATGGGATTGGGGAGGGTCACCGGATGGGGAGGAGGGGAATGGTTTTGTTGAGTGTGGGAGGGGGAACGTAGACCCAGCAACCTACAAGGGTAATGAGAGGTTTTCTCTTGGAGTTCTGAAACCCTCCTTTTCTATTTCATGGTCAATTCAGTTCAGTTCAGTTCATTTCAGTCGCTCAGTCGTGTTTGACTCTGCGACCCCATAGACTGCAGCATGCCAGGCTTCCCTATCCTTCACCAACTCCCAGAGCTTACTCAAACTGATGTCCATCGAGTTGGTGATGCCATCCAGCCATCTCATCCTCTGTCGTCCTCTTCTCTTCCCACCTTCAATCTTTCCCAGCATCAGGGTCTCTTCCGATGAGTCAGTTCTTCGAATCAGGTGGCCTAAGTATTGGAGTTTTAACTTCAGCATCAGTCCTTCCAATGACTATGCAGGACTGATTTCCTTTAGGATGGGCTGGTTGGATCTCCTTGCAGTCCAAGGGACTCTCAAGAGTCTTCTCCAATACCACAGTTCAAAAGTAACAGTTTTTCCCCTTACACTTTCCCAAATGGAAGTTTCATTTCATATCAGTGGTAGGAGGGCTTTTAGTAGGACACAGGCGGAGTCCTGCTTCCTTGTACAGAACTGGTATTATTGATAACTTGAAACCTAATTAGGCCAGGAGGGAAAAGCTTTGCTGGGACTGAAGGAGTCAGAATAAGGTTTTTAATGAAAAACACATTTTATTTCTAAAATAACGGGTCTTATGTTTATTCCAGAGAAAGTCCTCCAGGCTCAGAGAAGAGAAATGTAATAAAATGACAATGAGGGTATCCAGGCCCCAATTAAAAACAAAACAAAACAGAAATCCTGTGAGAGAGTCTGCTGAGAGACAGGCTCTAGAAATGGAAACAGAAGGGGGTGTAATAAGACAGGCTTCCGAGCCAGACCTCCCAGCCCATCCCCTGCCCCCACACCCCAATTCCAACATCTCACCATCCAACTGGGGAGAAGAGACAAGGAAGGGTGAAACATGTCTTCGAGGAAGGAGAAGCTCTCATTTGAAGGCCTAGAAGGCTCACCAATTCTGGATTTCTTCCTAATGGATCCTTCTTAGACTTGAGGGAGCTTCACCCTGTTTCTGCCACATAAACCATATAGCTTCACTGGACAGAAGAAGACAGTCCCTAAAGAGCACAGACGTCTCAGCAACTGTTGACGGCTTCCCTTTCTATGCTGAACACGGAGGCCCTGGCACCCTGGTCCAGCAGTTCTCATGGCTTCGTTTCTGATGGAAGAGAATCCTCTCCAGCCGGGACTCTGATGGCTGCCTGTCTTCAGGGCAGAGCGGTAAAAACATGTTACATGTAGTATCTCATTTAATCCTCCAAAACTATGCTCTGAACAACTATCATGATCTCCACTTTGTTATCTAGCAGATGGTCCAAATCCCCCATCTAGGAAGTAGACTGAGAATTTGAACCTGTGCTCTTAACCTCTAGCTGAGGAGTAAGCTGGAGCTCCTCCTAGTGGTCACGATGCAAAACCAACAGTTCTGCATTGATTGATTTCTAGTTGCTATTTCTCTTCTATTATTATTGATCTCTTGGTTCCAAGCCCTGGTCATTAAAATAATAGTTTTAAATCTCAAATTTCATTCTCCTTCCACTTTAGCCCTTATATCCATCTCTTTCCGGAGAGCCCTAAAGTCTTGTCTGATCTCTAACTTGAAACTATGCACCGTATCCCTTGGGACTCTCTATATTAAAAACAAAACAAAATGCACAGAGCTCCCCAGATGATTTTCTGTGCATCCTTCCACTTCCTAGCATTAAGTAAAACCTCTGGCTTTACTCTGAAGACTCCATTTATCTTGTAACCATCTCTAACACATCTCTCATTCCTTTCCCTGAACAGAACATCCGTGCATCCCACCACTTCCCCCAACGATCGTTTCATGCCCTTTATCCAACAACCTTTCCAAGTTGAGCTTCATACACCAGAATCTGTAACACTTTCTTTCTTTCTTTCCTGAATGACTCCTGCATCTGGTTCACAGGCTTCCTTTTCTAGTTCAAGTTCTCAGGATTCCAACATGAACACTGATCACCCTCCCAACTCTGCCCTTGGGCACCATTTAAGTTTTACATCCTCAGGGAGCTTGGTCCCACCTCCATGGAGCTGCTCACCTGGGTGACAGTAAAGACCGTCACGGGCAGCTCGGCAGTAGGTTTTCTGGAGGTAACAGGACTAGGTGTGAATTCTGGGCCTGTCACTTGTGTGCCTGAGAGCAAATGGCCCAGCTATCTGTAGACTTGATTTATTCATCTATAAAATGGGATAATAGTAATACTCTACTGTGGTGCTATAGAGATTCAATGAGATAATACATGAAAAAAAATTGCCTAGCGTGTTATCTGGTACTTTAATACCACGTGCAATGTTAGCTGAAATTATTATCATTATCATCATCATTAATGTCTTTGAGAATTCCTCCACTACTTGGATCTTGAACTCGTAAAATTTCCAAGGCCATAACCTCCTCTCTGTTTTACTTTCTTTTATTTTTGAAACCTTTTATTTCATATTGGGGTATAACTGATTAACAATGTTGTGATGGTTTCGGGTGCACAGCAGAGTGACTCAGCCATACATATACATGCCTCCATTCTCCCCAAAACTTCCCTCCCATCTAGACTGCCCCATGACCCTGAGCAGAGTTCCTTGCGTTTATTACAGTAGGACCTTGCTGGTCATCCATTTTTTTACATAGCAGTGTGTGCATGCCCATCCCGGACTCCCGAACAATCCCTACCCCGCGTCTCTCCCCCGGTGACCAGGAGTTCGTCCTCCCGGTCTGTGAGTCTGTTGCTTTTGCTGTTCTTCCTCCTTCGTTTCATTAAAGCAACTCTGAATTCTCATTGCCTCTCCTCCATCATCCATCACGCGCTGGATTCCTGTTACGTCCTGGGGAGTAACTTCTCACCACGCGCATCCCTCTCAGCCCCTCCTGCTCTCAGCGGACCGCCTCTCCTTTCTCCTTCTTGAAGAGGACAAGACTCGCCTACCTGAGATCCTTCCGGCTCTCGGCTCTCGGCTCAGCCCCTCTGCTTCTCCGTCGACACTGTATCCCGTGTCTCCTTCTTCGGTCTCGCAGGCAGAGAGCCCTGCCTTGTCGCCCCATTTCCGCCAGCCTCTACCTGTGCTCTGAGCAGCATCCTCTCCGTCCATCCTGTGATCCCTCCATCCTCCTCAGCCACGCTGTGAGCCAGGCTTGCTGAGAATTTCTCCGCCCCGCAGCTTCCGGAGATCTGCTCAATTCTGTTTCCTCCCTTAATTCCTCTCCCCCCACCTCCTCCTTTAAAAGCTTCATTTGGCATCTTCTTTTCTTTTCACCCCAAATCTTGTAAGCTATTCGTTACGCTCAGACTGTTGACTTTCACTTTCCAGTCCATCCTCTCCTTCTAGGTGGTCCAGCTCTCCTCCTTTGTCCGTGTCGTTCGCATCCACGTCTAGCTTCATGACTACAGGCTGAAGATCAGACACACGTTTCCCCTTATCTGTTTGGGCACAGGCTTCATGTGTTCAGTTGCCATCTGAGTTGAGCACTCTCTGTGTTGAATCATCATTTCCCAACCACCAGCCCTTCTCCCTCCAATGTCCTTCTTTCTATTCATGGTACCACCTTTCTCCCTTTTCTGTAGACTGGAAACTTGGGGATCAGGGTTGAAACTTCCTTTTCCAATCATCACTGCATCTAATCGGTTTTCATTTTCCTGAGCTTCTCTATCCAGGATGTCTTTCATCTCTTGTTTCTTCCTCTTAACACTTCCACTGCCTCCAAGTTGATTCGGGGTCTCGCCTTCTTGAAATGTTATAATACCTGCCTATATTGTCACTTCCGGATTCTCTTCCTTCCAACACATTCTGCCTTCATACAATTGTCTGTATGTTGCACCTCTTTGTAAGGCACATTTTTTCTTTTGCTTTACCTTGTAAATAATAACGTCTTAGCTCAGTAGGCTAAGCTACAGCTACTCATGTCCTAAAACGTGGAGGACAAAGTCGTGAACAAAACTGGAACACAAGACGTAAGCTTCGTTAAACAATCCTCGGTTTTCATCGTCGTTTCCTGTCTTTATAATCATACTTTGAACTCAGGAAGTCTAAAGCATCCCTAATAGGGTGCCTTATAGATGACCTGCATATGAGTTTGCTGCCTGGTTTACTGGTTAATTGATAATGACAGAGGGTGGTATGGGGATGGTGAGACCGGTGCAGGTTCTCGACCTGAATTACCAGACATTGGTTGTGGGCCCTCAGATAAGTCACCGCACCTATTTAAGCTTCAGCTTGATTGTTTGCAGCGTTGAACTAAATGACTTCCATGTTACTTTCTAGTTCTAAGAATGAGTTCCACGTCTTGTCAACTCTTCCAAGAACATCCGTAGGGCTCTAGGTTGGAAGCAAATAGTTCAAAGAGAATTCAGTTAGGGTAAATAATTCAGATCACGAGAGAAAGATAAGTTTAGTTATGTTGAAGCATCCGAATATAAAAGATAAGAGAGAGAAAGAATGAAGGAGAAAGATTTTGGGTAATCCAGGGAGAGAGTTGCACTCTGGCAAAATGGTGAGCCCTACAAGGTAAGGAAGCATACGGAGTGGAGGTTCTTGGTACCGGTGCGGCAGAGGAGGGGCTGCCGCCCCTGGGTATCTGGGAGTTCACCAGTGTGTTTTTGATCATCATGATAATGGGGATTTGATGGATGGGGCCAAGGACATCCTGCCATGTACTGGACAAACCACACATATTGAAGAATTATCCCATTTCACACTTCATTTTCAGACTCCCCGCTGGACATATAGTTGGGTTAAAAATCCTGTTTAGAATGATCTGAACCTAAATCTATAAACTTGGGAGTCTGTATTCTGTAAAACACTGAACATTTGTTTTTTGCCCAGTTTTAAAGCTCTCTGAATTTTCAGTAAAGCATCCATTCCGTAAATTGACAGAAAGCAGCGCTTTATTGTACTTGGAACGTCACCAAAAGTTGTTCATCATTTTAGAAAATACATCACTAACAGCAGTGTCATTACATTGTTTAAATCAGAATAAAATGTTCTCATATCAGTTTGCATTTGTGGTTGGTAGATTCTGGTGATTATATGGAGAACAGCAGGTATCTGAGTATTACCTGCTGTCTTCTAGTCATGCTTGAGTATTGTATATCGAAACACTCTCCTTGGATTTCCTCTTTCCATTATTACAAGAAGGATGTCATACGACTTCTAAAATTATGTCTATAAGTAGGTTATATTATTTATGAATTCTGCTTTAGGATAACAAATGGAATGGTTTAACATACTTAATATAAAAGGGACATCAGATGTAATTGGGCTGAGAACCCCTGAGGCAAGTAATCAAGGGGTTCATAAGAGGCTGACCATGAGATTACATTTGTATTCTTGTTGGGATAAAATTAGCCTTTGATTTTGCTATATGAACTTGCAAAAACATAGCTTATATGTAGTTCATCCATTTCTAATATCTTTCCATGTGTGAAAAGCAAACCCCCAAACCCCCCTCATATATTTGCTTAATGACCATTTGTATTTGAAATACTTCACTTGGTTCTCAAAACTACCCCATGAGGTAGGTACTGGTCATTGTTATTATTCCTATTATTTTCTGAGGACATTGACATAAATAATGATTATGTGACTTGCTTTAGGCCCCTCCCTAGGTACACGGTGGATGCTGGACCCACTTACCCAATCACACTTTATTGTTGCGTCACTCACACTGGAAGGATGGCATTTTATTGGTGAAGAATGCGTAGACAGACACACATTCAAGCACTGATTCTGAACATAATGGAGTTCAGGTCTCCAAGATTTTCTATGTGAATAAAATGAGGTAATACATGTAAAAGTGTTGAACAGGGAGTTTAGCATAAGGAAGTGTTCCTCTCTAAACTCCATGGTTACGAGAAAGTACCCTAGTTATTCTTCTGATCACAGAAAAGACTGGGCCCCTGGCCTTTGAGACCAGGACACATCTTGTGCACAACTGGAAAATGTCAGGACGAGCTCATGCAGGGATCTTCCTGCTTTGTCAGTGGTCAGGACATGTCAACGGGGCAACTTTCCCATGCCAGATTTTAAAATAGTTCCCCTTGCGACACCTTTCCACCATGTGCTTCTCGTCAAAAGGAACAGGCACAAGAGCTGGAGGAGAGCATGGTTAAGCACACGTTGGACTCTGTAGTCACTCTCTGCATCCTCCATGGAAAGCTTGGCAGACAGGGAGATGCTCCACCTGTTTCCGGAAGTCTCAGGGGAGGCCCCGAGGCCCCAGCTCCTGGCTCTGGATTTCCGCCCACTCTCATCTCCCAGGCATGGACCCAACCTGAATAAATAGAGGAGGAGGAAGACTTTTGGAAACTAAAAGAGTCTGGAGGAAAGTAAACACCAGCAAAGGCGCAGACCTTCTTTCTGCCTGTTGGGCACCGTGGGAGGTGGAAAAAAGCAGATCTGATGAGCAAAGGCCCCTCCGGTGCTTTTGGTCTGTCTCCCATCCTGCCCACTCTTTCCCTAGCCTGTGCAGGTACACATGTTCACATAACCCTGCTTCCCCATTCCCTGTCCTTCCCATGAAACAGGCCGATCCTGCAGAGGGTCAGCAAGACCACAATACGTTTATTCTAAATTAAACTAAGGGTAGAATGTTATTCCTCAACACTTTTCTACATTGTTCATCTCCCTCTGTGTTAAGTTTTTTACCAACGCTGTTGAAAATGGAGTTGGTTAGGGCTTCCCCTGGTGGCTCAGATGGTACAGAATTTGCCTGTAGTGCAGGAGACACGGGTTTGACCCCTGGGTCAGGTAGATGCCCTGGAGAAGGGCATGGCCACACTCCAGTAGCCTTGCCTGGAGAATTCCATGGACAGAGGACCCTGATGGACTATAGTCCATGGGGTCACAAAGAGTCACGACTGAGTGACTAACACTTCCACTTTTCACACTCTCATGGACCCAACCATGCCCCTAGGTGGATGACTGTCACAGAGGAAAAAGTTTGGAGCGAGGGTCTGGAGGCCTGGAGTGTCCTTCCATTCCAACTCTGTTTCTGAGAGTGAAGTCAGCCCACTCTTAGCTTCCGTTTCCTTGTTTGTAAAATGACAAAGAGGGAATAGATGATATCTAAGGAGAGAAAGCAAGACACCCTGTGTCCCAGAATAAAGTCCTGGACAGGCGGAAGTTCCACCGCTACTCAGGTGTGTGGGCTTTTCTCTAACGACATAGACATGATACCTGCTTGTGGGAACTTTCCTCTGTCCAGGAGATGGTCTGTATCTGGGGCAGCCAATCAGATGTCTCAGGTCTCCTAAAAGGCATCCATATGAGATGAGCACTGCTGCTGCTACTGCTGCTAAGTCGCTTCAGTTGTGTCCAACTCCGTGTGACCCCAGAGACGGCAGCCCACCAGGCTCCCCCGTCCCTGGGATTCTCCAGGCAAGAATACTGGAGTGGGTTGCCATTTCCTTCTCCAATGTGTGAAAGTGAAAAGTGAAAGTGAAGTCATGTCCTACTCTTAGCGACACAGTTAACCTTTAATATTCTGAAAGTATAGTTGTAAAGTCTTCTACCATTAATTTTAAGAGGGAGATGTATCACTGGTCCTACACATAACAAAATACACATATTGTGATGTTTTTTTTTTGTTTCCCTGAGGAAAGACTGATTCTCATGGAGGAGAAAACTAGATAACTTCATTCTCACCCCTACTTCTTATTGTTTTTCTTTTTTTGTTCCAAGTCATTGCTTTTATTCAGCATATTTCTTTAGGGGGAAAAATAAAACAATTTTTACTCTTCTAATCTTATGGTCTTTTGCTTCTTTTCTGTGCTTAAAGTGACTTTATTATGAACTAATTTTAGACTTAGAGGAAACTTGCAAAAACAGTACAGAGGGTTTCCAAATAAACCTTATTCAGCCTGAAACAGAAAAAAAGAGGACATTAGCAGAGAAACTGGTGAAGTTCAAATAAGGTCTTTAGTTAAGAACACAAAACTAACGTTAAATCCTGGTTTGACATGTGTATACTATCAGTCTATTAATTAATGAAAGAAAAAAAAAACAAAACCAGAGGCTACTACAAAGCTTTAGAGACAACTTTTGAAGCTTGCTTCTTCCTTAACAGAAATAAGTAATTATTTCTATGCATTAGTTTTATACATTAAGTGTGTGTATATTTTTCTTTGTCTGAGGTGTTGATGAAAAATTATGAGAATTTTGACCCTTACATTTCTTAGATGTAAGACTATTAAAATAATCTCTGTGATTATTGCCATTTTTTAATTGGGAAAATGGAGGCACAGAGAAGCTAAGTAACCTGCCTAAGATTACACACACTGTAGGGAGAGCAGAGATTCATCCAACTCTAGGCTTGGTTGTGGCTTCAGAGCTCACAATCTGTACTACAGCAGCATCATATTATACTCTCTCTCACATGCATAAAATCTTTAAACGTAGTAGGAAACTCTTGGGGAAAAAAAAAGAAAGTGTTAATCACTCAGTTGTGTTCAAACTCTTTGTGACCCCATGGACTGAAGTCCACCAGACTCCTCCATCCATGTAATTCTTCAGGCAAGAACACTGAGGTGGGTCACCTCTCCCCATTCCAGGGAAGCTCCCTGACCGGAGATCGAACCCAAGTCTCCCTCACTGCAGGCAGACTCTCCAACGTATAGGTCCCCAGGGAAGCCCAGTGGAAATTCTTGCATTCTCATAAATCCACAGTCTAATATCACAGGGGAAAAAAGGATATCTTGGTCTTTTGCTTGTATAATTTTAGTCTCACACTCTTCAATAGACTGAAAATAGTAATCATTCAGTAAGTGAAGGAAAATTATAATATTTATCTTGATATGTACAGAAAAATGATAGTGATGTCAGGTCAGCAAACTTCTCATGTAAGTTCTTTGTAAGACACTAGAAAGTCATAATTAATTACACTTATATTTTTAAACATAATTTACTAGAGATAAGCCCAAATAAGCTCTCTAATGCTGGCAAACATCAGTAGCTATATGGGTCACTGTATTAATGTTTGAAGTGGGGAGTCAGTCAGGGTTCTCAGCTGCAGGCAATGGAACTAGCTGATGACTTAAGCAGAAATAGGATGTACTGGAAGTGTTTTAGGGTTCACAGAATTGATGAGAGGCTGCTCAATCAGGTTGGCAAAACAGAAGAGGGGCAAGGAGCAGAAAGGTTTTCCCAGGTGGCTGTTGTTGTAAAGAACCCACCTGTCAGAGCAGGTAGACTTAAGAGACGCCAGTTCGATTACTGGATTGGGAAGATCCTCTGGAGGAGGGCATGGCAACCCACTCTGGCATTCTTGCCTGGAGAACCTCATGGACAGTGGAGCCCCGTGGGCTGCAGTCCATAGGGTGGCAAAAAGTCAGACAGGGACTGAAGCGACTTGGCACACGCACACGCAAGGAGCAGAGAGGACACCAGCTTTCAGTAGGACTGCTCTGCACAGGCTGCCTTCTCTGACCGCTATCTCCAGGCATCACCATCACTGTGAATGGCTCTTGTCTCTTCTTCCTTGCAAGAAGAAATCATTTTATAATTTTCCATGATTCAGAGTCCTGGGTGAGAGTATCTAATTGACCGAGTCTTTACCATTTACCAGTTTCTGTTTGAGTGATGAAGCCTCAGTTCAGCTCAGTTCAGTGGCTCAGTCATGTCCGACTCTTTTGACTCCATGAATCGCAGCACGCCAGGCTTCCCTGTCCATCACCAACTCCCAGAGGTTACCCAGACCCATGTCCATTGTGTTGGTGATGCCATCCAATCATCTCATCCTCTGTCGTCCCCTTCTTCTCCTGCCCCCAATCCCTCCCAGCATCAGGGTCTTTTCCAATCGAATCTACTCTTCACATGAGGTGGCCAAAGTATTGGAGTTTCAGCCTCAGCATCAGTCCTTCCAATGAACACCCAGGACTGATTTCCTTCAGGATGGACTGGTTGGATCTCCTTGCAGTGCAAGCGACTTGCAAGAGTCTTCTCCAACACCACAGTTCAAAAGCATCAATTCTTCGGCGCTCAGCTTTCTTCACAGTCCAACTCTCACATCCATACATGACCACTGGAAAAATCATAGCCTTGACTAGATGGACCTTTGTTGGCAATATAATGTCTCTGCTTTTTAATATACTATCTAGGTTGGTCATAACTTTCCTTCCAAGCAGTAAGTGTCTTTTAATTTCATGGCTGCAATCATCATCTGCATTGACTTTGGAGCCCCCAAAATAAAGTCTGACACTGTTTCCACTGTTTCTCCATCTATTTGCCATGAAGTGATGGGACCAGATGCCGTGATCTTAGTTTTCTGAATGTTGAGCTTTAAGCCAACTTTTTCACTATCCTCTTTCACTTTCATCAAGAGGCTTTTTAGTTCCTTTTCACTTTCTGCCATAAGGGTGATATTATCTGCATATCTGAAGTTACTGATATTTCTCCCAGCAATCTTGATTCCAGCTTGTGCTTCTTCCAGCCCAGTGTTTCTCATGATGTACTCGGCATATAAATTAAATAAGCAGGGTAACAATATACAGCCTTGACGTGCTCATTTTCCTATTAGGAACCAGTCTGTTGTTACATGTCTAGTTCTAATTGTTGCTTTCTGACTTGCATGTAGGTTTCTCAAGAGGCAGGTCAGGTGGTCTGGTATTCCCATCTCTTTCAGAATTTTCGTGATGAAGCCTAGACTTATGCAAAAGGGGCCTTAGGGATTAAGAAAGGAGTTTAGTTTCCAGGAAACCCAGATGATGACAATGTCAATTACACATATTATATTCAAATTTTATGCCAATCCTAATTCACAAATGGAATGTTACATTGATTTGTTAGAGATTAAAATAATGCAAGGTCACAACATTTGCCTTTTATGAAAAATCTTTTCATGGAAACAGAATTGGAGAATATAAAAGGTATTCTGGGGCCTTCTGGTTCAATCACACACATCACACAAGAAATTCACTTATAACTGAGTGAAATGAAATGAATGAATGAAACAGAAACTCATTTAAATAACTGCTGCAGTTAGCAACAGAGCACAGTTAAGAGCATGAGTTCTAGGTGTGAGCAGACCTGGGTCCAAGTTCTTCCAACACAATCCTATAAAAGGACTCCCCTGTTGGCCCAGCTGGTAAAGAATCCACCCACAATGTGGGAGACCTGGGCTGGATCGCCGGGTCAGGGATGCCCTGGAGAAGGGAACAGCCATCCACTCCAGCATTCCTGCATGGAGTATGCTATGGACTGTGTAGTCCATGGGGTTGCCAAGAGTCAGACATGACCGAGCGACTTTCACTACTTGACCATACTGTTCCCTTTTCCTCTAGCCTGTAAATTGGAAGGACTGGTACTATCAATTCATATGTCTGTGGAGAAGATCAGTTGATACAATTCATGAAAATCAATAAGCATCAACGGCAGTTTCCTTGGAGGTTATGATACTGGTGTTCTCACTGTGATCACATCATCATTACCACCATCAACATCCAACTATTGTTTCAGTTCAGTTTGGTTCAGTTCAGTCACTCATTCCTGTCCAACTCTTTGTAACCCCATGGACTGCAGCACACCAGGCTTCCCTGTCCATCACCAACTCCCAGAGCTTGCTCAAACTCATGTCCATCAAGTTGGTGATGCCATCCAACCATCTCATCCTCTGTCATCCCCTCCTCCTCCTGCCTTCAATCTTTCCCAGCATCAGGGTCTTTTCCAATGAGTCCGCTCTTCACATCAGGTGGCCAAAGTATTGGGAGTTTCAGCTACAGCATCAGTCCTTTCAATGAATATTCAGGACTGGTCTCCTTTAGGATGGACTGGCTGGATCTCCTTACAGTCTGAGGGACTCTCAAGAGTCTTCTCCAACAGTGCAGTTTAAAAGCATCAACTCTACTACTGTTTGAGTATGTTTAATGAAGACCCATATCTTACAATGCAATGCAATTCATTTCATTGCTACATAGCTCTCATTATTAGCAAGCGTCTGCCAGTAATGCCTCACTGGCATTTTAATGTCCCCTCTCTGAGCCTCCTGTGCCTCAGATGTGAAGTAAAGCAAATATTCTCACTGAGACTGCCAACTCTCCCCTTGAGAGTGTACTCTCACTTAAATAAATCCTCTCTTGGCTCTCTTGACCTCCTGTCAAGAGACAGGAACATACCCTGCAATTACACATCTTTGGTGGAGCCAGCAGGAGATTTCAGCAAGCCTCAGTTTCTCACCTCCTTTGCACCTGAGAGGCACTGCCTAAATTCCTGCTTCTCTCTTTCTTTTATGCTTTCTTACTGACTTCGGCATTTTCGGACCTACTGCCACAACCGTGTGGAACTGTAAAAGTCCCTAGGTTGCTTGCCCCAGAAATCTCCCTGGAGAGGATGAGTCCTGGAAAGTACTAGCAAGAGAATAGGTCTCTCACCCCTACTTCTTACTCTTAACCTGACAGCTATCCCAACACTCCTTTGCACATGAGATTTGTTGAACAAGACTATGGGCTAATGTGGTCTACAACCTCAAGAAACATCTAGAAACTTTAGACCCTGTCTGTTCCAGCACAGAGGCAAGGACCTAGGGCTATTTGGCTGAATGCCCCAGGAAGTTGACCAGATGACCACAACCAAGATCCCTGTGTCTTCATAGTGGGTAAGTGATTCCTCACTCCTACCATGACTCTGGACCAGTGTCTTTCCAGGGCCCCACTCCTGACAGACGAAACTTGAATTCACATCAAAAAAGTTCTTTCCTGTAACTTCTCTGGGACACTAATAGGTTTTTGGCCTAAGATTTAGTACATTACAGCTTCATGATGAAGTTGGAGCAAACAGCTATGTTTTCAGAGGCTCTGTGAATACCCAGCAGGTCCCCTCCAGACAATGAGGCTACTGTGAGGAGATAACCTGCTGGGACGTATTCTGGGTGGCTCGATTTAGGAGGTGCACACACCTGCCAGGCACCACAGAGCCATCGCAAAGCCAGAGGAATCCGGGTTTCAGAGGGAGCCGGAAGCACTGGAGCTATGGATCTGCTTCGTAGGAGCACAGCTGGGGTTCTCATTCCGCCCCGCTCCAGTTTTAGGATATATACTCTTCAGTAGCTGGATGGTGTTTTCAGTGTAGTCCTAACCTACCAAGTGTTTCCAGAGTTGATTTTGACTTCCTGTCCTCTCATTCCATCTTTACCAACCTGTAGAGGTTCCAGTTCAGGACCACAGGGACCATGTTTTCTTTGAACTCTTTGCTCTGGGACTGAGGTCAAACCAACACCTTCATAACCCTGAGAATGCAATTACGGCCAACTCCCTTGATCACTTTGAAGGGAGTCACGATACCATCAACATGCTATCAGGAGAGCCTTTGGAGTGTTTCAAATAATAAGTTTTGAAATGAAAGTAAATAGTTACAAATTATAAACACCAGCACCCCAAAGAGGTTTGGAATGAGAATAAGCCACCATCACTACTGTTTGGGTCAGAACCACATCATTTTTATTGTGATTTATAGATCGAGAGGCATAACCACTGTGCCCAGAATATCCTTCTCTCTGTCCCACTCCTCATGCAATTCCTGGCCAATTAAATTACTGAAATTTATACGACTGAAGCCTGTATTTCTGAAAATGTAATTCCTTTGCATATTGGTCTCATTTCTAGAAAGCAACATGAGCCCAGGAATTATATATTTTAATTTTTCTTAAAAAAATGTTTTGTAAAGGCCTAGCGCATGGAATTTTTTAAACTAACATTTATTAACGAATGGATAGAATTTGTGTGTTCTGATTTGCAACATGACACCGAAGAAATAGATAACCTTGGTCAAATTTCTTCATATCTCTAAGCATCTAATTTTGTGTCTCAAAGACAAAAGAACTTTTACTAAATGATTTTGGGAGTTTCTTTTCAGGCCAACATTCTAAAATACTTTTTCTTGTTTCAAGATGCCTGTGGTTTGGTTTTACCCAAATTTGATTATAACACAAGAGAAACAATAAAGCTGAAGTTATAGGCCTGTCTCAAGAAATACTTAGAATAAGTTAAGTCAATGGCATTTCTAGGGCCCATTACGAATTTTAACATCTTTCTCTGTGGTGGGTGGTACAAACTGCATTGTTAATTTGTGCATTAATAATTCCTAGGGCTGAAATTAGAGAGAGGGAAATATAAATACTGTCGGTGCTTCTCCCCTCTGTCAAATATTAAAAATGAGTGAAATGTGGTTAAGTATAAATCGTCATTAAAAGGCTTAACCTATTATCTTTTTTTTTCACCTGCCTTAATGAAGGATCAGAAAAGAAGAGATTTTGAGAGAATTGAAAAGAGAGAAGAGATAACAACTGAAAAGCCTCAGAAAGAGGTGAAACATAGGGAAGACAGATCTCAGGTATATTTCTAACCCACTGCAGTTATCACTTGAAAAGAATTTTAAGTAGCAGAAGTAAAATGTTTTTCTTATGTAAACCCTTTGTCTGAAAGTAACAGAAGCCTACCTGTGGGAATTCTAATATACCCCTTAAATATTTTTTAAAAGAATCCACAAGTTTCTAGGATTAAAAAGAAGTGCAGGGCAAGGCTTGATTTGGCCAGTCATCTTCTGCACCAAGTTTCTGTCCTAGGACAAATCACTGGCCTCTTTCTCTTTTTTCTTTAGTTGAAGTATAGTTGACTTACAATATTGTGTCAGTTTCAGGCGGGTAGCAAAGGGATTCAGTTATATATATACGTTATTTTTTAGTCACTAAGTTGTGTCTGACTCTTTGTGACCCCATGGACTGTAACCTTCCAGGCTCTTCTGTCCAGGGGATTCTCCAGGCAAGAATACTGGAATGAGTTGCCATTTCCTTCTCCAGAGGATCTTCCTGGCCCAGGGATTGAACCTGGGTCTCCTGCATTGGCAGGCAGATTCTTTACCACTGAGCTATCAGGGAAGACTCAAGTATGTATATATACACAATTATATAATATATATACACATATAATCTGAATATATTCTTTTTCATATTATCTTTCACCCCCAGCTCTGCTGTCCCTTTCCTGAAGGACCCTTCCCCATGCGTGGACACACCTTCCTTCTTGATCCATCAAGCCTCACTAGCCCAGTGCCATTGTGTGTGATAAACTTAGGAATATTTGGAGTGAAATGGAGGGCTCCACAGATGGCACAAAACCACGTATAACCTGAAGCCAGGGTTTCAGCCTTCTTGCTGAGTTTTCAGAAAATACTTTGGTCCTGCCAGTGGTTGGAGCAGCTTCCACCATTGCTCTGGGACGGTCCCCAGTCTCTCTCTTGTTCTCCATCTCAGTATCCCCTTTCTCTTCTGAGGCAGCAAAGAGAATGTCCCAGCCATTTTCTGGATTGGATTTGATTTAATCCTTAGACTTCTATTACTTTTCCATCATTGGAAGCATCCAGAGAGACTCAATGACAAGCATCCTGTCTAGTCAATAGAGAAAGGGCTCAAATTTCTAAAAGGGCATTTTCACCTTGCCTGGACATGTGCATATATAGCCCCTAATATTTGAAACCATTTTATTGTCTTCATAATGATATCTATTTTTGCCATCCAAAGTGGCTTGCATCATATTTTGACTTCAGTTGGCCAGTATTTCCCACCCAAGCAGCTACAAGAATTTTTTTTTCAGTCATCTAAATATTTATCCCCTTTGCCTATCCAAACTTGACCATACACCAGAGTCATCTATGGAGCATTTTAAAAATGCATTCTCTTGAGTACCATCTCAAGCCCAGTAAGAAGGATTTGGGGAGGGGGGCGTGTCCTGAGTTCAGAGTCCATGATTCCCAAATTTTCGAACTCTTCACATGGTGTGCTTGGGGAGCTGGCCTCAGGATAGGTCATTCGGAGCTGCAGCCATAAAGCACGATGGTCCGCTGTACTCAGTCTAATTTTCTCTGTTCTTTCATGTTTTCCCCTCCCCTGTACGTATTCTGCCTCCTCTTTCCCTTCTCACCCATCAGATACTAGGTTCCCAACATGTGCTGGGTACTTGGCCTCATCTTCTCATCATTTTGCCCTGTTGTATTAGAGTCACCCCACTTTTAAGTCTTCCTGTTACCTCTACCCCCAATTGTGAGAAAGCAACCTTGTCTTCAGAAGCATCTGTCGAATAAGTCATCATCCCCCTTCTCATATCCAAATATTTCAGGAGCATTTGAGAAGTCTTTCCCAAGTTACTATGACATTGCTTTGGAAATATTAAACTGTGAGTCCTGTGTCTCATTGGATGGTGACCATTGTCATTTACACTGGATCAGCTCTTCACTTTCATCTTTTTAAAAATCATTATAGCTGAAAATGTCTTAATGACCCAGTGAGGCTGAATGCACCATTTATAATAATTTCTAGTTAAGAGACAATGAGGAAGATCCATCTCTTAGGAAACCAGTTTGGCACCCCCCAGGACAGTCCCAGGCCCAGGCAGAGGATACCCAGCTCAATTTCTCTCTCACTTTCTTTTTTATAAATTTTAATACAATGAAACCAGATCATTTAGGAATTATTCTAACCCCAGTTTCAAGTCCCATCCTTTACTCCAGTCATGCACGTATTTAGACTTTTTATTCCTTTATTAACACAGGGAAAATGCAGACCATTATGACAGTTAGCAGACATAATTTTAGACAAATACAACTTCTTATCAAATAAGCCTGCGATAAGTATTTGATGAACAGGGCTCTTCAATATAACTTCCAACACTAATTTAATGAGAAGTATCAAATGAATTTTTTTTTATTCTGATATCTCCCATGAGACAAATGATACTTTGCAGGCCTATTTTTAACAAATGAATTATTGACTTAAACTGGCACAATTAATCACAATATAATGGGATCAGGGGATGTTAGGGGCTCATTCATCACAGTTGATGATGAGTACCGACTCTTCCGAGAAATGAAACTCTTTAATCACTCCTAGATTAACAGTTACATGCTTTCAAATTTCAATCATAAGGAACTGGCAGCCTAGAATGAAAAGGAGCCAGTGCTGGAGGAGAAAATGGAAAGAGAGAATACAGAGTTTGTTGTTTGCGGTCAGAAATCCTACTTCTGCCAGGACTCTGGTGAAGACAGAAAAATGATTCATTAGAAAGGTGGTTCTGGGGATGGGCAGAACATCAGAATGGCAGTGAACATTCTTGCCATCTGGGCTTAACTCTCTCATTGAAAATCTCTGTGACGGGACTTCCCTGGTGGTCCAGCGGTTAAGAATCTACCTGCCCACAAAGGGGACACGGTTCAATCCCTGGTCTGGCAAGATCTCACCTGCTTCAGGGCAGCTAAGCTCAGGGACCACAATCACTGAGCTCGCACTCTAGAGCATGTCCTCTGCAGCGAGGAAAGCCGCCACAGTGAGCAGGCCAGGTGCTGCAGTGAAGAGTAGCCCCCCACTCACTGGAACTAGAGAAAGCCCACTGAAGATCCAACACAGCCAAAAACAAATGCTTATTAAAAAAAATCTTTATTTAAAATAACTTTAAAAAATAAAAGAACACATTAAAAAAATGTCTGTGTGACTTCTGACAAACTGCTTGACATCTCTGAACTCCCTCTTCTTTGTCTGCAAGATAAATATGGTTCCATCTCTCTAAGACTCAAGCCACGTAACCCATGTCCTCAAGGTTTGGACAATTAGAAAGCAGAGCTCCTTTCATGGAGCTGCTTATCGTTGTTTTAGGAATTGTTTGTTTTCCATCTCCAGCACCCATACCTGCTAGACATTTTTTGACTAATTGAAAAAGATACTCAGTAAAATGTGATAGCCAAATAAGGAACTCAGAACTAAGGGTAGGTCTATCCGCTATCTCAACGAGCTTGACAACGTCTCTCCCAAACCCTGCTGTTATCGAAAGATAAGTCACATGTGACTCTTGTTCTCCAGGAGTTCACAACCCTATTAGTCAGACAGACAAGAGAGTCACATCATTTGGACATAAGAAAAAGTAAAAAGGCAAGCTAGGGAAGGATTTTTTTTTTTTAATTCAAAGCTATATGAACAGTTTGAAGAAAAACAAATAGCACAGAAAGAATAAGCAACTGATCCCTTCCCCATATGGCGACTGTACTTTCCCATTTGCCCAATTCATTCCAGGTTTATACTCATTTTCCAAGTATAATTATTACTGCTGTCTACTTTTACTCTCAAAAGTGTCTTGGTTTGACAATTTTGATTAAACTAATTTTAGCCATTTCTTTCTTTTGGTATTACCAATATCTAAATAATGTGATTATATTTTGATTTTCTCTTTTTTCTAAAGGAAAAATATTTTACTTACTTAGCTATGCCACAGGATCCTCTTTGCGGCATGTGGGGTCTTAGGGTGTGGCGTGCAAATTCTTAGTTGCAGCAAGTGGGATCTAGTTCTCTGATCAGGTATTGAACCCAGGCCCTCTGAGTTGGGAGTACATAGTCTTAGCTTCCAGAGAAGGCAATGGCAACCCACTCCAATACTCTTGCCTGGAAAATCTCATGGACAGAGAATCCTGGTAGGCTGCAGTCCATGGGGTCGCTAAGAGTCGGGCACGACTGAGTGACTTCTCTTTCACTTTTCACTTTCATGCATTGGAGAAGGAAATGGCAACCCACTCCAGTGTTCTTGCCTGGAGAATCCCAGGGATGGGGGAGCCTGGTGGGCTGCCATCTATGGGGTCGCACAGAATCAGACACGACTGAAGCAACTTAGAAGCAGCAGCAGTAGCAGTCTTAGCTTCTGGACCACCCAGAAGCCCCTTGATTTTCTTTAACTTATCATTGTTACATATAGTCCGCAGACTTTTTACCTTTCTAGGGATTTATGTAGTTCACACTTTCCCTGCTTTCTTGCCCTTTCTCCCAATATAGTTAAGAATCCTAAGTTTCTTCCTTTGTTCTATCTGAGACTTCTAATTAAGCCTCCACGTGCTACTCTGTAAATAATATTTCTCTGGACTCCTGATTTTTGCAGTGGTATTAACACCCCATCATTCCTCCCAATTCTGCATCCTTTTCTACCTCTTAACAGGCACCTGGTATCCCTTTCCTTTTATATTGTCATGTGTCATGACTGAGTCCTTCATCCCAACACTCAGAGTTTTTCTGCTTATCTGACTGGACACAGATGGATACAGTTATCATTGGAATAAGCAAAGAAAAGAGTTTTAGAAAGGCAGGGAGAAATTAACAGAATTACAATAGTAGTAGAAGGAAATAGGAAAAAAAATCAAATAGGAAAAAAAATAATCAAATAGGAAAAAAATGTTATGTAGGTCCTGAATAATATAATTAATAAGGCAGTATGTGTAAATGTGTATATATTGATCTTTGTATCCTACAGAGAATACTCTTAATTTTCATCATCAATAAAGCATTTATGAAATATTGATCTGCATTATGTTCCAAAGAAAAAACTTAGAAAAATAATTATAAAAAGCAGGCACTTGGATCAATGGATAAGCCTGGGTATTTGTAACAGACGTCACCGACGATGGTGTGGTGCTGGATTGGAAAAGACGTGAAAGATTCAAAAAAGCATTTGTTTAATACTGTGACCTTGTGGACATAAGCAGCCTTGACCCTCACTTCCAAGTACTCACAGTCTCACAGGGAGTGGGGGGCATTTGAGGCAGGCGTGGGGCTGGAATTGAGCACTGTGTGTCTCTGGGGTCATGCTGAAGGTGACGATGCTCTGTGTCAGGGAGTGATCGAAATAAAGTCATTTCTACATGAAGAAATCAGATAGTGAGAAACCTAAGAGCATTTTAATTTTATCCAGTTGAACATGGGAGCCACTGGTGGTTTGAAATGTTTTAGGAGGATTAACTTCAGGGGTGTGTAGGATAGATGGCTGTTGGGGAGGAGGGCTGGGGACAAATCGGAAAGTGGGATCCCACTAGAGAGAAGAGCTTGGCCACAGAGGAACTCGTAAAGAGAGACTGAACTGCAGGTGGTGTTTTAAAAACGTGGGGGCTGTTTTGCTATAGGGAGAAAGAAGCTAGTCAAAAGTGACTCTACAGATGTATTAATAAAACCTAGATGACCACTAGAATAGGGTCAAGATCGACAGAAATAGGTTATTAGTGTTTTCCAGTTTCTAAAATACATTTTCAAACTTTTAAGAAAGATAACCACTTTACATGCATCTAACTTCTTACCTCTAAAATCCGGCAGATATTACTCAGAAATAATCATAGGGCTTATTCTGCATTGGAAACTAGGAAAGAATGCAAGACAAGCTCTGGAGAACTGGAGGTAATTTTTACTGGATAAATGAGGGTAAAAATCTGTTATATTTGGCCAAGAAGAAAGCATTTTTGGCATATGGAAAAGCAATTTGCTTGGGAAGTAAGCAGAAGAGACCCAATTGAATCCTTCCATCTCACCCATGAAAGGTTCTGGGCAGTGAATGTTTGAGAATAAACACTCTCTGAAATGGTCAGGAGGGATATCAACACCCATCAGTTGTCCTTGGTATCAGTTAGGCTCCAGAGGCTGCACCGAGCAGATGGCTGATGGTGACTCTTAACCCTGGAACAGACAGCAGAGGACGAAGAAATGTCTCCAGAAATTTCTGACTGCCCCACCACTCCTGGGACAAATTCACCTGCAGAAATGCCAAGTGACCACCAACCTGGTACTTCCATATTTCTCTAATGTCGGTGAATTCCAGTGCAAGCCTTTCTCTTTTCTTTCAGGGGCCACAAATATGTTTGGTACAACATCCATGACAGAAACTATGTCAGCTCATAATACCTTAATAACTTCAACTCTTACCTAGCACACAGAACTTTTTTTGCCATGATTTTTAAAGAATGAAGTATAGTTGGTTTAAAATATTATGTTCATTTTAGGTGTTCAGTATCGGTGATTCAGTATTTTTACAGACTGTACTCCGCATAAAGTTATTGCCGAAGACTGGCTGTACTTCTTGGATTGCACATTACATCCATGTATTTATTTGTTGTTTGTTGTTGTTCAGTCGCTAAGTTGTGTCCAACTCTTTGCCACCCCATGAACTGCAGCATGCCAGGCTTCCCTGTCCTTCACTATCTCCCGGCGCTTGCACAAACTCATGTCCATTGAGTCAATGATGCCATCCAACCACCTCATCCTCTGCCACCCCTTTTCCTCCTGCCCTCAGTCTTTCCCAGCATCAAGGGCTTTTCTAATGAGTAGGCTCTTCACGTCAGGTAGTCAAAGTATTGGAGCCTCAGTGCCATCATCAGCCCTGCAAATGAATATTCAGGGTTGATTTCCTTTAGGATCGACTGGTTTGATCTCCTTGCTGTTCAAGGATAGCTTGTACCTCTTAGTTCCCTTCCCACACCTTGCCCCTTCCCCCAGCCCTCTCCCCACTGGTAGTGGCTGGTTTGTTCTCATATAGAACTCTTTCTTAAAAATGCACACATGGAGAAAAATCACTGGCACAAACATATTCTACAGTTTAAAAAGACACCATCCCACAGAATCAGAGCAAGTTTCTTCCTATAAAACTCAAACTGCTGCAATTGCTGAGCTTTTCTAATGTACACTCTCTGCAACACTTAAATAGAAACTACATTTTGAAATTTGAGCAGTATCACAGAAGTAACAATGCAAAATCATGAAAGACTGAATGAAAATTTAAAAACTGCAACTATAGAATTTAAAACTTCCATGTGGCAGTGAACAGCTGAGTGGATACTGCCAACAAGCTGAATTTTGAAAATAAAGGCATATTCTAGACACTCTTCCAGAGCTGAAAGGAGCAAACAATAAATGAAAGTGGTGAGGGAACTGTGAAAGGATCTGGGAAATCCGAAATGTGCATAAGGGAGTAAAGCAAGCAGGAAAGCAACAGAAGAAAAGTTTCCTGAGAGAGTTCACAGAGAGCTAGAGGATGAATGGAAACAATACCTTAAACACACTTGATGGAATCTGGAATTGAAGACAAATTTTCATTATCTAGAGCTAGATCTCTTTTCTTACCAGATTCTAGACACTCATGTTCCTGTTTTAAAATGTCAATCTCTGGGACTTCCTTGGCAGTCCAGTGGTCATGGCTTTGTGCTTCCACTGCAGGGGACACAGATTTGATCCCTGTTCATGGATAAAACCCTACATACTATGAGGAGCCACTAAGAAAAAAAAAGAATGAAAAAAAATCAACATTCACTAGTTGTCTGTAATGAACATGTATTGCTTGTAATATTAGAAAGAGAACAATCTATTAAAAATTAAAAAAAAGAATTTTAAACATTATCAACACTTAAAATGTGTAAATGGAACTCAACTGCTTGGTTTTTGAAATCAGTTGATAAGCTTCATGCCATTCCAATACAAAATTCTAAAAGAATTATCTTTTAACTTGACAAAATAATCAGAAAGTTCATCTGGAAAATTTTGGAAATATTCTGCAAAGAAAAATACATATGGAGATGTATTTGTATGTTTTCAAAGATTTTATAAAGTGGCTGTAATTAAGCAGGGATGACAATAGAATAACATAAAAAGGTCTGGAACAGACCATAGTGTATAACTAATCAAATGAAATTTAATGCTTTAAATCAGTGGAGAGAGATGATTATTAATTAAGTGATGTTGGAACAATTGGCTAAAAACTGGAGAAAATAACTAAATTCTTGCTTTATATCACTTACCAAAGAAATTTTTAGAAGGATTAAACAGATAAACATAAAAATGAGTCATGAATGACTTGGAAGAAAATGTGATTGGCATCTATCTGATATGACAGAAAAGCAAAATGACAAAATATGGGGGAACATACTGATAGATTTTAACAACACGAAAGAGTGAAAACCCATATTAATCAAAAAACTATAAAGTTTAAAAGTTTATGATAAATCGGGGAACTATTTACGCCACTTACATAGACAGAGGTTGCTGTTCAGTCACCAAGTCGTGTCCGACTCGGCAGCCTCGCTGCCTGCAACACACCAAGCCTCCCTGGCTTTCACTGTCTCCCAGAGTTTGCTCAGATTCATGTCCACTGAGTGACACTGTCTAACCATCTCACCCTCTGCCTCCCTCTTCTCCTTTGCCTTCAAATTTTTCCCAGCATCAGGGTCTTTTCCAATGAGTCAGCTCTTCACAACAGGTGGCCAAAAGTATTGGAGTTTCAGCTTCAGCATCAGTTCTTCCAATGAACACTCAGGGTTGACTTCCTTTGGGATTAGCTGGTTGGATCTCCTTGCAGTCAAAGGGACTCGCACGAGTCTTCTCCAACACCACAGCTCAAAAGCATCAATTCTTTAGCACTCGGCCTGCTTTATGTTCCAGCTCTCACATCTGCACATGACTACCGGAAAACCATAGCTTTGACTATACAGACCTTTGTTGGCAAAGTGATGTCTCTGCTTTTGAATATGCTGTCTAGGTTTGTCACAGTTTTCCTTCCAAGGAGCAAGCATCTTTTAATTTCATGACTGCCGCCACTATATAATTATACATGTACAAATATGAAGCTATAAATATGCTTGAAAACTTCAAAGGGAAAAAATTAAATTCCATAGTAGGAAATGGGAAAGAAGCATAACAGGTAGGCATTTTCAACACAGAAAGAGTATGGTGGTCAATACATTTATGAAGCTTCGTTAAATCTAATGGATTAGTTTGCTATGGATGCTGTAACAAATCACCACAATCTTAGCCATGTTTAAATGTTAAGCATGTAAAGCAGGGAACCAAACTATGATTCAAATCTTGTTAAAATAGATTTGAAGACAACTAAATGCGTACCCTCACCTATGAAACTGGAAGAACATACCCACTTACTGTTAATATTAGGAGCAGATATCCCTGAGTTGGGAGATTATGGCAATAGCTATTTTTCTTTATATGTGTATATATGTATATGTGTGTATATATATATATATATATGTATATATATATATATATAGCTGTGAACACGTTTTACCTTCTTTTTAATTCTATGATCCCTGTTATGCTGAGGTCCTAATCACTGTACTACTTAACCATTTGACCAAAGTGAGATGCTATGAGTTGGACAGTCTTGAGAGAGGAGAGGCAGACAGTGATTTTAGTTTGTTATGGTAAAATGATAATGGAACATGTGGGTATCACTTGAGCATGGACTCTGGGGTCTCAGTGATATGGTGGGGATGAAGGTACAGACACTTCCATCCCTGGAGCTATACATAGTGATTCCCTAGAGGAGCCAGGATAGCTTTCTGGCACCATGGAATATGATTCTAGTAATCTGTAATCCTCAAAACCCTAGGATGATGAGCCCAGATGCTTTCTACTTTCCTCTCTTTGTGTATGTTTGTGTGCACTGTCTGACCCGCAGTAACTCATTTTTCCAATAAAACATTAATGAGTGAAGATCTATATTTCATACTGAATGAAATATTTAAAATGATCATTATAGTTATATTTCCCGTTAGTTATTTTTCTTGTTTTGTGGAGTGGCGGTGGAGTGCAACTTTTTAGGGTTATCTATTCCTAAAAAATGGAAACTGAAGCCCTGTAATCAGGCATATCTCAGTTTCCTTGCTCAAAGATGCATATAACAAAATCTGTTTCAGACCTGGTGTTGCAAAAGAGAACATGACATGCGATATGATGGCTGCCGGGGAGCATGCATCACAGGAGCACAGACTACCAGCTCTGAGAGAGATCTGCTTTTGGCATCTAGGAGTGTAATATTTCCTTCTCTCCTGAGCAAAACTGGTAGTGAACTGCAGAGTGGCATTTCACAATAACTGCAGTACTGAATGCTGGGCTCTAGGGGGAAAGTAATGATAGTGTAGAAACCAGCAGCTCCTGGAGTGCCTGGCCCCTGCTTCTTGGGCAGAGACCTGAGGAAGCAACACACGACTATAAGGCACTCTTCACAGAAACTCTGAGAACCCAGCAGAACATGGCAATAGTGGATGGAATCAGATGTCATAGGACAAGCGAGGCTAAGACGATGGTGGTTGATGCTGAAGGGGCCACATGGCTATAGAGACATCTTAGCATCACCATGCATAGACCAGCAGCCAAGGGCCAGCAAAGGAGGTGTGCGTGTCAGTGGACGCCCCTATAGGCAGAAGACATCAAGGTCCAGATGTCTGCCCCAACGGTCCTGACATTGCTTAATAGCTTTGAACTTGGGTGCAGCCCCAGGAAGGTAGGGGAAGAAGGGCTGAAATAACTCATTTGATGATGAGTTTATTCCTCCCCACCTGACTGGGAGTTCAAATTGTTGTTAACCTTGTCTCATGGACTGGATTCCTGCCAGCTGAACCCATCAGCCCATCAACTGGGTGTCCTTCCTATTGGAATGAGGGCAAAGCTGGGGGAGAGAAGACAGTGGGGCCTGGGCCTAAGAGGAAAGAAATTGCAGCTTTTTGCAGCAATTTTTATTATGCATCATGGTTAGGTCGGAGGGAGCTCCGGGCTGGCCGTTTGTACTTTTGAGCAGAGGCTGAACTTGAACTCTGGAATCGATGCTGTTCCTAAATATCTCAAGGGGGGCTGGTAGCCAAAAATGCTTTTATTTATGGCCATGTCAGGAAGTTAGAATTGAGGGGAGAGGCCTTGGTTTACAGAGGAGAGGAAATCCAGGGGCCCAAGCCTAGGGCTGGCCCTGTTTTCATTCACTGGTTCCATTTAACAGCTTCTCACAACATATGCCGTTTACATTATGGTATCCGGCACATGTAGACTTTGGCTGGGATTATCCTCCTGAGTTTAGAATTTATGATGGTGTAAATAGACACCAAATTGAAGACTAGGCAAGTGGGCACGCCAGAAGAATTGAGTGGGGAAGGGGATAGACTTTATCCTCTTTCTTCTGGGTTATGTTCACTCTGTCCTCATGAACCCAAGAACAAAGGGATCTCCTTTTCCCCAAAGGGAGGCTGGGCAGGAAATGAGTACTTTGAGATTCAGCTCCAGAACTGGGGAAACGTACCGAATGGTTTCTGACTCTCTTTTGGTTCCCCAGAGCAGGACGCTTAAGAAGGGAAGGGAGGCTACTAAGCTCCCCTTTTTTTGTTCTGAGAAAAATGAAGTCATTTGAGCAAGAAAATAAGCAGACTAGTCATTTAACAGCAAGACCCAGAAATCTTATAAATACTTCCTCGTTAGGGCAACACAGCAATTTATAGCCAAACTCAAAACAGGGACCTTTGAAGTGAAAAGGAGTTAAGTTTGAGTAAAGGCTGTGGGCATGCTGGTTGGTGTTGCTGATGAATGATGTTTAAAAAAATTACATTTGGAGAGTTGATCCAGTCGGTGTGAAATTACATTTGGTTAAACGGAGAGTAGTTGGATTTTTTTTTAAATTTTACAAATATTTATTTGCGTTTACATTATTCATACCTATTATTTGTATGTTAAATAGAAACCTTGACGTTCAAAAGGTGTGTGTGTGTGTAGATTGTTAGGTTTCTAGTTTCAGTTGCAGCAATTTCTAGTTTGCTATACGCATGGCCATTAAAATGGCAATAGCAGTTTTATGTTAAAGTACTTGATTTTGTGAAACAGAAAGAAGAGACAAGAAAATTTTTTTCTTTTATATTTTACAAGAAAATTAATCATTTTTATATATCAATATAAAAGTAAAATACTAGCAGAATTTCAGAGATATAAAAATACCTAGAATTAACATCTGCCTCTTAGATGTGATATATAGTATAATCAGTCAATTCCACAGTAAAACAAAAAGATGAAACACAATCCAATACTGTGCTTTGTTGGGCTTCTATTATATAAATTGTTTTGAAATGAATAGACAAAAAAAATGTTCACTTAAAACTTCTATCTGAATGTTTTATTAAAAGGAATTAAATATGTAACGGGTATCTATGTACGTAATAAAAGGAAAGGAATGTGGCCATTTAAAAAGTTTGTCTAGAAGCTTCCCAGGCAGCACTAGTGGTGAAAAACCCACCTGCCGATGATGAAGGAGATATAAGAAACACGGGTTTGATGCCTGGGTTGGGAAGATCCCCTGGAGGAGGGCCTGGCAACCCACGCCAGTATTCTTGCCTGGAGAATCCCATGGACAGAGGGGCCTAGGGGGCTACAAAGCTGGACACAACTGAAGGGGTCTTAACACACATGCAAATACTTATATCTGAGATTAATTGTTAAGTGAAGAAATCTGATATAAAGAAAGAAAAAAAACTTGGAACGTGATGATTTAAGTGATGATTGAATACCATATGCAAATTATAATTTATTTTATGTTCCCTTTGAGCATACTTCCTCCTTATACCATGAGAGCATCTTTGTGCTGAAGAATTTGAGGCAGCATCAAACACGACATCTGGGTCCTTTTTGTATTTTCACCACGAGGAAGATGAGAGAGCCAGCATTTAGTTAGCCACCTGACCTTGGCGAGACACTGTCAGAAGCATTTTTCGTTTCTTTGTTTCCACTTTATCCGTAAGGGCACTAAGGCACAGAGAGGTTAAGTAACTTCACTAAACTCACCCAGCTAGAGAGAAAAGAATCCTGATGTAGAACCGAGTCTGCCTTCCTTCCTTCTGTCCTCATCCCACTGACTCTCTCTGGTTTTAATGCCCGCCAATCTGTCTACGCTGATTTTGGTGGAGTCACTATAGATTTTAGTTGCCACAGCTGACCAACACTTTTTAATATTTCCCTTCTTTGGTCAGTGATCTTTCACACTGCTGACCACCCATTCCTTTCCTGAAATGCTTTCCTTCCTGAAGTTTGGTGGCTTTATCCTTTCTATGAAGTGTCAACTTTCTTGGCTTCATTGTATCTGATGTGGGTATCACAGATGACAGGGTTCTTAGCAATATTTATTAACATGTTCTAGATACCATACATCATTCTCTCTTAAATTTCACAGCTATGCTATGAGGTAGTTATTGTTATTAGCACTAGTTAGCAGAGGAGAAAGCTGAGGCTCTGAAAGGTTTGTGTGTGTGTGTGTGTGTGTGTGTTAGTTGTGTTTGACTCTTTGGGACCCCATAGACTGTAGCCCTTCAGGCTCCTCTGTCCATGAGATTTTGCAGGCAAGAATACTGGAGTTGGCTCCCATTTTCTATTGCAGGAGATCATCCCAACCCAGGAATAGAACCTAGATCTCCCACATTGAAGGCAGATTCTTTATTGTCTGAGCCACCAGGGAAGCTCCTGCAAGGTTTAATAAGCAGAATAGAATGAGGCAGCCACTAAACTATGGAGCCAGGATGAAAGCTGAGGTGGTCAGGCTCTTATCACAGGCTTTCTAGGATTCCTGTGCCTTTTCATGTGCTATGTACTCCACACACTTGAGTAATCTCACTCCAGGCCATGCCTTCCTCTCCCTCGTAAACGCTGATGACGCTGTATCTCTCTTGAGCTCTAGACCTTGAGTCCAGCTGCTGAGATGGACCTGGTCACCTGGACCTCCCCCAGGCTCTTCACCCTGAACTGGCTCCAGACAGTTCCCTGCATCTCCTCCCTGTCACCATCAAGGCTGTCACCTTTCAGGCAAGTTATTCAAGCCAGAAACGGGGCAGAGTCCTTAGAATCCTCTTTTCTCTGGACTTGGTCACACCTGAGCCCAGACAGGGAGAAGAACCCTCCTAAACTCCTCTCTCTCTTGTTCTCCGTTCCCTCTCCTCTCATAGCTTGGGCTTGAATAACACACTCTCAGCTTCTCCATTTGGCCCATTTGGGACCCTCCTACCTGCTTTTCTAACTTTTAGCCTGAAAGCCTCTATCTCATCAGCAAGTTGTGATCGTTGCAACATCAAGTGCTGTATCATACTGAATTCTTCAGGGCCAGCATAGTCGGTTCCTTCCTTCCTCTCTTCCCTCTTTCTTTCTTTTCTCGCTCTACACACTCCTTCTTTCATCCTTCCTGCCTCCCCTTCCTTCCCTCCTGCCTCCCTTCCTTCCCTCCTTTTAAAGCAGGGGACTCCTATTTGCCTGGAGGCTTATGAGAAGTCCTGATACATACAACAGATGGAAGCACGGAAGAACGCACTGAAGTTCACCGGCCTGGCCTGCCCCCAACGTGAGTGACTTTGTCCACTCACTCGTGGGTACCTGCTGGCTGAGTGCCAGCTCTGCACAAGCCACCCTGTCCTAGGCGGTGGGAATAAGGAGAGCAAAGATAACCCTAGGCCCCTGCTGTCCTAGGGCTCATGATCTTGTGATGGTAGACATGTAGGAGAAAGGCGAGAAAACAAAAAAAAGGGAATGCATATAATGTCGGATGGCGAGAAGAAAAATGAGGCACAGTAGGAGACTAGGAAAGCTGGGGTGAGGGTGCATTTGTTGCTTAGCATAATGTGGCCAAGGATAGCTTCTCTAGTAGCCAGATCTCTGGTTGGAGACCTGAAGGAGGTGACACAGAGGGTCACCTAGGCCCTCCAGGCCTGGGGGATGGAGTGTCAACACACTGAGGTCCCAAAGCTGGGAGGCCGGTGTGGCTGGCGCTGAGCGGGTGAGGGGATGGGGCAAAGTCAGAGAGACGCAGGGACTCCCAGGAAGCCACTGGACGTGGAGGGTCATTGTGCCGACTCAGATCCACCGGTCCTCTGAGCAAAGCACAGAGCCCCTGAAGAGTTTTGAGAAGATTGACAGAATGTGGTTCCAAAAATAAAGTGAGGACTTCCCTGGGGGTCTGATAGTTCAGACTTTGCCTTCCAATGTTGGGGGTGTAGGTGCAGTGGTCAGGGAGCTAAGATTCCCACATACCTCTTGACCAAAAATTCAAAATGTGAAACAGAGGCAGTGTAGTGAGTTCAATAAAGACTTTTAAAATGATCCACATTTTTTAAAAAATCTGTTTTAAGAAAGAAAAGAAAAGAAAACAGGTGTGTCGCTGGTAGGTGGTGGGAAAGCCAAGGGGGAAGAAGAGAGACCATTTAGAAGACAGACCTGAACAGCCGGTGAAAGATGGTGTGGTCTGAGCAGGAGAGGGAAGCGTGGGTGGTGGAGTGTCGGTGCAGACCCAGGACACTGTCAGAAAACTACACTTCTGGGAAAGAGACACTTGCGCACCTTGATCAGAACCAGAGAGTGCCCTGGGACCAGGTCATCACTCCATGCCAGCCTCCTGGGCTCCCATCGCCCTGCACTGGCCAGGCCACGGTGATGCTTGTCACATCCACAGCCTACTACACTGTGCCCAGCCTCCTCCTATCTTTGCATGCCCTGTTTCTTCTTCCTCCATCTTGACCAGTTTGCAAACTCAATCTTTATTTTAGTTGTTTATTTAATTTTATTTTGGGCTGCATCAGGTCTTAGTTGCAGCTTCTCTCTAGTTGTGGCACGTGGGCTCAGTAGTCTCACCCTGTGGACATAATTGCTCTGCTCATGGCCTGTGGGATTCCAGTTCCCTGACCATGGATTGAACTTGTATCCTCTGCATTGAAAGGCAGACTCTTCACCATGGACCACCAGGATCATCCCCAAATTCGATCTTTAAATCCCAGTTCAAACACCGCCCTCTCTTTGCAACCTCCCCTTCGTCCCACGTCTACATGGATGCTTCATCCTCTATGCGATTCAGTTTGTTCCTTATCCATTCAAGCCATCTCTTGGTGTATTGTAACGAATTGCTGCTTTCTTTCCTACATTGTTAAACTTCCTACATGTCTGGATTGAGTCGCTTCATCTGGTCTTCTCGGGACCTACTATGATGCTGGCATGTCATGGGCATTTTATAAGCACGTATTGAATAATAAATAAATGTTTTCACTTCCAACATCATTCCAGAGTATGAGTCTAACTTTAGTAATAAGACTCAACCCTGGGGTCAAATGTTTCTCTAGATTTTTTTCCATCGTGTGAGAGGAAGTTTTGGGATGCAACTCCAATGGAACAGTCACAGGTTTTATTTTTTATTTTTAATGTAGATCATTTTTAAAGTCATTATTGAATTTGTTACAATGTTGCTTCTGTTTTCTGTTTTGGGTTTTTGGCCATAGGTCCCGTGGGGTACCCTGCATTAGAAGGAGAAATCTTAACCACTGGACCACCAAGGAAGTCCCACAGGTTTGCTTTTACAAGGGATTTGCACATAAAGTGTCCACCAGCAAGACCCTTGAGTTGGGGAAAGGAGAGCTGGAGGAAGCACAGCACTGACTTGGAACATGGGCCATCCACTGTTAGGGACTCCTTGGCCATTTGGGAAGTTTCTATGAAGCTAAATGAGTGAATATGAATTGAATTTTTGTGATAAAACCTTTACTTTCTGCATCTACCGTAACACGCACTTGGAATACTACCGCAATGTCAGCACCCTGTGTGAAGACACGTGTGATGAGATTCATGAACCATGCGTTGCTCACCAAACACTTTCTCTGAACTGAGAGGTTTCTTTAGGGATGGACATCTCTGCTTCCAGTCTAAGCCTTGGCTTGACACCATGGCTTGAGGTGTTACTTGTATCATCACATGTATCTCCAAAAGTGAAAACAAAAACATTTGGATCAAAGACTTCTATTTCAAGACAGGTCTCACAAAAATTCACGTGGAGCCACGTTGCAATCTGCCAGCTGTCACTAGGAAAAGCTTTGCTGGAAATTCATTTTCCAGTGCATTTTTAGTAGTTGTTGATTTAAAACCAGGGAATAATGGAATGAAATAGATTCGAAGTAGGATCTGCATGTCCCTAACTGTGAGAAATTAAAATTTTATGCACTATTTCTATCCAGGCCACGTGTGAGACAGTTCACATATTTTATCTTATTGAATTCTGTTGACAGCTTTTCAAGATATTTTTTTCTCACTTTCCAAATGAGAAATTAGAGGTTTTAAGGTCACACAGCCAGTTAGGGAAGAGAGCCACTTTCAAAGCAAAGCATTGTCAAATCGCTAAGTTCTGTCTACTCTACCTGCTGCCTTTCTGCCTCAGTTACTTCTTATAATGAACACTTTTATTCCTCAGATACATGCACTGTTTAAATAAGCTTTATGTGGTGTTTATAAATCATCTTTGAATAAGGTGACCTTATGTCTTGGTTTGCCCTGGATGGATACCCCTGAAGTATGTTTGTTGCCTTGCTGACATTACTAAAGACACTGCCTTTCACTCTTAGAATTGTCCCAGTCTGGAAGGTAGATTATATGGTCACCTTCTCTTTGAACTTACAGTTCACACTGCTCATTCAGTTGCTTCCTGGTGAATCTTTTACCCAAGTCTTAGGGGTAGTTTTTCTTTTTAATCTTAACGGCTTGGTTCCTAGGATCGTCTAGATCTTCAGAAATGCAAGAGAAAAATCCATACAGACTCATTGCACCACAGAGCCAACAGGCAGTGCAAGCTGACTCTAGTTCACTGAACAGATTGAGTGAACATTTTTCCAGTTGTTCATCTGGAAAACCAGATTTAAATCATGTTGTGTTAGAAACAGTGATATGTTAAAAAAGATTTTTCTATATACATATAAAATCTAAATACATATATAGATACAGATTTATATAGATAAATTGTGTGTATATATACACACACCCACATGCACACACACACACATACCATGGTGGAGAACACATCTCTGAAGATTTGGCAGTTGGCAGGCAGAGACTCTGCGACTTTCAAATAAGAAAGAAGTTGATCCTCTAAGCTCATTCAAAAATAACTTATTCTGTATTTCTTACTATCTAGAATCTTCCCTTGGAGGGTAAAGCATGACCCTGCTCCGGGTTATCCAGGAGTAAAGCTAGAAAACCCAACCTTCCTTTTGTCTTAGTAAGCCTGGTCATAAGGATAAAGATCTGGAGATAAGCCTTTAAAATGTGGGCTAAGCAACTCCCTCGAGCCATTCCACTCTTCCCAGCCACTGGCTTGCCTTTCCAGGGCAGCCATTCTTCATCTGTGCTAGCTAGCCTTGCGGGACTCCACTTCCTGTTTTGTTCTGGCTAATTGAATTCCCTTGTGGGATGAAAGCATTTTGTGCTAGCTTGAGAAAGGAAGAGTCCAAATGCATAAACTGTAAATACTGATGACAGCAGAATCTCATCCCTCCTGTTGTTATTTATTTTGAGATTTTTGCTGGAGCAATAGTTTTACGTTTGACATTTATATAGGTCATGGTGAGTTAATAGCCATCTGCCATCTGGGAACTCTTTTGTAATGAACATTATAGAAGACTATGGAAGAATGCTCTGGCATTTCTGATTTGCACACAAGCCGAGATGGGGCTGATCTCCACAATATGCTCTTCCTGCTCACATGAGTCACGTGATCCACCAAAGTGCTCACTCAGTGCTCAGTCAGGCAGGCATGGTGCCCTGGGAGGCTGGGCTGAGCTTAAGCTAATTCCTCAGTCACTCTCAGATACATGCTTTTGCCAAGAAGATGAGCTCTGGGTTTCAAGCTACCGACTTCAAGAAATCTCACATGAATCTAATGGTACCTGGGCTAGACAATGGGCTTCCACAGAACCCTGCTAAGTCTGTGATAGATCTTCCAAAGAATAACAACTATAGGAGACATTCTCAAGTGTGTTGCCTGCCGACAGCCTGGTGCCATTAAAAGAGCACGTAGTGTCCAATTAGAAGAACTGCATTCGTTCAAATCACTCATTTGAACCCTTGAAGCTTCCATCTATGAAATGTCAGCCTTACTTATTTTGAAAATTATATGAAACACCAAACACACCACTAGGTAAATAGGATTTCCCCTTTTAGTTGTTCTTTCCCCTCTTTATTCTTCTTCATCTCCCCTTCCTTCCTAGTGAGGATAGGAAGCATTAGAGTGGCAGAGGTGGATGAAGAAGGAGAAACGCTTTTTTTTAATCCATGCCACTTCTTCAGTTCTACCATTAACACCCCAGTCAGTGAGGGCCCGAGAAATTCTGACTGATGCTGTGGGTGTTGTTCAGCTCGGTTTAGTTCACCAGAGGTGTGGTTTTAGCAACCCAAGAAGCAGACAAGTACGTCACTTTACTGTGCTTTACAGGTATTGCTTTTTTTTTTTTTAAACAAATTAAAGTTTTGTGGCAATCTTGTCTTGAACAAGTCTATTGACATCATTTTTCCACCAACATTTTCTCACTTAGGATCTCTGTGTCACATTTTGGTAATTTTCATAATATTTTCAACTTTCTCATTATTATTACATGTGTCATGAAGATCTGTGATCAGTGACCTTTGATGTTACTACTACAACTCACTGAAGGCTCAGAGGGGAGCATTTTTTAGCAGTAAAGTATTTCTAATTAAAGTATGAGCTTTTTTAGACACAATTCTATGGCACACTGAATAAGCTCCAGTACAGTGTGAACATAACATTTACATGCACTGGGAAACCAAAAAAATCCATGCAACTTACATTGTGGTATTATTCACTTTATTGCAGTGGTTTGGAACCAAACTTGCAACCTCTCTGAGGTATGTTTCAGGCTTTCTTTGTGGGCTGTTGCCTGAGAGACCCTGCAAATATTGAATAACTGTATCCCCTGTGTGAACTATAATTTAACATTATTTAATCAAGTATTTATTGTCCACTTTGTGCCAGGAACTGTGACAAGCTTTGGCATTGGTCTGCCCTTCTCCTCTGAGCTTTGTTTCATCCAATAATGATAAGATGACATAGAACAACTTACACCCCCTTTGGGATTCCAGGTCTTTCTGGGACCCATGTTCCTTGTTTGTACCCTGTAAACGGGCTTCCCAGGTGGCTCGGTGGTAAAGAATCTGCCTGCCAATGCAAGAGACACAGGTTCAATCCCTGGATTGGAAAGATCTCCAGGAGAAGGCAATGACAACCCACTTCAATATTCTTGCCTGGAAAATCCCAGGGAAGAGGAGTCTGGTGGGCTACAGTCCATGGGGGTTGCAAAGAGTTGGATGTGACTTAGGGACTAAAAAACTACAAACAGTGAGGTAGATGTGCTCTGGTCCTAATATTAATTTTTGTAAGTCTCTCTGCCCAATTCCTCTCATTATTTCTTCTCTAGACAGTCCTCTCTTTTTTTCTGGGGTTTTCTATAGAATGTAGAATGTCCCTGAATGGGCATATTCCCAGTGTTTCCACAATTAGATGAAGGAGTCCAACTTCAGCGGTCTTTCATAAACAGGAAAGGCGGCTGGGATCCATTCAGAGAGATATAAATTCGCAGAATCCTTTTCTTGTCTCCCGAACCATTGTCTCTTGGATCTGGAAATGCCCCAACACTTTTGCACATAGGAATCCACAGCAGTCTCCCAACCATATGCCAGAGATGCTAGTTTTAAACATTGGCACCTTATATTTCTCTTCATCAACTTTTGCATATGGTTTAGTGAAACCATAACTCACAGGTCACGTTGGGCATTATACCTCTCCCCCTCCACAACAGAGTGGGGAGCTGGACGTCGGGGAGTTCCTCCATAAGCCCAAGGCTTGTAAAGAAAACAATAAAATGAAACCAAAGCCCAAATCAGCAAAAAGCAATTGGGACGTTTAATTTTATTTCCTTTATTTGGAGTTTAACAGTAAGTCCCTGTTTCTGATTAAGAAACTTCTGAGTGGGAACAAGGGCCTTTAAAGAGAAACATGTTGTGTTTTGGCAGAAAAACTTAATGACTTAGAACATAAAACCCTGGTCAGAGGAGCAGTGGGCCCTGATGTCAGAGAGCACCAGGCTGAGTCTAGTAACTCATGGGGAGGGGGCCCTTCATTTGCTCTCTCTTTTCAGGCCAGGAAGCAGGGGGCCTGGAATCTCTCTCATATGAATGAACTGGCTTTGTCATGCTTGAGGGGAGGCCTCTGCCTTTTCCTCCACTGAAGCCAACCCCGAGCCTGACGAGAGCCTAGTGCAGACTTATGGGAAGGAAGATGGCAGTCATGTCCGAAGATGAAGTGAATGTCTCCTCTCGACTTGGAAAATGGCACCGGCTGGAGGACATCTGGCCAGCAAGGGGGCTGTAGGGGTAAATCATGGAGCTGGGAATACATTATTTTCATCCATGTGCTTTTATTTATTTCTTTTTTCAACATATATTGAAAACCTTCTGCTTTTCAGACCTGATCCCGGGTCTTGGGCTAAAGTGGCCCAACAGGCACTCACAGAACCGTCCCTTGAGGGAAACTGTTCCGCTGCCAGAGAAGCAGAGCAGAGGGTGGTAGGCTCTGTTTTTGAAGTTCTGTAGGATTACAGAAGAGGGAAAAATTCCTTCTACCATGACTAGGGTAGGGATGACACCATGGAAGTCTTCTCAAAGGAGGGATGTTTGTGCTGAACCTACAGGGAAACACAGATGCTCCTCGGGTGAAGTAGAGGAAGCTTCTTTCAAGCAGGAGGGGAGGTAGACTTATGAGAAATCACAGCCTGTGACTGAGTTGGGCTGGAGTTCAGGGTGCCGTGAGGTGTACAGAGTGTGCAGGGAGTGTGGCTGGAAGTGTGATCTGGAGGTCCTAGTGTCTTGGGTGAAGGAGTTCAGTCTTGATCCCAGTTGAGAGGAAACCAGAGAAGAGCTGTGAGTAGGGAGGTAATCTGCCCGAGCTGGTAACTGTGTGAAAGCGAAAGTGATTGTCACTCAGTCGTGTCTGACTCTTTGTGACCCCATGGCCTTTAGCATCCCCTGTCTCCTCTGTGCACGGAATTCTCCAGGCAAGAATACTGGAGTGGGTTGCCGTGCCCTCCTCCAGGGATCTTCCCTACATAGACGTGGGTTAAGAGGCTGGGGAAATATTGCAACTGTGATCAAGATGGGAGGGTATGAAGTTCTGAAGTGCAGGGGTCAAGGCAAAGAAGAAAGCGGATGGCTCCTGATGGGAGACATAATCCTTCCTCATTGACAGCTTTTCTCCTTCCTGTCTTCCTCTCCTTTCCTCTCTCGTTGCCCCATTCTCTTCCTTCTCCTCCTCTTTCCCTCTTTCTCCCCACTTCCCCTGTCACTCTTCAGTAAGCCCCAGAGGTTCTCCAAGAAACTGACAACTCTCTTCTTGAAGAAGCATAGGGTTCCAATAGCATCTAATCCACCTCTCATTCTCCTCAGAGATCTGAAAGCCTTCAAGGTGACAGATGGCTGCATTTCCCAGTTCCACAGAGATCCTGCTTCAAGGTCTTCCTTCCTTATGACTGCACAACCTGTCATAAGGGCCCCATGGGTTTCTGATTTGGGGAGTTCATGGTGACCGTGACTTCCAGGCTTGAGCTGGTGACCATCTGCTACCTGCCCCCCACCCTGTGCTGAATACCAGCGTCGTCTTGGGGACAGCAGCCTCTCTGGGGGCCGTGGAACCTGTCAAAGGTGACCTGTGCTTCCCTGACTGGAAAAAGGATAAGGTCAGTCCTTCCACCTCCCCCACTGTATAACCCAAGGGACAGTCCAGGAAGCCTTCTGACACAGTTCTGTGTGTCACGTCTGGAACTGCTTCCAGAAAGGGCTTGGGGCATCTTGTACCAAGAAAGGCAGACAAGGTTGAGTCTGAACTGGTCTTGAAGGCAACATGGAAGGAGTGATTTACTAAGAAGGAAAGAGACGTGGAGGACCCCCACCCAGGTAAGTGGGACATTTCAGCTGTTGGCACTGAGGCAGGAAATACCATGCATGTGTAGCCATAGATGAACCATCCTTCACCCCTAGCTCTTTGCCTACAGTTAGGGATAGGTAGGGATATCTCAGGGGCTGCCTGGAGGAAGACAGCTTCACCAGGGAAATGCGCTTCATCGCTGCAATCCTTAAGCCTTCGCACCAACGATGTTATCGTTCCCCAGGATTGTCTTTACAGAGGGCCGGGGGCTGACCTCTGGTCCCAGCACACTTTGGTAAAGCCCTAGACAGGAGCCTAAAATCAGCCAGGGCCAGTATCCACATCACACTTCCTTGCACCTGGAGCAGACAGGCCTTTGGAAACAGTTCGGTAACTGGCATTGAAAATGAATTTTCCATTCTGCTCTTCTCCTCGGTTTGTGTTCCCGTGTGCTCGCCCTGGCATCTTTCTGGTGACCTTGTTCCATGCCTCAGCTCTGGGATTTTGTAATCTGTGATGAATGATCGCCACACAGATAAATCAAACTAGGCATGTTCGAAGGTCAAACCAGAGCACTTGCAGCTCATTTTACATAATCAGTTGTTTGCCGCAAGTTGCCTGGAAATGACACCTCCGGGCTTACTTTTTGGAGGAGGCAGGCACTATCTGCCAACCCAGCCACCTGTTTGTTCATTATCTGTTGATATGGCCCCGAAGTCTTGCAAATGTTACTTGTCCCGCCCTCCAGCCCCTGAGTGGTGTATGCAAATGTACATACTGCAGAATCTTGCCATTGAAACAATCATTTATAACATGCAAGTCCTCCAATATTCGTTAAGTACCCTCACACCCCTCTGTTCTGTGATCTCTCCTTTGGGGGAGTCCCTAGTGTGTAGCCCTGTTCCACATGGTGGCTGCCCTAGTGTCTGTGTGTGCCTGCTCAGTCGTGTCTGACTCTTTGTGACCCCACAGACCTGCTGTGCTCCTCTGTCTATGCGATTTCCCTGGAAATTACATACAGGAGTGGGTTGCCATTTCCTTCTCCAGGGGATCTTCCTGACCCAGGGATCGAACCCATGTCTCTTACATTGGCAGGCAAGTTCTTTACCACAGAGCCATCTGGGAAACCCTTGTCCACCATCAACTTCATTTCCCACCATCCTACCCTCCTTCTTGGCCACATGAGACTCTGCTTCTTTGAAGCAGTTTCTTTTCTTGCTGGAGCACTGCCTGCTGTTTGGATTTTTACACACTGAATTTTCATAAAGTGGGACTCATTTATATCAGGATATTTGCTTTGGCCTAATGATTCGCTAGTAAATTCCAGACCATTAGAGAGAGGTCAGTGTTCTATGTTGGGGGGATTTCAGTGAGTGGGTTTGCTTAATTTGGCCTTCCAACTTCTTTCTCTTTATTTTAAAATTAGGTTTGAGTATAAAAGTAACACAGACTCACAACAAAAAATTTGACCTCCCGTCTATTCCCCAAGGTAACTACTGTTCAATCTCTTATGTAATTTTCTGGAACATAAATACATTTAAGTAAACACACACGTATTCGATAGAAATTAGATTTTAAATGGCATTTCTTTTTTTAAAGTCTTTATTGAATTTGTTACAATATTGTTTCTGTTCTATGTGTTGGGTTTTTGGCCACGAGTCATGTGGGATCCTAGCTACCAAGGATTGAACCCGCACACTCTGCACGGGAAGGCGAAGTCCTAACCACTGCACCACCAGGAAAGTCCCAGAAATTGGGTTTTATTATGCATATGCTTCTGCAGCTTGCCCCCTCACCCCACCCCAATTCACAGGACATATTTTCACCTTAGTGGAAGGGCACTAAATCCTTCAGAACTTTCTTCTTGCCTTCCTTGTCCATTATGTCTCTTGTGAAAATCTCAAGTGGTGAAATGCATATGGATGGTATTAGAAGAAACCCAACCAGGACCCAGGTTTAGGAAGCAACAGAGTTCAATGCGAAGCCAAGAGGCAGATGTTGAGAAGTACCTGTGGAACAGGGATGGGCTTTGGAGGGTGTGGGTAAAGAGAAGACTGGTATTGATTCGCTTAACGTGGGAGGATCTAAACTTGGATAAAGGGTGTGATGGCCGCAGGGGCTCATTTACATTTTTTTCCCCTTCTAAATAGTTCGAAATGTATCCACCTGCATATGCAGTAGCTTTAGCCTGGTACAAAGTCAGGCACTGGGACAAAATATATCACCATAATTGCTACCATTTCTTGATCACCTGGTTTCCAGAAAATGCCTTTGTAAGACATAACACATATTCTGCATGGTATATGTACGAACCCAGATGCCTGCATATAAATGGCATTGGTTTCATTTTATAGTTAAAAGGAATGAGCCTTAGGGAGCATAAGCGACTTGCCCACAGCCTTAAACCTCGCATGGAACTGGTACCTGGTCAGTCACCAGCCTGACCACCGCTGGGACCCACACTCTTTCTGCCGCATCCTTTCGGCTCCCATTATGGGGACATCCTTTTAAAACTGAAAAAGTCTTTGTAAAGCAGACAGACCCATTAATAAAATAGGAAGGAAAAACATCATTAGAAAGAATGAAACAGGGATTTCCCTGGTGGTCGAGTGGCTAAAACTCCCTACTCCCAATGCAGGGGGCTTGGGTTTGATCCCTGATCAGGGAACTAGATCCCATATGCTGCAGCTAAGACTCAGCATAGCTAAATAAATAACCGATTTTTTCATTAAAGAAAGAAAGAATGAAACAGCTGAGCTTCTAACATTTCGAATGAGCTTTCAAGCTCAAGCATGCTGCCTGCTCCCTTTAACCAGCAGGATCTACAACCTAGTCCTGGATGCCAGAGGTTTTTATCAGCGGAGTCCACCCTCAGACTCAGGCCCACGGAAATGAAGTCTAGAAGCTAAGCACTAATAATACCTGCTTAATACATGGAGTTTCAGCATCTCTTTGAATTTTTTGTTAAAAGGAAGATAGTTGTGACCTGGTTTAACATTATATTCCCAGTCTTGGTTTTATGTCAGCTTCCCTGCCTGATTGTGAAGTTCAGTGTGTCCTTCACATTTAATTGCTTGGGTTGTTGGTTAAAGGAATGTGGTTATATTTTAATTTCTAAAGGTAATGTACATTGATTTCATGGTACAGCTCAAGAAACACTCCAAAAGATTTTTCTCAACAAAGAAAATGTATGCATATGCGGACAGAGTTGGGGCTTCCCTGTTGGATCAGTGGTAAAGAATCTGCCTGTAACGCAGGTGACTGGGGTTCCATCCCTGGATCAGAATGATCCCCCAGGTGGCGCTAGTGGTAAAGAGCTTGCCTGCTGATTCAGGAGATGTGAGAGATGTGGGTTGGATCCCTGAGTGGAGAAGATCCCCTAGAGGAGGGCATAGTGACCCACTCCAGTATTCTTGCCTAGAGAATCCCATGAACAGAGGAGCCTGGCAGGCTACAGTCCAGAGGATCACAAAGATTCAGACACACCTGAAGCGCGTGCGTGCCTGCGCGCGCACGCGCAGACACACACACACACACACACACACAGACACAGACACAGGGACAGGGTGAGTAGATGCAAGCATTTCCACCTCGGGGCTGAGACCAAGTGTCTACTTCTAGCCAAGGAGCCGCTCTGCTTCCTAGAGCCCCAGCAGAACATCAGGAACTCTGAAGGCCTCTGTGGATGTGCACACTTCTGAGATCAAATGAGTCCTGTCAAAGCAAAGAGAGTGTGTGGCTAGAACAGCTAGGCCAGCTCACACTCCTCAGCCCCCTCCAGCAGCCGCCTGTGAAACAAGGCCCAAGCCCAACAGGGAGGAACCTAATCAAGCCATTCAAGGAAACAGAAGCCCTCTGCCCTGTTTGATATCCTCCCATAATGATATAAAGTGCAGTTTAATGAAGTCAGAGGGGTCCCAGGCTGCTTGCTGTGTTCAGACATCGGGAGGCAGGGCTCTCGAGCTCACGGCTGACGTTCGTTACCCGTCTGCCTCCAGCCGGCCTGGCCGACAGGCAGCCGGAGCTCTCAGCTGCGTTGAAGCTGGGGCTTTGGGGGGCAGTTTTCCGGTTGCTGCAGCCCCGCCTGCATTTTGTCTACATAAATTAGACCTTGTGCAGCATATTGGCCTGTCAGGGGACTAGGAAGAAACTGTATATTGTTTCTGGCATCCCTGAGCCCTTCTGCCCCTGACATCTGCTGCGCCTGTGACAGGGAATACATTCTTGACTCATTATCCGGGCAAGTGGAATCCCACCCTGACAGGACCATTAATCAGAATCAAGCAGTCCGGCAAATAAAAGAGAGAGCCAGCGTGTGAGTGAGAGAGCGACTCCAGGAAAGAAAGGAGACACTTTCTAACTTTGGCTTTCGGTGTCATTCTGGGGTCCGGACAACCAGCAATCTATCTTTCTGAGTGACAGGCCTGATGGATAGCATTATTTATGCTTTTGTGTATTAAAAGACAGCTCTGCCATGGGCTTGTCATTTTCACAGAGGTTTACAAAAAGTTGAAATTTAATTTGGAGGCAAAGGAGGGCAGGGATCAGAGGAGGCTGGTGATTTGACAGCCTGCAAGACAAGAGCAGGTGCTGAGGGCATCTGAGTCCAGGGATCAGCTGGACAGAGGTGGGCAGTGGATGCTGCCATGTGGGTGGGTGTACGTGGGTGTGGCTCTCACCGGTCTCGGTGGACTGGATCTCTCGGGGCGGGGGCTTTGACATGGCATTCGGCAGGTGTTAATCATTTTATTCAGATGAATGGGTTTTTGATAAGAAAATAGGCTAATGGAAGATATCCTTGAGGTATTTTCCACATATACCTGTGGATTAACTTTCAGTGATGATTTCCATTGCTTGACATGGGACCTTCATAAATGTTGCTAGTGATGCTGTCATCCAGGACACACTGAGTTCTGGATAACAAGTACTGGTTCCAACCACCATGGTGGACTTGTGCACGTGTCTGAGACTATGAAAGACAGAGCTGGGTAAGGGGTAAATAATTCTGTGGCACGAATTTCTCAGACTGTGTCATTCCTACACCCTAGAGTAGGACAGAAAAGAGAGAGGAATAAAGAGATTACAGGAAAAAGTATTAACTAATTAATTATTTTCCCAGGTTTATTGAGTGTTATTTTTTCCACTGCATCTTATGGAAAAACCCAAATGAACTTTTTGGCCAACCCAATAATTGGCATATAACGTTGTGTTAAAGCTGTACAATGTGTTGATGCATTTATATTTTGCAAAATGATGACTACCATAGCATTAGCAACCGTGTCCATCATATCACAAAATTACCACTGCTTTTTTTGCGGTGAGGACATTTAAGATCTACCATTTTAGCAACTTGCAAGTATATACAACAGTTTTGTTAACTCTGCTCACGGCAAGGCCTATAAATAACCTTCAGTTATAACTCTTTGCTCTTGAATCCCTTCTACTTGGCTACGTCCACAGACAACCATGCATCATTTGCTTTAAATTAAAACTTAAAGAACTTCCACTCTTTGGCTTGCTCTTTTTTTACCCTAACCATGCTGGCTCTGCAAACCTCCTCCCTGAGGGGTCCCCCCTTGGGCAGCTTCAGCACTGATGGCATTCCCTGGCAAGACAGGGGAGCCGCAGACAGCACAAAGCCTGCAGCTGTAGTGGGTCCAGTATCAGCCTCCAGCAGCTGTTCTTCCTCCCCTTGAATCTCCCTCGTTTCCTGAAAGGAGGTCTATGGGGTCCTGCTATTAAGCTCTGCTTTTGCCGGACTCTTTCTAGGTGTTGTCAGGTCTAGGTCTTGGGGAGGTTAGAGGATCACTGATATATTGTACGTTGTGTGAGTCAGTTGCTCAGTTGTGCCTGACTCTTTGTGACTCCCTGAACTGTGGCTCACCAGGCTCCTCTGTCCATGGAATGCTCCAGGCAAGAATACTGGAGTGGGTGGCCATTTCCTTCTCCAGATATATGGTATTGGGTTGGTCAAAAAGTTTGAGTTTTTCCATATCATCTTATAGAAAAACCTGAATGAATTTTGTGCCCAAACCAATATATTGAGAATATACAGACACAAATCCTGGAGAAGGGAACAGCAACCCACTCCAGTATTCTTGCCTGGAGAATTCCATGGACAGAGGAGCCTGGCAGGCTATAGTCCACGGGGTTGCAAAAAGTTGGACACAACTGAATGATTTTCACTCACAGACACAAGTCACGTGGAATCAGTGAGAGATGATGTTGTAAGGTAGACTATTTCAAGCTGGGGTTAAATTTAGTCTTGAAAGGAGGGGTTAGTTCAGGGTAAAGGTCTACTACAAATGACTGTATCATAAGAGCAGCCTTCTGCATTTAAGATGGAGTCATTTACTCCTCATTCCAATTAACAAGTTGGTCAGAGGCACCAACTTCTGTGTCTAAAGTAACAGGCATTAGGCCAATAGCTGGCTAGTCAAGAAGCTGATGTCAAATGCCAAGCTAAGTAGGGAAACTATGACAGTCGAAGAATTCTTTTGGGAGTGGCGGGGGGGCGGGGGATTTATGGTTTTGTGACAAAGACGTATTTAGACTTCCCAAGCCAGCCCCCTTGCTGGTTTTATTGTTAGACAGTCTTGGGTTCTAATGCTAGCTCCATCGCGTTTTAGCTTTTTAATTCTCAGTGTTCTTATTGATAAACAGATAATTGTAATTACTTCTTTGAGAGGTAAAGATGAAATGTGACAACATACATATATTACATCATAAAAATGCTGGCAAATAGCAGATGCTCAAGGAACATCTCAAACTAAAGGATCTATGGGTCTCAAAGGACTAGAGTTCCCTCCTAGAGATTTCACTCATATCTCTATTTCTTTATGCTCAGCTGGGAAACTATTTCTTTAAAAGACTACCTGGATCTTTCATTTATCATCATAAAATGTCATATAGGGCTATGAACTATGTCTCAATTTAAAACTAGAAAATTAAAGCTTGAAAGGGCTGAGAAAATAGAATGACCTGATGGTAAGTATAAAAGCCATATACAGAGTGGTGTGTGCATGCTAAGTCATCAGTCGTATCTGACTCTCTGTGACTCTGTGGACTGTAGCCCGCCAGGCTCCTCTACCCACGGGATTTTCCAGGCGAGAATACTAGAGTGGACTGCTTTCTCCAAGGGATCTTCCTGACCCAGGGATTGAACCTGAGTCTATGACATCTCCTGCATTGCAGGCAGATTCTTTACTGCTGAGCCGCCAAGGAAGCCCATACAGAGTGGAGGCTTTCTAAACATGGCATTTTATCTGTCAGAAAGCACCTTATCATGTTATACTTTAGATTACATGGAGCATCGCTGGTATGGAAAAGCACAGGGGGACAGACCATGGGGCATGTTTCCCAGTGGTCCTGTGGGGCTCTGAAGTATCATCTGTCCAGGAGGAGGCTGCCCTCAGTGCCTCCCTTGGTAACATGGAGAGGAGGGTTATTAAGCTACAGAGATTGCATGGACAGTGCCCAGTCCAGCACAGTGCTTGGAGCACAGGGCTGAGTGGTCTATTATTATGTCATAGCCTGACTCTCAGAAAACAGGTTTGCACAAATGGATTGGTCTTTGACCCAGGGAAAGAATTTATAGGCAAATTGTCCCCAACCACTGGGCTTCCCTGGTGGCTCAACAGTAAAGAATCTGCCTGCAAATGCAGGAGTCAAAAGAGATGCAGTTTCCATCCCTGGGTTGGGAAGATCCTCTGAGGGAGGAAATGGCAACCCACTCCAGTATTCCTGCCTGGAAAATCCCACGGACAGAGGAGCCTGGCGGGCTACAGTCCATGGGGTTGCAAAGAGTCAGACAGGACTGAGCACAGCCCAGCTGTGTGATTGAAACTAAGTCCCCAACCACCAGTACCCTTAAAAAAAGAGCCTGCTATAAAAAGATGTACTTACACACCCATGTTCTCCAACTGAATATTTAAATTTGAGTGTTTTGAAACGTTAATTAGGAAGAGAGGAACCTACAGGTTGGGCAGAAAGAAAGAGTACAAAGTAGGGGAGAGAACAGAAGCACCTGTGCGATGCTGCTTTAGAAGAGGAATCGGCAACTGAAATTCACTAAACCTGGGCTTCAGGAAACATTCTTGTCTTCACAGCAAAAGGGGAGCAGAGACTTGTGAGAAGATGGGCTGAGCCAGTTAGGGTTAGGGTCAGGTCAGGGTTCTACTGTGCTATCAAGGGTGGAACAAGGCTTCAGTACTGGGAGGCAAATGGATTGATTAAGACCCCGCCCCCCCCTTTACTAGTTGAGGAGACCAAATTCCTCTTCATCTCCAGTCCATGGTGGGATCCCAGAGGAGAGGCAATAGTTGAGTTGTTACATTGAGTTGGCCCAAAGGTTGGTGTGGGTTTTTCAATAAGATGTTATGGAAAATATCCCATAATATGTTACTTAAATATTCAGTGGGAGAGCACAGATATACAAATACATCTATTTATAGTAGGTCTTTTTTTTTAAGGACATGGGTGGCTGGAGACAGTTCTTGTCTATAGATTATTTCCCCAGGTCAGTGCTCAAGCCACTCGTGCGCTCCTGTTTTCTGAGAGCCAGTCTGTGATGTTAATAGCAGACCCATTTATTAAACACCCAACGCTGTGCTCCAAGCACTGGGTCACTTTCCATGCAACTGCTGTAATGTAAGGACCCTCCAAAGGAAATATGTCCTCTCCAAGTTACCAAAGAACATTTTGACCAACCCAATAGATAAGACTGTCAAAGTTTGGATGGAGGAGCCACAGGGGGAAAAATCCTCTTGGTAACTGTATCATCTACCACTAATGAAAAGATATTTATACATATCCCACTGAAACTGAGAGCCTGGAAACCTTCTGGCATGGGGCAGTGGTAGAGTACATGGAAACCATAGCATGGCCAATAGCATATAATTAAACATCTGCAAATAAATGTTTGATAGTCTTGCTAGTATATTGTCCTCTTTTTTTTTTTTAGCAAACCCCAAATTGCTCTTAAAGTCTTCCATTCATCTCCCCACTCCATCTATTTTTCCCATATGACTTTAAGTCTCTAATTTACAAATTCTTCCACTATGGGGATTTTATGGCTTGGAGAGGAAATACTACAGACACCTATTCCATTTTTTTTTTTTCCAGATGAGATAGGTCCACAACTTCCTGTTGAACAGATCACCCAACTATTGGGGTAATGAACAGCTGTGTCACCAGTTACTCTGGATCTGCTCTGGACTAGTCCTGTGACCTTAAGCAAAATCAGCACATCACTTCAGCAACCTCTCTGCTCATCCCACTTAGACCTGAAGACTTGGTCATATATTTTAAAATCTTGCTATGCTGCTTTCATGGGTTGTTGAAAAATGCATGCAGATTTCTTAGCACAGTGCCTCACTCTTCCAATAAAGGCTTTCTGTTCTTATTACTGCATCACATTCCTATGACAGCAGTGATCAAGCTGAAATGGAAAGTCTAGTGCTGATGAATGTTATTGAGGAAGAGGAAGAGAAAAGCTCACATGGAATTGGACCACGAGGCAGCGATCTCAGGAAGAATTTCTGTCGTCATTTATTTTCACCCAGGAGTTAGCCAATCTCTCTATTTGTTGCAGAGATGCAGAGGTGAAAAGACACAGTGCTAGCACTCAAATGGGAGAGAATAAATGGGCAAACACGTAATCCCTATGGAAACTGACAGAGAAAAAGAGACAGATCTGCAAAGAAGTATTCCCTAAGCAGCCTCTGGAGCTGGTTGGTTGCCCATGTAGTCTCTTTGCTTTTTGAACAGCTGAGTACCATGGTCATTTGCTCTGCAGAAGAGGGAACTCTTTCTTGCTTTCAGTTCAGACATTCTAAGCCCTCAGTATCCTCAAGGACCAATCTCTATTAGGCAGGCAGTTCTTCTGGGGCCCTGAAGTTCATTTGGTGAACTCAGCTGTTTGTGAAACCCTAGGGAGTTATTCATTAACATCAGTAAGGAATGCCTGCCTAACATCTGGCTTGTGGGGGGCTGGGCCGGGTTAATTCTACTTGGAACAACACCAATATTAGTTCTGCTTGGATTAACACCAGCACTAATGATGACATAAGACTCTTACTTCATTAGCCTGATGAAGAGAAAATCTTGCATGTTCAGCCCCAGCCAAAGAATGGAGCGCAGGTCCAAGACTCAGGGGCTGAGCCTAATGAGTAAATCAAGCTAAATGGACAGAGGAAACAACCCTTGCACAGCAGAGGACTGCAGTGGTGTGCCGTAAGGGGTACCCTGGGCCCAAGCAGATGTGTTGGTAATACCCAAGTATTTTACAGGTTATGGGGACTGCAGGCATTACTGACCTGTCTCGTTTTTTAAGGATAGTTAAAACAACCAGAAAGTTCTTTGGTTTTTATATAGTCTAATAGTCAGGTGCCTATTGATAAGGGAAGAAGTGGCTCTTCTCAGGAAATGAGACCATCAGCAGCTTGGTTTGGAGTCCTCCTCTCCCTTCCTACCACCACCACTGGGCTTAAGCAAGTATATACTTATAGACACACAGTTTCTCTGTTAGCCACTCAGACTCCAAATATTTCATGCATGTGCCCCTAGCCTTGCCTGGTACCAGGGCAACGGTATAGATGAGGTCAACATCCCCACTTTCCGTGAAAATCAGATTTGAATTGGAAGAAGCAGAAAACTGAAGATACTGAGGACAGAGATGGACTAGAGCTTCAGTCAGCTGTGGGCAGAGCTGACAAAACCACTGGAGCCAGGGGAACAGAAGCTATTCAGAAGGAGAGGGATTCTCTGGCAGAGGGAATGATGCTCAGGACCCTTCAGAAGAGGGAGGCTGGGGGCCAGAGGGGCTGAGAGACCACTAGTGGGTTTTTTAAAAAGTTAAATTATTTATATTAAATTGGAGGCTAATTATTTTAGAATATTGTAGTGGTTTTGGCCATACACTGACATGAGTCAGCCATGGGTGAACATGTGTCCCCCATCCTGAACCCTCCTCCCACCTCCCTCCCCATCCCATCCCTCAGGGTCATCCCAGTGCACCGGCCCAGAGCGCCCTGTCTCATGCATCGAACCTGGACTGGCGATCTATTTCACATATGATAATATGCATGTTTCAATGCTATTCTGTCAAATTATCCCACCCTTGCCTTCTCCCACAGAGTCCAAAAGTCTGTTCTTTATCTCTGTGTCTCTTTTGCTGTCTCACATATGGGGTCATTGTTACCATCTTTCTAAATCCCATGTATATGCATAATACACTGTATTGGTATTTTTTCTTTTTGACTTACTTCCCTCTGTATAATAGACTCCAGTGTCATCCTAGTGGGTTTTGAAATAGAACTGGAAGCATAACAAGAGTGGAGAAACAGGTAGGCATCTAACCACAGTTTGCCCATTGTATTAAGGAGTTGTCAGCATCTCTGTTTCAGTGGACACCTTTGAAAGTCTCTAACCTAGAAGAATGCCCTGAAATTCACGTTCAGGGGACAGTCAAGTCCTACCAGCCAATATGCTCCTACTCTTCTTTCTCAGGTTTAAAATATTTAGCAAGCTCATGGCTTTGTGACTTGTCTTCAGATTCCTTGTAACTCCCTTGTGTCTCCCAACCTGGAAATGACAAGTCTTGGGAGCAGCGACTGTGTTTCTGCTCTCATTCTGATCCAGACATAACCAGGACACCCAGCCATGGTGGTCAGTCCGAGAAGAGTCTTGGATGGGGAGGTCCTGGGAAGGAACCAGGGGACCCCTTGGAGACAAACCCCTCCTTGGGGTTCAGTTTGACTGTCTTCACCTGATACTCAGCTGATGAGGTCACCCCATCCATATTTAGCTCCAACTTAATAAAGTTTTGTTCATCTCATTGTTGAACCAACACTTCAGTCTCAACTGCATGTTTTTGCAAAGGTAATGGGGCCCCTGTTTAAGAGATGGTCTCAGTGCTCCCGATGCCTCAGAAGGCACATCCCCTTGTATTAAGTCCGTGCTGTATTCAGTGAGTCAAGTGTGTGTCACTTCCGGTCTTTAGCGGTCAGCTGGTGTCATCCGCGTAGTGAAAGGCTGTAATTTTATTCCAAAACCACGCATCTCCTTAAGGCAGGGTTTGAAGACTACAGCTTAATTCTCCAACGAACAAACAGAAAATGGTTTGCTAGTGAAACTTAATTGAGTTTATTACAATGGACAACATTAAAGTTAGAAAAAATGGTTTTTTGCTGGTTCTTCTTTCCATTGGCCTAACAAAATGGAAAGAGACAGGAGGCAAAAGCTGGTGGATTTTGTTGTGTTTCTCTCTGCACCAGAAGAGCTGAGGTCCTGAGATCTTTGCCTGGTCCCTGGGCAGCAAGGAAGCTTGGAGAGAGAGGCCAGGGGCAGCTGCAGCGTGAATTCTGGGCTCTGAGTTGTCTCGCCTGGTCTGCCCTCGGTTTGCTGACAGAGCCTGTTCACAGGAGGTTTTGAGTGCCCTGCGGCCACCCCTGGTAATGAAAGAAAACAGCTCTCAGTGGTTAGTGGGGTCTTTGTAAATGTGAAACTTAATGAAGGCATCACATGAAAGGACAGAGAGTCCAGTTTTAAATCTTTGAATTTTTTTTTGGTGCTAAGAAAATACGTTACATGAGATCTGATTCAGGAGGGAAATAGATCAGATTTCCATGTAGATTTCCCTGGAGAGAGGGAGGTTGGAAAGTTAATCAGTCATTGCTGCTGATTAAGAAGAGCGGGGTAGGGGACTTCTCTGGTGGTCCAGTGATTACGTATTCACTTGCCAATGCAGGGGACACAGGTTTGATCCCTGGTCCGGGAAGTAAGATCCCACGTGCCGCGGGGCAAGCCTGCGTATCACAACTCCTGAGCCTGTGCTCTAGAGCCCATGTGCCGCAACTGCTGAAGCCCAGCACTCTCTGCAACAAGAGAAGCCGCTGCAGTGAGAAGCCCGCACGCTGCGACTGAAGAGTAGCCCTCGCTCGACGCAACTAGAGAAAGCACTTGAGCAGCAAGGAAGACCCAGCATGGCCAAAACTTAATTTAAAAAGAAGTGCAGGGCAAGTTCTGTGTTCCTCATGTAAAGTTGGTCATCTCGGATACCAGGTTCCATGAGACACTGAAGCCAACATTGCTTTCAAAAGGGGATCTAATGTGGATTGAGTGTATATATTACACGGATTATATACATCACTTACTTTGTTCTGAAACTACATAGGGTAGACGCTGGCCCTACTTATAGAGAGAAAAGTGGAGCTCAGAGAGATAAAGTAACTAGCTTAAAGATATGCAGCTAAGTATTAGAACCAGGGCTTAATCTGTCTAAATACAATACTGGTTCCCTTTCCACTATCCATCCCAAAAAGTGTGGGGAAAGTGATGAATTTTAATAAATAATTTGGTGTTTAGGTAAGATGCATAACCACCTTTTCTGTGGTGTTCTCTGGGGAGAGAAGTTAGAAGGATCAACCTTATGGTCACTTTGATGTATCATGAAATGTGTATTCCTTCTTTTTTTTTTTTTTTAAAGAATGTTCTATTTATTTTTTTCTGTTTACAGGGAATTTAGGTCCAAGTGATTCTGATTGCATAGGTCTGAGTGTGCATCTGTATTTTTTTATTCTTGGGCACATTGAGTGGCACGTGGATGCTTACTTCCCTGCCCAGGGATTGATTGAACCCATACCCGCCGCAGTGGAAGATAGAGTCTTAACCACTGGACCGCCAGGGAAGTCCCATGTCTGTTCCTTCTTGACCTGCATCACTAAAGTAATGTATGATCTTCTGTCCCAAGAATGATCTTCCATCTGGTCAAATCCCAAGGGCAGTGGAGCACACATGGGCCTGAGAGTGGTGGCCACTCTCACGCTCTCAGTTTTTCCCTTTCTTTCTTGTCAGTCAGCTGTAGGATTCCAGGATGGAAAATAAGCCTTTGGTCTGGTCTCTTAGCCAAGGGTCTGTGATATACTATATCTCCCCTTCCTGACCCATCCTATCCTTGCCCCTACCTAAACATGGGCAACTTCCCATAGCAACACCATCCATGCAACATCAAACACCACAGCACTAAACTGAGATGTTCTTTGGACATGGATGAGGAACATCATGGAGGAGGCAATGGCAACCCACTCCAGCACTCTTGCCTGGAAAATCCCATGGACGGAGGAACCTGGTAGGCTACAGTCCATGGGGTCTCTAAGAGTCGGACATGACTTCACTTTCACTTTTCACTTTCATGCATTGGAGAAGGCAATGGCAACCCACTCCAGTGTTCTTGCCTGGAGAATTCCAGGGACAGAGGAGCCTGGTGGGCTGCCGTCTGTGGGGTTGCACAGAGTCGGACACGACTGAAGCGACTTAGCAGCAGCAGCAGAGGAACATCAAAAAAGATTAGGAAAAGAAGCAACTCATTTATCATGGATCATTTCCATTAAAACCATTGATTTCCCTGAACATGAAGGCATTAGAAGAAACATGAGGAAGATGTCTAGTTCATGCAGAACTACTGAGTTCTAGAAAAATTAAACCCTGGCTGGCTTTAATTTATGCAAGAAATTCCCTAACATCAGGAATTGAGAAGCACAATCCAGCAACAATCATTTAGACCTAGAATAAGGAGGCCTGGAGGCTAATCTTAACTCTCTCACTAACAAGTTATATACCTGGGAATGTTACTTTACTTCTGGACTTCAGGTGACACGTCTGTAAAATGGGGTTAACAGCATCAGTTTTGTTTGCCTCCCAGGGTCATTGCAAGGCTCAAATGAGATAACAGTTGTGAGAATACTTGGGGAAGCTTGAAACATCTCAGATACTGTGTGCCTTTCTTCTAAGAAGCAGACAGGAGCTTGGGATTGTTTTATGTAGACTGGTCTCAACCTTGGCTTTGGGAGGGCTTTTGCCTCTGAGTCCACCTTCTCCTCAGTAAGTCATTGGGTTTAGAGTCTGCAGACATCACCTTGTTCTTAACACACATGAGATCCCAGGTAAATATTACTTGGTTTGAACCTCAGCTTTAGCAACAGGATTCTTCTTTCTATTTAATGTAATCGTGTGAAATTGTGTATTGAGAAAGCATTTTTGAAATTACATCCCTGGTGGCTCAGATGGTAAAGAATCTGCCTGCAATGCGGGAGGATCCCTGGGTCAAGAAGATCCCCTGGAGAAGGGCATAACATCCCATTCCAGTATTCTTAGCTGAAGAATTCCATTGACAGAAGAGTCTGGCAGGCTACAGTCCATGGGGTCACAAAGAGTCAGACACAACTGAGCAACTAACACTTTCACTCTCAGATATTTTAAAAACATTTATTTATCTGGCTTGACAAAGTTACCTAGCCTAGTGGCTTTCAGATAATTTAGATTATACATACATACATACTATCTCTCCATATATATGTATGCGTATATATATATATATATATACGCATACATATATTAATATGTGTAATACACATACATATATGCATTTATACATATATGTATCAAATGTAATTTTTGTTGTACACATTTGGAATCAACTTAACTGATTTTATAGCAAGTAATGCGTCACGAGGGCTTCCTGGTGGCTCGGTGGTAAAGAATCTGCCTGCAATGTAGGAGACATGAATTAGATCCCTAGGTCAGGAATATCCCCTGGAGAAGGCAATAGCAACCCACTCCAGTATTCTTGCCTGGGAAATCCCATAGAGAGAGGAACCTGGTGAGCTACAGTCTATCGGGTCACAAAAGCTGGACACAACTTAGTGACTAACCAACGAAAACAGTGGGTTATGACTTTCAATCCCAAATCCCTGATTTAACTTCTTATGACCTTCAATCCAAAATCCCTGATTTAACCCTCGCATTAGTCCCAGTTTCCTGAACTGAGAAAGGGGCTTGTTGAAAACACCAAGCAAACTTATGCTCATAAGAGACTTCACACATTAAGCATTGGATACATTAGCAATTATATGATGTCATTTTTAAATAATAGCACACCAAAATTTATACCACTGGTAAGCAGTATAGACAAAAGTCAAGCAAAAAATTGTTGTCTCCTTTCCATGTTAGCCCAGTAGGATCATTTAATTGTTTCTTCTTTCCTCTCTTCATTCAGTCCAGTAAGAAATATCTCTAGCGTGAAATACGTCACAAGCACTGTGGTAACCCTGGGAATGGAGGATGAATACATCGTGACTGCTGTTCTTACACAGCTGGAATATCTAGAACTGTAGTGTGCAATAGTGGCCACTCACCATATGTGGCTATTTGCATCTACATTTAAATTAATTAAAATGTAATAAAATTAAAAATTCATTTCCTTAGTCACACTAGTCACATTTCAAGTATTCAACAGCCACAGGTGATTAGTGGCTACTATATTTATCAGCACAAATATGGAAACTATCCATCATCACAGAAAGTTCTAAAGCATCAGCAAAGAGCCTGGGCAGGATGGCTATCTACTCCTCAGATTTAGAGGATGAAGAGGAAAAGAACTCGTGTGAAATGGTCTTTATCTTTTAAGGGAACTTGAGAATGTCTCAAACATTTCAGAATGCCACCCGCTGATGCAGCTGAAACCTGCTTTCAGTGGGCCCTGGTCTCACATACCTGGGCAGGTGCCCCTTGCTGCCGCATCTTTGCAGCTACGCTTGGACTGGAAAATAGAATCCCGTTCACGAGGAAGCAAGATGAACATGCTTGATTCCAAACACAGACATTAGTCTGAGCTGGTTTCATTGCCTCTCCACCTCTGCCCAGCTGCTGGATATAATAAATCCCTCTCTCTGGATCCACTGAAAGGCAGACCTTTTGGGGAGCATCTTGTTTACTGGACTGAAGGTCTGGGGAGTCTCTAGCCCCAAGGGCCAACTGAGCATGGGATTATGGCCCCTTATCCATCACTGTGTTGACGGTCTGACTGGATCCTGTTTCTTGATGGTAATAGAGCCTGCCTGTTCATCTGGTGACCTTGACCTTCTGCCTGATAACTTCCAGCTCTACTTTTGAGGTTAGATTTGCTTTGGATATTTACTGGCCAGACCCCACCTTAACTTGAACAATTTCCCCTGGACAGGTGGTCCTGACAGCCCTTTGCAGCATATGTCTACCGAAGCCTAGAAGCATTTCTCTGACATACTGCTCACATATTAAGAGAGATCAGCGGATGAATGGATAAGAAAGCTGTGGTACATATACACAATGGAGTATTACTCAGCCATTAAAACGAATACATTTGAATCATTTCTAATGAGGTGGATGAAACTGGAGCCTGTTATACAGAGTGAAGCAAGCCAGAAAGAAAAACACCAACAGTTTACTAACAGACATTAGTCTGTTACTAACAGTATACTAACGCATATATATGGAATTTAGAAAGATGGTAATGATAACCCTGTATGCGAGATAGCAAAAGAGACACAGATGTATAGAACAGTCTTTTGGACTCTGTGGGAGAGGGAGAGGGTGGGATGATTTGGGAGAATGGCATTGAAACATGTATAATATCATATATGAAATGAATCGCCAGTCCAGGTTTGATGCATGATACTGGATGCTTGGGGCTGGTGCACTGGGATGACCCAGAGGGAAGGTATGGGGAGGGAGGAGGGAGGGGGGTTCAGGATGGGGAACACGTGTATACCTGTGGTGGATTCATGTTGATGTAGGGCAAAACCAATACAATATTGTAAAGTAATTAACCTCCAATTAAAATAAATAAATTTATATTAAAAAAAAAAAAGAAGAGAGAGAACCAGCACTTACAAGAATTGCCAGAGAGTGAAACGAGTCTGATCTGGACTTGACAACTTGGTGTGGATGGGATCCGCTGTATTCAATGTAATGGAAAGAGTGAGACCTTTGGAAACAGTCCTGGGTTCAAAATCAGTCATTTACTAACTGAGATCCTGAAAAGTTACCCATTCATTCCAATCATCAGGACATTTGTTCTGTAAAACAAGACATGCAAGGAGACACGCATGTTGTCTAGGATTTAATGACGTTAATGAAGGTGAAGCCTTGAGCTGGCTAAGGCTTGATGGCACTTAAGTGTAAGAGCTGTTCACCCCTGAAGGCAAGTTCCCTGGCACCAAGGAACTGATGGCCTGGGGACCAGCCAACTGTGAGTAATATGTTTATACAGTCAGTTGGTTTATTTGCAATTCTGCAATGAGCAGATCCTTCACATGGGGATGAGGAACATATATGAGAGACTGTCACACTGAGTGGTAAGTCAGAAAGAGAAAGACAAATATCCTATGAGATCATTTATATGCAGAGTCTGAAAACATGATACAGGTGAACTTATTTGCCAAACAGAAACAGACTTAGAGGACAAACTCATGGTTACCAGGAGGGAAGGGAAGGATAAAGGGATAGTTAGGGAGTTTGATATCAACATGTATACACTGCTACATTTGTTAATATAATGGATAACCAACAAGGACCTATTGTACAGCACAGGGAACTCTGGTCAATATCATGTAACAACCGAAATGGGAAAAGGATTTGAGAAAGAATGTATGTGTAAAACTGAATCACTTGGCTGTATACCTGAAACTAACAAAATATTGTTAACCAACTGTATTCCAATATAAAATAAAAGCTATAAATTAATTTAAAAATAATTGAACTTCCCCCAAGTGGAAACATGACCAGGTTGACGGATGCATTTCTGAGGTCACACTGGTCTGTTCAGCTCTTTTCTGCTCTATGACCCTCACATACATGCTCCTCTACCAGGAAGGCTTTCTCCTTCCCAGTTAGTTTTTGGCTGAGCCTCCCCAGTGAACACTCATTTCTCAGCCATCTGTAGAGCCATCCTTTATATCCTCCATAGAAAAAAATCCTTGCCGCCTGCCTGTTCTCCTCCCTAAGAGCTCATGATGTATTCATAACGCTTGTGAAAATGTGGAATCACTGTATGTGCTCATTTGCATGATTATTTGTTTAAGTTTATCTCTTGAGCTGGACTAGAATCTCCATAAGACCATGAACCCAAGATTCAAGCATAAACTTGTGCCTGACTTTGTCTCTCCTGCTTGTACAGTGTCTAGCCTCATAGCATCATCCCTGTTCTTGAGGTGTGCTAGCTGATGATAGCAAGAAGGTTGCGGTCCAGGTATACACTGTTCCTGGTTCATTAACATGATGAACTCTGAGAATAGATACAAAACACTGAGAAGATCTGAGCTGGGGTTGGAGGTTGAATGGAGGTAACCTTGGTTATTTAACTTATATGCAGAGTACATCATGTGAGATGCCAGGCTGGATAAAGCACAAGCTGGAATCAAGATTGCCAGGAGAAATATGGATAACCTCAGATATGCAGGTGACACCTCCCTTATGGCAGAAAGTGAAGAGGAACTAAAGAGCCTCTTGATAAAAGTGAAAGAGGAGAGTGAAAAAGTTGGCTTAAAACTTAACATTCAAAAAACTAAGATCATGGCATCCAGTCCCATCACTTCATGGCAAATAGATGGGGAAATAATGGAAACAGTGACAGACTTTATTTTCTTGGGCTCCAAAATCACTGCAGATGGTGACTGCAGCCATGAAGTTAAAAGATGCTTGCTCCTTGGAAGAAAAGCTATGACAAACCTAGACAGCATATTAAAAACAAAGACATTACTTTGCTGACAAAGGTCTGTCTAGTCAAAGCTATGGTTTTTCCAGTAGTCATGTATGGATGTGAGAGTTGGACCATAAAGAAAGCTGAGTGCCAAAGACCTGATGGTTTTGAACTGCGGTGTTGGAGAAGACTCTTGAGAATCTCTTGGACAACAAGGAGATCAAAACAGTGAATCCTGAAGGAAATCAGTCCTGAATATTCATTGGAAGGACTGATGCTGAAGCTGCAGCTCCAATACTTTGGCTACCTGATGCGAAGAACTGACTCAGTGAAAAAGACCCTGATGCTGGGGAAGATTGAAGGTGGGAGGAGAAGGGGACGACAGAGGATGAGATGGCATCACCAACTCAATGGACATGAGTTTGAGCAAGCTCCGGGAGTTGATGATGGACAAGGAAGCCTGGCGTGCTACAGTCCATGGGGTTGCAAAGAGTTGGAAATGACTGAGTGACTGAACTGAACTGAGGCTTTGGTAGGCAAATCTGGAGAAAGATAGTATGGAATATAAAATTAATGTGTAAAATTAATGAACTAAGAGGGCATTGACAATCTCCATTAGAAATTAAGAGGAGCAGTATAATTACGCATCAGGGAGATGGTGGTGGGACTGGCTTGCTAAGGGACCTGTCAAGTTTGCCTGCATTTATTAGTGAGGAAGTATATTTCCCTGGCCATGTCCTCTTGGACTTGTGAATAAGCCTGTGTCTGGCTCAATAAATATTTGCTGAATAAATGGTAGAGTTCAGATAGCTTTGAATTAAACTAAAAAATAACTATTAAAAAAGCACAGGATACTAAGTGTGTTCTATTTTACATGATTTGGTATTACTTTGTGCTACCAGCTGGCTTTTTGAGGAAGGCTGGATTAGAGGCTCTCTGAAGTCATTTCCAATCAAGAATCTGTGGCTCTTCCAGCAACATCTTACCTTCATTAGGAAAACTGCTTCGGTGAGAAGGGGATGCTGAGTTCCAATTGAGGAAGTCAGGACACATGCCTTTTCTGTTAAATAGAGGAACTGATGAGCTTTCTTCCAAGAGGAAGTTTACGCTCCATTTGGTTATAACTCTGAATCCATTACTCCCAGGGTATTCTGAAGGATGAAGACTGATTCCTCTGGGAGTTGAGGAAAGGTGTAAGTGGAAGTGATAGGGGTGGCTCCTAAGATAAACTGATTAATTTCTCTCTCAAGAGCCATTGATTTGGTGTTTTTGTGTCTGGAAGTGCCTCTACAAGCAGAGTGATGAACGTGTTGGCACTTTCTATTCTTCACTGTCTGCTGTCCATCAAGGCTCCATTTGGGGCCCAAGGAAGCAAAGTTTCCTCTCATCCTTCATGATCCAGCTCAATTCTCTAACCTTCCTTCCATGATGGCTCACCCAACAACTCTCAAATTAGGTATCCTCTCTTTCCTCTGACATCTTAGCATTTGTTATACCTCTTGTTCTTTCACAGGATCTTTTTAAAAAATGTTTATTTTTGGCTGCACTGGGTCTTCACTGATGCGTGTGGGCTTTCCCTAGTTGCAGTGAGAGGGGGCTACTCTGAGGTTGCAGTACATGCGTTTCTCATTGGGGTGGCTGCTCTTGTTGCGGAGCTCAGACTCCAGAGCACAGGCTCAGTAGTTGTGGCCCATGGGCTTAGTTGATCTGCAGCATGTGGGATCTTCTTGGACCAGGGATGGAACCCGTAGGGAAGTCCCTTCCACTGAATCTTAATCACATACAACCATGTTGCAGCTCTTATCTGGGTGAAGTATACTATCCCTTGAGGTTGCCACAGTAGTCTGAAAAGTGTTCCCGGAAGACATCCCCATCCTATTCCCTGGAATGTGTGAATGTGTCAACTTACATGGCTAAAAGGACTTTGCAGGTGTGTTCAGAATTTTGAGATGGTGAGATTACCCTGGATTATCTGTGTGGGCCCAGTGTAATCACTAGAGTCTTTCTAAGAGGTGGGGTCAGAGGGTAAATTCGGGAGAGAAGATGTAACAAGAGAAACAGGGCTTGGCATGATGAGCATTAAAGATGAAGGGAAGACCCACAAGCCAAAGGACACAGGTGGCCTCTAGGCTCTGGAGAGGGTAAGAAAATGGATATTCCAGAAACTTCAGAAGGAACACAGCTCTACTGGCACCTTAATTTAGCACATAAGATCTATTTTGGACTTGGAACCTCCTGAAGTGTGAGACAAAAAAAAAAAAAAAGTGTGTTGGGTTAAGCCTTGACATTGGTGGCGATTTGCTCGGGCAGCACGTGGAAACAAATGCAGACTGGCCCAGCAAACACTTGTCTGTCCTGATTAAGGCCTTGTGGGACATTCTGCAGGCTGATAGAAGTTTGAACCTATTTGGAAAACAATGAAATGGCCATGAAATTTTTATGTAATCTGTTAGGAAAGTGTGGTTGTATTGTAGAGAGCCTGAGAGGCTGGCTAAGAATGCCACCCCAGCCTGCTCTGAAACTTACAGTTGTTGGGTCTTAGCTGTCCTCTTAGCCTGAGAGGCACTTTGCTGGGTGATTTGGAGCAGTTGACAAAGAGACTCTGTGTCGCCGCCAGTAATCTGGGATGAGGAGAGAGTTTGTAATTTAGCTGAGAGTGGGCAAAGCCGCTGCCACTGACATCATGGAGCTTGTCCCAGGCAGAGGACCAGCCTCTCCTTTCCTGCTGGACTCTCTCCAGGCCTCCGGTGGAGGCAATGCAGTGATCCCCGTGGACCTCAAAAGGCAAACTGCAGAAATGGCGAAGGAATCCAGCTCTGTCTGGCTCCTGGTTGAGATGGTGGTAGTTAAGCAGATTTCCTCCAAGCCAAGGAAGCACAAGTCTGCCAGGGAAATCAAATTAAAACAAGGAAGGTGGAGAAATGATCTTCATTAAAAGCATACCTGCCACACTATTTCTCCAAGCCAATTTGGCCCAGAACTTTGCCTCGACTGCTTTTAATAGGTGTGAACTGATGTTTTATTTAACTGTCCACCTTCTCCAGGCTCCTGATGCTGCCTAGAAAAATAAAGGTTTTAAAATTTATTTCTGAGTTAGCTGGCCATGAGTCCAGGCTTTTCCCAGGGCTACAGCCTCAGGAAAACATTAGAAAGAACACTCGTTTTTTCAGAATTAGGTATTTCATTCAAAAAACTACTGAGCTCCTATGAATCACATTGGGAAATGTCTGAACTCTGTCTATTTTTTGGAGAGAGTGCTATTTTTGTTTTTGCAGTATTTTGATTTTTTTCCCCGCAGTGGCTATTTATCACTTAAATGTTCTTACTTTTTTGAATGTTCTTACTTATAATTTGCATAATTTACATTTTTCTATAAGATTTTTCATCCATTTTTATATTTTTTAAAAAATTTATTGAGATATAACTGACTTATAATGCTCATTTCAGGTGTATCACATAGTGACTCAATGTTTCTATACATTATAAAATTATTAGTATGTCAAGTCTAATTACCATCCGTTACCATACAAAGTCATTATAACATTACTCACTATATTGTCTTTGCTATATATTACGTACCATTATTTATTTATTTTATAGCTGTATTTTATCCATTTTTCAATTTTACTAGTGTAGTATCAAATGAAGGCTTTTTAAAAGTCTTCCAACGTCCATTAAATCTGTAAATATATACCCTTTATCTTGTCTAGTAGTGTAATTGTAAACTTGTGTTTTACTTTTTATTTCCTGATAAGTTAGTTCAGCTGTTTCGCTGCTCCATTTTACAAAACCCCAATTCACTGACTTTTAGAGTTTATCATTATTTTTAAAAGTTACTACAGAATATTTAGCAGATTCCCCTGTGTTATACATCAGGTTCTTGTTGGTTATCTGTTTTGACTTTAGGTTTAATTCACCAGAATTTATTTCCTATGTTTACTTAGATTTTCTTACTTACACTTCCAACTTTGGGTGCTAAATATTAATTATTTATATCCATTTTATTTAGAAATGATGCCATTTAAGGCTATGAATTTTGAACATTACTAGCGTGAGAGATGAGTGCAACTGTGCAGTAGTTTGAGTATTCTTTCGCATTAGGTTTCTTTGGGATTGGAATAAAAACTGACCTTTTTCAGTCCTGTGGCCACGGCTGAGTTTTCCAAAGTTGCTGGCATATTGAGTGCAGCACTTTCACAGCATCATCTTTCAGGATTTGAAATAGCTCAACTGGAATTCCATTACCTGCACTAGCTTTGTTCGTAGTAAAGTAATCCTCAAAATTCTCCAAGCCAGGCTTCTGCAATACATGAACCGTGAACTTCCAGATGTTCAAGCTGGATTTAGAAAAGTCAGAGGAACCAGAGATCAAATTGCTAACATCCACTGGATCATCAAAAAAGCAAGAGAGTTCCAGAAAAACATCTACTTCTGCTTTCTTGACTATGCCAAAGCCTTTGACTGTGTGGATCACAAGAAACTGGAAAATTCTGAAAGAGATGGGAATACCAGACCACCTGACCTGCCTCTTGAGAAACCTATATGCAGGTCAGGAAGCAACAGTTAGAACTGGACATGGAACAACAGACTGGTTCCAAATAGGAAAAGGAGTACATCAAGGCTGTATATTGTCACCCTGCTTATTTAACTTCTATGCAGAGTACATCATGAGAAACGCTGGGCGGGATGAAGCACAAGCTGGAATCAAGATTGCCAGGAGAAATATCAATAACCTCAGATATACAGATGACACCACCCTTATGGCAGAAAGTGAAGAGGAACTAAAAAGCCTCTTGATAAAAGTGAAAGAGGAGAGTGAAAAAGTTGGCTTAAAGCTCAACATTCAGAAAACAAAGATCATGGCATCTGGTCCCATCACTTCATGGGAAATAGATGGGGAAAAAGTGGAAACAGTGTCAGACTTTATTTTGGGGGGCTCCAAAATCACTGCAGATGGTGACTGCAGCCATGAAATTAAAAGACGCTTACTTCTTGGAAGAAAAGTTATGACCAACCTAGATAGCATATTGAAAAGCAGAGACATTACTTTGCCAACAAAGGTCCATCTAGTCAAGGCTATGGTTTTTCCAGTAGTCATGTATGGATGTGAGAGTTGGACTGTGAAGAAAGCTGAACACCGAGAAATTGATGCTTTTGAACTGTGGTGTTGGAGAAGACTCTTGAGAGTCCCTTGGACTGCAAGGAGATCCAACCAGTCCATTCTGAAGAAGATCAGCCCTGGGATTTCTTTGGAAGGAATGATGCTAAAGCTGAAACTCCAGTACTTTGGCCACCCCATGCAAAGAGTTGACTCATCGGAAAAGACTCTGATGCTGGGAGGGGTTGCGGGCAGGGGGAGAAGGGGATGACAGAGGATGAGATGGCTGGATGGCATCACTGACTCGATGGACGTGAGTCTGAGTGACCTCCAGGAGTTGGTGATGGACAGGGAGGCCTGGTGTGCTGCAATTTATGGGGTTGCAAAGAGTCAGACACGACTGAGCAACTGAACTGAACTGAAGGCTATGAATGTTCCTCTGAGTACAATTTTGTTCACATTCACTAATTTCAAATGTGAAGCTTCCTTTATTGTTATTTAATGCGTAAGATTTTGACTTTCTCTTTGACCTGAGGTTTTTGTCAGTGTTTAAAATATTTCAGTTTTTGAATTATTTGTCCTGTTATTCATTGATATCTCTTGTTGCATGTGGTAAAAAAAAGTGTCTGGTTATCTTTGAAACTTATTTCAATTTTTTCACGTGTTATATAATCAACTTTTTAAAGCAATGTAGCATTTACATGTAAAAGGTATTAATAAGTATATTTTTATTTATGAAATTTGAAGCTTGATATACAGAGTTTAAAATCATATAGTATACACCATTTACTTTTGTTTTGAGATAATTTTCTCATTTCCGTGTGGTCTGTGCTTGCTTGTGTATCTTTTGCTATACGCTTATGTTCCTTGCGTGTCAGTTTTTTGTGACCTGCACTTTGTGTCTCCTGATTGTGAATATTTGATGTGTTTATAATTATCACTTAGTGAAACTGAGAAAGCAAATAATATTGGTAGATATTATTTTCTACTAAAGATGCAGAAATTAGATCATTTACACTTTGCTGTCTGGATTTTGTTCTATCTTTGTATGGCTCTTTTAGTGAAAAAATTATTACGACTCTAAGTTATTAAATTATATCTCATTTGTTATTTTCTATATTACATACCTTGACCTTGAAGAATTAGATATCTACAATCTTTTCCTTCAACATAATTAGCAAAATTACCTGAGCCCAACTTTGTGTTTATACACATTAAACTCAGTTCAGTTCAGTTCAGTCACTCAGTCGTGTCTGACTCTTTGTGACCCCGTGAATCGCAGCATGCCAGGCCTCCCTGTCCATCACCAACTCCCGGATCCATGTCCACCGAATCAGTGATGCCATCCAGCCATCTCATCCTCGGTCGTTCCCTTCTCCTCCTGCCCCCAGTCCCTCCCAGCATCAAAGTCTTTTCCAATGAGTCAACTCTTCGCATGGGGTGGCCAAAGTACTGGAGTTTCAGCTTCAGCATCAGTCCTTCCAAAGAACACCCAGGGCTGATCTCCTTCAGAATATTCTTCTTTGGGAGGTTTGTGTTTGCTTGCTTGTATTGTTTGTTTTCTGATTCATTATTTTTTTTAATTATTCATTTATATTAATTGGAGGATAATTACAATATTGTGATGGCTGCCACACATCAGAGAAACCTTTTCTGGGCTTGCAACTTATCCAGCTGAAGTGAGTTCTTCTTGTTTCTATTTTCAGTTTACTTGTATACCATTTTAATCTCCCCTTTCAATTTGATCTGGAGCCTGGATGATGGATTGAAATGATTAGTTCAGTTGTTCAGTAGTCAGTGGTGCTGGAGCTATAGCCAACAGCAGCTGAAGAATTTGGTGCAAACTCAGTCTCTCTGCAGTGATGGAAACAACACTACCAGGGCTGTGTCTGCTTCAAACCATTTTCTTCACATTAGGGAGAGTTTGCCTTTGCTGCAGTCAGCCTCTGTCACCATTAGGAAGTCACGTTAGACAGAAAAAATTGCAGCATGACTATGCAAACTTCTATCCCCACTGTTGGGCTTACAGGGTGTGTCTGACCTCAGCCAGGAAAGAAACAACCAAAGCACGTTGTCCGCTTTTTTGCTTATGGCTAATTCACATACTCAATCTTCATTTTCGTAAATCGAGGATCAGAGTCTTTAGAAAATTATTATACAGAATTTCTTGACAAAAAAAAAAATCACAACTAGCTGTTGAACAACTATGGATAGGAAGACACTGGAACCCACCAAAGAAAGATAAACTCCTCATCCCAAGACAAAGGAGAAGCCAGAGCGGAATGGTATGGGGGGAAACCTATGCTAAAGTAAAATCCTGTGCCTGCCGGGTGGGCGACTCACAAACTGTAGAACAATACTAATACCAAAGAGGTTCTCACACTGTTGTGAAGGTTCTAGGCCCCACATCAGAATTTCTTAATCTTCCCATGACCCTTCATAGATCTCTTAGGAACTAAAGATGGGTCGGCTGCCTTTGATGACTCATTTCAATTTGGATCAGATTGTCTCTGACACATATTTCTCAGGGCTGAATGATATAAAGTGGATCATTCTCTCCGTTCGGATTAATAAAGTAGTTTTCTCTTCTGCTTCTTTTGGGTTCTTTTTGGCAGTGTTTAGGAGGGGAGTTTTGTAAAGTTTCACTTACATTACCATCCTTCCCCAAAATTCTCCATGGCACTCTGCTGTTACTTTGCTAAGCAGCTAGTAACACAGTAATCTCTAGTGCCTTCTCTTTCCTTAGCTAATCTTATGCCTTTTCCTTTTCCTAGAATAACAACCACCTCTGTTCTGTCTGAGTTTTATATATTAAGCGAAGACCTGAAAGAGTCTCTCTCACTACGTGAAATCTTTCTTGAACATCACACCCTGCGGTAATCTTTCCCAGTTTACATAATCCTCAACATTTTACATTATTACTGGGTGTAACATTTGGTACTTGGAACATAAAAAGATACACTATTTTTCTGTGTATGTTATACTCCGTCTTCTCTCCAGCTATATTTTAGTTGCCCAATGTGAGGCATTACACACGATAGGTTGCCATACATTTTTGATGCTTATAAAAAATAGCTTTTAAGCAGCAAGAAGAAAAACTAGGTCTTTATAGATCCCTCCCCAATAATGACCCCTGCCCAACCCCTTCCTAGTCTGACCACCTGGCTTAGTTTAGAGTCCACAAAATAGTGTTCATTACTTTAAAGTTTATTTGGTTTTAAATTTTTCTCTGAAATCTCAATTTGAAGGGTCATCAGTAGGTCAACTGTTTAAATATCTCTACCAGCAATGTAAACAGTGAATCAAATTACCTATTCACACAGGAGCGCTTTAATCCCTCCTACCTACCCCCTCCCTTTTTATTGTTCTCACTATTTTATCCCTGTGGCAAGAAAAGTTAAATGAAACTGAAAAAAGAATTGCAGATGATTAGGGCAGATAAACAGAGCTCAGGGAACTATCTTCCTAAGCCCAATCAAGTCTTTAAAACAGATCAATTTTGTTTCCCACAGACGGCCCGGCACCTGAGATATGGGTGATTTTAAAAACTAATTTGTTTGGGCTTTCTGGCTGAGCTTTAGCTTTCTAATGCCAAACACAGGAGCAGAGAAGAATGAGGAAGAAGCAAGTTGTTAGAGAATTAATATTTTCTTAATTTCCTATGCCTCCTTCGAAGATCTTTCAGTAAATCATTTCCAAGAGGTCTTGGACATGGCAGCCTTGTAAAGGGAGGTGATGATTTAGAACGGAAATAGGGAATGAAGCTGGTAGATCCAAATCCTATATTTTATGTGCAACACACACATGTGCAAACTCACACCACACTGTAAAGCAACTTCTTATTGACCACGCACGAGCCCGTAGGTCGGGATCAGTCCATGAGACTGTGGCTGCCTTTGGGCTCCCCTTGGTGGCATTCAGGCACTTGCCATTCTACCTGCACAGAAAATCTTTAGGAATTTGGATTCTGTCCCTTTTACCTCTGTCCCTGCCAAAGACTTGCATTAGGGCCCACCACTCTTTCAAAAGCAGTGTGCCCATTGTTTTGCATGCTGTCTTTTTTCAGATGAGGGAGGGGTAAAGAGAATGAGACCAGGATCTGCCAGTGGTCACAGGTGCTGGTAAGGCCTGGAGCTGATGACAGGGAAACCAGCAGAGACTCTCAAAGCCTTATTGACAAACTGTGTATGAAAAAACTCCAGCTCGGTATCAACACTTCAACACTTTCATATTGCCTAGATGTCAGGCACTATGCTGGATTCCCTCTGGAGAAGGAAATGGCAACTCACTCCTGTGTTCTTGCCTGGAGGATCCCATGGACAAAGGAGCCTGGTGGGCTACAGTCCATGGTGTCCAAACAGTTGGACACGACTGGGCGACTAAAGAGTAACAACATGCTGGATCCTTCAGGCACTCACATAGGATGGAGGAGAGAGGATATACATAGATAACTAAAGTATGCAGGTCAGGTCAGTTCAGTTCAGTTCAGTTCTCTGCAACCCCATGGACCAGGCTTCTCTGTCCATCACCAACTCCTGGAGCTTGCTCAACCTCATGTCCATCAAGTTGGTGATGCCATCCAACCATCCTGTACTCTGTCATCCCCTTCTCCTCCTTCCTTCAATCTTTCCCAGCATCAGGGTCTTCTCAATGAGTCAGTTCTTCTCATCAGGTGGCCAAAATATTGGAGCTGCAGCTTCAGCACCAGTCCTTCCAATGAACACCCAGGACTGATTTCCTTCAGGATTGACTGCTTTGATCTCCTTGCAGTCCAAGGGACTCTCAAGAGTCTTCTCCAACACTACAGTTCAGAAGCATGCAGGTAGCATGGATCGATACAAAGTAAGGGCTCATCGAAGTTATGTTTACATGTGTAAAATTATGTTTAGGGTGAGAAAATTCACAAAACAAATAGAAAAAAAAAATAAAACCCCAGTGATAAAGTAAGATGCCCCATCCAGCTGGAGAATGTCACTGTCCTTCTTGATCAAGGGCTAAGTTTCTGACTTAGCATCCTTGGCAGCCCCACACATGGAGAAGCTCATGATTAGGGGACTCTGGTGAGATGATGAGGAAAGAAGGATCTTCCAGGTCACTGACTTTATGAGACTATAGGGGAGGGGAAGCTGATTATGGCTATTTTGTTGTCATCCTTCTACTTTCCAAGGAGAAACTTGAATCAAATATCCCAGCAGGTCATAGGTCAGCAAGTCCAATGGGGCTATTGGTCATGTGTTAGAAGTAAGGAAGACGTCAGATTTCAGCAATTTAGAGCTATAAAGTGTGGCCTCTGCTAATTCCACAAAGGCAGATTGAGCAGGCCAGGGCACAACCAGGATCTCTTGAACAACAGTATCTAGGTTACATGATGTGCCCAAATGTGCTGGAGCCTAGAACTCTCTCAAGGCTTGGGATGAGGTTAGAGGTGCTAACGTATAGCATTCCCATCTCAATGGTTTGATGCTATTCTTACTTATCAGTTCTACTCTCTGTTGCCCACCCCATCATTAATACTCACAATCTATTGCTTTCTCTCTTTTTCCTTTTGCTCCTGATTTTTCCATTTGCTTGTTGTTGTTCAGTCTCTAAGTTGTACCTGACTCTTTGCGACTTCATGGACTGCAGCATGCCAGGCTACCCTGTCCTTCACTACCTCCTGGAGCTTGCTCAGACTCATGTCCATTGAGTCAGTGATGCCTTCCAACCATCTCATCCTCTGTTATCCTCTTCTCCTCCATTTGCTTAGAGAAAGAATTCTCAGGTATGATTTCCAGGCCAGCACTATCACCTGGGACCTTCTTGAAATGCAAATCATCTGGTCCCATTTTAAACCTCCTGAACAAGAAATTCCAGGGCTGGGTCTCAGCAATCTGTGTTTCAACAAGTGACTCTGATGTCTGCTAAAGTTTGACAACCACTGGCTGGGCATCGGTGTTCTAGTCAGTAGCAGATGGTAGCACTCAGGAAAGGAGATGACAATGAATATGCATCAGTAGTCTGTCTGCAGCGCCCTGTGGGAGATGCTGCTAGTAGCCTTATAAATACTTGTCCTAATTTTCTCTCTCAAAGGAAGATTGATTTTTAGCCAGACACGTTGTGCCTTGACTAACAAATGTTTCCTGGCCTCCCTTGCAGCTAAGCATGACCATGTAAGTTTTGACCAAGTGACTGCAAGTAAAGAGGTCATGTGGAAGAGGGTTTGCTTTCCTGATTCTCTTTGTCCATCTTGCTACTTTGAAATAAATGTGATGCCTGGAATGATTACAACTCTCTTGAGCCAAGTGGACAAAGACTACATCCTGGGTTTTATAGAAAGAGCTTAATTTCATCCAGACAATTTAGAACTACTGTTTGAGTCTTGGACTTAGCTTCTTTCAACTACTCTTATGTGAGAGGCAAATAAACCTTACTTAAATTACTCTTTTCTGGGTCCCTGTTACTTATGGGCAAGCTTAATCCTAAATAATGTCATACTTACTGAGTCTGTGAAACAAGGCCCTTTCTTGTACTTCCACTTCCTTGATCCTTAAGAAAAGGAGGTGATTTCATATTATGCTGCTAGTTGCCCCACAGGAATTCAGAGCATTTGGCAGAAAATTGCTTAATTTATCCACAGAGTTTAGGTTTAGCTTATTGACTGTTAAATGAAGCAGTGTGTAAAAGGTAAAAATAATTTTCTCATGGGTTACTTTTCATTCTGCAATGCAGTACAAGCTGCTTTAACAACTAAGGGAATATTTAGCCTCTCACCAAAGGATGAGGACTGTTCTCTCTGTTTTGCAGATGAATCAAGTCTAAGGAAAGGAAGTCACAATTTAGATCATGTAATTGTACTATGAGCTGCTTGAGGGTAAAGATTGCGTCTTTTAACCTGCATGCCTGGAAAAACTGCTTGGGATACAGTAAGTCTTCGATAAATTTTATTGAATGAGTTAATCAAATTAGAAAAAATGGGGACCAAATTCAGCCTCCTTGCCCATTGTCCTGTTTACGGAGATAAATCCAGTGGAGATGAATTCTGGGTTTTCAGTGATCTGAAATGTGCTTTAGCCTGAATTTAATTTTAATTGGAATACTGGGGAAGGGGAAAAAGTGATAATAGGAAATGCTGAATTTCCAAGATGGAAAGCATGGCAATTTTCTTCTTATGACAGCTGAAGGTCTCTTTACAGCCTTTGTTTTTCCTGTAGTAAGCTCTAATAACAGACAATTCAAGAAAATTTGGTCTAAATTTTATCTAGTCAACCAGATTCTACTCTTTGACTATTTGTTGTGGACTATGTCAAGAAGAGGAAGCATTTTGATGTTATTAATCTCATCATTAACCCCCAGTCTTCCCCACTGTGGACTCCAACACTAGCTTGTTCAACTCAGCACCTCTTCATTTCTAGACTCTGTCATTGACATGACACCTCACCAAGCCTGTGAGTTGAGTCTTTGGTTCTAATTAATGATCTAGTTGAGTGGTATCTGGTTGTAAATGCTAGCTTTGTTACCCTCTAGCTGTGTGTTGGGTGGGGTACTTAATCTCCCTGGATCTCATTCTCCCCCTATGTAATGTATGAATGATGACACCACATTCACATGGTTGAAATAAATTTAAAATGAAGAGCATTTTGAATTACTCCTTGAGGAAGTTTTCATTTTCCTTAATGCCAGTAAACCCAGAGACTCCAAGTTTGACGAAATTTGTGACCCTGGAGCTCCCTTCTCCTTGAGGATTTCACCTTTCTACTCCCACCACCGCTGCTCACTGTTAATTAACATTTAACCCTAAACTGATAGCTTGAGTTATTTTTAACAAACCAAAGAGAGAGGGGGAGAGATAAGGTAAGGGGAAAATTTTTTTTAAAAATGAGGAAAATAAGCATGAAGGGTAAGATGCAATTAGCTTATATGGGTGCAGCTCATTCATCTGTAACACATGCCCATGCTTGTTCTGTGTCCACTAGATGCCAGGCACTATATAGCTCATGGCTGTTGAACCACGTGGATGTGTGTGTCTTTGATCTTATAGAACTTACAGTCTGAGCATCTCCTTACCTCATTTCCAGCCTATCCTTTGTGTGAGGAATCATCTTTCTCTGATCTTCTAGAAACACAGTAAAAGTGGAGACTTGAGAGAATGAATCAGGGTAAGGTAATTTTCCTTTCTGGGTAGTTCAAGACTAGTTCCAGTTTCCTTTCTAAACCCACCTCTTGCCACTCAGGAAGTTGTCTACTCACTTCAGGTAGAGATCTCGCTTGCCCTCAGTCAAAAGGTTATGGGTCCTTCTCATATTTGACAGTTGTCATTTCAGAACACAGCCAAAAAGAGAACCACAGGGCACTCTTATTAATAATCATGTCCTGAGCTTATCATGTAACCTGTATCATGGACTTCAGTTCTGTTGCTCGTAAGAACATGGGATGCAAAGAACTTTTCTTTGGAGCCCTGGTTTTCTACTCTCTAGCATTACATGTCATTATTTCTCTGCTTGAATTTTCTATTTTAGCCTAACTGGTCTACTTATTATCCCTAAATCAAGCTGTGATTTTATTACCCTCTTGAAATTTTATTTCATTTTTTGTTCATTTATTTAAGTCTTTCCTTTTCCTTCAAGATTAGTTCAGTTTCTACTCCCTCCAGGAAGACTTCCTGAACTACCTCAGTCCATTAAGGCCTTCTCCTCCTCAGTATTTATTATCACATCACCTGGTCAGTATTTGTTCTGTGGCATGCTGCTGCTTACCTGTTATGGCCAAGTCTTATTTTTCTGATTTGATTGTATTCTCTCTGAAGGCAGATGGAGATTATGGGTCATAAGTATAACATATGCCCAGTAAAATCCATAGATGCTGAAAAAAAATTCTTGATGAAATCTCACACTCTATTAAGAGTGTAGTGTATGGAATTTTGTTTTTTAAGTTTTAAAAATTATTTTCTAAACAACTCAAAATGTGGCAATATTAGGGTCAGTGGACATTTTTTCTGCTATTAAAAAGTAGGAGTTGTAAATCTACTATATAAAATTAAAAATAAAATCTTTAGCTGAAAGAAAAAAGGAGTAGCAAGATTCTGTTTCCAGGAAGGATGAGTAGCCCCTATTGGGCCAACCATTTCATGGGTAAGAATCATTAATTCTGGACAGAATATAAAAAATGGCTACCCAAAGACATTTATGTTTTTCCTACCCAAGCCAGGAACTAGCATGGAGGTCTACACTTGACAGAAGGTGAATTGGATGAATATTTTTTTTTTAAGGTTTGTTGGCTGAGAGTAGACCTTAGTTTGTCCTCATGTAACTAAAATTCTGATAGACCCGTGCAGTTTTGCAGACTGAAGAACCATAGGAATGAGCACAGCAGCCAGAAAGTGAGAAGGCATGCCTTAGAAAATAGATATACAGAGAGCAAGAATCACAGATTCTGTACATAAACATCCCACATATCTGGTTTGTATCTGCACCACACACGTACAGGACAGATTCCAAGCGTCAAGTAGGTCTAAAGAGCTAAATGGAGATAGCAGCTGGTGTCCATTACAGAGAAGCAGAGTTTGGTGACTGAGGCCTGAAAATTCAGACTGTTAGCACACATGCACAATATGAACATTCTTTGGGGGAATAGGAATACAAAACACCTTCAGTCCCTATAATTATCTTTTACAATGTCCGGGATGCAATCTAGAATTACTAAACATGTTCCGTAAGGAAACACGAGCTATACTCAAAAGGAAAGGCAATCGACAGAGGCCATATAACGGCTAGCCTTAAATGAGGAGGCTGAGAAGGCTTTAATGGGCTGGGGGCAGGGTGTCCAGTGGTTGGGATGACCATGGCAGGTTGTATCAGAGCTGGAGGTAGAAACCCAGCAAGAGCAGGGACGTAGGAGGAAGGAAGGAGAAAGCAAGCACCTACAGAGATGCTGGACTGCAACACAGGGAGGGAGCACGAGCTTTGTTTAAGCCTTCTCATCATCATGAGGTATTAGAATCCTCGCATTTGTGTATTATGAATTCTATCCTCCATTCCTATAATGACAGACCTGTCAGCTTCTGTGGGTGTTGGCAGGCACGCATAAGAAGGAGAGGAGATCTTTCATCAAGAGGGCACACCCCTGGGAGGCCTACACGCACTTCCCCACACAAAACACACTTCTCCCATCCGCCCACTTTCTTCCCTTCTACACCTTGTCTACCACGCCTTTCTCCTGCCCCACGGCTCGCCTCTACCACCCTGAATGAATGCTTCTTTCAGCAATGGGATTTTTCCAGCTGGTTGACTTGATGAAAGCTTTATGAGTTGACATTGTGAGAAAAAAGAACAAAGTCAGTGTGTGTGTGTGTGTCTGTGTGTGTGTGTGTCTGTGTGTGTGTGTATGTGAATGTTTGTAGGGGCAGAGGTTGCAGCAGCTACAAAGAGTTGCTGAAAACTTTATTACAAGCTAAGAGACATTAGAAGCAATAAATCACTCATGTGTCTGCCACAAGGGAGCAGAAAACAGGTCTGGCTTTCAGGTAGAATTGGACACACACACAACTCCTCTGCTAACAGTCAGGGGCCCTGTTCCCCCTAGAGGAGATCTGCACACGGTCACAGACCTTTTCCTTTTTCTGTTTCTCTCTCTTTTCTTAACCCAAAGAATAAATAAAATCAGTTGAAAGCGTAGAATGAAAGAAAAAGCCCTTAGCCACCCAGGAGGTGAGGTGTTTAGTTTCTCCCTGTCTGTTAAGGGCAAGTGAAGAAATTAGGCATTGGAAGCCAAGTTTTTGGATCAGATGTGTGTTTCTCAGTTTGTTTGCATGTTTCTTGTTCTGGGGTCTTAATTTTTATCTTAATGGGGAAGGTGAACATGCTTTGCCCTTACATTATTGCACGTTCTTTCCAAAGAACATCAGGCTTCCTCATGACCTTCACCCAAACCTTGGAATTGTCTGTAGCAGTGAGAGTACCACATGCTTTTTTTTTTTTAAACCCTACTCACCCTCTCACTCCTTGAAGACAGTTGCATCTCTTTACTCCAGTATTCTGGAGAGATCAACCCCAAGAAAGATTTTTGTAGCTTACCACAAACGACCATCAGTTATGTTCAATGTTCCTTGGCACCTCATTCTCCAAGACACTTCTAAAGCTCCTGGGCATTTCTTGACACTCACATTGCCATCCCACAAGGCTCTGGACATTAACTAATCCACCTGTTTAATTAAACAAAGAGGCCATTAGCCTGAGATGCCTTTCATGTCTTTAGAAACCCAGTAAGCTAATCAAAACTTAGCCTGAAATGTCTCAAGGTTAAGAACTCAAAGCCCAAGGACAGGCAATCACAAACAGCCAACGTGTTTCTTCCAAATAAGGCAAATGCTTAAGCTACAGCCAATCCAACAATTTCCTTGTTTTGCTTCTGCGACTTTCTTATAAAATCTTTCCCCTAGTCCCTGTTCCTGGAGCACGCCTAACGACTTCTGGTTTGGTGCTGCCTGACTCAAATTGACTTGCTCAAATAAACTCTTAACATCTTTTGATTTGCCTCAGTTATCTTTTAACACACTTCAGGCTGGCTTCTCCCAGGTGTATTTAAGGAAATGGACGTCTTAGGGAAAGACCTTCCTTTGGATTAAAGGGCCACTGGAGCCTTTTAGTAAAAAGAGCCATAATTGTAATAGAGAGAAAAGATTATGGTTGCATGAAAATGCTGCACTAACTCAACGACTGTTAGGGACAAATTTATTCTTTATTTTAGCATTCAAAAGAAAAATATATACTCATTGAAGAAAACCTAGGGGAAAAACCATAATGAAAAGATGCCAGAAATCATTCATAATTCCATCACCTGAAGCTATCCATTGTATCTCTGCAACATGTGTTTATATATGAGTTGACTCATTGGAAAAAACTCTGATGTTGGGAGGGATTGGGGGCAGGAGGAGAAGGGGACGGCAGAGGATGAGATGGCTGGATGGCATCACTGACTCGATGGACGTGAGTCTGAGTGAACTCCGGGAGCTGTTGATGGACAGGGAGGCCTGGTGTGCTGCGATTCATGGGGTTGCAAAGAGTCGGACATGACTGAGTGACTGAAATGAACTGAACTGAACTGTGACACGTAATATTTTCACCTGTGCTACACTTGGACTTGTTCTTGTGGTAACCTCATGAAAGACCAACCAGTTAGCTTCCCCATCGTTTTGATGTCCGCTGAAAACATTAAAAGAAGGCAAATCACTCCTTTGTGGCCCAGGGTGAGTGATTCTTCAGTAAGTGATTTAAAAATCTGCTATGAGGTCTGGTTCAGAACATTAACATTTGAAAATGTCATTAGCAACTATTGTGACCAGAACTTGTTTACCCAGCAAACTCCATGGGAGAGACCATCAAGGAGAAAAGTCTTCAGAATCAAGAATAAACAGGTTTTTGGAGAATGTGGTTCCTTTCTCTTTTGAAAGAAAACGATTATCATTATTATTACCATCCCAACTCAACCTGTAATTGTGATTACAATGGCAATTTTACACTGCTTTAAAGTCAGGGAAGGCATGAGTTAAGGAGAGCTGGCTATCAGGTCTCATTAAGTGCCAAGTGCAAAGCTAGATCAACTTTTGGAGGGGTTGTTGGTTGGTTTGTCTTGTTTTGCTGAACAGTACAGCATCAGGATCTTAGTCCCCCAAACAAGGATCTAACATGCTCTCCCTGAGAGGAAGCTCAGATTCTCAACTACTGGATCCCCAGGGAAGTCCCTAGATCTTATTAATAAAACAGTTCTTTTGTCTATAGCTCTAGTGCTTCTGCTGTGCCTTATTTCACTGGATTAGCATACGACAACCTCCATTTTATGTCAAACAGTTCTTACAGAAGTTCTTTAAATTATGCCTTACTTACCCTTCTGCCTGATAGAACTGTCTGAGAACACATGCTCCCTTAAGTGGAAGGGTAAGTCAATCAATGACTTTTCATCTCATGTCAAGGGCAGCTACTTGCCAGGGCTGTAAACACACACACACACACACACACACACACACACACACACACACACACAATCAAAACCAAAAACAGCACTGTGCGCAGGACACATGAATCATCTCCTAAAATGAGGTAGGTAAGGAAGCCGACTTGCTCCCTTGAAGGATTATCCTTGGTTCTCTGCCAGCTCCCCCGACTGTCCAAGAGAATCAAACCAGGCAGACACCCCTAGAACAGTGCTCTTAACCACAACCTTCACCACCATCTCCCTCTCAGCTTCCCCGCCCTGCAATTATCAGCATAACCAAATTGCCGAGCAAAGCTTTTTACAGTCCGCAGACACAGCCCGCGCCCTCCTCCTCCGCCTGGTCAGGCTGCTGCGCTAGGCATGGGCTGTGCCTGCGTTCGCCCTGCTCTGGTCTCTGGGGCGCTCCTCTCTGGGATGCGTTTTGCAGCATCAGCTATTCTCCTGCTCTGTGAAGCAAAGCCAAGAATTCAAGACAAGCCTGAAATTAGAGCTACCGCAGCACTGGGATTCAGAGAATCATAAAATCATAGAATTTTTTTTTTTAGTCGGAAGGGACCGTGGAGATCTTTTCAGCCTGCTGATTTTACAGGATGGGGAAGTGGAGGCGGGGATTCAAGAAGGAGAATGTGAAGGAGAGCTGAGAACCGGAAGCCCTGGGGGGGGGGGGTGATACTAAGTGCTAGACCAAGAAGTGGGCTAGCCAGGTGGAAAGACTGAGGGAAAACGTGATAAATCTTAGTTTTCTAGTCCACCCCTGAGTCTTTAAAACTAGAACCTCGGTCACTTTCTCCCTCAGCCAATCACATAGCACATGCCTTCACTTCTGTGACATGGCCAAATGCTTTCATCCTTTAGATCTGGGCAGAAAAGGGACATTTCCCTGCAAATCATAACATATTAAGCTTCAGCTCATTTATTCATATTTTCAAGCAAAGCCAGAAAAGTAATGAAAATGCTCTGGGCAGGGGTAGTCTTTTGCTGTGCAAAGATATTTTGTAAAAATCCAAGGATCATCTGTACTATTTTTCTAGATTTCACATATATGTATTAATATATGATATTTGTTTTTCTGTTTCTGACTTACTTCACTCTCTAAAGCAATTATACACCAATAAATTTTTTAAATCCAATTAGGAAATTAAAAAAAAATCCAAGGATCAATTTGTTTTTCTTGCAACAAGGGACTGAAGTCAATTTCAGGGAATGTGAGTTAAAGTGAGAATGGCATCGTTTCCAGATGTTAACTCTTGCTAAGGGCTGACTTCTACAGAAATGTCTTATTCCCACCCAAGGATTTCATTCTGCTTGTCTTCCTGCCTATTGAAAGATCGAGTCCAAGCTTTCAGGGGCCATAGGACGCTAAGAACCCATAGGTAGATCCTTGAGGCTACGAATAGTTTGCAAACTTTTGTGTGTTTGCATATTTTTCAGAATCCCTAGCTTTCAGCATTTTCTCAGAGGGGTGTGTGATCCTCAAAGTTGTAAACCATGAGCCTAGATGGTTAGGATTGAAACGCTTGGGCTCAACTTCCCTGTATTAGTTCGCTAGGGCTGCTATTTTGGGTTCTGGATCCAATTCCAATGTGTGGGAGCAAGTCCTCCCTCCACGTACTACCAAGCAATTCTGGGGACACCAACTGGGCATCCTAAAATTCGTCTCAGTTCTGACCATGTCTACCTGGAGATTCCATGGGTAAAGAGCTCAGTGCCACAAGGCCACCCTCCACTTCTTCTGATGCCAATTGCAAACCCAGGTTGCACCTGGGCTTCTGACTGAAAAGTGAATGTGAAAGTCGCTTAATCATGTCTGACTCTTTGTGACCCCATGGACTATACAGTCCATGGAATTCTCCAGGCCAGAATACTAGAGTAGGCAGCCTTTCCCTTCTTCAGGGGATCTTCTCAACCCAGGAATCGAACCCAGGTCTCCCACATTGCAGGCGATTCTTTACCAGCTAAGCCACATGGGAAGCCGGGGCTTCTTGACTGGCTATAAATAAGAGGATGCCCACTCCTTGGGTTCAACAATTTGTTAGAGCAGCTCATAGAACTCAGGAAACTGTTTGCTCACTAGGTTACCAGCTTGTTACAAAGGTGCGTGGGGACAAGGATGACAGAGAGGCCACTTCTGCCTGAGGCCATGTGTCCAAGTGCTTCTAAAGGCATAGCCTCTGGGTTCCCTCGCTCTGCAAGGAGACAGCCTGTAGTGATGGAGAGAAAACCAGACCAGAAAATAAAGAATTTGTGTTCTGGATCCCAAACACACCTCTGTGACTGCACTTCCCGGAGATGGGACATTTGAGGTGGGAAGAAGCAGGTGCTCAGGGAGGGACAAGCCGGTCTCTGTCACCAGCCGGAGGTGGCGCATTCAGATCTCAGGCCTGATGATAGGTCCCTGATTTCAGGAACCCATTCTTGGTTTTCGCGAGATAAAGAGCTTCCGCCTCATGCTTGTGAACACTAACAAATGAAGCCAATTGCAGCTCATGCTTGTGAACACTAACAAATGAAGCCAATTGCAGCTGGCTGTGGATTACCTTGCGAGAGCAGGTTGACAGGGAGAACGATGCGCTTGCAGGCGGCTGGTGAGTCTTCGGGGGGCCGTCTGTCATAGTCTTCACAGTGAGTGTCAGAAGGGTTTCAGGCTCCCTGTGACTGGCAGGAGAGAGCAGGGGAGATGGGTGAGTTCAAACACGCTGACACTCCTCACGTGAAACTCTCAGCTTCCTCTGCCTCCTCTGAGTCTCAATGGAAACACATTTGCTGCGAGTTCAAGAGACTTTTAACGGTAACAATTGCATACTGCCAATTAGTGTTTTCTCTTTTTCCTGGAGGGTAGTCACCCTATAGAACACTTCTGTATTCCAGGCCACGTGATGGAGAAAGGGTAGCTACCTTCTCTATATAGCAGTAGACATTGATGCCTACATAGAGCAGTTGTTCTTGCCTTCATTTCTCTGCGGATATTTTCTCTGCTCGAGGTGGTCTCGAGCCTTTTGGAAGATTCATTTGGGCTATTTGGGAGGCAGTGAGCAGAAATACATGCTCACTGCTGAGTCTCTGGTGAAGCTGCCCTTCTATTAGCGGGATGACCAGGTGAGAGGGCTGGCAGGTGTCTCAATTACTGGGAGATTTACCCTGAAGCACAGGCCATAACCCACTGACATGCAGAGTCCTAGCATTTTTCAGAGGATGGGAATTGACGGCACATGCAGGGCTGTGCAGAAATCCCAAGGCAGGGACCCATCCCTGTAAAATTTCTGCCTCCAAAGTTTTACCTACTGGCAACCCCACAGAGGTGGGGTCCAGGGGGCCCTTCTTGAAATGAAGCCTCTTTCTTAAAGGGCCTGTTTCCCTGTGATGCTCAGAGGTGATGATGATACTATATGAGAGTTGGGTACTAGGTTACAGTCCCCGCTTTCAGACACCATTTCTGCCAGCTTCCTCTACGACCTGCTGTTTGGCAAGACCATAACTCGAGCATTTCATAATTTCCATCCCTTTGGATGTGACAGTACCTTTATAACTCAGGTACCATCGTAGCCATACAATGCATTTTGAAATTAAAAAATTTAGAGAAAAGAAAAAAAAAAGGCCATTTGAAGTCATTTCAATGAACTCTATACTTTTCTTCCCATCTCTGTATATGGGAAAAACAAAATAGATTTTTTTTTTCCAAGTGAGATGGAAAGAAACCTTAAAAGCCATCAGGAAGAGATTCTGCACCATGGAAAGGAGAAAAAAACACCACGATGACCTAGGAGAAAGAACTTCTGGAAATGAAAGGGGGGAAAAAGCTATTCCAGGATCCATCTCCTGCCTCTGGCTCAGGACTCCCTTGGGTGGCTCTTGGCCCACATCCCACAGTGTAAACCAGAGATACTTTATCCTGCAGAGCAGCGCTAAACATTGAAGCTGCTGTGATTCCATTAGTCCGGGAGTGAGGTTGTGCCTATTGTATCTCTTCTGATAAAAGAGCAGGGTGCAAAATCCTTCTCCTGGTCATGCTCCCACCTCACCAAAAACATGGCTACTCCTGGAGAAGCATTCTGTGTTCTAAAAAGCTAATGGCCAGCTTCCCTGGTGGCCCAGTGGTATAAAGAGTCTGCCTGCCAATGCAGGTGATTCAGGTTTGATCTCTGATCTGGGAAGATCCCACACGCACAGAGCAACTAATCCAGTGTCGCCACAACTATTTACCTGGGCTCTAGAGCCTGGGAGCCGCAGCTACTGAGCCCACGTGCAGCTTTACTGAAGTCTGCGTGCCCTAGAGCCCGTGCTTTGCAATGAGAGAAGCCAGCACAATGAGAAGCCCCTGTACCACAGCTAGAGAATAGCTGCCGCTCTTGACAACCAGAGAAAAGTTCAAATAGCAATGGAAACCCAACACAGCTAAGAATAAAGAACATAATGACAATTCAGAAAACTGAGATCATGGCATCTGGCCCCATCACTTCATGGGAAATAGATGGGGAAACAGTGGAAACAGCATCAGACTTTATTTTTCTGGGCTCCAAAATCATTGCAGATGGTGACTGCAGCCATGAAATTAAAAGATGTTTACTCCTTGGAAGGAGAGTTATGACCAACCTAGATAGCATATTCAAAAGCAGAGATATTAGTTTGCCAACAAAGGTCCGTCTAGTCAAGGCTATGTTTTTTCCAAGGATCATGTATGGATGTGAGAGTTGGACTAGAAAGAAAGCTGAGCACCAAAGAATTGATGCTTTTGAATTGTGGTGTTGGAGAAGACTCTTGTAAGTCCCTTGCACTGCAAGGAGATCCAACCAGTCCATCCTAAAGGAGATCAGTCCTGGGTGTTCATTGGAAGGACTGATGCTGAGGCTGAAACTCCAATACTTTGGCCACCTCATGCAAAGAGTTGACTCATTGGAAAAGACCCTGATGCTGGGAGGGATTGAGGGCAGGAGGAGAAGGGGATGACAGAGGATGAGATGGCTGGATGGCATCACCGACTCGATGCACATGAGTTTAGGTGAACTCCGGGAGTTAGCGATGGACAGGGAGGCCTGGCGTGCTGCGATTCATGGGGTCACAAAGAGTCGGACACGACTGAGCGACTGAACTGAACTGAACTGAATGACAAAATCCTCTCCCTCAAGCTCTTGAGACACTGGCTAAAGGTTCTTTGTCTACTCTTCACTTTAATAAAAGAGCATTCAGTTAGGAAGTCAAAAGTCTTGTTCTGCCACCAATTCATTTCAGGAAGGTATTAAATAACTCGGTTTTAAAGGATTTTTTTTTCCATTGTAAAAATTCCAACAATTCCCCTCTCTGATTAGCATCTTTCAGCCCCACTTTTCCACTCAATTCCATTTGCCCCTTTTCCATTAAGTTGCCCAGGGGCTGTGCCCTCCTCAGAGGCTTTGGTTTGTCCTTTTTCCATGGGTCCTGCCGTGCCTCTGTTCTATTGGATGATGAGCCTGCCGGTCATTGACACCTAACAGCTTTTCTGAACATGTCTTTGAGTGAAGGCTTTCATGACTGATCCTCGGAGGACATGGTGTCCAAGTCTCCCGGACCAGCACCATCTGTCCTGGCCTTCAAACCACAGCCACACTATTTTCCATTTCAGATCAGTGTAACTGCCCTCACTTATAAAAACTGATTGGAAGGACTCCCCTGGTGGTCCCATGGTTAAGATGTCACCTTCCGAGGCCAGCAGTGTGGCTTCAACCCCTGGCCGGAGAGCTAAGATCCCACATCAGTTCAGTTCAGTTCAGTCGCTCAGTCGTGTCCAACTCTTGCCTCGCCGCAAAAAGAAAAACAAAACATAAAATAGAAACAAAAAATAGAAGCAATAATGTAACAAATTAAATAAAAACTTTTAAAATGGCCCTCATGAAAAATAAATGGTGCATAAAAAAATACTGATTGGAAAAAGACTCTGGAAGCAATCTGAGACCCTAGGACAACATGTCTCTTGGACACAACTACCAATGAAGGTTGAGAACCACAACCATTTTCAAGAAAGGAAGGAAATCATGGAGAAACCTTGGCAAAATATCTAGATCTAGGAATGAGATAGGGACGCCAGATGGTGCAGCGGCGGATATGAAAATATTGAGGATTAAGTCTTTCCTGGGCTCTCACTTATCTCTCATGGATGAAGGTAAAATATGAGGGTGCCAAAGTGCAGAGAGATTTCTGATCAATCCCCTGCGATGATTTCTGAAAGAATAGGAAGCTGCGATTGCCTTTAGAACTGCTGCTTCTCTGTGTGTTTGGATGGCCACAGGGGGCCTTCTGGACCTCAACTCCAGTGACCTGTCATGAAACCTGGAACTTGCTGCTCTTGGGGTTCAGCGGTTGTCCTTGGGAAAGACGGAATAATTGATTTCCATGCTGTGACTCTAAAACCAGGCTATATTCTTCTACAGAAAACCCTTACGGTATTCTGCTAAGTTGTGCCTACTTTTTACAAAGGAAGGCAGTTTGATTGAAGAAATCCTAGAGGATAGGTATTAGCAAACTTCTCCTGAAGAGGTCTAGATATTAAATAATTTAGGTGTTTGGGCCACCCAGTCACTGTTGTAGCACATAAGCAACCATAGATTATGTGGCAACAAATGAGCCTTACCATATTCCCATAAAACTTTATTTATGGGCATTGGTAGTTGAAGGTCATAAACTTTCCATATGTCCTAATATGTTTTGATTAAAAAAAAAACATTTTAAAATATAAGGGACTTCCCTGGTGGTCTCGTGGTTAAGAATCCACCTGCTAATGCAAGGAGCACTGGTTGATCCCTGAAGATCCCACCTGCAGCGGGGCAACTAAGCCCGTGTGCACGGCAGCTACTTGAGCCCACGCTCCAGAGCCCGTGCTCTGCAACAAGAGAAGCCGCTGCAATGAGAAGGCCGAGCACCGGGACTAGAGAAAGCCCACACGCAGCCATGAAAAGCCCAAAGTTAATCAATTACAAATAAAAACAAAATAAAAGAGTCATTCTGCTCACCGGCCATACAAGAATCAGGCAGCAGAGCAGGCTTGGCCAATGGGCCGACCGACGCTGGCTGTAGAAGAAACACTATTTACTGCGGGCATCCGTTCTTTCTAGCACTGAGTAGGTATTGACACCCGCTCTCACCCTGACAGCCAAGGTAGGGTGTCTCTTTAAGTCTGTGAGGCTAAATAAATGAGGGCAGGCCCCTCTTAGCATCTAGAATACAGTGCGTGCACACTGGTGTGATTTCACGTATCAGATGCCTGCACGAAAAACACTGTCATGCCATTAATAACCTTCGCAGGAACACCTTGAAACTTGACTTGCCGAGGGCACGTTGCAAATGGGCGCTAATGGCTTTTATTTCTCATTCTTGTCACCTCAGATCTAATCAGCTGTTTTGTCATTTTTAATTCCTATTTGGCAGGATTCTCCTACTCCCTCGGTACAGGCTCAGAGGAGAACTAAGCCCGCAGGCCTCTAGGAGTGGGGAGTAGGTGGGGATGATGGAAGGCTGAGTAAATGAGGACCTTCAACCCTGGCTGATTCAGGAGGACCCAGGAAGGAACCAAAATTGCTGAATGGCCCCCCATCCACCCTGTACCTCTCTTCTGGGATTCACACATCCTGACACTGCTTTCTCTGGGGAAAAAGATCTTTCACTTCTCAACGAGGAATGAGATTCAAGTCTCGTATCATTCTGGGTTGGCTAGGAAGAAGATGAAGTTCTGACTTAGAGGCCTCTTAAATGGGTGACATTTCATTACACAGAGCAGTTTAGCTGTGGTTCAGCTCCTCTACATAGAAACACTGACTGCCCCCATCTGGCCCAAGCAACCAAAGGCCACCCTGAGGGTGAGCCTGCCTCCCTTGGAAGGCAGTAAGGAATTGTGTATAATGGAAAATAATCTATTCCATAAACATAAAACTACAATGAACCACGTAATAATTAAAAATCAATAAATAAAACTCATAAAAGCTATTTTCTAGTGTGTGCATGGTGCTAATTATCTTACCTATATTAGCGTATTTAACCTTTATTCAGACTCAAGAACATCATTATGTTCATTTTGTAAATCAGGGGAAAACTGTCAGAAGGCAAGTTGTTTCTTAAGGTCCGCAGCTGGTAAGTAGCAGAGCAGTTTACCAGTGCAGATGTATCTTGCTTCGGAGTCTATGATCTTAATTACCTTCTTGGTACCTGTGCATCTTTGCTAAATCATTTTAGCTCTCTGAGCCTCACTCCCCTCAGCTCTGAAATGAACTCAAGAGGATGAAATCTCTAACCTCCTACATCAAAATTCTGACTATTATTTTCACCCCTCCACTTGCAGGAGGGAACAAAAGTAGATACATAAAGTCAAACACTAACTTGGTGAAAAATTAAATTTCCAGGGTATATCTTTGAGTCAGTATGATCTGTGGGCTGTGCTTAGTCTCTCAGTTGCGTCCTACTCTTATGACCCCGTGGACTGCAGCCTGCGAGGCTCCTCTGTCCACGGGGATACTCCAGGCAAGAAAGACTACTGGAGTGAGTATCTTTCCAACCCAGGGATCAAACCCCAGTCTCCCACACTGCAAACGGATTCTTTACCAACTGAGGCACCAGTTCAGTTTAGTTGAGTCGCTCAATCGTGTCTGACTCTTTGTGACCCCATGAGTCACAGCACACCAGGCCTCCTTGTCCATCACCAGCTCCCAGAGTTCATTCAAACTCATGTGCATCAAGTCGGTGATGCCATCCAGCCATCTCATCCTCTGTTGTCCCCTTCTTCTCCTGCCCCCAATCCCTCCCAGCATCAGAGTCTTTTCCAATGAGTCAACTCTTTGCATGAGGTGGCCAAAGTATTGGAGTTTCAGCTTTAGCATCATTCCTTCCAAAGAAATCCCAGGGCTGATCTGCTTCAGAATGGACTGGTTGGATCTCCTTGCAGTCCAAGGGACTCTCAAGAGTCTTCTCCAACACCACAGTTCAAAAGCATTAATTCTTCAGTGCTCAGCCTTCTTCACAGTCCAACTCTCACAACCATACATGACCACAGGAAAAATCAGAGCCTTGACTAGATGGACCTTAGTTGGCAAAGTAATGTCTCTGCTTTTGAATATACTATCTAGGTTGCTCATAACATTTCTTCTAAGCAGTAAGCATCTTTTAATTTCATGGCTGCAGTCACCATCTGCAGTGATTTTGGAGCCCAAAAAAATAAAGTCTGAAACTGTTTCCACAGTTTCCCCATCTATTTCCCATGGAGTGATGGGGCCAGATGCCATGATCTTCGTTTTCTGGATGTTGAGCTTTAAGCCAACTTTTTCACTCTCCTCTTTTACTTTCATCAAGAGGCTTTTTAGTTCCTCTTCACTTTCTGCCATAAGGGTGGTGTCATCTGCATATCTGAGGTTATTGATATTTCTCCCGGCATTCTTGACTCCAGCTTGTGTTTCTTCCAGTCTAGCATTTCTCATGATGTACTCTGCATATAAGTTAAATAAGCAAGGTGACAATATACAACCTTGACGTACTCCTTTTCCTATTTGGAACCAGTCTGTTGTTCCATGTCCAGTTCTAACTGTTGCTTCCGGCCCTGCATACAGATTTCTCAAGAGGCAGGTCAGGTGGTCTGGTATTCCCATCTCTCTCAGAATTTTCCACAGTTTATTGTGACCCACACAGTCAAAGGCTTTGGCATAGTCAAGAAAGCAGAAGTAGATGTTTTTCTGGAACTCTCTTGCTTTTTCCATGATCCACTGGATGTTGGCAATTTGATCTCTGGTTCCTCTGCCTTTTCTAAAACCAGCTTGAACATCAGGGAGTTCATGGTTCACGTATTGCTGAAGCCTGGCCTGGAGAATTTTGAGCATTACTTTCCTAGCATGTGAGATGAGTGCAATTGTGCGGTAGTTTGAGCATTCTCTGGCATTGCCTTTCTTTGGGATTGGAATGAAAACTGACCTTTTCCAGTCCTGTGGTCACTGCTGAGTTTTCCACATTTGCTGGCATATTGAGTGCAGCACTTTCACAGCATCATCTTTCAGGATTTGAAATAGCTCAACTGGAATTCCATTACCTCCACTAGCTTTGTTTGTAGTGATGCTTTCTAAGGCCCACTTGACTTCACATTCCAGGATGTCTGGCTCTAGATTAGTGATCACATCATCAAGATTATACCAGGGAAGCCCACAACTACTACTGGTTTAGTCACTAAGTCATGTCCAACTCTTACGACCCCATGGACTGTAGTCTGTCTGGCTCCTCTGGTCCATGGGATTTCCCAGGGAGGAATACTGGAGTGGGTAGCCATTATACATATCTTCTCTTTTAAAAATTTTTGCTGGAGTAGAGTTGCTTTACAATGTTGGGTTAGTTTTTACTGTACAGCAAGGTGAATCAGCCATACATATCCACCCTCTTTTGCATTCCTTCCCATTTAGCTCACCACAGAGCACTGAGTTTCCCGTGCTATAATGTAAGTTCTCATTAGTTATCTATTTTATCCACAGTGTCAGCAGTGTGTATATGTCAATCCAATCTCCCAATTTATTCCGTCTACTCTTTCCTCCCTTGCTCTCCATACTTTCATTCTGTGCATCTGTGTCTCTATTTATGCTTTGTAACGGAGATCATCTATACCAAGTTTTCCAGATTCCACACGTGGTGGGTTAGTCGCTAAGTCACGTCCAAGTCTCTGTGACCCCATGGACTGTAGCCTACCCGGCAGCTCTGTCCACGTGATTCTTCAGGCAAGAACTAGAGTGGGTTGCACTTTCCTTCTCCAGGGGATCTTCCTGACCCAGGAATCGAATCTACATCTCCAGAATTCCAAGCAGATTCGTTACTGACTCAGCTGCCAGGGAAGCCTGCATATACGCGTTCACATACAGTATTTGCTTTTCTATTTCTGAATGCCTTGTTAATATAACACTGTGATGCAAGTAAGTAACAGTCTGAAAATAGTACCCACCCTCTGCTGGACTCAGTAAGGAAATGAAAAAGAGACCTGTTCTGATCTGACCTGCAAAAAAAAAAACACATATAATCTATCTTGAAGGTATAAGATATCAGTCAGAGCAAAGAGCTTTCCATTCAAAAAGTCACAAGTCTGAATTATTTTTTAAAAAGCATTATGCTTATCATAGTATTTTTCCTAAGATGAACAAGACTTGCTAACAAGTTCTTCCAGGGAGGATTGAAGCTCTAGGCACTTTGGAGGCTAGCAGAAACTCTGATTCCTTTAAATGAGGGGTATTACTGTTTAACTCTGAAACCCAAAGCAGCCAATTAACTAAAGCTCCCATTCCTGGAATGTTCCAGTATTGAGCGTTAGAGACAGAGGGAAGGATCAGGTCCGGGATGAGAAAATTCAAGGCCTTCCCCTGAACGCTTCCTGACCAGAGATGGGAGCAATTTCCTTCCAGCCAATTAAACTTAGAAAACTAGGATCTATCACAGCAGGGAGATGGGGAATTGGCTAACCTCCAACCTGTGATGCTAGCCAATCAGCTCACAGGGAGAAACCAGCACTGACCTCCCAATAGGACACAAGCTGTGGCCTTAAAAAAAAGAGTCAAGAACAAATATCTGGTAGAAGGCAGATTTCCTTCTTTGTCTTACAGACTCTACCAAGTGACCTGCTCCAACTTCATTTGTATGCTTCATTTTGGTCTTTCAAATATTGATTTTTACAATATTCTTCAAGAGAAAGCCACTTGGGGACCTTTAAGTTGGGGTCTTCAAATGGTGCATGCCCAGATGTGTTTATTACAGGATGGAAATATGGACTTTTCCCTCTCCTCTTTCCCTTCTACCTAAGTATCTCTTTATTCATTACTTTAATTACCTAATCGTAAATTTCTTCAGGGGGTTACTTAGAAAGAAAATTAGCATCAAAGCTTGGCAGTAAATTCAGGGTCTTTTGGAGACAGTCCAAGCTGTTTCACCTGTGATTAATTAGATGATTTTTTCCCCCCTTTAAGTGCCAGAAGGCTGTTGAGGTCTTTAAGCAGTTACATGACTGCTGGCACTAGTACAATTATGATTGATGCATGCGTCTGGAGTCTCTGCAGCCCGGCTTTTGTTGATGGTGCGTGTGTGTGTGTGTGTGTGTGTGAGAGAGAGAGACAGAGGCAGAGAGAGATACAGAAGATAGAAGGACAGACTGACTTGGGAAGCACTAGCTTGGAAAACTCCAAAGGTTTCCAAAACCAGGGAGGTGCCTTTTTTTTCTTTTTTTTAAAATATGCTTGCAAACACAAGTCTAGAAGCTCCAGGCCAGGATCTTTTTATCAAACTGTCTCAGCAATTTCAGAAATGTTGCTTGAGCAGGCCTCTTCCTTACCATGAGCCACTACAGTCTTCGTGGAGACTTTGCATAAGCTCTTTATGCTGTGCACCAAGGAATGCATATTTTCAGCAAGCCTTTTGCCATATATAAAGCAGAACAGTCACACCTGTTTTCATATTTCACCCTGGTGAAATTCAACTGGGGGAGAATGTAGTCTCTTTGCAAAATTCATCCTGTATAAAATTACCTCCCCAAATTGACATAAAATCAACGTAACCTCTTAGTATATTTAGAAAAAGGGGAATCTTTCTCAGTCACCATGAACATGCTTTCAAGGATGCAACAGAGATATGGAAATTCAATGACTGCTTGATTAAGACTGCAAGATTGTCATTATTTCTTTATACTCTGTATATGAGGGAGAGAAGGGATCCTTCAAACCATCTGACTCAAAGTAGCAGAAAGTTCAATGTTGGCCAACTTTTGCTGGTGTCTATGTAATCTTACAAATGCCTCAGCACCTGAATTGAAATCATTTGACATTTTCTCCACTGTCCCTAATGCCCGTGACAATGTTTATACAGTAAATTTAACACCTGCCACTCACCTGCCCTCTGAGGACTAACAGGAATGTTGGCCACATGAATTGGCAGAGATTTTCTGCCCAGAACAGAGGTGGGCCAACTCTTCATAAAAAGCCAGCTCTTTATTTCAGGCATGCAGGACACAAGATCTCCATCACAACTTCTCAACCCCATGACTGTAGCAAGAAGACCACCGAATTAAGAGATCAGCAAATGGACATGCTGAGTTCTGATAAAATGTATTTGCTGCCCCCTGGCCTGGAGTGCTGCTTCTCAGACTTTCACGGGCACATGGAACGCCTAGGAATCTTGATAAACTGCAGGTTCTGGGATTCCCTGGTGACCCAGTGGTTAAGAACCCACCTTGCAATGCAGGGAATGTGAGTCTGATCCCCATTTGGGGACCCCACTTGACATGGAGCAACTGATAAGCCTGCACACCATTAGAAAGTCCATGCACTGCAATGAAGATCCCACGTAATCTAACAAAGACCTGGAGTGCTGCAACTAAGACCCCACGCAGCCAAATAAATAAATAAATAAATAATTAAAATGCAGATTCTGATTCAGCTGGTCAGGAGTGCGCCTGGGATCTACCTTCCTGACCCTCCAACCAGACGGTGGTCTTGATGCTGATGTGAGGACCTCACTTTGAGCAGCGATCTTATAGTGTCTCCTTGGAACACACCCTTCCTTTGTGTCCTGGGCATTTCCAAATATGCTGAGGCTCAGAGAACAGAGCCGGGCTCTGGGTTCATTAGGAAGATGGCTGTAGGACTAGTATTAGTTTTATATCCTTCAAATCCAGACGCTTCGAAGATGCCTCCAGCCCGTGCGAGAGCCCAGATTTTCCTCTCCTAAATATCCCCTTCCTTGCTTTTCACCTTCCGGGCTGGTTGTTTAAGGTCTCCTGTTCTTGAATGGACAGATGGCTTGGCCTCAGTGCAGCTGCACACAGCGCGCATCGGAGTCGTCTGAACCTGACTGCCAGCACCTTTCTAGCCCCTGCACGGCAGGATCTAATGGCCACGCACAGGGCCCTCTGGCCCCTGCCTAATTGGCTGAGATGCAAAAGCTAATGTAGGTTGAGAGACCAATTAACTGGGCTTGTTTCTCCCGCTGCCGCATCTGCACATCAATTATGCTAAACAACATGCTGTATTAAGACGTTTCCCTGTCACTAGCATTTGCTGTGGGACACTCAGAGCAGGGCAGAGAGAGACCGCCTCTTACAACCTGCCTGAGGGATTTTTCTGTCTGTCAGCACAGACAGCTGGCAATAGGGAGCCCAGGCCTCGAACTGGGAAACCCATGACCCAGGGACACATCTGACACTAACTGGTTACCTCCTCTGGGCCTCAGTCTCTATAGATTGTGGGGACAACGGTTCAAGAAGCCAGCCAACAGGTTGGGCAAGGGATGCTGATAACCCTGGCATGTCACCTGCTGATTCCACTAAGAAACAGAAACCCCAATGCTTCTGGATGCTCAAAGGATACATTCCCTAAAATTTGAAAAAAAAAAAAATCCATAACTGAACTGTTGGGAGGGGGAAGATCGTTGTATTTTCTGCTACAGGTTGAGTGATTTGTTTGTTTTGATTTCATATAGTTTTGTTTTGCCAAATGCAGTTGGTGGACTGGGCTCCTGCATCTTCACTGGCAGCTGTGGCATCTCCACCCTTGGTGTTTCTGGAACAAATTACCTGAGCTCTGTGCTTTGAAAGCAGTGTACCAAGTCCTTTACTAAGGAGTTCCTGAAGGGCTGCCCTGGCCAGGGAACTACGGTTTCTCAGTCTCTCAGAGACTGGAGTTACAAGCTTATAGTTGGGAACTTCTTTCCAGGGTGTCATAGGTTGCTTTGTCAAAGAAGACTAGGTTATTGAGCTCATTTCCAACTTTGCCTCTGGAACACTTCTTTTTATTCTTGCCCTGAGATTTGTTCACTGGAGCTTTGTCTTGCTTGGCTGACCTTCTGGCATCTTTCTTCTTCTTGTCCTCCTCGGGTGGCAGAGTGAAATTGGGAGAGCAGCTGCTACCACTGTCGCCTCACTAAGATGTCAGACAGAAAAAAAGCTGTACCTTTTAAAAGTGTATTTTTGATTTAACTGCACCAGGTCTTAGCTGCAGCATGCAGGATCTAGTTCCCTGACCAGGAATTGAACCCAGTTCCCTTGCATTGTGAGTGTGGAGTCTTAGCCACTGGACCACTAGGGAGGTCCCTAGCAGGGGCTGCTCCATTCCTCCCTCCTTTGAAGCTTCTCTCTGAGAATGCATTTCTTGATCTTTTACTACAACACTTTGGTTTCTAAGGTGCCCAGTTCATTTTGAGGACACTTACCAACTTTAAGATACGATGTCTACAGTTGAGTTGGGGAGGCTGGACTAATGCAACATCTACTCATTTAGTCAATCACTCAGCAAATATTTGTTAATCACCCAGTAGACTTCAGGCAATCCACTGGGCTAGAAGCCTTTTTTTAAACTCTAAGTTTATTTCATAACAGAATGGGAAAGACTAGAGATCTCTTCAAGAAAATTAGAGATACCAAGGGAATACTTCATGCAAAGACGGGCTCGATAAAGGAGAGAAATGGTATGGACCTAACAGAAGCAGAAGATATGAAGAAGAGGTGGCAAGAATACACAGAAGAATTGTACAAAACAGAGCTTCACGACCAAGATAATCACGATGGCGTGATCACTCACCGAGAGCTAGACATCCTGGAATGCGAAGTCAAGTGGGCCTTAGAAAGCATCACTACGAACAAAGCTAGTGGAGGTAATGGAATTCCAGTTGAGCTATTTCAAATCCTGAAAGATGATGCTGTGAAAGTGCTGCACTCAATATGCCAGCAAATGTGGAAAACTCAGCAGTGGCCACAGGACTGGAAAAGGTCAGTTTTCATTCCAATCCCAAAGAAAGGCAATGCCAAAGAATGCTCAGACTACCGCACAATTGCACTCATCTCACATGCTAGGAAAGTAATGCTCAAAATTCTCCAAGCCAGGCTTCAGCAATACGTGAACCGTGAACTCCCTGATGTTCAAGCTGGTTTCAGAAAAGGTAGAGGAACCAGAGATCAAATTGCCAACATCCGCTGGGTCATGGAAAAAGCAAGAGAGTTCCAGAAAAACATCTATTTCTGCTTTCTTGACTATGCCAAAGCCTTTGACTGTGTGGTTCACAATAAACTGTGGAAAATTCTGAGAGAGATGAGAATACCAGACGACCTGACCTGCCTCTTGAGAAATCTGTATGCAGGTCAGTAGGCAACAGTTAGAACTGGACATGGAACAACAGACTGGTTCCAAATAGGAGAAGGAGTACGTCAAAGTTGTATATTGTCACCCTGCTTATTTAACTTCTATGAAGAGTACATCAGGAGAAACATTGGGCTGGAAGAAGCACAAGCTGGAATCAAGGTTGCCAGGAGAAATATCAATAACCTCAGATATGCAGATGACACCACCCTTATGGCAGAAAGTGAAGAGGAACTAAAAAGCCTCTTGATGAAAGTAAAAGAGGAGAGTGAAAAAGTTGGCTTAAAGCTCAACATTCAGAAAATGAAGATCATGGCATCTGGTCCCATCACTCCATGGGAAATAGATGGGGAAACAGTGGAAACGGTGTCAGGCTTTACTTTTTGGGCTCCAAAATCACTGCAGATGGTGACTACAGCCATGAAATTAAAAGATGCTTACTCCTTGGAAGGAAAGTTATGACCAACCTAGATAGCATATTAAAAAGCAGAGATATTAGTTTGCCAACAAAGGTCCATCTAGTCAAGGCTATGGTTTTTCCAGTGGTCATGTATGGATGTGAGAGTTGGACTGTGAAGAAAGCTGAGCACTGAAGAATGGATGCTTTTGAACTGTGGTGTTGGAGAAGACTCTTGCAAGTCCCTTGGACTGTAAGGAGATTCAACCAGTTCATCCTAAAGGAGATCAGTCCTGGGTGTTCATTGGAAGGACTGATGCTGAGGCTGAAACTCCAATACTTTGGCCACCTCATGCAAAGAGTTGACTCATTGGAAAAGACTCTGATGCTAGGAGGGACTGGGGGCAGGAGGAGAAGGGGACGACAGAGGATGAGATGGCTGGATGGCATCACCGACTTGATGCACATGAGTTTGAATGAACTCTGGAAGTTGGTGATGGACAGGGAGGCCTGGCGTGCTGCGATTCATGGGGTCACAAAGTCGGACATGACTGAGCAACTGAACTGAACTGAACTGAAGTTTATTTCTAGATAGAAAAGTGGGTATACAAATGAGTAATAGTAATTCTGGGTAAGATGTGCTATTATATCTATGACAGTACAGATGCTAAAGGGGGCCTTATACATACACCAAACAATAAATTTATGTCTGTGCATTACAGCATTAAACGATAATGTATCCTTAGAGTAGAGTGTTATGCCCCCTTCCTTGTGATGCTTATTTCAAAAATCTGCCACTCTCCTTAATTTTTTGGAACTTTAAGAGAAAATGAGGCATAAGCTCCCTCAGTTTCCAGCATCCAGAAGCTATTTATATTTGCATGTATTCTCATATCCATATTTCTGGTCTTACAGAAAGAGATATCATTTCTTGCATTAAGGCCATTCCCTCTTTAAGATCTAGGCTCTTGACTGACTCTGCCAGCAGTCCCCAACTTTTTTTGCACCAGGGGCCCATTTTGTGGAAGACAATTTTCCATTGCCTGAGGGTGGGGGGTGGTTTGGGGATGATTCAAGTGCATTGCATTTATTTCTATTACTATTTTTATTACATCAGATCATCAAGCATTGGATCCCAGAGGTTACGGGACCCTGATCTAGACCTTACTGCATCTCTGTTCTCTTTCTCCCTCCCAAGTTGCCAACTTTGTCCCCATTGGTCCCTTCGGCATAGCATTCAATCGTGACCCAGTCTGTGGTCCATCTTAGAAATAAAGTCCTCCCTTGACCCTACATTGTACTAGCTACTTAGTGGTTAGGTTAGGAAGAGCAAATAGTTTTTTACCACGTGTGTTGTCTACAGTCTAATTGGGAATGACTCTCCCTACCTTCCAAGCCTAGACTTCCTTCTTTGCTTGTTTTCTGTTATTTCTCCTTTTTGCTCACTTGTTCTTCAAATGTCTGCAGTCTACGTTTGACTTCATGGGCCTTTTCTGATCATGGGCCTGATGTTTTATTTTTTAATTAATTAAATTAGAGAATTATTCCTTTACAATATTGTGATGGCCTGGTATTTTATTTAAATGGCTGTTCAATTCTATGACTTGTCTCACTTTGCTTCTTCCTAGAACTCTACAGTTTCAGTGACCAGCATTCTTCTGTCGTCTGCAGAGTCTTGATTCTCTTCAAGAGCCTTTTCCTGTTGTTTTCTATGACTGTGTCTTCCTTGGACTCTTATCATTTCACAGCATCTCTGGGTGATACCTTCTTATTACCTGCTGTCACTTACCACCACGTTCCTCCTTTCAAAATGTATTCAAGTTAACTCTTCTCCTCTGAGAGCTAGTTCCATCTACCTGCTTCTCAGGCTTCTCAGCTTGCTCCAAAGTCATCAAGTTCCCACCAAAATCTGCTGTTCCTTCTGTGTTGAGGAATGGCAGAATTATAAAAAAACTTGGATGTTATCATCTACTCTTATCTTTTTCTCACCCTGACACTCCATCAGTCAATAAATCCTGCCAATTCTATTTCTTGAGCATCCGTTAGGTCTGTCCTCTCTTTCCACTTATCCTGCCTTAATTCAGGTCTTATCTTTTATTTGGATAAAAGCAATTATATTACTATCTGATGTCTTTGCCTTTGATAGGATCTCTGATTTTATACCCTTTCAGTCTATCCAACACACTGTGGCCAGGGTCACCTTTCCAAAATATGAATCTGATTGAAGACAAAAGCACACGTGAAATATTCTGCAGTGAGTTATGACCTGTGGTGCTCGTCAGGCTATAGAGGAGAGATTCAGTTGAGCCATGTGAGCAGCTGCTAGGAGAGTGGGAATAGAGGGTTAATTAAGGATGTCAAATTCTAGGCTCCTATTTCTGTCCTCTGCCCTCACCCAGGATTGTGCTGGTAGGTGCTTAACAACCAACTCTCACAAAATAAACAAACCCCTTATTTGTACAGCGTACTGGGTTCTGTGGTGCAAATACTACCACTAGGGCCAGTTTCGAGCAACTGTCACCTGAGTTTGGAAGACATTCGCAAATGACTATCACAACTTTCGTTCTCTTTCCTCATACTGAGTATTTCTACAGTGAGATCTAGGCTAAAAACAAAAGCAAAAACAAAAACAATTCCCTGACTACCTATGGTCCATTGTAGGGGAACTTTCTGGTAAGCTTCACCTGGAGTCAGCTGAGCAGTGGATGAGCAGAGCCTTACTGGGGACTGCACTGGACTTCACAGAAATTGAAACACAAATTGACGAGATGCTTGGGCTCTGTAAGCAGAAAATGCGGTGGAGTTGATGCTGACAGCCTCCTGTGCAGGTGTGGAGGCCCACTACTCTGCACAGAAGACCAGGAGGCTCCAGAAAGCACAGCCCTTGCTCTGTGCCCAGCCTGCCTGGAGCCTGCTCTTGGGCTGAGCTGCCAGCACACTGATGCCCTGTGGTCAGCCTGCCTGGAGCCCACCCTCCCGGGTGACACTGCCTCTGCTCCCCAGAGCAACACACAGATAACTTTTTTCCCCCCATAACTGTGACTGAATGGATTACTCCTTTCTGCACAAGATTGTATGTCATTGTCAACATCAAAAACTTCCCCCGCTTCGCTCTGGCAGTACCTGCCTTATTGATTGGGTGCCTTCTGAACAACTCACTCACACAAAGCAATTAAACCTGTCTGACTTCAAAAGTAAGGTAAGACAAGCCACGTCGAGCGGTGCAGCACTCACCTAATATGATTATTTCTCTTCTTCCTGGTGATAATGGAATTATGCAAAAGCGGCCTTGACCCAGTAAGGATTTTTCTCTTCAGAATCAAATCTCCACTTCCCCCCTCAACTCACAGCCCTCCCAGCCCCCCTCCTTTCTTGTTGTCTAGCCACTCTCTAGGCACTGCTGTCCTTCTTTGTGTACCAGCCCGCGAATCTAACAGTTTCTGACCTGTGAAGCAGCACAAACTGATGACAATGTGGCCGGATGCCTCTAGTAGGTAAATGATGAAGCAAAAGCATCCATCTCTGGCTATTAATTCATTGTGAAAAGTTTATTGATTGCCTCTGGTGTGACTGCTCAGGTGACTAGATTTCATTTAAGGAGTGAGGCTTTTTCCAGCTATTTCAGAATTCCCCTGTTTGTCATTATCCTCAAATTGTCTGGATTCTGGGCAGAGGGAGGCCCTGTCCCTGGGCTCTAGTAATAGGAAGGGTAACAGCCATATGAGCATTTGTATGGCAATGCTGGTTGATATATCATTAAGATAGTTCCCTTAAGGGGCTTCCCTGATGGTCCAGTAGTTAAGATTTTGAGCTTCCTGTGTAAGGGACCACAAGTTTGATCTCTGGTCAGGGAACTAAGATCCTGTGTACACATAGCGTGATCTAAAAATCGAACTCCCCCAGACTTCCATGATGGTTGTTGAATAGTCATTGCCTTAAGTCAGGGGTCCCCAATCCCTGGAGACTGGGTCCATGGCCTGTTGGGAGCCCAGCCACACAGCAGGAGGTGAGCAGCCAGCAAGCGAGTGAAGCCTCATCTGCCTCTCCTTGTCCCTCCCCATCTCTTGCTTCACCTCCTGAACCGTCCTTCCCTACGCCCAACCCCCACCACCCTCTGTCCCTGTAAGAATTTTGGAAAATCAACTTAGTCAGCTGATGTCCTCATATGTAGCCTCTCTAGTGATAGCAGATCCAAACACCAAACACAGGAGAAAATCCCTGTGTAAAATCAACTGACCACTCAGAAGAATTGTCCAACTATTAAGGTGACCTTTTCTGTTCAAAATAATGGAGCAGTCCCTGCTAGGGTAGAAGACAGCCAGATACAGGGAGACTCAGGAGCTGGGTCCTCCACTGGATGCAAAGGCGCTGCTGCTGCTGCTGCTGCTAAGTCGCTTCAGTCGTGTCCGACTCTGTGTGACCCCATAGACGGCAGCCCACCAGGCTCCCCCGTCCCTGGGATTCTCCAGGCAAGGTAGTCTGGTCTAATTCCAGCCCTACTCAGTCACCATGGAGAGACCGACAACCTGGCATGTCCCAGAGGAGATGCAGGTAGTAGAAACAGGAAATATAATTTCCTTGCTTCTGTAATAGATTACCTTAAGCCACATTTTAGGAAAGGTAAAAGAAAGGGCATAGAAAGAGGAATCATATAAGAACTCCAGAAGCAAATAAACAGTGTTATGGAATAAACTGTATTATGTTCCCTCCCTACAGACAGCATCCACTGATAACGGAAGCCACTGAGCCACGATCTCTGCCAGGGAAGCCCTTCATAAGGATGCCAGTGTATACACCAAAAGGGCCTTTTCCTACCTAACTCCTTCAAAATATAGCTCCTCAAATGTCAGATAGTTTGGAAACTCAAGAATAGTTGATTGGCATCCATCGACCCTGCCCCCAAATCACACTTTCACTCGGGCCCTGCATAGCACTGCTTTGGGCCAGAGTTTTTTGCTTTCCAGCCAAAATCAGCTAGGACTTTTGCTTCTGTCATTAGAGTCAATGGGTGTTCTGGGGAGGCCCTCTCACTGCAGAACAAATACACCCTGCAGAGGAAATGTGCTTTGAGGCATCGCTACCTGCCTCTCTTTGGAAGTGACTGAGAAGGGGTGGCCTTACATACATTTTAAATGTTTGGAATTCAATAGTGAAGCCATCTTATCCTGAACTTTTCTTTGTTGGACTGTATTTGTTCCCTGTTAGAATTCAAAGGGCATTTCCCACAGAAATTGAGCAAACAATTCTGAAATTTGTTGAAACCACAAAAGAATGTAAATTGGTGCAGCCACTATTTTATTAGTTGATTGTTATTGGCCTTAAAATTTTTTTTTTACATGCTTCTCCTCTTTTTGATTAATCAAACTTTTCTTTCCATTTTGCTCTTTTCTCGTTCATTATGCACTTTGTATTATTCTCTTAGTATTTATCCAAGAAATTATGATGTGCATCTCTCACTTAATAAAGTTACTAAAAAGTAGTATTTTCACCACTGTTTTCTATCAATTTCCAGCAAGACACAAATGTTAGCTATCTTAAATTCCATTTATCTCTCTCCCATGTTTATTTTAAATCCCACAAAATGATATTACTATGCAAGGAGATCCAACCAGTCCATCCTAAAGGAGATCAGTCCTGGGTGTTCATTGGAAGGACTGATGTTGAAGCTGAAACTCCAATACTTTGGCCACCTGATACGAAGAGCTGACTCATTTGAAAAGACCCTGATGCTGGGAAAGATTGAGGGCAAGAGGAGAAGGGGACAATAGAGGATGAGATGGTTGGATGGCATCACCATCTCAATGGACATGGGTTTGAGTGGACTCCGGGAGTTGGTGATGGACAGGGAGGCCTGGCGTGCTGTGGTTCATGGGGTCACAAAGAGGCAGACATGACTGAGCAACTGAACTGAACTGATTGTTTATAAAAAACAATGTTAACTTGCATTTATCTATATATTTACCTTTTTCTGCTCTTCATTTTTTACTGCATTTCCATTCATGAATCTTTTCCTTTTGTCTAAATAATTCCTTTTAGCACTTCTTTTAAAATATTAGTCTGAAGGTGATAAATTCTTTCACTTTCTGTCTGTCTGGTAATTTTTATATTTTGCATTTGTCTATAAATTATCATTCTGGGCATAAAATGATAGATCTTCAGCTTTCTTATTTTTAGAACTTTAAATGTGCTATTTCCCTGCTTCATTGTTTCTGTAGAAAAGTCAGCCTTCAATCTTGTTGTAACATTTTTGGATATAATGTGACTTAAAAAAAAAAACACAACAACTCCAGATGCCTTTAAAATATTCTAACTTAGTTTAATTTGAAGATTTTTTTACTATGAGATGTTTAGGAATTTTTTTCATTAGTCATGGTTGGGGTTCACAGAGACTTAAATATATGTGTTGATGTCTTCAGTTTAAGATAATTCTCAGCATTTCCTCAAATATTTTTCTCTGTCCCACATGCTCACGCTTTCTCTCTCTCCTATTTTTCTTGGACTTTAAGTACATTTTTGCACCTTATTTCCATGTCTCATATGTCTCCTAAACACATTTATGCATGTTTTTCTTTTTCAGGATTTACTCTGTACTTTTTTTTTTCTGCTAACCTGTTTTCCAATTCACTAATTTTACCTTTCTCTCCACTCAAACAGCTGTTAACCCACCTCTGATATTTATAATTTTATTTCTTGTACTTTTAAAATACTTTTTTGATAGATTATCATTCTCTGGTAAATTTCTCCTGTTTGTTTTCAGGTCTGTGGAGAAGTTTCAACTCTTTTATTAAGCAGCAGGGTGGAGACCCCCCAGGGAAGGAAGACAGGGCCTCTTCCCTCTCTACAAGTCTTTTCCACCATGATAAACTTTCAACCATAAGGCATTTTCCAGCAGAGTCCTGACTCTCAAAGGATGTTTACACAGAAATGAGAGAGCTGGAGGAACCACAGGCAGTAGGGCACTTGTTCTTCAAAAAGCCGTGTGTTCGGACACCTTGTAGACATCAGATAGACCCCACAGCAAACAAGCACGAGGACCTGAAACACCTACTGAGAACTACCAGAGTCTCTTTCGCTTTAGCACATTTCTGAGGGTGGAGGGGGGGTGGTTGCCTGCAGAATGAGCTACACAAAACTGGAAACCATTGGGCTACTTGAGAAGTCATACCATGTTCAGACTGAGAGCTGTGATTCCCTTGAAGATGGGCACATAGCTTGGATTTCCTGCCATCAGGCCCTGTTCCAGAGCCTCAGTGATGGTTGACACCATGTCCTGGTAGGTGTCCCCTTGGGTGGCCAGCAGTGTGCCAGTGCAGTCATCCTTGATGCCTGGGTATTCGCTGATCAAAGTTGAAACTTCCAGGCAGAGCACAGAGGGCTTGCTAATTTAATGACTTCTGCAAGGGTGGCAGTAATGATACTGTGCCCACCTGCATCTTTACCAAATCTGGAGACTTCCAGAACAGGAAGTGGAGCTGTTCAGCCTCCCTGATGGTCTTCTTGGCACCCTGTTTGTGCTCCTTGGTGCTCCAGGATGAGACGTGCTTCTGCGTGGTGGCCGATTAGGGACCCCACCCCCACTTGCTGTCACCCTCTTTCCATATGGTTTTGAATTTTGGCAACATCATTGAAATATGCTTCCATGGTAACACAGACGATGGCTACAGTATTTGAGCCTAACAGCCACTTCTTTGCCATCGGCTCACCTAGATGTTGCTCCAGATCCCAGAAGACCTCCTCCAGGTAACTGCTGCAGCCTCCTTGCAACAATGTTGTCTAATACCCCATCCATATTTGGTTCACTCTTCCATTTCATTTTTTTAAGTTAATTTATTTTAATTAGAGGATAATTACAATACTGTGGTTTTTGCCATACATCGACATCAATCAGCCACGGGTGCACGTGGGGCCCCCATCCTGAACCCCCCTCCCACCTCTGTCCCCACCCCATCCCTCTGGGTTGTCGCAGTGCACCAGCTTTGAGTCCCCTGCTTCATGCATCAGTCTTGGACTGGTCATCTATTTTACCCATGGTAATATGCATGTTTCAATGCTAGAAAGATGGGAATATATTCATGGCAGCAAAAGAGACACAAATGTAAAGAACAGAATTTTGGACTCTGTGGGAGAAGATGAGGGTGGGATGATTTGAGAGAATAGCCTCCATTTCATTTTTAAAATACTTCCTCTTTAAACTGACCCAGGGTTCCATAAAGGTCTGGCAGTTGTGACGATTGCTGTCATATCCTGAACATAACATAACCCATAACAGTGTGGGTATTGCCAGTATTTCAGATGTTCTATCTACAGAGTTTCATCTGAGTTTCATCTCTATAAGAGTCAAATTCATAGAGTCAGAAAGGACATTGGTAGATGCCAGGGGCTGGGGCGGGGGGGTGGGGAGTTAGTGTTTAATGGGGACAGAGTCTCAGTCCAGGAAGGTGGAAGATTCAGGAAATGGATGACCACGAAAGCTTCACAATGTAAATGTACTTTAGTCTCCTGAACCATACAGTTAAATATGGTTAAAATAGTACATTTTATATTGTGTGACTTTTACCACGATAAAACATTTTTTTTAAAGAATTCATTTACTGAAAACACTAGTACCTTTATTTTAAAATCTTCACTTATCTGAGTAACAACTTAAAGAATCTGTTGGAAAATCTAGAAGATGATGGCAGGGAGCGTTCCCACGTGGGTCAGCTCTGGGCTCAGTCCCTTTCATGCCATCTTTAGTGTCTGCATCTAGTGATTTCCGCAGCCAGACAACGGTGTTTGAAGTGGGAGCTGACATGTACCTACGGAGCAGTTCAGACACCACATCTGAAGGAAGTATAACCTCTAGGGCACTGACGTCAATTTCTGGGACCAGCTCCATGTTCCCCACCATCTCTGTGCTTGTGTTGGTGTTCAAGACCCACGTCAAACAGGCTCATCATTTCTTTTGCTTCTAGATCTTCCCACGAGATTTGTATCCAGGTTCTCAGTGCTTAGTGATTGAGGAGGTTTCTGAAAATCTCATAATGGGGAGGAAAGCACTCAATCATGGGGTCTTTGGTTGCAATGAGGTCATCCAGGACATGCTTCCATATGACTTCCAGGTGGGAGATGGACCACTCCTTGTTGGATAACCTGCGGTCTGCCTATGTGCCCTCAATTCTAGCAGCCTTGATTCTGTCCAAGAGAGCAAACATTGTTGTTGTTCAGTCATGTCTGACTCTTTGTGACCCCGTGGACTGCAGCACACCAGGCTCCCCTGTCCTTCACTATCTCCCAGAGTTTGCTTAAATTCGTGTTCATTGAGTCAGTGATGCCATCCAACCATCTCCTCTGTCACCTCCTTCTTCTCCTGCCTTCAATCTTTCCCAGCATCAAGGTCTTTGTCAATGAGTTGGCTCTTTGCAAACATTTCCTCCTTCCAATTCTTGGACCTTCTAGGAAGAACAAAGCTAGTTTGCAAAATTTTTTGGTCAAATATGCACCAGTTTTTCTTCCCTTGCCAGATCCTGACAACAGAGACCAGCAAAATGGGGTCACAGGGATGGTGGCCAGGGACTTTTGTAGCATCATCCACAGCTGCTTGGCCAGCTCAACTGAGATCCCCTGTTTTCTCCCGAAGGAGCTATGGATGAGGGTCATGTCCACGTGGTGGTGCTTATGCATTAGCCCTTCCCAGGGGCACCCCTGTTTCAGGTCCCTCAGGTTCCCGGGGGCCTGCAGGAGCACCCCTTGCTTAATGAAGTCCAGGGACCCCTCACAATCTGGGGCCCCAGGAAGATATTCTTGAGGTTCTCCACAGCCATAGTGAGCTGTCTGTGCTGCACGGTTGCATCTTTCATCCATACTTTTTTGTTCGGCTGTGCTGCGTCTCACTGCAGAGTGCAGGGCTTCTCTAGTATGTCACAAGCGCTTCTGCATTGCGATGGCGTCTCTTGCGTTGGAGCCTGGGCTCTAGAGCATGGGGGCTCAGTAGTTGCTTCACAGCACATGGGATCTTAATTTCCCAATCAAGGCTCAAAGCTGTGTCCCCTGCCCTGGAAGGAGGGTTCTTTGACCGATAGACCACTAGGGAAGTCCCCATCCTTCACTTCCTCGATGCTGTCGACTGATGGTGTGGATATTCCCTCCCTCTCCAGTCCTTGCTGATCTTGGGCAGGGCCCTCGCGATGTCTGTGACTTCATTCAGTGCATTTTGGAGCTGGTTCCAGCCCATGTGGTACCCCGCATGGCTTGCCATCCAACTAGAACTGGATAGCATCCTCAGTTCACAGAAGCCTCTCTCTGGACCTCTCTTCTGCGGTACTGCTCCACTTTGTCCTGCTGCTCCAGGCCCCAAAACACCCCAGCAACCTTTTGAAAAAAATTTTTTTTAATTGGAGAATAATTGTTTTACAATGTTGTGACGGTGTTTCCATCATACAGAATCAGTCATGACTGTGTATATTTCCCCTCCCTCTTAAGCCTCCCTCCTTTGGGATCACTGCTGCACCAGCCTCCCAGACTGTCTCCTTCATGGTTAGCAAGCAGGCAGAAACCCCTCCTTCCCTGTGTCAAAATAACATTATCCCTCAGTTCCGCCACCGGTGTCCTATGGGAAGTGGCATCCAGCCTCTTGACGTGTCTGTTACAGTTGCTTTAAAGTCTGTGTCTTGCATAGTATATCTAGATCATCTGTGACTCGTCTCTATTACCTATTTCTTTCCTCTTGATTTGAGGTCATTTGAATCTCTCTGCTATCATTCCTGCCCCCCTCCCCCCCCACCCCCCCGCCACACACACACCCAGCGGCTCAGCAATAAAGAATCTGCCTGCAATCCACCTTCACAGAAGACTCTGGCTCGATCCCCAGGTTAGGAAGATCCCCTGAAAGAGGGCATGGTGACCCACTCCAGTAATCTTGGCTGGAGTATCCCATGGACAGAGAAGCCTGGCGGGCTACAGTCTATAGGGTTACAAAAGAGTCAGACATGACTGAAGCATCTTAGCTTCAGTAAATGGTAATTATTTACTTATTTATTGAAGGCAAAAAAGAAATAAAAGATACTGTGGACAATGATGCATTTCAGAAACCTGAAGGCAGCAAGGCTTGCTGGTCTGTCTGGAGGCTCATTTATCTTGCTCAAGAAGGCAGAGATGAGACTGACTCCAGTTATTTTTATTGAATGTTGGATTCTGTACATAAAAAAGTGTAGACACTCTGAATCCTGCTAACTTCCAGCAGAGAGAATCTATTGACTTTTTAACTCAGTAAGTTACTTAGAGTAGGGGTTGGTCCCCTTGATACAGTCTAGGAATGGGAGGCATTAAGGAAATGGCAACCCACTTCAGTACTCTTGCCTGGAGAATCCCAGAGACAGAGGAGCCGAGTGGGCTGCTATCTATGGGGTCGCACAGAGTCAGACATGACTGAAGCGACTTAGCAGCAGCAGCAGCAGCAAAGCTGATTTCAGGCTTTGTGAGGACTGGTCTACTTCTAGTTTGAAGTTGAATCCCTAAGGAAAAGCGTTCAAGAGTCTCAACTGAGAACACTGGGCCCATCGCCCTCATCCCGCCTTGGATGCCCACTTCACCCCGCCGGCACTTTGAAACTGGCCAGAGCTCTGCTTGTCTTTTAGATTCTTCATTGGCCTTTTCTTTTGTTTGCTGAGCCTCTTATGTTGGAAATATTAGTAGTAAATACTATCCTCAAGGGAAAAAAGCAGCTCACTCATTGTTTCCATTCTCTTTACTCTAAAACTTAGTCCCTTCAATTCCCGCCTGCCTGGATAAACCTCACCTCCATTTTCTTCCCCCGTCCAGCCCCATGAGACTGCTGAATGCCCTTAACCTTGAATTCCAACCTGATCTCTTGCTTAGTCTCACTTAGTAATTGGCAAATGCCCTGAGGGAAAAACATCAGAGAATGCTGAACTCACCTCAGTGCTTTTCTTTTCTCTTGAATCTTAGCCTTTGAAGTGCTTAGTGATTGTGTGGCTCTATGATTACTTCAAACAGGTATTTAAAAAAATTTTTTTAACCAATTTTAAACATTTCTCTTGGAGTAGGGGTTCATCTGCTATAGTTACTCTCTCATGACTATGAGAAACATGTTTAACAGCATATTTTATGTAAAAATCAGAATTCTCAATTTCTCTTAAAATTAAAAAAAAAAAATTGTGGCCATCTGGGCCCACGTTCTTGCATAGAAATAATGGCTACAGCTAAGTAGTCCCTGTCCTCAAATTTCAGGTAACATGCTCTCCGGTTTAATTATGTGGATCATTCACTGATCCCTGAGAGTGAAAAAAGACCACAGTCAAGCTTTGAGTGATGCTAATACCTAATCGCGTTGTATAAAAGGCAAGTTGAAGGGGGTGTTGAGGATATGTAGTCAGGAAAGTGAACGGACGATTAAAAGATCGTTGTATCACGCAACTCAAGAGAAGAGAATGTTTCTGAACGGGACAGGGGTTGGGAGGATCAGCTGTGCTGAATGCCACCCAGGCTGCAAGTGGGACAGTACTTAATACTCTTCTCAACCTTCGAACTCTCAGTGACTTCAAAGGAACTGATGATCTTACAGTCTTTTTAGCAGAATCATGGGGGTTGCAACCAGAGCCTGGGTGGCTTAAGGAGTGAATCAGAGCAGTGGGAATCAAGCAGTGATGTAGATGACTAGTGAAAAAGCCTGGCCATGTCAGGAAGGCAAGAGAAAGACTGGTGTCAGGAAGGATGGTGGCCAAGGGATACATTTCAGAGACCAGTGGTCCTTCTTGGCTGCCTTCTTGGTGCATGATGGCCTTTCCCGGGTTTCCTGCAAGATGAAATGTGGCAAAGATATTTTCCTGAGGATGAGAAAGAGGGAAAGCTGATCAGCACTTTCATATCTCAGGAAAGAAAGAAACAAGGCTTGCTGGGCTCTGCAGAGGCTCCCTGAGGTTGCTGGAGAACAGAGGAAGTGAAGGCAGAGAGAAAGGCCCGACTCTAGCCACTCACCTGAGCTGAGCCGGCCTGCCCTGTGTGCCTGGATGAAGTCATTCCCCGCCCCCGCCTTCACAGAGGTAATAATCAGAAGACAGCAGCGAAAAGGCTGCCTGGTTTTGCCTTTTCAAACACCAGAGGAGGCCTGGGACGTTTTCCAACCCCCCCACCCCCCGCCCCGCCACCGCGAGCTTCAGGGGTCTGTTAATTGGCACCCCAGAAAAATTACAGGAGCAGTCTGCCTGATTGTAAATGACAGAGACGATCAGGTTTACCTTGTGACGTCCCCAGGGGACTTGCGGTTAGTTTAGTCTGAACTTAGCATCAGCTGCTAGGCTCCTTTCTTCTCAGCAGGCAGCGCTGGACTCATCCCGTATCCTTTCAAACCTCATTAGTGTGAGGGCTTCTCCTCCCTCTCTCTCGCCTCCTCTCCTCTCTTGCCCGTGATCCCTAAGCATGCCAATCTAGGAACCCACACAGATGGCTTTGAGAGGCTGGGCTCTTTGTTTTACTGACCTGGAAGGAACAACCCACGCCTTGGAGCTGAAGTTGTTTATTATTCCTCCAGGAAAATATTCACCAACTTGACTGAACTTTAACCTCCCTTAACTCCTTCATGGTTTGAAAGGTACTCAGCTTAAGGATTTTATAACTAATTAGAGATGTTTGGAATGTATTGTAGGTCTTAAGTAGGAGTGAACACGCCAAAGAGTTAAATGTTGTGGGGCATAGTTTTCATTAAAATCCAAACCTCCAGATCTTTTCATTTGCCAGAAGTCACCATGTGTGTGTGTGCTTATATGTGTATGCATATGTGTATATGTAGGTATTTATGTGGGTGTGCAATTTATAATACAGATATATATTACATATATCTATGTTGCATGTATATACATAAACACTTATATGCTCCTTGAAAGCCCTGCTTCTTAAAGTTAAATGTATGGATCACTTACACATCTTGTTAAAATCAGAATCAGATTCAACAGGTCTGGGATGACCTTCAGGTACTGTAGATGTTGCTGGTCTGGGGACCACATTTTGAACATCAAATCCAAAAGAGATCATCACACACTGCCTTCCAGCTTCTTCAGGGTAACCTGGTTGTCTTCCTTATTAGTCCTTTAAATGTTGCTCCAGTGTTTCTCTAGGCTTACGTGAACCACCCATTGGCTAGGCGGCATTTTTGCTATTTCTCAAAATACCCGAAACAAGTACTCTAGTCTCCTGACTCTGATGTCCTTTCTGGTGATCACTCCACTGGTTACTGAAGGTCTATATCAGGGGTCTGGGAAGATGATGGAGAAACTGTAAGGTGACCCATCCCATTTATGACCTCCCTCCCATTTATATGATGTCTTTTATGTAATACATACGTCTCTTAATTTCCTCTGGGGAGGAAGACTGTAGCTTTCATACAATTTCAGAAAGGTCAATGTCTTTTAAAAAAATCATAAGAACCACTGAGTCACATACTGTTAAATTCATTGTACATTTTATCTTGTCTTCATGTCAGTTCTTCAATTGATAAGAATTGAATAATCATTATGAATTAAGTATCTGCCATATTACCAAAGGATCTGGTGTTATGACTTGTATTAAAATGTAAAGGGTACACTATATCTCTAGGTAAAGGGTTTGGTTCTAGAGTTATGGTGTCACTTGGCACATAAGTTTAGGAGGCCCTCTGCCAACTTTATTTTTCAAGACTGGCAACAGAAATGCCCACATACTGGCAATGGTTGCATATACCACGATATTTCTTTAGCCGTACTTTTGGTACGCATTTCCCTAAAATGCTGGCAAGTAAAGAACTTTTCATTCAAATTTCTCTACTACATTGAAAGTGAGACCATTTGAGGGCTAAGCTTTTACTCTGAAGGTCCAGAGGCTAAGTTTAGATTAGATTAGAAAATATACATACAAACTATGAGTCTGTGCATTTGAATATGCATAGGGCTTGTCCATCCCTTCCTAGGAATATTTTGTTTCTACTGAAACTGATATATGGATAAAATGGCTCAGGGAAATGTGGCAAAGAAATAGGACTGTCTTTTCAGTAGATATTTGGTGGCACCTCTTCCTAGGTCATGAACTAGTCTCCCTTCCCTGAGGACAAGTCCTGCACTCAGAGGTACCCTGTTCCTCATCCACTGGTATCTGGGATGGAGAAGCCAAAGCTGAGCCCTCTTCATACTTTCTTTTAGAAATCAAGATCTGATACAGGCCAGTTAAATCTCTGATGTGCCTACAAGTCTAGCTGTAACTTTGGAATTGCAAGGAAATACATTTTTCCATGTATAAGAAAAACAAAGAAAGTCAATCTGTAAAAAGAGAAAGATGAAGACGACTTAGCTAAACTTGAAAATATTTTTAAAAGACCTTTGGTTTCTGACAACTTTTCTTACAATCACTCTTTTTTCCCTACATATATTAATTACATTACAAATCAAGCTTTCCCAATACAACTTTTTTTTCATAGATGAATATTTTGTTTCATTTCCTCTACTTGTGTTCTTAGAGGCACATGTTTATAGGTGCTGGGGTTGAATTATCTAGGTTTAAATATGGATTCGATCACTTACACAATTCAGTAATTTGGATACACTCATGCTAAAGTTTGTTGTTTATCTGAAATTAAAGTTTAACTGGGTATCCTTTCTGGGAACTCTGTGACATAGTTTCTTCCTTTGTCAAATGGAGGTAGTGATACCAAATCGACAAGGATGTTGTGAAAAATGTCAAGGATATCATAAACATTAGGTAAAACCATTTAAGAGAAACATGGTTTATTATTCTCTTTCCTCCTCCTTTCTCCCTGTATCTTATCTATAACACAAGAAGGCACTGCTTACAAGGCTCACCGTGCGTGTGTGCCAAGTCGCTTCAGTCATGTCTGACTCTTTGTGACCCTATGGACCATAGTTAGGTGACAGGCTCCTCTGTCCATGGGATTCTCCAGGCAAGAATACTGGAGTGGGTTGCTATGCCCTCCTCCAGGGGGTCTTCCCAACCCAGGGACTGCACTCACATCTCTTATGACTATCTGCATTGGCAGGCGGGTTCTTTAACACTAGTGCCACCTGGGAAGCTCACCAATTGGGAGTAAACACTTCCTGGATGTGCTGAACTTTTGTCTCTGTTGACAGAGTAATACCCAGGCAAAATGACCTAAAGATGCAGTTTACAAGGAAGTGGGCTGGTTCCTCCTGGAACATGGGGAAATGTTTTATTACCTCTCGTGTGCTGTCTTTATTCTTCAGTAAGAGAATCTGGAGGGTTATATATTTCAAGCTACCTGACTTCACCCAGGTGCCCCATTTGAGGATACTCTAATATTCATTTTTGTGCCAGGCTATGCCTAGGCTTTCATTATACACAAATTGCTTTCCAGTTCAAACAAGTATCTCTCCAAGTGGCCGCTCTCATCTCCTATAGAAAGAGATGAGGAGACAAAAAGCATGAGGGAAAAAGAGAAGATGATAATATCCTAGTTCACTAGTTGCTTGTTTGAAGATAAAGAATGTAAGATTTGGGGCTCTTCCTGTCTTGTCTCTGATGTCTAAGTCCTCACTTTTATCTTGATGACTCATATCCCCTGTCTGGAGGAAACCCAGTCAAGTACTGAAGAACGTCTTTGACATAGCTCTAACCATCATGGTTCCTGCCTAAGAGACACAGAGCGATGCACTTCCCTTACAGAGGCATTTATCATCTATTTCTTTATTTATCATACCAGGTCCAGTGGGATTAGATCAAACTTTTGCCTCTTCCTAAACAGTGTGGGCTTGCTGGTCTACCCTCCACTGCGCAGCTGGTGCACAATGGCAGACTTCCATGGTTATCTTCCGTGATCAAAGTCACCATCTCTGGAGATGCTGTGTAAAGAGTGAGCCAGGGGCCCCTGGGGAATAGCGACCAGTCTAGTCTAATGGTGAAAGTCATAGGCATCTTCCACTGTGGTTTCCTCCATGCTTTCTTTTCCATTTTCTTCCACAGTTTCACCTGGGTATGTGCAATAGTGATGAGATGAACGTTTACTGCCCAGAGTCAATTTTGATTGCTTACAATCAGCAGAAGGGATTGGTTTGGGCTCCAACAAAGGAACTGGCCTACAGGGCAGTTGTGATACACTGTCCCTGGCGTGGTCAACCAGAAGTGTTTGGTCAGGACTTACATCTTGGACCGTCTCTTCTTTTTGTGGCTTTATATTTATAATCTCACATGGAGGTGAAGCTTTACTATCCTTTTTGTAACAAGAGGTGCTGAAAGGGATGGCACAGAACACAAGATCCGAGGGCAGCAGGCTGAACTCATTTTCTGGCCGGGTAATCACAAACCTGTAAGAAAAGCCAAACATGGATTCTGTACCCCTGCAGCTGGGACAGTGTGGGTGCAGGCAGTGACCAAAATAGGAAAGTCACTTTGCTGGGGGACAGAAAAGGAAAATTTGTTTTGCCTTGCTTTATTTGGTTTCTGATTAATAATTAAAAAAAAAATCTTTGGTGTGGTGCAATAGGAGAGGCCCTGGACTAGTAACTGGGAGACTGGTATTTTCATCCTTGCCTCTGAAACCAACCATCTTTGATCTTGGACATGCTGTCTCCCTTCTGGGTCCTGCTCTTCCCATCATTTTAATGGGAGTGGGGTAGGACCATGGTTTGGGCTAGTCATTTTTCTAATGGCTTTTCTAACTCTAGGCTATGGGCTTGCCTATTCTCCCAATCACCACAGTCCACAGCATTTCCAGAGGTGCTGTGGGGAAGCAGATGGAGCCCAGACATAGACAGACAGACAGAGATGGAGGGAGGAGGTGTCAGCATCATTCATGCTTCCCAGTGCCATCTCCTGAGCATCATTCTCCTGTGCCATCTTTGTGGTCAACGCTCTACAGCCATACCACCCTCCCTCTTGACTCATCAGTGTCATCCACAGAGCTCCATGCTTATTTCAGCCTTTGGCACGTGGGATGCGTTTTCTCTCCAACTTCAGGGCCGCCGTCACCTGACGTGTCGGCAGCGCCTGCATGATTTACGGCTCCAACAGGCAGACCAATTTCTTTGACTTCCAGTCCCCAGCGATCTTTATCTCCTAACCACTTTCCCAGCCACATACTGATGCTATGACTTCCTGACATATCCTGCCGGCTACAATCTTACACTTCAATCAATCACTCTCTGCCCACAACGTCCCATCACTCTTTCTCTCTCGTGTTTCCTTACTCGGAGGACCACTGATCTTGAATTTCATCAGGATTTCCCATCCCCCTGTCCTTTTGTAGTTTTGCTTCTACGAATCCACCATAAACTCCTTCTTCCATCCTTTGCAGCGATTACTGAAACTTTTACCTCTTTTTCTACTCCCTGTGAACTTTCCCCTCTCTCTCTTCTCTCAGCAGGGGCTTAGCCATCTGTTGCTGAGAAATCCTGTGTTATGTTATGTAAACATTCCCAGAAGCTCAGCCTTCATCTGCAGCCAGGTTGACCTTGGCATCCTTTCTTTCCCTTCTCTTCTCCTTTGGGCAGAGAAATCGTCTTTCTTTGTATTCACCACAACTCCACTTGGAGTGATTTGACTTCCTTCCCCTTTCTCCTGATACAGTCCATTTCCACTCTGGTATTTTTAATTTCTCCTTCTCTACCAAGTCCTGCCCATTCCCACCATGAGACTCTCAGCTTGGAAGTCCATCGCTGTGCTGTCTACAAATGGCACCATCTTTTTTTTTTTTTCCTCCTCCCTCCACACATATTTTCTCTGTCTTCCCTCCTGCTGTCATGCTGATCTTTCTTTAAACTGAAATCTCTACATATCACTCCCATGACTTAGATGGACCAAGCACAGTGGCTAGAGGAGGCACTCAATAAACATTTACCCAGTGAGCCCAGCAGTGAACAAGTAGATCTTTCCAATGTGGACAGCGGCTTTCAGCTTTAAAAGTTGCACAGCCATGGGTCAGGGGTAATTTGCAAAATAACTTGGACTTAAAATCTGGATGTACGTCTCAAACTTCACTGGGGATAAAGGTCCCATTCTCCTCACATGGCCAGTACTAACTGGATCCCAATCATCAGGGTTCGTTCCTATTATTTATAATGATCCTACATATCTTCGTCCCCACACCCTTCATTGCAACTAGGGGCCTTGAGCTCTGACCACCCCTTTCATCCCTGAATGAAGTCGCTTTGGCCCGTATGCTTGGATGAGGGCCCAGCACCTTTTGCACCAGCATACTTCCCTTTTGTGCTCTGGATTGCGTGCTTCTTTATCTATCATGCGGTATAAGCCGAGGCACAGGACTCCAAAATTATTTAATGAGCCACAGAATATTTGTCCAAAAGTCCTTCTTGGCTGAGGAGAGAAAAGAGGAAAACATATGCCCAGTGGCACTTAAAATTAAGCCACAGCAAGCACTGGAGTTGTCATCTGCCTTTCCTCCCAATAGAAGCTTGGAAGACCCGAGAGCCACCTCCTAGCACCTTTGTGGTGGTAAGTGGCCAGGAAACCAGGTTTACCATTAGTCTTGAGCATCTCATACCAGCAACTGTTTCACTGTGGTCTTTGAAGAGCCTCTGATGCATGGGGTGTCGTGAAGTGTTATGCTCGCTTTTATCCATACGGATATGTTTTGGTAATGACTAACAAGGAACAATGAGCGCCAGGTTGGAAATGCTCTTTTCAAGGCATGCCATGAGCTGGGATGTTAAGTGACCTCCAGAGAGCAGTCTTCTTTTGACTCTGCTCTCAGGTCACTGCCAACAAGGCACTACACGTAGACCTCAGGTTTCCAAAGCAGCAGCAAGTGGATCCAGGGAATTCGAAAAAGAACAGTCTGTTTAGGTCTGTGATTCCTCAGGGTAAAGAACAGAGCGACGCCCACACATCAGTGCAGAAGAAAGGGCTTACCATTCCACTGCCACCTCTGGTTCCAACAGAACCTGGCCAGCGGCAGCCGTCCTGCGCTTAGAATCGCTCAGAAGTCAACCTTAGACGAGGAACCCAGGACCACAGAGATTTGAAGGACTGGACCATGGATGGAGCTTTGGAATGCTGTGTGCACTGGGCAGTCAGATGCACGGGGCGTGGGGTTCACCCTTCTTGGCGGTACCTGCCGAGACACGGCAAGCACAGAGGCTGGAGGTTTGTGAAGAAAGGGTTCTGCTCATGTCCCTGTAAAGGCCAGACTTTGACAATGACACTGGGGAGCCGAGGCCACACCACTCAACATCAGACCCAGGAGTGCCACACTGACAAGTGGACTCCTCTTTGCAGGGCTGGACTTGACTCAGATCCCCAAATGCCAGAGGCCTCATTGGAATTTTCCAGAATTATCTTTTCTTTGCTGTAATCCACTGTTTGCTAGTTCTGAGGACCGAGAAAACTTAGGCATTTTTCACTGGCTGGCTCAATAAGATTCTTAGACCCGAACACGGAGTCCTTCTGCCTGATTTCAGATGACATGATTCAATTTCTTTAATAGCTAAAGTGTAGGGAGAGTGGGCAGGCCCTCAGTCAGAGTGCCTTAGGGGGACCCTGCTTGGCCACTGGTAGACAATATGGTCTCAGGTAAGTACCTCAGCTTCTTGATCTGTTCAATGGAATTCAATAATGATACCTACCTTGTAAATCCTTGGATAGATTAAGTGAATAAAAAAAAAAAAAGCAGACAGGCCTAAGCAAATGCTCAGTGAATATTAATCATTATACTTATCATTAGTAACCTTGTCAAAGGACAAAGTGGTTGAACCCCTCTGATGCTTCCAGGGCACTTTATTTTTTACCTGGAAGATGAGGATCATATCAACTACTTGATCTATCTCAAGATAAATATAACATGTGAAAATGTACTGTAAACTGGAAATAACTATGATTATGTTACATTAATTTTTGTTATCATTGTTATTATTTATACACTATAAGCTGTCTAGGAACACAGACAGGTTGGATCCTTTCCAAAACTCAGAGAGGTAAGGACATGGGAAACTATTATGAGAAAGAAGAGCTATATAGTCACTTTGGAGAAAAGTGTGGAGACGCCTTAAAAACTGGGAATAGAATGGCCACATGACCCAGCAATCCCACTGCTGGGCATACATTCCGAGGAGACCAGAAATGAAAGAGACAGATGTACCCCAATGATCACTGCAGCGCTATTTACAATAGCCAGAACATGGAAGCAACCTAGATGCCCATTGGTAGATGAATGGATAACGAAGTTGTGGTACACATATACAATGGAATATTCCTGAGCCATAAAAATGAATGCATTTGAGTCAGTTCAAATGAGGTGGATGAACCTGGAACCGATTATACAGAGTGAAGCAAATCAGAAAGAGAAGGGCCAACACTGTATATTAACACATATGTATGGAATTTGGAAAGATGGTGCCAACGATCCTACATACAGGGCAGCAAAGAGATACAGATGTAAATAACAGAATTTGGAACTCAACGGGAGAGGTGAGGGTGGGATGATCTGAAAGAACAGCGTTGAAACATGTTCATTACCAAATGTAAAATACATGACCAGTGCGAGTCCACTGCATGAAGCTGGGCACCCAAAGCCAGTGCTCTGGGACAACCCAGAAGGATAGGATGGGGTGGGAGGTGGGAGGTGGGAGGAGGGTTCAGAATGGGGGGAACACACGTATACCTGTGGCCGATTCATGTCAATGCAGGGCAAAAACCATCACAATATTGTAAAGTCATTATTCTCCAATTAAAATAAATTACTATTTTTTTTAACAAAAGAAGATCTGACTCACTTCAATGTCTGACAGGATGGTCTGGTTTAAGGAGAGCAGCCCCAGCTTACACCGCATCTTTCCAGATAAAATTGTAGAGTAGCCGGTATTCAGCTCAAATAGCTTTTCTTTATCCAGATGCTGTTCCAGCTGAAAATTCATCCCTCCTGTCACTAGCATCTGAAGTAATTCTACAACATGGTAGTTGTAGAAAGCCTGGAGAGCAAGGAGGAGACACGTACAAAGTCAGAAGAGCTGCTCTGTAGGCCGTGGAAGTGAGAGAGGAGGGAATTAGTGGGTATGGCTGTCTGAAACGGATCTGATGGTTCAAAGCTCTGTCTCTCATTATCATTAATTTTTTTTAAGATTTTTTTTTTGACATGGATCAATTTCAAAGTCTTTATTGAATTTGTTACAATATTGCTTCTATTTCATGTGTTGTTTTTTGGCCTCGAGGCATGTAGGGTCTTATTCACTCTCCAACCAGGGATTGAATCTGGACCACCTGAACTGGAAGGTGAAGCCTTAACCACTGGACCACTAGGGAAGTCCCATCATTATCCTTATTAAAATCAACAAAAAGCTGGTGGTTTGGGTATGCTGCTGGGTTAAGCAAAGTGCAGAGAAAACAACCCTGACCCTATTCCTGCTCCTGAGGGAGTGCTATAGCAAAATAAATTAATGGGTAAATGATGCTGACACCATGGTAGTCCCCACTTCCAAAATGATCAGAGGAGAATAGCAGGCCATAGATACCTTAATAATATCAACATGTATTTAAAAATATGCATTTAATGAGACATTAATACATTTTCCTTAGGTGGTTGTTGTTTAGTTGCTAAGTCGTGTCTGACTCTTTTGGACACCATGGGCTACAGCATGCCAAGCTCCTCTGTCCTTGACTATCTTCTGGAGTTTGCTCAGATTCATGTCCATTGAGTCAGTGATGTTATCTAAGCATCTCATCTTCTAATGTCCCCTTCTCCTTTTGCCCTCAATCTTTCCAAGCATCAGGGTCTTTTCCAATGAGTCGGCTCTTTTCATCAAGTGGCCAAAGTACTGGAGCTTCAGCTTCAGCATTTCCCTAGGGGACTATAGATATTATTATTGTCTATTCTTGAGTCTTCTGGATGTATGGTAGCTCTACTTACATTCCTTTTGATTCTGACCTATGTGAAGACAGGTATTATCTCTCATAGCTGTTATAGAACACTTCAAAAACTGTATGTGTTGAGTAAATCAATGGAATTTTAGAATATTTGACATCAAAATGAAGCCAGAGATTGATGTGTGGGTCAGCTTAATTTGAAACTAGCTTGAGTCAAAAGAAGCGTAGCCATTTTCTTAAGCTTCTTTTCCAAAGGATTCCTACATAGCGTGTTGACTAGGCAGTGACATACATGGAAACATCATTTAATAACTGCCCATGAAGTTTTCTCAAACCTATTGTTTTCTATGTAAAGCTGTGAATTTCCTACCTTTGTCTTAGTTAAATTGGACTTTCACTCCCGTAGAAATAATTTACGTGGCTATATAGCACTTATGTAAAAATCAGTACTTTCGTTTTCATTATGAATAATAGGAATGACTTAATCGCTATTGAGAAATTGTACCATTGACTTTCTCTGTCCAAATTCAGGGATTTGCCTCCTGAAGCCTGGGTTGTGAGAGGGGCCTCTTTACGAGTCTTCTTCTCATTTGTGATCCATCACTCAAAATGCTTGCAGAAAGATTGTCTAGAAACACAAATTTGGACTTTCACTGTCAGACCTCTGCTGGAAAACCGAATTCAGACTCATTTTTGTGGCATTCAAAGATTCACAAGATCTGACGTTCCCTCCAGGGCACACTGGTCTCTCTGCAGCCGCTCGAGCTACACACTTGCTCCTTCAAGCCCTCGCTTTGGAACATTGGCTTCATCTTTCCTCTATGAAACTGGCAGATTCTTCACTGGCCTCCTTATTAGAGTGAAATTTTCCTTGCTTTGCAATCCCGTGGTCACTGGCTTTTATTCTGCATTTGAGAGCTAACTGTTTGTAGGGAACACTTCCAGGTTTGAATCTTGGGCTGGCGTGTTCTAGCAGAATACCTTTGGACAAGTCATGCGTTCTCTTAGCCACAGTTTTATGATCTTAAAGCTGACATAATAATACCCATTTTTGAGCACTATTTGTGGGATTAAATGAGATACACAGCACACACACTGAATTCTGTTATCTCTGACATTGGTTCTCATGTACCTAGATCACCTGGAGTGATATTTGTGAGAGTAGATTTCCAAGACCCCTGATCTACTCTATCAGAATTTCCGAAGACACCGGTGGTCCTCACACCACACTGGGAGGGAGCAATGCTGCCTTAAATGAAGTGGTCTTTCAGAAAGAGGTTATCTACTCAATACTCATGTTCTCAGGAATGCATTGGACCAAGCAGGGGTAAAAATACTGAGTGCAAAGATGGTTGCAAATAATTAATTATTGCAAATAATTTTAAAAATTGAGTGCAAAAACAGCTGTAAGAATATTGAGTGCAATTGGCAGCTGATTTTTAACAAGTAAATGCGTATTGCTAGGAAAATGGAGAGACCACTGGAGAAGGTAAGCTGGAAAAGAATATAATCTAAGTTAATTAAGAGAAAATAAAAAGAATTTCTATAATATTTTTCAGATTACAGATGACTTCAAATGCTTTCTCCATCCTCATGTCCAGACTGCAAAGATTCCCTAAGTGACATTCCTTTCTGTTGTGTCCTGTGACCACCCAGAAGGATGCTTAAGGATCTGGCTCCCTGAAATCCAGGAGGGTGCAGAGGTTGTAAATCCAGGCTGGGCCACAATCCGTTTAAGAACAAGTGGCCGTGGTGCAGAATGATCAAACATAATGCTGTTAGGATAATTCTCCACTGATTAAAGAAAAAGGTGTAACTTCTAGGGTTATCCTGGTGTCCGTGGCTCTGCGGAAAAGTACTTTACATATTTAATGGAGAGAGGCTTAGCTTTTGAATATATCATTTCTTCAGTGTTGACATCAAAAGGCTTGCAATTCTATATTGGGGGAAATAATGGGATTTACATGTCACCCTTACTCTGCGAGCTCATCTAATATCCTTATTATTCAGGGTTTCATAGCACTACCCTATGGGTCTCTCTCTTTTTTTTTTTCTTTCCTCCTTTTCTCCCTTCATTTTTTTTTTTTTTTTTTTTTTACTTTCTCAAGTTGAAATGTGTTTGAAACAGTTTAGGGCTTCTAAACTTGGAGAATGTCTCTAATATAATAAGATTTACTAGAATTTGGACTTCCAATGCTAGAAAATGTTGTAGAAAAGGGTTTTAACTTTGAACTACAATGACGCTTGAGGTCTCACTCATAACCCAGGATTAACACTCCTTAACAATACAGATCCTAGCAGCCTAGCTACTTGCTGCTTTTTCTTCTAAGAGTTTCTCAAAAGGCCTGAAGACCAACATTTTTTGAGTAATACTTCTGAGAATGAGGCTATATGGGAGGAAAACTGAGTGAACTCGAGAAACCAGGTAACTGCTGTTACTGTCCTTACCTTCTTATAAGTAAAGGAAAATGCTCTCTCTTTCATGTCTAGTTCTGAAATTCTATTATTATAAAGTTCTGCTCCCATGTATGTGTGAGTGGGGTGGTCTGGGTGCCCCACCCCTAGAGTTTTTTATACTTTATTTTTTAAATATTTGTATTTATTTTTGGCTGTGCTGTGTCCTCACTGCTGCAAGCAGGCTACTCTGGAGGTGGCACGTGGGCTTCTCACTGTGATATTTCTTTTCGGGGAGCACGGGCTCTTGTGCTCAAGCTCAGTAGTTGTGGCACACGGGCTTAGTTTTTCCATGACATGTGGGATCTTCCTGGATCAGGGATCAAATCTGTGTCCCCTGCATTAGCCATCAGGGCCCCCTCCAGATATTAATCTTTATAGCATCGAACTATAAAGGATTTATCAGTTCAGTTCAGTTCAGTCGCTCAGTTGTGTCCAACTCTTTGCGACCCCATGAATTGCAGCACGCCAGGCCTCCCTGTCCATCACCAACTCCCGGAGCTCACCCAAACTCATGTGCATCGAGTCAGTGATGCCATCCAGCCATCTCATCCTCTGTCGTCCCCTTCTCCTCCTGCCCCCAGTCCCTCTCAGCATCAGAGTCTTTTCCAATGAGTCAACTCTTCGCATGAGGTGGCCAAACTACTGGAGTTTCAGCCTCAGCATCAGTCCTTCCAAAGAATACCCAGGGCTGATCTCCTTCAGAATGGACTGGTTGGATCTCCTTACAGTCCAAGGGACTCTCAAGAGTCTTCTCCAACACCACAGTTCAAAAGCATCAATTCTTCAGCTCTCAGCTTTCTTCACAGTCCAACTCTCACATCCATACATGACCGCTGGAAAAACCATAGCCTTGACTAGATGGTCCTCTGTTGGCAAAATCCTCTATAAACTATAGAGGATTAAAAGCAAATCTCACTTACACATTATAGGTGTGTTTCTCCAGCTGGGCCAACTGTTTACAGTAATATTCCAGGGGATACCTGAAGATACTGTGTTGGCTGAATCAGAATATTTGGAGGAAAAATCCACTATTTTTTTATGAAAAAAAAAAAAAAGACAGGTGTATCAGGGGATAGAAGGGGGAAGTACATGAAAATCTCAAACAGAACTTCAGTGCTTCCAAGGAGGGACAAGTTCCCACCACTTTATTCAGGCTCAGCTCTCTCCCAGGACCTGTGAGTTTCTTCTCCTTGTGTTTCTCACTGGTGATTTAGCACAGAGCAGTTTTCAGAGGACTTGTGAGGAGGGGGAGGAAATAGAGGTCACCTAGACTGGAGTCGAGGAGGGACCTCACCCTGCTCCAGAAGCTGCAGAGGCGTCAGCCCCCTTCATCCAAGGCAGCCTGTCCTGAACACGCCTGTCGGTAGCCCCGCCCTCTGCAGAGGAGGGCACCAGGGAAACACACGTTTTGATTCTAATTATAACCTCTGACTCTGCTGCCACAGGAAACCGAGATCTTGATGCATCAAGCTGGACAGCAGGCAGGAAGAGCCCAGTCTAGAAGATGCTCCTTGGGGAGGGAAATGATGGGACGAAATAGACATGCAGCTGAGTGGCAGACAAGACTCCCAGCTGGGACCTGGAGACATGACTCGCAACATAGGGGAACAGGAATCTGGGTCTCTTATATTTGGCCTCTCTGTTGGGCAGATTCTCTAACTTCTAAGTAGTAGTTTCTAAAGTCTTCTTAACAACTGAAATCCTTCTTCTAACCAAGCTGTATGCAGAAGCCTCAAGCGGGATCCAGCTGAGAGTAGAGCTGTTCTGATTGGGGGAAAGTGATGGGGAGACATTGGGAGCTGGAGCACCCTGGTCCCTTCCTCCCTGCCCATCCTATGGGGGCTCTGGAGCACCCCAGGAGGCGGATTCCTCCAAGCACAACTTCACCTCAGTGTACTGAAAGCACACTCATCATCACAGAGACCTCTAGAGTGGCAGTGGATCTGGTTGCAAGCTCTAACTCTGGAACCTTAGGGATTTGTCATGTGTGAGTGCAGTAACCTTTGGCACCTTAGTTACCCCTTTAGGCTTCAGATTCCTGATCTAGGAAACAAGGCTAGTGGGACTTTCCTGGTGGTCCAGTGGTTAAGAACTTGCCTGACAATGCTGGGGACACAGGTTTGATTCCTGGTCGGGGAACTGAGACCTCGCATGCCACGGGGCAACTAAGCCCGTGGGCCACAACTGCTGAGCCTGCACACCCCAGAGGCTGTGCACCACAATGAAGAGAGGCCCCCCGCTCACCCCAACTCGAGAAAGCCCACGCCCAGCAATGAAGTCCCAGCACAACCAAAAATAGATAAATAAATAAAAAGAAGGCTAGGAATTGTATCCTCCTAACTGGGTTGATGGGCGAATTAAACAGATAATGTGGGTAAGGCATTTAGCAGAGATCTTGGGCCCAAGGAAAAGCCTGAGGGATGACGTTATGACTGTTCCTAAGGTGGGTTCCCTGGTGGCTGAGATGGTAAAGAGTCTGCCTGCAAAGCGGGAGACCAGTGTTTGATCCCTGGGTTAGGAAGATCCCCTGGAGAAGGGAATGGCAACCCACTCCAGTGTTCTTGCCTGGAGAATCCCATGGACAGAGGAGTCTGGGGGCTACAGTCCACGGGGTCGCAAAGAGTCAGACACGACTGAGCGACTAACACAGGCTACAAGGTGGGTTCTATGCTGTTGATGTGCACGTTTCCCCTGGTATTGAGTGTCTTGGCTCCAAGAGCTTTAAGTTTCTAATCTTAAAAATGTAAGCTTCCCTTGCCACACAGTTATGAGAAAAGGCAAAATAATGTCAAGTGTTTCTGGAAAATCAGAGAATGCAGAATTGCTAGGCTTCAGTTAGCATCATCCCTGGACCCCCACGTGCTCTGCCCTACGCAAGGGGCTGGTCGTGCGGGCTCCTGGGCTTTGTGGCACTCACCGTGGCCAGGAGGGAATCCAGGAAGCTGCCAGAAAAGACGGTGCCTGTGGCGAAGGCAGTGCTCAGATGCAGGTTCGTTCCGGAAAAGTTCCCTTCCATCCCACTGAGCTGTTCAATAAAGTGGATGTTGGAAGGATTTTCTGCAAGAAAAGAGGCAAAAGGGAAAGGCAGGCAGACAAGTTTAGGAACACAGGACTTTCAGAGCAGGCTGACCAAGTGCGGGAGGGTGGGGGGAGGGGGGAACCATTGCTCAAAGGGACAGATGCCACTATGGGGTCAAGGTGGGACCTGCCTCAATTTTAGTACTTTTTTTTTTTCCTTTCTAAGTATCTTCATCCCCTGAAGATCGGATATCCTCTTGGGTACCTTCATCATCAAGGAGCTATTCTTGGATCTTAGGACCAGTTTCTCCAAGCATGTGTCCTGAAAATCACTCTGTATAATTTGTCTTTCAAGCCAGGACACTTTGCGGGGAAGGTGGGGAACACTTTCAATAATCACACAGGGATAAAAGACATAAATAGAACATCTGCTTGCCCCTGTTATTGTCTTTTTCTCCATATACTGTCTCACAGATGGCTTGGTATTTACTTAGGTTCTTAGAGTCATGTGGGCCTAGAATGAGTTAATCAGGGGCTTCCGAAACTTAATGTGCAAAGTGAACTGAGGATCCTGTTATGACACATTTTCTGATCCACGGGGTCTAAGGTGGGCCTGAGCATCCGTGTGTCCAACAAGCTTCCAGATGCTGCTGCTACGGCTGATTCGTGGACTACACTTTGAGTAGCAAGGGCTTTGAGAATCATCCTAACCAGACCAGGGTGGCAGCGGCTGGATTATCCATTAGCAAATCTATGCTGGCCCCAAGCTATAGCTCAGACCCCTGTAGGCAACCTCTGTGCTCAATGCAATCATTCATTTCTAAGATAGCAGAGGCACTGGCTATCTTCGTTCCAAGACTATGGCTTCAAAAATATTTTAGTATAGAGGACAGCATTGGCAGACAGTGATAATGTCTCCTACCAGAGCCAAGGGAAGGCACGCTTACTGCCCGTTATAAAAGATTCTGGTTCCCAAAGCTCAGGGTTCCTCTCCAACAAAGCAATTCATGGTGGATCCTGGACGGTCTTGTCTTCCATAAACTGGGCAGATTAACCTGTTATTATAGCTTGCAAGTTGCAAGATGTCGTCGATCCTCCAAAGTGCTTGATTGTCTTATTACTGATCCAAACAAATCTATTGGATATGCAACTCAGAGCACACTCTTTACTGAGCTTGGATTGGTTCCTCATTCTTAAAATTATTCCTTAGTCAAGTTTGGGGGAAGCAATAGACTTCTAGTATTAGGGAACAATTTTCTTCCAAGAACTATGTATATTTATAAAAGAAGAGGGAGGTATGACTAATATCAACCCAAATTTCCTATGCACACATACTTTCTTCCTCTTGAACTGCCAACCCTCAACACACACACACACACACAGACACACAGACACACACACACACACCAGGAGCCCTTGTCCAGTTCTTGCTGTGTCATCCTAAACCAGTGGCTTCAGTGTTCCCAGTCTGTTTCCTGCATTGTACACTCCGTACTGAAAGGCTGGCTCTCAAATCTGCAGCTCTTACGCCACTGTGATCCTTCCTTGCAGCCAAAGAACAGAAACTGAGTGAACTGGCAGGAGAATTGTTCGGCTAATTTGACAGCTGCTGCCAGGTGCCAGAAAGTGTTTAGTTGAACAAAGCTGTATGTCCCTGGAGAGTGACCAGATGCATTTCTGCGGCCAGTGAGAAGCTCGCTGGTCCCCTCCCAACCACTCTAACTTATACGAAACTTAGGGTATATACACATCAGGGTGACAGACGGCTTAAAAGTGAATAAAAATAAAACAAAAATGAGAACTATAGCCAACAGTTTTAGGGTAGTTACAGACAGATGGGCAGGGAAGAGCCAGGCTCAAGGGCTCTGAGATCTTCCAACCTGGATTTGAAGGGCTAGGGCTCCGGGGCACGGGGACTGTTGCCCGCCTTCCTATGCACAGCCACTCCCAAACCACAGAGTAGTGTCACCCACTGGTTCCTCTCTATGTTCACCTGCTTCGTTTCTGAAACTCTGAGGTCTGTTCATCTGTTTGGTTAAAGTTTCATTTGGCTTACATATGCTGAATCATAAAATTCCCACTAAAACATTTGTTACATCCTTGAATCAAGTCAAATCTCATGCCCAGGGCCAACTTAAAAGATTGACTTTGAGCTGATCCAACCTATGTTAAAGGTACTGCCCCCTCTTCTGTAACCTCCCCTTTTCTCACCAACTATTACCAGTATTAAACCCAGGGTCTCCCCGAGTGCCTCACAAACACCCCCCAGTGTCCTCAGGCACCCCCTGCCTTTCTTGCTGCCCCTGGGGCTGCTCACATCTGGGGAGGTTCCATATACATTCGTTTTCCATAAGGTGTTGGTGAGAGGTAATATCCTGGTCTGTTATTTCTGCTATGGAGCCTTTCTGTTTTATAAGAGAACTGCTCAGGGCTGGGATCAAGAAGACACAGGGGACTCAGGAGCAAGCCTCTTCCTAAAGTCTGCACCCCGGCCTCACTGGCCTCACCCCAGCACCTACCCTGGGGTCACCACAGGAGAGGAAGAAGACTGATGGGCAGAGAAGCTGGTTCAGGGAAAGCCTTTCTTGCAGTTTTCAAATCAATGTCCCCTCCCCTGGTGGGTTCCTTCTGAATGAGGCTGAGCCAAGAGCTGGTCCCCTTCCCCTGGAAACTGCAGGAGTGGGGAAGGCGGGAGCCACTTCTGCCCCAACTGCCCCCGCCCAACACACACACGCACACACTCCCCCCCCCACACACACACGACAGGCTCTGCTGGATGACGTCAACATCACCAATCGAATAAAAGCCTAATATATTGTCCTTCAAACACAGAATGGTCTCTTGGCCTCCTTCTGGGTCCTCAGTCCTTTGACGGTGGATCCTAAAGGCAACCCTGGGACATCGAGCGCACAGGCAAAGACTTCTCCCTTGAATTCTCCCCTTGAAACACAACTTACTCAGTTCGGTGAGAATGGGGATCCTTCGGCACTTTGATTTCCTGGGATTGCTACTGAAGTACTGGGCAAACTCTGCAGAACAGACAACAGGGAGGGAAGGGGTCGATAAACGTAAACGCGGTGGTTGGTGACACAGACCAGGATTGGGGAACGCACTGTGGCTCTTGGTGCTTTATCTTAGCAAACCGACCCTCACGCCCAAATCCCAAATCTTTTTCTATAATTAGAAAAAAGAAGAGAAAGTCTCAGCCTCTGCTTTCCAGTTTAGTGGTGTGTGTGTGTGTGTTTCCTAAATCAGCAGTCCTCAATTTTTTTTGGCACCAGGGATCGGTTTCATGGAAGACAATTTTTCCATGGGATGGTTTTGGGATGATTCAAGTGCATTATATTTATCGCACACTTTATGTCTAATCTAAAGCCACCGCTGATCTGACGGGGGTGACCGGTCTGTGGCTCAGAGGTTGGGGACCCCCGTCCTAAATGACCTTCCAGGTAAATTGCAAAAACAGGTGGCGCTCTCCCCATAGTTGTTTATTGGCAAACAAAGTTTAAATACGATTGTTCTGCAACGCGTGGGGTCCTGGGTGATGGCTCAGGCAGGCAGTGCCTCAAACCACATCCGTTTGCTTGTAGTACTTTCAGGAAACTGTGAATAAGAAGGAATGCCTCCCCAGGAGCTCTTGGGGATACATGGCCACTGGGGGGGCTTCTGGCTCCTGATGCTTCTGCTTCTTTGGGGTCCTCCTGGCCTGAGGCTCTGCCCGCATCCTCTTTCTTCTTCAGCAAGACTGCCTGCCTTCCAGATCTGGTTGGTCTTCCCAATCCGTAACGTCTCGGGAATGCCTTAAAGACTGGGACTGGAGGTCACAGGAGCCTCCGTGCTTTGCTTTCAGTTCCTACCCTAGGAGATGAGGCCCTTCCTCTCTGTCCACAAGCCTCGAATACCAAAGAGAGTCGGTGCCCAGCCCCGGCCCGGAACACAGCCTCAGCTCGTGTTGACAAATGAGGAGTTTCGAAAACAAGAATGACACCAGAGTTTTGGTCGCCAAGTTAAACCCTCAATAAAGGTAAAGAAAGAAAACAGAAGAGAGAAATAGGGATCTAGGATCCTGATTAAAAGCAAAGAAACACAACCAAGCAAAACAAATACACGATGCTCTCCTCAGGAGTTCTGCTTTAAAACTGCTGCTTAGGGACTTCCCTGGCAGTCCAGTGGCTATGACTCTGGGCTCCCAATGCAGGGACCCAGGTTCAATCCCTGGTCAGAGAACTAGATCTCACATTCCGAAACTAAAGATCTCAAGGGCCGTGTGCCCCAACTAACACCCAGTGCAGCCTAAACAACCAAAAAAAATGCTTGTTACCTTTCTTGAACTTTACTGAGAACACTATGCATGTAAGAGGGAGAAAATATCGTGAAACTTAAGTCTATTTGTCATCAAGATTCTCTGTTGCCTTGGAAGAAGGTGAAATATGTGGAGAATCTATTGTTTCCCAAGCCAGGGAAACAGTGGGGAGGGAGAGTGAGATGAACAAATTTGGTTTGGTAAGAGAGTCTGCGAAACAGACCGAGGCATGGTCACGGGGACACTGGCCACTGAGACGGGGTCGGGAAAAGGGGAAATCCAGAGGGCGGTTTTGTTCCCAGATGGAATGCTAAGCTCTGCAGGGTTTACCGCTTCTCCCATCTCCCCAGGAAGTCAGTAAAAGGGCCAGTCCTGGTTAATGCAGAGTAGAGCTGAGGACATTTCAGATTGCCACCAAAATGCTGAGTAGATTTAGGGTGAACACAGAAGCAACACGGGGCCAGGGGCAACGCAGAAGTTAGAACCAGAAGCAAATGGCCTTAGGACTTCAGCAAACCCCTTTAGCTTTCTGCGAGGAAACAGATGGCCTGGGGCAAACCTCATCCACACAGCTATTAAAGAGGAGGGTTTGCGTGATGGCTAGAGATCAGATATCCAAACTCACTGGGAAATCTTATTGCTGATGGGATCTGAATACACTCCACTCTTTTCCCTAAATTTCTGGGATTGTCATAATGCAGAGAGGCTTGGGGGAACTGAGATTTTATTTGATTTTCAGAGCCATACGAGGTGTTTTATCTGCTTTATGTCCCTTCCTTCCTTCCTTCTTCCCTCCCTCTCTTCCTTCCTTCTTTCCACCCTCATCTCCTTCTTACCTGTCCTCTGTCTACGATTCTTTAAGGAGTATCAGCTCCAGGTTAGAACTGTGAACAGTCCTTTCCCCAATTACTACGTGTTGCAAATAAACAAAATATGTTCAGATAGTGAAGAGCAGTATGAAAAAACCTAAGTTTTCAGGACTGACAAGGGAGGTGGCCTTACTTAGGGTGTGAAGAGGTTTCTCTGACATTGAAATGCCTTTCTGAGTGATGAGCAAAAGACATCCAACCAGAGGGGACTAAAGGCAGGAAAGAGCCCGTATAAACAGGCTGAACGAGGAGGAAGTTCAAGCTCCTTTCTGGCCTGCAAGACCCTCTATGGTTTTCCTATGATTGTTATGGGTCGCCATTATAAGACTGAAAGGAGGAAACTGATATTATCCAATAAATACTTGCAAAAAATCCTTCTGGCTGCTGTGAACAGTAGAAACGGCAAGGAAGTAAGAATGATGACATCGAATGGTGACATGGAATAAATTATGTTGTGTGAGATCACCTTTGAAGACAAGGAAACTGACTCAAGGTTTATATACTTGGCCCAAGATTATATGGCTTGCGAAGGATGGATGGGTTCTTACATACCAATTAGTACTTATTTCAAAGCCCATCTTCTTTTCAGGGCTTCTTTGTAGTCCTGTTAAAATATACCAGGTTGGGTTGGTATTTTCAATAAAACACTGACATCAGTTTCCCTCAAAGGGGAAATCCTCCTTCAAATTCCACTTTCTGATTCCAATTCCCTCTAAAAGGGTTTGGAAAATCCCGAATTTCAGAGGCAAATGATCTTCTTGGATAGAGACATGTCCACATCAGCTGGCGTAACTGTGTAAGTATCTTCTCTGACACCAGCTGGGGCGCAGAGACAGTTTCTGCCTGAACTCCACCCTTCCTTGTAAAGTAATGGTTAATGTGAATGGTAATTTGAATATGTATCTGATGATAGCCTGGGTACATTCTACTAATGTCAATATTTTTGCCACCTAGTAGTATACAGTATTATACCTGAAATCTTCCAGGCTGGCAGGGTGCTATTATAAAAGATTGCTTAATTGTAGATTACTGCTGTACGTTTAAATTTCAGTAGCATATTAAGTTGTCAGACTTAATTACCGTTATATGTTTAGATTATGCCACAGATTATTTAGTTCAGTACCTAGGTTTGCCAACCTGTTCTTGAGACATGACAGGGCAGTAATTAGAGCATCAGCTGAAAAATCTAAAGCTTTCCATGATGTCGTCCTTTAGCGAGTCTTCAGTCTCTCTGTCCTTCCATGTCCAAGGTCCCTCGGGGGACCACTGGATGCAACAGCATTGCTGGTCCTAGATAGGGTTTATGTGTGACTTTGGCATGATCATGAAGACATGGAAAAGCCTGCTGATGCCACAAAAGCCTCAGCAGACACGTCCGGAGCAAGAGTTCTCAGTCTTGATCCTATCGCCATTTCACACTTGTGCACTGCAGGATTTTAGCAGCATCTCTGACCTCTACCCACTAGATGCCAACAGCACCACCCCCCAAGTCATGATAACCAAAACTGTCTCCAGACATTGTCAGCTGACCTATGGGGGTAAAACTGCCCCTGGTTGGGAACCACTGTCTTAGAGAAAGGAGAAGAAAATTGCCAGGATGCTAGACGCATGTTGGTGCTCAGTGTGGAAGAGCTTTTCTCCCTCCCTTCGTCTCCCTCCCTTCTACAATTGTGAAATTGTAGAATTTCACGATCCTTTATACTCTCAGTTCTTGGAGGTGATAATTCCCATTGCCACCTGCTTGGTCTGGTGCAAGGGGAGTATTAGTATGAAATGGGAAGAATGGTTAAGAGAACTGATCAGGCTTCTCTGAGGGTTGGGAATTTCTCTACACAAACTCCAGGGAGATTCCTGTGATGCCAGAACAACTGATGAGGTTTCTGAGTGACAGTCTTTGGCTATCCCCATGCGTGCACAGTGTGAGTTTACTGCTGGCTACCTCTCTTAGGTAGCACAAGAGAGCCTGTCCAGACCTCTATTTCCTTATCACGCAATGGGTGTATTGACAACCACACAAGGAAATATGCAAGGTCTACCCAATATACTTTTCTCTAAACTGTCCCTTTTGTCATTGGGGAGAGCACCTACTCATACTTCATGATGATTCAAACACTCTGACATCCCTTCATCATCTCTTTCTCCCTTCCAACCCTTTTCCCCTCTTTTCTCTCTCTCTTTCTCTCTCTATCTACTAAACCCATCATGTGCTCTTTTAAGGATAACCTAGCCTGCAGCAGAGTGTGTGACACATACAAAGTCAATATATTCTTGTTGAATGAATAAATGCATAAATGAGGGGATAAGAATCCCTAGATACATAAGAAAAGAATCTAGAAGTAAAGTCATAGGTTTCTATATGGCTTAGCCTGTATAGGATGTAAGATTAAAAAATAATAGACGGACAAGTCACCCGATGATTAGCTAGGTGGCTTATGACAGTCCACCCCCAGCTGTTACTGAGTGAGCATTTTCATCTGTATATTGATGACACTGCCTTCAGAACGAATGCTTCTCTGTCCAATTTTAGAAAGTTGAAAGCACGATAAACACACACACACACCATACAAATTTTGTGTAAATCTGAGTACCCTAATTGCTAAGGACTGATGTACAGAACACAATGTCATTTTTATGCATCTCCAGATTAGCTCAGCAAAGGTATGGCTCACATTTTCTTAGCGATGATTTTCAATGTAACCTGATATTCAGGAACTGCTTTGCTATTAGTTTCACTTAACAAAAACCCCTGAAACTCTGGTTTAGGTTGAGTGGTGTTTGGCTGTGCAGTGCAGGTCTATGCAGTAGCTGACTTAATTCATCCACCAAAGACTTGACGAGATTATTCATTTATTCTCCCAAGAGCCCTCAATTTTCTCTCCTAGCAACTAGGAGTCAGAGAGTGGTCTTTTGGTTTCCTGATTTCACTCGTGAACATGTCCATCCACTGTCATGACCGTGAAAGCTTTGTGAAGCCTGGACTGTCTGCCCTCTTCAAGCTCCATGTGAAGTAGGACAGCTGTGGTCAGCAAGCCACGGGGTTGGAGGATGGAGTGCCCTATCTTAATATGAAGCATCCACATCCCCAAGGGAAACAGGTGGATCTGGGGTTGGGAGGCATCTCCAACCAAGGGTTGTGTTCACTTCATGAATTGAGAATCTGTTCTAAATACTGAAAATTATTCACCAATAATATTTTCATATTAAGTTAAGTGGCTAGTCATCAATTTTTAGAAATGGACTGAGAGCTAAGCCTTTTCCCAATTCGGGGAGAAGGACAGCCACAAGTCTGCCACAGGAATATAGCTGAAGCACATTTTGGGCAAGTGAGGTGCACGGAAACTCCTCAGAGTCCACCTACTGGCTCACTTACTTTGATTTAATAAGTGCGTGTTACGCATCCACAGGTGCTTCCCAAGGGCTTCCCTGGTAGCTCAACTGGTAAAAATCCGCCTGCAATGCGGGAGACCTGGGTTTGATCCCTGGGTTGGGAAGATCCCCTGAAGAAGGGAAAGGCTACCCACTCCAGTATTCTGGCCTGGAGAATTCCATGGACTGTACAGTCCAAGGGGTCACAAAGAGTTGGACACAACTGAACAACTTTCACTTCAGGCATCTACAGAAGGACCCTAATTGTACTGAGAGGAGTACAAAGGAGGAAGAGACGCAAACCCCATCCTGAAGCAACTTCCCCACTTCTCACCATCTCTTCCCAACCTGAAGCTGAAATGTGACGCTTTTAGTTTATAGAAATTGAAAAGGACTTTAGTGCTAATCTTCTAAAAATTCATGTAGTGAAAGTATCTTGAAGACTGAGAGAGAGTTAGGCTTCATTCTCTCCAAGCACAAAAATAAGAATAGTAACTTGAACATCTACTAGCTCCAACAAGAACTAAGTGGCAACAATAATACTTGTTATTAACAATAATGAAATACCAATGGCTATGTTCACTAATAATTAATTCATAACAATAAACAGCACTTATGACTCCATGATTTTCCTTAATATGAGAAAACAGTGTTAGGCACATTCCAGTTAGGAGATGGACATCACTTTTCACTGGACCAGGGTTCCCCAGGACTGAACTGTCCACTAACCACTAATCCGAGTACAGAATTCTCAGAGCTGGAAGGGATTTTACAAGCCATCCGGCTCCGTTTCTCCTCCTCCCCATCATGAGCGTTTTTTAGAGAGGAGTTGACTCTTTGCTCGTCTTGTCCTCTCCAGCCCCTTTCTATCGGGGTGTGGTCCTTACGTGGGCCTGAGGGTGTCTGGGCCGAGCAGCTGATTCTCAGGTGTCCGACGTTGAGCGTGGCCATGATGGGCTCTGTGTCCACCAGAGTCGGGCTACTGGGTGACTTACAGGAGGAGGATAAGACAGCGCACATGGAACACTCCTCTATGTTGACCGCATGGAGGTCTACAGAATAGAGCGCAGATCCCTAAGGAGAGAAAATCGGGTGAGAGGACACGTCTCAGACGGCGCTGGGGCACTGGGGATGATGCAAGCTTCTGAACCACAGCTTGCGTCAAGTCACCTGGATGACTCGAGTGGGAGGAGAAGGGGGCGACAGAGGATGAGATGGTTGGAAGGCATTGTCAATTCAATGGACATGAATTTCAGCAAATGCCTGGAGATAATGAAGGACAGGGAAGCCCGGCATGCTGCAGTCCATGGGGTCGCAAAGAGTCAGTCACACCTGAGCTACTGAACAACAGCTAAGGATAACAGGGGTGAGGAAGACATCACATCTAAAGATCTAAAGGTCACCTCTGCATCCTCACAATTGTGCTTGTAGGTGGCCGTACCTGGAACCTGGATTAATTAGTAAAGTGGCAGTTGCTCCTTTGGTGGAGAAATAGGGAGAGATCTGGTCCCACCATTAGGTGGCTCAGATGCAGTTACTGGTGATTCCTGACACCAGCTGAATCTGGAGACTTCTGGTCATTTTCTTTCCTCACTTTCTACAGACTGAGGTGGTACAGGGAATTTTGTGGTGACTCTTTTAAAAGCAATACAACTTGCTTCCTGAGACAACTGCTTTTAAAGAATATTTCTGATATATTGATAGCATTTCTTGAAAAATCAAATGCTTTGGTGCATCTCACACTGCCTATGTATATTTTAATCCAGGAAAATGCTGGCCTATAATGAGATACAGATCTATGTTGGTTCAGAGCAAAGACAATTACAACCCACAGTACCACAGGTGCCTAATGGACCCATTTCTCAGAATTCCTCCTTTTCATACATCTATCAAGGACCTCATGGCATTATGTGGTCCATAAAAGACGAGTTTGCAGAAACAATGAGAAAGTTAGAGCGCAGCCTAGAAAGGCTGGCTAGGATCAGCTCAGGTGTGCACACTAGGTCAGAATCAGATTCAGAAGTGCAGAGAAACTCTTTACATAAAGGCCACACACATGGTCATTAATATAAACATGAAAATATCTCGATTTAAATCCTAGTCCAGCTACTTATCCACCGTGTAAACTTGGACAGGTAACTTCCTTTCTCTGTGCTTACAGTTCAGCATCTTTAAAATTTATACTATGGGGTTATTTGGAGGGTTAAGTGAATTAGTATGTGCAACCTGCTTCAAATCATTTCTGATACCAGTAAGCACTGTATAATTGTATAAAATACTGTATAATACATTATTGATGTATTATTATTATCATGATTAATCCTAACAAGTATTATAATAATAATATATATATAATATAATAATACAACGTTATTATTATTATCATTATAACCATTCACTATTCCTTACTGTGACACTTACAGGCAGAATGTATATCTGGGGAAAATTCCGGATAAATCGCCATTCTCTCTGCAGGTAATCCAGAGACCCAACGAACACAATGTCTTTCAGCTCCTGACGGGTATAGTTGCTAGCTCTCAACGGCATTACAAAGTTCCGAAGTCCCATCAGTGTCGAGTGGGCATCTCCAAAGACACATGCTACAATGTGGTTCCGAAACTCGTATTTTGCCTTGTCAGTTCGTTTCTAAGCATAAGCAGGCCAGATTCTGGTCATTTTTAGAAACAAGATGACAGTCCCTTAAAGAAGGCTCCTTCCCCACATTCCAACTCTTCCAGGTATATTAACACTAGCACTTTCATAACAGTAATCAGATTCTGCAAATCCTCCTCATAACATGGAACATGGACAATTATACTTTATATCTTTTCATGGTGCTCCTGCTTATTTCACTTTTTCCAGTTTTATATTAGCTTGGAGTGCCTCAGTGAAAACTCAGATTGGTATCATTCCTCAAGTTGTGAAACCACTGAACCAAATGGGGAAAATAGCTCTCATTTTCATTACGTGTTTTTAGTCTCATATATGCTATGGTGGGCTTCCCTGGTAGCTCAGATGGTAAAGAATCTGCCTGCAATACAGGAGATCTGAGTTTGATCCCTGGGTTGGGAAGATCCCCTAGAGAAGGGAATGGCAACCCATTCCGGTATTCTTATCTGGAGAATTCCATGGACACAGGAGCCTGGCTGGCTACAGTCTACGGGGTTGCAAAGAGTCAGATGTGACTGAACAACTAACACACACACACACATGCTATCGTGTAACTCCCTGAAAACTTAAAACATTCCAACCCTGTTGCTAAACTTATGTTTTCTAGTGAATCTTGAAAATTACACCACGTTGTTCAGTATGATGCAGATTTCAGTGGATTTTTATACATATGAAAACACATATATTAGTTTGAACCATATGAAATTGCCTTCTTCTGGGTCAAAAACGGTTGACTATTGGCAACTTCATGTGGTTCCACCTGCTACATTGAATGGATTCAAGAGAACGCCAGAGTTGAGGAAATTTATCATGAAAAATACACACAATAAAAGGTTACAAACATTCTATTTCATCTCAGTCATCTGACTATGTCCTCAGAATCTTATCAGTGTGGCCGATTTTTAGCATCTCCCCTATACTTTTAAGCTGAAGACAAAACAATATATGTGATGGATATTTAGATCAGGTTTCTCCCACATTCACACAGACTTTTAAAAACGGTAAGTGTCACTTTTATTTAAAGGAATATTTTTTAAAGGAATATTTCTGAAAGAAACATTTTAAGTCTCTGTGATTGATTTCAGCGAATGAGTCAATGTCGTCTCTCATGGTGCAGGGACGAGTAGAAAAAGCACTGATTTTGTATTCTGGTTTTTATTCATGTATGACCATAAACGAGCTAGCCTCTGTCACGCCCAATTTCTTTACATTTAAATGATTTAAAAATGAAAGTTAATTCTGTTGTGGAAATGGGATAATATGTTGAAATTTCAGTACTTCTGTCTTTAACTGTTTTCAATAACCATTTAATCCAATCTGAATCACACTGAATTCCTAGATTTTCAGAGAAGGACTCTTGGAAACTGGTAGAAAACTTGCTAAATGTATTGACAAGTCCTTCCTGCTTGAGAGTGTTCTACATCCCTGAGTAGATGAAGACTCAGAATATTTCAGAGGGATGTATCATTCATTCTTATGCCAGTCCATCGCTGGTTAAAGGACAAGCATCTGTGAACCAGGGGCTGCTGAAATTTAACAGGATAGATAAGTCACATCTGATATCGCAACAATTAGAGTTTGTTCTATTAGCATAGACTGGGAAATACTCTTTCTGAAGGGAATGGTCCCGTAAGGGGACATGAAGCTACTGGTCTGGAGATCCTTTCTAGAAAGTGATATGAATCTTAACCAAATCCATTAAATAATTGTCTCTGGCTAATCCGATTAGTTTTAACTTGAATAATGACGCCTCTAACGGTATTTAATGGAACAACTCTGAAGTCCAGAAATCGCTCTTCTGAGTAGAACTAAACAATTAGGAACAAGATACATGGCGCAGGGCATTAATGGGTACAGCTAGTCCATTCTGAAGGAGATCAGCCCTGGGATTTCTTTGGAAGGAATGATGCTAAAGCTCAAACCCCAGTACTTTGGCTGCCTCATGCGAAGGGTTGACTCATTGGAAAAGACTCTGATGCTGGGAGGGAGTGGGGGCAGGAGGAGAAGGGGACGACAGAGGATGAGATGGCTGGATGGTGTCACTGACTCGATGGATGTGAGTCTGAGTGAACTCCGGGAGTTGGTGATGGACAGGGAGGCCTGGCATGCTGCGATTCATGGGGTGGCAAAGAGTCGGACACGACTGAGCAACTGAACTGAGCAAGGCAATTTCTCCAGGGAACGGTGGCACAAAACTGTCTTCCCACTGAGAAAGATGGTGGCTTCGGTAGGAAAGTGGGGAGTGCCCTATTTGCTCCAAGTAACAAACTGACAACTTCTGCTTGACTTTTCTGCAAAGCGAACCAAGTTCAAAGTTGGCGGGAAACTTGCAACCTGTACATTTCTCTTCTACGGTCACAGTTTCAAAACTCTCAGAACCTCTTACATTAGAAGCCTGTCTAAATTCATCAGAAGACTCAGTTATATTTCACATCGAGTGCCATAAGGGGACATCTCTCAGAGCAAGCTGTCTGGGGACTTACGAAACAGGGGATAAAGAAACATCTGCTATTTCCATCTCTTGGTCTCTTGAATGCTTCCATCTGCAGTCACCTCCCAACCTTTCTAAAGATGTCCCTCCCACTGAAAACATGTTTGCCTTCCTGCTCAACGGATGTTTGTTTCGTTTAAAATAAGACATACTCTCTAAAATGATGAGCTTCAGCAGTCCTAATAGTTTTCCAGTTGATATGACAGCTCTGACAACTTTGTGCTTCTGATCAAATGATTGATTATGCTTTTTACAAGAAATGGAACATATTTTGTCGGGACATTGGCACTGAGCACAAGGTTTGCGCGCGTGCGTGGGTGTGTGTGTGTAACAGAAAAAAGTGAACTAAACTATTTTTGGAAAGCAAGAAAAATACATAGTTATCAATTAGTCATAGCTGAACAAATTACACAGGGTTCTTACAACATGTAAGTAAACTTTTATTAGCTTATTTTAAATTAAAAAAATAACTTTTTGTTAGTCAAATTTACCAGCTACTCCTTGAAAAGTAAACCAGTGATACTGTACTTGAGTTTCCAACTCTGAGAATAGATGGAGATAAAGAAAGTGGGTGTCAGAGCCTGGGATTAGGATTTGAGATGTTTACATCTTGGTTGCTGGCATTTCACTGAACTGAGTTAAGTTTGTCTCCTTGGGAGGACAGAGTCAAGGACAGAATTCTACATCTATACGGATTCACTCATGCTGTGTGGTGTGGGAGGACCAAGCATTACAGAGCTCATTCCTTGGCTAATACACTCAGTATACGTATAACCAGCTTTAAGAAAAAATACTATAAAAAAATCCCAACTTTGAAAACAATAAATTAAGGAAACATTTATCTACTTTAAAAAAAAGGAAAGACTGCAGAATTCTTGAAAATAGTATGTTCCCCTGGTGCATGTAAATTAACCAGATTTACTAGAAAACAGCAAAGTTTCAGGAGAACATTATTCTGAATAACTGACTCAGCTGAACTATTAAAGGAAAGAGAAAGTGGTTGAAGAATCTGAGCTAAAGTGTTTTAAACGCTGGCATATTACCCACAAGGTTGTTGTCAAACGCCCCATCTGATACCCTGCATACATTTAGATGGCTCCTGAGGTTATATTTTTCCTTCAAAATGCACAGTTTACAAAGAGAAAGGGCAGGTGCTTATGATTAGTAGGAGGACACCATCTACCCTAAGAGGAGCTCAATTTCATCTGAGGTTTGGCTGCAGGTCACCTACCAGAATCATCTTGTTCAAAGGGGTGGCTCTGCACCAGTGAAACATGCCGCTGCTATCAAGGCGGTCGATCTCCTCTTCCGTTTCGCAGAAAAAATTCCTAAATGTGGAGAAGGGACAGTTAGCCTGGGAACACTCGGGGCTCTGGTTAACAATGCCCGATAACAAACTCGTTGAGCCTTGAACCCAAAGTGAATAACACAAAGAAAGCAACCTTAGGTCTGTGAGACTCCAGAATAAAGATTCATGTCTGAAGAACAGCAAGGGGTCAATGTCTTCAGAGTTGAAGGCACATTAAGCACTTTGGGCAAAAGCCAACAAGAATTGTGTGCATGTGTGTGTGTGTGTGTGTGTGTGTGTGTGTATGTGTGTGTGACATACCAGTCTCTCTTTTTACTTTAGATTAGATGTGTTCTAAAGGTAGTTATGTCTGCTTAAGTTTTGCCCTTAATTTTGTTACTGTTTTGATGCTACTGCTGTTTGGGAGAGCTCATGAGAGATGTTTTGTGCACCTGAATCTAGAACTTACAGGGTTAGGAGATCCAGTCACGAGTGGTATATCTCTCTCCTTAGCCTGTTTTCTTCTCCTCTCCTGTCCAGATCTTTTCTTATGGGTCTCGGTTGAAACATCCTTACTCATTAAATGCATTTTGCATCTTTTACAGCTTGCATCTCCCTGGCCTGCATTTGACTAAAACTTGCTCAAACCTTGGTCTAAGTCTTGGCAAACCCTTCCATGTGATCACCCCCACACCGCAGTCAGCCACAACACTTGTCATGCCATAGAGTCAATCACCAAAAAGGCTGGAGGAGGCTTAGAAAAATTCCACCCCCATCCTGAGGAATATGTGCCTGTGAGAGAAGAAGGGACACCCTAAAAGGATCACTGAGAGGTTTGGGTTAGAAAGCACTATTCAAGTTGAGAGAATCCAGGCCCAGGCTGCAGAAACAACCTCAGAATCCCAAGGACTTAACCCAACACGGGTTATTTCTCACACGCACTATTCATTTTGCTGAGATGAACAGGTGTCTCTGCTCCATACAGTCACTCAGCGTCTTAAAGGGAAAGAGGATCTACTATATTAAATTGATTGGCATGCCCCCCTGGAACTCATGTCCTGCTTGTCATCAAGGCAAGAGAAGAGAAAGAGATAAGAGAGTCAGGCTCAGGCATTTAACTGCCTTGGCCCAAGTCAACCAGCCATTGTACCTCACATTTCACTGGCCAGAATGAGTCACAGGGCTCCTGCCACCTTTATGGGGCTGAGGAATCGGGGAGCATTTGAAATACCTGCTGAGCATTTCTGTCGGTTTCAGAGACTTTACCCCTTAGTTCACGGATAAAAGTCAAAGAGCTAACAGACCGTAAACCTGACACTTGAATATACTGATGAGGTTGAGATTACTGGTATTCACAATTTCCCACTCTCTTTTCCTGCCTTAGCAGATGGACAGGTTAGGTGAGACCACGTGATTCGTTCTGGCCAATGATGTGTGAGCAGTGATGGCTGACACAGGGAGAAGTCCTCAGGTGAGGCTCCATACCTCCTCCTAACCTGCTGCAGAGATGACCAGCCTGAGTATATGAGTGATGATGTGGAGCTGATTCCTTGCCTTCCTGGCCCATGCTGGACATGTAACATGAACAAGAAATACGGGTTGTGCTAAGCCGCTAAGGTTTCATGGTTGCTACGACAGTATTAGTCAGCCCTATTCTAACACAATGACCCTTTCCAAAATATTCCATACTGTGAGCAACTGGAGAAGTCCCTAGGAAATATTTTCTGGAGGCAAACAAATTTTGAGAACAGTAACTCCTCTTTGAAATTTACCCTACACTTAGCATAGGAAAGGTTCTGAAAAGTCATGCAAAAAAGATATTTGAAATTTGTATAATTCAGTGTTTCACACTTTTTTGACCACATAAATGTTACTATTTGCTTAACTACCTATACTTATTTAAACACGTCTGTTACTCTGCCTTTTCCAACATAGTGTACCATGGCCTACTATGGGTTCAGCCCTGGTAACCAGTAGCTTAAGAGACAGCATTCTCCTGTGAGATTTTGCTATTCATCCATGGAGTAATATGACCTGTTTCTCTTTGTGCTGAAGGGTTAGGGGTATTCTCTGTGAATTAATACAGCTTGTTATTCGATACCTGGACAAAGACTCAGACTCCAACATAATAACAAGCAATTTTTGCTCTCTTTGACCAGGTTAATTTCTAAACTGCTATGTAAAATCATAATTTTTCTGACAAAGGAACTTAGATTGACATGTCAAATCTAAAGTAATGGGACAGAGAGAGGACACAGATAGAGAAGCTGAGGTAGGAGGCTTGAGGCAGAAGGGTTTGGAAAAGCAGAGAGGCTAATTGCTGATGAGATCAGCCAAGGACTAGGTGCAATTCTTAATTTTCCTCCCTATTTAATCTCCCTACAAGCTTAGTGATTCCAGTCATCTACCTAGCCAAAAGATGTTGAAATATAAGCCTCAAAGTCAGCTTGACCAAAATGAGCTACATTGTTCATTCAAATTAACGTGGCTTTTTGTGGTTTCGATATCCGTAAGTCATGAGCCCCAACCCAGAGCCCTAAGAGCCAAACAGGCACACTCTTAACAGTGATGGCTAAACAGGACCATGGTGATCGTTAAGGGGAACACACCAAAGACCCATATTTTTATCAGGACTTGGAGAACGGGCTGTATTACTCATTCATAGAATCTTTTTTTCCCCGCCATGTGTAGCTTCCTCGACACTATGCCTCAGGTGCTAATATAGCATAGCTAAGTTACCTTTGGGAGGTGGCCCTCGGCGCCCAAGTCTACAGCAACTGCCCTACTCTTCTGCTCACTTTCTTCAGCTCTTTTTTTTTTTTTCGCCACTTCCTCTAGTTCTTCCTCTCCCAAGCGCACCCCCCATAATGAATAAAGAGTCCTTGGTCTGGAAATGAAATGCCGTTTTGGCAAATGGAAGATGATCTCCTTCCAAGCACATTTTAACTTGACTCAGAGTAGCAAATAAGTCACTATACACATTTCTATAATAATAAAAAGCATGATCTATGTACGCAAGCTGTTACAGACAACGTCTTTCTTCATTCCGACGTTATGGAAAACAGATAGGCCTTAGAGGAAACACCTGTTGGAGACAGGCATTAAAGAGAAGGCTGAGGAGACCCGCTTCATCATAAAGGCATCCATCTGGTGTCTTCGCCAAAGCAAAACCTGATGCAATTCAGTTCACCACCCCTTAACTAAAGCTCCCTCCTGCCATATGCCTCACAAATGACATGATCCTTGCAGAAATATACTTCCCTAAAGAGACGAATAAATCATCCGTGAGAATGTGGAGCACCAGCAGTCTGAGGATTTGTAAACCAGCACTGGAACATAAAGGCTGGGTCTGCTGGATGGAGAGGTAGCCGCACGGCACCATCCAGGTTATCGGAGCAACCTGAGGAGCCTCTTGGGTGAAGGCACTTTCTGTGTAAGAGACCTTGGCAAGAAGCCATGTGGGAGTCCCCTGAGAGGTCCCTGTTGGGGATGAGGGTGGGGGTTTGGTCACAAGACTGGCTTCCTGTTGTCCGAGCCAACTGGGAGAACCAAGTTCCAATGGGGAGACCCCAGGAGACGTTGAACCTTGACATATCCTTGGAATCAGGTCTCGCCTTCCGCCTTGGAGAGCTGATGGGCTTAGTATGCTGGCTGGGAAGAGCATGGCAGCTGCCCACCTGGGGCGTGCAGAGCGGTACCGGAAGGAAGCTGCCTGCATTCTTTGCCAACAACTGCCTTGCTTCAGGCTGCTTTGATATTCATGAAGCAAACGTCTTGTGAACCCAAGCTTGGATCTGTCCCAGCTAAGGAAGGCAGTCTCTTTCCTCTCTGCTCTCTGAACCATTTGAAGAAAACTGCTACTCCGCCCAGGCCACAGCAACCTATCTTGTATGAATCCTGTGCCTTAGCAGCTGTCCCCAATCTTTTTAGCACCCTGGACTGGTTTTGTGGAAGACGATTTTTTCCATAGACTGAGTGGGGGGATGGTTTGAGAATGATTCAAGTGCATTATATTTATTATGCATTTTATTTTGAACCTTATTACATCAGCTCCACCTCAGATCACCCAGCTTTAGATTCTGGGAATGGAGACTCCTGACTTAAAGGAAACAAGGGACCGTGCACCTTTGGTTTCCAGTGATGGCTCCTGAGGTGACAGAGATCCAGCCGTGCAGGGAAACCTCTATGTACAAGGTGGGCGAGGTTTCAGGGCCAAGTCAGGAAGCATGGTTTCCCAGAGTGTAAGTCGGCTTCCATATTTCATCTGACACACATTCTTGACTCTGGTTATTCTTAAAAATGATCCGCCAATAGAGGAGATCCTCCACTGATCACAACATCTATTAGAAAGTTCAAAAGGCACCCACAGTTCCTTTTTTGGTTTGTTTTTGCAGGATTCATTTTTGGATGTGTTAGGAAACCCTGGCTTGTGACGCTTCCATCTGAAACCTCTCTAAAACTCCACAGGTGGCTAGTAAATTCTGAGAAGAGAGGTTGCTGGCCTGGATGCAGAACCATATATTTTTTTGCTCAAGACTTGAGTTGAATAAAAATAACACGCTTCGTCAAGTCTTAGCACAGGGAGAAGGACAAGTCCCTTGGCCGAGGAGGAGAGGAAGGATGTTGTTGGGGAGGACAGGAAGGATGGGTCCCTGTGTCCAGGAGTTCCAGTGCCCTTCTCGGTTCAATCTTTGGGAAAATCCACTGCTACTGCTTCTTGAAAGCAGTGTTCAAGTTCTCACCGAAAATGGAGGGGGCAATCTTCAGTCCCAGATGCCTCTGGAGCTGCGGAGGATTTTGAATCTTGGGGGCTACAGCTGCTTTCTCTCCAAGGACTCAGCACAGACGTAGCAACAGGGCTTTGCAGTTCGTATTTAACCCAGAAATAGTCACTTATCATCAATTCGGACTACCATCTTTTGTGTTCTGGGAGAGAGGAAATTTAAATAGGGGAAGGTGAGGGCATTTTGCCTACTCTCTGCTTTCCCCTGCCTCTCTCTCAAACTTGCACACATATACATACACCACACACATACACAAATGCTAGAGTCAAACTTCAGAATATGAGCCTTTATGGTCATATTATGATTTCATTTTTCTGGGTTGCACCCGGTCGCCATTTACTCATTTCAAAGCATTATTTTCACCTTGGAGAGAAACTTAAGGTGTAAAAACATGGATAAATTTTGCAGTCTTTTCACATAGGAACCTGTGTATAGGCAAGCAGAAAAGGGCCCCTGGAGCACTGAGAAGCCTTCAGTTCAGTTCAGTCACTCAGTCGTGTCCGACTCTGCGACCCCATAAATCGCAGCACGCCAGGCCTTCCTGTCCATCACCAACTCCCAGAGTTCACTCAGACTCACGTCCATTGAGTCTGTGATGCCATCCAGCCATCTCATCCTCGGTCGTCCCCTTCTCCTCCTGCCCCCAATCCCTCCCAGCATCAGAGTCTTTTCCAATGAGTCAACTCTTTGCATGAGGTGGCCAAAGTACTGGAGTTTCAGCTTTAGCATCATTCCTTCCAAAGAAATCCCAGGGCTGATCTCCTTCAGAATGGATTGGTTGGATCTCCTTGCAGTCCAAGGGACTCTCAAGAGTCTTCTCCAACACCACAGTTCAAAGACCAAGTAACTGTGACAGGAACTCAGGAAGGCGAAGCGTCTATCCCACCTTCCCTCATAGAAAGGCCTCAGGAGTTGCATCCTTTTCAGCAAGAAGGGGAAAGCATGCACCAGGCTCCGTGCTGCCCCCAGCCTCCAGTCTGACTGGATCTCCTTGCTGAGAAACCTTTACTGGGCAAAAGTGAGAAAACCCGCCACAACAATCTCATGGGGTGTGGCACACTTTGACAGCAGGCTGGTTATCTAGAAAGCACCAAGCCCTCTTGGTTCTCATGTGGGAACCTTAGGGAAGGAGAAGGAATAAGAAACACGGAGGCGGGAGGGACGATTTGGGAGACTGAGATTGACATATACACATTACTATGCAGAGGGTCAAGAATCTGCCTGCAATGCAGGAGATCTGGGTTCGATTCCTGGGTTGGGAAGATCCCCTGGAGAAGAGAATGGCTACTCATTCTAGTATTCATGCCTGCAGAATTCTGTGGACAGAGGAGTCTGGCAGGCTATATAGTTCGTGAGGTTGCAAAGAGTTGGACACAACTGAGCGACTAACACTTTCACATATAAAACAGGTAACTAATAAGGACCTACTGTATAGAGGAGGGAATGCTACTCAATATTCTGTGATACCCTATATGAGAGTGTGTGCAAGTGTGTGTGCTCAGTTGTGTCAGATTCTCTGCACTATTTGCTGCTCCAGGGGATCTTCCCAACGCAGGCATAGAACCCACATCTCTTGTGTCTCCTGCATTGGCAGGTGGATTCTTTACCACTAGCGCCACATGGAAAGCCACCCTATAGGAGAATACAGTCTCAAAAAGAGTGAACACATGTGTATGTATAACTGATTCACTTTGCTGTACAGCAGAAACTAAACATTATAGATCAACTATACTCCAATAAAAACTAATAATAATAAGAAGAAAAGAAACCCACTGTGGGGCAGCTAGGGTGACGGACTCTGGTTGGCTTAAGGCTCTGGTGTCCCAGACAAGAAGCTTAATTATTAATACTGGTCACTTGACAGCTAGAATGGGGATACTTTCCCTCCTAATCTGAAAAGCTCATAGACAGAGAGGAAGGAAGAATAAAGCCTTGGAAAGCTTGAAAGCCCAGAAAAGCTTCCACATTGCCGCTGTTGTTGTCTAGTTGCCGAGCCATGTCCAACTCTTTCGCGACCTCGTGGGCTGTAGCCCACCAGGGTCCTCTGTCTATGGGATTTTCCAGGCAAGAACACTGGAGTGTGTTGCCATGCCCTCCTCCAGGGGATCTTCCCGACCCAGGGATCAAACCCGAGTCTCCTTCACTGGCAGGTGGATTCTTTACCACTGAGCCACCAGGGAAACCCTGAAAACTTTCCACGCTTCTACCTATATATAGATAAGTTTGGCTGATATTCAACTGAAGAAAGGACAGTGGGGTGACTGGAGCCCTGAATGTCTTAAGACAAGTAGGTTCCAGTGAATTACACCTTCCAACTTCCCTCTGGTTCCTATCTCCTAATTCCTGGCATATGTAAATTCTTCACAAAGTCATTGAAGAATGATGAACTTTGGTGGTAAAGAGTGTTGGTATGACTTTTTAAAAAAAGTCTGAAAATGGTATTTTTAAAAAAGAGAAGAGGTGTTAAACGTCAGGACATCAGCGTAGTCTTATTTCAGTCTACTCAGGAGAATGTAAACTGTGTTCTGATGTAAACGAAGCCAGCCGTGAGGAGGGTGTTTTGTTTGCTAGTAAATGCTGCTTTCCAGATGGAGTTGACCAAATCCACTGCCTCTATTTTCCACATTTACCATGTGAAATCTCCACGAAGACATTTCTTTCCATCCTCTTGCCTTAGAAGTTAGACCTGAGGTCAGAAGGGCCCTGGCCCAGGTGAAGGCAAGAAGGGGAGGGTGTTTCCATGAGATTAACCCACATCCGAGCTCACATGCGAGCATCTCTCTGCTAAGTTTTACTTTATTTCTGATGCGTGTAAACTGACAGATTCTCTGCAGAGCATATTCTGTGAAAGCATTCATGCAGGCATCTCAGAACTGAAAATTGTTACCAGACAGGAGATGGAGGAGAAAGATAAAAAAGGATAATTCCCTTCTTCCTCACCCATTCCCCAAAAGGATCCTCATTTAAATCTCTTTTTATTTTATGGATATTGCATTTGGGATTTCCTACAATGTGAGGACAAATGAGGCATGACCTAGAGCAGCGGATACCTTTAATAAAGGCTGGAGACTGCCCTGGGCGAGAAGCCCGGGGTTGGGGTGGGGTTGTGGGGGACAGCCTCACCTCTCCCGGGAACCATTTCCTTAGCTAATTTTTGAGGCATGAGGTTGCGTTTTCAAGTGCTCTTTCCAGCATGTTCTAAATATCAAATGACCCCGTAAACACAGAAGTAGATCGGAATGAAAAATACGTTCCTCCCTCAGACAGTTTGGGATACAATTTTCCCTGTTCAGTGGGCTAGGAACTGAATGATGGAATCAGTTACTTGAATACTTTTGATGTTAAAAGGAAAACACATTACAGAAAAAAAAAAAAGAGAGAAAAAAACACGTTAAAGGAAACAAATGCATATTTCAGGCAAAAGATTTAGTTTTGGCGGGGATGATATACAAGTGGGAAATAGGAAACTGAAATATCTGAAAAGTAGTTTGTTTTTCATTATATTGATGTATTTTCTGAGGTTTTAAAGGGTTGAGCCTGGGTCAGATTAGGGTGACAAAAATGCTTTCCTTATGCAGTGGGGCAAGAGGCTTGACAATTACTAATAATAATTCCCCCCTCAAGAAATTAGGACTGGGAAAAAACAGCATCCGTCAAAATGTTAGAGTTGTGAGTGTACACATATTATTGAGTGTGTGTGTGTGTGTGTGTGTGTGTGTGTGTGTGTAAGAAAGAGACAGAGAGTGAGGGGTATTAAACTGAAAGGGACACAAATTGTGTAAAGGAGATAACGTAATTCCAGGGTATATGGATATTACTGGATTCATTTTCTGGAAATAGGGTGTTATTTGTGAAAACTTCTTATTTACATTCCGTAGTTTCTCTGAAATCCCTGAGGCTGAAGTTCAAGATGGAGACAAATTATTAGTGTGCTGGTGATTACAGACTTTTGGAAACCCTGGAAAGACTTAATGATGTGTCGAGGGCCACGGACTTTAGACTTTTCCCCACATCTGGAAGCCATCTCTGGAGGGAAGCCTGTGGAGTAAAGGCATTCTGGGTGCAATAGCATTTTTCTTTAGCACCTGTGACCTGTTAGGAAGCAAGGGACGGCATGGAGGTGGAGGCCCCTCGACATCTGTCGCGATGCGGAGCCCTCCTCCCACCTTGTGTTTTATAGGATGGCTATTTTTAAAAAGTGGTCTGCCTTGATTAAAGATGAAAAGTTAGGATTAGTGGTCTCTGGTGGGAGAGAAATGGCTGTGATTAAAGTGATTAAACTTGGGTTGATTTTAGTGATGAAAGCTGAGTTCAGTTTCTTTGGTGGGAGACAGGAGTCCCAGGATGGGAGGGGGGAAGACAGTCTCCAGGATTGTTACTGAGATGTCCCCTGGGTGTTAGTAGGTCTTTACATTAAAGATGAGAGAGAACTAGGGGAAAGGAGCAGAATGTTGATTCTTTTCTGTTCACCTCTAGCTTGAAATTGGGGCTTCTCAGGTGGTGCGGTGGTAAAGAATCTGCCTGCCAATTCAGGAGAAGTAGGTTCGATCACTGGGGCGGGGAGATCCCTGGAGGAGGAGGAAATAGCAACCCACTCCAGTATTCTTGCCTGGGAAACCCCATGGACAGAGGAACCTGGTAGGCTAGAGTCCATGGGGTCACAAAGAGTTGAACACGATTTAGTAACGGAGAATGCACACACAGTTTGAAATTAAGTTTCTGCAGCACATCGAGCACTTGACTTTCCTTATGTGTGACTATGGAGGTGACACTTGTCACTGGATTTCTGGAGGCTGAGGCCTGCTGCACCAGGAAACCATCTGGATAGCCCATCACTTACCCCTACTGCCTAAGGTCCAGATGGAAAATTTGGGGAGTCATGTTTGCCTTCCCAATATTGTCTACTTGGGTGCAGTCATTTATAGGAAGGAGAGAGGAAGGGAAAGAGGCAGGAAGGATTATATAAACTTTCTGGAAACAGAGAACAGATGTGTGGATATGGTGTGGAGAGAGCAGGGGTGGGAAAAATTGGGAGATTAGATTGACATATATACACTACCATTTGTAAAATAGATAGCTGGCAGGAGCCTGCTGAAAAGCATAAGGAGCTCAGCTTGGGGCTCCGTGAGGATCTAGAGGGGTGGGGTGGGGGGCAGGGAGGTTCACCAGGGAGCGATATATGTATACATTAAGCTGATTCACTTCCTTTTACAGCAGAAACTAACACAACGTTGTAAATCAACTTCGCGTGCGTGCGTGCGTGCTAAGTCGGTTCAGTCGTGCTCGACTCTATGTCACCGTATGGGCTGTAGCCTGCCAGGCTCCTCTGTCCATGGGATTTTCCAGGCAAGAATGCTGGAGTGGGTTGCCATGCCCTTCCCGGGGGGATCTTCCCAACCCAGGGATGGAACCCATGTCTCTTATGTCTCCTGCACTGGCAGGCGGGTTCTTGACCACTAGTGCCACCTGGGAAGCCCATAAATCAACTATACCTCGTTACAAAAATCAAAAACAAAATCACCACCAAATGTACACACATTGAAATGCCTCCTGTCCCATGGAACCATGGTGAATGCTAGTAAGGGAGCTGTAACTTGCATCTTTCTTGCTACGTCTCAAAGCAGGGACAAGAGCACCCAGTGGCCCATCACGAGTCTTCCAGCAGGGAGAAGTGCATGCATGCCCCTCTTCACTGCCCCTGGAGACCAAATGGAAGCCCCCAAGTAACGCACTGTCAAGGGTTTCATCTAAGAAGCTTTGGCTTTTACAAATTAGAGTCAACTGGCATCTGTTAAGAATTATATGGCTACTTAACACAAACACAAGTAATATTTAACTAGCCAGTGAGTCATTTCCAGACTATTTTGCAAGAATGCAAATTCCTTCTTATCATCTTTCTGTTCCATATCAAAATGTCCATGGAAAAGGATTCTAAATTATGCATGAGCTCTCATCACCCTGTGAAAGAAGAGAAAATAAACTACATGTCCTGTGAATTCTTCTCAGCCTCTTCTATTTGGTCATCGGCCAGGGGCCCGTTCTCTTTTACTCAGGACTCCAGAGCAAAAGTGGAACAAAACCACACCAAATTTCAGATATCTTGATGATTACTTTTACTCTTTGATTCTTGTATCTTATGTGTATGTATATATATATATATATATATATATATATATATATATATATATACACACACACACACACACACACACAGTGGGAAATTGAGGCTACATAATTGAGGAGTCTGACTCTTTGCAACACCATGGACTGTATTCTCCAAGCCAGAATACTGGAGTGGGTAGCCTTTCCCTTCTCCAGGGGTCTTGCCAACCCAGGGATTGAACCCAGGTCTTCCACATTGATGTTGAAGCTGAAACTCCAATACTTTGGCCACCTGATGCAAAGAGCTGACTCATTTGAAAAGACCCTGATGCTGGGAAAGATTGAAGGCGGGCGGAGAAGGGGATGAGGATGAGATGGTTGGATGGCATCACCGATTCAGTGGACATGAGTTTGGGTGGACTCCTGGAGTTGGTGGTGGACAGGGAGGCCTGGCATGCTGCAGTTCACGGGGTCACAGAGTCAGACATGACTGAGCGACTGAACTGAGCTGAACTGAGGAGTCAACTGCATGTTATGACACTCTTTATTCCCTTCTACTTTTCCAAGCTATTCAACACCCTATTAATCTAAACACAAAACTTTTAGTAAGAGTTTGGAATGAAAAGTAATGTCTTTGCAAAATTATCCTGAAATTAATTTGTGCCTATTATTTCCAAACATCTGATGCAATAGTGGTCAACCTAACTAGAACAGGATCAAAACAATTTTTTTTTTTTCTGTAAAGGGCCAGCTTTGCAGGCCAAGAGACAAAACTGATATTATGTAGGTATACAGCAAGACAGAAAATAATTTTTCACAATTTCTCATTGATAATATTCATGATAATGATCATAAGGTGAAAGTCACTCAGTCATGTCCAACTCTTTGTGATCCCATGGACTGTCGCCCACCAGCTCTTCTGTCCATGGGGACTCTCCAGGCCAGAATACTGGAGTGGGGAGCTGTTCCCTTCTCCAGGGGATCTTCCCAACCCAGGGACTGAACCTAGGTCTCCTGTATTGCAGGAGGATTCTCTACTGTCTGAACCACCAGGAAAGCCCCAATAATAATCATAATAAATAGAATTTTCTATTATAGATCTAAAAATAATGAAAAGAAATAGATTTTCAAAAGTACTTTGATTAACTGGCAAACAAAATTAGTGTTCTTATCATCAAAATCAATTGCAAATGCTCACATGCTAATGCTAACAAGATTTAGTTCAAAGATTTATCATCTTCAAAAAAGTTTTTTTCACACAGATAGGTACTGCCAAATACTGATACTGCCCCATGAGCATATGATTCTAATTGAGAATATTCATCACTTAGGAGACATTATTAGACCCTTCTTTCTATATCTGCCTTTAGCATGTCATCATCTGGCAGATTTATCACTTGCAACTGAAAGATAGGTGGAAACCCCTTACTTGCACCGATAAATGAACTTAAAATACAGAAGTTGGTCTAAACACATGAACTTACTACTGGAACTGGCAGTAAGTTCTACGAGATCAGAAGATATATTCACTGCAAATATGTGTGGAAATAGTGATTGCACCATTAGTTTTAATTTCTGACCTCATGGGAAATGTATAAGGGAGCATGACATTAGTTGTGATTCAAAGAACAATAATTGTTATTTTAGTGACTTTTATCATAAAACGAGTTTCATATATAAGCTGTTTGGTCTTTTAGTTTTATGTTTGATAGTTTAAGAAAAACAGTGAATGATAGATTCTGAAGAGATCAATAAACGTGATCAAGGACAATTCTTATTCAGAAAAATTTCAGTCTTGACCCAGAGTTCAAAAACTGACAATAAATCCTTACCACTACTAAGTTCTTAGATGGCTTTGCAATAGTGTAAGTCAGGATATTCAGCTTCTGTTTCTGACAAAAATTCACAGAACTAACAATGGTGAAGTCTGGAAGAGCCAATGACGTTCACTACTGATGCTACTGACCTAATAACTCAGGATAAATTAAAACATTTTCCACACGCTACTGGCTGATTAAAAAATACATATATTATATTCATGAATATAATAAATATACACAGTACACACCTTACATTTTACAAGGTTTGAAAATTTGTCTAACTATGAATTTCTGCTCCACATGTATTTTTATCAATATCACTCTCAGTTGTAATACATCTTAGTAGATTCCACTTTAGATTGTACTGAATCAGTATTTTCTCACCTTTTCTGAATATATTTTCACATGGACGTTGTGCCATGCAGACTATTCACAGAGGACAATTTTTCAGTTACTTCAAATTTGGCATTCGTTTCTTTAATAAACAACAATTAAACAGTAACATTTATTGACTCATAATAAGCTAAGGGAAACCCCTCAAAATCATGTCTTATTTTTTAATGGCTATTGATATAGTTTCCAAGGTCAACTATTCAAACAACCATTATTGCTGAAAAATTAATGGTATTAAATGATTTCATTTTCTGTGACACACTTGTTGGTTGTTGCAATCAAACAATATAATTGGCTCACAATCAATGACTTCCCTTGCTTGGTTACCAAATAAGCCACTTATAAATAAACTTTGTTTACGAATTCTGTTGTGATGAGATAGTCTTTTAAATTTTTCTAATTGTAACAAGTGCTTTTGAATAGGAATATTGTGATAAGTGCCTAATCTGATACCATCAATACATATTTCATTCAGTCAGCACCATTAAATACTGTCACTGCAAATTAAACAAACTGCTTTGCCATTGCAAGCCATTATACAAAACAAGTGGTAGGCTGGGGATTTAGCCTGCAGGCCATAATTTTCTAGTCCCTGACTAGAACACACCCTGACATCATTTTAAAACAACATTTGCACAGACTAAAAATATCACAAAGTCCATGTGGCATTTAATGGTAAATTTTTGCATGTGTTATCTTTAATTCTAATATGCCTGTTTTTTTTGATTTGCAAATTAAAAGTGTCAAATTATAGTTGAAGAGAGAAGTTGCTGCAAAGAGATAGTTTTATATCAACTTAAGTGATCATTGAAATTTTAATAGAAAGATAATAAAAAACTAAACTAGAAAAAGTAACCTTGGAGAAGAGCACTTCCAGATGGCAGTAAGGACCTTCAAAACTCCGCTCTTCCGTAAAAGCAATGAGAATACTGATAAAAATTCTCAAAATCAACTTTTTCAGAACTCTGGAAATTAGCCAGATGCCTGAAGCAATCTGAAAAGTGTACATTTCAAGAAAAATGACAGGATCTTGATAAGAATGGTAAGTTTTGTTGCACTGTAACTTGCTTTATTCCCATCCCCTCTCCCCAGCTCTCTGGTAGCCTTGAAGTCCAAAAGCCTCACAATCACAGTGGGCAGGAAAACCAGCATTTCAGCATCCACTGGAGGGATAAGAATGGATTTGAACTTTCCCCCAAAGCCTTATTTACAGAAAATGTCACCATTTAGCTCATTGCGGCTCCCTGGAGACACCCCATCACAGGACTTGCCTTTATTTGACCTGACTCCGAGTTTCCTCAGCGGGAATAACTGGTTCTCCTGGGAAATTTTCCAAAAATGATGAGCAGCAGTTGTTTAAAACTGTAGATACTTGAGGCAAAGATAACAGTGTGGCAAGCAAGAGGCTAATCAAAATCCTTAAACAGAAGAGCTGGAGCATAAGTCCATGGGGGTGGGGGCTTTGAACTTATTCATTCCAGGAATCGACAAGCAACCACACGCACGTGCAAAGCTCTGCACATGTTATCCAGGAAACACCTGAGACGTCCTTCAACCCTCGTATCTGGGTGACTTTGAGACTGCACAGGCAGGAAGCACAGACTAAGGAAGAGATGGGAACTGCTCGGGTGTTTAAGGCATTCCCCAACATGCATACAGAGTACATATGATAAAATATTGCAAATAATATATATCTGATAAAGAACTTGGTCAGGAAAAATAAATAACTCTTAGAATTCAACAACAAAGACAACCCAATTAAAAATGGGTAAAAGGCTTGATAGTCATATCAATGACCAATAAGCAAAGATTCTCATCATTAAGCCTAAAGGAAATTCAAATAAAAACCACAGTGAGGTACCACTTCACTCCCACTAGGATGGCTATAATAGAAAATATTAGACAGACAATAGCAAGTATCAGAGAGATTGTAAAGACATTGGGGCCCTTACGCATTGCTGGCATAATCACCAACGGTGTATCAGCATTGCAAAATAATTTGGCAGCTCTTCAAAACGCTATGCATAGAGTTATCACATAACCTAACAATCCTACTCCTGGGTACATATCAAAGAGAACTGAAAACGTATCTATACAAACACCTTCACATGAATGTCCACTGCAGCATTATTAATAATGGCCAAGGAAATAAACAACTCAAATGTTTATCAACTAATGAATGGATAAACAAAATGTAGTGGGCTGATACAATGGAATATTGTTGTTGTTCAGTCACTCAGTTGTGTCTGACTCCTGACTAACTCACATCCACCGAGTCGGTGATGCCATCCAACCACCTCGCCCTCTGTCATCCCCTTCTCCTCCTGCCTTCAATCTTTCCCAGCATCAGGGTCTTTTCTAAAGAGTTGTGCTCTTCGCATCACCAAAGTATTGCATATACAATGCAATATTATTCAGGCCTAAAAAGGAATAAAAACTAGACATGCTACAACATGGATAAACCTAAAAACATTCTGCTAAATAAAAGATGTCAAATACAAAAGGTCTTATACTACCTAGTTCAATTTTTACAACATGTTCAGAATGGGGAAATCCATAAAGACAGAAAGTATATTAGTGATTTCAGAGGATGTGGGAAGGGCTGAATGGTTTTTTTCAGAGGGATGAACCTGTTCTAAACTTCGATGTGCCAGCTACACGATTCTGTGACTATAAAAAAACCACTGTACTGAGCTGCAAACAGTGAACAGTATAGTAAGTGAATTCTATTTCAATAAATAATCATTAAAAAAACAAAGTAGTCACAGAAGGGATGAAGCGAGGTACTCTCTTTGTCTTCCTGCTGGGTCAAATTCTCTTCCGATTCAACTAACTATAACTGTACAGTGTACTATGATACATCCAATCACTGACATTAATAATGATAAATGAATAATCCAGAGGTTAAATTACAGTCAATACATTCTTCCATAAAGAATCAGGAAAAGTCCCTACTATGCTCCTAGGAATATTCCGACCTAAAGTTATGTAAACAGTAACGATGCTTAGGTAAGTTCTGGGAAAAATTATCCAGGATGATTCATTCCAACACTTTAGATTCACTGAAGTCGAAGATATCTTGCAACTATTATGAGTATCTCATATGACAGAGATTGACAGAAAATAAAAGACTATTGACATTTCCTCTCTACGGCTTACAGAGAACTTCCGTATGCTTGAGTTGCATGAGAACACAGATCATGTGTGTGATCCAGCATGTAATACAGTGTTTGGCACATTATGATTAAGAGGACATCCACCGAATTCCTAGTAAATATTTGTTGCCTTACTGAGTAGAGAATGAGTGGCTGATGAAAGCCATTGTCTGTAAACTTGGCCAGTTGTCTTGCCATGTTACTGGTTTAAGAAAGTTACAGTAAGTCCAGGGCATCTCTCGTACTATCAAGAAATTCAGAAACAAAATTCAACTGCTTTATAGTTTACACCTTCCATGATTTTAGGGAAATTCACCATCTACTTGTAGATATATAGTAATTACAGCAAGATGTGTTCCTGTCACCCACGAACTGGGAAAAAATAGGTGAATCTTAAAGTATAAAATCCACATGATGAATACCATGCAATACACGTGAGAACAAACCAAGGGGTTATCTAGAGCTCCCCCGTTCCTTGGGAAATAAAGGTTCAGGATAGCAAGTTTACTATGATTATGATTTAGTAGTGAACTTGATAAATACTTTCACAAAATCTTCTCTAAATAAACCTTCCTTTGATCTAGGAAATGAGTAACTGTAACCAACATCACCTGTCTGACATCTTCTGTCTTACCATAAGAAAAGTTTCTCTTCTTCTTGGACTCAAACTCTTGTGGCAACAGGTTGGGAAGATGGCTCTGAGCCTGATGTGTAAATGCAACAGGCTGTTATCAGCCTAAGGGTCCTTCAACCAACCTCTTCTGCTCTAAATTCAGGTCTGTCAGGCACATGCAGATGAGGCTCTCTTTCATCATAGGGGCCATGCATTGAATGAGCATTCCTGGAAAGCCCTACCCTAGGTGCTTCATGTTTATTATGCTAATCCTTACGTCAACTCTGCAATTACTTAATTTTCAGTTGAGGAGAAGTCAGTTAACTTGATTAAGATCCTGTCGTTGCTCTGTGAATGAGGGATGCACTGGCCGCACCAATCTGAGCATTTAGGTTCTTAGGTGGTTTTATTGTAAAGTAATATATGACTGCTTGGTTGGTACATATCTTTTCCCAGAGGGCAAATCAAAGCCTATGAAGCTGAAAACCAGATTCTGATGTGTGGCAAGTAACCAGTATGAATACCATCCTATGAAAGGGCTTAAAAGCAAGCAAATATTGTTAACTTCTCCAATTCAAACATTCATATCAACATTGAGAAAGGCAAAAGTATTGGAAATTCCTTAAAACACACACACACATTTCTGCAGTATAATGAATTCATTAGCGAATAAACAGGATATAACTCTACGTTTCAAAAGAGACATAAATTTGATCTTGTTTACAAGCAACTATTTAGCCTGAGTTTTGATGGGTCGATAATGGCTTTTGTTTTTACTGTCATTATAGTCTGGCCTTTTCCAGAATGTCATATAATTTGAATCATACAATATGTAGCTTTTTCACGCTGACTTCTTAGAAACAGACAAAATTTAAGATTTATTCATGTCTTCTTGTGTCTTGATAGTTCAGTTTTGCTAAATAAAATTCAATTCTGTGGATATAGCAGTTTGCTATCAATTCATCTATTAAAGGCCATCTTGGTTGCTTGTAGGTTTTTTTTTTTTTGGTGATTCTGAATAAGCTGCTATAAGATTCACATGCACATTTTTGTGGAGAGGTAAGTTTTCATCATAGAACAGTTTAACTTCAGCTTCTTTGGCATTAGTAGTTGGGGCATAGACTTGGATTACTGTGATATTGAATGGTTTACCTTGGAAACGAACAGAGATCATTCTGTCATTTTTGAGACTGCACCCAAGTACTGCATTTCAGACTCTTTTGTTGACTATGAGGGCTACACCATTTCTTCTAAGGGATTCTTGCCCACAGTAGTAGATGTAATGGTCATCTGAATTAAATTCACCCATTCTGGTCCATTTTGGTTCACTGATTCCTAAAATGATTTAGGAATCAGTTTTGATCACTTTCAATTTACCTTGATTCATGGACCTAACATTTCAGGTTCTTATACAATATTGTTCTTAAGAGCATCGGACTTTACTTCCATCACCAGTCACATCCACAACTGGGCGTAGTTTCTGCTTTGGCTCCATCTCTTCATCCTTTCTGAAGTTATTTCTCCACTGATCTCCAGCAGCATATTGGGCACCCACCAAAAGTAGTCATGTATGGATGTGAGAGTTGGACTATAAAGAAAGCTGGGTGCCAAAGAATTGATGCATTTGAACTGTGGTGCTGGAGAAGACTATCGAGAATCCCTTGGACTGCAAGGAGATCAAACCAGTCTATCTTAAAGGAAATCAGGCCTGAATATTCATGGGAAGGACTGATGCTGAAGCTGAAACTCCAATACTTTGGCCACCTAATGTGAAGAACTGACTCATTAGAAAAGACCCTGATGCTGGGAAAGATTGAAGGCGGGAGGAAAAGGGGACAACAGAGGATGAGATGATTGAATGGCATCACTGACTTGATGGACATGAGTTTGAGCAAGCTCTGGGAGTTGGTGATGGACAGGGAAGCCTGGTGTGCTGCAGTCCATGGGGTGTCGCAGAGTTGGACACAATTGAGCGGTTGAACTGAAATGACTGAAGTTTTCAAAGAAGTTGGGCAAACATCTCAGATCCCAATTACTAGATTTTATGGTAAGCCTGCTTAATCCTCCAGGGAGGCCTGGCATGCTGCAGTCCATGGGGTCTCAAAGAGTTGGACATGACTGGGAATGAACTGAACTGAACTGAACTGATGTTTAATTTTATAAGAAACCTACAAACCATCTTCCAAAGAACTTTTTTTCATTCCCACCATCAATGAATGAGAATTCCTGTTGCTATGCATCCTTGATATTGTCAGTTTTGTTGAATTTTTGCTAAATGAACAGGTAGGTGCTGGTACTTCATCATTATTTTAATTTGCAATTCTGTCAGGACAAATGACTTGAGCATCTATTCTCTGTGCTTACTTTCAACCTGCATATTTTCTTTGGTGAGCTGTCTTTTCAGTTATTCTACCCATGTTTTAACTGAATTGTTTTCTTATTGAGTTTTACGAGTTCTTTGTTTATTTTGGATACAAGTTCTTGTTCAGTTATGTATTTTGCAAACATTTGCTCCCAACATGTGGCTTATATTTTCATTTCCTTAATGGTGTCTTTTGAAGAGCAGATTCTCTTTTGTTTTCCTATTTTCATTTTTATTGATTTATCCTATAGTTTTATTATTACTTTTCTTCTGCTTGCTTTAGGATTAAAGTTTTTCTTTCTCTATTCTCTTTTCATAGAATCTTAGGTTATTAATTTTAGTTACTTCCTCTTTTCTAATATATACATTTAATGTCATAAGTTTCCCTTTAGGCTCTATCCCACCTATTTTGATAACCTACATTTGTTTTTATAAAGCTTCCTTTAGATTGTCTTCTTGTACTTATGTGTTATTTAGAAGTGGCGGATTCATGTCAATGTATGCCAAAAACCAATACAGTATTGTAAAGTAAAATAAAGTAAAAATAAAAATTAAAAAAAAAGAAGTTATTTCTACCTATTTGGGAAATTTTTCAGCTCTCTGTTACTAATTTCTTTCTGTTAGTTTAATTTCACTGTGTTCTGATTAATATTTTTTTATGATTTCAATGTTTTTATTTGTTTTAATTTTTAAATTTTTATTGAAGTGTATTTGGTTTATAATTCTGTGTTAGTACTGTACAGCAAAGTTAATCTGTTATACATGTACATATTCATCTACTCTTTTTTGGATTCTTTTGCCATATAGATCATTACAGACCATTGAATAGAGTTTCCTTGTGCTATATAGGAGGTCCTTGCTGCTGCTAAGTTGCTTTAGTCGTGTCCGACTCTGTGTGACCCCATAGACGGCAGCCCACCAAGCTCCCCCATCCCTGGGATTCTCCAGGCAAGAACACTGGAGTGGGTTGCCATTTCCTTCTCCAATGCATGAAAGTGAAAAGTGAAAGTGAAGTCGCTCAGTCGCGTCTAACTCTTAGCGACCCCATGGACTGCAGCCCACCAGGCTCCTCCATCCATGGGATTTTCCAGGCAAGAGTACTGGAGTGGGGTGCCATTGCCTTCTCCGTAGGAGGTCCTTACCAGTTATCTATTTTATGTATTGCTTGTTGTCTTGTTCTTAAGTCACGTCCGATTCTTTTGAGACTCCATGGGCTGTACATGGGATTTTCCGGGCAAGAATGTTGGAGAGTGTTGCCGTTTCCTTCTCCAGGGGATCTTCCTGACGCAGGAATCACACTCACGGTTCCTGCCATGTGTCCTGCATTGTAGGTGGGTTCTTTACCACTGAGCCACTCTGAAAGCCCATTTTATACATAGTAGCATGGACGGAGGAGCCTGGTGGGCGGCAGTCCATGGGGTGGCGAAGAGTCGGACACGACTGAGCGACTTCACTTTCACTTTTCACTTTCATGCATTGGAGAAGGAAATGGCAACCCACTCCAGTGTTCTTGTCTGGAGACTCCCAGGGATGGAGAAGCCTGGTGGGCTGCTGTCTGTGGGGTTGCACAGAGTCAGACACAACTGAAGTGACTTAGCAGCAGCAGCAGCAGCAGCAGCAGCAGCATATGTATGTCAATTCCAATCTCCCAGTTTGCTCCCTCCCACCCTCCCCGCTAACCATAAATTTGTTTTCTGCATCCGTGACTCTATTTCTGTTTCATAAATAAGTTCATTTGTGCCATTTTTTTGTTAGTGTATTTTCTGTAGCCCAGGGTGTCGCCTGTTTTGCACACTTAAGAATGTGCATATCACTACTGCTGGTAGTGACACTACTGCTGTCAGTTAAAACAAGCTGATTGATAATGCTGTTCAGATCAACTACATGCTTTATGATTTCCTGCTAATTTGACCAGTTACTGAAAAGGGGGTCACGAAGTCTCCAATTTTGAGTGGATTTATCTATTTCCCCTTTTATTAGCTTTAACAATTTTTTGCTCTGTGTATTTTGATGCTCTTTATGTACTTTTAGGTAAACATTTAGGATTGTTATCTTAAAGGTTTGACTTCTTCATCATTATATAAGCCCCTCTTTATCTGTGACAATTTTCCTTGTTTTGAACCGTCTTTGATTAAAATGAATATAGCTACTCAAGCTTTCTTTATGATTAGTTTTAGCGTGGTTTATCTTTCTCCATCTTTTCATTTTTAACCTATGCAAATATTTATGTTTAAAGTGGGTTTCTCATGGATAGTATGTAATTGGGTTCTATTTCTTTATCCTCTGACAGTATTGGTCTTTCAGTTATTTTATTTGTGTGCTGTGTTCAGTTGCTCAGTCATGTCTGTCTCTTTGCAACCCCATCGACTGTAGCCCACTGGGCTCTTTTGTCTATGGGATTTTTCAGACAAGAATACTGGAGTGGGTTGCCATTTCCTCCTCCAGGCATTTTTCAGGGCCCAGGAACTGATCCCATGTCTCCAGCATCTCCTGCATTGGCGGGTGGATTCTTTACCACTGTGCCACTTATTAAAAGTGATTATTGATCAATCAGATTGTCTACTATGTTTTATAATTGTTTGCTATTTTCTGCATTTATTCTCCCCCTGCCTTTTCTGCCTTCTCTGGTTTGAGCGTTTGTATAACATTCCATTTTATCTCTTCTCTCACTCATACTCTACCAAAAAAAAATTTTTTTGATTTCTCCTACACCTTAGAAGTGCATTTCAGTATACATGAGGTGGAAATACTGTTTGATTCCACTTATACGAGGTACCTAGAATAGTCAGTTTCACAGACTCAGAAAGTACATTGGTAGATGCCAGGGGCAGGGGAGGAGAGGTACAGGGGAAACAGGAAGTTAGTGTTTAATATGGGTGGAGTTTCAGTTTAAGACAGTGAAAAATTCAGGAGATGGACGATGGTGATTGTACTTAGAGCCCCTGAACTACATAGTTAAATGTGGCCAAGACAGTATGCTTTTTATTATGTGACTTTTACCACAATAAAAAATTAGAAAAAGATAATACAAAAAAAGAATAGGAGTTATCTTCAAATGGGCAACATATATCTTTAACTAAGCCAAGTCCATCTTCCAATCTGTGCTGCTTTCTGTCTAGTGCTGGTGCTCGTAAGGGAGTATCCCCTCTTCCTCGTTCCCATCTCCGATGACACTATAATTCGTCATTTCAAGTACTTATGTGCTATAATCATCCGATACAATTTTACTAATGTAAACATGTATATTTTAGCTGAAGAATAAGAAATAACATGTATATTTTAGCATAAGAATAAGAAAAATTAAAATATTGCATTATCTCTTCTCTAATGCTCTTCTCTTGATGTAGACCTGAGATTCTGACCTAGATCAATTTTCTTCTTCTTTGAAAGACCTTCTTACTTTCTTACCTTTCTTGAATCTTCTTGAAGGAGAGGTCTTCTGGTGATGTAAACTCCCTAGGTTTTGTCTATCTGAGAAAGTGTTTAGTTTTCCTTCACTTTTGAAGGACAGCTTCACTGTGTATAAAATTTTAGGTTGAGGTGATAATTTTTTTCTTTCAATACTTTAAATATTTCAGTCCACTCTCTTCTTCCTTACAGTTTCTGACAAAAAGACCACTGTGATTCTTAACCTTGTTTCTCTTGAGGTAGAGTGTTTTTTTTGTTTGTTTGTTTGTTTTCTCCTCCTCTTCCTTCTTTCACAGTTTTCTTTTGGGGTTTGTCTTTTTTATATTTTTTAGCAGTTTGAATATGATATGCATAGCTGTAGACATTTTAATATTTATTATTCTTGGTGTGCTCTGACCTTTCTGTATCTGTGATGTGTTGTCATTAATTTTGGAACATGTTCAGCCAATATTCACTTCAAATATTTCTCCTGCTTCCTTCTTTCTCTCTTCTCTTTATATTCCAATAATGCATATATTTTGCATATTGTGAGAAATTGTCCCTTGTTTCTTCAATACAGTTCTGGGTTTCTTTAAATCCTTTTTCTCTTTGGTATGGGTCTGGGGAATTTCTGATGACATATCTTCAAGCACACTTATCCTTTCTTGTGCTTTGTCCAGTCCACAAGTGAGTCTATAAAGACATATTTTGTTTCTATTACAGCATTTTTATTTTCTAGTTTTTCCTTTTGATTCTTTCTTAGAGATGCCAACCCTCTGCTAACATTACTCACTTGTTTTTCTGCACTGCCTACCTTTTTTATTTAGAGCCCTTAAATAGTAATCATACTTGTTTTATATCTCTTGCCAACTCCAAATTGATGACACCTATGTCTTATCTAACACTTGCTCTATCTCTTCATATAACACTTTTCCCTTGCCTTTTACTGTGCTTTGTATTTTTTTTTTTTTGCAATGGGATATGACATATTAGATAATAGGAACTAAGGCAAACAGATCTGTAGCATGAGATTTTATGATATTCTGGCTAGCAATTACACTCTGTTTAATGTCTGCTGTACCTGTAGTTTCCCAAGGATTCAAATTCCTTTATCATCTGTGCTTTTGTCTCATCTTAGGATTTCTCAGAGAACTCTTTCTTAAATAGCATCTACATTGAAGCTCTTTTGTCTATAATTCACTGTTATACTGGAGCCTCACAGTAGTAATGTATGGGAGAAAGGAAGGTTGTGTAATTTTGTGATTAAATCTCAGTTTTTCAGTGGCCCTGTATCTTGGGGCTGTAATTGTTAAGGGTGTATTTTCTCTACCTGTTTTCCCCCAGGTGAGAGAGGAGGGCTAGAGGAGGTTGAGTGGGAGAAATGCCATTCCCCCACCATCCCCTTAGGTTTTAGATAAAGCAACAGGAAACTCTTTTCCCAGGGTGAGTAGGACTTTGTTCCAGAGAACCCTCTGGGTGTATTTTGCTATAGTCACCCTTCACCCCCTTCTTCCAGTTACTGAGGGGATTTTTGAGTGTTTGTTTTGTGGGAGAATTTGATAGAGCTCCTATAAGTGAAAATCCCCCAAAGTGTGGATGTCCCTCTAAGTCTCCAGCTCCCCAGAATTTCTCACTCTTTACCTAGGCCACACTCAGTTCAGTTCAGTTCATTTCAGTCGCTGAGTTGTGTCCAACTCTGTGACCCCATGGACTGCAGCACGCCAGGCTTCCCTGTCCATCACCAACTCCCCGAGCTTGCTCAAACTCATGTCCATCAAGTCGGTAATGCCATCCAACCATCTCATCCTCTGTCGTCCCCTTCTCCTGCCTTCAATCTTCCCAGCATCAGTGTCTTTTCTAAGGAGTCAGTTCTTAGCATTAGGTGGCTGAAGTATTGGAGTTTCAGCATCAGTCCTTCCAATGAATATTCAGGATTGATTTCCTTTAGGACTGACTGGTTTGATTTCCTTGTAGTTCAAGGGACTCTCAAGAGTCTTCTCCACCACTCCACCTCCAGTAATTAATAAAAATTACTATTTACATGTTTCTGCCACTTTATGGCTCCAGCAGCCCTTCCCTCAGGAAAGCAGAGGACGATCTGCTCTGTAACCGCAGTGTTCTGATGGGTGAAGAAAAGTCTCTAATTTTCAGTTTGTTCAATTTTTTTCCTATTGTAAGGACAGGAGTGATGACTTCAGAGCTCTTCAGTGTTGAAGCTGAAACTGAAAATTTGGTGACGCCTCTCCTTATTCTCCATAATGCCAGTTTCAGAGGCTGATTCCTCCGTGTCACAGAATCAGGCAGCTCAGTTTTCAAATACGGCTCATATTTCGGCACACCCCCTCTCCACCTGTCTAATCGGTGAACTCCAACTCCCTCTTCAATAATTAAATATACTTTCTTTATGAGTCATTATGATGTGATTTATTACACGCACGTAATTGTCAGGATTACTGTGGGTAATTAAAACATGAAGTAAAGGCTGCCAGAGGCTTCAGTCACTCTCGGTACCCTCATTAAAAATCAAGAGCTGACCAAATTATACATAGACTGGTTTGCACAAGTTTCCAGCAAAACCTAATTATGAAACTTATCCTTATTCCATCAGAACTCACTCCATTAGTCATGCAAATTCTGAAAATGATTAAGCTATTTCATGTGCCAGGACTGAGGAATTAATAATAAAGAGGTGAGTTGTGGTAATTAGACCTTACTATGAAGCTTTATTACATCAGGTCACTCTGGGTCATACCGCATCTTTTCCTGATCCCACACTCAACACAATATGCACACGTATGTATGCACACACGCATGCATACACACACATACCTGCAAGATGGTTTAATGAATGGCATGATGGTTTTAGCTGATTTAAGATAACTTTTTAAGCGAGAGCTAAAACCAGGAGGAGAAAGATTTGCAAATGCCGCATGTACATTGTCTTGGAATTGATCAGAGAAAGAGATCCTTTCTCTGATCAGAAAAAGCAAAGCACCACAAGAAGAAATCATTTACTGTGGGGATGTTTCAAGCTACGGCAGCTGGAGCCGGAGCGAGAGATAACTTAAATCTTGAAAGAGCTTTAGATGATCGTGTTTTATCTCATCTAGTTTTACTGATAGAGGACTTAGCCTAGAGAACATATGTGGCTGCCAGTGAATAAGAGAGCCAGGTTCGAAGCTTGTCTGTTTTAATGTTCGGAAGGCCCTGGATTGATGAGGAAATAGGAGAGCATCAGGGTTTTCTCAGCATGGGACTGGGTGAGAGAACATGGAAGGCAGGTCCACATTTAGTTTGCAGAGTACAAGAAAGGTAAGCCACTGTCTGGCTTGGAGAATCATGGCTTCAGCTGAGATAGGGGAGCTGCTCTATGGAAACAGAGATACCTCAATGCCTATCCAAAAGAGGCTGAGAACTTTGAGTACATCTCTGGGGAAGCAAAAGTAAATAACAATTCGAAGATAAGGGAGGAAGAAAAGAGGGATATAGAAAGAGAGGGAGAAGGAGGGAGAAAGGAAGAAAGAGAAAAAGACAAGCCTACTTTATAGACGGACGAGCAATTCAAGAGCTGATACACGTTTACGTATCAGTTAGATGATGGAGGTTCGGCACCGCCTGCGTGGTCAGGTTGAGGGTGGGGTCGATGCAGGTGTCCGTCTGCAGGGATCCATGGAGCAACAGGGCAGGGGAGAGAGATGTGCGCAGGAATACAGAAATTCAACTCTGCATAACTGACTGACTGCCGTTATCAACTCCTGAACTGTCTGAAAGTTACCCTTTTGTACTCTCTCCTGGAATTAAGGGCAGGAAAGTTTCTATGCTGCTGGACAGAGAGAACTGAAATGAAAGACAGCGAAGCTATGAACTCTGCCTAGAATGAGGCAGTCCTCGCCATCCTGCCTGTCTCAGGTGTGCCTGGGTGTTCCCAGATGGCATCGTTGTGCAAACGTGGCACATCAACAGACAGAAGCTCGTACAGAAGGACCTTGGGAAGATGACACAGAAGAAGAGAAGGGGGGCAAGGGAGTCGGAGGCGCAGCACGAAAGAAAGGGTCTGGTCTCTGCAAGCAGCTGCGGAAGCTCTGATGGCTTGTCTACAAATCCCTCCCAGGAAGGTGACGATGTTAAGAGGTGGTGGAGGGAAGGTTTGACGAGGTGGGGATGAGGAGATGAGCCAGAGGGTGATAAACTCGAGAAAACACAGAGCTTTATAGGAGAGAAGGCAAGAGTCTGGTTTCAACATGGTGGTTAAAACTTTTGATCCACGAAAACCCACTTCTGACAGGTGTAGGAGTGAATAACCTTTAAAGTGTGCATGTGTGTGTATTGTATGATTTGGCTTTTTGCAGCAACATGGTGAGGTCAGCAGGAAAAACATCCTATCTACAATTTGGGATGATGCGAAATTAAATGTCTCAAAGTCCCCAGATCAGAAGCAGTGAGTCTGGGTTCCAGTCATTCAGACTCTGTGCCTACTGCTTCTCTACAGCACAGTAGCACTTTACAGAACTTCTCAGAATGCATGGAGTGTAGGAAGCTAAGTGAAGGAAATTCACACACACTTCCTCTTAAAAAGCTGGTGGGCTTTTTAGCGAGTTAGTTTTCTCGCCTCTTCCAGTGGTGGCGGAGGCTCAGGACTCTGAAGGGGTCTTGTATTAAGCAGCTGCCCGACCCCTCAGAGGAGGGGGAGAGTACCTACGGGATCCCCAGGGCACACCTACTGCAAAGTGTGCTAGGTCTTGGAGACTCTGTTCTGCTTTGTCCATGAAAGTGAAAGAAAACATTAATTGCTCAGTCGTGTCCGACTCTTCGTGACCCTGTGGACTATAGCCTGCCAGGCTCCCCTATCCATGGAATTCTCCAGGCAAGAGCACTGGAGTGGGTAGCTGTTCCCTTCTCCAGGGGATCTTCCCAACCCAGGGATCGAACCCAGGTCTCTTGCATTACAGACTGATTCTTTACCAGCTCAGCCACCAGGGAAGCCTTGTCCATGAGAGACCTCGAAATCCCCATGGGGCTCCTTTGGCTTCCTCTACATTGATTCCAAGGACCCCGCCAACAATTCAGATGGCGCAGAATCCTTTGTGAACCCCCACGTCCACCCCCCAGGATGCCTGCCCGTCTATCACTCACTCAAAAACCTATCAAATCCTTTCAATGCATCTTTTTTTGGTTCTCTTGGCTTTTTCTGAGGTTCTTTTTCTCCCCCAAATTGCTCAGCTTTGTAGGAAGAGAGTATGATACATTCACCTCCAAATGGGGAGCTGTCTCAGCAAGAGGCACTCTGAGAAAATAAAATGCCTCTGAAGACGGCATTTGTTGTTTCACTGGAGCCAGATACCGCCACCTCATCTCTTGCTTGAAACCCAAACAGGGTGACTGCCAGTCAGGGATTCCAACCAGCTGGTGGAATTGGCCTGAACCATCTGACAAAGGGATCCCTCTTCCTCAACAGCAGCTTCTCTTCTCTCTCTTTCCTTTTTTTTTTTTTTTTTTTGCTGGAGAATGCACAGTTTTGCATTTGCCCTTCATACAAATAACTGGAGGGTGGGAATTATTCAGAGAGCTCGTGTTCGACACCCCATCTGTTCATTCCTGACAGCAATATATAATGTAAGGCTATAAAAACTTGAAAAATAATGCAACATAAAAAGGGATTGACTCAGCTCCAAGAGGCCATAAATGGTAACAAATACCACTGGATGATTTATTTCATGCTGTAATCTTTACAGTAAGTCATCTTTCAGACATTTCCTTGTGACAGGTTTTAATAATATTAATGCCCAGAGCAATCCAAATCATCGCCAATAGACGTATTTATCAAGCTGCCAATCCGAGTAAATGAAATTCTATAAGCAATAATGTAACATGTTTAAAGGAAGCTAATAAAACAAGTCAGCAGAGAAATATTACTTCATAGTATTCTCTCTCTCTAATCCAGTCCTGTATGTTATACAGCCAAAATGCAAATCTTTCCATGTTTGATTTATTGCTCCAAAAATACCAATGACCTTTTCCCAAGCTTCTGTATATTCGCTCTCACACATTCATAAAGCCTGCGGTGCATCCTGCCAGGCTGCTGAACACCAGAGTGCTTAGCATTTATTGTTATGTTTGTCTTGCTTCGACACAGGTACTTGATTGGCAGCTGCAGTGAATAACATCTAAGTTTCCGAGCCTTATTAAAATGTAACAGCTATCTGAGCTATAAACCAATCTTTACGATGCCCACTCTAGGAGGCCCGTCAAGCACACCTAAGAAAGTGACTTAATGGTTTACCAGTGGCCACGTAAATTTCACAGGAGGGAAAGCCAAGCTGCATTTTCCTTTCATCGAGTGTGCTTTGTATTAATTATTTCTCATGCGGGTTGCAGGGGTGCCAATTGTTAAAGCATTTGGTGTTTCAAACCCAGCTCCAGATCCACCTCCTGCAGGAAGCCTTCCTTATTAATCTTACCGATTCTCTGATCTCCATAACAGTGCTTGACCCACCCCGCAACACAACTTTCTAAGTAATGAATCCTTGAGGGCACAATGCACATTAAAGGCACTCACCAGATATTAGATGGAAATATGCATTGCGTTGATTTATTTGGTTCATTCTACAAATTAATTGATGCCTATTTTTTTTTCTTGCCTCTCACGCACATGCTACTTGAAGACAGATTTAGTGTGTTTAATGGGCACCACAAGTGTTTGCTAATCCACAGGGTACCCCATAGGATCATACATATTATATATATGTATATATATATATAATATTATTATATGTGTATTTTATGTATCTCCATCCATATGTATCTATGGGCTTCCCTGATGGCTCAGATGGTAAAGAATCAGCTGGCAATGCAGGAGACCCAGGTCTGATCCTTGGGTCGAGAGGATTCCCTGTAATTTTGTCATTTTATTCCCTAACTTGGCACAGGGACTTGGTTCCAGAATCTACCTACTTTGTCCACTTCTCTATGTGTTCTCTTCCCTCCTCTTCCTTTCAACATTAGCACTCCCATCACCTAACCTCACACACTATAAGGCTTAGAGTGAAGACAAGTTAGCCAAGGGAGCTAAGAAATCGTGGGTCTGGGTCAGGAGACATTTCGAAGCTGTCTCTTGCCCCTGCAAGTGATATATCCATGCATCATTCCCTTGGGGATTAGTTTTCTTTCTTCTCTGCTGCTGTTGCTGCTAAGTCACTTCAGACATGTCTGACTCTATGCAGCCCCATAGACGGCAGCCCACCAGGCTCCCCCATCCCTGGGACTCTCCAGGCGAGAGCACTGGAGTGGGTTGCCATTTCCTTCTCCAAAGCGTGAAAGTGAAAAGTGAAAGTGGACTCGCTCAGTCATGTCCGACTCTTCGCAACCCCATGGACTGCAGCCCACCAGGCTCCTCCGTCCATGGGATTTTCCAGGCAAGAGTACTGGAGTGGGGTGCCATTGCCTTCTCTACTCCTCTGCTATTTCTTGGCTTGGAAAACAATACACCTGGAAAAATACTACGACAAGATTCAATGGCTGAAATCATAAACTGAAGAGTAAAGAAGGAGTAAGGGAAGGAGGCAGCCCCACAGACCTAGAGGTGGAGATGAGAGCATCTGGTGAGACAGTGGCTGATAACAATCTTTCTTTACACTGCTTCCCCTCAGGAAAGAAAAAGGTACTAGGCAGCAAACTGGACCTTGAAAAACCATCTAGTTGGTAGAGATACTTTACTTGTGTGGGTTATACATAAACAAATTCCTTAAATAGCTCTTAAAAGTTGGACTATAAAGAAAGCTGAGCGTTGAAGAATTGATGCTTTTAAACTGTGGTGTTGAAGCAGACTCTTGAGAGTCCCTTGGACTCAAGGAGATCCAACCAGTCCATCCTAAAGGAGATCAGTCCTGAGTGTTCATTGAAAGGACTGATGCTGAAGCTGAAAGTCCAATACTTTGGCCACCTGATGCAAAGAACTGACTCATTTGAAAAGCCCCTGATGCTGGGAAAGATTGAAGGTGGGAGGAGAAGGGGATGACAAAGGATGAGATGGTTGGATGGCATCGCTGACTCAGTGGACATGAGTTTGAGTAAACTCCGGTAGTTGGTGATGGACAGGGCAGCCTGGCGTGCTGCGGTCCATGGGGTCGCAAAGAGTTGGACACGACTGAGCGACTGAACTGAACTGAAGATTTAGTCATCTGACCTAGAACTTTAACTTCAAAAGCAGATGAATGCAAACTCACCAGGGATGGTTTCTGCCTGTTTTACTCTGTAATATGTTCACCATTTCCTCCCTACAAATTAACTGTTAAAAACAAAAACAAAACAACCCGCAGAGTCCGTATGGAGAGGTCAGAACCTTCTGCCAGTAGTTTCACAGATTTCATTTCGTTTCATTGTTTTGGCTTCCCTCAGAATGTCTTTCTGGATGAGCTTAAGGGACGCTGATGGAAATCAACTGCTTTGAGTGGAGACTGCCAAGAGCTGTTCCAGGAGGAGTGAGCTCACAGGACAAGCAGATACTGACCGGGCCCTACACATCCTTTCTGGGCTTCTCTGGTGGTTCAGGCGGTAAAGAATCTGCCAGCAATGCAGGAGACCTGGGTTCGATCCCTCAACTGGGAAGATTCCTTGGAGAAGACAATGGCTACCCATTCCAGCATTCTTGCCTGGAGAATCCCATGGACAGAGGAGCTTGGCGGGCTACAGGGCTACAGTCCATGGGGTTGCAAAGAGTTGGACATGATGGAGCAACTAGTGTGCGCACGTGCACACACACACAAATCCTTTCCACTTATCTTTACCTCTGAGCCATCTCTAAGTCTCCTAAAACTGGTTACTAACACTGATCCACAAGGAGTTACCCCCAGCATAAAGGCCAGGCACCAGGCTTGGCTAATTGCAATATCTAACAGAATATTTCAGTTCAGAAGCAAATCTAGCTAATCATTTTGGAGATGGTTTTTATGAAATATTTTAAGGACTAGAAATATTAATATGCTCTTTACACGTAAAAAATGAAAACATACAGGTATTAATCATGATGATCACATTAATACATAAATAGGAATTGAGAGCATTTTAATGTTGGAAGACCGTTTGCACTGCTTTCAATTACAGAGCCTCACCAATGGATTGCTTTGAATGAAAGTCTGTAGTTTGTCCCTTTTCACTTCCATCTTTCCTAGATCTTCTTGTAAACATGGACATCTGCAACGTATGTGTCTACAGGTGAGTATAAACTATGAGTGTGTAAAGTGAACCATATACATATATATGTATAGATGTATGGGATTTACTTTACCCACTGATTCCTGTGCAGTAACACCAGAATCTTCCCCCAAAGATTAATTTATCTGCAATATATGCGTCAGCGATTCTAAAAGATGTGCATTAAAAATTTCTTCCATTATCTAAACTGAACATTTTAGGAGAAGTTTGAGTCTGGAAATGGCACCTCCTCTCACACTTAGAAATTACTTTACGATTTTTTTAAAAAACTATCTTTTCCTCACTGGCACCTTAAACATGCATGAGCTGTAACAATACCTCTGTTTCATGGTGAGAAAACTAGAAAGCAGAGACTGAGCAACCACCTGTGATGGTGCTAGAATCAGTCTTGGGAAGAGGGGCAGAGCCTCCCTGATCCACGGGGGCTCCTGCAGCAGAGAAAGTCCAGCTCAGGGCACAGATGCCAGCGTCCTCTGACCCAGCCAACACCAGTGGTGAACCCCGTCACATCTTATCTGGAGAAAGAACTGTACTCTCAATACAAGCCTAAGAGCAGAGGAAACTCCAGGTTTTAAAGTGAATAAAAGGGGGTATTTCTTATCTTGACATAAGGATTTTCCATCAAATGACATAAAATAATCTACTCATTTAGAGCAATAAACAGAATAATAGTTAGAAAAGATTTGTGATGTCTACATGCTTTAAGGAACATGACTACTGCTTAAAGAAAGACGGGCTTGTAAATAAAAAAGAATGGTGACTGCTCAGCTTTTCCTGGGGCTCTGAGGCGAACAGAGTAGGTTTCCAGGGAGCTGGGTTATCTAGTTCACTTTTTAGCACTATCTGCAGCAATATTTCAGAGGAAAATAAGTAAAATATCTGTTCCTTTTCATCTAGCAGCAGCAAAGATCTCAAGGAAAAAAAATAAATAAATAAGAAATGCGTAATCCCCATGGTGTAATCCTAGGGTATGGAAACTTACTTCTCTTAAATACCTCCCTCTGGCATAATTGACTTTTCATGTGCATTTTAATAATGATATTTCAGCAGGTTGCAAGCAAGTTTTTTTTTTTTTTCTTCTGTTGTTGTTGTAAATTATGGTTTTGGGGAAAAAAAAAGTGTTATAAATCTAATTACATTTTCACTTATATTAACAAGTCAGCACAATCTTCTAGCACATTTACCAAGCAATTCCAATATTTACAGCTGACCTAATTGGTTGTGGGGTAGAAGCAATGTGAAATGTTTTATCGTCCCAGAAGCTGCGCATGCGCTGAAGACAGCTGCTAAGGTATAAAGCTGCCTGGCGACTCTGAAGTTTTGCCTGCCTCGAGTCTGCCTTCACCAGCCAGTTATAGAACAGGAAAGAAAGTGGGAAGGAAAGAGGAAGGGGTTCTGGGGTGGGGAGAAGAGGAGCTTATTAAAGATGTCTTCTCTGAATCCTTTTTTGGCAAGAAAGTATTTTTCCAGTTACTTGGGGCTGCTACAGACTCAAAAGTTTACTTGCTATCGGCAAGTTTGCATGAAAAGGTATAAATACATGAAAGTCAATAATATCTTGAAGCTAAGTTGAGGCCAATCTTGGCCGTGCTCTTGAATTTCACAGTCAAAGCCCGTGTGGTCTTTAGCAGGGGTCCCCAGCCCCCAGGCCATGGACTGGCTCTGTACCGTGGCCTGTTGGAAACTAGGCTGCACAGCAGGAGGTGAGCATGCTGAGCAAGCAAAGCTTCACCGGTATTTACAGTGGCTCCCCATCCCTCGTGTTACTGCCTGAACTCCTGGCAGTTCAGCGGTAGCATTCGATTTCCATAGGAGCAGGAACCCTACTGAGAACTGTATAAGCAAGGGATCTAGGTCGTGTGCTCCTTATGAGAATCCAGTGCCTAATGATCTCAGGGGCAGCTGAGGTGGTGATGCTAGCCCTGGGGAGTGGCTGCAAACACAGATTATCGTGAGCACTCTAAATGCGATGCACTTGAATCACCCTGAAACCATCTCCACCCCCGTTTGTGGAAAAATTGTCTTCCACAAAACTGGTCCCTGGTGCCAAAAAGGTTGGGGACCACTGGTCTTTAGGACCCAGGCACAGGTCTAACATAGGTTGGAAATTCTTATATTCTTATGTCATTAGAGAACAGGCTGGAAACAACAACAACAAAAAAGAAAAGACTCTGAAGGATAGTTCAAATAGTAGATATTGATGAAAATAGGGAGTAGCTGGAGATTTTGAGTCCCTGAGCAGAGGTGATGGTGGACAACAGAGAGCCCAAAACACAGAATGAAAAGTCTGAGGCAGTTGCCCAAGTTGCATTTCATTTTCCCTAGAAATGATGCCATCTCCTTAGTCCCTGGATAGCTTTTCTAATCTCAAATAATTTCTTTTTAAATTGGAGGATAATTGCTTTACAATGGTGTGTTAGTTTGCTGTACAAAACACTGACTAAGGCTCTTGCAATCTTCACCCTGTCTGGTTGAGTTAGCTGCTCTTTTATATATGACTCTACATGATGAGGTCTCATCCCTACCTTTTAGAAGATTATAAATAAGAAGAATGAAAACATGCAAAAACCAATTACTTAATTCAAATAAATAAATACATTTGGTAATGAATCAGTTGTCCTAGTATTTTTATTCTGGGTCCTGGACTGCTTCCGCATCTTATCATCTAGCTAAATCAATGGAAATTTCCATACCCATAAGTCCTAGGAGAATTTGACTTCATTTTTCTTAAAACCTGTCCACATATTCACAAAGAGGTTTTAAAAAAGGCCTTTATCCCTCTTTGATTACAGCCTTCTAAGTCAAACAGACAGGGAGAGAAAGACAAGAATAATGAAAGGAATATGTTGAATTGTCCATGGCATTACTCTGACACTTTTATGAAGCCTAAAGCTATTTCGTCTTCTAGTTTTAAGTAATAAGAATAAAATATTGTTTGTTAACGTAAAGAACTCATTTATTCAATACATATCTGATGAATTATTCCTATACAGGCAGACCTCAGGGATATTTTCCAGTTCAGTTTCAGACTACCATAATAAAGCAAGTATCACAAGAAGGCAAGTCACACTAATTTTTTGGTTTCCCAGGGATACAAAAGTTATGTTACTGTCATCTATTAAATGTGCAATCCCATCATGTCTAAAAGGTGTGCATCCCTTAATTAAAAAATATTTTATTGATAAAAAATTCTAACTATCATCTGAAACTCCAATGAGCTGTAATCTTTTGCTGCTAGAGGGTCCTGCCTTGATGCCGAGGGCAGCAGATTGATTAGAATGATAGTGATTTCTTAAAATGAAGCAACAATGAAGCATTTCTCTGGAGCAGACAATGCTGTTTGATGGCATTTTACTCCTGGCAGAACTTCTTTCAAAATTGGAGTCAGTTCCCCCAAACCCTGCTGCTACTTTATCAACCAAGTTTACTTACTATTCTAAGGTCCTTTCAGCCATCTTTACCAGGAGTAGATTCCATCTCAAGAAACCACTTTCTTAGCTCACCCACAAGAAGCAACTCCTCGTTCACACTAGTGTATCACGGGACTGCAGCAATTCAGTTACATCTTCAGGATCCTTTTCTAACTACTTCTCTTGCTCCTTCTACCACACCTGCAGTTAGATCCTCCACTAGAGTCTTGAACCCCTCAACGTCATCCATGAGGGCTGGAATCAACTTCTTCCAAACTTGTGTTCATGTTGATATTTTGACCTCTTCCCATGAATTGTGAATGGCTTTAACAATGGTGATTTCTTTCCAGAAGGCTTTCAATTTACTTTCCCCAGATCTGTCAAAGGAATCACTACGTATGGCAGTGACAGCCATACAGAATGTATTTCCTAAATAACAAGACTTGAAAGTCAGAATTACTCCTTGATCCATGGGCTACAGAGTGAATGTTGTGTGAGCAGGCGTGAAGACAACATGAGTCTTATTGTATATCCCCATCAGAGCTCTTGGGTGACCCAGGTGCATTGTCAATGAGCAGAAATATTCTGAAACAAATATTTTACTAAGAAGTAGGTCTCCACAATGGAGGAAATACTCAGTAAACCCTGTGTAAAGAGATGTGCTGTTGTCTAGATTTTGTTGTTCCATTCAAGGAGCACTGAGGGTAGATTTAGCATAATTTTCATATAAAAGACCCTAGGATTGTCAGAACAGTCAATGAGATTTGGCTTCAACTTAGAGTCACCAGCTGCCTTAGCCCCTAACAAGAGTCAGCCTGTCCTTTGAAGCTTTGAAACCAGTTTGACTTCTCCCCTCTAGCTATCAAAGCACTAGGGCATCTTTATATATATATATATATATATACAACACCTTTGTATATATACAATACCTATACATACAATATATAACTATTTCATCCACACTGGAAATCTGCCGTTTAATGCATTCATCCTCATGAGTCATCTTGGCTAGATTTTATCGGTCCCTTCCTGCATCATCACTTGCTGCTTCACCTTGCGCTTTGTGTGATGGAGATGGCTTCTTTCCTTAAACCTCACGAACTAACCTCTGTTGGCTTCAAACCTCTTCTGCAGGTTCCTCACCTCTCTCAGCCTTCTGAGAAAGGAGGAGAATTCTGGATTAGGCTTTAGCTTAAAGGAATGCTGCAGCCAGTTTAATTTTCTATCCAGACCACTAAGACTTTCTCCATATCAGCAATAAGGCTGTTTCACTTTCTTATCAACTGTGTGTTCACCGGGGTAGCACTTGTAATTTTTTTCCAGAACTTTCCCTTTGCATTCTCAGCTTGACATTCGGTACAAGAGGCTTGGCTCTGGCTCTGGCTCTGTCTCCCTCACTAAGTTTAATAATTTCTGGGTTTTGATTTCAAGCGAGAGATGGATGGCTCTTCCTTTCACTTGAACACTTACAGGCCACTGTAGGGTTATTAATGGGCCTAATTTCAATATTGCTATGTCTCAGGGAAAGGGAGGCCAGAGCAGAGGGTGAGAGATGGGGGGACAGCTGGTCAGTGGGACAGTCAGAACACAGACATATATCAATTAAGCTCACAGTCTTATATGGGTGCGGTTCATGGTGCCCCAGTTACAATAGCAGCATCAAAGACCACTGATCACAGGTCACTACAACAAAATAATAATAGAAAACTTATTACAAAAATTATCAAAATGAGATACAAAGTAAGCAAATGCTATTGGAAGAATAGCACCAATCCATGTTGGTGCAAGGTGGCCACAGGCCTTCAATTTGTAAAAACAAATAAATAAAAATAAAGAGAGAAAAAAAAGCAGTATATACAAAGCACAGTTAAAGCAGACTTGTCTGTATGGTACTTTGCTGGAGTCTGGCACACTGCTTCTTAAGAAGTCAGATTTTCGCCAATAGATCTGAGACAAGAACAAGAAAGGCACTGTTTGGAAATTCCAAAAGAACGAATCTACTCATTCTCCTCAAATTCTTATTCTTTTATTCCCTGAAATGCTCTTTCATCTATCTTTGATACTCAGGCTCATGATGCTTCAGTTCAGTTCAGTTCATTTCAGTTCAGTCGCTCAGTCGTGTCTGACTCTTTGTGACCCCATGGACTGCAGCACACCAGGCCTCCCTGTCCATCACCAACTCCTGAAGCTTACTCAAACTCATTCTATTGAGTCAGTGATGCCATTCAACCATCCTCTATCGTTCCCTTCTCCTGCTGCCTTCAATCTTTCCCACCATCAGGGTCTTTCAAATGAGTCAGTTCTTCATATCTGGTGGCCAAAGTATTGGACTTTCAGCTTCAGCATCAGTCCTTCCAATGAATATTCAGGACTGATTTCCTTTAGGATGGACTGGTTGGATCTCCTTGCAGTCCAAGGGACTCTAACACCACAGTTCAAAAGCATCAATTCTTAGATACTCAGCTTTCTTTATAGTCCAACTCTGACACCCATACTTAGGGAAAAACCACAGCTATGACTAGATGGACCTTTGTTGGCAAAGTAATTTCTCAGCTTTTTAATATGCTGCCTAGATTGGTCATAACTGTTCTTCCAAGGAACAAGCGTCTTTTAATTTGCTTAAATATATCATTTCTAGATGTGCTGGGAAAGAATCCGCCTGCAAGGACACAGAACACAACTAGTGTTTGTCTATTTGCTCAACAAACCATATTTAACTACCATCTATTAAACAGACTTTAGCATGCTAGCCTGAGATCTGAACTGCTATTTATGATATTGCTTGCTGTTGCTTTTTCTGTGGGGAAAGAAAGACACCAGGGATGCAATGAAATATTGAACTATAACTTTTGAGTATGTTAAGGCTGTCTGAACTGGCTCGGAGACTAAGAATAGAAGACAGTATTTTCTGAACTTACCAGGAAACCCACTGGTGGTCTGAAGATTCCATCTTTAAAAACACCAAGCCGACTGTCAGCAAACCTATAAATAACTGTATGCTGTTTTGGAAATGTGCATGTAATACTATCAACACATAAAAAATGGGTTACAAGTTGCCCCATCGCACATTTTATATTGTTTCCCCAATAATGCCTACTCATCTCTATTAACCCATCAAGTCTATTTTACCACTGGCGGTTGTTTCCCAGGACATATGTTTGCTAGTTTGCTGGTTGGAATTATCTCTGCCCTACAAAAAGAAGAACCACAACAAAACCCCCAAAACCAGAAAACGAAACCCACTCTATTTTATAGTCCTAAGTGAGAGCAAGATGTATTCTTGATCCCATTAACACTGGATTTCAATCAACTGAATTGACCACTCCCTTGATGAAATATCACAGAAGATTCACCCATGAATGGCATTTATCTATCGACATGCATACAACCATCTATTCAGCAGTGTGGCTTTGATCAGTTTCTTAACTCTGTAATTCATGAGAATTTGTCTTGCTTTTTAATTAAGAGGTGGAAGATGATTAAGCATCCTCTTTAGAGATAATCTGGATAGGACACTATCACTATCCTTGACTTTCTTTAGACGTAATCAGGAACCCCTAGTCATATAGAGGGCTGATGGGTCCAGCCTGCAGATGGACCAGGCCATGTGCACCAATTCTCCTTTTTTAAAAAATTGGGGACATATGTACACCTATGACTGATTCATGTTGATGTATGGCAGAAACCAACACTACATTGTAAAGCAATTATCCTCCAATTAAAAATAAAAAAGACATTACTGGAGTATAGTTGATTGATAATGTGTTAGTTTCAGGTATACAGCAAAGTAAGTTCAGTTCAGTTCAGTTCAGTTGCTCAGTCATGTCTGACTCTTTGTGACCCCATGATCGCAGCACGCCAGGCCTCCCTGTCCATCACCAACTCCCGGAGTTCACTCAGACTCGTGTCCATCGAGTCAAGTAGTTACATATATATATGTATATGTATACACACACACACATATATCCACTCCCTTTAAAAAATTTTTCACTATAGTTTATCTATTTTACATATATTTTACATATAGTGTGTGTATGTTGGTCCCAATTTATACCCCGCCATTATCCACTGGTAACCATAAGTTTGTTTTCTATATCCATGACTCTACTTCTGTTTTGTAAATAAGTTCATCTGCAGCCTCTTTTTTTAGAGCCTACATATAAGTGGCATCATATGGTACTCGTCTTTCTGTGCCTGGGGATCTCTAGGTCCATCCATGTTGCTGCAAATGGCATTGCTTTGTTCTTTTCATGGCTGAGTAATAGTCCATTGTATATATGTACTGCATCTTTTTTTATCCATTCCTTTGTTGATGCGCATTTAGGTTATGTCCATGTTCTGATTAGTGTAAACAGTGCTGCAATGAACACTGGGGTTCATGTATCTTTTTGAATTACGGTTTTGCCCAGGAGTGGGATTGCTAGGTGTTATGGTTGTCCTATTTTTAGTTTTTGAAGGACTCGCCATACTGTTTTCCATAGTGGTTGTACCAATTTAAATTGCCACCAACAGTGAAGGAGGGTTGTTTGTATATTTTCTGATGATGGCCATTCTGACTGGTGTGAGCTGATATCTCATTATAGTTCTGATTTGCATTTCTCTAATGATTAGTTACAATTTTCCTTTTAGATGCCTCCTTTACACCATTTCCTTATTTATCACAGATAATAAAGAAATTAAAGACAATGGGGAAAACATCCATGATTCTGTCCTTACAGCTGTGTTAAAGAATGGTGAGAAAAGGCAGTGAAACTCAATAGCTAAAACAGGATTTTCTGCGGGTTCTCATTATCCATGACTTGCCAATCCTCTCGTATCACAGAGAAGACACAGGAAAGAAGAGATGAAAGTATAAACATGGTTGGAGCATTTTATGTGTTGTTGTCTTTACAGTCACAAAACACTTCAGATTGGAATGAGGTTTTTGCGACAACTTCGCATGAATACAAATGTAACATACATGCATATATTCACACGTGGGCAATACAACAACCAAGAGTGCATTCTTGAGAAATCCGAGACAGTGTTCCTCATTCTATCATACAGTCCCACCTCTAGTCAGGCCACTCAGACATGGAGGGCTCCATGTGTTCCCCACGACTTACCCGTGTCACAGGATTGAGATCCCATGCTGTTATCTTTCTCCCAATCCCATCCTGCTTCCTACAGGAAACACTCTGGAACAATCCACCCAGCCCTCACTGACCTCTTCCTCCTTGACCTCTTGCCAGAATCATCAGTGTAGCCCTGGAAGGGACGCTGCCTTATTTGGCCTCAAATTAAATTATCTGAATGCATCTGGTATACTCAGCTAGGTTTCCCAGGGGCTGAAACATGATTTCTGCATCTAACAGCACACCTAGCAGAGTGCCTACTTAGCACACAGAGCTGCTCAATGCATTGTGCATTACCAACCATTTCAAAGGAGAAAGGGGGAGTTCCCAGCAGTCCAGTGGTTAGGACTTTGCACTCTCATTGCTATGGCCCTGAGTTCCAACCCTGGTCAGGGAACTAAGACCCTGCAGGCCATGTGGCGAGACCAAAACAGCAGAGAACTGTCTACAAATGCCGCTGCTAGCTTGTGAATGTGAGTAAGGCCAAATTCCTCAGATTCCATAGACTCTTTGCTCCAAAAAGTCTGTAATCCTTTCATGTAGATCACCTCACTTAGGTTTCATAAAATCCTGGAATAGAAGGCAATAGCATAGAATAGAAGAACAGAGACTGTAATTTCTAGACTGTTACATGCCTCTCAGAAAGCACACCACCAAGAGACGGCACCTTTGTGGCTCAGACGTCTGACACCTGCCTCACCTGCTGGACAGGTACAGCAAAACCTCTCTTAACCAGACCCATCTATCCAGAACCCTCCAGTAAACAGAAACCAGACTCCTCATGCATTAAAAGAAAGACTTGGATTATAAATAAGATCAAGGATTTATTTCAAAATCTACATCTTTGGAGGGCTCTGCACCTACCATGTATACAGCAGTCCAATTTCATACACCTTCCCAGATACAAGAACTGATCATTACAATAATATGGAACATTTAACGAATGCTTACTCTCAGCCAGGAATCAAGTAAAGTGCTTTAAATACCTCGTCTCACTCAGTCATTACAAAGAAGCTCAGGGTCTTCATCACTACTATACTCACTTAAATCAGAACTGAGACAGCAAGAGGTGAAGCAACTTGCTCAAGATCACACAGCTTAGGACCAGTGTTTGCCCTTAACACTGTGTAATGCCACAGCACAATTTCTATGCTCTGCAGAAAATGTAATATTTACTCACAGCTGATGACAATTCTCAGTCGTGAAAGATTTTCCTGGTATATTACAGCTACTAAGTTGAAACGTTGCCAATACACTACAGAGTTATTTACAATAAACTCAGGGGTGATAGAACATTTGCATCAGCCCTCTATTTAAGAAGTAACTAAACAGATCACACACTCTTCACCTACAACTCTGAATTCAGCTTAATCAGGGTTTTCATGGACTAAAGAGATGTAGGTATTTGAGTAGGGGAGAGAAAATTTATTGGCCCTATTTTGCAGACCTAAAACCAAAAATCATCATCAATTTCTGTCTCTCATCAATTTGCTCAAAATAAAGGGTTGGATTAATAATAGAAAAAAAAAAAACTGGGAAAGAGCTGAAATCTTGCCCTGACACACATTTCCAGAGAACGTAGGGGTGATCTGAGTGAAAACCGGGTGCATAACCTTTGGTTGTCATTGGTAAAAATGACTGGAACTATCCCGGGGACAGGTATATTTGCTTAGCTAAGTGATATTGGGAGAAGCTGTGATGCATTCATGTTGGTGAGGAACAATTGCATTAGTCAGGATAGGAGCTGATAAAGCTAATACTCCTGTTTAAGTCAAATTTTTGTTGCCCAGAGATTCTTAAAAACTGATAGGGAACTGGGGTTCTCTGAGGTGCTTACTTGGTAATAACGCTCAAGTCGCTAGAGAAGCTCATATGTGCTTCTGAGTAGGGGTCCTGGGGTCTGCAGCATTCCTCCTGGCTGTCTCTCATCACCACGACCGTTGTCCCTGCAATGGCAGAGCCATCCTGGTGAGTTGGCATAATACCCCTTCATTCTGAACTATACCTATTGACTGAGACAGCTCTCCATCCTCGACTAGGGAGAGGCTGAAAATTCCAAGCTATAATCTAGTTCTAAGAGGGTGGTTGGTAGAGAGCTCTTTAATTTCCCTCTGCAGAGTTAGAGAGTGGGTGAAATGATTGTGAAGGTGTTACTACCATATGGTCTGTTTAAAATAAGTACGCATTGTGCACTTTCTTATGCATTCTGCACCTTTGTAATCCATCGTTCCTCCCATCTCACCCAGCGTCTGGGGAGCCTTCTGCTGCTAGCACTGTCTGCAGTCACTAGGTGCGTGCTAAGTTGCTTTAGTCATGTCCAACCCTTTGCGACCCTGTGGACTGTATCCTGCCAGGCTCCTCTGTCCATGGGACTCTCCAGGCAAGAGTGGGTTGCCATGCCCTCCTCCAGGGAATCCTCCCGACCCAGGGATTGAACCTGTGTCTTTTACGTCTCCTGCACTGGCAGGCAGGTTCTTTACCCCTAGAGTCACTACAGGCTCTAAGAAAATATCTCAGCCAAGTCACCTCCTCCCTCCCCAGATACTGGTCAGGCTGAAATTCATTTTCCTCCAATTCAGCCTCCTTTTACTTCATTTTTCCTTCAAGGCTTCCTTTCTTATTTTAACTTTGAAGGATCTTGATCTTAACACGGGATATGTCGCAAAACATGTGTGAATTTCCACATCTGGAAACAACACAAGAGCAGATCACCTTCTCATCTGCAAAATGGGGATGAGAATGGGGCTTCAAAGGACGGTTGAGGAGGATGAACGCACGGACGGGTGACACGTAGTCTTTAGATGAGCCACAGGAAGCTGCTTGGAGGTGGAAAAAAGCAAAAACCTGACACGTGAGCCGCGACTCCTTCCTGCACCCACATGTTGTTACTCTATCATGCCCCTCTTATTCCAGAGCAGAGATTTAACCTAGGAATCCTTTCAAAGCGCTGGGCTAGGAAGCCATGCTTGCTCAGTAAGAACTGACACTTGGTACTGTGATGGAAAGTAGCATTCTAAAGAATGCTTTGGAAGTTAAATGCGTTTCTTTCACTATTCAAAAATCCTGCATGATTTGCTTTCCTGAACCTGACTGTCAGATGATCGGAGAGGGGCACATTGCCTGGGAAGAAGTTATCAAGGAGATGGACAAAGTCAAAGGAGAACCATCATGGCTACTCCTCCGCGGCCACCCACCTAAGTGGAGAAAAGATACACATTTCCTCCTGGAAATCTAAGACTCTCTCTGTGCTGAGACTGCTCAGAATGCAGAGTTCCTCTGGGACAATCCTTTAAGCCCGCACCTCACCAGGTTTGGGACAATGGCAGACAGAACGAGCTACAGAAATATTCTACTATCCCTTTTCTTTTGATGTAATTCCTTCTGAGCCATTTTAATCTACAGAAAATATCAACTGAGTCAAAACACACTTTGGAAGAAGAAGGACATCCTTTGCAGATGTGATCTGTCGGCTTAAATCAGCAATAATTGCATCATACAGGTGTGCTAACAGCCAGGTTTGGAATAAGATCGCTCCTGCCTGTAATCCTCAGAAAGCCTTCACTTTATATATGGAATTTTGATGGGGTTTTGAGGTTGACTCATGTTTCCTTATTCTGAGGTTACTTTTGCCCTGGGCGGGAAAATGGCTTAGGAAGGGAACTTCTGAAGAAATATCTGAGTGAGGACTAGCGTTTTACCAACCATCAGCCTTTAAAGGCTAGCCGGCTTAGTGCTCCTGATAGAAAGTGAGCTGTGGAATGTAAAAGGCAACAAGCTGAAACTGGCTGGAGAGCAATGGAACTTTCGGGAAGCCTCTGCTTTCTCAGAGCCTCACTCTCCAGCAGACAAAGGGTGCCAGGTATTAAAAAAAGGTGGGGGGAGGGTAGGTGGGTTCAGTGAATACTAGGCATGGACCCATTATCAGCTTGTTTTCCATTTTACTGGAATTGGATGGATTTATGATCCCTGACCCTGCTTTAGAGATGAAGAGCCACTTAGGAACACCTGTGCTCTCTCCTACCCACGGCCATTGGTGCTGCAGGAGAGCTCGGACGACTTTTAGCCAAGCTAGAGAGATGAGCTGCTTGACTCATTACAGAAGTGAGAACTCAGGCTTCGGGGTTTGGAATGCTCATCCCCGGGGAACACTGGCTGGGCTGACTCCCTTCTTAAAGAGGTCAATTAGTATGGGATGCAGATAAAAAAAGCGACCCAAGGCCAAATCTAAAGAAAACCATGAAGTAGGATAAATTCAAGCTAGGGCCTCCTGTTCAAAACATTTCTCATCGTTTCTGCCTGTCCCTGGGGCTTCCCTGATGGCTTCAAGTGTAAAGAATCCGTCTGCAATGCAGGAGACCCGGGTTTGATCCCTGGGTCAGAAAGAACCCCTGGAGAAGGGCATGGCAACCCACGCCCATATTCTTTTCTGGAGAATTCCATGGACAGAGGAGACTGGCGGGCTATAGTCTATGGGGTCACACAGAATCAGATACGACTGAGCGACAGTCATACTCCACACTACCTGTCCCTGGCTCCGTTCACAGCTTCTTTCCAGTTTCCTCTTCATCACTCCCCTCTCCTTTTTGGCGACTCCATCACGAGCATTAATATTTTAAGGAGGAATACAAATTAGCTCTACGGGGTGGCGATTTGGGGAGTTTGGACAAGACTTTCCTAAGGCCCTCTCTCTCCACCCTATCTCGTCCAGAGAACCCCATGTGCCCTTCCCTGCCCTGGTTGAGGACTACCGTTCAAAAAATTAGGTATTAAGAGAATTCAGTGCTGAAATGTCAGGCAGTGAACTGCATAGCTGGGGTTGGGAAAGTTTCTGCCCAGTAACTTATCTAATTACATAGGATTCTTCTTGCTCTGAGGGCTGGTCCTACCACAATCTTAATGCTCTGAATCCAAAAGACATCAAGGAATGGGTTTGAATAAGTATCATTGAAAAAGCAAGAGAGTTCCAAAAAAACATCTATTTCTGCTTTATTGACTCTGTGGATCACAGAAACTGTGGAAAATTCTGAAGGAGATGGGAATATCAGACCATCTGACCTGCCTCTTGAGAAACCTGTATGCAGGTCAGGAAGCAACAGTTAGAACTGGACATGGAACAACAGACTGGTTCCAAATAGGAAAAGGAGTACATCAAGGCTGTATATTGTCACCCTGCTTATTTAACGTCTATGCAGAGTACATCATGAGAAATGCTGGGTGGGAGGAAGCACAAGCTGGAATCAAGATTGCCGGGAGAAATATCAATAACCTCAGGTGAGCAGATGACACCACCCTTATGGCAGAAAGTGAAGAAGAACTAAAGAGCCTCTTGATGAAAGTGAAAGGAGAGTGAAAAAGTTGGCTTAAAGCTCAACATTCAGAAAACGAAGATTATGGCATCTGGTCCCATCACTTCATAGGAAATAGATGGGGAAACAGTGGAAACAGTGTCAGACTGTATTTTTTGGGGTTCCAAAATCACTGCAGATGGTGATTGCAGCCATGAAATTAAAAGATGCTTACTCCTTCGAAGGAAAGTTATGACCAACCTAGATAGTATATTAAAAAGCAGAGATATTACTTTGCCAACAAAGGTCCGTCTAGTCAAGGCTATGGTTTTTCCTGTGGTCATGTATGGATGTGATAGTTGGACTGTGAAGAAGGCTGAGCGCCGAAGAATTGATGCTTTTGAACTGTGGTGTTTGAGAAGACTCTTGAGAGTCCTTTGGACTGCAAGGAGATCCAACCAGTCCATTCTAAAGGAGATTAGCCCTGGGTGTTCTTTGGAAGGAATGATGCTAAAGCTGAAACTCCAGTACTTTGACCACCTCATGCCAAGAGTTGACTCATTGGAAAAGACTCTGATGCTGGGAGGGATTGGGGGCAGGAGGAGAAGGGGACGACCGAGGATGAGATGGCTGGGTGGCATCACTGACTCGATGGACATGAGTCTGAGTGAACTCCGGGAGCTGGTGATGGACAGGGAGGCCTGGCGTGCTGCGATTCGTGGGGTCGCAAAGAGTCGGACACTACTGAGCGACTGAACTGAACTGAACGTAACTCTCCAGATTCATAGTCACGTTCAAGTCCACTCCCTTGAACGGCCAGCCCCTGAGTGTTTAATGGTACTCTGCTGCCACCGTCTGGCAGAGCGAAGTAAGAACAGCTAGCTCACTCACTGCCTGTTATTTAAGAATCTTGGTACCAGATTTATGAGAATTGTCCTGGATGCAGTAGAAGTGGTGATGGAGGAATAGTAGGGATCAGGAAGAAAAAAAAATGACCCTATTATGAGAAGAATGAAAGGTTCTGGGGAAGATCAAACATTAGATTATAAACTGAAAGTTTTACTGATTCCCTAGATACTATAAATTACATGTTATAGAAAGTGAAGTCGCTCAGTCGTGCCCGACTCTTTGTGACCCCATGGACAGTAGCCTGCACCAAGCTCCTCCATCCGTGGGATTTTCCAGGCAAGAGTACTGGAGTGGGTTGATAGGTTATAGAAGTGGATGAAATTTGGCATATCTACAAATATGAAGGCATAACACTTTTCTTTACACCAAAATATCTCCAATTCATACTAGAGCACTTAACTTCCTGCTTTAGAATATAATAAAACACACTTAAAAGACAGCTAAATAAAGGGGAAGTTATTCAATTTATAAAACACTTTTTGTTTTGCAAAATGACTGGCATCACTGCACGCATATGAATGTGTATAACTGATTTGCAAAAGTTTGATTCACACATTGTGTTTACAGGGATATGTCTACTTCATGAAACCATGCTGAATTTTCATACGGGATAAAGATACTATAATGAGATGATACACAATGTATTTTTTTTCTTACTCACGCCTCTTTAATCAGATATCTCTGTACTCAGTCAGCCTCAACCATTGCCTCAAGAATGATTCATATTGTTACAGAAGGCAAAAGAGTCAGCGTTTAACTTTTGAACCCCAAGCAGGCTCTTGAAGTCCTTTTGATTAACTGTTCTTTAGACTTAAGTGTTCAGTTGCAAATTCTACAGGTAATAGAGATTTCAGGAAATGACACAGGAATAGTTTCTTTCTATACCCAATACCGTCTAAGATTTTCTGGAAAAAAAAAATCCAAAAAGTCAGAGAAAATAAACAGGATTAAGATAGAGCCTTTAGGTTGGAATGGAAAGCAGAAAAGATCCACGAGCCTGCTCCTCGATGAAACAACAGTAACTAGTGAAAATCAAAATACACACACACAAGCCCATTTAAAGTCTCTGGAAATTGTCTAGCAGGCATGCAGCAAGTGAAGGCAATTTATTTTAATAAAGTATAACAAATCCCACAGTGTAAAGAGACCAAAAGAACATACGGAATAAAAAGACTAGGAGTATAGGGAAAGGTTGTGTCATGTATGGATGTGAGAGTTGGTCCATATTGAAAGCTGAGGGCTGAAGAATTGAGGCTTTTGAATTGTGGTGCTGAGGAAACTCTTGAGAGTCCCTTGGGCTGAAAGGAGATCAAACCAGTCAATCCTAAAGGAAATCAACCCTGAAGATTAACTGGAAGGACTGATGCTGAAGCTGAAGCTCCAACATTTTGGCCACCTGATGCGAAGAGCCAGCTCATTGGAAAACACCCTGATGCTGGGAAAGATTAAGGGCAGGAGAAGTGGGCGGCAGAGGATGAGATGGCAGGATGGCATCACCGACTCAATGGACATGAGTTTGAGCAAACTCTGGGAGATAGTGAAGGACAGGGAAGCCTGGCATCCGTGGGGTCACAGAGAGTCAGACACAACTTAGTGACTGAACAGGAACAATAGGACAAGGGGGCTTTGTAGACCTCAAGAGCGGAGGCTAAAAACTGCGGTAAGGCACCACCGCACACCAGCCAGAATGGCCATCATCAAAAAGTCTACAAATAATAAATGCTGGAGTGGGTGTGGAGAAAAGCAAACCCTCCCACTCTACTGGGGGGAATGTAAATCGGTGCAGCCACCATGAAGAGCAGTACGGAGGTTCCTTAAAACACTAAGGATCCATCAATCCCACTCCTGGGCATATATCCAAAGAAAACCATAATTCAAAGAGATACCCATACTCCAATCTTTACAGCAGCACTATTTACAAAAGCCTAGGCATGGAAGCACACCAAACATCTATGGACAGAAGGATGTATAAAGAAGAGGTGGTAAATATATACCATAGAATAATACTCGGCCATAAAAATGAACGGAATAATGCTACTTGCGGCAACATGGGTGGGCCTAGAGGCTATCGCACTAAGTGAAGTAAGTCAGACAGAGAAAGACAAATATTACATGATCTCACTTATAGGTAGAATCTGGGCGGGAAAAACGCGATGCAAATGAAGTTATTTGCAAAACCGAAATACAGTCACAGACATAGAAAGCAAACTAATGGTAACCAGAGGGGAAAGGAGGGGAAGAGAGGTAAATTAGGAATTTGAAAGTGACATGCACAAACTACCATATATAAAATAGATAAAATGAGAACCTACTGTATAACACAGGAAACTATACTCAACACTCTGTAATAGCCTATATGGGAAAAGAATCTGAAAACGTGTGTGTGTGTGTGTGTTTGAATCACTTCACTATACACATGAAGCTAACACCACACGGTAAATCAACTATACTTCAATAAAAGATAATTTTTTGAAAGAAAATTCTATCTGGAAAAAAATAAAGGTCTAGAAGCTATGGCACGGATGATGGATCTCAGCAACGAACAACCAAAGGTGACCTAAATCCAGGAGGAACTGATGAGGAACTCATCAGCAACCACCCATTGCTGATGCAGAGGCCACAGAAGAGGACAGCTACGGAGCTCAGGGACCAGTAGGGACTCTCATGGAAGGATGCCCCTGTCCACAGGGCTAAGCACGTTTACACCTGCATTCAGCGAGACTACCACTCGGGAGAAGAGAAGAACCTTAGAGAGAAGAAGAGTCCTGACAGGAAATTCAAATTCTGAATTAAATGCTGAAACACTGGGAATTGACCCAAACCATCCTTAATGTACCTGAGAGAGACTAAATTTTCAACCAGAAGGGACTGAATTATCGTGCGTTCTCGAGGTTAACTCTTCCTTCCATTAACTGGTAAGGGTTTGCTGATGAGCTATCCAGTTCAATTTGAATAAAGGGAGAGAGTTTCATTTTCTCATTCCTATGTCAGAATGAGAAATTTTTACACTCTTGACAATCCGCAGAGGAACAGAGTCCTCAGGGAACGGTTTTGTTCCCAACGCTAGAAGAAATGATGACTGTGCCCTGCGACAGGTGTTAGCTAATGCTACGATGGCAATCGTATACTGTGATATAAATGTGTCAGTCAGATAATGTCGGACATCTTAAATGTATGCAGCGTTGCATGTCAAAGACACCTTAATAAAAAAAAAAAAAGCAAGAGAAATGGTCATGAGGGGCCGCCCTTACGGCCCAGCAAGCAGTCAAATAGAGGCTGAACTTTCAGAAGGAAGGCGGGAAAATACATGGAGAAAAGTCAACAGGCTCATCGCCCGTGTGCCTCGTGTGCCTGGGACTGAGTTGGGAGGTGCCTGCAGCTGGCTGTGTGACCTTGGATAAAATTACTGCATCTCTTCCAGAGCTCCTTTGTCTAGCCTGTGAAGGGGTTGTACTAGAGAACTAGAACTAGTGAGGTTTCTTCCAGCTCTAAAAGACAGATTCTCAGGTCTGGGAGGCCCAGTGGCGAAGTATCTGTCTCTTCTTGGCCAAGTTCAAGCGAATCTCGTCTTTTAAGAGATGAAGCCCCTCCCCTTTCTTTGGCCACACCCCCCAAAGCTGGGCTAGGACAAAAAAGCGCACTTGCCTGTCGCGCGTCGAGCCTTGCCTTTGCACTCACATTTTTCAATTAGCTCGGGAGTCTGCACATCGCTGTGACAGATGGCACAGTAAAAGAAGGCTCTGGACAACAAAAGCAAATCAAGAATGACTTACATGAGGTTTCACGCAGAAGCAGCACGGGGCTGACTCAGCCCGTCTGTCATTAAATTGTATTTGCTTTAGGGCTTTCTCCCCGTAAAGTGATAAAAAATTTTTTACCTTTTGACATGCTTTGCAGATTCAGCGATAAAGAACCCTAGCGTGTTCTTATGGAGCTTAACTTGAGCAGGTGGATTTAACATCAGACCGCTGGAAACAGAAAATAAAAATACAGTAATTTCCCCCTCCAAATTCTGGGCCAATATCAGTTTTTACCAATGGATTCTCTAAGTTGCAGAGTTAATAGGACTCAATCCCCTTTTACTGCAGGAATTTACAGTAGAAAATGGGGATTTGACTGCATTTAATTGATCGATTGCTGACAAACATCCTGAGAGGGAGCCAGGTCAAAACTCGGTCCCTGAGCTGCAGACACTCCCTGGACTATGCCCTGAATCAGAAATAGTCAAAGCAATGCAGATGCAGGAAGCTTTGCTAATTTGAGATATCCAAAGCCAGACAGGCCAAGGATGCACAGTTGCTAGTCTTATGGTCATTCTAGTGGTGTACATCATTAGGCTTCTTGCCCTTCAGATTAACTATTAATAGCTGGATTCAAGAGTTCCTTTTATTGGCCAGTACAATGAGTGAAAAAGTTGGCTTAAAGCTCAACATTCAGAAAACTAAGATCATGGCATCTGGTCCCATCACTTCATGGGAAATAGATGGGGAAACAGTGGAAACAGTGTCAGACTTTATTTTGGGGGGCTCCAAAATCACTGCAGATGGTGATTGCAGCCATGAAATTAAAAGACGCTTACTTCTTGGAAGGAGGGTTATGTCTAGATAGCATATTCAAAAGCGGAGACATTAACTTTGCCAACAAAGGTCTGTCTAGTCAAGGCTACAGTTTTTCCAGTAGTCATGTATGGATGTGAGAGTTGGACTGTGAAGAAGGCTGAGTGCCGAAGAACTGATGCTTTTGAACTGTGGTGTTGGAGAAGATTCTTGAGAGTCCCTTGGACTGCAAGGAGATCCAACCAGTCCATTCTGAAGGAGATCAGTCCTGGGTGTTCTTTGGAAGGAATGATGCTAAAGCTGAAACTCCAGTACTTTGGCCACCTCATGCCAAGAGTTGACTCATTGGAAAAGACTCTGATGCTGGGAGGGATTGGGGGCAGGAGGAGAAGGGGACGATAGAAGATGAGATGGCTGGATGGCATCACTGACTCTATGGATGTGAGTCTGAGTGAACTCCAGGAGTTGGTGATGGACAGGGAGGCCTGGCGTGCTGTGATTCATGGGGTCGCAGAGTCAGACACGACTGAGCAACTGAACTGACTGACTGACAGTTTTTAGACTCAAGTCTTTGACTTCACTTTTGTCTTCGACTTCGCTTTCATCTATCTTAATTGTAAGATTTTTGAAAGCAGGAACCACATGAACCGTTTCTGTTTCTACACCACTTGAATATTTTGAATATTTATTCAAATATTCACTACTTGAACATTTTCTGTTTTATTATGGTTTGGGTGTTTGAAAACACTGTCTTATAAATTTCAACCATAATATTTTTTGATGGGCTACTCCATTGTGACTGTCTGAATTCTTCAAATTCTCCCTGTTTGTCAGGCTTTCCAATTTGTATTTCCTTTAATTTAGACCTCCAATATGGTTAGGTCTTATGACCCTATGCCTTCCCTCACTTTGTTTGTACATGATCAAACTTCTCCTTTCCTCCTTTAAAACACACCCTTCCTATTATATTCACAGTGGAAAGAGGTCAAGTCTTTGTTTGGGCAAAGCTTAGTCTGTTAGGATATTCCAAAGTAATGTGCAAGTGTTCGAGCCTTACAAAAATAAAAGAGGTTGCGCAACAAAAGCTCTTCAGATCTATGCAGGGAGTAAAAGATGCTGAATAGCTGTGTTCAAGTAGATTATTCTATGAGACCCTGTGTGGGGCTTTCTCTGAGTGCTGACTGACTAACACATACACGGAATGATTGCTTTTAAGCCTGAAAAGTATGGATTGTGCCTCCCCTACTCCAATATCATGGGCTGATGTCCACTGCTCAAGAAGTATACACTCAAGTTGTATCTTAATATGTCTTTTTTAAAAGGCAGGGTCCTCTGAACTCAAATTGAATACTTAGTTATGAAGATACAGTTGTGATAACTTCTCTGGTTGCATTTGTAAGAAAAGGTGAACTTTTTCTGAAGACTTGCCCCTGTATTCATGAATCACGACAAGCTGCTCTGTTAGAAAATGCTGGCCCCTGGAACAGACTCGGGAAATTCTCTAACTGGGGTGTGATCCAGCTTTACCGCTTACCAGGTGATAAATTATTCCCCAAGACAGACTCAGGATTACCCAGGGCTTTTGCCCATCCTAGAGTCTACTCAAGTATATCAATTAGAAAAGAAAAGAAAAAGCGAGGAGATACAGGTTTCCCCCTAGTTTTTCAATATACTTGCCTAAAGCGCGGCATTGAGTTTCCCTGATTTCATTCTGTGAAGTGACTGTGGTGGGTTTAACACAGCTAGGTGACTAGAAGAGCTCCGATCACATAAGTGCCCAGACTGAGTTTAGATTCTCGTTTGTCCCTTGGGTGTGGTGCGAGCTTGGGAAAACTATTTACCCTTTCTTAGCTTCTCCTCCATAAAATGGAGCAAATAATTGTACCCTTCTTACAGCGTTGTTGTGAGGATTTGGGAGTTCATGTAAGTGAAGTGCTTAAACCAGCGTTGGTCAGGAACAAGCAATCATGTAAGACTGCTATTACCAATATCCTTGCCAAATCAGGATTTTATTCTTTTGATGAAACTCTGACTCTTTGGTGAGAAATCAGAGTTAAATCTATGTCAGAGCAGGTGTCTCTCTCATTGGGGGTAGATGTCTGCTAGGGAGTAAATAGCACCAGAACTTCTTGAATATACATGGAACTTAGCTGCTCACTCATATTTCCAGTCCACAGTGTCCCTAACAGTCACCCTAATAAAGGTGATAGAAATCTGGGATGTTAAATGTGGAAACGGTATTAAGAGCATTTGGCCCAGTCATTTCTGACTGCCAGTGAACAAAAATGACTGTATTATGGAGATTCAAAACCAATTCAAAGATTTGGGTTTTATAAGTGGTATTTTTGAATTCTATGTCTGTTTTTCAGAAGTGAGGTTCTGAATTCTCTGTCTTTAAAACTTTGCAAATAATTCTGATGTATAATCCCAGTCGTTGAAGGCCAAAGATGTTAAAACCTGATCAGATGTAAAAACCCTGATCAAGCTTCGGGCTGCTCTGAAACTCAAACTGCCTGCCCTGTGAAGTAAGACACCAACCTCTTCACTCGCATCTATTTCCAGCAGAAAGGGAACTAGGACATTGGTTTAGATTTTGAAATTTTCGTGAGTATGGTGGAACTGTTAAATAAAATGTAGTGGCTAGAGGATACGAGTCTTCACTCTCGTTAAGGACTTGCTTTGTGACATACCCTGCTGAGTCCTTTCACTCAGATACTTCTACACTCTCTCTACATGACACATTATTCCTTCTTTTGAACTTTTCAGATACTTATACTGATATCGTTCAACATTACTGAAATTTTAAGGGTTTCCTATGATTCTAGGTTCCTGGTAACGTCAGTCTTAGAGCTGGAAGTGATCCTAGGAATTCATTTGCGTGACTTCCTCATTTTACAGGTGATGGACACTTCTCCAAGGCCACTGATCTGGCGAATCAGAGCCACGTTCTGAACCTAGTCTATTGATTCTAATTTAATTCAGAATTAAAGGAAGTTTTCCACTAAAAAAAAAAAAAAAACCCCACATACAAGCCGCATGTTTCTTGTTTCCCATTCCACTTAAGCTCCACTTTTTCTTGTTTTCCAGCGTGTTTTATCTCTATATCATTGTGGTTGATCCTGGATTTTCTTTTTTTATTGTACGATCACTTCTCATATTTCTTATATTATCCTATGTGCATTTTCAGGAAATGCTTATGGTCTAATAAGGGTACTTCTTTCTTTCATCTACCTGAGCAACAGCAAACTTGGCCCTGTAAGTCAGTCAAATCCCCATTTTTTTTCCCATATTTTTCAGAGTAGTTTCTAAGGCTTTCTAAGGTTTGATCACAAATAATTCTATTTCATTGCATGATCTACGGTCAAGCCTTACAAGATCTGGGAATATGTTAAGAGGAACAGATCTGAGAAGGTGATCTTGTCCTCTCTCTCTCCTGATCGTGAAAGACACTGGGACAAGACCACAGCAACAGAGACAAAGCCTTTGCCCACCTACTGGGAAACCTTTAGAACCCCAGTGTTCACAGACAGTATCAAATGCGCCACAGCTGCCTGGGTGCCTGAGAGGCCAGCTCTCACCACAGGGCTGCAAGCTTAGTTACGGCTTTGTCTCTGCCGAAATCATTATCTTTAAAGAGTGTCCTCAAAGAATCTGAAGAGATTCGAAGCCTCACTGATACCAGTAGCCGTAGAAGGCGGACTTGTGCTGGATGGCGATCAGCAGGAGGTGCATCTTTGTGAAGCAGAGCCTGGAGAGAAGACGAGGAGGGGTGAGGTGAGATAGGAGAGCGAGCACCAGCTCCCAGTGATGAGGGGCCAGGTGTTGTGCTGGGCTCTGCGCCTGGAGGGACACCACCCCCTCGGCAGGGGGAGGGCCTCTCAAACACAAAACGTTCTCTGAACATTTGGACATTGGAGGAGAGTGAGTCCACCCTGGAGTAACTCACAGCCAGGGAGCCAACTGGGACAGCCACGAACCTGTCCCGCACGGACTGTAACCCCCAGCCCAGGCGGCAGACGCTCCGACTTACTCATCCTTAGGCCTTCGGGGCCTGCCACCAAGCCTATAGCGAGCCCTCTGTGAGCTCTGGGGAAAGGCTGCATGGCACGAAACCAGGGAGAGGTTTTCCCTTCACTTACTGGCAAGCGTCAGGAAAGCTCATCCCAGCAAAGTCATTGGAGAGACGTTGCGTCAGGATTTTGTTCTTCAGGCCGTTGCAGAAGAGCTGCTGCCAGGGCTCGTGAGGACAGATCTGGAACACACAGCCAGGCCATGGGAGGCAGGGTGACGTGGAGTTCAGGGTCTACTAGTTCAAGCTGCGTGTTCTGCCCAGTACCAAACCAGTCCCAAACCAGTCCCCACTGGCATTCAGGTCCCGGGAAGGAGATTTGTCAGGACTCCCCAGGTGGTCCAGGAGTTCAGACTTCTCCCAATGCAGGCGGTGCGGATTCCCACGTGACTTGTGGCCAAAAAACCCAACACATAAACAACAGAAGCAACCGTGTAAAAAACTCAGTAAAGATTTTTAAATGGTCCATATAAAAAATTTTTTTTAATGAAAAGAAAGGAGCTTTGTCCTCATGATTAACTGGACAGATGTCAAGGAAGAACTAAAACTCCATCATACATCTCAATGATTCCCATAATGAAGAGGGAGCATCATGATGTAATCAGGCTTCCTGCTAGAAATGAATTCTTCTTCTAGTTACTTCAGCAGGTAGACTGTTTTTTGAGTCAGGAACAACAAGATGGGAAGGGGAATGTGGAATCCAACTTATCTCCTCCTAGATATGGCTGTTTAAGATTATTAAAAAATATATTAGTTTCCTAGTCACTGACTAATCATATACCACAAGGATGAAAATGTTGATGACTTCTGCTTAGGATCAGAACCCTTCTTGGTTCAAATAAACTCAAAAAAGCTGTCCCAATGCTTGGACATGACAATGAAAAATCAAGGACAGCGACAGGTTTCTAGACAAAGGGGGATGTGACAGAAGGATTTCTCTGTCTCTCAGAAAAAGCTAAATGCTGTTCTCGTCTGTGCAAGACCCCTGGGATGCTGTTTTTCTCTATTTGCATGGTCCTCTTCTTCCCCTGCAGCCATGAGAATCACCACCACACTGCTCTGAGCAGGACAGGCCCCTTAAAGCCCAGAATCTCCGATGAAGCCTGGAATTTCTAGGAACTGTGAAACACCTTGGTGCTGGAGAGTTAAGGCCAGCCCAGAAACATGCCTCAGATGGCCATCTTGTGGTTTAGGAAGAAAAAAAAAAAAAAGAAACAGATGAACAAAAAAATCTGCCCTGCTAAAAAGGACCACTTCTTTCTAGCATACCTCATCCGAGTCCCAAGCTGCAGGCTCTCCTGTATTTTCCCATTTTTAAAAAAAAATTACTATTATGACTAGCTTCACTTGGTCTTCACTGTGGTGCACGAGCTCTCTCTAGTGGGTGCATGAAGGTCTCTAGTTTTAGTACACAGGCCCAGCGTGGGGGCTCTTAGTTCCCTGACCAGGGACTGAGCCTGCATCCCCTGCATTGGAAGACGGATTCTTAACCACTGGACCACCAGGATGTCCCCTCCCACTTTCTCAAAATCCTTTAGTGAGGAAGGCTCACCTCCTTGGGCAGTTCAGGCCACGATTTAAGTCTTCATTGACTACAGAACCTGGCTTAGTGCTGCCAACCCAAAGGTTCCAGTTTTTGCAAGAAAGTAAAACTGATGGCTTGGCAGGTACAGAATCTGCCTGCAATTCAGGAGACATGAGACACAGGTTTGATCCCTGGGTCGGGAATATCTCCTGGCGGAAGAAAGGGCAACCAACTCCAGTATTCTTGCCTGGAAAATCCCATAGACAGAGGAGGCTGGTGGGCTACAGTCCATGGGGTTACAAAGATTTGGACACAACTGAGCATATGGCCCAAATAATAACCATAGACATGAAGATTTCTTGAGTCTTTTTTTTTTTTTAATTAGAAAAAGAAACAGGAAGACAAGACAGATTTGGGATTTGGACAGTAGAGTCAAGGAGTTCAAGTAAATCAGTTGGATTAAATCTAAACCAAGTTTAAGTTTAAGGCAATGCTCTGTGCTTAGAACCAACCAGAAATGCTACTCGGACTTCAATTTCTCACCATATAATCAATATAGGTCAGTAGAGTCAGAATATGTGGCACTGACCCAAGGCTTTCTAGTCTGACTGCTCAGAAGTTTTACAAATATTAACTCAATACCTGGGAAAAATCAGGTCACAAGTAGATTGTGTGCTAAGTTGCTTCAGTCATGCCCAAGTCTTGGCAACCCCATGGACTACAACCCACCAGGCTCCTCTGTTCATGGGATTTTCCAGGCAAAAATACTGGAGTGGGTTGCCATTCCCTTCTCCCCGTGATCTTCCCAACCCAGGGATCGAACCCACGTCTCTTACGTCTCCTGCACTGCAGATGGATTCTTCACCGCTAGCACCACCTGGGAAGCCTATGAGTAGACTGAAGTGAAGTGAAGTCGCTTGGTCACCTCTGACTCTTTGCGACCCTGTGGACTGTAGCCCACCAGGCTCTTCCATCCATGGGATTCGCCAGGCAAGAATACTGGAGTGGGTTGCCATTTCCTTCTCCAGGGGACCTTCTCAACCCAGGGATCACACCCAGGTCTCCTGCATTGCAGGCAGACGCTTTAACCTCTGAGCCACCAGGGATTAGCAAGTCTTATTTTGCAGATGCAGAAACTGTCAGAGAAAGTTTAAATGCCTCATCCGAGCAAAGTGGGCCATAAGACAGTGGCATCCTGACCATTAAATCCAAGTTAATAGGTTTAATTAATTTAAGTTAATAATTCATTGAATTAATTTTAGTTAATTAATTTAATTAATTACAGAATCTAAAGCACCAGAGCCGAGTACAACATGGGAAAATTTTGCCCTGACTCTGACCAGTTTAGAATTCCTGAAAGGGGGTTTCAGACTTCAACTCCCTGATCAACAAATGATCATGACCCCAAGTCTCCCTTAATTCCTATCTTCAAGAAGCCACTGTATGAATATTGACAGGTGACCATCATCACTGAGGAGGTTCCAACTTAGACAAACAAACCATAGGAAAAACCAACAACAAACAAGGACAGAAAACAAAGCCACAACAGGGCAGGTTGTACATCTGTACCTTCTGTATTTCCACGGAGGAGACAGAGTCTTCATGTAGAGGTCTCCCTCTATTTCCTCCAGACATGGAGAGTAAAATCACAGTCACCACAGAAGATAATGCAGTTAACTCTCGCTTTTCTAAGCTTATAACTCACAGGCAAAGACAATGTCCTCACCAGCCACTTTCTGGGTCACACACAGTGACCACTCAGTTCAGTTCAGTTCAGTCGCTCAGTCGTGTCCGACTCTTTGCGACCCCATGAATCGCAGCATGCTAGGCCTCCCTGTCCATCACCAGCTCCCAGAGTTCACTCAGACTCACGTCCATCGAGTCGGTGATGCCATCCAGCCATCTCATCCTCTGTCGTCCCCTTCTCCTCCTGCCCCAGTCCCTCCCAGCATCAGGGTTTTTTCCCTACGAGTCAACTCTTCACATGAAGTGGCCAAAGTACTGGAGTTTCAGCTTTAGCATCATTCCTTCCAAAGAACACCCAGGGCTGATCTCCTTTAGAATGGACTGGTTGGATCTCCTTGCAGTCCAAGAGAATCTCAAGAGTCTTCTCCAGCACCACAGTTCAAAAGCATCAATTCTTCGGTGCTCAGCCTTCTTCACAGTCCAACTCTCACATCCATACATGACCACTGGAAAAACCGTAGCCTTGACTAGATGGACCTTTGTTGGCAAAGTAATGTCTCTGCTTTTCAATATGCTGTCTAGGTTGGTAGGTTAAAGCTTGTTTGCTGTAGCATCACCAAGGCTCATTCTCACTGCCTGATGGCCAGTTCTACTTCTCTGTATATGCACGTGTTATGTGTTAAGTCGCTTCGGTTGTGTTGGGCTCTTTGCAACCTTATGGGCTGTAGCCCACCAGGCTCCTCTGTCAGTGAGATTCCCCAGGCAAGAACACTGGGGTGGGTGCCATGCCCTCCTCCAGGGGATCTTCCCATGCAGGGATCAAACCCGCATCTCTTGTGTCTCCTGCATTGGCAGGCGGGTTCTTTACCACTAGCGCCATCTGGGAAGCCTCATCTCCTTATATTCACAGAAGGAATTCTGTGGTTTCCAGTGAGCATTTTGCTGGCCAGAGTATCTTTTGAATTTTTCACTTCTTTTGCTTTTTCTTTACAGTACTGGAGAAGGGACCAGAAAAGGAATGCCAATTTTTAAAAAATTTATTTGAAAAAAGGAAATAAAATGCAAAGAGAAGTCAGAAAGAAAATTGAGCATAAGAAGAGTCAAATGTGGATGCATAATTAGATGGAGAGAAAGGTCACTCTCTGGGGAAACTTTGAGTTTTCCAGACCCAGCTGAGCATTAAGAATATCTTTCCTGGAAGCGCTTCATGGGGATGGCATTTGGAAGGCCATGCTATGTGCTATCATATTTCATCCTGGTAGTCCACTGAGCCACTTAATTTGTCTCAAGCAAAGGTATCAAAAGACCTGATGTAGGTGACGGGGAGTAGACTTCCAACAGCCAGAGGCACAGGGCATAGTAGTAAGACTGCAAGTCAGACAATTTTCTGTCTGTTACTCATTAACTTATTATACAGTCAACTAGTTAGCTTCCACAACTGGGATACTCCCTTGAAATACTGAGAGAAACATCAGTTCAGTTCAGTTCAGCCACTTAGTCCTGTCCAACTCTTTGCAACCCTTTGGACTGCAGCATGCCAGGCCTCGCTGTCCATCACCAACTCCCAGAACTCAAACTCATGTCCACTGAGTCGGTGATGCCATCCAACCATCTTATCCTCTATTGTACCCTTCTCCTCCTGCCAGAATCATGTCTTTTCCAATGAGCCAGTTCTTTGCATCAGGTGGCCAAAGTATTGAGGCTCTAGCTTCATCATCAGTCCTTCCAATGAACATTCAGGATTGCTTTCCTTTAGGATTGATTGGTTGGATCTCCGTGCAGTTCAAGGGGCTCTCAAGAGTCTTCTCAGCACCATAGCTCAAAAGCATCAATTCTTTGGCACTCAGCTTTCTTTCGGCTCCAACTCTCACATCCATACATGACCACTGGAAAAACTATAGCTTTGACTAGATGGACCTCTGATGGGCAAAGTAATGTCTCTGCTTTTTAATGTGCTGTCTAGGTTGGTCATATCTTTCTTCCAAGAAGCAAGTGTCTTTTAATTTCACGGCTGCAGTCACCATCTGCAGTCATTTTGGAGCCCAAGAAAAGAAAGTCTGTCACTGTTTCCACTGTTTCCCCATCAATTGGCCATGAAGTGATGGGATCAGATGCTATGATCTTCATTTTCTGAATGTAGAGTTTTAAGGCAGCTTTTTCAGTCTTCTCTTTCACCTCATCAAGAGGCTCTTTAGTTCCTCTTCACTTTCTGCCATAAGGGTGGTGTCATCTGCATATCTGAGGTTATTGATATGTCTCCTGGCAATCTTGATTCCAGCTTGTGCTTCACCCAGCTTGGCATTTCCCATGGTGTACTCTGCATATAAGTTAAATAAGCAGGGGGACAACATAGACCCTTAACATACTCCTTTCCCAATTTGAAACAAGTCTGTTGTTCCATGTCTGGTTCTAACTGTTGCTTTTTGACCTAAATACAGATTTCTCAAGAGGCAGGTAAGGTGGTCTGGTATTACCATCTCTTTCAGAATTTTCCACAATTTCTTGTGATCCACACAGTCAAAGGCTTTGGTGTAGTCAACAAAGCAGAAATAGATGTTTTTCTGGAAATCTCTTGCTTTTTTGATGATCCAATGGACGTTGGCAATTTGGTCTCTGGTTCCTCTGCCTTTTCTAAATCCAGCTTGAACATCTGGAAGTTCTTGGTTCACATACTATTGAAGCCTAGCTTGGAGAATTTTGAGCATTACTTTGCTAGCAAGTGAGATGAGTGCAATTGTGCAGTAGTTTGAACATTCTTTGGCATTGCCTTTCTTTGAGATTGGAATGAAAACTGACATTTTCCAGTCCTGTGACCATGGCTGAGTTTTCCAAATTTGCTGATATATTGAGTGCAGCCCTTTCACAACATTCTCTTTTAGGATTTGAAACAGCTCAGCTGGAATTCCATCACCTTCACTAGCTTTGTTCATTGTGATGCTGCCTAAGGTTCACTTGACTTCATATTCTAGAATGTCTGGCTCTAGGTGAGTGATCACAGCATGATGGTTATCTGGATCATGAAGATCTTTTTTTGTATAGTTCTCATGTATTCTTGCCACCTCTTCTTAATATCTTTTGCTTCTGTGAGGTCCATACTTTTTCTGTCCTTTATTGTGCCCATCTTTGCATGAAATATTCCCTTGGTATCTCTAATTTTTTTTGAAGAGATCTCTAGTCTTTTCCATTCCATTGTTTTCCTCTATTTCTTTCCATTGACCGCTGAGGAAGGCTTTCTTATCTCTCCTTGCTATTCTTTGGAACTCTGCATTCAAATGGGTTTATCTTTCCTTTTCTCCTTTGCCTTTCACTTCTCTTCTTTGTCCAGGTGTTTGCAAGGCCTCCTCAGACAAGCATTTTGCCTTTTTGCATTTGTTTTTCTTGGGGATGGTCTTGATCACTGTCTCCTGTACAGTGTCATGAACCTCCGTCCATAGTTCTTCAGTCTCTCTGTCTATCAGCTCTAACCCCTTGAGTCTATTTGTCACTTCCACTGTATAATCATACGGGATTTGATTTAGGTCATATCGAAATGGTCTAGTGGTTTTCCCTAGTTTCTTCAATTTATTTCTGAATTTGGCAATAAGGAGTTCATGATCTGAGCCACAGTCAGCTCCTAGTCTTGTTTTTGCTGGCTGTATAGGGCTTCTCCATCTTTGGCTGCAAAGAATATTATCAATCTGATTTTGGTATTGACTATCTGGAGATGTCCATGTGGAGAGTCTTCTCTTGCATTGTTGGAAGAGGGTGTTTGCTATGACCAGTGCATTCTCTTGACAAAACTCAGTTAGCTTTGCCCTGCTTCATTTTGTACTCCAAGGCCAAACTTGCCTATTATTCCAGGTGTCTCTTGGCTTCCTACTTTTGTATTCCAGTCCCCTATGATGAACAGGGTATCTTTTTGGGGTTTTAGTTCTAGAAGATCTTGTAGGTCTTCATAGAACTGTTCAACTTCAGCTTCTTCGGCACTAGTGGTTGGGGCATAGAGTCTGATTACTGTGATATTGAATGGTTTGCTTTGGAAATGAACAGAGATAATTCGGTCATTTTTGAGATTGCACCTAAGTACTGCATTTTGGAGTCTTTTGTTGACTATGAGGTCTACTCTATTTCTTCTAAGGAATTCTTGCCCACAGTAGTACATGTTATGGTAATCTGAATTAAATTCACCCATTCCAGTCCATTTTAGTCCGTTGATTCCTAAAATGTTGATCTTCACACTTGCCATCTCCTGTTTGACCACTTCCAATTTATCTTGATTCATGGACCTAACGTTCCAGGTTCCTACGCAATATTGCTCTTTACAGCATCGGACTTTACTTCCATCACCAGCTGCATCCACAACTGGGCATTGTTTTCACTTTGGCTCCATCTCTTCATTCTTTCTGGAGTTATTTCTCCACTCTCCTCCAGTAGCATATTGGGCACCAATCTACCTGGGAAGTTTATCTTTCAGCGTCAATCTTTTTGCCTTTTCATACTGTTCATGGGGTTCTCAAGGCAAGAATACTGAAGTGGTTTGCCATTCCCTTCTCCAGTGGACCACATTTTGTCAGAACTCCCCACCATGACCTGTCCATCTTGGGTGGCCCTACATGGCATGGCTCATAGTTTCATTGAGTTAGACAAGGCTGTGGTCTGTGTGATCAGTTTGTTTAGTTTTTTTGTGACTGAAACATCATGTATTTAAAATGTATGACACATGGTAGACATTCAACATGTGGCTACTATTATTATTACTGAATAGAATGCCCCAAAGTAATCTGTAAAATTAAATTTTAATGATTATTTGTATAATTATTTCTCTGATGAAAATATTTATTATTGTCCATTACTTTGTATTTAACTTATGTGTTAACATATGAAATCTCCACTAATATGTTTTATTTTATATTTATTTATTTATTTATTTTATATTTCTATCTTCAGTAACTCAATGTGCTTCTAGATTTATGAGTACATTTAGTTTCATAATATCATGGAGTGCAAGCAGGAAGCAGAGTTATGGTTTCTATTTCGCAAGTAAATATTTTTAGGTAAGGGCTTCCCCAGTGACTCAGCAGCAAAGAATCCATCTGTCAATGCAGGAGATGCAGGTTTGATACCTGGGTCAGGAAGATCCCCTGGGTAAGGAAATGGCAACCCACTCCAGGATTCTTGTTTGGAGAACCCCATGGACAGAGGAGCCTGGTGGCTACAGTCCATGGGGTGGCAAAAAAAGAGTCAGACATGACCTAGTGACTAAACAACAATAATAATTCTTGGGAAAGAATCAGATAAACAGCTTCTTTAAGGTCAGTGTGATGCCTGGGACTTCAATCCAGACCTCTCAATCCCTTCTCAGCTTAAGTAGAAGCCAAATCTCATTTCTTGGGGCCTTCTTGCTTTCCTAAATTTTTATTTTCTCTATCTGTTCTTACATTTAGGACGACATGGGGACAGAGCCAAGATTCAACATCAGTTTACAAGGTTACCTTCTTGTTTTGCTCAACAAATAGAGACGTCAGGAAGGTACACAAGCCTGGCACCAAGCAGCCCTGGGCGATGAATCCAAGCGTTAGTTCACCAAAGCAGATGATGTTGTCGCCAGTGTTCCAGTTCCAGCTGGGGATCTTTGGCAGAAAGGCCTGTTTCAGGGTAGAAAGTAAGAGAAACAGTCTCATGGACACAGAAAACAAGCTAGTAACAAGCTAGTGGCTATCAGTGGGTAAAGGGAGGGAATAACAAGACAGGGGCAGGGAATTCTCTTAACACCAACTGCTACGTATAAAGTAGATAAGCAACAAGGATATGCTGTACGGCAGAGTGAAATATAGCCATTATTCTGAAATAACTTTAAATGGAGTATAATCTATAACAATACTGAATTACTACATCATTTCACAACATATACAAATATTGAATATTGTACACCTGAAACCAATATGACATTTTACATCAACTGTGCCTCAACAAAACAAAGTATTGCTGTCTGTTCCTCCCTTTAGATTTCTTCACATTTGCTTCATAAATTTAGGTTCTCTTATGTTGGTGTCATAAATATTTACAAATGTTCTATCTTCTTGCTGGATTGACCCCTTTATCATAGGTAATGCTCTTCTTTTAATCTGATTAGAGTCTTTGTTTTCAAGTCTATCTTGTCTGATACAGGTACAGCTTCTTCAGATTTATTCTGTTTCCCATTGGCATGTAATATATTTTTACATCCCCTCATTTTCAGTCTTGTGCGTGTCCTTATTTCTCCTTTTCATTAGTTTTTTTAAAAAAATTTATTTATTTATTTATTTTTCTTTTCATTAGTTTTTTTCCTGAGGTTTAATCTTGTTCGTTTCTTTGAAACATAGTCCTCTGTTTCTTCCTTTTATTTGACTCTCTGTGTTGGTTTCTATGCATCAGATAAAATAGCCATCTCTCCTAGTCCTGAATGAGTGGACTTGCACAGTAGACGAATCTCATTGTTCAACCCTGCCCTAGCCCTTGGCTGTCTCTCAAACCTTTGTCCAACCTGCCTACTTATTTTAGTGGCTCTCAGTATTTAAGGCTGTGTCAAGACCTGTCAGTGACCCGAACGGAAGGATCTGAGTCAGCATCTAAATTCAGGATGACCGGATTCCAGACCATCAAGCAGCTTTTAAAGTATATAAACATAACTCTTGCCAAATTGACATTTTTATGTGATTAATAATCTTAATGAGATTCCCAATTTCACCTACAACTGGCAAAAACCTTTTGTGTGTAGACCCACTAGAAAATAGTAAGTTCATTTATTACTTGGAGGCGCGAAGGTTCATCTAGGTCTGTAGACCAAAATAGGAGGAGACTGAACAGGCTATAATGTTGCAATACCTTGTTATGGGACTGAAGTATCTGTATGATGACCCTGGTGTTAGGGTAATAGTTCTTGATAGACAGCACCCTACATAAACAACAAATATTCTCATTAGTGATGTGCCATGTCTAACATCTTTGTAATATAATTCAATTCAAAGTTAAACTGATGTGTGCATAAGTATAGGAAAAGCACATATTACAAAGTTTTTTGTTGTGATCTTTACTAGCATACATGTGGAAGAATACTATGATTTTAGTGACTTAGCAAATTATATCTATGGTAAGGTCACCTCTTGATATTAAGAGATTGTGGTCATCTGGGACCAATTCTTGAGGAATTTTCATACATTGTAGCTTTCAAACTCAAACACATAAATTAAAAAAAAAATAGGGACCGAATTGCCGTCTATCATTGAAGTAGCTCATAGACTGTTTAACAACTTTCTCAAAACAACTTTTACAAAATAAGAAACTAAGATCCTTCTCATATTTACTGCATAGGGGGCAATTTTCTTAGCTGTTCCTTGCTTTTTGTAGAGTCACCTTCAGCTATATACATTTATTTTGCTCTGAGGGCCAACAGGTTATCTGGGTTAGGTACAATGGCATTGCCATCACAATGATCATTTAAATCTGTTACCACAAATTAAGCTCCTGCTCATGGATAGTTCAGTTCAGGATGGTAACACTATCCATAGCCATCTTAAAAATATGGCCAAAAGTCAAAAGTGCACCCTACTGAACCACACACAACCTTTCACTAAGACTCCTAGAAAAAACCCCAGTAAACAAAGTCTCTGAATAAGGTTCACAAATCACACTTGCTGTCTTTATCTTTGAGGTGACGTTAGTGAGAAAGGCGCTATCTGAACAGTTTATCAGTTATCTGTATGTTTGCTTTTTAAATTTACACAGCTGTTATTCACATAGAACGCCAGGAAAGTAAGCGGGAAAGCACATCAACGTACAGGAAACTCTATTTTGACTTCCTTTTTTCATACATCTGCTGTCTCTGGGGGCAAAAAATAAGGCAGAAACCTGGAATATGATGAATCCTCTGTGCTATGATAGATGACACCTGTTTAGTCCTAGGTACTGGGCTTTATTTTAAAGGAGAGAAAATGAAGACCGGAATCTGAGCATATAAGACAGTGCTGGCTTCTTACCTCATAATGTTTGAAGAGTCTTCAGCGTGTGAATCACTGCACAGAGGGTTGGCTATGATCAGGCACGCTTCTGCAGAGTCCACCTATTCTTCAAGATGAAACAGCAGTTGCCTTGTTAATTGCATGGGCAATGCTTGCCTGTTCCCATTCGGGGTTTTCGTAGGATTCTGTCACCTGGTGCATGCTCAGTCACCCAGTCGTGTCTTGACTCTTTGCAACCCCATGGATGGTAGCCCTCAAGGCTCCTCTGTCCATGGAACTTCCCATGCCAGAATAGAGGAGTAGGTGGCCCTGGAGTAGAAGATCCCTAATCCAGGGATCTTCCCGAACCCAGAACTGAAACTGCGTATCACACATCTCCTGCACAGCAGGTAGATTCTTTATCACTGAGCCACCTTGACAGCTCATGGTTGTGTCATAGAATTCCAATGAGAGAGAGAGTGCATTCGAGAGGCACTGGTGATAAGGATGCCTGAGAGAGGCACCTTAGATGGATCAGGGTCCCTGGCCCAGATGCAGATTGCTTTAAAATGGGAATAGTGCATAGTGATATTTTTTCCTATCATCCAAAAACATCAATTTATGAGCAGTGATGAGCAATAAGACCTTTGAAGCAACTGCCTTTAAGTTTAGCAAAATAATAATAATAATAATAATACTGAAGAGGTTCTTATCCCAAGCTGCAAGAAGGAGAAAGGTTATTTTGCCTGTGTCAGTTTTTGCTCCCTTCTTTGTGTTGACTCGCTAAATCTCTGCTTTAAAAACTGAAGCTTTTGGTATATATGATTCTGTGAGACCTAAAACATGAAAGGATGCTGGCCTTGGCCTTAAATGAAAGACATCTGGAGGGTTTGTATCTGTCTTAGTCTCAGCCTAAATGGGATCTTTGCTGTCTTCATTCATGCCCTTTTTATGAAAGGACATATCAGTGTGTTTAGGAGAAGTTGGTGAAAGCTGACAGACTCCTAGATATCTGTCATCTGGTAAGAATCCTACTTGGATAGAAAGATCTAACACACTTCTGCTATCCACAACTTTTCCAGATCTATTAGAACAATAAAATAAAACTGTTGTAAACAGAGATTTCAGTGAAATAAAAAATTAAAATGTAAGTGTATGGAAACAGTGAGGTTGGCTTGGTATTTGTCAAGAAGGATTGAAGGCCAATTGCTAACATTTCCTCTACAATCAGTTTTTTAAGTTGAAGAGGTCATATTTCCCCTAGTTAAGAGTCTGGAGTAATACTTTCGGGAAAAGCAACACACTATCATCTTAATTGTTATAGCTTAGGCGCTCCACTCCAGTACTCTTGCCTGGAGAATCCCATGGGCAGAGGAGCCTGGTAGGCTGCAGTCCATGGGGTCGCAAAGAGTTGGACACAACTGAGTGACTTCACTTTCACTTTTCACTTTCATGCATTGGAGAAGGAAATGGCAACCCACTCCAGTGTTCTTGCCTGGAGAATCCCAGGGATGGGGGAGTCTGGTGGGCTGCCATCTATGGGGTCGCACAGAGTCGGACACGACTGAAGTGACTTAGCAGCAGCAGCAGCAGCAGCAGCAGGGAAACGACAAGGAGGAAAAGAACTAGACCTTACCGCAACTCGCCTCAGATCCTCCCACTTCAGTGCAGACCCAGAAATGAAGGTTGTATAGGCCATGTGGCACTTAAATATGGTTTCCAATTCCAACGAAGGAAGGACCCTGGACAAAGGATGCCATGCCAAAGATGGAAAGAGAAGAGTGGCTTCAGTTTAGAGACTGTTATATTATTTAGTGCATTTAATAAAAACCCTAATACTCTTGGAAAATACACATCTTCCATTACTAATCCCCATGCTCAGGTGATGTTGATCCCATTAGCTTAATTCTAGGAATGGGTCTGGAGCTCAGGTACATCAATCATAGTGATGTGAAAAGGTACAAATTGGATTAACACACACACAAAAAGAATTACTATGAACAAGGAAGTTCAGGATCAAATGAGAATATTTCGATTATTCAAAAAGACATAGCATTTTAAAACAACTAAATAAAATAGTTTTTAAATATGTAAACATTTTAACAAAACTGGAGAGACAAATAGATGAATCTGCCACTGCAATAAAATATCTCGATGCATCTCTCTCAATTATTGACAGAGCAAAGGGGAAAATGATAATCAAGTCTGATATTTATAAATTCTGCAAACAACTTTAGAACAACTTTTTTATTTTTATTGAGGCTAAATTGACAATTAAAATTGTAAAATATTTAGTGAATCAGCCTGCAATGTGGGAGACCTGAGTTCGATCCCTGGGTTGGGAAGATCTCCCGAAGATGGGAAAGGGTACCCACTCCAGTATTTTGGCCTGGAGAATTCCATGGACTGTATAGTCTGTGGGGTTGCAAAGAGTCAGATACAACTGAGCAACTTTCACTTTTTCACTTTAGTGTTTGACATGATTTGATAGATGTATATACTGTGAAAGACTCCTCCCACTGAGTTAATTAACACATCCATCACACCTCACACATTTACCTTTTGTGGGGGTGATGACATTTTAAATTCTACTCTCTTAGCAAATTTCAGTTATACAAGAGTGTTATCAACTGTGGTTACCATGTTTTATGTTAGATCCTCAGACTTTATTCATCTTAAAACTGAAAGTCTGTACCCTTTTACCAAATCTTTCCCTATTTCTCCCAATTCCCAACCCTTGGCAAACCATCTCTCCACTTTGTTTATGGGATGGTGACTTTTTTTTAGATTTCAGATGTAAGTGATAACATGTTCTAATTTAGCAATATGGATGAATGGAAGATTAATATACAAAAGTCAATTTGCTTTTTTATACCAAAAGCAAACAACTAGAAAATGCAATTAATAAGACACTGTTTCCAATAGTATCAGAAAATATTAATTACCTATAAAATATGTCATATACATTTATTGCAATATAAATATGTAAAATTATATAATATATAATAAACATCAGCAAGCTAGGAGATTTTGCATTATTAAGAAACACTACTTGAGAACTACATAAATAGATAACCATAAGTTATCTAAGAGTTAGAGTTAGAAATAGAAGTCAGAGTTAGAAATTGTAACACAAAGAAGTAAATTTTGAATTAAAAGTTCAATGAGATTCTCACCAATTTCTGCAGTCTTTCACAGTTCATGATAAAATGATTATAAAAATTATATGGAAGATAAAGGGCCAAGAAAAGCTTGTCAATTATTGAACAAAGATAAGCAAGGAGGAAAAACTTGCCCTAAGATATATAAGGATTAATTATGAACCTTAGAAATTAAAAAAAGTATAGTATTAATGCAGTGACAGATAAACTGATTTAAAAAAAAACAAAAACAGAAGAGATCTATTCATACTGACAGCATGTCAGATCAGTGAGGGGAAAAGGATTCATTCAAAAACTATCATTGATAAAATTGGTGTCTATGGAAAAAGATGAAATTTTATTCATGTGTCATGTCACACAAAAACCAAATTCCAGTGGAATTAGGAATTTAAAACAAAAAAATCAAAACTTCTTTATAGGAAATGTAGTTGATTATCTTATTTAAAGGGACTTCCTCGGTGGTCCAATGGCTAAAACTCTTAGGTCCTGATGCAGGAGGCCTGGGTTTAATCCCTGGTCAGGGAACTAGATCCTATATGCTGCAACTCAGAGCTCACATGCTGCGACTAAAAAGACCCCTAATGCTGCGACTAAGATCTGGTACAGCTAAATAAATAAATAAAAGTAAATATTTAAAAAATCTTTTATTTATTTTGTTTTTATTTTTATTTATTTATTTATTTTTTTAAATATAAATTTATTTATTTTAATGGGAGGTTAATTACTTTACAATATTGTATTGGTTTTGCCATACATCAACATGAATCTGCCACAGGTACTGGGATAGTGAAAAATTCTAAGCAAAACCTAAAATGTTTTTAAATATAGTTGAAAATATTGAAAATATGAACTATAATATTAAACCTTTGGAATATCAAAAGACATCTAATACTCTGAGAAAAGACAAGTTACAAACTGGAAGAATATAGCTACAGTTCACATCATTGATGAAAATAGCGTCAGAATATTTTAAGCTCTCCTAGAAATTAAGTAAGAAAACCCCCACCAACAATCCAGTAAGAAAATGGGGAAAATGCATGGATAGGCATTTCACAGAAAGATGAAATACGTATGGGTAATGAAAATGAAGAGAAACTACACTCTTCGTGATAAGGGGCATGTAAATCAAAACCACAATGAGATTCCATTTTACACTGATTGCATTGCAAAGATGAAAAAGTATGACCATGTCAACTGTTAGAAAAAAGCACAGATGTTTAGATACACAAAGTCCCTTACACATTGCCAATAAGCTTCAAAATTGGTGCAAACACTTGGCAAAACATGGTATTATCTCCTAAAATGAACATTCACATTTTTTTATACCATTAAACCACCACTGCTCCTCCCCACACACACATAGACACTCTTGCACAGGTCCACCAAGAGCAATATACAGGCTATTTAACAACAAAACTACTTTCTTTTTTTTTTTTTTTTTTTTCATGTATCAGTGACCGGGCTATGGCGGCTGCTGAGGAGAAACAGCCCCCATGCATATATCACAGGATTGCTCTAGCCCCTCACATCCACTGGAGAGCTGTACCTGCACAACAGCATCCAGTAACCACAGGGCTTTAAAACTACTTTCAACAGAAAAATCTAGAAACAACTCAAATCACACCAAGAGTGCATAAATAAAGTTCACTCTGTCAATGAAATCACATAACAATGAAAAAAAAAAAGTAAAAGCGTTAGTTGCTCAGTCATGTCCAACTTTTTGCAACCCTATGGACTAGAGTCCTCTAGGCTCCTCCTCCTCTGTCCATGGAATTCTCCAGGCAAGAATACTCGAGTGGGTAGCCATTCCTTTCTCCAAACACCAATTAACTATAGCAACACTCTGAAATATGAGTGTATTTTAGAAATATAAAATAAGGAGAGTCTAAGTACTACTATATTCCATTGGTGAGATCCTCCTTCTGCAAAAGTAAATATATTTAAACATTTTAAAGAGTATATATAAATGTAATAAAACTACAGGAGAGATAAAGAATGATAATAATGATGGACAAAAACTGAGAGCAGGATGAAATGTGGGAAAGACCATATAGTTAGATATAGATTGTGTCCTAAATTTTGTCTTGATGGTGACTTCATACATGCTGTGCTGGGCTAAGTCGTTTCAGTTGTGGCAACTCTTTGCAACCCTATGGACTGTAGCCTGCCAGGCCTCTCTATTCATGGGGATTCTCCAGGCAAGAATACTGGAGTGAGTTGCCATGCCCTCCTCCATGGGATCTTCAACCCACATCTCTTATGTCTCCTGCATTGGCAGGGGGATTCTTTACCACTAGCGCCACCTGGGAAGCCTGGTGAGTTCATGAACTGGGGCTTAAAACATTTTTAAAACGAACTAATCAGAAAAATAAATAACCAAAATGTGCTTATATGTAAGTCAGTTACTAAGGTTGTTGTAAGAATTACGATAAATCCAATTCCAATTTCTCAACACTGAGAAAGAAAACTAAACCTGATCATGTCATCTCTCTGCTCAAAATCACCAAGAATTCAGAACTGACTTGGAGAAAAGGCAACTTCCTTAAAGCCAAATCCTTACGATAGACTATATAACACTTTTATTATCTGGCCCACTACCAACTGCAATATTTTGAAATTCTCTGAGTAAAAGAGAATTATCAATCCTCTTGACTAAAACTTCCTTTGTTCCCTTAAAACATATGTGGACAAGTGAGAGCTTTGCATATTTCCATATTTTAAATATCACTAGAGCTGGAACTTCTGTTTCCAGGAACAGTAAATTAGGTAACTTCAGCCAGTGTTCTACTAAGGATATATAAAAATACTAGATGAAATATGGAAACATCTCCTAATAAATCATAAGAGATAAAACCAGACCATGGATAATTACCAGGCCAAAACTGAGAACAAATCAAGGTCTTAGAGGTTAAGTCTGGTTTTGTTTTTCTTTTTTTTTTTTCTCCCCCTGAAAGCACTGAGTAGTTCAGAAGAAGCATGGACCAAAATGAGCTAACATATTTAGCTGATCCATTTTTCTGTAAAGTAGAAACTAACACAACATTGTAAAGCAACTATACACCAATACAATTAATTTTAAAAATACCTATAAGATTGAAAAAGAATAAATAAGTAAAATAAACAGGTGAAACATGCTATCACCATGCTAAAGGTCAGCTGGTGGTATCACAGGGCAAAGTGTCCAAGAAAACCCCAGCTCTGCTCATGCACAAAATGAAGAGCGTGACACCTCCTCCGAATTTTAACCTGGCATAACTGAAGTATGGAGACACGGAAGTGTAAAACTGGATAAACTAGTTTTCAGATGGACTTCCATCCTTAGTCTGTTGCCTGCATGGTATAAAGAACCTCAAGCCTTGAATTTGGATTTATGTGGTCTTGAGGCAGAAGTGCCCTATTTTTCTTGGAAGAAATAAAGACATATCCTTCCTATAAGAATATTTTTCTAGGCCACAAGTTATCTACGTATATATTTTTAAGATGAGAGTCAACACATAATCTATGATAAGAAAGCACACAAAGAAAACAAGATACTGTGTGTAACATCCAGTACAAATAACTGACAATAAAAACCAAAGACGTATTGTCAAATACACACTATTGATACTATGCATAAAATAGGTAACTAATAAGAACATACTATATGGCACAGGGGACACTGCTAAATGCACTGTGGTGATCTGAACGGGAAGGAAGTCCAAAAGGAAGGGGATATACGTACATATATAGCTGATCCATTTTGCTGTAAATTGGAAACTAACACCTCTTGCCTGGCAAATCCCATGGATGGAGGAGCCTGGTAGGCTGCAATCCATGGGGTCGCTAGGAGTCAGACATGACTGAGTGACTTCACTTTAACTTTTCACTTTCATGCGTTGGAGAAGGAAATGGCAACCCACTCCAGTGTTCTTGCCTGGAGAATCCCAGGGATGGGGGAACCTGGTGGGCTACTGTCTCTGGAGTCGCACAGAGTCAGACACGATTGAAGTGACTTAGCAGCAGCAGCAGCAGCAGCAGCAGCAGAAACTAACACAGCATTGTAAAGCAACTATATGCCAATAAAATCAATTTAAAATATTCTTATAAGATTGAACAATAATAAATAAAATAAATGTGAAACATGCTATGACCATGTTAAGGTCAGCTGGGAAAAAACAACAACAAAGACTCTAGGCATTGAATTACTAGTCACAAATTACAACATAATTATATTTATTTTATTGAAACAAATGATAAGCCTGGGAACACAAGAATCTAAAAACAGAATATCTGAAACAGAACCAAATATAAACTCTAGAAAACTAAAAAATAAGATAACTGAAATGAAAAACTCAGTGAGTGAGTTTGTAAACAGATTAAACACAAAGAGAGAAGTACTAAACTGGAAGGTAGGTCAGAATAAATTATCCAGAATGTAATACTGGGATACAAAACAGAAGGGAAATATAAAAAAGAAGATAAGAAATATATTTGGTACAGTAAAGAAAAAGGACTAATACAGTTATAATTGAATCCCCAGGAAAGGAGGGTGAAGAACATAGTGACAAGGGCAATATTTGAAGAAATAATTGAGAATCTTCCAAAAATGGTGGAAAACACTGATCCAGAGACTCAGAAAGATTCATGAATACCAAGCACAATCAGTTCAGTTCAGTCACTCAGTCGTGTCTGACTCTTTGCAACCCCATGGACTGCAGTATGCCAGGCCTCCCTGTCCATCACCAACTCCTGAAGTTTACTCAAACTCATGTCCAAGCACAATAAATTATCAGAAATTCAAATCTACACACATCCTAGTCAAAGTATAACATACTTTCATATTAAGTAGTACATAAATCTTTTTTGAATCTACCTGCAATGCAGGAGACCCCGATTTGATCCCTGCGTCAGGAACACCCCCTGGAGAAGGGATAGGCTACCCACTCCAACTGGTAGCTCAGATCGTAAAGAATGCGCCTGCAGTGTAGGAGACCTGGGTTTGATCCCTGGGTTGGGAAGATCCCCTGGAGAAGGAAAAGCTACCCATTCCAGTATTTCTGCCTGGAGAATTCCACAGACCGAGGAGCCTGACGGGCTATAGTCCATGGGGGTTGCAAACAGTCAGTCACAACTGAGCAACTTTCACTTTCACTATGATCTTTTAAGAAGATAATTCATTAAAGATCATTGAACAGACTTCTTAACAGCAATAACAAAACAAGGAAATCAACAGAATAATACTTCATGGTTCTTCAGGACAAAAGGTATTGGCTTAGAACCCTATATTCATAAAATCATCTTTTAAGAATGAGAACAAAATCAAGATGTCTTTACATTTAAATAAAAGATCTGTATTTAATTCAGGATAAAAATGGGGGAAAAAAGCATAATGGAAACCAGTATGAAGAAGAATATATATCAGTTCAGTTCAGTTGCTCAGTCATGTCCGACTCTTTGCGACCCCATGAATCGCAGCATGCCAGGCCTCCCTGTCCATCACCAACTCCTGGAGTTCACTCAGACTCACGTCCATCAAGTCAGTGATGCCATCCAGCCATCTCATCCTCTGTCGTCCCCTTCTCCTCCTGCCCCCAATCCCTCCCAGCATCAGAGTCTTTTCCAATGAGTCAACTCTTGGCATGAGGTCGCCAAAGTACTGGAGTTTCAGCTTTAGCATCATTCCTTCCAAAGAACACCCAGGGTTGATCTCCTTCAGAACAGATTGCTTGGATCTCCTTGCAGTCTAAGGGACTCTCAAGAGTCTTCTCCAACACCACAGTTCAAAAGCATCAATTCTTTGGTACTCAGCCTTCTTCACAGTCCAACTCTCACATTCATACATGACCACAGGAAAAATACATATAACTGAATCACCTTGCTGTACACCAGAAACTAATACAATGCTATCAATCAACTACACTCCAATTTTTTTTTTTTTAAAAAGGGCAGGATAACAGTCATTTCATAAGAAGGAATCCAAATGGCTTATACATTTGAATATATTCTTGACCTCATTACTAACCAGAAAAAATGAGATGAAAAACCACAACATGTAGATGTGTGGCAAAACCAAAACCAATACAATATTGTAAAGTAAAATAATAATAACAATAATAAATAAATGATAAATGGTTAAAATAAATAAATAAATAAAAGGAAAACCACAATATGAGACACTGTCTTATAAAATGCTATTCTGAAGAATGAATGGCTCAAACGATGTATCCAAGTGTCAGGTAGGGTGAGAAGTTACATTTTAACTGGTAGTAAGGCTACAGGGCAACAGACACGCTCAGGGCTGCTGGTGGAAGTGCAGACACGACAGCAAAAACATTCTGGACGACTGACAGTTCTATTACAGGAAGATTTAGCACCCTGCAATTTTACTCCTGGGGACCAGGGCACATATACAAGAACTTTCAAAGCAACATTCTTCATAATAGCCGAAATTGAGGAGAAATGTCAACCAACAGTAGAACGGATTAAGAAAAATTGTGGTGTATTCATATAATGGAATGCTTTACCGCACAGCAATGAAAATGAATAGGTACCGCTATACCCAGCTGCAACAAGGATGGATCTCACAAATGCAATATTGAGGTAAATCAATCTGTATCCCATTTATGTGAGTTTAAAAACAGGAAAAATGTCAGGAGATAGGAATTAATAATTGTAAGGCATCAAGTCACAATCATAATTACCTCTAGGAGCTAAAGATGGGGCAACAGTTGGGGAGGGTTTGCTGGGAAGCTGGCAATAGAATGTATCTTGATTTTGGTGATGGTTACATGGATTTTGCTTCACAACAATTCATTTTAATGTACACTGTAATTCTGTGTAGTTTTCTGAGTTATAATTTAGGATAAAGAGTTTTAAACCTGGTACTTAATTATTATCCATGCTCCAATGACTCATTCACAACTCTTTGGGAATTTTTCACTTAACTTTTACTCTTATGAGATTATTTAATCTTGAAAAAATTAGAAAATATTTATTGCTACACATGTGATGTAGATATTGGAAAATATTTAATGATACAAATATGAAAATGAGGTGACCACTACATACTGAAAAAAAAAACAAATTTGAGGAAATGTACTGTTATCATAAAACCAACATTTATTAGCCATAATGATATACTCATTGCTGCTATAAGTACAAATTAGAAGATAACTCTGTTGGAACAAAGTGAAGGAGACAACACGGTGTAGAGGACTAAATGATGTTCATCTGAAGAAAATCAGGTCATGAGTAAATACTGTGTACAGCTAAGGAGTCCAAAGAGTGATAAAACATAAATTTAAACTTAAAAGAAATATTAAATCTGAAAGAGCTTAATTATCTCTGAGCAGTAAGGCTGGAAAAAACTGTAAGGGGTTGGTTAAATATTTGGTAGTAAGCACTGAAGTTCCAATATAATGGTCAGCTGGTGTGAAGAGCTGACTCGTTGGAAAAGGCCTTGATGCTGGGGAAGACTGAAGGCGAAAGGAAACGGGGGCAGCAGAGGGTGAGATGCTTAGACAGCAGCACCAGTGCATGGACATGAGTTTGAGCAAACTCAGGGAGATAGTGGAGGACAGGAAGCCTGCTGTGCTGCAGTTCGTGGGGATGCAAAGAGTCGAACACGACTTAACAACTGAACAACAGCATTTTGCTATTGATGTGCATGTTCATATGTTGCCTTCTGGAGCAGTACTATCTTCTGTATTCCTACATGGATCTGCTCCACCCCCCAGTGATTGTTGAATTAGGTGTCTCTTACACGTAATGACAATGTGCCTGTGTGTACACGATTTTAAGTGTGATGATGATGTGCCTGTGTGTACATGGTTTTACATGTGATGACGATGTGCCTGTGTGTACACGGTTTTCATTTATCCTGATCAGCATTACGGTACCTTTCCAATCTGACAATTGATATCATTTTTTGGTTCTAGGAAGTTTTTACGTTTTCATTTAACTGTGAAAAATTGCACATATACAAAGTGCATAGGATGTATGCATTCAATACAAAGAATAACAAATCAATATTTATGTTTGACTGAGTTCAGCTGGGTAAGTCTTCTGCTCCATGTGGTTTCATTGGAGTCAAGTACGTGACTGTGTTTAGCTGAGAACCCTAGTGGGAAGAATTTCTGAAAAAAAGTATCACTTACATGTCTATTAGAGCTGAAAACTGTGGCTCAGATGATAGAGAATCTGCCTGTAATGCAGAAGATCTGGGTTTGATCCTTGGGTCAGGAAGATCCTCTGGAGAAGGGAATGGCAACCCACTCCAGGATTCTTGCCCAGAGAATTCCCATGGGGTCACAAAGAGTTGGACACAACTGAGCAACTAATAAACACACACACACACACACACACACAAACACCCACACACACACACAACACACACACGTCCATTCCCTCAGCTGGACTTCTGGAGGAGCCGGCAGCTGGATGGCCCTCATTCCCCTCAGAGCAGCAGAACTTCTTACATGGTGTTCCAGAGCATCAAAATACTGAGTGCAGAAGAACCCAGGCTTCTTATGGGTTGGCTCTTTAACTGGCTTGGTCATTTACATATATTTCACAGGTTAAAATGAGTCAGAAGTCCAGCTCAGATCAAGAGAAAGGGGAATAGAAGACTCCATTCTTGATGGGAGGAAGAAAATGTGTGTAAACAGCTGGGAGGTATTTCTGGTAGTTATTTAAAAAAAAAAAAAAAACTACCACTGTTTTCCCTCTGCTACATCCTCTTTATCAAGTTAAGTCAAAGGCCAGCCTGGATTCACTGAGAGAAGCAATACGAATGTACAGGAAGGAAAGGCAATGTGAACTTTGGCATCAAAGGAAAGTCTACCAGAATCACAGTCTGTGATAATCACTTTAAAGCAAACAAATGGAGTGATGAGATAGGAGGATTCCAACAGGCTAACTTAGACAGTTTGGCCAGAGAAAGACTCTGAGTGCTGGGGGATGAAAATAAATCATTCACATCGAGTAGGAGAGCTTCTGAGCAAAAAGAACAGATCAATAAAGTAGCCTTTACAGAAGTTCAAGAGAGACAAGATAGGAACTTCGAATGGGGTTGTGACTGAGGAGCCTGGTGGGTTGAAGAGTTGGACGTGACTGAGTAACTAGCGCTTTCACCTTCAGGGCAGACGAAATGATAGAAACAGAATTAGGGCAGGTACACAGGGTCTGAGGAAGAAAGGAATGTCCAAGACTATGCTTAGTTTTCTGTTTTAAGAATGTCCAAGACTACGTTTAGTTTTTTGTTTTAAGGACTGGTATTGATGAGATGCCACTTGCTGAGATAATAAATGCTATTTGCTTGCTTTCTTGTTTTATTTTTAATTTGCCTTGTGAGGTGGAAAAGCTGGACTTGAGATCATGAATTTACTTTTGAAAATGTTGAGTCTGAGGGGTCTTTGAAACACTGGGATGGAAATATCCAGTAAGCCACTAGTTGTGTGACTATGAAGCCACAAAGAATGTCCAGTGGGGATATCAATTTTGGAGTCTTCATAAAGTGAAGTGAAAGTCGCTCAGTCATGTCCGACTCTGCCAGAATACTGGAGTGGGTAGCCATTCCCTTCTCCAGGGGATCTTCCCAACTCAGGGATCGAACCCAGCTCTCCCACATTGTAGGCATTCTTTACCAGCTGAGCCACAAGAAAAGCCCAAGAATACTGGAGTGGGTAGCCTGTCCCTTCTCCAGCAGATCTTCCCGACCCAGGAACTGAACCAGGGTCTCCTGCATTGCAGGCAAATTCTTTACCAACTGAGCTATGAAGGTGAGTCTTCAGAATGTAGATGTAATTGACAGAAGTCTGGACAAGCCACTCCCAATGTTTGTGCCATTTAAGACATTTCAATCATTATCTTGACAAGTATCTACAATAACCTACATTATTCTATGAAAATACAGCAGTGGGTAAAAGATGTAACTTTTCATACATTTAATGATTTCCTCTCTGTCTCAACTGGATTACAATTATTAGCCTTTTATCACTGGTTTTAACACTCGGGTCTTTTGTTTGTTCACTATGTTTTAAAAAAGGGTCCTAGCAATGCAAAATTACTGAAAAGAGAGGCATGACAATGATTCTGAAGCAGAACTCTTGGCTGTATATCTGCAGCACCATAAAGGAATTCAGAAGGCTTAATGGTCATCTCATAACCGAGAGCCCAAGGTAATGGTTGGTTGAAGGTGTCATACTGTAAAGAGTACAGTGTCCAACTACGAAAGGCATGAAGAAGGCTGAGGTGACCCCACATGCAATCGCGGATAGGACCAAAATGTCATCTCATAGCTGCCTGACTTTAGTGAGTGATGTCTGGATAATGGATTGACAATTTAGAAAAATAAAGAAGTTAGTTCTCTACACATTCACGTGTGTGTGTGCTCAGCTGTGTCTGAATCTTTGCAACCCCTTGGACTGTAGCAGACCAGATTCTTCTCCCTCCCAGATTTACCAGGCAAGAATACTGGAGCAGGTTGCCATTTCCTTCTCCATGGGGTCTTTCCAACCCAGGGATTGAATCATGTCACTTGCATTTCCTGTACTGGCAGCTGGATTTTTTTTTTTTTTTAAATCACTGAGCCCTTCCTACACATTACACAAAGCCAATCCCAGAGAGCATAAATACAAAATATTTCAATATAAAAACCTAAAAATGTTTAGAAATAGTAACTTAGTTTTAGAACAGACAGATCTAAAAACATCAGAAAGGCAAGAAGTCAAAAGGGAAAGAGTTGCTAGATTGGAGTCTGTGTAACTTGAATGCTTCTTTATTAAGATAAAAGCACACACAAAAATTAGAAGACAAAAGGGGAGGGAAATGTACAACATATGACACACAGAAGCTAATATAAAAGTATACTAAGTGCTTAAAAGTCAGTAAAGTAACAGACCACCCTCCTTACATAAAAGAAATGGAGACACTTCCAAAAAAAATCAGCAAATCATCAAAACACAAAAATTGCTCAACCTCATTAGGAACCAAAATTGTAAATATAGAACAATTAGAAACCATTTTGCCTACTTAAAACTCTTTTTGTGTTAAAGAGGCACTTCCCAGTGTTTCACACAATATTTGACTTGGACTCTGGTCATAAAAAGATAAACCACATAGAACAAACACATCTCATCAGACAATGCCTTCTGCATCTAGCTGAACTCTGCATTTGCAATTCTGAGAACTGACAGAATAAAAATCATGAATTGCACCAGACTAGTGCACAAAATTATGGTTATACATAATAACACGTGTTATTGTTGTTGTTATTTAGTCACTAAGTTACTTCTGACTCTGTGTGACCCCACGGACTGCACCACTCCAGGCTCCTCTGTCCTCCACTCTCTCCCGGAGTTTGCTCAAATTCATGTCCATTGAGTTGGTGATGCTATCTAACCACCTCATCCTCTGGTGCTCCCTTCTCCTCCTGCCTTCAGCTTTTTGCAGCATCAGTCTTTTTCAATCACTTAAATAATATTAGTACCTGTACAGAAAAAAATCTGGCAAGATATGGTCCAGAATAATATTTTCATAGGTTAACTCTGGTCATGAACTGCTTTGTCTTTACTTTTTGCTGATTAATTACTTCCTACTTTTAAAGATCAATGGTGGAAGGGCAATTTTCTTCCATTAAAAATATTTGCACATATTTTAAGAATCCCCTGCTCATGGGCCATACAGATATACTTACTCTCCCAGGAAAACAATCTCAGTGTTGATCTCCCCTGCTTTGTGGCGGAGAAAGTTCCTCAGGAAAGCCATCACACTGTCCACAGTGATGTTTCCACACACCACGATGAACCTAGAGAGTGAGAGCAAGGTGTGGTGGGTCATCCCAGGAACAGTAGCATCTTCCAGTCTAGATTTAGAGATGGACTCTTAGCTTAGACAGCATGCAAAAAGCAGAGACATTACTTTGCCAACAAAGGTCTGTCTGGTCAAAGTCATGGTTTTTCCAGTGGTCATGTATGGATTTGAGAGTTGGACTATAAAGAAAGCTGAGCACCAAAGAAACGATGCTTTTGAACTGTGGTGCTGGGGGAGACTCTTGAGAGTCCCTTGGACTGCAAGGAGATCCAACCAGTCCATCCTAAAGGAATCAGTCCTGAATATTCATTGGAAGGAATGATGTTGAAGCTGAAACTCCAATACTTTGGCCACCTGATGTGAAGAACTGACTCATTGGAAAAGACCCTGATGCTGGGAAAGATTGAAGGCAGGAGAAGGGGACAACAGAGGATGAGATGGCTGGATGGCATCAATGACTCAATGGACATGAATTTGAGTAAACTCCAGGAGTTGGTGATAGACAGGGAGGCCTGGCATGCTGCGGTCCGTGGGGTTGCAGAGAGTCTGACATGACTGAGCGATTGAACTGAACTGAAACTTAGCTTAAATTTAGTTTTAAATAAAGCTGGTATATGTTCCACCAAGATTTTAAATTTAAAAACACCAAGGACTGTATCTCTAATATACAAAAGCAGCCTCAGATTCTGTAGGGAATGATTCTACACTTTTAATTGCACCTAACTTTTTAGGCATATGAGGACAACTATTGCAACTGCTAGATTTTTCTTGCTTATTTACAGCCTATGATGGACTTGCACGTGTGTTCATTACACTTGATTTTCCACTCGACTCCTGATTGCCTAGTGTAGTCTTTTTTCACTGACGAACAACTGATCATTGGCAAGACTCACTGATTTTCCCACAGTCACATACTATGGTTGAGCAGCACCAGAATCCAGGTTATTTTGGTTTATCTTCTGTATCTAAAATTACTCTGCTACTGCTGCTGCTAAGCCGCTTCAGTCGTGTCCGACTCTGTGCGACCCCATAGACGGCAGCCCACCAGGCTCCCCAGTCCCTGGAATTCTCTAGGCAAGAGCACTGGAGTGGGTTGTCATTTCCTTCTCCAATGCATGAAAGTGAAAAGTGAAAGGGAAGTTGCTCAGTTGTATCTGACTCTTTGCAACTCCATGAACTGCAGCCCACCAGGCTCCTCCGTCCATGGGATTTTCCCAGCAAGAGAGCTGGAGTGGGGTGCCATCGCCTTCTCCACTAAAATTACCCAGTGCTCACAAAAAAAGTGAGTTCAGTGGAGAGACATCTTAGAGAGGCTCACAAATCTATTCATGTAACCTTTACAGTGAAAAAGAGCTGTCAGTTTGCTTAGGCTTAGTATACATAAGGAAGCTATCCCACTCCACCCCTATTAGTTATGTAAGAAAGCTGAAAGTCTAATTTTAGCCTCAAACTTAAATTTTTCAGACCTCACTGACTGACTTGGCATGTTTTATCCCTTTCTTTAGATGGGCCAGGTCAGATTTTGGCTTATTTAGTTCATTTCATTGTTTTCAATATTTGTTTTTCATTCATCTTGGCTTTTTATTTTCTCTCCCTACTCCTGAGTCAATCTTGGTTTTTATCCAACTGTGTTAAGACATCATTCCATAGGAGCTCATCTCCACTGTGCCTCTTTCCTCAACAGCAGGTAAGAATTGTTCCAAATTTAAGATTTCCAATTCATTATCTTGCTCTTGTTCAGTCACTAAGTCATGTTCAACTCTCCATGACCTCATGGACTGCAGCATGTCACGCTTCCCTGTCCTTCACTTTCTCCGAGAGTTTGCTCAAACTCATGTCCATACAATCAGTGATGCTATCTAACCATCTCATCCTCTGCCACCCCCTTCTCTTCCTGCCTTCAATCTTTCCCAGCATCAGGGTCTTTTCAAATGAGTCAGCACTTCACGTCAGGTAGCCAAAGTATTGGAGTTTCAGCTTCAGCATCAGTCCTTTCAATAAATATTCAAGGTTGATTTCCTTTAGGATTGACTGGTTTGACCTTCTTCTTAGGTGTGAAAAACCATGATGGCAATGGAGGAAACATACTTGCACAGAGAAATCATGTAAAAGTAACTCTGACTCCACTTTGCTCCTGGTAACAAATGGCTGTGGTGTGGACAGAACAGGTAATCTGTGAAGGACTGGAGAAAAGAAATTCCTCCTCACTTGAGCAAACCTCTTTCTGTCATGAGCCCCACAAGCTTTAGGGGCGTTTGGGCTGAGACAACTTAATTGAATTAATTGTTTTCAATTCAAACCATGCCTTTAACTTGACCCACCATGTAAAATCAGTCACGAGTCAACCATATGATTAGAATGAATAAAACCATTAGTAATGGTTTTATTACTAAGAGAACAGTCATGATAAGAAATGTGCAAATACTGGCACAATGAACATTTGACACTGAATGACAACATATCTGTAATAATTTTAACTGATTTAATTTTCTTACGTGTCTCTAGATATATGAATCAAGTGGCAAATATCATTTTCTCATGGTATCTACTCTAGCACAGCCCTCTTTTAGTGAGTGAGGATCCTGCCCATATATCCACCTAGGCCAGGCAATAGTGTTCAAAAAGAGACAGTGATCAGCAGAGTATGTCAAACTGCAGAAATTATATCCTAAAGCTACTTACTTCTTCCCTTTGACCACTTCATAGGAACTGGTATATTTCCTCTCGTTGGCTAGAAGTTCCACCATTTCGGGGACGTAGTTGGCGAACAGTACCTAGAAATGATCAGCAAATAAAACCTTAGGTCTCACTATGTCCAAGGATACTCTAAAATTCCAAGATGACAAAGGAGAAAGAAGGTCCATAAAATACTCTTTCTTATAACAAAGACATGACTGTGAACTGTGCTTTTAAAAGCACAGTTTAAAATTTAAAGAAATTTCTTCCTTTACTTCAGGCTTTGGATTTGGTGAAAATTCAACAGAATGCATTTCAACCTTCAAAATGATGAAAGCAAAGACAAGCAGTAAGACAACCTCCCCATCTGTTTGGTCCTGCCATCACTTCTAACGGCCCTTCTGACTCTTCCATTTGATCCTATTTGGGGCTTCGAGGGGAGAAAAAAAAATGTACATGGGACAGAGTGGAACCCCACTAAGGGGAAATGATAGAAACGAGGGGATGTAACAATTATGTGGACAGCGGGATGTCAGAAAAGTAGACTGGACTGGATGGGGGGGGAGTTTGGGGGAGAAAGGGTACATGTATATGTATGGCTGAGTCCCTCTGTGGTCCACCTAAAACTATCACAACACCGTTAATTGGTTATACTCCAATACAAAATGAAAAGGTAAAAAAAGAAAGGTAGAATGGAGAACTCTGGGATGGTCTTTAAAGAATTGAAATTAAAGTCACTGAAAAAGGAGGCTTCCATTGTCCTGGACACACTCCTGAACCAAGCACAGATGTTCCCTTATTTGTAGTAAAATGTTGGTGTGGAGAGAGCTTACTCATCTGAGCTGGAAAGAACACTACATCCAGCAAGTCCCCTTCCTCCTTGGAAGAAAGACTTTAATCTGATGGGCAAAAGATGAAGGAAGATGCAGTTGCTCAGATCAGTGTAGAGGCTAATTAGGAAGGTCTACTCTCCTTTGTCTACTACCTTCAACCCTGGCAATCAAGCAATTACATCATGGGCTCCAGAGGATGCAGTCTGAAAAACATGGGATTCATTTATCTCTTCATTTTCATTTGACACCTGCTCTGAACAATGCAACACTTGCTCTTAAACCTACATCACTTTATTTTTCCCCATTAGCCAAATGTTTTTGGTATATGGTAGTGATATTCAAAAGATATAGGAAATATTTTTCACCAAACTCCCGAAGGTGAAGACTATGATGAAAATCCGTCCTAGGGATGTCTTGGGTACCACATCTCCAAAACCCACAGTCGACATTGTTGCCATGATCAGGTAAATGGACTCAAAGAATGAAATGTTCTGTGAATTTCTCCCTTTGAGCCAAGGATCACCGGAGTTTTCCACCTGTCCAAAGAAAGAAGACTCAGGCAAGGTCTGTAAATTGACTCCAAGGGAAAGTTTATAAAGAAAAAGCAAAACACTGGATTTGTTTCACTTAATTCAATCCAAATGAAATAGTACATGATTCCCAGGTTGCTGTGAAGGGTGTGCAGATCGTGGGTAGTGATTGTGAAGTCGTGTGTCCCATCGAAATTTTTGCAGATTGTGGGTAATGATTGTGAAGTCATGTTTCCCTTCCTTGTGATTATTGCTCGGATCTGAGGGGCTTGAACCCTGTAACTTGAACCATGTAACTGGAACCCACGATGGGTTGCTCTCTGGAGAAAATGGTTGACAACCTCTCTTTTCCTTTCCTGTGGGTACTTCATCCAACCATGGAGCCATGGGACTCGGAGGCTATCAGGCTGAGCACTTATTATTCATTGTCATTTTACAACAGGTCAGGCTCATCATGCAGAAACGCACAGTTACACAGGCATTTCATTTCAGGGAGCTTATGCACATGGAAGAGCAAATAAACTTTCCAGATTATTTTTCCTCTCTCTCTGGAAAAATATTTTCAGTGATTAAAAAGTAACTCTGAAATAAGCTGCAAGGATACACTGTATAAAATGGGGGATGTAGCCAATGTTTTACAGTAACCATAAATGGAGCATAATCTTTAAAAATTGTGAATTACTATACTGAAGGCTTACCAGGCGGCACTAGCAGTAAAGAACCCACCTGCCAATGCAGGAGATATAAGAGACATGGGTTCGATTCCTGGGAAGATCTTCAGGAGAAGGAAATGGCAACCCACTCTAGTATTCTTGCCTGGAGAATCCTATGGACAGAGGAGCCTGGGGTTGGATATGACTGTAAATGGTAAATAATCTTTAAAAATTGTGAATCACTATATTGTACACCTGTAAATTATATAATATTGTATGGAAACTATACTTCAATTAAAAAAAGAAACTCTGATAAATGTTTCCTCTGATTTTCCCGATTAGTCTTCACCTTTTTTTTTTTTTTTTTTTTTGGCCACACACATGCAGGATCTTAGTTCCGCATGTCTTCACGTTTTAAGGAAACTAAGTTTATCAGATTTTTTTTTTTTTTACATTAAACAAAAAGAGTAAGTGAGGCAATGGCATTTGCGCTGTCTTTTCAGTCATGTCCAACTCTTTGAGACCCCAGGCTCTTCTGTCCATGGGACTCTCCCAGCAAGGATACTGGAGTGGATTGCCATTTCCTTCTCCAGGAGACCTTCCCAGGAATCAAACCCTCATCTCTTAGGCCTCCTATATTGGCAGGTGGGTTCTTTACCACTAGCATCATTTGGGAAGCTTTGTGGTATGTACAGGCTGTAGCTAATCGTCTAGGACTGTGGTGGCCTTCAGAGAGCAGGTTGCCAAAAACTTGTGTTTTTGCAAAGAACCCAGAAATCTGCGTTTTTAATGTGACTTCCTTTTAAAAAGGTTAGCAACATGCGTATTATCATATGTGAAACAGATCGCCAGTCAAGGTTTGATGCATGAGACAGGGTGCTCTGGGCTGGTACACTGGGATGACCCTGAGGGATGGGATGGGGAGGGAGGTGGGAACGGGGTTCAGGATGGGGAACACATGTTCACCCATGGCTGATTCATGTCAGTGTATGGCAAAAACCACTACAATAGTGTAAAGTAATTAACCTCCACTTAAATCAATACATTAAAAAAATGAAAAGGTTAGCAACCAATACAAAAATAGCAAACACAAAATGCAAACATGTTAGGGCCAATAAATAGGCCTGCAGGCCCCATTCAGCCTGGTAATTGCTACTGAAAGAAAAAACAAACAAAAACAAACACCTGTTACCATGGTTTCTCCTTTAGCATCCTCTTGCCCTCTGTTCTGTGAGGGCCAACAGGTCTCTACAGGGAGACTGGTGACTGCTTCTTCCAGGGTGGACCCACGCCCTTGGGCTGACCTTCTAGATGCAGGAATCTACCTTTGCTACTGTGACATTTCTCAGGGAAACCGTGTCCTGCCTGCAAGAGGAGGAAGGATGTGGCAGCCTGCATATTCCCTTTCTTCTCTAATTGATGTACAGTTGATTTATAATATTGAGTTCATTTTAGGTGTGCGTCGCAGTGGTTCAGTGATCTCCTTCTGACAATTTTTCATTATAGGTTATTACAAGATATTAATATAACTCCCTGTGCTATAAAGTAAATATATAGATATATATAAATATATAAATCTGCTCAGTTGTGCCCAACTCGTTGTGACCCCATGGACGGTAGCCCACCAGGCTCCTCTGTCCATGGGATTTCTCAGACAAGCATACTGAAGTGTGTTGCCATTTGTTTTCCAGGGGACCTTCCCGAACCAGTGATCAAACCCACATCTCCTCATCCCCTGCGCTGGCAGGTGGTTCTTTGCCACTAGCGCCTCTTGGGGAGCCCTATAAAGTAAATACTTCCTGCTTACCTATTTTGTGCATTGTAGTTTGTTTCTTGAAACACCAAACACATTTGGTGTTTGACATTTTCCTTGATGAACTGAACATGGCTAAGTTTTTTTTTTTTTGACTTATTTTTTCCTTTTTCTTGTTATTTTGAAATGGATTTTTGAGAGGAAGAGCTCAAGTGGAAAAGACTTCTGCTCTGTTTTCTGTTTTGCTTTGCTTTTCTCAAAGGCCTTTGCAAGCTTTTAGCAGCCCACTTTACCTTCAGCATTTTCTAATGACCTCTCCTCAACTTTCCTGGAGCAGTTAAGTCCAGGAGTTTCTTTCCTATTGCTGAAATCCATTTATTATGTTGCTGATTACGTGAGATGAGAGCTAATCTTTCTTGTGGACAAAGGAGGCAGCTGTGTACTCAGATTGACTCCAGGAGAACCAAGAAAGTCCCCAAACTCCCCTTTGCAACTCAGCAACTGCTCCCCCCACAACCCTCCAGCTTTTCTAAGTACGAAATTCTCTCTGACCCTGTATTGCTTTATCTATTTATTTTTTATAATGATATTTATATCATTTATTACTACTTATTGGAGGAGTAAATGGCAACCTACTCCAGTATTCTTGCCTGGAGAATCCCCTGGACAGAAGAGCCTGGCTGGTTCCGTAGGGGAAAGTTAAGTCCATGGGGTCACAAAGAGTCGGAAATGACTGAGGGACTAAACACACATTACTATTTATATTATTATATGTAAGTATACAATATGTGATTTATAATTTATAATACTAATTATAATTTATAGTATTATTTATTATGTCTTTATTTCTTCATTTCTCTGATCCTTTATTCTTTTTCAAGTTGCTGGAAACCCTATGATACAGTGATACATTTTACCTATTGCTTATACCTTAGATGAATAAGCTTATTAAATCCTTCTCTAAGAGCAGGTTTTGAGAGCTTGGAGAAGACGCATCGATACTGTGAGTGTAGGAGATACATGCTTGTGAGAAATACGGGGTGGAGAAAACCCACCCAAAGGAGGTAAAAAGACAGACCTCACGCTGATCACAATGATGGAGACAGGAGCTCGGGAGGTTTGCCTCCATTCTTCACAGAAAAGACACGCATGCTCACCAGCCACATCAGGGGGTTGGATGAGATGCTCACCAGGTGAATGAATCCTGCAGCCGTGAACCAGGTGCTCAGAACGATGGATAATAGCTTGCAAAACTTCACGGAATTGCTAGGGGAAGAAAGACAGTGTTGCTGGGCTCTGACAGGTTCCAGAACAATACAAACACCTCATCCTCTAAACTGCTGCTCCTCAGAGCTTGGTTCTGGACCAGGAGCAATGATACACCTTCCCTGGGAGCATCCTGGAAATGAAGAGCCCCAGGCCCTGCCTTGATCTCTGATCTGCAATATTCCTGGATCCCCTCTCCTTACGCATATACACCTTACAGCTGGAGAAGCACAGCCCCGTGACACACTCTTGTTCACAACCCTTGATTGATTCTGGGGGATGATCCCTAGCCTGATATTATATTGACCAAAGGCAGAGGCCCAAGGAGCCAGAGAGTGGACCTGCAAAATGAAATTTTGAGTGGATCACAGAAATGAAGAAATGGATTAACGAAGAAATGGATTAAATGAAGAAATGGAAGTTGATTACAGAAATGAAGTTCCATATCGCTAAACTCATGAGAGGATCCTTGGAGGAAGAAGATCAGACAAGCTCCTGTCTCCTAAGGAAAGCCTCTGAGTTTAGCTGAAATCTCTGGGGATCTCAGCAAGGCTGCCTGTCCCACAGAAACAGCCCTTTCTTCATAAAACATCAACTCTTAGCAGGGAGACCCAGCTGGCCAGAACTAGTTGATGATGCTTCTAGTGAGAATGCAGGGTCATGGAGATGGTGTGTACGTAATGTTAGACCAAAATGCTTACAGCTTTAACAGGACTGGCACTTAAAGGTTCTGGGTTGGCCAAAAGGTTTGTTCGGAATTTTCTACAAAATGGTACAGAAAGACCCAAATGAATTTTTTGGCCAACCCAATATTTGGATTCTTTTTTTTTTTTTAACTGTAACTTTAATTTTGTGGAGACATTTAAATGGTTCTATTTCTCTAAGAATGAGTTCATTGCTGTTACTGGGCAGCTCTCAGGCTTGGAGAAACTATCTTACATTCCTAGAAAGCTGTGGTGTGTTTCATGACAATGATTGTGTAGAATTAAAGTGGCTGATTTCTTTGGTGATCCACTGCTTATTTATTTAGTAAAATATTGTTTAGCCTCCATGTGTTTGTGTTTTTTATAGTTTTTTTTTTTCTCCCCTGTAATTGACTTCTAATCTCATAGCATTGTGGTCAGAAAAAATGCCGGATATGATTTCAATTTTCTTGAATTTACTGAGGCTTGATTTGTAACCCAAGATGTGATCTACCCTGGAGAATGTTCTGTGTGCACTTGAGAAGAAAGTGTATTCTGCTGCTTTGGGATGGAATGCCCTATAAATATTAAGTCTATCTGGTCTAATGCATCAATCAAGGCTTGTGTTTTCTTATTAACTTTCCATCTAGATGATCTGTCCATTGGCATAAATGGGGTGTTAAAGTTCCCCACTATTATTGTGTTACTGCTGATTTCCCCTTTTATGGCTGTTAGCATTTGCCTTAAGTATTGATGTGCTCCTATGTTGAGTACATACCCGTGTACAACTCATATCTTCTTGGACTGAACCTTTGATCATTATCTAGTCTGTGTCTCTTTGATCATTATGTAATCTTTTTCTCTTATAACAGTCATTATTTTAAAGTCTTTTGTGTCTGAATTGCTTTAAGAAAAAAACTTGGGGGGAGGGGGAAGAGTTAAAGCCTAAATGAATGGACACATTGCAGATCCAAGAAACAAAGAAGAAGCAAACTCTTCAAGATGATTGCAAACTTGCAGCCAGTGTGTGAGGTTAATGCAATGGGAGAAAAGTAAGCGAATGCTACCTTGGGGAGTGAGGGATTTCATGATGTTGGCGCTGAAGTTTCTGATGGGAAATGAGCTGAGTTGAAGGTGCAGTTAACATTTGAATTTCCTAATCCAAACGAGTAAGGCATACTTGGGGCAGGGCTGGCATTTACCTGGTGCTGATGGCTTGCAGAATTTGCAAGATTTGAGGGAGTTCCAGCAGCCGCAATGCTCGTAAGAACCTTAAACCTAAAAGCAATCAAAAAAGAAAGCTGCAGTCTGAACTACCCTACACCTAAGACTGTTCATGTTCTCTCTCTCCCTGAAATGCTCAAATACATCACAATGTCATCAGTTTAAGACCATGAGGACTAGTTCAAATCCTGATTCACTTAATGGCTATTGTCATCTAAAGCAACACCCTTAGCTCCTCTGGCTCCTCATCTGTAAAATGGGAATTATAATGATACCCACCTCAAAGTGCTGCTGAGAATTATCATTACTGCAAAGCATGTAATAAGCACAACTCACATTTTACTCTGTTAAACTCTTTTTTAGAATGGAGAGCAAATGATCTGTAAACCACTTAAACTCCTGACGGCAGAATCTCTGTGATATGCTCCCCAGGGCTTGCATGCTGTTTGCATTTATGTGGTTTGATAATAGCATCAGTAAGGAATACTTTTGTAGATAATAAGTAATATGATTACATAAAAACTGACAAAGGCCACAGCAGGCTCATGTACTGTCAATACATCTACCTTAAAGACGAAGTAACTAAATTAAAAAATCTCTAACAGGTCATTGCATGTCTGGATACGAGGATTTGTAGGTTTTAGATCTGGGAGGCTTTTCACTTCAGTCACGTGGGATCCCAGCACAAAGGTGCTGAGGTGGGTGGGGATGCTGGGGTCCTTTCCCTCCAGGAGCAGATAATCCCTAAACAATAAAACCCTTAGGTATCAGATGACATCAGGCCCATCACTAGGGGCTGGGATTAAAAAAAATGGGTTCTGAAAATACATTACAAAACCATATAAACATGGTGAGGAATTTTTTAAATGGCAATTAGGCTTTAAAAATGGGGGCCTCCTAGGTGGCACAGTAGTAAAGAATCCACCTGCCAGTGTAGGAGATGCAAGAGATGAGGACTGGATCCCTGGGGCAGGGAGATCCCCTGGAGGAGGGCATGGCAACCCACTCCAGTATTCTTGCCTGGAGAATCCCATGGACAGAGGAGCCTGGCGGGCTACAGTCCATATGGTCGCAAAGAGTCAGACATGACTGAGCAACTGAGTACACACAGGCTTTGAAAGTAAATAAAGAATACTTAGGAATGAATGTTGAGGGTTTTTTTTTTTTTTTTGAAATTGCTTGATTCCCACAATTCACTTACCCAGCCAGTTACTCTTCAAATAATAAGAAATAAAGGTGGGTGGGATGGTAAAGATGTCTACAATCGAATTCATCTCCAACCAGAATTTGAGCTTGTCATCTGCTGCCAGAAACTATGAAATAAAAGCACAAGACCCTAAATTCTGTTACCCTCAAAAATTTTACAGTAAACACAAAAGTGGCTTTTTTCAGGTATTTTTCATTCATTAACTGAAGCTCTGACCTCATTCTATCACATACATACATTTTATATTTATATATGCATATACACTCATTTGTGTTTATATAACTAAATAGTTGACTTAGTGGTAAAGAATCTGCCTGTCAATGCAGAAGAGGCAAGAGATGCAAGTTCCATCCTGAGGTTAGGAAGATCCCCGGAGGAGGAAATGGCAACCCACTCCAGTATTCTTGACTGGAAAATTCCGACAGTGGAGCCTGGTGGGCTACAATTCATGGGGTCGCAAAGAGTCGGACATGACTGACTGAACACACACACAGCAGATAATGTATATTTATGTGTGGTCCTCAGTAGAAAAGGTCTCCAAGTTCAGCTGGCCAAGGCTTGTGTTTATGGACTCTCCTATTTAGATTAAGAAAGGAAGCACTTCTAGCAGGGAGGATCTGCTATAAAAATAAGATTTCGATGGCTACTGAGGTTGAATAAGTCTTGAAGCAAGGTCATATAAATACATATATATGTGCATATATATATGTGTACACGTTTGCATGTATATATGTATACATCTCTAAATGTATGAGAGATATGTATACACATCTCTCTAAAACATGGAATAGATAAATCTAAAATCTAGGTCTAGGGTGGGCCCTCAAAAATTGCTTGTGGAATGAGACAACTACTCAATAGAGGAATGCAACAAAATTAAAAGCACAGAGTATTTTATAGAGTCACATGGCACATAAGCCATCAGTGGAGCTGATGACATTTTCAGAGGCTTGTTACCCAGGTTCTGCTATTTTGTGATTACTAGTTGCTTCTACTCAGTGGCACGTGGGAAGCCAACAAGAAAAATTCAGGGTGACAGGGCGATGATATTCTCTAAAGGAATCCTTTCCACTCATGCTGAAATTGTTGGCCTGGTTTACAGGCTCAAGCGCAGGAGAGAGTTTTGGGGTCTCATTATAACTTTTGACAATTCAGGACCCAGACCCTCTGGCTGTAAAGCCTGAGAGCCTAGGCAGATTCTCTGAAGAAGGCATCTCCTTGTATCACACAGATCTCTTCTGGACGTGCCCATCAAGCTCCTCTGTTTACTCCCACATTCGACGGGTATAGGCACTTACTCTCAGCCCAAAATAGAAACTAAAGAAAGCATTGAAGGTCAGATCAATCGGGATGGTTCTGTCGTGGTACGAAGAACAGCTTCTTACTGGGCTAGAAAAGAAACAAGGACAGTTTATAAAGATGGACACTTTAAAAGCTGTGACTACAGAGGACACAATAAAGAGAAGAGGTGGGCAATTTTCTATTTATTTACCATGAATGGTCAACCCAGACTCTTATGTGCACATCTCAAGGAAATTACTTTTCTCTTCGGAGTACAGGTATGCATGAACAAAACGACTGCACTGTCAATGGAGCTGAGAAAAAAAGGAGAATTACCTGCTCTTCTTTTCATACAGTTTGTTGGTTGCATTTCCATTTTATCAATGGGATTGAGTGGCACATGGGTTATCTGGCTTTTTATGGTTTGCAAGACCATCTTCCCAGCCAAGACATTTCGGCTTCAGTATACTTCTGAGAGAGAGAGCTACTCCAGGTCAAATGAACTGATCTGAACCAAATTCCAAGAAAACGTTCCTAATAGATCAGTAAGGAATTTATGAAGCAAAGATGACTAGTTTCTGTAAGATCTCTGAAGTTGCCTGACTCATGTGGTCCTGTAATCTCACTTTACTTTAGCTGGAACCCAATATAGTTCCCAGAGGATCAGCATGGAGTTCAGACTATGTTGGGTTGTGTCCCAGAAGCTGTCCTGACTGTGGCAGAAGTGAGAGGAATGCCTGCAGGGAAGAACACAGGATATGGGCTCCTATGTTCCTGATGAGGTCTAGCATTTTCCTTTCTCAAGACCATCCAGACTTGTCTGAAATCTACGAGAAACCCTGAAATGCCTATCGAACTTCTGCTTCAACACCTAAGGAGCCCAAGGGCTGTGTGGCCCACATAGAGGGTCTAAAGGAGGGGTAACAGCTAGAGGTTTGTAGTCCCAGAAACTAAAGCAGTCTTATGCATAGCACCCCTGCTCCTAGCAGTACAGAATGACAGGATACAGAGGAAACGCATGCATTTGTGTGTGTGTGTGTGTGTGTGTGTGTGTGTGTAGCTGGGTTTAGTACTTTCTGGGGGAAACGAAACACTTATCCTTTTTTATGAGCTTCTGTGTGTATCTGTGAACGTATATTAAACATTATTCCTGAGAGAAAATTCCAAATTAGCTGGCAGCCTACTGATATAAGCAGACAAGACTGGGGAAATTTACTTACTCAGTAGAGTTGATGAAATAGATTATAAGAGACCCGATGCTTAGGACAAAGACAAGGATAACCTGGAAAACAAAAAAGAGAGAGAGAGAAATGTACAGATCCATTTTGTTAACATGAACATAGGTGAATAAGCATACCACCAACATTGTGTTTTCCCTTTTTCCCTTCCCTATATAGTGAAGTCGCTCAGTTGTGTCCGACTCTTTGTGACCCATGGACACCAGGCTCCTCTGTCCATGGGATTTTCTAGGCAAGAGTACTGGAGTGGGTTGCCTTTTCCTTCTCCAGGGAACTTCTCGACCCAGGGAGCAAACCCGGGTCTCCCGCACTGTAGACAGACGCTTTACTGTCTGAGCCACCAGATACAGGTTCCCTATATATCTGTGGCCATTTTTTCAAACATTCATTTGTTCATTCAAGAAAAATGGATTGGTTCCGACAAATGCTGTTTGAGTCCACCTGTATGAGATGCCTGGAGAAGTTGAATTCAAAGAGTCAGAAAGTACATTGGTAGGTGCTGGGAGAGGGGTGGGCGGAGGGGGATGGGGAGTTAGTGTTTGATGGGGGCAGAGTTTCAGTTTAGGAAGGTGAAATTTTGGGAGACAGATGATGGTGAGAGTTGCTAAACAATGTGACTGTACTTAGGGCCACTGAGCTTTACAGCTGAGTGTGGTTAGGATCATATGTTTTATGTTATGTGAATTTAACAACAATAAAAAAATTAAATAAATGAAAAATTTAAACAAAAGCTGATTGGACCTTTACTATAATCAATAAATGAACCTGTACCCTCCCATAACTTCCTTAATTTTAACTTTCACGCACTTCAGAATAAACAATTGGTCCTTTCTGCTGCTCCTAAGGTTTTCTGAGCTCTGGAAGTCCTATCGTTCACTCAGGCATTCACCAAACATTTATTAAGTGCTTAATACGTGTTATTCACTTTATTACACGCTAGAAAATGAGGGCCATGGAATATGGACTCTGAATTTGAGTCGCTGGTGATGGTGGAGAAGAAACAGTCCCAAACCTGCCCCTCTAAGGGGCGATCAGACTCTTGACAGGAGAGAATGTCCTATAAAGTCAGAAGAGAAAAACGAGTGCTTGAACTTGCCAATGTATCTGGTCTGTAAAATAAGAATTTGTGGAATGCAATGAGAAATCGACCCATTTAGAATCTTCAGTGCATTTGGATGAAATCTTTTGCAGCCTCTGATTTTTCAGGTCAACTGTACGTAACCAGTTAGTTCTAGTTTCCAAACATTACAAAGAAATATGTTCAGTCCAATGTAAAACTCAGACTTTTATTTACAATTAAAGCTTCACTCCGCTCCAACTCAGGTGCCCCTTGGACAGGCTACCTGTATTTGAAAAGTGGTCAGTGTCTTTTCTCTGTTAACCTTTTTTATTTTTTAGTCCTACTAGCCTAGTGACTAGGCTCCCTCTGGCCTCTAGAGACTTGAGATTCATAGGTCAGTGTCAGGGAGTGAATTGAAAGGGAGGTAGGCCAGGTAATAGCCAGAAATCTTGGACCTGGCTGGTGTTAGATCACTAGGCTCTCACCCTTGGGCTCTCCAGGCAAGGGAGGTGTTAGTTTGCTTTCCTGGGTTGATTCATTGCTCTGTAGAGATCCCAATTTAATTTATATTCCTATTCAAAAGCTATTTGTTTCGTACCTCTCATGCCCCAAGAATCATTCTGGGGATTGGGATATATCCATCAAAAATATACTCAAAGATCCCTGCCCTGTGGAGCTCAGGGTCTGGACAATGAAGTAATTAACACGTACCTTAGGTGATATGTGAGAAGATGTGTGCTAAGAAAAGAAAGGAGAGCAAATGAAAAGATCAGAAGTGCAAGGGGAGAGGGTAGACTGGCTGCGTGTAGATAATATTTAATAGCTAAGTGTCCCCACTGCGGTTCTCCTGAGCTGAGTGGAAGCACCTTCTCTCGCTGGCTGCTCACACCTCCTCCTCCTGTATTCTGCTGGGACTCCTCCCTCCAGATGCCTACTTGGACAGGTTCGAGAAGAGTCTCGCCCGTGACCCATGTCTGGCCCATGGACCAGCTCGAGCACCCTTTGCCCCAAGAAACACTGGAAGAACAGATTATCTTCAGGGTGGCCATCTCTCTTAACCAACGAACCAGGCATCAGCTTGTGTGTCCCCAAAGTTCTAAGAGATGCAATCTGATCTTTCTAAGTGGTCTCTCACTTGCCAGGAGAGGAAAGCCCCATGCCTCCCCACCACTACCCCACTACAATAAGAGCTCCCTCCAATTTCCAGTTTACCCTAATTTACATGGGATTGGTCAAGATGCTAAGACTTTCAAATGGTTTTCTTTCAACTGCTTTGTAAGTGGCAGAAGCTGTAGCTTACTGGGAATTACTGACATCTATTTTTCTTGGGGTCTCAACTCTTACTGTCTGTTCTATTTTAACATCTGAATCATGAATCGATGGAGACATCACTAAGTTAGTGGGTCTCGTGGAGATATTAGGTTACAAATGTAGTCTGAAGCTCAGGAAAAAATGTTGGGGGTGAATGTATATAAAATATACATATATCAGCAGATGAATCATTATTAATAGTTTTCATGAAATATTTTTTCTTCTTGTACATATAATTACATATTTTTCTCCAAGGCTACATTCCATAAGTGATTATTCATGTGTAAATCATGTATTGACAAATCTCCAGAAATATGGTGGCAAGGCCATATATTTGCAGCAATCCATGACATAGAAATGAACAAAAATATAAATAAAAGAGGGAAATTTTAGCTTTATGCAAGAAGAACATCAACTTCATGTAAAAAGGATGTAAAATGTAAAAAGTATGTAAATGTAAAAATGTAAAAAGGATGGTCCAGAAATTATGTGTAACAAACAAGAAAATGTGTACCAAACCAGAATAAGGCTCTGGGAGCTAACAGTTTGTGAAGGCTGTTCAGGTAAAAATGGGAGATATTCTGAGAAGACTTAGGAATTTCCCTTGGGTTGAAGGAACAAAGTCTGGAAGTGCTGGCTGGCTGGCAGAGGTAGAAGCCCTCCATCTGGGCTTTGATTTCTGCCTGGTGTGTGCATGCTCAGTCCAACTCTCTGAGACCCCAAGGACTGTAGCCCACCAGGCTCCTCTGTCCATGGGGTTTTTCAGACAAGAATACTGGAGAGGGTTGCCATTTCCTTCTCCAAGGGATCTTCCCAACCCAGGGATCAAACCCATGTCTTCTGTATCTCTTGCACTGGCAGGTAGATTCTTTACCACTGAACCACCCGGGAAGCCCCAGTGGGACTTAAAACCCCTGTTCAGCTGGTGGATGGTTATGGGTGTCTTCAGAATACAAACAGCCGTCAACGCAGTTGACAAGGGGCGCTATGAAACCCTAGATCTTCCTTTGCAAAAGTGAGCAGACAACAGAAAATTGACAATTACGCAGAAAGGATAAGAAAACAGGAGGATCAGGCCAACGAAACAGATGAAATAACTTCCGGTGAAAGAGCGAAAGTGAAGTCGCTCAGTCGTGTCTGACTCTTTGTGACCCTGTGGACTGTAGCCCACCAGGCTCCTCCATCCATGGGATTCTCCAGGCAAGAATACTGGAGTGGGTTGCCATTTCCTTCTCCAGGGGATCTTCCCGACCCAGGGATTGGACCCAGGTCTCCCGCATTGCAGGCAGATGCTTTTAACCTCTGAGCCACCAGGGAAGCCTCACAGAATACATAATCAAACGTTTCAGAATTCCCGTTAGTGTTCCTGGTGAGATTCTAAAGATCTGTGAAACAGTACGGGAGGATTGGAAAGGCAGAGGAACATGGGGGTAACACAGGCAGTAACTGCAAGAAGCTGCGCCCCCAGGTGCTGGGGGATCAACAAAGAAAGGTCAGGATTCTCGATATTGAGCATCTTAAAAGAGGTGCCCTTTGGAGATGGGCTTCAGACTTGGGCAGAGGTGTCCTGGATTGGCTAGTGAGCTTTGGTTCCAGCACCGTTGGAAAAAACTGGGAATGGAAACCAAACGTGGCTGCTGGAGAGAAAAACCTGATGAACTGAAGCTGAAAACAACAGACGCAAAACACAGAAGGAGGGGTTCCTCCCCCCACTCTAGAGCACAAGGGTGACAAGCGACCTGTGGCTGCTGAGCACTAGCCTCACGTGGCAAAGCAGAGGAGAGAGAGGGGTTTCAGAGACCAGAAACAAGGACATAGTATCTAGCAAGTATCCTTAAGGAGCCAGAACACTTTGAAACAGCACTTCCAGAGATTTTAGGAAAAAGGATTATAAGCCAAGAATTCTAAACCCAACCAAGTTATAGTTTACTTCTGAGAGCAACAGAAAAGAATTTTTGGACATCCAAGAATTCGGAAAGTACACATCTACCATTTCCCTGGCAAATGAATATGGCAAGTACTCAAGAAAAAAAAAAAAAAAGAAAGTTAAAATAAGTTACATAAGAAAAGTGATGCCTAATAAAACAGGTAAAATTAATGGAATTTTTAACTCTAAAGAAAATATTAAGAAAGAAATCTAACCCGTTGTACAATGCTAAAAGCCCAAAACAAAACAAAACCCCTAAAAACAGTGGCAATCTGGAACTGAATGTTCAGATTATTTCAACAATTTCAGGAAAAAAAAAGAGGGGTGGTGTGGAGGAAAAATGGGCCAATAGTCTCATGGGAGAGCAGTATACAGCTATAAAACAGGCAGATATGACTAGAGAGAAATATAGGTGGGGAGTTTGTTCTGAACTTCATTTCCTGAAATGCTTATGATATTCTATTAAAAATGGAAACACCCAAGTCAAAAGATGCAAAAGACAAAGAAGGAAATGGCAACCCACTCCAATGTTCTTGCCAGGGAAATCCCATGGACAGAAGAGCCTGGCGGGCTACAGTTCATGGAGTTGCAAAAAAGTTGGACACAACTTACTGACAAAGCAACAACACAATTTCAGCACTCACGAGGCCACTTGTGTATTGACTTAACCACAATTAATTCAGCCCAACTGTTAGAGGCTTGTCACTAACACTGAGGGGGGTTTAAACCAACAACCACATCCAAAACAGATAAGCAGAAAAGAGAGCCGAAATTCAGAAATCTGTCATAGGAATACTAATAGTGGGTCTGTTTGCTGTTCCATGGCCGCTTACAACATGGCCAAGCCAGTTGCAACACTGCAGTCTTAGTCACTTCACCTGGGAGGGTGGAGAGGCGCCAATGGCTCCCTTGATGCTGTGGGCTGATGGATTCAGAGCTCAGAGGCCAGAAGCTAATGCTGCCACACAAACACAGGCCTCTGGGGGAAGGTGGCAGAGGCTGAGCCCAGAGCTAGGTAAAGATCTCTGCCCTCTCTGGTCCAAAACAGCACTGCACCTCCCTTCCACATACTATCAAAGTGTGGTCTGAGGACTCTGCCCCAGGAATCCCAAAGCCTTCTCAAGGGAAATCTGTGAGGTCCTTTATTTTCTAACTACAGACCTATGTGAAGCTGGGTTTTCTCAGTATGTTTCAAAACAACATACTGCCTCTAGAAACAAATTTAAGATTCTAGCTGTCTTGAACTAGACCAGACAGAAAAGACATTTGCAAAATTATAAAAACAGTACTACTCTTCTAATTAAGTTTTGGAAAACTTTGACTATTAAAATAAATGCCATTTATATTACCCCCAAAATGCAAAAGAAATAAAATGAATAAAAAACAACAAATAAGGACCAGTTGGTAAAGAATCCACCTGCAGTGCAGGAGACCCCAGTTTGATTCCTGGGTCACTAACATCCACTGGAGAAGGGATAGGCTACCTACTCTAGCATTCTGGCCTAGAGAATTCCATGGACTGTATAGTCCGTGGGGTCTCAGAATTGGATATGACTGAGCAACTTTCACTCACCTCAACAAATAAGGAACATAGATATCAGCCAATTGTCAGTATTTAGTACACCTACGGCTTTGATGCTGGGAAAGATCAAAGGCAGGAGGATAAAATGGTTGGATGATATCACCAACTCAATGGAAATGAGTTTGGGTAAACTCCGGGAGTTGGTGCTGGACAGGGAAGCCTGGTGTGCTGCAGTCCATGGGGTCGCAAAGAGTCAGACACGACTGAGTGACTGAACTGAACTGCATGAAGGGTTTACAATACTCCCTGCAACATTTTAAGGAAGGTTATTCACATTATATGAAAGAAGTGCAGTTTGGGAAAAATTAATTTGCTCAAGATGAAGTGCAGAAGCCAATGTTTTAAGTTCACGTCTTTCAGAATTCTCATTCACCATGTCATTTTGCCTCCCCAATAAGGAACAAATATGTTACAAAGGTCCTAGTTGTTTATCCAATACCCACTCTCCCTTTCCTTACTAATAGACCTCCCGTTTGTTTGCTTAAGCCACAGATATTTAGATAGCCTATTATGCAGTAAATTCAATCTCTAAATATTATAAAGACCAATGAAACAGATCACCATAAAGGAAAATAATTAAATTCTCCTGGTAAATTAACAAATAAATGTATTCTTAAATCAATAAACACAAAAATCCAGCTACATGGTATTTAAAGAGACACATAAGAGGAAATAAGAAATCAAGACTGAAAGAAGCTGGGCAAAGACATCTCAGTCAAGTATGAATAAAAAGAAAGCAATGTTACATGCTAATATTAATCCTAAAATATCCCAGGGATAAAAAAATCTACAAAAAACCCCAACTCTATGTGACAAAAAACACCTAGTTAATGTGACAAAAATGAATATTTCATATTAGTAAAACGCACTATCGACCACGGAGATATAACAGGTAACTATGCATCAATTGATGCTATATAACATATCTAACTCTACATCTGATAGAAATGCAAGATATTTGATAAAACTATAAAATCATGAATGAAAAATTTGGACACTCCCTTTCCAAGCAGTCAGCAATTAATTAAGGGTAGGAAAATACATATAACATCATTATAGTGCCTTTATGTCAAACCATACACATTCTCTCAAAAGTCCATTGCTGCTGCTACTGCTAAGTTGCTTCAGTCGTGTCCGACTCTGTGCGACCCCACAGACGGCAGCCCACCAGGCTCTCCCCTCCCCGGGATTCTCCAGGCAAAAACACTGGAGTGGGTTGCCATTTCCTTCTCCAATGTAAAGTCCATTACACAGTAATAAAAATTGACCATGTACTAGGTAACAAAGAATTTCCCCATAAATTTCATCAACTAGAGATCATAAAGGCAGTGATATTCTTGGTCCATCAATTTCACCAAAATAGAAAAGAGAGTCTTCCATTCCTAAGGAAACAAAAGCACGCATGCCTCGATAGATTACGAATCCAACCGTAAATCAAAATTAAAACTTAAACAACTTAAAGACGAATCAGGCATTTCTAAAAACCAGAATATCACTTGCCAAGGCCTGTGAAATGTGACCAAAGACGCGTTCGGAGGAAAACATTTTTATAAATGAAACGCAACTGAATAACCTGTTGAAAAGCACTCAGCCCAGATGACTGGCCAGGTGCAGGCGCGCAGGCGCAGTGGGGCCGCGCTGGGCATGCGCAGTGCAGCGCTGTGGCTTCTAGGCTGTGCCTGGCCAGGTGAGGCCGCCAAGGTTCCCGATTCAGGGATCTCCAGGTTGACAAGACGACTGGTGGCCCTCGGCAGAGGTGACTGGGGAGACAGTGTGAGTGCGAGCTCGGGAAAAACAAGTTCATCCAAGCTGCTCCAGCGATGAAAATAGGCCCAGTGATCAGGAAATTGACCACCATGATGATTTAGGAGGAAACAAACTGTGGAATACGTGAACTGTGAACTTCCAGATGTTCAAGCTGGTTTTAGAAAAGGCAAAGGAACCAGAGGTCAAATTGCCAACATCCACTGGATCATCAAAAAAGCAAAGAGTTCTAGAAAAACATCTATTTCTGCTTTACTGACTATGCCAAAGCCTTTGACTGTGTGGATCACAATAAATTGTGGAAAATTCTTCAAGAGATGGGAATACCAGACTGCCTGACCTGCCTCTTGAGAAACCTATATGCAGGTCAGGAAGCAACAGTTAGAACTGGACATGAAACAACAGACTGGTTCCAAATAGGAAAAGGAGTATGTCAAGGCTGTGTATTGTCACCCTGCTTATTTAACTTCTATGCAGAGTACATCATGAAAAACGCTGAGCTGGAAGAAGCACAAGCTGGAATAAAGATTGCAGGGAGAAATATCAATAACCTCAGATGTGCAGATGACAACACCCTTATGGCAGAAGGTGAAGAAAACTAAAGAGCCTCTTGATGAAAGTGAGAGTGAAAAAGTTGGCTTAAAGCTCAACATTCAGAAAACTAAGATCATGGCATCTGGTCCCACCATTTCATGGCAAATACATGGGAAAACAATGGAAATAGTGAGAGACTTTTTTTGGCTCCAAAAATCACTGCAGATGGTGACTGCAGCCATGAAATTAAAAGACGCTTGCTCCTTGGAAGATAAGCTATGACCAACATAGACAGCATATTAAAAAGCAGAGACATTACTTTGCCAACAAAGGTCCATCTAGTCAAGGCTATGGTTTTTCCAGTGGTCATGTATGGATGTGAGAGTTGGACTATAAAGAAAGCTGAGCGCCGAAGAATTGATGCTTTTGAACTGTGGTGTTGGAGAAGACTCTTGAGCGTCCCTTGAACTGCCAGGAGATCCACCCAGTCCATCCTAAAGGAAATCAGTCCTGAATGTTCATCGGAAGGACTGATGCTGAAGCTGAAAATTCAATACTCTGGCCACCTTATGTGAAGAACTGACTCATTGGAAAAGACCCTGATGCTGGGAAAGATTGAAGGTGGGAGGAGAAGGGGATGACAGAGGATGAGATGGTTGGATGGCATCACCGACTTGATGGCCATGAGTTAGAATAGGGTCTGGGAGTTGGTGATGGACAGGGAAGCCTGGTGTGCTGCAGTCAGTGCCTCTCACGGTCGGGAAGCTGCAAACAAGGGAGCTAGCATGAGGAACTCCGCTCATGGCAGCAGTCCATGAGGTCACAAAGAGCTGGACATGACTGAGTGACTGAACTGAACTGAAGTTATTGGCCAGGACCCCAGAACAGAATGAGGAAGGTGTGGAAAGGAAGCAGTCTGAGAAGTACCACACTGCTTCTGCAGAGGAGCAGGAAGACATCAAACTCCATTCCTGCACTCCCTTGCATGGGGCATGGAGAAACTGAGCCCAGGATGGGCAGGGACCTATCCTCAAAGGTGCCCATTCCTACCAGGCCTCTGTGATGCGAGCTGACCAGTGCAGTGGCTTCCTGGCCTTGAGAGGAAAAAGTACCTGTGGATGGTTGTCTGAGGAGTGTCACGGTTGCTGCTGGAGGCTTCTGGGAACCGCAGTGATGATCTAAAGGAAGTGTGATAAATATAAGATGGCCAAGGCCACCTCTACCCAGGCTGGGTACCACAGGTAGTAGGGGGAGGGCAGAGCCTCTTCTGCCCCTTAACCTATAGGTAAGGATTGGCCACCTGATGCGAAGAGCTGACTCATCTGAAAAGACCCTGATGCTGGGAAAGATTGAGAGCAGGAGGAGAAGAGGATGACAGAGGATGAGATGGTTGGATGGCATCACCGACTCAATGGACATGAGTTTGGGTAAGCTCCGGGAATTGGTGATGGACAGGGTGGCCTGGCGTGCTGCAGTCCATGGGGTCACAAAGAGTTGGACACGACTGAGCAACTGAACTGAACTGAACTGAAGGATGATCCTTTTCAAGGCCAAGCTTCACAAGGTGGAGCAGCTTAGTTATCATTCCTTGACCCCACAGCCTCGCAGGGCCCCATGGGGCCACGAGGGTGGGGCATGCTTTCCTCCATGTCTCCTGCTTTAGCTCCTCTCTGAAGCACCTAGATAATAGCATTTGATGCACATTTCCTGAGTTGTTTTGCAAATGGAAAAAACCTCCTCCTCTCCAACAAATATGCTTAGTCGCTCAGCTGTGTCTGACTCTTTGCCACCCCATGGACTGTAGCCCACCAGGCACCTCTATCCATGGGGATTCTCCAGGCAAGAATATTGGAGTGGGTAGCTTATCCCTTCTTCAGGGGAACTTCCCAACCCAGCAATTCAAGTGGGTCTCCTGCATTGCAGGTGGACTCTTTACCAGCTGAGCTACCTGGGAAGCCCCCAGCAAATGGAAGATGTTATTTATTTAATCACCTTGAGCACCTGGCCCCAGGCCAGAGCCTAAGGACTGATAATGTTAACCCCATGACACCACCCTGCTATCTCATCATCAGCCAGTGGGTTTTAAAAACACTCTGCTAAAAGTGGGAGTTTGGGCTTTTCAGGGCACGAACCACTGGTCTCCTTGCATGGCCCTGCAATAAACCTTTGTCTGCTCCATACTCCAACATTTCAGTTTGTTTGGCCTCACTGTACGTCAGGCACAGGACGTTGCACTGCCTTAACAATCCTTCTTTCTTTGGAAGCTAGTACTCACTGTGCCGGCCCTTTGTGAGGTGCCATCTGTCAAGATTTGAGGATTTCTCCCAATAAACTCAGGGCCCATCCAGTCAACTCATCCCCAAACTTAGGGTTGGGCACCTTTGGATAGTGTGAAATGAAGCAGTTTTTTGTTTCAGAAAAGGTTTATTAGAAAATTCTCACCCTGAATGGCTGGGGTAGCATGGGCTATAGAACTATTTTCATTAAAACTGACTGGAGGGGGGAAAAAGAAATTAAAATAAATGGAGGAAAACAAGATATTGAAATTAAGAAGGATAAAAGTGATATCAATTGTGATATTAATTATACACTACACACACACACACACACACACACACACACACACTCACATCTTTATTTTGGGAGGCTCCAAATTCACTGCAGATGAAATTAAAAGACGCTTGCTCCTTGGAAGATAAGCTATGACCAACATAGACAGCATATTAAAAAGCAGAAACATTACTTTGCCAGCAAAGGTCTGTCTAGTCAAGGCTATGGTTTTTCCAGTAGTCACATATAGATGTGAGAGTTAGACTATAAAGAAAGCTGAGCACCGAAGAATTGATGCTTTTGAACTGTGGTGTTGGAGAAGACTCTTGAGCGTCCCTTGGACTGCCAGGAGATCCACCCAGTCCATCCTAAAGGAAATCAGTCCTGAATGTTCGTTCATTGGAAGGACTGATGCTGAAGCTGAAAATTCAATACTCTGGCCACCTGATGTGAAGAACTGACTCATCTGAAAAGACTCTGATGCTGGGAAAGATTGAAGGTGGGAGGAGAAGGGGATGACAGAGGATGAGATGGTTGGATGGCATCACCGACTTGATGGCCATGAGTTTGAGTAGGCTCTGGGAGTTGGTGGTGGACAGGGAAGCCTGGCATGCTGCAGTCCATGTCCAAAGAGTCAGACACGACTGAGTGACTGAGTTGAACCGACAGACACACACACTCTCACATATGACAGAGAAACCTAGCTGGTTACAGTCCATGGGATTGCAAAGAGTTGGACACAACTGAGCGATTAACACAGACACACACACACATATATCATGAAACAAACTAGTTTGCCTTTGACAATTCCTTTATTTTCAAACTTTAGTGCCTCTTGAAATTCTAAAACATAATTAGACTGTGTCAACCCATGCTTCTTAAAAACTCCTCAATGACTCCCTGTTGCATCAGAATAAATCCTCCCATTTGAGCAACCTAAGCATTGCAGGGCCCTCCCATCTCTACTCAGACCGCACTGTTCTCCTACCTCCTGGCCTCTGACACAGGAATCTCATTTGGCGTTTGCAGTAATTTGAACCCCTACTTCCACAAGTCTCTTCTCTCAAACAGGAAACTTGTTCTTTCTGCTCTGTAATCTCTTTATTCTTCTGATTCTTCAGGTCTCAGCTCAAATCTTACCTTTTCAGAGATTTCCTCTCAGATTACTGCATCTAATGTGGTCTAACTCCAAAAGCACCAACATTCTCAAACCTACCCCTCATCATTCTTTTACTGATAACCATCTGTATTTATCCCTTCTGTTTATGTACATATTTATCACTTCTACCTCCACGAGAATTTCAGTCCCTCAGTGTAAGACTCTTGCCTGCATTTTTCACCATATTGAGAATATATGCTTTGCGTGTAGCTGCAAACAACAAATATTTGTGGAAAGAAGGAAGAAAGGAAATTACGAAGAAAGGATGGGTGGAAGGAAGGAGCCATCCCCACCCCACCCCATCCTTTCATACACACTTGCTTGGAAGCCTCACAGAGACTATTCTGCTTTCTATCGTTCCAACTATTTAATCATAAACTGTCAGATCAAAAGAACAATTTTTCCACCATTAAATAAGTAATATATATTGGCATGTACTCGACGCTTATTCCTTCCCACCCACTCTCTATATGATATAGGTGTTAGGTTCTCTTTTGCCTCATGCCAGTCACCTTGACTGCTTTAGTCCCAACATTGTCCACATGTAATCTGACATGATTTGAACCCTTGATGAGAGCCTAACCAACAAATCCCTGATAAAAGTTTAAAAAAGAACCAGAAAATCCTTCTCTAACAGGTCTTGGGGATAAGGATTTCAAAAAAGAGACCAAAACTCTAGGAGGAAAAAAAAATAAGAGGGAGGCACATTCTCAGATGATTCAGTATTCACTGCAGGGTTCATCGACGTGAGTTTACTTGTGTACTTTAAGTTTTAAAAGCTAGTTAGATCTGAATTAAGTAACATTGAGTTTTCTAGAAAAGAATGATGTATGAATCACAAAAGACGGTCGTCGTTGGTTCCCACACAGCTCCTTCCACCGTGTTACCACGCGATGGCAGCACACACTCACGTTACAGATTCTGATTTTGAATGTTTCACATCACACAATACTACTGAAATGATGATCAGGGTGATAGTCATTTACAGGGCGTCTGCTATTTCCAGACAATGGGGTATAAACGTTCCCCCCGCAACATGGTCTTTTTCTCTCAAGGAGCCCATGGAGCAGTGGGGGGAGACAGGCTTACGCACAGATAATTTTAAGAACAGTAGAAATGATAGAAACCTAGAGATGGGGACTCTTAGATTAATACAGTGGTTGCGGTTTAGTCGCTTAGTTGTGTCTGACTCTTTGCGACCCCTGGACTGTAGCCACCAAGCTCCTCTGTCCATAGGATTTTCCAGGCAAGAATACTGGAGTGGGTTGCCATTTCCTTCTCCAGGGGATTTTCCTGACCCAGGGATTGAACCCAGGTCTCCTGCACTGAAGACAAGAGTCTTTACCAAGAGAGCTAGGGAGATAAGGTAAAATTTCCCTGATGAGATGATGCCTGGATTGAATTTTAATGCATCAGAGTTTACCTGGATGAAAACAGGAAGTAAATGATAAATAGTCAGAGGCAAAAAAAGACTAGCTTTTTAAAATTTATTTTTAATTGGAGGATAATAGCTATACAATGTTGTGTTGGTTTCTGCTGTACAACAACATTAATCAGCTATAAGCATACATACATCCCCTCCCTCTTCAGCCTCCTTCCCAGCCCCCTCCATCCCACCCTCCTGGTCATCACAGAGCACCCTTTGTGCTAGACAGCAGCTTCCCCACTAGCTGTGTGTTACATATGGTAGTGTATATATGTCAACACTGAAGAAAGGAAGCTGTTAGCATCAAAGGAGGGGGAAATACCTGTCCCTTACAGAGCAGAGAATCCACTACAAACCAACATTATTTGAGCGTCAGCTATATGCCCGGCATCCATCTACATTACAAAGAGAACAAACCATCTACATACAAGGTGAACAGAATGCACACAATCTTTGCCCTAATCAAGTTTTTCTTCTGGGGGATAGACTGACAACAAATAGAAAATACAATGCCAAGTGATTCTCTTCACTCCAAAGGAAAAAGCAAGCAGAATCATAAGTTGGAGAGCGTAGACGCAGGGAGACAGCTGTTAGGAGGTAGTGATGTTTTGGGAAAGGCTGCCAGGGAACAGCAGACACCTTTGCGTGGACCATGCATCACAGTCGTGGCTAAAGTCTTTTAGCAAGTGGCCACTGGGAACGTACTCACCAATACCTGTCCCACGAAAGTCTGTGCCGAGAGCAGCATTTCTATACGATCACGAAAGTGGCCCTGGAAGGTGAGACTTCTTGATTGCTTACGTCTCATGTTACCTGAATTAAATTCCTAGAAGCAAGAGAAAGAAATGGAGAGTGGGTCTCAGAGGAGGTCATGGGTTTCATGTGTGGTTGATGGCGTCTCCTGCTGTGACATCAGCCAGAACCTCTCCACCTTGTCCCACCCCAGGAACCTTAAGTCCCCTCTTCCATGTTTCACAGGATGAATCTGACTCGGTTTGCATTTTACTGCTCTTCCGCAGTAGTTTCTTTCTGAACCCTTCAGTCTTTGCCATGTCTGTCTCACACCCTTCATACCGACTCTGTCGTAATGATCAGGGTTGAGAGAAGCAAGCTTCTTTCTGCTCTGGGAATAAGTGTCTTATCCTTTTCCATCAAGATACATGGACAAAGAACAAAGATTACAAGTGGATTTCTAGGTGGTTAGTTAAGTATCTGTTTTGTTTTGTTTTGTTTTTTAGCAAGAAAGAAGAGGGAAATGTTTAGCCATTTTATGTTGATTTTAATTCCTTATCTGGTATCCTGTCCTGTTGAAACTATGATCCTTCCTCATGTTTATAAAATGCCTTTACTTATTATACAATCTTTGGGTTCCACCTCTGCGGATTCAACCAACATCAGATGGAAAATAGTTGGAAAAACAATTCCAGAAAGTTCCAGAAGACAAAGCTTGAATTTGTGGGGTGTTGGCCTCTAGTTACACAGCATTTACATTGTACTTGTTATTATAACTCATCTAGAAATGATTTGAAGTGTACTGGAGACATGCACAAAGAATGTGCAAGTACTATGCCCTGTTATATAAGGGACTTGAGCACCCTCAGATTTGGGTATGGGGGGGATGTCCTGCAACCAACCTGTTGCTGATACCAAAGGATGACTGTATTTGAAATTTATAATAATCTTATGAGGTAGACAAAGTAAGTCTGATTGAATCCATTTTATACTGAAGGAAACTGAGGTATAGCAAAATTAAATGACATACTCGTGGGCAGGCAATGAAAACAGGCTGGAGGCTGACAACAGCCTCTGGGTCTGTTAGTCTTGAGCTAGTCCACAAAAAGACACAAGTGAATGGGCATTGATCTCACCATGTAGACTAAGACCTCTGACTTTTAGAAAAGCTCATTTCATGTGGAGCCAGGCTCTTGAAATGATATAATTCCTCTATCTATATTTTATGAATGGTAAGAAGTCTCATTAAATGACTATTTGATAGAGTTCATATCTCCATCAACGATTGCCTCTAATACCTATGACTCATCCTGTGCATTCCTGGGAAGTTGTCTGGGCATCAGTTTTTTTTTTTTTTAAAGATATTCAGTGACATGAATATGGAACACTCATTTGAATTCCATTATAAAATCGAGGTGCCTTCTGTGGGAAAACAAATTGGCCCTAAGATATAATAAAATCGTACTTATGAATGTAGTAAATCTTTTAAAATGCACATTTAAGGAGAAAATTATGACTCTCCAAATAATTTTTTTAAAACAACTTTCCACAGTACCTAGCTTTGTAGCATTTTTGCATTAGGCCAACATTCCCAAAGGCTTAGAGGAAAATACAACACTCTCAATTCAATTAGATCTAACAAATTATTAAGAAGTCATTCAATTGTTATCAAACTCTCTCCTCAGGATTTAAAAGAACTGCACAGTCTGTCGGTTGCTAAGACCCCACTGATTACCATTTTGCAACTTCTTCTTCCTATCTGAAGTGAAAGGTACCTCTGGACTGGAAGGCAGACATAAATTACATCCAAAGAAAGACATGAAAAATACAGCAAATGTTTGTGGACAAATGGGTTCTCAAATTTTTGTAAACCACAGAAAAATGAATATAATGGGGGAGAAGATACACTTCTGGAAGCAGAAATCTAAGGAGACTAAATAATTCTACCAATTTAGTTGTGCACTAAAAAAATAAAATAAAGATAGAAGGCAGGTTCACTATATCCACTACCCATTTGTGCATCCCAGTAGTCTCACTAAGCAGTCAGAACCCCAGGATTCTTCTTCCAGTTGTAATGCCACTGCTTGTTGTCTTTAATCTGGAAATACTTAGTAATAGCATTGGGGCTTCCCTGGGAACTCAGTGGTAAAGAATCTGCCTGCAATGCAGGAGACGGGCAAAACTCAGGTTCAATCTCTGGACGGGGAAGATCCCCTTGAGGAGGAAATGGCAACCCACCCCAGTATTCTTGCCAGGAAAACCCATGGACAAAGGAGTCTGGGTAGACTGCAAGTCCATAAGGTCACCAAGAGTCAAACATGACTGAGCAGACAGAAAGCTCATTTAGCGCAAAAAAAAAAAAAAAAAAATCTATAAACTTCCATATTGGACACTTCTCAAATGCAGACACCTGAATTTCATGTAATGACATTGCCAATGCCCTGAAAAAATTACCTAGTTATAAATTCTTTTATGTTAGTTTATGTTTAGCATCAAGAGTCAGTGCTTCAAGGAACTGTTCAGGATTAATTGCAAAACACAGTTGAAATGTGTTTTGTTTTGGAAATCAGAGAAATGAAGCTGGGGAAAAATAACAGAGAGCATTCAACCACTGGTACTGGAATAGCCATTATGTAGCATTTGAGTGTTGCTATTCCTTTAAGCCAGCTTCCCTGATGGCTCCGTGGCAAAGAATCCGCCTGCCAATGCAGGAGACAAGGGTTTGATCCCTGGGTTGGGAGGATTACTGGAGAAGGAAATGGCAACCTAACCTGGTATACTTGCTTGAAAAATCCCTATGGACAGAGGAGCCTAGCAGGCTCCATGGGGTTGCAAGGAGTTGGACAAGGCTTAGTGACTGAAGAAGAACAGCAACAGTCTCTTAAGCAGAGTTTTCCCTGGATAAGATACCATGGCTCTTTACCATTATCATTTTCCAGCTGTTATTCAACAGCCCCCACCCTTGCAAAGCTTGTTTGGGCATAAAAAAGTGTGTCTGCATTTGCGGCTGGATGACACGTGCAACGTGTGCATGGGTTTCTGCGGGTGCGTGTGTACAGCTTCCTGAGTTGTTTTAACGTGTATAAAAGGCAGTGTACACTTCTGAGTACCTGAACCTCTTGCACGAATGATCCGGAAAAGTGAGGTTGACCCTGGTGTCTCTTCTGCCTCCCTCGTGGTACCTAACATGACTGTCATTTTGAAATTCGAAATAGAAGCATAGACAGAGTGCTGGGCGTGCTTAGTTGCTCGGTCGTGTCTGACTTTTTGAGACCCCATGGCCTGTAGCCCCCCAGGCTCCTCTGTCCGTGAAATTCTCCAAGCCAGAATACTGGAGTGAGTAGCCATTCCTTCCTCCAGGGGAATCTTCCCAACCCAGGGGTCGAACCCAGTTCTCCAGCATTGAAGTCAGATTCTTTACCTTCTGAGCCACGAGAAACTCAGTCTTAGTAGATGTTTTTTCAAATCAGTGACCTCTATTTCCAGAGCTAACATTCAGCATCACCCACATTGCGCTTCTCCCAGAGGTGGGAGAGGAGGCCTGGCCGTGTAGCTGTGCCCTTTGGAATGACGGCCTGGGGTCCTGCCCCCGAGCGGGGTGGACACATTTCTAAGTCACTCCACCACAGCTCTTAGCCCAGGAAAACTGGGTGATGCCTTTGTGGTCTTCTAAACACAAACACAAGCCAAACCTGTCTCTGATCTTTGTAACAGGGGAACTGACCAGGAAAATTCCCTTGCTCTTTTTCCATTTGTTAAAACTCCTCCTGATGAACCTGGATATGAATAAGACGAGGAATCCACAGAAGAAGATGACAGTGGAGGAAAGAATAAACACCGCCTGGATCTCAGTTGTACAAGATAACTTCCCCGTGCCTTCCTCAAGATCATCCTTTGTCTTGATTAGAAACATCTTGAGACAGAACTGTCTGGTGGCCTCCTCTGTGATGTCATGATCACACGGCAACGATTCCAGGAATTAGAGTTCAGCGTGTCAGGGTCCTAACCCCCTTGTGCAGCAACAGTGAAGGAGTCCAGTAACCAATGAGGTGCCGACTCACAGGATGCAACTGAATGAATAGCAGAAGGTCCAGGATGTGGGTCCTCGGAAGACCAGAATTCTAGATGGGATGCTGTTACTGACTTTCTCCATGACCTTGAGAAAGCTGCATCCTTCGTGGCCATGGTCAAGGGGCCATCTATCTGGCTTGTGCAAGCAACTTTAAGAGAGCTTCTTTTTTGACTGAGATGACCTTGAATCATGCGTGAGTCCACAGGCTGACTCTTCTCCTGAGCGATACCACAGTCTCAGTAACCTCAGAGGGACGGATGAGAAGAGGACTTCAGGATTTTTGTGTATCCTCTCAGTCGGAAAGGCAGAGTACAGGGGTTGCAGGAGGCAACTTTGTGAGGGGGAGCACTGGTTGATTGCTTTTGAGCTCAGGAACCCGTTCCCTCCATCTCTTCTTTTATGCGACTCTCTCCTTTCTTGCTTTTATCCCTGCCCTGTCAGCAAACCCTTTGGTCCAGTAGAGGTAAAGTTCAAAATGAGAGCAATAGCTTTTATTTCCTCTGGTGTTTCCAAAGGTGTAAGAAATGTCATGCCTTTCGATGTGCACAAGTAGTGGGCAAAATGTCAGTGCCCGGCGGAGGGGCTAGTTCCCCCAGTTATTGTGAAGATGACTCTTCTTCACGCTGTTGTCTGTCCTTCGGCGTCTGCCTTGACTCAGCTACCTGTGGCAAATGATAGTGATAGCTTTTCCTAGAAAGGCTACCACGGGCAGATTTCCTTCCTTTCAGTTTACCTATAATTTTCACAAAAGGCTGTCATTAAGCTCATTGGCTAGCAGAGGGCAGCATGATAAAGAACTCTGTTCTAGGAGTCCAAAGCTCTGAGCTCCAAACACAGTCCTTCTGTTAAGTTACTATGTGGGGTCTTCCAAGTCACTTACTTTTCAACAGTCTTACTTTAAGATAATACAGACTTGATGGCATCTTTAAGAACTCAATAAGGTAGTGGGATCGTATTGTGAAAAGCACCAAACAATACAAGAAAAGGTACGCTTAGCTAGTAGAGTTCTTGTTATGAATGGCATTGATTCTAAAGAAAAGGAGGAAACAGATAAAGCAAGGAAGGGAAGGGGGAAGGAAAGGAGGGAGGAGGGGAGAAGGAAGGAAGGGACCACAGGAGGAAGGATTTTGTTCATATCCCACACTCACACTATATGCCTATAGATATGTGGAAAATAAGATCACAGTTTCCAAGTCGAAGTTCATTCACCTTGTTGACTTAGTCTGGTTAAGCTGTCATCACCAATGATATTTTCCCGCTTCCTGACGTTTGCCATTTAATATTGTCAAAGTACAACCTGTCCTCTGAAAGAAGTGCCATCAGCCGAGTGTGTATATGCACAGGACATGGTAGTGGGGTGTGTGTGTACACCCAGTGGCATGGTGTGTGTGTCTGTGTGTATGTGCTTCCTAGCACGAATGTTGAGCAGATACTATATTCCAAGAACTGGAAGCACGACGGAGAATAAAAAAGACTAGTTCATCCCTTCCCAGGGGATCCAGCTGTCAAAGGAAAACAGTTACAATTAGAAACTGACCACGTGTCCGGGGAAGAAGTCAAGTAAGTAGAAGGAGGGCCCTCACCCAGCTGAGGCTCCCCAGATGTGCTCAGGTGGCTGTCTTGAGTATGCCGATTGTGTTTGAAGCTGGGGTCTGAAACGGGGGAAGCTACCTAGGCCCAGAGCCTCTGTGGGCTTGGGGAAGCTGGACAAACACTTTGAGGCTGGGGGTCTCTCGTAGGTGAAGGTGGAAGGGAAATGGCACTTCTGCACAGGCTGGTTGGCTGGAAAGCAGTGGCCCAAGGGAAGGCTGGGGATGTCAGGAGGGAAACTTCGTGTTCCAGTTTTCGATTAAAAAAAAAAAAACAAAACTTCATCTTGGGACTTGCATGGAGGTCCAGTGGTTAAGAATCCACCCCAGGGCACACGAGCTGGGTGCCTGGCTTGGAAAGAGTACCCCTGCTGCGGAGCAACTCAGCCTGTGTACCGGAGCTACTAGCCCACGGGCTATAACTGCTGAGGCCTGTGTGCCTAGACTCCGCACTCCGCGACCAGAGAAGCCACCGCAAGGAGAAGCCCGCACATCACAACTCGAGAAAGCCTGCATGCAGCAACGAAGATCCAAATCAGCCAAAAATAAATAAATCAAACGAAAACTTTATCTTAAGAGGAAACGGTTGAAGGATTTTTAAGAAGAGAGTTAAGTGAGAGAATGCCGGTCATAAAAGGACGGTCCTGGCTTCCACGCAGACAAAGCACTGGTCCAGAGAAGAGGTCAGTCCAGGCAAGATGCTGGGTGGAGACAAGTGGGCAGGGGTGAGTCAACGGAGTCCAGGGAGTCAGGTCTGCAGGCGGGAATGAGGGCGTGGCCACGTCCAGGCTGACCCCGCCCTCTGCCTGGTACTTCCGGGTGGTCCATGGGGGACCTTTCACTGCTATGCCTTTAAGATCACACTTAAGAAATGAAGACTCTGTTACTGATTAACTTTTTTTTTTTTTTCAGTTCAGATGAATTTTTTAACATGCCAGTGATTTCATTAGAAAAATAGCTTCACTTTGTACACATCTCTGTAATTTACCTCTGGGCACTCAAATATTCTGGAAAAATTATACTTTATAATGAGATTGAATAAATGTTTCATTTAAAAAATTTGCTCTCTTCAAGAAACATGCGTCTGAGAAAGTAAGAACTTCACTTTTTAAATGTACGGAGCAACACTCATGAACGTGTGTGTGCGTGTGTGTGCCTATGCTTTTAATGCTTCTGAAAATAACAAATACTATTGCAATATTATCTTTTATGCCCTAAAAGCATCCATCCCAGTTAATGATTCAACCCTCCCTTCCACTTTGACAAGCAGGGGTTTATTTTATACCCCCAGCTACATCCACAGCAATGGTCAAACACACTGGTCAAGACGTGTTAGGCCTCAGTTTAGGCAGCTAGTCAATGACAAAACCAGGTCTAAAGTCGAAGATGGTTTCAGCTCCACAGGACACTCACTCCACAGAAGAAGCTATTTCTGAGATAGGCATCTTCTTGTTGACTTAATACATCCATCACTTTGGAAATGCTACACTGTCTCTCAAGATGTTTCCGAGAAGCTATTTTAGTCACCAAATCTTTAGCTTTCACCTTCTTCAATTTTCATTTTTGGTTTAATTCCTCTCTGTAAATTTGCATGGAATAGGCAAGATAGTAGATGAATCAATTTTAAGGAAAGCTTTCTTTTGAGGAAGATTTAATCCATATTTTATTTACATCTCTGAGCTATTGAAACCTGCTCTTTAAAAAAGACATTGCACTTTTGTCCTTTTCTCTGGTGTTCCCCATTTATTCTAAGTGGACAGAGCATAGAAGATGGTCCACTGTGGTAGGGATTTTAGCCCAACAGAATGCCCATTCTATTTTTGGTGAGCATATGTTTTTAGGAATTAATGGCTTTTTAAATTATATATTTCATAAACAATGTACTTGTATTTAAAATCCAGACAGAAACTTCCAGTTTTGTTTTTTGTTGAATTTGTGGGTTTACTTCTAAAGTGGACGTCTTTCCATGGGCTTCTAATGCACCTCCAATCCTAACCATTGCCTCAGTAAAGTGAGGAGGCTGTTCTGGTGTTTGAGATTCTACCAGCTTTGACACATTGGTGAAGTTGCTCAGTTATGTCTGACTCTTTGTGACCCCGTGGACTGTAACCTACTAGGCTTCTCCGTCCATGGGATTCTCCAGGCAAGGAGTGGATTTCCATTTCCTTCTCCAGGGGATCTTCCCGACCCAGGGATCGAACCTGGGTCGCCCGCATTGGAGGCAGATGCTTTAACCTCTGAGCCACCAGGGAAGCCCTTTGACACATTATGAATCTTTAATTCTGTAAACCCAGATTTGTTCTCTAATAGATTGTAAACATCTTTCCATATTCCACTCTCTGACCTCATTTCCCATATGGATTCTTTTTTCAAAATGAACAAGAAACTCATATAATGCAATATCAAAGAAACCCAAATAGCCCAATTAAACATGGGCAGAGAATCTGAATAGATTTTTTTTTCCAAAAAAGACTTACAGATGGCCAACAGATACATGAAAAGATGCTAAACATCACTAATTACCAGGAAAACGCAAGTCAAAACCACAGTGAGATATCACCTCACACCTGTCAGAATGGCTGTCATCAAAAAGAAATTGCAAGGGACTGCCCAGGTAGTCCTTCCCAGCAGGGCTTCCCTGGGGGCTCAGACGGTAAAGCCTCTGCCTGCAATGCGGGAGACTCGGGTTCGATCCCTGGGTTGGGAAGATCCCCTGGAGAAGGCAATGGCAATCCACTCCAGCACTCTTGCCTGGAAAATCCCATGGACGGAAGAGCCTGATAGGCTACAAGGCTACAGTCCATGGGGTCGCAAAGAGTCGGACACGACTGAGCGACTTCACATTCACTCCCAGGCAGTCCAGTGGTTAAGACTTCACCTTCCAATGCAGGGGGTACAGCTTCGATTCCTGGTTGGGGAGCTAAGATCCAACATGCCTTACGGCCAAAAAACCTAAACAGAAGCAATGTTGTAACAAATTCAATTAAAAAGTTTAAAGATGGTCCACGTAAAAATATCTTCAAAAAAAAAAAAAAAAAAAAAGAGAAGTAGCGAGGAGAAAAAGAAACCCTCATGCACTGTTGGTGGGGATGCAGGTTGGTTCAGTCATTATGGAAAACTGTATGGAGATTTCTCAAAAAATTGAAAATAGATCAGTATTGATCCAAAGAAAACACACTATATCAAAAAAGTACATACAAGCTTACATTCATTGCAGGATTGTTTACAGTAGCCACAATATGGAAGCAACCTAAGTGCCCATCAGTAGACAAATGGATAAAGAGGAAGTGGTGAAGGAGATGAGAAATAGGCGAGGGACATTAAGAGGTACAAAATTCCAGATGCAGAAAACAAATGAGCCACAGGTACAAAATGTACAAAATTAAAAGCAAATGAGCCAGACGTAAGAAGCGTCATTTCTGAGCGACGTTTTTATTGAAAGGGTATCTCCTTTGATAAGTTAACTTGGAACACAATTTTATTTCTTTTCAGGTCTCAAGGAATTACTTTTCTTCACAGAGGAAATAGTTACCTAAGCCATAATCTCTGATTCCATCTCTAAATCCAGAACCTTGTTCCCTGGGCTATTTGATTAGAAAGACGCTGTTTTGGGAGAGAGGCCATCTCTTCCTATCTCTCTGCCTGGTCTCCCATCTCTTCTCACTAATTTGCTTTCTCAGCAGACTTATACTTCATTTGGGCGTATTTACAAACTGTAAACATGTGTCAAATACATGGGGTAGGGAGGTTTACTTGGGTGAACTGCTAGGTTCAAAGTAAAGAATTTCCACAATATCTTTAAGTTTCTGATTTTTTATTTCCGATTATTGTACTAGACATTTGGAGCGTGGTCCTCATAAATCCCAGTACAAGTAGAACAAAAGTGTTGAGACATGAGCCTTCCCTGCTTGGCCAGTAGATGGAAGTATTTCATAAGGAAATAGACAAAAGCAGGGTTTTGGTTGGTGGTTCTGGTTTTGTTGTTTTTAAGAGGATGGACAAAGATGCGGACAAAGGTCCGTCTGGTCAAAGCTACGGTTTTTCCAGTGGTCATGTATGGCTGAGAGAGTTGGACCATAAAGAAAGCTGAGCGCTGAAGAATTGATGCTTTTGAACTGTGGTGTTGGAAAAGACTTCTGAGAGTCCCTTGGACTGCAAGGAGATCCAACCAGTCAATCCTAAAGGAAATCAGTCCTGACTATTCATTGAAAGGACTGATGCTGAAGCTGAAACTGCAATACTTTGGCTACCTGATGCGAAGAGCTGATTCACTGGAAAAGACCCTGATGCTGGGAAAGACTGAAGGCAGGAGAAGAAGGGGATGACAGAGGATGAGACGGTTGGATGGCATCCCTGACTTGATGGACATGAGTTTGAACAAGCTCTGGGAGTTGGTGATGGACAGGGAAGCCCGTGCTATATAGTCCATAGGGTCACAATGAGTCAGATATGACTGAGCGGCTGAACTGAAGAAGATGGAAGACTCGTCCCAGGAAAGAAGTAGAAAGGAGAAATGAAAAATAGAAGCTCAGAGACAAGTTCTGTTAAGCACAGAGCTTCTAAACGGACTAAAAACCCATTTTCTGTTGAGGTTTTCTCTATCCTCTGTGACTCTGTCCCTTTTGAAAGAATAGAAGGATAAATTAAATAGTTCATAACTCTGGAGTTTTGTTTCTTTTTTCATACAATCTCTATGGATTCTTGAGAGTCTGAAAAAAATCTTTTCAGGACAGTGAACAATGCAATCAGCCTCTCCAGCAATCAGGCCAGCTGAACATGAAGCTGGTGACCTCACTGGAATGCTTAATGCCCACCAGCAAGAGTGGTGTGAGAGGAACCACAGGGAGGCCTGTGTTGGCAGCTCCAACCAACGATTCCAGCTGGGGTTCCAATGCAAGAATCACGAAGCCATTGCTGTGTCCCTCCTCTCGCCTGCTCCTGTTTAGAACTACTGGTCTACCATGGCCAAGGTGAGGTAGATAACCAAGCATTGTACCAGGAGCTGGTTGCATGAGTCCTCTGGGTACTATGTGAGTGTGTCTCCAATATCCCAATTTCAGTGAACTGTGTGTTCGAGTTTCTAGGCAAAATCATATCCAACGTGGAAATTAGATTGAAAAATGGAATTGTTGCCAACAGCAGAGGAGATGAAAGCCATCATTTCTGTATCAGCTCCCACTGAATTGGTGCACTCATCCACACACCCCTCTCCAAATACCCCAGTCTCCTTGTGAGTTTCAGCAGGAGATGAAAGGACTGGATTTTTAGCTCCATGTTAGTTTTGGGGAAACAGTCCAACAGTTTTCCAAGTATGTCAGGAGAGAAATGAAAACTCTACAGATAAAAAATAACTTCTAGAGACCAAATTTCTTTTCATCTACATATTTTTAAAGAAAATCCCAACAAATAACAAGCATGCATGAGGCAAATGAAATGCTCTGAGACTGGTTAACATCTTCTAAAACAGAGCTCGGCTTATTCGCCCAGCTCTATTATTCTCTCATCAAAGGATAATGTTGCCCTCTTTATTAGTATTTCTGACTTTTTTCATCAGCATTGTGATTTTAATTGCATTTGTCTAAAAACTGCCTCTATAAGCAATGCCCTTGATATAGAGTTTCAATGTAAATCCTGCATTAATACACTTATTTTCTTCTTATAGTATGTCCTTGAAGTAAGGACTTTTTAAAATATAATATGCAAAAACTATGTAGATAAGCATTGAGGTATAAGAATTATTGGACATTAAATCTATTTATCCCAAAGTTCTTTTTTTTTTTTTAATGAGGAGATCAAGGCAGAGGAATATATTCTTCAATTTATGAAAGCAAAGTTATCATCCTCACCCTCCCCCCACCCCAGCCCAATCCAAATGCATGACATTTTGGAAGGAAAAAGATAAACCTACAAGGGTTAGTCATCGTCAAGCTCCAATGGGCAGTTTCTTTGGTAAGATCTTTGGGCCTCCTGAGTATTTTAAAACATCTTTTGATCTCACTTCTAAGAAGCAATGAACTTATTTGGGGGGTGGAGCAGGAGAACGCTATAGAAGAGTGATGGATCGCAACCTTTCTGGCCAGGAGAGACAGGGAAAGGAGAAAGCAATTTGCTGGCAACATACTATTTGCTGGTTGAGAAAGCCCAACTCCATGGAGCAGCCATCGCTGAGCAAGCTCCCCTCCACACTTAGACTGTCTGTAACCACTAGTGCCAAGAGCTGGGGCCGGATGCCACCCCACTTAACAGCCAGCCCTCCATATCTGTGGATGTGAAACTCGGCAGATTTGAAGGGCCAACCGTCCCGTGTCATTTTACATATAAGAGACTTGAGCATCTGGGGTTTGGTGTGAGTGGTCCTAGAACCAATTTTCTGGGGACACCAGGGACCACCGTACTAACCAAAGCAAAGGTGTGTGTGTGTGTGTGTGTGTGTGTGTGTGTGTGTGTTAGTCACTCAGTCATCCCTGACTCTTTGTGACCATGGAATTCTCCAGGCAAGAATACTGGAGCGGAGTGGTTTGCCATTCCCTTCTCCAGGGGATCTTCCTGATCCAGGGAGCAAACCCTTGTCTCCTGCATTGCAGGCAGATTTTTACCATCTGAGCCACCAGGGAAGACCACCAAAGCAAAGGCGGTTCTTTGGAAATCTTGCCATTAGGGAGCAACAGTGACTAACTTTTGCCTTCAAGGCCCTCCCACCACTACCTGCTCCCCGCTTTTTAAAAAAGGGTTAGGGTTTTGGGTGTGTTTTTTGCTTGTTTTTTCCACCTTGGGGCACAGGTGAATGAGCCCTTCTAAAATCACACCTTTGCACTTTTCTGCTCAGAGTTGGGGAAGAAATGGAGTCCTGAGAAATGATGGATGAAACAAAGCCTGTGTCTTCCTTTATTTGTCCATGCTGCCTTGGCTTAGCTCAAGGAAGCTGGAGAGGGGATGTTTGGGACCCTGCAAAGGAATCTCATGAGTTTGGGATCGGGTTGCTCTGGAGACCTTTCCCTTTTGGATTTTCAGGAGTCAGACAAACTGAATTTAGGTTTGCAAAGTTAATCCTTGCCCTGAGGCACCATCCTTGGATTAATAAATCTAATGAAAGAACCAAAATAGTAAATTATTTTACTGCATTTCCACTTAAAATGTTTTCTTCTGCTTGGACCTTTCTTGCTGCAAACACTATTTTATGAGTGATCTCAACCACAGATAATCCAGATCTCCCCAAGAAATTAAGAAATAGGGGAATCTTTATTTCTGGGCTTCCCTGGTGGCACAGTTGCCAAAGAGTCTGCCTGCAATGCAGGAAAAATGGGTTCAATCCCTGGGTCAGGAAGATCCCCTGGAGAAGGAAATGGCAGTCCACTCCAGGATTCTTGCCTGAGAATCACATGGACAGAGGAGCCTCGTGGCTACAGTCTACGGGGTCACAAAGAGCTGGACATGACTGAGCGACTAATACTTCTTTATAAAAATCATTAATGAGATGATACAAAACAAAGCACCAGGGGTTGCCAGAGGGGACGGATGGGAAGGAGGGATAGTCTGGGAGTTTGGGATTGACAATGATTTTGTTAATTATTCAAAGTAATTGCACCCTTAATATATTTGCTGATTGTTTCCTATTTTAGAATGCAAATTTGGCTGCCACACTGTGTGCTGTAAACTATTGATACCAGTATTTTTAAGGTTAAGACGAAATGAGTTCAGTATCTTCTCATCCCATTAAAATCTAAACATTCAAAGTACATAAAGAGAAAAAACATGAGTGAGCCTCCCTGGTGGCTCACCTGGTAAAGAGTCTGCCTGCAATGCACGAGACCAGGGTTTGATCCCTGGATCTGGAAGATCCCTTGGAGAAGGAAATGGCAACCCACTCCAGCATTCTTGTCTGGGAAATCCCCAGAGGAGTCTGTCAGACTACAGTCCATGGGGTCGCAAAGAGTTGGTCACGACTGAGTGAATTTGCTTTCTTTCAGCTTCTTCATTTGAACTAGTTTCAACCATCCGTCCAAACATCATTTCATCAAATAGATGTTTCTGTGTTCTCTCTGCTTTTCCTCCTCCTGATGTTACACTAATATTGGGGATACTAGAATAAACAGCAACAAAAACAAACCAAAGCAGAGAAAGGTAGAAGAAGGGGAGAACAAGTCTCCCCTAGAAAGACAGGAGTGCAGTAAGAAAGATGGCCCAGGACTCTTCTTGGCTTTGTGAGTCCTCCCTAATCCTTTCTGCAGCTGAAGAAAAAGTTTCTGGGGGCCCTTTTGGTTTCCAGACTTTTTTTCTAAACCTGCCACACATTGGTTGCCATTCTTTCCCGTCCTAAGTCCCCCACCTGGTTCTGGAGTGAGGCAGCAGTTGGCAGTAGGGATGCTCAGAATCTAGTACCCCAGCCTGGCCAATCCACATTCCGATAATCATATCGTTAACCTTGTGATCGGGTGTGGTGTTGGGGACGAGCCAGGTCAGCTTCCCTGAGGGCTGAGGCTCCCTACTTTGAAAAACATGCATTTCTATCTAATGGGCAATCTGTCACTTGCCTTCTAATAGAAATCAGCTGCTCCTAGAATAATCATTAAACAAACTGACAGCATTTGAGAGCTGGACTTCCCAGCTTCAATGCTGCCTGGCTGAAGCAAGCATGTGGAATGAAAACAAAGACAACACATCACTCATTAGTCACAGGAGAATCACAGCCTCTGCAGATGCTGACTCTTCCTCTGGAGAATCCAGAGGTCCTTTGTGGCCAGGGGCCAGTGCCCTGGACCCCAAGTGATGGCTTTGAGTCTTGACTTTGCCACTTACCAGTGCTGGGGCGAGAAAAGTCTCCTGGGAGATACAATACCTACCTCGAAAATGTCTATCTCATGGATTGCATGAGAGTCAAGTTAGCTGCTATGAGAAAAAGCGCCTTGTGAATTTAAAGAATTAAGCCCTCAGTGTGACGGCAGTTTGGACACTCGATAATCACAGCTGTCAGGGTTCCATATTAAACACTTTATGTAGATGGTCTCACCAAATCATCACAACAGTGCCTGGTAGATATCAATCCCCCTACTTTAGAGATGGAAGATTTGAAGTCCAGAGAAATTCAACACTTCACCCATGTCTCTGAGCTAACAAGTGGTGCTGATGATTCAAAGCCCAGTCCATGGTTTAGCTGATGCCAGAATCAGTGTTGTCATTGATGGGGTTCGGGACAGGTCACCCGAACATATGGCAACTCGGCATATTAAATATCTTAAGGAATTCTTTTTTCTTTTAATGGGAAGAAGCGTTTTTTTTTGTTTGTTTGTTTGTTTTTTTAATTGCCTTGCCATCCTTCTTCCCTGAAACAGGTCATAAAGGTCCCCTGTGAAAAGGTCCCCTGCCTCTCTGTGCAGGGCAGGACAAAGACACTCTTAGCACCAGAGACAGGAAATTTAGGGCCAAAAAGGCTCTATAAGTGAACCTTGCTAAAATCACCCTTATCTTTCTAGTTATTTCTTCATGAATCACCCCTGGCCCAACCCCTTTGTGTCTTTTCCATTCTTCACAAATTTGCTATTTCTTGGACAAAATAGCTTTTGGATCTGGTCGTTTCCTCTGTTTGCATTCTTCGGTGATCGCCTTCATCCACGTGTGAAATTTCATTCTCTCGTATGCTCTTCTCTGTCTTGGTCAGATTGGTTTCCAGACCAAGCCAGGGACCCTCGGAGGATGGAAGGAAATTTTTTTCCTCCTCTACATCACTGTCTCCTCCTCTGCCTCAAGAGGATTGAGGGAACTTTGTCCTCTTCTGAATCACTGTTCAGCAATGCTGCCTGACAGTTGGCCTGTTACGTACAGACTGCTGCCTTTATCTTGGAGAGGAGGGCGGGTGCAAATAAAACCCTTGGCTTCTGAGGCTGCTTCCCTGCAGAGAGGTTAAGCCTCCTTCCTCCTCTTAGCCCTCGTGATTCATTACAAAGGGGCATTCGATACTAATGAAGGCTCTTTAATGGCCTTATAGAGCTATCCTGATTGCCTCCAGGGCTCTGATTGGGAGATCTTGTTGTTTCTTAGGGAAGCTCTTCACACTAAGGAGGAGAGAAGTGGGCATGAGTTGGAGGCAAAGAGGGGAGGGCGCTGAGGGATGAGGCCAGCCCCCACATCTAATTAGCAGCATTTTGCAGCGGGCACGGAGGAGAGCTCTTCTAAGGAGAAGTCACAGTGAGATGCTGTGATGCTTTAACGGCATGACCATCTCCTGGGAGACTGGAAAGAGAGGACTCTGGGTGACTGGCCCAGGTCCCATGGAAGTACTTTGACTTGAGGTCTCAGCCCTGGAAACTGTTCATAACAGGGAAAGAGCTCTGATACACTGAAATGCACTGGGCAACAGGACAAATAACCTATCAAACACCATCTGACATTGAGTACTTGAAGTGTGTAGCTGGAATTACATATCATTACTTTTAAGGTACATGATCCTTGTTTAGGGTAGGGTTGGCAGTAGGCATTTACTTCTTGCATATTTGTTTCATTTTGATAAAAAAAACTCAGTAAGCTGAGATTTATAGATCTTCTTTGGCTCCTCCAGTGCATTTTGCAGAATCTGTTCACACTTTAAAAAAGATGGGTTTGGTGGAGGAGATGGCTGTGCAGAGAAGGCAGACACATAAAAAGCAGAGGGAAGCTATGAAGAAGATTTTAGTGCTTAATTAGAACCTCAGGTGTGCAGCCCGAAAGAGGGACATGAGGCCAGATGATTTTTCATGGAGGAGACAGTAATAAGGAGCAGGCAGAGTTCAGAGGATGAAGGAAATAGAGAAAATCATTCCAGTTGAGAAAAGGTCGTGAAATTCAAGAATGAACATACATACGGGGAGAGGGGGAGGAGAAACATTGTGAGTGGACTTAGACCACTTGGGAAGCTTGGTCCTTGGGTCTGTCTGCATATGAGAATCACCTGGGATGCTTCAAAGTCAAAGCATATGCCCTCCCCACAGATCTTTTTGTTTTAGAAATTTATCTGCAAATCTCATTTCTCTCATATACAATCTAGCACTGCAATTAAGAAGAGACATAGTTTAAAGGGAAAAAAAAAACAAAACACATGCTTTGAGATCTAAAGGTCAGTGCTTCTATAGGCCTGGTCTTAACGACAAGGTAAAGAGCATCCTTGAGTAAAGTGGGTGTCGTCTAGGACTATTATATAGGAGATATTGGAAAATGGCTAGATCTCAAAGACACTGGCTTCTATTTAAGCTGTTTGGAAATGGAATAAGGTGTGCGTGTGTGTGTGTGTGTGTCTCTGTGTGCTTATTCTCTTCAGACTCTTTGCGACCCTACGGGCTGTAGCCCGCCAGGCTCCTCTGTCCATGAGATTCTCCAGGCAAGAATACTGGAATGGGTTACCATTTAGGGATTGAACCCACGTCTCCTGTGTCTCCTGCACTGGCAGGTGGATTCTTTACCATTAGTGCCACCTACGGAAATGGAATAAAATATATAATACTAAAGACTATAAAGTATCTTTCTGGGACTCAAGAACCACAAGACAATAAAGCAATGCCTTCTTGACTTTTGTGGATAACATTTAAGATTTTTACTATTTAGGAATATATAGCTTCATTAGTAATTTTGCAGACCTTATGAATTTGAACTTCATGTTCTAGAATGGGCTAGGATACTGAGTCTCTTGGTAGGTGAGCTTAACAGATTCTCTGTATCTAAATCTTGACTCAACTCTGTTGTCTGCCTGGCCCTGTGTATTCACTACAGTTCATGATTAAAGTTAAAAATAAAGCAACACCAAAAAAGCTATACTTTTAGATGTTTTGAAAAATGACCTTGAGAGAAAGTCAACAACTAAGTTTGGGATAAAAGTTAAGGTGCTCAAACGTTATGTTTCTCAGCCAGAAAATAATATTAAGGACTCAAATAGTGAGTTCAGTTCAGAACTATGATGTACTCTACAGAGAGACAAGGGTAAGCAATCAGTGATATCTCAGCAATTGCTTCCACCAGGATTAATTTTAATATCTGTATAAAAGGCATTAGTACTGAATTTACAGAATCAGTCATTGTCTATGGGGCTTACTTAAAATTTTACATTATATCTCATGACATTTTATGGAGAGAATGATAGATAACAGTGGTATTTTCAAATTTGTGGATTTAAGAAGGCCTTGGGACATTTCCCATTGGAATGTGTATATCTTAAAGTATTGATGATATGGTCCAGATAAGAAGAACAAAAGAATCTAGAGAAGAGAGGATGCAAAGCAGTTAAAGAAGAATTCCCTGAATGCTGTCAGATATGGATCTGGAGATAACAGTCTGAAGGACGAGAGTCCTAATAGGTTGATAAGGGTAACGCAGATGAAAAGACAGTGATGTGCTGATGCAGGTAGGAGGCTGGAAACTCCTTAAAATGCATGACATGAGTTAGGAAATGTATGTGAGCAAACTCCAGGAGCTATAAATGGGGCGTTTCCAAGACCAGGGCTAGAATTCCAGTCCAGTCCGTTCCCAACTCTGTGACTTTGAAAAAGTCCTTTTATTCTCTTTGAACCATAACCTCTTTTTCAACTGGTTGTGACCCACAGCATGTGGAATCTAGTTCCTTGACCAGGGATCGAAACTTTGCCAACTGCAGGAGAAGCCAGAGCCTTAACCACTGGACCACTAGGAAAGTCCCTTAGTTTCTCAGTTCGAACTTAACATTTCTTCATCTGGAAAATGACTGCAGGGGCCTGGGTGATATCTGAGTTATAGTTCAGTGATTTTATGGCTTGTATATAGTCATACTGCACACAGGTATGCATCTATCTTTATCCTCCTACTGTACATTAGAGAGTGAATATTTTCCATGTCACTGAAATTACTCTAAAATATTGTTTCAAAGACTGTGTAACATGTAATCTATTAATTAGCCATTTTCTAGGTATTCGGGTTTTCAATGTTTTTAATTATAAAAATGCTACCATAAGTATCTTTGTAAATATTTGTCCCCTGCTGTAGTGACTTCCTTGAATTGAGTCTTAAAAGTGAAATTACTATGTCAAAGAAAACAAGCCATTTTTTAGATGTTTGATATTTATCGTCAAGTCTCTTCTTGGAAAGCTCTTATCATTTTTATTCCCTCTTGAGCTCCCAGGTCTTCTCTTTTCCACCTACATTGCTGTGTTTCACATTTTCCGCGTGTCAGTTCAGGTGATAATTTCATGTATCTTATCATTTTAATTTCCATTCCTTCTTTCATTTTTAAATGGAATGTTTATGCACATGCATTTATAAGTCACGGTTCTTCGTGCAGGGTAGAAAAATATTTTTCCTCAACCTTCTTAGGGTCCCTGGCTGGGTCTGAAAATTAAACTGACAAAGACAGTCAGAGAAAAACAGACCCTTGTTATTGAATTTTTACATGCACAAGGGAGTCTTCACATGAGAATGAAGACCAAAAGAAGGGACCAGAGCAGGAAGCTTTTATGGCTTTTAGACAAAGAATCGATACATTTGCAAAGAACTGACAAGACAAAGGGTTTGGGCTAGAGGTAGTAAACAGTGAAGAAGTAACTAGGAAAATAAGGGCTTAACAAAGGTTTGTTTGCAGAGTCCACTGGTGCCATATCTATGCTAATACAAATCTATTTCCAGAACCGAGAGTTTGTAATTTTCCTTCAGGTGAAAAGAGGAGAGTGTTTTCTGTGTTTACTGTTTCTTAATTGCCTTCAGTTCAAAATAATTTTCATGTCAAAGAGGCATATTTTGGGAGTGACATATCCTGGTTTCCTATGTTCACTAGTAAATTATCTGTTGGTATTCACTGACCTTTTTTTCCCATTGGAAAGACAGTCCTTTGTCTCAGTGTTGAGAATACTTTTCACGTTAGTGAGAATTACTGTGTTTGTCTCTTCTGTTGGTAATCCATAGGTGTCTTGGTCTCACCTGTCACGGATGACAAATTTTCTGCCAGTCTTAACGTTCAGAGTCTCCAGCAGTTCTGGGGTCCCCCTCACTGCATTATTCTTTAGGAACCTGGTTAGGGAAGGGGAGGAACTCACATAAGGATCAGATATCCATGCCTTTTCTTGATGGCTGCTTCTTCTGTCTCCAAGTCCCTGACAATCAGCCGGATGCTTTTCACCATATTCCTGAAGCAACATGGGGGCTCTTCTCTCTGGTCAGTCTGATGGGCTCCTCTACATTTTTACGCTGCTCCTTGGAAGAGGTTTCCCACTCCAGGGTAGTGAGATTCCCCAACTCTCTAGCACAGCTTCTCAGACAGCACAAGTGTGCCAAGGGCGGAGGTGGTGCTGTGGGGGCCAGGCCAACTTCAGACTTTGCTTAGAAGCCATCTTCCTGCTCATCTCAAGGTTCTGACACTTCCTTTCAGCAGACATGCTCACACAATTTTCCCCTTTCTGTCCAGTCTACCTCTCAGATCTGCAGCCACATTGGAATGTGTCCAATAGTCATGTTCTCTCTTTCAGACTGGCTCCCAGAGCCCTCCGATGCAAGGCAGGTTGCAGCATCCCTTTTTTTTTGAAGCATTCGCCAGCAGTTGGGTAGCTTGTCCGCATGTAGGGCTGTTCCCTCCCAGAAGAGTGAAGGAAGTGCTACGTCCTGATGTCAGGAGGACTCACGGTGTCCGTTAGACCCTTCCCCAAATGCTGCTAAGTGGCATGCGGGTGCTTCTCCCAAGTTTGTTACTGATTTAAAAAAAAATGTTTTTGTGATGTGGACCATTTTAAAAATCTTTATTGAATATGTTACAATGTTGTTTCTGTCTTCCATTTTGCATTTTGGGCTTCAGGGTATGTGAGATCTTAGCTTTCCCACCAGGCACCCCCTGTACTGCAAGATGAAGTCTTAACCACTGGACCACCAGGAAAGTCCCATTACTGATGCTTTCCAAGTACAGAAGTTCATATTTTTATATAAACAAATTTAGGGTCTTTCTCCCTTCGTGGTCTGTTCCACTTTCATCCTATGTTGAAAATGCCCCCAAGTCTGAACTCTGTTGTTCATCTGGAAAAGATTTTCAATGAAAAGCTTAAAAGAGGAAAAGTAATAACTTGCCCCGATCATTTACTGCAGGCTTCTTTGGGGGCTCAGTGGTAAAGAATCAGCCTGCAAGGCAGGGGGGACTGGTTTGATCCCTGGGTCAGGAAGTCCCCTGGAGGAGGGCATGGCAACCCACTCCATTATCCTTGCCTGAAGAATCCCATGGATAGAGGGGCCTTGCAAGATACAGTCCATGGGGTCGCAAAGAATCGGGCATGACTGAAACGACTAAGCATGTAGCACTTCCTTTATTGCAAAATTTATCAGTTCATAGTGATTAAAATTTATCAATTTGCCAGAACTATCAGGCATATGCATCCAAGTGACAGAGGGAAAAAAATCATAAAATAGATCATAAGTAAGGATGTAATGAGTAATAGAGAAAACACCACATGTGAGTGAGAAGGAATCCTATTATTCTATGAATAGTATGGAAAATTGGCTACTTAGATAAAACAGCAAGGTAGAACTATGAAGTACATGTATAGCTATTTTAACCCAATTTCAGGTAGGCAATTTTGCTTAAGGTGTCAGATACTGCTTTGGGTATTGAGGACACAGTTGTGAAATAAATAGACAAAAACTCTGATGTCTTCTAGCCAGAGAAATATACTTCAAGTGAATGAAAAAATAAGTTAATAAACAGTTTTACAATGTAAATGCTACAAAGGAAGTGAATGTGGAGAAGAGTTAGAGGAGTGGGGAGGAGACAGAATGACTTGTGATGAGGTGGTCCTAGAAAGCGTCTCTAAGAAGATGGAGTCGGAGCAGAGTCCACAGAAAGCACATCTGCGGTGAAGGAATGAGAAACAGCAAGATGTCTGCAGGTGACGGCAACTGAAGGGCTGGCCTCTCTAGTCTGTGCTGATGGTCTGAGTATCAGAGGGGCTGGGATGGTGTGAGAAAAGCAAGCAGAGGTGTGGCAGCAGCAGTGAGACGGAGAACACACCGCCTCACTGCCCTGCAGTACTGGGGAGGGGAGGGAGATAAAAGGCCTCCCCTTGAAAAAAAACTTGGCAGAAATGGAGTTCTTTGGAGAAAGATGGTTTTCAATAAAGGTAAAGTCATGAGGCTGGGAAAGATGGAGGGCAGGAAGAGAAGGGGACAACAGAGGATGAGATGGTTAGATGGCATCATAGACTCAATGGACATGAATTTGGGTAATGTCCAGGAGTCAGGGAGGCCTTACTTGCTGCGGTCCATGGCATTGCAAAGAGTCGGACACAGATGAACAACTGAACTGAACTGAACTGAAAGCCATGAAGAGTTAGAAGATTTACTTTTTCCAGAAAAGGAAATCCAAGGGGCACTGTAGAAGCTTTGTAAGGGCGGGAAGTTGTGGGGAACATACTGGATGATGGGATGTTCCAAACAGGAAGAGGATGACAGTGGAGATAGCGGTAAAGAGATGAGAGAACAGATGGTACTTAAGTAATTTGGGAAGCAGGGCATTGTGGGATTATCTCTTATCCTCTCCTTGAGGAAAAGTGAAAGTGTTAGGAACTCAGTCATGTCTTTGAGACCTCATGGACTGTAGCCTACCAGGCTCCTCTGTCCACGGAATTCTCCAGACAAGAATACTAGAGTGGGTAGCCATTCCCTTCTCCATAGGATCTTCCCAACCCAGGGACTGAAGCCAGGTCTCCTACAATGCAAGCAGAGTCTTCACCAGCTGATCCACCAGGGAGAGGTAGGGGAATGCTTATTTCTACTTATAGTCCCAAGAAATTAACTGAAGTGGATTGATGGTTCTCTGTAACTCCAGATGATGTTTGTATAATTTGCGTATCAATCTTGACTGGGGCTCAGATGGAGGCATGAGGAGCAGGTTGGATGATTCTCACTGAGAGTGAGAAGCAAGGTGTCAGTCTTTGGGTGCTTATTTCCTCAATCATTTTCTTTAATAATGGTCAGTCATGAATATAGGGATTATTTCATAAGCTAGAGTTATAGTTACTGATACCAGAAGTCTGAGGTGGAACTGTCCAACAAAGAAAAAAAATGCATAAGTTGTTAATTCTACTAAACAGTGCCAGACTATGAACTGTAAGAATTTGGAAAAGAATTTTAAACCCTAGGAAATGTCATCGGGTATTTGTCAATACTGCTGAAAATCATGTGTATCAGTCAGCTTTAATTGCAAGAAACAGAAAATGACCCTTACAAAAAGAAAATGAATGTATATTAGAATATTAGCTACCCAGAGTAGCTTGCCTAGCTGAGAATGCTGGACCAGTAAACGTGTGGACCGTGGGGCCAAAGCAATAGAAAGCAAAAACCATACACAAATCTGGTCTGTTGGGAAACCAACATCACGGCCAATTGTAATTGGCAAAATGGAGCCCCAACGAAGTCCACTTCCCAATCCCCAGAAACTATAAATAGAATACTTTATGTGGCAAAACGGGCTTTGCAGATGTAGTTCAGATAATGGACCCTAAAATTAAGAGGCTACCCTGTTTTATCCAGGTTTGTCCAGTCTCATTATATAAGCCTTAAAATAGCTTTTCTGACCAGAGGCAGGAGAGATGTGTGGCAGGGGGAGAAGTCAGATTCCAAGCATGAGTAAAACTCTGCACCACTGATGGTTTGAAGATGGAGCCAGAAACATGATGAGAAGGGTAGGTGGCCTTAAGGAGCTGAGAGAGGGTCCTGTATGACAGCTAGCCAGAATGTGGGGAGCTCAGCCTGCTACTGCAAAGAACTGAACTCTGCCAGCACTTTGCAGGAGCCTGAGAAGGGGATCAACAATGACAGCCAAGACAAGGCAAGGGTAAGACCAAGGCCCAACTGCTTCAACCTGCATTTCAGCAAACACTGGGCCTCCGTTTATTACTTACATAAATAGCAAGATGGAAGAGCAGTCAAAGGTTCTGGTCCCACACACCAGAGTGGGAACGTCTCAGATTCCCAGAAAGGATGACATCTCTTCATCCCAGAAAGGATGACATCTCTCCGTGCCAGAAAGGATGACATCTCTCCATGCCAGAAAGGATGACACTAAGCAAAAGCATTCAGATGACTATAATGCGAACTGTGGACTATCTCATCGCTAAGGCGCCAATTCAAGGCTACAGCTTAGCAGTTTTATATCCTCTAACTCTATTCTGATGGGAGGAAGGGGCAGGGAAGAAAGTCCCATACCTCATCCTTACCTAGGAAATGTCTTATAGGAAGATTAAGTGCAGGGAAAGATGATCTCACAGAAGTTTCCTGCGATGCTCCCATGCTCTCTTGCTCTGGGAAGATCACGGGCACCCTGTCCAGGCTCAGAAGAGCTGCGCTTCAGGCCTTCATCTGCTTGGTCTATGCAGAAACCTGCAGGGTCAGCAGAGTGCATGGCAGAGCCATTCCTGTACATGGATTCTCTTTCAGAGTCTCCAGATAAGAGCTCAGGCAGGTCACCACCTTGATTGTTTTTTCCTTATGAGACCCAGAGTGGGGAAATCAGTCATGTCATCCCAAACATCTAACCTACAGAACTGCAAAGAGAATACATTTGCATTGTTTTAAGGTGCTAAGTGTTAGTCTCTCAGTCATGTCTGACTCTTTGCGATCCCATGGACTATAGCCTGCCAGGCTCCTCTGTCCATGGAATTCTCCAGGCAAGAATACTGGAGTGGGTTGCCATTTCCTTTTCCAGGGGTCTTCCCTACCCAGGGATCAAACCCAGGTCTCCTGTATTGCAGGCAGTTTCTTTACCAGCTGAGCCACCAGGGAAGGTTCCAAGGTGCTAAGACGGCTGTCATTTGTTACACAGCATTGGCACACATATGGGTTTCCCTTGTGGCTCCACTGGCAAAGAATCCGCCTGCAATGCGGGAGGCCTGGTCTCCATCCCTGGGTTGGGAAGATCCCCTGGAGAAGGGAAAGGCTACCCACTCCAGTATTCTGGCCTGGAGAATTCCATGGACCGTATAGTCCATGTGGTCACAAAGAGTCGGACACGACTGAGCAACTTTCACTCACTCGGAACACATATGAGCTCTATTCACCAGGACAGTCAGGGACTTAACTGAACGCTGTTGCTGGCATTTCAGGTATTGGTGCTCTTGGAAAATGGATACGCCCCACATCTACTTTCGTAGAAGTTCCTCTTGCCTCGATTTTTAGCTTTACCAGTTCCTTCTTCAAGGTCCAGTGGTTGCTCGGTATTGGGTGTGCAATCACGTGTCCATGTGCTGACTACAGGGAGGGTTTGAAAGGGAGTGCCTGAGCTTTTGGGGTGGAATTAGGCTCTGCTTCTCTTCCACTCATAATGTGAGAAATCCCCCAAATAGTGAAATGAGATTCAAATTATCATCAGGAAGTGTTGTTACTATTAATTATCACTCTTTTGTTGTCCAATACCGAGATTGCAGGCTCCTATGGTTTCCAGATTTCACTATTTCAGAATAGTGCTTCCATGAAGAGACTTAGGAATGGTCCCACTGAATCTGAAGCTGTAACATACCTGGCTACCCTGAGCTTTTCCAGCAACTGACTAAACCAAAAGAAATGTCTGTGATATGGGAATACTGATCAACAACACGGTTGTTGATTAATTTATTGTGCTACTGCATAAGATGAAATTTGTGAGATGGTTATTATGTGTATAAAACTAAGAGGGGATCCTTTCACTCTGATCTCTTGGATCCTGCACCTGTGGCTTCAGGAAGGAAGAGTTCCATTTCTGGTTGTTGGTGTGGAGTGAATTCCAATACTATGCACAACACCTCTGTTTTGTTGGGTGTTTTCCCTTAGTTAACACAGAGTTTTCACGAAGCCCTCAACTGACTTTAACGGAGTTAGCTGCTCCTAGATGATGGATTAGAGGATAAGATCAGTAAATCCTAAGGGATTCTTTCACTGTAAACTGAATTCACTGAAAAGTGAGCTTCTTGGAATATTACTCTCTTCTCTAAAATTTATTCAACTTCGCAGTGTGGGGTGTGTGTGCATATCTAAATTAACATTGATCTAGAGTGCAGGAATGGTCACATAGCACGTGAAGTATGTTAGTTGCTAACGTACTTTTCAGAATATATCAGAGTGGGTTGGTTAGAATCTGAAAACCTTACTGTATAGTTCACATTTCACTACAGTAAGTGCCTCACATATCAGTCTGATTTGGCACCAGAGGGTTTATTAATTAACATAAAGAATATTAAATTATGTCATTGGAGAAATGAATAGTGTCAATATATGTCAGGCAGAAAGATTTGAACAGAAAAAAATCTATGCTTGTTTGATTAACACTCTGACAATCCCAGCAGGCTAATAGTTTTTGAGCAGTACCCTAGATTTTGAACTCCACTCATTTCCGAGTTCCCCACTTTAAAAGCTGTTTCCGCCATCAGAATACTTGTTGGGGCTGGATGAACCTTTAGTGCAAGTGACTTGCTGAGTACAGAGAGAGGAGAGTGTGGAAAGGGTGGAGGGTGGGGCTTCACTTGAGTTGCAAGACCACATTATTCAGATATCTTAAAACCTGCTCACCAATCAATATTGGTACTTGTGGCAATATTTGCAGCAATATCGATGGCACTTTTGGTAGCATCAACATTGGCACTTAGGTACAGTTTTTGCTTTCTTTAAAGCACAATATCTGGCAATGATATTGCAGAGGAAAAAAAAAATGGCTCCAACCATCCCTAATCACTGGAGGCAACCAATATCCACCCAAAAGAACCTAACAACTCTGAAGAGCTGATTAACCTAGGTCAGCCTTAATAAAGGTACCATTAGGGTGAGTAATGCATTCTAGTAGGGCCATAGTGGTGATAGTGGTAGGTATATGGTGGCCACGGATAAAATTTTCTGGCTATTCCCTGGGTCGTTTCACTGATAAACAGGAATGACTTGGCTTAGGTCAACCCTGGTCTCCTTGTGGATAGCGGCTGCTGCCAAGTGTCTCAAAATTGGTCATTTGTCACTTCCAGTGCCATCCTCCAAAGGATGCTGAATGCTTGACCTAATCTACTAACAGCCACCACATCCTTGAGATGCCAAATGAAGCTGCGTTGTCTTTGAGTCCTTCAAGGGCTGGAGCCATGGGATAGCCTGAGGAGCAACAGAAAGAATGACAATATTCCTGACTCTGTGTTGATGTTCTCATCTGAGTGCTCTTTGGGCTGAGAGTCTCACAAGATCTCTCGAGGAAAGAACTCTTTTATCCTGTGGTTTTTAACACCCTTCTGCATGAAAACTGAAAACTCGCAGCTCAGGAAACACTGAGTGTGGAAGACGTTGTTCCAAGACCTTTTTATTCCCAATGTCTCTGCATAACGTGACTTCCTCAAGCCAAACAAACATTCTGTGTATATAAACTCATGCAAATAGACACTGAAAGGAAATAAGTGCTCATGCTTGAGGTTATACATGGGGAGAGCAATGTTGTGGAATCCCATATCAGCCCATCTTTAGGATGAGGTCATATTACAGTAATGCATACCAAGGTGAAAAAATTATATTTTGTGAAGATTAGTCATTATTCAATCTAGTGTGATTTCCTTGTTGTGTCTAAGTCTTTTGATACTTGCAATACTTCAGGACATTTATTATACCTTATTTTTTAGTTTTTTTTTTTTTTTTTTTTTGCCACTCTAAACAGCTCGCAGGATTTTAGTTCCCTGGGATTAAAGCCAGGCACTTGGCAGTGAAAGGGGGTGTCCTAACCATTGCGCTGGTTGGGAGGTCCCAGAACACTTATTGCAAAGTCAGCTCCTGCAAAGGCAACCTCCATCTGCAGATACCTTAAGGTAGCTCATAGGGCTGTCTTGTTCAAGCCCAGAGAAATATCCAGTAGGGTCCAAGGTCAGTGTTTTTGCACTTTTAAAAATGAGTTGTTAACCTTTTTAAATAGATAAATTTCACTTTAAAATATCTAGATTTCTAGATATATTTGAAAAACAAAACCTGAACCCTCACTCCCAGATGGCAGGAATAGGGTATGACTTTTAGAAAGGGCATTGGTCTCCAGTTTTTTTTAATACTTTCCATCTGCCCACTTCATTCTGTAGGGTTTTGTTTGTACTCCGTGCTTCAGAATCTCATTCATATGGTGCATTTATGTGGAAGAACCCAGACAAATGTTATAGAAATCAATTTACCAAAAGCTCTACAAATACCCTATGACTCTTGCCCATAATTTCATATTGTCCAGCGGGTTCCAAAACTCTGGTCATGGAGCAGCACCTTGATGGCTGCAGGGAAACTAACTGGAGGAGTTTTCTGAATTTAGATGATCAGGTTCCTGCCCTCAGAGATGTTCATCTTGTTTAAAACGTCTAGAGTAATTCTGTTGCATACGTATGTTGGGAACCATTGGTTTCCTCCAGCTGTTCTGACCCTGGAGGGAGGGAGGGTGAGATGGGAGGTTCATGGGAGCCCATTGATTACTGCAGCTTGACTGCCTGGCAGGTCCAGGAATACTCATACATTGAATTAAATTTACTGGCATTCAATTCAGCTCAGTAGCTCAGTAGTGTCTGACTCTTTGCGACCCAATGGACTGCAGCATGCCAGGCCTCCCTGTCCATCACAACTCCTGGAGTTCACTCAAACTCATGTCCATTGAGTGGGTGGTGCCATCCAACCATCTCATCCTCTGTCACCCCCTTCTCCTCCCGCCTTCAATCTTTCCCAGTTTCAGGGTCTTTTCGAACGAGTCAGCTCTTCGCATCAGATGGCCAAAGCACTGGAGTTTCAACCTCAACATCAGTCTTTCCAAAGACTGATTTCCTTTATTAGTAATTTTATTTTGATCTGTTAGATGAGTCCATTGAATGAACAGGTCAAGATCTAAAAGAAACATGGCTGAAGTCAAAATTACAGAAGCAATAGCAGCTCAAAGGTCTCTGTTCTAGGTCTCCTCTGTTTTCTCCAATCTATCCTCTGGTAACATAAGTACTTTGGCCTCTTGGTTTCCCCAGACTTCTTGTACATTTTCAAAACCCTCAGCAGGGTGATAAGCAATTGAGTGATTACTGGATTTTAAATTTCTCTGATTTTACCTCTTCTATTTTTCCTTTAAGCTCCTCTGTCCCTAGGTATTTTTTGAGGTCTTCGCACAGTAGCAAGATGGAACACTGACATTTGATGGTAGGTCAAGTAAATATTTCTTATCTAAACGTTGATATTGATCAATTTTTTTTCAGGTTTTTCTAAGTCCTTTTTCTAAATATTACCAGCTGAGCCACAAGGGAAGTCCAAGAATGCTGAAGTGGGTAGCCTATCCCTTCTCCTGTGGATCTTCCCAACTCAGGAATCGAACCACGATCTCCTGCATTGCAGGCAGATTCTTTAACAACTGAGCTATCCGGGTAGCCTAAATTTTGATGTTAGTCAATTTTTTCAGGTTTTTTAAAGTATTTTTTCACTGGATAATATTCCACATGTATTTCCTGATATACATATTTTTTATACTCAGAGGAAAGATGTAAGGAGGACGGAGAAAAAGAAATTAGAAGCTTCCGATTAGAGTCCAGGATTTCCATGGTTTCAGAAACCTGATCAAAGTCTTTACCAAAAAAATAAAATAAAATAAATCACCTCACTCACATCTCCATCAACAGTCTTAAAAAGTAAAGCATCAATGTCCTAACACACACAGGGGAGCAATAGTGTTCAGATATGTGGGCTTAATCAAATGAAAAGTTGCTCAGTGAGACTGAGTACCTACCCTTTGATAGAAGCTAGATGCTGCTTCTGTGCATGTGGAATGATGGCAAATGAAGGAATTTCTGCTGAATTGTAATGTGTTCTTTTATTTGTACGAATGGGCTCAGATGGTAAAGAATCTACCTGCAACGTGGGAGACCTGGGTTCGATCCCTGGGTCAAGAAGATCCCCTGGAGAAGGGAATGGTCACCCATTCCAGTATTCTTGCCTGGAGAATTCCATGGGCAGACGGGCCTGGAGGGCTACAGTCCAGGGGGTCGTAAAGAGTTGGACAGGACTGAGCGACTAACACACACACACACGACTGAGTGATTAACACACACGACTGAGTGATTAACACACACACACACATCTGTATGAGTGTTTCAAATCTCGAGCTTGATAAAACAGAAGGAAAGCAACATAACTTTGGGGACTGTGCTGAATGCTACCAATGAAGCAGCAACCCTGGTTAAATATAATACAGGATGCAGGACTGCCATGAAAAAAAGTGTCTATATGTTCAGGTCCTCTCTTCTTCCTTCGTGCCTAGTTCTCCCTCTTCTTTTTCTTATTCCTCCCCCTTGTTCCTTGCATCACTTATCTTTCTCTCTGCCAAACACCACCCCAAATAGAGTAATTGAAAACAATGAACATTTATTTAGCTAACTGTTCTGTGCATCAGCACTTCTGTTTTCCGCTTGGTTAGGTAATGCATCTGTAGTCAGCTTCCAATCAATGAGGAGCTCAGATCCGAGGTTTTGGGGACAATAGCAAGTACCTGTTAATACACAGCAGGCTAGCCTGTGTCTGAGAGACACAACAGGGGTTGCGAGGATCTTGAGAGGGAAAAGAGGCATGCAGGGCATGTGGAGAAGGAGGCTCAGACCCAGTACAGCAACATTCCTGCCACGTCCTTGAATCAAAGAAAGAACAGCCCAGATGCAAAGACTGAGGAAGCGGTTCTGCCTCTTGCAGGAAGTCCTGTAAAGTCACATCGCAAAGAGGCATGGATAAAGGTCCGAGTGAAGGATTACAGCACTTTTTGTAATCTATCATCTCCCTGTTGCAGGTCTCATGAGTCTCTTGGTGACTTAGAATTACTGCAGTATCTGTGTGTATAGGTGTTGTGTGCGTGTGTGTGTGTGTGTGTGTGTGTGCTCAGTCATGTCCAGGTCTTTGCGATCCCATTTACTGTAGCCTAGGTGGATTCTTTACCACTGAGCCACCTGGGAAGCCTGTGTAAGTGTTATAAGGAGTGACAAAAGGAAGAAAAAATATTGCTGCTATATTCAAGTTCCTAATAATCTACTGGGGAGATAAACATCTGCCTCATCTAAGGTCTACAGATTCATGCTTCCCTAGCTTATAACCACCAACACATGTGTGACTAGCGAGGCGTGACGAGAGGCTATTGGAAGTGGGGAGTATTTGAACCACAGTCAAATTTGTTTAGCTACCTCGGCTCCCTGTCTATTTCCACCATCTAAGCTCTTCTGAGGGGTTTCTGAAACCCTCTTTAATCCTGCTCTACTCAACTTAGACAACCTCTTGAATTTTAAGAATTTTAAACATATTTAAAAGCAAGGAGAACAGTATAACCACCCTCCACATACTCACCACCTAAATCAAACAAGTGTCTATATTTTGCCATATTCTATCATAATCACACATACATAGATATATGTGTAATATTTAAAAACAAAATTCATATATATATTTTAAAAATCAGACATTTTCAGCTGAGAGAAATTTATAGTTCCAAGTGCTTATATTAAAAAAGACAAGTGTCACAAATGAACAGCCTAACTTTATATCTTAAAGAGCAAGAAAAAAAAGAAAACTAAAAGCTAGAGGGAAGAACATAATAAAGATTAGAGCAGAGGCAAGTAAAAGAGAGAACAGCAAGGCAATAGAGAAAATCAATGAAACTAAGATCCTTGTTTCTCCTTCAAAAAGATCACAGAATTGATCATCTTTAGCTAGATTAACTTAGCAAAAAAAAAAGAGAAAAGTCTCCAAGAAGTAAAATCAGAAACAAAAGTGGGAACATTACTACTGACTTTACAGATATAAAAATAATCATAAGGGACTACTATGAAGAATTGCATACCAACAAATTTGATAACTTGTAAGAAATGCACAAATTCCTAGATGCATACAACCTACTAAGTCTAAATCATCAAGAATTAGAAAATCTCAATAGACCAATAAAGAACATGGAAATTTTATTAGTAATTAAAAAAAAAAAAACAACCCTACAACAACAAAAATAGTTCTGGGTCAGATGACTTCATTAGTGAATTTTATCGAACGTTTAAAATGACAGAATCTCAGATTTTTCCAAAAAGTTGAAGGGGAAGGGACGCTTCCTAATTCATTCTATGAGGCCAGAATTATCCTGAATCCAAAGCAAAGAAAACTATAATACATACCAATACTGCTAATGAATATTGGTGGAAATATTCCCCCTAAAATACAAACAATCTGAATCCATGTTAAAAAAAAAAAACAAAACCATGATTAACAAACGCTTATACCTGGAAGGCATGATTGGTTCAATATACAAAAATAGACTGATGTAAAACACTACATTAACAGAAAGGGAAAAAATCATTATTTAAACTGATGTAGGAAAAAAAAAACACAAAACCCTGCATTTGACAAAATTTAAACATTTGGAAAAATTCAACACACTTTCATGATAAAGTCACTCAACTAACCAGGAATTCAAAGAAACTACCTTAACATGATAAGGTCATATATGGAAAACTCACAGCTGACAGCATACTTAGCATCATAATTAATGTGAAAGATGCAAAGTTTTTCCTCTTGGATTAAGACTAAGACAAAAAGGCCCACTTTTGCCACTTGTATTTAACATAGGATTGGACATCCTAGCCAGAGAAACTAGGTAAGAAAAATAAAGAAAATAAAGCTATTCAAATTGAAAAGGAAAAAGCAAAATATCTCAGTTTACCAATCACACAATCTTTAGCTAGATTAAAGATCATATCTTAAAATAATTTAATAATTGCATTAAATGTTTATAAGTAGTTTATATTTGTATTCAATAGTTAATATGTAGAAGACACTAAAGAGTTTTTAAAAACCCATTAGAACCAATAGACTAATTCAGTGAAGTTGGATACTACAAAGTCAGCATGCAATAATCATTTGCATTTCTATATGAGAATGATGAATAACCCCAAAAGGAAATTACGTGAACAATTACACTTTAATGAGCATTTCAAAGGATAAACTACTTAATAAACTTAAGCAAAGTGTTAAAAGACTTGTACATTGATAGCTACAAACCACTGCTGAAAGAAATCAAAGAAACCCCAAAGAAATGGAAAGACATTCTCTGTTCAGGGATTGGAAGGCTTTATATTGCTAAGATGACAATACTACTCAAAGCTATCTACAGAGTCAATGCAACCTCTATAAACATCCCAACAGTGTTTCTTACAGAAGAATCCAGTAGGTCCTTGTTAATTATTTCATATATAGTATTTTGTATATGTTAATCCCAAATTCCTAAATTACAGATGTAGAAAAATCTATCCTAAAATTTACAAGAATTTTTAAGGGATATCTAAATATCTGAATATCTAAAACAACATGAAAAAAAGCATGATTGGCAGTCTCATCCTTGAAAGTAAAAGTGAGTTGCTCAGTCGTGTCCAACTCTTCTCGACCCCATGGACTGTAGACCACCAGACTCCTCTAGGGATGGAATAATGCTTATCAATAAATGAGTGGATAAATAAAATATAGTGTTTTATATATATATATATATATATATATATATATATATATATATAATGGAATGTTATTCAACCTGAGAAAAGAAGGAAATTCTGACACACATCATAACATAGATAATGCATTTAATGACATTGTACTAAGTGAAATAAACAAGCTATAAAAAAGCAAATATTGTATAATTCCACACATATGAAGTGTCTTAAATAGTCAAGTTCTTTTTAATTGAATTTGACTTTATATTGGAGCATAGTTGATTTAAATATTGTGTTAGTTTCAGGTGTATATCAAAGTGATCTAGTTATACATATACATATATGTCTATTCTTTCTCAGATTCTTTTCCCTTATAGGTTATTACAGAATATTGAGTAGTTTCCTGTGCTATATGGTGGTGGCGGTGGTGCTTTAGTCACTCAGTCGTGTCTGACTCTTGCAGCCTCGTAGACTGTAGCCCACCAGGCTCCTCTGTCCCTGGGATTCTCCAGGCAAAAATATTGGAGTGGGCTGCCATTTCCTTCTCCGGCTCTGCGGTAGGCTTTGTTGATTATTTTATGTACAATAGTTCTTCCTGGAGAATCCCAGGGATGGCGGAGCCTGGTGGGTTGACGTCTATGGGGTCTCTCAGAGTCGGATATGACTGAAGCGACTTAGCAGCAGCAGCAGCATATGTCAATCCCAAACTCCTAATTTTTCCATACCAACCTCCATGTTTCCCCTTTGGTAATCACAGGTTTGTTTTTGAAGTCTTGAATCTGTTTTTATTATACAAATATGCTATTTTGTATCAACTTTTTTGGATTCCATATATTAGTGACATATGATATTTTTCTTTCTCTGTCTGACTTAACTTCACTAAAAACAGCTGGCGGTACGGTTGTTCCCAGGGTCTTGCAGAGGAGAGGACTGGAAAGTCAGTGCTTCGTGAGTACCAGGTTTCAGTGCGGGACAGTGAAAACAAGTTCTAGTGACTGATAATGGTGAAGGCTGTCGAATAATATTGACTGTGCTTAAGGCCGCTGAACTGTGTGCTTAGAAATGGTTAAAACCGTTTTATGTTTTGTATATTTTATAACAATTTTAACAAAATAAGTTGCTGCTGATGTCGAGTATTTTATGTTGCATCACATCAAGAAGCACAAAGTGACTAGCTGACCCATTATTCATGGTGGAGACAAACCATCTTTCCATTCTCAGGGGATGTTTTCCCCTTTTACAAGTGGGGCTTAACCTGAGTGGCAGTATCTTCAGCACAGGCACTTTTCACGTAATGATTTTAGCATTCATCAGTGATCCTTGCCTGACTCGAGCTAGTCCGTGGCGATGTTTTTCTCCCTGTTGTTTCATCTATAATCATTAGCTGATCCTCTTTTATAATGAGATATTGTTTTCTCATCAATTAGGGCCATTTGGTGACATTTCATAGTCAGAAAAACAGAAGTATAAATGCCTAACTAATTCTTTCTTATTAATTTACTTTTAAAGTAAGAAGTTAGTATAACTGTCATTTCTAATGAAAGTCTTTTTCACGTGTGTAATTTCAATTTCAAATTTCAATCCACAATGTTTTATATATACATATGTATATACATACAGACACTTCCCTGGTGGTTCAGCTGGTAAAGAGTCCGCCTGCAGTACAGGAGACCTGGGTTTGATCTCTGTGTTGGGAAGATCCCCTGGAGAAAGAAACGGCAACCCACTCCAGTATTCTTGCCTAGAGAATTTCATGGACGAGCCTGGTGGGCTTCAGTCCATGGGGTCACACAGAGTCAGACACAAGACTAAATGACTAACTTTCACTTTTTCATACACATACGTACACATATATGGGGTTCCCTGATGGCTCAGATGATACAGAATCCGCCTGCAATGCGGGAGACCTGGGTTTGATCCCTGGTTTGGGAAGATCCCCTGGAGAAAGGCATGACAACCCACTCCAGTATTCTCAGCTGGAGAATCCCCATGGACAGAGGAGCCTGGAAGGCTGCAGTCCCTGGGGTCGCAGAGCTGGACACAACTGAGAGAGTAAGCCCACACACATGTATTTCAGTGGGCTGAAATTGTATGTTCACAACATGCTACAATGAAATACATTTATCATTATTATTTTGCTCACATTGTTTCAAGTTTGAACAGTAGAATCTCTTTCAACTGGGTCCTGGGTCCTTTTGACAGAATTCAATTAGTCTTTGAATGCATTTTTGTTTTCTGGTACAAAAAGGTGTCCCAATACCTTTTCCTTGCCCTAGCAGATCTGGAGATAGTTTTAGAAAAGAACACTGTCACCTTTAGTGGAGAATGGTATTGAGAAAGCAAACTTTGGATACAAGTGGTACTCAATTTTACTTGGATATCACTGGTCATCAGTCCTTTCATGAATGCCATAATTTAAAAAAATCTTGCATCTATCTATACAATTTTCATTTCAAGTATGACGTAAGAAAAGAGTTACTTAATTTCTTGAACTTTAGATCTGTGTCTCTTTTCCCATACAGTGAAATCATGGTACATAAAAAATGATATGGAAATGACTATTTATTTGTAGCATAATACAGTATTCACAAGAAAGTTTCAGAATAAAATAAATATTACTACTGAAATAAAACTACTGAATAAACTTTAAGATTGCCTTGTTCTTCTTTTTAAATTAAGTTTATCAATTTCTTTTAAATTGTGGTAAGAACATTTAACATGAGCTCTATCCTCTTGGCGAATTTTTAAGTGTGTAATGTAGTATTGTTAATTATAGACACAATGTTATAATGATTCTGCTGTGACACCTCTTGATAACCTCACACAGACTCAGTTTAGCCATGAAATATTCCAAGTCTTCTCCAGAAATCTCCAGCCTTTCTCATGTTACTTAGAGTGCGGCTTGTTGAACACATACTTATGAGTTGTAGGACATCATTCCTCTCTGACTCAGGGCAGTCCTTGCTTTTCAACACCTGCTCTGCTGGGTAACCCATGGAAGGAAGGGCTCATCAGTTCGCACCTGACATCTTCTGTTGCTTCTGTTCTTAGGAATCTGGAATTGGAATCTACGTGATTGATTTCTACCTTAAAATATCTCACCGTTGTGAATTCTAAAGATTTTCTGAGCTTCAGGTTATCAAACTCTCTTCTGTTCTTCTACGGTTAATGGGCAGAGCAATTCTCATGAATCCTCACTGAGCCCAAACTGCCTAGTTCTGGGAAGAGAAGAAATACTTAAAGTGATTGGATCATACTGGTTCAGTAACACTCGAGCACACAGGCATGGGTCTCAACCAAACAATGATTCAAACGTTGCCTAACTTTCTGAAATAGTGTTTCAAATTTGAAAAAGGAATCGCGTTTGGATTATTCCAATGACTTCTATGATTCAATACCATGGAATCCTTGACTTGTTAAACTCTGTATTTTAGGATACACGAGGTTTGTTCTTTTTAATATTTTGTTCACTTTAAACTTTAAGTGAAGAATATCTGAAAGCAAATTCTTCTTTATTTTTCTGGGAAAAGGTGGTATATGTTGATATTTTAAACTAAGAGTCTGTTGTTCTGCCATGAATGGAGGCCCCTAACTCTTCTTATCAAGTTGTAATCTCAATTATAAGTGGAACTTAAAAACATTGAACTTACAAAAACAGACAGTAGAATGGTGACCCCCACAGCTTGAGGTGTTGGAGAAATGGGGAGATATGGGTCAAAGGGCACAAACTTTCAGATATAAGATGAAAATATCAGCTAACAATAGTGTTCTGTCTACCAATACGATACCAATAGTGCTTGACAGACTGTTGCTATGAGAGTAGAGCTTTAATGTTCTCACTGTAACATAACGGAAACAAGAAGAAAATGGTAATTACGTGAACTAACCTTGTTAACTAACTTTATTGTTGTAAGCATTTGGCAATATATACATGTATCAAATCATCACTTTGTATAACTTGCTGCTGCTGCTGCTGCTGCTAAGTCACTTCAGTCGTGTCCGACTCTGTGCGACCCCATAGACAGCAGCCCACTAGGCTCCTCTGTCTCTGGGATTTTACAGGCAAGAATTCTGGAGTGGGTTGCCATTTCCTTCTCCAATGCATGAAAGTTGAAAGCGAAAGTGAAGTCACTCAGTTGTGCCCGACTCTTAGCGACCACATGGACTGCAGCCTACCAGGCTCCTCCATCCATGGGATTTTCCAGGCAAGAGTACTGGAGTGGGGTGCCATTGCCTTCTCCGTTGTATAAATGCACACAATGTCATTATGTCAAATATGTCTTAATAAAGCTAGAAAAAAGAATTAAGGAAACTTCAGGAAGATGTAAACACAATAATTAATTTGGTCATTATTAAGGGACACTGCATGACAAATGCTTATAACTTAATTAAAGACAGTGTGATCTCCAAGTTCTGAGTATTATTTCTTCAATTAAAAAAAAAATCATTCAGTTCAGTCCCTGAACTCAACCCACTACCAAGAAAATAGAATTCACTCTGGGTAGAGTAGGAAAAATCCCCTAGAGAAGAGAATGGCAACCCACTCCAGTATTCTTGCCTGGGGAATTCCATGGACAGAGGAGCCTGGTGGGTTACAGTCCATGGGGTCACAAAGAGTCAGACACGACTGAGCAATTAACACTTTGGACTTCCCAGGAGGTGCTGGTGGTGAAGAACCCGCCTGCCAGTGCAGGAGACATAAGAGATGCAGGTTCGAACCCTGGGCTAGGAAGACCCCCTGGAGGAGCGCATGGCAGCCCACTCCAGTATTCTTGCCTGGAGAATCCCATGGACAGAGGAGCCTGTGGGCTACAGTCCAGGGGATCGCAAAGGGTCAGACCTGACTGAAGCGACTTAGCACACATGTACAGGAGCTGCCCATGCTCTGCAGAACAGAAAATCTGTATACACTGGATGTGTCGGTCCTGCCTGCTCGGTTACTCTACAAATCTGATCAAAACCCAAATGAATGCTGAGTCTGGACAAAAGGCATGCCCCAGCTAAAAGCTTCCACACACCACAGCAAAGATGAAATATCCTGCAACTAAGACCTGGTGCAGCCAAATACATTTTTTTTTAATTTTATTTTAAATGCCGGGTGACAGGAAACCTCAGAACTGGCTTCTAGTTTGGCATGTGTTCTGGACTATGATTTCTTCTGGATTGGGCAATATTCTGAATAAACCCCAAATCCCATTTTATGCAAGACTCTAAGCTCCTATCTTGGTCTTCCAGGTCCTTTGTTTCACAGCCGAGTCAGAAGACCAATGTGGAGGATTAAATCCATTCAAAGCTTGTGCAGAGACTATTTTCATTTTCCCCTGCTGCATTTTTCAAAAGAGGATAAGACCTATTAAGAGAGATTTAAATTATGTCAAGCTTTATTTGAGAGAATGATATTCAACATTCCAACCCATTTTTGGTAACATATCTGAAGAGAAAGAATTTTTCCCTTTTAACATAGTGAACTTGTTTCTTTGGTTTAAAATCTTATGATGAGGTCACAGATATCTGATGGAATCTTAGACCAAATTAAACATAGGAAAGAACCATTTATTAAACAGGATTATCTATAGTGTTGTGATTGAATATATATTATTTTACTGTTTCAAAATTTACTTCATGCATCTTCTGTAGCACATAAATTTTCTTCCCACACATGCAGTCTTGAATTACGACGTGGAACACAGAAAACATCTCTTGGAATCCAGGAGGCTGAAGTTACATCCATAGATTGTTGCTCTTGTTATTTAGTCTCTAAGCTGTGTCCGACTCTTTTGTGACCCCAGGGACTGTAGCCCACTCGAGTCCTCTGTCCATGGGATTTTCCAGGCAAGAATACTAGAGCAGGTTGCATCTCCTTCTCCAGGGGATCTTCCTGACCCAGGGATCAACCTGCGTCTCCTGCACTGGCAGGAAGCTTCTTTACCATTGCGCCACCAGGGAAGCACCTCAGCTAAAGATATTTCTCCTACTTATGAAAGCATCCTCTTCCCATCTTCAGCCCCTGACCTTTCATGTGCCTAGAGAATCTAGCAGAGCTTCCAAGGGAAAAATATGACCACGGTCCATGCTTTTCTTCAAGTCAGAAGGACAACCAGGGAACTGTTGGCAACCAGGGAACTCCTGCCTCCTCCCCCTGGGGAAGCAGCTTTGTCCAGGCAGAAGTCTCTGGACGGTGACAAAGTGCTAACAGCCCTATCTCTTTTCTCCAAGACATTTTATTCACCAGCAAGTGCTTTCGGATGAAGAGATTCCTTTCTTGGTTTCTCTTGTTAAATTTAACATCTCTCATAAGAATTAATTACCGTGACTCAGTACTAGCAAGTGACTAATGAATTACTTTGGCCACGTGACACAAAGAACTGACTCACTGGAAAAGACCCTGACGCTGGGAAAGATTGAAGGCAGGAGGCGAAGGGGACGACAGAGGATGAGATGGTTGGAATCTCATGGTGGCTTGAATTGAAAAGCCATGAACAGTGATGAGAGGAACATCACATTTCAGAAAATCATGGTAAGAGATGAAAACACGGGGACTGGCCACTCAGGTGGACGACAGGGTGTGTGCCAGTGATATGATGATACCGGGGGAGCTGCCCCTCCTGCATCTCTGCTCTTCTCGAGTACTGGGCTGGCTGCGGCGTTGCCTCACTTTTTTTTTTTAAATTATTTTTTATTGGAGCATAGTTGCTTAACAGGGTTCTGTTAGTTTCCACTGTTCAGCAACGTGAATCAGCTACACATAAACATATATTCCCCCTCCCCTTGGGATTTCCTTCCCATTCAGGTCACAGCAGTGCATAAAGTAGAGTTCCCTGGGCTATAAAGTGTGCTCTCATCAGCTATCTACTTTATACATAGTATCAATACTGTATATGGGTCAATCCCAATCTCTCAATTCATCACACCTGCTTTTCCCCCCTGGTGTCCATGCACAAGTCTCCTGTGTCTGTGTCTCTATTTCTTCTTTGCGCACACAATCGTCTAGACCATTTTTCTAGATTCCATATACAAGGTTAATATGCGATATTTGTTTTTCTCTTTCTGACTGACTTCTCTCTGTATGACACTCACTTCATTTTGTGCCTGCTGTGTCCCTGACCTGGACAGTAGCATGGTTTTCTGTAGTTAGAAGGTGTAGGTCCCTTCAAGCCTTGACTATGATGGATTCCTCACGTGTAACCTTAAGGGAATATCTTTATCTCTTTGAGAGATGATACCACATGACTACCACTCATTGTTGGAGACATTAGGATCCTATCACCTGAATAGCATTTTCTCATTGACAAAGTCTTTTCAAAGGTTATTTCTTCCCTTTCTGCCTTTGTTCCCCCAAATTGAGGTATAATGAAATGTTCTCTGAATTTATCTTTCACAAAAGCTCTGTTACATTAAAATCTATGAGTCAGGTAAATGCAAGCAATGGAACTAAAATGGTATAGTTTACTCCACTGGTGCTTTATATTTTTTTCTGTGATTGATGGATTGATTGATGCACTTTTGCTTTCAAATAAACAAAACTTTTCCTATTGCAGACCCCTGGCTTTATTGAGCTTTGCCCCGAAGATTTAATAAAATCGTGCCTTTCAGCATTTGTTTTAGAGCTTCCATCCTGATATTGCACTGGGGTGGGTGATGCAAAGAAAGCAAAGCAAAACCTATTACCCTTCTTCAAAATTGTTACAATATAAGTTTCTTTTTCGAATAGATATGCTGCTCTGGTTTATCAGTTGTCCAAGAAAACTTTCCAGCCACTGCCCTAGAGCTCTCAGCAGTGAGAAGTTCGGAGATTTGGGCTCAGGGAATGAGACCATATTGACATCAACCACAGTATCCTGAAGCTAATGAGAATTTGTCTCTTAAATATTCAGAGCAATGGGCTGGATGTAAAGGGAAAACAACAACAACAACAACAACACAGATATTTTCTCAGGGAACGGGACAAATTACCCCTTGGATCTAAAATAACACCCATTCATATGAACCAGAATGATAAAGCAGAACTTCCCAACCAGCCCTAGGGAGATGGTGAGCGAAACTGTCAGTGTTGATAATTTCCAATAAGTCTCAGCATGCACGTATCTTATAATTCTTGAAGCACACTTATTGCATTTGACTTTGCATTTTCCTCCTAAGAAAATAATCACTATTTACCAGTATGTATGGCATTATAAAATAAGAATTAGGTCAGCCTCCTTCACGCTTTGGGATCTAACATGGTAGTAATGCTTGTTAGACTTTGCTAATTCCGTTCCCCCCAATATCTGGTCTTCTCCTCTTTAAATGGGGACCTCTGACTTTTAGTTGAGCACATTGCAGCCCAGAATAAAAGACCCTCTTCCCAACCTTCTTTACCAGCTAGCCATGCATGGCAAAGGGATGAATCTTTACCCGGAAGATGGATGTGGAAACGTGTAGAATTGTGGAAAGGCTGCTTGAAAAGAGCTGTCTCAGCCGAGAGAGGACCCCTCTATGCTCTTCTGTCATTTCTCCTCCTCACTTGACACAGTCATGCTCATCACAAGGTGACCCTGGCGGGGGGCGCAGGGGAATACAGACTGAAGATGGTGAGACAAAAACTCAGGAGCCCCACGTCCTGCCCATGTATGGAGCTCTTCCCCAGCCCTAAGCAGCTGACTCAGGACCTTCTCTACTCGAGTCAGACATTTCTCTCTTATGGGAGCCACTGGTTGTTTTGTCTGCTCTCTGAAGGTAAATCTTAAATTTTAAATATAAAGTATATCAATAACAATGCTGCGGAGGGTCATATTGGAGCCTGAAATAAGAGGAAATTCAGTAAAACTGATCCTGTCTTTAATTTAAAAGTTCTGACCTTTTGTTTACATGGATTTCTTGGCATATTCTTTGATTTGCTTAAATACTGCATTGGGATTGCTGCTTCTTGGAAGATAAATTAGACAATTTCCCCTATTCCTCGTAAGTACAACTAAAACTTTTGCATTATATATATGTAAACCACGGACTTTGGATTATACTGCTGTGTTAATGCAAGTTCATCAACTGTAAAAAATGTACCACTCTGGTGGGGGATATGGATGAGGAGGGAAGCCATACATGTGTCAGGACAAGGAACATATGGGAAATCTCTGTACTTTCTATTTAATTTTGCTGTGAAATGAAAACTGCCCTAAAAGAAATAGTCAATTTTAAAAGAATTTAATAGAACTGAAAGGAGAAATAGGCAAAAGACCAAATTGTATGTGGAAGAATCAAGACCCTTGTCTTAATAATAAAATGATTGGACAGAAAATTAGCATGAATACAGAAAAACTCAATATGATCAATGATCAGGATATAATCCATTTTCATAGAAAAGAAACCACACGGGGGCCATACATCCAACCTCAATAAATTTAAAGAAAATTTAATTCAGACTGAGTGTGTTGACTGACTACAAATGAATTATATATTACCCCTTAGTAATATTTATTAAAATCAATATATTTAGTTCTCCTCACTCTCCAAATTCTTCCCAAAGATACAAAAATTCAAGGACATGTCTTTTGGGACCAATGCAAAAATTAATCAATTAGCAAATATTACTTAAGAAAAATGTTGCATTAATTGTATTAAGTGTGCATGACATGCTAGGCAATGTATACATGTTAAACATTAAACATTTTTTAAACAAATCATCACAGAGGAAAATTTCTACTTAAGGTAGTATGTTCCTAGTTAGCACAGTCACTACTGTGTGTCACAATAACTGACTCTAAACAGCTGACACAGATAGAATATGTGAACTTTGAGTAATCTCAGTATCCTAGACCCTTACTTGACCTTACTGGGCTTCCCTGGTGGCTCAGATGGCAAAGAATCTGTGTGCAACGCAGGGGACCTGAGTTTGATCTCGGGGTTGGAAAGATCCCCTGGAGAAGGGAATGTCTACCCATTCCAGTATTCTTGCCTGGAGAATTCCATAGACAGAGGAGCCTGGCAGGCTACAGTCTATGGGGTCACAAAGAGTTGGACACGGCTGAGCAACTAACATTACTGGACCTAACTGAAGACATTGTCCAAAAAAGTTAACAATGAGGCTTATTTCAACTGGATCCCTGGACTCATTCTATTCTATCTATAAAACTAGTCTTCAGTTAACAATTAACTAGCAGAACCATTAACTCTGACTTTCCAACACTTAAAATCCCTTGATTTCTTTTTCTAACCAATGAATAAATGAATTTCTTCATTGCTGTATCTTCCCTTGTTGGTAAGTTAATAGACTTTGATTTGCAACTTAGAAAAAAGATAAATGTATTTTTCTTCCCTTCTTTGGTAACTGGATAAACCAAGGTCTGCAGATTCTGAGCCCAGAGCTCTTGTATTCATCCTGGACTGCCTGAGTGCCCACCACTTCCACGGACTATGCATAATGTACACGTTTAAGAAATCCAGCCCTGATCCCTCAAGAGGCCGTTGATCTATTGAAGTAAATAGAGATGAAAATAATAACATGAAAAATATTTCAAGAAAGCAAAAAAGTGCAATTGCTGAAGAGTGGAAGATACCAAAAGCACTGGGGACTTGAAGGGAGAAGAAGCAGAATGAAGAAAGATTCTAGGCAAGAAGGTAGAAAATACGCAAGCAACACCGAGATTGCTAATGCTCCTGTATCAGAAGCTGATCAAGCTGAACAGGGAGTTGTAGGGTCAGGTGTGGCTGAAGTTATCACTAGGAATTTGTATTTCATTCTCCAATCTGATCCACCAGGGGAATGTGCCCTATTCATCTCAGTAATAGAAGATGACACAACAGTGGTCCTTCAAAAAGGGATGAAATGGGAAGAAGGTGAAGTCGCTCAGCTGTATTCAACTCTTTGCGATCCCATGGACTGTAGCCCACCAGGCTCCCCCATCCATGGGATTCTCCAGGCAAGAGTACTGGGGTGGGTCGCCATTTCCTTCTCCAGGGGATCTTCCCAACCCAGGGATCAAACACGGGTCTCCCGCATTGTAGGCAGAGGCTTTACCATCTGATCCACCACGGAAGTCCTATGAAAGGAAGTCCTATGAAATGGGAGAGGTTAAAAATTGACCACAGACTCACTGCTATAAGCCATGGGGATCTGCTGGATACCTTTGAACCAGGAATGACGTATAAAGACAGTGGTATTTTATGAGATTACTAAGAAAAGGAGTAGAGGGCAAAAGGAAGAGGGATGAAAAAACTGATTGCATATTTTAATCAAATCCAAAATTTGTTCTGAGTCACTTATATCTGTCAAAGAATTAGAAGATGGAATTAGAACTGCTAAAGTGAACTGAAAGAAGTCCTCTGATGGAATGTAAGCTCTGTGATACAGACCTGGGTGAGTTATTCACAGCTCTGGTCTGCAGAGCCTGGGTCAGTGCCTGGCACACCATAAATATGCAATAAATAGTTTTAAAATAATTGAAAGTTAAATGATTGAATTAAAACAACACTGGAGAACTTCTGAGTTGGGCTTGTAATACGAGAATTTGGCAAATCAAGAAAGTTTACATTATCTAGTACTGGGTTTTCTTTGATACTTGTGTCCGCAGTATTCGAGTGGGGACCTAAATTTGAGAAAATAGAGTCTTTTAACTTTTAAGTTGAGTTTCTTACCCTGATTCTGAATTTTTTTTTTTACTTTATTTTACTTTACAATACTGTATTGGTTTTACCATTCATTATAGAGAGTTCAGAAGTGTTTCAGCAACTAATACTTGCAGCAAAAGCTAGGTTTTTGAGTCATCAGATAAAGTCATTGCTTTTAAACTAAGAGAACTTGCTCAGAAATAAAAATCTTAATAGTTAGGATCTGACCCTGGATCAGACTAGCAAGATCCAGATAACTACTGACCTTAAACATTTTCCTTTCATAGAAGGCTCACCTAAGTTCACTGTATTCAACCTTGCATGCAGAATCATCTGGGAAGTCTTCAAATACCTATGTCTGCGGCTGCCCTCGGATATCCAGGTATCATGTGGTCCAGAAGCCAGGGCTTGGACATCAGTAATTTTTGAAAGTTATCGGGTGATTCTGATATGGAGACATTACAGAGGACCACTCCCCTGGTAACTTTATCTCTCCCACTGTCTGCACCCCAAGCTTTATTTCCCTCTAAAGTCACCAAGCCCTTTCACGTTTCTGTGCCGTTACTCACACTGCCCCTTGTCATTCTTACTTCATCCGAGGAACACCTGTTCATTCTCTTTGTAACTCAGATTAGATCCACTGGCCCCGTGACATCTATCTGCTCTCAGGGCCAGCTCTGGCATCATCCACTCCTCTCTGTCTGATGTTGCCACAGCTCTCAGCTGACTTATATACAGCTGTCCATTTAATATCCCCCCCGGGTTAGGAACTCACTGAGGGCAAGAAACATAGTTCTGGTAGTATCCTGATCACTTGTCACTTGGTAAATAATTAATAAATATGTATTGATGGAACCAAAATAATTTAAGAATATAATAGACAGTAATGCCCAGATTATGTTAAAGTCCCATCCAAAGTTTCTTTCTTTCTTTCTTTCTTTTTTTTTTTAAACCATGCTTTGTGTGTATTTTGTGTATCAGGACACAGAACTGAAAACTGAGGGTCCAATTTTCTGGTCTGGACAGTCCTTAGGTTTCCCTGAATTTTAGTTTCCTCACCTTTGAAGTGAGAGAATGGTTTCAAATAAATTCTATAATCTCATTAATTTTTAAATCAATTCATAGCTCATAGAATGTAAAATTATAAAATAGCCTAATGGGGTGGTAAGAAAACACGCAACTTTCTGCTTGTAAGCTATTTATACGCTAAATGCACCTTCACCTCCTGAAATCATATCTTCATGGGCTGGAACACTCTTTGGAGCACAGAAAATCAAGAAATGTGCTGCTCTGTCAGCCTTTAATAACCATCACTTAATGGATGCTTACCAAACAGCAGGAAATTCACAGCTGGGATGCTACTATAGGTGTCTGCTTTATTTATTGATCATTTGTCTTCAAGCTACAATAGTATTAACATTCTGTATTCATGCTAATAGTATTTGTTGGGCAAGCAACATGGATTTATCCTTCATTACCCTAAAAAGATGAATGTTAAGTGAAGCTACTTTCAGAGGATCACACTATTTATTCTAAGAGAACACACGAGTCCTTACTCAAGAACAGAGAATTCCCAGTGGAGAATAATATCATGTAGCATTTACTGAGCACCGTCTATGTACCTTATGTTGTACTTTACTTATTCTCTCATATGTATAATTTTATATCATTAACATGGCAAGGTAGATTTCTTTTAATTTTATAAATTTTATTGTGTTTTAAATTCATTACAAAATTTATAATGAAAAAAATTTAAACATGTAAAATAACAGTTTAGTGTAGTGAACATCCATGTATCTATCACCTAGATTTAATACTTTGTCAATGTTTTTCCTTTATCTGTTTTGTTCCAGGTTTTTAAAACTAGAGATATTCTGACAGTTTACCCTAAATTCTTTAGTATCCTCTCAAAAAAATAAGCATCGTTGCTGAAACAATCATTCACAATACCACTACAACACCAAAATATTGAAACATCTCCTTCATATCATCTAACATTAAGTTCACATTGTATTCATGTCCCCAGTAGTTCTCAGAATGTGTGGTATTAAGGAAATACATATTGTCCAAAGTAGTTCTGGGCTGGGCAGGAGAGGAGGAGGGAAAGGTGAGCCAGGGGCCAAGTGCACCCACACGCTTCTGCCCCACTTTGAGGGGAGGCTCATCTGAGACAGGACGTCCCCTTTGAGTCACCGGCCTGCAGGATTACTCCCACACCCGTGTGCAACCTGGCACAGGGGAGACACACAGCACACACACCAGGCCAAGCCAGTCCCTGACAGGGGATATTCCGATGGGATGCTTCTGAAAGCTTGGAGAAAGCTAAGGCCACACTAAGTGAAGATGAAATGCCAGAACTTCCACAGCACACAGTGGAGGGCATGATCAAAACGCCCAGGGAGATGAGCAAGCTAGAGAAAGCCCAGTTGCATTCTAGAGGGCCTGAAGGACACTACAGTTGCCAATGAGATGAGGAATCCACTGGAGAACTGAGCAAACGTATCATGGGAACGCTGAGTGGTACCTGCCTTCTGAAGGCCAGGGAAGAAGAGCAGGCGAAGTTACACAATTGGGCCCCTTGATATCAGTGGGTTAAGATCTGATCTTATATATAAGATCTGATATATAAGGTGGCTGCACTTAACAGAGTAAAGTCAAGTGGGCACAGTTATTGTAACGAGTGTCAAGATACAAGCAGTAGCTAAGAGTCCTGGTCTGCAGGGAGCTATGAAACGGTTACCAGGATACAGAATTCTTGGGGGCAAGAGAGACAGGCAGCCACCAAGAACAAGACTTACTTCATACATCAATAAGTAAAGAATAAATGACCCGGAGGCTGAGGAAATCTACCCCATATGATAGCAAATGTTCAGCATTCTTGCTTAGTTTCCAGACATGAGCCAGTTCTCAGGCCCAGAATCTATTTAACAAAGAAGAGGTGAGTCAAAACGAAGAATGATTCTGCAACTCTCTGGCAAGAACACACGTAGGAATTTCCCAACCCTCCCGAGAAGGACCTACCATCATTTTCCCGGGTAAATGTATGCTAAGGAAAGACAGATAGTACATAGGCCTTTCAAGAACTGTTAAATATCAGGTTCATGCTGACAGTGATATTCTGAGATACAAAGTTATCCTGTCCCCCATTAAAGTGGGATATATGGGGTTCTCATAATACAGGGAATCTTGATCCAGGCCTGGCTCATAGTGGATCCACAAGGTTCTCATTGTGGGTAAGAGCAGTATTCCCAAGCAGGGATATGCTGCCTTCAGATCCTGAAGAGCTCGAATAGGCTCCGAGCTTCCCCTTTAGTGACAGAGGCCTAGAGGCAAACTCTGCTCTACTTTGGAGAGAATTTCCTACCATAACCCAGCCGCTAGATCCCTAATAACATGACTAATAGAGGAGGCCTTAGTGTTCATAGGGTTTATCTTCCATCTTCTGAAGCACGTTCTCACCAAGACTTCCAATGTCATTGCCATGTTTTGGCTCACTTTGATGAATTAACATTATGCCAATAAGATGGACCAATGTAATCTTCTGTGAAAAGGCCGGATAGTCCAGGGCCTTTTGGAATGAGGGTGGAAGGGATGACATGTGACAATGTAAATGCATTTTGTGGCCAGTCAGCACCAGTTGAGCCAGACCTGCTTCTGAACCTCCTTTCTAATAGGAAAAATAATGCATTTGCCAGATCAGTAGCATGGACGCTCTCTGGAGGTGACCACTGGCCATATCTGGGAAGGAAGCAAATTCTTAGGAGTGGAAGTTTCCTGAGGTCAAGGGCAATGCCTCAAGAGGTGGGCATCTGTGAGCAACCAGGGCTAGTGCTCTCCTGCAGCTGCTGGTTGGGTGATGGTCCTGACGAGGAGATCCGAGTGGGGCCACTGTAGCTAAGCTGCCTGTGCTTAGTCACTCAGTTGTGTCTGACTCTTTGCGACTCCTTGGACTGTAGCCCACCAGGCTCCTCTGTCCATGGGGATTCTCCAAGGCAAGAATACTGGGGTGGGTTGCCATGCCCTCCTCCAGGGGATCTTCCCAACCCAGGGATCGAATCTAGGTCACTTGCATTGCAGGTGGATTCTTTACCATCTGAGCCACCAGGGAAGCCCAAGAATACTAGAGTGGGTAGCCTATCCCTTCTCCAGGGGACCTTCCTGACCCAGGAATCAAACCAGGGTCTCTTGCATTGCAGGTGATTCTTTACCTGCTGAGCTACCAGGGAAGCCCACTGTAGCTATAACAGTAACTAATCCCCACAGTCTAAGGGAGAATGACTTATGTAAGTTATGCAAAACCCAGAAAGCACCATTAAGATTTTAATATTACATTTAGTTGCTGGATTGGAGAAGAAATCTAAATTTATGAAGTAAAACTGATTTTTTGGAAAGTTCTGTTGTTTCTATCAGTAACTTTTCCTTAGTGAAATGGATCAGAAATGCAGAGTGTTTAGCAAGACCTTCTTCATATTTTTTCCAGTTGCTTTACACTCTCGGTGTGTGTATTTTAAGTTAATTTGACCCTGTCACTTGAAGAGTGTTCTCACTTGGATCGGAATCAATATATAGATGTGAGTAGCCTTGTCCATACACGGACTGCTGACACTTTCCAGCAGGGGAGAAGACTATTACCAACGAGAATTCCACACAGAGGACCTGGCCGACTTTTGTAGGTAGAAGAAGCAGAAACCTAAGTTAAGGCTTGTCTGTGATAGTGCTCCAGCCAGGACTAAATGCAATAATACACATATTGATTGACCTCGCTCCTCTAGCTTTGCGGTTTGTAGATGAGAACAATTTGATTTCTTTGTTTCTGCCTTCTATAGTGCAGACAATTTCCTTTGGCCCTTGGGGGACATTTCTAAGAGGGAGAACAGCTCATCTTAAATCTTATGATAGACTTTGCCTCGGTGAATAAAGAATAAAATTTTACTTTGCCCATTTTCCCCACATGCTTGGGATTTAAATGTTGGAGAAGCAACTCATTTTCCCTAGGTCTCAGTTTCATTGTTTTTAAATGAGGAAGTTGAACCTATGATAATTGTGTACACTTCCATCTCTGAAATTGTTTCTGAGGTCCTGAGATCATCCTTCTGTACTAAGACTACCTGAAAATCAATTTTCACTCCTGTTGGCCAATGCATACCATATTCAATGGTGTTCGAAACAAAATCATATTATTATTATTATTTTTTTATAAAAGTAATACATGATTTTCAGGAGTAAAACTCTCTCTGAAGCCAAACACTTAAAAGTAACACTTAAAACACAAAATTACCAATTGAAACTAGCAACAAGGGAAGTGAAGTTCCTTTCCCCAAACTCATTTGCAAAAGGAAACTGGAAAATGCTGCTGCTGACAGTTCCATGAGGCAACATCTCTAGAGAGAGGATGGAAGGACATGGGTATAGCTTTAAGCCCAAATCTGAAAACAGTCACCTATGGGTTCAGTACAAGACCTATGATGTCTTGAGATCGCCAATGAAAGACTAAGTTCTGAGCTGGAAGCTTGGAAGAAACAACAAAGATAGATACTGTCAGCTAGGGAGTGAGCATAGGTGAAAAGTAAAAGGCAGAAAGCCACAAACCACAATTCCAAACACAAACACACAACTCACACTAAGAAAAAATGCAAAATCACAATAACCAGAACATAAATGTTCTTTAGATAATATTAAATAAATAAAACATTCTGAAAAACTGCTATAAAGTAATCATATAATCTAGGAGTTAAATGCATAGCAACTATTAATGGGAGGGGGAGAAAACAGGCATAAAACAAGAACAAGTAGAAAATGAGAAATGTAATTTCTGAAATAGATTTTTAAAAAATATTTAAACCCTAGACTGAACACAGGCATAAAGCTAGCTAACTGAGAGGTAGTACTAAGGAGATTATGTAGAATATGTAGAAAGACTTGATTAAAATGTAATTAGACTGCATGCAAGTTCTTCCTTTCAGAAGTTAGCTGCTGTTGTTAGTTACTCAGTCACGTCCAAGGCTTTGTTACCCCATGGACCATAGCCTGGCAGGTTCCTCTGTCCATGGGATTCTCCAGGCAAGAATACTGGAGTGGGTTTCCATTTCCTTCTCCATCAGAAATTAGATACAGGTACTCAATAATTCAAGACTTTGTTAAGAAATATATAGTTAATTGCTCAGTCATGTCTCTTTGTGACCTTATGGATTGTAGCCCACCAGGCTCCTCTTCCATGGGGATTCTCTGAACAGGAATACTGGAGTGGGTTGCCATGCCCTCCTCCAGGGGATCTTCCCAACGAAGGGATCAAACCCAGGTCTCCCGCATTGCAGGCGGATTCTTTACCAGCTGAGCCACCGCGGAAGCCCAAGAATACTGGAGTGGGTAACTTATCCCTTCTCCAGGGTATCTTCCTGACCCAGAAATTGAAGCGTGGTCTCCTGCATTGTAGGTGGATTCTTTACCAGCTGAGCTACCGGGGAAGCCCATATTTTATAAAAAATAAATATTTATTATAGAAAATTTGGAAAAGAAAGTACTGGATGAAGATAGAAATAAAACTCTCATATAACATTGTCACTCAGAGAGACAAAAAAATCAATATTTGATATAATTCCCTAATATATATGCAATTTCCTCATGTATTATTTAATCCTTTCATTTACATATATGGACATATATGAAGGAATTGGGGCTTTCCTGGTGACTCAGTAGTAGTGAATCCACCTGCAATGCAAGATCTGCAGGAGACTCAGGTTCGATCCCTGGGTTGGGAAGATCCTCTGGAGAAGGGAATGACAACCCAGTCCAGTATTCTTGCTTGGAGAATCCCATGGACAGAGGAGCCTGGTGGGCTACAGTCCATAGGGCTGTAAATGATACAAATGAGCAACTCTGTAAAAGTCAGGCCATACCCCTGAGGAAATCATGTATATAAAGTATTAAAAGATAATTAATAAAGTCTCCCGTGTCCACTTGAAATGCTAGAGTTCACCTCAAGGAGTTCTGTTATTATCCCATAAGTTTTGAAAGTTCCCAGTACATATATTATTGTCAATGCATACCTTCAAACTCACCTAAACTTATGTGCTATACTGGGTTTGTAAGAAATATGAGTCCTGTCTTTGAGCAGTTTAATATAAAGAATAAATCTGAAGTAGATTTATCCAGAACCTCACCACTAGTACACCTACACCTGGGTGGGTGGAGGTGGGGGGAACAGGCATAAGTTAGTTTTTATGAGCCTTGTGGCCAAAAATTCATTTTATGTTTCATCCAAAAGAGATGATAAACAATCTTGTCAACAAGTTAGAACTTGTTAGCACTTCAGGAACTTTACGTAAACTCTGACTATATAATGTTGGCAAAGCTTTAAAAAAAAGTATTCATTCCAAGAAGCATTTGGCTTGTTACTAATAAACAGATTGGCTTTCCAATATAGGGTACAAATACGAGAGTTGATTAACTGCTGCCTGCTTCTTTTCTCACCTAAACTTTTCCCCCATAGTCAGATTACTATGGAAGTTGTAATAAAATTTGTAGCTGGTGTTTCGTTCACATTTCAGTGTTATTTTGTTACTATTCAAGCCAGTGAATAGAAAACAAATTTACATCATGATAAGAGCTCAGGCAGATGCTATCCATAATGTTAACTACTTGTCATATGTGGAGATGTAGTTTTCTTTCCCATGGGAATAGGATTTCTCATTTCTCCTAACCATAGAGCAGTAACATTTATTGTCTCTCGGCAAAAACTACAAGGCAGTCATTGGAATGAAGTCTCTTCTCAGAATAGAGTTTTACAGCTTATAGCTCCTCTCACTGACTTCCTCTCTGCCTTTAGAATATTCCAGATTCTCTCTGGAAAGGAGTCTGGATAGTGAAGAGAGGTTAGATCATGCAGCCACAATCTCCTCTTTCCTGTCACAGACCACAGAGACCCCATATCAAAATGCTAGGTACCCTTAATAGAATTCCCTGGCGAGTTGTGGGGTAGGGGGTAAGCTGCTAATCCTGCCAGAGGCCAAGAGACACAACACACACACACACACACACACACACACACACACACAACACTGGCAGATGGAATTTTATCAGTCAACCCGAGTAGAATCCACATACTTGAATTCTGTTTCTCAAAGTCAAGTTTAAACCCAGATAACAGTTTTGAGCACATCCAGGAAGTATTCCTGCCGAAAACTGGGAGTTCTCATTCTATTCTCTCCATGTTAATTCCCCTCAGTGACTACCAGTGAGAGACAAGAAAGCTTTTGAAGAAGTTGCTAAAATACATTTTAAGCAGGTAATGGGGATGAGTATCACAGTTTGGCATTTTTTTGTAGCAATATTGACAAGTTCACCTCTCAGTCAGTCAGTTAAGTCACTCAGTTGTGTCCAAATCTTTGCCACCCCATGGACTGCAGCATGCCAAGCTTCCCTGTCCATCACCAACTCTCAGAGATTGCTCAAACTCATGTCTATACAGTCAGTGATACCATCCAACTATCTCATCCTCTGTCATCCCCTTCTTCTGATGCCATCCAACCATCTCATCCTCTATCATCCCCTTCTTCCGCCTTCAATCTTTCCCAGCATCAGAGGGTCTTTTCCAATGAGTCAGTTCTTTACATCAGGTGGCCAGACTGTTGGAGTTTAAGCTTCAGCATCAGTCATTCCAATGAACATTCAGGACTGATTTCCTGTAGGATGGACTGGTTGGATCTCCTGGCAGTCCAAGGGGACTTTCAAGAGTCTTCTCCAACACCACAGTTCAAAAGCATCAGTTCTTTGGTGCTCAGCTTTCTTTATAGTCCAACTCTCATATCCATACATGGCTACTGGAAAAACCATAGCTTTCACTTGATGGACCTTTGTGGACAAAGTAATGTCTCTGCTTTTTGATATGCTATCTAGGCTTGTCACAGCTTTTCTTCCAAGGAGCAAGTGTCTTTTAGTTTTATGGCTGCAGTCACCATCTGCATATCTAAGGTTATTGATATATCCCCCAACAATCTTGATTCCAGCTTGTGCTTCATCCAGCCTGGCATTTTGCATGATGTGTTCTGTGTATAAGTTAAATAAGCAGGGTAACAGTATACAGCCTTGACGTACCCATTTCCCTATATGGAACCAGTCTGTTGTTCCATGTCCAGTTCTAACTATTGCTTCTTGATCTGCAAACAGATTTCTCAGGAGGCAGGTAAGGTGGTCTGGTATTCTCATCTCTTTCAGAATTTTCCACAATTTGTTCTACACAGTCAAAGGCTTTGGCTTAGTCAATAAAGCAAAAGTAGATGTTTTTCTGTTACTCTCTTGCTTTTTCAATGATCCAGCAGATGTTGGCAATTTGATCTCTTGTTCCTCTGCCTTTTCTAAATCTAGCTTGAACACCTGGATGTTCATGGTTCATGTACTGGTGAAGCCTGGCTTGGAGAATTTGAGCATTAATTGGCTAGTGAGTGAGATGAGTGCAAATGTGTGGTCATTTGAACATTCTCTGTCATTGCCTTTCTTTGGAATTAGAATGAAAACTGACCTTTTCCAGTCCTGTGGCCACTGCCGAGTTCTGCATTTTTTTGTAGTAATGTTGACAAGTTCACCTCCCAAGTCTTGCAATCAAGTGAACTGTCTGGTTACATATGTATCGTTGATAATGCAGCACTGTTGCCTGTTCCTGAAATGTGAACTGCCAAGCACTTTGGAAGGACAGAAAGGTAACTGAGTCAGAAATCTGGAATCTTATATTTGGTTCTACCTCAAACATTCATGAGTTTCCCTAGTGGCTCAGATGGTAAAGAGTCTGCCTGCAATGCAGGAGACCAAGGTTTGATCCCTGGTTAGAAAGATTCCCCGGAAAAGGGAATGGTTACCCACTCCAGTATTCTTACCTGGAGAATTCCATGGATAGAGGAGCTTGGGCAAAATGGCCTTGGATAAGCCATACAGCTGTTTTCTTACCTGCAAAATATAAGGGTCTAGCATACTTTGCTCATTTCAGCTATAATTTGTAGATTCTGTGATGTAAATGCATGGTATATGTGTAGAAGTGAAACTGAACCTCAGACTGTGACTCCAAACCCACATGGCCAGGACTTGAGCCAAGCGAAACCTTCAGTCTTCCAACTAAGATCACACTTGGTCTCTGGACTTAATGAGGCTGAAGTTCTTGATGTCTCATCACATAAGAAATTCAGTGAGAGACAAACTGATAGGTCAGAAGTGGATTTGTTTAGAGGGAAACACACTCCACAGACAGTGGACTGACCAGCTTAGAAGGAGAGAGCAGGCTTGAAATATGGCATGGTTAGTATTTATGGGCTGGGTAAAATTTCATAGGCTAATGAGTGGGAAGATTATTCCAATCTTTTCAGGAAAGGGGTGGGGATTTCCAGGAATTGGGCCACCACCCACTTTTTGGCCTTTGATGGTTGGCCTGAAACTGTCATGGTGTTGGTGGGTGTGGCATTTATCTCTGCTGAGTTATGATGAGCTTATATTGAGGCTCAAGGTGTAGTAGAAGTCAACTTATCCACCATCTTGACCTGTTTGGTTCTAATTAGTTTAAGTCATGTCCTCAGGCTTTGTCATTCTTTCCAAGTTAGCGGCCTTCCCCCTTCCCTGCGCCTGCACTGCAGGAGACCTGGGTTTGATCCCCGGAGTTGGAAAGATCCCCTGGAGGAGGACAAGGCAACCCACTCCAGTATTCTTGCCTGGAGAATCCCCATGGACGGAGGTTCCTGGCCAGCTACAGTCCATGGGGTTGCAAAGAGTCAGACACGACTGAGGAACGAAACACAGCCCTTCCCTCCTGTTTCAGAAGTAGCATGGAATAGGAGAGCATGGAAGAAAAGGAACGTAGACCTAAGAGGCAGCAAAGCCTATCGCAGTTACTTTCAAATCCTGGTTGCACTACGTGTTAGTGAGATGGATGCAATGCCTTAACCTCCTTGAACACACTTTTTCATTTGTAGAGAGGAAATAACAATGCATACCCCAAGGTATTGTTAGTATTGAATATAAAACGTAAATAAGGAAAAGCCTTGACCATTTACTGGCACAGAATATGCAGCCGAAAAACGGCAATTTTCTCGCTTTTGGTATTCGTTTTTCACACACAAATTTGAGAACCATTCGTTTATGTTTGACAAAAGAATTCTGGGATTAAAATGATACATTTTGGGCTTAAATCCTGTTGTGTGGATGCCAATAAAAAATACAATATACCAAAACTTGTGGAAAGAAAAATGTTCTTTAGAATATAATTCATAGTATATATTATAATTATATTTTTAACAGGCTAAAATTAATTGCTTGAAACTTAAAATAAAAAATGTTAAGAAAAAGATAGTTTGATAAACCTAAAGAAAGTAGAAAAAATGAGACAGTCAATGTAAGAGTAGAAATTAATGAATTAGGAAACAAATATATAATAGAGAAGGCAAATTTTTCGTTCTTTTTTTTTTTTTAGTTTTTTATTTTTTAAATTTTAAAATCTTTAATTCTTACATGCGTTCCCAAACATGAACCCCCCTCCCACCTCCCTCCCCAAAACATCTCTCTGGGTCATCCCCATGCACCAGCCCCAAGCATGCTGTATCCTGCATCAGGCATAGACTGGCGATTCAATTCTTACATGATAGTATACATGTTAGAATGCCATTCTCCCAAATCATCCCACCCTCTCCCTCTCCCTCTGAGTCCAAAAGTCCGTTATACACAGCTGTGTCTTTTTTCCTGTCTTGCATACAGGGTCGTCATTGCCATCTTCCTAAATTCCATATATATGTGTTAGTATACTGTATTGGTGTTTTTCTTTCTGGCTTACTTCACTCTGTATAATCGGCTCCAGTTTCATCCATCTCATCAGAACTGATTCAAATGAATTCTTTTTAACGGCTGAGTAATACTCCATTGTGTATATGTACCACAGCTTTCTTATCCATTCATCTGCTGATGGACATCTAGGTTGTTTCCATGTCCTGGCTATTATAAACAGTGCTGCGATGAACATTGGGGTACATGTGTCTCTTTCAATTCTGGTTTCCTCGGTGTGTATGCCCAGAAGTGGGATTGCTGGGTCATAAGGGAGTTCTATTTGCAATTTTTTAAGGAATCTCCACACTGTTCTCCATAGTGGCTGTACTAGTTTGCATTCCCACCAACAGTGTAGGAGGGTTCCCTTTTCTCCACACCCTCTCCAGCATTTATTGCTTGCAGATTTTTGGATCGCAGCCATTCTGACTGGTGTGAAGTGGTACCTCATTGTGGTTTTGATTTGCATTTCTCTAATAATGAGTGATGTTGAGCATCTTTTCATGTGTTTGTTAGCCATCCGTATGTCTTCTTTGGAGAAATGTCTATTTAGTTCTTTGGCCCATTTTTTGATTGGGTCGTTTATTTTTCTGGAGTTGAGCTGCATAAGTTGCTTGTATATTTTTGAGATTAGTTGTTTGTAAATTTTTCTTAAATAGGACCAAAATTATTATTCATAAAATAATTGATTTATAAAATAAAATCTATTAAAATTAAGACTTTATTTGTCAAATATATATTTAAAAATAATAAGACATTTGAAATACATAACTTCATCAAAAGATAAACATCCGGGATATATAAAGATGCTAGACAAATACATAAGAAAGTTCAATAGAAGAAAACAGGCAATAGCCTTGAAGAGATGACTCACAAAAGAGTTTTCCATTTGGCCAACAAATATATCCAAAAACACTTGGACTGGTTCAAAATTGGGAAAGGAATGCATCAAGGTTGTATATTGTCACCCTGCTTATTTAACTTATACACAGAGTACATCATGTGAAATGCCAGGCTGGAAGAATCACAAGCTGGGATAAAGCTGGGGGAACCTCAGATATGTACCTCAGATATGTAGACGATACCACTCTAATGGCAAAAAGAGAAGAGGAAATAAAGAGCCCTTTGATGAGGGTAAAAGAGAAGAGTGATTAAGCTAGCTGAAAACTACAAAAAACCTCGAATAGCCAAAGCAATCTTGAGAAAGAAGAATGGAACTGGAGGAATCAACTTGCCTGACTTCAGGCTCTACTACAAAGCCACAGTCATCAAGACAGTATGGTACTGGCACAAAGACAGACATATAGATCAATGGAACAAAATAGAAAGCCCAGAGATAAATCCACACACATATGGACACCTTATCTTTGACAAAGGAGGCAAGAATATACAATGGAGTAAAGACAATCTCTTTAACAAGTGGTGCTGGGAAAACTGGTCAACCACTTGTAAAAGAATGAAACTAGATCACTTTCTAACACCGCACACAAAAATAAACTCAAAATGGATTAAAGATCTAAATGTAAGATCAGAAACTATAAAACTCCTAGAGGAGAACATAGGCAAAACACTCTCAGACATAAATCACAGCAGGATCCTCTATGATCCACCTCCCAGAATGCTGGAAATAAAAGCAAAAATAAACAAATGGGATCTAATTAAAATTAAAAGCTTCTGCACAACAAAGGAAAATATAAGCAAGGTGAAAAGACAGCCTTCTGAATGGGAGAAAATAATAGCAAATGAAGCAACTGACAAACAACTAATCTCAAAAATATACAAGCAACTTATGCAGCTCAACTCCAGAAAAATAAACGACCCAATCAAAAAATGGGCCAAAGAACTAAATAGACATTTCTCCAAAGAAGACATACGGATGGCTAACAAACACATGAAAAGATGCTCAACATCACTCATTATTAGAGAAATGCAAATCAAAACCACAATGAGGTACCACTTCACACCAGTCAGAATGGCTGCGATCCAAAAATCTGCAAGCAATAAATGCTGGAGAGGGTGTGGAGAAAAGGGAACCCTCCTACACTGTTGGTGGGAATGCAAACTAGTACAGCCACTATGGAGAACAGTGTGGAGATTCCTTAAAAAATTGCAAATAGAACTCCCTTATGACCCAGCAATCCCACTTCTGGGCATACACACCGAGGAAACCAGAATTGAAAGAGACACATGTACCCCAATGTTCATCGCAGCACTGTTTATAATAGCCAGGACATGGAAACAACCTAGATGTCCATCAGCAGATGAATGGATAAGAAAGCTGTGGTACATATACACAATGGAGTATTACTCAGCCGTTAAAAAGAATTCATTTGAATCAGTTCTGATGAGATGGATGAAACTGGAGCCGATTATACAGAGTGAAGTAAGCCAGAAAGAAAAACACCAATACAGTATACTAACACATATATATGGAATTTAGGAAGATGGCAATGACGACCCTGTATGCAAGACAGGGAAAGAGACACAGATGTGTATAACGGACTTTTGGACTCAGAGGGAGAGGGAGAGGGTGGGATGATTTGGGAGAATGACATTCTAACATGTATACTATCATGTGAATTGAATCGCCAGTCTATGTCTGACGCAGGATGCAGCATGCTTGGGGCTGGTGCATGGGGATGACCCAGAAAGATGTTCTGGGGAGGGAGGTGGGAGGGGGGTTCATGTTTGGGAATGCATGTAAGAATTAAATATTTTAAAATTTAAAAAATAAAAAACTAAAAATTAAAAAAAAAAAAAAAACGAAAATCACGGCATCCAGTCCCATCACTTCATGGCAAATAGATGGGGAAAAGGGGGAAATAGTGACAGACTGTATTTTCTTGGGTGTCAAAATCACTGCAGGCTGTGACTGCAGCCACAGAATTAAAAGACCTTTGCTCCTTGGAAGGAAAGCTGTGACAAACCTAGACAACATAATAGCATAATAAAAAGCAGAGACTTCATTTTGCTGACAAAGGGCCCATACAGTCAAAGCTATGGTTTTTCCAGTAGTCATTTAAAGGATGAGAGAGTTGGATCATAAAACAGGCTGAGCGCTGAAGAATTGATGCTTTCAAATTGTGGTGCTAGAGAAGACTCTTGAGAGTCCCTTGGACAGCAAAGAGATCAAACCAGTCAATCCTAAAGGAAATCAATCCTGAATATTCATCGGAAGGACTGATACTGAAGCTGAAGCTCCAATCCTTTGGCCACTTGATGCGAAGAGCCAACTCATTGGAAAAGACCCTGATGCTGGGAAAGATTGAGGGCAAGAGGAGAAGTGGGTGACAGAGGATGAGATGGTTGGATGGCATCGCCAACTCAATGGACATGAGTCTGAGCAAACTCTAGGAGATGGTGAAGGACAGGGAAGCCTGGCGTGCTGCAGTCCATGGGGTCACAAAGAGTCAGACACAACTTAGGAACTCAACAACAACAACAAAGACACTCAACTTCGTAAGTCATTATGTATATGCAAATTAAACTACAGAGAAGTACCGTAGCATACTTACCATAATTGCTAAAATTAACATTTTAAGTGTTGGCAAGAACGTGGAACAATTAACACTCTCACTTCTAGGGGAACTAAAAACTGGAACAATCGTTTTAGGAATCTGTTTAGCAATGCCTACTAAAGCTGAGTACATGTGTACCGTAGGACCCAACATCTCCACCTCTAGTTCCATACCCAGGAGATTCACACCACACATATCCATAGTAGCACTATTTGTAATAGCCTCAAACTGCAAAAAATCTAAATATCTATCAGCAGTAAGACAGATAAATAAATGGTGGTGTATTTTGACTGTGAGACAACAAGCAGAGTGAACAATTGTCACACATACAACATGTATGAATCTCACACATGTGATGTTGAGTGAAGGAAGCTAGTTACAACAACAAAAAAACCATACTATCTCATTCTGTGTATATGAAGTTCAAAAGGAAGTAAAAGTAATCTATGATACTAGTTGTCAGAATAATGGTTAATTGGTAGGAAAATATTTTCTGAGGAAGGTTCTTGGGTGAAGGTATTTTATTAATTTTTGGATCTGGATGACCGTCACATAAAATATTCAATTTGTGGAATTCACCCAGACAGATACTGATGATGGGTGGATGTTTTCATATGCTTATAATATTTTGATAAAAGGTTTACTTATAAAAATACTGGCTCTGTGACTTTCCAGCCTTTTGTTCTTTGGAAAATCAGTTATAGTCTATATCTTTTTTCTCCTATCTCTAAAACAGACATGAATGAATAACAATTCCACAGCATGTAAAATAGAATTCTGTCTCTTTTTCTCTTTAAAGCACACCATGGCCGATTAGTCAACGTGTTTTAGGTTCTGTGGATGCAATGATGAACCAGACAGTTCCCCCACCTGCAATAAACTTGCATTTTGCTTGATTATGTGTAGATATGAGGACAAGGATCACATTTGATCCAACCTGAACTCGACCTTCTCTTTTAACTTCCGCACAAAGAATTGCTAAGAAAGTGGCAAAAAGCAATATAACTCATATTTGCTAAAGAAAAAAATGATATAAATTTCACCTTTTCCCCTGCTTTGTCCCCTCACTGTGATTCAGAGAGTATGCATAAGGTAGCCGGGGAAAAGCTGAAGGCAAGAGATCTTGTTGTTAAATAGTGAAGATGAAAGTTATCAGGGTAGTGCATTTAAAAAGCTTGATGATGCTGATGGCACTGTTGTTCTTCAAGCAAAACCTGTGCAGAATTTTAGTTTCCTCTTTGTGTTTTAGTTCACTATTCAGCTTGAATCTAACTCTCAAATGCAGTCACTTGCACATACTCACTTAAATTTACAGCCACCTTGCTTGTGACTTTCCTGGCCAGTTCCCAGCACTTTCAACAAATGTCTTTACTTGCCCATGGCTTGAACCTAAAAACGCTTCAACCTTTAGCTTGAACCTGAAGACAAACTGGTAAATTATTAAATTTCCAAGGCCGCCTCTTACAGGGTTTGGAAGACCTCAACAAGAATCTCTATGCCATGATGTGAACTGCCCAGCAATGTTGTTAGAGCACCATGGTGCATGCATAAAGAAGTGAAGAGAAAATAATCGCTTCTTTAATACCTGGACAATTTACACCACTGACAAAGCACATGGATTCTCTTTATCCTGAGAGCTGGGCTAGCTTCTCTTCCAGTTCCCCAAGAAACAGTGAAATATTCAGAAACTTCTGAGTCCCAGTCAGCATTCAGGGTGGGTGAAAGGGAAGGGGCTGGGCAGAGATAAGTTATTGAGCTCAATCGTGCTAAATTATTGTGGCTCATTAGGAATGATCAAAAGCCTTTCTCAGCAGAAATAATTTAACTTTACATTGAAGAGACTGTGTTTTTCTAAAACAACTCTCACATTGGTTAAATGCACGCATGAGAAAGTGTCCTTTAGTCGGGGTTAGTGTTAAGGCTTTACCCTAGACTTTGTCAATGCTGCCGTGGTTGAGCAGTAACATAAAAAGGCAATTGCTACAGAAAGTAGAAAGTAGATCACTGCAGATTTTGCTTAAAGCCTGTGATGACTGTGCAACACCCTTCTTGAAACAATGCAAGTAATAGGAGTAAGATCTTAGCATGCATTGAATGCCTATGATGTGTCAGATGCTGTTCTAAGTTTTCAAGTCTGAAATCACTTATTCTTCACAATATGCCTATGTTACATACTTTTCAAAAAAGCTTGGAATTACCCTGGTAGTCCGGTAGTTAAGACTTTGCCTTCCAATGCAGGGGGTTTGGGTTCGATCCCTGGGTTAAGATCCTACATGCCTTGTGGCCAAAAGTCCAAAACGTAAACCAGAAGCAATGTGGTAACAAATTCAATAACAACTTTAAAAATGGCTCCCCCCAAAAAATCTTTTTTTTTTTTTTTTTAAAAAAAAGCTTTCTTATGGTATAATTGACCTACAATACACTACACATACTTCAAGGTACAAGTTAATAAGTTTTGACATATGTATACACCCCTGAGACCATCATCATGATCAAGATGAAAGAACATGGGTCACTCCAAAAGTTCTTTCATGCTCTTTGGCAATCCCTTCTTCCTATATTCCACATTCACATCTCTTCCAACCACTGATCTGTTTCTATCCCCACAGGTCAACTTGAAGTTTCCAGAATTTCACATACATTCAATCATATAGTTGTGTGGGGGAATCTGGCTTATTTCACTCAGCATAAATATTCTGGGATTCATCCATGTGGTTTGTGTGAAGCCCATTCATTTTTATCACTGAGTAGTACTTCGTTGTATGTATAAACAAATTTTATACATGCAACTGTTGATGGATATTTGAGCTGTACAATTATTGGTTGTTACAAATGCAGCTACTATAAACATCTGTACACAAATATTTTTGTACATTTATTTTTATTGTGTAATAGCTACTAGTCAAATATATGAGTCCTATGGTTTGCTTGTCATTTAAAAAACTGCTAAACCCTTTTACAGGGTAGTCATACAATTTCAACGATAGAATTTTGCCTTGAAACCGTGCATAGGAGTTCCAGTTACTCTACAAACCTGTCAATGCTGGTTATTTCTGTTCTTTTTTCATTTCAACCACTCTAATATGTGTGCTGTCGTGTGCCGTAGTAGCTCCTTGTTCATTTAATTTGCATTTCCCTCATGACTAGTAATGTCAGGTGTCTTTTTATGTGCTTATTTGCCATCTGTTTACCTTTGGTGAACTGTCTGCTCAGATCTTTGACCCATTTTTGGTGGTTACTTGTGTATTTGTAGAGTGCATAGTAACATACAAAGGAAGTTCTGGAAAAGAAGCAAACATACTTAGTTGTGGACAGTATCAGCGATATTGAGTGCCAGCTTCCTTTATTCGGTTAACATAGTGCTACTTTACCTCTTTCTTCTCCAGATGCATTTGATAGACTTCATGGTATATGTGACAGTATTACTTTGGTCTTTTCTTGAGATGAGTTTAAGTCTGGGACCGCAACTGTGAAAAAAGTTGAATAGAGAAAAAACCTTCTGTTGAACAGGACTGGCTTCCCTGATAGTCCAAGTGGTAAAGAATCCTCCTGCAATGCAGGAGACCCTGGGGTTGATTCCTGGGTTGGGAAGATCCTCTGGAGAAGGGGTAGGCTATGCACTTCAGTATTCTTGGACTCCCATGGTGGCTCAGCTGGTAAAGAATCCACCTGCAATGCTGGACACCTGGGTTTGATCCCTGGGTTGAGAAGATTCCCTGGAAAAGGGAAAGGCTACCCACTCCTTTATGCACGGTTTCAAGGCAAAATTCTCCAGTGTTCTGACCTGGAGAATTCCATAGACTGTATAGTCCATGGGGTCACAAAGAGTCAGACACGACTGAGTGACTGTCACTTTCACTTCTAAGTTTGAATGCTGGTTCTGTTCCAGGCTAGATGAGTCACTGTGGGTAAATCCCTTATGTTTGAGTCTTAGTTATTTCTATCTGGACAACTGCGGGGTCAGTGTGGGGTGATGGCTCTTCCTTTACAGAGCTGCCATGAGTATCACAAGGAGCTAAGGAAAAAGAAGCAGCCAGGACTGTATTAAACTTGTGTTGTTTTCAATTTCTTTGTCTTTTTTCTCCCCCCTCTGTAATTTCAGTGGGAGACAAGCAGAGATGTGTACAGCGCCTGAGAAAAGAAATACATGATATACTTCAGGGAATTCTTTTAAATACTTTTAAAGTAGATGCCTTTATAATTAGAAGAGTGAAAAAATTTCTGTCACCTAGAACTATAGATGTCAGTGAACAAATGTTACATTGCACTATGCACCAGCCTGTATAAATCAGCCCAGGGAATACATAAGATGAAGAATCTTATTTCAAGTACCTGAAGCCTCACTAGGGACACAGAATATATCCCCATAATTCTTCTCTTTTATTATTTCAACTTATATGAAATGTTTGCTTGGAAACAGAAGACCTCCTCTGGCTAATGCTGAGTGATGTTGACATTTTTATGAAAAAAAGAAATGATATTGCTTGCTACAGCTAGCTGGGCGGTGGAATGGGAAATTGGGATTTGAGGATCTTCGATAGTACTAAGTATTTTTAATACATTTAAACCTGATCCAAAGTCCCCGTGGTCAACTGTATTATTTGTTCATAAGTAATTATACGTTTCTTAAGCTTGGCTTCCCTTGATTAGAATACCCTTCTGTGTAGTAGTTTCTAATGGTAAATATGTCATTTTAAGTCTCCAATATGAGTGAACAACAATTTAGTTCAGTTCTGGCACTAATAACCCCATAGTTAGTGTAGGTCCCATGGGGTAAGGGCTCAGTCCCACAAAACTGCCCCCACTTCAATGTCAGCTGTAAATGGGGCCCCCAGGTGACTCACACTTCTGCCTGCTGACTACCAATTCAGGGGCTCCAACAATCCCCTTGATCAGGTTCAACAATTTGTTAGAATGATTCACAGAACTCAGAAAACCACTTCACGTATGTTACTGGCCTATTAGAAAGGATACACAGTGCAGAGTCCTAACCCCATCAAAAAAGATACTATATGACCCTGCAATCCCCCTCTTGGGCATATATTCAGAAAAAAAATATGGTTGGAGATGATAAATGCACCCCAATGCTCACTGCAGTACTGCTTACAATAACCAAGACATGGAAGCAACCTAAGTGTCCATCGATAGAGGAATGAATAAAGAAGATGTGGTTCTATATACAATGGAACATTACTCAACTATTAAAAGAATGAAATAATGCCATTTGCAGCAACATGGATGGACTCAGAGACTGTCATACTGAGTGCAGTAAGTTAGACAGAGAAAGATAAATATTGTATATCCTTGTATGTGGAATCTAAAAAAAAACATTATACAAATAAGCTTATTTACAAAACAGAAACAGACTCACAGCCTTAGAGAACAAACTTATGGTTGCTGGGTAGAAGGATAGGGGAAGGGATAGTTAGGGAGTTTGGGATAGACATGTATATGCTGCTATATTTAAAACAGATAACCAACAAGGACAGGGAACTCTGCTCAATGTTATGTGGATATCAATATATATTTCACCAAAGAAGACATACAGCTGGCCAAAAAGAATATGAAAAGATGCTCAACATCACTAATTATTAGAGAAATGTAAATCAAAACTGCATTCCAACCTCATACCAGTCAGAATAGCCATGATCAAAAAAACCCTATAAACAGTAAATGCTGGTAGGGGTGTGGAGAAAAGGGAACCCCTCTACACTGTTGGAAGGAATATAAATTGGCGCAGCCACTATGGAAAACAATACAGAAATTCCTTACAAAACTAAAGATAGAACTACCATGTTACTCAGCAATCTGGGCATATACCCAGAGAAAACCATAATTTGAAAAGACACATGCACCCCAATGTTCATTGCGAGACTATTTATAATAACCTAGAGATTGTCATACTGAGTGAAGTCAAGACACAGAAAGACACATATCACATTATATCCCTTATATGTAGAACCTAAGGGGAAAAAAGGGTACAGAAGAACTTATTTATAAAATAAAAAGTAGAGACAAAGATATAGAAAACAAACACGACTACCAGGGGATAAGACAGGGGAGGGATAAATTGCGAGACTGGGATTGACACAGACACACTACTATACGTGAAAGAGATAACTAGTAAGAACCTGCTGCATAGCACAGGGAACTCTACTCTTTACCCTGTAGCGACGTATCCGGGAAAAGAATCTTAAAAAAACAAGAGTGGATCCATGTATCTGTGCACCTCGATTCATTTTGCTGAACATCTGAAATGAACGCAACAGAGTAAATCAACTATCCTCCAATAAAATATTTTTTAAAAGATTGACCTAAGAAGTGAAAAATAAATAAATAAACGATGCAATTCAAGAGCAGCCAAACGGCAGAGATGGGTAGGGCAAGGGGGGAGAGTGAGTGCAGGGCTTCTGTGCCTTCGCCAGGCACACCACCCCAGCATATCAACATTGCATCAAACCTGAAACTCCTTGAATCTATCAGAGGGGTTTTTATAGAGGTTTTACAAGAGATTGAACTTTCTGACATCTTTGAATGAACTCAACTGTCCTCCCGTTCTTCTCCCTCCCTGGGGGCAGGGTGGGCTGAAAGTCCTTACGCTGCATTCACATGGCTGGTTTTTCTGGTGACCCATCCTCCTCCTAAAGCTACCTAGGACCTCCTTCCCTATGATTCACTTCATTAGCAAGCGAAAACTGAAAACCCCAATAAAATCCAAGAGCTTGAGGAGTTGTGTGCCTGGAACCAGGGACAAGGACCACATATACATACATGGGCATACTCTCCAGGCTCCATTACTTTGGGTTGGGTTATCTGACTTGCATGGAACAATGAAATGTGGGCAGCTGTGACAGTGTGCCGGTTCCAAGTGAAGGATTTAAGAGGAATTCCATGGTTTTGCTCATCCTCGTGAATTTCCTCCATCACAGAACAGCACACCCTAGACAGTGGCTGCCCCTTGAGCCTGGTTCCCAGAAAAAGGACCAGTAAGTAGAGTGGACCTGAACCCAAACTGTAACGTGGAGCCAAGTCACTCCACGTCCAGTTGGACCCAGCAGAGCAATACTCAATTCCCAGAGCCAGGAGTAAGAAAGACTTTTTGGGTTATAAACTGCTGAGACCTGGAGTTTGCTTGCTGCTACAGCAAAAGTTGACAAACGTATACATCAACATGCATTATTTCATGTTTATCCTTTGCTTACTGTTGGATTTTAAACACAGTTGTACATGTTTGAAATAAATCATGTTTCATTGAATTCAGAATTGCCATCCATTTATATTTTTCTTTGCATTTGGGGATTTAAGCTGAACTTTATAAGGTTTCATTGTCACTTGCTCCTATGGAGTCAGGCTTTCTTAAATCCACAAAGACCTGGAAATTAAAGGAATAAATAAGTAGGTTACCTGTGGGGCAAAATCCAACACAAGTGTTGAAAACTCCAGTTTCTGAAAAATACATTCCTTGAGCCTCTCAGTCCAAATGCCACTGGCTTCCTCTATCCCCAGTTGATAGTGCATTATGTTCAGGACTTATCAAAAATGCAGCCAGTCTGCAATTCAAACCTGCTCTCACAGAGGCAAGGTTCCCAGTGGGAGATGCCTTGCAGAACTGAGTTATCTCTTGACTAAGAAAGGCTAGTTAGGAATGACAGCTCTAAGAAGGAAAATGTGTTTGGGGGCGAAATGCATGCTGAACAAATACAGATGAGAAAGAGGCAAGAAGAAAAAGGGGAAAAAAAAGAAAAAAAAAAAACCCACTAAAATCTGCCCTGTAGAAATTCAACTTTGTGTGCCTGTGTGCTGTAAAACACTTCAAAGCCTAAAGAATCAAAGCAGAGAAGGTGTTAGCCTACAGTGAGAGATGAACACATAGCCCGCACTACCTTGGTGCTAGGCAGGCACTGGATTGGACTAAAGAAAGAGTGAGAATTAACTAGAGCTCCTTCCGAAAGCCTTCCTTGGTGTTGCCTGTTTGGGCTTTTGTGGGTTTGATTTCTCCGTGTTCTTGGTGTTTTTCCAGTTACCAGGCTGCTGCAAACTCAGGTCTTGAAAGCAAATCTGACTCTGTAAGTCTACAGGGAAACGATTGCAGCAATATTTACCCCTTTGATTCATACTCTGTTCACCACAGATCTGTTTTGTCCTACAAACCAAAGACTCATAACAGTTAATGGACAGCCCACAATATCAAGAACACATAATAAATTTCCCTTCTGAATTATTTTTTATTTTGGTTTCTGCAAACTCATTTGTGGATCGCTGGGTCCAGACCTTCCTGTTGTGGGAGGGGCTGTTTATTTTCAAAACTAAGTGAGAAGCTATGGATAAACTCAGAAGATGTTGGTTGACAAAACAGCCCAATATTGATATACTCAGCCTTAGAGCCTTCTCTTTGAAATTCATTATGTCCTTTAATCTAATGTAATATTTTAGCCTATTGTATACTTAGTTGTCTCTGTGGGCATATGGCAAATTTAAATTTTCAACCAGTTTTAACCTGAGCCATCAATACTATTTTTTTTCCACCAATTTTGGTTGGGTGACTGAAATAACTGCTGGAACTTAGCAGGTTACGATGGATTGACTTTCATGATCTCTTATGCACCTCTACAAGTTCCAGAGATATGATTGGAGTGGAGAGACATCTTGTTTTGCTGCCGTTTGTCTTTCTGAACACGTTTTTAAAAATGCTTCAAGAGAGCTAAGAGTTCTTATCATTGGTATTGGATCTATGCATTAGAGAAAAGTCTTTAATTATCCGGCATAAATGAAAGGAGTTTCCTTCTTAAAGGTGGAGACTCTATGAGTAGACAGTTCATCACTGTAACCCTGGGATCCTGCTTGTCCTTCAGTTTCAAGTTTCTTCCTTTAGAAATGGGATTTACTGGAAGCAGAGTCCAGGAGAGTGTGGATCTTGCTGAAAGCACACTCCCCTTAAACACTACCTGTCCATGGACAACCTAGAACAGCACCCTGTAAAGTAGGCCCTTCATTTACATGCACTCTTCTTAGAGGTTATTTCCCTTGAACTTCCTAAATCAAACTCAGGCATAGGTATAAACCGAGGCTCAGTGTTGGCCTGTCTTCAGAGGAGCAGAATATATTAACAGATTTTCATTCCATCTGACATTTTCCAAACTCGAGAGAAGAATGATTGTGGGAAAGCGACTCCTTTGCTACCATGCAGCCAAAAGAGAAGAGAGGAAAGGAAACTGAGAGCAGCCCCTGGGCGCTACCAAACTCCGCTTCCGGCTCCTTCCTCCTGCGGCAAGCGTAGATCATTAACACCGGTAATGTCCTCACTAAATCTGCTTGGAGAAAGTGACAAGTCTCATTTGTTACTGACAGAAAGTCGGCTGGGAGTACGTTTAAAATGCATCGCTCTTGCTCCTGGACCCTCTGAGTTGCTGTGCGCTGTCTGTCGGGTAGGCCTGGGTATTTGGTTAAAGACTATCGGTGATTTCATCCATCTCCTCGGAGGCCTCCCGGAGGAAAGACCGGCTGCTACTGCTCCCTCCTTCTTTCTTCGGTTCCAGAAACAGCCTCTGCCAGCCAGCTGGAGGTGCTGTGATTTCAAATTCAGAACCTGGGGAGGGAGTTCTAAGCCAGTAATTGCCGTGGATAATCAACAGTGCTCAGTCTGACAAATAATTGCAGCGGATCTGGATAGCTTTAAACATATGGATGTGGCAATGATACTGGTTTTCAGGAACTAGAAAACATAGTTGGGGTCCCTTTAATAAACTGTAGAGTGATTTTAAATTAAGTAAGGTAGAGTTTAAAAAACACAATGCAGGGGCTTCCTGGGTGGCTCAGTAGTAAAGATTCTTCCTGCCAGTGCAGGAGAAGTGGGTTCGATCCTGGTCTGGGAAGATCCCACATACAGCAGAGCAGCTAAGTCCGTGAGCCACACCTACTGAGCCTGCGCTCTAGAGCCTGGGGGCTGCAACTACTGAGCCCACGTGCCACAAGGACTGAAGCCCGCAAGGAGAGAAGCTACCGCTCACCGGAACCAGAGGAAAGCCTGAGCAGCAACAAAGACCCAACAAAGCCAGAAATTAACAAATAAAAGTATTTTAAAACGATCTTGAAAGAAGTGATGCAAATGGGGTCTCTCAGGAGTGGAGATGAGTGTGCCTCGTGAAAGAAAAGCTTAATCATGACCTACGATCTAAAATTAAAGTGAATTTCATGTGGATGATGATCGCCTGATCCCAATGTCAACCAAATTCAGAGCTATGGATTTTAAGTATGACATGAAATATTTAGACTCCACATTGGGAAGGCTTCCTCTATGACGCAGATGTTTAGCTTATAGAAGAAAGCTACAGTGGAAATTGGATCAGGAGTAAACTAGCTGTTTACCCCACACTACATGCCTCACTTCTAGTTAGAATGAATGGTGCTGAGTCTTTGAAAGCCATTCATGGCCTTTGAGAACTGAAAGTGAGTTCCCCAAAATGTCAGAGAAACAACTATCTGCTGTGATAGATGTGGGTCACATTTAAAGCAAAATCCATGTTCTGTGATTTTACTCTTATTGTTATTTTATTTAATGTCAGTAGTTTCTTCATTTAGTTTTAGAAGTGCGGCCCTTCAAAAGCATGTGCACCATGGGAATGGAATAAATATACCAATAACCGTCTACCCCCTGCTAATTTACCAGGTACCTTGCTAAGTCTTGTGCATACAGATTTCATTTGATCTTCTAAACCCATGAGATATTTATATCTTTGCCTCAATTTTAGATAAGAAAACTGAAGTTCTAGATTTGGTATTTCAGTAACTTGATAATAAAACAAGTAGCATATCATGTAGGCAAATTGCAGCCACACAAAAGTAGAGTCTGGTGGAAGATCACGTGGGACAGCCCTGATGAGGAGACGGATACAAGGTACTCATTGTTCATTCTAAATACCAAGGACACCCAGAGAAATAAGAAATTGTCCCCATCATTTTTTAAAGTATCTTTGATATTAATTTCTCATTTAAATGCTTTCTTCTCTGCAACCACCCTCTATGTCTTTTCAGTCTTCTAACTTTATTGAGGCCTTTAATGGCTAAGTCAAAGATCTCTCTTGGCAAATGTCACACTGCACTTGAAAATATGTGGGTTGCTTTCAAATATCTTTCAATATTGATCTCTAACATAACTCCACAGTAATGAGAGAACAGACTCTCTATGGTTTCAATACCTTTAGACCATGAAATTTCTGCACCTGGTCTTATATCTCTGGATATGTTCCAGTGTCTCCTAGTTTATAGTCTATGGGAACTTGAGTGGAATTTGTATCCTACTGTTGTGTGAAAATTGCATAAATCTTAATTACGTCAAGTTGGCTCATATGCTTTTCAGGTCTACTATATTCTTGTACTTCTCTGTACATTCCTTCTATTAATTTCTGAGAGTTTGATGATTGCAGCCATGAAATTAAAAGACACTTACTCCTTGGAAGGAAAGTTATGACCAACCTAGATAGCATATTAAGAAGCAGAGACATTACTTTGCCAACAAAGGTCCATCTAGTCAAGGCTAAGGTTTTTCCAGTGGTCGTGTATGGATGTGAGAGTTGGACTATAAAGAAAGCTGAGTGCTGAAGAATTGATGCTTTTGAACTGTGGTGCTGGAGAAGACTCTTGAGAGTCCCTTGGACTGCAAGGAGATCCAACCAGTCCATCCTAAAGGAGATCAGTCCTGGGTGTTTCTGAAAGGACTGGTATTGAAGCTGAAGCTCCAGTACTTCGGTCACCTGATGCAAAGAGCTGACTTATTTGAAAAGACCCTGATGCTGGGAAAGATTGAGGGCATGAGGAAAAGGGGACGAGATGGTTGGATGACATCACCGACTCAATGGACATGGGTTAGACTAGGGCAGTTGGTGATAGACAGGGAGGCCTGGTGTGCTGCAGTTCATGCGGTCGCTAAGAGTCAGACTGAACAACTGAACTGAACTGAACTGATATTGAAACTCTAACTAAAATTCTTAATTTATCTACTTAAACAACCATGATATATAGTAGAACTATATGTTCTGTACTTTCCAAGTCTCCTGTAAATGTGTTATCATTTTTCATAATCAAAAAAAAATAAAAATGAAAGATAAAGGAAAAAAGAAGAAGAAATGGTCCCCATCATTGAGACTTGAGTACAATGGAACAGCTTGGGGGTCCCCGGTGGGGTAACCGTCATGTAGCGCTAGGTCAAGATTGTGGATGGGAGGACATCACATCAATTCCAGAGGAGAAGCTACAGTGATGGGAGGGAAGAGCTTAGCCCAGAGGGAAGGAAGAGAGCCTGATGTTTGTGCAATGGTGAGAAGCACTGTGTGGCTGGAACACAGACGACATCAATTTGATGAAGGGGAGTGCTGAGTAAGGCAAAACAGGGGTCTAAATGGCAAGAAATGAGGTTGAGAAGTCAGGTTGGAGATGCTTAAGCAGGCTAGTATGTAGCTACATTGCTCCCAATTCCCCTAGAAGAGCATGCCTTTATTTATTCTTTTTTTTTTTAGCATTTTTTTTTTTACTGGGGTATAGTTGCTTTATAATGCTATGTTAGTTTCAGCTGTACAACAGTGTGAATCAGATATATATATATACATACACACACACATATCTCCTCCCCCTTAGCCTTCCCTCCCACCCTCAATCCCACCCCTCCTGGTCATCACGGAGCACTGAGCTGGGCTCCCTGTACTATATAGACGCTTTCCACTAGCTATCTGTTTTACACATGGCAGTATATATCTGTGTGTGTGTGTGTATGTGTGTGTGTCCTTAGCAATGCAATCTTCCCTTTCACCTCTGAGGTTGTCCAACTAGAGTCTTCCTTTCATTTTGAAGTGGGTCCACAAACCTTTGCTCCTGTTGAGGACAGAAGCTCAACGATGGTGTAAGACCAAAGGATGGGTTGACCTACGTCCCACACTGGAGAAATCACGTCTGGGCTTCAGGACACGGGTTAGTGTTCCCTCTTACAGCCTTATCTTCTCAGTTCTCACTTAATGTCTAGGAGCATATACATATTGCCACTAGGGTCACCAGTAGTCTATACTGTGTCTGTGTACTTTGGAAAAAGCTGAACTTCCTCCCTCCCACACCTGCCCCGCTTCTCTCCTGTTACCACTGACAGCCCCACTGATACCTGGTTTGGGATTCAAAGGTGCTATTGTACCAGGAATCCCCCTTCATCCAGGTAGATGCCATCACTTGCAGGGCACAAGGCTACCATATTGGATTACAACTCTCTTTGCTTGGCATGACATAGTCCCCCCAGATTTCAAGGTGAGGGTGTAATTGCATTTTTGTAGTGCTGAGCTCCAATTTCCATATAAACAGCATAATTTGATAAATCACACTGCTACAGGATATAGCTAGCTCTGCCACTGCAAGTTCTAGAACAGACTCGAAATCATCATTAACGCTTAGTAACCATAGCAGGGAAGGTTTTGTGATCATATAGATGGTCTCTTAGATCCTCCTGACCTAGAAATTCTGCCTGTGCTTATAACTATTAACAGATGAGCGGCATGTTCCCATTGATTGAAGGTCTGTGAGTATGTGAAGCTGGGTGTGAACAGTGCTTGGAGCAGATGGGAAGAACAGATTTCTTAATGGTAATTGGTCCCTTGGATATCAGGGCTCACTTTCTACCTCATTTTTGGAGGTCAGTACATCAGTATTAAAAAAAAGGAGAGAGATTTTTCAGATCTGAATTACTTTGTAGCCTCATATTGTCAGCTTTCAGTTGACTATCTTCATCCCCTACTTTGTCTCCTAATATCAAACATACAGAGGAAGAGAATTCAGAGATCCGGATTAAAGTCCCAGATATGCCATTCACAAACTGTGCAGTCTCCTGGAGGAGGGCATGGCAACCCACTCCAGTATTCTTGTCTAGAGAATCCCATGGACAGTAGAGCCTTGTGGGCTATAGTCCATAGGGTCGCAAAGAGTCAGACACGACTGAAGTGACTTAGCAAACACACACACAAGCAAGTCAGATACACTGCTGTTTTGGATCTCAAAATATACACATGCAAAATAAACATAATTGAGAAAAATGCCCCCAGTGCCCTGTTCCTATTTCCTACCACATCGTGAGGACAGGCATCAGGCCCCACCACCAGTTGCCAAAGGCATCATCCTACAGCAGACTGGACCCCGAGGCCACTCATACATCTGCCTTCTTCCTCCTTTTCTGCTAGGAAAGTTAGCAAGCTGGTGCTCTGGCCACTCAGCCCTTTTTCCAGCAAGTGACACATCCAGCAGCAAAAAGGAAGCTCTGCCTTGAACAGTTGATTAAATTGTTCGTGCTTTGCTCTGATTTAAAACTAAAACTAAGAATCAGTGACAGACCTCGGGAGGTTCTAATGGAGACTCGTTCAAATCACGGGCTCCTACATCTGTTACACATTCGCTTTCACACATTGCAAGCTCTTCAGACAGCAAGATGCTCCCATCCTGTGGGCTTCACTCCGCAGAATGCCCATCACTCAGGTTGCTGCATACTCAGCACTGGCTCCATCACCTCGGCATCCTTTCTGGCACATTTTCACACTCAGTATTCTGCTACAGATTGTCCCCATCACTTCAGTTAAGTCACTTGATGCTTATTGTAGAGAATAAGTATAAAAGTAGGCACACAATGTGGAGAGTGTATTTACATTCGTGGGACACGTTTCTGTGATTGTGCATATTAATGACAACATTATTCTAGTGGTTCTTGTAGAGATGGGGACACACACTGTATACCAGTCATTCAAAGTTCATTTGGGTGGAAAATATTCAGATAAACTTAAAGTGGAATCCTGGTAAATGCAACATTGATTCTTAAATTATTCTAGTATTTACTTTCTGATTTTTGTAGGCCAAACACAAAAATCGAGGTATAAATTGCTACGCAAGAGAAGTTAAGCTAAAGTCACCTTCAGTTTGCATGGACCAGCATCAGCATTAGGCTCTCATTACGCTGGGCTTTTGTAAGTGATGTAATAAGGATGAGAGTGGGGTGAGAGGTCAGTAGGAGCCAGTACGAGCTTCCTCTTCTCCACTAGGGAGCCTGGGATGCTCCAATATCTATGGACAGAGAAGTCTGGCAGGCTACAGTCCATGGAATCACAAAAGCGTAGGACACGACTTAGCAACGAAACAACAACAAAATGTATATACATCAATCCCAGTCTTGCAGCTCTTCCCACGCTCCACGTGTCCACACATCTGTTCTTTACATCTGTGTCTCTATTCCTTCCCTGAAGATAGGTTCATTTGCACCGCTTTTCTAGATTCCACATATGTGTGTTAATATACAATATTTGTTTTCCTCCCTCTGATTTGCTTCACTCTGTAGAGCAGACTCTAGGTCCATCCACATCTCTACAAGTGACCCAGCTGCACCCCTCCTTAGGGATGAGTAATATTCTACTGTATATACGCACCACATCTTCCTTATCTACTCATCTGCCGATGGACACTTAGGTTGCTTCCATGTCCTGTCTTCTTAAAATGAAGAAGCAATCAGTTCTGATCATACTTTAAATAGAAAACAAGCTGGGCTAAGATAGTTAGAAAGAACGGCACTGCTCATCTCGTGTTGTGCCCATTTTTCCCAGATATGTAATTAAAAATTATGGAACAACAATACCAAGATTGAAAACTAAGTTTAATTTTTTAAAAATCTTTTTTTTCCCTCCAAAGAGTTCTCATTTAATACTTTGATTAGGAAACATCATTGTTAAGTTTAAGACTTTTTCAAACATCTTTCTGGTGATCCTGCTTTGCAGATGGCCCTACACATGCGTTTTCTCTGCCAGGTGGGAAACTATGATTGAACACAGCAGGATACCTCCCAAGAGTGGTAGCATCTCTCTTGTACTCTTTATTATTTTCTGGTGACCAATTAAAAGTACTTTTTATTGAATTTGTTACAATATTGCTTCTCTTTTATGTCTTGGTTCTTGGCCATAAGGCATGTGAGATCTTAACTCCCCGACCAGGGATCAAACTCACACCCCTGCCCTGGAATGTGAAGTCTTAACCACTGAACCACCAGAAAAGTCTCCTCTCTTGTACTCATGGAGGGGAGAAAAGAATGAAGGCTCAGATTCAACAATCACTGGGGGGCAAGAGCATGGATTTGGACACCCAGAGAGGAAAAGGTTAATCCGGGACTGAGGGTCGGTCTCCCTGTACCTCTGAGGAAGAAAACCAGGGAGAGCTTCTCCAGGGTTCTGTGGCTACACTATCACTGAGCAGGGCTTCACCAGATAACTGATGAGCTCTGCAGCGTTTCCTCCTGCAAAGATGCTGGCAATGAAAGAAGAAACGTACGTCTGCTCAGCTATTAAGTGTGAGGAATCAGCAAGTCAGAAATGAACACAAATGATAATATACATCGAGTCCTTCATGGAAACAAATACCAAGAGCAAATCTGGTCTTTTGCCTCCCTTAGTGTTCCTGACTGGCAGCAGGCTGGCTGGAAAAGACCTCCCAGCACCTGGTTCAGGGTAGAGTAAGCATACACTTCTAATTCCTTTCTTTAGTCTCAAGACAAAAAATTACAATGGTTCATTTTTGCTGGGATTCTAGGGGGTGAGAGGCCCTGGAGATGAACAGGGATAACTGCCCATGAGGCATGAAAAGGATGTGAAGAACAGAGAGCACAGTAAAAATACAAATGATAAAATATAAACTATGAAAATATAGAAAAATAGTAGCAGAATAATAAAAGAGAAAGAAACAGAAGAGAACCAGTTATTGGCTGAATTGTTTCTTGTACATTAGAATGTAACTGTATTTGGAGATGGGGAACTTATAGTGATGATTAAGGAAAAATGAGGTCATATGGATGGGCCCTAATCCAATATACCTTAAATTTTTACAAGAATATCAGATTAAGACACAGACTCACAAAATGGGAAGACCTTTTGAAGATACAGGGAGAAGGCAGCCATTTACAGCCAAGAAAAGAGGCCTCAGAAGCAACGATTTTTACTGACACCTTAGTCTCAAATTTCTAGCCTCCAGGATTGAGAGAAAATAAATTTCTGTTGTTGAAGCTACCCAGATTGTCAGACCCAGAAAATAAATAAAATCCTCCAAAGATGAATAGAAAGAATAGAGAAATGTTGCAGATAGCTAGAAAATGAGATAGAAATAAATAATAGGATGCAAGTAATAAAGATGGGAAGAGAGTGGGGAGGGCAAGTGAAAAGATACGGCGGCACTTTTTGCTGAATTTCTAGGGAAAGGAGGAAAGGAAACCTGGAAGACCAGCAGGCACAGAATAAATGAATGGAGCCAGAGAAAGCACAGAGTGGGCCTTCATGACTGAGGACATTGGAACGTTTGCTGAACTTCCTCACTCTGTGAAACACCGACTCCAGGAAAGCCTTGTAGTTAGTTCTTGCCAGGGAATTTGGATTGCTTGAGGAAATAATAGACTCATGAGATAATCTTGATTATATATTGTTGCTGTTGTTTAGTTGCTAAGTTGTGTTCAACTCTTTGCGACCCCATGGACTGAAGCTTGCCAGGCTCCGCTGTCCATGGGATTTTCCAGGCAAGAATATGGGAGTGGGTTGTCATTTCTTTCTCCAGGGGATCTTCCTGACCCAGGGATTGAACTTGCATCTCCTGCATTGCAGAGAGAGTCTTTACCGCTGAGCCACTAGGGAAGCCCAAAAATAGAAGAGGCCTGCATCCCCAAGTTCTTCATGGAAGTGAAAGTGCTATTCGCTCAGCCATATCCAACTCTTCGTGACCCCATGGACTGTAGCTGGCCAGGCTCCTCTGTTCATGGGATTCTCCAGGAAGAGTTGGTAGTCATTTTCAGCTCCAGGGGATCTTCCTGACCCAAGGATCAAATCCGGGTCTGCTGCATTGCAGGCAGATTCTTTACTGTCTGAGCTGCCTGGGAAGTCCTCATAGAAGAAGAATTTCAAATAACAAAGGGGAACTATCATGACTCTTTATTTCTAAAAGAACTGATTGATATAAAAATTGAGCAGGTAATTAAGACTTCTGTTAATGACGTCATTAATTGGGCTCATTTTCTGGTCCTTCAAAAGTGTTTCTAGTGGTTTGCCCAATAATATGTCACAGAAACTATGGAATAATGCCTGATATGGAGAGGCTTATAAGTCAAGTGCTGAGAAGGGAAAAAATGTGTTACAGATTTTTTGCAGATGTTCTCAGATCAAATTATGGTGTTGAAAAATTGTATAGTATGTTCAATAGAGCATCCAAGATGAAAAGACAGTTCAGTGGCTTTGTAATCTGGATAAAAAAAGAATCGTGGAGCTGTGCTTATGTAGGGTGTAATTCACAAGTTCAGAACTGTCAATGGTGGAGGTGATGGTGAGGAAGCATTTGACTTTTTGAATAACTTTCACATAAATTTACATATAAAAACCTGGATAATAAATGTGCCAGATTTCTCATTTTCTATATCTACTGAGTGAACACGTAGGTTTTATATTTTATCTATATTTATCAACCAGTACATGTTCTATACACATGAAATGCTGAGAACATGGGGTAGACAGAAGAAATTATCCTAAGAATCACAGAATATCAGAGTGTAGAACAAAATCAGGTGTCATTACTTTAGGCATTTTCATTTGCATTCTCATGAAACTGAGGATCTGAGATATTAGTGGTTTGAACCAAGTCAGTGCTGGAGAAAATGGTGGATTAAAACTAGGAGACAAATTGTGCAACTCCCAGATTTCTGGACTTTTGAGATCTTTGTAAAAAGATGCTAAATGTTCCAATCAGCATTTTTGTAACTGCTTTGAAAAAAAAAAATCCCTTTTTAGACTGTTTCCCTGATAAGAAAGTATGTTTAGATATAAATCTGGGACATTACAGGATATACCAAAAGTGTTCCAAATCTTTATTTGGGGCTATCATTCCCTCACTTGCTCAGCAAATCCTTACTGAGCATCTATTATGGATCTTGGAGAAGAAAAAGGCAACCCACTCCAGTATTCTTGCCTGGAGAATCCCATGGACAGAGGAGCCTGGCGGGCTACAGTTCATGGGATCACAAAGAGTTGGACACCACTGAATAACAAACACACACACATACTACGGATAAAGCACTGTCCTAGGAACTATAGGGACAACAGTGAGCAAACATCTGCCCCTAGGGAATTCATATGTCCACTGGGGAGACGAGAAAAACAAGACAATATACAGAACATCAGATGTTAATAGCACTGTTGTTGACAAGAATGAACTGGGAAGAGACAGAGAATTCCGGGGTGGGTTAAAAGGATCCAATCAGAGCAAGCCTCACAGAGAACGTAATGGCGTGCAAAGGTTTGAAAGAGAGGAGGAAATATGAGCCTTTCTACTACCGTGAGCAGTTCTGTGAAGCCATGGAGTTAGGTATTCCCAGATTTTTATCATTTCGGAGGATCAAGACAGGTGGCTAGTATTTATTACATTAAGGAGGAAATAAGGGTAAATGCCACTTGTCCTTTTCACTGTGTGAGGTGAAAATATTCTCACGGGCCAAATGGACTTTCAGGTTCTCCTGACATATACAGTCTGGCTGGGAAAAGTGGCCACATTTCATGAACCGGCTGGTTGAAGACGGTGAAAGGGCGCCTTTGCTGAATCCAGTCAGTGACTAGTTTCCTTTCATGTCAGTTTTTAATCTGTGGATGCGGTATGATTGTTTGGGTTAAGAAATATAAATTGGGATACTACTTTCTGACTAAAGTATGATGGATTTATTTACTGTGCCACAGCCAGAAGCATAATCCTTCTGCAGAAATGAACAGCTGAGCATTTCTGGGTCACAAGACACCGTGAATTCCACCCTCTGAAGATGATACTTCAGACCTCTTTAGTATAAATGCAAATCTTACCAAAGAATGGCGTGTCAGCAGGATTTGAAATGACTCTTTTCCTTAGAAAGCAAACCTAAGAACTGATCTTTCCTAAACATTCAATTTTTCTGCTGTTAACCTTTACAACTTGATATGTGAAAAAAAATTGAGAACCCACTGCAGATACATATGAAAAAAAAAAAAAAACAAAAAGAGTCTCTTCTTGACACTTTCCTGGTGGTCCTATGGTTAAGACTCTGTGTTCTCAAAGCAGGGGGCCTGGGTTCGATCCCTCTTCAGGGAACTCGATCCCACATGCCACAGCTAAGAGTTTGCATGCTAGATCCAAGGATAGCACCTGCCACAACGAGGACCCCGTGCAGCCAAATAAAGACTTTTAAAAAAGAGTCTCTTCTATATATATACACACACATATGTAGACACTCCTTGGTTTCTGTATGTTACAATGAACTAAAGTATGATTCAGTTTACATATATCCAGTTTCCCTATCACTTATTAAATACTCAGCTGTTGAAGATACCGAAGCTGTCTTCACTATGGAAATGGTACACACAAACCTATTAGAATTTTCAGGGACCCTTCGTGGGCTCTATTCAGAATGGGGACAGGTTAGGCATAAGTTCTGAAGTCAAAACAGGAAGTGGAGCTGGGCAACGGGCAGATGGAAGTGCTTTTGAGCACCTGAAGCATGAGAGCACTCTTGTTTTTGGAGATACCTGAAAGTAAGACCCAGTGAGACTTAGTCAGAAACGGTTTTCTTGCAGATAACGATGCAGCGACCCAGCTTTGTAAGCAAATTCTCTACTTCCTTACAGAGAAGTTTCAAATCCAGAGGCGTCTGTGTAGAGACAGTGTAGGGTGGCGTGCTCTGACATCAGACAAAGGGATTCGAATCTTAACTCTCCTTACTTCTGGGACTTTGACCTCTCTCTCCGTTTGTCCTCCTCTGTTTCCCTTTGGGATTATTGTAAATTTAAGTGACATAACAGATAAAATTCTTTGAACGGTATTTGGTACAGTGGAAAGGCTCACGCATATTAGGTATCATTACTTAACCTCGGTGGCCTCCTGGAATGAAACAGTGGAAATTGGAAATACAGGACCAGACTCTAAATTGTTGCTTAACACTAATCCTGGTGTAATATATAAAGCACAAACTTTACAGTGAGACCTGGATTCTAAGGAACTCCAGTGTTCAGTAGATTGTGTGACACCTTTTAGTACACCATTTGGAGTAAAGGCATCCATGCCTTTCTTACAGAGGCGTGACAAAGTGACAAGGATTAAACGCCGATACTCAGTGGGGATCGGCATTCCTCATATGTACCTTATGGATGTTTAATGTCATAGCAGATTTTTATTGGATATAGTTACGATATCGAGTCAATTCATATCCTTATTTCATATCCAGATCTGTAAAATATTTGTAAGGCATAAAAAATACATGGGATTTGTTAGCAGCAAAGACCCTGGAAATAATCTAGTTCAATCTTTTCATTTTACAAGCAAATGAACTGAAACTAAGAAAAGGCAGGTGTGCTGTTTCTGAAGCCATGGTTAGTTCATAGAAGATCTAAGACCACGTGTCTGTGACTACGTATCAGAGCTATTACAGGTTTATCTCAGCTAAATTCCTAGCAAGCTTTCTATCACATTGAAGCTTTCTTGCAATTGCCTATCATTGAATCTGGGCTTCCCTGGTGGCTCAAATCGTAAAGAATCTGCCTGCAATGCAGTGAACCTGGGTTTGATACCTGGGTTGGGAAGTTCCCATAGAGAAGGGAATAGCAATCAGCTGCAGTATTCCTGCCTGGAGAATCCCACAAACAGAGGAGCCTGGCAGGCTACAATTATGGGGTCACAAAGAGTCAGGCATGACTGCGTGACTAAGCACAGACATCACTGAATCTAGATAGTGAAGATCTTGTACTTTAAATTGCAAACATTTTCACACCACTTCATTTCTTCACCTCCAGTGGCTATAGACTTATAGATTTAAGAATATTAGATTTGCTTTGGGACAGATATTTTTTGTTTTTAGGCAAACACTTCAGTGATACATCTCCAGGTGTTCCTTGCTGGGTCACGGTGAGGACAGAGTAAAGAAGGGACTTCCTGGGTGGTGCTAGTGGTAAAGAACCTGCCTACCAATGCAGGAGATGTAAGAGTCACAGGTTCAATCCCTGGGTCAGGAAGATCCCCTGGAGGAGGGCATGGCAACCCACTCCAGTACTCTTGCCTGGAAATCCCATGGACAGAACAGCTTGGCGGGCTACAGTCAATGGGGTCACAAAGAGTCGGACACAACTGAAGTGACTTAGCATGCATGCATGGGGTAAAGGAGGCATTCAAAAGGATGTGACGGCTTGAGAGCATTTGGGAAATGAAATACTAACCAGAGTCCATTTCCCCTGTGGCAGGGGAATTGAGGATCAATGTCTCACTTACTATATGGCAAATATCATGAGATTTTAAACATATCATAGAGTTAAGTATAATCATCATTCTATTTCCAAAGCCAAGGAGACAGAACGGGTTATAAGCTGCAGCCTGAGATATTTGCATTGAGTACATGGATCCTGGCACTGAAATAGTCATGAGATGTCATAATATATCCAGTTCATCCACTGGCTATATAGTTTCTACAGCATCTGCTTGATTATTTAAATAATGTCTGCATCTGAGACCAGTAACTTCTCAGTTCAATAAACTCAATGAAAGAAAAAAAGAGATAAGATTAGTTTGCTTGACAATTCCCACCACCCCTCCTCCCCAGAGACCTTGTTTAAAATTTCTCAACCAGTAGACATTGGTATATTTTCATCAAAATAATTTTTGAATGGGAATCAAAATTCCTGGTGTGAATGTCAGTTTACACTCTATGATTTGGGAATCTATATATCTTGAAGGTTCTTTAGTGAACCTAAAGAATCTGCAAGATTTATTTGCCATATATATATATATATATATATATATATATATATATATATATATATTTGTGTATTTGAACCAGTGGACATTATACAGCATGGTCAATATTCAAATTACTAGTATATTTTTCCTATATTCTCAGTTTAACTATAGAAATAAGCCAAGCATACCACAGTCATGTTATTGAAAAAAACTGTCTTATACATTCACTTAACAAAAATTTACTGAATGCTTACTGTGTGTCAAGCACTGTGTAATGTCCTATATTAAGTGACAGGTATATTTACAAAAGTAGTTTTTATCAAAAGAGGGAGGAATGAAGGAATTACTCAGCCATTCCATTTTTAGGAAATATGTAAACAAATATCTTCTGTGTATTGGTTTTCCTCTGTCCTGCTTCAAGGTAGGAAAAGAAATTGGACAAAGCTCTTAAGTTACTTCCAGGGTTCATGTCCTCGGTTCATTTTGATTTTCATTATTACCTGACATAAGGTGAATTAAGCTTCTTTTCAGATGAGTATATAGGCTAGATACCAGGAATAAACTTCTCATCAGAAAAGTTTATCAAGTCATAGAATCATTGTTTGTGGAAAACATTTGAAGTCCCATTTCTGGAGTCCTTTAAAAAGAAAAATGGACAAGATGATGTTGCCTTATTGCAAAGAACTTAGGCTTTGACTTTGTCTGGTTCATTGTTCTGTAAAGAGCCTAGTGCATTTTGGGGGCTTAATAAATGTTGAATTATAAGTTAAAATTCTTACATCGCCTCTGGGGATGGACTCTCCATCTTAATAAGACTTTTCCAACTCTCATTTTCATGATTTGTTGCCATGTAGGTAACAGTCATGAATTCAATGAGATCTATAAATGCAAAGTATTTTGCAGTCTCAATATGTCAAAGATAAGATTTCATTGAAAGTAGCACTAGAATGAACACTATTGAGTACTTCTAAAATGTGGATCGAAGGACAATCTATAGAATTTCATATAGGATGAGCATCATATAAAGTGCTAACACAGGTTAATTTTCAGCTGAGATTGATTGGGAAATAAGATGAAACAGAAATGAGAAAAAAGATCATTATCCTCCAAAATGAAAGGTACTGGAGGATTTATGGTGACACAAAAGCAGAAAATACCAGGACTAGTGAATTAGGTAAAAGTTCAGTATATATCAAACTGGTCGTTTTGGCACTAATACATTTCTGAAAATAATCTTGCTTTAGACAACATATGAGAGAGCATAGTGCGTGTATATGATGGTGAGACGTGACGTACATTTGTGTGGGGTGGGGGGGTAGAATTCAGAAAAATTGAAGTAGAGGTGAGGTTAGTCCATCTTTTGGACTAATGCAGTCATAATATAACTGATGCAAAGAAAGAGTAGGCCATAAATTGCTTCAAGGGATTCAGGGGGCAACAGAGGTCCTGGGCAGACTCTCTGAATAATAGTTTCAGAGCATCTGCTGTGCAATATGGTTAAAACCTTTTGAAGCCCCCTTGTATGACTCACTTGTCACTTGGCTTAAGGAAGAGATGACAGATCTGCCAGGAATATTCAGGAAGACTTTATTTTTTTCCCAGGGAGAGGAACAAGCCAGCTGTTCTTGTTGTATTGATATTTTAACAAATGCAGGGATCACAGTCTTCTGAACGTACCTGGGATTTTAATATTTCATATATAATATGTTGAGGGAAAATACTGCCCAAGCACCTAGGAAGGTGCTCTGAAGAGACAAGATGAAATCCAGTGGATGGATTTAATTAGCACAAAAATTATTTCAAAGAAATATCTTGTTTCAATATTGTATATTGATGCATATATGTGGCATCTAAAAAATGGTACAGATGAACCTATTTCCAAGGCAGGAATAGAGATGCAGACGTAGAGAAAGGATGTGGATGCGGGCAGGGGAGGGAGTGACAAATTGGGAGATTGAGATTGAGATAAATACACTACCAGGGATAAAATAGACAGTTAGTGGGAAGCTGCTGTATAGCTCAGGGAGCTAAGCTCCATGCTGTGTGATGACCTAGAGGGCTGGGATAGCAGGGTGGACGAGAGGTCCAAGATGGAGCGGATATAGGCATAGAGATAGCTGATTTGCTCCGTTGTATAGCAGAAACTAACACAACATTGTAAAGCAATTATATCCCAATAAAAAGAGAAACACATTATTTTATTTCCTGTGATATGCTTCATTGTCTTTTCTTCAAGTTGCCCTTCATCTCATGAAATTAATTCAGAAATCTGACCTTCCTTCTCACACTGTGAGAGAATAAGATTGCTAAGGCACCACTTGTAAGAAAATGTAGGGTTTGGAGAAGCGGCGATTGTACCTCAGCCACTCTCCTTCAACACACCCACACACCACATGCACAGCCACCTCTCTGCCGCCCCTCACCCCACCCTACATACACACAAACACTTCCCTGGTGGCTCAGATGGTAAAGAATCCCTGGGTCAGGGAGATCCCCTGGAGAAGGGACTGGCAAACCACTCCAGCATTCTTGCCTGGAGAAGGCCATGGACGGAGGAGACTGACAGGTTAGAGTCCCTGGGGTCACAAAGAGGCAGACACAACTGAGCAACTAACACTTACTGGACCTACCTGAGGACATTGTCCAAAAAGTGAGCAATGAGGCTTATTTCAACAAATCATGCTGGATCCATGGACTCATTCTATTCCAGTTAACAGTAACTACCAAGCCCCCATTAACTCTGACTTTCCAACACTTAAAATCCCTTGATTTCTTTTTCTATCCAATGAATAAATAAATTTCTTCATTGTTGTCTGTTCCCTTGTTGGTAGGTTAATAGACTCTGATTTGTAACTTAAAAAAAAAAAAAAAGATGTGTTTGCATTTCTTCCCTTCTTTGGTAACTGGATAAACCAAGGTTTGTCAGATTCTAGGGCTTCCCTGGTGGTTCAGCTGGTAAAGAATCTGCCTGCAGTGTGAGACCTGGGTTCGATAGCATGCACACACACACACACACACACACAAACACACACCATCATTTCTACAAGTGAGCCATTTACATGTAAATGTGCCCAAAGACCCATGGAGTTGCGTTAGAACTCATCTAAGCACTGCTTTTTTAGCATCTTTATTTTCCAATCAATTGGAGGAGACATTTTCTAAAAATGGTGCCTGTTTATACCACTAATTCCCCTTAAAGGATCACAGCCCTGTCATGGCAAAGGGGCTTGAGTAACTCAGTGAAGCTATGGGCTATGCCATGCAGGCCACCCAAGATGGGTGGGTCATAGTGGGGAGTTCTGACAAAGTGTGACGCTGGAGGAGGCAATGGCAAACCAGTCCAATATTCTTGCCTTGAAAATCCCAGGATCAGTATGAAAAGGCAGAAATATATGACACTGGGAGATGAGCCCCCCCAGGCTGAAAGGTATTCAATATGCTAGTGGGGAAGAGCAGAGGGCAATCACTAATAGCTCCACAAAGAATGAAGCAGATGGGCCTAAGCAGAAACGACGCTTATTTGTGGATGTGTCTGGCAGTGAAAGTAAAGTTCGATGCTGTAAAGAATAGTATTACATAGGAATCTGGAGTGGTAGGTCCATGAGGGTGGGTGAAACTTAGAACTTGAAGTGGAGAAGAAAAGCAACAGGAAGATACAAGAAATACTTAGGAGTCAACATGATGCCCATTGATTGATTATATATGAGGGAGGAGAAAAGGCAAGGTGAAGCTGAAGATTCTGGAATCAATGATGATGATCACGTTACAAGCCCGGGCAACTATGCAGAGGGTGGCAGTGATGATGACACTAAAAAAATGTGAAACTAGGTTCATAGGAAAGATGATAAAATAGACTTTGGACATTTTGAAATTGAGGTGCCTATGGGCAGTACAGATGAAGACCTGTGAGTCTACCAGTCAGGGTAGCAAGAACATGTAAGAGTCGTTAGCACCACAATTGAAATCATAGAAGTAAACTATTTCATTGAATAAGACAGAGCATTGAGACAAGAGATAAGAACAAGAAGACTAGGACAACACTGATGGGATGGGAGGAAAACAAGGAATCATCACAGAAGGTAGGTGAAGGGCAGAAGGAGAACCAGGAGCATTTGAGACCTTAGAGTCTAATAAGTCAGCATGGTTTCAAGAAGGAAGTGGTATCAAATGCTGCTGAGATATCAAGAGAGATGCACGTGTGCATGTTCAGTCATGTGTGACTCTTTGCAACCCTATAGACTGTAGCCCTCAGGCTCCTCTGTCCATGGGATATCCCAGGCAAGAGTACTGGAGTGGGTTGCCATTTCTTCCTCCAAGAGATCTTCCTGACCCAGGGACTGAACTCATGTCTCCTGCATTGCAGGTGGATTCTTTACCACTGAGCCACTGGGGAAGACCACCAAGACAGACAAAGACTGGAAAATGCTTATTTCATTTAATTACAAGGAGGGCTTTGGTTTTAGTGGGGCTTCCCAGGCTGGCTCAGTGGTAAAGAATCTGCCTGCCAATGCAAGAAACACAGAAATGCAGGTTCAATTTATGGGTCAGGAGGATCCCCTGGAAGAGGAAATGGCAACCCACTCCAGTATTCTTACCTGGGAAATTCCATGGACAGAGGAGTCTGGCAGGCTACAGTCCATGGGGTCACAAAGAGTCAGACACAATTGAGCACTGAGCACACTGGCTTTAGTGGAGTGATGAGGATGGAAGTCAGGTAAGACTGGATTAAGTTGTGAATGGAAGAAGAGGAAGTGAAGATAGGAACAATTATTTTTTTTCCTTTTTCTGAGTGTGGCTGTGAAGAAAAAGACAAAGCAGTTGTTGGCTTTCATGAGCTTTCTGGTTCTGGTCCATCCAAGTTTCAACCGCTGCAATTCTTTCCCCTGAACGTTCTTCCCATTTTTGTCACTATTTAAATCACTAGATTTAAAAAAAAAAAAAAAAAAAAACCAGTGCATCCAGTCTAAGGAAGGATTGGAGGTTTCCACATAAAGCCTTAAAGGCACTATTTCAAATGTGTTCAAGTGTCTTTTTGGTAATACAACTGTTTTCTTAAAAATCTCATGAATAATTCTAGTATATTAAAAATAGATGAACTCCGAGCTGCTCTGATTTAAGGGAGTACAGAGAGCCTGGAGGCCTACACTCAGTTCCCCCAGCTGGTTTTCCAAGCTGGCCCCTTGCGGGCATTTAGAAAGAATCCTACCAATTCAGAGAACTCACACTTAGAATCATTTCCTAATTCAGAGGTTACTTGGACTGAAGGAGACTGCACGTAAGCCTCTTTGTTCCGAAGTTTTTCTCACATGCTTCTCTTGGACGGTTACTGAGAAATGTCACTGCTGTCGAAGCATCTCTTGGGACAGAACTAAATACCAGATTTTGAAGCTAACAAAGACCACAGCAAAATACGCATTCAGCCAAACACCATTTAAATGGCACCTTGGAATCAAAAATAATATCTTGATAAGCAGTTCCTTTTCTTTCCGGATTTCTCTGCTCTGTTCTGTCTCTCCTGGTTGTGACCCTGTAGAAACTTGCGAAGGCAGGGCAGGAAATGGGAGAATGAGAAAGCCCAGGGAACTGCTGAGCCCCATGTGGATGGCTCCGTACATTGCCTCCCAGCTTCTCCAAGGATGCCCAAGTGTGTCAGCAGATGAAATCTGAATGGCGTCCCTGTTCTGACAAAAGAATAAGCTATGTGAAATCTTACAGAAATGACAGCCGCATAAATAATACAAAATAACAGATATTTGTGTGGCACAGAATGTATGAAAGAGCTTCCCTAAGTGGATGGAGTATTCAGGACCTCTTTCTGTGTGTAACTGCTGGCTGGCAGCAGAGAAAAATCAATCTACTGATCAATCTACTGGGTGAATGAAGGCAGCATTGAATACACAGAAAGGGAGTGAAAAACCACCTTATACTGGAATAATAGCATACATGATGTCCTTAAATAGCTTATACCCTTCCTGAAAAACACGGAAAAGCCCAGAAATGAAAAGAGGAAAAATACAGCACACAGCCCTTTAGCAACTCTTCAGTTGAACACAGGGATTCCCAGGTGGTGCTAGTGTTAAAGAACCCACCTGACAAGCAGGCAGACATAAGAGACGTGGGTTCCATCCGTGGGTTGGGAAGACCCCCTAGAGGAGGGCATGGCAACCCACTCCAGCATTCTTGCCTGGAGAATCCCACGCACAGAGGCGCCTGGCGGGCCACAGTCCATGGGGTCGCACGGAGTCAGATACGACTGAAGCGGCTTAGCAGCACGCAGTTGAAGACGTGGCAATCTTCATCTACAGAGGAGAAAACTGAGGTACAAAGAAATTGAGTGGCATATCCGAAGTCACAGAGCTGTAAAAGGAGAAGCTATGACTTTTCCCACATAATTTTCAAAATGGTTTCATTATGACAGTAGGTTTCAAAACCAACATTCTTCAATAATGTGACCAAGTACTTACGAGAGGAACACAGGGCTGCCTTTCCTCCCACTTGGTCTTCACAGTGAGCTCTACAGCTAGTGTTTTTCAGGGTTCCCTTGTAGTTGTTGATCAAAATTTGGGTCAGCTTAAGAGTTCCATTTTTTATCATGGAATTTCTTCTAGTGAGCAGAAAGACTAAGGGGACAGCCCCAAGGAGCTAATCAGAAGAGTGCCCTTAGGGACATCACTGGTGGTCCAGTGGTTACGACTTTTCCTTCCAATGCTAAGGGTGCAGGTTTGATTCCTGGGCAGGGAGCTTTAAGAAATGCAATAAAGACTTAAAAAACGGTCCACCTCCCCCTAAAAAAAGTTTTTAAAAGAAAAAACAAAAACTGCTTTCAATACATCCAACTCAAAGCCTAAAATCCCAGTCGTTTCCTGTTTCTACCATTAGAACATTTAAAAATCCTTGACTTTTCAGCTTTTGTCCATTTTGGAAATGCAAAAGTCCTTCAGTGAATTCAGCTAATTCATCTTTTGTGTAGATATCAGTTATCTAAACTGATATCCCAAGCTTCTTGGGAACTATAGCAGAATTATCCACGACCAAGAATGATGCCTCCATTCCTTGTAGAAGTGACAGATGGGAGGTTTGGAAGGGAGCTGCCCTATTACTAACTAAAAAACAAAACTGAGATTCACATGTGAGCCACCCATTAAAACACCTGGCCTTGTTACCATGGCACATTTAGGGTGACCTCCCTACTTTTCCACATATTTCCCCTCAGCTCCTTTTTGATTACTCCTCTGAAAAAGCCTTCTCAAAAACCATTTTATCCGGATTTTGTTAGGGTAAAAATGTTGGCAGTTAGCTTCACATGTACTAAATGTCTGAGGAATGCTTCTGGTCCTCGGCAGTCTCTTGAGAGATTTATGTTACTGCCTCAGCGGCTCTAACTGCTTGTCCAAGGTTCTGATACGCACTTCACGGAAAGTTACGAATATCAAAGAAAACACCTCAGGAAATTCTCCCTAATGGCCAGTCAGCTGAGATTAACTGTTTTCATCTAAGTTTCTTCTCTTGCAGTATATTTCTATTTAGTATTTTACCTGAGTTGTGATTGAGACATGCTGTCCTAACAAGGAAGACCTCTTTCTTCAAGTGATTCTCAGCAGCAGTGATTTGGTAACAACTGGAAACATTTTTAGTTGCCAAAAATGGAGATGGGGTGGAGGGGCTGCAGGAGTACTACTGCGATACTGCTAAATGTTCCAAAAGGCACAAGACAGAGCCCCACAACAAGGTGTTGTGCAGGCAAAAATGCGAATTTTGCTAAGGTTGAGAAACTTTGCTTTAAATAAATCTTCAGAAAATGGGACATTACTGTTCCTTTTCTACTATGGTAAGGCAGCTGGGTTCTAACGTCAGACCTAAAAAAAAAAAAAAAAAAAATTCCAAAGAAAGGAGAATTATGGTTAAAAGTTGAAGCTTTGAGCCAGACAGAGATGGATTCCACTCCCGGATCTGCTACCTAGCTGTGTGATCTTAAATAAGTTATGCAACCTCGCTACAAGGCAGTCTTCTCGGGTGTAAAATTAGCAGTGATATCACTTTATTGGATTACTATGAAGAAGCTGTAAATGCACACAGAATGCTTTGGCACAGGTGCTACAAAACAAAAGCATGTGTTAGCTGTTTAACATGATGACTGTTACTCTCCAGTGAGACTTTTATCAACTCTCAGTTCAATACACTCAGACCAGACAGAACTAACTCTTGGCATAAAAGAAACCCAGAAGCATAAACCTAAGGATACCTGTCAGTCTATTTTCTAGTATTAGCTATTTCTTAGCTCATTATTGCTGCCATAAGCTCCTTCTTTTGCTATATATATATATATATATATATATATATATGGATAAAAGTGGCATGATCAACATAACTAGTTGTGACTACTTATCTACTCATTCATTCATTACATCTAACTAGGCTCATGGCAGAAGTAGACTGGAGATGAAGGCGAAACAAAGACAGCTAAGACCTTATGTCAAATAAAAGACTCAAGGGACTGATTTAGAATGGAAGAACTAAGGCATGGACACAGAGGAGCCTGACACCAAGTAGAAAATGATAAAGTGCCGGGGAGACGAGACCAAAGCGCAGAGAGCTTTACGGCAGTTCCAAGGAGAAGAGACCACTTCTAGGGGAGAAAAATTTGGCTATCAGTTTCTCGAATAGCAAACACCCTTGATTCTCTATCAATCCTTCCCTTTCACAAAGCTTAAAGGAATTTTTAAAATTCTAAACCGAGTGATTAATTAAAACGATTTCTGGTGTCTTCCCTCTTTCTTTCAGCTTTGGTGGTAATTAATCATCACCATTCCTGGCTTTTAATAGCATTAACTTTGTGTGTTGCCATATTATTTTGGTTGCCTCTTAGAAACTCAATTGTGTCAGCATACAACAATGCTGACAATAGGTTCAGAAATGTAAATTAACCTTGATTCAACCCATCTCTGAAAGAGAGCTTCTGAGTCTTTCAGGAGAATGCTTCCCATCATTGAATGTGAAGTCTGTCTGGATTTTTTCACAGTGTTTTCAACAGGAGACCAGATTATTTGGGCCAAGAGAAACATGTATTTGAGTAATAGTGGACCATTTTCCTACTTAAATAGGCTTTAAGATAGCCTCAGACCAAAGGGCAAAAACATCCATCAGGGAATACCACAAAGGTCTTGAATTCACTAACATAATTTATGTTGAAAAATATCACACATTTTAAGCCCTCTTGCAAAATAAAGTGGTAAGTTTCTTGTTCAAGATGGTGATTGTACCATTCTCAATTCCCTCGAAATTCTTGTGAAAATTTGGAGAAAGAAGAAAAGACACAGTTTTGATCGATCCCTAGTCAGGGAACTAGATTCCACATGACACAACTGAGAGTTTGTATGCTGCAACTGAGACCCGGTAAAGCCAAGTAAGTAAATAAAACAGTGAAAGAGAAAAGAAAAAGGACTTCCCTGGTGGCCCAGTGGCTAAGTTCCGTGCTCCCAATGCAGGAGGCCCAGGTTTGATTCCTGGTCAGGGAACAAGATCATGCATGCTGCAACTAAGACCTACTGCAGCCAAATAAATACATAAAATATTCTTTTAAAAGACATGACATAGGCTTCCCAGGTGGAGCTCATGGTGTGTGCCCTAGCCAAGGCACACACACCAAATCAACGACTATCAGCTCAGTTCAGTTCAGTCACTCAGTCGTGTCTGACTCTTTGCAACCCCATGAACCGCAGCATGCCAGGCCTCCCTGTCCATCACCAACTCCTGGAGTCCACCCAAACCCATGTCCATTGAGTCGGTGATGCCATCCAACCATCTTATCCTCTGTTGTCCCCTTCTCCTCCTGCCCTCAATCTTTCCCAACATCAGGGTCTTTTCAAATGAGTTAGCTCTTCACATCAGGTGGCCAAAGTATTGGAGTTTCAGCTTCAACATCAGTCCTTCCAATGAACACCCAGGACTGATCTCCTTTAGGATGGACTGGTTGGATCTCCTTGCAGTCCAAGGGACTCTCAAGAGTCTTTTCCTCTAACAGTACATAATTTCCTAACATTCGGAAGGTCTATGGTGACATAAAGAGACTTACCATCGATAATAAAGGCTGATACACACATGAATGAGAGCGAATGTTCTTTCTTGAAGAACTTTAAGGCACCACTTGGTTCCTCTTGCATTGTTTGAATAAGAGCCCCAAGATCTGCAACAACAGAAAACTTTCAGGCTACCTCATGCAGGATATTTATTTAAAAATAGAAAAATGGGAAGTAGAAGGGGCTGCTGGTCGAGCACTGAGTTTGAGGAGTTACCATTCCAACAATGAATTGTGGGGTAGGGGGAGCTAGGAGGAGCCTTGATGTAGGCTGGGGACGATACCTACTCATGTAGCCCGTCTGCTCATGTATTTCATCTCTTCTGCATGATAAAGAAGAGTGAAGCTAGAGGACGGTGGCTCTGATCAATCCTGTTGTGCCTGTGGAGAGGATATATTGGAGTCATAAGACAGAGTCTAGCTTGGTGGTGGTGGTGGTGTTTAGTTGCAAAGTTGCGTCTGATTCTGAGAGCCCATGGACTGTAGCCCACCAGGGTCCTCTGCCCGTGGGGTTCTCCAGGCAAGAATACTGGAGTGGGTTGCCATTTCCTTCTCCAGGGCATCTTCCCAACCCAGGGATCAAACCCAGGTCTCCTGCATTGCAGGTGAATTCTTTACCATTGAGCCACCAGGGAAGCCCATATAAGCTAGCAGCTGGGCATTTTAATTTGTCTTCCCCTGAAAAGGCAGTTCCAGTCATATTCAAGGGTACATGAGCTAGATGTTGTCATTCATTATCTGCATGCCACGAAATGAATTGTAGACTTTTGGATCAGTTGAGAAAAGCTGACTTCTTCCCTTCATACACAAAGGACCTTTCTCCCATGTATAAGTGGATTCCTCATAACCAGGGAAATGGGCCAGCAAACCACATCTAAGATTAAAAATCATGTTGATGTATGGCAAAACCAATACAATATTGTAACATAATTAGCCTCCAATTAAAATAAATAAATACTTTCAGCACTCTTATAATCAAAATGCTCCACCAGTAAAGTTATATGATAACTTAAAAAAAAATCAGCAACAGTGACAATATAAAGTGATCTTTCTTCTGATAAAGGCGGGTCTCCTTTATCACTGCTTTAAGTCTCCTTCCCTTCTGTATCTCCTTGTTTCTTGTTCATTGGGATGTTTCTCAGCCTAGCAAGGAGAATACTACCTATTCTTTCCTTCCTTCCTGAATTGGGTTATTTTTCTCTCTAGTTGAGAAGCTGGCCACCAATAATGAACTTAGCATTTCCTCCGTTGTAAGACAGGAACAGTAGTAGGGCTGTGTTTACAATAATTGGACTGGTTACAGGACAGTTTTGAGCACTACCTGTGATGATGCAGGCAAATTACTTACTGCAGTGCCCCACACATATAGACACCTCACAACCAGAAAACCTAGAATATTCTATGACCCAAACAGTCTAATGTGGGACCAGGTCACACACATGGCCCTGCCAAAAGAGGCCTGGCTTGCATTTAGTGAGAAAGAGAAAAGTCCAGGTGCAAAGGCAACATGCTAGCAGGGTGGGGGTCATTGCCTGGATCACTGCTTACAGGTGTTATGTTTCACTTGATCGTGTCCCTCTTGTTCAGCTAGCAACCATTCTGTTCTTGCAGAAGGGGAAACTGGGCTCGCTACTCTCATTCCAAAATGAAAGTAAAGGGACTTCCCTGGTGGTCCAGTGGCTAAGACGCCATATTCCACTGGGAGCCTGGCTTCAGTCCCTGGTGTGGGAACTAGATCATACACGCCACAGTTAAGACCTGACACAGACAAATAAATAAAGAAGGAAAAAGAAAACCAAAGTAGAAACTATAGCCCACATGAGCCACAAGAATATTAGTCACCTGATCACTGGGAATTTGGAACTGATTCTGTAGCAGTCTGAGGATTGGTGAACCAGCTGAACAGGGTCTTCCTTGACCCTCAAATGACGTTCTAATTGAGAGAATGTCTCTATCTGCTGCTGTGGAAGATGTTGCTTTGGTACGTAAATGTATAATCTCTATCTTATCGTATTACTAGAGAGCTGTATCAGGGCAACACTACCTGCGCTAAACCTCAGTGGTTTAACACATAGAAGGTCATTTCTCTTTCATTTTGGATTCAAAACTGGTGTTCTCAGTTGGTGGGTAACTCCCTTCCCAGTTGCTATTGAGAGACCCAGCCTCCTTCCTTCTTGAGCAAGTGGCTTCCGTGCATGTCTACATCGATCCAGAAGATGGGGAAAGAGCAGAGTCTTTGACAGACCAGGTGTCAGACAGCAGACACTGCTTCTGCTCAAGCTTCCTTTGATAGAACTTAGCCACGTGACCACACCTGACAAGGTCCCACATGCTGCAAAGCAACATGTGCACCATGACTAGAGAGAAGCCCCTTCTCACCACAACTAGAGAAAACCTGAGCAATAAAGACCCAGCTCAGGGAAATAAAAGTAAATAAATTATTTTTTAAAAGTCCAAATGATTCACTAAAGAGTCAAACATGAAATGCCAGAGGAAGTTGTGCTAATGGCCACCTTGCCCTCAAGGGCTCCGAAAATGAGAGAGAACAAAATAAAACCAAAGAAAGGTGGAGCGCGGGAGAAATCCAAACACCCCCACTGATCTTTCAGGATAAAAATCTGAGAAAGCCTCCCAGAACCTTCTCTTTGCTCTTGCACTTCATCTCCTGCTTCTTCCTGTGCTCCTCACTCCCTTCTGGCCACTCTGGTTGTCTTGCTCCTTCTCCAACAAGGCAAATTTTTTTTTCTGCCTGAAAGACTGACTTTACTTTGCATGCTAAGTCACTTCTGTTGTGTCTGACTCTTTGCGACTCTATGGACTGTAGCCACCAGGCTCCTCTGTCCATGGGATTTCTAGGCAAGAGTATTGGAGTGGGTTGCCATGCCCTTCTCCGGGGAATCTTCCCAACCCGGGGATCCTACCCTCCTCTCTTACATCTCCTGCACTGGCAGGTGGGTTCTTTACGACGAGCACCACCTGGGAAGCCCATGATAACCTGTACCCCTCCCTTTTCTGTCAGAGTTATGTCTAAGGCCAATCAGTTTCCCCATGCCATTCTGCTGGTAGCATCTAACCATTCTGCTACTCCCCTTAGAGCGTCCCTGGAATAGTTAACAAACCTCTGCGGGTTGTATTAGACATAGTTTATCCAATCTACATTTTTGCTAATGGTGGACCACCAGAATGATACCGATTTACAACCTGCTGCTATTTGGTTTCTAGCCTTGAATTCATAGGAATGCTTCTAGGGACCCCAGTAGAATTTATATATATATATATGCATATATATAGGTGTATATATGGATCAGACTTTATTTTAGTCTTTGTTTAATATCCACCTTCTCACATTATTTGTCCCTAGTCACTTTATACCTAATATTAACCTTTATCACACTCCATTCTTTAACCTGCTTTATTTATCATGACCTGAAAATATTATTAATTTATATTATATGTGTACATATATATATGACAGAGATAATGCAAATAAACCCACCACAATGCCAGCGCTATGAGGGCAGGCATCTTGCCTGGTGTCATCAGGGCTTAGTCTAGTCATAGCCCCTGCAGCATGTCTATTGCTAGGACCAGTTTCTTCTTTCCAATTTACATATGCATGCACCATGGTTAAATTAATATTCCTAGAGACAAGTTGCAATCACATGACCTGCTTTGTCCAATACATCACGCTGTAGCTGACTGCGTAGAGAATGGAGTCAAAATTCCTCACAATGGTGAACTGATGCAGTCCTAGCCTAGCTTCTATATGATGGCTCATCATTCCTCTACCATTCACTTTAACCAAACTGGACTTTGCAATGTGTTCAAAAGATATGTGTATTCAATATCTGCATTTCCATGTTTTCAAAATTTTATCCAGCTTGTCTCAAATCATTCTCTCTTCATGAAGAAATTTCCAATTCTTTTGGGTTGATTATGACTCTGAATCCTCAAAGAACTTAACATGCAACTCTTCTTTCCCCCACCAGGCAACTTGCAGGATCCAAGTTCCTTGACAAGGGATCATACCCACACCCCTGCAGTCAAAGCACAAGAGTCCTAACTACTGGACCACCAGGGAGTTCCTCTGGGGGTGACTCTTTTATTCCACTGATCTCGTCTTTTTTCTCCTCCATTCCGCGGCAAGGCTAAGACCATGTCTGACTCATCTCCATGTTGCCCCAGCAGAGTGCCTGGCATCTGGCTGACATTCATTTACTGAGCACCTGTTGACTGCAGACAGACTTGGTGAGTGCCAGATCACAAATAAACTAACTACCTGGAATGAGTGAGTGAGTGAGTGAGTGACGTTGCTCAGTCATGTCCCACTCTTTGCGACCCCATGGACTGTAGGTTACCACGCTCCTCCGTCCATGGGATTTTCCAGGCAAAAGTACTGGAGTGGGGTGCCACTTCCTTCTCCAGAGCCTCTTCTCGACCCAGGGATTGAACCTGGGTCTTCTGCATTGTAGGCAGACGCTTTACCGTATGAGCTACCTGGAATAGAAACTATTATTAACTCCACTGTACAGAAGAAGAGGCTAGGTAACATGTCCAAGGTCACCGTGATGGAGCTAGAATTCCAACTCAATTCTATTTCCAGGTTATCCGCATAGCAACAGCATACACAGGCATGTGATCTGAAAGACTGCAGGGAACTTTACTCATAATAAAGCCACACAATCTGAAGGATACAACATCTGGTTATTTTGGCTGAGAATTTTTGGATTTCTATTATTCTTTCCTCGTGACTGGCTGCAAGTGTTTATTTCTGAGTCTGACACATCTCTGGGCTGTTTTATCTTTTTGATGGAAATGATGTACTACACAGATTTACAAGACTATTCTGAAAGATATGAATTCTATATTGCTGCTCAATTGCGTCACCTGGTATTTTAAGCCAGTCAACACTATGTATTCAAAACAATCAAGGGACCGGGGAACAATTAGTTAGGAGCCTTGACAGCCAGAGAGTAAATTACATTTATGAGCATACTCTGGAGCCATCACAAAAAGCTCTTTAATGAGAACATGGGCTATTTGTTCTCATCCATTAAACAATGTCTATATGCTGGTTGTTGATTTGAACAACCCCCAGCTTTTGTTTTTAAGGTCAGAGTGGAGATTCCACACATTGTCATCCGGACCACTTACAAGAGTCACTGAAATGTATCAATGTTTCATGGATGTGGAATCCTTACTTGTCTTTTGAAAGCACATTCAGTTCAGTTCAGTCGCTCAGTCGTGTCCGACTCTTTGCGACCCCATGAATCGTAGCACGCCAGGCCTCCCTGTCCATTCCCAACTCCCGGAGTTCACTCAGACTCACGTCCATCGAGTCGGTGATGCCATCCAGCCATCTCATCCTCTGTCGTCCCCTTCTCCTCCTGCCCCCAATCCCTCCCAGCATCAGAGTCTTTTCTGATGAGTCAACTCTTTGCATGAGGTGGCCAAAGTACTGGAGTTTCAGCTTTAGCATCATTCCTTCCAAAGAAATCCCAGGGCTGATCTTCAGAATGGACTGGTTGGATCTTCTTGAAGGGGCTCTCAAGAGTCTTCTCCAACACCACAATTCAAAAGCATCAATTCTTTGGTGCTCAGCTTTCTTCACAGTCCAACTCTCACATCCATACATGATCACTGGAAAAACCATAGCCTTGACTAGACGGACATTTGTTGGCAAAGTAATGTCTCTGCTTTTGAATATGCTATCTAGGTTGGTCATAACTTTTCCTCCAAGGGGTAAACGTCTTTTAATTTCATGGCGGCAATCAACATCTGCAGTGGTTTTGGAGCCCCCCAAAATAAAGTCTGACACTGTTTCCACTGTTTCCCCATCTATTTCCCATGAAGTGATGGGGTCAGATGCCATGATCTTCGTTTTCTAAATGTTGAGCTTTAAGCCAACTTTTTCGCTCTCCTCTTTCACTTTCATGAAGAGGCTTTTCAGTTCCTGTTCACTTTCTGCCATAAGGATGGTGGCATCTGCATATCTGAGGTTATTGATATTTCTCCTGGCAATCTTGATTCCAGCTTGTGCTTCTTCCAGCCCAGCATTTCTCATGATGTACTCTGCATAGAAGTTAAATAAACAGGGTGACAATATACAGCCTTGACATACTCCTTTTCCTATCTGGAACCAGTCTGTTGTTCCATGTCCAGTTCTAACTGTTGCTTCCTGACCTGCATATAGGTTTCTCAAGAGGCAGGTCACATTAGCTAGTGGTAAATAACCTGCCTGTCAATGCAAGTAGATGTAAGAGACATGGGGCTCAATCCCTGGATTGGGAAGATTCCTTGGAGGAGAGCATGGCAACCCACTCCAGTATTTTTGCCTGGAGAATCCCATGGACAGAGGAGCCTGGCAGGCTATAGTCCACGGGGACACAAAAGAGCTGGAAACAACTGGAAGTGACTCAGCACGTAACACTTTTTTAGATATTTGGCCACATGGTACAAGGGAAAGTATATTAAACTTGAATCTAAGAGTCTAAATCTTCTCTCTAACTTATTATCTGGGCAAGTCATTTTACTTTGCTAGTATAAAAAAATAGAGGATAGTAGATTAGATAAAGTTTGCCCCACTTAAAAATTCTAATTGCATGCTGCCCACATATTGATGTAAAGATGCAAAATGTTATGGATAAAAGACAGTATAGTTTAGAGATAATCCTTTTATATGGTTTCTGAGGCTTCAAGGGGAGATATTAAAATAAAATATGTGAAACAATCTCTGGTCTTATATTTAGGAGAAAAAATGAATTTGACATTATTGGTCAAAACCTAGCCCCAGAGTTCATTTAAGAGGGTGAATTAAGGTCAACTGGGCTTTCTTGGTGGCTCAGATGGTAAAGAATCCATCTCCAATGCAGCAGATGCAGGTTCAAACTTTGGGTTGAGACGATCCCCTGGAGAAGGGAATGGCAACCCACTCTATTATTCTTGCCTATAAAATTCCATGAACAGAGGAGCCTGGCAGACTACAGTACACGGGGTTGCAAAGAGTTGGACACGACTGAGCAAATAATACTTAAGGTCAATCCATGTAAATCTGTTCTTCGTATTATGCTCTTATACGAGGAACAAATATGTATAGTACCACTGGATATGGAGAAATAGAGAGTAGTATGTTTCCTCAATTACTAAATTCAGACTACAGAGTATATCATTAGAATAGGTTCAATTAAAAGTAAAAGAAAATCCAACTTAAACTGTTGTAAAAAGAGAGGAATGCATTTAAAATGCATGGGTTTGGGTGGACTCTGGGAGTTGGTGATGGACAGGGAGGCCTGGTGTGCTGCGGTTCATGGGGTCGCAAAGAGTTGGACACAACTGAGCGACTGAACTGAACTGAACTGAACCTTCTTCCTGAACAATTTTTAAGAAATATCTACTGATACATACATATACATATATATAGATGCATGTGTATGCATGCATACTTACATATATACAAATATATGATTCAGATATGTTGTATGATTTAACAGATATGTAGAATAACATAAAAATGGATTTTAACTTTTTAATCACTTAATTTATTCTGGAGTAGAACTTATTCAGTTCAATTCAATTCAGTCGCTCAGTCGCGTCCGACTCTTTGCGACCCCATGAACCACAGCACGCCAGGCTTCCCTGTTCATCAACAACTCCCAGAGTCCGCCCAAATCCATGTCCATTGTGTCGGTGATGCCATCCAACCATCTCATCCTCTGTCGTCCCCTTCTCCTCCTGCATCCAGTCCCTCCCAGCATCAGGGTCTTTTCAAATGAGTCAGCTGTCCGCATCAGCTGGCCAAAGTATTGGAGTTTCAGCTTCAACATCAGCTCCTCCAATGAACACACAGGAGGATCTCCTTTAGGATGGACTGGTTGGATCTCCTTGCAGTCCAAGGGACTCTCAAGAGTCTTCTCCAACACCATAGATCAAAAGCATCAATTCTTCGGTGCTCAGCTTTTTCACAGTCCAACTCTCACATCCATACATGATCAGTGGAAAAACCATAGCTTTGACTAGATGGACCTTTGTTGGCAAAGCAATGTCTCTGCTTTTCAATATGATATCTAGGTTGGTCATAGCTTTCCTTCCAAGCAGTAAGCGTCTTTTAAATTCATGGCTGCAGTCACCATCTGCAGTGATTTTGGAGCCCAGCAAAATAAAGTCTGACACTGTTTCCACTGTTTCCCCATCTATTTCCCATGAAGTGATGGGGTCAGATGCCATGATCTTCGTTTTCTGAATGTTGAGCTTTAAGCCAACTTTTTCACTCTCCACTTTCACTTTCATCAAGAAGCTTTTTAGTTCCTCTTCACTTTCTGCCATAAGGGTGGTGTCATCTGCATATCTGAGGTTATTGATATTTTTCCTGGCAATCTTGATTCCAGCTTGTGCTTCTTCCAGCCCAGCATTTCTCATGATGTACTCTGCATAGAAGTTAAATAAGCAGGGTGACAATACATAGCCTTGACATATTCCTTTTCCTATTTGGAACCAGTCTGTTGTTCCATGTCCAGTTCTAACTGTTGCTTCCTGACCTGCATATAGATTTCTCAAGAGGCTGGTCAGGTGATCTGGTATTCCCATCTCTTGAAGAATTTTCCACAGTTTATTGTGATCCACACAGTCAAACACTTTGGCATAGTCAATAAAGCAGAAATAGATGTTTTTCTGGAACTCTCTTACATTTTTGATGATCCAGAGGATGTTGGCAACTTGATCTCTGGTTCCTCTGCCTTTTCTAAAACCAGCTTGAACATCTGGAAGTTCACGGTTCATGTATTGCTGAAGCCTGGCTTGGAGAATTTTGAGCATTACTTTACTAGCATGTGAGATGAGTGCAATTGTGCGGTAGTTGGAGCATTCTTTGGCATTGCCTTTCTTTGGGATTGGAATGAAAACTGACCTTTTCCAGTCCTGTGGCCACTGCTGAGTTTTCCAAATTTGCTGGCATATTGAGTGCAGCACTTTCACAGCATCATCTTTTAGGATTTGAAATAGCTCAACTGGAATTCCATCACCTCCACTAGCTTTATTAATAGTGATGCTTTCTAAGCCCCACCTGACTTCACATTCCAGGATGTCCTGCTCTAGGTGAGTGTGAGTGATCACACCTTCATGATTATCTGGGTTGTGCAGATCTTTTTTGTACAGTTCTTCTGTGTATTCTTGCCACCTCTTCTTAATATCTTCTGAGTCTGTGAGGTCCATACCATTTCTGTCCTTTACTGAGCCCATCTTTACATGAAATGTTCCCTTTGTATCTCTAATTTTCTTGAAGAGATCTCTAGTCTTTCCCATTCTATTGTTTTCCTCTATTTCTTTGCATTGATCGCTGAGGAAGGCTTTATCTCTTCTTGTTATTTTTTGGAACTCTGCATTCAAAGGGGTATATCTTTCTTTTTCTCCTTTGCTTTTCACTTCTCTTCTTTTCACAACTATTTGTAAGGCCTCCTCAGACAGTCATTTTGCTTTTTTGCATTTCTTTTTCTTGGGGATGGTCTTGCTCCCTGTCTCCTGTACAATGTCACAAACCTCCATCCATAGCTCATCAGGCACTCTATCAGATCTAGTCCCTTAAATCTATTTCTCACTTCCACTGTATAGTCATAAGGGATTTGATTTAGGTCATACCTGAATGATCTAGTGGTTTTCCCTACTTTCTTCAATTTAAGTCTGAATCTGGCAATAAGGAGTTCATGATCTGAGCCACAGTCAGCTCCCGGTCTTATTTTTTGCTGACTGTATAGAGCTTCTCCATCTTTGGCTGCAAAGGATATAATCAATCTGATTTTAGTGTTGACCATCTGGTGATGTCCATGTGTAGAGTCTTCTCCTGTGTTGTTGGAAGAGGTTGTTTGCTATGACCAGTGCGTCCTCTTTGCAGAACTCTGTTATCCTGCTTCATTCTGTACTCAAAGGCCAAATTCACCTGTTACTCCTGAACTTATTAGGGTAATGAAATTATCTCAATCATTTTAACCACTATATAGTGGTCCATTTTAAACCAGTCATTATACATATGAGCATTTAAATTCTTTCCATGAATTTTCTAAAAGACAGCCTGCCCAGTGAATTATTATTTGCCCACCAAGACAAAAAGGCTTCCCAGTCCAGGCCACTTGGTGAGGATACCTCTCTCTTGTTCCATCTGGCCAGGATTTTGCATGAAATGTCTCCATCTCTCTGTTGGAAATACCCAGAACTGCAACTGTTGGGTCTTAGGATAGTTGCACATTTAATATTTTGAGATACTGCTAAGCTGTTTTCCAAAATGACTAATTATTTTACACTTCCACTAGTAGTGTCGGAATGATTTAGTCTCTATGCATTTGTATTAGCACTTCATATTATCAGTATTTTTTTTTTAGCTATTCTTGCAAATGTGTAGGGATATATCATTGGGGTTTTAACTTTTTTTAACTTGCATTTACACTTAATATTATTTTAATTTACATTTATTTACAAGGTTAATGATGTTGAACATCTTTTCATGTACTTATTTGTCATCTGTATATCCTTTTAGGTGAAATGTCCCTTCATATCTTTTGTCCATTTTCTGAAAAGATTGGTTGTTTGGATACTTGTTCTTTGTCGGCTACCTGGTTTGCAAATAGTTTCTCCTTGTCTATTTTTTCCCATTTTCTTTTCTTTTCTGTTTTTTTTTTTTCCTTGTCCATTTCTACAAACACATGTTACTGAGGCTTGGATACGAATCACTTTGAATCGAAAGATCCATTTGGGTGACTTTCCTTTGTTGAATCTTCCAAACCATGCAAATGATATGTCTCTCTACATTTTAAAAATTCTTCTTCGGTTTCATTCATCAGAATTTTATAACGTCCAATATACAGATTCTATACCTATTTGCTCAGTATATATCTAAGTGATTTGACTTTTTGTCATGATTATCAGTTCAGTTCATTTCAGTTGCTTAGCTGTGTCCAGTACTCTTTGTACCCCATGGATTGCATCATGCCAGGCTTCCCTGTCCATCACCAACTCCCAGAGCCTACTCAAACTCATGTGCATCACGTCGGTGATGCTGTCCAACCATCTCATCCTCTGTCGTCCCCTTCTCCTCCTGCCTTCAATCTTTCCCAGCATCAGAGTCTTTTCCAATGAGTCAACTCTTTGCATGAGGTGGCCAAAGTACTGGAGTTTCAGCTTTAGCATCGTTCCTTCCAAAGAAATCCCAGGGCTGATCTCCTTCAGAATGGACTGGTTGGATCTCCTTGCAGTCCAAGGGACTCTCAAGAGTCTTCTCCAACACCACAGTTCAAAAGCATCAATTCTTCAGTGCCCAGCTTTCTTTATAGTCCAACTCTTTTGTTGGCAAAGTAATGTCTCTGCTTTTAATATGCTGTCTAGGTTGGTCATAACTTTTCTTCCAAGGAGCAAGCGTCTTTTAACTCATGGCTACAGTCACCATCTGCAGTGATTTTGGAGCCCCCCAAAATAAAGTCTCTCACTGTTTCCATTATTTCCCCATCTACTGGCCATGAAGTGATGGGATCAGATGCCATCACTTAGTTTTCTAAATGCTGAGTTTTAAAGCAACTTTTTCACTCTCCTCTTTCACTTTCACCAAGAGGCTCCTTAGTTCTTCTTCACTTTCTATGATAAGGGTGGTGTTGTCTGTATATCTGAGATTATTGATATTTCTCTCGGCAATCTTGATTCCAGTTTGTGCTTCATCCAGCCTGGCATTTCTCATGATGTACTCTACATATAAGTTAAATAATGAGGGTGACAATATACAGCCTTGACGTACTCCTTTCCCAATTTGGAACCAGTCTGTTGTTCCATGTCCAGTTCTAACTGTTGCTTCTTGTCATGATTATAAACAGTGTTAATGATCTTAATTTAGGTTTCCTTGTGTAAATTGTCAGTACATAGATATGATTATTATATGTTGATCTAGTACGCTGTGACATGGCTGATTCTATTATTTCTAGGAGCATTCAGTTTTCTATATGATAATGTCATTTGGCAATGGGAGAAGTTTTATTTTTCCTTTCCATTCAGCATGCCTTTCACTTATTTCTCTTGCCTATGCTGCTGCTGCTAAGTCGCTTCAGTCATGTCCGACTCCGTGCGACTCCATAGACGGCAGCCCACCAGGCTCCCCCATCCCTGGGATTCTCCAGGCAAGGACACTGGAGTGGGTTGCCATTTCCTTCTCCAATGCATGAAAGTGAAAAGTGAAAGTGTAGTCGCTCAGTTGTGTCCAGCTCGTGGCGACCCCATGGACTGCAGCCCACCAGGCTCCTCCGTCCCTGGGATGGTGGCAAGTAAAACTTGCAGTGTCATGTTGAGCGAGAGCAACAGCAGGCCTCTTGTGCCTTGCTCCTGATCTCAGGGAGACCGCCCTCAGCATCTCACATTTACTGTCACCATTAAATCGCGGCATTTAAATACGTGTCTCTGCTCCAGCTTCCAAAGAGACCTCTCTCTCTATGACAGTTTTATTTTTCTTATATCTTCCCCTAGTTCTACCAGTTCACTTTTCTTCTCACAGTTGTTCTTTGCTCAAAATATCTCTGAATGCTGGCATTTCTGCTTTCATCAGGTTGTTTTTTTTTTTCCCTAAATGATATTGTAAAGTAACTAGCCTCCAATTAAAATAAATAAATTTAAATTAAAAAATAAAACTCATCAGGTATTTTTAAAAGGCAATTATTAGGGCATTTTCCCGGCTCTTCAGTGGTTAAGACTTCATCTTCCAATGAAGGGGGTGCAAGTTCAATCCCTGGTCAAGGAACTAAGATTCCCACATGCCTCATGGCCGAAAAAAGCAAAGCATGAAACAGGAACAATATTGTAAGAAATTTAGTAAAGGCTTTAAAAAATGACCCACATTAAAAAAATTTTTTTAAGGCAATTGTTTCATCACTTTTTTGGTTATTAATCATTCAATGGTTATTAGTTTTAATGGTATTTAATCTACTTTTATATGGAAATCCTCTGAAGTGAATGCTCACTGACAGTTATATTTATCTTAGTTTGATACCTTTACAACATTTTTAGTTGCTACTTTGTCTATATTATTTTTATAATTTTTAAAATTTGTTTTGTTTTTACACAATATTTTATGGTATAGATTTGCCTTGATTAACTGTGTGTTGGGATCATTTTCTTAATTATTTTATGTATGAATGAGGAGTGTTTTCCTTCCCAGATGAAGTATTTCAGGTGTGGAGGAGTTTGGCTCCCATTCTGGGACAGCGACAATTTTCCTTGATTTCCAGAAGTCCTCAGGGACAGTTTTATCCGTGAAATGTTTATCTTGCCTTTTCCCGCCCAGCATATATCAGCAGCTGCAGGACTGCTCCAAATTCACATTCTTCCCTCTACTCCAGGTTACCTGCAAACGGTCTGCTGTAAACCTGGCTTGTTTGTGTAGTCTACTTCCCTCACTTTCCCGGTGGGGAAATGAGATAAAAATGAAAGATGGAAGCGTCTACCTTTCAGCCTATTTTCCCCCAGAATGAGACTGTTGAGTTTTCTCTTTAACATATGGTACCTACTTCAGAAAACTGAGCTCCACACTGGTGTCTAGACTTCTTCCCACACATCCACGGGATACCTCCTGCCTGTCTTAATATGCAAAAATCAACTAATTTATAGCAATACTGCATTCCTGTTCTTATCCTTTTCACTTGTGGACTAGTCCTGAGAAGAGAGGGCACAAATATCTTATTCTGTCATCTTTTGAGCCAGAATTTCATGAAATCGTATTCACACTGTAAGAATAATGGCTGGTATTGAAGGGTTTTACTGGGCAAAGACCCTGGGGCTAGGGAGATTTAAGAGTTTCTATCTTGAGTATCTGGATGTTCATCTGAAATGAACATCCAGATTCTCATCATTGGGATTTAAAGTACGTGATCCTGGGAAGCATGTCCCTATGCTGCCTCAGTTTTCATAAGGGGAGCGATCAGTGCCTCCCCAAACCAAACCTTCTCTCTTGGTATTCTGGGGTTCCAGATTCAGAGGAGCTTCCCATTGGCTCTGGGTGATCAATCCTATAGAAAATGACCAACTTGTGCCAAACTTGGTGTACTCATTTCTTGAGGCTGCTATAACAAATCACCTAAACCAGGTGGCTTAAAACAACAGGGCTGTATTGTCTCACAGTTCTGGAGGCCAGAGGATGAGATCAGCATCACTGGGCCGGAACCAGGATGCAGGCAGCACCGTGCACCCTCCAGGGACTCTGGAGGGGAACCTATTGTGTACCTCTTCCAGTTTCTGGTGGCTGCCAGCCTTTCTCAGCTGTGGTTGCGTCACTCCAGTCTCCATTTCCATCTTCACAGCACTTCTCTTTCATGTGTCTAATCTTCCTCTGCTTCTCTCTCTTATAAGGACACTTGTGATTGTATTTAGGGTCCACACAGTTAAGCCAAGGTGATTTCCCAGCTTTGAGATCCTTAACTACAGCTGCAAAGACTCTTCTTTCCAATAAGGTAACATTTACGGGTTCCAAGAATCAGGACCCAATATCTTTTTTTCAGTAGATAGCTGGCTTAATTACTTATGAGGCTTGCCATCTACTTCCTCAAGACAGAGGATCTCATCTCCAGACAGTAGATCTTCATTATCAGAATCTTAAAAGTTCGTTTCAAAGACTTAGCTGGATGCAGTCATGTGTGTGTGCACGACTTGTTGCTCAGTCATGTCTAACTCTGTGTGACTCTTGTCCAGTGCTGTCCAGCTGTGTCCAGTGCTGGCATTTCTGCTTTCATCAGGTGTTTTTAAAAGGCAACTGTTTTGGCATTTTCCTGGCGGTTCAGGATCTTCCTGACCCAGGGATAGAAACCGTGTCTCTCACATCTCCTGCACTGGAAGGCAGGCTCTTTACCACTAGTGCTGCATGGGAAGCCCATATTCAGTCATACATGTGGCCTGGATATTCTCAACACCGCATGTCTATCTCAAGGCCATGTAGAACCTGATAACTTTGGGGGCCATTTTTAGCCAACCTTACTACAATCCATTTATAAAACCCCAGCAGTTGACACATCATTCCATACACTCTTCACACTGGCACTCATTTGTCTGTATCTATAAATGGATCCCGCGATGGCTTTCAACTAAAAGCACTGCTGGTTTTAATAGAGATGTATAACATCACATGAGCTAAAATGGAAAAAGAAACTTTAGACACAATGAACAATCTTTCTCCTGTGACCGTTATCCATTAAGATGTAGTTCTTATTGGAGCTGGTCTATAGGAAAGCAGAAACAAACACAGATGAGCTGATCCATCAGGAAGCAGATGTGTGGGGTACTTGTTGAGAATCATCCACAGTCAATGGCCTGAGTCTAGGAGACAAACCATTACCAGCAGCAGAAGCAATTAGGTAGCTGAAAGGATTGTTACCTACAGTAAGACAGGTCCCTCTAGCTTCTAAGTTATCAAAGTTGAAATTAACAACATAAAGTACAGGAAACAATGAAACTGGCCCAATGATTCAAATATACGAGTGTACTTTATATTGAAAATTATCATCAAATCCAAAAAATTAACTCCCTGAACATAAGCAAAATGTAACTGAAGGGATGTTTTCCTTCTCCAAAAAAGCATGGAGAGGTCATAGACATGAATTCCCATTCACTAAATGAGTGTGTAACTTCACATCTTTGAGGAGACCTTTCCTTATCTAATGTGGCATGGGTTTGGGGAGATAGAGTTACAGTGAGACTATTGAAGGGCTTCTTCGGTGGTTTAGTGGTAAAGAATCCACCTTCAATGCAGGAGCCACAGAAGACTTGGGTTTGATCCCTGGATCAAGAAGATTCACCAGAGGAGGGCATGCCAACCAACTCCAGTATTCTTTCCTGGAGAATCCCATGGACTGAGGGGCCTGAAAGGCTATGGTCCATGGAGTCACACAGAGTCAGACATGACTGAAGCAACTTAGCAGGAAGGCAAGCAGTCAGAAAACATGATCTCTTGCAGTCCTTAAAGTTGTAACAGTGATGACACTGTTATATTATGTCTTCAATGTTGCTTGCTCAAGAGTATGAACATTTGGGTTTTAGGAGGTCAATAAGAACAGAATATTGCAATTGGGAATAACCCGAGAGAAGACAATTGGATTAATTACAGCTTTTAATTCTGCAATTGGTTAAAAGTCTGGTGCTAATTGAGGTCAATGATATGGGTTCAGTTCCTCTAAGGGCCAGATGGCTTTGCTTCATTTTGGGGCAAGAGGCTGCTATGCTGGGCTTCCATCAGCCTCCTCACTAATGTGAATCATTGGTCCCAGAAGAGAAAAAAATAAAATCAGAGTCTGTGCCATATGTGAACAAACAGGTCAACATCATTATAGAGTCCAACATTTACAGAATTTCAGGGGCGAGTGGAGTCCTGCGACCTTCACAAAGTAGAAGTATCGCTATTGAGTACACTAATGAGTATCACTATTATGATATTTAAAAATACAGTACTTTCTATTGTTAACTTTTGGGTTTCCTTTCTCTGAATGGGAAATTTCTTAGTTTGGAATGATACAAGAATTAGAATTTGATGAGAAAGACAGAATCACTAGGACTGATAAGAAGTAGGTGATAGAATCTGCCCTGATGAAATTGTGGAAGCTGGTTAAAGAGTCCATATAAGGCAGTTATCTCTACATCTGCGGCTGGGCCTGGCTGACAATTGTGAAGGACAGATGATGCAATATGGATAAAATGAGATAAACAGGAACCCCCAAGGTGAGATGAGCCTCTGAGGACAAAGTGGAAACTGTGTCTGCCTCTCCCTGCCTCCGAGTCCCCAGCTTCACTGATGCAAGTGATTTTCAGAAAGAGCCGGGGTCCTTCTCCACAGAGCTGCACACGAACCTGGCCAGGATTTGGAATAACTGAAGGAGAAGGTCTGGCAGGTGCTGGGGAACCTGGAGGCTCAGCCCTGGTCACATGTCAACAAGGTGACCCAGAAGACCAGCAGCATCATGCGGGGACTGCACCCCCCTACCTAATGCCCCACACTGACCTTGAGTGTGTAAAAAAGTGGCTGCTTCTCCAAGCCTGCCTTCTTCCTAACTTTCTGCAAAATGTCACTTGTGACCTATGCTTACCCAGAAATATACAAATGTGGGGGTTCTGGGAAACACGGTTCTGGCTTAGCTAAGCTGAAAGCACAAATCCATCATAGATGGAAAGATTATAAAGAGTTTTGTATATAAGGTGTATGTCACTTTCATGTATGTATACATGCATATGTATATTCTAAATTTGCACATATATGTATATACACATGTACATACAAAGAGTCTCTTGCTTCAAAAATAATTTTGTTATTTTCTCCCAAGTGTCTGGATGTTGAATCTCTCTCAGCTGGGGCAGATGGGTAACGGGTGTCTTTCTTTGATTTGTATAAAACAGAGATTGGCAAACTATAGATTGCGGATTCAATATGGACCATTGCTTGTTTTTGTAAAAAATGTTTTCTTGGAATGCAGCCACTTTCATGTATTATGTATCATTAATGGTAGTTTCCCACTACAATGGCAGAGTTGGATACTTACAGGTACCATGCAGCCTTCAAAGCCTAAAATGTTCACCATCTCTCTGTTTACTGTCAACATCTGCTGCACTGGTATAAAGCTCTACCTTAGGCTGTCCTCTTGTCTGGTACAGTTCAAAACTGTATTCAGACAGCTCCCAACACTGCATTCTGGTGATGGAGATGGGTATCAAAACAACATCGTCTTCCCACTAATAGCTCACTCATCAGTCTGCTGCTGCTGCTGCTAAGTCGCTTCAGTCGCGTCCAACTCTGTGCGACCCCAGAGACGGCAGCCCACTAGGCTCCCCCGACCCTGGGATTCTCCAGGCAAGGACACTGGAGTGGGTTGCCATTTCCTTCTCCAACTCATCAGACTGTTTTGCCACAATTCTGAAAATCCCATGTGGAGATTAAAGTAAGCTTTTGGAAATCATGTAATAAAAGTGCCAATATACCACCAGGGTTTACACATTCACATGAAAAGCAATTGGTGTGATTCTATTCAACAAATCCATTACATTCACTTAGTGAACAAGGCTTGGAAAAATAAAGCAGAAGAGGAAGTGGGTGCTGGATGTTCAGGATGCTAACCAGTCCATTCAAATCTCATCAGTTCAGTCTGTGTTGGACAGACTTCCCTGGGCCCTTAAAAAAAGATCAATGGATGCCTGAGCCTGGTGGCCAACTTATAAGGGAAGTGGATAGGAAGACAGTCTCAACTTGCCCATGTCATCATTTTGCTAAGACCAACCTTGTTAAGAAGACAGACTGCTTGCTCTCCCAGGGCATGTCAGTTATAGCAATCAGTCCCAGAAGACTCAGAGTTTTAAAACAACACTTTCAGCTTAAATCAGAGCAGTTTAGTCAGGATGTCTGTACCCAGTTGATGGCTGTATGTCCATGTATTTGACAGGTGACTCTTGACTCCATCAAGTCTGTGTTGTAACTGAGGCTCCAACTCTCTGGGGGATTTGGGTAGCTCAGCCGGAAAATCAACAGCCGTTCATTTTTGCTTTTCTAATAAAGCTTTAGCTCTGGCATCTTCCTGAACTTCTCCTTTTTCATCTCTTCCTGTGGCTGCAGTGTGGTTCCTTATTTAGATGCCTGATTTTCTTTCTGTAAATGGAAAACTTTATTAATAAGACACAGGTGAAATCTCAGGAGGGTTTCCTTTTGGGAGGTGACTTTCAACTCAGTATGAAGCTAAAAACATGGTAAATAAAGGTTATTTTCCAAGGTCTCCTGGGCTTGGAAAGTGGGCAAAAATGAGACTGAAGGGAGAGGTCTTGAGGTAACTATTGCAGAGGCTGTTTAGCGTTGTCGCACAGCTTATTAAATACTCAAAGTCACTTTACAAGCAAGAATGAATGTTTGTTCTCTTTGATCTGTGGGGCTCTCTGTGTGTATTTTGAGGCTGCAGTAATGATGCCACTTGCCCGTTTTCCCAATCAGCCGGAACTCTTTGACCTTAATCCTTGCTCTTCATGCTCGCCGATGTCCTTTTACAAATGCTGTGATTCTGTCTTAGAAACACAGTCGAAAAATGCCCAAAGCATATGAGAGAATCTGCATCGCTTGTAACAGTGGAAGCTCACAGTTTCCAAGGGAATAAAATGCCAGAAAATCACTAAGCTTTCAAGAATGCAGCACTTAATCCAAATAATCCAAAAGCAATCTACTTGGCAATCTAATTATATTTCCTTAGGAGAAAACGGCAATAGTGTTTGTTTGCATTTAATTGCCTCCCTTTAATATGTTTGTGTTGTACTCATTTCTGACTCTGTTCATAATCTAAAGGTCCCTTGTAATATTTGACTTAGCCTCCCAGACAAACCCAGAGGATTATGCTTGGATTCATACATAAAATAGGACAAGAAAGCTCTTACTTTGTGTATGTCAGAGCTGATGTCAGCTTCTAGAAACAATCACTTTTCTGAGACAGGTAGAAAGGAAAACTACATATTCAAATTGACTCATCTGTTTTGCTCTCATGTATTGAAGCATTGGTAACACAGAGAAAATTCTATGCCCCTCTCTCTTTCTCTCATTATGTGCTTAATGGTGAGGATGGAAGACACCAAGAAAACGACTCATCTTCAGCCATAAGCAACAGAGCAATACCTCTCTGCGGAATGGTAATATTCTGATGGGAATTCCATTCCCTGAGAGCCACGACAGCGCTCTTTATACTGAATTGGAAATGCCACATTTGCATATTTCCCTGAATGTTTGCAGAGATCTCAGAGGAGCTGGTGAAGGTTGAGGCCAAAAGTCACTTCTGACTCTCAGGGAAATCATGCCACACTACTGGATTCAAAACATCTTGCTGGTTTGTAGAAATGCGGACCCTGCTTTCAGTCCCAGCGAGTGTTTCTCCTCTAGCTTGATCTCTGGCGTCACAATGGAATGTCAGTCTTCACTCCAAGTGCTTCATTTTTTCACCTGCTCTTTTTTTTTTTTGGCTTGGAATTGTCCCCCAGGACTGCCCTCTTTCTCTCTTCCCCAGGACACAGATGTTGCTACCCCCAAACAGACAGAGGCAAAGCTACCTTATTGATAAAATCCTACTTGATAAAATCTTGCTCAAATGTCACCTCCCCTTGGAATTTAATCCCAATATCACTCCTCATTCTGGAACCATGACATTTTGATGTCAACCAACACAAATGCCATGGTAGGCTAGCCCTCGTGACACTATGAGCCCTTCCCATGTAGGGCCATAGTTTCTCTTGCCTCTCCAGCTTCCAAACACAGTGCAGAGCATGTTACAAACGCTCCATAATATCTTTTGAATGAATGAACAGAGACCAATATTCTGCTCTGCAGTGAAAAACTAGACTCTGCCACATTTAGGAAAGAACAGCATTGCTCAGAGTTGCTTCATCTCTTTTTTAGATTCCATGGCTCTGGAAAGTAAAACAGATACACAGAAGTTTTTCTTAAGATTTCCATCTCTCTGCCTGCATTGCCCATATGTTCTTGTATGCTGTCTGCTTTATCCAAGAGAGCCCTCAGCGCAGTAATCACAGTTGTTTTAAAGCCCTGGCCTGGTAATTCCAACATCTACTCCATGTCTGGTTCTTCTGCTTGTCCTGTCTCTTCAAGTGGTGGTTTTTGCCCTTTGGGATACTTTGTCATTTTATTTATGTATTTATTTTTTTTGAGTGCTGGACATGATGTATCAGGTAAATGGTAAATGAACTGCTGTTAATAGGCCTTTATTAATGTGGTGGCGGGGTATGGGGGAGGGGAGGTGTTCTCTGGGCCTGTGATTAGGCCTCCGTCTCTAAGTGAGTCTGTGCCTCCAGCCTGGGAGCTTCATAAGTGTTTCTCGGGTGTTTTTTCTCCCCACTGTGTGGGGTAGGATGGTTAGCATGGGTTAGAGTTTGGTAATTCCCTTCTCCCACGTGGAAGGCTAGAACAGGCTGGCGGTGGTTATTTCCCTTCCCCAGATCAGTTAAGCTCTAATCATACCCCCATAAGTTTGACTGTGATTACCTAATTTCCCAAGGACAGGTCTTATTAAGAAGAACAGGGATTTCCTGGTGTTCTAGTGGTTAAGACTCTGTGCTTCCAATGCAGGGGGCACAGGTTTGACCCCTGCTTGGGAAACTAAGATCCCACATGCTGCACATCTAAAAAATAAAAATTAAAAAAAAAAGTGTACTGCTGCTGCTCGGGTCCTACTCTGTGCGACCCCGTAGACGGCAGCCCGCCAGGCTCCCCCATCCCTGGGATTCTCCAGGCAAGAACACTGGAGTGGGTTGCCATCTCTTTCTCCAATGCATGAAAGTGAAAAGTGAAAGTGAAGTTGCTCAGTCCTATCTGACTCCCAGCAACCGCATGGGCTGCAGCCTACCAGGCTCCTCTGTCCATGGGATTTTCCAGGCAAGAGTACTGGAGTGGGGTGCCATTGAGAACAGAGCACTGTGGCATATTTCAGAATCATAGGGGGCTTTTTTCCTGGATATTGACTATAGGAATCTGGTCAAGGCTGGAGATAAATTTCATGGTGTTGTGAGGCTCTTCCCTATGACTGCATCCCCGTGGAATTTTTCATTCTCAGAGTTGTCCACACTGAGCCTCTGGGAATTCAGCTATTGCAGTTCACGTTTTCTGGCCATGGAAACACCTTGGTGGTTTCTGCAGGGAATCTCTGCTTCAGTGAGTTGTGATATTCCGTATTTGCCTGTCTCCAGTCTTGGGGGACAGCGTTTTGCCCTGTGTTCCCGCTCTCTCTGTGGATCCAAGAAGAGTTGTTGATTTTTTTTTAATCCCTTCAGATTTTTACTTGTTAGGAAGCAGTAGTGACTTACAAACTCTCTCCTTTCAGAACCAGAAACTGTCAAGTCCTCCTTGTACTTCTTGAAGCGTCATTTTCTTACTAATGTGGAGAAGCAGTTTTCTAAACCGTGAGTTGAGCTGCGCCATTCTACGTGGAAAGTGCAATCACTCAGCAGGGAGGTCATAGGTGTCTAAAGCCTAGAACAAGTAGGTCAGTGCCGTAGGTCACTTGCTCCCGAGACGGAGATTCTGTGCTGCTCCTGAAAGGCTGGCAACCTTCACTTCTGTGGTGCTGCTTGGTGGTTCCGCAGAATTCACGAGAGAGGCATTGAGAGCACTGAGGCGCTTTTGATTTTTCCATCCTGGCTGTTGGATTTGTCAACTTAGAGCCTTCTCTTCAAAGGCTGCAAACTAGACTCCAGATGATTGTGTTAAAGATCGGAGTCTATTTGTGCTAGAACTCTCCCTCATTTGCAGGGCTCTTTTGTCTGGTACAGTATCAGGAAGTCTTGAGCACAAGCTGTCAGCGTCCTGGCAAGTTCTAGAGAGCTTGTCTGGAGTCACTCGAGATGGGGAGAGGGAAGAGAAGTACACGAAGACAGTAAGGCTGGGAAACTGTTCAACCCTCTGGCATTATCTTCATGCCTTTTCAAAGAGCCGGGGAACTCGCCTAGCATTTGTTCAGCAGATCGGTGTCATCCAAAACTCACCATCTTCTCCACTTCGAGGCAAAAGGCATCTCCCTTTATCGCTTGCTCTGACAATTTTCTGTCAGACATTTGCAAAGCGAGTCAGACAGGCAGACAGGAGCCTTTGATGGAACAAGGGTGACATTTCAAAGCAAGAAGGATGAGAAGATACCTAACAGCACACTCCAGAAATAAGCACCTTTGAAAAGGTATGGTGGAAATTTCTCGCATCAGCCTAGTATTTTATCATGTAGTGCCATCCACTGCGTCTTTTCATGTAGCTCAACACGAGTTAAATTATGTAGAAGTTGCAGATGTCATATCACAGAAAGGTGAATTTCAAACTCTTATTTTACAGCTCCAAATTAGTGTGGACACTTCCCATCAAGAAGGACATTTGTTTCACTTGAGTTTTCCGCACAAATATTGCTCTTTTATGAACACATTGCAGTAGGAAAAATGATGTTCCCCACAGGTAGAAGGAAGGGATTGCTTTTACATTCTCAATAACTAAATGAATATGTATTTTTGATGGCCACTTTAGAAATGCCTTCCTTGATGGGTGTCAGGAGCTATAGTTACAACTATTTGAAACTAGGCTTTGAGTACTAAGAAATAGCTCACTGCTTCCATAATACAGAATTGCACAGGAGAGTGAGACGCTGTTAGTGGCTAGATTGATGGTTTGAGAGGTATGCGGTGGTGTGATTGAACTGGATGAAGGCAGAACCAACCCTTTGGCTGTTTTCTTCTCACTGGAGTGTAGTTCTCATAGATGGGTGCCCACGTGGTGTTGGCATATGCCTTCTGAAGGGTTTTAGTTGCTGAAGCATTGTTATACCGTCTACTTGCCTGACTTGAATTCACACAAAAGTGAACAGACCTTTCCCTGTTCATTTCGTCTCAATGAGAGGAAGAAAGTTTCTTGATTTCAGCTTTGGGTTAACTCAAACCCTAATCCTTGGACATTTCCTCAGCTTCCCCAGGACTCAATTCTCTAACCAGCAAAATGGGGGAAAGTGAATTAATCTACACATGCCATCAGGTAACTCCTCTGCTCGTATATCTGCCCTCTCAGAGTTAAGGCTGAAGGTTTGGTAACTGTCCACAAGTCCTCGCAGGCTTAAATCATCTGATTTGAAACCACTGCTCCTCTTTCTTCCCCGCTCTCTTCTCTGTCTTTCTTGACATATTTTTCTCCATACTTAACACATCTGACATACTATATACTGTCAGTTCAGTTCAGTCGCTCAGTGGTGTCCGACTCTTTACAACCCCATGAATTGCAGCACACCAGGCCTCCCTGTCCATCACCAACTCCCAGAGGCTACCCAAACCCAAGTTCATCAAATCGGTGATGCCATCCAGCCATCTTATCCTCTGTCGTCTCCTTCTCCTCCTGCCCCCAATACTTCCCAGCATTAGGATCTTTTCCAATGAGTCAACTCTTCGCATGAGGTGGCCAAAGTTACATTTTATTTATTTATCTACATACACACCTACACACAGATATTAAAAAAAAAACCCAGGAGCAAACAGGTTTTCACTTTATTATTAACTGTTGTATCTTGGGGCCAAGAACACTGCTTGGTATACAGTAGGTCGTCCATAAATATTTTGAATGAATATATGGTCAACATTTTTATGGAGTTTGGTGGTCTCTTGTTTAATTCTTACTCTACAAGGGAAAGATCTTTTTAATCCCTATTTTACAGATGAAGACAATAAGATTTAAAAGCATTCATATGTCTAGGGCTTAAGGCCCCATACCTAATATGTAGTCAGCTAGGATACACCCTCCATCTCTTTTTTGAATCCAGTTCCATTTTTGTTGTGTTACATTATTCTGCCTCTTCTACCTGAAAAAAAAATTGCTGTGTGAATTTAATTTAGAATTATCTGAAGTCTTTAAAAACTGTAATGTCCCGTTTTAGCAAAAGGCATACTAGGCCTGATTTTTGTACCTTTGTTTTTCGATGAGAACACAAGCCAGGGCTGTTTATTAGAACCTGTTTATTTTTCATCCACACAGATTTTTGACAAGCATTTGCTCAAACATACCCTTCCTGTTCACTGACTCCCTGGGAGGAGCAACCCAAAACACTATGGTATGAGAGAAGAGAGAAGATTCTGGTGGGTGGGAAGAAAAGGCAAGGAGCATATGATAATGAAGGCGGTGTCTTCCCTTTTTCCCCTCAAGCAGTACCAGTTGTTATCCTCAATGGTTTCCATCAACTTATTTGCCTCAGCCTCTGGTTTGTTGTGTGTCTCTCCCTGAGTGTCACCGAGAGCAAGGCCCACACACCACGATGCCAAACAGCGCCTGTGTGTGTGCGCGCGTGCGCGCGCTCAGTCCTGTCTGATCTTCTGCGATCCTGTGGACCGTAGCTCAACAGGCTCCTCTGTCCATGGGATTTTCCAGGCAAAATACTGGAGTGGGTTTCCATTTCCTACTCCAATGGGTCTTCTTTATCCAGGGACCGAACTTTCAACTCTCGCATCTCCTGAATTGGCAGGCAGATTCTTAACCATTGCAGCATCTGGGAATCCCCAACAGTGCCCACGGAGGGAACCAAAGCTACCTAGCACTCACCGTTCTACTTTCTTTCTTTAAAATATCCCCTTTGCTGCCATACCTCAGCCACGGGTAACCACTACTCTACTCTCTATTACTACAAATCTGTTTTTATTTTAAATTTGACATACAAATGAAGTCATACTTTCTGTCTTTCTGTGTCTGGCTTATTTCACTTGGCGTAATGGACAGGGAGGCCTGGCGTCCTGTGATTCATGGGGTCGCAAAGAGTCGGACACGACTGAGCAACTGAACTGAACTGAACTGAATGTCCTGCAGGTTCATCAATGCTGCTGCACGTGGCAGGATTTTCTTCTTTTTTTGAAACTGAATAATTTCCCTTTGTGATCTATCTCTATCTATATATATACTCAGTCATGTCCAACTCTTTGCAACCCCACGGACTCTAGCCCACCAGGCTCCTCTCTCCATGGAATCTTTCAGGCAAGAACACTGGAGTGGGTTGCCATTTCTTACTCATATATGTGTGTGTGTGTGTGTGTGTGTGTGTGTGTGTGTGTGTATATATATATATTCACTAATCTATCAGTGGGTTCTTAGATTGTTTTCCTATATCAACTATTGTGAATAATGTTGAAGAGAATGTGGGAGTGCAAGCATCCCTTCTAGTAATGATTGAATCTTCTTGGGATATATACCCAGAAGCAAGACTGCTGAATCATAGGGTAGATCTATATTGAAGTTTTTGAAGAAACTACATGTTTTCCATAGCACTGGCTGCATCAATTAACAGATAAACGATCGAACGAGTAAATGAATGAATGAAGGGATTAAATATGAAAGTAATATTTTAAGCAAATATATTTTTCTAAATTCCTTAAACTTTATGACATAAAGTTTTTTTTTTAAGAAAAACTTCCATCTGTAAAACCTGAGTCCTTGCAAAACTGTAAATAAAGCATTTTGCAATGGCTGAAGGAATTCTACATTAAATTATTGAAAAGTGAAAAACCTAAGAATACTTTGGTTTAAAAAAAAATTCAATAAATAATTAACACAGTTGGGGCACCTTAATCAGTTTTTTTTTTTAATCTGGGTTTTCATAAACCCAAAGTTAAATTAATACACATGTGATTCAAGATCCCATATCATTTTTTGTTAGTTAGGAAGTTCAGGTTTACAAAGAAAGAAGGATCATATTTCCCTGTAAACATTTAGGAACTGAAAGCTGTCAATAGCAAACTAAAATATTCAGGAGGGAAAACAGCCAAAATGTCACATGGGTAAGGAATAACTTTCAATGGTCCTATCAAAGGACCTCTTCAAGTTATGTATTGATCCCAACACAAGGAAAATATGCCTAGAAACTTAATTTGACATTTACAATCAATAGCACTCAGATGTCACTCGAGCAGAGGGCAGAAAAAAGATGACTTCAAAATTAAAGTCATGAATTTATAATTATAATAATGAATAGAAGTAAGTTATTCAATTAGTGTTTCCAGAGTCTAAAGAAAATCAGGCTGCCACAGCACATTGCTGGAGGAATGGAGAGGCAGGATCTTGGTTCTTGGAGATTAATCTTTATTTACCCACCCATGCCTTCCTCCTTATCCTATTATTTGGGCTTTGCGCTTTGCTTTCTGAAGTGTGGTCGTATTCTCCCCACCCCCCCTCAACAAACTAACTATTGTAAATTAACCTAGTATGAAGATTGAACCAGGGGCTTCCCTGGGGGTCCAGTGATTAAGAATCTACCTTGCCACGCAGGGGACACTGGTTCAGTCCCTGGTTGGGGAAGATCCCATTTGGGCAACTAAAGCCCATGCACACAAGTACTGAGCGTGTGTGCTGCAACTACTGAAGCCCGTGTGCCTACAGGCTGTGCTCCACAACAAGAGAAGCCACCCCAGTGAGAAGCCCATGAGCCACAACTAGAGAGTAGCCCCCCACTCTCCACACCTAGAGAAAGCCCACACACAGTGAGGAAGACCCAGTGCAGCCCCAAATAAATAAACTTAAATAAATATTGTTTTTAAAAAAGATTGAGCCATTAAAAGACTCAACTTCGATAAGAATGAATCTTTGCCTATGTGCATTGCCCCATCTTTGTCCAACAGTCTTAAAGAATCTGCAGATTTCTGTTTTGGTGGAGGAGTAAGAAGCATTGTACACAGTAGATGCTTAAGAATCTGTCCTGAGTGAATAGATTATCCAGGAGTCATTGGCATCAGGAGTATCTACTGGGAATAACAAATATGTTATTTAAACAGAAAGACTATGACTGCACAGGTTCTACTGTGCTCAGAAATACTCTGTGAGCATCTTTCTCAACTTGATGAGTTCTTCCTTTTCTCCTGGCCACTCTTCCTTTCTTTGTAACACCATTTCTTTGATGATTTATCTGGTCTCAGAGCTTTAAATGCCATCCTCTTGCAAAGTTACACCTCTGGCTATGAACTCTACTTCTAATTTTTAATGTTTCTGTCCTTGCTACCCAACATATATATTCTGTGATTGGAACAGGTACCTCACACTTGACACATCTCCCATCAAAGTTCGTGATTTCCTTTTCTCCAAAGATGCTCTTCTCCCAGTCTTTGGCATCTCAGCTAGTGGCAAATTCATCTTTAAGGCAGAACCATCCTGGACTCCTCTTTTTTTTATCGTAACTGACATGCAATATGACAAGCAAAGCCTTGTCATCAAATAGGTACAGAATCTGGTTAATGCTTGCATTTCTTCTCCATTCTCTGCCTGAAACCATCATCTTCCATTTGTGTTATTGCAATGGCTTTCTTATGGATCCCCCTGCCTCTGCCCTTCCCAATACCTGTTCCTCACCCACAGCCTGTTCTCAATGTATCAGGTGCAGTTGTCTTTTCAAAACTCAGGTAGGACCATGTCCTTCCTTACTCTAAACCCTGAGACTTCCCCCGCATCCCACTCAGCATAAAAGCTAAACTTTACCATGGCTGTAGGGGCCCAGGGGAACTGCCTCACCTGCAACCTTATTCATCTCACCTCCTTCATCTCTCCTTGTTAGTCATTCTTTCTGGCCTCACTAGTCTCCTTGATGCTTCTTAAACCTGGCAAGTATACCCTTACTTCGGAATGTTTGACTGTGCTGTGTCCTCTAACAAGCGTTCTCTCCTTACAGATAATACGACTGGCCTTTGAACAACAGGGGTTTGGATTGCATGAGCCCCTTTGTGCAGAAGGAGGAACAACTGTAATGTTATATGTGGGTTGTGGACATTGGCACCTCCATTTGTTCGAGAATCAATTGTAAATTGATTTCATTGCTTGGTTCCTCCAGCTTTCAGCTCGTGTGTCATTAAATCAGTAATGCCTGACCTGACAACCCTACATGAAATAACAGTTTCCACCCACTTCCGCCTCTGAGTTATTGTCATGTCTGACTCTTTGTGACCCCATGGGCTGTAGCCCACAAGGCTCCTCTGTCTATGGGCTTTTCCAGGTAAGAATACTGCAGTTGGTTGCCATTTCCTTCTCCACAGGATCTTCCCTATCCAGGGATCGAACCTGCACAAGTCTGGGTTTCCTGCATTGCAGGAGGAGTCTTTACCCCTGCACCACCCTATCCTATCTTTGTAGCTTTCATCACCATCTGACCTACTGTTTACTGGCCTGTGTTATTTACTGCTGATGGCTTCACACTTGAATGTAAGTTTCATGAAGGCAGAGAGTTTTTGTGGTTTTTTTTTTTTTTTCTCAGCTGTATTCTCAGTGTGCAAGACAATGCTTCAATAAGTATTTTGGGTGAGTTAAATGCATTCCACTTATCATCCATTCCAAAACATTAAAAAGCAAGAATGCATCTGCCATTCTGAGGAGACCAAGTCTCCAGATTATTCAGCCCTGTTGCTCATCACTTCAATAATGTGGAACAATTATGCTCTGGGTTCTACCTTTGGGTTTTCATTTATTAATTTATTGTCAATAAATTCAACTTATTTTTTCATAGTTGCTCTAAGACATGCTACTGAAAGATTACTGTATGAAATATCATGTGTTTGTACACATATAATGGGACTCTTTAAATTCTCAGGTCTCTTTTAGCCATATTGACTTAAGTTTGGTTTAAAAATAAAATTGCAGATCTTAGATATTCTAGAAAATATATCCCCATTTAAAAAACTGTTTTTTCAGGCAGGCCTGCTGACACTGTTGGTAAAGGACCAGTAGAACCTGGTAGCTCTAGTTGGTGTCTGCTTCCAGGAGAGCAATAAGTGTAGAAATGTATGATGTCCTCTTGGGCTTAACACTGTCCTCAGCACTGTGCCAGGTTTACTGACAGGTAGGTTCAAGCAGAGGACATCGGTCCCTTCTGGTTATAAGCTACTTTGGTCTTGCTCCATCCAGGATGCTAAAGAGACTGGATAGTATTGTGTGTCGGGTCTTCTCTAATGATGCATGAAAACACACAGAGACATATATATGAAGGAGACACCTGCTCATGTGTATGGGACTGATTTCAGGGCAGATTTCGAGTCCTCAATTCTACGAAGAACTCATTTCAACATAGAAAGAGTTTCAGTTCCCAAATTAATACTTGTTAGCTCTAGACCAAATGAATATTCTCTGGAAGGAATCAGGATAGAAGGTGAATCAAATTCTTTTGAAAGATTCAGAGAATCTTGCCCCTTACTTGAATGGCTTTACAACTAAATTTTTCTTTCTATGTTTAACTCAGCTAAAGAAAACGTCAGTAGTCTCTGCTCAAGCTGGAATGGACCAGGAAGATCTAAACAGTTCTATGTTCTGTATCTTCCTTTCCGACATCACTAAAATTTTTTCATAACTTTTATGTATAGGTCAAATATGCCTTGTCCATAAGGTTTTCCCTATCACCTTTATATGAAAATAAATCTTTTGTCCCATTAGGCTTTCATAATTCCCATAACACACTTTATATACCTACATATATAATATTTAATATGTTAACTATTTAATATACATAAATTTATATCCAAATTTGCATGGCTGCAGTCATTGGGGACCAATCATTCTTTCAACTGCCCATTCTGTGGATAATTCTGTTCCCTTGACTCCTTGGACATGGACTCTCTGTTTCTACTTTAATCACTTCTATTCCTTCCATCACGGCTGCCATCGCCAAAGCAGCCTGCCTTTTTCAGGTAGATTTGACTTTTTGCTGACAACAGCTTGGACCAGGCAGAAAGTATCTTCTCTAGGACCTAAGCTATAGCAGGCTTTTGTTTTGGCTCATTTGTTAAAAAAAAAAAAAAAATCCTGGTCTAAAAATAGGACAGTGATGACCTACAAAAGGAATTTTTCGTTGACAATTGAGGGAGAAAATGTGCTGTAATTACCAGGAGTTTGAGGGAGAATTAGATGGTGGAGATGATGTTTTTAAATGATTATGAGATTTGTTTTAAAAAATCATCTTTCCTTTTTTTAGGATTTGGCGTAGTTTAACTGCAATAAACATGCAATTTTCTGGGGGAGTGTCTCAGGAAATAGCTCCAATAGGGGCTTAAATCCCAAATGCTGTCTTTTTCAGGTGGATGCTCTGCTCTGTGTCCCCCCTGACCTGGGACACACTTTCTCCCAACATTTCCCATACTTTGTTGAAATTAACTGTTCAACATGTACCTTCAATGCCAGACTATGAGCCTAAAGAGGTCTAGTAATCAAGGTGGTTGTGTCAATCATTTCTATTCCCAGGGCCAGCAATTATTTGCAGAATGGATAAACAGTGGATGTGGTTAACAGTTTGGGAAATCTTTAGGTTCTTTAAAAATGACTGCTCACCAAGACACAGGGTCCTGGAGTGAAATGCTGTCAAAGTTAGTCTCTCTTCTGCTCTACAAGGTGCACATTTAAAGGGGTATAATTTAAAACCTTGTTTTATGACTTCCATGGATGTATTTAGTGAACAAAATAGTTGATCTCAAATAATGTCCAGAACTAAATTCATAGAAAATGGAGGCTGAGAAACAGAGTCTAGGGAGCAGTGCAGATGGGGATAATTATATAAACACTTAACAGATGTTAATTACCTTCTTTTTTATTAATGCTCTCTAAAAAATATGAAAGGATATTATATATATGTATTTATGTACATACAATGCTGATACAGGTCATGTGTTTGGAAAGCTCAATAATTCAACAAAACAGTAAATTATTGATGAATAGATTGTATTGCTTGGAATAACAGCAAACAGGTAGATGTTGATGAAGTGATTATCAGGAATTACTGCTCTCTACGGTGTGATCTGATTAAACAAATATTGATTGAGTACTTAGTAGGGTAACCATAATAATAAATGATTTATATCTATTAATTGATTTGATCTTCTCAGACATTCAATTAAGTTTTTTTATTTTCATTTGATAGATGAAGAAATTAAAGGTCAATTACACTGAGTAATTTGCAAGCAATTATATAACCTGCAATTGGCAGAGCTGGGATTAGAATTCAGTTGTGATTTATCCAACATCTATGTGTTTTTTTTTTAATTGCATCATAATGGATAGGGAAAAGAGAAGAGCCAGAGCATGTATAAAAGCCCTCTTGGTCTTTATCCATGTCTGAGGAGTAGAAAAGTATTTAATGCAGCAAGTGATGGAGAGGGCAGCAAGTAACTACAGCTGTAGTTACTGCAGTTAAGTATAGTAGGGAAGAGAAGTTTGGAGAAATATCTGCAAGGATCCATAGGGGATGCACTGATTATAAGTAAGGAAGGGATGTTCTCTGACTTGCTCTGGAGACAGGTGCCAGCAGTGTGGATACCAGGAGACTTTGAAGAAACAAGAGAGGCTGGACACTTTGACAGTGCTGAGTGCTATTGCTCTCCAGCCCCTCAGTCTGATTCCTTGCAGCCCCATGGACTGTAGCCCGCAGCGGAGATCACCATATCCAGATGAGGAGACACAGGATACGAGCCCGCAGCGGAGATCACCATACCCAGATGAGGAGACACAGGATACCCTACTGGCCTTAAGAATTCCCCTGGAAGAATCCTGGGTTTGGATAAGCTATGAGTAATTTTAATTTCCCTCAATTTGAAGATTGTGACTTTGAGGAAGAGAGTAGAATAAGGGGAATTGAATAAGTTTGGATATAAACCAGTTTGAAAAGCAGATAATTGGTTTTCAAACCATAATCAATATACCAATGAATATGTTCTTGACAAGGAAAAATACTTTAAAAATCACCTAATTAATATAAGGACACAGTGTCATTGTGCAAAGCACACAGGACAAATGAAAATCTCCCTTCCAGGATCACAATGTGGCTACAAGACGCACTCCTTCTAAATGGTCCTTCCCAAGTATCAGCTGAAAGTTTCCTGCTCAACTGTTCATCCCACTCCCCTCTCCCATGCCTGGTTCTTTATAGGCTTGCTTAACTATTCTCTATAAAAGAAGGTTCCTCTCTGCCTAGCCTTTAAGATGCTAGCAGATCCTATGACCTGAGAACTCTCTTTATTGCAACTGTCCTTCTCCCCTTATTGCCATAGTCTTTTCTAGTAAAAATTCTTTTAACTTAAGCCTGAATTCATTTTTCATTTGACCCAGGAAATAATAATAAAAAAGAATCAATGAAAAATAGGAAATCATATGATAGAACAATATTCTATTATAAAAATAACAACAGTAATTATAAACAGACTAGATATATCAATTAAAAGGCAAAGACTAAGATTTAATTAAAAACTAAACAAAAAAATCTGCTGACAGGAGACATACTTAAGAGGAAAACAGTTAAAAAGGAAGGAATATAAAGTGATATCTCAAACAAAAACAAAGAAAATCGATAGATTTTTCATAGGATCTGATTAAATAGCCTTTAAGATAAAAACAGTATAATGTTCAAAGAGGAGGCCATGTTCTTATACTCAGTATTCTACAATAGCTTTATATACAATATGCACTTTACAATATAGCCTCTGCACGTATTAAGGATTAACTGGATGGCATGTTAAGAGATATAAATAACTGCTACTGAGAATTTTTACACCTCTTTTAGAAATTGGGTGATTAAACAGGGAGGAAAAGCAGAGATTTTAAAAACCAAATGAATATTAATAAATAATAATCCACACTTAATGAAGATAGTATTTTTAAGTATACACAAACATTGACCTTCCCCTCAAAAATTGGTCTCATATTGACATAAAGGACATCTTTAAGAAATTTCAAAGAAATACAATATAAAAAAGCATCATTCTTGTAAAATCCATTATGTTTGGAAACTAAATAATTACTGAGTTATTTCTCAGGTTAATAAAAGAAATATTAACAAAACTAAGATATATTCAGAATAAATGATAATTCATGGATTAAAAGACAAATGTATACAGCATAGCTAAATCAGTGCTTAAAGAGAAATGCAGAGTTTTACATAAATTTATCAAGAAAGAAGAAAGATGGAAGATAAATGAACTTAGCACTCAGTTCAGGAACTTAGGCAGAAAAAAATCAAATCCAAAGGTATAAAGAGTAAGAAACATGAAAATAATCAACATAAGAGAATATTCAATGAAATTTAGATAATATTTGAATATTAACATTAATATACAAAGATTAACAAAAAGCTGATTTTTCCAAGAGACTGTTAAACTTCTGCCAAGGTAAATCAAAACAAACAAACAAACCCAAAACTACAGAGTCAGTTCAGTTCAGTTCAGTCACACAGTCCTGTCCAACTCTTTGCGATCCCGTGAATCGCAGCACGCCAGGTCTCCCTGTCCATCACCACCTCACGGAGTTCACTCAGACTCACATCCATCGAGTCAGTGATGCCATCCAGCCATCTCATCCTCGGTCATCCCCTTCTCCTCCTGCCCCCAATCCCTCCCAGCATCACAGTCTTTTCCAATGAGTCAACCCTTCACATGAGGTGGCCAAAGTACTGGAGTTTCAGCTTTAGCATCAGTCCTTCCAAAGAAATCCCAGGGCTGATCTCCTTCAGAATGGACTGGTTGGATCTCCTTGCAGTCCAAGGGACTCTCAAGAATCTTCTCCAACACCACAGTTCAAAAGCATCAATTCTTTGGTGCTCAGCCTTCTTCACAGTCCAAGTCTCATATCCATACATGACCACAGGAAAAACCATAGCCTTGACTAGATGGACCTTAGTCAGCAAAGTAATGTCTCTGCTCTTAAATATGCTAATTAGGTTGGTCATAACTTTTCTTCCAAGGAGTAAGTGTCTTTGGATATGCAAATAAATAAATTGGGGAATGAAAAGGTGGAAGTAACTAACTACAAAACAGAAGTGTCAAAAGAGACCATAACTCTATAGATTTTTTTAAATGTATTATGAATTATCATAAGTAATGAATTTGAAATCCAGATGAAATTGATAGCTTCTTTAGAACTGCATAAAATGTTAAAAATATTAGGAACAAGAAATATTACTGGGGTCCATGCCTAGGACAGTGTGAGCAAGTGAATAAGCCTTTGTATCTTCCTGGCATCTGGCTTACAACAGAGGTTGTGATTAGTTTGTTGAATAGGATAATTAATGAATGGGTGAATAAATGACACTCAGATGCCTCCTGTGATACTGAAGGAAAGGACAGTGACCACTGCAGAGCACTGTGTTGATGCTGAAAACACTCAGGGTGGGAGTTGAGATGGCTGAGACTGGCATGGGCAAGAAGAAGGGGTCGGGACATTCTACTCAGGAGGAAGAATGACGCAGGCAGCCAGGAAGACAAATAGCTCCAAAATTTAAGACCTTTGTGAAAAATAGACTTTGAGAAGAGAAAATTGTTCATGCAAACCAAAAAAAAAAAAAAAATTCTTTTTATGAACTGCTTTCATTGGGGATAACAAAAGTAAGCTTTTCCTTTTTGCCTTTTCATGCATTGCATCCTAAAGCCAATTTTCATGATATTTCAGGAACGGCATTACTAAGAGCAAGGCAGCTTCTGTTGGGTTAACACTGAAAAGCCTGAAGGAACTCAATCAATAAGAAAGGAGAGATAAGAAAGGCTCCTTTCTCATTCCCATTGGTGAATGACAATTGACTCTAAGACCCAATAGGAAAGAAAGACACTGTTGTGGCAACGTATTTCAGGAAATTTTTTAAAGGGCTTAATGCAATAAATCTCAGATCAAATTAAGGGAGAACAGTTTCGTGGCATGGTCACGGCGTTAATAAGGACCTTCCCAGTCGGGGCCATTTCAAGGTGCTTAGCTCAAGTGGAGAGCCGTGGTACGCCCTGTAGGCACAAGTCCCTGGGTCTGTGCCAGTTCCTGGGGTGCACAGCTGGCCTGGATTGCTGAGGAGCTGCACAAGTGCCAAAAAGCATGATTTCATAAGAAAAATACATCTTTTCCTCATCTCAGGTGTTTGAGCTTTGGAGACTTTGCTTTGGCTGTTAACATAGTTACTCAACCCCCCCAGGGAAGGCGAGCTCTAAACTGGTCCATGGTTGGGCTGGTTCCTGGTACCTGCAGTCTCATGCTAACTTAGTCTTCCTGAAGCTGTTGCTCTTTTCTCTCCTACAGCCAAAATGCTCTCTGGGGCTATTTTTTTAATTCCCCAGCTTCACAGAAGTCTCAGAATTCAGTTCTGTTCTCTTTAGCATCTGTTCCCCTCCACCGCCCCCCTCCCCGTCCAACTTCTCTCCAGGTATTACATGAAAAACCTTTTTAAATTTCCTTAATATAATGGCTTCAGAGGAGAGATGTGTGAGGTTAAAGACTATAGGCTGGAAAAGAAGTGTCTAAGATGTCAGAGTTGCTCTAATCCCTAACTCAGAAGAGACAAATTACTCTGCTCTACGCTCTGTGCCTCGTCTCTCAGCCGTGACTGATCTTGTTTTTGTAGGAAAATTAGCACTCTGTCTGGGAAGTTTGCTTGGCTGAATGTTACTTCCTCTTGATCCTGTAAAATCCTGAATCCTTCTTGTCCCACTTGAACTCTATTCAGACATATCCTTAGTTATTCCACCTGGGCCAACTTGTAGCACATTCTATTCTCCAGAAGAAGGCACTTTTCTACTATATTTTAGCGAGGATTTACCTTTGCCTTCAGAACCTCTACTGTTGCTGACATTAGGTCAAACGTTCTTCTAAAACCTGTAGATACAATAAATATTCAAAGCAAATATAATAGGTAGTTGCTTTACACTTAATACAGAAAAACTGAGGCAAAAACTGAGACTGCCACTAAGAAGAAAAAATATATAATATAGAAATGTACAAAGTATAAATGAGGTAATGGAAATATCTGACATATTTATGACTCTCTAGTAATCACAGAAATGCACATGAAAATACTGAGATTAACTTTAGGACCTATGAGTGAACAAACAGTAAAATAAATGGTATTAATTTATTATTTGTTTATTAATTTATTATTAAGGATGGAGGGGGCTATGAAATGGTTGGACTTCCCCAGCAGATCAGTGGTAAAGAATCTGCCTGCAATGTAGAATCTGCCTGCAGTGTAGAAGCTGCAGGAGAGGCAGGTTCGATCCCTAGGTCAGGAAGATCCCCTGAAGGAGGGCATGGCAACCCACTCCAGTATTCTTGCCTGGAAAATCCCATGGACAGAGGAGCCTGGCGGGCTACAGTACATAGGATCACAAAGAGTCAGACACAACTGAAGAGACTTAGCATGCATGCATGAAATTCTTAATTTGATAGACTATGTGAATACAAGTTACACAAATATCTTAGGAAGTTATTTAGTATTGCATCTTGGTAACATTTAATACATTTATGCTTTTAAGTTATTTTTTCTCCTTCTAAGAGTTCTTACTCGGAGAAGGCAATGGCACCCCACTCCAGTACTCCTGGCTGGAAAATCCCATGGACAGAGGAGCCTGGTGGGCTGCAGTCCATGGGGTCGCTAAGTCAGACATGACTGAGCAACTTCACTTTCACTTTTTACTTTCATACATTGGAGAAGGAAATGGCAACCCACTCCAGTGTCCTTGCCTGGAGAATCCCAGGGACGGAGGAGCCTGGTGGGCTGCCGTCTGTGGGGTCGTACAGAGTTGGACACGACTGAAGCAACTTAGCAGCAGCAGCAGCAGCAGCAAGAGTTCTTACTAAGGAAATAATTTGAAATATTGGGAAAAAAACCTGATGCATAAGCATGTTTATTTATAAAAGAAAAAAAAAGCAGAGTAAATGTCAATGAGCAATAAAATAGTTAAATTAATTATGGCTCCTCTACAGAAAATTGAATATTATGCAACCGATGAATATCATGTTTATAAAGAATATTAGTAATGTGAGAAGTTACAACACTAAGTGAAAAAGCAGACAGAATGATATATTGAGTAAAATCTCAAATATCCTGCTCTATATCTCTGTGGCTTCCGTCTAGCTGGTATTTCCTCCACAGGGCTTGTTTATTCCATCTGCTTAAGTACAGAGAGTTGATCTGTTCCTCTATGAAAGGAACATATTTAGTTTTAGTCCTCTTCCTAATTTCTCAAGTAGGGATACAGGGTCTCAGTAATACAGATTTTTAACAGTAAAGCTTCAATAGCAATCAGTCATCATTCAGTCAATCAACAAATGTCTGCTGATCACAAGCAATATGTGTCAAATATTAATTGTGTGTGTGTGTGCTAAGTTGCTTCAGTCGTGTCTGACTTTTTGCAAACCTATGCAACCCTGTAGCCCACCAGGTTCCTCTGCCCGTGGGATTCTCCAGACAAGAACACTGGAGTGGGTTGCCGTTTCCTCCTCCAGGGGAGCTTTCTGAACCAGGGATGGAATCTGCATCTCTTATGTTTCCTGCATTGGCAGGTGGGTTCTTTACCACCAGCGCTACCTGGGAAGAGCAATTCAGCAGCGAGGGAAATGCAGGGACAGAGAAAGAGAGGGAGAGATGTCCTGCTTTAAGGAACTTGGGCAGGTGTCTGTGCTGTCTGTGACAGAGATGGAAGGAGATAATGCACCTAAGAGAAAGCTGTGAATAAAGAAGCTATATGCAGAAGACAGAAGGCAAGAGTAATAGTGAGGTAGACACGCGAGTGGGTGAGTGGTTTTTGGCTGGATTTGCCGGGAGAGGCCTCTTTGAGCAGGTGATATTTAGATTTGAGATCAGAATAATGAGCAGAGGAAAGAACAAATGCAAAGTCCTTGGAACGGCATACGAGAGAGACAGAAAGGAGGTTCGTGCAGCTGATCAGCAAAAGGGGTATTGGAAGCAGACAGGACCGGAGAACACAAGAGTAAAAGTTCACGGACCATAATGAAAAGGTTTTTCTCTAAGTCTGTGAGTCTGACAAACTTATGGTTACCAGTGGGGAGAGGGGAAGAGATAGTGAGTTTAGGGTCGACATGGACACAGTCTGCTCAGTGCAGTGTGGCAGCCTGGATGAGAGGGGAATTTGGGGGAGAATGGATGCCTGTATACGTATGGCTGAGTCGCTTTGCTGTGCACTTGAAACCATCACAACTGTGTTAATCGGCTATAAAAGAAAAAGGTTTTTCTGTCGCGTTTTTGAATAATTGGAGGCTTTTGAAGGGTTCGTAGCAGTGGAGAGATGTGATCTGAGTTATTCTTAAAATGGACCTGAGGATGTCATGGCAAATGGACTGGAGGCAGCAGGAACAGAAGCAGGAGGACCTGAGAGGAGGCTGCGGCACTCATTCACGCCGGAGATAACGGCGCCTGAATTAGGAGCATGACACTGGAGATCGTGAAATGATGTCAGATTCAGAATGCATTTCAAAGTTCACCTTATGGCACTTGGGACTCACTGATGAATTCCCTGTAGAAGATGATGAAGAGAAAGGACTCTGGACTTTCAGACTGAGTAACTAAGTTGCCAACGCACTGTGGATAGATGCAATCAGGGTAGGTTTGGGCATTTGTTGGAATCTAATAAAGAGGGAGAATTTGATGCAGAAGAAAAGAGGGTAATTTTAGGAATGAAGCCCTTAATAAGACATCCTGGGGATAAAAACCAGAGTTTGGGTGAAATCGATTGTCTAAAACATTAGCAAGTGCACTCCTTTCCTTGAAACATCTCCAGTGGAAATGGTGAAAAGGTGAGATAACTCTCATCCGTTGACGTAATTCCTCTACCAAGCCTATGGTGAGCTTACCAGCAGAGAGAATGGGGTATGTGGAGAGGAAGGGGAGACCTGGGGAGAAGAATGCACAAAATAATGACCTGAGAGCGTGGAGAATGAATGTAACCAGAAAAGTGAGGCGATGTGATGGTGAGTCCCTGTTTCAGAATCGTAATCAGAAATTTGAGGTCCAGACGCAATGGTCCTGTCATTTTTTTAACTCTGGCAGAATTCAGTGGACCATGTGTGAGAGAATCAATCCCTAGGCAGGTTGATAAGAAGCTGGGGGTCACCAGGGAGGAAAAAGGGGTCTGGAATTCTCAAAGAGAAAGAAAGGATAAACATCTTTTTTTTTTTCCTTTGTGTGCATTCCTTAGTCTTAGTCACATCAAACATTTTTTCTTTAAGCCCAGAACTGATGATTACACAACAAACTCAGTTTAAACTCTATACTAAGGATTATATTGGAGAAGGCAATGGCAATCCACTCCAGTACTCTTGCCTGGAAAATCCCATGGATGGAGGAGCCTGGTAGGCTGCAGTCCATGGGGTCGCTAAGAGTGGGACATGATTGAGCGACTTCACTTTCACTTTTCACTTTCATGCATTGGAGAAGGAAATGGCAACCCACTCCAGTGTTCTTTCCTGGAGAATCCCAGGGACTGGGGAACCTGGTGGGCTGCCGTCTATAGGATCGCACAGAGTTGGACAAGACTGAAGAGACTTGGCAGCAGCAAGAATTATATAACAACAATGTATCCTGCTTGAGGACAGTTTCTTCTTCCTGAAAACCTTCTGGCTAATCCTGTTATCTTAAAATGTAAATAATGGGAGTGGGTCTAGTAAGATCTTTACAACTTTGAGACATTCTTTTGATTTATCATAATAACTAATTTAAAAAGTACATAACTCCCTTGCTAAGACAGCAACCCACTCCAATATTGTTGTCTGGAGAATCCCACAGGCAGAGGAGTGGGGGCACTCTCCATCCCCCTTCCAATGTCTGTGTCAGAAGCTTTCTATGTTCCTTTTCACTTTAATAAAACTCTGCTACACAAAAACTCTTGGGTGACTGGGCGTGGTCCCTGGGCCTGAAGCTAAATCTGCTTCGAGATCTTGAATCCTTCACTGTAAGCCACCATGTGAGTGTATAAAATAAACACATGTAAGGATTTAAATGAGGATAAAGTTTTGTGAGACAAGTAGAATTGAAGGGCACAGAATATGAGGGTCTGAGGGGGCGGGATTAGAGAGTTAAGGTGTTCACTAAGAATTCTAGACTGGGTACAGAAGAAAGAGCAGAAGATAGAGAGAGTGATGGAACATAAAAGTGTGGAGGGATCAATAGATGGAAGACCTCATTGAGAGCATAAAAGCCCTGGAGTAGGAGGACTAGAGTGGGTGAGTTGGAAGGATGGGACAAGATTGACTTTTAAATCAAGATTTTCATGGAATGTAGTCTTTAATGATTGCTCTAGGAGTGGGTGTCTTAGATGAGGGTAGAACATTTAACACTATTAAGATCAAGAAACAAGAGAGCATCTACACATAGTTTAGTCTTTGAGAATTAACACTGGAAGCGTGGTTGTTAGGAAGACAGTGAACAAGACACTGAAATTCTAAATCAAGGAAGGAAGGTGACTAGGAGATCTGTCAATGAAAGCGAGAAGACGGGATGAGATGGTGACATCTGAGAACAGGTACAGTCATGGATTTGGGAGGAGAATGTAGGAAAAGCCATTTGGAAGCCTCTATCGGAAAGCAAGGGGGTCATACCACAGTCCTACACCTTGAGGTATGTAGGTCTTGGGGAATAAAAAGCAATCCACAGATGCGGCAGATGGAATGATGCTGTTGGGACAAAGTCAGTTTCAGTTAGAGCAAAGGTAAGAAAGCAACAGGTAGGGAACGCATTTTGAGAATGTATCTGGTAACTTCATAAAAATTCCTAATTATAGAAGGTGCAGTGGAAGAGCTTGGGAAGGCAAGGAAGGGTAAAATGTTAGGGGTCATACAGATAAGAATGAGGACGCACAAATGTGAAGCTGTAGGCTGAGGCTTGGAATTCCACAGCTGCCTAAGGATGGGGAGGCTGATGCCATTGGCCCTAGATGTCAGTGTTCAACCATTGGATCAGCCTGTTCTATCTGAGGACACAGTATTTTCGATACATATCCCTTTAAACAATTCTCTCCAGGAAGTTCTTTTCCTAAATATTACTTGCTCCTCCACTGTTATGTGTGAGGGAATTAATCCAGGCTGGCCAGGACATCAAAAATGCCAAAGCAAGTCCTGAAAGTAGCCAGTATAACAAGTCAGAATAGACTATTGCATTGGGAATGAAACCCCAAAACTGACAAGGTTGAAAAAGCAAATAAGAAGCAGGAACAATACCACCAGTGTGAGGTTTCCAATAATAATAAGGCTAGTATCAGTATTTATTGAGGCGTTACTGTGGACAAGCATGTCACCTGTATTAATTCATTCATTCTTCACACAAGCTTCTAAGGTAGATACTTAACCACAGTTTACAGGTTTGAAAACAGAAGTACAGAATGGTGAGAATTGGTAAAAGGCATCCAGCTAGGAAGTACCAAAGTCAGGAAGGAAATGCGGAGCCCACTGTCTATACCATGCTTCTGGGTCACAGTTCCAGGTATGCCCAAGGACATGCTGCCCAAGCCAGGATCTGGGAAATCATTTCCAATTTCAAGCAATTTCTCATTGAATTGGCGTAATTGGCGTAATTGGTTCTGACCTCTAAACACCTCTGATTCTGCTCAGTGTTTTCCATCCCACTGCTGCCACTCTGCCCCAAGCCCCTTTTCACCAGGATTACAGCAATCACCTCCCCAAAGGGCTCCCTCTATCTTGCCTTGGCCTCTTGTGGAGCTGGAGAGACCTTTCAAAAGAATAGTCTTATTATATCACTTTTGTACGAGAAACCTGGCGATCACTTTCCCTTGCCCTTGAGATAGAACCACCTGCATGATGAAGCTGAGAGGCTCTCCATGGCTTCACCCCTGCTAACATCTACGGCTTTCTTTCTTCTCTATCCCATATGATGTATATTTCTCCAGTACTAGACTTGTTTCTTAAGTGATTCAAAAGATACAACAAGTTACTCAAAAGATGTGTGTTCTCTGGCATTTGGGCTGTATCATAGATATTTCTTCTGCCTACAACACCCAGCCCACCTTTTTTTCCCTCCCCCATCTGTTGAGATGTTTTCAGTGTTCAGCAATTGAAAATCCAGCTAACAATGGCTACAGCAAAGAGCTATGTTTAGTATCCTAACTATGGGTGATAATCAGAGGGCCTTGCTGGAAACATACAAAGAATATCTCATCTCCCACAAAGGCAGGGCATAGAAAGCTGTGACAAGCCTTCGACTTGGTCTTCAGAGTAACAGGGCTCCAAAAAGCTTAAACTTCCAGCTAAAGCAGGTCTTTCTGAGATTTCAGAAATTGATAGGACATGGACGCTAAACTTTACATCTCCCAAATTAGAAGCATTTTACATCTCCCACATTAGAAGCAGTTTACATCTCTTATTTAGATTTTACAGCTGAAAATCTTTTGCTTTCTTCTGAGAATCTGTCATCTCCCCAGGACGTGTAGTTCAGGGATCATCTGAGGTGTTAAGCAGCTGTTATAAGCAGAATCAGGACAACCTCTCTATAGCTTACAGGATTACATGAGGGACTTCCCCTCTCTAATTCTAACCACCTCTGAGACTGAGGTTTTCTGCTTGATTTTTTTTTTTTAATTTATGTTTTTAAGATTGATTTTTATTGGAGTATAGTTGCTTTCACTGCCCAATGGCTCAGATGGTAAAGAATCTGCCCACAATGTGGGAGACTTGGGTTCTGCCCCAGGGTCAGGAAGACCCCCTGGAGAAGGAAATGGCCACGCACTCCAGCATCCTTGCCTGGGGAAGAGCCTGCTGGGCTACAGTCCATGGGGCTGCAAAAAGCTGGGCATGACTGAGCGGCTATTACACACACACAGTTGCTTTACAAGGTTGCGTTAGTTTCCACTGTATGGCAAAGTGAGTCGGTCATATGTACTCGTGTGACCCCTCCCTTTTGGACACGCTTCCCATTCAGGTCACCACCGTGCATGATTTCCAACTGCCCAGCTTGCTGTGTTCTCTGGGTACCATCTGTGAAACCAAGGACCTCTCCCAGCGAGATCCCCATCTTTCAAGGTTGAATCTCCTCAGGTTTCTTCCTCCCTTTGGCTTCTCCTCAGAGATTTTACACGGTTGTTTTCTATATTTTGTCCAAAGCTTCCAACTGCCTTCTGTGGGATGGCTTGTTTCATACAAGCTACTCATGAATTACTCACAGAAGAACTCTCATTATTAGGATTTTTGAACAAGGAAGGAGTAGAAGATGACTGCCACACCGTTCACCCACCATCAAACAACACCACGTTGCCTTGTTCACTCCTACAGTTTTGAATTTTAGCATAAACTCCTCAAACTACAGGTGCTCTGTCTTCTTCCACCTGCTGGAAGAGGTTGGCCCTACACATCTCTGCTCTACGGTCCTACTGTGTCCTGTGCCTTCACTATCCCAACACCCATCATGGTTTATGGAAATTACATGTTTAATGTCTTTTTCTCTGGATAGGCTATCCCTTCTTGAAGGACAGCAAATATGTGTCTCATGTTAATTGCTGTATTCCAGGTTCTATCATGTGGTAGATAAATAAGAAGGATGAATGAATAAACAGTGAATAAATTCAGACAGATAGGGGACTTCCCTGGTGGTCCAGTGGTTAAGATTTTGCTTCTAATGCAGGGGATGCAGGTTCGATCCCTGGTCACTGAACTAAGATCCCACACGCCACTGGGCAACTGAGCCTGAGTGCGGCAACTAGAGCAAAGCCCTCCAGCTCTGCAACAAAAGATCCTCCTATCACAGTGAAGATCCCACCTGCCACAACTAGGGCCCGACACAGTCATAGATAAGTAAATATTTTGTAAAAATTTAGATAGAGAGGAAAAATAATATAGTTTAAAATTAGAACAGAGAAAGCGAAAAGGTTCTGAAAATCTTGAACTCTGATTGACGTTGCCTCAGCATACTGCATATACAATTAGTAGTCAGCTCTTGAATGTCTCTCTCATCTTCTGACCCAGAAGAATCTGATACGACCCCACAACAAAGCCCATCTCAGTTGAGACCAGAGTGTAAAAAGTGCAGGGGCAGGTGCCACTGAGAATGTTTCCTGTATTTACTCTGAGCAATTTGCACCTTCTGTTTTGCCAGAGAGAAGCCAGGAATGCCTTAAAAAGAGAGAGCTCAAAGGCCTTGAAGCTAGGTTGCATTATATGATTAATTATCCTCCTGTCCTTGCTGAAGAGTCAACCCAATTAGCCTTCCATAACCTAAAGATTCTACACAGATATTAGGACTTTCATGCTTTGAGTATTTCAGGTACATGGCACTTTGTGCCTCAGTTTTTGTTCATAGAGTTGGGGGTTGGTAAATATATATATTTTGCAATACATGCTGAAACATTGAAAGATGAATACTGAGAAGTAAAAACATTTCAGTCAGCACCTATAATCTGCCAAGGCAATTAATCAAACACATACTTTGTCAACTCACTTTTGTTCTGTTATGTTTTATGACTCTATTATTATTTTATCAACACAATAAAAGGAATTAATCTTCATTGCATGGAAAATGTTTGGGAGGCAGAGAAAAGGGACTTAGCTGTCAGTCTCGATCTTGTGGTTAAAATCAATCATCAGGACAGACTGAATTATTTTTAACTGTGATGTATTCATTAAGCCTTATTGGAAACACTTTAATGCATTATAGGATTTCCTACACTATCAGAATACAGATTGTCCCCTGGCATGAAGCTGTTCAATGACTCAGTTACCCTTACATTACCTGCCTTCTCTAATAGGAAATGGAAGTTTTCAGAAGTTGATGAAAGAATAGCAGTTACATCTTTATCCACAGGCTTACAAGTCTCTTGAGTTAGAAAGGCACAAATGTAAACCCAGAAGAATTTCTTAAATCTAGAAATAACTGTTTAATACTAGAGGGGATGCAAAGTTTCTCAGGAGGACCCTTATGCACAATAAGACTTCATCGGTTTCTACAACAGAAGGTTCCTTGGCCAAGGGTTGGTTTTTCTACATTCAATGTAATTCAGGATGACTGGCAGAAACAGTCACGCAAGTAACACTCATTACTGAGCATCGGTTATGGCATGAACAATAAAAGCGGAACTGTGGGGGTAGAAAGAGTTAAGACATGTAGTTCCTATTGGCAATGCACTTTAATCTAGTTGGGGAGATTTGTAGGAGAATAAACTAAACATTGTTTGAATCAGTATAAAAAGAGTCCAGCATATTGGCAAAGACATATGCTTCATTCATCAAGTGCAGGAGGGGACAAGGTGGGACACAGTGTGGGCTTGAGGGGTCCTGCAGATCCAGGAGGCAGGTTAAGCGTGTCACATGCGCCTTGGAGTGAAGAGGGAGATGGTTGCTGTCTTAATGAGAATCTTGCAGAAACGTTTGTTTTTAAGTGGCTTTACACATTTCCTTCTCTCTGATATGGCTAAGTGTCAACAGAAAACATACCAGGATAAACCTATGTGAAAAAATCTTAGTTTCAAAACATGTGATACTTCCTTTAAATTGTCTCTCCAAAATGACTCTATTTGGTCCTGCAAAAGAGCCTGGAACCATCCATCAGGTCCCTGTGTGACCTCAAGCCAGTTTTACCTCTTTGAGCCTCAGTTTTCTCATCTACATAAGAAAGCACAGAACTAGTCATCTTGATGATTCTTTATGACTCATGTCTAATGTTACGAACAGTTCTTCATTTTCTTTGGGAGGAAAAGAGGAATCAGAAAACCCAGCTGACCTCATTGCTCTGACTTGTTGATCCATCTCTGCCTTTCTGGTTGGTGTCCTTGCCCCATTTTGCTTGGCTCGGGCAATTCCCCATTGCTTCTACAGAGAGTGGAAAGGTGTAGGGAAGTAGCTTGTTCTGTTCTGGTTAGTTATTCAGTCCTAAATAATTAATGCCATTCCTGTACTCCATCACCTTGAAGTTGTTGGATGGCCAAGGGGTATTAATAAAGGATAAGTTCCATGAGGTCTAAAGAAAGACTCCAAAACCTTTCTTAGGGTCAGCCAAGGAGAAGGAGGAGGGAAACAGGGTTAGGAGAAATGAAGGAGGGACAAGAAATACATGTTTCATCTAGTCTCAAAATTCTCCAGTAGGTAAAGAAGGAGAAATATTATAACTGAGAGTTCTCCACACAGAATTAAGCTGGTGATAAATTAATATCTTTGAAGAAAAATCAATAACAACAAGGTTTGCATTGAGCTGAAAAATCTCATTATAAAATAGAAGCGTTTGAGCTGTGTTTATCCCCCTTAAAATTAACCCTCTGTAGAAAAGAGCCATTTGAAAGTGGCAGGAAGTGCAGATCATCTCCCGTGAAGAGCTTCTTCTATAAATTACCTCTGCGAGGTCCAGGGAGGGGCCGGTTCTGTGATCCAAAACATAAAAATGCACTGATGACCCAATGTAGCGAGATTTTCAAAATTAAAGGCATGCTGTGTCTCCTCCAGGAATGGAGTCTATGAAGGGCTGGCTACTACCGTTGCGTTTAGCTGTTTGATATGTGCTCTAGATCAGGAAAGAATGCCATAAAACCCATGTGGTCTGGATGGTAGAGGCTGGCACCATGTCTCCAAAATGCCAAATATATTTTTTAAAGTCATTTTTAGAAAGTGAATTAATTATATATATATTTAAATGAAACTGATTGCCATCTATGCTGAATTTCACCAAAGTGCATACTTCTTTGAGTGTGATGTGTATACAGAACAGCCTCTGCACATATCTTAAAAACTCTGGAAATGGAATACTCTCTCATTCCAAGAGTTGTTATTGATATCTATAGATCAATGAAGGCAAAAATTAATCAAACACTAATTATGTGTCAGATACTGTGTTATGTGCTTTACATACATTATTATAGTAAATCCTTACAAACCAATGACACAGCCACAATTATTATTTCCACAATTATTACTTCCACTTCAGGATCAGGCATCTAGGTCTAAGTTACCTTGCTCAAGGTCACATACCCAATAAAAGAGTGGAACCTACTTCTGTCTGGCTAAGGACCTGGCCTCTTAAACGCCATCATACATTGCTGCACCAAGAATATGAATAACGATCAAGTTAACAGTGAAGTTAAGAGCCAGTCTTCAGCGTAACGCAGTGATCAGGACTATGGACGCTGGTGAAGGGAGAGACACACAGCATGATGGACTGAATCGGAGCGCTCAGAAACAGTCCTAGACAAAAGTACCTAGCTTACTTTCAACAAAGGTGCAAAAGCAACTCAATGGAGGAAAGATAAACTTTTCAGCAAGCGGTGCAGGGGAAAGGCAGAGTTTCTGGGCCAAAAAAAGGGAAAAAGAAATACCACCTAAATCTCACACTATAGACAAAGATGAACCTGAAACAGATTTCGGACTTGAATAAAATCCACAAAACTCAGATAAATACCGTATTCTAATGCATATATACAGAATCTAGAAGGATGGTACTGAAGAATTTATTTACAGGGCAGCAATGGAGAAACAGACATAGAGAACAGACACATGGACCCGAGGAGAGGGCAGGAGAGGGTGAGCTGCATGGAAAGAGGCTCAGGACACTTAAAACAGGGGCTCTGTATCAACCTAGAGGGGTGGGATAGAGAGGGAGATGGGAGGGAAGTTCAAAAGGAAGGGGAGATATGTATATCTATGGCTGCTTCATGTTGAGGTTTGACAGAAATCAGCAAAATTCTATCAAGCAATTATCCTTCAATAAAAATAATAATTAAAAAAACCCACAAAATTCTAAAATTTGGGGGGAAATATGATAGACTCTTCAGGAGCTATCATTAAGCAAATAATTCTTAGATTTGACCCAAAAAGCACGGTCTGTAAAACAAAAAATTGATAATTGGGCTTCATCAAAAGTTAAAACTTTTCCTCTGTAAAACAGCCCATTAAGAGGATAAAAATACAAGCTATAGCCTAGGACAACATACTTGCACACCAAATATCCAGCAATATGTGGTATTTAGAATATGTAAAGATCTCCCAAATAACAACCACAAAAAGCAAACGATCTTATTAGAACATGGGTAAGCAGGCATTTCAGCAAAGAGGCAAATAAGTATAAGGAAAGTTGCTAAACATTATTAGCCATGAGCAAAATCCAATTTAAAACCACAATAAGATATTACTACATACTTATTAGAATGGGCAAAATAAAAATACTGAAAATACTAAATGCTGGTGAGTATGCAGAAAAACTGGATCACTGTGCAGAATATAAAATGATACCGCTGCTTTAGAAAACAGCTTGGCAACTTCTTAAAAAACCTAAACATGCAACTATAATAACAATACAGAGCTGCATTACTGGGCATTCATCATCTCAGAGAAATGAACACTTATGTTCACATGGAAACCTATATGGAAATGTTTATGAAGCTTTATTTTTAATATCCCCCAAATGAAGTAATCCAAATATCCTTCAACAAGTGAATAAACTGTAATACATCCATACCACGAAATACTATTCAACAACAAAAAGGAACAAGCTATTGACAGACACAACCACCTGGATCAGAGTCCACAGAATTATGCAGAGTGAAAAAAAGCCAATCCCCAAAGTTTGCATTCCATTTACAAGACATTCTTGAAATGACAAAGTTAGGGAGATGGCAAACATAACAGTGCCTGCCATGGGTTAAGAAGAGGGTGATGAAGAAGGAAAGCGTATGTAGCTACAGAAGAACAAAACGAAGGATCCTTGTGTTGGAAATGTTCTGTATCTTGAGAGTGTGAATGTCAACATTCTGGTGGTGATATCGTACTATGACTTTGTGGGGGTTTAAATTATTTTATTTTATTCATTGTTCTTGGCCTCACAGTATGTGGGATCTTAGTTCCCTGACTAGGGATCAAACCCGCACCTCTTGCATTGACAGCTTGGAGTCCTAACCACTGGATTGCCAGGGAAGTCTGATTTTGGAAGCTGTTCACACTGGAAGACACTAGGTAAAGGCTCAATAGAAATTATCTGTATTATTTTTTCAATTGCCTGTGAACCTACAATTACCTTAAAATTTAAAGTTAAGTTAAAAAAGAAAAGAATTCCCAAGTAATATCATGTGCTTCCTGATAGGATGTCCTATGAAGACTACCACTTTATATCTGTGATATTTTTGCCCCCAAAATGCATAACCCAAACTTAATCATAAGGAAATCTCAAGGAAAACCAAATTGAGAGACATTTCAGAAATAATCAGACACTACTTTTCAAAAACATCAGAGTAGTCTTGCCTGGAGAATCCCATGGACAGAGGATCCTGGTAGGCTATGATCCACAGGGTTGCAAAGAGTCAGACATGACTGCAGCAACTTAGTATGCAGGCATTAAAGGTAAAAAAAAAAAAAAAAAAAAAAACACCTTGGATTGTCCCAGATTAAGGTACACTAAGGACAACGGCATACAGTGTGGTATTCTAGATTAGATCCTGGACTGGAAACAAAGGATATTAATGGAAAATTAGTGACGTTTGCAGGTTTGTAGATTAGCTCAAACTATTGTTTCCATTTTAATTTTCTGATTTGGGTAATTGAACTGTGATTTGGGAGAATCTGAGTGAAGGTGATCCAAACATTTGTATACAATTTCTTCAAATTTTTGCGAAGTCTGAAGTTATTCAGGAAAGTAAAAGCATAAGGAATTTTAAACATATTTAACTAATAAATTAATGTTGGATAAATATATGAGAAAAAGACTGGTTCTTTTTTATTGCTTAGTGAAATCAAATGCCTAAAATCTGAAACATTCCCCTCCAATATGGCAGCCAAAACTCTGTCTCCAGCCCAGCCAGGGAGTCACCCTGGGGCGTCCAACTGCTGGGTTGCAACTATGGAATGGAAGGTTGATTTTGTGCATGATAAAAAATCATATGCTTCAAGAGAACTGAGTTATGCAGGCTCAGAAGAAGGTAAGATTTTTAAGGCTGAGAATAATTCTAATTTGTATCCTCTCAAACCCATTTGAGTTCTTTTCTTTCAAAGGAAAACTCCCAGCACTGAGTGGGTTGTTGCTGTGACATGAGCAGGCAGTGGCTGTTTCATACATCTTGGCCTGACAGCAGGAGAATCGTAGCCCCTCAACCTGTCATCTCCACCTTCTGGTTTCATTTATTTTTCCACTTTTTCTCTCTGTTCTGGGCTAAGAGCAGCTACAGCAATGCAGTCTCTAGCAGCCGTCAAAGCGGCATAAATATTAGTGATAATTGTAAGGTACAGTAATTGCAAATAGCGGTGATTAATTCTTACAATAATAGCTGTCCTAAGAACAATTGATTTCCCTTCCAGTCATGCCCAAGTTTCCCATGAGAAAGCTTTTAAATGGTTATTATTATTAGTTTAAGCTTTGGGGAGAGAAGGGAAGTGGAGAAGAATGGTGATTACTTTGGTTTCGTTGGCTTTGATTCTTGGTTAGTGGGCAGAGGAAAGACATCCATGGTGTTGCAGGAAGCACTGTCCTGTCTCCGTTACCAGAAAATCAACCCCACTCTGAACGTGGAGGGTGGGGACTGTAAATCACTGAATGTGGATCACACAGTCACAGCCAGGAATTTGCTTAAAACTATGATGACACAGCACAGGGAATGCAAAGACAAATTCTCACTCACGTAATAACTCTCTCTTGCCTAAGTCTTATCCAACACTATGTGATTTATTTTTGAAATCTTCCTGATATAGCTATCCAAGCACTATTATCTCTATTTAATGTATGCTAATAGAAATATGAAGCAGTAAATTGCTTCTTTCAGACCACTGAAGAAGTCAGTGTTGGACCTAGAATTTAAGATCAAACAGCCACGGCTCCCATTTTTATGATCAAATCAGGAAATTAAACCAAAATTTCAGGGCTGGTTTCCCTCAGAAATTACCCCCTCATCACTCTTCTTTTTGGTTAAGCCCACATGTAAATGAACCAGACAAAATTTATCACCATATGCTTACTGTCCAACTAAAACCAATCATTTTATAGTATATCAATACTCAAATTTCTCTCAGTGATTAAAATTTATTTTATTTCAGTTACTCTCCAAACTAGGGGAAAACTATTTCTAAATTTACTAATTAGGACCTGATTTCCTTTCGAATGAGTACAATTATTTGATTTTGGGGTGGTGTACACTTGTATGCATAAACTAAGTAGTAGCAATAAAGCTTCGAATGTTCAGCATCGAGTTGACACTTCAGGTCCTTATATCCACTTTCACATACTTGTCTTTCAGAATAGGCATGTACTCAGAAATTAATTAACAGTTTTCCTGTCTTTTCCAGATTTTACTATAACTCCAGACTTCATGAATTCAAGCATTCTCCTCAGCTCATTCTGGTGTCCTTAGCACCTTGTAGAGTGTCTAATATAATACCAACTGTAGGTCATCAATAAATACTCGTTGCATGAATAGGTAGATGGGTTACATCCTTATAATCTCCATTTATTTCATAACTCCTGCTACTAACTGTTTGAGAGCTGTAGTAATCTTTTCTGACTACATTCTGTCAGCAGGCAGGGATTTAAAATGCATCAGTCAGCTAATGCTGCATAACAAATTACCCCCTAAACCTTCCACTTTCAAAAAATGAATAGGGCTTCCTTTGAGTCTCAGTGGTAAAGAATCAGCCTGCCAGTTCAAGAGACATGGGTTCAATCCCTGATCTGGGAAGATCCTGAATACTGTGGGGTAAGAACTGAATGTGGAACAACAGACTGGCTCCAAAAAGGAAAAGGAGGATGTCAAGGCTATATATTGTCACCCTGCTTATTTAAATTCTATGCAGAGTACATCATGAGAAATGCTGGACTGGAAGAAACACAAGCTGGAATCAAGATTGCCAGGAGAAATATCAATAACCTCAGATATGCAGATGACACCACCCTTATGGCAGAAAGTGAAGAGGAACTAAAAAGCCTCTTGATGAAAGTGAAAGAGGAGAGTGAAAAAGTTGGCTTAAAGCTCAACATTCAGAAAATGAAGATCATGGCATCCAGTCCCATCACTTCATGGGAAATAGATGGAGAAACAATGGAAAGTGTCAGACTTTATTTTGGGGGGGCTCCAAACTCACTGCAGATGGTGACTGCAGCCATGAAATTAAAAGACGCTTACTCCTTGGAAGAAAAGTTATGACCAACCTAGATAGCATATTCAAAAGCAGAGACATTACTTTGCGGACTAAGGTCCGTCTAATCAAGGCTATGGTTTTTCCTGTGGTCATGTATGGATGTGAGAGTTGGACTTTGAAGAAGGCTGAGTGCTGAAGAATTGATGCTTTTGAACTGTGGTGTTGGAGAAGACTCTTGAGAGTCCCTTGGGCTGCAAGGAGATCCAATCAGTCCATTCTGAAGGAGATCAGCCCTGGGATTCCTTTGGAAGGAATGATGCTTAAGCTGAAGCTCCAGTACTTTGGCCACCTCATGCAAAGAGTTGACTCATTGGAAAAGACTTTGATGCTAGGAGGGATTAGGGGCAGAAAGAGAAGGAGATGACAGAGGATGAGATGGCTGGATGGCATCACTGACTCGATGGACGTGAGTCTGAGTGAACTTCGGGAGTTGGTGATGGACAGGGAGGCCTGGCATGCTGCGATTCATGGGGTCGCAAAGAGTTGGGACACGACTGAGTGACTGACCCGAAATAAAGCCCTGCACCACAAATACTGAGTCATGCTCTACAGCTTAGGAACTGCAACTCCTGAAGCCCAGGCACCCTACAGCCCGTGCCACACAACAAGAGAAGCCACTGAAATGAGAAGCCTGTGCACCACGAGAGTAGCCCCTGCTCACAGCAACCAGAGGAAAGCCCAGGCAGTAACAAAGACCCAGCACAGTCAAAGATAAACAAATAAGTAGAAAACAGCAGATATTTTTTTACCTCGCACAGTTCCTGAAGGTTAGGAATCTGGGTTGTCAAGCCTCAAGGTTTCTCAATGAATTTCAGTTAAGCTGTTGACCAAGATTATAAGCTCAACTGGAACTGGATAATCTACTTTCAAGCTCACTTACCTGCCTGTGGTTGAGTTCAGCTTCTTGCCAGGCAGGCTTGTTCCAGTGTTGTTTATTGCTTGTCCCCCAAAGTCAGCAATCTGAAAAAGAGAAGGAGATCATGTAAGGAATGGAACCCAAAGAATTGAAACTGTAATTCTTTAGTATCTAATCTTAGAATGAGAAACCATCATTTACTGGCTGCAAAACCCAATCCTGGTACAAGAAGGGTGTAAATATTAGGAAGCAGGGATGTGTGAGACCCAGCTAGGAGTTTGGCTACCATAAAGGCTTTGCAAGATTTTATGTATCACCTTCTCGATAAAGCATATGTATCATGTAGCAATTAGTAAATTAGTTTAGATGAGGAGGAAAATTCTTTAAGTGAAAGAGGGCAGAATCATCTTGGAAATGAGAACCTCTGTAGTGGGAATTATGTTAAGCTCATCTCACAAGATTATCAGCCTCATCCTAAATGTAAAAGCGCTGGAAGAGAAGTGAGAGGTGGGAGGCCAGGGGGAAAAAAGATGACCAAACGAGAGAGGCGACAAATGTCTATTCGCTGGATGCTTGCAGAGGCAATAATGCGAACTCTTCAGTTTCCCAAATTTTAGCCTCTTATGAGCAGGGAGATCCTGCATTTCTGACCAAAAGTTGAAAAGGGTAGCTTAATAGTATGAAACAGAGTGTGGAGATGGTTGATAAATTAGTAGGATGACTGTATAATTTATTGTCTGAACCAAGACACTATTTAGAGCAAAAAGAAGGGCTATTAATAATGATGCCACTGAAACCGGCATAAATTGAGACTGTCCAGGACAATCTTGGACACATGCTCACCCTGTAAATTAGAGCCATTTATTCTGGGCTATTTTTACTGTGAGGAGCCTGGAATAGTGAGTTTGGTAAACAGTCCCTTGAAACTTACCTTTTATGCTTTCTAGAATACCTAACCCAGAAAACAGAATTAAGAAGGAAGCAGGCAGCACTGTGTACTATTGCTTGACAAAGGACAACTTCTCGGGGAAGGGCTGATTTGTAAGGATGTTGTCTAAGAATTCATGTCCCTCTCAAGGAAATCACCAGTCGTGAGGGATTCGAACATATCTTTTGCTGCAGTTTTCCTCATATCAGCTGCAAATAGAGGGTCTGCTTCATTTTGCAAAATTTCTTTTCATATGCATCTAATTAAAGTATCTGTTGAGTCCATCATGTTGTATTCAAGTTAATTGAATAGGAAAAAAAAAAATTTAATGGTCCCCTATTAGATTTTCCTGGTTAATGTCACCACCATCTATTGATTTTTTTTTTAATTAGAGATTTTTGTTAATGGATTTGCACAAATTAAAATCTGTCAGATAAGTGGTGCTCCTCTGGCAGTTCTCAGGACACTTGCTGAGATTTGAGGGAGTCTGCATTTTCAATGACAGATTCTATAGAATTCTAAGATGAGATTAGAATTCCTGCTGATAAACTTCATTATGCCATGGATTTTTTTCCTCCTCTGAAAAATAAGATTTTTAGAGAGGATTTTTAGGGAGACAAGTGTATAAATAGTAACACTCATTTGCACCCAAATACAGATTGTCATTCCTAAGTCCTTCCTGGTCGTTCAGCAGTAAAGAATTCACCTGCAATGCAGGAGACTCAGGTTCAATCCCTGGTTGGGAAAGAGCCCCTAGAAGAGGAAATGGCCACCGACTCCAGTATTCTTGCCTGGGAAATCCCATGGACTGAGGAGCCTGGTGGGCTAGAGTCCATGGGGTCACAGAGTTGGACATGACTTAGCAACTAAACCACCACCCCACCCCATAGCCCCACCACCAGTATTCTACAGCCCAGTGCAATTGCTGAAATTCTAGGTACAGTTGTACTCTTGATTTTTAGGCTCTGCCCTAATGGTAAGAGAGTCACTCAGTCTAGCATAAAATTTTTGTACGGCTATAAATAGAAGAAATAACTATATTCAAGGTGATTACATTATAATTCTCTCCCGGACTGCCTTTTCCAAGAAGTCAGAACAATTGTCCAAGGGCATTGGATTAATCTTAGAAAAGCTACTTTTTCTTTTTTTTAATTTTAAAGAGAAATGTTGTTCAGTCCTAGACTTGATGCAACAAGGTCCTGTTCCTGATGGTCTGAAAGAGTTTAAAGTCAAAAAGGGGGCTACGAAATATTCTTGCTGTAACTTGTTTCTTCCTAGAACATCACTTAAAATTCATTCTGAACTTAAGCCTGCCGAAGGACAAAGAGAAGCCTGAGGGAAGCTTAAGGGCAAAAGAGAAAGTTTTCAGGGTCAGCATCTGGTCCTGGAGAAAGGTAAAGATAAGGCAAGAGAGCAAAGGAAAAAGAAACCTTCACCTTCACAGACTGCTGGGCAGTAGAGCTGTTCCGGGCACACCAGACCCCTCCTATTATTCCTTCTAAAAATGGAAGAAAAGTCCTCTAAAGTTCCTCATCTTCACAGAATCAGATTACAGGAGAATTATCACAGGTTACCCTTAACCCACCCAGGTAGCCTCCCAGCTGTCACACAGTCAAGTCATCACAGACTCAACTCTGTCTTACTGCCAGGCAAGGAGAAGTGGTTAATCCAGTCCCTTTCATCCCTTTGAATCATTTCCAAGGAATAAAATCAGGCATTCACCAAAGACAATAACAAAGCCCACCTGGCTCCACATCACCCATAAGGATAAAACTCCTTTCATTTATGTCTTCCAAGCTCTGCACGTCCCATCTATTCACCCAAAGCCTATCGATCCTTCCATTTCCTAGAGCTCCATAACAACTCCCCGGAAGACTGCCACTAAAATTCATCTCATTTTTCCTTCATCTGAATACTGTGGTGCATACAGCATGCAGAATAAAATTTAGTGCTTAATTACACATCACTTTGTATTGTCCTTTAACTTTTTCTTGTAAGTAAAAGAGAGATAATATATTTTTAATACGGACCTCCCCACCAATTTCCCATTCTTCTGACACACTCACTGTCCTTTCTGCTCTCCAGACAACATCCATTAGAACTGTTCCAAGAGAAATTCACATAATATTCAATATTTTTATATGGCTTACTACATATAAGCAGTTAAGCAAATATATAACCTGCACAGCAACCCTGTGATGTAGTAATATCGCTTTGTTTTCTTTCCCTGATGAAAAAGAAGACATTACATAACTTATCCAAGGAAACAAGTCTAGTGAAGTGATAGAGCTAAGATCCAAATTCAGGGGTGTTGCTTCAGATTATGCACTCTTAACCCCTTCATCATACAAAGAGAAAGATTTTATCTTTAACTGCTTATATCCAGGTTGGATTCTGCAGCAAGTTAAAGTTCTAAACTTCAGGCTAATAGGTGACCTCCCATTGAGTAAACCATGAACCAAACCCAAAGGATCCAACCACAAGGTGATTTCATAGTACAGCGGGGACAAGCCCTTTGGCCAACAATGGTGGGAACATGGTTTATTTCTCAAAGTAGAAGGATCTGACTTTGATAAAGTAGGAATTCTGAGTCTCTCCCTTTCAATTAGAGGAGTGATGAGGAGAAACCAATGAAGATGCTAATGGCCTTGTTTCTGTGTCAGTTCAACCAGGAGCAAGAGAACCTTTAGCAACATCCATAAAAAATGGGGAAAACAAGGCTGGCTCATGACCATGGCTATATCTTAGCGTTTTCCGTGGACTGAGGAAAGTAAAAGTCTTTATCTCAGAGCCACGACCTGTATAATGCAGGAGCAGTGGTATGGAGGTAGCAGAAGTTGGGTAATAGCTGATATTGAAATCACCTTTGGGGCTCCCTATGGATTCATCATGGCAAACACGTGACAGTGAAGCCTTGCATGTTCTGAGTGGGCAAGAAGAGAGGTTGAGGGCAGTGGTGGATTGCAAAAGGCTTGGTTTGGGGAAAGGGACAGCATTGTGCAGCGGCCAGTGGTGATGTGTCCAGCTGACTGTGGAGACCTGATGAAATCACCCAGCCCTCACTGGCACCAGAGCAGAAGGCAGAACAGCCTGGCCACACCACCCAGGGGTTGGGGGCGATCTGGAGGAAGCCAGGTAGATCCAGGACCCCTCTTCTTACCCAAACTTCCATACAATACACCAAGCCCCCTTCTTATATCCAATACCATTTGGCAGTGGTGGAGAGAGCAGTGAAATATAAAGCCTGAGCAATTGCTCTAAGTGGCTGAGTTACCCACAACCACTATCATACCAGTGAGGCTTAAGAGGAGAACTTTGAAGAGAACAAAAGTGTAAGGTGGAGGAGGACTCTTTAGGTCAGAAAAGCTTGCAGTATTATTATCCAACAAGTTTAAGTTGGCTCCACTAACCCACTGAAAGGGGTTTGTCACAAAAATCAGATGATTTGGAGAAAATATCGAGATGATTTCCTTTGCACATCTGAAGGTGCTCTCTGAGCAGATGTCAAACCTCACTGTACAGCTACACAATTTGCTATTTTCTCCTAAGTGAAGACCCTTCAGATTAGGAAATGGTGTATCTTTTTGTATTTCTTGTTGGCTCAGCTCACAAGTGGGCATGGCAAGTGCACGGAAATATTTGTTGACACACTGCCCCAGCGCGAAGGGAATGAATCTCTCATGTACTTTCTCCAAGACAATTAAAAGAAAGAAAATAATACACATGTGTGATTTTGGGGGGAACAATTTTCTTTCCTCGCATCTAAATGTCTTGTTGGTAAGTGTTGGTTTGGGACTCTAATCTGGCTTCCTCTGCCTGTATGATAACCCAGGGAGCAGCTCCAAAAACCAGACAAGCCAATTAGTAGCGCATCTAATTTTTGTAATTTCCAAAACCCTCCATCACAATGAGGTGATTACAGGAAAATTAACCTCTAGCAGTTGAAATTATTCCGTGTGGAGTTCAGCCAGGGACAGGAAACCAAGTTGACTTAGGAAGAAAAGCATGGGGCTTCTTCTTTCAAGTGACTTGTCTGAAAAGTCAGCCAAAATGTGGAAACCTTGTTATTTCACTGACTTGTTAATTCCTTTGGCAACCAGACAGCTGAGGGCAGGCTGATGTGAGCGAGGCGATAGAGTGGAATCAATTTGGAAGGCTTGGTTTTCACCCAGTGGCCTTGGGTGGATGAACATGGAGGACGTAACACAGGACAGAATCCGAGAAAGGAAGAGAAGCACTTCTCAAACAACACCCGGCACTGAGGACTTGGTGATCAAAGGCTTTAAAGGGTGGATGGAGATTCGAAGTACACATGTGTCAGGCAACACAATAGGCATATTCTTAAGAGTTGAGGTTGAATAGATGTTTTTAAATATATATATCAAATATTACGTTCAATGCTGTGAGTGAAATCACTAGGAATTGTCATGTTTTAATGAGGAAAAGACTAACTTTTGCTAAATTGGCTTTGCGAATCTGTGACATACTGTGTTCTTCTCTTTTTCTTATTATTGTTATTCATTCATTTCCTCACTTTTGGCTATGCTGGGTTTTCACTGCCTCATGGATTTTTCTCTGGTTGCAGTGAGCAGGGGGCTGCTCTCCAGTTGTGGGATGCATTGCAGTGGTTTCTCTTTTGGGGGGATCATAGGCTCTAGGTGTTCATTGGAAGGACTGATGCTGAAGCTGAAACTCCAATACTTTGGCCACCTCATTTGAACAGTTGACTCATTGGAAAAGACTGATGCTGAGAGGGATTGGGAGCAGGAGGAGAAGGGGATGACAGAGGATGAGATGGCTGAATGGCATCACCGACTCGATGGATGTGGGTTTGAGTGAACTCCGAGAGCTGGTGGTGGACAGGGAGGCCTGGCATGCTGCGGTTCATGGGGTCGCAAAGAGTCGGACACAACTGAGCGACTGAACTGAACTGAGGCTCTAGGTGCACAGGTTTCAGTAGTTGCAGCTCCCAGGCTCTAGATCCTGGGGTCAGTAGGTATGGTGCAAGGGCCTAGGGGCTCTGAGGCATGTGGGATCTTCCTGGATCAGTGTTGGAACCCATGTCTTCTACACTGCCAGGCAGATTCTTCACCACTGAGCCACCAGGGAAGCCCTCTTCTTCTTCTTCTTTTTTTTTTTTTTTTTTTAATTGTTTGTTTTAAACACAGCCCATGAAGTGACCTGATTTTTTTCTCAGGAAGTAGAACCCAGTGAGGACCTTTCTATACTTCCTACACTAGACCCATTCAGCAAAACCCCTCCGACAACTCCTTCCTTGAGACAGGTATCCACGGAGCGTCCTTCCCTTGCTAGAAGCCTGCCACACATCTAGGTTAGAATTTAAAGAAGCTGCCTTGCCAATGAACACAATCTGAAGTCCTAGGTTGTATTTGGTCTGTTAAAAAAAAAACAAAAAACAAAAAACAAAAAACTGTTGCCTGCCACATCAGTAAACAAAAGATGTTGCGGCCATTAAGCCATCCCATTACAGCCTCCCCAGTGACAGTGAACCCTGAGGGAACTCAGGCTAGAAACAGGCTGCCCGCCATCAAGCCATCTGCCACCCCCGCGGATGGACCCTGAGGAGACTGGCGCGAGAAAGCACAGGATACCGGCCCTGCATATCTGAGGTGCGCATCAAAGGGGCCCAGACTCCCGTCTCTTCCCAGATACAGAAAAGCACTAAGTTTACCGAGGTGTCTGGTTTTCTTTAATTAACAGTAACATTTTCAAGATCCAACTACCTTGGTGTTTGTCACAAAACTCCCATATATCCTGGCTCCTTCCCTAAATTCTTTGGAATAGTCCCTCAGAGCTACCTGAAAGGCTGCATCGTGGGCTTAAGTCCTCAGTTTCGTTCACTACATAAAACTTAATCGTCAACTTTTAGGTTCTGCGTTCTTTTTTCCCAGTCAACATTTCCTTCAGCAAGTAAACCTGGTTCGAACAACAGAATTTAGCAGGGCCCTCCACGTATTCACCGAGTTGATAGAAACAAAACTTCTGTTTCAGTTCAGTTCAGTTCAGTTCACTTCAGTCGCTCAGTCGTGTCCGACTCTGCTGGAAAAGGTCAGTTTTCATTCCAATTCCAAAGAAAGGCAATGCCAAAGAATGCTCAAACTTCTATTTACTTGGTATCAAACGACCTGATGCTTCTCAGGTGACTCAGTGGTAAAGAATCTGCCTGCCAAGCAGGAGACTTGGGCTCAGTCCCTGGGTTGGGAAGATCCCCTGGAGAAGGAAATGGCAACCCACGCAAGTATTCTTGCCTGGGAAATCCTATAGACAGAGGAGCCTGGTGGGTTACAGTCCATGGGGTCACAAAAGAGTCAGACAGGACTCAGCGACTAACCAACAAAGGTCTTGATAGGATATTGACATTCTTATCGGGATTACTGTTGGATCCTCTCTCTAGAATGTAAACTTAGTACCACTTAAGTCCTGTCAATGAGACCTGAGAGCTAATTATTGTTTCTTTAGGAGTAACCAATAATGATTGACTAAAGTCCTTGCAAAAGCAAGAATGGAAGGCCATCCAAGCGGATGAACACCCACCCACCCAGCCCATGGTCATGTGTGGACAGAACAGCTGGGCAAACTCAGAGAATTCAGAGTTTTTTCTCTAGAACTTGTCAGGCAGAACGCTAAACGGAACAGAGCTTGCTTCTCACACTTGAATGTGAATCACCTAAGGACTGTATTAAAATTGCAGATTCTGCTCTGGAAGGTCTGGGGAGGGGCCAGGATTTTGTATTCCTAACAAGCTTTAAGGTAATTTTGATGCTGGGGGCCCAGGGTCCAAACACCCTGAAGATTGGGCACTAGATAACATGACACTTAATTTGTAATCCACGCCGAAACTTGTAGAGGTCAAGCTCTTTGTTTTTTCCCCCTTTCTTTCCTTATCGCTATCTGTGTAAGCACCATAAAAGTCAGCTAAAGAGCACTCAGGCTGCAAACAGTTGTGCCTATGGGAGTGGGGCGCCGGGGCTATGGGAATAAAAATGGAACTTTTTTTTTTTTTTTTTTGCATCAAGTGAACATTACCCTTTACATGGAACCAAACAGTGAAGAATTCTGTGCTCCTACTCTTGGGCTCCATTGACTGAAGGATCTGATGTTCAGAGAAGGAACTGAACTTTCACAAGCCCACTGAGAAAATGCTGCTGAGATGCGCATTAATCAGAAGGCTACAGGAGGATAATCCTAAGTGACTTTGCTTGAAAACCGTAGCAAATAATCACCAATTTTCCTTTGCCTCTGTTTAAAGGCTCCTAAACTACTTCGAATAGTTTATGCCACAAACTCATACTACTAAATAAAATGGAAGACAGACCTATCAAGCTGTAGGCACTGCCTACACCTATGTTGTAAAATGTGAAGATCAGTGTACAAAACAACCAGCTCACCAGGTAAGGTCAACAGCCAAACTATGAATGAAAAACAGAGGTCTGCATCTCACAGGGTCAGCTTAGAAATCCTTTTCTGAAGCAGTGTGTGTGTGTGTGTGTGTGTGCCCAGTTGCTCAGTCGTGCCCAACTCTCCTCCACCCCATGGACTGTAGCCTGCCAGGCCCCTCTGTTCATGGGATTTTTTCAGGCAAGAATATGGAAAAATCTTTTCATTTCTCCTCCAAGGGATCTTCCTGACCCAGGGATCAAACCCAGGTCTCTTGCATCTCCAGTACTGGCAGGCAGACTCTTTACCCCTGAGCCATCTGAAAAGCCCTTTCTGAAGCATTACAATATAAACATTCCCACGAAAACTGCAATCCTTGGTGACGGGTAAATTGGAGAGTAGACTGAGATAGGTCTTGTACTTACTGAATTGTACTTTTCACAGAAAATATAGAACTAGAATGAGCCCCAGAAGGGTACATGTTGTGAACTACTGTTGGTTATCTGCTCTTTCTGCCAATTAAAAGGCAGAATGAAAGCAATATGAAGTAAATGCAGATTGAACTCAGAATTATCCAGAAATGAACTCCTTTCCACAAATTAGAATATTACGTACTAAGATCAGATGATCCTGCCTTATGTATGCAAACTGAGTTTAAATAAGAGACAACGAAATGCCAGAAGCATGGTTAGGACTGTGTGTGTCTTTAAAACCTACAGCTTTATATGTCAGAAGATAATTCTAACAGCAACTAGAGAGACAAACCACAACAGGGATAGATTTGGTTACTCATTCAGTGATGTGGAAATCAGGGGAAGAAAGCAAAATGAAATCAGTAAAAAATCTGCGACATGAAAAAAAAAAATGGAAAACAAAGCATTCAAAGTATATCAAATATCAAAGTAGAGAAAAAGAATATGTATACCTTATATTTTAAGGCAGAGCAGAAAATAAATTTTAAAATATATTACTTTGTACTCAAAAATTTGAAAGAAAATGGCTAGGCTCTATATACTAAGAGATTAAAGATAAAAGAGTAAAATAGAAAGTTAATGTTTAATATGAAAACAACACATTAAAAAGTAAAATAAAAAGATAATTTTTAAAAAAATATAAAATTATAATCACAGATTTAATATCAGTGTGAAAGATCATATTTGAATCTAACAGAATTTAAATTAGTGTTATGGAGGGCAAACTTGAAAACATTTCAGAATTTATTGAAAGAGAAAAGAGATAAAAATGAAATCCTGATGATATATATGGAAGAGAAAGAATGATGATCTAACATAGAGATAATTGATGTTTCTGAGAAAGAGGACAAGTCAACAGAAGCAATAATTTAAAATATGCTAGAGAAAAGGCTTCCCAGATTTAATGAAGTCATAATCCTGTAGATGGAAAACATCCCTAAGTACATGTGGTAACATAAGTAGAAGACTAGCTTCTACATATAAGTTGTTGAAATTTCTAACTTTAAAGCATAAAAAGAGATGGCTATAAAATTTCTTCTGGTTATTTTTGTTGGAGGAAAAAAAACCTACTTCAAAATTTAAAACAATACCTATTTCGTTTTCTCACGGACTCTGAGCGTTAAGAATTTGGAAGGGGCTCAGTGTGGATGGCATGGAAACAATACACCTGAAAATTAAGGATATGGTTTTGTTCTGGCTTTTGCAACAGAGAGAATATTCACTAATGAGGACAATCATAGAGAAAATACAGGGGGATCTGGGGCTTTACAAAAGGGTAAACAGGAGAATCATTCATGAGCTACATGGGAGTCATGAGGAAGGATAGAGTGGGTCTTATCTTGGAAACTGTGAGGGCAGGTGGTCCTTTCCAGTTAGCTGTTTCCTGCCATAACAAGTGTGAGAGGCTTTCTCAATGAGCACTGCTTTCTGGAGCACTGCCTGGAACTCCAGGCTCAGCGAAGTTCAACACTGTCAATGACTTAATCTCTGCTCCCAGGGCATCTGGAAATTGAGCAAAGACAACCCGATGGCTAGGGGTGATGCTGTGTCTGGAATCACCTGACGGTTTCTTTATTCACACATCTGGTGCCTTGCCTGGATATCCAAGGGCCGGGATGAAAAATTAAAGTCTGTCCTAACTTGGCTTTCCCTTCTGGTGTCCTCAGGATGATCACACTTGTTTCCTTGCAGTTCAGGGTTCCAAGTGTGCATTTTCCAAGCCAACTAGACAGAGATTGGATTTCCTTTGTGACCTAGTCTTGGCAGTCAGATTGTAACACTCCTAAAAGACTGCAGGGGTGTAAGCAGTCAAGCCTGCCTGTCAAGCCTGACAAGGTTCCTGGTGAGAGGAAAGAGATGCCGGACTCTCAACTGAAAGAGTGTTGAAGTATCTGTGGCCTTTAAAAAAATAGCCAAAACCAACACTTTGACTATAAATTACTTACATTCTGCTACATGAAAAACAAACTCACTCCTGCTCCTAAGATTCCCAGAGTAAGTGAGTGAGTGAAAGTCATTCAGTCTTGTCTGACTTTACAACCCATGGACTGTAGCCCACCAGGCTCCCCCGTCCCTGGGATTCTCCAGGCAAGAACACTGGAGTGGGTTGCCATTTCCTTCCCCAGTGCATGAAAGTGAAAAGTGAAAGTGAAGTCGCTCAGTCGTGTCTGACTCTTAGTGACCCCATGGACTGCAGCCCACCAGGCTCCTCCAGCCACGGGATTTTCCAGGCAAGAGTACTGGAGTGGGGTGCCATTGCCTTCTCTGGATAAAATAGATAGTCCCATTCAAAATCAGATAAACGTAAGGCACACAGAAGTCACTGTTCCATAGCAAATCTGAAATTGAGCTGCACATGTGCTGCTGGTCCCTGATTAGGCCTCTGCCTTATTCCTTCGGTGTTATTCATCTTAGGGTTCTTCAGAAATTCAGAACCAATAGCATGAAGATAGAGATAGATGGATATATATAGATAGATAGATAGATAGATAGATAGAGAGAGAGAGAGAGAGAGAGAGATAGGAGATAGATAGGAGATAGATATGCGTGTGTGTGTGTACATATATGTAGGTATATGCATCTATACACACCAACCTATCTCTCTGTAGAGAAAGATCTATTTTAAGGAATTCGTTTACGTAACTGTAGGGTTATCAAATCTGAAATCCACAGGACAGGTGGGCATACTAGAGACCCAGGGAAGAGTTGACCGTGCAATTCAAGCCCAAAGGGAAACTGGAGGCAGATTCTACTTTTTTTTTTTTTTTGAAGGACTCACGCTTTTCTCCTAAGACGGTCAACTGATTGGATGAGACCCATCACATACGGAGGCTAATTTACCTTAAAGTCTACTGATGTGCATGTTACTCACACCCAAAAAATACTTTCACAACAACATCTAGACTGGTGTTTGACTTTAAATTAGACACCATATCCCAGGAAAATTGACACAGAAAATTAACTACCACACTGTTCCTTCTGGATCTTGGCTTCACCCTGCAAGTCCTTCTTCCTTTTCCAAAAAAAAAAAAAAAATCAAGTTTGCCAAAGGATAATGTTCTCAGACTGGGAGCCCAAAGGCCTCTATACTGTCTCTTGTCTCTTTATATTTTGTGCTATTTGTACTGTTTCTGTCTCTTTTGGGTAAAGTTTTTGCCTACTCTTCCTCATCCTACAAAAACTGACTTAAAGATGTGTTCTGTGCAATTTTAGATATGCTATTTGAATTAATTCATTTCATCTTCACAATAGCCTGATGAGATAGGTATCAATTTTTTCTTCTGTTCAGGGAAGAAAATACAGTCAATGAAGAGTAAGCTTGCACAAAATCACACAGCCTTACTCAGCAGAGCTGGGATTCTCAGCAAGGATTCTGTCCACACGCTTGCAGCTATGCACGGCACTTGTCACATATAAGCAGATGCTTCCTGGACTTCTTGCAAAGAACTAACTCATTCTCTCTCAATCGACACTGACAGGGCACTAATATTTTGAAATAACTTATTAAAATTAATGAATATGTTGGAAGCAATCGTCCTGGTTGTGAAAAACAGACAGCTGTCAACTTGAGTCAGATCTTTTGGAAATGTCAGGAAAGAGCAAGCCTGGTGAACTAACAGATTATCATTACAGGGTGAAGCCAGGGGGAGGGATGGAACAGGGAATCTGGCCCCCATAACCTAGTGACTAATTGTGTAGCGTCTGGTCAAGAAGCGGAGCTAGACCTTTCTATTTTAGCATTTCCCTCTGAAGAGAGAAGAAAAGAGAAGTCAGCTGTAACAGTGATCATATGTTGTTTAATTACTGTGCTTCTCACATCCAAATACTTGGCCATTCTGAATTTTCAATAAGCGGCAAAATAAGTGAAGGAAGAAGCAAGCAGCGGGACATAATTTAAGAAGACTTTCGAGTTTGGGGTCTTGTTTTATTCTTTCCCTCCCAGCGCATCCTTTAAGTCCTCTGTTGTGTATTTTCTTGTTCTCTTTATGCCTCTCGAAAACAAAACAAAACAAAATAAAACAAAACTGTGTGAATAAAAGGAACTTCCCTGGTGGCTCAAATGGCAAAGAATCTGTCCACACTGCAGGAGACCCAGGTTTGATCCCTGGGTTAGGAAGATCCCCTGGAGAAAGGAATGGCTTACCCACTTCAATATCCTTGCCTAAAAAATTCCATAAATAGAGGCTACAGTCCATGGGGTCGCAAAGAGTCAGATATTACCGAGCGACTAACACCATGTGAGGGGAAAAAAGAAAAACAAAAAAACACCTGTTTATATATGCATTCTTCTCTTTTTTTTTTCCCCCAAGTTGATACTTGAAAGTCAGTAAGTCAAGAAAGATAAAAGACATGCATTTGAGGGAGGTGACCACTCCACAGTGTAAAAGGCTGAAGGCCTCCAAAACCTGTCCCAGATTCTAGAGGGCATTCTCTCAGGCCACCCCCTGCCCTGCCTGAAACCAGAGCAGATGCCTCTGCCGGCCAGCCATCTGTCTGGACATGTGCAAGGGTGTCCTGTGGTTTTCGTGTGCGATCTAATTGCCGGCTTCGAGAGTGTGGCCGGTTGGGTGTATAAAGACCTAGTGTTCAGCAGGGACCTGCCATCACTCACTGCTCTTCTGCGTCTTCCCTTTCCTCTTCCCTGACACGGGTTTTGAATAGAGTGTGCACACTGTATGTAATTGCCTCACAACTAAAATTCAGACTCTGGAATCGGGGGCAGGGGAAGTCAGAGAACAAGAAATATACCATAGATCAAAAATACTGGGAAAAGCACACAATACTTAACAAGGTGCAAGCCTGGAACAGGGGCCCACAGGCAATCACGCCTCTCAGGAGGCACCTGGGAATATCCCTGAAGTCTTCCCTTTTCCTCAGCAATACCCGCTTTTGCTCTCTTTACTTGAACTAGACCTTGAGCCAGAAGGTATCTGGTGATATTCCCTGGGGACCTCTTCCGAGCCCCCTCATTTCAAAATATTTGGAATGAGTTACCCAGGAACACTTGGTAAAGAGCAATTAAACGCCACCCTGCAATCTTGTGCTTAATTATCTTGTTAGGTATACACTGTAGCTCATTGCATCTAAATGCAAATTTGTATATCTGAGATTTTTATTGGATTTGTTAAGTCCAATGATTGCTAGTTTATATGGAAAGGGGTTGGGGCTGATGAACTATAGGAACCCACCTGGGCAGCAATGAGACAAAAAGTTCCTTGATTCATTTAAAATAGACCTCCCTCTCCCATGGTGTCTATTTTCTTGAATTCTGATTTCTTTTTTTGTGTGCTATTGGGCTTATTTGCTGATAAGGGAGATGAGGGTAAATAGCATTTTGAAGAGCAGACTGCAATAAAGCAAGAACACAGCCGGACAAGGCAATTTGCCCCAGAACTTAAGCCTTGGTGATGATCACTGTATCCGTGATTTTCAAACACTGGACAATATCTTACAGCGTTACACACACCCACGCATGTATATTATATACATAAATTTTTATAAATCTATACTTTCCTTCGGGCTTCTCAGGTGGCGCTAGAGGTAAAAAACCCGCCCTTGCCAATGTAGGAGACATAAGAGTCACAGGTTCTATCCCTGGGTCAGGAAGATCCCCTGGAGGAGGGCACAGCAACCCAGTTCAGTATTCTTGCCTGGAGAATTCCATGGACAGACGAGCCTGGCGGGCTCTGGTCCATAGGGTCGCAAAGAGCCGGATACGACTGAAGCAACTTGGCATGCACACATGCACACTTTATTGGTGTATTTTATTTTCTATTCTAGTGTGCTTTATTTGATTCCATTAAAAAGTATATAAATGCTGGTTGCAACCCAGTTGAAGGATTTCACAACCCCCACAAAAATCTTGATTCTTAATTTGAAAAGGAAAAAAAAAAGAAAATTGCATTAGATGTTGCTCCTGCTCACAGTGTTTCTAAGCTTTGTTAAATCCCCAAATGAATGATGGAAACAGTGTTCCTAAGAAATACCACCAGCCCAAGGTGCTAATCATAAAGGGTCAGCCTAAAATCAGGTAAAGCAGGGGGAGCCGAGGGGGCAGCACCTGTGTGCAGTGGAATTTGCTAAAGATGGCGTGGTTGGCAGTGGAATGAATCCCCTGGCGGGTTGGCATAACTGCATTTCAAACGGTGCCAGCTTCCAAGGGCATTTTACATTCACAAATGTAAGTGCAGGCTGTGCCTGAATGGTTCTTGGGCACTTCCCCTCTCCATCAGCCCTGCTCAGGCTGTTATCCCACAGGGGTCTTGTGAGGGGAGATGACTTCATGTTCAGTGCCAGCCATGGCTATCATTTTTCTCACTGCCTTCCCCACTGAGTTTGGGGTCAGTCACCTTTCATCCTTTTATGGTAGGACAGGCCTATTTTACAAACTCTGGCTCGCCAACCAATAAGCATCCTTTGTCAACATTGCCCTCAGATCATCTGGAGCCCCAAATATTAATGCCAAATGTTCTATCTTAGCTAAAATATTAGGTTGGTACAAAAGTACGTGTGGTTTCTGCATTGTTGAAATTTGACACTGGAATACATTCTAAATAGATGTGGTTATGTTATACATCATTTTAATGTGCCTTTCTCACTTCATGTTTCTTTGCTAATGATATTACTTGCTGTTTAGTTTATATTTATTTCAGACTATGGAAATGATGTTAGACAAAAAGCAAATTTGAGTGATTTCTTATTTGAGCTCAAAATGGGACATAAAGCAGCAGATATAACTCCCAACATCAACAACACATTTGGCTCAGGAACTGTTAACAAAAGTACAGTGAGGTGGTGGTTCAAGAAGTTTTGCAGAGGAGACGAGAGCCTTGAAGATGAGGAGTGCGGTAGCTGGCCATCAGAAGTGGTGAATTTTACTTTTTGAAAATGCTCAGCACACAAATATGAAATGTTAACATTTATTAATTCTGATTAGGAAGTATACTGGAATTTGTTATATGATTCTTAGTAATAGTTTGTATTATCTTGTATATTTTCCTCAAATGAGATAAAATAAATAAAAAACGCTGCTCTAGAAGTTGACAACAACCAACTGAAAGCAATCATCAAAGCTGATCCTTGTAAAACTACATGAGAAGTTGTTCAACCTCGACCACTCTACAGCTGTTTGGCACTTGAAGCAAATAGGAAAGATGAAAAGGCTCGATTAAGTGAGTGCCTCCTGAGCTGGCCACAAATCAAAAAAATTGTCATTTTGAAGTGTTGTCTGCTCTTATTCTATGCAACAACAACAAACCATTTCTTGGCTGGATTATGACATGTGATGAAAAGTGCATTTTATAAGACAACTGGCGACAACCAGCTCAGTGGTTGGACCAAGAAGAAGCTCCAAAGCACTTCCCAAAGCCCAACTTGCACCAAAAAAAGGTCATGGTCATTGTTTGGTGGTCTGCTGCCCGTCTGATCCACTACAGCTTTCTGAATCCCAGTGAAACCATTACACCTGAGAAGTACGCTCAGCAAATCAATGCGATACACCGAGAACTGCAAAGCCTGCAGCCAGCACTGGTCAACAGAAAGGGCCCAATTCTTCTCAATGACAAAGCCTGACCACACATCTCACAATCAATGCTTAAAAAGTTGAACAAATTGAGCTACAAAGTTTTGCCATATTCACCTGACCTCTCACCAGCTGACTACCACTTCTTCAAGCATCTTGACAACTTTTTGCCGGGAAAACACTTCCACAACCAGCAAGAGGCAGAAAATGTTTTCTAAGTGTTTGTGGAATCCTGAAGCATGGATATTTATGCTACAGGAACAAACTTATTTCTCATTGGAAAAAATGTTTTGATTGTAACTTTCTATTTTGGTTAATAAAGATATGTTTGAGCCTTGTTATAATTTAAAATTCACAGTCCAAAACCACAATTACTTTTGCACCAAGCTAATAGAGTACAGAGAAATTATAAACTTCTGAAAAGAAAGGAAGGAATGGGAGATGAGGGAGTAAGGGTGGAAAAAACTTTCATTGAATGCCTTCTCTTTTAGACATAATATCAGAGATATTAGTTTATTTAATACTAATAGGCCCCATTAGACTGGTTCCAAATAGGAAAAGGAGTATGTCAAGGCTGTATATTGTCACTCTGCTTATTTACCCCATTAGACTGGTTCCAAATAGGAAAAGGAGTATGTCAAGGCTGTATATTGTCACCCTGCTTATTTAAATTCTATGCAGAGTACATCATGAGAAACGCCGGGCTGGAAGAAGCACAAGCTGGAATCAAGATTGCCGGGAGAAATATCAAGAACCTCAGATGCAGATGACACCACCCTTATGATAGAAAGTGAAGAGGAACTAAAAAGCCTCTTGAAGAAAGTGAAAGAGGAGAGTGAAAAAGTTGGCTTAAAGCTCAACATTCAGAAAACGAAGATCATGGCATCTGGTCCCATCACTTCATGGGAAATAGATGGGGAAACAGTAGAAACAGTGTCAGACTTTATTTTGTTGGGCTCCAAAATCACTGCAGATGGTGACTGCAGCCATGAAATCAAAAGACACTTACTCCTTGGAAGGAAAGTTATGACCAATCTAGATAGCATATTGAAAAGCAGAGACATTACTTTGCCAACAAAGGTCCATCTAGTCCAGGCTATGGTTTTTCCTGTGGTCATGTATGGGTGTGAGAGTTGGACTGTGAAGAAAGCTGAGCACTGAAGAATTGATGCTTTTGAACTGTGGTGTTGGAGGAGACTCTTGCAAGTCCCTTGGAGTGCAAGGAGATCCAACCAGTCCATTCTGAAGGAGATCAGTCCTGGGTGTTCTTTGGAAGGAATGATGCTAAAGCTGAAACTCCAGTACTTTGGCCACCTCCTGGGAAGAGTTGACTCATTGGAAAAGACTCTGATGCTGGGAGGGATTGGGGGCAGGAGGAGAAGGGGACGACAGAGGACGAGATGGCTGGGTGGTATCACCGACTTGATGATCGTGAGTCTGAGTGAACTCCGGGAGATGGTGATGGACAGGGAGGCCTGACGTGCTGCGATTCGTTGGGTCGCAAAGAGTCGGACACGACTGAGCGACTGAACTGAACTGAACAAGCCCCATTAAAAAGACGGTCATTGATCCTACTATTTGAAAATGATCTTCAGGAAGGTTGAGCTGGATTTTCCAAAGTTATATAGCTGGATGTTATGGATTAAAATATAGGTCTGCCCATTATTCACAGTAGCTAAGGTATAGAAACAATCTACATGTCCATCAATATATGAATGGATAAAGAAGATGTGAGATACGTAATTATATATGTATATAATTCTAATACTTTTTCAGCCATGAGAACGAAGGAAATCCTGCCATTTACAAGATTTTGGATGGGCCTGGAGGGCATTATACTTAGTGAAGTAAGTCAGATGGAGAATGGCAAATACCATACGATATCAGTTATGCACAGAATCTAAACAGAGAAACAAAGAGTAGTGATTACCAGGAGTTGGGGTGGGGAAGATGGGGACATATTGGCCGAAGGGTACAGAGTCCCAATTTTAAGATGAACAAGTTTAGGGATATAAGGTACAGCTGGTGATTATAGCTAATAATACTGTATAGGTAATATACTTGGCTGTTGCTAACAGAAAATCATAAATGGTCTCACCACAAAAGAGAGATGGTAACTAGATCAAGAGGTGGAGGCAGTAGCCAGTACAAAGGTGGTAATGATTTTGCAACTTATAAAAGTATCAAATCAACACATTGTACACTTTAAACTTACACACAATGTTACCTGTCAATTATACTCAATAACAATAGGAAAAAAATTTTTTAAATAAAAATGTCTCCTCCCACCCCTGCCAAAAACAAAAATAAAATTCTGCCTGGGTCTCCAGAGCATATTCTTCCTAATATGCACAGGGACCTTCTATTTTCACTCTGAATCACAGAGAACATCAATTGGAATGTCAACAAAGAAAACCCACTCTTGATAAGGTGCTTCCACATTCACCATTCAAAAACCCTAAGGGGACGTGTGAGATGGAATGATAGCTGAATCAGAGATCACGAGATTGAGTTCCTGGATCACTTGATGCACTGGACAAGATATTCTCTTTGCAACTTAAGTGGAGAAAATAAAAAGGGAAGGGAAGGGAAGGCAAGTATCGGCAGGGTTGGAAAAAAGAGAAACTTAATTAGATATTCTCCTGATAAGTGAGACAGGTACTTCCAGACGACGAGAGTTTTTGTGAGAAAGGTTTGATTCAAAACTAAGGTAAGCAGCTCCTTTGCCCTCTTTCTCTTTGCTCGCCACCGTTTTCCTTAGACTTAAGCATAAAGATGGGATTAGGCAACATTAACTTAGCTCCTGATTGCTGCTTTTCTGAATATACACAACACCTTACCTCACTTGTTGATTCCTTTCCTAGATTAGGAGAAATAAGAATGAAGAATTAAGTAGTTAAAGAATGACTGACTCTCTACCCCTTGTTTCCCCTTAGTAAATTTACAAGTGGACCCCACAGGCTCAGGCTGAACACGGGGGCAAGACAGCACCCCAAGGAAGAAGATAGGAAAAGTCAGCAGACCTGCATTCAATGGAACAATGAAGAAGAATCTGACCTCCTGCCTTAATTCACCGAGATTGTTACTCCTTTTTTCCCTTAAAAAATTGTCGCATCTGAGCAGAAAGAATCCTTGGAATTGGTCTCTGGATGTGAGTCCACCTTTTCCCCAGATTGCCAGCTCTTCCACATAAAACACATTTCTTCTGCCAAAGCTTGCCCCCTGATTTATCGGCTGTTGAGCAGCAAACGACCAAACCTATGTTTGGTTACACCAACTGTTAGCTTCACTTTCTTCTCTGTGATCACGATTCACTGTGTGCATTTGGACTCTGGTCCTGATGGCTTCAGACGTGACTGCTTTGCAGAGGAGGCCCAACCTGTGGAAGTTTTCCATCATATCAAGTTGATGTTTTTATGACCGTGACTTAATGTTTTTGTGTAAAGAAGTTACCTATTTATAATGGAAAACAAGGAGAAACAGATTTTATTGTGGTTGGGGAAATGCTCCCTGGAAGAGGGGCCTTCTGCCAGGTGCTAATTACTTTCCTATTGTCTTTGGCTTCAAGCTTTCCACACCAGGGAGAGGAAGGGATGGGAGTGGGGAGAGCTGGGGGGTGGGGGTGGGGGGGTCTGGTGGAAGATAATTGAACAAGGTGAAAATGAATGCTCATTAAATTCCAGAATACAGGAGGACTCATTTCATATGATAGGGCTGTAAATATGACTTTTAATGAAGTTATGACATGGTTGCCAATAAAAGTCATTTACTCTGCAGTATTACAGTTAATTATACACAGCTGGAGCCATTTATGGCCTGTCCCTTGTTAACTCTGCTTTCCCTGTGTGTTAACCCTTCCAGCACACACCAACCAGGACGACACCATGGAATAAATGTCCCGGATGGCCGGCTGTAGGAGAGCACTCTCACTGCCCACCCCCTCGGTACACCCTCCCTTCCAGGAGTACACTGGAGGAGGCGTGCAGATTGAAAAAGGAGAAAGAATTATGGTTTTATTTTTCCCTTTTTCTTTGAAAAAAAAAATACACACCATCCTTGATTTGTGGGAAAATTTATAGACATAACAATATTTTATGACCAATTTTAAGAGCATTTTAAACACCTTTTGCCAATAGCAAAAATGTTGCTGTTTAGTTTTTAGGTCATGCACGACTCTTTTCCACTTCATCCACTGTAGCCTGCTGGGCTCCTCTGTCCATAGGATTTCCTATGCGAGGATACTGGAGTGGGTTGCCATTCCCTCCTCCAGGGATCAAGCTTGTGTCTCCTGCATTGGCAGGCAGATTCCTCACCAGTGAGCCACCTGGGAAGCCCCGTGACAAAAACACTTGAATAAAATAATCATGAAAAAAGTAGAACTGACATATCGTCTTTAGCAGCCTAACCCTGTTTGACAAAGAGGCTGCCCCTTAGCATGGCTGGAAGAGATTCCTCGTTCTGAAAACCCTGCACTCTGAGATGGATCGATAAGGGAAGGAGCCCCTTGGCACAACAGCAGTTACTAGGTTACTAAGCAGTTACTAAGGCCTCTCAGTTGGTTACAGTGAAGCCAGAATGGTAGCCTATCTAAGAGGCCTGCTTCCTGCTTATGCCTATTTTTTAAATTTATTAAAGGGATTTCAACAAAAGATGCAGCTCACCATCTTTATTCTGGAGGCCTGGAGGTTCTGAAAGCACATGTAACTGCCTTGTACTATTCTTTATCATGGGGTAAGAGTAGGGGACCTTACTCAGTAACCAAAACTGGCATAGGGTTTTAGTTTCGACACCTGTTAACAGTTTTCTTTTCATGAGGATTCAGCTGTTGGAGTCAGGAAAACACCGTACTCAGTACATGGACTTCACAAGCATCTTCATTAGGCCCACTCTTTTTGGCTCTGAGAGTCGCCACAGGCAGTCATGGCAGAATCTTGCTGAGTCTGTTTCTAGATTATTTCTGGTTCACAACTGCGTGGCTGCCTGGTTTATTTCTGATTCGTGACTGATCTAAATTATTTCTGTCACTAATTAATGGCCATCTGGCTTCTTTCCACCAGCGTGAAGTGCGAAGAGTTGTCTGTCTGCAGGATTTCACTAAATTCCCATTGACTCAAGCCTCCCTCTGTTTCTCACAGTAGGGTCAAGGGAGCAGCTCGTTTATAAAATGACAGGCCAGTTTCAACCTGATGGGTTGAAAAAATTAGCCAGTGCCAAATGATACTTTATTGATCTTTTCTTGGGAAGGTGAAGGGAAGTGGGGCAACATAGAGTCCTCAAACTGCTTGTCTGGGTTCATCTTCCCTAAAGGGGCAGCTTGCATACAATCCCCATTATATTGGCTTTGGCATAGTGGCTGGCTTTCATGATGCTGTCGGCTTTCCATTTGTGTGTCTATAGGTACGAAGGCCCTCTTGACAGAGGGAAAAAAATGACAATGAATGATCTCTATAATTACAGCCCCTTTCCATTCGTGGTCAGATTATTTTAAGGGGGCATGCTTGGACCTTCCTTGACCATGGGAATCTGTCCAACTTCCACACTGTGAATATCCAAGACAAACACACATATTTACCATTAAAACGGAGAAAGCAGATGCAAATAATTATGGAAACTGGAAGAGTTTGGCTGGCTTGGAGGGTAGAGGGCTGGCGTAGCTTTCATTTCAGTTGTGTAAACACACCTGGAGGAGTGATGGAGTGGGGACACAGATGGAATTAACGTGGCCTGTCTGGGGCCCACAGACCTCTCCTTAATGAGCCCCTAACTTCTGAGAAGTCAAAGAGTTCTGTATAATCAGGCCTGTTCTTGTTTTTCCCTCGAAAAGTATCAGGAGCAATACCTTCGAAGGATAAACTCTGAAATCCTAACCTTAGTAACTTGGTTCCCAGGCAAAAAAGCTTGCTCCCTATCGAGAAAGGACATACCAAACTTTCTCAACTTTTGTGTAAGATTCTCTGATTGTGTAATTTGAAATACTTTCTAAGCACATCTGTGATATTCCTTTGTCTAACTCTGGAGGAGATTAAAAGGGAGAAGGAAGAAACCAAACTATTTTTTTTTTAGTTCTCTTTTAATTTCTTTAAACAACAACTGGCATTTATTGTGGTGTTTATGATAAGAAATCAAACTTTTAATGCTTTAAATGTGCTGGCCTTTTAAGAAAAACTTCTCTACCAGCTCGTAAAAAATCAAGCTCTGCTGGCAGTGGCAGATTGCTAGATAAGAAACAAAGAAATGCAAAAGACATCAGCTAGCAACAAACAGTCATAAAAATGCACTAATAAAAGATTCTGATATACATTTGATAAATGGTAAATAAAAGCAGATTTATTATATGGTATTGGTTTATGTAATATACATATTAATCAAGGTAAATCCTTTGATAAAAAAGATAGGTTTGATAATGTGAGTTTAAAAATTTAGTATCATGTCTTCTCACATTTTACCACAATGAGGTATAAAATATAAATTTTAACACTTATGTAAGATTAGTATTAAACTTACATTTTATGGAAAGCTATTTTATTTTACATATTCTAAATTTCCAAGGGAGTGAGACAGAATATTATTGTCTCCACACTATTTAAGCTTATGAGAATCTACTCGTATATATTTAACTAAGTGAATTTATAATGTCTTTTTAAAGATTGTTTTCTGTGAACTTTAGACAATGCTGTGAATCATCTGGGATTGTTTCCTCTACTTGCATGGAGTAAAACTGTAAATGTCACCTCTCTGATGAAATATCCTTATCTATAAACAACAAATTTGACCTTTGTAAAACTCCAATTAAGATGATGAGTTCAATGTGGTAAAGTCATTCTCTGATGAGGTTAATACATCTGGAAGCTAAAGTTAAAGGCTTTAAATTTGTCACCTAAATATATATTTGTGTAAAGGCCTATTGATGTTATTAAACAAGAAAAAAGGTTATAAATGATAAACCAACGGAAAATTAATCTTGGTGTCATCAGCCTGATGTTAACCCTTGGTAATAAAACTTCTGCATGAGCTGCTGAGAGGAACCTCCTCCTGTATATCCTGTATTACGCATGTGTCTTTTAAAATTTTTTTTAAATTTTACTTATAACTTTTTGTTCCTTTCAATGCATGTATCTTTTTGATGAATTTTATCAGACTCAGGGTTTTTTAAATCAATCTTATCAAAGTATAATTGCATTTTTAAAAAGCACCCATTTGAAGTGGTTTGATGAATTTTGATCAGTGCATATATTTGTATAGCTACAATCACATTCAAAAGTAGCACATCTCCACCCTCCCCAAAGGTTTCTTGGGCCCCTTTGTAGTAATTCTCCCCACCGTACTGGATCTTGGATCAATTGGAGTAATTGATATTAATTGGAGTAATTGACAATTGATTCCATCACTATAAGTTTCTTTGATCTTCTTTATAGGTTCATATCCTTGGGTTTATATAATACACAGCCTTTTATGTCTGGCTTCTGTTGCACAGCAGAAAGATTTTGAGATTCATTTACCTTCTTGAGTGAACCAGTATATTTTTTATGTCACTAAGTAGTGGTAGTATTTCATTTTACAGTATTTCTGTATCCATTCACCTGCTGATGGCATTTAGATTTGGGGGGTGCTATTTCAAATAAAATTGCTATGGATATTTACATGCAGATCTTCTGGTGAACATATATTCTTATTTCTCTAGGAACAGGATTCCAGGTCTTAAGGTAAGAAAATGTTTAAACTGTTAAGAAACTGCTAAACTGAATACCAAAATAGTATCTGAATCATTTTTAAAATAAAAGTTTCTCATTTCCAAAAAACTTGAAGTTCCTTATAACTGATGGGGTAATTTCTTCTAGATTTACAAAACATTATCTCTCTGGTTAATAAATTAAACAACATAATGGTCATTTCTTACAACATATGACCACTTCTGGAAGCAATACTGATTGTCTTCTGGCAACTCATTTTTATATTGCTTTTCCCAAATCTAGGTCCTAAATGAATAACGACACCATCAAAACACCTTTTGCATGTAAACTATCACTTCCTCAAAGAACTCTGGGTGCCCCTATGTTTTGCTTTCTCATCTCATCAGAGAAGATACTAGAAAGAATCAGGCTTATTTGTAATTACAATATTTTCAATTAGCTCAACACTATATTGACCGTTGTTTCTCAGGCGGCACAGTGGTAAAGAATTCACTGGCCAAGGCAGGAGACCCAAGAGACATGGGTTCAAGCCCTGGCTCAGGAAGATCCCCTGGAGTAAGAAATGGCAACCTGCTCCAGTATTCTTGCCTGGAAAATTCCATGAATAGAGGAGCCTGGTGGACTACAGTCCAGGGGGCATAAAGAGTTGGACACGACTGAGCACACATGTGCGAGTGCATGCACACACACACACACACACACACACTCTGACAGTTGCCTGATTTTTACCAAGATCAAAATACAGGAAGAGCTACCCAATCAAAGAGAAGTTCCATTTTACCTAGGTGAATTATATATGGGAAAAATGATATTAATATAAATATGTTTCCTAACCCCTCTTTTGGAGAAGGCAATGGCACCCCACTCCAGTACTCTTGCCTGGAAATCCCATGGACGGAGGAGCCTGGTGGGCTGCAGTCCGTGGGGTCGTTAAGTCGGACATGACTGAGCAACTTCACTTTCACTTTTCACTTTCATGCATTGGAGAAGGAAATGGCAACCCACTCCAGTGTTCTTGCCTGGAGAATCCCAGAGATGAGGGAGTCTGGTGGGCTGCCATCTATGGGGTCGCACAGAGTTGGACACGACTGAAGCGACTTAGCAGCAACCCCTCTTTACCTCATGTGATGAAGATTCCTATGCAAAGATATGCAAAGGAATCCTAAAATGTCTTATCTCTGAGTATGAGAAGTCCTTATCAGCTGGTGACCATTATAACATACACTACTGATGAATCAGAAGGACTTGGACTGTGTCAATACCACAGCCATTGCCAACGCCATGCTCCTCTCAGCAGGATAGCCACTGTAAGGCATCATGAAACAGTCACGTGCCATCCTCCAACAGGGGATTCTACCCTCTCTCTCATTTTCATATTGTTGGTTATTGAAATAAATTAACCAAGACCATTCAGTCTTAGTATCAACAGACAGTTCCTGGCTCTTCTGTCATAGGTGCCAAATGGCTCTGCTAAACAGTCAGCTCAGAAATGGACTCTTATGGAAGAAACATAAAAAAGATCATAGCTGCTGCAAATCTGTGTACTCGGTATTCTTGTTACTGATCCCAGAGGGTATGGGATGCTCTTGACACTGCGGGACACAGATTCTTTCATACAGAATCCCAGGGCGGCAGCGGGGACCACCATCTCACTTGCTGTTTAGTGCCTGCTGAGCCACTGAGCTTTAAATCCCCTGGTGCAGGATGGGAGGTTGTTTTAAGGAACAAGAAAGAAATTTCATGAATCCTTCCAGCAAAGATACTCTTATCCACTCTTGCATCAGCCTTTCTAACCTGGTTAAGGAAACTGCTTGAGATAGCATCAACATAGGTTTTGGTAAACAGAAGTTCTGACGAAGGAGTAGAACAGTGTGGAAGGAAAAAAAAATAATAAAGGCTACCTGGGATAAAAATAAATATAGTCTCAGGAATGCACTTAATTATAACCAGATGTATTGACGTTTTTGTCCTGCTAGAGTCTGTCCTTTGCTAATGGACGGAGTGGCATGGGAATCAAGACACTTAGGCTTACAGACTCGGACAGGGTACTCCCTTTCAACAGGGGCCACTCTGCAGTTACAGAAAGCAGTGGGGGCTTTATCTAGGAACCATGCTCATTTTCCTGGGTGGAAGTCTTCAGGCCCTTTTATCATAAAGTCCTGGCTGCCTCCACCAAGATTTTCAGAAGAAACAAAAATGTACCAAATCCTTTAACTTAGGAGATGGGTCATTTGTTCACAGTGCTATAATATATTGTGTGGGAGGCAGAGATCTTACCATTCTACTCAGTAAACAAGAAGACCTTTTCTGGTGCACACAGATTCTCTATGTGCTTTCATTCCTCAAACAGAGTAGTATCTGCATCTTTTTGTCACCTGCCAAAACCCACTGGCACATCTCGGAGGCAAAGTGCCTGGAATGTGTGTTCCCCAGAGGGCAGCCTTGCATCAGTGACTCTTCTGGGTGCCCCAGGGCCTGATCAGGATGATCCTGAGATGTGACCTCCGCTGACCCCAGAGCGTCCCTGCAGGGTTGAGCCAGGCTCCGTGGGGGACTTTGGTTGATATTTCTCCCTTGGGATGCCTCCTTCTCTTTCTGGTCCCTTTTTCCATCTCCTCATCCATTTTTTCCTAGGAATACTTCTCACTTTCATGCTCCCCAGTGCCTCAGGTCTCTTGGCGAATAACCCATCCTAAGACAGCTCATCCCCTCCACCCCCGCTTTACCTTGTCTCATCAGGGTTCGGAGCATCTCCTCGCAAAGCCTCATCTGCCAGGCCTACCTGTTTCTCTTGATAACGAGGAAGAGGTTCAGCTTCTCTCCTGTATCTTGAGAGGCAGGTACCACCGGTTCAGCTGGATGTTCCTGGAAGGTCTCAGGAACGGTTTCAGATGATAAAGAATGGGCTCTAGAACTCAGGGTGGGAAAGCAGGCTCTCCACCAGCTAGAGTTGCAGTAGATACTGAATCACCCCAGCAGGTCCTGAAAGGGAAGTGCACCTCAGCAAAGTCTTCCTTCCCTGCTTCTCCTCCCCCCTCCTCCCTGTCCATCTTCCCCTCCTCCTTCTCTTTCTTCTTTTTCATTTATGTTGTTAAGTAAGAAAGCATAGTCTAGTTTATATGAGAAAACGGTTTCTTTTCTAACCATGTGTTTAATCTTGCTCCTAGAAAGAAATAAACAAAAATATGGCATCATCGACCTAAAGAATCCTAAAACGTTTACCAGAGTTTGGGTCCTATGACATGAATCACCACTTTTCCTGCCAATGGCTCTGCCTTACCCATGGTGTTAGTGCCTGTTACGTTCTTTCTGGTGCTCAGTTCTTTCCCCAATAACGCCACATACCCACTAAACCCACAGTTTTGGGGAGGGGATTGGAGTAGGAAATGGCAACCCACTCCAGCATTCTTGCCTGGGAAATCCCATGAACAGAGGAGCCTGGAGGGCTGCAGTCCATGGACAGTCCACGGGAAAGAGTTGGACACGCCTGAGCCACTGAGCCTGATTTTTAAAAAATAATTTCTCAGCCTCCATGGAAACTGGTCATGGCCAAGGGACACAGTTCTGGCTCCAGGGATGTGAGCAGAAATGATAAGATATGACTTCAAAGACAGCTTGAAGGAGCAGCCCCAACTTGCAGTGTCCTCATGATCCTTACTGTTCCTTCCTTCATACCCGGAAGCAGGTACGTTTGGAGCAGCGACTATGTAGCCATCAAGTGTCTATAAAAAAAGGTTAGTAGAATTTCAGGAACCTCACATCTAACTAAGTCGTAATGATTTGTTGATCTGGTACTTGCTAGCAAACCCCCACCTGACTTTGTGGGAGAAATAAAATCCCTAGTTGTCTTAAGCTGCTTTTTGATATTGTTTTGTGTATGATTCTTGTTATTCACAATTGAACATAAATCTCATGTTGATAACAGCCGTAAGATATTTGTCCAAGATTTGAGCTGGGAACCCAGAGCCTAAAGATTCTATAATCCAGTTTTATCTCTGTCCAGGGTTTAGATACACCATTCATTTCCCTGTGCTTTATTTTATCTTATAAAAGAGACGACACTAACATCACCTCTACTAAACTGGAAAAACAGGATGCTGCCTCTGCAGTGTGACAGCAGAGCCTTTCAGCACTTTTGGCAAAACCACCTCCCCATACCCACCGGCAAACTGATTTCTGTGTTTCATCCAATTCTTCTTTAACAATGGCATCATGTAAGGGGGAAGTAATGGGATTTTACGTATGGACCATTATTCCTTTGTGTAAAATCAGCTTTGTTCTAATTGGGTTATTATTGGAGAGAAGGAAAGAGCAAAAACAGGATGTAAAGACAGAGCCGTAGGGCGGCAAGACTGTATTAAAATAAGTTTTATCCTCCACACATTGTTCCCCCGTCCAACATTTTCCTTCATTTCTAATTTTCCCCCAAATGACTGAGGCCAAGGTATTCATTTATCAAGCCCATCCATTCTGCCTCTCCTGACCATTTTTGCATATGTCTGTGGGCTTGGCTTCTTACCATGATACCCAACGTCTGGCAGCTGGGTGATGCTTGTGACCCCAAGGATCAGACGAGGACACATCTTCCCACCAGTTGTTGACCATGGGGCCAGTGGAAAGGCTAATGGTTTAAAGTTCTCAGGGGGTTCTTTCCACGGCAGAGCTGGAGTCAATTATTCCACGGCTGCAGCTCTCTGCAGGGGAGCTCCATTCCTCAACGCAGGGAGCTTGAGACGCCGTCTGCTCTGAGGAGCTTGGATTAGTCCATCTGTTTCTGGTTTTCAAAAACCTGAGGTGAAGAAAATAAATAACAGGGAAAACAAAAATGAAAAATGCCCCTGGTTCCTGAATTGCCAAAAATCTGCATGTGCTCCTAAATTGAGTGCTCCATCCAGATGTGCCAAACCCTGCTGGGTTTCCTGGGTGGAAAGAAAAAAAAGAGACATCCAGATTTTGCTTTTGAAGATTTCTCCATCTTTAGAAGGATAGCTCACCCCTCCCATTACATAAAAAGTGACATTTCCCATTATTTTGGTGACGAAACAAATGCGGCACTCATATAAAACCATCTCCTCCCCATCATTTGCTTTTTAAAAACTATTCACAAGTTTTTAACTGAAGCCTATATGAGTCTCTGCTTTCCATAAGAAGGAAGATACAGCCAAGGAATCAGAGAGGTACACCTAGAAATCATATAATCACAGCCTCCAAGTGTTTACAATTAAATATGGAAGATGGTTTAGCTTTAGTGGCCTTAGACTTAGAAGGCAAAATTCAGACCACTAGGAAGAAATGATAGAAAAGGGGATTTCAGAGCTCAAGATCATTTAAATCAATGATCTGTTGGGTTTTAAGTGAACTGCCTAGGTTAACAGCGGGGACCACATGTGTTGGAAATCAAATCAGAAACAGAGGTTCCCAGACAGGAGCTGCAGTGTAGAGGATGTCCGAGAGTTAAGGTTACACTTGTCCACTTGCCCTACAGCTCACTGCAACTTAAAAAAAAATTTATATATATATATATATATATATGAGTATAGTTGATTTACAATGTTGTGTTAGTTTCTGCTGTACAGCAAAGCGAATCAATTGTACATACATCCACCCATTCTTAGATTCTTTTCCCACGTAGGTAATTACACAGTATTAAGTTCCCTGTGCTATACAGCAAGAATACGGGAGTGCGTTGCCATCTCCTTCTCCAGGGTATCTTCCTGACCCAGGGCTTGAATCTGTCCCCTACACTGGCAGGTAGATTCTTTACAGCTGAGCCGCCAGCAAAGGCATTTTATATACAGTACTGTATATATGTCAAGCCCAATCTCCCAGTTTATCCCTTCCACCGTTTTCCCCCAGGAACCATAAAATTTTGTTTTTTACATCTGTGACTCTATTTCTGTTTTGTAAATAAGTTTATTTGTACCATCTTTTAAAGACTCCACAAATAAGTGGTAATCATATGATATTTGTCTTTCTCTGTCTGACTTGACTTCACTCAGTGTGACAATCTCTAGGTTCATCCATGTTGCTTCAACTTTCTATTCTCATATTTCTCTGCAAATTATTTGGCCAATGGTCATGAACTATCAAGGGGATGCTATTCATTTTTATAGTTATTTTCCACCAAGAGCCAAGGCTATGGCAGACTTTTTTTCTTTCTTTCTTTTTTTTTTTCTTTTTCTTCTCCCTTTATCGGTGGGAAGATTTTTTCTACGCTTACCTCTCCACTAAAGTCTTTCACCTCAGTCTCAACTGTGAAGTCCTTTTTCCATGCAGAATGCCATGGAAACACATGCCTCAAATTATGATATAAACATTTCAGGAATGGGTGGGGACAAGTATTCTCTTCTTATGGGTGGGAACAATTTCTCTTCTATCACTAACTAGACCTTGAATTGGCCAAACACTGATTCTTGCAAATATTGTCATGGCTGTTTTTCTAGGAGGATATGGCATTTCAATATATTTTATAGCTCTATCAGCATCAAAATAGCTATATTGCTTAGAACCTTATTATTACAGAAAGGGATTTTGGAACAAAGTGAGTTAATTCTAACTTTTTCTATAATTCTCAGATCAATTTTCCCTTTGTTGAAGCTACTGCCTGGGTGAGTCTAAGTCTCCATAATGAAGAGCTTACTAATAACTGCTCCATGTCTGAACCACACTGACTCTGCATTGTCAACTCCATCTCACCCCCAGCCAAGATGCCCTACCTACTCCTCTCTCTGAATGACTGAGCTTTAGTCTACTCACAAGGAACGTGCCCAGGCTAGGAAATTTCCCTATCACCTTTTATCCTTGCCTTCTTCTGACACAGGAACTGAAAGAGGGCCTTTTGCTGATACATATGGTTAATGGTCAGGAGACTCAGGGCAAGGAAAACCGTGTTCCCTTCAGTGCTAATCTTTCTCTTAGCTGGTAGTCATGATCTGTTTTTAGCTTTGGCCCCTTTAAGTCCTCTGTACCCCTTTAAGCAGGGCAGAGCACAGCCTTGAATGCCTCTGGACTGTCTTCTCCCCCGACCCTATCCTGCCTGTAGGTTCCCCACAATAATTGCACTTTATACAGTTACCTGTCTCATTTTTTAGTCTTAAGAGTCCCTTCTCAGTTTGGAGGAGATTATTCAGTATCTCCGCCACTCAACTGCCTCATCTAGGCAAATTCATGTGTCTGAATTTATTTCCTTTCTTATTTAATTTGCATGTCCTCTGGTTATTTTTTTTTTAATTTTAAATGTAACTGCTTATTTTCTACTGGTATTTTAAAATTCTAATCTGCCCCAGGAGAAATGTTTTGGCCAAAATTTATCTTCTTGTGATTTCTAAACTTAAAGAAATACATTGCTGTGGGAAGGACAACACCAGGCTGGACATTAAAGAAACTAGGGTTCTATTTCTCTTCTGTCACTAACTAGACCTTGAAATGGCCACTTCACCTTATCAGATTTCAATTTCCTGATGGGTGACAGGAAAGGATTCGACTAGATCACCTCAGAGGGAGGTCTACTCTGGAAGGGGAACTCAGAGAATTCCAGATTCACACTTTTTGCCTTGGAAACTATCCTTGGAGAACTTACGTATAAAGGGATCTATCCTCTACAGTGGCTCAGATGGTAAAGAATCTTCCTGCCAATGCAGGAGACCCAGGTTTGATCCCTGGGCCAGGAAGATCCCCTGGAGGAGGACAGGGCTACCCACTCCAGTATTCTTGCCTGGAGAATTCCACAGACAGAGGAGCCCGGTGGGCAAAGAGCCTCGGGTTGCAGAGTCAGACATGACTGAGGGACTACCACTCTCCCTTTCATCCTCCATCAGACTTAGAATCCTTTCCGTGCTGCTCCAGGACACATTTCTGGGTGGCATATGTGTCATTTCCATGTTTACAAGAGGTAGTTGAAAAAAATTTTAAGGTCTTGAGTCTTTTAGGATTAACTTTCACCTGCTTCACCATCTCCCTCTTCTATCCCGAGCACACCTATTTTCTAGCCTCACTGAATTACTCAGAGAATTATCAGGTACAGAGGCTCTGGCATTTTGGAGGGCCATGGCAACACCATCTGTGAGCCGCTGATCTCAGGTGGCTTCTTGAGCAACCAAAGTCACCAAGAAGGGCAGAGTAGGAAAAAAATGAGGTTCTCAGAAATCCTAGAAATTTTGTGGGAGGTTTGATCTTATATGGGTGGTGGGAACTAGATCTGTTGATATTTGAGTTTTCATCATAATAGTATTCCTTAGAAATCTTGGGGGGAGGGAACCTCAGGCTACTTTACCTCAGGTTACTTTAGTAATAGAACTGTCTATAAATCAGGACAGAGCTCAAACCTGTGTAAATTATACTGAATTAGACTTTAAGCTATTTTGAATTTATCTTTGCATTATTACACCCCCAGCCCACATCCCTACAACCCACTGCCATAAACAGCTCAGATCCTTAGACAGAACACATATTTGGAAATATACATTAAATAAGCCATACTCATAGTATAAAATCACAAAGTAAATTTAATTAGTCTTCTAATGTTCATTTTAATTTAGCCAAAAGGGCAGCCCCCACCCCACCCCACCCCCCCAAATGTGTAATGTCATAAAATCTTTTGTTGTTGTCCAGGAAATACAAAGTCTGACATTCACATTCTCAAACCATAGAGTTTCTCAGTCTAAAAACTGGTTTTGGTTGCTTTGAAAATTAGGCCTTTCACTCTGATAGAAAAACCAATAATTCAACCCATCCAGGACTTCTGGATGGGACTTCTTCCCTTCTCCCCTAGTCAGGGTCTGTCTCAGGCAGAAAGTCTGTAGCCTGGAAAAGAAGGCAGAAATAGAATCTTTTCTCTTCCTCCCTCACCTCCTCTGACACCCACCAGCTGCTGCTTTCCAGTAGAGCTGGAATGGAGGGTTGAGACAAGAGCCAGGGCTAGCCTTTTAGATTTCCTGGCAGCACCCAGACGTCACTGACTGCAGAGACTCATATTAAGCTCTCTGAGAGGTTTGGGTCAATCACTTCTCTGCTGAATGAAGTGCAGCAGAGGGATCTTCCTAACCCTGGAGATGGGGGCTAAGTGGGAAGCAATAACCACCAGTTGTCTCCAAATACCCTCTTCCCCAAGCCTGTCTTCTGCTGACCCTGCCAGTACCTGCATGCTGGTGAAGAGCTGCAGTCATGGGGCTGTCCTGTGCCATCCCTGACATCCCAGTTCTACAGTGCAGTCTGTCTCAGAATTCACTTTGATATCTGGTATTTTCACCAAAGAATCTCAAATAAAACACTCATGTTATTGATGATAGGCGATTACAGAAAATCAGAGGATGTTTGCAGAGCAGGAAGTAATGGTACTTATAGATTTCATCCTCAGGAGACACCAGGTCACTCAAGTGTAGAAATCAAGACTGTTTCTTGACCCAAAAGAAAGTTTACCTTTGCTCTCTTCCATTCCTTCTCTCTTCGTTCCCTGTTATCTGCTTATGCATCTAAATTGAAATTTTGCGTTTATATGGCTCCAGCCAATTCTATCTATTTTATCCAAGAAAAAGTTTTCTTTGAGAACAAATGGACAAAAGTCCCAATGCACCCATTCCTGGGGAGGATGGAGGAGCCCTGAGTATGGGAGGCACAGAGCTTGCCTGTTCTAAACAACCGCAAGATCTGTTCTGTTTCCCCAGAGCCTGCTAATATGGAGACTTGTATTGTGGCAATAAAGGGTCTGAAACTACCTCAAAGTCCCCTAGCATGTCTCTTAATTCACTTCTAACCTGCTGGCAATGGGGGACTTCTTTCATCCTTTAATTGCTAATGAATTCTATAGTCTCAAAGTCTTATTTCTCTGGTTTAGAATCTCGAGTCTCCCTAATGACGAGAGACTTCCAGTCATTCATTATAAGTCTTGTGTTTTTCTTCCTTGCTTGGACTTGAAACGGTACACCATAGTATAAAACTTGCCATTTTCTTCCTACTTGGAGTCTTTTTTTTTTTTTTTTTTCTATTTTTGTCCACACTGCATGACATGAGGGTTCCTAGTTCCTCTACCAGGGATCAAACCACTGCAGTGGAAACTCAGTGTCTTCACCACTGGACCACAAGGGAAGTCCCTAGAGTTAACTCTTAATTTCCTTTCAGATTCTTTCTTCTTGTCTCTGCAGAATCAATAGACATCTAGAATAAATGAAAAGAACAGGCTGTGGAAATGGGTAAGCAGATTTCCGGATGTAGGGGAAAGTGAGGATGAAGTTTGAGCATGTAGTAATATCTCATTTCTCAGAGAAATACTAGTCTTTTTCTTTCTTATTGAAAAATGTTTTGTCTGAGCCCAGAGAAGAGAAAGTCCAATGGAGTGAAAGGAGAAAGAATCAGAATAACAATGCATTCAAATTAAATAAATGCTGGAGTGGGTGGCAATGTAAATTACCAAATGCTGTTGGTGGTAATGGAAATTGGTGTAGGGCCACTATGGAGAACAACACGGAGGCTCCTTAAAAAAAAAAAAAAAACAAAACAAAACTGAAAAACTAAAAGTAGAACCACAGCATGATCCTGCAATTCCCTTCCTGGGCATATATCCAGAGAAAACTCTAATTTGAAAAGATATATGCACCCCAGTGTTCACAGCACACTATTTACAAGAGCCAGGATGTGGAAACAACTTGAATGCTCATTGACAAATGAGTGGACACAGAAGATGTGGTGTATATATATATATGTGTGTGTGTATATATATATATATGTGTGTATATATATATATATATATATATATATATATATATATATATGATGGAATACTGTGCTATGCTGTGCTAAGTTGCTCAGTCGTGTTTGACTCTTTTCAAGTCCATGGACTGTAGCCCGCTAGGCTCCTCTGTGCATGGGAATTCTCTAAGGCAAGAATACTGGAGTGGGTTGCCATGTCCTCCTCCAGGAGATCTTCCCGACTCAGGAATCGAATCCAGGTCTCCCACTTTGCAGGCAGATTCTTTACCATCTGAGCCACCAGGAAAGCCCAAAAATACTGGAGTGGGGAGCCTATCCCTTCTCCAGGGGAACTTCCTGACCCAGGAATCAAAGCGGGGTCTCCTGCACTGAGGGTGGATTCTTTACCAGCTGATCTACCTGGGAAGCCCCAGTGGAATACTACTCAGGCATTAAAAAAAAGAATGAAATAATGCCATTTGCCACAACATGGATGGACCTAGAGATTATCATACTAAGTAAAGCACGTCAGACAAAGACAAATATCAGATGATATCACGTCCATGTGTGCTCTAAAAATGATACAAATGAACTTCCTTATAGACTTACAGTCATAAAAAACAAAATGAGTTACCAAAGGGGATAGCGGGACAGAGGGATAAATTAGGAGTTTGGGATGAATGGATACATGCTGCTATATGTAACATAAATAACAGAGACCTACTGTATATCACAGGGAACTATACTCAATATCTTGCGATAGCTCCTAATGGAAAAGAATCTTAAAGATTAGCAGAGCACATGCAATAGTTCATTTGAATTCATCAGTTTTTATTTATTCACACATCTGTCCATTATGCTAGAAAATTTTCTAAACACTAGGGATGAAGACATGGTCAAACTTCCCTGGATATATCATCCCAGCGAAGATCCCATGTTCTCTTCCTTAACAGTCACACAGGGCTTCAGAGGTCACCCAATCCGATTGCCTGACCAGAGAACTCGTTATCTTCATAGAAGATGAAGAAAAACCCCTCACCGCCGTATGTGTCACAAAGACATTTCTCTGCTTTAAAAACCCGTAACTGCCATACTTCTCTACTGAGGGAGAGGGCATATGATCATGGGCACCTTGATAACAATAAGATACATTTATTTCCCAAGTTTATAAATTGTATCTTAATTTTTTTTAAGTACTGCAACAAATATAAATTCAAATAGCCAGTTAACGGCTTAGCAGTCCATTCAGAGATTCTTTAATGCTAGTTGTGTGTAAGAATTGCCCAAGAATGTTAAACAATAGAGAAGTTTAGGCAGGCCCTATCTGTGAAAATTCTGATGCTCTAAGTATGCAGGGAGGCTTCAGTAAGGAAGGGTTTTAAGGCCCTTAAATAATCCTAATGGCAAACTTTCCTGCTGGCCCAATGGTTAAGAATCTGCCTACCAATGCAGGGGACACCTGTTAGGTCCCCAGTCTAGGAAGATCTCATATGCTGGAGAGCAACCAAGCCCATGTGCCATAACTACTGAGCCTGCGTTCCCTAGAGCCCAAGCTCCACAGCAAAAGAAAGCCGCCACAAAGACAAGCCTGTGCATCACCACAAAGAGTAGCCCCCACTCACCACAACTAGAGAAAGCCGATGCATAGCATCAAAGACCCAGCACAGCCGAAAATACAAAAACAATAAAAAGAATAACATTAAAAAGAAATAATAATCCTAACAGGTCATCCGTGGGAAGAGCTGCCAAAACCTTTATCGATGACCTCCCCCCAAATGTTCTTCTAGGAGATAATATTTCACTGTGAGTAGGGAAGGGAAAAAATTGTTGTTTACATTTTGGGTCATAGCTGAAAAGAGTTTCACATGGAAAAAACGACTCATCGTCAGTTAAAATGTTTAGCTTTCGTCTCTGTGTCGTTCTCCTGGAGATGAAAGTGCTTTCTAACACTGCCAAATTTTGACAGCCAGAGAAGTCACATGCCAACCGTACTTAGGTGCTCTTTCTCTCAAGTGACTATTGCATTTACCTTAATGTTCTGAGACATTCAAACAGTGCTGCCCTCAGAAAAGACTCTAATAATAGCTTGTCATCTTTGTGTTCTCCTTGACACTTTTCTGATCCGCACATTCTACCTCTAATGCCCTTTAGGTAGCAGAAGAGACTTAAGGAAAGCATGCACACACCCCCCTGAGCCTTTCCAACTGGAATGATGGACCAACTTACTCTTTCGTCCAGTTTAATTTTGACTGCTATGGTTATTTTATATTTTTAGAATTCAGCTTTTTTTCTGGGCTTCAGAGAATTTTACATTCCTAGGTTGTTTATCCAACCAAGATCAATTCCCTCCAGATCTCTTCCTTTAATGAGGCCTGATGTCCTTTACTTCAATTCTGTTGGTATCTTTGGGAGAGAGAAACAAAGAGGTCTGGGACATGACATTTCTCTTTATGAATGAGACAGAAAAATGATTCATGAAAGTGTACTTTTTTTTTTTTTAAGGGAGAAGAAAAAAGAAGTTTATCTAACAAGATCATCACAGGTATTTTTAGCCACAATCTTTGTAAATTCAAGAATTTACCTGATTTGTCTTCACCTTCCTATGACTGGGCTTCAGGCCATCAGGGGCTTTTTTAAAATTCAAAGCATAATTTCCAAAATCTTAAAGGTATGGCTCTCATACAAATGTATATGGATCTGTTTCAAGAACTTTATTCAGCTTACTCATGAACAGGGATACCAGTAATAAGGCAAAGGCTGATTTAAAGAGCACATGGAGGTTTACAAACATTTTGAAGCAATGATAGAGCAAAAGTGATAAATTAAATGTGAGCCTGACTGATGTCCCACAAGCAAACCGGCATAGGAGTTATATTTTCTACTTGACAGAAACCAATTACATTTTTACTGGGCCCAAATTTACAAGTTACCACAAATTTTATTGGACTTCCCAGGTGGCTCAGACGATAAAGAATCTGCCTACAATTCAGGAGACCCGAGTTTGATCCCTGGGTTGAGAAGATCCCCTGGAGGAGGGCATGGCAACCCACTGCAGTATACTTGCCCAGAGAATTCCATGGACAGAAGGGCCTGATGGGAGACAGTCCATAGGGTTGCAAAGAGTCAGATACGACTAAGTGACTAACACTTTCACTTTTCACATATATTATTAATTTTTCATTCAACAATAAACAATGATTCAAACCAAGTATATTCCCCAAGAATAAGTGATCCTTGCGTGTGCCTTGCAAACAGTGCCTCCGTGTAACGTAACACTGGAAGATCAAGGTGCAACCTTTTTACTCGATTCCTTTGCTTTATGCAATTGTCCTTATAATTTAGTGGTGGTACCAGTTTCAAAGCAGCAAGACCCTGAGATAGCTGAGGCCAGCTTTCAGGTGATGGCAATGGGTCCATGGTTCTTCCTCCCCAAGGTCACTGCTGTGTACGTGTACACAAGCATACACGTGATGTGGGACACGTGACAAGTCTGGCACTGCATGCTGCTGCTGCTGCTAAGTCACTTCAGTCGTGTCCAACTCTGTGCAACCCCATAGACGGCAGCCCACAAGGCTCCCCCGTCCCTGGGATTCTCCAGGCAACAACACTGGAGTGGGTTGCCATTTCCTTCTCCAATGCATGACAGTGAAAAGTGAAAGTGAAGTCGCTCAGTCATGTCCGACCCTCAGCGACCCCATGGACTGCAGCCCACCAGGCTCCGCATGAGGCAACATGAAAAACTTTTAGATCGCTTTTGCGAAATGAATATGCTTCTCAGAAAATGTAAACTAACCTAATCCTTCGAACCAACTTTATTAATTTTCCTTTCCTACTGTCTTCTTCTTTGGAAAGGGCTTCTTTGTACATTTCCTAAAGAAGCAGCGGCATCTGGATCTACTCGGAACTGTTCTGTGGAACCGTCCATGGAATGCATGCCACTGTCCTTCACAAGGGACTTTTACACGGGTGCTTAGAAATCTAGAAAATAAGGAAGGGCCTTTCCCAGATGAACATCAAGAGTCGGGGCTTTCTTCAAGATTGATGCAGTTTTAAGTATAAATTTAGATTTAAGTTCCTTTTATTGATGCCAGTTAAGTTCCTTGAGAGGGTTTCTGGAACATAAAAGAGAAAACCTAGCTTTCATGTTTTCCATCATCTTGAGGAAGGAATATCACAGTCAAATCTTCCATTTCCATTTTGTTTCCTTGCTTTCATCTTGAAAGTTTCCTGATCCTCAGAGAGCTCCTTAAAGATTCTCCTCTTATACTGAGAGGATCATAATGATATAAAGGACCACCCTGATTAAATGCACATGTTAATAAGCCTTGGAAACAGTTCAAAAAGAGCTCATAGGGCTTAGAATCTATTTTCCACTACAGAATATTCAGAATGGAAAGCCAAACCTTTTGGAACTGGGTCAGATCTGCTCCTTAATCCCGCCAGTCTGTGGGCACATGATAACATCTCTGGGTGGCATTGCAATTTTCTCCAATTTGCTAACGAAGACTAATTATCCAAATAATTCAGCCCGACTCTCTGCTCTTGACCACTGCAAATCTCCCTGCGGTTCCTTAAAGCTCTGTTTGTTCCCCATTTCTTCTCTTGTTTTAAACCCCTCACTGTTCTGAGTGCCTTTTATTTAAAGAGAAATTGGATACCTACTGTGTAAATTTCTGCAGGGAGTCTTTTAATGTAGACTGTAGCAATTTTCTCTAGGAATATGCTAATAATTACAACAGCTAGGGATTTGGACTTTGTTATCTATGGAGGAGGAACTGTGTGAGAAAATGAGGTGGGGGGGAATCTCAACTCTCTAGCTGCTTTCAGAAAATAAGAAAGAAAATAAGAAAGAATAAAATAATAAAGGAGAAAGGAAAACAAAGTTATTTGTTCAGATGTGGGCTGGATACAGACACATGCTTAGAAGTAGCGACTATGACCACTGGTCTTTGTGCAGGCTCTTAGGAAAAGGCACCCATGAAGGGAGAATGGCGAACTTTGATCCCACGGGGCCTCCGTAGTCACGGCAACAGAGCATCCCCTGCTGATCCCCTGGAGTCAAAATGGGACATTCTAGAGTCCTGTCTGTCTCGTCTGTTGGAGGTACGGGTGTCTGAACAGCAATTTCACAATCCTGAATTGCTGGTGAAAATTAGTTTGAGTGTTTCGGCCTTTTCTTTTTTGTCTTTGTTTAAAAGACAACTTTTTGAAATAGACTGCATAGTTGTAATTCAGAGAAAAGTTTCTGGGAAATAAATACGGTTATTTTAGAACCCAACTTGCACTGAAGTGATGGTATTATACATTCACACAGAGTTTGATCAATAGCCACATCCTATCCAAAGGTTATTTGTGAAGTGGATCATTGAAGGTGACTTAAGGTTTTCTACTTTTATTACCAAGCAGCTTTTGGTGGTCACAGACTAACTTGGTCTGACCCTTTATTACAAAGTTCTGAACACCCAGGCACTCTGTAAGCTTGTTTCAACCAAAATGAAGGGGAAAAAGGGACACTATTTTAGAATTTCTATAGGAGAAATGAGGCCAAAAAAAAAAAAATTATTTCCACATACTGATGTGAAAATTAAAGCTCTGGAAAGGAGAAGAAATTTGCCCACGATGGAACCAAAATAAGTCCCAAGATCCTTAAATTCATGGCTAACTTTTATAGGTTAGACTTCTGAAACTCTGGTTTTGATAACTGTTAAGGGTTTCTTCTTGGACAAAAGTGTTAAGAAGTTATGCAAATGAAAAAGGATCATGAATTCACTTTAATTAAAACAGAAATAAAATCAATACCCAGCAGTACTTTTGGAGTTTCACAAAAGGGAAAAGCAACCAAATAATGTTAATAATGGCAATATTATTAATAACAATATAAGTAACATTTACTGAACAATGTATATAGGCACTAATCATTCCATAGGAATTATCTCATCTATTTGTTTCTACTTGAATGATGAAGAAACACGAAGACCTTAAGGATCTTCCCAAAGTCACATAGCTCATAATTGGTAGAGTCAAAATCTAAACCTAGGCCATCTGACAGTAGTGTCTGTGTTTCTATTCACCCCACTACACTCTACTGTGCTTCTACACTATAATTCAAAACACATATACAAGATTTGTGTACCATAGAAAAATAAAATATTTATGTTACTTTAAAAATCTACGAACTGTATCACTGTTTATGAAGAAGAATGACCAACCCCCACCCTTGCTGAGCTCCTATGTATCAGCTATACCCCTGGGCACTGTGCATATATTATCTCTACTTCTTACCACAAATCTGCAATGAAAGAAATATTATCCCCATGTTTTATATGAATAAATGAAGCCTAGAGATATTTTCATCATCTGCCCAGGGTTATATTTAAGCAACAGGCCTAGCTGGGGAGTGAGCTCAAGTGTGGGTATTTGCAAAGCATCTGTTTTTTTCCACGATGCTGGGCTGGTTTCTCCAAGTTGTGTTTATGTGTAGCTTCAGTTTTACCAAAACGGACTAGACAGCAAATTTCTCTTCCCAATCCCTGACCTTACTTTCTTACTAAAGTTGTTAATGAGATCGTAGTATTAGTAGTATTATCTCCAGAAAACCTGAATCAACTACACTGTTTACCTGAAGGGAAGATGATGGTTTATCTTTCTAAATTGAGTGACCATTATTAGCTGATTAACTTAATTTTCATTCTTTAACAATTGAATGAATTAAAAATGAATGAATGAATGGGTAAACATTAAGACAACTGCAAACTAAAAATTGTGACTCACCATCCGATACAACAAGAATGAAGTCACTGACCACTGCAGGCGCTGACATTCAACACCCCCTGGAAGGAGTTCAGCGTGGATATCAGGAATGAGGCACTCTCTGCTCTGGGAAAAACCAGCAGAACAGGCCCTCAGATAATTAATTATTTTCAGGAGGAGATTTTATGAACCTGGTTTCTTGTATCTTCTCATACTCAGAAAAGCACTAAAATTATTAACACAGACATCTGCTCCTTGGGACTAACGCAACCTTCTGCTAAAATGTGTGTCTGAGTGCATGAATCCCTTTCACCAAAATCACATACATACTGACCTTCCCCCTCCACCTCTTCGGAGCAGTTTCTCAGCGCTATCTGACAGGCTGTCTCCCAGGCTATAGTGCTCACTTTGCCCCAAATAAAACTTAACTCACAACTCTCATGTTGTGTACTTTTTTTTTTTTTTTTCAGTTAACGCAACCTACCATCTACTGAATGTCTAGTAGTTAGTAGGCACCGTGCAATGGCATTTTAACCCTTTCCATGAAGGTTCTGTAGTAAAGTGATGATTTTATTATCTGTCCAATATTTAAGGATGAAGCTCTGAAGCTTAGATTAAATTAATGGATCACTCAGAGTTTCAGCCAGTGAATGAGACTATTGGAAATAGAGCCCAAGGAACTATGGCTCCAAAGTTTGAACTGTTCAATCTATGTTTAAATTTTTTCTTTTAAAAACTTTTAGATATGTTTTAGATACAAAAGAATATTTTAGAAATATCTGTAAGGAGTACAGAACACCTGTATAAGTGAGTACCCAAATATTCATGACCCAGATTTATAAATAAAATATTATCTTAAACTTCCCTGAGTGACTTTTCATCCCTATCCCCTATCTTTCTACCTTAGAGAGTTTCTTTATGGTTTCATAGCCCTAAGTAATTCACTATTTAGATATACATGCTTTGTACCTTTAAGTCAGTTGAATGGGACCCTTTTTATCTTACTTGCTCTCTTTGCTTGACATCATAACAAAGACTCATCTATAACCCTGAATAAAGCTGTGTTTAATTTCTTTTCACTGTTGTATAAAATTCCATATTGTCTCTGCCATACTTTTAAAAAATTTAACTATAGTTGACTTACAATAGAATATTATTCAGTTATTAAAAAATGAAATAATTCCATTAGTAGCAACATGGATGGACCTTGAAATGATCATACTTAGTAAAGTAAGTCAGGGAAGGATAAACAACATATGACATCACTTGTGTGTGGAATCTTAAAAAATGATACAAATCAACTTATTTACATAATAGAAACAATCTCACAGAAATAGAAAACAAACTCAATTACCAACAGAGAAAGTGGAGGGAGAGGGGTAAATATCGCTTGTGATGACTGTTGGCATGTGTTTTTTCCTTCTCACCTTCCCTCCCTTCCTCCTTTCCTTTCTTTCCCTCTTTTTTCCTTCTTTCCTTTCTTTCTTCCTCTATTAAAAGGAGTGCTGACAAGAATACATTACACACATCTCCCAGGGTATATCTGAGAAGGTCACAACACCATAAGCTTTACATTGTTGGTCTGTGAGATAATACCATATTGTTCCCCTAAGATGATGGAGCAATTTCTACTACAATTTATTCTGAATAACACTGTACAATTATCCATCTTCCCCTACATCCTCACCAACACATGACATCATTATACTTCAGTCTTTACTAATATGATCGGGATAAAATGGTATCTTATTGTGAATTGATAAGGTTGAGTATCTTTTTATGTATTTTATTTGCATTTATTTTCTGTGAATCGCCTATCCATTTTTTATTTTTGCCATATTCTTCTATTGGGTAATTTACCTTTTTCTTATCAGTTTGTAGGTCTCTTTATATATTTTGGACATTAAGCATTTCAAATTTAATCTATTAAAAATAATTCTACTAGCTTACATAGGGATTTCACTTATCTATGTGGACTTTTGATGAATTGAAATTCTAAATCTTAATATACTCATATTTGTCAATCTTTCCCTTCATTCTTTGTACACACAGGCAATCTTCCTTAATCTTAAGTAATGAAAACATTTTGCTTAAAGGTTTATAGTTTTGCCTTTTGCATTTAATATTTAACCCAGCTAGAGCTGATATTTGCTTAAGGCATTATAAACCTAGTTTCCATATATGTGTGGTTGTGCTCCTGGATTCTCCTCTAATTTTCCAGTTCTTCCATTTTCATGCCCCTTCCCACGTACCTTGCCTTATGTAACTCTTCTAGCTGATAAGATCCTTTTATTAGAAGCTGGTTATCTAGCAATCAAAACATTTTCTTGAGTTTTGTGAGCTGTTTTACCAAGTTGCACTGGAGGAGGGAGTCATGGAACACTGTGCTTTATAGTCAGTTGGTCAGAAGCACGTGTAACCATCTGAATTTGCTTTCAATTAGCATTAGAAGTGGAAGGAAGTCTTTGGGACCGTGTCCTTAACCTGCGGAATCTGATGTTATTTTTAGATAGAGTCAGAATTGAGTTGAATTGAAGCACACAGCTGGCGTGGGGCTTCCCTGGTGGCTCAGACAATAAAAATCTGCGTGCAATGAGGAAGGGCCAAATTTGATCCCTGGGTCTGGAAGATACCCTGGAAAAGGGAATGGCTTCCCATTCCAGTATTCTTGCCTGGAGAATTCCATGGTCAGAGGAATCCATGGGGTCGCAAAGAGTCAGACATGACTGAGCAACTAACACTTAACACAGCTGGTGTAGCAGAACTGCTTAGAGCAGAAAAAAACACATTTTGGAATTAGAATCTGAATTGTTACCATCTATGTCCTCTCCCTGTGGAATCAAGGGCATGTCACCCTTCCAACATATCAGCATGTTCACCAGTCAGGAAGCTCCACTGAGCTTCAGTGTCCAGAGATTTTATTGGGATTTCATTATGTAGTCATGATGGATTAAATTATTGACTGTGTGGTTGAACTCAATTTTTATTAATGGCTCTCCTCTCCTCCCTGGAGGTAAGGTTGTCCCAAAGTTCCAACCCTCTAAACAAGCGGTTGGTCTTTCTGGTGACCAGCTTCCATCCTGAAACTATCTAGAGACCACCATGTGTCATCATTAGAATAATGAAGATACTCCTAGCATTCTGGAAATTCTAAGGGGTTTTGAAGCTCCGTTCCAGGAACTGTGGACGGAGATCAGAGCTATCCTTTGTTTTTTTCACAGTCATGAAAAGTAAGGATGTGTGCATGTGGGTGTGTGCCTCAGCGTGCATTGTGCATCCTGTTGGTTTCTGGAAACAGACGAACAAGACTGATGGGAAGAAAGCTGAAGCGTCCTCCTGGGTACCAAACACCTAAGGTGTAAAAAATTGTAAGAGCTTTCTGACAAGCCTCCTAACAAATACACCCTTTCACCCTGAGAAAGGCTTGCGGAATTCTTACAAGAATTCTCCTCCAGCTCCCCATTGTTCTCTTTCTTTTTTTTTTTTTTCCCCTTTTGGCAATTTCTTCAGTACCATAACTGGTTGGAAGGGACTGGAAAACTGTATGAGCCCATTAAGATCTTAATCACCTGTTCAAGATGAGAGAATTCAGTGAGGAACAATAACATTTAATCCTTTGAGGGGGACTAGTTGAAATTTCTCTTTAGAATCCATGCCCAAGTAGGTTCTGTGAGGCCCTCAAAGAATGTTTGAGCCCATACTCAGACAGCAGCAGAGCTAATGGGCTTAGGGATATGGTATGAGACAGAAAGGCTGCCCCATGATACAATGAGAAGTTCAAGTCCAGTTCAGTGCTTTTCTTTTCTCCTAAGCTGAGGTCTGTGTACTATGCATTTTTTAGAATAAAATGAACTATATAAATGCAGAGAAACATTATCATAATTACTTTTGGCACAGAAATATTTTTAGCTAATGTTATTTTAATAAGAGCTGCTGTCAAGGGGGAAAAGGCAAATCATTTAAAGCAACAGTGTGTTCTGATGTTCTCTGATTTAATGTTCCCCGCCTATGCTGCTGGATATTCCAGAGTCTTTAGGGGAGCAACCCTATTTTTCAGTCTCAGGAATAATACTGGGCAACTCTCTTTCAGACATTGTGCTTAAAATTGCAAGGAAGGGGGAAAGAGAATAATTTCTGTCCTCCAGGAGCTTACAGTTTAGGGGTCTGGAGATCCAGACATCTGGCCAAACAATAAATATTTCGCCAAATGACATTTGGATGCACGTAAATTATATGATGTACTCATAAAAAGCTGTGCTGTGCTTAGTCACTCAGTCAGGTCGGATTCTTTGCAATCCTATGGACTGTAGCCCTCCAGGCTCCTCTGTTCATGGGGTTTCTCCAGGCAAGAAAACTGGAGTGGGTTGCCATGCCCTCCTCCAGGGGATCTTCCTGACCCAGGGATCAAACCCAAGTCTCCAGCATTGCAGGTGGATTCCCTACTGTCTGAGCCATCAGGGAAGACCTCACAAAAAGCAGCGGCTCAGTTCAGTTCAGTTCAGTTCAGTCGCTCCGTCGTGTCTGACTCTTTGCGACCCCATGAATCGCAGCACGCCAGGCCTCCCTGTCCATCACCAACTCCCGGAGTTCACTCAGACTCACATCCATCGAGTCAGTGATGCCATCCAGCCATCTCATCCTCTGTCGTCCCCTTCTCCTCCTGCCCCCAATCAATCCCAGCATCAGAGTCTTTTCCAATGAGTCAACTCTTCACATGAGGTGAGCGCTTAGATAATTCCAAAGAGAGATGCGGAAAAACTATTTCCTGGAAAGGTAAACTTGAGGAGGTCTACGTAGGATGCATAGACTCAAAATCAGTTACAGAGGAAAGGGCATCCCAGACCAAGGAAAGAGCCTGAACAAAGGCACGGAATCCTGAAAACATGTAAAACAAAACATAAATATCATGAAGTTTTGCCCTCTAAATTAATCTAATAAAGTTACATCCTTATAAAGAACTCTGCAGAGAAATTTTTGGGGCTTAAATACTTTCTTTTCATACTCCCGTCTTAAAAGAAAAAAATAACAGTGGTTCTCAAAATGTGGTTCCTAGAATGTCAGCATCAGTATCAGCTAGGAGCACTTAGAAATCCCAGCACTGCTCTATAGAATCTCTGGGGGGTGGATCCATCGAAGGGTTTTCACACACACTCTACATGATTCTGACACGTGCCAAGTTTGAGAACCACAGGACACAACTCAGTAACTGTTTTCCTTCTTCCTAGTCAATTTTTCTTCCCTTGATCACAAGGCTTTTACAAATTCTTTCTCTTCTTCCTACGTTTCCTATTTCTACCATTGTTTCAGCAGATAACTACGCAGGCAAGGATAGGGTGAAATAATATCAGGAGTAACTCTTTCAGCTTTTCGCAGTATTCACAGTCAGTTCATCTGTCAGGACCCCTTTCATACGAGTTCCCTTATGTTTCACTAAGGGGTGCCTCTGCTTCTCTGCAAGCCTGATGGCCCCTTTCATCATGTCTGGGAGTTCTAACCTCCCAGACCTGGCTGTATCAGCTGCGCTCTCCCCCCTGCATGTTCCATCTCCCCTCCTTACTGGCCCAATTCTCTCTGTTTATGAATGTGGTCAATCTCCCAAGAAACAAATAATACCAAAAAAAAAAAAAAAAGCAACAACTTCAATAATCTTCCTTTGGCTCTATCTTCCTAAAAATTCTCACTTTCTTTTAGCTTATGATTATCAAAGTTCTTGAACTCAGGAAAATAAAGTTGACGCCTATGGGTTCTACTTGACATGAATATAGCTTTTGATTGAATGCTTCCTGCATTTAAATTTTATCCTCCATTAAGGACAGAATAGCCCCTGCTCACTGCAACTAGAGAAAAAAGCCTGCCCAGCAGTGAAGGTGCAGCACAGCCAAAAATAAATGAAAACAAATAAATAAATAAAATTATTTTTTAAAAAACAGCTGTTATAGTATCTTGCAGCTTTTGCTTTCTCTGATCATAAAGATTAGGAAAGCTCTGATTATTTTTTAAACAGAATAAACGGAAACCCCCTAGTTTAGTACAATAATGAATGAGTAGATAAGCTCGCTTTGAACCATCACTTGATTCAATGAGGGTGATTTTTGTGTTTCCAGTCCATGCAGACTTTTCTGGGCTGCTTCATTTCTTCTCTGCTGTTTGTCCCCTCGGCACCCCGTGAAGCAGCTGCTTATCTGATTCCTTCTGCTGAGAAAATACACTGCACATTCTGCCTTGCATGTGCTGTGTTGAATTATCTTTCCATTTTACCACTTGCTGAAAAAAACAAAAAACAGAAAACTGCATCTCAGCAGTGCCCCAAGTCCCCTGGGAAAGACATCCATCAACACAGACCTGCTTCTCCCCTTAGGTGCCTGTCCGTTTTGGTGCCTCTTATTAAGCCTCATAGGTTCCTATTCATCAAAATCATGCCAAGGAAGCCTGGAATTCTTCCCAAGGTGCGTGTTCAGCACAATGCCAAGGAAGAGCTGAGACACACAGGGAGAAAGCATTCAAAGAGTGTGCAAATTAGGCTACCTATTTTTATTCAAAAGACCCCAAAATGCAAAAGCGGGGATCAGAGTTTTAAATAAAGCCCATTCCTGACTTATTAAAAGCACCCTGCCTATCCTCCTCTGTCATTAACTGTCCAAGGAAGCAGGAAGTGAGTGACCAAGATATAAGATTAGGTGAAGGGTTGTGATTCAGTAAGAAAGGACGCATGGACTTTGGTTTATGCATCTATCTACATCTCTCCAGAGAACTAACATTTTTTAAATAAACATGAATGGGGGTGGCTCAGACGGTAAAGAAGCTGCCTGAAAGTGGAAGACCTGGGTTTGATCCCTGGGTTGGGAAGACCACCTGGAGGAGGGCATGGCAACCCACTCCAGTATTCTTGCCTGGAGAATCCCATGGACAGTGGAGCCTGGCGGGCTACTGTCCATGGGGTGGCAAAGAGCTGGACACGACTGAGAGACTAAGCGCATGGAAAAGTGTCACCTGTCATGTTAAAGAAAAGGAGGAGAAAGGGACATTGAGATGAGGACCTTGACCTAAGTCTACCATAGAAATCACTTTGGATTTGAGTATGTGTCCAATGTAATAGATTACCTGGGAACTGAACTGTAATTAAGTTGGGGAGAGGTTAATGATTATGCTATTTTTAGAGACATAATTACCTGGTGACGAGGACGTGTAACTACAACTCCAGTGTGGCTGGAGGGGTTTGTGATCATTGACGGGACCCAGTGCTCCTCCTGAGGGGAAATGTAATAAAGAACACTGTTAAAGAACAAGGGTGCAGAAGCATGGGGGCACCTTCCAGGAGCTGTGTGTGTTTCATCTCTTTGCAGAATGTACTGACCCTGAATTGAAGGCTCAGTTGAGTGAAGGAAGCAGAGTTGTATCCCAGGACAAATAAGCCTAATTCAGGTAAGCATTTGCAAACTACAAAAGTCACTGGGCTTGATGGTTGGTATAAACAATAGATTTTTGTCTAAAGTGGATGAATGGTGAGAGACTCCAAGGCAGGAGGACTGCAGGTCTCCAAGGTACAAAGGAACCGAAGAGAGAAAGAGACTTCCAAGCAGAATAGAAGAGGAGTGCAATCTCACTCTCCCTTTGGGCAAAGGTTGAAGATGACCTTCATATCTCACACCCTCTTTGTTCATAGGACGCTGTGTGGACAAATGGGTGGCAAGCACTGGCAGTGGTGCCCAGGCTTTCCTTTTTGACTAACCCAGTAAGAGAAGCCTAGGGAACATTCCTGCAGACTATGTTGGCACAGGGGATTCTCCAGGGAGACCAGCTGGCACAAAAGAGAAGCAAACCTATTAGATGCTTTCTTTCTCTCTCTTTTTTTTTTAGTTTTTATCCTATCTCAACATAGCTGGTTTTCCTAGAATTTGTTTCCTGGCTAGTGTGGTTTTGAGATGATACTTCCTCCATTATGTTCTTATAACTAGCTTTGGACATTGGCAGCTCAAGAAACTAGTTCCAGCCACAGGACAATCATTATAGGTGGCCTCTGCCTGGATCCAGCTGGTTTTCTCAGTGCACTCAATGGGGCTATGCTCTCTGGAAATATAGATACTGTAATTACTGAGGTTCCTCAGAAGTGAATGCATTGCAGTAATTTGCCAAGAAAGGGGCTATGAGATGAATCTGAGATTATAAAATGTAGTCAAACAGAAAAGGATGGGAAGAGATTGTTTGGTGACTCATATAGGTTTAATGGATAACTGTTTGAACATGAATATGTATCCTCCCTACCCAGAACACAATCCATGCTCTAAGATTATTTTGCTCAGTTGTAAAGATACTTGTGGATTTTAAATTCCTAAACTTTCATCATATTTCACTTAATAAGATGGGTGAGAAAAAGAGGAAAATCGTTGGAAAAAAGGCCTTGAAAGCCAGGAAAATGGTCTCTAGGAATAAGCTTCCTTTATATTTCTTTCAGTTTCGCTACTGGGCAGTTACCTAAGAAGAGCTGCAAGTGAGGGAGGCTTGGGCTGGATGTGTGTCAGCGGATCCATGATTCAATTCAGGTTATGTGTTCAAGTTTTCCCCTCACCTCTTTTCTTGCTAGCTTCAAAGAACAGTCAACAAAGGTCCTGTAAGTAGTGCTTTTCAATATAAGGCAAACGTGGGCAGAAGATTGGCTCTCTCTTTGGGCAGAGTCTGCAGACTTTTTACACCATTGTTGTTGTTCAGTCACTAAGCCGAGTCCAGGCCTCTGAGACCCCATGGACTGCAGCACACCAGGTTGGCCTGTCCTCCACTATTTCCAGGGTTTGCTCAAATTCATGTCCACTAACCATCTCATTCTCTGTTGCCCTATTCTCCTTTTGCCTTCAGTCTTTCCCAGCATCAGGGTCTTTTCAGTGAGTCGGCTCTTTGCATCAGGGGGCCAAAGTATTGGAGCTTCAGCTTCAGCATCAATCCTTCCAACGAATATTCAGGGTTGATTTCCTTTAGGATCCACTGGCTTGATCTCCTTGTAGTCCAAGGGATTCTCAAGAGTCTTCAACAGCATCACAATTCAAAAGCATAGATTCTTGACACCTAATCCCCTCTTTATTTATAAATGTTACCTGTACTCAAGGTTAAAAAAAAATTGCTATCTGAAAACTGGAGGTCATTCTGCTTTCTGGCATTCATCCTATTTCTGCCTCTATGGCCAGGCCATTCAAGATGGCTGCTCTCTTGCTCTCTGTACATGCCCTGCTTGGCCAGTCCCTGCTTCCTCTTAATTTTAGGGCATAATTAGTAACTACCTACATGCTTGCTCCCTGTCCCAGCTGCTGGTTTCCCTGGTAACTGATGAGGCACCCTCATGTCAATTCCCATGTAAACAGTAGCCAGCTTTTTCCCCCAAGTGGAGAAGAACGCTGCCATGTCCCATCTGCAATCTCCTGTACATGGTGACCTTTTGCCCCAGATGTGTAAGATTCTCCCGTTTCTGTCCGTTTCCAGGCTTTTTATTCATCTCACATCTGGGCAACCACCAGGGGTGCAGGTTTGAGAGGCACAGTCCAACACCATCAAATGGCCTTTCATTCTGAACGTTTTTTACATTATCAGCCACATGAGTGGACTAGAAATCAGGAAGCCCTAACTAACCAGCCACATGAACCTGCTTTCTCAGAGCTTCTGCCTTATCATCTCTTCATTGCAGAGGTTCATCCCTTATGTTTTAAATTATCCCAGAGCTTCCTACCAGCTCGAGACTTATTATCTCATGTTTCTGTGAAATCTAATTACAGAAGTTTTTCATGTCGGATGTTCTCTAAGAGAAGAAGTGCTAGAAATTAAAAAGGAATAATAGAACACTTACTTTATAGATGGAGCCATTTTCATAAAGGGGATTATAATATAGATTTTCCATTTCAGTCTACAGACTTTTCATAAGGGTGACTGAGCAAGAATTTCTTACTCCCGGTCTCTTCCATTGTATCTTTTTTGAAAACCCTTGTTTTAAGACAACTTTATAAGTCACTGGAAGAAGATGTGAAGTTTTCTTATTCTGTGTGGATTTGTTGTTCTGGTTGATGTGTGTATGTATGTGTGTGTGTGTGTGTGTGTGTGTGTGTTTAATCTATTTGCAGATGGAGTCATTTAACATACTGCCGCTTATCTAAGTGATAATCTTTCTCTGGGGGATTTGCAAGGCTTGGTAACTGAGGACTGGCTTTTCAAAGAAGTATTTTAACAAAAGGTTGATACAGGCATAGACACACAAAGGTCTGATGCAAATCCTGTCAGCTGCATTTCAGCAAGCACATTCATATACACTCATGCCAACTCCAGAGGGAACCCTGCTCCCAGGAGTCAGAAATAATTCTGAGAATGCTGATTTTTAATTGGTCATTCAGTATGCACCCCAGCAATGGAGTGAATATCTGGGCAGGAGGGACGTACCACCTTCCCAGCCCCTGCTGGTTGGCAGCACACGAGAAGCAATGAGAAAAAAGAAACTAAAGAAAGAGAAGAAACAGCAGGGGTTCTGGATTTCCAAATCCGATCAGGTTCCAAGATCCTGTGTTTTGATACAGAGCCTCAGGAGGCTAATAGATGCTGTATTTTCAGTCTGATTTGTGAGATTTTTCTGTTTACTTGCTTCTGCTTTGGATTTTCATTGCAGACATTTTTTGCTCTTCTCTGAAAAAAACTAAGGAAGAAAATGTCCAGAAACTTAACACTGAGGCTTGAGATCAAATGAAAGGTAGAAATTAGCAAGTAACTTGCAGGTCTGAAAATGTGATTTTTAACTTAGAAAACTACAACGAGGTAGGGGAACATTTCTGCTTTTTCCTGAACTACCTGATACCAACTTCTAAATTATACCCCTCTCACTTGAAAATGGATATTTATTTAAATAGTGTTTATTTTACATCAAATTATACATGCGTGCATTTCAAGGATTCAACCTAGTTTCTTTCTACAAGGTTTGTTACAAAAAACTGTATTCTGCCTTCCCCTTTTGTCAATCCCCCGAAAGCAGCAACTTTCAACTCTTCAACTGATGTTCTCGGAATTTACTTACACATCTCTAGAAAACATGTATGTATTCCTGGCTTAATTTTTTGGTTATAGATATTATCAATTAACTCCCCTCTATGAAAGATTAGCTCTCTTTTACCACCTCCTCACCCCACGTACATAAGTACAAAATAACCTTCCAGGTCACACATTTTCCCAATACACTTGTATTATAATTCTGGGTACAGTATTCAGTGTTTGTATTATGACTGGGTAAACATTCTCTATAGCTGAACCATGATTAATTTTCTTTTCCTTCACACCACGTTTTCCTTTCCTAGAGTTAATAATTATCTTTTCCCACCCTTTTGCTTAGCTTCCTTTTTTTTTTTTTAATTAAAAACGATCCTGAGCCTCTCATCTAGTAGTAAAGCTTTATACATGTTCAACATTTTAGGTATCCTATCAATTTCATATTTTTGAAGAAATCTCTCCTGGAGTTTTCTTATATGCCCTTATGTAATTGACATACAGCTGTCATCTTGACATTTCTCTGTGTTATTATGCTCGTTGTTTCATCTGCTTCTCTTTGAACCGGATTTCCCATTTTCCTGGGTCCCATGTGTTCTTCCTATTTTGGTCATTTGCTTAATGGGCCTTCTCACTTCAAGATCTGGGAGGAGGCAGAAGTTCCTATCTGAACCATTCCTTTCCTGACAAGGGAAAGAGTAAGAGTATTGGCTGTTGGATAGCACTCTTAAAACTTCTGCTCAAATGTCATTGGCCACAGAAAGTCCATAGAGTGGGGAACAACATTTCTAACACAGAGCGATATTACAAGTTATGTGACAATTGGAGGGAACCTGATATCCTCTTATAGGAAGGGGAACAGACAATTGGAACATATATTACAACCAAACACAGAATATTAATGTCAGGGTAGCAACTGTATCTGTCTTCACAGAGGACTTATTATGGGTTTTTTAAAGAGTAATAATATGGGTGTGTAAGACCTCCTCTTATTTTATATGGTTAGAACCATTTTGATGTTTGTTCTCACCTGGTCTTAAAAATATGTTTTCAAACTTAAAATGGATGATAGAAGCCATTTGGTATAAACCATTGATTAGGTATGTATTTCTAGATTGTAAACCCTGGTTCTCTCACTTAAAATTTCTAAATTACATGTTGAAGTTTAGATCACTCACATGTAAAACAGGGGTGCTGACAGCTGATTCACTGAATGTTTTGAGAGTTAAAGGCCATAATATATATATTTAAAAATAGCCAAGTACACGACATATCAAGAGCTCTCTTCACACTGGTTATGTGAATTTCTCCAGATTATGAATAGACAGAAGCTCAACCTTGTAAACAGAGTAAAAACTAAATATACATTAGTCCCCAAAGTCACTTAATAGAGATACTATCTATTATCATTATCAGTAGGCTGAGATAATACATTCTTACTTATAGTTAGCACTCTCATTGTTAACCCACATAAACACAGATTTCCAGAAAATCTGGATCAAAGACTAACTTAAAAGAAAGCCAACAACCTAAATGTCTGTCAACAGATGAATGGATAAAGAAGATATGATGTGTGTGTGTGTGTGCGTGTGTGTGTGTGTGTGTGTGTATGTATTACTTAGCCATGAAAAGAATGAAATAATGCCATTTGCAGAAACATGGATAGACCTAGAGATTATCATACTCAGTGAAGTAAGCCAGACAGAGAAAAACAAATATACGATCTCACTTATGTATTTAGTGGAATCTAAAATATTGATACAAATGACCTTATTTACAAAACAGAAGCAGACTCATAGGTATAGAAAACAAACTTCTGGCTGCTGAAGGGGAAAGGCGAGGAGGGATAAATTAGGAGTTTGGGATTGAAATATAAACACTACTATATGGTGGCTCATGGTAGAGAATCTGCGTGCGACGCAGGAGACCTGGGTTCAGTCTCTAGGTCAGGAAGATCCGCTGGAGAAGGCCAACCCACTCCAGTATTCTTGCCTGGAGAATCCCATGGATGGAGGAGCCTGGCGGGCTACAGCCCATGGGGTTGCAAAGAGTCAGACACGACTGAGTAACTAACACTTTGACTTTTCATATATAAGATAGATAATCAACAATGACCTACTATATAACACAGGGAACTATACCCAATATCTTATAATATCTTATAAAACTTATAACTTATAATAACTTATAAAGGAGTATATATATATATATATATATATATATATATATATAGGAAAAGACTCTGATGCTGGGGAAGATTTAGGGCAGGAGGAGAAGTGGGTGACAGGATGAGATGGATGGATGGCATCACTGACTCAATGGACATGAATCTGAGCAAACTTGGGTCCAGTGAAGGGCAGGGAACCTGGTGTGCTGCAGTTCATGGGATCACAAAGAGTTGAATGTGATTTAGTGACTGAACAATAGAACAATAACTGAATCACTAATACCACACTGTAAATCAAGTATATTTCTATACAAATTTAAAAAAAGAAAGCCAAGGAGTGCTATATTATTTTCAACCTACTTTTGATTCCTTTTTAGGAACATGGTTTCACACCTACTGTTTATAACAGGAGCCCAAGCATATGATTGTGGCTGTCTTATCATTGCGACTAGATTGCTCAAGTTCTCGCCTGCACATAACAGTCCATCCTGGCTTCCAGCCTATTATATATTTGGTCCCACTGAACAATTTGAGGAAGCTTCCAGGGCAATGGAGGCAGTTTGTTTAAATCAATCTGAGGCACAAGATGGTGATTTTCAAATTACTCCTATCATGGAATGTAGAGTTTAATTTTATTCTTGAAATCTGTTATGAAGCACTTACTGCTTTTGTGGAACTTTTTCCTCCAACAACTTTGATCTTAGAAAACTCCAGTTTTGACCTCTGAACATCCTTTGGGGCTGTTGGAAAAGAAGCCTCTTGCTTAGTGCAGATTGCTATGTGGGTAATATCAAAGGTAAATCATAGCTGATTCTACACTAATGGCTGTTGCTGTCCCTCAGTACTTCCCCCAGGAGAACTGTATTTCCTGGGTGGGAATGATGAAGTTGTTATTTACAGTTCACAAGCTTCATAAGGCATCGACCACAGATCTAAACGCCATTCCTGATATGTGAGTGCCATTTTCTTTCTCTCTCATTCTTTCTCTGTCACTTCTTTTCTTCATAAGGAGTTCATATTGGTCTCTATCTTCTCTTCTGACACTTGTCTCTGTGTTTGAAATGACAGTAAATAATACAGAACTTAATACCTTGTGTAAATACCATACACAAGTCAGGATCAAAAATCTGTTACTGTCAACATTTTTCTTTCTAATAGAAACCTAGACTTATAGTTCTTGGGGGGAAAATTATGTTGGTGAAACCTAAAAATATATTAGCTCTTGATAAATGATTCTTCAAAGCCTAGGATGTTATTATTACTTAATCTAAAATGCTTTAGACAAATATCTGTTCCTCAGGGTGTGAATGGAAGGGCAGTCGATTGGCCCTCAAGGACTGTGGATGTTAGCTTTTGTTTTAGTTTCCTAGGGCAGCCATCACAAATGACACAAACTGGTCAGCTTAAACCCCCCCCCCCCAAAAAAAAGCATTCTTTCACAGGTCTGGAGGCCAGAAGTCTGAAAGCAAGGTGGTGACAGAGTTGTGCTCCCTCCAGCAGCTTTAGGGGGGCGATTCCTCTCTTGCCTCTTCCAGGTTCTGGTGGCTATTGGGGTTCCTCGGCTTGTGGCCACATCTCTCCATCTTTATGTTTGCCTTCTTCTCTGCCTCCCTGAAAATTCCTCATGTATCTTATGAAGATACATGTTATTGCATTTAGGCCCCAGCAGGTCCCATCATTTCATGGGAAACAGTGGAAACAGTGGCAGACTTTATTTTTCTGGGCTCCAAAATCACTGCAGATGGTGACTGCAGCCATGAAATTAAAAAACACTTACTCCTTGGAAGGAAAGTTATGACCAACCTAGACAGTATATTAAAAAGCAGAGACATTACTTTGTTAACAAAGGTCCATCTGGTCAAGGCTATGGTTTTTCCAGTAGTCGTGTATGGGTGTGAGAGTTGGACTATAAAGAAAGCTGAGCGCCGAAGAATTGATGCTTTCGAACTGTGGTGTTGGAGAAGACTCTTGAGAGTTCCTTGAACTACAAGGAGATCTAACCAGTCCATCCTGAAGGAGATCAGTCCTCAATAGTCATTGGAGGGACTGATGTTAAAGCTGAAGCTCCAGAACTTTGGCCACCTCATGTGAAGAGCTGACTCATTTGAAAAGACCCTAATGCTGGGAAAGATTGAAGGCAGGAGGAGAAGGGGACGACAGAGGATGAGATGGTTGGATGGCATCACCGACTCAACAGACATGAGTTTGAGTAAACTCTGGGAGCTGGTGATGGACAGGGAGGCCTGGTGTGCTACTGTCCATGGGGTCGCAAAGAGTGGGACATGACTGAGTGACTGAACTGAACTGAGGTTCCCCAGGTGGCTCAGTGGTAAAGAATCTGTGTGCCAATGGAGGAGATGCTGGAGACACAGATTCAGTCTCTGGGTCAGGACGATCACCTGGAAGAGGAAATGACAATCCACTCCAGTATTCTTGCCTGGAAAATCCCATGGACAGAGGAGCCTGGTGGGGTACAGTCCATGGGGTCACAGAGAGCTGGATATAACTGAGCACACAGGCATACATACACAGAGATAATCCACATAGCTCATCCTCTCCAGATCTACAACTTAATCACATCATGTGCCCTATATATCATTACAGGTTCCTGGCATTTGATGTGGGTATCTTCTGAAAGGCTACTGTTCAACTCTCCACAGTTCTTCTTCTAACTGCCAACAGTTATAAAATCAAGTGAGAATTTTCCTTTGGGGACTGAACTCTGGAGAACTCTTCCTGATGGGTTTACAACACCCTCTGTTGGGAGATTTCTTTCACCCAAGTTCAGTCTGAGATCGTTGGTCCTCACTCTCCCCCTGGCTCCCTCTCACTTGTTTCCACATGCAGACACGCAGGGATTTTCCTAATGCACTGTTTCCTGTTTCACACTCAGTGGGTATATCAATGACCTTTATTTTAAAGACACACAGATTTGAGGCCGTCACAGATTTAAGGATAGAGCCAGCGCAGGATTTGATGTGTAATGGGGGATTACTGTCTCTCCTGGGGTCCCCCAGTGAAGTTTGCCTTCTGCATTTGTTGCTGAGGGCTTCACTGACTTCCGTTGGTGCTTACAGGTTTTCAAGCAAATGATCATGGTTCTCAGGGAGCTAACTGGGATCTGATTCTGGTTTTGCAATCTGGTGTCTCTATTTCAGGGGTAAGCAAAGGGAATGCCCATTAGCAGGTATGAGAGGAAATAGACAAGGGAAACACTCCTCCCCACCGCCCCCCCCGCCCCCCCCCCCCCCCCCCCCCCCCCCCCCCCCCCCGCTCTTTTCCATCACAACAGTTGAAACAAACTATCAGCCAATTGGGATATGTATCTGCACATCCTAATAATCTCTGCACCTGCAGTAACTGCCCCAAATGCCAAGTCCAGAACTAGACTGAGTTTTCTGAGTGCTTCCCTGCATTGAGCTTGGCTTATGACTGTCAGTTATTTTCCTGAGAATAACCACATATGTAGTTTTCTCCTCAATTCATAACAGCTTCCCACTTACTTGTCCCCTGCCAGACTCAAGTCTCTCTTTACTCTGAACCACAGAATGAATTGTTTGTACCCTGATGCACTTCTAGGAATAAGCCTGACAGGGATTTAACACCAACTGACTAAAATAAAAATTGTGATCTCTGGCTGATTCACTTTGAAATGGATCAGGGTGAAAACAAAGCTCTGAGCCTAGTTTAATGCTATATATACCTATTTCTGTGGCCACCTTCATTCCCTCTATTGCCCATGCCTTGGTCACAAGCAAACTTACAGAGTGCATATGGATGAAGTATCGTGTATCCTGGAAAAGTGATTTAAACTTCATGCCTTATATATGGCCACTCATTAGTATCTCTTCCCAGCAACAAGCCTCCCCATCTCCATCACCAGGCAAAGAAAACCTTGGGTGGCTTGCAGCTGATATATTCAAAGCCCATCTATAAAAGCCTATTTTATAAAATTAGAAGAACGGTTAGAAGAAAGACAGAGTACCTGAAGTGAGGATGTCTGTTTCCTAGGACTGTTATAATAAACTACCACAAACTGGGTGGCTTAAGACAACAAAATTTATTCTCATATTTCTGGAGGCTAAAAGCTTGAAATGGAATATTGGCAGGAATGCTCTCCCTCTGGATATTCTGGGAGAGAATCCGAAGTTGCCTTTTCCAGCTTGTGGAGGCTGCTGGTGTTTCTTGGCTGTGGCAGCGTATTTCCAACATGCGTTCATCTTCACTTGTATTTCTTCTCAGTTGTTTGTGTTTTCTTTTTTTCTCCTGTAAGGTCACTGGACTTAGGATCTGCTCTAAGCCAAGATGATCTCATCTGAAGATCCTTAAGTTAATTACTTAATTGCATCTGCAAAGATCCTTTTTTCTAAATAAGATGTCATTCATAGGTTCCAGATAGACCTATCTTTTTTTGGGGGTGGGGCAGAGATGGGGGGGTCACCAGTCAACCCACTACAACAACTATATGATTGGCTCTGATTTCTCACAGGGTTCTCTTAAACCCCAGGCACTAGCATCTTCAAGTAATGACTTGAAAAAGTTGTCACCTGCAAAGGAAATGTATTTCTGTCTCATGATGTGTTGTGAGTTAGATTCAAATACAGTGGATGACTATGAAAGACAATATAAAGACAGATGATAATATGAAATGTGGATTCCCATTATTGCCTTTGAATGTTAATGCCCAAGTTTCAGCATTTCCTACTTCTCCAGCCATATAACCCTTTTCTGACCCATGTGCATTTTCCTCTGACATCAAAGAGAGGGATAATATTTCCTTGCTAAAGGTGGTAGTTTTTCTGTGGACTTTGACTTTGTTGCCATGAACACAGTTTTGTGAGAATAGTATTTCCACAAAGAACACATTACAAGACTTACAGGTGGTGCTTCAACACACACCTTCCTATAACTTCCAAACTGTATGGAAATAATGTTTCAGGCAAATCTCTTGGCTAGTTTGCATGCTGTGCTATGTTCAGCGGCTGGGTCATGTCTGACTCTCTGTGACCCCACGGTCTCTAGTCTGCCAGGTTTCCCTGTCCTTGGAATCTCCCAGGCAAGAATACTGGAGTGGCTCGCCATCTCCCTCTCCAGGGGATCTTCCCAACTGAGAGATCGAACACGTGTCTCTCGTGCCTTCTGCCCTGGCAGGCCGATCGTCGACCACTGGGCCGCCATTCCCTTCAGCACCTACTGGTCAACACAATGAGTAACCATAGTTTTACTTTGTAGGATCTGTCTTTATATTTTGCACATTAAAAAAAAAAATCATGCTACCATATGATGTCTGTGAAAGAGTGTAGGTGTGGGATTTATAATCTTGGCTGTGTAAATAAATTCTTCTTTGGAAAATGCCAGATGCTCTTCTAAGAAATGAATAACTTATTTGACCATCAGCTTTGGGATTAATTAAAGAAATATGACAGTATCTTATCCCAAAGACAAATTTATCATTCCCATCTTAAACCTTGTCAGACCTAATGGCTCCTTTCCCATCTTATGTGTCAGGGATTCAGTCTGTCTTCACACAGGACATTTGGACACTGTTTCTCAAATTTTAATCTGCATACAAATCAATGGGGGATCTTGTTAAAATGCAGATTTGGATTAAGTGAGCCTGACAGGAGGTCTGAGATTGGGCATTTCTAACAAGCTCCCAGGTGATGCCCACGGTACTGGTCTGTGGACCACAATTTGACTAGGAAGATTTTAGGATGCCTCATATAGTAAAAGCAATAAAAAGATGGTGTTTAGGAAAAAATGTGTGGTTCAGGAAATAATTTATTATCTTTAGCTCTAGAGTCTTGGAAAACAGAAAGTTTATGATCTACGGGTGCAACCTGAACCCCGTAATTGTAAAGACAACTTTTTCCATGTAATCACTGGCTTTTGCCTCTTCTATACCCATATTTCCTTTACAGGACATTCCCTGCCCCATTTCACAAATTCCCGGAGAGAACGATAATTATAGGGTTGATTTCCTACCAAAAGTGTCTGTTCCCAGGGATAGTACCTGCCTCAGGATGAATATACATGCCTCTCTGGATGAATATATAGGCTTTCAAAAAATAAATCCCTTTATCTGCTGAGAATTTTAAGTTGGAGGAATGTGTCTCTGAGACTATTTGTAAAAAGGAAGCCAAAAGGCAAAAGTAAGCAGAACCCACAGTATTTTCATACCTGGATGACACAAGACTGAAGCCCACTCTTCTTAGTGTGTAAGATTATAAATGTCATAAGATATTTTCAGTTGTGTTTTTTCCCACTTGTAACTGAAAGCATTTTGATTAATACATTTGCAGAGATTTAGATCAACTGGTCCACTTGGGTTCTTCAGAAAGCAGGATCTGAGGCAAAGGTCTTTCTATTGCTTCATCAGGAGACTCAATCCAGGGGAGGAAGAGTGAGGATTTAGGAGATTAAGGTTAGGAAGGAAAGCAAAGTGAAGGTGTAATACCAAGCTGACCTCTGCATGATATCAATATCATCCAGTCATTGAATTCCAGTGTGATCTTTTGCTGAGAGGCTGTACGAACTCTGTATCTCAGGAGAGTCTGCTTTGGGGTGGGGGGAAAGGCTGAATATGTGTGCTCTTCTTTTTCTCTCTTGGGCTTCCCTGGTGGCTCAGTTGGTAAAGAATTTGCCTGCAATGAGGGAGATCTGGTTTGATCCCTGGGTTGGGAAGATTCCTAGAGAAGGGAATGGTTACCCACTCCAGTAGTCTGGCCTGGAGAATTTCATGGACAGAGGAGCCTGGCAGGCTATAGGCCATGGGGTCGCAAAGAGAGTTTATCTCTTTGGATAAAGGTTGGCCCCTTGGTGTTTTACTTCACCTATACTTCCAGGTAGTATATGGTGAACACTTAGTCCCTTGACATTTCAAGCCTCAGCAACAATTGAGCCTCTTGGCAAGAAGTAAAAGGGGAGACCCTCTGGATTGTCCTCACATGAAGTTGGCTGGTCACTGCAATGTCAACTGTCTTAGAACAAGTTGCTGGAGACAGGTGAGCGCAGGAAGATCTGAGCTGGTGCGTTCTGATGTGTCCTTCTAAATCTGTATGCTTTACTGTGCACCTTGTCACCTGCCCAAAAAGCTCCCCTGGATGATACTTTATGCAGTGTAGTTTTCCACTGAAGACCTTTGGTTGAAGGGCTTCTGGTAATACCAGGTGTATTAGCTTCCGAGAGCTGCTGTCACAAAGCACCAACTAAATAGGAGGCTTAAAACAACAGACATTTATTTTCATATTTCCAGAGGCTGGACGTGCAAAATCAAGGTGTCACCAGGACAGCATCCTACCTCACCTCTTCTAGCTTCTGGCAGTTCCTGACTTTCCTCAGCTTGCAGCTTCTGCCTCCATCCTCACGCAGCCTTCTATGTCTTTGTCTTCATGATTTTATAGTTCAAGTTCCACATTCCATTCCAGTATACTTCTGATCCCTTCCAAGCTCCTTGTGTACCTATTAAAGTAGCAACTCATATCCCAGAATAAGCAGTGGGAGGCATTAATATAAAATGCAAATATATTCTAATATGTCCTGAGGGTGCTCATTCAGTAATTTTGTCTATTCTGGGGGGTCCCTGTTCTGCCAGGAGAAATAAAGTACCAACCACTGCTCAGATTCAATAGGTAATTGAAAATCCCAGCGGAAATCATTAGGCCTCCCACTACAGACTCCAGGAGCTGGAAGTACCACTGAGGATCAGACCTATTTTCACTAAAATCTGTATCATCAGTTCACTAAAAACAAGGTAAACATCAAAATTACATTGATTATATAAGGCAAATACAGACAGCACAAAATCAACCTGAATCATACCCTGATTAAAAAGGGAACTGTAGCGAAATATAAAAATACAAAAATTAAAAAAGTATAATTCTTAAGATGCATATCAGACTGATAAGGGAGGTTTGAGACTTTCACTGCAGATCTTTTCAGGAGACCAGTGTGGCAATCATACGTCTGACTCCATGTTAGTGTCTAGGTGTCATTTTTTAAGTTCCTAATGAGTGAGTGAATAACTGAGTGTGTCTCTTATTCAGACCCTTTTATTATAAAATTTCCACTCACTTGTATCTGAAATTCCCTTAACTGGAGTCTTAGCTACTCTCTCTTCATTTAGGGATCAGACTGAAAATTCATGGGAAAGTTGCCCCAATAGCTTAAATTCACACCAAGATGCAAATAACACATCAAAGCCTTTTCTGAAAGTGTGTGTGAATTGTGCGGTGAACTGGAAACTCATAAGGAATCTAGAGAGAGTACAGAGAGCAGAGGTTACCTTAAGCATACATATTTACATGGTATAATTTCCATCTAAGGCCCAACTTCAAACCCTCTCATCCTTCAAGCTTAACTCTCTACCGCCAAATAGTCTTATACCCTAACAGCCCTGGAATAAGTGGAAGAAGCAGAATTCTGAACTCACTCTGAACGAAAGCTCAGTGATGGAACAAGAAAACAATGAGAGAGTATAGTGGCCAGGTATCTTCCAACTCCCACAACATACAAATCCCAATATTACAACAGAGTTTAAACTCCTTTCAAGTGAATTCAGCTGCTTCCACTGCCCACATTCCACGTTGTTTTGACAGTTTCTCCTTCAGCAAAGGGACAGAAGTCAGCATAGTTGCAGAACTCAGGCCTGGGCTGTCAGATATAGTTTTTCAGCTTCATGACTTTTGTCCAAGAGACTGAATATATTCAAACAGTACTGGTTAGAAGAAGTATTTCTCGTACCGAGGTCAGTGATAAAAGGAAGAAGGGGAAGAACTAGAAAAATAAGAATCAGTGAAATCCCACTTATCTGGAAAGACTATGAACTTAAATGATTTTAACCGGTATTCTAATTGGCTATCATGTTTTCAGAGAATATAACTTCAATTGTCAAATGAGTGTTACTAACTTATACCTCTGCTGAGTCGCTTCAGTCATGTCCGACTCTGTGCGACCCCATAGACGGCAGCCCACCAGGATCCCCCATCCCTGGGATTCTCCAGGCAAGGTCACTGGAGAGGGTTGCCATTTCCTTCTCCAATGCATGAAAGTGAAAAGTGAAAGTGAAGTTGCTCAGTCATGTCTGACTCTTAGCAACCCCATGGACTGCAGCCTACCAGGCTCCTCCATCCATGGGATTTTCCAGGCAAGAGTACTGGAGTGGGGTGCCATTGCCTTCTCCGAACTTATACCTTCTAGAGAAGCCAATTTTAAGTTTATCTTTCACACATCTTTGATTTCAAGAAAAACTTAAAATTTCCTTCCCTAGGAGGCACATGTCAGTAGCACTCATGTTACTCATAAAGAGAACTATGAATATTAGTAATAAAAAGGAATCAAATAATGCTCTTTGCAGCTACCTGGATGGACTTAAGAGATTATCATACTAAGTGAAGTAAGTCAGACAGAGAAAGGCAAATATCATGATACAACTTGTATGTGGAATCTAAAATAAAACACAAATGAACTTATCTGTGAAACAGAAACAGACTCACAAACAGAACAGACCTGTTGCCAAGGAAGAGGGAGAGGGGGAGGGATGATGTGGGCTTTGGGATTTGTTGTTTTTATTATTTAGTCACTAAGTCATGTCCAACTCTTGGTGACCCCAAGGACTGTAGCCTGCCAGGATCCTCTGTCCATGGGATTTCTCAGGCAAGAATACTGGAGTGGGTTGCCATTTCCTCCTCCAGGGGATCTTCCTGACCCAGGGATCGAATGTCTCCTGCTTGGCAGGTGGATTCTTTACCACTGAGCCATCTGGAAAGCCTGGGAGTTCGGGACACAGGATGAATAAACAAGGTCCTACTGTATGGCACAGGAACTATACTTGGTATCCTGATATACACCATAAAGGAGAAGAATTTGAAAGAGAAACGGAATCACTTTGTTGTATATCAGACACTAACACAACACTGTAAGTCAATTATCCTTCAATAAAAAGTTGTTTTGAAAGAGCTTTTCTTTAAATCAAATGCTTTAATTTGCCTAATGGCAGTCCCCAGCTCACCCCCTCTAAGAGGAATCTCTGAGAGTTCTCTGAAATGGGGATGTTATTGCCTTAACACTTGCCCCTCTCTGTGCTGCTCCGACTCTCTCAACCTGGCCCTCACTGATCCCAAATACACCTCTTCTCCCAGCCTCTGCTGCCTACAGCACTTCAAGGTTTCACCAGCATTCAAATTATGGGGGCTGATGTTTTGGGTGGGACCTCGCTTCTCTTTCTCTGTTTCCTTTAGGGAGAAGACAGAAATTTATGATTACATATGTAAGCCTTTAGACTTTTGATCACAGAATTTTGGTTTCGACATCTACCATGAGAAAGGTTTGTTTAAATGGTAGAATCCTTGCCCTGCCAGCAGACATCCTGATTCATTTGGTCCACTGCCAGAACCTTCAGCAATCATCCTGATACACACGCGTGTGGCTTTGTTCAATACTTCAAGCTATTAATTTGCTTTGTTTCTCCATTGTTACCCCCTCCCCTTTTCTTCTCCATCTTTAGTCAATAGCCCCTCCTCTTCTAATCTCAAGGAGGAATGTGGCAGGGAAAGCAGACAAAAACATAAGCTTTCTCACTACCGATGTTTCCAAAAGTCTTATTTCCTAGACTAGAGGGATTTGAGATTATCATCCTCTTTTTTTGGCCACCCTTCCAGGTATCATGTGAGGCCCAAGGGAGAAATAACTGCAGGAAGAATCCAAGTGCATGGACACAGAAAGTTTTGCCAAGAATTTCCAAGTCTGCTGTGTGGAGAGAACCCAGAAGACTCACCAGAACTGGAGGGTCCAAGGGTGCTGGGGCGACAGACATGTCCACATACCCCAGGTAGAGCAGCTGTCCCTCTACCCCAGTGCCTGGGTGCTTCAACCCACCACCTAGAGTAATGAAAAGAAAAACCAATACAAAAAGGATTTAGTTAAAAGGCTTTTCACAGCAAAGAAAATCAAAAACAAAACAAAAAGAAAATTCCCAGAATGGGAGAAGATATTTGCAAATGAAGCAACTGACAAGGGATTAATCTCTAAAATATATAAACAGCTTATGCAGATCAATATAAAAAAAAACAGAAAAAACAAGAAATGGGCACCAGACTTAAACTGACATTTTTCCAAAGAAGATATATGGATGGCCAAAAAACACATGAAAAGATGCTCAATATCACTAAGTAACAGAAAAATGCAAATCAAAACCACAATGAAGTGTTACCTGCACCAGTCAGAATGGCCATCATCAAAAAACCTGCAAACAATAAATGCTAGAGAGGGTGTGGAAAAAGGGAACCCTCCTACCCTACTGTTGGGAATGTAAATTGGTACAGCCATGATGGAGAACAGTGTGGAGGCTCCTCAAAGAACTAAAATAGAGTTCTCATATTACCCAGCAATCTTACACCTGGGTACACAGCCAGAGAAAAACATGATTTGAAAGGATGCACACAACCCCGGGTTCACTGCAGCACTGTTTACAATAAGGACATGGAAGCAACCTAAATGTCCAAGGACAGAGGAAAATGTGGTACATATTCAGTGCAATGTTAAGTGAAGTTGCTCAGTCGTGTCCGACTCTTTGCAACCCCATGGACTGTAGCCTACCAGGCTCCTCTGTTCATGGGATTTTCCAGGCAATAGTACTGGAGTGGATTGCCATTTCCTTCTCCAGCAGATCTTCCCAACCCAGGGATCAAACCCGGGTCTCCTGCATTGTAGACAGACGCTTTACCGTCTGAGCCACCAGGGAAGTGCAATATTAGTCAGCCATAAAAAGGAACAAAATAATGTCATTTGCAACACCATGGATGAACCTAGAGATTGTCACACAAAGCCAGAAAAGAAAGACAAGTATCATGAAATATTGCTTATATGTGAAATCTAGAAAAATGGTACAGATGAACCTACTTGCAAAGCAGAAATATAGACACAGATGTAGAAGACAAACTATGGTTACCAAGAGGGAGAGGGCTGGTAGGATGAACTGGGAGACTGCAATTGACATATACACACTACTACATATAAAACATACAACTAATGAGAACCTACTGTATAGAACAATAGACTTAATGCTCCTTGGTGACTAAATGGAAAGGAAACCTAAAACAGAGCGGATACATGTATATGTATGACTGATTCACTCTGCTGTACAATAGAAACTAAATACAACATTGTAAAGCACCCATACCTCAATAACAATTAATTTTAAAAAATTTTAGAAAGATATGTCTTTCATTGGTCATTCTCCGGGAGTGATAATAACAACAACATCATGCTTTTATGTTCCAGGCATGGTCCTCAACGTTTTAAATAAAGTAATTCATTCCTTGCAACAACCCTGTGAGTCCCATTTTATAGCTGAGGGAACCAACTCACAGAGAACTTAAATTACTTGTCCAAAGTCACACCGCAAGCCACCAAGCTGCTATTCGAACACAGGAGCTATGGGACCTGTCTTAGTCTGCTCTGGCTGCTAAAACAAAATACCCTAAACTGGGCAGATGTGTTAAACAACAGACGTTTACTTCTCACAGTTCTGGAGGTAGAGAAGCCCAAGATCAAGGTGTGGGCTGGTGTGGCTCCTGGTGACAGCTCTTGTCCTGGAGTGCAGACCATGGTGGTCTTCTTGCTGAGTTCTCACAAGGCAGAGTAAGCAAGCTCTGGCTTCTTTTCATCTTCTCAGAACACCAATCCCAGCTGTGGGCTATACCCTCATGGCCTGGTGTGAACCTCCTTACTGCCCAAAGGCCTCAGCTCCTAGTATCATCACCTTGAGTGTTTGGGTTTCAACATACTAATTTGGGGGAAAGGACACAAATGTTAAGCCAAAAACTGGAGTCCAAGACATGAGTGAGAAGACTGCTGTTTAAAACAAATCCATACAATTCTGGGAAACCTGAGCTCCTGAACTGAAACTCATGCTTCTTCCACCAGAAAGCACAGACGGGGACACAGCTCCGCAGGGCAGCACCTTACAAATTGCCAGGAATAAAGTGCACGCACCGCACACACTGAACGGCCAGGGCTGTCGTCCAGGGACTGAGGAGCCTTTGCTTTAGCAATATCTCTCCTAAGGAATTTCCCTGGACCCGGACTCCCTCCCTCCGTGCTAGCTCCCGGTTAAAGGCCAGTGAGTAAAAAGCACAAGGAATTGCGGATCCTCTGGAAGCTTCGCGCGTCATTTTAGGCAACTGGAGGGTGGGGGCAGGGGGCGGGGACAAGGACATGTGATGAGGAAGCTAGGAAAGGAAGAGCGATGTGCAGGAGGCCCCAGGGCCCCGAAGAGAGAGCCTGCGTGGAGGGGAGGCGTGCGGGCACCATGTTTTGCTTGGCAGCCGAGCAGTTTGAAGCCAAATAAAGCAGGATGCGCCTCTTTCATCTCAGGTGTTGTTTAATATAAAAACCTTCTTCCCACGTTTGCATTGCAGCGTGGGTTTCTCCCCTCATCTATCCTCCTGCCAGAGGCCAGAGCTGTCTGACCAGGAAAGCAGAGATCAAAGCGGGGCTCAGAGAAGGGGAAACGAAGCCCCGGGGCAGGAAAGCTCAGTGCGGATGCAGAATCCGGCGCAGGGCGTATCCCACAGACCCTGGGTGCATCCCACAGACCCTGGGCGCGGCAGCCGATTTCCTGCCCAGTGGGGTCCAAGCAAGACTTAGAAGGCAGAGCAGCAAGCGCTTGGCATTTATCAAGCGCTGCATGTGGCAGATTATTTACCTTAAACTTACAAATGAGTCAGAATAGATAGATTCAAGGTAACCCCCATAAAGACCTTCCCAGGTGGCTCAGCTGTAAAGAACCCGCCTGCCAATGCAGGAGACACAGGTTTCATCCATGGGTGGGGAAGATCCCTTGAAGCAGGAAATGGCAATCCATTCCAATATTCTTGCCTGGAAAATCCCATGGACAGAGGAGCCAGGCCCTGCTACAGTCCATGGGGTCACAAGACAGACACAACTGAGCGACTAAACAACAACAACCCCCCACAGTAAGGCATCTCTTGTGTTCCTCCAAGACAGGAGTGAAATGTTAATTTGTGGTTACTCAGTGCCTCTCCGGAGGAGGCAATGGCACCCCACTCCCGTACTCTTGCCTGGCAAATCCCAGGGACGGAGGAGCCTGGTAGGCTGCAGTCCATGGGGTCGCTAGGAGTAGACACGACTTCACTTTCACTTTCACTTTTCACTTTCATGCATTGGAGAAGGACATGGCAACCCACTCCAGTGTTCTTGCCTGGAGAATCCCAGGGATGGGGAAGCCTGGTGGGCTGCCGTCTATGGGGTCGCATAGAGTCGGACACGACTGAAGCGACTTAGCAGCAGCAGCAGCAGTGCCTCTCATCCTTATTGCCCCTTAAATCCGAACCCCTTCCCTAGACCCTTCCCGAACCCAAGGGAAGTCTGTTGTTGATCATTCCACCTCCCCTTGGTATCCATAAATAGGATTTCCCCTTAGTCCATTGACTGTTTCTTTGCTTCAAAATGAACGTAAAGTATATAATTTGGAGAAAGAATGGTTAACAGAAGAGTGGAGTAACTACTTGGATTTAATTTGGAAACAAAAAAGAACCATAGCAGGGAAACATTTTGGTAGGTGAAGGAGAGGAAGGATATGTGAATGGATGAAGAATGATAATAGGAGCAGTTTGGTCTAGGATTTGGGGACAGATTTTAGTATTTGGGGAGTAAAGCAGGTGTCACCTGCACCTCACGTGAGACATGGCTAAGTGGGGAGAGAACAGTTTAAGTGTCTGTGGTTTATGAAAGAGACCCTCCTTTAGAGCTTTCAGAAAGATTTCATTGTAAATTTAATTTGCTTTTCAATTAATTCTTTCAAATTCAAGCTATCGGAATCGACCCTGTGTCAAAGCTGCTTTAAAACAACAGGAGGTGAGCCCAAGTGGGTTACACCTGAATGAGAGAGAAAGGCAAGGAGAACCCTAGCGAGGCCCTGAAATTATCCACAGGTTGTGGTCAGTTTTATCCACGCGGCAGCCCAGGGCACAACCGGTACCCCGTGGAACTGCATCATACCAGGAGCATCCTTATCTGTGTGTGATGCTGCTGCAAGGTCCGGAGCCTCTCTGCGAGGGCTCCGGGGGGTGGGGGACCCCTCCGGGGGTGGGGGGGGCGGAGGAGACATCCAGCTGCTTCTCATGGCTGGCTCTTCTCCGCATCACTGCGCTGCCCGTGTTGCCCTGGACGTGTAGTGCAGGGTCCTTCCAGCGGGGCCTGTGTCACCCCACTTCCAGAGGATGAGGAATCTGCTTGGTGCTGGGGCTGTGCGGAGAGCCCTGTTGCTTACAACATCCCGGAGAGCTTGGTTTTGTTCTAACGGCATCTTTTTCATCCTCAATCGAGAAGTCTGTCATAGCAAGCTCCCATAAATTACTGCCAGCGCTCCCGTTTTACCACCTCCAGCCTTTCAGCTGTGATACAGGGCCCATCAATCTTGTCAGGACCATCTCCCCACATTGGGTGCTCAGCTGCCTCGCCAGGCTCCTTCGGCTTTTGCATCATCTCGTCTGCTTCCTCTGACTCCAAGTGGCTCAGCCAGAATGGAAGGGGTCTGCCGTGGGATTTAATCAGACTCTGGTGGCAGGGCGGGGGGTGGCGCTGAAGATGAATGGGATTTGGGACCCAGGGTTAAGGGAGGGAAGGAAGGAGAAGAAACAGACCAGCAACAATTAAGTCTCGGAGGAGCTAAATATTTCAGAACCTAGAATTGGCTAGAGAGAGTTGCGCAGGTGTCTGAGTGTGTGTGTGTGTGTGTGTGTGTGTGTGTGTGTGTGTGTGTGTGTACTTTGTGCTGATACATAGACCTCAGCAGGTTCCAGCAGCTCAAAGGATAAAACTTGTTCATTATTGATTTTGCTCCATGTTTGATTAGAATTAGAAGTGGAGGAAGGAGGGAGAGAGGAACTCCAAGCCTTGGGTATATTTTGATGTTTGCAATAAATCAAGATCTTAATAGTTTTTTTTTAAAGGGAGGGTTTATATCTAATGTTTTTCCTCCTAAATCAACTCAGCATTCATCCTTCATGTTTTTCTCATTATAAGAGCTGAGTACCAGACCTAGGAAAATGGGAAATCCTACCAGATGTGAAATGCAATAGATACATACATTAATAAGTAATCTATAATAAAGATAAATAAACACAGCTGCTTTCAGCAGAAGACACTTATAGTTCTGCTGTCCCTTTGGCCTGGCTGCTCTTCCCTGGGTGAGCTGAGCCTGAAGGCCTGACACAGTCCCTTGCTCTAGTTTTCCAGCCAAAACATGAGCTTTTCTCTACCCTGACTTTACTGAGTCCTTGCAATAAAGAAAGGAGAGGAACAAAGAAGACACAAGGCAATGAATCAACTTCTCCTGAACTGTGTGGGGCTTTTGCAAGTTTATATGGCGACCCACTCCAGTATTCTTGCCTGGAGAATCCCACGGGCAGAGGAGCCTGGTGGGCTACAGTCCATGGGGTCGCAGAGAATCCGATCCGACTGAGTGACTAACAGTCTCACTTTGCAGGTCTAAATTAGCCATCAGTCAAAGCTGAAGTGGGATGAAGGGAGACAGGATAAATGAGGGGAGGCGGGATGAGCAGTTTGGGGAAATCCTCTGCCACACGTCTTGTGTGAGTTCTGGACACCACTGCCTCATTTGCGCAGATATGATTAGCCATGCTGAACCTCTCAGACTCTTTTTCTGAACTGGATCCTAAAACTTCCTGAAACTGGAGACTATAGTACTACCTTCAAGCTCTCTGTTTTTTCCCCACTTCACTCTTGATTCCCCATTCACACCTCTTACTATTCCTAATTTAATTCCCCAGCCCCTCTCCCTCTTTTTTAGGAGCTCACTAGGTTTGTACAAAAGCCCAGTCTGCAATGCCCTAGGACTTGCTGACTCCTCTCTAAATTCTATATGCCTCACTTCACTGCTTCCCCCTCCTCTGTGAATCCATTATCGTGACCATTCAGATGACACAAGCCTCCCCTTTCTTGGCCCCATTTATCACCTTAGCTCTGGGGCTGCCTTTCTACTTTTCCCTGGCTATTGTCACTTCGATATCCTGTGATGGAGAAAACTCAGCCCACTTCTGTTAACAATGCAATTTTTCTTTAGATCAAAGTCTCAGATAGATCTCTGAGTCTTCCTTTATTTATTTCTTCACTGCCCCATCATCCTACTCTATGAATATTCTGTACAAGGTCTAGAATCACCTCCTGCCTTTCTAGTTCCATTGCCATTGCGCTCAACACTCAGCTCCTCTGCCCCTCGCTTGGAGATACAGGCATAGCTATAGAGGTAGGTATAGATACAGATATATATATTTCATATAGATATAGATATGACTTCCTGGCTATTTATCTAAATTCCAGTCCCTTCCTACTTCCATCCACTCTGACCAGCTGTTATACACATTGACTTTCCTCTCCTTCCCTATTCCCTTTTCCAAAATGAGAAACCCTCTTGTTTATAGAAACTACCAAAGTAATAATATAATACGGAAGACCAAATGTGACTCCATATTGGATCCATTTCTTTAACCTTTGTGTTCCATTGCTTTTGCTTCAGGTTAAGAATGTTGCCTATTAGCCTGAAACATACAGGAGAGCCCATTCTCAAAGCTCTGACCTTAAGGGTATAACACTTTTCAATTCATACAGAGATAAAAAGTTGCAGAACAGAGAACAGCATTTTTCTTGTTGGAGGTTTATCAGAGCCTCATGGCCTGACCAAAGTGGACAGCAGCAAGAACAAAGGATTCTGACACCAAGAGGTTTGCAGCAGCCAGCCACGCCTCTCCTTCACCTTGCCTTTAAAAATGCTTTGCTGCAACCCTTCAGGGAGTTCAAGGTTTTCTGAGACATGGGCCACCCACTCTCCTTGTGGGGATCTGCAATAAACCTTTCTTTTCTTCAAACTCCAACATTTCAGTATCATTTGACCTCACTGGCTTCAGGCACGCAAACTTGCATTTGGTAACAATAAGAGGCAAAGTCTGGCCTTTCACTATAGTTGTTTGAAAAACTGAGCATCCGTACCTCTTTTTGGCCCCTTGGAAGCTAGAGCATAGGCACGTGACCTGAGTCTGGATAAAAGTATGGCCCTCCCAGGGAATCTGATTCTTGAAGGAGCAACAAAAAGACCCAGGAGTAATTAAAGGTAATTTTCAGCAGACGAAGCAGAGTTGAGCAGTGTGGAGGAAGTGATCAGTAGTGGCAGGGCCAATGTGGAGTGAAGATGACGCCATGGAAGGCCCAGCACTGCTTCCTGACCAGGCTAACCTGGGATGAGGCCTTAGCCATATTTTCAGTTGCCTAGCCTCTCTGGAATCCTGCCCATTTTCCAGTCTAATCTTTCACACTTCCTATCTGTTCTGCGTGGTACCCAATAACTTTTTGGCAGGTTTGCTTCCCATCTTCTCTGTGTGGTACCCAATAACCTTTCAGCAGGTTTCTTTTTTAAGTTATCCAGATGTAATAGCCATATTATCTAGTTCCTTTGTTTGATGCTGGACATCTTAAGGACTTGATGACCCTGTAGAGATTGTGCCTCCCAGGGAACATCTGTGAGCGCAACTTTCATATGCAAACCAGCCAATCCAGAGCTCATAGGAACAACCACCTTGCACTCTGGGCTCCTATGCCCCTGTTCTAATCATTCAACGACTAGGTACCAGTTGACTAGAGATAGCCCTAATGCCACAAAGCCAACTGAAATTACTTAAACCAAGCCTAAGCCTGCGTACACTGCCTTGTCCATCCCATCTCATGAAAACCACAGTCAAGGCTCTAGTTCAGATTTTCTCTTCACTTTCTTTGCCTTATGACCCACCATGGTGCTTCCCTATGTGAAGTCCCATGTGCCATGATGTTTTTAGGAACCTGTAAGTAAAAATTTGTCCTCCTTCTTAAGAATCATCATCACATCTGTGTGTCCCACCATATCTGATTAAAATGAATCCTAAGTAGCCTTAAAAGACCTGATGGTGTTCTGATGTTCAAAACCAAGAACCCCAAATGGTAGAATTCCTGTCTTATCAGAGTTTGGGGGTCAATAGGAATATGAAGCTACTAAAACTATGCCAAAGCCTTTGACTGTGTGGATCACAATGAACTGTGGAAAATTCTGAAAGGGATGGGAATACCAGCACCTGACCTGACTCTTGAGAAACCTGTATACAGGTCAGGAAGCAACAGTTAGAACTGGACATGGAACAGACTGGTTCCAAATAGGCAAAGGAGTACGTCAAAGCCGTATATTGTCACCCTGCTTATTTAACTTATATGCAGAGTACATCATGAGAAATACTGGGCTGAAGGAAGCAGAAGCTGGAATCAAGATTGCCAGAAGAAATATCAATAACCTCAGATATGCAGATGACACCACCCTTAGGGCAGAAAATGAAGAAGAACTAAAGATCCTCTTCATGAAAGTGAAAGAAGAGAGTGAAAAAGTTGGGTTGAAAGTCAACATTCAGAAAACGAAGATCATGGCATCTGGTCCCATCACTTCATGGCAAATAGATGGGGAAACAGTGGAAACAGTGGCAGACTTTATTTTTCTGGGCTCCAAAATCACTGTGGATGGTGACTGTAGCCAGGAAATTAAAAGACACTTACTCCTTGGAAGGAAAGTTATGACCAACCTAGATAGCATATTCAAAAGCAGAGACATTACTTTGTCAACAAAGGTCTGTCTAGTCAAGGCTATGGTTTTTCCAGTAGTCGTGTATGGATGTGAGAGTTGGACTATAAAGAAAGCTGAGTGCCAAAGAATTGATGCTTTTGAATTGTGGTGTTGGAGAAGACTCTTGAGAGTCCCTTGGACTGCAAGGAGATCCAACCAGTCCATCCTAAAGGAGATCAGTCCTGTGTGTTCATTGGAGGAGCTGATGTTGAAGCTGAAACTCCAGTACTTTGGCCACCTGATGTGGAGAGCTGACTCATTTGAAAAGACCCTGATGCTGGGAGGGATTGGAGGCAGGAAGAGAAAGGGACGACAGGGGATGAGATGGTTGGATGGCATCACCGACACAATGGACATAGGTTTGGGTGGACCCTGGGAGCTGGTGATGGACAGGGAGGCCTGGCGTGCTGCAGTTCATGGGGTTGCAAAGAATCAGACATGAATGAGCGACTGAAATGAACTGAACTGAGAACTAACTTAAGGGGTTTTAGCAAATAACAGCAAAAGGCAATATCATAGATAAAGAAGTTGAGAAAATAATAATAGCCTCATAAGATTTGGACCAGAAAAGTTGGGTCTAAGACTCTCCACATGATCTATCAGAGCTCTGATGGCCTTTCTTCTCTGTTCTAAAGCACCAAGCTGCTCCTCTATCATTTTCTTTCTGATTATAGGCTTCCTTTGATTAACTGTCAGCAGGTGGAGGGCCCCAAACTGATGCAAGTTGATCTTTCTGTTCAAACAGTCACCATGATGTAACTCATTGCTCAGCGAGCTACAGCCCACAGGCCAAATCCTGCCTGGCACCTCTCTATATAAATGAAGCTTTATTATAATAGCCAATCCCATTCCTATATATTAATATTAATGGCATCTATGGCTGCGTGCATGCTATGATAACAGTTAAGTAGCTGTGACAGAGAACAGATTGCTGCCAAAACACAAAATGCCTACTATCTGGCCCTTTACAGGAAAACCTTGCTAACCATTCTACTGACATGACTGATTCACTCTCTCTGCTACCTGACTTCAAACTGCTGGTCAAACAAAAGACAGACTCGGCTCTGGTCAGATTTTTAACCCCTGGTCCAAACACCTAAGAAAAAGTGGAGGCAATATTTTGTCCTTTATAGAAATGCCTTTCTGAGTTTGTGGTGAAGGGACAAGTCTCTAAGAAAAAGAAGTGGAAGGAAAACAAATGAATTGTTTCTCATTGTTTTGTTCAAGGTAAATAAGATAAACCTATCACTTTTCTATTTACTATACTCTTCAAGAACATAAGACAGTTCCCAATTTCTCATTAAAATAAAAAAAAATGCTATATAACTTTTGAAATGATTCCCATTCTGTTGATCTGACCTTATGTGAAAGTGAAGCCTATTTGCCTCCCATCCATGATAAATGAAGAATAGACATCAGGTACTTGGGGCTCAATAACTGGAATAAAGAAGAGAGGAGGAGATGGGCTGCTCAGGATGCAGGAAGCAGGATAGATGCCCCCACCTCTGGAAAGCAGCAACAAGGTCTAGTGCTCGGTGCACAAAGGTACATGATGACTAGCATCTTGTTTGAGCAAGAGTTAGTATCTAAGACAATCCAAGAAAAAATCCTGTGCCCACTACTAAAGAGAAAGACCAAGTATATCTATCTGCCTCCTGAAATGATCCAACTCACCGAACTCACACGAGCCAGAGCATCTGTGTAAAGCAGGGTCCTAATTCTCACAAGACAGGACCAGCAGTGGCTAAGCAGCCAGGCACACTGAGGTTCAAGGAGAGTCAAATGAAAGCCTATAGTCCTAGGAAGAAACCAGGGTGAAAAAAAAATGTGTGAAACAGAGAATCGAGGGGAATTTTTAATAGGCTGGTATTTGGTCGGTAAGCCTGTGCCCAGTAATCAATCACTCCTGTTATCTGGATACCTGGTTGGATGAAAACAGGGCTAATTCCCTTTCTGCCAGCCAGTTGAGCTGAGCCTTTGTACTTAGCCCCAGCCGGATCAGCTGTGAAATGGAAGGTTGCTGAACCTGCAGATGACAGGAATCAATGGCTCCAGCTGAGATGGGCTGGTGAATGCAAAGTATTATGTTATTTACTTATTTTTGACCATTCCACAGCATGAGATTTTCAAAGCACACAGACTGGTCTCCATCTTATCAATATCAGCCATTATGTTCATTCCCACCTAAAAATGATGCTTCTGCTAATTCACTTGCCTCTAATGCCTGCTCCTGCATTGTTACCACAGGAACAAAGCAAACACTGACAGTCTACTCTGTACAGGCTATTATCCAAGATGCTAGGTAGCACAGAAGTATGCAGTTTAACGTAGGAGTTAAGAAATGTCCCAAAGTGACCAAATTTCTTCATAATATGGAATCTTTCTAATGCGGATCATCCCTCTTGAAGCCTTTCAGAAATGCAAATTATCCACTAGTTATTTACATCAGGATTATTTCTTTTGTAAGTAATAGAAATCCAAGTCAAGTTGACTTAAGCAAAACAAAATAAATATAAATATGAATGTGAATGTGATAATAAAGAAGAAAAGACATGACTAATTTAACTGAATTTTCCATGGATAAACTCAGAAATGGGCTGTTTATAGGCGTGTTTTCAAGGGCTCAATGGATGTTATATTTTGTTCTCTTTTTTTCTCTCTGGTTTCCAACTCTTGTCTCTACTTTCTTTTATGTTCATTTCCCTCTTCAGTGGGCTCCTCTTAACTTGGTGGCAAAGATGACAGTAGACAGCTCCAAGTTTATGTCTTGCTGATTTTGCAATCCCACTGGGAAGCTTCCCAGTAAACCCAACAAAGTGCTCAGAATGACTTGCATTAGCCCAGCTAGGCTCATGTTCACACCTCTGAATTAATTTTAAGACAACTAATAGTTTTGTCCAGGAAGAAATTCTTCAAAAATTCTTCACAACCTGTAACTTGGGTTTGGGACTGGAGGTTAGGCATTGGTGATAGCATCTCTTTATTAGAAGGAGACAACAGGCATCTGATAGATTTGATTCATATTCTTACCAAGGGACTCAGAACTAGAGACTAGAGATCATGACTTGAAGGGCTTTATACAATTCCCAAGACTTCATGATATCCCATATTCGATTATATGTCCCTCCATGGTAGCCAGTGGTATTAAGGCCCTTAAAACAAAATAAGCTGCGTTCTAATCTTCTGAGGAAGCTTGGAAGGAGACTCAGGTATGGGGCAAACAGCAACAAGTAGCAAAGTGGGCAGCAGGAGAGAGGGACGTGATGCAGATAAGACAGAGTGGCCTTAATAAACATGTGGTCCTGGATTTCAAGTCACATGGCCCAACCATTAGCTGGAAATGCCACTGTGGGGTGACCCCCTACTGCTCATTATGAAGTGATGAGACTGAACCATGAGTGTCCATCGGAGGTGCCCATCCAGAGCTGTGCCCTCTGGGACTAAGTGAATAACTGGACATTGGACAACGGCCTCGTTACCATACGACCTCATACCTTGGGATTCGTTGTGTGGTTGTCTACACAAGCCCTGTATCATCCCTCCTCCTTCCTCTGCCCATATCATTGCTAATGTCATCATGATACTTTAAAGCAGACACCACCTTGAACAAATGAAATGTGTAGTGTCTTGGTTTTCTCAAGTCTGAAGAGCTACAAAATTGTTATAAACAGAAACAAGTCTTATCGAGGAAGCTGAGAGTGGAAATCAGGAGCGATGTATCAGAATTTCAGCTGAGACTGAGATGAGGGCAGCAGGGAGAGGGGAGCTAACATATGGCACAGAGGCAGACTCGCAGGATTTCAGACTTGACCATCTCCCAAGGGGCCCCGTTATCTGGTCCTCTTTATCACAGGGAATTCTGCCTTCACATGCCAGATTATTTTATCTTTGCTCTTGCTAATTCTTCCAGCCATTCCACCACAATCTCACATATCTAAATCCTACGCATCTTTCATATCTAAATCCTATGCATCTTGCAACAAATATCATGTGATAATCACTCATATGTAGAATCTAAACAAGTGACACAAATGAATGTACTTATAGAATAGAAATACACCCACAGACAGAGAAAACCAACTTATGGTTACCAAAGGGGAAAGAGAGGGAGCATAAATTAGGAGTATGGGATTAACAGATATGCGTTACTCTATATAAAACAGATAACCAGCAAGGACCTACTGCATAGCACAGGGACCTATATTCAATAACTTATAATAACCTATAATGGAAAATATTCTGAAAAGAATATATGCTACATATGTATAACTGAATCACTGCTGTATACAAGAAACATTGTAAATCAACTATACTTCAATTTAAGAAAAATAATTCCTGGACTAGTATTTCAGCAAGGAGTAACTTCTTGCCACAACTGACGTTAGAAAGACAATGTTCTCCTTCAAAAAATGAGAGATTAATGAAAATAATAAAAATGTAATTCAAATGTGAAAATATCCTACCCATCTTTCAGGTGATAGCGAAATTCCCTGCAGGTCATGGATGTATGGCATTTAAATTAGGTTTTAAGGTCCCATGATATCTAACCTATACAGCTAATATAGATATCCTTATTGAAATGTTTTATTTTGTAGTTTTCTATGCTCAAGTGTGTCTTACAAATTAACAGCTCTTGGAGGAAAAAGATCCATGGTTGATTCATGGTTCTTTCCTCTTAGTTCAGTTCAAATCAGTCACTCAGTAACGTCCGACTCTTTGCAACCCCATGAATCGCAGCACGCCAGGCCTCCCTGTCCATCACCAACTCCCGGAGCTCACTCAGACTCACGTCCATTGAGTCAGTGATGCCATCCAGCCATCTCATTCTCTGTAGTCCCCTTCTCCTCCTGCCCCCAATCCCTCCCAGCATCAGAGTCTTTTCCAATGAGTCAACTCTTCGCATGAGGTGGCCAAAGTTTCAGCTTTAGCATCAGTCCTTCCAAAGAAATCCCAGGGCTGAATCCTTCAGAATGGACTGGTTGGATCTCCTTGCAGTCCAAGGGACTCGCAAGAGTCTCTCCAACACCACAGTTCAAAAGTATCAATTCTTCAGCACTCAGCCTTCTCCACAGTCCAACTCTCACATCCATACATGACCAGTGGAAAAACCATAGCCTTGACTAGACGGACCTTAGTCAGCAAAGTAATGTCTCTGCTTTTGAATATGCTGTTGGTCATAACTTTTCTTCCAAGGAGTAAGCGTCTTTTAATTTCATGGCTGCAGTCACCATCTGCAGTGATTTTGGAGCCAGAAAAATAAAGTCTGACACTGTTTCCACTGTTTCCCCATCTATTTGCCATGAAGTGATGGGAAAGTAGCCAAGATCTTCGTTTTCTGAATGTTGAGCTTTAAGCCAACTTTTTCACTCTCCTCTTTCACTTTCATCAAGAGGCTTTTTAGTTCCTCTTCACTTTCTGCCATAAAGGTGGTGTCATCTGCATATCTGAGGTTATTGATATTTCTCCCGGCAATCTTGATCCCAGCTTGTGCTTCTCCCAGTCCAGCGTTTCTCATGATGTACTCTGCATAGAAGTTAAATAAGCAGGGTGACAATATACAGCCTTGACGTACTCCTTTTCCTATTTGGAACCAGTCTGTTGTTCCATATCCAGTTCTAACTGTTGCTTCCTCACCTGCGTACAGATTTCTCAAGAGGCAGGTCAGGTTGTCTGGTATTCCCATCTCTTTCAGAATTTCCCACAGTTTCTTGTGATCCACACAGTCAATGGCTTTGGCATAGTCAAGAAAGCAGAAATAGATGTTTTTCTGGAACTCTCTCGCTTTTTCCATGATCCAGCAGATGTCTGCTATTTGATCTCTGGTTCCTCTGCCTTTTCTAAAACCAGCTTGAACATTAGGAAGTTCACGGTTCACGTATTGTTGAAGCCTGGCTTGGAGAATTTTGAGCATTACTTTACTAGCGTGTGAGACGAGTGCAATTGTGCGGTAGTTTGAGCATTCTTTGGCATTGCCTTTCTTTAGGATTGGAATGAAAACTGACCTTTTCCAGTCCTGTGGCCACTACTGAGTTTTCCAAATTTGCTGGCATATTGAGTGCAGCACTTTCACAGCATCATCTTTCAGGATTTGAAATAGCTCAACTGGAATTCCATCACCTCCACTAGCTTTGTTCGTAGTGATGCTTTCTAAGGCCCACTTGACTTCACATTCCAGGATGTCTGACTCTAGATGAGTGATCATACCACTGTGATTATCTGGGTTGTGAAGATCTTTTTTGTACAGTTCTTCTATGTATTCTTGCCACCTCTTCTTAATATCTTCTGCTTCTGTTAGGTCTATACCATTTCTGCCCTTTATTGAGTCCATCTTTGCATGAAATGTTCCCTTGATATCTCTAATTTTCTTGAAGAGATCTCTAGTCTTTCCCATTCTATTGTTTTCCTCTATTTCTTTGCATTGATCGCTGAAGAAGGCTTTCTTTCTCTTCTTGCTATTCTTTGGAACTCTGCATTCAGATGCTTATATCTTTCCTTTTCTCCTTTGTTTTTCACCTCTCTTCTTTTCACAGCTATTTGTAAGGCCTCCCCAGACAGCCATTTTGCTTTTTTGCATTTCTTTTCCATGGGGATGGTCTTGATCCCTGGCTCCTGTACAATGTCACAAACCTCATTCCATAGTTCATCAGGCACTCTATCAGATCTAGGCCCTTAAATCTATTTCTCACTTCCACTGTATAACAATAAGGGATTTGATTTAGGTCATACCTGAATGGTTAGTGGTTTTCCTTACTTTCTTCAATTTGAGTCTGAATTTGGTAATAAGGAGTTCATGATCTGAGCCACAGTCAGCTCCTGGTCTTGTTTTTGTTGACTGTATGGAGCTTCTCCATCTTTGGCTGCAAAGAATATAATCGATCTGATTTTGGTGTTGACCATCTGGTGATGTCCATGTATAGAGTCTTCTCTTGTGTTGTTGGAAGAGGGTGTTTGCTATGACCAGTGCGTTCTCTTGGCAAAACTCTATTAGTCTTTGCCCTGCTTCATTCTGCATTCCAAGGCCAAATTTGCCTGTTACTCCAGGTGTTTCTTGACTTCCTACTTTTACATTCCAGTCCCCTATAATGAAAATGACATCTTTTTTGGGTGTTAGTTCTACAAGGTCTTGTAGGTCTTCATAGAACCGTTCCACTTCAGCTTCTTCAGCATTACTGGTTGGGGCATAGACTTGGATTACAGTGATATTGAATGGTTTGCCTTGGAAATGAACAGAGATCATTCTGTGGTTTTTGAGATTGCATCCAAGTACTGCATTTCGGACTCTTTTGTTGACCATGATGGCTACTCCATTTCTTCTGAGGGATCCCTGCCTGCAGTAGTAGATATAATGGTCATCTGAGTTAAATTCATCCATTCCAGTCCATTTTAGTTTGCTGATTCCTAGAATGTCGACGTTCACTCTTGCCATCTCTTGTTTGACCACTTCCAATTTGCCTTGATTCATCGACCTGACATTCCAGGTTCCTATGCAATATTGCTCTTTAAAGCATTGGACTTTGCTTCTATCACCAATCACATCCACAGCCGGGTATTGTTTTTGCTTTGGCTCCATCCCTTCATTCTTTCTGGAGTTATTTCTCCACTGATCTCCAGTAGCGTGTTGGGCACCTACTGACCTGGGGAGTTCCTCTTTCAGTATCTTATCATTTTGCCTTTTCATACTGTTCATGGGGTTCTCAAGGCAAGAATACTGAAGTGCCTTGCCATTCCCTTCTCCAGTGGACCACATTATGTCAGACCTCTCCACCAATACCCAACTCCCCCCACCCCCCAACCCCGCCACCCCCCCACCCCCCGTCTTGGGTTGCCCCACAGGCGTGGCTTAGTTTCATTGAGTTAGACAAGGCTGTGGTCCTAGTGTGATTAGAATGACTAGTTTTCTGTAAGTATGGTTTCAGTGTGTCTGCCCTCTGATGCCCTCTTGCAACACCTACCATCTTACTTGGGTTTCTCTTACCTCGGGCGTGGAGTATCTCTTCGCGGCTGCCCCAGCAAAGTGCAGCCGTTCCTCCTTACCTTGAACAAAGGGTATCTCCTCACTGCTGCCCTTCCTGACCTTCAATGTGGGATAGCTCCTCTAGGCCCTCCTGTGCCCGCAAAACCACTGCTCCTTGGACGTGGGGTTGCTCCTCCCAGCTGCCGCCCCTGGCCTCGGATGTGGGGTAGCTCCTTTTGGCCGCTGCCCTTCGGGCATGGGGTCCTCCGGGCTTTGCCCCTGACCTCAGACATGGGGTAGCTCCTCTCCGCAGTGCTCAGTGTGCCAGCTGCAGCCGTCCACGCTCAGTGCACCGGGCGCAGCCAACCATGCTGCTACAAGGGATTACCTTGTAGCTCAGTTAGGAAAGGATCTGCCTGCAGTGTAGGAGACCCGGTTTGAACCCTGGGTTGGGAAAATCCCCTGGAGAAGGAAATGGCAACCCACTCCAGTATCCTTGCCTGGAGAATCCCATAGACAATGCTGCCTGGTGGGCTGCAGTCCACGGGGTCACAATGGACTGAGCAACTAATTACTTCCTCTTAGACCCCTCCCTTATTCAAAGTGGGCAGATTTATTGAGTCAACGATTAATAGAGATTGGTTTTATGTTCTTTCTGATAATAATTTTCTTCTTGGAAACTCCTTCATCAAATTCATAGCTCTGTGTACCTCGTTCGTTTCCTGAGGTGACTATCTTGCATCTGGCCTCCTGCTGTGAGTCTGCCTGGATTCAGGGAGCATACTTTGCTATTTTTCTGCTTCCAGATTTTCATAAGGAGGTCAAGCTCAGCACTAACGCATGCTGAGAGAGAGAAGCAACAATATGTTGGCCAAAGGGGGTCGTGCTGGTGGTAACAGAGTCCTGCTCATGAAGCTGGATAGGTCAACTGATTGCATGTCCCATTCCATCACTGCACAGCAAGGTACAGAGGGCTGCAAGCTTAGGTGAGTTTCAGCTTCTGTCACCCAGTCTTACAGAGGAGACATGGAGCTGAAAGGATCAAAACAGAGGAAACAGAGGTCTGCCTATTGACAAAGAGGAATAACTTCATAAATTACTCTGTGACTCATGATGGTGGTGGTCAGGGTGGAAGAAGAGGATGAATTCCTCAGTAACGACTGTATGACATCAATTAAAAATGCTCCTTATTCTCTGATTAACATAAGCGTGCCTTGCATCCAACATGGATTATAAAGTGTCAGAGGACAGAACCATGTGTTCTGGTGCCCATGCCCCTACACAACACCGCATGCCCTTTCCTAAACCCAGAGGACGGCACTGAACTCGGTATCAAGCAAGTGACTGAACGAATAATGAAATACTTTTCTCTGGCCGGATCCCCTCTGGCATCCAGCATGGAGCTGGCAACTGACCTACTTGAGGGTACGTTCTGGTTCTGTCTTCCTTATAATTATGTAACCCTAAGCAAATTGCTTAATAATCAGTATTGCTGTTTTCTCATCTATAAAAGGGGGATTATAAGTGCCATTTGAGGTTTTAGTGAGGATTAAAAAGTGAAATGATATATATCAGCTAGCCCTAGAATGTACCATTCTTTAGCACAGTCCCTGGCTCAGAGAAAATGTTCAGTAAATGGTTAGCTATTATGATTCAGTCTGCATTTTGACATTATTTGGAACTCTTTAATTTTGGCAATGATCAGCGCCTTTGCAATGTGTGACTTACGAATCAAAGCATTGATGGGAAAAACAGTGGATCTGTATTAACAAGCACAGAGATCCCTAGAGACAGACTGTGCTTATATTTTGCAGATTTCTAACTTTTGTAATTTAGAGACATCTGGGAAACAGGGAATTTCAACGGAGGTGTTTGCTCTTCCTTATCATAAGTAATTCTAGAGTGTTCATCCTTTTTCCTCTTCTGTTTGGAGATGGTTGTGCTATTTACCACATCTTTCTCCAAGAACTGTTTTCTCTCAGCTTCAACTGGACTTACTTCTTTTTTGATTAAAGAACATGACTGGTGGGGAAGCAAAGCCTTTTACTGTGAACCTTCACGAATATGTTCTCATCACGCATCTCAGAGACCATTTGCATCAGTTAAGACACAATGAACATAAAAGGAGGGCATGACCAACAGTCCCCACCACCCTGCTTGGTGCTGCCTGTGACGTCACCAGAGCCCAGCACTCCATCTGAAATACTGCTTTTTATGGAGCCATTCACCCAGTATGCATAGTATTATGAATCAAGGTTATTTCTCATAGACTTTTGCTTTTCAGTAGTAGTCACAGATTTTAAAATATTTGATTTATTCTTAGTTTTTGTTCTACATTTCCTCTGGAGCAAATTCAATAAGAAAAGGTGGGGGGCAGATACAAAATCCACAAATCCCTGCATAGTGGAATTCATCAGAGCTTGATTCTGTCTCTAGGGAGCATCTATCTCTAAAGGAAAAGTTCTGCCAGGTGTCATGTGTCCCCCAGCCAGGCAGGCTGTAGACTTGGGCACCGACTGGGCAGCACCCATCGGATGGGCTTCTGGAGCTCAGAGACTTCAAAGAACGAAATACCTCCCAACTTGCCCCAGGGCCGCACATTCCAAATCCTGACCACTCTTTTCCATTAAAGCACTGAATACTTCTGTGGAAACATAAAAAGTCATTCTCACATCAAACCTCCTACTCCAGGAAGGCCTCCCTGACTCTCCCCAGAATCATTAATTCTGCCTCTTGAGGGTCCTCATGACTCTCATAAGTCCACACCCTTTCCCCTAGAAGAACGAAATCACTGCACTCTATTGAGTCCCTGGGCCTCTTTCGAGAGCAACTTTTGTACTAGCAGATAATTAATTTCATTAATCTTTTCCCTCTGGTCTAGCACTTACTAGTTTACCCCAGAAAAGCTGAATCACCAGATATCCAGGTAACATTTTCTTGAATATACAAATTAAAACAACTCATCAACCCCATTTACTAGCCATTTACTATGATTTTCCATCCCAGATAGCACTAAGAAAGTTCAGAATTAATTTAAAAGAATCTTGGTGGCTTATCTGCTGCCTTCCCAAGAGAACTCCATATGAAAAATCATGCAATAACATCTTGGTCTGAATTAAGTTTCCTGTGTTATAGTAGTTCATTGATATGTACCCCACTCCTTTGCAACCAGTGTGCACAATATAATTGATGGATTTGTAACATTTCCACCAGCAGTGGCTCACGGTGTTGAATGGCTCTTGATTCTTGGAAGGTGTCGAGGGAAAAGGAAGGAGATAACAACATTCGGAGGTTCCATCAGAGTCTTTGGGAAGCGCGTGTGCTTTGAAATAGCCCCCTTGATGATTCTGATATGACTTCACTCTACTTAGATTTATGCATTTGAAAATCCAACCGCAGCCTGCTTCCCTCTGTCTCCTAGCTTCTAGATGCCCCTGGCACATAGCAGATGTACCATATGTACGTTAACTAGTGACACTACCACTAGCAAAGGTCAGAAGGAAAAGTTCCAAGAGAAGCACAGGGATATACTTATTGATGACAGAAAAGACAACTGAAGGAGATGTGTTTATCCCAGGATGCACCCCAGGAGAGGGAGAGGTGACTCAGGGCAGTGTGGTTTCAGCAGGAGGGAACCTGGAGCCTGAGAAAACTGACTAACAACAAGAGCGCCTGAGTAGAATTCAGAAGACTAGGCTTCCCTATTTGACATTTGCTTAGTTCCAAGCATGCATGTGTTTCTGCTTTTTTTTTTCCCTTTCCCCAATACCCATCACATGCTTAGACCTCGTTCTTCTTCCCAGAATAACCCACGCATGACTGAGACCAGTGCACAGGCTGCTATTTCAGTTAAAGACACAGGATATGTAGAAACAGCATTGGGAATGTCTATCTACATCCTTAGTTAGACTTCTAAATGTGTTCCATATTCTTCCACATCAGTAATTTTCCTTCCTTATGCCTGTTTCCTTCTAACTATTAATATAATTCTATCTACTCTTCATACTTTCCCAGCTAAAGTTCTTTTTATTTTTTTTAAAATTGGAGTATAATTGCTTTACAATGTTGTGTTAGTTTCTGCTGTACAACAAAGTAAATCAGCTATATGTATATATATATATCTCCTCCCCACAACATCCCACCCCTCCCAGTCATTACAGAGCACTTAGCTGAGCTCTCTGTACTATATGGCAGCTGCCCACTAGCTATCCGTTTTACACATGGTAGTGAGTATATGTCAATGCTACTGTCTCGATTTGTCCCCCCCAGCTAAAATTCTTGAAAGAGCAATCTGAATTTATTTTACCAACTTATTCTTGCCTCAGGCATCACAATCTGGATTTTGCCAACACTGTAAGGATAGAGCGGTTTGTTAATGATCTGCAGGAACATTCAGTCTAGCGAGAGCTTACCATCTCTTCCAGTTTGTTTGTAATACAGCTTCTCCTTGGACTTACTCAGTCTCATTCAGTCAATCTCCTCATTCTCCCTGAACATTAAATGTCAATCTTTTCTACAAGTCTATCCTTGAAACTTTCTTCCCAGTACATGTTCTACTGGGTTCATGCCAAAAGGTCCTTAAAACCTGATCCTATTCAAACTGTCTCTGAGCATTTTGGTCCATGCCAAATGGTTTTGGTTTTTGCTAATGCTAAGTTGTGCCTAACTTTTTGTGAGCCCCTGGACTGCAGCATGCCACACTTCTCTGCCCTCCACTGTCTCCTAGAGTTTGCTCAAATTCATGTTCACTGAGTTGGTGATGATTTCTAACCATCTCATCTTCTGCCACCTGCTTCTTTTGCTACAATTTTCCCCAGAATCAGGGTCTTTTCCAATGAGTCAGCTCTTTCGCATCAAGTGGTCAAAGTATTGGAGCTTCAGCTTCAGCATCAGTCCTTCCAATGAAAATTCAGGGTTGATTTCCTTTAGGATTGACTGATTTGATTTCCTTGCTGTCCAAGGGACGCTCAAGAGTCTTCTCCAGCACTACAATTCAAAAACATCAGTTCTCCAGTGCTCAGCCTTCTTTATTGTCTAACTCTCATATCTGTACATAACTACTAGAAAAACCAAAGTTTTGACTATAAGCACCTTTGTCAGCAAAGTGATGTCTCTGCTTTTTAATACACTATCTGTCTAGGTTTGTTATAGTTTTCTCTCCAAGGAGCAAGTTTCTTTTAATTTCATGGCTGCAGTTACCATCCACAGTGATTTTGGAGTCCAGGAGAATAAAATCTGTCACTGCTTCCATTTCTTCCCCTTCTATTTGCCATGAAGTGATGGGACCAGATGCCATGATCTTAGTTTTTTTTTTTTTTTTTTAATGTTGAGTTTTAAACATCTTTCTCCTTTAGGACTGACTGCTTTGCACAGGACCAAATATCAAGGATTTTTATTATGGAACAAATGACTTCATGCATGTTCTGGTTTTTTTTTTTTTTTTAGTTTTTTATTTTTTAAATTTTAAAATCTTTAATTCTTACATGCTCACTTTCTATTTCTTTGTCCTCCCCCAGCTCCCAGGTCTAGCCAGTCAGCACGCTTTGTAATTAGCCAGGGAGACCTGTTAATGGTCCCATCCTGGAAGCAGACAGTGGATCTTAATTAAGCAGACAGTAGATCTTAATTCTTTGGAATGGAGCATCAACAGATAAACAGACTTCACATTTGATAATGTTTATCACTTATCACAGTACGACTTCAATGCATTTTTATGTTAAAAACACCCCTTGTCCAACATGGGGAGGGCTTAAAAAGTGAAAGAATTTACAGTTCTTGGCAGTGTAATGTATAATTTCCTAGCATAGTTCCTGATACAGAGAAAATGTTTAAAAATGATTCACTATTTTAATTAACTCTGCATTTTGACTTTTGGGGAGCTATTTACATTTGGCAGTGATCAGTGTCTTTTCATTGTATGGGCTTTGTATTTGAAAGACCAATTCAGCATTTATTGGTATTTATTGGAAAAAGGAGAGGATACCCAATCCTATCACACACATTTCCAGTGACTAATAAGCGTGCTTACACCTGGAGGTACTACAAAACCTCCAGCTCAGTACATGCAGCACAGAATGATCTTACCTCTTCCCAATCCTGGTCCTGCTCACCTGAATTGTTCTCTGCCATTACCCAGAGTAGAGGGCATCTTAACCGATACCCAGTCGCCATCATTCACGTTATCTATTTGGTCACCAACTCCTTTCTATGTCCAAAAGAGTTTGACTCTTCTCTCTCCCACTATGATTAATCCTGCCCTCTAAATGTAGCTGATACTGATTGCTGCTGTCCCAGAGCTCAAAAATTAAACTCAATAAATGTGAAGAAAGAATGAGTGAATGAACTGTGTACCATCATTCAAGCCCAATCTTAGCTGAGACCACACAGCTTTCTGGTAAAGGAAAAAAAAAATATGTTCAGTAGTTAAAAATGTCCAGGTGCTAATTCAGGAGGTCAGGAAACAGAGCTTCATTCACTTTTTGATAATTCAGTTACACTTGTATTTGAGCTCCCATTCTATTAGCATAGGATAAACCTGATTTCAGTTAATCTAGGATTTTCTTAAAAACCTGGTTGTTTGGGGTGGGGGGGCAGAAGATGGGGGAGGAGTGGTTCACGTATGCTGCCCTATACTAGGTTGTCCATTCCCTCTGGAGGTCTTTATCTAGGTACCTGCCATCTGCAGAGATGTCCTCAAGTCTTTGTCTGTAGAGCTCATTGCTATTCCAGGTGCAAAGTTTATTAAGGTCCACATACCATCAGCTATTTCTATGACCATCACTGAGGTCATTATCTTGTTCCTAAACCAAGCAAGGACACAGGAACACTCTGTGTAGTTGTTTAAGGCCCCTTAAACTAACAGCAGGATTTTTCTCTCTCTCTCTCTTTTGTTTTATTGCCATATACATAGTGGTGGCTCAGACAGTAAGGAATCTGCCTGCAATGCAGGAGAGATCCAGGTTCAATCTCTAGGTCAGGAAGATCCCCTGGAGAAGGAAATAGCAATCCACTCTAGTATCATTGCCTGGGAAATCCCATGGGCAGAGGAGCCCAGCGGTGTACAGACCATGGGGTCGGACACGACTGAGTGACTGAGCAGACATATATACAGTACCTAGAACAGTGCCCGGTACAGGGTGGGCGCTCAGCAGGTAGAGTGGGCTGGATAAAGTTCACTCTCCCTCTGATTTCTTAAACACAGTGGGGATTCTACCTTCCACTCTCAAGGGTCATCCGGGTGTGGGGAAGAGGGCTGCCTCTACCTTTTCTCATCTAGAATTCATAAGCCCATCTACTGTCCTCTCCAAAGACCTTTCTGACCTCTCTCCAGGGACTGTTCACCTAGATGATGGAAGGAGAACCGAGCTATTCCTCCTCAGATGGTTTCCCAACTCTCTTTTACAAGTCCTCTGCCTTTTCCTCCAGAGGGGTGAATTCCTGAAAATCAAAAGCCAGACATCAATTCCTTTCTTCCTATGTCTTCTGTTTGTCATCCCATCTCTGAGGTATTAAATGAAGGCTACTCTTACTGGCTGAAAGCAGAAAGAACAAGGAACATAATGGAAAAGGATAAAAACAACACGGTAGTATTCTGAACTATCACCCCACCAACATTAGAATAATGTATAACGAATATTTTAAGTGAGTAAGTGAAAGTCACTGAGTTGGACGCAACTTCGCAACCCCATGGATTATATGGTCCATGGGATTCTCCAGGCTGGAGTGGGTAGCCTTTCCCTTCTCCGGGGGATCTTCCCAACTCAGGGATTGAACCCAGGTCTAAATATTCACCACAGTGCTGTTATTGAAGGAGGAAACAGACAGAGCTGGACTCCATCTTGGGCCATCTTGTGAATATTAGGCTACATGCAAGGGCACCCTCCCAATGGACTCTGAACTTTGGACCCAGTGTCTGTAGAAGCGGCATACCAATGGAAAACCAGACCCCCTGGATAAAAGAGCCTCAGGATTCGTACTTGGACTCTTCGTTGCCTAAAAGAATATGCTAATTATCTCTGTAACAGAACAGTCATAAATTCCATTATGTTTATTGGGATATGACCACAGTCCTATTGATAAATGTCCACTGTTTATCTAATCTTGTGACACATGAATCATGGGCTAACTTTGATCATATCTCTTTCACCTTGTCCAGAATAGTTTCAAGGAATTTGGGGAGGTGGGTTTGAGCAGGGTATATAAGGTTTTCACAAAAACTGGTCAGGGTCCTTGGCTAAGGTGGCCTTGGGCCCACCGGTGTAATAAACTGCACTCCACTATCTGCATTGTCCTTCTGAGTGAGTTTGTTTCCTGGAACGCGTGGCTACAACATTATGAACACTGGTGGGCATGCATCTTTTTGAATTAGTTTTTTCTGGATATATGCCCAGCAGTGGGATTGCTGGATCATGTGGTAGTTGTATTTTTACATTTTTTAAGGAGCCTCCCTATTGTCTGCACCGGTTTACATTCTCACCGATAGTACATGAAGTCCCACGGGCTGTGATTTAACAGGAAGCCTTGTTAGGCAGAAGAAAGTTGGATTGTCACCCTCCCTTCTTCAGAGGGTAATCATTTCCTTGATTCATTTTTGGTGTGTGTGTGTGTGTGTGTGTGTGTTCATATATTTCTGAGCTACAAATTCTTTGAAAGCTCTAAGATTTTCTATCAACACATTCATCCCCTCCTAACCCCCACACCACCAAGGGATCTCCTAGGTGGCACATTTCCTGGGCTTTGTTGTCTTTTTTAAACAAATGCTGGAATATTTATGCCAACAGGACCTCAGTTAGAAAATCTTAAACCACAAAGGCTTGGAAGTCTAGGTTGGTCACAGCTTTTCTTCCAGGGAGCAAGCATCTTTTAATTTGGTGGCTGCAGTCACTGTGTGCAGTGATTTTGGAGCCCAAGAAAATCTATTGTCACTGTTTCCACTTTTCCCCTTCTGTTTGTTATGAGGTGATGGGGTCGGATGCCATGATGTTTATTTTTTCTTGAATGTTGTTTTAAACTGCTAATCTTTAAAGTTTATTGTCAAAGAGAAACACTGATGTCCTAAGAATAAGGTCCTGTCAGCTCAGACATGCAGCTGATTCTTAAAAAGACATTTCATGATATATTTTTAAAGTTTAAAAATCTATCTTTAAGAATTGAAATATTTGTTTCAAAAGTTTGCTTTGTCATGTTGCTTTCTCTGTGAGAATCTCAAACACTCTGCCAGCAAAGTAAACATGAGCACACAGAGCCAACTAGCGAGGAAGATGGATCCTTGGAGCATTTACTAAAGCAAACAAAAGTCACTCTCAAGACCTTTCCTTCTCACTCCTGCCACTCTAGGGAAGGCACTTGTCACCTTGCACCCACTGCTAGAACATCCTAACTGCTTTCTGTGTCTGTAATCAAGACACCTTCAAATCTGCTTTACACTCTCCATGTTCCTTGACAGATCTTCCTAAATTCCCTTGTAAATGTTATCTCTCTCTTTCCTGCTGCCTCTCCCCTTTGGAAACATTATTTCTGTTCCTGTACTAGCAGTGCCTGGCATTCTAGATCTATCTGTTTCAGGAAGGATGACCATACAATTTGTTGGCCTTGCCCTATTGTGGTTTATGTCTGTTTCCTCCCCCCCGCCCTTTCCTCTCAAAGCTGTCCTAGTTTGGAGAATAACCTCTACTCCACTGACTCTTCCTCCATATTCTGGTGTGGCCCATGCCATCATGCTCTCTCCCATGCCTGCCCTTCTCTCTTTCCTCCATTCTCCAGTGCTGCTCACCCCGGGGCTTTTTTATGGCGCATGCCTTTCCATCCCCCTACTCATTCTTCAAGATTCGGCTTGTGCTTCTCCTCCTCCAAAAGACCTTCATCAGCGCTGGGGGGCCACACCATGCTCTTCTGTCTATGAATCTCTACCACTGCTCAATACCATTCATCTTGACACTTCATCATTTACTACTCTTCATTCTTAATTGGCAAGAATCAAGAAAGAGAAAAAAATTCAGGTTATACATTTTCTAGGATAACTCAAATATTTTTTCTTCCAACATTTTATTTTGAAAAATTTCACACCCCAGTGAGAAGTTCAATGGACTGTATGATAAAAATATGCATATGCTTCACCTGGAATTGCTAATTGTTAGTATTTTACCACATTTGATTTCTCTCTCTCATTCTCTCACTGTCTCTCTCTGTGCATGCCTGTGTGGATTTTTTTCTTTTCTTTTTTTTTTTTTTTGAGATCTACTTTAAGAAAGACTGTAAACCTCATGGTCATTTACTCTTCAATATCCATCATATATGCTCCAGAATAAATCCACTTTCCAATAAAATCACAATATTAACACATCTAATAAAATTAACAATCATTCCATAATATCATTAAACATAGAGATCCAGTTTTACCCAATTGTGCCTAGAATGACCTTTATAGGTATGGTTCCTGTAACTGTTGTAACAAATTAACACAAGCTTAAGTGTCCTATAAACACAAATTTATTGCCCCATAATCCAGAGGTCAGAAGTCCAAAATGGGTTTCACTCTTTAAAATTAAGATGTCAGCGGGGCTGGGTTCCTTTCTGAAGACTCTAAGGGAACATCCATTTTTTAAATCCTTTTCAATTCAAGAGGTGCCCATATTCCTTGGCTTTTGCCCCTCTTTCATCTTCAAAGAAAGCAATGGCCTTTCTTACATCACATCACTTTGACACAATCCCTCTGCTTTTTTATTACAGAACTTTTTATTTTGAGACAAGTGTGGACTCGCATGGGGTTCTAAGGAATGACACAGGGCTCCTCAGCTTCCCCCAATGGCAACATCACGCAAAATTCTAGTGTAATATCCTCACCAGAGGATGACACTGATACCATCGAGACACAGATCACTCCATGGGTAAAGAAAATGTGGTACATATATACCACGGAATATTAGCCATAAAAAGGAACAAGATAACGCCGCTTGCAGCAACACGGATATACCTAGAGCTTGTCACACCGAGTGAAATAAGTCAGACCAAGACAAATACCATATGATACTGCTTACATGTGGAATCTAAAACATGTACAAATGAACTTGTTTACAAAACAGAGACTGAGTCACAGACATAGAAAACAATCTTATGGTTACGAAGGAGGAAAGGGGGTGGAGGGGGTGAAATTAGGAGACTGATACTGACACACACATACTACTATATAAAAGATAACTAATAAGAACCTACTGTAAAGCACAGGGAACTTTATCCAGTGCTCTGTTAAGGACCTATATGGGAAAAGAATCTAAAACAGAGTGGATATATGTATAACTGATTTACTCTGCCATGATCCTTTCGGTTTTATTCAGTACTGTTATTTTTTAGAGACCATGTACATTTCAGATCATCAGCAGTAAGGTAGCAGACAGGTGAATTTCTGTTTTAGAGAGGATTGCCAGGTATTATACTCTCACAGGTTCTTGGAAAATTTTGTGGAATGTTTAAGAGTTACTGAAATTCATTTATGGAATATTTTCATGGAGAAGGAAATGGCAACCCACTCCAGTGTTCTTGTCTGGAGAATCCCAGGGACGGGGGAGCCTGGTGGGCTGCCGTCTATGGGGTCGCACAGAGTCGGATACGACTGAAGTGACTTAGCTTAGCTTAGCTTATAGCAGAAACTAACACAACTTTGTAAATCAACTATACACCATTTAAAAATTAATTTAAAAAAAGATACAGAGCATTCCATCACAGCCGGATGCCTCCTGTTCCTCTTAAGAATCCTGTGGATGAAGTGGACACCTTAATTCCTGCTTCCCTACTAACAGGTTTGGGAAATTAGGACATGGGTTTCTTTGAGGGGTCCTTTTTCTGGCCAGTACAATCACTTTCATCCCCAAATCTGATTTCCAATAAAGTTTTACCACCAATCCCCACCCCACCACCATACCGTCTTCAATAAACATATATGTTTTAGACATTGAGTTTTATGAAAAGACCTGATCAGTTGTCTTGTAAGGTGGCCCATTATTCTGCTCATGTATTAGTGATTTTTAATCATTAGATTCAGGTTAAAAAATGTTAATAAGAAAACATCATCTGTTATGGCTCGTGTTTTATTGCATCACATCACCACTATTAGTAGTGCTAAGTCTGGTTACTTAGTGGTTCCAGCGGGCTGTCATCACTCTACCATGAAGATCTAATTTTCCATGAATTAGTAAATAATCTGGAGAGTGACACCTTGAGATTGTACATATGTGTGTTTTCTCCATACTACTATGCATAATGGCTATAACTTCCATAAATGGTCCTTCTATAAATGAATTTATTAAGTTTGAAGTTTAAAACTGGTGATTTCCTAATTCTATAATGCCTTCTGCCATGATTATCTGGCACTTTCCTACAATGGAGAACATTTATTCATCTTTTTTCTTCCCTAATTGTTAAGTTCTTAAGTAGTTGATGATGATGACAAAGGCATTATAATTCAGTACTGACGGTGTGAGTTTTTTTTAATTGTCAAGTTATCTTCTATATAACCACAGTGAGCCCTGCAGATGAGCTGCTGTGTTCTCTTGATACAATTCAACACCTTTTGGAGACCTCCTTGCTTTCTGGAACAACAGAAAGATGCCCAGACCTTTTCTTGAAATTATGCCTAGAATCAGTTATTTCTCCAAGAAGCCCTAGATTATTTTAGATGAAACTGCCATCTGGAAACCGAGACCTGATCACTAGAGATACTCACTGCCCTGCTGTGGGAGTCACCCAAATATTAACTCTCCTACTACTGGTAGCTCAGTACTAGTTTACAACCTAACTGATGAATGACTAAATGTATAAACAACAGCCAATAAGCTAGGTCACACCAATATGCTTTGAATATGTAAATTATTGTTCAAATCATAGGTGTTTTCTGCAAAGATGCTATAAGTTTTAAAGAACCTTAAAGTCTTGTGGATTAATTTTATAAAGCAAGGGAGAGAAGGAAAACAGAAAAAAAAAATCAGCTAAAATTATTGAAGGGGAAGAGAAGAGGAGAGAGAGCAAATATTTTGATAGCTTTATGAGACCAGAGAGACTTGAGTTTGGCTATGGATTCCAAGCCTGCTGTGAAAGAATTGGACTTATTCCTACTGATGCATTCTGTGTTAAGTTTTTCACAAAACACCTGAGTTCTTCGCCAGTTGAGCTGAGAGGGTGATGATAATTGGAAAGACAGAAGGAAGCATATGGCATCCTGATACTGTGATTGGGTTAGCCTCAGGCTTGGACTTTAAGAAGGGAACCAGAAAGAGCCTAATAGAAGGTAGACACATCAGATCTATATCACTATGAGACTTCTTTACATTTCATCTTTTGAGCTGATATTTTCTATCCTATTCATTTCCAAGCAATTACTCCTTGTTAAAAATGCCATCCTGGAACAAAGTGAGACATATTTAACTTTCCATGAAAACCACTGCTGCCTCGTTTCTTAGTATATGAAGGTGGTACTTACTAGAGACTATTGTCATTAGGGGGAGTTCCAAGCTGAGAGTCAATGTATAGAAAATGGAATAAAGCATCCAACAAGCTGATATTTATTAGGTGTATTGCCCTGTACTATAGACCATCAATTTTCTCTCTTGTCTTAAATATAATTGAAAGGGGATGTTTTTACAATATATTTTTAAAGAGAACCTGTTCCTACTAATGCTAACAGAAATGCACCAGAGCTACAAAACAGCAACAACGAAAACAAAGTAGTTGGCTCTGGTTTAAATAAATAGATGTATGCTCATTATAGCACCCTAAATGCCAGGAGGAGCATTTCAATGAAGTAAAATTAAACTTTATAAAGAATTCTGGACCGCCTCCAAGGCAAAACAGAGAATGTATGAGTATAACATACTTCTCAGAAAAATATCAAGTTTTGAGAGAAAGCACCACAGAAGGTCCATTTAATACTATGCAAATACCCCAGGGCCAGGGGATTACACAGATCTGGTAAGAAAAGGGCTTTCAAATGACAGGACCTATGTTTTATTTATATTTGTATTTCATTTTTCTTCACAAAGGTTGGCACCCAGAAGACACTCAATATTTTTGAATGAATGAATAAATGTATTAAAATAAGGCCTTCATAATATAAAAAATAATTTTCCAAATTCAACTAATAATGTTAGAATCCATATTGCATATTAGCTGTAACAGAAAACCATTTTTAATTGTTCAGGCTTTTATCTCCCTTTTTAATGCAGAACAAAGCATGTCTTCATTTCAGTAATTAATTTCCCCAATATAATAACTCAGCTGCTTCAGTGAGTTTGATGACATAGGAACAACCCAGCTTTGACTTTGTGGAGTGAAAAAGTACACTACTTTTCACTGAAAAGAAACTTCAAATGCATGGACTATGGCCCTGAGAGGAAAGAAAACCTTTCTAATAGAAAATGCAGAAAACACAGTGTTTAAATATTGAATAACGGGGTACTTTGTTTTGATGGTTAAATCTACACCTAAGCTGTGTGAACATATGGTAACCTTGCAATACAAAGTTCCTCAGGATAACTAAAGAACTGGGATGAACCTGAATTAAGTAGTAGTCTCCAGAAACCGAGCCTTAATTATTTAAAGGATTCAGTAAGCTAAACATTTCATGGTTCCAATGTCATGTTTTGGTGCCATCGCCATGACCACAGGAACCTTAGACACTGGTGGTCATTTTCAGTTACGAACAACCTTAATTTCTGAGGCTGCACTTATGTGTTGCAAAAACAGCTATTGGGTGCAATTAACTTGAACTCTGAACAGGAAGTTTGGGCCACATTTGTTACAAGAAGGACCTGAGCACGTGGTGTTCATGAACATTGTTAAAGACTGAGTTTCTGCTTAGTTTAAAAGGTCAGGACTTTCCTGATGGTCCAGTGGGTGAGAGTCCGCCGGCCAATGCAGGGGTCACAGGTTCGATCCCTGGTCCGGGAAGATCCCACATGCCACAGAGTGGCTGGGCCCATACACCACAACTACTGAGCCTGTACCCCAGGGCCCGGGAGCCACAATTACTGAGCCCAACTGCTGAAACCCGCGCGCTGGAGAGCCCGTGCTCCACAGTGGGAAAAACCACTGCAGTGAGAAGCCCATGCACCTCAACCAGAAAGTAGCCCCACAGTTCAGTTCAGTTCAGTTCAGTCGCTCAGTCGTGTCTGACTCTTTCCGACCCTTTCCGACCCCATGAATTGTAGCACGCCAGGCCTCCCTGTCCATCACCATCTCCCAGAGTTCACTCAGACTCACATCCATCGCGTCCGTGATGCCATCCAGCCATCTCATCCTCGGTGGTCCCCTTCTCCTCCTGCCCCCAATCCCTCCCAGCATCAGAGTCTTTTCCAGTGAGTCAACTCTTCGCATGAGGCGGCCAAAGTACTGGAGCTTCAGCTTTAGCATCATTCCTTCCAAAGAAATCCCAGGGTTGATCTCCTTCAGAATGGACTGGTTGGATCTCCTTGCGGTCCAAGGGACCCTCACGTGTCTTCTCAAGACCCAATGCAGCCAAAATAAATAGATAAATAATTTTTTAAAAGTAAAAAACAAGGTTAGAGTTAGCTGGAGCCATCCCATGTGTGTGCATGTGTACGTGCCTGTGATGTGACTGCGAAGAAGTCATTAAATACACAAGCGCAAGAGGCATTGAGAGAATGACAGGAGGAGTGGGCTCTCCCAACCTGGCAGGAAGCAGTCGGTGATGATAGAGAGCGTGGATGAGCTTTTCCCCTCTGCCCTCTGAAAGGTACCGCACATTGCTGGTTGGCTGAAACTCCCAAGGTTTTCATTTTCACATTCTATTGGTCATTGTATTTGCACAGTACAGTTAATCGGGAACTATTTATTCATCAGGATAAAGGGCACTCTTGTCTATGGGCAAAGCACGCTATCTATACTCAAATGATTGGTACCCATCCTTCAGATCTGTTATGAGTGCTGGACAGGAGGTGGGCTCAGAACATCTTTTAAATAATGAACCCAAAGGTGGCAACCTGGGCCACATTAGTCTTTCTAAACATGACCAGCCTTTTCAATTTCCATTTCGTACAAATGGAAAACAATATGCCAATGACAGGCTGACTGATGTTTCTCTGAGTGCTGCAGAGAGCGTTTGCTTCTTTCGAGAGAGCAGTCAGCAGATCTGGCAAGCACTGGCGTCAGGTTTAACTCAGTGCGGGGAGAGTGTTTTCGTCGATTAGGAGGCCTGAAGCAGAGCCAGCAAGAGAGGTGATTAAATTAAAAACATTTTTTAAGCAAGGAGAAGCAGCATTTGTCTTCTGGGGGGATGCATTATCGACCCATCCCTGGTTGGTATGGAAAGGGCATGGAGGGAATCGTAAATTGTGATCTGTCCATACCTTCATTTCTAAATGTGTTAGAATCATGACAAGGCTTTGCAATTTTTTTCTCTAGATTTTTCCCTCTGGAAGCTCATTCTGGGATCCCAACCTGGGGCGTTAGAGATACAGAAACATAATTACTAAAAGCAGGGAAATCTCTAGTCCAATCACCTTGTACTTGTGACTCAGTTGGTTTCAAAAGCTCACTCTTAAATCAAAACCACAATGAAGTATTACCTCACATGAATCAGAATGGCCATCAACAAAAAATCTATAAACAATAAATGTTGGCGAGAATGTGGAGACACGGGAACCCTTTTGCACTGTTGGTGGGAAAGTAAACTGATACAGCCACTACAGAGAACAGTATGGGGATTCCTTAAAACACTAGGAATAAAACTACCATAACCTAGCAATCCCACTGCTGGGCACATACCCTGAGAAAGCCACAATTCAAAGAGCCACATGCACACCAGTGTTCATTGCAGCACTATAAACAACAGCCAGGACATGGAAGAAAACTAGATGTCCATCAACAGATAAATGGACAAAGAAGTTGTGGTACATATATACAATGGAATATTACTCAGCCATAAAAATGAACGAATTTGAGTCTGTTGTAGTGAGGTGGGTGAACCTAGAGCCTGTTATACAGTGAAGTAAGTCAGAAAGAAAAACAAATATCATATATTCATACATATATATGGAACCTAGAAACATTATACAGATAAACTTTTCTGCAGGGCAGAAATGGAGATGCAGACGTAAAGAACAAACTTGTGAACATAGCAGGAAAGGAGAGTGTGCGGCAAATCGAGAAAGTAGTGTTGACATACATACACTGCCATGTATAAAACAGATAGTTAGCAGGAAGCTGCTCTATAACAGAGGAAGCCCAGACTAGTGTTCTGTAATGATCTAGAGCATTGGGAGAGGAGGAGTTGGGAGGAAGGTTCAAGAGGGAGGGGATATATTTATACACACACACACACACACACACACACACACACACACAGGTATGACTGATTCATATTGTACAGGAGAAACCAACACAATATTGCAAAGAAATTATCTTCCAATTAAAATAAAATATGCATAGATACGTATATATATATATATATATATATATATATATTTATATATCACTTCAGTTCAGTTGCTCAGTCGTGTACGACTCTTTGCAACCCCATGAATTGCAGCACGCCAGGCCTCCCTGTCCATCACCAACTCCGGGAGTTCACTCAAACTCATGTCCATCGAGTCGGTGATGCCATCCAGCCATCTCATCCTCTATCATCCTCTTCTCCACCAGCCCCCAATCCCTCCCAGCATCAGGGTTTTTTTCAATGAGTCAACTCTTTGCATGAGGTAGCCAAAGTACTGGAGTTTCAGCTTTAGCATCAGTCCTTCCAATGAACACCCAGGACTGGTCTCCTTTAGGATGGACTGGTTGGATCTCCTTGCAGTCCAAGGGACTCACAAGAGTCTTCTCCAATACCACAATTCAAAAGCATCAATTCTTCGGCGCTCAGCCTTCTTCACAGTCCAACTCTCACATTCATACATGACCATTGGAAAAACCATAGCCTTGACTAGACAGACCTTTGTTGGCAAAGTAATGTCTCTGCTTTTGAATATGCTATCTAGGTTGGTCATAACTTTCCTTCCAAGGAGTAAACGTCTTTTAATTTCATGGCTGCAATCACCATCTGTAGTGATTTTGGAGCCCCCCAAAATAAAGTCTGACACTGTTTCTACTGTTTCCCCATCTATTTGCCATGAAGTGATGGGACCAGATGCCATGATCTTTCTTTTCTGAATGTTGAGTTTTAAGCCAACTTTTTCACTCTCCTCTTTCACTTTCATCAAAAGCCTTTTTAGTTCCTCTTCACTTTCTGCCATAAGGGTGGTGTCATCTGCATATCTGAGGTTATTGATATTTCTCCCGGCAATCTTGATCTCAGCTTGTGCTTCTTCCAGCCCAGCGTTTCTCATGATGTACTCTGCATATAAGTTAAATAATGAGGGTGACAATACACAGCCTCGATGTACTCCTTTTCCTATTTGGAACCAGTCTGTTGTTCCATGTCCAGTTCTAACTGTTGCTTCCTGACCTGCATATAGATTTCTCAAGAGGCAGGTCAGGTGGTCTGCTATTCCCATCTCTTTCAGACTTTTCCACAGTTTATTGTGATTCACACAGTCAAAGGCTTTGGCATAGTCAAGAAAGCAGAAATTTAGATGTTTTTCTGGAACTCTCTTGCTTTTTTGATGATCCAATGGATGTTGGCAATTTGATCTCTGGCTCCTCTGCCTTTCCTAAAACCAGGTTGAACATCAGGAAGTTCACTGTTCACGTACTGCTGAAGCCTGGCTTGGAGAATTTTGAGCATTACTTTACTAGTGTGTGAGATGAGTGCAATTGTGCAGTAGTTTGAGCATTCTTTTGCATGGCCTTTCTTTGGGATTGGAATGAAAACTGACCTTTTCCAATTCTATGGCCACTGCTGAGTTTTCCAAATTTGCTGGCATATTCAGTAAAGCACTTTCACAGCATCTTTCAGGATTTGAAATAGCTCCACTGGAATTCCATCACCTCCGCTAGCTTTGTTCATTAGTGATGCTTTCTAAGGCTCACTTGACTTCACATTCCAGGATGTCTGGCTCTAGGTGAGTGATCACATCATCATGATTATCTTGGCAGTGAAGCTCTTTTTTGTACAGTTCGTCTGTGTATTCTTGCCACCTCTTCTTAATATCTTTTGCTTCTGTTAGGTCCATACCATTTCTGCCCTTTATTGAGTCCATCTTTACGTGAAATGTTCCCTTGGTATCTCTAATTTTCTTGAAGAGGTCTCTAGTCTTTCCCATTCTGTTGTTTTCCTTTATTTCTTTGCACTGATTGCTGAGGAAGGCTTTCTTATCTCTCATTGCTATTCTTTGGAACTCTGCATTCAAATGGGAATATCTTTCCTTTTCTCCTTTGCTTTTCACTTCTCTTCTTTTCACAGCTATTTGTATGGCCTCCTTATACAGCCATTATATATATATATATATACATGTATTTTTATATATGTATATATAAATATATATACATTGTAAGATTAAAACCTTGTAAATGCACTTTTCTAAAAAAAAAAAAAACGAAGAAAAAACTCACTTTCTCTTTTTGGCTTGGTAGGTGGGTTCAGCCAGGCTGTCAGATGTCTTTACATTTGCTGGAACATACACAGGATCCATACTCCATTCTCAGAAAAACCATGCCTACATTTCTAACTCTATTTGACTTCACATTAGTCTCAAGAAGTTAATGTTACATAAATGTGTCTGTGTGCATGCTCAGTTGTGTCTGATTCTTTGCGACCTCAAGGACTATAGCCCAGCCAGGCTCCTCTGTCTGTGGAATTCTTGTGGCAAGAACACTGGAGTGAGCTGCCATTTCCTTCTCCAGGGGATCTTCCTGACCCAGGGATCGAACCTGCATCTCCTGCATTGGCAGGTGGATTCATCACCACTGCGCCACCTGGGAAGCCATGTAACGGCAGGGGTCTGGTTACTCACATGGTGTGCATAGCTCCTCCTCACCCTTTAGGTCTCTTTCCTAAGTCTGTAACTATTTATTGTCATGTATGTGTTTACTTTTCTATGGCCTATATCCACAACTACAAGGTCAGTGCCATAAGGTAAAGTGGTGCAAAGCCTGCAGGATGGCTCTCAGTAACCCCCACTGCCTGAGGTTCGCACCCTGTGCAGTCCCTTCCACCATGCACCAGGGCTGGTCTCTGTGGCCAACAGAATGCAGAAGTGAAGGCTTGGCATGTCATTTCCAACAGGAGGTCATCAAATCCTGGCTTCTGACATAGGCTTACCTTCCCCTCCGCTCCTGACCCCTCTTCTCTCTCCTTCTCTCTCACTGCCCTGGACTGGGCAGCCCTATGGAGAGGTCTGGGTGGCAAAGAACTGAACCACCTGCTGCCAGCCATTTGAGTGAGTTAAAGCCTGATTCTTCAGTCCCTCTAGGTGACTGCAACCCTGGCAACAACTTGACCCAAAAGGCCCTGAATTGGAATGACTCAGATAAACTGCTCCTGGGTTTCTTACTCTTAGAAACTGTGTGAGATCATTTGTTTTAAACTGCTAAGTTTTGGAGCAATATGGTCCACAATAGATAATTAATACAGGGAAGGTCAGTGGTTCATTGTATGCTCCAATTCCACAAATATCTCAGTTAATTGCCTTCAAATAGCTGTTTATAATTGGTGACTCATTGGAAAAGACCATGTTGCTGGGAAATATTGAAGGCAAAAGCAGGGGGTGGCAGAGGATGAGATGGTCAGATAGCATTACCAACTCAATGGACGTGAATTTCCGCAAACTCCAGGAGATAGGGAAGGACAGTGGAGCCTAGCACGCTGCAGTCCATGGGGTCACAAAGAGTGGGACACAGCTTAGTGACTAAACAACAGCAAAAGCTGTTAAATGAAAGGACTCAGACAGCGATAAACTTTGCCCAGGCATGTTCTATAAGGAGGCTTTGCTCATTGAAGTTGTTGGTAGAAAAATCTACTTCTAAATAAACTGGAAAGAGCCTTTTACTTGATGACCTTAGTAGTGACATGAAGTTCAGTTAATAAAACCTGAGGCTGTACCACAGTACAAAAGCCATGCGCTGTCCTCAGCAGTTGACGTGAACATAGACATTTATAGAATGCAGGATAAACAGTCACAGGTTTGATTTTGTGATGCCTTCCAATGTCTTCTCCTCAGGGCGTGGCGGGGGTGGGTGCGGGTGGCGGGGGTGGGTGCTGGTGGCAGGTATGATGAAGGGAAGTGTCGTTCCTGACTTGGTTGGTCTTAGAGGTTTGGAGTCTCTGGAGTGGCTTCTCTTCTCTCTCTCTCCTTCCCGCACCCCACCTCTCTCTCTCTCCCCCACTCTCCCCCAACTCTCTCTCTCTGGCTTTTCTACTCTGGCTTCCCCTCTGCTCCTCTAGAGTGATGGGAATGCTTGGTGATCCTTGCTGTTGGCAGCAAGACAGTGACATCCAGCCTGCATAGAATTTGGAAAAGTTTCTTTGGTGTCCAAAAATGTATTTACTGATTATATACTTAGGTGAGATCCACTCCATAAAGCCTGAACTTTTTTTTTTTTTTTGGTGAAGATGCTGCAGTAGCTACAACTTCATAGTGCAGTTAAAGCAGCCCTAAGAAGGGAAGCGGACAGATTCATGGACTCAAATAACAAATATGACCCGTTCTTCCAGTTTATTACTAAGAAGATGAAGGCAAAGAAGTTTAATGACAGCTAATGAAGAACATCAATGGAATTGCGAATATGGCACAATTTCAGTCTTTTCATCTTTTAGTTTATAAAAGACTAGATATTTATCTGTTGTTTTTTTTTTTTGTAGAGTATATGGAATCTTTAATATTCCTTTACACTGATTAAAAATCACCTTGGTCACGTCTAGCTTTGATTATCCAATCATATTTCTAGCAATAGTATTAAATATCTTCTACTGAAAGTAATTCTCCTTCTGTCTTTATACCCAATAAAGTATTTTGTACTTTTAAGTGTTAGTTGCTCAGTCATATCTGACTTTTTGCAACCCCATAGACTAGAGTAGCAGCCAGGCTCCTCTGTTTATGAAATTCTCCAAGCAAGAATACTGGAGTGGGTTGCCATTCACTTCTCCAGGGGATCTTCCTGACCCAGGGATGAACACCGAGGTCTCCTATACTGCAGGCAGTTTCTTTACCATTTGAGCCACCACGCTTAAGTATTTAGTAAATATTTAAAAACTTTAATTGTACCCAGCTATGACTGTTCAATTTATAAATATTCTCCTCCCTGGCCCCCACCCCCACCATCAGAGGCAAATTAATCAAGTTACAATTTCCTAAACCAGTAACTGTTCCCAACATCTACCAATCAATCTGGTGCTTCATTCAAAATGCACTTGAAAGACTTTATTAAACTTTCATCAATTTCAATGACTGTCTCCTCCATTGTTTATCAGTTTATACTTACACTCGAATGTCTGTTCACAGCAGCTCTTCATTATTTGGTTCCCAAGTGTAAATCTTCCCTTGGCATCTAATTTGTAAGTGTCCTTTGAGAAGGCATCATACTTTGTGCCTCTTTGACATTCCTTATAGCACCTTACCCAAAGCAAGGCATCATGTTTTAAAGTATATAGTCATCAATCAGTTATACTTAATCTGATCTTCAGTTAGAGAAGGGGGACAGAGAAAAGGAGAACTGCTATTTTCACAGAAGTCATAAACAGAGGCAGCTGAACTAACACCATGTGTGGCTAACATGAGTGGGAAAGCAATAAGGCTCTATTGGCTTCTTAATCACCAAATGTCATGCCTTCACTCCTCTGCCTTGCCTTCCCCATGCAGGAGCTGATTTGTCTTCTTCTTCTTCTTTTTTTTTTTTTTTAATGGACTTCCCTGATAGCTCAGTTGGTAAAGAATCTGCCTGGAATGCAGGAGACTCCAGTTCGATTGCTGGGTCGGGAAGATCCTCTAGAGAAGGGATAGGCTACCCACCCCAGTATCCTTGAACTTCCTTTGTGGGTCAGCTGGTAAAGAATCAGCCTGCAATGCTGGAGACCTGGATTTGATCTCTGGGTTAGGAAGACCCCCTGGAGAAGGGAAAGGCTACCCCCTCCAGCAGTCCTGCCTGAAAAGGTAGTCCCTTCAGTAAATAGTGTTGAGTGAACTGGACAGCTACACGCAAAAGAATAAAATGGACTACTTTCTTTTACCATATGCAAAAAATAAGCTCAAAATGTGTTAAAGACTTACATGTAAAACCTAAAACTGTAAAACTCCTGGAAGAAAACATAGGTAGAAAAATTCTCTGACAGCCATCTTAGCACAATTTTTTTGGATATGTCTCTGGAAGCAAGGAAAACAAAAAGCAAAAAGAAACAAATGGAATGAAACAGCTTTGGCACAGTGAAGGAAACCATCAACAACATGAAAAGGCCACCGACTGAATGGAGAAGATATCTGCAAACAATGCATTGCATAAGGAGCTCATATCAAAAATACACAAAGAACTCATACATCTTAATATTAAAAAAAACAAACAACCTTATTGAAAATGGGCAGAAGATCTGAATAGACCCTTTTTTAAACAGAATACATATGGAAGGCCAACAGGCACATGAAAAGATGCTCAACATCACCAGTCATCAGGGAAATGCAAATCAAAACCACAATGAGATATCATCTCACATATGTCTGAATGGATATTATCAAAAAGACAGCAAGTAAAAAATGTTGGTGAGGATGTGAAGAAAAGGGAACCCTCAGGCACAATGGTGGGAATGTAAATTGATTCAACCACTATGGGAACAGTATGGAGGTCCCTGAAAAATTTTAAAATAGCACTATAATACCATCCAATTTGGGCTCCACCGGTGGCACAGTGGAAATGAATTTGCCTGCCAATGGAGAACATGCAAGAAATGCAGGTTTGATCCCTGGGTTGGGAAGATATGCTGGAGAAGGAAACGTTCACCCCCTCCAATATTCTTGCCTGGGAAATCCCATGGACAGAGGAGCCTGGTGGCCTCGCAAAAGAGTCACGAAAAGGATCACAAATACGACTGAGCACAGTTGTGTTCTAAGACGTGTCCTATTCTTTTTCGACCCCATGTCTTCTCTGTCCATGAGATCTCCCAGGAAAGAATACTGGAGTGGTGTGCAGTTTCCTTCTCCAGGGGATCTTCCCAATCCAGGGATCAAACACACGTCTCCTATATTGGCAAGAGGATTCTTTACACTGAGCTACCGCCATACCATCCAGCAACTTCATTGCTGGGTATTTATCCAAAGAGAACAAATACATTAACTTGCAAAGATATCAGTTCAGTTCAGTCGCTCTGTCATGCCCAACTCTTTGCGACCCCATGGACTGCTGCACACCAGGCTTCCCTAGCACCAACTCTCATAGCTTGCTCAAACTAACGTCCACTGAGTTGGTGATGCCATCCAACCATCTCATCCTCTGTTGTTCCCTTCTCCTCCTGCTTTCAATATTTCCCAGCATCAGGGTCTTTTTAATGAGTCAGCTCTCCGCATCAGGTGGCCAAAGTATTGAAGCTTCAGCTTTAGCATCAGTCCTTCCAATGAACACCCAGGGCTTATCTCCTTTAGAATAGACTGGTTGGATCTCCTTGCAGTCCAAGGGACTCACAAGAGTCTTCTCCAACACCACAATTCAAAAGCATCAATTCTTTAGCACTCAGCTTTCTTCACAGTCCAACTCTCACATTCATACATGACCACTGGAAAAACCATAGCCTTGACTAGACAGACCTTTGTTGGCAAAGAAATGTCTCTGCTTTTGAATGTGCTATCTAGGTTGGTCATAACTTTCCTTCCAAGGAGTAAGCGCCTTTTAATTTCACAGCTACAATCACCATCTTCGGTGATTTTGGAGCCCCCCAAAATAAAGTCTGACACTATTTCCACTGTTTCCCCATCTATTTCCCATGAAGTGATGGTACTGGATGCCATGATCTTCGTTTTCTGAATGTTGAGTTTCAAGCCAACTTTTTCATTCTCCTCTTTTACTTTCATCAAGAGGCTTTTTAGTTCCTCTTCACTTTCTGCCATAAGGGTGGTGTCATCTGTATATCTGAGGTTATTGATATTTCTCCTGGCAATCTTGATTCCAGCTTGTACTTCTTCCAGCCCAGCATTTCTCATGATGTCATCTGCTGCTGCTGCTGCTGCTGCTAAGATGCTTTAGTCGTGTCTGACTCTGTGCGACCTCATAGATGGCAGCCCACCAGGCTCCTCCATCTCTGGGATTTGCCAAGCAAGGACACTGGAGTGGGGTGCCATTGCCTTCTCCACATGATGTACTCTGGACATAAGTTAGATAAGCAGGGTAACAATATACAGCCTTGAGGTACTCCTTTTCCTATTTGGAACCAGTCTGTTGTTCCATGTCCAGTTCTAACTGTTGCTTCCTGACCTGCATATAGGTTTCTCAAGATGCAGTTCAGGTGGTCTGGTATTCCCATCTCTTTCAGAATTTTCCACAGTTTATTGTGATTCACACAGTCAAAGGCTTTGGCATAAACAATCAAGCAGAAATATTATTCAGCCATAAAAATAACAGAATTTTGCCATTTGCTACAACATGGATGGATAGAGAATATTATACTTAGTGAAAAGAGTCTGATAAAGAAAGAAAAATACTATATGATTTCACTTACTTGTGCAATATAAAAAGAAAAACAAACAGCTAAACAAAAAACAGAGTCACAGATACATAAAACAAACAAGTGGTTGCCAGAGGGGAGGGTAGTAAGGGGAGAAGAGAAATGGGTAAGGGAGATTAAGGGTACAAACTTTCAGCTACAAAATAAATGAGTCATGTGTATAAAATGTAAAGCGTGGGGAATTTAGTTAATAGCCAGCTTTGTATGGTGACAACTGGTAACCGGATTTATCTTGGCAATCATTTTGAAATGTATAGAAATATTGAATCACCATGTGGTGCACCAGGAACTAACACAGGGTTGAAGGTCAATTATATTTCAAAAACAGACAAGCAAACAAATTCATAGAAAAAGAGAGGAGATCAAATCTGTGGTTTTACCAGAGATGAGGGGTGAGGGAGGAGGATTGGAAGGCAATCAAAAGATTACAAGCTTCCAGTTACTGGAAAAATAAATACTACGGATATAAAGTACAACATAACATTGTATTATGTACAATATTATGTATCGTATTATGTACAATATGTATAATATTGTATTATGTATTGTATTTAACATTGCTGTATGTTACACAAAGTTGTTAAGAGAGCATATCCACGAGTCCTCATCCTAAGGAACAAATCATGGCTTTCTATTTCTCTAGTTTCGTATCTGTAGGAAATGATGAGTGTTAACTTCTAGTAATCAAAAAACAAAAACAGAAACAAAACAAAAGAAGCCCTTCCTTGATTCTTGTTTCTCCAGATTCTTCCCCTAAAAGTTAAAGAAAAATTTCTTCTTTGCTGCCTCCTTAAAAATATGACACATCGACCTGTTTATTGGAAGTTTTATCTCTAATGTTTAAGAATAAATAAAGGAAAGAAGATGGTAATAAATACACTGTCTATGCCTAGGATTTGAGATGTTTTTTTATCTCACAAATGTCATGAGTCCTGTGTTTATGATCTACTGTTTCTCTGGTTTCCCAGCTTAGATCCATCTGGAAACCAGATGCATTTCTGTATTCTAGGGCAGAATCACATCAAATCTTCGTCTCCTGAGCTTCTCACACATCTTCAGAAGACTTTAGTCCTCTAGGTTTTCCAACCCTTTCCCACACAAAGGACTCTTTTTCTAAGTGGATAAGTCCAAGAGTGTAAATACTGTGTCACTTCAAAAGTCTGCTTGTCTGCAGCGGGTTGTTTGTGCATTTGAGAATGTCCTGATAAGCAGATTCTGACTTCAGTTAGCATCCTGCCTGAACAGAAATGACCGCTTTGTCGTGCACGGCTCCTGTGGACACATAACCCTCAGCCCTTGACCTGCACCGCCCGACTGAGGATTCATTTCCTCGCTAGATTGTGTGCTTTGATACTTTAATCACACTTCTTTTGTCAGCATGATCAAATTCACATTTTCTTATTCTCATTATTGTATTTGTCCTGCCAAATCCACTTTTGGAGCAACTTACCTACCTACTTTCTCTGCTGCTACATATATGGGCTATGCTAAGGTGAGAAAGAAAGAATACTACTGCACACACTACAGTCCCTATATTTTATGAGGGAAACTTCTGGCTCCACCCTCAGCTAAATTTTTGGTCATATATGAAAACCCTGTTAAGTATGCTAGAATACATTTCTCTTGAATAGTAACAATGGTGACTCAAAATCAATTTTTTTTAATTCCACTTAGTTTAATCTCCTTTTCATTCACTCCTACCTTTCTTAGACATTTCAATGTTTTTGTAAGGAATAAATAAGAAACTGTATATCAAGACCTTAGCATGGTGTCTAACAAAACAAATATTTAATCAAGGTTAACTAATTAACTACTGTTATTATTAAATAATTAGAAAATGCAGCAAGTAGGAAATAAAATTACACAGAACACCACTATCTAGAGGTATTTATTATTCAGTAGTTCTTATTTTAACAGACACAATAATTTAGATTAATACTATTTCCCCAAAATATAAATATTAATTTATCTAAAGTTAAATAGAAAGTTTACTAGAAACATTAAGCATCGACATTTAATGCATTTTAATATCATGTTTCTTAATGAGGTTAAGTTTTACACCTATCAGTAAAACTGAATAAAGTATTCTAAAAATCAAACCCTGAAAAAGAGGCTATTTTTCCAAATTTTTATGATGAAGGCATAAACATGGTAAAAGTTGAAAGAATGGCCCTATAAAACCCACATACTCACAATACAGAGGCAACAAATGTTAATATTTCATAGTTGTTTAGTTCTCTGTGTTAGTGTGTTTGCTGAAGGTTTAAGGCAATCTCCAGATACGACACTTGGGAATATTTCAGCATGAAACTCCTAAAAATAAGTGTATTTTCACACATAATCAGGATGTCATTATCCTGTGCATGCTATGCTAGGTCGCTTCAGTCTTGTCCGACCCTCCGCGGCCCCTGGACTGTAGCCCGCCAGGCTTCTCTGTCCGCGGAATTCTCCAGGCAAGAATACTGGAGTGGGTTGCCATTTCCTCCTCTAGGGGATCTTCCGACTCGGGAATCAGACCCACCCCTCACATCTCTTGCACTGGCAGGCGGGTTCTTCACCACTACCGCCACCTTAGCTGTCCTTAGCTGTTTTTGTTCTTTGTTTGAACAAGATCCAGTCAAGATCTCGCTATTGCATTTTGTTGCTATATCTCTTCAATTCGTTTTATTCTATAATAGTCCTCCTATTTCCCTCTCCTGACATCGACTTTTTTGAGGAGAATAGGTCAGTTTACTTACAAAATACATCACATTCTTTTTTGGATTTAATTGTTTACTTTTGATTGTACTTAACCTGCTTATCCAGCTCTTGAATCTACTATTCATTAAAAATTAGATCTGAAAGCTTAGATTCAGGTTAAACATTTTTTTTTTTGACAAGAATTATTCACAAGTTATCCTGTGAACTTCATAAAGCACTACATTAAAAGACACACTGTACTAGATTGCCTCACTATTTATAACGCTCAGCTTTGTTGATGAAAGCTAGAACTCTTCACTGTGAGGTCAAGTTTTATTAATTTACAACTAGCAAATAGTCTGTGGGGGTAATTAATACCCTTGCATCCAAGGTATTATTCAACAATCTTTAAATCAAGTTTAGGCATTCTTGCCTGAATCAATTATCTCTATGTGGGTTGTAAAATAGCAATTTTTAAAAATATTTTTATTTTATTATTTATGCATTTGTACTCTAGCCATCTTCTACAGAAAAGAAGATTTCCTCCATTAACTAGATATTTCCTAAATAGGAAGGCTAAATGCTTAATTCTTTCCCTTTTAGTCCTAAATTTAAAAGTAAGTTGATGATGTGATACTTATATTTACTGGGAACAGATAAACTTGCTTTTTTGCCTTTTCATACTGTTCAGGGGGTTCTCAAGGCAAGAATAATGAAGTGGTTTACCATTCCCTTCTCCAGTGGACCATGTTTTGTCAGAACTTTCCACCATGACCTGTCTGTCTTGGGTGGCCCTACACGGCATGGCTCATAGTTTCATTAAGTTAGACAAAGCTGTGGTCCATGTGATCCATTTGATTCATTTTCTGTGACTGTGGTTTTCATTCTATCTGCCCTCTGATGGAGAAGGATAAGAGGCTTATGGAAGCTTCCTCTTGGAAGACACTGACTGTGAGGGAAACAGTCATGTTCTAATGCAACACAAGGTATCAGGAAATTAGCCCTGAATATTCATTGGAAGGAATGATGCTGAAGCTGAAACTCCAATACTTTGGCCAACTGACGTGAAGAACTGACTCATTAGAAAAGACCCTGATGCTGGGAAAGATTGAAGGCAGAAGGAGAAGGGGACGACAGAGGCTGAGATGGTTGGATGGCATCACTGACTCAATAGACATGAGTTTGAGCAATCTCCAGGAGTTGGTGATGGACAGGGAAGCCCGGTGTGCCATAGTCCCTGGGGTCAGAAACAGCTGGACACAATTGAGCAACTCAACTGAACTGGTTTGTTTTATTTTTCCTCTCTCACTCTCCTTTTCTTTATATCACTACTATTCCACTGATTTCTTTTATTTAAAGATTTGTTACTTATTTCATTTTATAGAGTTATATAAACGGTCCCAGAACTGTCCCATGGCAGTTTATCTAAGCCAGATCCTACGTTTTTTGTATGTGCTCTTCTTAGTCTTTGAGAACTTACTTGCTTTACTTGGGCCTTAAGATGTTCTTTATAGTTTTTCCGCCCCAGACCTGAAATAAACCATCAACTGATAGCATAGGAGAAAATACCTGAAACTTTTATGTCTGATAGGGGACCTGTATCTTCAATATATATTCTTACAACTCAATAATAAGAGAAAAAGATTCACTTAAAACTTGAAAAAAATATTTAAATAGGTATATTTACAAAGAAGATATACAAATTGAGGGCAAACATTCAGTCCTTAAATATGAAGTTCACTGGTTTTGTCTTCTGCTTTTATTTTAGTTTTTAGTAGATGACCTTTATAAGTAGATGAACTTCAGTTCTATACTTATTTGATTGAGTTCTTTTCTCATGCATGAGTGTTGAATTTTTGTCAAGTGCTTTTTATTTCTGAGTTGATTATGTGATTTTTGTCCATTAGTTTATTAATTTAGTCTACTAAACTGTTTGATTTTCATATGTTAAGCCAAGCTTGCATTTCCAGAATAAAGTTTATTTACTATTGGTGTATAACTTTTCTCACATGTTGCTAGATTTGATTTGCCTTCAATAGCCAGTCTTAGCAGACCTCTATTGCATTGAAATCCATAATGTTTCAAGTTCAAAGAATGATAATAAGTGTCATTGATGAAATAAAGGCTGGAAAGATGACAGGAAAGATCTGAGTGGGATCAGTAAGTGCGGGATTGCTTCTGTCCCATATTTTAGCAGCAAGAGATGAGAGATGATGTCAAAAGAGGTAAAGGATGAAATGCTAATCATCTTGATGGTCACAAGATAAGCAGCGGTGGTAAGAGTCAGCGTGTCAGGGGACCAGGGACTTGTCAGCCCTACCAGACTGCAGTGGTTCCCCTTCACTCTTGTCATTGGTATGGTGGAGGGTCAGGGAGCTTCTTGTTACATGTTTTGATGCTGTTCACTCTTTGAACCATTTCTTGTTTTTGCTATGAATTTATTTCTAGGCATTCATCCCAGCAAAATGGAGTATGAAGTACAACAAAGCAATTTATTCCAGATCCAGGATTAAAAAAAAAAAAACAAACAAAAAAACAGGGATACAGTTTACACTGAAAAAGTCTACCTGTTTTTTTTCTACATAAAACCATATAGTCTTATGAAAATTCATAATGTGTTTTAAATCGTGGCAATTGAACTGTGGTGTTGGAGAAGACTCTTGAGAGTCCCTTGGACTGCAAGGAGATTCAACCAGTCCATTCTAAAGGAGATCAGTCCTGGGTGTTCTTTGTAAGGACCGATGCTAAAGCTGAAACTCCAGTACTTTGGCCACCTCACGCGAAGAGTTGACTCATTGGAAAAGACTCTGATGCTGGGAGGGATTGAGGGCAGGAGGAGAAGGGGACAATGGAGGATGAGATGACTGGATGGCATCACTGACTCGATGGATGTGAGTTTGAGTGAACTCCAGGAGATGGTGATGGACAGGGAGCCCTGGCGTGCTGCAATTCACTGGGTCGCAAAGAGTCAGACATGACTGAGTGACTGAACTGAACTGAACTGAACTGAAAGTTAAATTTGACCCACCAATTAACTGGTGATGCTGCTGAGGCAACAGAACCGTGACTAAAGAGGTATCATCTTATCAAGGAAGAAAGAAGGAAGAAGGTGGTGTCTCAGAGAACTGGTATAGAGTGACCTGAAGTACTGGGCTTACTGGAAGCTTACACTACCATGTAGCCAACCCAATCCACGTGCCCATGATCAAGTTTAGCTCTTCCAGAACGTCACTCAGACTTCCATCTGGTGACACCTTTTCAGTGTCAATCTCCCGTTCATAGTCAATATAATCTTGATTTTCCAAGATACCAATGTTGGCCATAAATCTGGTTTGGATACAAAATTTCCAACGAATTCCCCTCCCTATTGGAATCTAGAATCTCCTTAGATGGAAGAAGTGGTCTTAAGAAAAGTTAAGCCAGAGGTGAGCAGGATGGGGGGGATCCGACACTTTGACACGCTGATCAGTGTGCGTTAAGCATCAGTGGGTCAGGATTCCATATACTGGGAGGAAGCACATGCAGACAGGTGCTTGCTCTTTTCAGAAGATCTGGTGATAGTCATGAGGTTCTGACGCTGGGCAGATACTTGCAAGCCAGCAGATGAAGCTGCCCCTTAATTACAGAGGAGCCCTTAGGGAGTCTTAGGCAGGGGACATGCAGGTTTCACTGAAAGGAGCACCCCAGCAGGGATCAGGGGCCAATCGTGGACTCGGGTGTGAAGCAGACTTTAGAATTATGAAAACTGATTAGCAAGGCTCTGAGTCCTGTGTTTGCGGCACACTGGTGACTGTGTCAGTGAAAAGGGCAAACATGGAAGCCAGGTGTATTTCCAGATCGAGATCTGGTCTCAAGGCAAGGGGTTAGTTACAAAAAAGAGCTTACTACAGAAAAGTATTCACAGACAGGAAGAGTTGGGGTTGATGCAACTGACCTTCTAGTGTTCACCAAAGTCCTGCTGACTGTGGGTAACTAGGGTCTGGGTTGGACCTGAACCCAAATTTGAGAGTTGAGTCCAAGCTGAGGAAGGAAGATGTGTAGAACCAGGTGGTAAACAGATCATTCACACAGGACTTACCAAGACCTCCCAATATCCCAACAGATATTCAAGAGTCTTTGCACTCCAGCATTGCTCACAAAAGCCAAGATACAGCAATAACCAAAATATCTGGCTGTGGATGAACAGATAAAGAAATCGCAGTGTATAGAGACAAAGGAATATTACTTGGCTTTGGAAAGAAGAGATCCTGTCACTTCTAACAACATGAATGATCCCAGAGGACATCATGTTAAGCAAAATAAATCCATTGTTTATTTTTATAATAATTATCATTTTTCCATTCTCCAACTCTATTTACTAATATGCTGTCTGTGAGAAGCTGGGAGATGAATCTGAGGACCATCATTATGATGCATCAGCCCCAGGGAATGTCAGGTCCCACCCCCGCCCCCCGCAACCGCCCGTTCCAAAATTACAGAAAATAAAAAATGGATGATTTCACTTACATATGTTATTTAAAAATACTAAATATGTAGACATAGAGAATAGAACAGTGGTTACCAGTGGTGGGGAGGTGGAGGACATTGGAAGGTGTTCATCAGAGGGTACAAAAGGTCAGTTATATTAGATGAATAAACTCTTGAGATCTAATGTACAGCATGATGAGTGTAGTTAACAATACTGTATTATACACTGAAAAACTGCTAAAAGAATAGATCTTGGAAAAAACTAAAATGGCAAGTATGTGAGAAGATGGATATGGTAATTAGCTTGACAGCAGTAATTATTTCACTGTGTATATTGATATCAAAACACCACGTTGTACATCTTAAATATATGTACTTTTTATTTTTAAAAAGTCTTAAGAGTCTTCGCATTCCCAAATAAAAGGGCTCAGTATTGTTAAAATAATCATAGTAATAGTAACAACAGTAACAAAAACATCAACTGTAATCCATGTTCAAGTGCCAATCTCATTTAATACTTGGTAATGTTACTCTCTTATTCTGGATGAAGAACCTCAACACCAAAGAAAATTTAAAAGTTACCCAGATCTTTGAGCTACTAAGAACTATCTTGAGACAAGAGTTTCAGATCCACTTCCACTTCTTATAAACTCTGTTTTCTTTCCATATAGACTCAGTGACCCATACACGTGTGTGCTTGCACTATTTACCATACCTGAGGTGTGTGGTCATCATATCTGCAGGAGTTCAAAGCCTCTGACTTAGAGCACATCTCAATAAAATCTGTATCAATGAATTTGCATATTTGAGCATGAAGAAGATGGATGCAAAGATCAGAAGGCTTTAGCTAACTTATGTGCAATGTTGCTAACTCAGAATGTGTCCCTGGACAAATCCTTTTTATATTCTGCACCTCTGTTTCATTTCTTATTAGATGAATAACAAATATCCTTATCTCACTGGAATACTATAAGAATAAATGAAGTGCTGTGGCTTTGGAATGGCTATTGGCATCTCTGACCAGTGACTATGGGGAAAATGCCAATTTAAATAATTTTATTTTTCCTTTTTCTCCATTGGGAGGTGGTGTGCGAATAAGTGTGTGGGTTGATATTTTAAGCATATTCTAAAATGACTACAGTAATATAAGTAAAGCAACTTAAGCATCTGGAAAGGAAAGTGCTATGTCCATCTGGGGGTGATAATGATGCTGGTAGTGATGAGGAAGAATTTTAATAACAATAAATCTGAGAGAATCTTGCTAACCTGCTTGCAGAAAATAGCAGCTCAAGGACATAAAAGTTCTCCCAAAGGTCAGTTTGAGTAGCTAGTTTTACAAGTAGATTGTTCATGGCTTTCTTGATCCCGTATTTTAGACAAAACATAAATGGACCAATACCATCTCTTGCTTCCTGACCTGGAAAAATATTCATGCCAATTGTAGGGATTAAGAGTAACTTAAACCAGTTCTCATGAAACATGTTTAGTTTCAGAAGAACTCTACTTCCCATTCACATATGTGCACTTTCTTTTACTTAGAAGAACGTGAACAGTGTAGCTTGAATACATAAAAAGAAAGTCACACTGTTTTGTTTTGTTTTTTAAATATAGTCATGCTTGATTTCATTCCACCTAAGTAAGAACATGTTCAAGCTGGTTTTAGAAAAGGCAGAGGAACCAGAGATCAAATTGCCAACATCCACTGGATCATGGAAAAAGCAAGAGAGTTCCAGAAAAACATCTATTTCTGCTTCATTGACTATGCCAAAGCCTTTGACTGGGTGGATCACAATAAGTTGTGGAAAATTCTGAAAGAGATGGGAATACCAGACCACCTGACCTGCCTCTTGAAAAACCTGTATGCAGGTCAGGAAGCAACAGTTAGAACTGGACATGGAACAATAGACTGGTTCCAAATAGGAAAAGGAGTATGTCAAGGCTGTACATTGTCACCCTGCTTATTTAACTTATATGCAGAGTACATCATGAGAAACGCTGGGCTGGAAGAAGCACAAGCTGGAATCAAGATTGCCAGGAGAAATATCAATAACCTCAGATATACAGATGACACTACCCTTATGGCAGAAAGTGAAGAGGAACTAAAAAGGCTTTTGATGAAAGTGAAAGTGGATAGTGAAAAAGTTGGCTTAAAGCTCAACATTCAGAAAACAAAGATCATGGCATCTGGTCCCATCACTTCATGGCAAATAGATGGGGAAACAAGGGAAACAGTGTCAGACTTTATTTTTGGGGGCTCCAAAATCAGATGGTGACTGAAGCCATGAAATTAAGACACTTACTCCTTGGTAGGAAAGTTATGACCAACCTTGATAGCATTACTTTGCCAACAAAGATCCGTCTAGTCAAGGCTATGGTTTTTCCAGTGGTCATGTATGAATGTGAGAGTTGGACTGTGAAGAAAGCTGAGCACTGAAGAATTGATGCTTTTGAACTGTGGTGCTAGAGAAGACTCTTGAGAGTCCCTTGGAATGCAAGGAGATCTAACCAGTCCATTCTAAAGGAGATCAGTCCTGGATGTTCTTTGGAAGGACTGATGCTAAAGCTGAAGCTCCCAATACTTTGGCCACCTCATGCGAAGAGTTGACTCATTGGAAGAGACTGATGCTGGGAGGGATTGGGGGCAGGAGGAGAAGGGGATGACAGAGGATGAGATGGCTGGATGGCATCACTGACTCAATGGACATGAGTTTGGGTGAACTCTGGGTGTTGGTGATGGACAGGGAGGCCTGGCATGCTACAGTTCATGGGGTTGCAAAGAGTCGAACACCACTGAGCGACTGACCTTAACTGAACTGAACTGAAGTAAGTTCAATCCAGGCAGAGGCTATAAAACTGAAATCTTGAAGTGCAGTAGATTTTTATTCATGAACATACAAGTAGATGTCAGAACTAAAGTCTTTGACCATTTTGTGATAGAGAAATATAACAAAGCTCAGGAAGCTCCAGAGCAGCCTTATGGAAGCCTGATGTTACAGAAACCTCAGGAAAGGGCAATCAGTGCATTGACCCAAAGCTGTGGGCAGCAGAACAGAAAGAATGAGGCCTCACCTTCTGTAGTCCTGTCTTGGAGAACTATAGGAAGTATTTGCTATTAAGAGTTATCTGCTCATACGAAGTTTGCTAGCCTTTCCAAGGGAGCTGGCCCTCCTCAGTATCTATTAGTAGAAATCCACAGCATCACAAAATTAACCATGAGTTGTGAGACACACAATTAACCAAAAAGCAAAGTATCACCTCCTTCTTGAGAAAGAGTTTCCTTATCTATGGAAGATGGAGGCTGTGAGTGGCATTCTCCCTCCTTGAATGAAGCTTTGGTCTGATGTACTATGAATGGGTGTGATGTGGATGGAGTTTTCTCCTCGTTTTTTGCTGGGGCCAAGGTGGGAATGGTGATGGAGGTAATGGATATGAGACCATTTTTAGACCTTACCTAGGATATTTATAATCCTGTGTATATTTGTAATATAGCCTCTGTGGACCTAGATGAAATGTCCTAGTCCTTGAGAAATTTGAGTGCTCAAGTATGATCCCAAAACAACTTTGGGAAGACCTTCAGCTCTCCCTGAGTTGTCTTCTCCTCTTGCTTATCCAAATATGCATGACCCACAGCACATGGCATGTCTTTTGCTCCAGTGATGAATAGAAAGGCTTTTCCTTAGCTCAAAACAATGATTTTCTTCCTCTGGTCAGAGGGAAGCACATATCTCACCAGTGGTCTCTACACTGTTTTGATGACAGGCTCTACCAATAAATGTTTGAAATGTGGCCCCAACAGCTGTATGACTATTTTTTTAATATACATCATGTACATGTACTACTGTGCTACTATGGTGCATACTATAAAAATCTACTGAAAATGAAACATTTAGAAGGATAGGGGCTTTTCCGGCAGTCTAGTGGTTAAGGCTCCACTTTCCAATGCATGGGGTGCGGGTTCAATTCCTGGTTCAAGGAACTAAGATCTCATATGTCACAAGGTGCAGCCAAAAAAGTAAGAAAAAGAATTTAAATAAAGGAATAAAATTAATTGAATTTTAAAGATTTTTTAATTGTCTAATAAGTTAATTAATAGGACAAAACCCATAGCGTTCTCATGAATATATTATTGATGGCATCTTAAACTAGCAGAAATCTGACTGAAGGTGGTAGACATAATTATTTCATTTTTGCCTTTAATTTTTAAATAGATGATAAAAAGCTCATTCTAAGGTTAAAAGTGCTAACTCCTCGATTTTCTTGCCATTTTCTCACGTTGCATTTTTGTTCCATATTTTCTCTGTCTATAATTTGCAGAAATTGTATTAAGCCACCCGTGATGACTAGGTTCATTAAATTTGGGTAATGCAATCAAAAAAGAAGGTATCCACACATATTTGGGCTTCCTTGGTGGCTCAGATTGTAGAGAATCTGTCTGCAGTGCAGGAGACCCAGGTTCAATCCCTGGGTAGAAAAGATGCCCTGGAGAAGGGAATGGTAAGCCACTCCAATATTCTTGCTTGGAAAATTTCATGGACAGAGCAGCCTGGTGGGCTGTAGTTCATGGGGTCGCAAAGAGTTGGACACAACTGAGCGACTAACACTTCACTAACACTTCACTTCACACGTATATACACTGTGCTCACACAATAGCTAAATGGACCAGAAAGATTGCCACTTTCAATCCTACCACATTCTCTCACCTATCCCTCCAGGCATCTGCTCTCCTTATTGGAAATGTGAGAAGAGGGCACAGATGTCAACTCATAAACTAATTAGTCTGAAGATTAATTTTGTTCTTATTTTTAGGTGAAAATAAACATAAGTAGAAGTTTTAGTATTTTATTTCAGCATCCCAAGTGGTCATCTTACACACTTAGGATTTCCATTCCCCACTTTAGAGATCTGTACATAGACTTATTTAACAGAGGACATCAGGTCGATTTCTCAAATTTTTTTTTTTTTTTTTTTTTTTTACCTCTGCTGGTAAAACCAGATTAAGACCAGTGAGTTTGGGTGAGAGGGGATGGAGCAATGTAGTGAAGAAAAGATAAACCTCTGGCAACCTCCTAGGGGTATAATAGACAGGGTAATAGTTTTCTGACTGCCCTTGGCATAATGACCTCTTCCCTCCACAGTCCCTGTGCTTAAAAGGAAACAACTAAACCATTTAATGCCTTTTATGTTTCCTCCTTTAACAAAAAAGGAAAAGAAACAAACTTTGAGCCCAGTCAGTAAAGAAAGGTCAAGTGAAACATCCATGGTACATTTTGTTCTGGGGAGTCTTTTCTCCCCACCACATTGAGCAGCATAAAGGACCTGGTTCTGACTGCCACACAGTGGTCTCTTAATTGAGTCTTCCATCTTCACAGAACCAGATGAGAGAGTCACTTAAAAGAGAATAAATTCAAAACCATGTGCAGTTTCAGAACAAATTGTCCAGGCCACCGAAATGCAGAGTTCTTTGAAACCCTGCTGCTACTTCCGCCACATCAGGTCCTGTCCAATTCTAGCCAAAGAGTGTTTAAAGTGGAGATCCTCGTAATGAAGTGACATTTGACTGCTCACAGTGAATTACAGAGCCTCTCACAGGAGAGCGGTATCCGCAACTGCATTTTCTCAACTCTGTTCAACAGAGAAAACACCATGTGAAGGGTCAGGAAGCCTCACTTATATTTCTGGGGATCACCTGGTGAGACAGAATGGAGGCTGGTCCATTCCGGGATGTCAATGGAGGCCTGATCATGGAAGACAATTAGTGGCAAAGGTTAAAGCAGTACCAGGTAATAAAAGAAGTGTGTTGAGATTTATACCTATTATTAAGTTGGAAGGTGAATGAACAAGGGGCTTTACTGAGATACTCAAAGGTCAGGGAGGCCTAGAGTTGCCAAGGTACCCACAGCAAAGAAAGATGGTGATGTGACATTTGGGGAATGAGCTGAAAATTCAGAAGAGAATTACCTACTGCACTGTAAGGCTCTTCCTCTTAAAATAAGCCCTATTAAACTTATATCTGAAAACAGAAAATAATTATGTTGAAAATCAATGAAATCTAAACATAACTAAATTCTTGGTATAGCATACTCTAAACGGTTATCATGTGATTCAGATAACCATAATAGATTCTTACATAACTAGTGAAATGGAAAGCTAAGATCTATACAACCAATTACCACATTAAGCAGAATGACTACCTGACAAGCATAAAAATATCACTGATTCAGTGGTTATAAAACTTGTATGCAGGACTTCCCTGGAAGTCCAGTGGTTAAGACTCCACCTTTCAATGCAGGGGGTGTGAGTTCAATCCCTGGTTGGGGAGCAAAGATTCCACAGGCCTCATGGCCAAAGAAACCAAAACATAAAACAGAAGCAATATTGTAACAAATTCAATAAAGACTAAAAATGGTCCATCTCAAAAAAATAAATTGAGTAGCCCTGGGTGAATTTGGCCCTTGATTTACTTATCAGTAAAATGAGAGCATTTGTAAACTTATACCTTCTTTTATTACTATAAACGTGCTGGAGAAGACTCTTGAGAGTCCCTTGGGCAGCAAGGAGATCAAGCCAGTCAATCCTAAAGGAAATCAGCCAAAGTTCCAATACTTTGGCCCCTTGATGTGAAGAGTCAACTCATTGGAAAAGACCCTGGTGCTGGGAAAGATTGAGGGCAGGAGGAGAAGGGGTTGACAGAGGATGAAACGGTTGGATGGCATCACTGATTCAGTGGACATGAGTTCTGAGCAAACTCCAGGAGATGGTGAAGGACAGGAAAGCCTGTCATGCTGCAGTCCATGGGGTCACAAAGAGTTGTACACAACTTAGCGACTGAACAACAACAAAATCATCCAGTCTGTTGTACTTTGTTACGGCAGCCCTAACAAATTAATACAATATGTTATAAATATCTTTTGGAGAAAGGAATGGCAATCCCCTCTAGTATTCTTGCCTGGAGAATTGCATGGACAGAGGAGCCTGGTGGGCTACAGTCCATGAGGTCACACATATTGGCACATACAGATCTATTTTATATTGTAAAAGTTCTATAATATTCCATTTTATAGATATGATATAATTGATTTTATAATCAGCGAAAATATTGGTTATAATTTGCCTTTACTTTTAGTGACCAAGTCATCAAATCATCTCTAGAGAAACAAAACAGTACGGAGCCTCAACATTTTTATACACAATAACCAGTGCCAAATAAAATGTTAACAAAGGTAGCAAGAGAGTGGACCAAATGCATGAAAACCAAGAATAAACCATGTAGACAAAAGATCCCTATTTCTGATCATGAAGTGTGACCACTACAGCATAGTCTTTAAAATCTTAAACAACTTGAAAACTGGAGAAAAAATGCGAAAAACTTTTCAGACACTGAATAATAGCAGCAAAGGCCTATGATTTGAAAAACAATGGAAACAATGAAGTACGCCTTACAATTGCCCTGTCTTTTTTCTTGAAATCAGTCCCTGGCCTGTGAAGAAGGAAGGAGGACTCAAGAGTTCAGGGATGTCATTGACTAGAAGAGACAGGTAATGAATTCAGGAAGGCTCAAAAAGCTAGAACTTGCCATTCAGAGTTTCACAGAGGAGGGACCTAAGCAGAGAAAGAGCTTCACAAATCTGTAAAAGAGATACCTTGTGTCATTTGTTGAATGCAATCTCTTTTCTCTGGGGGAAAACTCCAAGAATCCAGGCAAATATCAATATTAGGCAAAGCAAATTACTGGGAACTGCATCAGTCAAACAATTTCCCTGGGCTTATGCATACCTGAGAATCTCCAGAGTTTTACCACCAGCCAAAATAGAGAACCTCCTTTGGGAACACAGGTATTCAGTAAAGATTTTAGAAAAGTAAAACATAACTTATAACTCTCAAGGAAATAATACTCTAAAAGTTCTCTTTCAGAAATAAATATAATAAAATATAAACCAGATTCTTTCACATAACGCTAAACTTAGTTCAGTTCAATTCAGTCACTCATTTGTGTCCAACTCTGCAATCCCATGGACTGCAGCATGTCAGGCTTTCCTATCCATCACCAGCTCCTGGAGCTTACTGAAACTCAAGTCCATTGAGTTGGTGATGCCATCCAACCATCTCATCCTCTGTCATCCCCTTCTCATCCTGCCTTCAATCTTTCGCAGCATCAGGGTCTTTTCCAGTCAGTTATTCACATCAGGTGGCCAAAATATTGGAGCCTTAGCTTTAGTATCTGTCCTTCCAATGAATACTCAAGACTGATTTCTTCTTATATATCCATCTCGCTATATATACACAGATATATGTGATTGAAATAAACTTCAAGACTTAAAGAAATGACAGGTAATACCATGCTCATGGATAAGAAGACTCAATATGGTAAAGATCTGAATTCTCTCTACTTTGACCTAAAGTTTCAAAACAATTGCTTCAACATCCTAATTTGCTTTTTTAGTAAAAATCAACAAGCTAATTCTAAAATGTATGTGAAAGTATAATGGTCCAAAAATACCAAAATAATTCTAAAGATGACACAAAGTTTGAAACTTTCTTAATCTGATTAAAAATTTCATTTATATAAAATTTAAAAATACATTTAATTATGAAATATTGAAACATTTCTACTGAAGTTAGGAATGAAACAAGCAGTCATGCTATCACCATTTCTATTCAATATTATACCAGAAGTTCTAAAGGCAGAGCAATAAAGTAAGAAAATTATAATGTAGTGTTGGTATCCTAATTAAACAGATTAAGGAAATAGAGTGAAAGCCTAGAATAGACCCACATATACATTATCCCTTAATATGTAACCATGTGATGTGTAAATGTGATGAACAAAGAATAATCTTTCCAGTAAAATTTATTAGATCAATTGTATAATCATGGAAGTGATTAATCACACTTTTATTCAAGGTAAATCATAGATCTAATGTAAAATGATAAAAGATTCTACAAAATAACAAAGAATGTTACCCTCATAGCCTTTGAGTAAGCAAACAAGCTTTCAAATGGGATATAAAAGAACTGGACATAAAGCATAAATTTGATAATTTAACTTATTAAAATTCAGAACTCTTGTTCATTAAAAAAAGACTACAAAGAAAGTAAAAACCTTACAATAAGGTCTTACAAGCCTTACAATAAGGGAATGTAATATAGACACACATACATGTACACACACACACACACTTAAAAAAAGGGAAAAAAACAGACATTTTATGCCATCGAATGTATTAATTTTACACTTAATTGTACTTAGTTGAATGTCTTGATTAAGAAGACTCCACTGCCTTGAACGTTATCAAACAAATGATCAATGCTTATGGAACTATCTTTTGTATAAATTACTATCTAGTTTTTATTTTTCTTTATAACTAAACTATTGTTCCAACACCATTTTTCAACAATTTCATCTTTTTTTTTGTACTACTTAGCAATATTGTTGTCATATGCTCTCTTCCCATATGTATTAGAAACCCTTTGTGGACTTAAAAAAAATTACATCTTTTGTTTACTGCTCCACACCTTTAAAAATGCAAGTGACACTGAAATAATCCAGTTACATGTCAGGACTTATTTTTACATTCCCAAGTAGGATATGCTCCTATATTTTCTGTTAAATCAATGTTGTGATTCATGTGGAAAAATGTTTACAAAAAATAAAATACTGGGGGATTTAGTTCACAACTTAAGCTACTCTATAAGTGAGGTTTAAAACTTTTCCAAACATATACCCTAATCTCCCTGTTAATAAAATAGTCTCAAGGACCTCTGGGAAGGTTATTTTGAGTTAGGTACATAAAGAATCCACCTGCAAGGCAGGAGACCCCAGTTCGATTCTTAGGTTGGAAAGATCTCCTGGAGGAGGGCATGATAACCCATTCCAGTATTCTTGCTGGAGAATCCCATGGACAGAGGAGCCTGGCGGGCTGTGGCCCCTGGGGTCACAAAGAGTTGGACATGACTGACTAAATAACTTTTTAGTCATAGAAATCTGCAGCATCCAATCAATAAAAGCTCAGCTTTTAACAATGGAAATGGGGAGTGAGGTCAGGGGTATTGAATGCTTTTCATTCCACTCAGTAAAAGAAAAAGTACATAACAAAACATTTCAGTAAAGCTCACCTGACCTTCCAATTGAATCACAGAATGAACAAACATAAATCAAGGCTGACAAGGTTGAGTCTCTCTCCTCAAGAGCTTTGAAAATAATAATATATCATCCCATAACAATATAACATCCATCCTCCCCACGTTCTTTCTCATTTTGTTGGCAAAAAGAACCTCTCTTGAAAAACAAACCATTATACTAGATGAATGTAACTTTTATGCCAGAAAAAAAAAAAGAGTATCAGATTCCTATTAAAGGGAAGATGGTTTTATACAAGGTCTTGCAAGAAAAAGACTTAGAGATGAATTATGTTGAAGCTCCTTGTGCTCTTTTAATGAAAATTCTAGTATAGAGCCAGATGTTTTATTGGGGAAAGGAATCAAGAGAAACATAGTTTAGTGAAACACAGAGAGTTGAGTCCTGCCACTCAACTGAACACTGAAGCTGAAATTACAGTGATTCACAAACACACATAACCGCCTGGAATATTAATCGTTTTCCCAAAAAAAGAGACATTTTCCTTCTTCCTTTGTAAAATAAAAATCGGACTTGTGAGAATTTAGATCTTGTCCTTGTGGCAGAAACAATTAATGCTAGTAGTTCTCCTAATATGAATCCTCTTCCCTTTTTCTTAACAGAATTTTAATCTTATCTAGGATGGCACAAAGTCAGCTTAAAAGCAAAGAGAGAAGAAACACACGCACAAGGAGCGACCGTCCATTGAAACAGGAAGTGCTCACATGACACAACCATGGTTAGTGAAGTGCAGATGGAAGTCACAGGGAAGCACTCTTAGAAAAGCTCTTTATGGGGGCAACCCCCTTCCTCCCTCTCCTCCTCCCTCCCTGCGTCATCCCTGTCTTCTTTCCTCTGTATCTATCTATCTATCTATCTATCTATCTATCTATCCATCCATCCTTCTATAGACCTCTCCTACTTTCTTCTTCAAAGGACGAGAACACATGGCATGATGCTGGAAGTATCTGTAATTCCACTTTCTTGAGTTTTAGCCATCTTTCTTGAAAGTGAGTCATCCTGATAAGAGGCCTGGGAATGCCTTCTCTATTTCTGGTGTGAACTTCTATTGCCTTTGTATTTTTAAGGCTGTTGTGACAAGTAGTTGTTCTCAGAGAAGGCTGACATACACTGGGTCTTCAGCTGCTATCAAAGTGATAACAGCTTGTTCTGAAGCTTCTGCTTTCTAGGGTTTCCAGATTATAAAGCTACTAGTTTGAGCTTGCCACATGTGGAAAAGGAAGCATTCACGTGAAAGCATCTCTAAATATATTCAAGTTGCTGCAGCTTCTATAGTTTAGAATTGTACATGTGCAGTTTACAAGGAAAGGGGAATGGGGGGCGGTGGCCATGCTCCGGTTTAGTTTGATTATTTGGAGCTGGACAAGCCACTTAGCCTTCATTTCTCCTCCTATAAAATGGAAACTTGTAAAAGCAGGTACCCTTCATCATTTTCCAAACAGTGCAAGCATACACTAGACAAAATTTAGCTAGATGATAAGCAGTGCGAGATATTTAATGAGTCTCTAGGCTATGTTTAGTTCTAGTCTAGCCCTTGGGCTTTTAAAAGTTTCATCAATGTAAATTCTTCCAAGAAAAGTTTACATGAATCATTCAAGACTCATCACTGACATTTGTGTTCTCTTTTCTTTCTTGAAGTGAGCCTAGCATAAATTATATTCATTTGAAATGTTTATAATTTTTTATCTTTTTTTCTGAAACATAAGTTTCAGAAGGAGGACAAAGATATCTGTGCCACTAGAGTCCGCTTCCTCTGTCTCCAACTGTGTGTTGCACGTGTCTCATTGGTGGACTAAACACATCAAACGTGAAGTGGATACTGGAGGTTTAGACAAACATAGGCAGTGCATGTGTGCTCATACACGTACACATAATCACCCTTTTCTCAATCAAACTCAGAGGTAGCTCAGAGGTACTCTTTTGAAAATGCTAAACATGGTAGAGTTATTGATCTGATAGTATGTATGAGGTTATTATTCTAGGCTCTGGAAATAAAGTGGTAATCGAACCATAGTCCCTTCTGTTATAGAGCTTACATTCTAGGTGGTGGGAGTAAGTAAATAAATACTAATATAAGGTGGTGAAAACATCCATAAAGACAGTAACACACAATAAGAAGGGAGAGAACAAAGTGCTATTTTAGGTAGCAGGGTCATGGAAACCTTTCCTGGGAAATGGCATTTGAGCAGAGACTTCACTGAAGTCAGGAAGTGAGCCATGTGAATTTGGATATCCAGGGACACAATGTCCCAGGAAAAGGGAACAGAAGGTGAGAAAGCAGGCATTTCTTAAAAAATATAATAAGCTTTACAGGACTGGATCAGAGTGAATGATAAAGAGTAGTAGGACACATGTCAAAGGATAACAAGAGGAAGACCTTAGAGGCCACGCTGACCGTGGTAAAAGCTTCATGTTATGTTGAAACTGGAACCACCCAAGAACATAACACACCCGATGTATGTCATAAAATAATAGATATTATGAATTAGAAGTAAACAACGTGTATTATATTACCTCATCTTTCTGATACTTAATCTGTAACATCTCTGCTGAGACATAAAATGTCAAAGAAATCACCCCCGCCAAGATTTTCCATTAGATTCTTTTATATATATATAAATTTATTTATTTTAATTGGAGGCTAATTACTTTACAATATTGTATTGGTTTTGCCCTACATCAACATGAATCCACCACGGGTATACACGTGTTCCCTATCCTGAACCCCCCTTCCACCTCCCTCCCCATACCTTCCCTCTGGGTCGTCCCCGTGCACTAGCCCCAAGTATCCTGTATCCTGCATCGAACCTGGACTGGCGATTCATTTCATAGATGATATTATACATGTTTCAATGCCATTCTCCCAAATCAACCCACCCTCTCCCTCTCCCTCTCCCACAGAGTCCAAAAGACTGTTCTATACATCTTCGTTTCTTTTGCTGTCTCGCATACAGGGTTATCGTTACCATCTTTCTAAATTCCATATATATGGTTAGTATACTGTATTGGTGTTTTTCTTTCTGGCTTACTTCACTCTGGCTCCAGTTTCATCCACCTCATTAGAATTGATTCAAGTATATTCTTTTCAATGGCTGAGTAGCACTCCATTGTGTATATGTACCACAGCTTTCTTATCCATTCATCAACTGTTGGACATCTAGGTTGCTTCCATGTCCTGACTATTATAAACAGTGCTGTGATGAACATTGGGGTACACGTGTCTCTTTCAATTCTGGTTTCCTTGGTGTGTATGCCCAGCATTGGGATTGCTGGGTCATAAGGAAGTTCTATTCCCAGTTTTTTAAGGAATCTCCACACTGTTCTCCATAGTGGCTGTACTAGTTTGCATTCCCACCAACAGTGTAAGAGGGTTTCCTTTTCTCCACACCCTCTCCAGCATTTATTGCTTGTAGACTTTTGGATCGCAGCCATTCTGACTGGTGTGAAATGGTACCTCATCGTGGTTTTGATTTGCATTTCTTTGATAATGAGTGATGTTGAGCATCTTTTCATGTGTTTGTTAGCCATCTGTATGTCTTCTTTAGAGAAATGTCTATTTAGTTCTTTGGCCCATTTTTTTATTGGGTCGTTTATTTTTCCGGAATTGAGCTGCATAAGTTGCTGTATATTTTTGAGATTAGTTGTTTGTCAGTTGCTTCATTTGCTATTATTTTCTCCCATTCTGAAAGCTGTCTTTTCATGTTGCATATAGTTTCCTTTGTTGTAAGAAGCTTTTAAGTTTAATTACGTCCCATTTGTTTATTTTTGTTATTTCCAGTATTCTGGGAGGTGAGTCATAGAGGATCCTGCTGTGATTTATGTCGGAGACTGTTTTGCCTATGTTCTCCTCTAGGAGTTTTATAGTTTCTGATCATACATTTAGATCTTTAATCCATTTTGAGTTTATTTTTGTGTATGGTGTTAGAAAGTGTTCTAGTTTCATTTTTTACAAGTGGTTAACCAGTTTTCCCAGCACCACTTGTTAAAGAGATTGTCTTTAATCCACTGTATATTCTTGCCTCCTTTTGTCAAGGTAAGGTGTCCATAGGTGCGTGGATTTATCTCTGGGCTTTCTATTTTGTTCCACTGATTCATATTTCTGTCTTTGTGCCAGTACCATACTGTCTTGATGACTGTGGCTTTGTAGTAGAGCCTGAAGTCAGGCAGGTTGATTCCTCCAGTTCCATTCTTCTTTCTCAAGTTCGCTTTGGCTATTCCAGGTTTTTTGTATTTCCATACAAATTGTGAAATTATTTGTTCTAGCTCTGTGAAAAATACCGTTGGTAGCTTAATAGGGATTGCACTGAATCTATAAATTGCTTTGGGTAGTATACTCGTTTTCACTATATTCTTATATGTTATTTTTTGTCAAAACACTATTTCCCATTTGCAAAGAAAATCTGTTTTTCTTACCTTTTCACCATTATGTTTCCACTGTATTCACAGCACAAGTTTTTTTCTAACAAAAACCATTCATGTATTTTCCCCCTGGTAAATCTCTAAAATATCTACTGGGTCTTGACCTGACATAGGATTGAATCTTCTGATTATTCTCCTCAGGTCCGTTTTTATCCTTGTGTAAGTCTGGTGACCAGAACCAAATGCAATATTCATTTCTATCCATCTTTATTTATCGCTATTATTCACATTAGTTCAAGGCAGTTTATTTCCCAACATTAGAAATAATGTCATGTTTTCTCCTTGAGTAAACCTATTTTCTTTACATCAGTTGGCTTCAACTTGATGGCTCATGAGAAGCTTGGCAGGTTGACATTTGGTTCCTCTGCTCTAAGTCAGCAGCAAGCAACCTTTGAGCTAGGGTCAAACAGCAACTACAGCAATTAGAGAGAAGGTCTTACTATTTTCCAACATAGCGCAATCTTCCCATTATTTTTCTTCCCCTCCTCATTGTTTTCCTTTCATTTTCCTTTTCTTTTTTTTTTCCTTATTATAGCCATAACTTTCACTTTATTTCTCTTCTTATGTCCTTCCATTCACTTCTCATCTTGGAACTCTGATGAAAGTAATTCATATTCAGAAACACTTACAGATATTTCCTGGTCTTAATAGAGACCAGAACCATATTCCAAGTATGTAGAAAAGCTGACATTCAATTGGATTACATACTTGCCATGGCTCTAAGAAGAAATCTTAGTATCTAAAACTCCACTTGTAGAGACTTCCTTTGGCTTAAATCTCAAGATAACACAATAGTCACATTGTCGAACTGAAAAGAATCAGAGATTTTACTCAGTGTCAAACTTAAATAATAACTTCCAAGGATACAATCAGGAGATACAGGCAGAGCGAAGATAGGTCTGAGATCCTTCACATAATTCCTCTGTCCTTCCCCATTTGGATGCACCCAGTTTTTGTCAAGATGTGAGAAGTCTCCAGCCCAAATGCAATTCTTTAATAAATATATGTGTATGTGTGGTTTATCATTACACAAAATTAGCTGTTTCAAGCATGAAACCTCTCCATTTTTGTCTCATATAACTACAAAGTCGGGCTTCCCAGGTAGCTCAGTGGTAATGAATCCATCTGTCAATGCAGGAGACACAGTTCGATTCCTGGGTCAGAAAGATCCAATGGAGAAGGAAATGGCAACCCATTTCAGTATTCTTGCCTGGGAAATCTCAGGGAGAGAGGAGCCTGACGGGCTATAGTCCATGGGGTACAAGAAAATCAGACATGATTTAGCGACTAGACAACAACATGTGCTACAAAGTTGATGATATTTTCCAGAAGGTCATGTTACCCAAATTCAGGTGTTTTCTTTAATCATAATTTTTTTTGCTCCCCCCCCACACATTTCTTGAGAAATAATTAACTATTCTTTTCTACTTATCTGATCCTTGGGTTTGGAAAAATAAAATATACAAATCTGTACATTTAATTTTACTAATAAATGGAAGTATCATACATAGCATAAAATACACTTTATGAAAGTGTATTGAAAACAAAAGAAGCCTGTCTGTTAATTTAATGGTATGGTTGTCATTCATTTGGATCGCAGGGATGACAGATTCAAGATACTGCGCATTGTACCTGGAAGTTAGTCCCTCTCACCGATTTCACTCGCCCCCTCCCGCCTCACCCAGCTGCTTCTCCTGCTTGTCCTCTGCATCTACGACTCTTTCTGTTGTTGTGTTTTCTCATTTGTTTTGTTTTTCAGATTCCACATATAAGTGAAATCATGTATTTGTACTTTACTGTCTGACTTATTTCATTTAGCATAATACCCTGTAGATCTAGCCACGTTGTCACAGATGTTGAGATTTCATTCATTTTATGTCTGAGTAATAGCTCATTGTGTGCTTACATCACATCTTCCTTATCTATTCATAAGGCTGCTTCCATATCTTGGCTACTATAAATGTTCTGGCACAAACTAGGGGGTGCATGTATTTTTTCAAATTAGTGTTTTGTTTTCTTCAGAAAAATATCCAGAAGTGGACTTACTAGATTATATGTATCTGTTTGTTTGTTTGTTTGTTTGTTTGTTTTGAGGAATCTCCAAACTGCAACAGTTTGGATCACCAACCCCAGTGCATGAAGGTTCCCTCTTCTCTACATCCTCACCAACACTTGTTATTTGTTATCTAATGATAATAGCCATTCTGACAGATGGGAGGTGACAATCATTGTGATTTTGATTTGTATTTCCCTAATGATTAGTGATGTTGAACTTTTTTTCAAGTGTCTGTCTGCCATCTGTATGTTTTCCTTGGGAAAATGTCTATTTCAGGTTCTTTGCCATTTTTTAACTGAGTTGTTCTCTGTTCTTCTAGAATCCGATAATATGAATGGTAGTATGCTTGAGGTTGTTCTAGATGTCTCTTAAAATGTTTTCATTTTTCTAAATTCTTTTTTTTTCTCTTTTCTGTTCAGCTTGAGTGATTTTCACTAGTCTATCTTTCAGTTTGCTGACCCATTCTTCTTATCATCTAATGTACTATTGATCAAGTGTATTTTTTATTTCAGTTACTGTATTCTTCAACACAACTGTAGTTTCTAACTCCTTGTTAATCTTCTCACTCTGTTCATCCATTCAATTCCCAAGTTCATGAGCTTCTTTATGATCATTACTTTGAAATGTTTATCAATATATTGATGATCTCCCCTTTGCTTAGTTCTTCCTCTGGAATTTACCATGTTCCTTCATTCAGAACACATTCTTTTGTCACCTCATTTTGCCTAAATCTCTCTCCTGTTTTTACTTCTATGTATTATGCAGGCTGTCTACATTTCACCATCTTGGAGAAGTGGCCTTATACAAGAGTTTTCCTATAGGGCCCAGCAGCACACTCCCCTCTGTTCACTAGAGCTGTATGCTCAGGGGCTTCCCCACTATGGGCTACATGGGCCTTCCTGTTGTGGCAGGGCTGACAACATTGGGCACACTGGTAGGTAGGGCTGGTTTTCAGCCTGTCTGGTTATCGGGTCCTGCTGCGTGCAGAAGCTGCTGGCCATTGGTGAGTGGGACTGGCTCCTGGCATCGCTGAATCTTTGGCCTGGGAAGTCCTGGGGCTGGTACTCTCCCATGGGTGGGCTGGGTGGGCTGGGTGGTACTGGGGTGGCTGGCGACAGGGCTTATAGAATCCCAGGGCTGGTACCAATCTACTTGTGGGCAATGCTTGGTTCTGGCATCACTGACAGTATGGACTGGGGTGTCTCAAGGAAGTTGGCTTTGGGACCCAGGAGATCCTGAAGCTGGTACAGGCCAGTGGTAGGCAGGGCCTAGTCCCAGGCAAGCTGGTTACAGGAAACAGAGGGTTAGAGGCTGGTGTTGACCTCCTGATGAGCAGGGCCAGGTTCTGGACCCACTGGGGGGCAGTGCTGGGTCTGAGGACAACTGGCTGACTGTTCAGAAGGGGATTCAGCTAAAGCTGGCCCACTGATGGGCATGACTGGATCCCCATGTGACTGGATGCTTGGCCTGTGGGTTCCTGGCATTGGTATCAATTAACTAGTTGATGAGTAAGCCCCCAGCCCTAACAGGCTAGAGGGACGACACCAAAATGATGACGATCAGCCATCATGTCACAGTACAGCAGTAACTTCTCAACTCAAACACTATTGGTGTTAGTGTTTAGCAAAGCAATATAAAATATTTTATTGCAAAGCAGCTACAAGCTGGATTTCAAAGATGACTGCAATTTAGTCAATCTTCTATTTCTTATGGAAGTAAAGTGTACACTTACCATGCAATTAATATTTCTAGATATCACTCCTATCTGTTTTATTCAGTGTAAATTGACTTTTTCATTCCTCTGTTCCAAACAAATTTATCAGATTTAAGTTCTCAGAATTTGGTAATTTCTCAACCAAGTGTCTTTCCACACACTTTTCATTAAAGTGTAGCTAATTTTATTAGGTGTAAATTGGAATTTATTGCTTTAAGTAATATTTGAGAAAAACATTGACTCCTTCAATCTACTAGAGGCATATCCCTCTACTCCCTCTTCCGCCTGGATTAATTTTAGTACAAACAGTATTCAGTTCAGTTCAGTTCAGTCGCTAAGTTGTGTCTGACTCTTTGTGACCCCATGGACTGCAGCATTCTAGGCTTTGCTATCCATCACCAACTACTGGAGCTTGCTCAGACTCATGCTGATCGAGTCAGTGATGCCATCCGACCATCTCACCCTCTGTCGTCCCCTACTCCTTCTGTCTTCAATCTTTCCCAGCATCAGAGTCTTTTCACATGAGTCAGTGCTTTGCATCAGGAGGCCAAAGAATTGGAGTTTCAACTTCAGCATCAGTCTTCCCAATAAATATTCAGGACTAATTTCTTTTAGGATTGAATGGTTTGATCTCTTTGCAGTCCAAGGGAATCTCAAGAGTCTAATCCAACCACAGATTAAAGGCATCAATTCTTTGGTGCTCAGCTTTCTTTATAGTCCAACGCTCACATCCATACATGACTACAGGAAAAACCGTAGCTTTGAATAGATGGACCTTTTTTGGCAAAGTAGTATCTCTGCTTTTTCATATGCTATCTAGGTTGGTCATAGCTTTTCTTCCAAGGAGCAATCGTCTTTTAATTTCATGGCTGCAGTCACCATCTGCAGTGGTTTTGGAGACCCTAAAATAAAGTCTTTCACTGTTTCCATTGTTTCCTCATATATTTGCCATGAGGTGATGGGACCAGATGCCATGATCTTAGTTTTCTGAATGTTGAGTTTTAACCCAACTTTTCACTCTCCTCTTTCACTTTTGTTCTTCTTCACTTTTGGCCATAAGGGTGGTGCCATCTGAGTATCTGAGGTTATTGATATTTCTCCTGGCAGCCTTGATTCCAGCTTGTGGTTCAGATAGCCTGGCGTTTCACATGATGTACTCTGCATATAAGCTAAATAAGCAGGATGACAATATACAGCCTTTACAGACTCCTTTCCCAGTTTGGAACCAGTCTGCTGTTCCATGTTCAGTTCTAGCTGTTGCTTCTTGACCTGCATACAGATTTCTCAGGAGGTACTTCAGGTGGTCTGGTATTTCCATCTCTTGAAGAATTTTCCAGTTTGTTGTGATCCACACTGTCAAAGGCTTTGGCATAGTCAATAAAGTAGAGTACAAAATGAAGCAGGACAAAGATTAACAGAGTTTTGCCATAAGAATGTACTGGTCATAGCAAACACCCTCTTCCAACAACACAAGAGAAAACTCTACACATGGACATCACCAGATGGTCAATACTGAAATCAGATTGATTATATTCTTTGCAGCCAAAGATGGAGAAGCTCTATACAGTCAACAAAAACAAGACTGGGACCTGACTGTGACTCAGATCATGAAGTCCTTATTGTCAAATTCAGACTTAAACTAATGAAAGTAGGGAAAACTACTCAACCATTCAGGTATGAGCTAAATCAAATCCCTTACCATTATACAGTGGAAGTGACAAATAGATTCAAGCGATTATATCCAATAGACAGAGAACCTGAAGAACTCTGGATGGATCTACTGATTAACTAGGACCAGTGTTCTTCGTGACATTGTACAGGAGGCGGTGATCAAAACCATCTCCAAGAAAAAGAAATGCAAAAAGGCAAATGACTGTCTGAGGAGACCTTGCAAACACATGAGAACAGAAGAGAAGTGAAAGGCAAAGGAGTAAAGAAAGATATACCTATCTGAATGCAGAGTTCCAAAGAATAGCAAGGAGAGATAAGAAAGCCTTCCTCAGTGATTAATGCAAAGAAATAAAGGGAAACAATAGAATGGGAAATACTAGATATCTCTTCAAGAAAATGAGAGATACCAGGGGAACATTTCATGCAAAAATGGGCACAATAAAGGACAGAAATGATATGGACCTAACAGAAGCAGAAGATATTAAGAAGAAGTGACAAGAATATACAGAAGAACTACACAGGAAAGATCTTCATGACCCAGATAACCACAATGGTGTGATCACTCACCTAGAGCCAGACATTGTGGAATGCAAAGTCAAGTGGGCCTTAGGAAGCATCACTGTAAACAAAGCTAGTGGAGATGATGGAATTCTGGATGAGTTATTTCAAATCCTAAAAGATGATGCTGTGACAGTGCTGCACTCAATACGCCAGCAAATTTGGAAAACTCAGCAGTGGCCACAGGACTGGAAAAGGTCAGTTTTCATTCCAATCCCAAAGAAAGGCAATGCCAAAGAATGTTCAAATTACCACACAATTGCACTCATCTCACATGCTAGTAAAGTAATGCTCAAAATTCTCCAAGCCAGGCTTCAACATACGTGAACTGTGAACTTCCCAATGTTCAAGCTGGATTTAGAAAAGGCAGAGGAACCAGAATTCAAATTACCAACATCTGTTGGATCATCGGAAAAGCAAGAGAGTTCCAGAAAAACATCTACTTCAGCTTATTGACTACACCAAAGCCTTTGACAAACAGTATTAATGGAGTTATTAATCACAAGATACTACTTAACTTTGAATAAAGACAGTAATAAACAATGGTGACAAATTGAAAAAACTGGCTTCAGAACGAATTTGCATATATAAGTTTAGGTGATAAACATATTTTGTTCGATCACTCTAGTCTTTCTAATGAAACATGTTATCTATTTTCTAAGATCTACTGATTAACTAGGACCAATGAACTAGAAACCAAATACTAAAGAGCAAATATGGATTGACTACTGCATAGCACGGATAGTATTTACCAGATATCTTGTGAGCACAGTAATCCCAGATGGTGAGAGATCTTTAATGCTAGTTAATTTTATTAAGCTGCATAACTTGTCAGGCATATGGCAGTTATTTTGTAATTATTTTACTTTTGAATTTTTTAAAACCTTGAATTGAGGGCTTTTTTCTCTCCCAAGGACTGCTACAGCCTCATCTTCCTCATCAGCACTCAATGAGGATACAACGTAGAATAACTCTTCAATTACTTGACTTTTAAAGAGTCTACAATTCAAAGTTGTTGGTTTAAATTTTTTCATGAAAGTAGGACCAATTAAGAGGATGCCATAATGTTTTTTCATAAAAAATTGTTTTCAGGAAATGGCTAAGAATAGAAATCTAAAACTAAACTAAAATCTTACAGTATTTAATTACCTGCGAATATAAAATTTGTAGAAAAACATATTATCCAAATCTGTGTGTGTGTGTGTGCGTCTTATAGCAAAGAATGCTGGGGGAAAAAAGCTTCATTTTCTTAAGAACATAACTTGCCAAAAAAAGGAATATTAGGAATGTAATTGGAAAAAGCTCAAAGTTCATATTCTACCCCACACCATTCAATCTAAATAAGTCAATGTGCACAGTGTGGCAAATTAAGCAAATGTCAAAGAGTAATTTTCTATGAAATAGGGGACTATTAACAAACAGAATATGCCATCAGTGTTAAGGTTGCAGAAACACTATTTGAAGTAATTTACAGGTTGGCCAGTGATTACATTTTTCATTCTCATTTGTACTCAAGAGGTTTATTTTTTTAATTAAAACAATACACAGAGCCCAATTTAGTTTGACATATAGTAGATGAAAATAAAAGTTGGCCAGGTCGTTTCTATTTGCTCAGTTTGTTTGGATTGTCTGCCCTTCTTTCTCACTTTTTCATGAAATCTGAGCTACAGGAGATTTACTGTGTTAACAGTGTGCAGTGCAAAGGAGAAAAGTGGAAAGGTGTTGCTTCTGTTTGCCTGGGTTTTGATATCTCTGAGGAATTTTGTTATATTCACCTAAATTGATATAAGAGTTGTATATATACTGCTTGTGCCTAAAACCAGCTTGGCCGTTTTATTTATCTGGAAAACAAAGCCGAATGCTTCCTTGTCTCACACACTGTGAAGTTATGTTCCTATAAAATGGTTTTTTTATTCATCAAATGTCAAATCCTGCCAAATATCAGACAATCCAGACAATCTTCCAGGCACTGGGGATAAACTAATGGAAAAAATAGACAAAGATCTCTGCCCTTGGGTAGCTTACATTCCAGTTGGGGAAAATAAATAAGAAGCAAACTGAATTAGTGAATTGTATGTAATGTTAGACAGTGGTGAGCTTGAAAAAACTAAAAAGGAAGGGGAAAAAGCTAAAAGGAGAAATGCAGTTTTACATAACAGGTTAATAGCAGGTTTCTAACTTATCAGAAGGTAAAGTCCTATCATCTTTCGGCTCCTGTTGCTGTTGGAGTGTTCTTTTAGTCTCTGTGTGTGTGCTCGGTCATGTCCGACTCTGCGACCCTATGGACTATAACCCGCCTGACTCCTCTGTCCATGGAATTTTCCAGGCAAAAATACTGGAGTGGATAGCCATTCCCTTCTCCAGGGGATCTTCCCAATCCAGGGATCAAACGCATGTCTCCTGTATCTCCTGCAGTGGCAGGCAGATTCTCTACCACTGAGCCACCTGGGAAGCCCGTCCTTTCAGTCTAACTTTTGTCATAACTGACCCAGATTTGTTTACAACTGCTGTAGAGGGTATGAGTTACACTCGAGAACAATATGCAGGGGTGTAAATGGCTACAACTATTTTCAAAAATGAATTTTCCACATGGTCAGAAATTTGCTATTCGGTTTCCATGATTTGGACTTTCTTGACTCCCAGGGACTGGATAAGAACTTACTTTTGGTTCAACCTGACGTTTGCTTCTCGTTGGCCACAAATGTCCTCAATCTCTAGCCCAAATGTCTCTTGAAGATACTCAGCATAAGGGTTACTGTCATCTTACCCCCTACACTGTCTATGTACCTTTTCACTTTGAAGGGCATTTTAGTGCTGAGAGGAGGAGTCGTGCCAATATTTTTATTCTTGGGACCTGCCTCACACTCATCCCTCTCCTCAAGGGGAGCTTTCCCTAGCCTCTAATTTTCTGTCACTTCTCCATAGTCCCTCACTTCTCAGGGGTTCCTACCCACCATACACTCACGGAAGCTCTTACTCCCTAGAAGAAATGGCATGGAAGGAGTTGTTGACACCTGCCAGCTATATCCCTTCTTCCCTCCCACAATGTACTTCTTTACATTCTTATGTAAAAGGTCATGGGTGCTTCCTGATGAATTGTCCCTGTGTGGATTAACTCAAATTAAGGACCCTAGTTAGCCCTGGGGTGCAGTAATGAATATACATCTCCTTGGATTATCACAGAAGCTGAAAGGCAGACTAGACAGGGAAGTATCAGCTTATTTGATGGTTGTGGAAATGAAGTAAGTAGACAGAGGGTAAGATGAGGGATGGAGCCAGAACCAAAAACCACGTCTTCTACATTTATCATTCAAACTCTTAATCACTGCACAAAGAGATAAAGAAACATTCGATCATACAAAGCAAATTCACCAGTCCAAATTTCTTTGACTTTTTTTTTCCATTTGTATGTTTGCCTTTCTTTCCCTCTGGATGTAAGTTATTTCTGAACTTTTCAATGTGATCTCCTAGGTCACCACAGAGGCAATGTGGCTAAATAGCTCTACATTTTTAAACATTACAGAACAGTAATCCCTCTCCTGTTCCACTGAACTTTCCCATGTACCTTAGCACCTTTTCTGTCATGATTTTCCCATACATGACATGCCCCTTCATGTAAAGAAACTATATTTGTTTCTTGAAACAAATTAATGATTACATTCCCCTGTACCAGCATTCCCCAAACTATGTTCTATGGATAACACTGCCCTTCAATAAAAAATAGGTTCTTTGATAAAGTGAAGGTGAAAGTCGCTCAGTCATGTCCGACTCTTTACAATCTCATGGACTATAACAGTCCATGAAATTTTCCAGGCCAGAATACTGGAGTGGGTAGCCTTTCCCTTCTCCAAGGGATCTTCCCAACCCAGAGATCAAACCCAGGTCTCCCGCATTGCAGGCGGATTCTTTACCAGCTAAGCTACAAGGGAAGCCCTCTCTGATAAAATGTAGTTGAAAATCCTTGCTTAAACTTCATTGAGGGCTCTCATTATAAGATCGTCAGTATGTTCCCTGTGTTAATATGGATAATTCTCTCTGAGGGGGAAAATGCAGGAAGAATGTCCCTAATTTTTTGTCAATCGAATATTTTGGCAGAGTATCAACCAACATTGTCTAAGACAGGCCATGGAATTTTCCAGGCCAGAATACTGGAGTAGGAAGCCTTTCCCTTCTCCAGGGGATCTTCCCAACCCAGGGATCGAACCCAGGTCTCCTGCATGGCAGGCTGATTCTTTACCAGTTGAACCACAAAGCAAGCCCAAGAATACTGGAGTTGGATAGCCTATCCCTTCTCCAGGAGATCTTCCTAACCCAGGAATTGAACTGGGGTCTCCTGCATTTCAGGAGGATTCTTTACCAACTCAGCTATCAGGGAAGCCCCTGATACTACGGTCCAGAGAATATAGTTAGATAGGGGCCATCGTGGACTTCTCAGTAAGACGTTCGTTGTTACCAACCCAAGAATCCTCATCATAGCTTAATGCTGAGAGGCCATCTTTTACACACATCATGTAATTTGGTCCTTTATGGATTAAATGAGGAAACTTAAATACATTAAGTGGGTTTCCGAATCTAGCAGTATGACAGATTAGGTATACTGAAGGGACTGTCTACTTAAAATAGCTAAACTTAAAGATAAATTGAGTATTATTGAGTTGACACAAAATAAGAAATCCACAGAATCCTGGGAGGTAAGCCAATGTCAACATAGGTTTTGGTATAAATGTTTCTAGCAACACTCTAGAGACCTTAAAGCTTCTTTGGATGATTTTTTGGGTTCCAACATAGGTAGGAAATTCAATAGAAAAATTCATGAATCAAGCTAGGAAAGCAAAGAGCCCTATCCTCAACTTTAGCACACAAAAAATAATAAAGCCTCATACAATAAGAGACAGAAAGTTTCAGCTGCCATTTGGGTTCTTTAGTGCTGGATAGAGAGATTAGAGATAAGCCCTGAGGAGTCATGTGTATATGCTAAGCCTCATAGAGACCTGCAGTCTGAATCTATGGTTAGCATTGTCATTGTTGTTGTTTAGTCGCTAAGTTGTGTCTGACACTTTTGCAACCTCATGGCCTGTAACCCATCAGGCTCCTCTGTCCATGGGATTCTCCAGACAAGAATACTGCAGTGGGTTGCCATTTCCTTCTCCATGGGCTCTTCCTGACCCAAGGATCCTACATTGCAGGTGGATTCTTTACCACTGAGCCACCAGGAAAGTCCCATGGTTACCATTATGGTTTGAAAAACTTCAAATATAGAACTTTGCTTAAAGTGGTCTCAGTTGGTAATGATGATAGGTGTTTGGCAGAAACAGATGCAAATTCTCCTTGGAGGAACTCAAAGTTCATTCAGGCTTAGAACAGAGTTCCAAGTAAAACGGCATTTTACAGTGATAAATCATAAAACAGGTCAGGATGAACGTCATCATGAAGAGGACCCAGCAGAAATAAGGGGCAGTAATGTACAAAATAACAAACGCTGTGGATGGTGGACATGGAGGAGAAATCCAAAGTACAGTCAATAGACTGAAAATATGAAGGGAGACTGAGACAAAAAAAAAAAGCAACAGAAATTCTAAAATGCTTGTATCATAGTTCACAGGAAGATAACAAAAGGGAGGAGGAATATCTAAAGATAAAAATGCTTGAAATTTTCCAGACTGTTGGAAAAACACCAGAATTGAGATCTAAATGTTAGTGTCTTAGATTTAAATGCTGGTGTCTTTCAAAAAGTCTGGTGTATTCCAAGCCAGATGAATAAAAAGAAATTCAAGCCTTGACACATTAAAGTGAAGCTGAAAAGTACCAAAGATATTCAGAAAATCCTAAAAAAAAAATAAATAAATACAAATTCTGGGAAAAAAAAATAGACCAATTATCTAACACCCTGAAGAACATCCGTCAACTGTCTTTTAGCTCCCTTTCAGCCTTCAGACAATATGACAGAAAGGAAAGTCAATCTATAGTCTCTAAGCACTAAGTAAAACATCTTTCAAGAGGAAATATGAAATAACAATTATGAAACAGATGCCAAAGTAAAAGGGTGTGCTTTAAACAGATGAACCCAAGTAGAAGGTCGATATTTAATAAATGAGCAGTGAACAAAGGTAATGATACACATCTAGACACAACTCAACACAAATGGACTGAATTATTATAATAATGCCTACTTTGTGTGTAGAGAGGAAGAGATTCTAAACAAAGAATCAGACATGACTGAATCAACTTAGCACACACGCACGCGTACCTGTGCATAGCAATCAGCACACCCAGCACCCAAATTTGGTATTATTTCAATATCATTTTTCACTGGCAGGCAGTTTCTAGCACTAGCACCACCTGGGAAAGCCATCAGAGAGACACCTATAGTCAAAGAGGGTAGGCTGTCTTCCTGTAACAATGAGGCAATAAACCCAACCATCTTTGACTATAGGTGTACCATGGGAGATCACAGCATAGCTCAAGAAACTTTAGAAGAATTTGTAATAAGATTTGGTCATGCTGAGTGTCTGAGGGAGGATTTAAGGATTTGATTTGCTCAGGACTGAATATTGTTAGGAAGCAGGAAAACTCTATGAATATGCATCTTAACGAATTGTATCTAAGAGGCAGGGGAAATGAAATGGGGCTAAATCCGTAATTAGTACAGAAGCAGGAGTTACTAGTGTTAATCAGACAAGAGAATTACTTGTTTGTTTGTTTTTTCTGGTTTGGACAATGCTTCTGTTTGATCTGCAATGTGATTGATAGAGAGTTCTTGCTTGTGTGTTTTCCATCAGGGCCACATCTAGACCTTATATGATGTTCATGTTCTCTGAAGCTGTTTATGTTTCACAGGAGGGCACTGTAACCAGCTGTGAGTCCAGGCCAGCTCCTCTAAACACCAAGGCCTATCTCATTGCCAGGCGACCTTTGGATATAAGGGAATGGTTTTTTGCAACAATAACTGTGAATTGACTAAATTCACTAAGTAAAAGACAAAGTTTATTAAAATCGTGTCAAATTTTATATTGTTTATAAGAGAATTAAAGCATATGAATGCAGGTAATTTAAACTCAAATGATGGAAAATAAACACCAAGTAAATACTAGCCAGAAAGGAAAAATGTGAAATATATTAATATTTGACAAAATAGACTTTAAAATCATTATTAGAGAAAAGCAATTCATAATATAATCATAAAAAGTTCAATTTATCTTAAAGGCATCACAGTTCTAAATATTTATTTAATTCCATAATATCACATATGTAAAACAAAAATTGAAAGATAAAGGAAAAATATACAAATCCACAATTCTGGTAAGAAATTTTTAAGTAGTATTGTTGGAAATGTTCAAACAGTTACCAATCTGAATAGAATAGTATCATAAATTACTATGTGCCCATCACCCAGCTTTCTGCTGAAGTTTACTGCCTATATGTACCTCTTTTGGGGGATTTACCTGTTTTTATTCTTTGTAAATTATCCAATGAGTTGTTACAATCTCCCTAATATTCATTTCACTCTTTGCACACTTGTAAAGCAGTTTAGACAGAATTAACTATCCAAGGGGCTTAACAGAAGCCAGTTATAGCAATTCCATCCCTCTTGTGACAATAATTGATTCAGGTGACACAGATTTAAACCAATCAGTATCTGGTAGTCTCCTGTGCCAAGAGGATTAATTCATGGATATTTTAGTCAGTACAAAGCTTAGGACTTTTGTGTAAAGACAGGTTGAGTAAAGAATCGGGTCACCCCAGATACTCTTGGCAATCACTGAACCCATGAGAAAAGCCAACCCAAGGTCTGGGATCATGAAAAATGAGAAGAAAAGCAGTCAGAGTCCAGTAAAATTGGATCATAGGAGAATGTACGTTGAACTTCTCATTGTCTAACCCTGTTTGGGTCCCTTCTTTTGTTTGCAATGCCAAAAATGATAAAGCAGTTATTCTCTTTCTTCCTGTTTTGAAAGCTTTTTAAAACGTATTTGTATGGCTGTGTAAATTTGTCTGAATACCTTGATGTTAATTCTGTAATATATGTTACAATGCATTGTTTAAGTTTGCCATTTATCTTTTAACCTAGTCTACGGAATTTTTCTTTTCACATATGAGAGGTAGATCCATGATTTTGGAGTCAAAAAGGTTTACAATTTCCAAAATCCTCATTAAAAAGAAGAACAATTATAAAATTAATTTAAAATGTGAAAGTAATATTTTAGATGAGAAAATAAATTATAAGAGACTACAAATATAGAACAGATGATGAATACTGTAAGTATCCCAAACTTCTGATGATTTTGTCATGTAGCAAAGATTTTGTAAAACTTTCTATAGAGAGGATAAAAGTTAATATAGTTATTTCTATGTTTGATTACCACTTATCTTTTATTATTATTATTAAAATGGAGATATATAAAACTTGACCCACAAATGTACTCAAATGTTTGCAGCATTGTTACAATTTTGCGGGGGCTCTATGAGCACAGGAATAGTGATAAAATTTTACATCACTGAATTTCCCAAGGGAAAATTTTTTGAAATGTGTGTTGTATTCATAAGTATAATACTGCATTAATAAGTACATTTTCAATAGGAGAGAACTTCCATTTTTGACTAACTGTTGAGTAAAAGCAAATCCTCTATAAATTTTTTCTATTTTTATGAGGAAGAATTAATAAATAAATATAGTATATAGGAAAAAATACATAGCTGCTTACTCCTTAATTTCAAGGATGTTTTACTTTCACCCACACAATTTATTGTAAATCACCTAAATATATGCTGCTGCTGCTAAGCCACTTCAGTTGTGTCCGACCCTGTGCAACCCCATAGACAGCAGCCCACCAGGTTTCCCCATCCCTGGGATTCTCTAGGCAAGAACACTGGAGTGGGTTGCCATTTAATATATACAACTAAATCTAAATTGGGTATATTCCCTCACTTACTTTAACTGTGTAGAAGTGTTAGTTCCTTAGCGGTATCCAATCCTTTGCGACCCCATGGATTGTAGCCCACCAGGCTCCTCTGCCCGTGGGATTCTCCAGGCAAGAATACTGGAGTGGGTTGCTATTTCCTTCTCGAGGGGATCTTCCCGACCTAGGGATTAAACCCGTGTCTCCTACATTGCAGGCAGATTCTTTACCATCTGAGCCACCAGGGAAGCCCCAACACTTCTTTAGCCAAACCCCCAAAATTGTTCCTGGCCAATCCAGTGCCTCCTGACACAGAAGCAAAAGTAACAGAGAGAAAGTTCAAGCAGAGGGAGATGACGATAGAAAACCAAGATTGGCAAACTTACTCTACAAAGGGTCACAGAGTAAACGTTCTGGGGTTTAAGGAGCCTTATCACAGCTATTCAACTGTCATTGTAGCAGAAAGCATCCATACATAACGGGAAAAAGAATGAACATGGTTGTGTTCTACTGAATTTTATTTGTGAAGACAGTGGGTTGGATTTGTCCACCTCTGATCTAAACCAGGTGAAGCGAAAATATCATGTCAGTGTACATTCACAATAAATATAAGACCATTTGAGCATATTTAAGGCCCTTGTCTTAATAAAAGATTGAAGGCTGGAGGAGAAGCTGATGACAGAGGATGAGATGGTTGGATGGTATCACTGACTCAATGGACATGAGTTTGAGTAAAGTCCGGGAGTTGGTGATGGACAGGTAGGCCTGGTGTGCTGCAGTCCGTGGGGTCACAAAGAGTTGGACACAACTGAGCAACTTTCATTTTCACTTTTGTGGCCCTTGAAAGAGTGCATGTAAGCACAGTATTAAAATTTAATCATTAGCATCAAAAGAAGTCTGCCTCTTATCACAAAATATTTGCTTTTCTTGTGTGCTTTTTCCCTTCTATGGCTTGTTTTAGGCCTTCTCTATACAGAGGCATATAGTTTTCTATCTTTTCTTTCGAATCTTTAGAATTGTTTCCTTTTTATGTTTATGTCCTTAATCTTTATGAAATTTATTGTTTTAATGGTGTGATTTATGAATCTATTTTTATAGCATTTTAAATTTTCTTAAGAACATTTATTGAATAATTTTCTCCCCACTAATCTGAAGTGCCACTTTTATCATAATACTGAATACTGAACTATGATTTTTCACCCTCCTTTTATTAATATCTAACTCCTTGGAAGAAAAGTTATGACCAATCTAGATAGTATATTCAAAAGCAGAGACATTACTTTGCCGACTACCGTCTAGTCAAGGCTATGGTTTTTCCTGTGGTCATGTATGGATGTGAGAGTTGGACTGTGAAGAAGGCTGAGCGCCAAAGAATTGATGCTTTTTGAACTGTGGTGTTGGAGAAGACTCTTGAGATTCCCTTGGACTGTAAGGATATCCAACCAGTCCATTCTGAAGGAAATCAGCCCTGGGATTTCTTTTGAAGGACTGATGCTAAAGCTGAAGCTCCAGTACTTTGGCCACCTCATGCGAAGACTTGACTCATTGGAAAAGACTGTGATGCTGGGAGGGATTGGGGGCAGGAGGAGAAGGGGACGACAGAGGATGAGATGGCTGGATGGCATCACGGACTGGATGGACATGAGTCTGAGTGAACTCCGGGAGATGGTGATGGACGGGGGGCCTGGCATGCTGCGATTCATGGGGTCACAAAGAGTCGGACACGACTGAGCGACTGAACTGAACTGAACTGAACTGAACTGAACTCCTTCAGTAAATTTAATATTTCTCCATAAGGAATAAAGACAAAATACATTTTGTTAATTTCAGCATGCTGTGTTATTTTTGCAGCTTCAGTGAGTATAATTTCTTTTCTACTATTTTGAAGTAGTTGTTGCAGGAATATACCAACCTATTGGTTTTTGTGTGTTGATTATGTATCAGTCCACATATTACCTAATATGTGTCAGTTCTTTCGAAGTTTCAAGGTAGATAATTATATTGTCTGTAATAAATTTTAACCTACTCTGGTCTACATTTTAATTTTCTTTCTTGTTTTAGAATCAGGGTTATCTAGCTTGTAAAGTGAGTTGGGTAGTAATCCATCCTTTTATATTTTTGAATAATTGTAAAACTTGGAATTATCTGTTCCTCTGTTCTTTCATGTTATCATGCAGAGTTCTTCTGTAAATTATGAATGTTTGGTGCCTTTTGAAAGGTAGATCTTTCACTACCATTTAGATTTATCTGAGAGACATGATCTAAGAATAAAAAGACTGACTATACCAATTAGTGAAAGTAGAGTCTAATATTCTTACATATTTCAATATTTGCTGTTTGCATATAGCCATGCTTCTATTTTTGCTGTTGTTTTCCTTTGTTCTTCTTGTGAATATTTTTCAAGTATTTGTCTTTTTTTTTAAAATAGCTGTTTCTACTGATATAGTCTCATTGCTATTTGCTTAACTTTTGCTTTTACATTTACAATTTTCTTTCTTTGAGTTTGTTTCAATAAGCTTTTGCAAACTAAAGGTTATTACATATTTATTTACCCCTTTCATTAAAAAATCATTGAAAGGTATGCATTTTCTTTAGAGTATTGCTTATTCTACAATTTTACATTCCTTGTCCACTTCCAAGTATTTGTTAATTTCTGTTTACTGCTCAATACTTAAGTCATGTAAAATAGGGTTTTAAATATTTTAAATAATAAAAATTTTAGGATATCTTTTGTGGATGAATTCTAATTATATTTATGATATGTAGTCTATGTGATACTAATACTTCGGAATTTGTTGAGATTCCCTTTATTCCCAAGATGTGTTCAAGTTTTTCAAATATTCCATGTGTTCCTGAAAATATGTGTTCTATCCTTGTCAAGGTTGGTGGACATCGTATCAGCATCGGTATAACCATCAATATACCTAAGTCTCCACTCCTCCTTGGTACGCTGAAAGTTTCTATTTCCCTGCCTCCTTTGACTCAGCCATGGCTCTGTTACTTGCTTGAGAGAATAGAATGTGAGTGGAAATGACATGTGTTACTCCTCGTGGAAGCAAGAAACAGCTAGGGGCGCAATTTCCTGCACTGTCCTTTGTGGCTGCTGTCTCTGGAGATTCGCTTTGAGATGGCAGCGTGAAAAGAAGGTGCAGCCTCTCCCAGCCGGATCCCTGAAATCTGACTCCACAGAGCAGGGCTCCCCTGCGGAGTCACTAGGGCATGGAGATTCTGTGAAAAATAGCCTTTCTTTTTTAAGCCTTGAGATTTGAGGATTATTTGTTAGTATAATGTTCCATCAATCAACTGCAGCCAATTTATACCGTCAAAACAACCTCATAACTGTGATGGCTCATAGCAACAATGACTTTTTGTTTATGTGATATAACCCATGGTGGGCTTTAGATTTTGCTCTAGGACCCAGGATAAAGGAGCACGGCCTCTCACACACTCTTGATGCTCTGGCAGAGGGAACCACAGAGATGCTGGTACACATGATGCTTCTTAAAGCTTGTGCCTAGAAGTGGATCATGTCACTTGCATTCATATTGCTTAAGCCAGAGGATACACTGTGTAGCCCTGCTTGGTATCAATGATGTAGGAAGAATTAAACTTTCATTAGGGTGTTCCTCACAGGGAAGAGCTAAAAGGGAACGCAGTGCATATTTTGACAATAATAAACTCTAACATAAAAAGCATACCCTAGCCCAATATACCTCATTTTCTATTTCCGTTTGATATGTTCATTTGTGACAGAAGTGTTTTAAAGTCATACAGTTTAATTGTGAGACTCCATCTTCTTGTCATTGCATTGATTTTCCTTTATACATTTCAAAGAAATGTTGCAAAAGGCATACTTGCTTCATAACTATTAATATTATATCCTATTGATAAGTTGTGCTCACAGGAAGATTTTTATTTTTCCTTTTTTAAGATTTTCACCTTAAGTTTGTCTTCCCTGATAACATTACTGCACATGATTAATTTTTATTAATTTTACCATAATACTATTTAAAAAATTGAAGGTAAGATTCTGAAGCCAGAATTTGTCTTTGTCTTAGTTCAAAACCTGGCTCTGCCACTTACTACCTGGGTGAGCGTCAGTAAGGTGACTAACCCCTCTGTGCCCTAATTTCCCTGTCTGTAAAATAAAAATAAGTATACTTCCTGGCATTGTTGTGAGGATTGGAATTATGTCTGGCATGAGTCTAAATGAGTATTTACATGTTTTTCTTAATTAATTATCTAGTGTCTTTTATAAAGTAAACAATGGCAGGATTTGGATTGCTTTGCCAACCAAGAATTTCAGTAGATTAGCTTAAATTAGTCACAGTTACTGTGATTACTAATATTTCTGAACTAATTATCTTTGTTGTTTCTTAAGGCTTTACTTATTATGCATCCTCTTTTTTTCTTTCTTCTGCCTTTTATTGGATATATTGGATTTCTTTTATTCCATTATTTTTCTATACTGTTTTAAAACTTATTTTATTTCTATTGTTCTAAAAAGTATTTTTAATACAGCACAACTACTTCCATTGAAATTTTCCTAGAAAATTTGTTTTAATTAATGTCTATACGTCCACCTCTAGTCTCTACCTCACTTCCAAAGCTGATCCAATTTACAATCTTTGTCCTAGATTGTAAAAGTAAATCATTTATTTAACCAAGTGATACAATTAAGACTGCAACATTTGTGCATCTATGTTCTTAGTATCACTTTTGCCTGCCATTCAGTTCACTTAGAATTATTATTTTTTTCTTATTAGAACACGCTATTCTCAACTTTATGAAACTTTCCTAAAGACAGCTCCATGTTTAGTTATTAGCCTCCAGTGATTCTTCAATCCAATTCCATCTCTAGCCAGTCTCATGGGCTTCCTCAGAGTTTCTTTTGCTCTTAAATCCCCCTCTCTATGTTTGACCACGAATATGTATTTGCTTAAAACTTTTTACCATCATTTAAAAAGTTTTATAAGAGAAGACAACTCCCCTGTGTTTTCCTACTCCATTTAGAAATCACAATTATAATCGAAGACTATTTTAAGAGTATGTGGTGACAAATGATGGATGGATTTGAAGGCAACTGATCACTGACTGAGAAACATTAATTATAAATATGTTTACTTTAATTCATGAGCTACCAATTCTTTGTTTCAAAATGTTCATGATTATGTTCTCTGAATGCTAATAGTACCATCAGATTAGGTGTATGAAACACCTAGATTTTGTGAACCCCTAGCAATTAACCAAGTCATAGAAATGACCATAGTTAAGTTTAATGTCTTAACAAATACCTTAATAAACACTTATTTGCCTTATCACAAGAAATGTTAGAAGATGTGGAAACAAAAGAAATAGAAACAAAAGAAACACTAGCTATGATAGATTCAAGTGCCAATGGAATGGTATGTGAACAGAACAGTTCTGCTGCATTCTGAATTTATCTCACATTACCTACCATAAAAATCAATATTATGGCCCCAGCTTAACTTTACAGGTTCAGATACATTGATATGTGCACTCCCCTGGCCTTGTCCACACACTGCTGTGTTCACATCTCAGCGAATGCAATTAAGAATTCCATATGTGGGATTTTCTAACATGTCTGATCATTTAAATCCTACAAGTGGTTTAAAACCCCATTGCAAGAAGACATAACCAACGAAGCCATTTGGATTTCCTCAACAGTTGATAAATTCTCTCATTTTTCAAGGACCTTGTTTCTTCATCTTTATTTAAAGATATAACTTTGTGTGGTTGTTTTTCTGTGTTTTACACACACACACACACACACACACACACACACACACCACCAGCACATTATATACTTTTGAGGAACTTAAACAATGTTTAACTCAGTTTCAGTAGCCCCTGTAGGGATTAGCATAGTATCTTGCTTTTTAAAACAAAACTATCAGTACATTTACAAATAGAATTGAATTTGACCATATTTCTTACTGGTACACCATTGAATAAGTCCTCAAATTTAATTACTGAATCTGGTATGACTGACAGGCTATTATTTCTTTTGATTTTTAAATGAAAAACTGGATTCTGTTTCAGTCTGCGCTAGTCTACCATTAGCCAAATTTCCTACAGATGCTTCTGTTGGGACTGGAGTCACCATCTTATAAATAATGACCTCATCATCAACCTACTGAAATTAACCCCTACAAAAAGATACATAATAAATGTAAAGCATCAGAGAAACCTCATTGCAAGAATTTATCTTTGCCAAAGGGTGAAAAGATGCTGGGAGGAAGGTCCCACAGAAATGCTTTAATTTGTTGATGAGTGCTAACTACAATTTACAATCTCTGAACATTTGGTAAAACCCGTTTATTTTGCTGATTAGCCATTTCAATGTGTGTTTAGGGAAAAGAAACTCTGTTCAATTCTAAAGTTCTATTCAACCAGGAGCGTGATTTGTCAGGATGATTCTAAGCTAAACTGTCAAGTCTTTGTCTCTTGCTGTTTAGGATGCCTTGGTTCCCCTGCGGGTGGCCCAAGTGAGGGGATAACTCATTTACACTGGGGCAGAACTGCATTGACAGAGAATATTATAGCCCAAAGAAATTTAGAGACAAACTAATCCAATCCTCTGACCTTGTTTTGTTATTTCTGAAATGAGGAATTTAGAGGTTTCCCTGGTGGTCCAGTGGCTAAGACTCTGTGCTCCTGGTACAGGGGGCCCTGGTTCAATCCCTGGGCACACAACTAGATTCCTGCTGCAACTGAAGGAGTCTGCATGCTGCAGTTTGAAAATCCTTCATGCCCAAATGAAGATCAAAGATTCTGCATGCCACACTTAAGACCCGGTACAGCCAAACAAATAAATAATTTGAAAAATTAAAATGAGGAATTTTAAATTAAAAGTCATGAAAAGCATGTATTATGGACAGGGAAGCCTGGCGTGCTGCAGTCCATGGGGTCGCAAAGAGGTGGACATGACTGAGCAACTGAACTGAACTGAAGAACTTCTAGAGTCAAAGCAAAATTTCCAAGTGACCTATTCTATATTACAGTTGGTTAACTGCAAAACAAGTCAATCACCAAAAGTAATTGTACAACCTGAATTTTTCCAGGTCTTACAAGATGAACCACATGTTTAAATGGCTGTAGCTTTTGCTTGCCTGTGAAGGACATCTGGTGCTCTTCTCGATTTTATTCAGTTATTTCTGGAAGTCTTTCAGTCTACAGGAGTTCTTAAACATTCATTCTGTAGTATTGGTCCTGCCCTGTCCTGGGATCCCTGGATGATGTCTCATTTTAAATTCTTTAGGGCACCTTCCACTCCCACTGTATGCATCATCCACCAGAACTGAGCTACATCAGCCCTAAGTGTACTACCTGCCAACTCACAGATCCAGAGTCTTTCCAAGCATCACCTGGAACCCTCAAGGCACTGCAGTCATGCTCTGCACCAAAAGAAGGGTTCTTCTCTACTTCCTGTCACCATTCCCTTCTCCAGGGATCTTCCCAACCCAGGGATTCAATCCAGTCTCCTACATTGCAGATTCTTTACCAGCTGAGCCACCAGGGAAGGCCTTAGTCAACACACTTCAGTAAGGATAAGGCAGTGTGGTATCAGCTGAAATAGCAGGTGAAGGTGAAGGTGAAGTCACTCAGTCATGTCCAACTCTTTGCAACCCCATGAACTGTAGCCTACCAGGCTCCTCCGTCCACGGGATTCTCCAGGCAAGAGCACTGGAGTGGGCTGCCATTGCCTTCTCCGTGAAATAGCAGAGCAATCAACAAATAATAAAGCAAATAATACAGACATTTACTAGAGTCCTTAGGGCAAAGTCTGGCTCATTCTATCCTTTAGCTCTTCTTCAGCCAGTAGATGGTGTCTTCTCTGTTGGTCCCAACACAGCTGTGCGAGCACCAAGTTTCACATTATCATATGATGTTAATCAGGAATAATCATGAATAACTTTAAAGTAAGCAAAATGAATACTGCATGCCCTGCATTCTGCACCCATCTAAATTATACCTTAATGCATCTCAAGAAGAAGAAAGGCATACGGCTGGTCACTCCTCAGATACACTTTCCTTTTTATAAAAGAAAGTATATCCAGGACATTGAAGCAACCTAGGTGTCCATCAGCAGATGAATGGATAAGAAAACTGTGGTACATATACACAATGGAGTATTACTCAGCCATTAAATAGAATATATTTGAATCAATTCTAATGAGGTGGATGAAACTGGAGCCTATTATACAGAGTGAAGTAAGCCAGAAAGAAAAACACCAATACAGTATACTAACCATATATATGGAATTTAGAAAGATGGTAATGATAACCCTGTATGCAAGATAGCAAAAGAGACACAGATGCATAGAACAGTCTTTTGGACTCTGTGGGAGAGGGAGAGGGTGGGTTGATTTGGGAGAATGGCATTGAAACATGTATAATATCATATATGAAATGAATTGCCAGTCCAAGTTCGATGCATGATACAGGATGCTCGGGGCTGCACTGGGATGACCCAGGGGGATGGTATGGGGAGGAAGGTGGGAGGGGAGTTCAGGATGGGGAACACGTGTACATCTGTGGCGGATTCATGTTGATGTATGGCAAAACCAATACAATATTGTGAAGTAATTAACCTCTAATTAAAATAAACAAATTAAAAAAAAGAAAGAAATTATAGCTAGACTTCAAATGCTATCTCTGAGAAAGAGGGCCAGCATACCTGGCATCCTCAACTTCTATAGTAGGAAGCTAGTAAGAAAGACAGGGGATGAGCATGGCTTGTGCTTGCCCAGCTCGTTGAGTTCTTTAGAAGACTCCTTGGGCTACGGTTGGACACCCTGCTTTACAGATTGGCAGACTATGTCTTTGGAGCCTGATGCTGTAGGGAAAGTGTCTTTGACAGAACTTGTTCTATTCTCTAAAACTCTTCCCCCTTAGACACGCGTGTATTCCCTGAATCGTGTCCCAGAAATACACCCTTTAAGCAAGCTCCTGATAAGTTTGCCACCTTCAGTTTACCATAAGTGTCTAATCTTGCTGAGAAGTAGTATATATACAGCTTGAGCTCAAGGCTGGGGTCCTGAAACCAGTGAGAAGGGGAGTAACCTCTACCTAGAGGAAACTCCATCATGTGCCAAGAACAGTAGCTAAGAGGAAGTGAGTAACCTGGAATTTGCTTCCAACCCCTAATAGATGAGTAATGACTAGCATGAAAAGAAAAATCCTGAAAGAGGAACAAAAACATCCGGTTTCTAGTGCCAGAGTTGCCCAGCTAGAATTTAACCTTTCAGTCTCATTTTCCTCATCTGAAAAATGTGCTGAGTTATATAAAAACTGTGACCTTACAGTTCAACATGGCATGATTCTATAAAATTTAATTCAGCCTTGGACCACTCATCCTTTCATACAGAGTGGAAGAAAGATGACCATTAAGCTAAATAAGAAGTGTAGAGAAACTGCCAAATGTAAGGCTGTTATATTTTTCTTAGCAAGTGTTCCACAATCTACCCAAACTAAAACTGGGATATATCAAGGCGTATTACAGAGAATACTGGGCAAGGCTTTTGCCAATAACTAGCTGCACGACATCAGTAAGTTATTTACTGTGTCTAAGCCTCTAACCCAGAGAGGTTAGACTTAATGCCTAAGTTCTCTTCTGACCCTAAAATATGATGATATCGGATGGACTTCTTTATTGCTCTCCTGTCTCCACTGAACTCTTGACAAGGACTTAATGTTAAAAACAACTCCTCTCCACTGTAATTTAAAGAGATAAACAAAGTTTGTAGCAATAAGACCAAAGCAAGGAAGACCAAAAAACACAAAGCTGAGTGCATTACATTTGCCTTTATCAGGGAAGGGCACCCTTGAAGATCTTAATACTTGATTTCTAAATTAACAGCTCACTGTTTCTTATGGGTCAGCTCAAACAACTTCAAAATTATTTTTTAAATAAATGATTTTAAAACATTAATAATATTGGAACTAAAGTTATAATATAAAGTTATGTATAATATCTTAATACACACAAAAAACACACATAGAAGAAAGCAATGGATATCTTGTAATTATAATGCCAATGGAATAAAGCCACACTCCAAAGAAGAAACCTGTATGATTTCATTTACATGATGTCCTATTTAAGCTGTGGTGTTGGAGAAGACGCTTGAGAGTTCCTTGGACTGCAAGGAGATCCAACCAGTCCATCCTAAAGGAGATCAGTCCTGGGTGTTCTTTGGAAGGAATGATGCTAAAGCTGAAACTCCAGTATTAGGCCACCTCATGCAAAGAGTTGACTCATTGGAAAAGACTGTGATGCTGGGAGGGATTGAGGGCAGGAGGAGAAGGGTACAACAGAGGATGAGATGGCTGGATGGCATCACCGACTCATGAGTTTGAGTGAACTCTGGGAGTTGGTGATGGACAGGGAGGCCTGGCGTGCTGCGATTCATGGGGTCACAAAGAGTTGGACACAACTGAGTGACTGAATGGAACTGAACTGAAAACAAACTTAATTTCTTTCTTTCTTTTTTTTAAATAAGTTGTATTTTCTTTTTTGGCAGTATTCAAACTTCCCAAACCAGGAATCAAACCCACTTTCCCCATAGTGGAAGCATAGAATCTTAACAACTGGATCCCCAAGGAAGTCCCATAAAAGTAATTTCTGATATTAGAAGTCAGAATAGTAGGTGAGGGTCGTGACTGGAGGCAGATAGGAGCAGAAGTATCTATATTCTGGGGCTCTTTTAATTCTTGATCAGCACACACACTTAGGCTCATTTCATGAAAAATACATAAAGCTAAACACCTATCATTAGCGCTCTTTTCTGGGTGTCTATTATACATCAATAAAACTATTTTATATGGGTAAGTACTTACATTGATCTGAGTCATCAAGTAGCTATATTGTTCAAAAGTAAACAAGTGTCCATTTTTATCTTTTAAATTATCATTTAATCATAAATGAATTCATCATTAATGCTTAAATCATTTATCATTAATCCAGACATAGGTAATTAATATTTCCCAATAACTTTTTTCTTATAATTCCTGGGGTATATTATTACATACAACTTTTAAAATTGACTGAGTGCTGGGATTATGGACAGTGTTCATTTTCTTGTTTATAATTTTCAATATTTTTGACCTCAAATATGTATTAATTCTATAGTCATAAAAATACTTTTATGTAAAAGAAAATAAGTTAACAAAGAATAATTGTGAGAGGAGAGATTTTCTTTTATTAGAAAGCCTCCACATATGGTAGACAGATGGCAGGGAGCTACTGAGACCAATTTATTTTTCAAGGTGAAAATTACATATTGTTGATACCATCTTCCCTTTTCATAGCGATGGAATATTAACAGAAAATGTGAAGATGTAAGTAAGACCGTGACATTTTCTGATGCTCGCTGTTTTTGTCCAACCTCAGAGGGCCACACAAGGAACCTCTGCAGATTCACAGCAACTAGTTACCACTCCAATGCACCGGTGTGCATGGGCGAGGGATTCCCACTCTTGGTCTGGTTGGTACAACTCGATCACTGAGTTGGCATCTCATACGTACAGTACTGGAGAAGTAGCGACGTCTTATTACAGGAGTCCGAGATGCTAATACTTAAAATTACATTGGACCACCTGTGGTTGGTTTTAAAATATTTTACAACATAATTATCCAGATATCTAAATGTAGCTGGAGAAGGTAAGTTGTTTATGAAAAGCTCCTATGAATTATCAGTATTAACCTTTCGGCATTCCTTCTCACTTTCCGCCAACACTTCTCCTCTTTCTTTGATTTCTTCTTCCCTTCCTCTCCCGCCCCCTTCCTCTCTCCCTCCTCCACTTCTTTCCTCATCCCTTGCTTCCCTGTCCCATTCTCTATGTCTCCCTCTCTCTGTCCCTTCCTTTCTCTCTTACTCTTTTCCCTTTCTTTTCCTCAACCTCTCCACGGGAGCTGGTAGATCACAAGTCTGTGATAAATCAGCCCCTCAGTCCACATGAATAAGAGTCAAGTGTACTAACTAAAGTTCTCCTGGGATAGTTTCTGCTGGAAACAAATCACAAATAAAAGTACTAATTAGAATAACTATGGCCATTATGATTACAATGGCACAACTTGGTCTTGCAATGTGCTAAGGATCCAGAACTGTCACATTTGCAGACAACATAATTGCACATATTAAGATTTAGAATTCTTTTTACTCACTATGGAAAATAGGCCATTTCTGTACATTATGCAAATAAACACGTCCATACATATCCAGAATATTATGGTGTCTAAGAAGCCTAAAACACTAAATGAAAGAATGTGGGCAAGAAAAGAAGAGTAAATTTTTTTATTTTTTAATTTTTTAATTGAGATATAATCGACATATAACATTATATTAGTTTTAGGTAAACAACATAATGATTTGATATTTGTATATACTGTAAAAAGCCCCAGGTCTCTGCTAACATGGATTTCTAGTAGATTTTAGCATCTCCTTGAAACTCTTCAGGTAATCCCATGCTTGTATTACAAAGTGTGGTTGAGATGTTTAGAGTAAGACACAGATGAAATCCAAGTTCAAAGTCAAGTCAGAAGAGAGGTGAGGTGGAGGGTGTGCTCTACCTCTATATACTGAAAATGGCAATGGGAACGAGCCGCCAGGTGGTACAGATGAAGTCTGTATTTTATTGAAATGTGTATGTGTGTGCAGGAGCTTCAGAGTTTTCTAGAAATCATGCTATACATTAATCTATGTGAGGTGTGCAATCCTAATTCAGTACTGACAGCAGCGTTAACTCTCTGGCCTTTTGACTTCCTCTCTATAATCACATCAAATAGAAACCAAACAATTACACACAGATGTGTTAGGTCTGGGAGCCATAACTTTGATTTGACATTTACAGGATCTTCCCATAAAAACTTAGGCACTGAAATTATGACTGTGGCAGGAAAGAAAGATAGATTTAGGAAAAGAAGCTCCTTTTCTCAGGAAGAGTTTCTGACACGTAGAGAATGTTCAATAAATTCCCACTGCTGTCAGGGTACCACTGCCCCCCTTACCCACCTTCGCTTAAGCCTGACCCTGTGGGTGCACATGGAATTCTGCCTGAGTTTTGAGAATTCACATTCTTAATGGCATTAATGGCCATTTATTTTGCCTGAGAGAATCCCTAATTAATGGTTTGAATCCAGACTGTCCGGACTGTTGTAATCTCTAAGTTGGGGATTCATGAAGGACCGTGGAGGTTGGACCCTGACGTTAGCTACTAAGTGAGTCTCCAGTGAGTGTGTAACAACCTCAAGTCCTCATTAAAATGAATGCATCAGGATGCTAGTGGAAAGTGTAGCTGAATCCTCCTGTCTAATTGGTGCGGGTGATCTATGACTCAGTAATATGACTGGCTTCAAGAAAAGTAAGGAAGCTCCAGGAGCTCTTTTTGTGAAGAAATATTACCTTGTTCAGGAAAAGTACCCAGTGTGAAATTCATTAGTGAGTGTGTGCGCCTGGGAAGTAGAAATGAGGAAAAGTGGTCAGGAAGAAGGGCTCACTCGTTCCCATGGAAACAAACAGAGCAACCTGCCCAGCTGATTTGGTTCTATGATTTTAAGGAATTTCTTTCTTAACTGGCCTCCACAATTTCCTGGGAGGGAGGTCCAGATCGGATTTATGTACATTATGGGCTTTTCTATTTCTTGAAAGAATAAAGCTAGCTGAGAGAGCAGAAGTAAAGATTAAGTGTTTGCTGAAGCACTGGGGGTACAGTATAAATCTATCATTCCATTGGGAGCAATAATTTCTTATTGTATAAAAAGCTAAAGTGAAGAGTGAAATGAGATACTGAACTTTAAAAATCCTATATCTTCCTACGTTTCACTTTCCCATTCTGGGCACCTGCACTCCACATCCTTTCTAATCTTACAGAGTTAACTAGCATCACAGCCCTTGATAGCATATGATTGAGCCGAAAGCTGTCACTGGTTATTATCTGTCATCATTTTCCTCCAATTGAGTAAATCTTTTGCCATTCTTCTTCTACTTTTTCAAAATTTTACCTTATTACCATCATCACATTTTTAAAGTACATACCATGTAAAAATATCCAAATACCAAGAAGGATTATAAGTCAATGTACCATATCCCCTATTTTTCACAGAATCTTTCTCCTTAGAGCTGGCCATTTGCAGTAGCTTTCAGTGTATTCCTCCAACACTTTTTTAACTGTCTGATCTATGCATATGTGCATACAAAGTTACAACATGCACATATACACTCATATACACATACATATATGGAATAAGTATTTAGGCCAGAGGTTCCTTGAGAATATATACAATATAAATACTCTGCGCTTTACAAAACTTCCAGTTTTTTCATTTTGAAAGTTTATGAATTCATGGTTTTCTATTTTCAGTTCAGTTCAGTTGCTCAGTTGTGTTCAACTCTTTGCGACCCCACAGACTGCAGCAAGCCAGGTCTCCCTGTTCATAACCAACTCTGGGAGTTTATTCAAACTCATGTCCATTGAGTCAGTGATGCCATCCAACCATCTCATCCTCTGTCATCCCCTTCACCTCCCGCCTTCAATCTTTCCTAGCATCAGGGTCTTTTCTAGTGAGTCAGTTCTTCGCATCAGGTGGCCAAAGTATTGACATTTCAGCTTTAGCATCAGTCCTTCCAATGAATATTCAGAAATTATTTCCTTTAGGAGAAGGCAATGGCACCTTACTCCAGTACTCCTGCCTAGAAAATCCCATGGATGGAGGAGCCTGGTAGGCTGCAGTCCATGGGTTCGCAAAGAGTTGGACACGACTGAGCGACTTCACTTTCACTTTTCACTTTCATGCATTGGAGAAGGAAATGGCAACCCGCTCCAGTGTTCTTGCCTGGAGAATCCCAGGGACAGGGGAGCCTGATGGGCTGCCATCTCTGGGGTCGCACAGAGTTGGACACGACTGAAGCGACTTAGCAGCAGCAGCAGCAGCAGCAGGATGGACTGGTTGGATCTCCTTGCAGTCCAAGGGACTCACAAGAGTCTTCTCCAACACCACAGTTTAAAAGCATCAATTCTTCAGTGTTCAGCTTCTTTTATCATCCAACTCTCACATCTATATATGACTACTGGAAAACCGTAGCTTTGACTAGGAGGACCTTTACTGGCAAAGTAGTGTGTCTGCTTTTTAAAATGCTGTCTAGGTTGGTCATAACCTTTCTCCAAAGGAGCAAGCATCTTTTAATTTCCTGGCTGCATTCACCATCTGCAGTGATTTTGGAGCTCCCGAAAATAAAGTCTGTCACTGTTTCCACTGTTTCTCCGACTATTTGCCATAAAATCATGGGACTGGATGCCATGATCTTTGTTTTCTGAATGGTGAGCTTTAAGCCAACTTTTTCACTCTCCCCTTTCACTTTCATCAAGAGGCTCTTTAGTTCTTCACTTTCTGCCATAAGGGTGGTGTCATCTGTATATCTGAGGTTATTGATATTTCTGCCAGCAATCTTGATTTCAGCTTGTGCTTCCTCCAGCCCAGCGTTTCTCATGATGTACTCTGCATAGAAGTTAAATACTCAGGGTGACAATATACAGCCTTGACGAACTCCTTTCCTTCTTTGGAACCAGTCATTTGTTCCATTTCCAGTTCTAACTGTTGCTTCCTGACCTGCACACAGATTTCTCAAGAGGCAGGCCAGGTGGTCTGGTGTTCCTGTCTCTTAAAGAATTTTCCACAGTTGGTGATGATCCACACAGTCAAAGGCTTTGGCGCAGTCAATAAAGCAGAAGTAGATGTTTTTCTGGAACTCTCTTGCTTTTTCCATGATCCAGCGGATGTTGGCAATTTGATCTCTGGTTCCTCTGCCTTTTATAAATCCAGCTTGAATATCTGGAAGTTCACCGTTCACATACTGTTGAAGCCTGGCCTCGAGAATTTTGAGCTATAATTTACGAGCATGTGAGATGAGTGCAATTGTCCGGTAGTTTGAGCATTCTTTAGCATTGCCTTTCCTTGGGATTGGAGTGAAAACTGACCTTTTCTAGTCCTGTGGCCACTGCTGAGTTTTCCAAATTTGCTGGCATACTGAGTGTGGCATTTTCAAAGCATCATCTTTTAGGATTTGAAATAGCTCAACTGGAATTCCATCACCTCCACTAGCTTTGTTTGTAGTGATGCTTCCTAAGGCCCATTTGATTTAATCAATATGTTATCTATTATGATCCTTTATTTTGATGCTTAAACTGCCCTCATTTGTCCACTGAGAGTCTCTTCAGGCCTATTTCAATGTCCTGTTGACATCTATCAATTATTTTTTGAGCACTTCCTTACTTTTTTGCACAAGAGGATAATATAAGCTCATTTTGCATGCTCCTTGTTCAAGATCTGGAATCATCCAACTCTCCAAGGAGCACTAGTTCTGTTTTTATTGGAAAAATGATATTTAAATAATATCAGATTTAGGGGTTAGATGTGCTTATTGCTATCCACAGGTATAGGTGTATATATATATATGTATATGTGTGTATATATATATATGTATATGTGTGTGTATATATATATATATATATATGCATGTAATGTGTATGTACACACATTTCCATTAATATGGAACAAGCCAGTGGAGGTTATGGAATTCCAGCTGAGATATTTCATTTCCTAAACAATGATGCTGTTAAAGGGCTGCACTCAATATACCAGCAAATTGGGAAATCAGCAGTGGAAAAGGTCAGTTTTCATTCCAATCCCAAAGAAAGGCAATGTCAAAGAATGTTCAAGCTACCACACAATTGCGCTCATTTCATATGCTAGCAAGGTAATGCTCAAAATCCTTCAAGCTAGGCTTTAACAGTACATGAGCCAAGAACTTCCAGATATACAACCTGGATTTACAAAAAGGCAGGGAAACCAGAAACCAAATTGCCAACATCTATTGGATCATAGAGAAAGAAGGGAATTCCAGAAAAATATCTACTTCTGCTTCATTGACCATACTAAACCCTTTGACTGTGTGGATCAAAACAAACTGTGGAAAATTCTTAAACAGATGGAAATACTAGACCACCTTACCTGCCTCCTGAGAAACCTGTATGCAGGTCAAGAAGCAACGGTTAGAATCGGACATCAAAGAAAAGACTGGTTCAATATTGGAAAGGAGTGCATCAAGGCTGTATATTGTCAACCTGCTTATTTAACTTACATGCAGGGTACATGATGCAAAATGCCAGGCTGGATGAAGTACAAGCTGGAATCAAGACTGCCAGGAAAAATATCTACACAGATATGCAGATGACAATCACCTTTATGGCAGAAAGTGAAGAGGAAATAAAGAGCCTCTTGATGAAGGCGAAAGAAGGAGAGTGAAAAGCTGGCTTAAAACTCAACATTCAAAAAACTAAGATCATGGCATCCTGTTCCATCACCTCATAGCAAAAAGATGGGGAAACAGTGACAGACTTTATTTTCTTGGGCTCCAAAATCACTGCATATTTGATTACATTTCTCTCATACTTTCTATATTTCCCTACCCCAAGCTTTTAAAATTGTCTTCCAATTAATCTTTCATATCAATAATAATGAATTGATTGATCTCTAATTATGTCTGCTTTACTCTGGATAGATATTCGTATTTCTCATTGAACCTTGGACTTACTAAACTTTCCGATAATAAAAGAAATATATTATTCTCATTGTGAAGAACCTGGAGAACATGCAAAATAGACTAAGCTAAATATAATATTTAGCACACATTTAAGAGTTAGCTTTTTGTTAAGAATTTTTATTAATGTACGCACTCATACTTATTGATTTAATATTTTTACAAAGTAGAGTTCTGCAAGCCAATATTTTTAGGCTTATTTTTCCACTTGGCAATGTAACACTGTCATTCTTTTTCATAAATAAACACATTTTTATTTTCATTGTAATTTTTAATAGCTACATATCAAATTTTTGCTTAGATGCAATGATTTGGTTTTTTAATTTCCTATTAATAGACATTAAGATTGCTTCCATTTTTCTTTATATTGCACACATGATGACTAATTTCCTAATAAATCATTTTAAAGACTTATTAAATATTTTCCTTAAACTATTTGTATATATATATTTCTAGACAGGAAAGGTTAGGCCAATTTATGTTCTTATTGGCGATGTCTTTTTTCCCATGTCCTTTTTTAATTTCTCCAATCAGTTGGGGGTGATGGGATGCAATTTATTCTTATTTCAATATGAATTTTTCAACTATGAGGATTAACATTCTTTTCCAATATTATGTTATCCATATTGGTTCTGTTGTGAATTACTTCTTCATACCATCTACTCATTTTTCATCAAACTGTCTTCATTAAATTCTTTAATTACTAAACCTAGGCATTTTCTTTGTAACCAGTGGAACAATGTACTCAACATATGCAAATATGTATAAATTATGAAATTTTTTCTTTCTCCTCTCATCTACACTCTTCTCTCCCAACCCAGGGGGTTAATGATCAGAAGTGTGCCTTTCCACAGCCTCCCATGTATTCAGTTCAGGTCAGTCGTTCAGTCGTGTCCGACTCCTTGCGACCCCATGAATCGCAGCACGCCAGGCCCCCTTGTCCATCACCAACTCCCGGAGTTCACTCAGACTCACGTCCATCGAGTCCGTGATGCCATCCAGCCATCTCATCCTCTGTCGTCCCCTTCTCCTCTTGCCCCCAATCCCTCTCGGCATCAGAGTCTTTTCCAATGAGTCAACTCTTTGTATGAGGTGGCCAAAGTACTGGAGTTTCAGCTTCAGCATCATTCCCTCCAAAGAAATCCCAGGGCTGATCTTTAGAATAGACTGGTTGGATCTCCTTGCAGTTCAAGGGATTCTCAAGAGTCTTCTCCAACACCACAGTTCAAAAGCATCAATTCTTCAGTGCTCAGCTTTCTTCACAGTCCAACTCTCACATCCATACATGACCACAGGAAAAACCATAGCCTTGACTAGACGGACCTTTGTTGGCAAAGTAATGCCTCTGCTTTTCAATATGCTATCTAGGTTAGTCATAACTTTTCTTCCAAGGAGTAAGCGTCTTTTAATTTCATGGCTACAGTCACCATCTGCAGTGATTTTGGAGCCCAAAAAATAAAGTCTGACACTGTTTCCACTGTTTCCCCTTTACACACACATAAAATTTGTGTAAGGATGTTTGTTCCCCAAACTGGCTTCTGTTATACAAGTGACACTTCAACTTGATTCACTTTTAATTATGAAGCTTTCAAGCACACAGAACAATACAAATTGGTAAAATACACACTATCTAAACACTATCTCCCATAATTTAAAAATATTAACTTTTGGCAGATTTATTTCCAAGTTTCAAATAGACAATACTAAAGATCCAGTTGGTATCTAAGCTAGTCCTATTAGATACATGTATAACAACCTTCTTTAAATGCTTCATCATTTAACAAATACTCCACTGGCTTTCCTATTTTTTTTTTAAGATCAATTTCTCAAGGCATAAAAATACTTTGCACAGTTTTTATTAATATTGTGTCATGCTTTATGCCTTATAGATTGTTAGTTCATTTAGTTGTCTATGTAAAATTAATGATGAAGTAATGAAAAATGCTGATGCTGAAGATAAGAGAATATTTTAGACAATTTTACCAGTGTTGCCATAAAACACTTGACTGTAATGCTATAATATACTAAGTACACCTGAATGCAGACCAGTGATAAATGACTAATGTGAGGGACTTCCCTGGTGGTCCAGTGGTTAGGACTCTGCCCTTCCACTGCAGGAGGCATGGGCTTGATCCTTGGTCTGCGAACTAATATTCCACATGCCTTGCATGCGGCCAAAAAAGAAAGATTACTTAAGTGAGACAATGGAAAACTCTACAAAATTCCTGATGACTTCAAGGGAGGCAAAAGGAAAAAAGAGAAAAAAAAAAAAAGTCCTGTGGTATATTTTTCAGGAAACCAAAAAGGCCTAAGATCCTCAACATTAGATCTTAGAGTTCAGCCCTCAGAAAATATCATCCAAAACATCAATGTGCAAATGAAGAAAGAGCTGGATGTTTATCATACTGACTTCTAAAGGAATACCTTTCATGGCACTATCTTTTCCATAAGGATGATCACCTAGCAGAGTATGACTGGAAGGCTGCAAATGTTTGACACTAATTAAATCTTTCATGGCGCTGAGTGTTAGGAGATAGGCATGGTTTAGGATGACAAAGCCATCCTATGGGTAGCAAGAGAAGTCTGTGACAGAAATGAGTTTTAACACCATGAGCTTATTCCTCAGTGCCTAAAATCCCAACCCTGCAGTTGCCTGCTTGGCTTACATTAAGTCTTAGCAGATAAATAGTGTCTCTTCTTAAAATAGAAACGTGTGATTTTGGAATTTCAAGACATAGACATTTTAAGCCCCCAAAGAAGAATGGAAGACACGGCAGAAAACACTTTAATGGGAGAAGGAAAGAGGGAAAACCAGAGACTAAGGAACCAGCAGGCAAGATCGGACCAAGACAGTGTTTTGAAGTTGATGTTCCAAGAGTTTGAACATTGCTAGATGGTAAGTTCTCTCCTGGAATAAATGGAGATCTGTGCTTGCCTAGACAGTTGCAAAGCTCATCCTTGCCCCTGGTGGTTCTGATAGGAGCATCCTCTTGAGGGCTGTGCTTACCACTGATGCCCTATGGAGCATCAGTAGACCAGCGACAACAGCAAGTTCTACTCATGAGACAGGGCAAGAAAAGCTGAGCCTCTGGAACCTAGGAAGTAGGATACATCACCCTGGAGTGACAGCCTTGTCTTGGGGCACAGCAAGAGGAAACATCAGGAAGGAACTCGTTCTCAGAATGAGGCTTGTTCCTTTCATCCTGTCCTTAGAGTTGTTGCATAAATTTCCCGAGAAAGTAGCACTCAAAAAGTCTTACAAGCTCTGCTGTGAAAAGTCCTATGGAAGCGACATTGAGAGGATGAAACTGAACTTCCCAGCTGCCAAGGGACCTGAGGCTTTCGTCCTAGATATAAGGAAGCTGATACCTAAGAAATGAGGTGAACCCGGGAGAACAGCCTATAGGAGTTTGGAATGTTGGATGTCAGGGTTTTAGGAAAAGCGTCACTGCTGCTGACAGCAAAGGTTGATGCCTCTGCTGCCACTGGGATTTCTGTCCATCAGAAAACCCCCTGAGCAGCCCACTCATGAACACGTGAAACCTAATTCAAATTCATTTATTTATTCAGTGAAAAGGCATCGAGCATTTGTTCCATCACAGGCACTGTGCCCTGGGCTACCCAAGTGCTGGATCTGCCATGAAGAGAAGAGAGACATTGCCCCCACCTTCAAAGAGGTTGAAGTTAAAACAGGATGGGATGACAAAGGTAAACTGTGATATAAGCCATCATAAATCTTATGATAAGGTAAGCTGGTGCCGGGGGAGTAAATAGCAACAGAACTTTAGGAGGAAAATTCTTTTAAACTTGGGACTAAAGCAAAAAGGTGGCTGGCATGTCTTTTCAATGTCCCACTGGGATGTCATTTAACATGGATTATACAATTATTTCAGGGAATGCACCTGTTTGACTTCGCTATTTACTACTGGGAGCTCAGACTTCATGAAGTTACATGTTAACTCATAGATTTCTGTCTGGAAGAGATGCTACCCATCAGATTTTATTGTGCCACAGGACTTTAACCACTTTATTTTAACCAACTCTGTCTCTAATCCAGCAAATTTATTTTAAAATGCCTTATCTAGTGGACTATATACCCTGTTTCTCAAAATGCTCTTTGAAACAGGTTAACAGTGATGGCACCCCACTCCAGTACTCTTGCCTGGAAAATCCCATGGACGGAGAAGCCTGGTAGGCCGTAGTTCATTGGGTCGCGAAGAGTTGGACACGACTGAGCGACTTCACTTTCACTTTTCACTTTCATGCATTGGAGAAGGAAATGGCAACCCACTCCAGTGTTCTTGCCTGGAGAATCCCAGGGACGGGGGAGCCTGGTGGGCTCCCATCTATGGGGTCGCACAGAGTCAGACATGACTGAAGCGACTTAGCAGCAGCAATAGCTTATCATTGTTGGATAATTGGATGAAATCGCTGATATATGTTCAGTCCCTGGTAGCTCAGTTGGTAAAGAATCCGCCTGCAATGCAGGAGACCTTGGTTCAATTCCTGGGTCGGGAAGATCCCCTGGAGAAGGGAAAGGCTACCCACTCCAGTATTCTGGTTTGGAGAATTCCATGGAGTCCATGCGATCGCAAAGAGTCAAACACAACTGAGCAACTTTCACTTTCAGTCTATAATAGTATGAGAATTACATTTCTAACTGATTATTTGATAACAATAGGAACCATTTCTGGGAGAATGAATATATCGCCTAGCTTCAGCTGCTATAACAAAATACCACAACAGACATTGATTTATCACAGTTCCTGGAGGTTAGAAGTTCACGACCAAGGTGCTAGCATACTCGCTTCCTAGTGAAGCTTTCTTCCTGGCTTTCAAATGACGATCTTCCCACTCTAGCCTTCCATGGCCAGAGAGTGACTAATCTGTGATAGGATACTAATCCCACCACAAGGACCCCGCCTCCATGACTTCCTGAAAATGGAAAATGCTGTCCCTCCAAATATCATCACATTAGGGGCTGGGGCTCCAATATATGAGGTGGATCAGTAACATTCAGTCCATAACAATGGGGCTTGGGATTTATCAGACAAGATTTGCAGGATGCACTCACGAAGGACACAGCAGCTGATGGAAACTGACCTAGTATGGAAATGGAATCACGCAGCCCAGAGGGCTGTGGATTCAGGCAGATTGAAATTCAAATCCTGTGTTCAGGACATACTAGCTGTTAATAGCAGCTCAGACACTCAATCTTCTGATCAGTTAAATGGAGCTGATAATAGTGACAATATCAGAGAAACGGTGTGATGCTTACAATGCCTAACACAGTACACAATGCTTGATGTTTATTCCCTTCCTACTCATCCAGTGCCACTGCTTTGGGAATTTCCAAAGGAATGAAAATGGGATGCTTAGATCTACCCTCTTGGATTCTGGCTCTCTCATAATTGACCTTCTAGATGGTTAAAGAATTAATAATCTCTTCCATACAAATTATATGTACATTTTCCCCAAAATATGTAATTATGGAAGTCCAGAAATTTGAAACTTAAGGCAGCTATAGAGACTCTGAATTTCTTCTCAGGTTTCAAGTGTTCAGGACATGGTAGGGCCTAAGGAAAAGGACTATACAAATAGATTTTCATCTCACTAACTCAAGCTCGATTCAGTATTTGTGACAATTCTGCTAACGATCAGCATTGTGTTTACCTTTACTCAGCAAAACCTACTTAACAACGTGGTGGAAATTTTTGGAAGGATTTTTAATATGTTTAAGAAATAAAATGCTATTTATGCACCTATCTTAATTACAGTTGAAATATACAGCAAATTATGTAAAAATAAAATGTTCTTATCTAGTCTTTAAAGCTGGTCCCTGAGGGCTATTTACTAAGCTATACTTCATCACTTTCAAATATGTGAAGTCAGTTAAATAAACTTAATGTAAATGAATGCTGCTAAAAGTAGTCTATAGCTTAGATTTTTTTGCTAATTTAAATCAACCTCTCCTATTAGTCTAAATTGGCTTTCAGAGTAAACACAGTTTTATGTCATTCTCCAGCACACATAAACACCTACTCCAAGGCGCATTCTGAGGATAAATATGTAATGATGTTTTAAGGTGCTTTAAAGGAATGTGGCCAGGACACAAGATCACTACAGGTAATTTTTAATAAATTTGCTTTTAAAAATTTGGATCCCTTGTGCTCCTTGTCACCGTCTTCCTCCTCTACATATGTTTACATCTTCTTGTGGAGGCAGATAACTACAGTGCTTATTGACACCCTTACCGCTCAGCCTTATTCTCATCTAAAATATGCTTCTAGATGCCAACATTACTGGCTAGAAGGAAAAATGTCTTGTTCCCTAGCTTTGGGCATAAATAATAGAAATAACTAAGGTTTGTCAAGCATTTAGAATGTGGCATTTAAATGTCAAGCATTTAGAACCCTGAATATTCATTGGAAGGAATGATGCTAAAGCTGAAGCTCCAATACTGTGGTTCCCTGAGGCAAAGAGCCCACTCATTGGAAAAGACACTGATATTGGGAAAGATTGAAGGCAGGAGGAGACGGGGCAACAGAGGATGAGGTGGTTGCATGGCATCACCAACTCAATGGACATGAGTTTGAGTAAGATCCAAGAGTGAAGGACAGGGACGCCTGGTGTGCTGCAGTCCATGGGGTTGCAAAGACACGGACACAACTAAGCAACTGAACAACAACAAATAGAATGCGGCAGGCTCTCTTTCAAGACTTTTATAAGAGTAAACTACCTTAATTGGTGCAACCCCATGAAGCCATCCCTATTATTACATCAGCTTCACAGATAAAGTAACAGAGCATTTAGATGAGTCACTCAAGGTCATATGGACAGTAATGACAGAGTCAGGCTTAACCCAGGAAGTTGAACCTAAGAATCCCCTCATGTATCTACTATCTTCACTTCTCTTCCACATATTAAAAATCTGTGCTACCCAAACCATGACACTTTTCCTTATAAAAAGGACCATAATGGTTAATTTTATGTGTCAGCTGGATTGGACCACAAAGTGCCGAGATATCTGATTAAACACTATCCAGGGTGTGTCTGTGAGGATGATTCTGGATGAGACTAAAAACTGGATCAAAAGGCTGAGTAAAGCAGACTGCCCTTCCCCATGTAGGGGGCCTCATCCCATCTGTGGCAAGTCTGAAAAGTATAGAAGGCTGAGCAAAGAGAGAATTTGTTCTCTTTGCCTGATGAGCTTTGAATGGGGACATCAGTGTTTTTCTGCCTTCAGACTCAAACTCACACCCTTAGCTCTACTGATCCTCAAGCATTTGAATGCAGATCTTGGGACATTTCAGTCTCTATAATCACATGAGCCAATTCATTATCTATCTGCAGAACTATCTATCGCTATACCTATTTATCATCTATCTCCTATCTTTATATCTATACCTTTATATATCTGTGTCTATATTGATCCTATGGGCTCTGTTGCTTGGAGAGCCCTGCCCAATACAGGAACTCAGGATGCATGAGATTGCCCCTAACCAGTTTTACATTTCCCCCTATATTCTGTTAGGATATGGAGTATCATACCAAGATATGAAGCATATTCATATGTATGATCAACTTGTGAATGGCCATCATTTTCAAATAAATGAATACAAGATACAGTATGAAGAAAGCTGAACACCGAAGAATTGATGCTTTTCAACTGTGGTATTGGAGAAGACTCTCGAGAGTCCCTTGGACTTCAAAGAGATCCCATCAGTCCATCCTAAAGGATATCAGTTCTGAATATTCATTGGAAACACTGATGCTGAAGCTGAAACTCCAATACTTTGGCCCCCTGATGTGAAGATCTGATTCATCTGAAAAGACTCTGATGCTGGGAAAACTTGAAGGCAGGAGGAGAAGGCGATGACAGAGGATGAAATGACTGGATGGCATCACCGACTCAATGGCCATGAGTTTGAGTAAACTCTGGGAGTTGGTGATGGACAGGGAGGCCTGGCATACTGCAGTCCATGGTGCTGCAAAAGAGATGGACGTGACTGAGCGACTGAACTGAAATCTCCTTACATAAGTATCTATTTACTGTACCAATTTTATACAGTTCATCATTTTATTAAAGATATAATAGTAAAGAGGAAAGAACTGAGATCTTGGAACTAGACACTTGTTTCCCTAGGAGATCTATCAGCTAGGAAAACAGACCAACTTAAGGAATATAAGTACAGTATAAATACCCATTACTTATTACCCTACTAGTAATGGAGAAGGTGATGGCACCCCACTCCAGTCCTCTTGCCTGGCAAAATCCATGGATGGAGGAGCCTGGTGGGCTGCAGTCCATGGGGTCGCGAAGAGTTGGACATGGCTGAGCAACTTCATTTCACTTTTCACTTTCATGCATTGGAGAAGGAAATGGCAACCCACTCCAGTGTTCTTGCCTGGAGAATCCCAGGGACCGGGGAGCCTAGTGGGCTGCCGTCTATGGGGTCGCACAGAGTCGGACACGACTGAAGCGACTTAGCAGCAGCAGCAGCAGTAATGGAGTAATATAGGCCACATTTCAGATCCCCCAATTGCTGTGAGATAATTCTTCCCCTGGATATAAATCTAATTTACATAAAATCAATTCATATTTTTGTCTCCTGTCCCCAACTTCGTGCATGCATGTACACAAAGCATGTATGTGTACTGAATATTTATTATTCAACGCTTAATAACTTCTAAAGTATTTTAGGCTTAATAATGTATTGTACTTCATCAAGATGAATAATAGATAATACAGTAAAGAAGGAAAGAACATAAACATTTAGAACCAGTCAGACATGGGCTGGAATCTTAGCTCTACTACTTATCAGCTAAAGAATATTAGGACGGCCACTTAAATTTTGCTAGTAATCAGAGAAAAAAAAAAAGCGTCACAACAAAAAAAGCATGATTTACAAGTCTACCATGAGCTTTTAAATTTGACAACACAAATTCTTGGCAAAGTTGTAAGATAATAAAAAAATAAAGACTCATACACTTGTAGGAAAACAATATGAACACACAAACACTCCAGAAGACGAAAACTTAGCTGCCAGCTCTACGACTTGTAGATGTTCACCAGGAGACAGAAGCGAAAAACTGGAGACAAGCCAGATGTCCACAAACCAGAGGATGAACAAATAAACAGTCAAAGAGCTATATAAGGTGATATTATTTAGCACACACATAAGGAGCTAGAAACACACACATAAGCATGTGTGCATTTCAATAGTTAAAGCTTAAGAATATAAAAAGGAATGAAAAAAGCAAGTCCCAGAAGAATACATGCAAATACTATTTGTATAAAGTTTAAAAATTTGTAAGACTCTTCTATTAGCTGTAACTACTACATTAACTATATTAAGGATGCGTTCATATACAGTTTATGTATTTATATATGTAACATTTGATATATTTTCTATATATTTATAGTAATTTTAAATAAATATTTTATGTATAGTACACATTTTCTCTATGTAAATATATATGATGTGTCATAAGAAATTTAAGATAGCTGTATCACAGAGTGGGAAGTGTTGTTGGCAAGTTTCATTTTTTATCTGGATGTTACATTTGTTGCATTATTCATTTCTTTTTTTAAAATTGAAGTGCAGTTGCTCTACAATAAGTTACAGAATAATGTGATTCACAATTTTGAAAGATCATCCTCCATTTATAGTTAATATAAAATATTTGCTCTATTACCCATGTTATATGATACATCCTTGTAGCTTATTTTATATCTAATAGTTTGTACCTCTTATTCCTCTCCCTCCTTATTCATTTCTTACTATGCTTATCTTCTTGTGTGTACATGACAATTATTAATTTTAGTAAAAAATGGTTAATAAAATAAAAATATTTTAAGTCAACCAATTTATAATTATATATCTGAGATACATATCTGAGAATTCCAAGATCTCTGTTACAGAAACAATCCCCATTCAAGGAATTCAACAGTTTTAAGCTTAGGCTCCAACAACGGTACCAACTAGTACCCTGTGATATTTGACAAGCAACACACTGGTCTCTCTGGCTGTAACTTCAAATGCAAGACTGGAGGAAGGGCTGCCCCCTGACTGAAAGGCTCTGTAGACTAGATGAGCTTTAAACTTACTTCCAGCTCTAACACTGCATAGTACCATGAACTCAGTCTTCAAGAAATTCTGGAGAATCTCCCAATCTCCCTCAGTTCTCCACAATACATGTTTTGGTGAAAGAGTTTCAAGTGTTGCAGGAGTTTATGAAAACAAATATCAGCCATACAGCAGGACATGCCAACAAAAAAATTTATTTATGTTTCTTCCTATTTTACAATCTATTAAATATAGGCTCAGTGATCATAAAAGATATTTTCTTCGCAAGGATGGAATTCTAGATGAATTCTCTTACAGAAATAGGAAACTATTTTATGTAGGGTCACTGACAAAGAATAAAAAAACATATAAGCTAGCTACTGAATTTCTACCATTTGACATACATATTATAAAATATTAACCCATATTATAAAATGGCAAAGTGAAGGTTTATTAAATTAATGCTTTAAAATATGGTTTCTATTCTATAATGTGGCTGGTAGACTATGAGGACAAAAACAGAAAAATGAAAGGGTAATTGGAAGAAAATGAATCAAGAAAGAGAAGCAAATAGTTTGCACAGGAAGATGTTAAATGTTAAAATAGCATGGGAAAGATAAAGGAAGAGAGAAGATATACACGTAGGACACATTCACAAACATAAACCTATAATCATGAAACAGTTTGTCTCTTGTCTCTTCAGGTCTATCTTGAACATTCCGAGAAGCTGTTAAGCACAACCTAAAAAAAGACTTTAAAGCATCAAATCCACCCCAGCCAGTTCCTCTGGTCCCTCCACCCTGATGGATTTTGCATCTGATCTTCAGTTTTCTTCCAAGCTTCAAGTCTTCTTATTTCTTTCCTTTGCACCTCTTCAAAGATGATAGAAATAACCTCGGTTCACATTCTTAAGAGTATTTAATCATGCCTTTGGAATGCTATTGAAAGTTTGTCATTATTTCCCCTTTATTAATAAACAAAAAGAGATTCCCCCCTCACCATAATCCATAGGGTTTCATGAATAATGATCTAAGATGGGAATCTGTTGTTGTATTAAGCCTCTTATAGACTTGCATAAGGAAAGAAAAATTATAATTAATCTCTGCCAATCTCAAAATTTGAAACTAAGTAAAGCTTCTCTTTAGGAGACTGCAAGCTGAAAACTTTGAATGGTGACTGGCTTCGGCTCTTGCAAATGAGTAAAATTACAAAAATAAAAAAGAGAGTCTATTTTTCAATAGAGTCTGCAGCAGGTTAGTTAACAGTGTCAGACTCTCATGATTCGGAGGCAAGGGGAACTGGGATTCTAGTGCACAGCTGTGGAATACTACCAGGATACTCTCATCAAGCTCAGCAGGAGATGGATGCATCATTTGGAAAAATCTGGGTTCTACATCATGCAACCTAATAGACCTCAAGGTCCAAATCAATGACTTTTATTCCCATTGGCTCTTTTTTTAGCATAAAAACTCAGTCACTATAATTTGATTTTGTAGTTTGAGAACTTCTGTGTCTTTACATCAAACACATTTTTTTTGAAGGTAGCTAGAGAAATTTTATTTTATTTATTTATTTTTATTTATTTATTTATTTATTTATTTTTTAATTTTAAAATCTTTAATTGAAAACTACACACATCTAGCAAACAATGTACAGGTGGGTCTCAGTTATAGAGATTGTCCATTCCTCTCACCAGAAGGGGGCAGCAGTGGGTCTGCAGAGATGAAAAGGTCCTTCAAGGCTAGTTTCACAGCAGAGCTGGGAAGCAGACCCAGGTCAACTGGTTCAGAGGTCCACCTCAGGCCCGCTGCTCCCATACAATATGATACTGTGCCCAAAAGATGCCGCAAGGGCATATAGGTTATTTTGAATTAAAGTTATTTAAGAAATGGCCCACACAAGAGGGATATTTTGACCCTCCTTCCTGTTTCCCTGAAGACAGGAAAGAAATCTCTCATGCATTCTGTATTTCGAAGTAGAAGGACACTCTTACCACCAAAGATATGGAATTCAGGCCAAGAAGCCTATTTAAATAAAGCTTGTTATTCTTTCATTTATTATCCCAAGCCCAAATTCTGTTTAGATTCTTCACTAACCGAGCACACAAAACCTAAGTTTCTCTGTCCTGTCAGTTCCTTGAAAATATATTGGTTTTTGTTTGTGTGTTTGTTTCCTTTGGTCTAAAAAGTATAAAGGCTGCCTGCTTTGGTTGCTCCTTAGGTCTTACTTCTATGAGATCGCCATGTACAAAAATTAAGATTTGTTTCTTTTTCTGCTGTTAACCTGTTTTGCATCCGTTTTATGATTCATCTAGCCACAAGAATTCAAAAGGAGTAGAAAGAGAAAGGCCCTCCCCCACATCAATATCTTGGGAACTGTTTCCTCATGTTTGGTCTGTAAAGTGTCCTTCCTTCAAATTCAGTAGCAGAAAAGAGCACAATGGACTCAAGCTGTGGCTGAGAGGGGAAGGCAGAGAGTCTGTGGTTCTGGCTCCACTAGAGTAGATTCTGGACAGCACCTCCAGCTTCTCTAAAGGGAGAGACATTCAGCTGGAACCATGGGCTGGGGCAGAGAGTAGGGGGCATCCTTATTAATTAACATGCTGCTTCCCATGGAAAGTAAAGGTTAAATGGCTGAACTTCATACACAGTGCCCAGTCAAACTCCATTTTGCTGCACTTCAGGGAAAGATGAGGTATGCCCTCTGATCCAATAGGTGGGAAAGGAACCAATCATTTAACATTCAAAAATTAGTTAACGGGAGAACAATGTTAAGGGGGACAGTTATCAGAATCTGGGATCTGTTGAACTCAATTTTACCCACACAGATAAACATGCATTGAGCATATATATATTTTATACCAGGCCCTGTGCTACCTGTTGGGGGCATAAATGAAAAAAAAAAAAAGAAAAAGAAAAAAAAAAACATATTACCTCTGCTTTGAAGGGACTTATAGTCTAATGGGAATAAAAGGGTCCTAAAACTGCATCGCTATAGAATAAGGTAAGTAAAATGGGCTTCCTAGGAAGTGAAGTGGTAAAGAATCCACCTGCCAAGCAGGAGATACGGTTTCGATCCCTGCGTGGGGACGATCCCCTGGAGAAGGAAATGGCAACCTACTCCGGTATTCTTGCCTGGAAAATCCCATGGACAGAGGAGCTTGATTGGCTACAGTCCGTGGGTTCACAAAGAGCTGCACAGGACTTAGCTACTAAGCACAGAATAAGGTAAGTAAACACCAGGGATGTGAGGAGAGCGTGTAAGTGATGCACTTACTGGCTTGTTGTTGTTTAGTTCACTCAGTCATGTCCGACTCCTCTGTGACCCCCTGGACTATCAGGCTCTTTTGTCCATGGAATTCTCCAGGCAAGCATACTGGAATGGGTAGCCATCCAGACCTTATCCTTATCTTTCCTGTGATTCACAGCTTGTGTTTGAACATTAGCGGAGAGACCTTCTTTAGTTCTTGGCTTCTTTAATGTTTCTTTTCTCTTAGAAACATCTTTAGCAGTATGGAAGACTTAAACGAACATGGACCTCCGGGATAGGTCCAAACACATAGTTATCCTGGATCTGTAAAAAATCAGAAGCATATACAGTCAGGTTTTAAAGATGGCAAAAATCACTTTCTCAAAAATAGAGAATTCATAACCAAGGCAGTATTTTACAGGCTGATTCAGTGGTGATCTAGAGGGTAATAGACCTAGCTTTAGACCTGAGCACTTTAGTTCTGATTTAACATCCATCTAGGAAAAACAGCGCTTTCCTTGGAGACTGCACGAGACAGAAAGCCGGAACTGAGAACAATGCACCAACTGAAGTCTCTTGAAGACTCATCTCAAAGACAAGGGGGTAGAAAAACTCCACTCACTGCCATGGACAATAAGAAAACATACCATTTTCCAGGACCTCTCAGAGGTAAGAAAAATTTCTCATGAAAAAACCCCAACACTGCAGCATGAACAGATGTGAAACCTTAATTAATACCCCTCATGCTACAGGTATCCCAATCTGACAAATTAAGATATAAACTGAATTCAGAACAGCAAATTGCTGCTCTGCAGTAGAAACTCAAGCCACTGCACTCCACTTGGAAATCTAAAAAGTCACAGTGCACAGATCCTCCACAAAAAGTCAACTCCCACTGAATATGAGCTCATAATAAGACATTATATTTTCTTGAGGAAACATCCTACCTTGCCTGTGACTTGACACATAAAAATCACAAGGTATACTAGAGCAACCTAGAAGAGACTATAAGTTTATTTAAAAATATTAAAGGGCAAGGAGAAAAAATTTAAAATCACAATGAAAACAGGATATTATGGGAAAAAAGGGGAGACTTTCAAAAGAAGAAAATAAAACCAATAATGAAAATAAAAGTAATGACTCAATGAAAGTGAAAGTGAAGCCACTCAGTCGTGCCCAACTCTTTGCGACCCCATGGACTGTAACCGACCAGGCTCCTCAGTCCATGGAATTCTCCAGGCAAGACGACTGGAGTGGGTTGCCATTTCCTTCTCCAGATGAATTTTAAAAAGATTTGACAGAGTATTAGCTAACCAGAAGTGGGGAAGAATGAGGAAATTGCTGATAACTCAGCCCAGAGGAAAAATAAATTAAAAATAGAAAACTGAGATTAAGAGACATGAAGGATAAAATGAGGATTTTGGCATATACATCTTTAAGATTTTAGACATTTAAAAAAGAGAGAAAATGAAGGGAATGCAATATTTAAAGAAATAAAAATTGAAAATTTTCAAGAATGGAAGATACACATAAAATTTCAGATGATAAAACTCAAGAATTTGAGTCAAAAACCCTGTAGAAGAGCAAAGAAAATTAAAAAAGGGCATGCATGCATACATGCTAAGTCGCTTCAGTCGTGTCTGACTCTTGGCAACCCTATGGACTGTAGCCTACCAGGCTCCTCCATCCACGGGATTTTCCAGGCAAGAATACTGGAATAGGTTGCCATTGCATTCTCCAAAAAAAAAAAAAAAGGTCATAAAAGCAACCAAACGGGAAAAGCTGATTATCTACTAAAGAAGAACGCATTTGGCTAGCAGCAGATCTCTTCCCAGCACAGTAAAACTAAGAAGATAATGAAATGGTATCTTTAATGTGCTAGAAGAAATAATTGTCTATATAGAAATATAGTATTGCAATTGTCTATATACAGCTCAACTATCATTTGTTGTTGAGTAATTAAGTCATGTTCAACTCTTGGAGACCCCATGGACTGCAGCACACCAGGCTTCCCTGTCCACCATCTCTGAGTTTGCTCAAACATCTGTCCTTTGAGTCAGTGATGCCATCCAAGCATCTCATCCTCTGCTGCCCCCTTGTCCTCTTGCCCTCAGTCTTTCCCAGCTTCAAGGTCTTTTCCAATGAGTCTGTTCTTGGCATCAGGGGCCAAAGGATTGAAGCTTCAGCTTCAGCATCAGTCCTTCCAGTGAATATTCGGACTGATTTCCTTTAGGATGGACTGGTTTAATCTCCTTGAAGTCCAAGGGACTCTCAAGAGTCTCTCCAACACCACAGTTCAAAAGCATCAATTCTTCAGCACTCAGCTTTCCTTGTGGTCCAACTCTCACATCCGTACATGACTGGAAAAAAACATAGCTTTGATTCTATGACTTTTGTTGGAAAAGTGATGTGTCTGCTTTTTAATATGCTGTCATTTGGGGCTTTCCCAGATGGTGCTAGTGGTAAAGAACCTGCCTGCCAATGCAGGAGACATAAGAGATGTGAGTTCAATCCCTGGGTAGGGAAGATCCATTGGAGAAGGAAATGGCAACCCACTCCAGTATTCTTGCCTGGAGAATCTCATGGACAGAGGAGCCTGACAGGCTACAGAGTCCATGAGGTCACAAAGAGTTGGACATGACTGAAGTGGCTTAGCATGCAGCACAATAAAGACAAATTTCAAACTGCCTTTTTCTTTCTATAAAACAAAGAGTAAGAGCATTTTCCTCTATAGACTTTCATTAAATGATCTTCCAAATAATGCATGTAGTAAAAAGAAAATTAAATCCCAAAGCTTAACTAGAACTAATAATAAGCAAATAAGTTGGTAAAATTGGTAAATATACTGATGTAGCGACTTCACTTTCACTTTTCACTTTCAGGCATTGGAGAAGGAAATGGCAACCCACTCCAGTGTTCTTGCCTGGAGAATCCCAGGGACGGGGAAGCCTGGTGGGCTGCCATCTATGGGGTCACACAGAATCAGACACAACTGAAGCGACTTAGCAGCAGCAGCAGGTAAATAATCATTAATTGCAAAAAAGAAAATAATACTGTTGTATTAAGAATAAATTTAGAGAATAGAAATAATGGATAACAGTGGCTTGGAATTGGAAATGGCATGTTTGAAATTAAAGTGTTTTTATTTCCCTGTATGATTTCAGTAGAAAATAGAAATGTTGGTTATAATTATACACTGGTAGGTCAAATAAGCATTTTAAAGATAAGGGCTGAGTGAACAGAAAGAGAATAATTTTCCAGTCCAGAGAAAGGAGATATAGGTATATTACATTTCTAAGGATGTTATAATACATCACCACAAATTGGATAGCTAAGAACAATGGAAGTTTATTCTCTCAGGGCCTGGGAGGCCAGGTCTTAACATGCTTCACTGGACTGAATCACTTTCACAGTGCTGCCCTTTCTCTGGAGGATCAGTGGAAATCTGTTCCTTGCCTCTTCTAGTCACTGGCATTCCTTGGCTTATAGCCACATCACTCCAATTTCTGCCTCCACCTTTGCATCACCATCTCCTGTGTGTGTATGTCTAATCTCCCTCTGCTTCTCTCTTTAATTTTTTAAAAATTATTTTAGGCCATACAGTGAGGACATGTGGGATGCTGACCAGGGATCAAATTCATGCCTCTTCCACTGGGAGCGTGGAATCTGAACCACTGGACCACCAGGGAAGTCCTGCTTCTCTCCTTTAAGGCCACTTGTGATGGAGCTTAGAGTCCATCCAGATCTTCCAGGATGATATCCCTGTATCAACACCCTTAACTTAAGCACATCTGGAAATGCCCTTTTTCCAAACAAGATTACATTCACAGGTTCCATGGATTAGCAGGGACAGCTCTTTGGGGCTACTATTCATTCCACTACACAGGAATAGTGGTAATACAGTCTAGCAAAAAACAAACCAACCAAACAAACAGAAAAAACAAAACAGGGAAAGAAAGGTAATAAGAGCGATAGAGCCAATAACTGTCTTCTGTTCACTTTAAATACTTATTGCTCATTTCTTGACTTTTTACTGTAGACCTAGACTGGAGTAATGGAAAACATTAGAAAAAGAGTCAGTATACTATGATCAATCAATCAAAGCCAGCCCCCAACCTGTTTTTGCAAGAAAAGTTTTATTGGAACAGTCATGTCCATTCACTATGTATTTTCTATGGCTGATTTTACATTACAACAGCAGAGTTGAGTAGTTGGAACAGAGACCACATGGCCTGTAACACCAAAAATATTTACTCTCTGGTCCTTTCCAGAAAAGTCTGCCACACTGTAATTTAAATGATCTTTTCCAAGTGGAAATAGGGGAGAAGCAAATTGGATGGATCTGTTGATTGGATGTGTGTGTGTGTGTGTGATTTGCACATTTTGAATCAAGGTCATTAACAGTCTGATACTGTCAATGGAACCAAAGTTCTCTGAAAATCGACAGGTGAAGGGAAAAAAGTTTTGCTTCCTTGGATTTGGAAATTTGGATTCAGGATTTCCTCCAACCCTGCAGAATGTTCTTAGAAGGAAGCTTTGCAATTAAGTGCTGAGCACATTGAACTGGAGGGATAAGAAGCAGTAAATAATGCTAACAATTTTATGAAAAGTGTAGGCAACCTGTATTTTACTCTTAATGGGATGCACAGTCTGGCCTCATTTTATTTTCACTTCTATTGTAAGCAGCCTCAAATCATTTTGGTGGAAGTAGAGGTGGTATAAATAAATAACCATCCATGGACAGCACAAAAGAAAACGAAAATGTGGAGCAGAAGAAAATAAATCTCATAAGTAGCTGTATTTTAAGGGGAAGGTCAGGCTTTGCATTAGGTAGTATTTATAAGATATTTGTGGAGTGCCTTTAAATGCCATGGAAATGTCAATGACGGTCACAGCTCTTGAAAACAATAGTGTCAGAATGAGCTAATTTAGTTATTCCAGTGCTTGGCTTTCACTTCTGTGTCAGAAGAAGGAACGCCTGTTCCTCAAGCTTGTGTCAGGCTCAGAGATCACAGTCCTCTCTGGGCCCAGGGTAGCACTGACAGCTTCCGCTGACATGCTGGCCCAACTGGCAGGTTGGGCTCTCTGAATTTACAGTAGGCATGGTTAAGTGTTTAGCAATCTAATGTGCTGGGCTTCTTTGGCTTTTCCTGTCAATTATTAAAAAAAAAAAAAAGGCGGGGGCGGGGGGAGAGACAGAAATTTCTATTCTATGTAAAGTCCCTGTATTATTTAAATGGATTACTTGTCTGAGTTGCCTTGAAATAAATTGAGGAAACCATCTCTCTCTCTCTCTCTCTCTCTGCTTTGAGACAGATTTTCTTCACAAAGAGAGCTGACAAGACTAATAGGATGAGGCCACCCCAGTCCATCCTCAGTTCATTATACGTGGTCTTTTACCTCGTCTAGCTGTCTCGGAGATTCTCTGCAGAGGAGAGAAGTCTCCCAAGATGGTGTCAGTAAGCAGCACGTGGAGGAACAGGGAACGAGTCAACTCTGGACTCCCCAAAGAACACCAGGAAACACACTGATGAAGCAGACCCAAGTTGATCTGGTCCACTGCAGTTAGGGAAGATACAGCCCTGGAAGCTCCTAAGCAGTGTCTTAGAAGAGGCGGTTCAGGGGAAGACATTTGAAGGGTGTTATTCAAGGCAAGCAGCTGGTTGGATTCACTTTTTTTTTTTTCTTTTTCTTTACATGATGCTTTAAGATTGGTGAACAGACACCTTGAAGTGATAGTCTTAAAGCCAATCTTGATAAGGAAATTCTTTGTTGGATAAGTGAGCTGTGTGTCCAAGAGAACAATTTATTTATCCTGATAGAAGAGTTATTTACCCACATGAGCAAACTGTTTGCTCCCATAAATTGATTTGTAGAAATTCCTTGAAACAAACAGTGAAATTTTGTATTGCTTTAGAGCCTAATCTTTCTGAGTAAGAGTTGTCAGGTTGACACAGGTGGCTTCCATTTAGTTCTATAGTCACATGGATTCAGGAGAATCCCCATTCTTAAAGTTTTTATCCTAAAACATGACACAGATTTATAGGCTAAGGTCATTCCTTAGGGTTTCAAACTTGTTCACTACATCTCCAAATATATTCCCCTGAATGACAGTGTATAAAGCTTACCATTGTTTGTGGAACTTTGCTGGCCTCTCCTCTCATCTGCTCACATTCAAGTTTATGCCTAAGTTTGTTTTATTATCGGTGCTTGCCCAGCTTCCAATAGTACTGAAGTTTTCTTAAAGAACTGATAATTGAAGGAAACATATTTTGTCTCCTTGAAACTGAAAATAAGAAATTTCTTTCAACTCTACGTCCTGCTTGCTTAGATAAAAGGTTTTCAGTGAGATGCTAAACACATTTGATTAGAAGAAGAAGGGGCAGAAAAGATCGACAAAGGCATGCCTACAACACTGCAGCCTTTACTGAATCCCTACACCAGGTGCCCAGTCTCAAGAAATCAGAGACCAAGTCAGAAACTTGGACGGGTGACTGTGATTTCAGAACCTGATTCTCTTCGTGGATGCCTGATGAAGCTTTGAGTAGCTTTGTTTCACTTCTTCCACAGGGGCTGGTCCATCCCTGTAATGCAATTGAAGTGCTGGCCCTTGAATATTATCAAGTCCATATAGAAACAAAACCCTTTACCAGAGCAGAATTTTCATGTGACCACTGTGCAGAGATTTCTGATCTAAGAGTCACATTTTTCTTAATAAAAATGATAGTCAAAATTGGACATGGATTTGCCATGATGATTTGTTCTGTGATTAGAAAAGATGGTACCCTTTGCCACCTCTCCTGTTCTCCTAAATAACCTTGATGTCCTTGATCCCCACAAGTTGCTATTGATCCTGAATTACTTTCTTTAATTTATCACCCTGAAGTAAAGTCCTAATATGGCTCTTGAGCTTGGGTCCATACTAATCTTTGGTCATTGGGAAGATTAGCATGTTCTCTGTGTATATTCCTCTGACACTTGTCTTAAAGTTCAAGATCAAACATACCATTTGAACTGGACACACAGTCAATCAGGGAGCTGCCCTCCCATTTCCCATCCCCCCATTCTACATTTTTTTTAATTTTCACCATGCCATGTAGTATGAAGGATCTTAGTTCCCCAAGCAGGGATCAAATCCATGCCCCCTGCATTGGAAGCATGGAGTCTTAGCCACTGGACCACCAGGGAAGTCCCACCTCCTTCTACTTTAACATTATTTTTTATCTATCAATAATTAAGCTTCTTATCTTGACTCCCAGTTTTACTGAATCCACGTATTTTTTTTTGTTGTTTGTTTTTGTTTTTTTAGCTTTTTGTTGTTTTCAATTCCAGAGTGCCAAACCAATTCTGACCCAGCACATATATAGAGACCACTTCTAGCAGGTGTCACCAAGATTTGTGTTCTACAGTCATGCAGAGAAGACTGCCCATCTCTATGCCATGGCCAAGTATCCAAGCCACCACCCTAAAGACTTAAATCACCCACCTTCTGGTCTGCATAGAGAGAAATCAGATCCCACCACGGGGTCTAGACAAAGTCAACACGGGGGTTTGCAGGGAAGAAGTTACAGTTTGTCTCCTGGACTTTCCCTCTTTAACGGCATTTTGTTTGTTTGCTTTGTTTTGTTGGTCATCAGTTCAGTTCAGTTCAGTTCAGTCGCTCAGTCATGTCTGACTCTTTGTAAACCCATGAATCGCAGCATGCCAGGCCTCCCTGTCCATCACCAACTCCCGGAGTTCACTCAGACTTACGTCCATCTAGTCCGTGATGCCATCCAGCCATCTCATCCTCGGTCGTTCGCTTCCCCTCCTGCCCCCAATCCCTCCAGCATCAGAGTCTTTTCCAATGAGTCAACACTTCGCATGAGGTGGCCAAAGTACTGGAGTTTCAGCTTTAGCATCATTCCTTTCAAAGAAATCCCAGGGCTGATCTCCTTCAGAATGGACTGGTTGGATCTCCTTGCAGCCCAAGGGACTCTCAAGAGTCTTCTCCAACAACACAGTTCAAAAGCATCAATTCCTTGGCACTCAGCCTTCTTCACAGTCCAACTCTCACATCCATACATGACCACAGGAAAAACCATAGCCTTGACTAGATGCATCTTTGTTGGAAAAGCAATGTCTCTGCTTTTGAATATGCTATCTAGGTTGGTCATAACTTTTCTTCCAAGGAGTAAGCGTCTTTTAATTTCATGGTTGCAATCACCATCTGCAGCGATTTTGGAGCCCAAAAAAATAAAGTCAGCCACTGTTCCCACTGTTTCCCCATCTATTTCCCATGAAGTGATGGGACCAGATGCCATGATCTTAGTTTTCATCAGCACCACCTAACAACTCCTGTAGTATTAAATCTGGAACTTGCCCTTCTGCTATGGACGTGAGGGTGGTTCTTCAAGATTTCTTGTCCAAAACTCCCTCTCAAGGCTCCTTCACTCAAGATGTGGCTCATCACACTTTCATTAGGGACTGATTTCTCACGGGAAGGATGGAAATCTTGGTGCTTACTCAAGCTACTGCTAGTAGACCACCTGAAGCCGCTTTGTTCTTATCTCTTTGAAGCTTGATTCTGGGGGCCCCTTTCAATCTCGCATATCCTATCTTGTCTTTCCTACAGATCCTCCTTTTTTAGAAAATTAGCTAGAATCTGTTCCTCTCACCTACAAGTAAAGCACCCTCTCACCTTTTGTTCCCTTCAAAAGGCTGTGTATCACAAAGTTATATTCTGGTGCCATCCAGCTGGTGACAGTCAGGCTGGCCCATGCCCTGCCCTGTTTAATTGCAACAGACCACACAGTGAGTCACAGTTTCCTATATAAAGCTCTACAGAAAGAAGCACACTTAAAGGAAAAATATTTTCTCTTAAATTGTATACTACCTCTGGCTTCCTTTTGAGCACAGGGACAAATAACTTCCTCTACTCATAGGATGAGCCAAGTCTGCAATGAGACCATTTCTAAAAACAGTGACTCACTATCAGTTTTAGCTTGAAGCTAGCTGTTCAGAAACAGACTCCTTTTTAAAGTTTATGTTCTTGACCGTGTGTGTGTGTGTGTGTGTGTGTGTGTGCGCGTGCACACTCGCCACATGGAAGCACAAATCTCAGTTCATTACACCCTTCTCCCAAGAGAGTGCTGCTTTGTTGCACTTTCTTTTGCTTCCAAACTAGTTTTAAAATCTCCTGACTTTCTTATCTAGTCATTCCTTTGCAGTAACACTCAAATGGCAATCTGAACAGTACTGAGGTGAAGATTTCCCAAGAGCCTCGAATTTTGAGATTCCCCCCGTGAAGGGCAATGGCCTTCGTGGCCGGGGCAAGTCTATTTGTGCCCACTGGCTCTTATTTACCCCTCCCTTTCCTCCTGGATTTTTCAATCAGGTGAAATCCTATGAATGTGAATAGTAGAGGCTGTTTTAGAGAGAAAAAGAAATCATAAAAGCTTAGCAGTGGAAAGGGTTCCCATTCATTCTGTCATAATAATGGCAGTAATAAAGAATACATGTTGTGACTTCCCTGGTGGTCCAGTGGTTAAGAATCTGCCTCCCAATGCAGGGGACATGAGTTAGAATGCTGGTGGGGGAACTAAGTTACCACATTCCATGGGGCAGCTAAGCCTGTGCACCAAAACTAGAGAAGCTCATAAGCTGCAATTAAGACCTCATGCAGCCAAATTAAAAAATATTTTTAAAAGGAATACATGTGGACTGGTGATGAATCAATAATCTACTTATATGAAGCACCACAATGTATGATCTGTATGTGTATATATATATACACACATATACATATATACATGTAAACTAAACATATGAATCTTACTTCATGTCTTACAATATTCTTATGAGATAGTTATGCATGCTACTAATAGTATTAACCCCAATTGAGAAATAAATAAACTTGATGTTCCCAATTTAAGTCACTAACTCAGTCACAAATAAGTGACGAAAGGAGTCTCTAGACCCTTAATAATTAAAAGATGCCTGTGCCGACTAAGGTCCGTCTAGTCAAGGGTATGGTTTTTCCTGTGGTCATGTATGCAAGTGAGAGTTGGACTGTGAAGAAGGCTGAGCACCGAAGAATTGATGCTTTTGAACTGTGGTGTTAGAGAAGTCTCTTGAGAGTCCCTTGGACTGCAAGGAGATCCAACCAGTCCATTCTGAAGGAGATCAGCCCTGGGTGTTCTTTGGAAGGAATGATGCTGAAGCTGAAACTCCAGTACTTTGGCCACCTCATGAGAAGAGTTGACTCATTGGAAAAAACTCTGATGCTGGAGGGATTGGGGGCAGGAGGAGAAGGGGACGACCGAGGATGAGATGGCTGGATGGCATCACGGACTCGATGGACATGAGTCTGAGTGAACTCCGGGAGATGAACAGGGAGGCCTGGCTGATATTCATGGGGTCACAGAGAGTTGGACACAACTGAGCAACTGAACTGAACTGAACTGTGCACCATAGATTCTTGGGCCCCTACCCAAGAGCTGTTGAATCAGAGTCTGCATTTTTACAACACCCTGGATGATTCTTTCGCACAATACAGTGTAAGGAGCCCTGCTTCGGATCAAGTATCCATTACATGTCATAGAAGGCTGTGCTTTTTACCACTAGCCACCTCCTTCTTTCTTAATGCTTCTCATCAGAATCATTTTCTAAGAGGCTGGCCAGTAGAGGGAAGAATCGCAAAGTTCGGGGCCTCAGTCTATTCCCAGCTTGTCTCCAGTCTGAGGGATCATTTCCTGCTTTTTCCATTATTATCACAACTGGAAAATAAAAGTTAGCCTAGTTGTAACAAAGGCAAAACACAGAAGAGGAAAAATAGAGGATGCTCAGTTGATTATTTCCTGTTCCTTCTGATTTGAAGAGCTGCTCCAAAAAGCACAAACCATTAGGACTGAATTTCGAGGAGGCTGAGGGGAGATACCGATGGAGTCATTTTGCTGTCTGCGGCTGATGTCACCTATCAGGTACATAGACATGATTTTCCTTCATTTGTCTCAGGGCCCTGGTACATTCTGTCTGTTGTCAGATTTTTACAATGAAAAATAACATGGTTTCAGAATATGAAAATTATCTCTCTCACTGGGAGACCCAGGCTGGCAGCACCATATATTCAGTCCAGGCCTCTGCAAAGATAAACTGGCCCAGGAACCTGGAGGATGAATTCTGTCCTGCCCACTCCTTGCCCAGCCCATCTGCTCATGTTGAGTTTCAGAGGGTTTACTTCTTGCCCCCAAACCAAAGAAAAGTAAATTGGGAAGATGGATCAGTTACTCTTGTTCTGATCACACTTATGGCTTGAAATTAACCAATGTCTGATCCATAATCGAAACTCAGAGTGCTGCAACAGTTTTAAAGTTTGGTGAAAGAAGAGATAAGAAAGCCTTCTTCAGTGATCAATGCAAAGAAATAGAGGAAAACAACAGAATGGGAAAGACTAGAGATCTCTTCAAGAAAATAAGAGATATCAAGGGAACATTTCATGCAAAGATGGGCTCGATAAAGGACAGAAACTGTATGGACCTAACAGAAGCAGAAGATATTAAGAAGAGGTGGCAAGAATACACAGAAGAACTGTACAAAAAAGATCTTCACAACCCGGATAATCACGATGGTGTGATCACTCATCTAGAGCCAGACATCCTGGAATGTGAAGTCAAGTGGGCCTTAGAAAGCATCACTACGAACAAAGCTAGTGGAGGTGATGGAATTCCAGTGGAGCTATTTCAAATCCTGAAAGATGATGCTGTGAAAGTGCTGCACTCAATATGCCAGCAAATTCGGAAAACTCAGCAGTGGCCACAGGACTGGAAAAGGTCAGTTTTCATTCCAATCCCAAAGAAAGGCAATGCCAAAGAATGCTCAAACTACTGCACAATTGCACTCATCTCACACACTAGTAAAGTAATGCTCAAAATTCTCCAAGCCAGGCTTCAGCAATACATGAACTGGGAACTTCCTGATGTTCAAGCTGGTTTTAGAAAAGGCAGAGGAACCAGAGATCAAATTGCCAACATCCGCTGGATCATGGATAAAGCAAGAGAGTTCCAGAAAAACATCTATTTCTGCTTTATTGACTATGCCAAAGCCTTTGACTGTGTGGATCACAATTAACTGTGGAAAATTCTGAGAGAGATGGGAATCCCAGACCACCTGACCTGCCTCTTGAGAAATCTGTATGCAGGTCAGGAAGCAACAGTGAGAACTGGACATGGAACAACAGACTGGTTCCAAATAGGAAAAGGAGTCCGTCAAGGCTGTATATTGTCACCCTGCTTATTTAACTTCTATGCAGAGTACATCATGAGAAACGCTGGAAGAAACACAAGCTGGAATCAAGATTGCTGGGAGAAATATCAATAACCTCAGATATGCAGATGACACCACCCTTATGGCAGAAAGTGAAGAGGAACTAAAAAGCCTCTTGATGAAAGTGGAAGAGGAGAGTGAAAAAGTGGGTTTAAAGCTCAACGTTCAGAAAACGAAGATCATGGCATCCGGTCCCATTACTTCATGGGAAATAGATGGGGAAACAGTAGAAACAGTGTCAGACTTTATTTTTTGGGGCTCCCAAATCACTGCAGATGGTGACTGCAGCCATGAAATTAAAAGACGCTTATTCCTTGGAAGGAAAGCTATGATCAACCTAGATAGCATATTCAAAAGCAGAGACATTACTTTGCCGACTAAGGTCCGTCTAGTCAAGGCTATGGTTTTTCCAGTAGTCATGTATGGATGTGAGAGTTGGACTGTGAAGAAGGCTGAGCGCCGAAGAATTGATGCTTTTGAACTGTGGTGTTGGAGAAGACTCTTGAGAGTCCCTTGGACTGCAAGGAGATCCACAGTCCATTCTGAAGGAGATCAGCCCTGGGATTTCTTTGGAAGGAATGATACTAAAGCTGAAACTCCAGTACTGTGGACACCTCATGAGAAGAGTTGACTCACTGGAAAAGACTCTGATACTGGAGGGATTGGGGGCAGGAGGAGAAGGGGACGACAGAGGATGAGATGGCTGGATGGCATCACGGACTCGATGGATGTGAGTCTGAGTGAACTCCGGGAGTTGGTGATGGACAGGGGTCCTGGCGTGCTGCGGTTCATGGGGTTGCAGAAAGTTGGACACGACTGAGCGACTCAACTGAACTGAACTGAACCTATACACTCCAACTCAAACCAAATATTACCTACTTTCTAAGGCTACTGGATTTCCCAAATTTTACTTTATTTCCAGATACACATTCATCCAATAGATCTTCTTTGCCTGATACAAATTTTTCATTTTAAATCAAAATATTGTTGCTGTTTCCTTTGTTTTTTATTATATTCCAGGAAGTTAAAAGACATTGTTCTCAAATAGGATGTGAAAGAGCCAAATGGCTAGAAATGTGTGGAAATTGTCAAGGGCACATATTTCTTTAGTGGGTATCTCAAAACATTTTCCCCAAACACAAGCACTTTCAAAATCTTTGTGTAGGTTTTTCTATATGCTTGGGTCAGCTTATTGAACATATGAAAATGAATTTGGGAAGGACACATATGATTCTGAGAATTATCTCCTGTGAAAGTATGGATCTAACAGGCTAGAAGAGAGAGAAAAAAAAAGGCCTCATCAATGGGAACCTCCCTGGGGGTCCAGTGGTTAAGACGTCACCTTCCAATGCTGGGGGTGAGGGTTCGATCCCTGGTTAGGGAGTGAAGATCCCACATGTCTTTTGGGAAAACAGCAAAACAAAAAAACAGAAACAATATTGCCACAAATTTAATAAAGACTTTAAAAATGATCAACATTGATAAAAATGTTTAAAAATAAAAACTTCATCACTGGATGGAAGAACTAAGTCAAACACCTTCAAATTGAGAGGAAGATCTCTCCAGACTTGCTTCCCCATGTCTATCTACGTAGAGGGCCACATTGTTGACTATCGGGTATTCTTTCAGCCAACTGATATTGACAAAGCATAAGTAATGGGCCATCGACTCTGCTGGTCACCAGGTGGAAAGCAAGGCGGGCAAGGTTCTTGGTTTCTGGCTCTTGCTTTCTAGGGGCCCTTGTTTACCGTGATGGCAGAGGAAAGAAATGACCTGGAAGAACAATAAGACTAACGTCTTCCATAATAAGACTAATAGAAAAGGATGTGGGTGATACTGATGTTTGTGAAATATTCACTGGAACTGGTTGAGCAGTCAGTTTTCCTGCTCTAAAGATGCCAGCATGGTCCATGATGTCAACATGCTTTAAGAGATGCTGAAAGTCAGGGTCTCTGTCTTCCCTTTGTCCCTAGTGATCACAGGGATGTCACAATTATTGAAAGAGTGTTCAGTTACTAAGTCGTGTTCAACACTTTTCATTCCCATGAACTGCAGCAAACCAGGCTTCCCTGTCCTTCACTATCTCCCAGAGTTTGCTCAAACTCATGTCCATTGAGTCAGTGATGCCATCCAAACATCTCATCCTCTGTCATCCCCTTTTCTTGCCCTCAACCTTTTCCAGCATCAGGGTCTTTTCCAATGGCCAGAGTACTGGAGCTTCAGCTTCAGCATCAATCCTTCCAGTGAATATTCAGGACTCGTTTCCTTTAGGATTGACTGGTTTGATCTTGCAGTCTAAGGGACTGAAAGAGTGCCAGTCCCAGAAACCTATTTCATTGATTTACTAAAACCTACGATCTTCACAGCAAAATATAAGGGAGCAGTGAACGACAAGCTTCTAGAGTTCATGTTTTGCCCACCCATTTGATTCTCCCCAGGTGTCCTCTTCAAGTGGAATGGGTTCTACATTTATTCTGTCTTCTACGGAAAAGCTGTCCTAGCAGGCACCGACCATGGCTGTCATCTGTCAGCAGTTATTACCTACCATTAAAGCTAAAGGGAATGTTAATGAAAAACATTACAGCATGCTTTGTAAAATTCACAAGCCGTTTTAATATTACCTCCTGCCAAGCCGAACACAGAGGTTTGCCTAATCACAACATGTTACTTCTCACATCTTTTCCTCTAGCCTTGTTCCCAGGTACCCAGCATCCATCCAACTTGCAATAAGAAACCCCACGTTCAGTTACTCAATGCAGAATTCAGTCACGTTTTACCAGAGGTTATTCTGCAAGACTCTTTTGTGTTTTGTCTTTCCATGTTCTAAAAAGAACGTGGATTAAGGGTTGCAGACCACCATTCTCCCCGAGTTGATAGCTTTACGTGGACTCAGAGCAACACTGCCCTTTCTGACGGGGCTTTAGGGAAATTGACACAATGCTCTTCAATAAATAGGCTTTATCTGCCCCGGCTGGCAGCGACTGCTTCAGAAAGTGTACACAGGCAATATGCCACTGCGTATTCCCCATGGGCACTCAGCACTCCTGCTCACCGCTCCAAATCTGCATCTTTCTATTCTGCTCTTGCCAAATTCTTATTCTCCCTGGCCAGGGACATAAGACATAAGCTTCTTCTCCAGTCTCTGGGGTCCATGCTCCCTTAAGCCTTGTGAATGTTCACTTTCAAGAGGGAGGATTCTGTCGGAGTAATTCCTCCTGGTTTAAGAAGCGAACTGCATCCCAGGGCCCACAAAGGTATGTGGTTCTAAATGTAAAAAAAAAAAAAAAAAGAAAGAAGAAGAAGAAGAAGGATCTTGGATGAAAGTGTCAGTCGCTCAGTCATGTCTGACTCTTTGCAATCCCATTGACTATATAGCCCGCCAGGCTCCTCTGTCCATGTAATTCTCCAGGCAAGAATAATGGAGTGGGTTGCCATTCCCTTCTCCAGGGGATCTTCCAGACCCAGATAGCAAACCTGGGTCTCCTTCATTGTAGGCAGATTCTTTACCATCTGAGCCACAGGGAAAGCTCATGTTGGGTGAACTTATAATCAATAAATTGCAGACTCTGAGATCTTTCTGAGCTCTTGGCCATCTTAGTATCTCCCCACTGTGACTGTCCTCTGAATGACCTAAACGATCATGATACTGAGGATAGAGACCCAAGGAGGTTAGGTGGCCTGCCTGGGTCCACATAGCTAGTGTACATGCCAGGTTCAGAGCGTGTGCTTCTTGCTCTCCACTTGACCAACCAGATCTGAATTGTGGAAAGAAGATTTCAGAGAGAAGGAGAACTGTGTGCTAAGTATTGAGGGTAAATATCTGCAGGTTATGACAAGAAAAATCTGAGAAAAAGCAAAACCACCCACACGAAGGCAAACGTGCTAAAAGGCAGCTTTCTAAGAACCTCAAGAAGCTCGGAAATGTAAAACGCGGAGTGCAGGCAAGAGGATGGCTGTGAGTGAGACTGAGAAGTCTTTGAGGCTAGAGATGGAGGGACAGCCAAGTGCCACTAAGGAGTTTCCATTCATTTCATGGGTAATAAGGACTTGCTAACTGGTGTCTGTACATCCCAAGATCCAGTCCCTCAGCACGTTTCCAGTGAAAGATATAAACATTTACCAAAAATAAAGAGTAAGTGCAGTGACTACTTCTTACTGTTTCTAAACTGATGCCTCACCAGATACCATGATAACCTAACTCAATAATTTGTTCATGTCTTTGGAAACTCCCCCAACACACAACATACATGAGTGCACCCAGAGATTCTAATGAAGAAAAACTTTATCTGGAAATACTTTATCAATGATATTTTTACAGAATGGGTTTCTATCACATGCCTTGAGGCAACCAGTTAATAATTAAGATGAAATGGAGCATTTTAAAGCCTGCTCTTAAATATCACTGTATTGCAAAAAGCAGCATTTCATGTGAACTGAGAACATTTGGGCTGGTTTGGACGAAGTTTTCCAAGGGGATGGAGTTAATCCCAGATCCACCCAATCACCTGAAAGTAGCTTCAGCTGCCTTGTGCAGTAAACTGTTGATGTCTCCTCATGGCAGGGTCATCAATAGGTACCCAGGAATGCAGGCAGTTTAGAAATGATCCCCCCTTATAAAGATGTTCATCCTACCCTACCCCCTTTTCACGAATGAGTGGATAAGCCATTTATTTTCTCCGTGGTACTAGCTGAAGCCAGGCCCTATGACTTTCAACAGATGGAGGCCTGTATGGATGAGGCCAGTTCTTCAACCAGACCCTGGCACCATACAAGGGGCAGAAACAGATAAATTCCCCCAGTAGGTGAACCTGATTTGAGAAACCTTTAAAACCAGACAGCCATTCCAAAGGAAGGAATGTTCATTGGAGGAATCCAGAGTGGAAGAAAAACAGGTGACTCAGAATTAGTATTACTGTTAGCAAATTCGTGAACAGGAAGCAGGTACCAAGTCACAAGGTTAGGGTCTGGACCAGGCTCGAGTCATACAGCAGTGAGTGGTGGGAAGCCAGCAGGTCCTCAACCTGAAGGCGGCTGAGACAAGAGGAAGATCAGAAGTGTGTGCTTGAAAGGGGAAATCTACTGTACAGAGATGTCCAAAATGCCCCATGCAGTTAAACCCAAATAAGTCAGAAAATATCCACTAAGCCTCTAAAGTAGGAGAATTAGATGGACTGTGGGTAAAATCGGGATCATATGGAATCCCATATGCTTTAGATGATATTAGCTGATTTGGAAAGGCAAGCTATCAATAGCAAAAAAATATTAAATGATAAAACAAAAATCTCATTTATTAAGGCAAAGTACTTAAGATGTGTTACAAGCTAGGCATGATTAAATGGTTCTCTTTTGAATCCAAATGGCATTTTCAGACTGAAGCAGTACTCTGTTTCTTAAAAAATATTGCTAATATTAACTAGGAGAAATGACCGTTGGTCTGAAAGCGTTTGGTTTACATTACTACATTACATAACTTGCCATCTATCCTGTAACTTCTTTTTAATAAATCAGATATCTTGGAATGCACATAACAACTGTTCTTAATTCCTCCTTCCTCTCACAATTAGTTTTGTCCAGGGTTTTTCTGAAATAGGTCACAGTGAGAATTTCTCATCTGTCTGACCCATGCCCAGGGCTGGTTACAGACACGTGGCACTTGGGCTTCAGCAGCCTGGCTTAGCCAGGGCTGTTTCCCACCAGGCTTACTGCTAGGCTCACTTTGGTTGTGTATCCATGACAACAGCCCAGCCTGGGGGATAGTCCATTAGTTATCCAGTTGCTGTATTTCCGTAATTCCCAGTGAGTTACGCGAATGACCACCCCATTTGCTTGATTACAACGGCCTCTTCTATGCTTAGATATGATCCTTATTTCTGAGATAGATGGGTTTGTACTGTATCATGTCAATGGCCGAGTCTTCCAGGCACTTTCATGAGAATGAAATGGCTGCTATCCTGGTGGACAACTTAGCATGTAGGAATTTTCTTCCTTCCTACTTTCATTCTTCCCTCCCTTTCTCAAGGCTCTAAAGAGAAACTGAGCTAATAGCCCTACTTGTTAATAGCTCTAACTAGTAACTGCTTGTTAATGTGTCTAGTTCTCAGTTACACAATTAAACTGCAGTAAACACATGGGCAATGGATATGGAGGAAGCACCTAATTTCCTTCCCATTTTCCTCTCCATATAGTTATGATAAAAATCTTATTTTGTGAATATTGCATTTTAATGAATTTTATTATGCAGAATCCCTTTTTGAGAGGTTTTTTAAAAATCATTCTTTTAATTACCAAGATCAGCTTGAAGTGAAGGACTTGAAAAGCTTTGCCAAAGAGGGGGAAAAAAAAACAGTATTCTAGAAAAAGCCATAGTAAAGTGTTTTGACTTAATTTTTCTTCTGTTAAACTCATGGCAGTATTATGCTAGCATTACTTGAAAGATGGTAATCTTTCAAGTCACAACTTTAAGAATCACTAAAAATCGGCTAATTAACAGCATTGTGCAATCCACTGAGAACACTTAAAGTCTCAAGTGAAGGGGGAAAAAAGATTCAAGTGATTCTGATAAGCTCCCAAAGATAAGCCCTTATCTGAAAAATGTGATGGAATCAGCGTAGAGTGAAATGTCATAATTATCCAGGGCCATTACTTCATCTAAACCATTTTTCCAGTATTGAATGTGAATAAAACTAATTCAGTTTGAAGAGGTCACTTTCTGATCTCTCCAATAAGATATCTTACAAGTTTGCAGGTGACTATCATTTCTGGAATAAAAATTAGGAGGGTCTGAACTTCCAAATACTAAATTCGGGATCAGAAAACATTTTCTTAACATTTGTCATATAGTTAAGATGGTCAGGCAAGGAGACTCTCCTTTCTCTAACATTCATTTCTTTATGTTGGAACATGTTTATACTGGGACCAGCTCATTAACTGGGAAACTTTTGTCAATCATGCCTAATAGAGAACATTTCCCTGAAGATGTATTATTCACTTTGTCCTTGAAGCAAGAAAACAAATGAGAATCCAGAGATGCCTAATTGATTGTCTCATTATTAAGTTTAAGGGGAAATACTTTGAGTCACATTCTCATAATGTTTATGTAATTTTCTGACTTCATGACAATTTCCCTGAAAGGCAAATGCTCAAGATAATAGATCATCAACCCTCTCTTGTTTTGTATCACTGTGACAAATATCTACCAGTCTCCTGCACAGTGCCAAGTTGTGGATTTGAAAGTTATTTTGAGTATTGCTTGAAGTAATCAATATGTGCTACATTTAAGTGATTATTGTAATAATAGTAACTGTCCTTTTAGTTTGTATGAACAATTAGCATTAAGAGGCTTCATCAGACTCTGCCACTTACCAGTCGTGTGACCCTAGAAAATCACTCAATCTCCCTGGATTTGGTCATTCTCATCCAGACAATAATGTGGGTGACCATGATGGTAAGGGAGGAGGTACATGCCTCAAAAAAGAGACCCCCCCTCAAAAAAAAAAAAAAGAAGAAGATCCAGAACCACGAGTGGTGGGACAGCAGAGCACAGTTGTGAAGAAATACGGAAATGTGGGGTGGGGGGTTGGTAAATAAACATCTGAGTCAGTAGGAAATGCAGAGGCTTTTGGAATGGACTGAAAAATGAGGATTCTGATTGCCAGCGCCTTTGGATGTGGTTTCAATCCCTGTGTGTTCCAAGGACGGAGCTCCATCCAAACGCATAGCAGCTCTACAAACAAAATTCTAAAGAAGCAATGAGGTGGGATCCAAACTGTTGTGAAAAGTCCAAGAAAAGCCAGAGACTGAGAAGCGGTCAGACAGCAGAGATGCTGCTGCTTTTGATGTCGCCCTTTGGCCTTTGCCTACAGGCTGGAAAAGAGGGAGAATCTGGAAGGAGAATGGGAAACAGTGGTAGCATCCTGACCAGCTCAAGATGTAGAACTTGGTTCTCTGATTCATGGCACACAAAACAAAACAGGGAAGGGGCAGTGGAGGGGGCAGTGGGTGAAGGCAGCACTGGGGACACTGTGCAGTCCAAGAAAGCGCCCTGCTGAGTCCCTTGGAGTCATGGTTACTGTCTGAATGGGTGAGTGGGCTGAACTAAAAGTGTGATTCGGGCCATCCTAGTCTACCCCATCCTAGTCGTCTGCAATGAGCATCCAGCCCCAAACCTCTCTGTAATGAGTGGAGACCATCCTCACAGGGTACCCAGGGCTCTCATTTCTAAACCTCACTGATGAAAGAAGTAGTTTGTTCCTTTGGTTTTGACACTCTGTTCTGGAAAAGCCCACATCTAAGGAATATATAAGATATCTTGATATTTCTATGGTCATACTCTATCACAGTTTCTTCTATCTTTTGTCCCAAGTTCCACCTCGCAATCCAATCTGCCCATCTCTGCTCCTTCAGATTGCTTCCTGCAGTTTACCCCCATTGTATATGGTGTCTGGTCTCTGGGGACCAGTGTCTGGATCTGTTTTCTGAGTGGAACATTCAAGCTCTGTGTCTTAACTTACTGCTTGCACCTGGACTACCTTGCTTTTGTTGAATTAAACCACCAATTTAATAACCCCATCTATTTCATCGAGCAAATGTTTAATGCTTTCCTAGAAGCCATCCCTAACACTGAGGATAGAATTTAGAAGTTAGATGGGAGAAATGTCCAGACCTACACCACACACTTCTTATTTTTACTTTTCATTTTATCTCGTTAATTTTTCTGGTCCTCGATTTCCAACTACAGATCAAGATTCTTTAAATCAAACATTTCTTCCTTCCTCAATCCCTCTCCAGAAACGCAATTGATCCACCCTCTGCACCACCTCCACTCCTAGAGTCAGCAGTCCTAGGATGCTCATGGAGGAACCCTGATATAGACCGCACTGAGGCTGGTGGCCGCGGATGGAAAGAGAAGTGGGGAGACCTGGAAGCAGGAACCAGGGCTTACGTGAGATTCGGAAGATAGGAGAGTCTGGGCACAGAGTGTCTGGGCAGGGCTTTAGTTATCCAGGTGAGAATGATCTAGGAAACAGGAAAATTAAACTCAAACATCAAAGTCGGTATGTCTAGTACAGCCAGACAGTCATCTCCAATTTGCAAACATTTGTTGAATGACAGTCTATTTGGTGCCAAGCACTATGAACACAGAGATGAAGACAAGGATAGTATTTCTAAGTTCCATATCCAGATTATTGAGAATCAGCCAGAGTGTACAGAGCAGAAATGAGGGGTCAGACTGACTGACTATGCTGCCTCTTTACCTTCTCCTCAACCCAGTGTGGGATAAATCGCCATGTGATCCCATACTCAGGGCAAACAGGGAAAAAGTATAGAGTAGATGTTTTGATGGTCACCAAAGCTTGCATGCTTGTAGCTCAACTAGTTTGTAAATTAATCATATTTCAACAGGCAATTTCTTGTTGCTTTCCTAGCATCCATACACTTCCCAGCTTCCCTAAAGCTTCCCCTTTGTTGGTCCACATGATTACATGGAAACCAGTTCTCCCATCAGTTGACACATGTGAGAAAAACACACCTAACTGAAGCTATTCAAAGCCTTCACCCACTTGGTCCAGTGATTGGTTCAGGAGTGGGCCTAGGCCTGTCTCCTTAAGATGAACCTGGAGGACTTCACTGAGAATTCTGAGATGAAAGGCTCATGTAAGTGAGGAGGTGTGGCAGTCTAAAGTTGCTGGCAGCCATGGTGGGAGCACAAAAAGAAAGCCATGTGGAAATGCAGCTGACTTCAGAGAGCCAGGGAAGATGAGGTAGAACAAAAGTCTCCAGGATATACTGGGTCTATCCAGAGTTTTAGCCAATTTATGACCCCAGCATGTATCTGGAAAATACTTCAGTGACGATGGAAAATACATCCACAGTGGTATGGAATTATTGGTTTTTTTATTAGTAAGGATTTTTTTTAATTGGAGTATAATTACAATGCTGTGTTCATTCCCGCTGTACAAAAACATAAATCATGAATATGTATACACGTATCACCTGCATCCCACTCACCCAGGCCATCACAGAGCGCCAAGCTGGGCTCCCTGGGCTATACTAGAAGCTCCTCACTAGCTGGCTGTCTCACACATGGCAGTGGGTGCATATCAGCGCCACTCGCCCAGGTCACTGCACACTCTCCTTCCCCCAACTCCGTGTCCACAAATCTGCCTTATGTGCCACCATGTCCCCATCCTCTGTGTTGCCTTTGTCTCCCGTGTTCTTCTCATTTCCCTCACATTAAAGACACTAGGGAAACCATAATTCCTCCTTTTTTTTTTTTTGCAAAGTCACCTCTCTGATCCTCTCCCCATAGCCATTGTAGTTTACTCTTCCCACAGCTTTTCCTGGATTTGCCAGAGAATTCCTCCTAATTTTCCTTAGGCAGCTTAACCTCAGTGATCCTCTAATCTCCACCAGACCTAGAACATTCTCCAATGTATACCTGTATGTAACCACACCGCTGATGTGGTTAAAATGACACATTGTTATTCTTTGATACAATTCATAAGACACTTGTTACATAACCAGAATTTTACCTCAAGAACTGACAGTCTCACTGGCCTAAGGCCGTGCTAGGAAGCCTGGATTATAAATCACAGCTTGTTGATGTTGTCTTTGCAACCCCATGGACTGCAGCATGCCAGGATCCTGTCCTCCATTATCCCTTGGAGAGATAAATCACAGCTACAGAGTTTCAATTATGCAAGGTGAACTAATCCTAGAGACCTACTATACAGCATAGATACTACAGTTAATAGTACCATATTGAATACTTAAAAGTTTGCTAAGAAGGTAAGTCTTATATTAAGTGCTCTTATCACACATGCACAAATCAGAAGAATTTATGAAAGGTGGAAGGATACTTTTGAAGGTGATGAATATGTTTATGGCATAGACTGTAATGATAATTTCATGCATGCATATTTATCCCCAAACTCAACAAGTTGTATACGTCAAATACATACAACTTTGTCTATCAAGCATATTTCAAGATAGTTAAAATAATAAAACAGCCATTTGACTTCTAAGTCTAGACTTTTATTTTTTGCTGTTTGCTATAAAACGAAAGCTTCTAGCCATTCACACTGGAAGAACTCCACCTCAGGCACCTGCTGTGACTGCCTGTTCTCTTAGCTGGCTGATCCTGCCCCCCATGCCGTAGTAAGAGTCAAGGAGATCCGCTCGGTGTCTAAAGATGAGGGAGACATCATATCTGGCCACACAGAGTGAGTGGAGCCAAGTCAACTGAAGACAAATTCCAGGGTCTTCATAATTCTTGGTGGAACTGGTGCCTCACTGCTGTCTGCACCGGTCCCCGTAACTGCCCTGAGGAAGCCTGAAACGGTAGCCTCTTCTATCACCACATGCACTGTCCTCTTCTGTCACACACACACTTGCTATTTCTGAGTTGTTTTTGAGTGCTGGACCATTGTCAGTAATCACCGATTTTTTTTTTTTTTCCTATCTTGGAAAAAGGAGCTGAAAAGCATTGCCTTGCAAAGAAAAAAAAAGGGGGGGAATTTGGGAGAGAGAAAAATCACATACATGTGAAGGATTCCAAACAGATTTGTTTCCAAATTTTGTATTTTAATCCAATCAAGACACTTGAGTACCCTGCATAGTGCCTGTACCTTTAAAAGAATTTAGCTCAATTTTACACCAAACACCATTCTAAAGCTTAACTTAACGTGGACATGCCTTCACATTTGGCCACTAGGAGTGAAAAAGAACAGCAGAAAGGGGCAAAATGTGACTCTTTCTGGTTGTTCTTTCTTCTTTATTCTCAGTGCCCGCCCTCTTCCATGCAGCCTGGGTTTTAAACAGACTTCAATTCTGAATAAGCTTAGTCACATCTTTCATCTTTGAAATCTCAGATTATATTAATCTTCATGGCTCTCCCAGTGTAAATCTCTACCCTCAAAATTGGAGAATTAGCTGTGAAGTTAGGAACTGGAATTCATAGCAGATATGTGAAACTCGGTTCCCTTCACCACTGTCCCCACTGATATAGCCGATCGCTATCCGGAACAGCCCAAGTTCCTTTCAAAGCTGACCTTGATTAAACTCAGTCATTTATGAACTTACACCTTGCTGCAGAGAATCAGGAAAACTCATCCTCCCCTCTTGAATTAATCCAGATGACTGAACGCCACTGACATCTCCTAACCTGCTTTCCTAAGAAAGATCTTTCATGCCCTGGAGTTGAAGCTGCTCAAATGTGAAAGTAACATATTATCTTATATCCTAAATAATGCTGAGTTCTATACTTTTTGCCCTCGAGAGTCAATATGTTTTGAATGAATTAATAACTCTGAACATGTGCATGAATAACTCTGAACAACATTCTGAATGTGTCTGGGAGGTTAACTCACTTTTAACTAGAGCTTAATGCTAAAAAGAGGAACATTCAACGTCAGTCCTAGTTTGTCTGCTCCCTCTTGTCCACACCGGGAACCCAAGCCCACAGTCATACCTATTGCCACTTTAGCATAAAGGAGAAGGGATGAGAATCTGTGGAGGTGGGCAGTGGAAGAACACTGTCGCTCCAGGGAGAGAAGCGTTCAAGAGAGCTTTTCTAATGGATAACATATCTCCTGCATCACCTGAACATCTAGGAAGAAAGCACCAGCAACTTGCAAGACTTTCATTTTTCCAATCATTCTTCTGGATACATCCGAAGTCACTGCAGAATCTTTCATCCCACATTTCTTCAGGAAGCACTTACTGGGAAGACATTCTACACAGAGCTCAGGCCAGAGTGAAAGGATGCCACTGGAGGCTGGGGGAAAGGTGGCTGTTGAAAGGATTTTCTGTTCTTGTTAAAGGGAAAGAATAGAATCAGGTGCTAAATAATTGTCCTTTACATCGTATCATGCTTTACTGCTGAATAAAATTTTATACATATATGAATTATTGTATTCATCTTGAGGTGAAGGGACAGACACTGTCACTCTACTTTAGAGATGAGGACAGTATGGCTGGGAATTTAACAGGATTACTTGTGGCACACTGCATTATTAGCTACATTTCTCACCATTTCATGTAGCAATCCACTTTGACACATGACTTTATGTTGCTCTAACAGAGTAGAGAATGCGACTTCCCTAGTGATCTGGTGGTTAAGACTCTGTGTTTCCAATGCAGGGAGCACAGGGTCAATCCCTGGTTGGGGGACTAAGATCCCACATGCCAAGCAGAGCAAGTAGACTAGGCAAAAGATTTTTTTTTCTAAGGAGTGGAGATTATTTACACCCCTGGAGTCCTACTTTGTCTTTATTACTTGCCAACCGAACAAGAGGGAAGCAATGGTATGCTAATTCTATGTCTCAGCTTCAAAAGGTCTTGACTCCAAACCACTGACATTCCATTATGTCAGATTGCCTACTGCATGTACCATGTGAGGCTAGAAGGTTTTTCATTTATGAGGCTAAGAAACTATCATGTAAGAAACAAATTGCCAGTCTAGGTTAGATACAGGATACAGGATTTGGGGCTGGTGCACTGGGATGACCCAGAGAGATGATATGGGGAGGGTGGTGGAAGGGGGGTTCAGGATTGGGAACTCATGTACACCCATGGCGGATTTATGTCAATGTATGGCAAAACCAATACAGTATTGTAAAGTAAAAAAAAAATAATAATAACAAAAAATAAAGAGCACACACACACAAAAGAAACTATTTTTGAGTAAGCTATGCCTTGCCAAGCTAGTCTGATTTATTTCTCGTTATTTCCTAACATATTCTCTGCTACAGACGAGTCAGAGTCCTTCCCATCTGCCATCCGTGCATCTCATCTTTAGAGAAATCTACCCTCAGCCTAATGGCAACTTCTCCCTCTCTGTTCAACCAAATCTCCTACTTCTTAAAAGATGTTACTGAAATGTGGCCGATTTACAATGATGTGTTCATCTCTGGTATACAACAAAGTGTTTCACACACACCCCCCATAAATATATATGTATACATATATATAATATACATATATAATATATATGTATACATATATATAATATACAATATAGATATACTATATATATATTGTTTTCCATATTCTTTACCATTATGGTTTACCACAGGATACTGAGTGTAGTTTTCTGTGTTACCCAGTTGGACCTTGTTGTCAAATCTTCTACTTGTTTAACACCCCACTTCTACGACTGCATCCATTTATGAGGTCTTTCCTAGTCACCTCTTCTCTGCTCAACTGCACTTTGCATTTACATGTGGTCTCAGTCCCCTGCAACTAGATCTTTAATCTTTGCTATTGATGACTGTATGTTCTGCCTCCAGAGCTCAATATAAGACCTTCTCGTAGGACCAAGACCTCTGCTTCCCTAATGCACCTATGAATAAGCAGGTGAGTGAATAAATAAAAAATAAACTCATAGCATCTAAGCTATACTATAAGGAGGTTAAATTCATGTAGCCTCTTTTTCACTCTTTGTACACTTGCTTCACATCTCTAGACTGCTGAGAAGAAAATACAAAGATTCTGTGACATTACCTTGAGCTCATATCACCTGAAATATTCCGGAAAATAAGGAGTAAGTATAAAGTATGAGAGAAGAATGCTTCCCGTCTCCACCAGGTGTCTCCTCAGGTTCAGCCATTTTCAACAGAAGCCTTGTAAGAGATGAGGATGTAGCTGTGTAAGAGATGAGGATGTAGCCTTGTAAGAGATGAGGATGTAGCCGTGTAAGAGATGAGGATGTAGCCATGTAAGACATGAGGATGTAGCCGTGTAAGACATGAGGATGTAGCCGTGTAAGACATGAGGATGTAGCCGTGTAAGACATGAGGATGTAGCCTTGTAAGACATGAGGATGTAGCCTTGTAAGAGATGAGGACGTAGCCTTGTAAGAGATGAGGATGTAGCCTTGTAAGAGGTGAGGATGTAGCCTTGTAAGAGATGAGGATGTAGCTAGGCCAAAGCAGGAACCACGCAGAGGAAGCCCACCTACTGGCAAGGACTGCAGGGCTTGTTGCAAACCAGAGTGAAGATGGCAAAGATACACCTTCAAGAGCTTCTTCCCTCTGTGTGTACAACGTGGGCAAAACTATCTCAAAGAACATACCTTTTGAAAACATAGCTCATGATCATTGCTTATAAAGGATTACCAGGTCTTTTTTGAAAATGTAGTTTCCACCTCAGGAAAAACTTAATTTCCATGCATATTACACTCCTTGCCATTGGCACATAGGCGGCTTATTAGTAGATTTTTGGTATCCTTAAAGATTTTCTATTGGAACTTGAAAGAAAACCAAATCAGCAAAAATGATGGAGTGTTTGCTCTGCTGTTCTTTCCACCTTTCTAATCGCTGCATCAGAGCCGTAGGCATTGATGCACCTTGCCCCAAATTGTCAGCTTGAAGAAGCATGTCATAACCACAAGTAATTACCTTGTGGGTCCAATAAACTTGAGGTTTTCTCAAGATGCACCCTGGGCTAGATCATGAGGGCTAGACATTCCATGGAGGAGGAGAAGATGAATCTATCAGCTTGGGTACAAAAAGACACAGGCTTTCAGCTAGAAGCAGACCTTGGAAGTATCATGGGTTTGGCTCCAGGCCACAGAAATAAAGTAAATATGGCAATAAATCGATTCACACAACTGTTCCGGTTTCTCAGTGTACATAAATACACTGTACTGTCGTCTATTAAGTGTACAACAGCATTATGTCCAGAAAACAATGTCAGTTCAGTCACTCTTTCATGTCTGACTCTGTGACCCCATGACCGCAGCACGCCAGGCCTCCCTTCCATCACCAACTCCCGGAGTCCACCCAGACCCATGTCCATTGAGTCAATGATGCCATCCAACCATCTCATCCTCTGTCGTCCCCTTCTCCTCCTGCCCTCAATCTTTCCCAGCATCACGGTCTTTTCCAGTGAGTCAGCTCTTTGCATCAAGTGGCCAAAATATTGGAGTTTCAGCTTTAGCATCAGTCCTATCAATGAACACCCAGGACTGATCTCCTTTAGGATGGACTGGTTGGATCTCCTTGCAGTCCAAGGGACTCTCAAGAGTCTTCTCCAATACCACAGTTCAAAATAAAACAATGTGCATACCTTAATTTTAAAATATTTTATTGTTCAACTATGCTAACCATCTTCTGAGCTTTCTGTGAGTCATCATAGTAACATCAAAGATCACTGATCACAGGTCATCATGACCAACATAATAATAAAGTTGGAAATATAATGTGGCACAGTGACACTAAATGAGCAAAGTCTCCACAAGCCTTCAATATGTAAAAAAAAAAAAAAAAATCTGTGAAGCACAATAAAATGAGACCTGCCTGTATACATATAACTTATACAATAACTAGGCCCTCCTGGCAAGGAATTTTTCTTTTTTTTATACAGTAGTTTCCCTTTTTCCCTGATTTCTTCCCTACCACCAACTGTAGTCCAAAGATATCAAGTGGAAAGTTCCAGAAATTTAAAAAAAAAATCCATGAGTTTTAAATGGCATGCCATTCAGAGTAAACTGAAGAAATCTCACACCATCTCACTTTGTCCCACCCAGGACGTGACTCATCCCTTTTTCCAGCTCAATACTTGCTTAGTACCCATCCTGGTTATCAGATCTCACAGTGTTGCATTCAAGGAACCCTTATTGTACATCACAATGGCCCCAAAGTGCAAGAATAGTGATGCTGTCAATGCAGATATGCCAAAGAGAAGTTGTAAATTTCTTGAAAGAAAAAAAGTACTGTTACCAAGCTCTATGGTAAGAAGAAATCTTCTGTACATGAAATTGTGAAGAGGGAATAAGTCAGGATAGCTTTGCTGCTGCATTTCACACTGAAAAAGCTACGGCCCCAGTGTCTGTAAGTGCTTAATGAGGACAGAAAATGCATTAACTCTGTACCATAAGATATTCTAAGAAAGAGACCACATTCACCTAATGTTTATTACAGTATATTGTTATAACTGCTCTCTTATCCTTACTGTTGTTAATCTCTTACTGTCCTTGATTTATACATTAAACTTTATCACAGGGATGCATAGTATACATACCTGTATAGAGGAAACATAGTGTATATAGGGTTCAGTACTGTCCACAGTTTCAGAAATTCAGTGGGGTCTTGGAACAGATCCGCCCATTGATGAGTGGCAACTTACTACCCTATAGAATGTGTAGTATGTCACTCCTTCTATTTCTTTTTTTTTCCTAAATACACAATGTAATTTATTTATTTTTTTAATATAAATTTATTTATTTTAATTGGAGGTTAATTACTTTACAATATTGTATTGGTTTTGCCATACGTCAGCATGAATCTGCCACAGGTATACACATATTCCCCATCCAGTTTGCTTTCAATATTTATTTTTACACAGATTCCTTAGATGTGTGTGTGTGTGGAGGGTGTTGTGTATGCCCACATGCATGTATAAGCACCATCTAGGAAAGAGATCAGCTACTGCTTGGTCCTGGTCACCACATCTTCTGGGGATGGTCTTACCTGATGAGAGCAAAGGAGAAAGCATATACCGTCACCAAATCCCTGTTTCCCCAGAAATCCAGAGGATCTAGCAATTTACACTGATACTCTGCCTATGACTTAACATCAGTCAGATCAGATAGGAGACCCGGTTTGGTGGAATCATGGTGTTATGGGTTAAACTTTGTTCCAACCAGTAAAATGCATTGAAATTCTAAGTCTAGTATCTCAGAATGTGATGATTTTTTTTTTTGAATAGGGCTTTTGCAAATAACATTAAATTAGGTCATTAGTGGGGTCTGAACCCAATATGACTGGTATCCTTATAAAAATGATCAGTGTGGACAGTGATAGACACAGAGAGAAGACCAAGTCAACAGAAGGCAGAGGTCAGGGTAATGTGTCTGCAAGGCAAGGAACTCCAAAGATTCCCAGAAAATCACCAGAAGCTGGAAGGAGGCATGGAGCAGATTCCCGTCACAGCCCCCAGAAGACAGCAGCCCGACTGATGTTACCTTGACCTCAGACTTCTGACCTCCAGGACTGGGGGAGAAAAAACGCTATGTTGTTTAAGCATGTAGGCTGCAGTATTTTGTTACAACCACCCTAGAAAACTAACAGAGGAGCAGGGAACAGGGATTCTGTGCTTCTGGCCTCCTGATTGATGAAAGAAGTTTGAACTTTTTAAAGAACTTTTGTTTAACTCCTGGTGGAGTAGAATAGTAGAAAGAGATGAGGTGGAAAAGGCATTCCTGGTTAAGACCTGTGCTGCTCTATAAATAGGGATTAATTAATTAGGTATTCTGACTCCACGACAATCATGGTAATCCCCATCCTGCTATAGAGTTTTCAGTAATGTATTAGTTAATGTGTTGAATCAGCTTCCTGTCAGACACACAGTTCTGAACATAAATGCTTGATATTTCCTAATTTTATAGGATAATATTTAATCTATTACAATCCTGGTGTATTTATCATTATCTGGTCTATTTATCCTCTATTAAGCCTATCTAGTCATTAAATTCCAAGGACATGCTTTGTTTTAGAGTTACCACAGTTCAGATTACACAAAACTCAAGGTAAAATAAAAACCTCCATTTTCATTTTCCTGCCTTTTATTATACAATATTCAGAATAGAGGGCATTATTATGTAGCTGACAAGAATTAGAATCAAACGGACACCACTGCAAAGTCTATTTCACACATACATTTCCCCCAGCTCTGAGGAAAGCCTGCAGTGAGATCTTGGGTTATAATGAGCCTGGACATCAGCATTCCTATCTTTTATTAGCAATTTCTAGTTCTATTGCCAAGATCTCTCTTGGATGTTTCCACAGACTGGTAAGACATGGAGTGAAATACTGTTACAAACATACGGTAATGACACTGACCATTCATGGATCTGGTCTTACAACTATATAATCTAGCCAGAAAGGTTTAAATGTTCAGGAGGGTGTGAGTAAACAGCTCAATATGAACAACATCTAGAAGGAAATACTTATTATCAAACCTGCTCTGCTTTCTATGTGAGAGCTCTATGCAGTGAACACAGCTCCACTCAGGTTTCCATTCAGCCCAGTTTAACTCAGCATCTAATATGTGACCACCAGGCACCCCATTAGGGTTTATACAATGTTTCTCATGTTTTCTCTATTTCCTTTGATTACTTTTAAGACAAACAGTACTGCCAAATCACCTGCCTGGTCAGATTTCTTTCTTATTAAAAATGGCTCCCAAAGTAATAGAGGAAACCAATTTCCCTTGGATGAATGATTTGGTGTCATTTTTTTCCTGGGACCTGGGGCCCAATATTTTGGAAATGGTAACCCCATTAAATATATGGGAGTTTTAGGTTCCAGGAAGCTGCACCATGGCCAAGTGATAGACACCCTTGATTATGATACTCTCCAGAGAAGAGAATTTGATATGACCACACAAGAAGGCTAAATGATTACGTCAAGGCTATATATTGTCACCCTGCTTATTTAACTTATATGCAGAGTACATCATGCCAAATCCCAGGCTGAATGATGCACAAGCTGGAATCAAGATTGCCGGGAGAAATATCAATAACCTCAGATTCTCAGATGACACCACCCTTATGGCAGAAAGCGAAGAATTAGAATCACTTTCACTTGATGAAAGTGAAAGAGGAGAGTGAAAAAGCTGGCTTAAAACGCAACACTCAGAAAACTAAGATCATGGCATCCAGTCCTATCACTTCATGGCAAATAGGTGGGGAAACAATGGAAACAGTGAAAGACTTTATTTTGGGGGGCTCCAAAATCACTGCAGATGGTGGCTGCTGCCATGAAATTAAAAGATGCTTACTCCTTGGAAGAAAAGTCATGACCAACCTAGACAGCATATTAAAAAGCAGAGACATTACTTTACTAACAAAGGTCCATCTAGTCAAAGTAATGCTTTTTCCAGTAGTCATTTTTGGATGTGAGAGCTGGACGATAAAGAAAGCTGAGCACCGAAGAATTGATGCTTTTGAACTGTGGTGTTGGAGAAGACTCTTGAGAGTCCCTTGGACTGCAAGGAGATTAAACTAGTCATTCCTAAAGGAAATCAGTCCTGACTATTCATTGGAAGGACTGGGGCTGAAGCCAAAACTCCAATACTTTGGCCATCTGATGCAAAGAACTGACTCCTTGGGAAAAGACCCCGATGCTGGGAAAGATTGAAGGCAGGAGGAGAAGGGGATAGCAGAGGATGAAATAGTTGGATGGCATCACTGACTCGAAGGACATGAGTTAGAGCAAGCTCCAGGAGTTGGTGATGGACAGAGAAGCCTGGTATGCTGCAGTCCATGGGGTCGCAAAGAGCTGGACACGACTGAGCGACTGGAATGAACTAAACTGAACTGAACACAAGAATGCATGCTTTCGGGTGTGGTCAGTTGCTCAGTCGTGTCCAACTCTTTGCGACCCCATGAACTATAGCCCACCAGCCTCCTCTGTTCATGAGATTTTCCAGGCAAGAATACTGGAGTGGGTTCCATTTCCTCCCCCAAGGGATCTTCCCAGCCCAGGGATTGAACCTGAGACTCCTTTGTCTCCTGCATCAGAAGGCGGATTCTTCACCACCGAGCCACAAGAAGGCATACCACTGCAATGTGAGCTGTGATCAAATTCGAGTATGGACCTCTGAGGGACACAGGGAGAGAATCGTGGTCACCTTTAACTCCCAGGAACTTGTCCGAAAAGAGACGCTATCAAGATTTCCTGAATGAATAGCAGTGGGAGTGCATCACCACCACTGCATAATCACACCTGGATACTGAGGTTTTTCCACCTTCAGCATCTATTCTCTGTACTATTCTTCCTCACTCAGAGGCAGAGTGAAAATTTTATTTAAACAAATCTCAAGTCTTGAACTGCTAAGATTTTATTCTATTGGGTTTGTCATGTGCCAGCGTGGAGAAACATGGAGGGTGGGTTTATATTTGAGAGTGCTATACTGTGGACAGTAAGACAGCCTTACCAAAAAATATCCAACAGAGACGAGCAGCTTCCAATCTTCCCCCTACCCCTGCCTCACACATCTCCCTCAGTGATGTGAGAAGTAATAATGTTTGCAGGCCACTGTAGTCCAGCCCATGGCAGATGGGGTGGGGGTGGTGGGGGCAGGGGAGTGGGGCATGATGGACAAGTCCTTAGAAGTATAGCTCACAATGGGCAGAAAGAAGTCATCCCCAGGATAGCAGACTGGGCACATGGAGGAAAACGCTTCAGCTACCAGCATTGCCTGGATCATTAGAAACAGCAGTAGCTGTAGAAACAGAAGTAGTTGATGTTGTGTGCATTAGGAGCAACTGCAGAGAAAGACCTCTGTGAAAATAGCCCAGAAGCCTCCATACAAGGAAACGATTATTTCAGCACAGGCAAGTTTAGGGCACAGAGGAGAACCAGCAGAGAGCCCAAGGAGGTGAGGATGATTTTAAACAAAGGAGGCTCAAAAACAACAGGGCCCCGCAGTATAGCACAGGGAACTATATTCAGTATTCTGGCATAAGCCATAATGGAAAGGAATCTTAAAAAAATGTCGATGTATGTGTAACTCAATCACATTGCTGTACAGAAGAAATTAACACGACATTGTAAATCAACTATACTTCATCTTTAAAAATTATAAACATACATAAATAAAACAAAGGAGTGTCCAAATAACCCCAGAGCATAAATTCCATTGCTCTCTAAGTGAGGCAGGATTGGATATACCAACACTGGAAACACAAGCATACCATTTGCAGCTGTAAATATATGTTTATCCTTTAGTTTGCTTTATAATTAATCGTTCACTCCACAGGATGAACAGATCATTCTTAAATAATCCTTGCCTACTTATGATGATATCCGCAATAAAAGATCCTCCTTAGTAGAAGATTTTCTCTTTCTTGGTTGTCTCCAGTTGACAATGGCAGTCAGAATTCCAGTTTGCAGGTAAGCAAAACAAGTTTTTTTTTTTTTTTTTTTTTTAAAAAAAACACCTCTTGAAGAATGCTGACTTACTAAAGGAGTGATTCTCACTGTTTGGCTTCACAAGTTCTGAAGCTGGCTGGGCCTTAATTGCTATTTGGATGGCTAGCAATGTAAAATACTGAGAAAAACAGCCCCTGCCTATAAAAACAAATTCTGGTTTTGAAGCTCTCGGTAACAGAACTAGCATAGTCAGTGGTGAAAGCTAGTTGTTTTCTTTGAAGTTGTGACAAATACTAACTGCACACTATTTAGTCATTTTTCCCTTGGGGGAAGATGACTGCCACGGGCTCCCTGCTGACAAAGCTTATCATTAATTCATTTGCCTTCTTTAACAATAAAAACATATTTTCCCTAGACGGAAGTGAATTTGTGACATTATAACTCAATCACCAATGAGGAGAATTTGCCTTCTGCATCAGTTGAAAAACATTTAAAATGTTCTCCGTTCTCACAATGTAAAATCTGTGTGCTTTTATATTCCTATTTTTAACCCTGCAAATGTAGTTCCTTTCATCCATGAAGCCCAGTCTGTTCTAGACACTTCTTTTAATCAAATAAGTCTACCCTTATCCTTATAAAGTTGGCATAGGTAACATAACTTAATAACTCTAAAATCATTAAATTTGTACAAGTGAATAAATCAGAGAAATACTCAAGAACCAACTGGAAATCCAACTAACCCCCATATTTTCTGGAAATTCTTCCATTTATTTCTTTTTTCTTATTTGTAAGAGCTCACAACCCAGAATGAGTGCAGATGGCCTTAGGATATATTAGAAAAGAATATATTCTTTGTTGGTAAATAGCCAGGACACTAATGGGGAAACATTTTTTAAAATATGGTCCTTTCATAATGATCATTTAAATTTTTTTTGATCATTTAATTTTGAGGACAAAAATCAGTTGTTACATAATTAAATATCAGCTGGTTGTCAGAAGATTATTCGGAGGCTCTGTGCAAGTAACTCTATCATACTAGTTTTTTCAAACAACACTAGTATCCAATGTATACTGAGGTTGGAAAACCATGGGTCTTTGTGCTGCAGTGATATAATATGATGATGTTGTGACTCCAGTCCCAAAGAAAGTAAAAGTGTCAGTCAGTCAGTCGTGTCCAACTCTTTGCAACCCCATGGATTGTAGCCCACCAGGTTCCTCTGTCCATGGGATTCTCCAGGCAAGAATACTGGAGTGGGTAGCCATTCACTTGTCCAGGGGATCTTCCCAACCCAGGGATCAAATTCAGATCTCCTGCATTGCAGGCGAATTCTTTATCATCTGAACCACTAAATGAAAATAAAACCCATCACACAGCAAAACATCTTCTGGAGCTTTAACACAAATTGTGTCTACTCAGTCCAATTTAACTCAAGTGTCATGAGGCATCATAGGACGTCCAGGCCTTGCTCCACTGACATTCACGTCCTCAGAAATAACTCAGCACTAGGAGCCAAACTTCACTGCACACTGGAATCACCTGAACAGTTTTTAATGCCGACATCAAGGTCATCAGTTCAGTTCAGTTCAGTCACCTTAATTAAATCAGAATGTCTCAGGGTAGGAAACAGACTTCAGTAGTTTTTAAAGTTCTCCAGGTGATTCCAGTGTGCAACTGTTGCAAATCACTGAGTTACAGGAAATAAAGGTGAAAAGACTGTCAAAATGTCACTAAATATGTGGGCAATGCTGCTGCTGCTAAGTCATTTTGCTTCAGTTCAGTTCAGTTCAGTCACTCAGTCGTGTCCGACTCTTTGCGACCCCATGGATTGCAGCACGCCAGGCCTTCCTGTCCATCACCAGCACCTGGAGTTCACCCAAACCCATGTCCATCGAGTTGCTTCAGTCGTGTCCAATTCTGTGCGACCCCATAGATGGCAGCCCACCAGGCTCTGCCGTCCCTGGGATTCTCCAGGCAAGAACATTGGAGTGGGTTGCCATTTCCTTCTCCATAGCAGTCCCATTATGACAGGATAGACATAAGTATTGCCTCTCAATACCTGATCTGAAATCCTTGGGGATGAAAGTATCTTACTATCCAGAATTTCTCATATTTCATAAGTTACACAGTACATATAACACAGAGGGCCTCCCAAGTGGCACAGTGGTAAAGAATCAACCTGCCAGTGCAGGAAGACACAGTAGACTTGGGTTCCATCGCTGGAGCGGGAAGATCCCCGGGAGAAGAAAATGGCAACCCACTCCAGTATTCTTGCTTGGGAAATCCCATGGACAGTGAGCCTGGTGGACTACAGTGCATGAGGTCTCGAATAGTCGGACACGACTCAGTGACTGAGCGAGCACACATGCACACATAATGCAGAAGTCGGTGATCAGGGTATGGGACTAGAGCATCCTGCAACCACAAAACCAGTATTTCTGCAGGAAAACTCACTAGGTGAGAAAATCAAAACTTGATAGAATCACATCTCAGTTCAGTTCAGTTCAGTCGCTCAGTCGTGTCTGACTCTTTGCGACCCCATGAATCGCAGCATGCCAGGCCTCCCTGTCCATCACCAACGCCCGGAGTTCATTGAGTCAGTGATGCCATTCAGCCATCTCATCCTCGGTCATCCCCTTCTCCTCTTGCCCCCAATCCCTCCCAGCATCAGAGTCTCTTCCAATGAGTCAACTCTTCCCATGAGGTGGCCAAAGTACTGGAGTTTCAGCTTTAGCATCATTCCTTCCAAAGAAATCCCAGGGTTGATCTCCTTCAGAATGGACTGGTTGGATCTCCTTGCAGTCCAAGGGACTCTCAAGAGTCTTCTCCAACACCACAGTTCAAAAGCATCAATTCTTTGGTGCTCAGCCTTCTTCACAGTCCAACTCTCACATCCATACATGACTACTGGAAAAACCATAGCCTTGACTAGATGGACCTTAGCTGGCAAAGTAATGTCTCTGCTTTGAATATGCTATCTAGGTTAGTCATAACTTTCCTTCCAAGGAGTAAGCGTTTTTTAAATTCATGGCTGCAATCACCATCTGCAGTGATTTTGGAGCCCCCCAAAATAAAGTCTGACATTGTTTCCACTGTTTCCCCATATATTTCCCATGAAGTGATGGGACCAGATGCCATGATCTTCGTTTTCTGAATGTTGAGCTTTAAGCCAACCTTTTCACTCTCCTCTTTCACTTTCATCAAGAGGCTTTTTAGTTCCTCTTCACTTTCTGCCATAAGGGTGGTGTCATCCGCATATCTGAGGTTATTGATATTTCTCCCAGCAATCCTGATTCCAGCTTGTGTTTCTTCCAGTCCAGTGTTTCTCATGATGTACACTGCATAGAAGTTAAATAAGCAGGGTGACAATATACAGCCTTGACATACTCCTTTTCCTATTTGGAACCAGTCTGTTGTTCTGTGTCCAGTTCTAACTGATGCTTCCTGACCTGCATACAGATTTCTCAAGAGGCAGGTCAGGTGGTCTGGTATTCCCATCTCTCTCAGAATTTTCCACAGTTTCTTGTGATCCACACAGTCAAAGGCTTTGGCATAGTCAATAAAGCAGAAATAGATGTTTTTCTGGAACTCTTGCTTTTTCCATGATCTAGCAGATGTTGGCAATTTGATCTCTGGTTCCTCTGCCTTTTCTAAAACCAGCTTGAACATCAGGAAGTTCTTGGTTCACGTATTGCTGAAGCCTGGCTTGGAGAATTTTGAGCATTACTTTGCTAGCATGTGAGATGAGTGCAATTGCGCGGTAGTTTGAGCATTCTTTAGCATTGCCTTTCTTTGGGATTGGAATGAAAACTGACCTTTTCCAGTCCTGTGGCCACTGCTGAGTTTTCCGAATTTGCTGGCATATTGAGTGCAGCACTTTCACAGCATCATGTTTCAGGATTACTAAAGTCAAATTTGGCCAACAAATGAATTTGTCCATATTTATAAAACCACTTTTGATTTTCAGGATATTGGGAATTTCATAATCATTGATAACAGCATGTGGATCTACACTGAGTCAGGTCTTCATCAAACCAAATTTAGCAACATAAGACATTCATAAACCATTCAATAGGAAGTGGCCAGTGTGATCCTGACAGTATTGATATGGCTTAGACCACCCTCTCATATCAGCCTAAATCTGGTTCCCTTACCTCTGAAGGCAAGAGCTAATAAGTTTTCCAAAATTTTATTTATTGTATGAGTTTATACACACACATATATGCAAGTGTGTGTGTATGAGTACAATTAAAATGCCAACCCTTTGGGACTTATACCTTAAAGAATCAACCAGCCCCATTCCATAAGAGAAAAAAAGTCATCATCGATTCCCAGGTGTGACTCTTCGAGGCTATCAAACACAAACTTTACAATCACTGCTACCACCCTGCCATTTGGTATCTGTAAACCACAGCTGTGGTTCGACTGCTTATAGTGTCAAGCAGGCTGTCTCATCACTGCTAAAACAGACCATGCCGATTCAGTTATTAGAAATAGCCTATAGGCTTTCTGTCCTGGGGGGAGAGTTGCTCACTGTTATTAATCAGTTTATGAGGAAACTCATGGATTTTTTCCTGGGGAAAAATGTGCGTGGTCAATGAGCACAGGATCAACCTAAAGATTGAAGCTTTTAGTCCAGAGGCACCTAGGAAAAAATATAGCCTCACAGGATGAGGTAGCAGGTCCAAGCTGGTCATGCAGATTGGATGCCACTCCGCCAGTGAAGGACACCTCCTAAGGAGGCTCTACAGGGATCTGGTAGAAGAGTTAGATGAGCTGTAAGAATTATGTAAAGCTGGAAGAACCAACATCATGTACTCTTTCCCAAGACTTGCTTCAGGGATTCACTGAGAAATAATCAGCTCACCCGATGCCCCAGGTTTCATCCCACATCCATCCCCACAGAGGCAACAAGCCCAAGAACCAGACTTCTCTTTCTAGCATTGTCCCAAACAGCCAGATATAGGGCTTTTTATACTAAGAGAACTACTAAGGAAGAATTTCATTTGAGAAACACAGTTCAGTTTCAGAAATTCTCAGATGATCTTTCGCTTGTTGCTAGTCACCTGCCCCTAATTCACCGTAACACTCGGTACAAATATCATGATTGTTCTGACGTCCTGTGCCCCATCTCTGCCTCAGGAAATGAACCCAGCTGACCAAACAAGATGAATCGACAATACATGAATTTCCTCATCTTCCCTCCCAATGTCTACAGGTGAATCTGCATCCATACCCACTTTCCCATTTCCTTTCTTTGTCAACTGGGGAAAAGCACAACCTAAAAGTTGAGAATCGCGTTCTATTCAGTGCACTTGCTAAGGACTTAAGCCCAGGAGGCAGCCTCTCAGAAAGCTCTGCGGGATTGCTCCAAAAAGGTAAGGGAGGAGTCAGGATACATGGGAGGTTTGGGGACAAAAACTAGATAGTTGGAATATCACAAAACGACTGTTCGTTAAAGAAAAACCAGATATGTCAAGGTAATGAATTTAGCACTTTTCTATGTATGGGAAGATTTGAGCATCTGGGCTCATTGAAAGCACTCCTTTGATGTGTACCTTAACTATCGAGGAGCAGCATCCTGCTTGTCTCCGTCCTGAATCCTCCCAGGGTGCAGAGTACAGGGCAGGTGGCTGCAGTGACTGATGGTAAAGGCCACCACATCTGTTGTTTACTGATGTGACAGGCAACATTATTCACCCCAAATTCCCTTTCCAAGATTCTATCACTTCTCTCTGAGTTCAGGCACTTTTCTCCTTCTATTCCCACCCCCCGCCCCCACCGCCACCTATGTCTCTACTTTAGAAACATGCTCAAACCTTTCCCCCCTCAAAAACACCACAAAAAGGGGATATGACCTGAAGTGTGCTGTGTCTTCACTTTCCACGCTTTTACAGCTTAGCTTCTTGGAAAGGGTGAGTGGGAGGTGAGGAAATAAAACACTTAACGCGGCTTCCTCTCCGGCTTATAGACTGAAAGCGTTCTTTTCAGCGTCAATCATCCTAGCAGCTAAATTCGATGGACAACTTTCAGCCACTTCCCACCTCACCTCTCTGCAATGTGGTTTGTTGTTGTTGTTGTTTTGTTTGTTTTTAATTCTTCCTGAACTGGTCTTGGCCTTTGGGGATACCACGGTCTCTTTTTCTCAGGTCTCTAGGTAGAACCCTCCTTCTCAGTTTTCCTAATGAGCTCTTCTCCCATCTACCAAGGAAATGACTGTGATCCCATGGTTCTGTCAGTGATTTCAACTACATCCTTAATGCCATCCAAATCCTCCTCTTCTCTCCAGTCCTGCTGACATGCACTTAATGCAGAACCTCATCATTTCCATTTTGGGTTTCAGCAGCAGCCTCCTAACTGCTTCTCCCATCGTTCTGCTGGTGGGGCCTCACTCCCCAGCTCTTTGATGGCAAATACAGAACACGTCATCCGCATTTCTCCACCACAGTGCCCTTGACAGCCACAGTCACTTTTAACAATGGAGAAAAATCTTATTTCTCTTGGAAGCTGAATCTTCCCCAGACTTCCACTTCCAGTAAGTCCTCAATACACCTTACATTTCATAGACATTGAATGGAGAAGTCAGATACATACATACATATATAGGAAGTCATGCAATGATAAGGAGACTTTTTGGGGGAAGTTTTCCCTGGAATAACAGCCATACCTGGGTACATAACTATGACCTTCTTCCAGCTTAGCCTGAATATAGCCTCAGAATCCTCCTCAACACAGTGCCAATGAATGGTCAATTGGAGACCATTTGTCATCCTGGCTTTGCATACTCTCCACTATGCTACAGTGTGGTCCTTCTAAAAGAAACAGATGTAAGGCTGTCATCACTCTGTTGAAAAAGTTCTAATTGGTCTCCTTTGCCTGCAGGATATAGTCTACATTTTCACTCTGATGGTTCTCCCAGGGTCTGGTCTTGCCTATTCTCTCAACTTTTCCTCTCACAGTCATTCACTCATCACTTACTATTGCCAAGAACTCTGAGTGTTCCTTTGTTTGTGTAAGATGTTTAATAATTGAATCTGGTGACTACAGGTAACAATACTGTATTGTATACTTGGAAGTTGCTAAGAGATTAGCTCCTAAACACACAGATTAGCTTAAACACAAAGATTAGCTCTTTGTTCTCACCACAAAAACAGCAACGAAAACAGGGTAATTATGTGCATTGATTTGTTAACTAACCTTCTGGTAGTAATAATTTTACAAAATATACACGCATCAAATCACCATATTATACACCTAAAACTTACAAAATGTTATATGACAATTATATCTCAATAAAGCTAGGCGTAAGGATGTAAGGGCGGATGAAGTCAACAAAGAAAGGACCACTTTAAAAGAGACAAAAAGACTGAAAAAAAAAATCTAGCAGAAAACTAGATTTCACTGGAAGGCCAGAGAAGGAACGGGAGTGGAAAATACTCATCAGAAAAGCTAGTAAAATACCACATAGATAAATGAAAGAGTAAAACAAAAAAAGAAGTGTGTGCTTGTTCTGCGGCTGTCTGCACTTAAAATGCTGGCAGAAGGTGGTGAGTCAGGGAGAAAGTACATGTGAGGCCAGGAAGGTGATTAGTAATTTCAAATACCACAGATTGGAGGGACAGGAATGAGAATCCAGTAGAAGATACTCAATGTAGTGACTATATTGACATAACTTAAAGTAGGTGTTTTAGCTAAAGACTGAGGATGAAAATCAGATTGTAAAGGATTAGGGATTGATTAGGTAGCAAGGAAGTAAAATAAAATGAAGTGGAGGAGAGAGGGTCTCCCTCTCCTCACCGGTCAGTGAGTTTCTTGAAGGCTGAGGCTGTCATCAAATACGTGACTTGTGTATAGAGTTCGTGGATAAATGTGATTTATAAAATATCCAGCTCTGTAAAGCCCACAAGCCAACACTGATCGTTGCTGTGAAGCTGAAAACATGAGTGCCTCTGACTGACCTTTATCAAAGTTTGCCCTGGGGACCAGGTGGACATCTCTTGCTCCAGTGGATGGTCAGTTTTCATATGGAAGCAATCAGACTTCAGAGTCAATGGCCTTTGACTTGAAAGCAATTTAATACATTTGAATGATCCAAGAACAGACCTCTTTTGGAGAATTGTGTGAATGAGAGAACATTTAAACTAATTTTATTCAACATATTTCTGTTTTTCCTCTGTGCTGCACTAGAAACAACATGAAGCTTGTCTCGTTTTTGAACCCTATCCCTCTGAAAGCTGTCTATGCTGTCTTCACAGTTTCAATTACACCCTGTTTTAATTTGTTCTTCCTTCCTGTTCTACTTCATTCAGAACCTCTTTACTTTTTACCTCCACTGATTTAAGAGCCTTTTTGAGGCTAACAGAGTCTAGGTTTTGTTTTGACCCCCATATAGATTATTTTCTTGGTAAAAAAGCAAATAAAGCCAATAATTTCAAATTTTTAAATTGTTCTTTATTACCACCTAAAGAAAATCTCACCTGACTTTCAAGACTCATTAATCATGTGCTCATTTTTAGTTTTATCTCGGATCACTTCTCTCTGTACTGTTCTGCAACCAAACCAGTGGATCCCATTCACACCAGAGACTTCCGCTCTTTGACTTATTCACATAGTTTCCCTCCTTTTCCTTCCTTTTGGGTAGGCCTCAACTCTTTTTGTTTACATTATGGGCAAGGCAGCCCACTCCATGGAGTCATTCTTGCTCAACTAGTTTCCTTTCTTTTATAAATGAATGTTCACAGTCCTCCATGCCTTTATGGTGAGATGGCTCATATTCTGCTACAGCTATTTGCATATATCTCAATCTGGTGGAAACACTAGGTCTTCACACAATTCTTAGCCTATTTTCATCCACATTGCTATTATCCAATAAATAATGAATGAATGAATAAGTGAGTATAAAGAGGCAAGAGTAAGCTTAAGTTAAAAACCAATCTTTGGAAATCTGCTAAGTAGTCATTTTCATTTTTATTAAGGAAGAATTGATTTATAATTCATATGTTTCAGGTGTTATAACACAGTGACTCACAATTTTTAAAGGTTAGACTCCATTTATAGTTACTATAAAATTTTGGCTATAATCCCTGTGCTGTATAGTATCTCCTTGTAACTTATTTTAGACATAGTATTTTGCTGCTTGGGGGCTTCCCTGGTAGCTCAGCTGGTGTAGAATCTGCCTGTAACACAGGAGACCTGGGTTTGATTCCTGGGTTTGGAAGATACCCTGGAGGAGGGAAGCGGCTACCCACTCCGGGATTCTGGCCTGGAGAATTCCACGGACTAAATAGTCCATGGGGTCGCAAAAAGTCTGACACAACTGAGTGACTTTCACATGGATGGATTTTACTTCTTAATCCCCTGCTCCTGTCTTGTCCCTCTCCTCTTCTTTCTCCCCACTGGTAAACACTACTTTGTTTTCCAGATCCGTCAGTCTTGTTTCTTTCTTTGTTATAGCCTCTAGTTTGTTTTATTTTTTATATTCTACATATAAGTGATATTACACAGTATTTGTCTCTGACATTTTTTTGCTAAGCAGTGAAATTCTTAAAAATATATGGACTTATAAAGTTGGTAAAAATAGGCAAAAAATAGCATGTCTTAAATTTTGCATTTAGTATTAGATCTATCTGGATAACCAAAGTCTCTTTCTCATATTTGTCAGAATTGAGATAGCAAGCAACTGTACCAACTAACAAGGATAAAGGTTTGGAAAGTATGAGCTCAAGCTAAACGTTACTACACAGATTCATGTTTTTAACGTTTGTTTCACTATTCAGGCCAAAGGACGGGCATCCTTAGGTTGGCAGTGTTTCAACAAGCATTCTTAATGCACATCATTTAAAAGCAGTTTCAACAAATATCTGCATTTCTTCTTAGTATATATTTTCCATAAAGTACCTAAATATAATCACCCACTAAGTCCTTAAAAATATATTAAAAGTGGGACTTGGAGTAGAATGTAGAATGGAGCCAACTTGGATTAAGACCAGGCCAATCAATTAGTTGAAATCTGTTAACGAGGCCAGGGTTATATATTCCACCTCCACATTGACCAGTTGGCTGGATTCCATTCACATTTCAAAGACTAAACCCCAGTCCTTAGTCAAAGGAGAGGGTGAAGCTGCATCAGTTCCAGTGTATCCTCATTCTTGGAAAATAAACCAAAGCACTTTTAAAAGAGGTTCAGAATAGCCATGCAGTTATCAAAACACAGTTCATTAAATTCGGGGCAGGTTTCAAGGTGAAAGATTGGAGAAATCTTGGAGAGGGGAAAAAAAAAAAAAAAGACTTTTCTACATGGAACAGGGAGCAAGATAGCTATGTCCCAAAAGGAAGCTTGGGAGTTGAGTTGGGTTGGGATGGTTCAACGGGGTTTAATAGAAAGAGAAAAAATATTTTGAGGGCGATCTATAAAAGGCTGAGGAGTATGAAAAACTATAGGAGAATTTTACAAATCCTGCTCTGGCCCCTTTCTCAATTTAATGTATCACTGCATGCTTGTCATACTAACTTACTGCATTTTTTTCTTTTTTTGAGGGAGGAACAGGAACATTATCAAAGGGTTTACTCTCCAGATAGTTATGCTACTGAAAAACTATTGAGTGCAAAACACCATCGCTTGCAGGATGCTCTGAAGCATACATTTCCTTTTTTTCCCCTTTTTTAATTTACCAAGAAGTTTCTCCCCAAGGCAAATGATGCGGGTTGCAGTTAAAAGTACACAATTAGAGGTTGGGCACTAGACAAGCAGTCAGAAAATGTTACTGGAATTTGAACTTTTCCCAGGCAAGTAACCATGCTTGTCTATAAAACTGCTTCAAGTGAGGGAAAAAAAGGACATTGATTGAGGCAAAGAAATCCACTGTGAAATGTTCAAGTCTTCTCGGTGTGCGGCACATTTCAAAGTAACTAATGCTTCCAAATTACTTTATCCTGGGTATGTATCCACTTCCTGTCTCTCCCTGCACCATATATGTTTATAATGACATATTGATTTCTAGTCCAGCTTGAAATGCAATAGAAGGCGCCCCTCCACTGAAGAGGGGGGGCATTTCTCCTGAGTCAGCTCCCCTGCACCCATTCTCAAAGCACCTTCTGTCCACAGGGTGATTGTTCCTTGAACCATGTGGAGGAAAGAGATTGAGGAAGAGGGGCTGGGGGAGGGACCAGAAAAGAAGCAGGACCTTTCTCATTTCAGAGGTGAATTGAGTTCCAGGCCTGGGTTAGTAGTTGTCTATCAAATTCTGTCCAAATTCTTTCCAAAGTCAAACACTTTAAATCTAACAACCTTGACAACTCAGGATATACATTTTAAACTGCAGAGCTCAGCTCAGCGTTCTATCTCTGCATTGCCAGCTGCTGCCAGAATTATTATCCTGTCATGTTTCATGGAGTGGCTCATGAATAAGATACTGACCAAGCGAAGAGAAGACCTCAGAGAGTTTCCATTCTAATTTTAGAAAACCTCCTCAATTGTGAAGAATTAGGGGTGAATAAATTACATAGTAAAATATGGTAGCAACAAATGACATGAAATTACACAGAAAATATTAGGCATATAGAGGCCAAACTAAAATGCATACAAAAGCCAAAACTCTGGCTATTTGCAAGGCAAATACAGTTTCACTACTTTCAGCTGCATACAGTAACTTTGCTAACTGCACATAGTAACTTGGCTTTCAGTTAGAAGGAGCAGTAGTTCTGTCATAATAAAGAGATGAGATGAATTTGTTCTAATAACCAGTTTTCACAGAAATAAAATGGCATGTCTATAAAATGCATTTTGATGTGAAGTAAGATAAGGGGCTTTGGCTCCATCCCTTCATTGCTTCTGGAGTTATTTCTCCACTGATCTCCAGTAGCATATTGGGCACCTACCAACCTGGGGAGTCCATCATTCAGTGTCCCATCTTTTTGACTTTTCATACTGTTCATGGGGTTCTCAAGGCAAGAATACTGAAGTGGTTTGCCATTCCCTTCTCCAGTGGACCACATTCTGTCAGACCTCTCCACCATGACCCGCCCGTCTTGGGTGGCCCCACAAGGCATGGCTTAGTTTCATTGAGTTAGACAAGGCCGTGGTCCGTGTGATCAGACTGGCTAGTTGTCTGTGATTTGTAGTTTCAGTCTGTCTGTCCAAGCTGAGTGCCAAAGAATTGATGCTTTTGAACTGTGGTATTGGAGAAGACTCTTGAAAGTCCCTTGGACTGCAAGGAGATCCAACCAGTCCATCCTAAAGGAAATCAGTCCTGGGTGTTCACTGGAAGGACTGATGCTGAAGCTGAAACTCCAATACTTTGGCCACCTGATACAAAGAGCTGACTCATTGGAAAAGACCCTGATGCTGGGAAAGATTGAAAGCAGGAGGAGAGGGGGACGACAGAGGATGAGATGGTTGGATGGCATCACCAACTCAATGGACATGGGTTTGGGTAGACTCCGGGAGTTGGTAATGGACAGGGAGGGCTGGCGTGCTGCAGTTCGTGGGGTTGCAAAGAGTTGGACACGACTGAGCGACTGAACTGAACTGAACTGAAGTTAAGGAACTAAGATTCATGTGGTTACTACTAAATGTTGAGACCTGTATTTGATGATTTTTATAAAAATATATATATTACCTCCTTTAACTTAATTCCAAAGAGTATTTAATATCTCCTTTTTACAGATGAGAAAACTGAGATTTGGGAAGGGTGAGTAACATGGCCAAGTTTCTACAACTAGTGAGTGACAGGACTCAAGTTTGAATTCAGTTTTGAGCTGCTGATTCCCAAGGAGCTGATTAAATATACCAAAGAATGTATTTGTTTCTATTATTAAAATACAACATAGAAGATGTGACCAAAAAATGAAGACTGGCTTAGCAGATAAGTGAAATTATAAAGTTTGTTTTATATGTACAGACAATGTACATAAAAGTTTTATATAAGTTTGTATAGCCTTAAATTTATTCCACTATTGAGACCACTCTTTAAATTTTTTAAAAATATTATTAGAATGCCTCTTTAGAATTTCCTTTAGAGCCATGATGAAATTAATTTATGACATATTTACTGGACACCTTCTAGGTCTCAGTCACAAAGTTGGGGGGAAATGAAAATATATGAAAAATGCAATAATACAATTCTTGCTCCCTAGTAATTTGAAACTAATTGGGTCAAGGGAATATCTAGTTTCATCTACTGCTTCCCGGCTGAAACAATGGATCTTATTACCTCTTGGTAAACCCGGGCCAAAAGTAGCTTGTATTCCCACCTTAGTTACCAAATTTAGATTTCATTTTTTGAGGGTAACTTTATTTAGAAATGAGAAAAATCATTCAGAACAATTATATCTGAGAATTTTCAAAACACCTTCTCACGAGCTCTGCTAAAAATTTAAAAATTGGAATAAAAAATGTGTGGCTATCCAGTAACATTTTGAATGAATGACCAGAGTTGCTGGTGATGTCTGGGAAGGGTTCCAGGCCTTTGCCAGAGGATCAGACTTCACAGGAGATGCAGCCCTTACCTGAAATATACTCTCCCAGTCACTGCAGGCTAAGCTAATGCAAGTTTACTCTTGATAATTATTAAGCAAATTATATTTCCTCAGGACCAGCCTCACTTTTCTTATGGGCCTAGGGATAAAAATTTTTCTTTAGTCCAGAGACCTTTCAAATCAGCCTTTTCTTTATCCATAGCACCTTTTAAGCCAACTGTCTGCTAACTATTTCCTCTGACTTTAGTTAATCCAATTCAGTAAATTCATGTTTGTTTATGAGCCAAAAATCTAGAGACATTTAGCAATTATCTAGTTGTTTGTTGAGGCAGAAATCCATTGCAAAGAATTCAATAATTCAGGCACACAGATGGAGTTTGGAGCCTGAACCATTCAACTGGGCTCTCCGAAACTATGTATAAGCACAATCTTATCTCTTTGTTTGGTGCTGTGAATCAGTGGCAAAATGAAGAGTTCCAAGGTATAGTGTAGATAAAAAGAAGGACACAAAAATAATTCTGCATCTTCATTTTTCCTCTCAAGGCTTTCAAATTTCCGATTATTAATCTGTTGTGAGAAGTTTCTGTGCTTCTTGCCAGTCATCTTGCAAGCAGCTATTTGGGGAGGGAGATTCACTCTTTCTAAATCTAACCTTTCAATAGATAAATATTCTGCAGGCTGAGAAATCAACAAAACAAAACAAACAAACAAACAAAAACACGTTGTTTCCCACTAGTCCAGAAAACAAGTATCAATAGCATTCTATAGGTAGCAGACCATTCAGGCAGCCACTCTTTGTGACTTACAACCACCCACTCACACAACTCCCAGGGCAAGGGGAGAAAGCAACATTTTATTGCTGATTCCCATGGTGCATTGTTGTCAAGATTTGCAGACAGAGCTCCAGTAAGCCAAGCTCATTCCTGGGGTTAGAGTTGAAGACAGAGGAGCCCAAGGTGAGGCAGGAGGAAAAGCTGGAAAAATAATGTAGTAATCGCTTCTACTTCTTGGCTATTAACTTAAGACAAGAACTAAACCAAATATAAATGAAATCCTACTTCTGTCTTTCCTCGTTATAAGCTCTGAGCTGCCTGCTCCCCGCCACCACAACTTCCCTTCTCCTTTACTCAAATCTTTCACCCTCAGAGCCTCCTTAACGGATATAAAGCAAGAGATGTGTGCACTAAGCAGGTGACTTAAGGGCTCACCTTTGCCCTCTCTTGGAGAAGGGAATGGCAACCCACTCCAGTATTCTAGCCTGGAGAATCCCACGGACAGAAGAGCCTGGCGGGCTACAGTCCATGGGGTCACAAGAGTCAGGCATGACTTAGTGACTCAGTTCTTCTTCTTTTGCTCTCTGCAGCCTGCTGGCAGACGGAAGGGATGCTATCCTCTGAGGCCTGACTGGTGGGGCGCAGGAGCCTTCCTGGAGGGAAGGACAGTCGGTGAAAGATGTTAAATATGCTTTACTGTTATCCAAACTAAAGCACATCCTTCTTTTTGTATAGCCATGGATTTTTGTGATCTGACCATTTCTATAAGCTCACGGTGGCAATTCTAGCTTCCCTGGTGGCTCTAGCTTCCCTGGTAAAGAATCTGCCTGCAATGTGGGAGAACTGGGTTCGATCCCTGGGTTGGGAAGATCCCCTGGAGAAGGGAATTGGCTACCCACTCCAGTATTCCAGCCTGGAGAATTCCACGGACCGTATAGTCCATGGGGTCGCCAAGAGTCTGACACAACTGAGCAACTTTCATAGTAATTCTAATATTTTTTTAAATTAATCATAATTCCAAACTGGTTAATTACCCCTGCTGAATGTACTTCATTCTCTCTCTCTCTCTCTCTCTCTCTCTCTCTCTCTCACTCTGTCTCACACACACACACACACACACACACACACACACACACACACCAGAATAAGGCACTAATCAGTCTCTTCACACTTGTTAATGAATCTGAATAACATTCAAGTAGCATCTGCTACTCAGTTGAATCAAAAAAAAGTAGGGCATTTTTGAGGGTAAGGTCTTGAAATTTTGACTTGCTGGACTCTGTGATGTTTGCATTGTCTTTCAGTGTCCACAGAGTCATATAACCAAAGGATCATTTGAAAATCACGGGTTTTCCTTGACAATACTTTTCAGCTTCTGGTTGAAGTATCCAACGGGATTTGAAACATTGCCTCCAATTGCACCTTGAGTGACTCCAAACATCAGAATCGTCTTCCATCTACTGACAAGAAATCTCTCTTCTCAAAGTCCCATCCTTTGTCCCACATGGAGCTTGGTCACCCTGTAATTTAACTGCTCTATTGGGAAAATTTTTGGCAAATGTCACAAATTTTTCAAACAGTTACCACTTATTTATCTCATTCAGAAGGAAGAGACAGGAAAAAGCTGCCCACTTGCTGCTTGATGTATAGTTTTGTGCTTTTATGTTCTGAAGTAAGTTTCTGTTAAGGACACAGAACAAGCCCACACGCATAGGTAGAGTGTAGTGTTTCCCCAGAAGGGAGCATATTCAGATGGTCAACTTCCCTCAAGTGAATCAGAGCCTGGGGGGAAAGAAAAGATTTGTGACATAACCTAGGGAGTTTTCTCAGATCCTGACCCCACCGAGACTAGTCTGTCAGAAACAGAAAAACACCCAAACATACTTGTGGGTGGTGGGGAGCCCTGTGACAAGGCAGTCCTCAAGCTGGGCAAGCAGGCTGCCCTGTGATCAGCTGGAGAGGACCCCTTTAGAGACTCTAAGAACAGCTCCATCTTGCCATCAGCTGAAATGTTTTCTGCATTAGAATCTTCTCTCACCCTCAATTGTCCTTTATGGTCTTGGTAAGTGTGCAATCGAGACTGAGAGCTGAATTCCCAAGGCCTGCGTATTAAAGGCAGAAACCTTTAAAGCCGAGGTTCTCAGACAAGGCAAGCCATTCGTGTCCCTCCAGAGGACACTCAGAAATGTGTGAAGACACTCTTTTTGTTATAATTTGAGGTGCTAGCAGAGTGTAATGGGTAGAGGCCAGTGACGATGGTAGACATCCTACAACACTCAAGGACAGCCCCCCTCAAAACAAAGAATCATCTGGCCCCAAATGTCAATGGTATTGAGGCTAAGAAACCCTCCTCTAAGGTTATGTCTGCTGCCTGCAACCTGTAGGAGCTGCAGACTGTTGCTGGTGTTTAGTCACTAAGTCACATCCAACTCCTTGGCGACCCCAGGGACTATAGACTACCAGGCTCCTCTCTCCATGGGGGTCTTTTCAGGCAAGAATACTGGAGTGGGCTTCCATTTCCTTCTCCAGTGGATCTTCCTGACCAAGGGATCGAACCCTAGTCTCCTGCAATGGCAGGCTGACTCTTTACCACTGAGCCACCAGGGAAGCCTGTGCAGACAGTGGGCCTTGGGTATAGCTCAGACTGGCCACCTGGAGCCAAGTAACATAAATGGCCAGAAGCAAAGTTGGGACCATAGCAGAAGCAATGACCTTCCCTGTGTAACCTTCCCTGTGTAACCTTCCCTGTAGACACAGTGGAATAGAGGAAAACATGAAAGGGAGCTCCAGGCCCTGTTATCATTCTCATGATCCTGAGAACTACTAAGTTCCACCAGTGTACCCCTCCAGACAGAAAAACGATTCCCAGCTTCCATAGAGTCCCACATTACTCTGAAGCAGGCAGCCTTGACTTGGACGTTACCGCCGATGTCTTGATCAGCTTCAGCCTTTAAGACAAAAGTCGGCACTTTATTGTCCAGGGCCCAGCTGTTACTATCTCCCTGCACAAATGCAATACATGACGCTCTGCAATGCTTCAGTGTATGGCATTACAGTCTCTAACCAGGAAGTGTTTCCATCTTCCCTTCTTCAGCCTTATCTAGAGATTTGTTGCGTGTTTGTCAGGATTTTTAATCCTTTTCATCTGAAAGATCTGATTCCTATGCTGATTTTTAACTTCCATTTTGCTGAGCCTTTGATTCCAAGCCAGTATATGTGTCTATATATTTTCTGTTATCTCAGCACAGTAGGTATTTGCCAGGATGAAAACAGTGACAATAGCTTTCTTCAGCACTCTAAGATTGATTCTGAAGTGCTCCTGCACCATTTAGCGTGCTGCACCATTTCTCCAACCTGCATCACAGCTACTGATATATTTGTCAACAGGGTTAGTCACTCAGTTGTGTCCGACTCTTTGAGACCCCATGGACTGTAGCCCACCAGGCTGCTTTGAACATGGAATTCTCCAGGCAAGAATACTGGAGTGGGTAGCCACTCTCTTCCCCCAGGGGATCTTCCTGACCCAGCGATCAAAGCCAGGTCTCCTGCATTGTAGGCAGATTCCTTACCACATAAGCCACCAGAGAAGTCCAAACAGGGCTATGCCAATGACAAACTAAAATGTAATAAATACTATTATGGCACTTCCCTAGTGGCTCAGTGGTAAAGAACCCACCTCCAGTGCAGCAGACACAGGTTCAATCCCTCGGTCAGGAAGATCCCCTGGAGAAGGAAAGGAAACCGACCCTAGTATTATTGCCTGGAAAATCCCATGGGTGAGGAGTCTGGTGGGCTATAGTCTATGACGTAGCAAAAGGGTCAGACATGACTTGGTGACTATACAACAACAGCAACAAATATTATTACAATGTTTAGAATATATTTTTGCAACAGCACTAAAGTGTCATAAGCAATTTGCTTTGTTTCTAAAATAGATGCCTTTGCTATAACCATGTAATTATTCAATATATATGTATCCTGTCTTTTGTAATTCTTCAGTTTTCTTAATAAGAACTCAATTTAAAAATTGTACCTATGTTGTTTATGTTAACAATTGTGTTTATATAACTCTGCCATCCAATTTTTGAAACCTCCTAGGGTCATAGAACACTACTCATCATTAACCAGAATGGACTGACTGTCCCCTACACACCTGAAATTTGAGGGAGATTCAGATACAAAAGGCATATAAAACCCACCATTATTTGAATTTAGGGAAATTATAATGTAGTTTAAAACAAATCCGGATTCTTTATTTCCCAACAGCAAATACTGCAACTTTTTGAGATAAGATCCACTTTTGATTCATGTTTTTAAACTGTGACTTCTAAAAGATCTCCTTGAAAGGCAGGAAGAATGAAGATGCTGAATCTGTATCTCCCTGTCAAGCTTTACAAGTCTTCCTGAGAACCCTTTAAGAGTCGGTAACCCATAAACCGCCTCCCCTTTCTTCTAGTATGGTCTGTTGATTTGGTGAGCTCAGGCTCTATGATACAATTTGAAATAAAAGAAACAAAGAGAATACGGAAGAGTGGTTTACTAGGAATGTATTCTATTCCATGCTAATATCAATATAAATGCAAAATAAAAAGCCTTGAAAAGATTGTGTTATTCTTCAGAATTTCATTAATCCTGTCACAAGTAACAGAGGGCTGGCCCATCTTCCCACCCACCTCCACTCCCCTCTTCAGTGATTGTTCATTTTAAATAGTTTTAATGGCTCTGGGAGTATTCATGAATTCCAGTTACTTCACTCTCCTAATCATGTTGTTGGCTTAAAATTCACATTTAATTAACCTCTTCACCCAAGGCATAAATCAATAATAAAACTCCAAATGCTTACCATACCAATAGTGATTTTCATTTTGAGGGAAACTGTTGAAAATTAGACATTAAAATGCCTGCAGAAAAGCAGAGAACCAGTGGTGTGGAGCAAAAAGGAGCTAACACATAAAATGTGATAATGAAAACCCTGGATTTGCGAGAGAATATCCACTTATTCAGATTTCAGAGATGAATGTGTTTAAGAAGGGTTCACACAATAATGTTTTATCTAGAAAAATTAAAGGCAATCTAATACATATAAGATATAGGAGTCATGCAGCACTCAGATTCTTAGGATAGGAAATGATCAAAGAAGAGGTGTTATTTAGGGAAAGGAAGAAAGGTTTGATATGCTTGGCTCAAATTCTAGCACCAACATTTTAGCCATATGATTTTCATGACATATTTTAACATCTCTACATGTCAATATCCCTATCTGTGAAATGGAAATATTGACATCTACATCATGGAATTATCCTAAGGATTAACTAAGATTAAATAGATGAAGAAATTTCACATGTGTATGTTGTGTGTGTAATTATGAGCAATAAAGCAGAGAGAGCCTGACCTTCTAAATGCCATTGATTATTGACTGCAAAGGAGCACTGGAAACCAAAGCAAGACAATCAGTGCTCTACTCAGCCGCCAAAAGGAATGAAACAATGCCATTTGCATCAACATGAACTGACCTACAGATCATCGTACTGAGGTAAGACAGAACAAGAAAGACAAATATCATATGATATCACTTGTATGTGGAATCTAAAACATGACACAAATGAACATGCCTAGGAAACAGAAACTGGAGAAGGAAAGGACTCTGGTATTCTTGCCTGGGAAATTCCATGGACAGAGGGACCTGGGGGGCTACAGTCCATGGAGTTGCAAAGAGTCAAACAGAACTGAGTGACTAAACCACCACCACCACGAAACAGAAACAGCCTCACAGACAAAGAACAGCCCAATGGTTGCCAAGGGGGAGTGAGAGGAATGGACTGGGAGCTTGGGGTTAGTAGATGCAAAGTGTTACATACAGAATGGACAGACAGCAAGGTCCTACTACACAGCACAGGGAACTATATTCAACATATTGTGATAAAACATAATGGAAAAGAATATAAAAGAATGTATACCTATGTACAACTGAATCACTTTGCTGTAGAGCAGAAATTACCACACTATAAATCAACTATACTTCAATTTTTAAAAATCAGTGTTCTTTCCTGGAATTTTTAACCAAAGAGAGGGTTAGTTTCAACCCCTCTCCACTAAAGATGCTTTTAAATGTAAGCCAACAATCTATGCTTCCTGACATGAAGATAAGTGATTATAAATCAAATATACACAAGCACACACACAGAGACACAGAGGTTGAGACAGACTGATTCGTGGTATTTAAGTCAAGGGTTACTGTCGGTTTCCAGGAAACTAGTTGTATCCATGTTCCACTTGTGTTTGACGGATGACCTCTCCTGTTCATTGTCATTTTCACAATTTTATTGAGGTGTAAGCTACATATCATAAAACATACCCATTTTAAATATATAATCCAATAATCTTTGGTAAATGTTTAGAGCTATGCAACCATCAATGTTACTCGATTTAGACTATTTCTATCACTCCGATAAAGGTTTCTGTGATGACTGAAAGTCAATCTTCATTCCTGTGTAAGTGCCAAACAACCTCTGATCTGTTTTCTGTCTCTATAGTTTGACTTTTTTGTTATAAAGATTATACAAATAGAATCTTACAATCTCTAGTCTTTTGAGTCTGGCTTCTTTGAATCACTACAATGTTCTTCGGGTTCTTTCATGTAGAGACAAGTATCAATAGTTCGCTATTTTAATTGCTAAATAATATTCTACTATAGCCCAAAGGGTTGCACAGAGTTGGACAAGACTGAAGCAAGATAGCATGTATGCACCTATGAATATATCAAATTTTGTTTATTCTTTCACCTGGTAATAAACATTTGGATAGTTTCCAGTTCAGAGTACTACAAGCAATACTGCTAAAAAAGTTTACACAGAAATCTTTGCATGGACAAGTTTTCACTTATTTTATTTATGAATGTATGCATTTTTGGCTGCATTGAATCTTTGTTGCGGTACACAGGTTTTCTCTAGTTGCAGCAAGTGATGGCTTTTCTCACAGTGGAACACAGGCTCTAGAGTGCAAGCGTTTCAATAATTTTGGTGTAGAGGCTCAGCTGCCCTGCACCATGCGGGGTCTTCCGAGACCAGGGATTCAACCTGTGTCCCCTGTATTGGCAGGCAGATTCTTTACTGCCAGACCACTAGGGAAGTCCAGGTTTTCAGTTAATTTCTCTTGGGTAGGACTTGGAGGAGAATTGTTAGGTTGTGCTGTGAATTTATGTTTCAATGTTTAAGAAACAAACTGTTTCCAAAGTGAGTCTATTATTTGACATCTCTGTCAACAATGTTTGGCCACAACCTAGACAGTGCTTGATGTCAAACTTTATTACAGCCATTCTGTTGGGAACACATGTAGGGGTACTTCACCATGGTTTTAATTAGCATTTCCCTAGTGAGGAATGATGCTGAGTTTCTTTTTCTTATGCTTATTAGTCATTCATGTATCTCTTTGGAGAAGTGTCTATTTAAACATTTTGCCCATATTTTTAATTGGGCTGTTGGTCTCATACTGGATTGCAGTAAGAGTACACTACAGATTCTAAACAGAAGTCCTTTATTAGATACATAATTTGCAAATGTTTTCTTAGACTGTGAGTTTTGTTTTTCCATTATCATAACTGCCTCTTTTGAAAGGCAAGAGATTTTTATCTTGATGAAGTCCAGCCTATCAACTGTTTACTTTGGATCGTGCTTATAACGTCACATTCAAAAACTCCTTGCCTAATCCAAAGTGTCAGATATTTTTCTCCTTTGTTTTTGCCTAAAAATCTCATAGTTTACCTTTCATATGTAGGTGTATGACCCATTTTAATTGATTTTTGTTTGTGGTGAATCTAAGTTCATTTCATGTTTGTGTGTGTGTATGTGTATACATGTATATACATATACATGTACATGAAGCTACAATTTCTATCCAAAAAATTGCTGGAATTTTGATAGGGATTGTGTTGAGTCTATAGGTCAATTTGAAGGGAATCACTGCTGCTGCTGCTGCTAAGTCGCTTCAGTCGTGGCCGACTCTGTGCGACCCCAGAGACAGCAGCCCACCAGGCTCCTCCATCCCTGGGATTCTCCAGGCAAGAACACTGGAGTGGGTTGCCATTTCCTTCTCCAATGCATGAAAGTGAAAGTGAAGTTGCTCAGTCGTGTCGTGACCCCATGGATTGCAGCCTACCAGGCTCCTCCGCCTATCCTAAGAATATAGAGTCATCTGATACATACAATGACGGTTACTTCATTTTCATTTTGTCAATGTTTGTTTGAACTGGGTTTTTGTCAGTTAAAACTAAAAGATTTCTTTATACACCATTGTCTCGCTTTCTCAAGTTCTTCTGATCAGTAATTTCCAGAAGAAATTATCTATGAACATATAAATGATCTCAAATTCGTAATGACTTGAAGTGAAGGAATATCAGGATGTGGAGAGCATGAAACAGAACCCAGCTACTATTTCAGCGAAAGAGATGGAAACCAGACCATGTGAGATGCTAAAACTTTGATTTCTGCATCACTTCAAGGTGGTTGGAAAAAATCACTATATGAGCCGATTTTTGTACACCATGATTTTCCTCTTCCAGGAACATTTAGCTTATCAATGCCCCCACTTATAGGTAACAGAACATATTTATAAAAGTGGATTCTAAACAAAGCAGTAGAGAATTACACAGTGATGGTCATAACTTCTTTAATCTGGATACACATTTCTATGAAGCTTTTTCTTGAAGACCACATTTTAAAAAATAATCTCCTTGATAAGTCACCCTGCACAGAACTTTCTAAAATTATCAAGAGCCCTGAGACATTTTTGCACAAACTGCTATTAAACCAGAACTCCCATGCCTCACTTCCCTTTCCATTTGCATCTGAACAATTAATTTAATTGAGCCTAATGCTGGCATTGATATTAACTGGTATAATTTCCACTTCTTATTTTTATTGCAATAGGATATTCTTGAATACTGATTCCACTGTTCAACTTCTTGCTATTTCCCTTAAATTTACATAATTTTCACATGAAATAACCATGATCTTTTTTATATCTTCTATCCATTTTAATAATGGAGTATGTTGGTATGGGGGTTGGGAGGAGAAGAGTATTCCACACGACAAGCACGTCTCCAAATACCAGTTGTGTGTCCTACAACTCAACTCAGTTCTGACACAGTCTTCCCAGTGATAACATCAAATTCCACAGGTAAAGGACTCGGTCCCACGGAAGTCTACTGCAAGCCCAGGTTGTTACGATTTACGATCTACTGGTCGTAAATCAGAGGTTTTCAAGACTTCCTCCTCAGGTTCAATTAACTTATTAGAGTTGCTCACAGAACTCCAGAAACCTGTTTACTGACTAGTGCACGGCTATGCAGTCAGTCATGTCTGACTCTTTGCGACCCCATGGACTACAGTCGCCCACCAGGTGCCTCTGTCCATGAAATCCTCCAGGCAGGAATACTAGAATGGGTTGCCATTCCCTACTCCAGATCTTCCCAGGGAACAAACCTGAGTCTCTGGCATCTCCTGCCTTGGCAAGCAGATTCTTCACCACTGAGCCACCTAGGAAGCCCTTTACTCCCTGGATTACTGGTTTATTACGAAGGATCTAAGTCAACAGCCAGATGAAAAAGACACATTGGGAGAGGTTCCAAAGGAACTCCTGTCAGTGTGGAGCTTGGGTCCTCGAGTGGCAGCATGTGGAAGCCCCCTGCTTCCCTAAACTGGAAGTGTTCTGGGCCTCTATGGAGGCTACATTACGTTAGCATGGTGAATCAAATCATTAGTCACTGGTGACTGACTCATCCTCTAGCCCATCTCCTCTCCCTGGAGATCAGGGGGAAGAGAAATATTCCATCCCTCTAGTCAAGGTTGGTTTCCCTGGCAACCAGTCCCCATCCTTAGGTGCTTTCCAAAAGTCAGCCCATCAACATAAACCCAGTTATGGTGGAAAGGAGCTTCTTATGAGTGGCAAGTAACACATTTCACATTTATGACTCTGAAGTTTTTTAAGGAACTGAGAACAAAGGACCAAATATTATTTTTTAAAAAGCTGCTCCAATTGCTCTTGTCACTCACGAAATTCCAAGTGTTCTGGGAGCTATGAGTCAGAAATTGTGGACAAAGACCACAATTTATATGAGAAATATATATAAATATATATTCTTATGAATCACAATATCACACTGACAACCAACATAAAATTATTAGGTGTTCTAATAAGTAGGAAAATATGATTCAGTAGAAAAATCAATCAATATAAACTGATTTAGAAATGACAGGTAATAAATTTAGTAGATGCAGATATTAAAAGCTATCATAAATATGCTGAACATGTTCAAGAATAGAACATGTGAATATGATTGGGACAGACATAAATGATACAAAACAGAAAGGCCCAAATTAAACTTCTGGAGATGGGAAACACAATATTCGAAGTGAAAAACACACTGAGTAGGATTAATAGCAGATCAGATACTTGACGTATTTTATGACAGACTCAATAATACAGAAGAAAAGATGGGTAAACCTGAAGACACAGCAATAGAAACCGTACAAAATGGAACAGAGAGGGTAAAGAAAATAGTGCTAAATAATGAAAAGGCATCAGTGACTGTGGGACAATGCCAAAACATTTAACCTATGTGTAACATGATTTCTGGAGGGTGGGGGGATGGATAAAGATATGCACAGAAATAAATGTTAAAAATATTCCAAATTTGATTTTTTTAAAAACCCCATAAATTCACAGATCCAAAAAACTCCATAAATTCCATGAAGACTAAACATACAGAAAACAACATCAGAGCATATCATAATGAAATTGTCAAAGCCAGAAATAAAAAAAGAAATGTTAAAAACACAAGAGAAAATATATATTATGTATAAAGTTTAAGATGGGTTTCCCCAGTGGCTCAGCATTGCAGGTGCCACAGGAGCTACAGGTTTGATCCCTGGGTCGGGAAGATCCCCTGGAGGAGGGCATGGCAACCCACTCCAGTATTTTTACCTGGAGAATCCATGGACAGAGGAGCCTGGTGGCCACAGTCCATAGGGCCACAAAGAGCTGGACACGACTCAAGCGACTTAGCACACAGGTACAGAGTTTAAGAAGTAAGAATAATGATGCACTGCCCATAAGAAATTATTTAAGCCGAGGGAAATGGAGGAAATTTAAGAATATTTTTTAAGGAAAAATAAACCTGTCAACCTAGAGCTTTATATCTAGGGAATATGTTTTTTGAAGATGAAAATGTAACATTTTGAGTTGATTTACAATGTTGTATTAGTTTCAGGCATACAGCAAAGTGATAAATATATATATGAAATTTACATATTTTTTTCACATTCTTTCCTGTTATGTTATTATAAGATATTGAATATAGTTTCCTGTACTATATCCTTGGTGTTTATCCATTTTATATAATGGATAAAACTATAACTATAATTATAACAATATAATAGTGTGTATATGTTAACCCCAAGTGCCTAATTTATCCTTTCCTTTGTTAACCAACTATACTTAAGTAAATAGAAAAGAAAAAAAATTAATTAAAAAAATCACATATAGTATCACCCCATCAGAAGATACTAAAAAAAAGAAAATTAAATACTTTCAGTCACATAATGCTTAGAAATGTCATTATTAACAGAGTTCCTCTACATGAAATGTTCAGGAAGTTTTTCAGATGGAATCATATACACAAAGCAATGCAGAATGCCAGTAATAGAAATGAGCTGCATAAACATACATTTTTCTCATTTTAAAAGAAAACTGTCTGCTTTGGGCAGGTATAATTGAAATGTACTGTTGTAAGTTTAAAAAACATAAAATGCAGGACAATAGCACAAAGCACAGAAGCGGGAAAGGACATCCTATTTAGAGATTCTTACACTATTTGTAAAGTGCTACAGCATTATTTCAGATAGGAAAAGGTCAAGGCTGTGTATTGTCACCCTGCTTATTTAACTTCTATGCAGAGAAGTTTCATGAGAAACACTGGGCTGGAAGAAGCACAAGCTGGAATCAAGATTGCCGGGAGAAATATCAATAACCTCAGATATGCAGATGACACCACCCTTATTGCAGAAAGTGAAGAGGAACTAAAAAGCCTCTTGATGAAAGTGAAAGTGGAGAGTGAAAAAGTTGGCTTAAAGCTCAACATTCAGAAAACAAAGATCATGGCAGCTGGTCCCATCACTTCATGGGAAATACATGGGGAAACAGTGGAAACAGTGTCAGACTTTATTTTGGGGGGCTCCAAAATCATTGCAGATGGTGACTGCAGCCGTGAAATTAAAAGACGCTTACTCCTTGGAAGAAAAGTTATGACCAACCTAGATAGCATATTCAAAAGCAGAGACATTACTTTGCCGACTAAGGTCCATCTAGTCAAGGCTATGGTTTTTCCTGTGCTCACGTATGGATGTGAGAGTTGGACTGTGAAGGCTGAGCACAGAAGAATTGATGCTTTTGAACTGCGGTGTTGGAGAAGACTTTTGAGAGTCCCCTGGATGGCAAGGAGATCAAAACCGTCCATCCTAAAGGAGATCAGTCCTGAATATTCACTGGAAGGCTGATGCTGAAGCTAAAGCTCCAATACTTTGGCGACCTGATGTGAAGAGCCAACTCATTGGAAAAGACTCTGATGCTGAGAAAGATTTAAGGCAGGAGGAGAAGGGGATGAAAGAGGATGAGATGGTTGGATGGCATCACCAACTCTATGGACATGAGTTTGAGTAAACTCCAGGAGTTTTGAGTAAACCTCCGGGTGAAGGACAGGGAAGCCTGGCTTGTGGCAGTCCATCGGGTTGCAAAGAGTCAGACATAACTGAGTGACTGAACTGAATTGAACTCTTAAAATTGGTGATTTTTTAATGATATGTAAATTCTACGTTCATAAAACTAATTTTTTAAAAAAGTTATGAAAACCAAGATTCCTTACATTCCAGGCCTTGTGCTAGATATCAGAGTAAAAAAAAATCCATCATCCCTTCTTTTGTAGTCTAGTTGAAGAGATATAGAACAATTTCAGTTATTGCAACATAGTGTGATATATGATATAACTGGTGAATATACAGGGTAGTAAAGGAACAGAATATTAAAGATTCAGGAAAAATTATCAGATGAAGGGCTAAAGATAAAGCAGAGAACATATTCATATTTCAGGAACCTATGGAATTCACATGTTCCACCAATAGTTATTATATAAAGTAAAAGAAATCAATATATCGGTATTTTGACATTCAGTAAACAAGATGGACATATTTAAATTTAAACTCTTAAAAGAATGCTCTAGTTTTTATGCACCCCTTGTACTCTTACATTCTTACTGGGCCTTCACATTTGTAAAATATAACACAGTTATATTAAGCCACACAAAACTTAATTTACCACACAGTGAATTTTTACATATAATATATATTGTCATAACTACTAGCTAGATCAAAATTGAGATCAGTTTTATCCCTTTTCTTTTTGGAAGGCCCTTGATAGCTGGTTGATTATTTATTGGTATTTTCACATTTAAGGTAGAGGGCAATGCTGTCACTCCATGGGAAAACTATAGGAGAAGATCAAAATTGTCATTGCTACTTATAGTAACTGTTCAGGGTGATCAATGCTGACTGTCAGCTTCATTATGAAGCTAGCTAATTTAGGTAACATTTGTAAAGCACTCCCGAGGGGAGCATGTCTTTCTAAGAGAGGAAAATATCAATATTCTGCCCTTGGGAAAGGTATTGGGATTTTACATTTATTTCATGCAGGTAGGATATTTTAACTTTAAATGGGAGCCCTGAATAGCTTGGGTCCTTAATAGTGAGTCTTCTCTGTGCTTTTGTGCAAGAAAAAAAAATATCTTTATGAATTGACCTTAAGATGCACTTTAATCTATTCAATAATCTATGGTTATCCACTTGAAATAAAACTAACGCTAATGAAATTGATAATTAGGAGCCATTCTCATTTTTAATTAGACATACATGTATTCTAATTAACCACTTTCAGACCCTGTCTTGAAGTTGAAGGTCTTTCCTTCCCTGACAGACAGTGAGGACGACTCAGAAGAGAACAACGACATCCACCCTGAATTAGACTCCAAGTCTCATTGTACTCTGTTACTGTCTCTTGTCTGTGTGGTAGTTGGAGAGAAAAGCGCCACGCAAAAAAAATAAGATCCATTTTTGGAAAGAGGGATGCAGAGGTCTGAGCCCATCCTCACTGTCTCATTTGGCATCACATACTTAGACTTCACACAGGAATTTTCTGCTGCTAGACCTTACCACAAATAGTCTCTGTTCTTAATCCCAAACTGGCAGTGGAAGAGAGCTGGGTATGTCCTAAGGTCAGAGGGAGTGAAGAAGTAGGACTCGGGAAAGGTAGTGAGGCCATGAATGCTCTTAGCTTCAGGTTTTTCCCTTTCCTAGTCCCCCTGAAGGCAAAGTGGTTTGAGATTCTTTGTCTTTCTTAATCTTGCCTTATTAATGGGACATAGATGGTGTGTTTGCTGACATACTGTTCAATTGAGGCAGCATTTTAAAAGATGATTTCTAGAATCTATCTTAACTAAATGGAGTGAGTAATGAGAATTACAAGTCCTTTTCAGCTTTCAGAGAACAGTGCTTCTGAATCGCCTGGCCTTATGCCTTTCCCCAGATCACCTTGTGTGGGTAATCGTCCGTTCTATCTCCAGACAATGCAAGCCTTGCTCTGGAGGCTGGCCTGTCTCAGCATCTGGATGGCAGGTGGGTGACATTGAGGAGGTCACATCCACCACAGGGAGCAGAGCTTGTTTAACTAATTCTTATTCTGAAAACCGGCTCAGCTGGTAAAGAATCCACCTGCAATACTGGAGACCTGGGTTTGATCCCTTGGTTGGGAAGATCCCCTGGAGAAGGGAAGGGGTAGTTCAGCTCAGTTCAGTTCAGTCACTCAGTTGTGTCCCGACTCTTTGAAACCCCATGGACTGCAGCACGCCAGGCTTCCCTGTCCATCATCAACTCATGGAACTTACTCAAACTCATATCCTTTGAGTCAGTGTTGCCATCCAACCATCTCATCCTCTGTCGTCCCCTTCTCCTCCCACCTTCAATCTTTCCCAGCATCAGGGTCTTTTCTAGTGAGTCAGTTCTTTGCATCAGGTAGGCAAAGTATTGGAGTTTCAGCTTCAGCATCAGTCCTTCCAGGGAATATTCAGGACTGATCTCCTTTAGGATGGACTGGTTGGATCTCCTTGCAGTCCAAGGGACTCTCAACAGTCTTCTCCAAAACCACAGTTCAAAAGCATCAATTCTTCAGTGCTCAGCTTTCTTTATTGTCCAACTCTCACATCCATACATGACTACTGGAAAAACCATAGATTTAACTAGACGGACCTTCCTTGGCAAAGTAATTTCTCTGCTTTTTAATATGCTGTCTAGGTTGATCATAGTGTTCCTTCCAAGGAGCAAGTCTTTTAATTTCATGGTGGCAGTCACCATCTGAAGTGATTTTGGAGCCCCCCAAAATAAGGTCTCTCACTATTTCCATTGTTTCCCCATCTATTTCCCATGAAGTGATGGGACCAGATGCCATGATCTTTGTTTTCTGAATTTTGAATTTCAAGCCAACTTTTTCACTCTCCTCCTTCACTTTCATCAGGAGGCTCTTTTGTTCTTCTTTTCTTCCATAAGGGTGGTGTCATCTGCATATCTGAGGTTATTGATATTTCTCCCAGCAATCTTGATTCCAGCTTGTGCTTCATCCAGCCTGGCATTTCTCGTGATGTGCTCTGCATATAAGTTAAATAAGCAGAGTGATAATATACAGCCTTGATGTACTCCTTTCCTGATTTGGAACCATTCTGCTGTTCCATGTCTAGTTCTAATTGCTGCTTCTTGTCCTGCATACAAATTTCTCAGGAGGCAGGTCTTGTGGTCTGGTATTCCCATCTCTTGGAGAGTTTTCCACAGATTGTTGTGATCCACACAGTCAAAGGCTTTGGCGTAGCCAATAAAGCAGAAGTAGATGTTTTTGTGGAACTCTCTTGCTTTTTTGATGATCCTATGGATGTTGGCAATTTGATCTCCAGTTCCTCTGCCTTTTCTAAATCCAGCTTGAACATCTGGAAGTTCACGGTTCACATGCTATTGAAGCCTGGCTTGGAGAATTTTGAGCTTCACTTTGCTAGAATGTGAGATGAGTGCAATTGTGCAGTAGTTTGAACATTCTTTGGCATTGCCTTTATTTGGAATTGGAATGAAAACTGACCATTTCCAGTCTTGTGGCTACTGCTTAGTTTTCTAAACTTGCTGGCATACTGAATATAGCACTTTCACAGCATCATCTTTTCATATTAGAAATAGCTCAACTGGAATTCCATCACCTCCACTATCTTTGTTCATATTGATGTTTCATAGGGCTCTCTTGACTTTGCATTAAAGGATGTCTGGCTCTAGGTGAGTGATCACACCATTGTGGTTATCTGGGTCATGAAGAACTTTTTTGTATAGTTCTTCTGTGTATTCTTACCACCTCTTCTTAATATCTTCTGCTTCTGTTTGGTCCATACTATTTCTGGCCTTTATTTTGCCCATTTTTGCATGAAATATTCCCTTGGTATTTCTAATTTTCTTGAAGAGGTCTCTAGTCTTTCCCATTCTGTTGTTTTCCTCTAATTCTTTACATTGATCACTGAGGAAGGCTTCCTTATCTTATCCTTGCTATTTGCTACTCTGCATTCAAATGAGCATATCTTTTCTTTTCTCCTTTGCCTTTAGCTTCTCTTCTTGTCTCAGCTATTTGTAAGGCCTCCTCAGACAACCATTTTGCCTTTTTGCATTACTTTTTCTTGAGGATGGTCTTGATCACTGCCTCCTGTACAGTGTTCTGAACCACTGTCCATAGTTTTTCAGGCACTCTATCTATCAGATCTAATCCCTTGAATCTATTTGCCACTTCCACTGTATAATCACAAGGGATTTGATTTAGGTCATACTTGAATGGTTGAGTGGTTTTCCCTACTTTCTTAATATTTAAGTCCGAATTTGGCAATAAGGAGTTCATGATCTGAGCCACAGTCTGTTCCTGGACTTATTTTTGCTGACTATATAGAGCTTCTCCATCTTTGGCTGCAAAGAATATAATCAATCTGATTTCAGTATTGACCATCGGGCGATGTCCAGGTATAGAGTCTTGTGTTGTTGGAAGAGGGTGTTTGCTATGACCAGTGCATTTTGGCAAAACTCTGTTAGCCTTTGCTCTGCTTCGTTTTGTACTCCAAGGCCAAATTTGCCTGTTACTCCAGGCATCTCTTGAAAGGCTAGCCACTTCAGTATTCTGGTCTGGAGCATTCCATGGACTGTACAGTTCATGGGGTCACAAAGAGTCGGACACGACTGAGCGACTTTCACTTTCACTTTATTCTGAAAGCCTCTTTGGGCAACCTGCCCTGGTCTCCTTAGTGTCCGAACCCAAAGGCTCCCCTGCCGCTAGAACTCCAGCAGGCTGGCTCCCAGAATCCCATCTTTCCAGTATCTCTGCCACACCAGCTGGAAGATGATGGTCTCAGGATCCAGTCCCAGGGACCAAGTCTCCACTGACAAGCAACCTAGTCTCTAGCCACCCCCACTGCAGGAGGCAGGCTTCTGATGCACATCATTAGACTGACGTGGATTTCCTTCTCTCATTTTCAAACAAAATAAAAGGTCAAGGCTTTCTGCCTAGCCCACTCACTTAAGATCTAACAGATCCCTTCCTGGAGAAGGAAATGGCAACCCACTCCAGTATTCTTGCCTGGAGAATCCCATGGACAGAGAAGCCTGGTCACAAAGAGTCAGACACGACTGAGCGACTAACACATACATACAACAGATCCCTAAGCATCATCATTTCAAGACAGGATTTCAAAGCGCCTGGAGCTTCAGCATGGAAGGAGACTGTATAACCATGTCCGGAGGCTTTTATTTTTTTCATGGGGTATTTATTTGGAATACTTGGAATAAACGTTTTACTGGTGATAATTTTAGATTTGTAGGAAAGTCGCAAAGATAGTACAGAGAGTCCTTGTACAGTCTCCCCCCATACATCCCTGTGGTACAGTTGTCAAAACTGCAGACCGAATACTAACGCAGGAAATAGTGAAGGACAGGGAAGCCTGGCATGCTGCAGTCCATGGGGTCTCAAAGAGTTGGGCACAACTTAATGACTGAAGAACACCTCTAACGCACTAACTAAACCCAGGTTTTCCCTTGTGGCTCAGCTGGTGAAGAATCTGCCTGCCATGTGCAAGACCTGGGTTCGATCCCTGGGATGGGAAGATCCCCTGGAGAAGGGAAAGGCTACCCACTCCAGTATTCTGGCCTGAGAATTCCATGGACTGTATAGTCCATGGGGTAGCAAAGGGTCAGACACAACTGAGTGACTTTCACTTTCATGTTTTACTTTAATTTTGCCTTTTTTCCATTAATGTTATTTTTTTTTTCTGTTCCCAGATCTAATACTGAAAGCTTTTGAAATCGGTCCTCTTCCCAATTCACATGAGGTCCATCTAGAATTCATCTTCGGACGTCAGTATTTTCTGTCCAGTCACTCTTCGGGTCACCTCGTATCTGAATAGAAACAGCAATTACACCCTATGCTCCATGTTCCTTATTTTGTTCCTCTTAGCAGCTAACACACCTCCTAACACTGATCTGAGTTAAACCAAAAGAGCATAGAAGGTTGATGGAGTTTTGAAAAGTCCTTTATTCGGTTTTGCCAAGGACATAATGGATGTTAAGCCAGTGCTCTTTCCTTCTTTCTTCTTTATTTCTTCTGAGTGAAAACATTTAGGTCATATTTATCTGAACTAAAAAGTAGCTGAATTTCCCCTAGAATCAACTGAATGTTTCTACAGCATCCACACTGAAAGAGGAAAAAAGCCTTGATGATCAACGCCCTTGACAAGCCAAAGAGTCTCTCCTTTCTGCACCTGAAGGGTCACTCTTAGGCTGCAGCCTTTAAGCAAAGTCCTTCAGACATCAAAGAATATCAGTCAGGGGCCAATGTTCTTGGTCTGGGAAGTTACAATACATCATAATAGATTCAGTTTGCAAAGCCCTTCTTGCTAAGACTAGCTTGCCAAGTATGCAGCTCAGGTAATGTCTCTTTAAAGCTTATATAAGCAGCGACATTTCATTGCTCTTTTTTTTTTAAACCTCTGAACCTTAAGTTTTCCTCCTCTCTCACCAATGTCAGTTCACAGCAGCTTGGTTTATTGATGCATGTAAAAGGAAGAAGGCAATTATTTCTGAGAGTAGCCAAATCTGTGTTCAGAGGGTGGGGAGGAAACTGTGATGAGGATTTTTGTATACTTAATTCACTTATTCATTGAGCACAGGAAAGGGCGAGAGGCAGGAGGAAATTAAATTATAGAGGGTGTTTGTTTTGTTTTGTTTTGTTTCCTTTTTTATGTCCACTGCCTGAGAGAATTATTACAGGTCTAGTCTGTTGCACAACTACATGGACAGAACATCCAGTTGAAACTATCACTTAGAATTTGATGGTGAACTATTTTATTCTGATTTGAGTTTAGGTTTTTGTATGGCTTCCCAGGAAACCTTCCTAATTTCAGATCCCACTAAGAGGAATAAAAAATGAAGTATGAGTTGAGTTGGAGTTTAATGGACACTCCTATGAAAGCATGTGTTTTCTTAGTCAATTAACAGTGAACAAAGACTCACGGACAAAGGTTTAACCTTGTCAATAAGTACAGCAGCTTTCAAATAGGAATGGGATTCAGTTCATGAAAAAGGAAATGGTTTGTTTTTCCACTAATTGCTCTCAACTCTCCTCTGCTGACCTCTCACCCCGCTTCTTGAAGAATAAAAGGTTTTCTTTGAGAAAATAGAGGCTGATTTCATAATCTCCAATTATGTTTGGTTATAATATAACCATACTGCTCTTTTAAAAAACCATTATTGTCATAACTGATTCAAAGTACCCCTCCCCACCCCTCTAGCAGGTGGATGAACTGATGAGACCAGTGACTCGCTGAGGGGGGTCTGAACTCTCTTATACCCTCCCACTTGCCAGTGCCTGCCCCATCACCCACCAGAGCCCCCATGTTTCCCCAAGCCTCCCCCCACCACCTCCTGGCTACTCCTTCCCCAATGTGGGGTAGTGCCAAGTCAACCAGGTGATGAACAGACATCAAAGCATCAACAAAACGTCAGCCTCCCCCTTCCGCAGAGCCTCGGGCTCTAAAGACATCCCCTTGTGGACTCCCTCCCTTGGCTTCTCTCCATAAGAGGTATATTCATTTAAAAGTACTTGTATATATATACTTAGCTTTCAGATCACATGTTCATTAGAACTTTTAAAGACAGCAAGCACTTCACAAACACTTCCATAAGATAAAGAGAAAAGTAAAATAAAAATATCGTATCATGAAGTTAAAAGTTTCAGTTTTGTTGTTTATTAATCTGCCATATCTCCTTTATTTGTAAGTATCTGAATAGTTTTTAAGGAGGAAAATGGATACGTATTTTTTAAATTGTCTATGAAATAAACTAAAGAGTTGTTGCTAATACCTAAATGAGACATTAGCCTAAAGCCATTAGCTATGTTTTTTTTTTCTTGTGTTTATTAACTGTAGGAAGGTAGGGAGTTTAAACTCACGTAAATATAAGAATGTAGATCAATGACGATGATGATAACCCTTTCTTTATAGAACATGATTGATTTCATCTTACTCTCTCTTCCACATACCCTGAAAAGACAGAAGTACAATCATCCATGGGGCCTCTCTCAGGACAACCTGGATGTTCTACCCTCTTTTCTCCAGAGGAATTTTGATCTCAGAGGGAAGTCAGAGAACTCCTCTGTCCGCTTACTTCTTGCGCTGTCTTTCCCCATTTCCCCCTTCACCAAAAGGCTCTATTTCCCTCTTGCTGTGCCCAGACCTCTAGTTCTGTCATATTTTCATTTTCTGTAATGGTAGCCCTTTAAAAAATATTTATTTCCCTGGGACCATAGCCTTCATGATCTAGCTTTAATGGTCAGGACATATAACAGAAGAAAGAAAGGCATGACTTGCTGATAAAGTATTTCCAAAATATTATTCTCCCTACAGGGATATTTGGGCGTACACTTCTGGTCACAGTGATGGTCAAGATTTAATTTTTCTCTAACCCTGTGCTATTAACATCAATGTCAATGATGATGCCTTGACTAAGTTAAGGTAAGGGTCTGATATTCATAGCCTACAAGCTTAAGATTCATACCAATGACGGGTATATTTTGCTGCTTTATCTGGGAGTCATCCTGCTATGTAAATCAACATTCTCTAATCTTTATTCCACTTAAAATGTGATAAAGATGCCCGTTCAGCATGCACACAGGATCACAGGGTACACTGTCACAACTACTAGAAAACACTGTATTGCTAAACAGCTGGGAAGGTAGTTGGTACCCTGGGCATAAAGTCACATGATGCTTGAGGAGAGTTTACTTGGCAGTATTGGAGTAACTCCATGAAATGCCGCCTATGGGAAAGAAAGACAAAAGTTGCTGGATAAAGTATGCTGTTACAAAATTAGCAATATGTTTCTAATAGAATTATCTCCTATTGGTTATCAAAGTCTTCTAAGTTTACCACATGTAAACAAGAACTGAATATATTACTATAGATCTCAAAAGTTCTCAGCTCTAATTTGCTTCCTATGAACTTCAATAAATGACATTTTGCTGCTGATGGGCAGGCTTTAGAAGGGAATTGAAACTGCATTTATATTCCTAACTACATATAGTTTTTCTCCATAAAGAAAAGCCCCATCCTCTTTGATCAAGCTCTCTGCTCTGGGAAGGCAACACATGGAGAATTAACAAAAGAAGATAGACATTCTCTGAGTAATCTGAGCAAATCACATCTGGGGACACAGCCATAAGAGAACACCCCTATATCCGTAGATTCTTTGTTTTTAAAACCCAGATTTTAATGATCAATGGAGTCTCAATTAGAGCAGTTTGATGATATCCTTTAAAAATAAGTTTTTCTAAGACACCAATATTTCTTATAGTCTAATCTCAGAGATTAAAAACTCATCTTTTTAAAGTAAAGTAAAAAGTAAAGAGAAACTTTCCTCACAACTGCAGAGATGTATAAAAGTGACCTCAACTGGACCTTAGTCTCCTTAAAGGTAAAATGGAACAAAGAGAGCAGTGAGGCTTCAGTCTTTCGTGTCTCACAAAGTAAGAGAGGCAGATTTTGAACTCCATATTTTCTGACCTATTTCTTTCAATGGGCCAAGTGAGGACTGGACATAATTGAACACGACGGTCTGATATGCATGTGCTTTGAAGATTTCTCTCCTGTTTCGGCTCCTCCCTTGAAGATGAAAGGGTTTTGCTAAAAACTGAAGTGGTCCCATGAGAGCAGCTCCATACAAATGCCTGGGGGCAGAAACAACACTTATGACTTTGCATGAGCTCCTCCAGGTTGGGAGGTCAACTTAAATGAACTCAAATTCATTTGAGTTTCCTAATATTAAATAACAGAACTTCTTACTCCATTCAAAGACTCCAGAGAGAACAAATGTGTGGACACTAAGGAAGAAAAGGGGTGGGGATGAACCAGGAGATTGGGATTGAAATATATATTCACTATTGATACTATATATCAATATAAAATAGACAACAAACGAGAACCTACTGTACAGCACGTGGAACTCTACTCAGTGCTTTGTGGGGACCTAAATGGGAAGGGAATCAAAAAGTGAGGGAATATTGTATATGTGACTGAGTGAAGTCACTCAGTCATGTCCGACTCTTTGCAACCCCGTGGACTGTAGCCCACCAGGCTCCTCCGTCCATGAGATTCTCCAGGCAAGAATACTGGAGTGGGTTGCTATTTCCTTCTCCAGGGGATCTTCCAGACCCAGGGATTGAACCCAGGTCTCCCACATTGCAGGCAGATGCTTTACCCTCTGAGCCACCAGGGAGGACTGTATATATATATACACACACACACATTGCTGATTCACTTTGTTGTACAGCAGAAACTGACACAGCAGTGTAAAGAAACTATACTCCAATAGAAATTAACTAAAAAGAAAATAGAGAGACTCCATTCTGTCTCTATGGACTTCTCTATCCTGCACATTTCGTATAAATGGAATCATCTTTTCTGACGTCTTACACCTAATTGTTTCCAAAGTTCATCCATGTTAGAGCATGTACTAGTCCTTTGTTCCTTTTTTATGACTCAGTCACATTCTTTTGCATGGACATACCACAGTTTATCAGTTTGGCCATTTACAGACATTTGTGCTGTTTCTAAATGTTGTATTTTGGCTATTAAAAATGATACTGCTGTGAACATGCATATCAAAATATAAGAGGCTCCAGAGAGAGGTCTTATTTTCTGAGAGAGACCTTCCCTTGACAGGGAGCCTATAAACAGTGGCCCAGTGTGATGAGCCTGAACGCTAAGGAAGACCCTGGGGACGGCTCCCACACACAGGGTTTGTGAGATGCACCGACAGCACACGAGGTGTGTTTTGGGGAAACCTGGGTGCCGGCTGGCCTGACTGCTTCCAGTAGACTTGCTGGAGAAGTCTTTTTGCTTTGGGGTTTCTTTGAGCCTGACTTTTCTAGCCAGTAAAATGAAGAGGTGTGCGTGCTAAGTTGCTCAGTTGTGTCCAGCTCTTTTCAACCCCGTGGACTGCAGCCCGCCAGACTCCTCTGTCCATGAAGCTTCTCCAGGTAAGAATACTACAATGGGTGGACATGCCCTCCTCCAGGGGATCTTCCCAACCCAGGGATCAAACCCAGGTCTCCCGTGTTGCAGGTGGATTCTTTACCGTCTGGGCCACGGGGGAAGCCTAAAGTGAAGAGACAGGTGATCACTAAGATCTTTCTATTGTTACGATCCCTCAAGGCTTCGTCTTTAGAAACCCAGCTGTTGCTTTAACACTTTCTTTGACTAACACATACAGTTTCTGGAAATCAAGTGAGGACCTCAGGCAGGATGGGTTCTCAAGCAGGAAAAAGGATGAAAACTCCATCCTTTAAAAGTCTCAGTTGAAGTAAAACTTTTCTGGATAAGTCATTAGCGCACAAAACAATCAGATACATGCACGCATGCAAAACAAGCAGATACAAATACTTTGGGACAAGGTGAGTTTGAAGAATTTAAAGGGTTGACTTTTAGGGTATTTTCAAATTGGTCCAATTTTATTATGTGTTACAACATATAACAGTTTAGATGAGAGGGCCAAAGTGAAAATCTCTGAAGTTTAAATAATTCACAGCAACAAACTGAAATTAAGATTAGTAATAGAAGTTTCAAAAGCATTTTATACTTCTTATAAAAGTTTATTCTTTTAAATAGTTTGGAGCTTTTGGTACCATTTAATAAACATATATATAAATGTTTTAAAGCAAAGCCAAAACATAAGGTAATATGAAGTAAATTAGAGCTAAAATTATTCCATTTGCCAGCAATTCTGCATCAGTTTAATATGATTTAACAAATTTGCCAAAGAAAAGTATTAACTCAAAACAAACAAAAAATTTGATTACAGGAACTCTCAGGATAGAAAGAATAATCAAATAATAGAATATGTACCTTAAACATCGTTTTTATCTTTCCAACATAATATAGTATTGCTTTCAAAATCAGTTGGGAAATGCTTCCCTTTTTCCTCATTTTCTTGCTCTCATTTCATAGTTAAATCAAGCGCCTGCTTCACTGGAAGTAATACTTCAATTTCTCTGACAGGTCTGCCAAATATGGTTGCTGCTCTGAGATTTTGCCTTTTGCCAACCAGGTGGTGATGACTTTAACAATATCAGTTCAGTTCAGTTCAGTTCAGTTCAGTCACTCAGTCATGTCTGACTCTTTGTGACCCCATGGACTGCAGCATGCCAGGCTTCCCTGTACATCACCAACTCCTGGAGCTTACTCAAACTCATGCCCTTCAAGTCAGTGATGCCATCCAACCATCTCATCCTCTGTCGTCCCTTTCTCCTCCTGCCTTCAATTTTTTCCAGGATCAGGGTCTTTTCCACCAAGTCAGTTCCTTGCATCAGGTGGCCAAAGTATTGAAGTTTCAGCTTCAGCATCAGTCCTTCCAATGAACATTCAGGACTGATTTCCTTTAGGACGGACTGGTTTGAGCTCCTTGCTGCCCAAGGGACTCTCCAGAGTAATCTCCAATACCACAGTTCAAAGCATCAGTTCTTCAGTGCTCAGCTTATCCTTGCATTTAAAAAGATCATATCTCTCGCAAGGCTCCTGATGGTTCCTCACTCATCCACACAACACTTCAAGAGAGAAGAGGGGGTTTGACTAATAATGTCTTGACTAGACAGAGTAGAGACCCATGTGGATAAAGATGGCGGGGAAAGACAGCACAATGGAACATCATGAAGCAAAGCCACCACAGAGTCAAAAATGCTGACATATTTCCAAGGTCAAAGTTATACTTCTAGGGAACTTCCTAGTGGTCCAGTTGTTAGGACTTGGTACTTTCACTGCAGGGGTCAGGTTCAATCCCTGGTCTAGGAACTAAGATACCATGGCCATGTGATATGGCCAAAAAAAAAAAAAAGGAAAAAATATGAAAAATATTATAAATATATTGCCTCTAAAATCCCCATAATCATTTGGGAACGTAAAGGGAGATTCATACTATATCATTTTTAATTTGCTATCTGAGTTTTCTTGAAGGTGTCTAAAAAGCCCTTTGCCCTTCTTGAATTTTTGCCTTTAAGGAAGCAGGCTGATTCCTTCCTGAGACCACAGACATAGCCTCATTTAACCCTTAAAGTAAATAACCCTGGCACCAGGACTTGCAGAAAATTTACAGCTTACAAAGGACAGTTTTCTGGACTTAGCTACTTAAGTGCCAAGGTATGGGCAAAAACAATGAATAAATTTGCTCAATTTTTGACACTGCAAATTAGTAAGAATTATAGAGTATTGATAAGCACCTATTGTCATGCAAAGATTTTAATAGACATATATGTGGGCGTATTAGCTCAGTTCAGTTCAGTCACTCAGTCGTGTCCAACTCTTTGTGACCCCAGGGACTGTAGCACAACAGGCCTCCCTGTCCATCACCAACTCCCGAACTTTACCCAAACTCATGTCCATTAAGTCAGTGATGTCATCCAACAATTTCATCCTCTGTCGTCCCCTTCTCCTACTGCCTTCAATCTTTCCCAGCATCAGGGTCTTTTCAAATGAGTCAGCTCTTCGCATCAGGTGGCCAAAATATTGGAGTTTCAGCTTCAACATCAGTCCTTCCAATGAACATTCAGGATTGATTTCCTTTAGGATGGACTGGTTGGATCTCCTTGAGTGTATGCATATTTATTTTTAAATTTTGCACTTGTTTGTTTTTGGATTTTTTATGAATTAAAAGACTACTTCAAAAAAAAAAAGGCTGGTTTTCATTCCTGAATAAGGATTTCTTTCTACTTGTTTATCAGGGAAGAGAAAGTCACAATCTTCCATTTCCATGTTATCAACATGTATTGAGAATTCTCTGTTGGGAGCTAGGAAAGTAGGTGTGGGTGGAAAGCGACAGAAGGAGGGCTCTGTACCCTCTATAATAAACTAAGCTACTACAGGCAGGTTTCTTCTGGCCCAAACTGACAAAAGAAATAATACTTCAACCCCAGGTGTTGTAGTCGTAGAACAACAAAAACCTATTACATAGCACCAAATACGACCATGTCATTTCTCCATGTAAATAAAGTGTTTTATTTTAGATAGTGTTGTATTTACAGAAAAGATTCAGTAATAGTCTACAGAGTTCCCCTATACCTTGCACTTAACCTTACCCTATTGCTAACATCTTACTATAGTCCATTTTCACAAATAATGAACCAATACTCATTTCTTCACTAAGTTCCTTTTTTTCTTTTAATTGCATTAATGTTTCCCCAACCTCCTTCTTCTGTTCCAAGATCCCACTTAATATATCACATTATCTTGACTTATGCTGCCTCGTGCTCTTCTTGATTATGACAGTTTCTCCTTTTTCATGACCCTGATAGTTTCGAGGAATACTGGCTAAGGCGTTTTGTAGTATGTCTCTCAATTTGGGTTTCTCTCAAGAGATTTTGGAAGACAACAAGGTAAAGCGCCCTCACATTACATCATATCAAGGGTACTAACATGACTTGATGTTGGTACCAACATGACTCATCCATGATAATCTTAACATTGATCATAACTAGTAGTGTCTGGAAGGTTTCTCTACTCGAAAGTTACATTTATATTCCACTTTTCATAGTGTAATCTTTGGAAGCAAGTTACAAAGTGTATCCTGCATTTAAGGGTTGAGGAGTTAGGTACCACCTCCTTGAGGGTGGAGAATTCATACAAATCATTTAGAATTCTTCTATATGCATGATTTGTCTTTTATTCCCAATTTACTTATTCAATTATTCATTTATATCATACAAATTTATGGACAGTATAACCTTTGGGTTACGCTTTGAGTTATAGTCCTATACCATATTATATATTTTGTGGCTCTAATTGCTGTAGTTTTGGTCACTGGGAGTGTTTCCAGTTGACTTCTGTGGCATATCACCTTTTTAGGTCTTTCTGAATTTCTGGCACTATTTCCTACCTCAGTCCTGATATCGAAGTTTTTCTAAGTAACACTGGCTCCTTTCATTGGAGATTGGTATTAGAAACCACGATATGAGACTAGCAAAAATTTAATTTTCTCAATTACATAACTGAAGCTCAGAGAATTTAAGGGATTTTCTCAATGTCCACTGGAACACCAGCATCTTCATATCTGAGTCACTAACCTTGCCACTGACACAACTCTGCCTGTTTTCATATTTCAGGACATGCAGCCTTCATGATGATATAAATGAAAGAATATGACCCGGCTTCCTGTGGTCTAGACATTCCAAGTGTCCGGCAGTTACACACATCTTTAGTTATGTGGGCTTTTGAAGCCTTCCATGAAAAAGAAAATGAAAGCAAGGGAAATAGTTATCTTAATAATGACAAAGGGGTAAACGAAGGGTCATTTCCCCAAGAAGAGTAAGGTTTAGATTACACACAGAGTATCAGTTGTATCTTTTATGCTCAGAAAATCCACTGTGTGATATATTAGTGCACACAGCTTATCACTTCAAGACCCCCACTAGTTTGTCACACCCCTTTTAGACACGTGCCCTTAAAGCCACGCAAATCCAGAATGTATATACTTGTGCACAGACCTATGAAGGGCAAAAATGGCCCTTTAGGCTGGACATTTGAAATCCGCTATAAAATTTTTAAAGAGTAGTGTATATTGTTCCTTTTGGGGGAAATATGCAGCATATTTTTTTCTATGGTCTTTGTGAGGTTCACAATTTAGTACATAAAGCATTATCAAAAACTTTGACCATGTTCTTTGGTACCAGAGCATAAGAATGGTCTTATTATACACTATATGTCATATAGCCCAATCTATATTTTCAGAGTCTGTAGATCATTTTAATATTGCGCCTTAGGCATATTTCTTTTTTACCTATACATGATGTTTTCCCAGTAGATTCCATGCATTCAATAAATAGTAATGCTGATAACTACTGCTAGTTATTTACTAAGACTGTTCCACCATTATGGGAGATGCAAAGATCAATAAGGCCCAGATCCTATTGATAAAATGGTATCCTAACATAAATTTTACTGCTGACCTCTAACAGCTCCTAGTACAATCCAGTGTACACAATGGGCATTAAGAAAATAATCATTATTTATCAAATTAATTGTCAATCCATAAACTAATGGGCTTTAGGAGTTTTCACTGATAATTGTTTCAAATAAAGTATTTACACTGAAATGGGTCAACAATGCAACTTCTGTGTTAGAAAAGCTTTTTAATAATCATTAAATATTTGTAAACTAACAACTTGTAACTAACTTAGTTACTAATGACTTGTAATTTGCAAGTCGTTAGTTATTAACAAGTTGTTAGTTAACTAACGACTTGTAACCAGTAAGTCATCATTTACTAACAACTAACAAACCTTAATTCTGTAAACTAACAACTGCCCATGACTCCATGAAGACTTCCTCCCTGTTTAGCTCCTAAGAGAAGAAGTAGTGAGAATAGCTCTGACGTACCATTTTCTTGAATGTTTACACTTGTTGATCATCTTGATCATTCTCAATAGCAAAGAAGGCCTAAACCACTTGAGTATTATTTTTCTCCTAAAATGAAGTCATGTCTGACTCCTTGTGACCCCATGAACTGCAGCATGCCAGGGTTCCCTGTCCTTCACCATTTCCCAGAGTTTGCTCAAACTCATGTCCATTGAGTTGGTGATGCCATCCAAAGATCTCATCCTCTGCGGCCCCCTTCTCCTCCTGTACTGAATCTCTTCCAGCATCAAGGACTTTTCCAATGAGCTGGCTCTTCACATCAGGTGGCCTAAGTATTGGAGCTTCAGCTTCAGCATCAGTCCTTCTAATGAATATTCAAGACTGACTTCCTTTAGGATGGACTGGTTGGATCCCCTTGCAGTCCAAGGGACTCTCAAGAGTCTTCTCCAACACCACAGTTCAACAGCATCAAGTCTTCGGTGTTCAGTTTTCTTTATAGCCCAACTCTCACATCCGTACATGACTACTAGAAAAACCATAGGTTTGACTAGATGGACCTTTGTTGGCAAAGTGTATCTCTGCTTTTCAAAACTCTGTTTAGTTTTGTCATAGATTTTCTTCCAAGCAGCAAATGTCTTTTAATTTCATGGCTTCGGTCACTGTCCACAGTGATTCTGGAGTCCAAGAAAATAAAATCTGCCACTATTTCAAGCTATAATTTAAATATACAACTTTAAAAGTAATTTTATTAATTATTCTAATTTATTACATGAGAAAGTATTTAACACACCTTTGAAATTCATATACATTGTTCATATTCTAAAATGTCAGGACTTTCTACATTTTATTATTTTTAATTTAATTTTAAATTGATATTTTTATGTCATTGCAATTAACACAAATGTATGATGTTTATACCAACTATTGGTCTTGCAGCAATCAATTGCTTGTATCAAATGCTGAATGCGGCAAAAGTCTCTCGCTTAGCAGTTAGAATAACCATATTTTTACTTACATTTATATTAACACTTGCATGTATATAACTCATGTATATTAACTCATATCTATGTATATAATTTACTGGAACACTATCTGAAAGAAAACGGATATAGCTAAGACTTATAATAGTAAGTCATTACATTTTTGTCATTTTAGGTTAGTACTAAAGTTAATCAATATTAAAGGCAATATCTTCACAGAGCTTTTTAGATGCCCAAATAGACATATTTCATCTTTTTCCTGATTCATGTAAATTGCATCAATGTATACCCTATCTGAAGCAATTTATCCCCTATTTCAAATGGACAAGGATTGCTATTACTTTCACAACCATTTTTAGTCTCTCCACAACCTTTAAAATGAGTAGCTGTGTTTAGAAAGCAGCAGATATATATTACACATGAAAGGAACTCTTCCAGCTAGTCTGCATAAGCCTTCAACCATATACCTGAAAAGCCTGGTTGGACTTGATGTATATGTAAGGCTGGTATTCAAGTAGTGAACACTGCATCTTACCATAAGTCTCTCAAACTCCCTGCTTTCTACCCTTAGAGGAAGAGAAAGTTTCTCAGAATTAAGTTCTCAGTGGGAAAAAAAAAAAAACAAAACCATACACTAAAAGTGGGCCTTACTTAATTTATTCTTGAATTTTGGCAAACTTTAACACTTTTCTTAATTATTCCCCATACTTTTAAACATCCAAGTAAGCATCTTTGATTTTAGTTTAATTTTCTTATGAAAGTTCAAATTGGTTCTGTTTTCCTATTCTTTTTAAGAACTTCTTTGGTAGAACAACTGCATAAAAGGCGAGAGGGAGCGAGTGAGTGAGAGAGAGAGTGTGTGTATGTGTGTGTGTGTGTCTCGCATACTCTTTGAGACTCTATGGACTGGAACCTGCCATGCTCCATTGTCTATGGAATTTTCCAGGTAGCAATACTGGAGCATGTTGCCATTTCCTCCTCCAGGGGATCTTCCTGACACAGGGATCAAACCTATGTCTCTTGTGTCTCCTGCATTGGCAGGTGGGTTCTTTACAACTACGTCACCTGGGAAACCCTATATAAGAAGAGAATGAGGTGAAGTCGCTCAGTCGTGTCCAACTCTTTGCGACCCCATGGACTGCAGCCCACCAGGCTCCTCTGTCCATGGGATTTTCCAGGCAATAGTCCTGGAGTGGATTGCCATTTCCTTCTCCAGGGGATCTTCCCAACCCAGGCATAGAACCCAGGTCTCCTGCATTGTAGACAGATGCTTTACCATCTGAGCCACCAGGGAAGTCCAAGAAGAGAATAAGATGCCCTAAACTTATCAAGGGCTTCCCAGGTGGCACTAGTGGTAAAGAACCTGCCTGCCAGTACAGGAGATGTAAGAGACTCGGGTTCAGTCCCTGGGTCGGGCAGATTCCCTGGAGGAGGAAGTGTTAACCCATTCCAGTATGCTTGCTTGGAGAATCCCATGGACAGAAGACACTGGTGGGCTACAGTCCAGTGGGTTGCAAAGAGTCAGACATAACTCCAATGATGAGTCTAGGAGATAGAGATCACATGACCCCAAATGTCTAAAACACTCCCATCTGAACTTTCCTAAAGAAGTTTTCTAACTCTGAACTGAAAAATCAACCTAAGTCTTCGGATTTATAAGCATTAAAGTATCCGTGGGTTCAAAATGCCAGCACTGATCGTATATACCACATTTTTCTTCACTGGTTAGGTAATACAGCATCTCATTTTGATTTTGCAAAGAAAATTAAGTGCAGCATGTTAGGGAATAAAATAGCACAGCAGAAAGGATTCTGAATATTTCATTTGACTCCATTACTTTTCTCCACTTTAGCATCTTGAAAACCCTGGGACTACCCTGAGCAACAGCATCCCATGTTCCCTTCTAGTTCATCACTGTGAGTGCTGCAAGGAGGCACAGGCTTCGTGAAACTTCACAGCGAGGTCGGGTTTTTTGTATGTGTGCATGCTTGCGCACATGCGTGTGCACACACACATACAGAGCTATCCTGCATAGACACCCAGCTCCTTCCCTCATTTTTTATGGGTCTGCCACACTTTTATTACTACTAGCCACTGGGGGCGGGGAGGGGAACACCTCTCTCACCTCTAGCTATCTACTTTGGTAAACCATAAGTTTGTTTTCTGTGTCTGTAAATCCATTTCTGTTTTGTAAATAAACTCATTTGTATTTTCTTAAGATCCCAAATATAAGTGATATCACGTGGAATTTGTCATTCTTTGACTTATTTCACTTAGAATGATAATCTTTGGGTCCATCTATGTTGCTGTAAGTGGCATTATTTCATTCATTTTTGTGGCTAATATTCCACTGTATACATGTACCACTTCTTCTTTACCCATTCATCTCTTAGTGGACACTTAGGTTGCTTCCATGTCTTGGCTATTGTAAATAGTGCTGCCATGAACCCTGAGATGCATGTACCTTTGCAAGTTAGAATCTTCTCCAGATACATGACCAGAAGTGGAACTGCAGGATCATAGGGTAACATTTTTTTTTCTAAGGAACCTCCTCTCTGTTCTCCATAGACACTGCACCAATTTCCGTCCCTCATTTTTCACGTTCACTCAGGTGCTGACCACAGGCTGCCGTAAATGACAGATGATGCTAACTTTCGACAGATGTCTTTCTGACCCCAAAGACAATGAAAATGACAAATAATAACTTTGTAATTACCTTAACTTCAACCAAAGCATAAGCTGAAAAATCACCAGATGACAACTACAGGGAACATGTGGGACCAACTCCCCCATTAAGCGTGTTTAAGAGTCCCCCGTGCTGTGAAGCTCAGGAGCCATGCCAAGAGAGCAGGGAAGGCAGCCCAACAGGCACCCAACCATAAATCTTCCCGGCCCCGTGATAAACAAACACGATTTTAGCATCTGCACACACAGCTGATGAGAAACGGAGAAATGAAGATTAAATGGGAACTAGGGCACCGTCAGAGCTTGGAGTTTTACAGTGTGTTGGATCAGATAAAAATCCTCTAATTAAAAATACATTTGAAGTGCTCTCGTTCTCCTTTCTCTTAAGTTTGCTGAGTCTGGTCCTTGAGGAGAAACAATAGGAAAGGCAAAAATGGCAAACAGAATTCTGAACTGATGAGAGGAGGACTTGGCTTTTGCTGATGTTCTTGGTTTGGGAAGTGGGTTAGACAAGTGACTGTGAAAGGCAGCGAGCCACTGCTAACCTTGACCAACGTATAGCTAGCTATCTGCGCTTCGCGCTTTGAGAACAGAGGGACTGATAAGTGTGGAGTGATTTTTTTTTTTTTTAATTTTCAAGAATGTGAAGCTTGTTTGAACTAAGCTTTGAATAAACATCCAAAAGTACACTTGTTCAGTGGGACTAAAAATCCTGACCAGGTGTCTACTCTGAGATGGAGGTTAGCCAATCCCCAGGTAGAAACAATTCTCACTTTTAATAGTTAATTTTATGTGTTATCCTGATTGGGTCACGGTGTGCCCAGTTATTTGTTCTATTACTATTCTCGGTATTTCCAGTAGATTTAAAGGGGGAAACTGAGTAACGCAGATGGTCTTTCTACTGTGGGTGGACAACATCCAATTAGCTGAAGTCCTGAATAGAACAGAATGGGAAATCCTCCTGTAAGCAAGAGAAGTACCTTTTCTGTCTGATGGCCTTCAGACTAGGACGTCAGCATTTTTCTTGCCTTTGCTTAAATTGAAAGATCAGCTCTCCCTGGGTTTTGAACCCGCTGGCTACCAGACTGGAACTAGATCATCAGTTCTTCTGGTTCTCTGGCTTGCTGACTCACCCTGAAGATCCTGGGAGTTGCCAGTTTTCAAATCCTATGATTGATTCTCTCCCTATAATGTCCTCCCACTGATACTAGTTATCCCCCTTGGAGTTCTAACAGAATTAACTCTGTGAAGACAATTGTGATCACTTTCTCCAGGCTAACCATCTCCATCTGATGCAATCATTCCTCACTAGACATCATTTGAGATTGTTCCCCGTCGCTGTCACTCCTCTGCAGATGTCCTACATCCCATTTAGAGTGCGGCACAGAGTCTTCATTAGGTACAGAGGTACATTATCACCTCCTGAATTCAAATGCTTTATATCCACTTACGCAACATATTTTGGCATCAGCCTTTTTGATGATTATATTTATGACCCACATTTGCATAAATTCTTCTGCTAAACCTTCTTTTTCTTTATGCACTAAGATTCTTTTAAAGTACAGAAACTTAAGTGATAGTTTAGCTATAAGCTGCTTTCCTTTGGATCAACATTTCTAGACCAAATCTTTCATCTAAGCTCCAGCACCAATTCAGTCACCTCCTGGGCTGTTCACAGTTACCTTCTAGGTATAAGGGCAGGAATTAATGTTTGTTTTGCTCACTGCTATATATCTAGTGCCTGTTGCACCCAGGAAGCAGCTTCTCTGGAAATATTTTTAAACCCATAAATAACTGAATCTAAAGGGCGTATGTTCAAATATAGTCTTACCCCCTTACCTCACTTCCTATATACCCTCTCAGGAAGTCAAAAATCTGAGTGTCACCCTGTATCTCTGTTTTACCTCACTTTACATATCCAATTAGATCTGAAGCAACACTGATTGATTTCTCTCCAAGAGTCTTTCAGATCGATCCTTTTGCTCTTTCTCACCATCGGTGACTTAGTGTAGGTCCTCATCTCCTTCTTATTGATGTTTTTCAATAGTCCCCTAAATAGATGGATGACTCCATTCTTGTCCACCCTTTTAAAAATCCATCCAGTCTTCATACTTCCATCAATGCTCTCTTTCTGAAAAATGCAAACTGTCTAAAGCACAATACTACTTGAAGGGCTCTCCCCATGACGGCCACAGTGAAGTCCAAGTCCTCAGCAAGGCATTCACCATTCCCAGCTCTTTCTTGGTCTGAGCATTTTCTACATTCCCGGCTTCACTCTTCTTCACTTCCCCACCGTGTGCCCTATTCTTCAGCCTTACGGAGCAAGCACCCTCTCCCTTCTGATCTATCCATGTGTTTCTTGCCTTTTGTTTCTTCTCTGTATCTATACAGTTGACTACAATTCACTAAACCATTAAAGCAGTGGCTGCTGGTCGTCCCCAGGCTAGGTAAGATACCCTATCTGCACTCCCAGAATACCTGTGCCAATGCTGACCGTGCACAACCATAATAAAGTGTGATAAGGGCCCTCACTCACGCTTGATTCTAAAACTGCATGAATTTGTATCCTCAGTGCTCATCCCAGTTTTCAGGACATAATCAGTTCTCAGTTGAATGAAGCAGGTGGCAAAGTTGAGAAAGGAAAAGGACCAAGAAGGAGGGATATATTCCAGAAAAAAGTGACCCCTGTGAACAAAGGCACAGGGTAAGAGAACATTGCTCGTGTCTCAGGGAGGGGGAACCAGGCACACGGAGCTCACGAAGGGAAGTGGGGAGCAGAGGGCTAGAAAAGAAAGGTGTTCTTTATGAGTGTCTAAGGTCAGTGAGTTGCTACTTGGCCATCCTGCTGACCCAGTGTTCTGCTTCTAGCCTTCCAGCAAGCAATAAATTATACACATGATAACCGACTTTCTTCGGAGGGTCCCACGTCTCACATTTTGCACTGTCTCTCCTTCATCAGCAGTAACACACAAACCTGCTGAGTTCAGCATTTATTATCTTGTTAGCAAGGTTTTCCCTTCACCGCTATCTCTTCGCAACTCAATCTCTCTAATGCTGACTGCTAAAATGGCTTGAGGTCCAGATGTAGATTCAACGTCTGAGTCAGGAGCTCTAAAATCTGTGCCAGCGTTGTGGAAATGTGCTGGCAGCTGTGATAATGATTTATCTCCAGCACATTTACTGGAACATGCCAAAACCCTGAATAAAAATAACTCACATTTGTAGAGTGCTTTCCTTGTAGCAGGTATTATTCTAAATCTTCTACATGTATTAACTTACAAAATTCCTAAGAGATATATACCCTTATTATCCCCACTTCACAGTCATTGAGGCACAGAGAAGTTGAGAACTCTCTACAGGGTCACACAGCAGAAAAGAGTTGGAATTAGAATTTTTTGTTGTTGGAATTTGAACTGTTTTTTTTTTTTAATTAGGCTTTTCTAAATGATGCTCCAGAATCTATGAGCTTAATGATTTTCCTATGGCTGTTCTTCAAAATAGGCAAGAAATTCAGGACTGAAAAATAGAATACAGCTTTTAATATTGACTTTGCGAAAAGTATATGATTTTGGCTAAGTCAGAACTCCATGAAAATTAATTTATTATCAGTACCGTGCCAAAATTTGTGTAGAAGAACAGGCTTCAAACATTTTTACTTCCACAGCCTCGTATATAAATATTAAAAATATACTGTGTCTCCTTGTACATTTTAAAAGGATATCTAGATTTTCAATAATATGTTTACATGTTTGCAAAAATACTTTCTAGTATTTTCTAAATATAGGTTTTCATTTATTTATTTTTAGATTTTTAAGTTAAATGTTTCTATTATTTATTAAATGTAGGCACTTCAGGTCTCTTCCAGTTACTGTTTGTATGGTACATTTTGTTCCTTCCTTAAATTCCAACCTGTCTATACCTCTGAATCTAAACTAGGTCTATTGTACAGAAAATTATCATTAAATCTTTTTTTATTGAAGTATAGTTGGTTTACAATATTGTCATAGATACAGGCATATAGTAGCTATCATTAAAACTTGTCTTTTCTTATCTAGACTGATCATTTGTATGTTTAATTAATGTCTTTCATGCATTCATACTTAATATAATTATTGACACTGTTGGATTTACAGCTGTCATTTTGCAACTTATTTTCTGTATGTTTCATGTATTTTTTTCTCTTTACCACCACTTTTTTTGTTAAACCAATATTTTTTTCATAAACCATTCAATAACTGTTGAAATTTTATTCTAAATTTTTAAATTTAACTTTCAAAGTGGCTTACACTAGACATCACAACACGTATCTTCTTTAAAAATAAAAATTGTATATGTTTAAGGTATACAGTATGATGTGTGTATATATATATTTATATCTATATAAATAAGACAATGATTACTATAGTCAAGCTAAGTAATATATCCACCTTTGTACAGTTACAACTTTTGTGTGTACCCTGAGGGCACCTGAGATCTACTCTCTTAGCAAATTTCCAGGATGCGATGTAATATTCTATAATAAGTCTCATACATACCAAGGGTTCCATTTCGAGAGTGTGTTTTTAAGTCCAGTTCATTCATAAGTCCAACAAAGTTAGCCTATGTTCTCAACACGATTGGCTATGCAGTACTGTACTGTAATAGGTTTATAATACTTTTCACACAAATAATACATTAAAAACAAACAAAAAATAAAGAAAACATTTTTAATCTTACAGTACAGTACCTAGAAAAGTACAGTCATAGAACACAACAGCTGGCAAACAGGGGCTGACATCAAGTGAACAGGCAAGAAGTGCTACTGACTGGAGGAGTGAGAGGCGGGAGAGGTGGAGGATCCTGTCCTCCGCACAGTAGGTACAGTAAAGCACACAAAAGCACAGCCGCTTGCAGAGGACGCACACGTGTGACGATGTACACCAGACATGAACTAACACATGTGACTGGACATGCAAACACGCTTTGGAATCTTTGAAAGTTCTCAACTTGAAGGTTCATATGTAGGGGACTTACTGTACTCTACTGAACATTACTACACGCCAGATCTCTAGACATATTCACCCTCAGTTCAGTTCAGTTCAGTCGCTCAGTCGTGTCCGACTCTTCACGACCCCATGAATCACAGCACGCCAGGCCTCCCTGTTCATCACCACTACTGGAGTTCACTCAGACTCACGTCCATTGAGTCAGTGATGCCATCCAGCCATCTCATCCTCTGTCGTCCCCTTCTCCTCCTGCCACCAGTCCCTCTCAGCATCAGAGTCTTTTCCAGTGAGTCAACTCTTCGCATGTGGTGGCCAAAGTACTGGAGTTTCAGCTTTAGCATCAGTCCTTCCAAAGAAATCCCAGGGCTGATCTCCTTTAGAATGGACTGGTTGGATCTCCTTGCAGTCCAAGGGACTCTCAACAGTCTTTTCCAACACCACAGCTCAAAAGCATCAATTCTTCGGCGCTCAGCCTTCTTCACAGTCCAAACTCTCACATCCATACATGACCACTGGAAAAACCATAGCCTTGACTAGACGGACCTTAGTCGGCAAAGTAATGTCTCTGCTTTTAAATATGCCATCTAGGTTGGTCATAACTTTTCTTCCAAGGAATAAGCATCTTCTAATTTCATGGCTGCAGTCACCATCTGCAGTGATTTTGGAGCCCAACAAAATAAAGTCTGACATTGTTTCCACTGTTTCCCCATCTATTTCCCATGAAGTGATGGGACCGGATGCCATGATCTTCGTTTTCTGAATGTTAAGCTTTAAGCCACCTTTTCCCTCTCCTCTTTCACTTTCATCAAGAGGCTTTTTAATTCCTCTTCACTTTCTGCCATAAAGGTGGTGTCATCTGCATATCTGAGGTTATTGATAGTTCTCCCAGCAATCTTGATTCCAGCTTGTGCTTCTTCCAGCCCAGCGTTTCTCATGATGTACTCTGCATATAAGTTAAATAAGCAGGGTGACAGTATACAGCCTTGACATACTCCTTTTCCTATTTGGAACCAGTTTGTTGTTCCATCTCCAGTTCTAACTGTTGCTTCCTGACCTGCATATAGGTTTCTCAAGAGGCAGGTCAGGTGGTCTGGTATTCCCATCCCTTTCAGACTTTTCCACAGTTTCTTGTGATCCACACAGTCAAAGGCTTTGGCATAGTCCATAAAGCAGAAATAGATGTTTTTCTGGAACTCTTGCTTTTTCCATGATCCAGCGGATGTTGGCAATTTGATCTCTGGTTCCTCTGCCTTTTCTAAAACCAGCTTGAACATCAGGAAGTTCACGGTTCATGTATTGCTGAAGCCTGGCTTGGAGAATTTTGAGCATTACTTTACTAGCGTGTGAAATGAGTGCCTACATAACTGCAAATTTGCATCCTCTGGCCAACTTCTCCCCACTTACCCCACCTTCTCATCTCAATCTATCACTAGGCACTTCAGATTTTACTGACCTAATTCTTCTAAAGTACAGCTCCGTTCCCCTCTTTGCACTATTATTGTCATGTTACTGCATCTACAACTGAACACCATAATAACCTTATAATCATTGCTTTAAACAATCTGGTGGGTATTTCTAAGAAATCAGGCGAAAACAGAAATACATGGTCAGAGTAATTTTTATTTACCCAAAATTTAAATTACTCTACTCTTCATTCTTTCCTGTGTATTTGATTTCACATTGAGTGTCAGTTCCTTTCAGCATGAAGGACACTTTTATAGGACAGGTACCTATAGACGTCTCCCAGTTGTTGTTTATCTATGAATGTCTTTTTTCCGCATATGTCTGAAGAATAGTTTTGCTACATAAAGTATTGCTGATCGACAGTTTATGAATTTACTATCCACTAAGTGTGAGACAATTATAGCTTGGCGTAGGATACCCAAAAGAATTATCAGTCAGTTCAGTACAGCTGCTCAGTCATGTACAATTATTTGTGACTCCATGCACTACAGCACACCAAGCTTCCCTGTTCATCACCAACACCTGGAGTTTGCTCAAACTCATGTCCATTGAGTTGGTGATGCCATTCAACCATCCCATCCTCTGTTATCCCCTTCTCCTCCTTCCTTCAATCTTTCCCAGCATCAGGGTCTTTTCTAAGGTGTCAGTTCTTCGAATCAGGTGGCCAAAGTATTGGAGTTTCAGCTTCAACATCAGTCCTCCAAAAGGAGGAATATTTAGGACTGATTTCCATCAGGACTGACCGGTTTGATCTCCTTGCAGTCCAAGGGACTCTCAAGAGTCTTCTCCAACACCACAGTTCAAAAGCATCAGTTCTTTGGCGCTCAGCTTTCTTTACAGTCCAACTCTCACATCTACTTGACTACTAGAAAAACCATAGCTTTGACTAGATGGACCTTTGTTGGCAAAGTAATATCTCTGCTTTTTAATATGCTGTCTAGGTTGGCCACAGCTTTTCTTTCAAGAAGCAAAGATTTTTTAATTTCATGGCTGCAGTCACCATCTGCAGTGATTTTGGAGCCCAAGAAAAGAAAGTCTATTACTGTTTCCCCATCTATTTGCCATGAAACAATGGGACCATATCATTTTTGAATATTGAGTTTTAAGCCATCTTTTTCACTCTCCTCTTTCATTTTCATCGAGACTCTTTTGTTCCTCTTCACTTTCTGCCATAAGGGTAGTGTCATCTGTATATCTGAGGTTATTGATATTTCTCCTGGCAGTCTTTCTCCAGCTTGTGCTTCATCCAGCCCAGCATTTTGCATGATGTACTCTGCATATAAGCTAAACAAACAGGATGACAATAACAGCCTTGACATACTCCTTTCCCAATTTGGAACAAGTCCATAGTTCCATGTTTGGTTCTAACTGTTGCTTCTTGACCTGCATACAGATTTCTCAAGAGGCAGGTAAGGTGGCCTGGTATTCCCATCTCTTTAAGAATTTTCCAGTTTGTTGTGATCCACAGTCAAGGCTTTGGCATAGTCAATAAAGCAGAAGTAGATGTCTTTTCTGGAACTCTCTTGCTTTTTCGATGATCCAGCGGATGTTGGCAATTTGATCTCTGGTTCCTCTGCCTTTTCTAAATCCAGCTTGAACATCTGGAAGTTCACAGTTCATGCACTGTTGAAGCCTCACTTGGAAAATTTTGAGCATTACTTTGCTAGCATGTGAGATGAATGCAATTGTGTAATAGTTTGAACATTCTTTGGCATTGCCTTTATTTGGAATCAGAATGAAAACTGACCTTTTCTGGTCCTGTGGCAACTGTTGAGTTTTCCAAATTTGCTGGCATATAGTGTGCAGCACTTTAATAGCATCATCTTTAAGATTTGAAATAGCTCGACTGGAATTCCATCACCTCCACTATCTTTGTTCATAGTGATACTTCATAAGTCCCACTTGACTTCGCATTCCAGGATGTCTGGTTCTAGGTGAGTGATCACAACATCGTGGTTAACTGGGTCATGAAGATCTTTTCTGTATAGTTTTTCTGTGTATTCTTGCCACCTCTTCTTAATATCGTCTGCTTCTGTTCAGTCAGTTCAGTTCAGTCGCTCATTCTTGTCCTACTCTTTGTGACCCCATGAACCACAGCATGCCAGGCCTAACTGTCCATCACCAACTCCTGGAGTCTACCCAAACCCATGTCCATTGAGTCGGTGATGTCATCCCCTTCTCCTCCTGCCCTCAATTTTTCCCAGCCATCATGGTCTTTTCAAATGAGTCAGCTCTTCACATCAGGTGGCCAAAATATTGGCATTTCACCATCAACTAGGTCCATACTATTTCTGGCCTTCATTGTGCCCATTTTTGCATAAAACTTTCCCTAATCTCTAATTTTCTTGAAGAGATCTCTAGTCTTTCCCACTCTATTGTTTTCCTCTATTTCTTTGCATTGATCACTGAGGAAGGCTTTCTTATCTCTCCTTTCTATTCTTTTGAACTTTGCATTCAAAAGGGTATATCTTTCCTTTTCTTTTTTGCCTTTTGCTTCTCTTCTTTTCTCAGCTATTTGTAAGGCCTTCTCAGACAACCATTTTGCCTTTTAAAATTCCTTTTTCTTGGGGATGGTCTTGATAACCGCTCCCTGTACAATGTCATGAAACTCCTTCCATAGTTCTTCAGGCACTGTGTCTATCAGATCAAATCCCTTGAATCTATTTGTCACTTCCACTGTATCATTGTAAGGGATTTGATTTAGGTCATACCTGAATGGTCTAGTGGTCTTCCCTACTTTCTTCAGTTTAAGTCTGAATTTGGCAATAAGGAGTTCGTGATCTGAGCAACAGTCAGTTCCTGGTCTTGTTTTTGCTGACTGTATAGAGCTTCTCCATCTTCAGCTTCAAAGAATACTATCAATCTGATTTTGGTATTGACCATCAGGTGATGTCCAGGTGTAGACTCATCTCTCGTGTTGTTGGAAGAGGGTGTTTGCTATGACCAGTGCGTTCTTTTGGCAAAATTCTGTTAGCCTTTGCCCTGCTTCATTTTGTACCCTAAGGCCAAACTTGCCTGTTACTCCAGGTATTACTTGATTTTCTACTTTTGCATTCCAGTCTCCTATGATGAAAAGGATATCTTTTTTTGATATTAGTTCTAGAAGTTCTTGTAGGGCTTTCATAGAACTGTTTAACGTCATCTTCTTCAGCATTAGTGCTTGGGGCACAGACTTGTATTATTGTGATACTAAATGGTTTGCCTTGGAAACAAAGAGATCATTCTGTCATTTTTGAGATTGCACCCAAGTACTGCATTTTGTACTTTTTTGTTGACTGTGAGGGCTACTCCATTTCTTCTAAGGTATTCTTGCCCACAGTAATAGATATAATGGTCATCTGAATTAAATTCACCCATTTCAGTCCATTTTACTTCACTGATCCCTAAAATGTCTATGTTCACTCTTGCCATCTCCTGTTGACCACTTCCAATTTACCTTGATTAATGGACCTAATATTCCAGGTTCCTATGCAATATTGCTCTTTATGGCATCGTACCTTACTTCCATCACCAGTCACATCCACAACTGGGTGTTGTTTTTGCTTTGGTTCCGTCTCTTCATTTTTTCTGGAGTTATTTCTCCACTGATCTCCAGTATCATATTGGGTGCCTACCGACCTGGGGAGTTCATCTTTCAGTGTCCTATCTTTTTGCCTTATCATACTGTTCACAGGGGTCCTAATGACAAGAATACTGAAATGGTTTACCATTCTCTTCTCCAGTGGACCACATTTTGTGTGAACTCTCCACCATGACCTGTCTGTCTTGCATGGCCCTACACGGCATGGCTCATAGTTTCACTGAGTTTAGACAAGGCTGTGGTCCATGTGATTAGTTTAGTTAGTTTTCTTTGATTGTAGTTTTCATTCTGTCTGCCCCTCTGATGGAGAAGGATAAGAGGCTTATGAAAGCTTCCTGATGGGAGAGACTGGCTGTGGGGGAAACTGTAGGGGAAACCAAAGAATTATATCTTTCAGATATTCAGCTACTATGAAATATCCATGGTCTATTATAGCTGGAAAATGGATTTTCCTTTTTAGAATAGGGATTCTCAGAGTTTTTCTAGTGCTAAAATGGGTCTTGACTCTTGAAGAAGAAGATAGAGCTTAACATGCTTCTAGAAGTTTTTTGACAACTTTTTGTACTGAGCATCTGACTAGTGTTCTACAAACAATACATTGAAAAATGTAAATCCAGTTTGGATAAGTAAACTGAAGCACAGAAACGAATGGAGTGGGAGCCCAAGAATAAAGTAATTACACAAGAAAAACAAGGGCAGGAAGACATATTTCCATCCTATGCACCCCCAGCAGCCTCAAAAGGGAGACCATTTCACTGGAGAAGCAAGAGTTATGACATTTATTGATAGTCAAGGAAATACATTTTATTTATTATTGGATTGCTGTTGTTGACTATTGCTCTCTGTTTGACCACACTGCTTGATAAGATCTTGAACTTAATCTATTTTCTGCACCTTAATACAACCACATGCTTGACTGTTATACTTCACACTGGAAAGAAAAAAATATTTGCATTTGAAACACTCCTATTTTATAATTACATTTTGATTGCTGAGGCATTATCTGGGCATCCTGCAAAGCTCAACTAATGCAAACCTAATTCCCCTTTAATACCAATCCCAGGAGGAGTTTAACTTGAAAACAGTAAGATTTATTTTTGAGTCTGTAGATTATTTTTAAAATTTTAGTTGTTAAGATTTTATGCACTGTATAAGGAAGAAAACAGATAATCAGAAAGTTCTGTTATTTCTTCTTTGCCAAAGGAGGCAGGAAAGGCACAAAGCTCACAGTTATCAGTTATATAGTCTGGAAGATGATTGCAGAGCAAACAGGTGCACCATTGCACAATCACACAACGCCTCGGGTAAGATATATTAGAATAGGACATATCTCTTCTATAATTATAATTATTAGGGTGATTAACATTTATTGAACTCTTTCTACATACCATTTCTTCTCCACAACAACCCAAAGAGGTAGCTATGATTAAGTATCTTCCTTCTAAAACCAGGTAAATCAAGCCAGAAAGATTAGGCAACATGTTTAAGATGCATCACTGTGTCTTTTCTATGAGTCAACATCTATGCTTTTAACCACTGCTCTATATGTGGATAACCACCCAGCAGTGATTCTCTTTCAAGTGTGATCCACTTAAAAGCATCATCCATACGGTCTGAGAATTAGATGGAAAGATCTTCTGAAGCAGAAACTCTGTGGATGGGACGAGCATCAGGTTTTCACCACCCTTCCAATTGATGCTGAGTTTCTCTAAAACTTAAAAACCATTGCCATGCAGCATGATACTCACTCAATGTGTTTTTGGTTGAGGTGTATTTTAAGAGACATTATAAAGGATTTTTTAAATTACACATTACAGACCCATCTCTCAAATATCCAAGGTCAATCTTCAGAGCACATTATAGCAGACACCTTAAATCTTATTTATAAAATCAGTCTATTATATTGTTTTGCTCCTGTCTGTCTTCTTTCCTACCTCAGCAAGTGTTCCCAGGGCCCCTGCACTTGTATGCGTGCCTGACTCTGCTGCTTTAGGAGAAGAGACTCCTACTTCCCTTCATGCTTTCTGAGCCCCGAAGTCCTCATGTGTCTACCCCACCTATCTAGGAGTCCTCAGCATCCAGCACAGGCTCTGGCACATTGCAGGCAGTTAATAATCATTAACGAAATCATTTATTAAACTGCTATAAATTCTGGAGCAGATTTTCAGTGATTATTCTATGGACATTTCTGAAAGTGGATTTGTAATACTTGCTGATTAAATATTTGGGTAACAACAAAGAGTCTACCAAAGCTGGATATCATCATACTTCCATAACATATACATTAGCAATATGGTCATTTGTCTTCAAAGATGGATTCTCCAGTGAACCATGCTTCCCAGACCTTCTGTGTACAGTGATTTTTGTTAATTTTTAAGTTTTTTGTTTTTCATTTTTTTATCTTCATTTTTTTTATTGGAGTATAGTTGATTTACACTGCTGTGTCAGTTTCTGCTGCACAGCAAAGTGAATCAGCTATATGTATATATATATTCCCTTTTTGGGGGGTGTCCTTCCCATTTAAGTCACCGCAGAGAACCTATTACAACTCTACAGAGTCCCTAGTATAGTGCCCTGTGCTGCACAGTAAGTTCTCATTAGTCATCTGTTTTATACACAACCTCAATAATGTATATGTGTCAAACCCCACCTCCCAGTTCATCCCTCCAACCCCTGCTCCCTTTGGTATCCACCTGTTTGTTCCCTATGTCTGTGTCTCTATTGCTGTTTTTCAAATAAGATCATCTATCCCATTTTTCTAGAGTCCACATATATGCATTCAGTTCAGTTCAGTTCAGTCACTCAGTCGTGTCTGACTCTTTGTGACCCCATGAATCACAGCATGCCAGGCCTCCCTGTCCATCACCATCTCCCGGAGTTCACTCGGACTCACGTCCATCAAGTCCATGATGCCATCCAGCCATCTCATCCTCGGTCGTCCCCTTCTCCTCCTGCCTGCAATCCCTCCCAGCATCACAGTCTTTTCCAATGAGTCAACTCTTCGCATGAGGTGGCAAAAGTACTGGAGCTTCAGCTTTAGCATCAGTCCTTCCAAAGAAAGCCCAGGGCTGATCTCCTTCAGAATGGACTGGTTGGATCTCCTTGCAGTCCAAGGGACTCTCAAGAGTCTTCTCCAACACCACAGTTCAAAAGCATCAATTCTTTGGCGCTCAGCCTTCTTCACAGTCCAACTCTCACATCCATACATGACCACAGGAAAAACCATAGCCTTGACTAGACAGAGCTTAGTCAGCAAAGCAATGTCTCTGCTTTTGAATATACTATCTAGGTTGGTCATAACTTTCCTTCCAAAGAGTAAGCATCTTTTAATTTCATGGCTGCAGTCACCATCTGCAGTGATTTTGGAGCCCAAAAAAATAAAGTCTGACACCGTTTCCACTGCTTCCCCATCTATTTCGCATGAATTGATGGGACTGGATACCATGATCTTAGTTTTCTGAATGTTGAGCTTTAAGCTAACTTTTTCACTCTCCTCTTTCACTTTCATCAAGAGGCTTTTTAGTTCCTCTTCACTTTCTCCCATAAGGGTGGTATCATCTGCATATCTGAGGTTATTGATAGTTCTCCCGGCAATCTTGATTCCAGCTTGTGTTTCTTCCAGCCCAGAGTTTCTCATGATGTGCTCTGCATATAAATTAAATAAGCAGGGTAACAATATACAGCCTTGACATACTCCTTTTCCTATTTGGAACCAGTTTGTTGTTCCATGTCCAGTTCTAACTGTTGCTTCCTGACCCGCATACAGATTTCTCAAGAGGCAGGTTAGGTGGTCTGGTATTCCCATCTCTTTCAGAATTTTCCACAGTTTATTGTGATCCACACAGTCAAAGGCTTTGGCATAGTCAATAAAGCAGAAATAGATGTTTTTCTGGAACTCTCTTATTTTTTCCATGATACAGTGGATGTTGGCAATTTGATCTCTGGTTCCTCTGCCTTTTCTAAAACCAGCTTGAACATCAAGGAGTTCACAGTTCACATATTGCTGAAGCCTGGCTTGGAGAATTTTGAGCATTATTTTAATAGCGTGTGAGATGAGTACAATTATGCGGTAGTTTGAGCATTCTTTAGCATTGCCTTTCTTTGGAATTGGAATGAAAACTGACCTTTCCCAGTCCTGTGGCCACTGCTGAGTTTTCCACATTTGCTGCCACATTGAGTGTAGCACTTTCAAAGCATCATCTTTCAGGATTTGAAACAGCAATATATACAATGTATACAATTTTGAAACTGAATCATTTAGGAATGGAGTTTCTGCCTTGGTTTCTTGAAATATATATTCAAGGGAAATCCAGCCACCACATAAGGAGTCTATACTGAGACCTTTGTGCTATAAGGGAATCCAAAGTAGCTAGTCAAATGGAGAGGCTCTATGGATAGATAGAAATGTCCAGTCAACCCCTAACTGTCCTGGGCCTTCCAGATGAGGCACAAGACTTGGGAGGGGAAAGTATCACGGACATCCAGCTTAATGAGCCTTCAGCTGGGACACATCTGCCGTCTGACTGCAACCATATGAATGACCTCAGACAAGAAGAGCCTACGTGAGCACAGCCACTCATAAAACAGTGAGCAACAATAATGCACTGTTGTTCTAAGTCACTGCATCTCGAGGTAGTTTGTTACATAGCAAGCGCTAACTGTAACAACAGGTCAGGGTTTAAAAGTATTGCATATGCTGAACATATGTCATGGCGCCTAAATGTAATACAATTGGCTAAGGGAGATGGGTATGATCTGCATATAATTCATTTCCTTTTCTTAGCTTTAGTAACACATTACTGTTGCTTAAATGTGGACTGTACATGCTCTTATTATGAGTATAAAAACTAAATTTGCATAGAAGGCAATGTGGCATATTGCATATTTCAGTGGAGTTAGAAATTTCATTAACAGTACAAGGAATATTTTTATGAGTATCCATGAAAGGAAAAAAAAGGATAAAATTTGTATCCTGTTTAAAATTTTATAACTTGAGTTACACTGTACATTAAGTAGATCAGTTCCTAATACAACCTAAGAAAAGTGACTAAATGTTGACTGGTACTGCTTCCAAAAAGCTGTGAAGACTTGTATCATGTGAATCAGCCTCTTCAGGGAACTAGATACACACACATTCCACCATTCACACTGGGACTTTCCCCGAGATACTCCATAAGCCCACCTGGTTGATGTTATTTAGCTTAACATTTGTCAAATTCCTGACTCTGAACAATTTTTATTTTACAATTAATTTTTTTTCTTCTCCACCTCTATCCTTCTCCAATACATAGTTGACTAAATGCATATCTTTATATGTATGACTTACAATTTATCACATAGTATATATTGAACAACAGACTGATTCCATATAGGAAAAGGAGTATGTCAAGACTGTATATTGTCACCATGCTTATTTAACTTATAGGCAGAGTACATCATGAAAAACACTAGGCTGAATTAAGCACAAGCTGAAATCAAGATTGCTCAGAGAAATATCAATAACCTCAGATATGCAGATGATACCACCCTTATGTCAGAAAGTGTAGAAGAACTAAAGAGCCTCTTGATGAAAGTGAAAGAGGAGAGTGAAAAAGTTGGCTTAAAGCTCAACATTCAGAAAACAAAGATCATGGCACCCAGTCCCAATCACTTCATGGCAAATAGATGGAGAAACAGTGGAAACAGTGTCAGACTTTATTTTGGGGGGCTCCAAAATCACTGCAGATGGTGATTACAGCCATGAAATAAAAGATGCTTACTCCTTGGAAGAAAAGTTATGACCAACCTAGTTAACATATTAAAAAGCAGAGACATTACTTTGCCAACAAAAGTTTATCTAGTCAAAGCTATGGTTTTTCCAGTAGTCATGGATGGATGGGAGAGTTGGACTATAAAGAAAGATGAGTGCCAAAGAATTGATGCTTTTGACCTGTGGTGTTGGAGAAGACTCTTGAGAGTCCCGTGGACTGCAAGGAGATCCAACCAGTCCATCCTAAAGGAAATCAGTCCTGAATATTCATTGGAAGGACTGATGGTGAAGCTGAAACTCCAATACTTTGGCCACCTGATGCAAAGAGCTGACTCATTTGAAAAGACCCTGATGGTGGGAGGGATTGGGGGCAGGAGGAGAAGGGGACAACAGAGGATGAGATAGTTGGATGGTATCACTGACTCAATGGACATGAGTTTCAGTAAACTCCAGGAATTGGTGATGGACAGGGAGGCCTAGTGTGCTGCAGTCCATGGGGTCGCAAAGATTCAGACAGGACTAAGTGACTGAACTGAACCAAACCAAATATATGCTAGCTTTATTCTATACACAACTACATCATAATGTACTTATAGGCAAAAGTGAAAGTGAAGTCCCCCAGTTGTGTCCAACTCCTTGTAACCCCATGGGCTATAGCCTACCAGGGTCCTCTGTCCATGGGATTTTCCAGACAAGAGTACTGGAGTGGGTTGTCATTTCCTTCTCCAGGCGATCTTCCCAACCCAGGGATTGAACCCAGGTCTTCCGCATTGCAGGCAGACATGTTACTGTTTGAGCCACCAGGGAAGCCTTATAGGCAAAGATCATTTCTTTTTTTTTTTTTTTCAAGCATGATAGAGATATCATTGACAAGTAACATTGTGTAAGGCTAAGGCTCACAACGTGTTGATATGATACACATACATAGGAAAATGATTACCACCATAACATTAGCTATGTAACATGATTAGATGTGACATGACACACCTATCATGTCATGTAATTACAGTGTGTGTGTGTAGTAATAACACTAAATCTCCTCTTTTAGCATTTTTAAGTATATAATAACATATTAATAAATATAATCACCATGTTATACATTAGATTCCCAGAACTCACTCAGTTTGTAACTGGAATTGTGTGCCCTTTAATCAATAATGTCCCCACTTCCCCCAACACCCAGCCCTTGGTAACCACTCCCTCTACGACTTGTTATTATTTTAGATTTCTGTATAACAGATATAATACAGAATACATCTTTCTCTGTTTGACTTATTTCACTTACCATAATTTCTTCTAAGTCCATCTGTGTTGTTATAAATGACAGAATTTCCTTCTTTTCTCATGGCTGGATAGTAATTCCACGATAGACTGATAGAGATAGATATACATGTACCTATAAAAAGTACATATATTGCATCAAGGTCCTGATTCCAATGGCTTTGACTATACCTGGAAGTGGACTTGCTGGATCATGTGGTGGATATAGTTTTAATACCCTGAGAAGCCTCAACACTCTTCTATAGGGGCTGCACCAACCTGCATCCCACGAACAGTGCCCTGAATGCACAGGTTCCCTTTTCTCCAGTTTTGCTAACGCTTGTCATCTTTTACCTTGTTATAACAGCCATCATGACAGGTAGGAGGTGATATCTCATGGTTTAGACTTGCATCACTTTACTGATATTTAGCGATTTCCATCACATTGTCACATACCTATTGTCTATTTGTATGTCTTCTTTAGACAAATGTCTAGTTAGTGCCGCTGACCATTTTTCAATCAGATTGATTATTTTTTTGCTACTGAATTGTATTAATTCTTTACATATTTTGATTATTAACTCCTCATCAGATAAATGATTTCAGTTTGAAAACATTTCCCTCATTCTATAGGTTGCCTTCTTATTTTATGTTGTTGTTGTTTTTTTTTCCACTGTGAGAAGCTTTTTAGTTTGATATAGTTCTGGTGATTAATTTTTACTTTTGCTACCTGTACTTTTGATGCAGTATCAAAAAAAGTTGCTGCCAAGACTGATATTAAAGAGATTTAGCTGCATGTTTTCATCTTGAAATTTTCCATGTTCAGTTCTTATGTTTAAGTCTAATCTATGTTGAGTTAATTTTTGTGAGCGGTGTAAAGTAAGTGTCAAATTTCCTTGTTGAGGGCTTATTCAGTTTTCTCAGTACTATCTATGGAAAGAACTATCATTTCCTCATTAAGTATACTAAGTTCCACTGTCGAACATTCACTGACTGTATGTTAGGGTTATGTCTGAACTCTCAAGTGTGTCCAATTGGTCTGTTTGTTTTTATGCCAGGACCATATTATTTTGATTACTATCGCTTTTCTTATTTTCCATAATGCTATCCTTTTGTTCCCGTTCTGTATAATTTGTGAATCTATTGTAGGTGTTTGCTTTGTGGTTACTGTGAGGCTTACATAAAACACTAAACATAACACACTATTTACACTGATGATTCAACTTTGCACACAAAAACTACCCTTTTACTCCTTTTCTATGTTTCTGATGTCACAATTTACGTATTTTATTGAAACTGTGTATCCATTAACAAATTATTGTAGTATAGCTGTTTTTAGTATTTTGTCTTTAACCTTTATACTACAGTTAAGTAGTTAACAGACAATCCTATTTCAGCACTATCTGTTACCAAGTCTGAATCTGACCGTATGATTAACTTTACTAGCGTGTTGTATATTTTCATATGTTTTCATGTTACTAATTAGCATCCTTTCATTTCAGCTTAAAGAATTCTTTCAGCATTTCTTATAAGGCAGCCTTCAGTTCAGTTTAGTCACTCAGTTGTGTCCGACTCTTCACGACCCCATGAATTGCAGCACGCCAGGCCTCCCTGTCCATCACCAACTCCCGGAGGTCACTCAGACTCACGTCCATCGAGTCCGTGATGCCATCCAGCTATCTCATCCTCTGTCGTCCCCTTCTCCTCTTGCCCCCAATACCTCCCAGCATCAGGGTCTTTTCCAATGAGTCAACTCTTCGCATGAGGTGACCAAAGTACTGGAGCTTCAGCTTTAGCATCATTCCTTCCAAAGAAATCCCAGGGCTGATCTCCTTCAGAATGGACTGGTTGCATCTCCTTGCAGTCCAAGGGACTCTCAACAGTCTTCTCCAACACCACAGTTCAAAAACACCAATTCTTCGGTGCTCAGCCTTCTTCACAGTCCAACTCTCACATCCATACATGACCACTGGAAAAACCATAGCCTTGACTAGACAGAGCTTAGTCGGCAAAGTAATGTCTCTGCTTTTGAATAGGCTATCTAGGTTGGTCATAACTTGTCTTTCAAGGAGTAAGCATCTTTTAATTTCATGGCTGCAGTCACCATCTGCAGTGATCTTGGAGCCCCCGAAAATAAAGTCTGACACCGTTTCCACTGTTTCCCCATCTATTTCCCATGAAGTGATGGGACCGGATGCCATGATCTTTGTTTTCTGAATGTTGAGCTTTAAGCCAACTTTTGCACTCTCCTCTTTCACTTTCCTCAAGAGGCTCTTTAGCTCCTCTTCACTCTCCACCGTGAGGCAGCCTTAGTGGTGGTGAACTCCTCAGGCTACATTCGTTAGGAAAAGTCTTTATTTCACCTTTATTTCTGAAAGACAGCATTTTCGTTGTTGGATGAAGTGTTCTCGGTTGGCATTTTCTTTCCTTCATCACTTTGAATTTATCATCCTGTTCTTTGCTGAACCACAAGATCTGTACTGATCTGTACAAACCCACTTTAGTGGTTTGAGAATCTCCTCTTTTTCTTGCCACTTTTAAAATTCTTTGTTTTAGAAAGCTTCATTTTAGTGGATCTTGGAAAAGTTCATTTTGGATTGAAATTTTTTGGTACCTATTAGTTTTATTAAGTTAGACTTCCAAATATATCCCCAGGTTTGAGAAGTTTTCATTCCTTAAGTAAGCTTTCTGTCTCCTTTCCCCTTTCTTGTCCTTCTGGGACTCTAGTGTGCACACATCACTTTCTCTTGATGTCATTCCACCAGTCCAATGGGCTTTCTTCATTCCTCTTCATTCTTTTTGCTTTTCTGATTAATTGCAGTTGCTCTGTGTTCTCACTTGTACCCTTCTCTTCTGTTTGGACAAATCTGCTATTAAAAATTTCTATTGAATTTTTTAATTCAGTTGTATTCTTTGACTCCAAAAACAATCATCTTTGGTTCTTTTTAATGTTTTCTGTATCTTTGTTGAGCTTCTCATTTTTATCTCAAGGTTTTCTCATTACTGTTAAGAAGTTTTTCTGTGTTCTCCTGAAGCTCTCTGAGCAATTATTGAGAATTCTTTGTCAAGAAATTCTTGGATCTCCATTTACTTGGGCCCAGTAACTGGAGATTTACCATATTCCTTTGGTAAAGGAATATAGTAAATTCTTCATGATTTCTTTAGCCTTGAAAAGGTATTTGTGCATTTGGCGAGGCAGTCATTTCTTCCAGACTTTACAGATTAACTGCAGTAAGCAAAGGCTTTCACTCGAGGTTGGGGACACACTGGAGCTTACTGGGACCCTGAGTCTAGTGGTACAGGGCACTTAGTGTGGAGGCAGGTAGTGGCTCTGGGTGGGGGCCGGGGGGCATGATGTCTCTTCCACTCAGGCTGTTGCGGTTCATAGCATCAACAACTGTGTGGTCCTTGGTAAGTACCAAGCTGGGGAGGGAGGGCAGCAGTGGTTGCAAGGGCTGATGGGCTCCTCAGGGGCACCCTCAGGTCCACCTGCTAGAGACCAGGGCAGGCAGCAGAGGTGGCTGGAGCCAGCGGTGTGAACACACTTGGCAGTGGGGGTCAGTTGCAGGTGCCTATGGAGTGGCAGGGGCTGGCTGCACACACTACAGAGAGCCACGGCCAGGGCAGCCAGGAAGGACTGTGACCAACCACAGGCTCACTGGCAGCTCTGGGAGCCCCGACTGTCAGCCTGCTCTCCTGTAGCTGCACAGTGTCTCCTTTGGCATGCACACTGCCATGGGCCTGTGATGACAGGCGGCAGGCTGGGGGCCGGCACCAGCACAGCTGGAGAGGCTGGCTGTAGGTGAGCCCAGTGGTGCGGGCCAGTGACAGAAGACAGGGTCTGATCCAAGCCACATGCAGAGGCTCCACAGTGGACAGGCTCTTCCATGGCTACGCAGTCTCCCCTGGCACGCGTGCAGCAGCGGAGGCTGGTTCTGTGCCTGTGCACAGCTGGAGCTCATCCCTGAGCATGTGCATGGCAGTGGGGACAGCTGCAGGGGTCTAGGCTAGTGTCCTGTATTCAGCAGCCACGGACGGCTGAGCTGGCTATCGTTCCTGAGTTCTGGCAGACGTGGGAGTGAGCTGGCATTAGTGACCGTGGATACCCATGGAGCACAAGCTGGTGAAAACAGCAGGGGCTCCAAGGAGGCTATGCTGGCCTTTTAGTTGCTTTGGAGACAAAATCTGCTGGGTTTGCCTGCAGAACAGACCACTGGGAACGCAATTGCTCTTGCTACATGGCTGCTCTTGATAGCCCAGGCATTCTTCCCTGCTCCTGCACCTCTGTAACATCTCAGCTTCACAGCCTGGTTAAGGTGAAACCAAATCAGGACCTTAGTTCAGAGCCTCAAAAGGCTGGGAAAGCACGTGGCTCTTCTCAATGTTCCTCTCCCGGCGAGATGAACTCTTTGTAGCTGAGAAGTTCCATTTTGGAGCTAAGCAATGCTGACTTGAGGTTGGAGCAGGGGGTGGGGATGATGTAAACAAAATGAAGCTGTCACCTTCTCTCCTTGCATGGTTATTCTCAGGTTTTTGATCCATTGTGTTGGTAAAATCTCTTAAGCAGAGTCCAGAGCACTCCCAGGGCTGTTTTTGTTCATGGATAGCTATCTAATTGCTGATCCTCATTGAGGGGGGAAAGGTTGGGGTCTCCAATGCTGCTATTTTGGTGACCTCCAGAAAAGGTCATTTTTTTAACTTCCTTTTGTATCCCTGATAATACCTGGATTAATATGTTAGAAATTATTTAAGAGATATTTATCAAAATGAAGGAATGGGATAATTGCATGCCTGGAAAGATACCTTATTTTGTTTTCCAGACTGAGATACATACAGCACAGTTGATACATTTGAATTGTTTTATCCTCGATCTCTGATTTGTCTGCTGCAGTCTACACTCTATTCTCCAATTCTATTCAGTCTATACAATGGACTGACTTCTTTGCAAACAAGCTCTGATTTAAAATCCATGATAGAACTGTGATCACTGCCAGACCCACTACTCTCAGCTCACCTTTTGGCTTGACTTAAGTAACAGATACTCAATACCCCAAGCTTCCCCATTGGCTCAGTGGTAAAGAACCTGCCTCCCAATGCAGGATGTGCAGGTTCAATTACTGGATCAGGAAGATCTCCTGGAGAAAGGATGGCTACCCACTCCAGTATTCTTGGAAATACTAAGATCATGGCATCTGGACCCATTACTTAATGGCAAACAGATGGGGAAACAGTGATGGACTTTATTTTGGGGAGCTCCAAAATCATTGCAGATGGTGACTGTAGCCATGAATTAAAAGATGCTTGCTCCTTGGAAGAAAACCAAGAATTTGGAGATAAGATCTGCTGGGTTTGCTGGCAGAACAGACCACTGGGAACACAACTGTTCTTGCTACATGGCTGTTCTTGGTAGCCTAAGACCTTGGTTGTCTATGACCAACTAGATAGCTTATTAAAAAGCAGAGACATTACTTTGCCAGCAACGGTCCATCTAGTCAAAGCTATGGCTTTTCCAGTAGTCATGTATGGATGTGAGAGTTGGCCTATAAAGAAAGCTGAGTGCCAAAGAATTGATGCTTTTGACCTCTGGTGTTGGAGAAGACTCTTGAGAGTCCCATGGACTGCAAGGAGACCCAACCAGTCCATCCTTAAGGAAATCAGTCCTGAATATTCATTGGAAGGACTGATGCTGAAGCTGAAGCTCCAATACTTTGGCCACCTCAGGTGAAGAGTTGACTCATTTGAAAAGACCCTGATGGTGGGAGGGATTGGGGGCAGGAGGAGAAGGGGACGACAGAGGATGAGATGGCTGGATGGTACCACCGACTATATGGACATGGATTTGAGTAAACTCCAGGAGTTGGTGATGGACAGGGAGGCCTGCAATTCATGGGGTCACAAAGAGTCGTACATGACTGAGCAACTGAACAGAACTGATGCTGAAGCTGAAAATTCAATACTTTGGCCACCTGATGTGAAGAACTGACTCATTTGAAAAGACCCTGATGCTGGGAAAGATTGAAGGTGGGAGGAGAAGGGGATGACAGAGGATGAGATGGTTGGATGGCATCACCGACTCGATGGACATGAGTTTCAGCAAGCTCCAGGAGTTGGTGATGGATGGGGAAGCTTGGTGTGCTGCAGTCCATGGGGTTGTAAAGAGTCGGATATGACTGTGTGACTGAACTGAACTGAACCCACTCCAGCATTCTGGCCTGGAGAAGTCCATGGACAGAGGAGCCTGGCTGGCTACAGTTCATGGGGTCACAAAAAGTCAGACATGACTGAGCGACAAACAACAACAGCAGCTCAACACCCCAGCGTTTTATCTGTGGTGAAGTCTTCCCTTAAAGGAAAATGCTGGGGAAACAATGAACAAAGTCACGTATAAGTATAAACCTTCATAAAGTATTGAATCAGCATAAGAGGTGACCAGTGAGTCAAGCACTTGACATTTATTTACATGCTTAAAGTCTTACCATAATGTTTAACTTTAAACTAATGGAGAAGATGTTTTGTGACGCCTTCTAAATTATTTCCAGAACTTTGCTTCTCAGTCTATACAAAAATGTTTATCTTGTTTATCTGAATAAGAATGTTTATCTGTCCATTATTTGGAGACTTTGGTTCACATGGTGCTGCAAGCCCATCAGCTAAAAAGGGACACAGCACAGATTTTTGCTCTCCATACCACAGATATCACTTAACCACACCAGGAGATTCACCACCACTAAATATCAACACTTTAACACATAAAACTCTGAAACAGGAAACTTCTCAGGGAGTCTTCAACTATCTCAGCAAGTTCTACTAACAGATTTCATACTGTGAGTGACTCACTCTCACACACACACACACTCATACATTGCTTTCCAAGTAGACCTAGAAAATATAATGAGAAAAAGAGGAGAGCCCAGCTGGAAGGGAAGTCTTCTTCTTCACTCTTTAAATACTTTAAGCTTCTTCTACTCCCCTTCACATAAGCACCTCATTACTAATCCCTCTCTCCTCCCCTCTAGGCTTATTTTCACAAATATCCTCAAGAACTCAGGAAAAAAGAAAGTAAGGACAAAAGTCCCCTTTATTATAAGGAAGGACACTCCAAATATCTGGATAATTGTAGACCATTCTCCACTGAGCCTGTTGATGGGAAAGAGAGGAAGGCACCAGGGATGCGATGAAATGTAGCACATTTGATCAGGAACTGACACCTCGGGGATTGAAAGCTGCCTTAGTCTGCTTGAGCTGCTATAGCAAAACACTACAGACTGGGTGGCTTAAACAGAGACATTTACTTCTCACAGTCTTGGATGCTGTGAGGTCCAAGACTAAGGTGCCAGTAGATTTGGTGCCTGGTGAGCATCCTCTTCCTGATTTGCTGCCAGGTGACACAGAGATACACAGAGAGACACAGGAGTCTCTCTCATGTCTCCTCCTACAAGGGCACTAATCCCATTTATGAGGGCTCCACCCTCATGACCCAACTACTTCCTACGGTTCCAAATACCTTCACACTGAGGGCTAGAGCTTCAACATATGAACGGGGGTTGAGGGGGCACAAACATTCAGTCTACAGCAGTGGCTTTAGAAGAAGTAGACACCAAGGAAGGAGTGTAGCAGAGAAACAGATGTATTTTGCTGTGAGAAATGGGATCCCAGTTTAAAAATTCTCAAAAATATGGAATTCTATATTCATTCTACTCAATTTATTTCCTCTCTCCACTCCACCCTCCTCTTCAGAACTGATGTTTTAATGTATATGTACAAAATTCTCACAGTAAATATTGACAGTTCTGCCTAAGACTATTAAAGTTATGTTATGACTTCCCTGGTGGCTCAGACTGTAAAGCGTCTGTCTACAGTGCAGGAGACCTGGGTTCGATCCCTGGGTTGGGAAGTTCCCTGGAGAAGGAAAAGGCAACCCACTCCAGTACTCTTGCCTAGAAAATCCCACGGACAGAGGAGCCTAGTGTCCATGGGGTCGCAAAGAGTCGGACACGACTGAGCGACTTCACTTTCACTTTATAGTAGTAACAATGCTACTGAAAAAATTAAGTCAGCACTTTCTCATTTCCATACGAGTCCCAGTGAAGCCACACATCTGTGCAGTTGCTTGAAATATCTGTTTATGCTTTTTTTCAAACCAGTTAGCCTTAATTCTTTCCCAGAAAATCATTAGTTGGAGATGTGAATGGTAAAGAAATAATAACCTTAGCACCCTTACATTTCAAATTGTTAGCCTACAGAAATTACTTCCATCTGGTAAATGAATATGTGCAGCTCAGACATCCAGATACAAGAGGCACTTGCCTCCCATTGGCAGTTGATACAGTGACCTGAGTCCTTCTCCACAGTTCGATCACCCCTCTTGTTTCATCTCAGCAAGTCCAGAAGCCTGCCCCTTGCATCTCAGATGCCACTGATTCATGAACACCTTTCTTCTTCTCCAAATCAGATTTTCTCTCTCCCTCCTACAATTCCATCACCTGTGGCATCTATTGCATCTGCCTTAGATTCTTCTTATGAGTTTACATCCTAGCTCTCTTCAGAAATGCTCTGCTCTCTGAGGGCAAGGATTACAACTTGTTAATCTGTGCACCATCCTTAGGTTTGCATGTATAATGGATTATGTGATAGACCCTGCAGTACGCCCTTTAGCATATTATCTCGATCCTTCAGACACCACAGTAGCTGTTGGTGCCCTACCCATGTGTCTTTGGGTCTAGGAATTGTAAGGTTCCTGGGACTTTTAGCTGCCAGGGCCAGCATCTCTTTGCCAAGAGCTTACTCTGGAGTCCATTCTTCCCAAGGGCACCATGGGAGAAAGTGCTGGGGAATTATGGTTTATTTCCAACACCCTCTCTCTGACCCTCCATCATGACTTAGGGTGTTGGTGTATCAATAGCCCAGCTGCCTTCCACCAGCCATGGCATCACTCTGAGCCAAGTGTTTTGCCCATGCTCCCTAGTTCATCACTTTTTAGACTTGAGGGAGGCCACAAAATTCCCTGCAGGGTTTATTCGACCAGGCTGCATGGTTTCTAATTCAGTAGGTCTGGAGTGGGACCTGAGAATGCACATTTCTAACCAGGGTTCGAGTGATTCTAGCCAACCTTGAACCATGCTTTGAGAATCAGCTGCTGCTCCAGGCATCACAGTGATGACTTACTTTCTAGTCTGTTTTTCATTGCTTACTTTCTCTTTCCTTTCCCTACCTTATTCCCTAACCAGTGTGTCTGGGATCACCTTGGAAGTCAACTACTTTTTCTCAGTCCACATTTGGGGGTCTGCTTCCAGGGAAGCAGAAAAAGAGACAACCAAGGTCTATATAATTATTCTTGCCAGGATACACATGAGAACCTCCTTACTTCGAGAGATTAGCCTACGTATTTCAGGTTACACAAATGAAAAAGTCCAGCCGTTGACCACAAACAATACTGTCTCCATGGCATAAGGCCTTCCCCATATAAAGTGCTCTATAAACATTACTATAATTAAATTAAAATTTGTTGCTCAACTATCTCACAAATATTAGGATCAGAACCCACTTACTGTCTGGAAGTCTCAAAGGTATCACTACAAGTATTTCAAGTTTTATGGCAGAGCCATGCATCTGGAAAGGTGAGCAGATTTGTTTAAGCAAGTCCCCCAGCATCTGAAGAGTTAGGATTGGCTTGGCTCTGCATTGACCCTGTAAGTCTCTTGATGCAACTGAGGTCTGATGTTTTACTCTGAAAATTCAAATGCTAGCCTGGAGAAGTTTACAGCTGCTTGACAGCTGGAGTCCGAAAATCCTAATGCCCCCCTCTGGAGATAATTAGACCCACTGTCTGCTGTCACTGCTGCACTTTGATTCTCCTTTTTATACTAGTCAAGAGCCCAGATTCATCTCTCTCCAGTATGTATCATTTTTGGCTCGGCTCACCACTCTTAAAGAATTCGTTATATTTTCCCTTCCTCTTTTTATGGATGATGGGATTTTTTTTCCCCACGCAGAACAAAGCATATGTTGTAGATTTTGAGTGGTCTTATGATTCAATCACATCAGTCTTTAAACAACCTTGTCAAAAATTTAGAGGTGGTTGAATACTTAAAGCTCAAAACCAGACATGACTCTGGCTTCATAGATCAGTCAATCATGGAGCATCAGGCCCTTAAGAGAATTGTACATAACAGAAAAATAATATGTAATTGCATGAACAGTTCACTTTATTAGTTTCCTTGGGATTAAGCTTTTACTATCTATTGTAGTTCTGATAGCAAAAGAAGAAAAAAAGGCAAAACTTTGAAATTTTCATAACTTATTCTGTAGAATGGACTTTGACTTGAATTGTATGATAAGCTTAAAAAAAAGAAACACGGAAATACTTAAAGTGAATATTCAAGTTTATTTATTTTTAATTAATTTCAGTGACTATAAAACAAGTCAGATTTCTAGCTTGGGAGTTACAATACCCAGAACAAGAGAAAATAAAGCTGAAAAAAGAAAAGAAAGAAAGAAAAGAAAGGAGTTGTGCATATTCCCTGTGAAATGTCACTATCATCCCTGCCATGAGAAGAATTACTTTCAGTCAATGGTTTAGAGACCATGAACAGAGGAGCCGGGCAGGCTTCAGTCCATGGGGTCGCAAAGAGTCAGACACGACTTAGCAACTAAACAACAAGAGGTGAAGTCCTTAAAGACAGTCCTTTGGAGCAGCCTCACTGAGCACAAGATGCCTCTGTATCAGTACTGACTTAAATCCATTTGTAAAAATTAAGACAAGTATTTTGAAGCAACTGAGTATTTTGTCTTCAGTTCAGTTCAGTTCAGTCACTCATTCGTGTCCGACTCTTTGCGACCCCATGAATCGCAGCATGCCAGGCCTCTCTGTTCATCACCATCTCCCGGAGTTCACTCAGACTCACGTCCATCGAGTCAGTGATGCCATCCAGCCATCTCATCCTCTGTCGTCCCCTTCTCCTCCTGCCCCCAATCCCTCCCAGCATCAGAGTCTTTTCCAATGAGTCAACTCTTTGCATGAGGTGGCCAATGTACTGGAGTTTCAGTTGTAGCATCATTCCTTCCAAAGAAATCCCAGGGTCGATCTCCTTCAGAATGGACTGGTTGGATCTCCTTGCAGTCCAAGGGACCCTCAAGAGTCTTCTCCAACACCACAGTTAAAAAGCATCAATTCTTTGGTGCTCAGCCTTCTTCACAGTCCAACTCTCACATCCATACATGACTTACCAAGTGTCTAATGTCCACAAAATCACTATCAGTAAAAAACAATAATAATAATAGCAAATATTTACATAGTGTCTGTTTTCAGAGCTAGCTTCATGAGTATGTGATCAGTCTCACAGGCTCTCACACTCAAGATAGGAAACCCCAAATGGGGTTGATTATTTTCCAGTTGCCATCTTAAATTCTTCCTAATCTTATCTTTCAATCTCTTTTCTGTAAGGTCCAGTGGACAGTAGAGAATGTGCCAGAGGCTTGGAGTCCCAGCCCATGTTTAATGTTTCCTCCATTGCCCCCTGGGTCTCCAGGATATGGACTTAGACACCCCAGCCACCCACTCTCCCACCTCAGGCTGTTGGTCACCCTGGTAACCTCCCTCTCCTGTTCCTGCCCAGTGACCACTGCCACCCTCTATCCCCAGGAGGGTCCTAGGTTGTAGATGGAGGGAAGGTTGAGCTCTAATCTCTAAAACTATAAACATGTGCCATATGGTACCTGGGATTATGTTATGCTACATGACAAGAGGGATTCTGAGAGATAATCAAGGTTACTGAGCAAACATACTCTAAAGAGGGGTTATTTGAGTGTGTCCAACACTAATCACATTGGACTTGTAAAAGCAATGAGTTTCCTCCAGTTGGGAGCAGAAGGAGAATTCAGATATTCAAAGTGGGAGAAGGACTTGGTGTATCATTGCTGCATCGAAGATAAAGCAGGACTTGTAGGAATGAATGTAGGGGCTGTGGTGCGGGGGGTTCTGCGAACAGAGAGAAGCCTTCACCTAACAACCAGGAAAGGAATTAGGATCCCAGACCTACAACCACAAGCCAATTGGATTATGAAAACAACCTGGACGGTCTCAGAAAAGGATTCCTTCCCACAGTTTCCAGACCAAAGCTCAGATTGATCTTGATTTTGACCTTCTGACAGTCTAGTCAAGTCCTCCTCTGACCATTACTACTATGAGCCAATAAATGGATATTGCTTTAAGATGCTAACTTTGTGCTAGTTTGTTGCACAGCAATAGAAAACAAATACACCTCTATTCTGCCCAAGTGGTCATTTGGCATTACTTTTCCAGAGGAAGTTAGTTATTACATGATTGGTTGGTTGGTTAAAGTAGCCTCTTAAAAGACAGGTTTGCTGTATTTATATCCACCTACAAACAGTACTGGTCTATGAAATCATATATGACCAGGCTTCAAGAGTTTTATGAGTGATAACATTTATACTTATGTTAAATACAGATTTAACTAGCAAAGTAATGCTCAAAATTATCCAGGCAAGGCTTCAACAGAACGTGAGCTGTGAACTTCCAGATGTTCAAGCTGGATTTAGAAAAGGCAGAGGAACCAGAGATCAAATTGCCTACATCCACTGGATCACAGAAAAAGCAAGAGAATTCTGGAAAAACATCTACTTCTGTTTTATTGATTACACCAAAGTCTTTGATGGTATAGATCACAACAAACTGTGGAAAATTCTTTAAAAGATGAGAATACCAGACAACCTGACCGGCCTCCTTAGAAATGCAGGTCAAGAAGCAACAGTTAGAGCCAGACATGGAACAACAACTGGTTCCAAATTGGGAAAGGAGTACGTCAAGGCTATACATTGTCACCCTGCTTATTTAACTTATATGCCGAGTACATCATGAGAAACGCTGGGCTGGAGGAAGCACAAGCTAGAATCAATATTGCCGGGAGAAATATCAGTAACTTCAGATACGCAGATGACACCACCCTTATGGCAGAAAGCAAAGAAGAACTAAAGAGCCTCTTGTTGAAAGTGAAGGAGGAGAGTGAAAAATTTGGCTTAAAGCTCAACATTCAGAAAACTAAGATCATGGCATCTGGTCCCATCACTTCATGGCAAACAGACGGTGAAACAATGGAAACAGTGAAAGACTTTATTTTCTTGGGCTCCAAACTCACTGCAGATGGTAACTGCAGCCATGAAATTAGAAAATGAAATTAGAAAATTAGCTATGATCAACCCAGACAGCATATTAAAAAGCAGAGACATTACTTTGCTAACAAAGGTCCATCTAGTCAAAGCTATGGTCTTTTCTAGTAGTCACGTATGGATGGAGTTGGACCATAAAGAAAGCTGAACACCAAAGAATTGATGCTTTTAAACTGTGGTGTTAGAGAAGATTCTTGAGAGTCTCTTGGACTGCAAGGAGATCCAACCAGTCCAACCTAAAGGAAATCAATCCTGAATATCCATTGGAAGGACTGATGCTGAAGTTGAAGCTCCAATACTTTGGCCACCTGATGTGAAGAACTGACTCATTTGAAAAGACCCTGATGCTGGGAAAGATTGAAGGCAGGAGGAGAAGGAGATGACAGAGGATGAGATGGTTGGATGGCATCACTGGCTCAAAGGACATGAGTTTGAGCAAGCTCTGGGAGTTGGTGAGGGATAGGGAAGCCTGGCATGCTGCAGTCCATGGTGTTGCAAAGAGTCAGACACAACTGAGCAACTGAACTGAACTGACCTAAATACAGATAATCAAATATGCAATAAAACATAAGACAACTGAGTGTTCTAAAACTAATTCCTGACTCCATTCATGCCAAGCCCATATTTTGTGTGGGATACTATAAAACTTAAGAGGAACACTAAAATTTTCTACCTCTCTGAGGGTCATACTTAATCCATAAAAGTGTCAGAGAGAGAAAGAACAAGAGTGAGCAAAACTGCTGGAGAAGGTATATCATATTCCCTTGTCTCTGCTTCTTATCTTAATCTGGACATTATGTCTTTTTGATGAAAATTATTTTACTCTGAAGTCAAGCGGGTCTGTAACTTCCAGCTCCTGTGAGCTACATATTGGTGCATAGATGGCACAGGAAAAGAGAAACCCATTTGATGGACCCATTTGATGTACAGCTCAAACTCAGGCTTGGACCAATCAGAGCTGGCCCCAGTCTCCAGCTCATCTTTATGCCGCTTATAACTCAGTCCTTTCGGCACATCAACCATTCCTTGCTGGACCTCCTTAATGTAAGACCCTCCAAAGACTGATCTATTCCTCTGAACCTATTAGTCACTCACCATCCCCAAAGCAGATGCTCATCTCTGTGTGGTAGAGAATAACCATCACACCATTAGAATTCAACTTTCAAACTCCTCTCCTGAAGCATCTGAGTTGTCCAGAAAAAAATCACTGCATCAATAATCCACTCTGAATAAATGAAATTTAAGTCAAGACCCATATTATCATTTTACAATTAATTTTCAATGGAGGAACATGCTTTTACTTTTTTTTTTTTCTTTTTGGTGTCACTCAGCCAGGAGACTCTTAAACACAGCTTGCTACCAACCATTATTTATGCTCCTCTTCTGAGCGGCACCTAATAACTGCTAATTAAGTCTTTTGTAGCCTGACTCTGAACTAATTAGGGTTAATTGAGCCTGCTTGTACGTTTGCTATTCTAGCTCTTTTCCTGATAATCAGGATTTGGGAGCACATTGAATATTTAGTTAGTGAGCTTAGATTTCCTCCACTGGGCGTTCTGCTGCAGGCCTCCGTCATCTGTTAACGGGCAGCAATGAACCACTCTCTGCTTTATCTGTACCTTGCTTTATGGTGTGTGTGTGTATAAACAGTCAACGAAAGTGAGAGAAGAAGGACAAACAAAGAGGTTGGTGTCATGTTATTTCAATTTTGATTTTTAATCATTTAAGAGACTCACTCAGGGATATATCTTCTCAGAGAGAGACAATGGAGTTTCTGAGGTTCTGTGCTTGTGGTCCAAAAATAAGATGGTTTTTCTTCCTAGTCCTATTCATTTTTAGACGGTTATATCTTTGAACTGATTTAGGATTGTGGTATGCCTGTCATTGAGGAGCCTGGTTCTGTATTATTATTGTTATCACTTATTATCATGTTAGTATGATTATTTGATTGGTATTAATAGCCTCTATGAGAATCATTTCACAACCTTTCAGACCACTGAAAACCCAATCTGCTTTTAAAACTTCAATAAATGTTTTGATCATTTAGCTTGGAATTCCATTCAGTTTTTTAGTCGTATCTATTATAAAAAACAATTCTACACAAAAACAAATTCATGGCCATTCTTCCAAGGAAATTAAGTTGAACAACAAAAACTGAAAGGTAATTCTAACATGAATTAACAACTTTTCTAACATCACCAAGATGACTGGCTATTCAATAATTTCTTTTTGTATGTTGGCTGCTGAGCCAGAATTTAAAGCAAATAATTTGGCCACAACAAAGACTAAACTAGAATTTCTTTCATGACCCTCAGATGGGGAAGTAGATAGAGGTCATCCTTGAAGCAAAGAGCCCATCTTATGTTTCTTTCAGATCTAATATATACTAAAAAATTAGTTTGTTAGTAAACTACTAGTGAATGAATATGTCTTAATAAGGCAGTAAATGATACAGTTACCTTCTCTAACTTTCTATATATGTACAGTCTAGATGTTTATGTTATATAGTCCCTTAATTCCTTATGTTTCTTAGGTTAGCAGGTGAAAAGACTTTGGGGATCATTCATTTTAATCTCTCTCTACAGATGATAAAGCTAAGGAAAACAAAGGTCAAGTAATGGACCCAAGTTTGCTCACAACTGCTGATGCTGTTGTTTAGCCCCTCAGTCATGTCTGACTCTTCGTCACCTCCTGGACTATAGCCCACCAGGCTCCTATGTCCATGGGATTTCCCAGGCAAGAATACTGGGATGGGTTGCCATTTCCTCCTCCAGGGGATATTCTCAACCCAGGGATAGAACCCACGTCTCCTGCAATGCAGGCAGATTTTTTACTGCTGAGCCACCTGGGAAGCCCTTGCTCACAATAATGCTAAAGCTGAAATCCAAACTCAGGGGCAAAGTCGACCTCCTGGAAGTGGGTTTCATTGTGAATGGAAATTCTGAGAACTGATACTGTGTCTGGTCATCTGTTGGAAGCTCCTTTACCTTCAGAAATATGACCAACCCAGTTACACAGCCTCAATTACAAACCTCCATTTCTGCACTGAAGTACATAAAGCATCCTGCAGCAGGAGCCCATTTAGCATCAGGGCTATCTTAATTTATATAAATTTGCATTAAAATATAAATTTACATAAATTAAAAGTATCATTTATATAACTGTCCAAAGAAAAGTTTTATTACAAAGCTCCCTTTGAAAAATATCCAAATAAAATAACTATTGAGCTATATATAGATGTGCCAATATGTGTAGAGGTTCAAAGAAAGTTATATATAAAAGGGAATATATATAAACTCTATAAGCAAAGACGATGGATAATTTGGTTCCATTTTAATTTAATCCAAAATTAATCGATAAAAGTACTATTTAATATACATTTCCATGGAGCTCTCAAAAACCTTATTTCAGTGGCTTTAAGCCAATGATTATTTTACATGCATTAAAATATACTGCCAACAATTGGCTGTTCATTGAAATAATATCTAATTACTGCAGTAGGTAGGGGAAATAATAGAATCCATAATTGTGGCCTAAAAAACTGCAGTTTAAAGCATGCATGCTGCTGTTAAGATTTATGATCACACTAATCAAGTTGATGTCAGGGTTTATTTCATAATGGGAATTTTATGATTCAGGAAAACAACTCTGATGGCTGAGAACAAGTAAAATGGATTGTTTGAAGTGCTGTCCCAGAGAACGGTGTGATCATGTGTTTCCCAGGGATCTTCCATTTCTTTTCCTCACAGCTCCTTGCATTCTAGTGTGATTGATACTGTGGGCAATTCTTGATTTTTCTGGTGTGATTATTATAACAGGCAATTCTTAGAGGAAGGGGAATGCAGAGTACTGTTAATTAGAATTAATCAAACTATGAAAGGATTCATTACTAGCTCTTGTTTCATCTACATTGCACCATTGTGTTCACTGTGTCCTAAATTAATTTACAGAGACTCTCTAGAGGTGATGACACAGAGAGGTCAATGCCATTGAAAGAACCTTCGGTACTCACAATTCCCAAGGGAAGGAGACATGCCATATTAAGTAGGTCTACGTGGGGAAGGCCCACTGGTTGGTTAGGAGGCAGAAGAATGACAAAGTGTGGCCAGAGCCTTACTTCCTGGAAAGGAATGGACAGGACAGGCAAGTCTGAGTACGTTTAGGACTGGACAGTTCAAATTATTTCAGCAGGCTCTGGGCTACAGGGGTGGTGTCCAGGTACCTGGCACCCAGTCCTGGGGTGATTTACGGCAGGGAAGTACTGACTAGGTACATGAGAGTTAAATGAAGGAGGTGGTAGGGCTGTGTGGTAGACTGTGTGGGCTTTCAATTGGTTGGTTTGCATTTGAAAGTTGTGCTGACCTAAGAATCATCTTCTCTCCTGGAATTAGGTACCTCTGAGAGGGAAAATCTCTCCCCAGCCAGCAAGGTACCAAGATGTCAAAGCATTATAAAATACACAAAACAGAAATACATGATTAATACAACCATCCCTAAAGCTTTATCTCTACTCTTCTTGGTCTGTTTAATTTCAAGAGGAAAAGACTGGTCAAAGGAGGAACTTGTTAAACTGAAATGAGGAAAAATCAAGGTTTTATTGGGTGTCCTATATAAAAAGATTGTCTTTGCATTGGACTCTGTTGTGAATGTCTTGCCCACATTTACAAAAACATTAGAGAACTGGTTACGTGTATACTGAACATCACTCAGATGTGTGATACTCTTTGCAAGGGGCTTCCCAGGTGCTCTGTGGTAAAGAATCAACCTGCCAATGCAGGAGATGCAGCTTGACCCCTCCGTCAAGAAGATCCACTGGAGGAGGAAATGTCAACCCACTCCAGTATCTTTGCCTGGAAAATCCTATTGACAGAGGAGACGGGCAGGCAACAGTCCATGGGATCACTAGGAGCTGGACACGACTGAGCGCACCTGCAAAGGTACTGTGGGTTTACATGCAAAACACTACTTGATAAATCTTCTGTACAATCTTCTTCCCCTTCAGAAACACAGCCACAAACACACACACACACACACACACACACACACACACACACACACGTGTATGCTAGAAGTAAGAAGAATTCAGAAATCCGAAATGTAAATAAGGCCTAGATTTAATAACTGAAAATAGGAAGAATTAACTCTAGATTATTTTCCTAAGACCCTGGACTCTGCAGTTGAGGGACTGAATTCACATCTTCACATTTCACGATCTAAATATCTATTGTGTTTTCCTTTCTTTTTCTCTTCCTACCTACCTCTTTGGTTTTCTATCTCCTTTTAACAAACTCAGTTGAGTTCAAATTGTACAGTAAGCTGGTTAAGCTTACAAAGATGAAAAGACATCAGTAAAAGAGCTAAGGTACTAGTAGAAAAACACTGTTGAAGCATGAATGTTTACTGGACACTCTAGGAGCTATTTTAAGAACAGTATTTGAAAGAGAAAACTGGAGCAGGGAGACCTAAGTGTGTTGAGGAGTCAACAAGACACTCAGAGGAAGAAACTCAAGCTGAGAAGGGGCTGTCAATGGGAAAAAATTGCACAACCTAAAAGTTGAGGATTGTGTTTTATTTGGCAGACTTTCCTGAGCTTCAAGCCCAGGAAACAGCCTCTCAGAGAGTTCTGAGGGACTGCTCCTAAGAGGTAAAGGAGGAGGCAGGATAATATAAAGGATATTTTGCAACAAAGACCAGGTATTCAGAACACCAGAAGTTACTGTTAATTAATGAAAATCAGACACATCAGGTTAAGGCATTTAGTGCTTTTCTAAGTACGGGAAGATGCAAGAGTCTGGGCTCACTGAAACCATCCCTTTGATATGCACCTCAGCTACTCAGGGCAAGTGTTCGGTGCCATCTCATCCCCAGTCTCTTCAGGGTGCACAGTCGGGGCGGCTGTGATGTGATGGTCTGATGGCTGCAACAGCCTTTGTTTATTGATATGGTAAGCAGCGTTTTTCATTCACAGGACCAACAGTTGAAAGGTAAACAAAGGAAGCAGACATTCTAAGAACACTGAGACTATGTGCTCAGTGGTAAAAGGAAATCCGGTTGCTTTAGGGAACTGGAGGTAGTTGAAACTGACTGAAGGCTAGAGAGTGAAGGCAAGTGGAAAATGTAGATCATGAAAGATCATGCTTTATGTGAGGCTATAAAGTTTAGGTTTCATCCCCTCCATTCATAAATATCAGTTGAGACCTAGTCTCAGACAACACTTCAAATATTGAAAATATGGCAGTAAACAGGACATCCAGTCTTCACATTATAGTGCAAACACATACAAAAATGTACAAAATTGTGTCAGATGGTGACACCTGTAAGAGAAAGCATGGAGGTACGACTGCTGTTTTAAACAGGGTAATCAAGGGAACTCTCCAAAGCACAAATCTTTAAACAAGGGTTTAATGAGGAAGTAGTCTTTAAGAGACCCGAAGTGAGAGGAAAGCCATAGGAATGCTCTAGGTAGAGGCAGGGATGAGGCTGGGATACTTGGGACAACAAGGAAAGACCACAAGGCATGAGGTGTGAGGAAAGGACTGGGTGGTGGGAGGAAAGGCTGGAGAAGTGGGTAGGTCCCTCCTATGTAATGATCTAGGTGAGAAGTGAAACTGAAATCCGTTCTGTGCTGGAAAGGTTTTGACAGTTACGAAGAGTAACATACTACGATTTATGTTTGAAAAAGAGAGGCTTGGTGTTTTATATTTTACTTGGATGGTAGTTTCACAAATACATATATTTATCTAAACTCATCAAAAATGATACAGTATCTATGTGTTTTATCATATGTGAATTATGCCTCAAAAATATGTTTAAAAGATCACCTGTGGAGACTCACGTAGAGCTAGGTAGTGGAGGCAGAAGCTGGGTGGCCAGACCTTTTTCATGGCGTCAGTTGACAGTCACTGAAAGCTGGTGAGCAGCAGCATCAGACGTGTGCTTTTGAAGCACAACTTGACACTCATCTGTGGAATGGACTGGGGAACCTGAGAACAGGAAACCTGGTTAGAAGCGCACCGTCGCTGTAGCCCAGGCAGGACATGATGAGGGCCAGGGTGCAGACGGCAAGGGAATCATTAATGGTCAGGAGGTAGAACTGCCATAATTTGACCAGCTGCATAAAGGGACTAAGAGGGAAGAGACTCTAACACGAATGATTCTCATGTTTCCGACTTTGGAGCTCAAGGAGAATATGATACATTCATTGAGATAGAAGTTGTGAAAGAAGGAAATTATTTTGGCTACAGGGTGGGTGTGGTGCCATTCCATTGGTACATGTTTAATTTGGGGATGTTTGTGTAACACACAAGTTGAAAGGACCAGCATGCAGTTATAAATCGAGGTCTAAGAACTGCCAGTGGCCTGGCTTATAAATTCAAATGTGTGAGTTGTTATTGAATGAATAGTGGTTAAAACTCTGAGGATGGATATGAATGCCCTGAGAGAATCCTGAATCACAGACTACAGACTTCAAAACGTGAAAGTGAATTTCTAGTGTGAAAGGATGATTTACTTCTCCATAGCCCATATCATTTAAACGAGTCTTTACCAAGCACATATGTGCTTGGTGGTAAGCTAGGCATTGTGGCTGATAAAACAACTGAAATTCACATAGGATTTTTCTTTTAATGGAGACAAATGCATAAAAGTTACTAGAATCATCAAATCCTTTAAAATATCAAATCTTCAACTCATTTTATAGAGGAATCACCATTTACTGAATGCAAGTATTTGCCGGGAGTGAGGTGAATTTCAGTTATCCAGGTGGGTGAGACCTAAATGCAAGGACCAATGTAAGAGCAGAGACTTTTCTCTGGCTAGCAGCAGAAGAGGAAATCAGAGAGATGAGATCCATCTGGCCTGGAAAACTGCAAACACCCCTCTCGTGAACTGCCCATGGGGACCACACGGCAAGGAACTTCAGGCAGCTTCCAGTTGCTGAGGACAGTTCCTGCCCAAAGCTAGCAGGAAAAGGAGGACCTCATTGCTACCTCTGTAAGGAAATAAATTCTGTCCATAGCCTGTGAGCTTTGAAGAAGATCTTGAGTGCCAGATGAAAACTGTAGTCCTTGGCCAACACAGTCCTGTGAAACCCTTAGCAGAGAGGCCAACCCCTCAGTGCCTGGATTTCTGATCTACAGAAACTGGAGGGTAAAAAATGGGTGTTAAATTGGTGGCAATGTGTTATACAGCAGAACATTAATACATGCATATACCCAATAATTCTCCATGCTGAGGCTCCAAGAGTTAAAGCAACACACCCTAGCTCCCACTGCTGGCCAGCAGAGCAGCAAAGACTGAAACCCAGGGGGTGTGCCTGACTCTCCCCCACCCTTCCCACAGTCCTTGCAGAGAAACACTGCAGTAAGGTAAGCTGGTACCCGGAGCAGAACCGACGCTCAGCATCCTCATCGTAAAGCTCTGTTTTCACCTGAGCTCTGCAACCTCTGCTCTGAGCTACAACATGGAGCTGGCCTCCTCTTCAGCACCCGTCTGACTTGAGGGAGAGGAATAAACACTCTTCTCTTGTACCAATTAATCTTTGACCACTGAGACTGCCTAACAGAGGTAGGAAGGGTGAAACTGACTCTTGTTTTTGTAGGACTGAGCTGAGACCCCTGATTTATTTCACCTTGTTTGTGAAACAGCAGCTAGTGACTCTGGTTCACTACCCACCTGGACTAAATTCAGGAGAATCACAGGAGAGAACAGTCGGGTCCAGAGCCAGCGCACTTCTGTCTTGGCTGTAATTCATCTTCCCGCAGGTTCAAAAGGCTTGGGGAGCCAGAGAAACATTTACTGTGCTCTTATTAAAAGGTGTTAATATCTTAATGACTGTGCATGAACAGGTTTATATTTCAGTGCTTCCTATACCCCAGATAAACCCGATAAGTACTTTCATCATGACAATAACAATACAATACTAAGACTCTGGTCCCCAAATTCCTGATCCATAAGGAATGAATACAGCAACACCTTATGGAAATATTGTAAATATCATACATGATAATGGGCATGAAAGTGCACTAAAAACTAGAGTGAGAGTAGGCTCAAAGCAGTTGTCTATAAAAAGCAAAAAAAAAAAATCTAAGTATTTGAAACTGTAAGAATGTAGAAACGTGGAAGATGAATGGTCAGAAGTTTATTCTGTTTTCTGTGCATTAAATCTATCTCTTTTTTTCCACTGAAATGAGATGTTCCATTTTAACATCTTTAATCCATCCTAACATCACCTGGAGAAACTCTCAGTTTGCATGTTCTAGTACTTTTGGCCACCTGATATGAAGAGCCAAGTTATTGGAAAAGAACCTGATGCTGGGAAAGACTGAAGCAAAAGGAGAAGAGGGTAGCAGAGGATGAGATGGTTAGATAGCATCACTGACTCAGTGGACTTGAATTTGAGCAAACTCCGGAAGATACTGGAGGACAGGGAAGCCTGGAGTGCTGCAGTCCATGGGGTCTCAAAGAGTCAGACAGAACTTGGCCACTGAACAACAAATTCTCAATTACATCCAGTCCCATGCTCCTAATCTCTTACAGAAAAAGGTCGTGTCAATTACAGCTGCTGAGCCTGCACCTTTCTTACAGCTGAATTGTCTTGCCTGCTATGAATGGAATTATATTACTACCAGCTCTATCAGAGCCATACACTAGAGTACAGAAAACTGCCAAATGAGAGGCTGAAATTGGTAGGGAAAAGAAATGGAATTTTTCAGCTCCTTAAAAGGGAATTATCCTCAATGGAGAGTGAGAAAGAAAGAAGAAAAATTACAAAGGGAGTATTACAGAGTTACTTACAACACATTTTTATGCAATGGACAACAGCAAGAAATTTGTCAGCACTGAGCAGCATTACGGTTTGCCAGAGCTATAAAAAGGTTATGCAAACAGTAACCCAAAAGGAATAGAAATACATTAGAATTTATAGGCCTAAATTGCTCACTATGTAAATGAAGCCTTCAAATATATATGGTTTATGGAAATTAATGTCTTATATTTATTACCCAGCTCCAAGATTAAAATTGGAACCACACTGATTAGGTAACATTACAAATCAATTCCCATAGAGAGAAATAATAATAATACATCAAAGTACAAATGCTCTGATTAAACAAGTTGATATATAAGAAGAAAAAAATATGGGTGCTTTTCTTGACTGCTGTTTCTGAATGCTAGTCAGTTTTCTCCCCATTCTTCCCAAAACAATGGGCTGAAAGCAAACAGACAAGTTGGTTATGACCCTTGCTATTTCAGTTAACACACAAGAAGGAAAGGAGAGCGAGAAAGAGCTGGGCTCTTTTCCTGCAAGTTAAATATCAAGTCATGTGAAGCCTGTATTGCTAAATGTGGCAACACTTCAAGTGCTACAATCAATGTAGCATTTAGACAAAGAGAAGACTGGGAAGCAACAGTGTATTACTGGACCATTCTTTACTTAAGTCTCTCCAATTCCGTTAGCCCTTCCAGACAGGGCAGGAGAGTTATAAAGTATTGATAGAAGGGACAATATAAAAGGATTGACACATTCAACATTTAATTCAGTCAGATACGCTAATGACCTGTGAAAACTATTAGAATCCAGGTCATCCAAAAGCATTCGAACAGTTTATTCTTCAGTAGGGGAAAAAAACGATTTTATTTTGAAAATGACAGAATGAAAGAAAATTTAAATCTCAGTGCACTTCACGGCGCCATGGGAGAAAGGAGAAATTTCTAAAAATGTGTTTTCAAGGCTTTCCATGGGAGGCTGTGCTGTGCTGTGCGTAGCCACTCAGTCTTGTCCAACTCTTTGCAACCATAGAAGGATGGCCAGAAGCTCCTCTGTCCACAGGGATTCTCCAGACAAGAATGCTGGAGTCAGTTGCCATGCCTCCTCCAAAGGATCTTCCCAGTCCAGGGATCAAACCCAGATCTTCCTCATTGCAGGTGCATTGTTTACCATCTGAGCTACCAGGGAAGTCCATGAAAACTGGAGTGGGTAGCTTATCCCTTTGTCCAGAGGAACTTCCTGACCCAGGAATCGAACTGGGGTCTCCAGCATTGCAGGCAGATTTTTTACCAGCTGAGCTACCCAGGAAGCCCCATGAGAGGCTACGTGAGCACAAAGCTTGTAGAAGTACTATTTATCTAAATGATTTGGGACTAGGTTTCCTTTTATGAATAGGTAAACTGTCCCTGTTAGAGAAAGGACCAATAGACAAAACACATGTTAAAACAGACAAATATTTTAATTGACAATAGTGATTTTCTTTATCATTTTGCTTCTGCTCAGATCTACCCCCAATATCTCATTTATAAAACAAATGATAGTTGCTCATAAGCTAGTGGTTGGAGAAGTTTTTCCACTTCATTAAAGAAGGATGTGGGCTTCCCTATGGCTCAGGCAGTAAAGAATATGCCTTCAATGCAGGAGACCCAGGTTCAATCCCTGGGTTGAGAAGATCCTCTGGAGAAGGGAATGGCCTGGAGAATTCTAGGGACAGAGGAGCTTGGTGAGCTACAGTGCATGGCATCACAAAGAGTCGGACACAACTGAGCGATTCATGTATATATAGAGAGAGAGCAATTCATATATATGTATGTATATATATATATATATATGAATCACTTTTCTGTATACCTGAAATGAACACAATATTATAAATCAACTATAGTTCAGTTTTTTAAACTAAATTAAAAAAGGAAAGCAGCATGAAAGGAAAAGGGCCTTTCCTGCAAAAGGAACACTGAAAACCAAGATAGAAAAGGGGAAGGCATATTCGTTAAGTTGCTTTCCAGTTGGCTGGAGCATAAGGGATATAAAGGAAACACATGGGAAGGAACATTTTAATTTTAACAGGCATGTAAGGGTTACATGGGAGATTTCAAATATTTGAGGTGTAAGGTCTTAATTGTATTATTAATTGGAAAATAGGAAATATTTTGGAACCAGAGATCACAAAGTCAAAGATAATCTTTGGGAAGAGTAATTTTGCAGCTATAGATGAGATGGTTAGGCTTAGAGGACAAGAAGAGAGAGAATGAAATGGGACCAGAGAGAAAGTAATTACAACAGTCCCTGAAATACTGTACTGATCTCAACTAGGGCCACAGGTAAAACAGTCCCTGAAATACTGTACTGATCTCAACTAGGGCCACAGGTAGATAAAGAAGGGATCCTTATCGTTGCCCCGAGGGAGGTGTGGCTGGGCCAAAAACAGAGGCACCCTACGTCTTCACTTTTCTTATCAATAGCCTAACCCTAGACAATACCTTATAGTTTGCAGCAAGGAAATGGGACAGGCTTCACTTTTCACTTTCATGCACTGGAGAAGGAAATGGCAACCCACTCCACCGTTCTTGCCTGGAGAATCCCAGAGATGGGGGAGCCTGGTGGGCTGCCGTCTATGGGGTCGCACAGAGTCGGACATGACTGAAACAACTTAGCAGCAGCAGCAGCAGGGTATGTAAGGAGGAACAAGAGGCAGAGAGATACTTCTCCAGACTAAGGTGTTCCCCTGGACTATACAGAAGAGGGACAGAAGTCTGTGGCTTACAGAGCTTTGGGACCGGGGTCCTCAGAGAGGGCTGGCAGCAAAGTCCAAGACAACCACTTAGGCACCAGTGTCTCCAGCCTCATAAGATTCTTGCCTCCCATGCATGGGGGGAAGAACTTAACAGCACCATGCAAACAGGGAAGAGATATATCTCACCACACAGATACCTAATAATTGGAGGCTCCCTCCAGCATCCCTTCATTACAGATGTTTTGGAATTGCATATGGTGTGGCCCATGGGATCAGGATGAGGGAAATCCCAGGAATACTAACCTTGAATTTCTTATCAATACATCAGGAACAGGACCCAAGCCAGATATTAAATTGATTCAAAGAAAATTGGAAGTGTTCAATTTCTTATCCACCTGGATTTGTGAACTGAAATTCATATACTCTAAACATTTACATATTTTTGTATTCTGGGCATATGCATAGCACATGCTAAGCAAGCTATACTCAATAAACAGATATGCATAAGTATAAGTGGATGAAATTCAAGATAAATCAAATTTGCAGATATATTTGCCCTACAGTATATAATAATAGAAATGTTTGTATGTATTTTTACTACTGATAATTGCCTACTTTTTTCTCCAAATATCTGGCTTCTTTGTCTTGAAAATCAAATTACCAGACTGCATACAAATAAAATCCTGTTGGCTCATCTGAAAGTTCCTGAATTTGTTTGTTTTCTTCTTTTAGCTCAAAGTAAGCCTAATACTTTAGTTCATAGATTTTAAATCCAAAGAGATAATAATTGGTTGTATTTACTTATTAACTGTGGTAAAAATAGAACAATCCTGTAAAAGTGAAATTTAATTATGGCCTTAATAGCAACAAATATCTAGTTTAAGATTACACCATCAGGACTGAGCACATTTGCTGGCAGAACCTGCCCCCAAATTTGTGTTTATTTATTTTACCTATCAGAGTCAAAGTCAACCCACATATTCATTCCTATGTACTAGAAAGATATAGAAACAACTCAAGTGTCTGTGGGGGCAAGAATGCATAAAGAAGAATACACATGGAATGTTATTCAGTCATGAGAAAGAAGGAGCTCTTGCCACTTGTGACAACATAGATGAACTGAAAGACACTGTGCTACCACATCATGGAAGCAACCTAGCTGTCCGTCGGCAGACGAATGGATAAGGAATTTGTGTACATATACACAAAGGAATATCACTCAGCTATAAAAAAGAACATGTTTGAGTCCTCTCTAATGAGGTGGATGAAACTGAAGCCTATTACACAGAGTGAAGTAAGTCAGAAAGAGAAACACCAATATAGCATATTAACTCATACATATGGAATTTAGAAAGATGGTAACAATGACCCTATATGCAAGACACGAAAAGAGACACAGATGTAAAGAACAGACTTTTGGACTCTGTGGGAGAAGGTGAGGGTGGGATGATTTGAGAGAATAGCACTGAAGCATGTATATTATCATGTGAAATAGATGACCTGTCCAAGTTTGATGCATGGAGCAGAGCACTCAAAGCGGGTGCTCTGGGACAACCCAGAAGGGTGGGGTGGGGAGGATGGTGGGAGCAGGGTTCAGGATGGGGGACATTTGTGCACCCATAGCTGATTCATGTTCATGTATGGCAAAAACCACCACAATACTGTAAAGTAATTAACCTCCACTTAAATCATTAATTTTCTAAAAAAAGATGCCATGCTAAGTGAAATAAGCCAGAAAGGGAAAGACAAATACTGTATTAGGAGAGCAGATTTCAGGTACACTAATCACCAAAATGTGGTAATTATGTGAGGTGATCATATATTGATAAACATTATAATAATCACATATATATATGCCAAATTATCATGTGGTACACTTGAAATATATATATATATATTTATATATATATTTAATAAATAGAATTATTCTAAAGTTTCTTTTCCCTATATAACAAGGATAACAATGGGAAGAAGGGAGGGATGGAGTGAGGGAGAGGAAAAAGGAAGTTAAAAATAATAATAATAATATCAACAAACAGCACACACCAAAAACAGCCAGTTCACAAAGAAGGGATTTATAAATGGCTTGTAAAGACATGAAATGAGCTTCAGCATTAACAGTAAGCAGGAAAATTAAAAATAAAACAACGAGATACCATGTTTCTCCAAGCAAACCGGCAGGACAGTATAATGCCACATGCGGAGACACCAGAGTGGTTCTGCCTGAGTCTGAATTCCAGCTTCATAGCTGATTAGCCTCCAAGTCCTGCACAAATTACTTGGCCTCTCCCGGTCTATTTTCTCATTTGTATAATGGAGATCGTAACTACTTCACAAGGTTGTCACGGCCATTAAATTAGTTAGTATGTGTAATGTGCATGAAGCAGTACCTAGTCAACAGTAAATGCTGTTAACATGTTTGCAAAGAAATAAAACTCACGTCAGGAAGGGCATGGAGAAACGAGTCATTCTTCTGCTATTTTCTGAGCACCTCCTATGTGCCAGCCACTATCGAGGTGCTGAGGATACAGGGCAGAATTCTTCTCTTAAGGAAGTATGCTTCCTAATGGATAGAAAGAGAGGAAACTATGCACATAAAAATAAGTAACCTAGTTAGGCCATTTCAAGTCCAGTGTATTAATACTCCTGTGGGGAAAGTAAGGCATGTTGACATGAAAGAGAGTGATGGAGGAGAGGTGGGGGTCAGGAAACGTGCCTTGGGGAGGTCACGTTTCAGTTAAGATCCGCAAAATTCAAAGGAAACAGCTTAACCTCACATAGAGGGAAAGCACTGCAAGTGATGAAACAGCAAGTGTCTTTCAGATTCTTCTGATAGTTTCTTTGGCATTTTTACTGATTGTAGCCTGTTAAGAAGGCCATGTGGCAGTTATCTGTCACACTATTCATACCCTATGACTCCAGGTGTGTATTCTACTGAAACAGTGCACAAAAATACATGTATGGAGAGGTTCTTAATAGAACAAAATCAGAAACACACCAATGGAAAGGCAAGTTGTGATATGTGTATAATATGCAATACTCTCCAGCAGTAGAAAAGGTACAAGAACACTAAATTAAATCAGAAATCACTCAGCTTCGGAAAGAAAAAGGATTAGAAGAATCTATTCCTGTAGGAAGCAGGCTGACAAAAATCCAGAACTCTAGGTGCCTGCAGCTTAGGGACCTGAAGTGCTAGCCGTTGCATGATCTCAACAATCATGGCAGAGAGTAAGACGAAAATGTACTGAATGACACTTAAGTGCCCAGAATCTATCAGAACCCCAGGAACCCCAAATCCCACCTGTCCACAAAAGCTCCTTTCAACAGGGGATTGCCCAGATGGCCCACTGGGAGGTTAGCTCAAGATTGGAGGTGCATTTGGGGTTCCATGAGCAAAAGTGGGCACAAAATACTCATGAGAGATACCCAGAGGCACTAAGGCTAGTGTGCTCAGTTGCTCAGTCATGTCCGACTCTTTGTGGCCCCACAGACTGTAGCCCACCAGGCTTCTCTGTCCATGGGACTCTCCAGGCAAGAATACTGGAAGGGGATGCCATTACCTACTCCAACTGAGGCTAGAGGAATAACCAAATCCCTTTCAGTGGGAAAAGCCCAGATTCAAATTCTAAAAACCCCAGCTGAAATTCCACAATGAGGGTAAGGCCAGAATTATAGTAAAAGTGATGAACCTGACTGATTACAGTTGCAATGCCCAACAAGTTCATGAAGGCGGTCAAGGCCAGTTTAAAATGCCATGAACTGAGCCAATCCCACCATACAGGAAATTGAAGCATAATGAGATTGCCTCAAAAACAACAAATGGGGTGGTTGAGTCTGCAGCTGAAGTTTCCCTTCATTAGGAGATAAACCAAGGAAGAAGGGGAGGTCGCCCAAGAATGATAGAATTCACTTCCCTTATTCTACCTTCAGTCCAGTGTGTGACTGTATTACTACAGCCCCCCTCAGGGGAACTCAAGGTCATGAAGCACTCATAAATCTTCCTCTTCCCTGCTAGAGCCCCTACTCCACCTTACCCTGAAAGCACAAAGCTCACGCTGTGATCACACGAGGAGTCTTATAGGAAACAGGCTGTGTGCTATGTGTGCCAAGGCGCTTCAGCCGTGTCTGACTCTTTGCGACCCTATGAACCATAGCCCTCCAGGCTCCTCTGTCCACGGGATTCTCTGGAGCGGGCTGCCAGGTCCTTCTCCAGGGAATCCTCCCAACCCAGGGATCAAACATGACTCTTAGGTCTCCCGCATCGGCAGGCAGGTTCTTACCACTTAGCGCCACCTGCCAAGCCCCTTGCAAAAACTCCAAGCACAGCTTTCTACTATAACCCAATCCAGAAGTCATCATCAGGGCCTGACTTGCAAGAAAGGAATTTTTCAATGAGTATGGAAATGTGTCCAGGTCTCCCATGGGTGAAGGTTAGGAGACAGTGCTTCAACGACTTCATTAAGCAGACACATGCCAGCGAAAGAACTCTGGGAAGCGAAAGAGGAGAAAGTGCATCCATCAAATCCTTGACAGGGTAATGGAAAGAAGTCAAGGTCTTGTCAGTCGAATTCCATACTGACTTTCTTAGCAGAAGATCAACACGCTTCTGGAGGCATCAGCTAAGAATGTCCCTCCTGAGCGTGTTATGAGGGAGGATACATGTGCTTTGTACTGTGTGAAAAACCACAGAGAGGAAATTGTCTGCCCCCTGCCAAAACTCGGCCAAAGCTTCCTGCTGGCCTTTTGTCACAAAGCGAAGTTGTGCAGTCATGGTTCCCTTTGACTTATCTTATGTACAGTCTTAGAAGCCCACACTCTCGTCCCCCAATGTGGTGGATTTCTAAGTCATAGACCAGCTCTTGGAAGCATCTCCCAGCCGATCAATATGCTGAGAGGCTCTGCAAAACAGGCAATAGCCATCACAGCATGTCCAATTTCTCTGTTTTCCCTTTTACATCTGTTAAAGGTCAGAGACTATATTTATCACAACCAAATAGACCTGGATATTGAAAAGATATCTTCGCTGGCATATTGTTTTCAAATGGGGTGGGGTGTGGGAAGGCTTCCTTCTGGTTTCTGAAAAGTTCACTTTAAATGAAAGCACATATGCTTCTTTCTATCAAAAGATTCCAAAGTACTTAAACAACTTTAATTAAGGTCTCCAGCATCTCTCAGGAACAAATAAATATTTTTCATACACCTTGTTACAGGCTAGGGAAATAAAACCCAGCACTACCAACACCCTCCCTGAGCTCATATTTAACATTCTTTCCTTGAAATATGGAAAATTCCTCTTGAATATATTTAATTATGATGAAGTAAAATTTTCCTCCTAACGTGCCCATGTCTCCTCTGTTGGGGATGAGGAGAAAATAAAAGGGAGCCCCAAATAAGAATCTGAGAATATATTTTGGAGGCCTGGATATTAAAAGTGCCTTCCCTGGTGGCTCAGATGGTAAAGAGTCAGCATGCAATGCAGGAGACCTGGGTTTGATCCCTGGGTGGAGAAGATCCCTTGGAGAAGGAAATGGCAACCCATACCAGTATTCTTGCCTGGAGAATCCCATGGACAGAGGAGCCTGGTGGGCTAAAGTCCATGGGGTCACAAAGAGTTGGACACAACTAAGTGACTAACTTTTACTTTGGATATTAAAAGCAAAAAGAAAATATATTTTCCATCTCTCAGGCAATATAGGAGAATATCTGATTTTTTCTCAGCCTGTAAACAAAAGAAACACAGACATATTTTCAGGGCCCTAAAAAATGAATAACTGCAGATGGTGACCGCAGCCATGAAATTAAAAGACGCTTACTCCTTGGAAGAAAAGTTATGACCAACCTAGATAGCATATTCAAAAGCAGACATTACTTTGCCGACTAAGGTCCATACAGTCAAGGCTATGATTTTTCCAGTGGTCATGTATGGATGTGAGAGTTGGACTGTGAAGAAGGCTGAGCGCCGAAGAATTGATGCTTTTGAACTGTGGTGTTGGAGAAGACTCTTGAGAGTCCCTTGGACTGCAAGGAGATCCAACCAGTCCATTCTGAAGGAGATCAGCCCTGGGATTTCTTTGGAAGGACTGATGCTAAAACTGAAACTCCAGTACTTTGGCCACCTCATGCGAAGAGTTGACTCATTGGAAAAGACTCTGATGCTGGGAGGGATTGGGGGCAGGAGGAGAAGGGGACAACAGAAGATGAGATGGCTGGGTGTCATCACTGACTCGATGGATGTGAATCTGAGTGAACTCCAGGAGTTGGTGATGGACAGGGAGGCCTGGCTTGCTGCAATTCATGGGGTCGCAAAGAGTCGGACACAACTGAGCGACTGAACTGAACTGAACTGAAAAAGTGAAAATATTCTAGATTTGCAGAAGCATCTGAACCAATTCTTCACCTCAAAAGTGTCACCAGCATGATCCAGTTCTGTAAACAGACTTGTGGTTGACAAGGGGGAGAGGGAGTTGGGGGAGGGGTGGGTGGGGACTTCTGAGTTAGCAGATAGCTTGTATCTGCTATTATATATAAAATGGATAAACAATAAGGTCCTACAGTATAACATAAGGAACTATATTCAATATCCTGTGATCAACCATAATGGAACAGACTATGAAATATATACATGTATAACTGGATCACTTTGCTGTACAGCAGAAATTAGCACAACATTGTAAATCAACTATCCTTGAATAAAATATTTTTTTAAAGAGAAATTGTTTTCTATCAACCTGTGGAAGAGTATGGTGGGTGCTGACTTTTTCTTACATTCTCTTTGTAGGATAATTAGGTTTCTCTTTAATTTCTTTCGATTAAAGACTGACATTCTCTGCACTCAAATCGTCTAACTGTCCACTGGGGAGAGACTGGGCTCCTGCAGCAACCAGTGGGTGTTGGGCCGTTTACAGGATGACAGGACGACAGGAAAAGGCTGTTCTGCCCTCCCAGAGGTGACACCACGGGGAATTCAGGGGAAAAAAATAATCTAGGAGAAAAAAGGCCAGTTAACTACTCACGTTTGTGCACCTGGGGGCTGCTGTTTGTAGGGAACAAATTGCTATAATAATAGCTCCACTTCTAACACCTTCCTGGGTTCACCTTGGAGATGGTTTTAAGCTCCTGCGATGGGAGGCTTTTTCTGTTAAAGTGAAAGCTTTGAGTGCCTGCAACTCTCCCTTAATGGCTTTTGGAAAGAGAGGCCTTCTGCATTTCCTGCCCTGGGAAGCTCCGAGTCCAAGAGCATCTCACCTGAGCTGCATCTAGACTTGTATTCATGCAGCAGCTTCACTGCCCAATGCAGGGGCCACCAACATTCCACGCATAGCATGAAGCAAAGGGCAATGACAGCCTCTGGGCAGGGTAAATTGGCCTTTCAGACCTCTAGCCATTTTGCTCCTTAGTAATCTCTTCTCAGACCCTTTATACCAACATCCTTGAAAGTAGTTTTGGTGCATCTTGCTGATCAGGAGTGCTGCCATTTCCCCTCTCTGTTCACATGCATTTCCAGGGAGAATAATGTTCCCAGAAAGAGGATTGGTTTTTTGATCCAGGGCACACATATGTAATCGGATGAGTTGATGGAAAGATCCAACCAATGGCAACATCTTCCTTATTGTCACCTCCAAGATAAAGAAATCAACATTATGTTTCTAAATATTCATTTAGGAAGACCTCACATAGGATAGTCATACACCCTGGCTTATGCCTCTTCTCCTGGCGTGGTCTTTATTCATGCTCCCGTTTACCTTTGGAAGCATCCTGGTTTAGAGAAGGTGAAGTATGTAAAGTCTAGGAAGGGAACAGCTGTGCATGCACGCTCAGTTGTGCCTGGCCATTTTAGACCCATGGACTGTAGCCTGCTAGGTTCCACTGTCCATGGGATTTCTCAGACAAGAACACGGGACTGAGTTGCCATTTCCTTCTCTAAGGGATCTTCCTGACCCAGGGCACGAACCCACGTCTCTTGTGTCTTCTGAACGGGCAGACAGATTATTCACCACTGCACGACCTGAGAAGTGGAAGGAAACAGAGTTTTGGCCAATTCCCTCACCGCACCCTGGACCTGCCTGGTATGTCTTTTGAGGCTGGATTCCAGATGCTAAAGACCTGAACTACATCAAGATCCCACACCGAAGCTGGCAGCATAACACGTCTGCATATGGTGCATCGATCATGTGGCCTCGAGATGTGTGCATATCAGAGCTGACCACAAGAAAGGCTAGAGAGCATTTCTTCAGTTGAAAGACACTCACCTAAGCTACCTGTCTCCAAAATTCATAAACTCAGAACTAATTTGATTTAAAAAAATTAAACAATGCAGCATTTCTTATAGCCAGGTGCAGAGAGAGAAATTCAGGCCTACCATGCAAGCACCTAAGAACTTCTGTTTGCATCACTAAAGTAATTGGTACACAGGTGGGAGCCAAGTCTAGGACCAGCCAGTTGAATCAGGAGGTTTTATCCCCTTCAGTGAGCTCATGAGGTCAGAGTTCTCAGTGGTCTGGATTCCCTCAGGGCTGAGTGTGCCAAATGGGAAGAAGTGGAGGGAATTACTCACAGAGGTGCTGCTAGAGCATTCATTTATTCAGTGGATTCCACGTATATTTATAAAGTAAGCACCATCAACTCTTCCATGGCTGTGTTACTATAACTTCCCCTCTTGCCTATCGACTCCATAGGCTATGCCCAGCTCTGTGGTACAAGCACATATTATTTCACCTGTGGGATAAATACTTAAGCAGGAGCGGTTTTTAGTTCAGGTAAAACAGGACATCATTACAGACATAGAGACAGGGATTCATATCTGAGACAACAAGACTGAAACACAGGAACAACTGAAGTCATAATAATTAAAAGAAAACATGTATTCAGGATTAAAAGATTAAAGAGAGCCATGATGAGAAAGTGTTCAGGAGATTTGTTGTTGCTGAGTTGCTACGTTGTATCTCACTCTAGTGTGGTGCAGCACACTAGGCTTCCCTGTCCTTCACTATCTCCAGGAATTTGCTCAAATTCACATCCATTGAATCAGTTATGCTATCTAACCATCACATCCGCTGCTGCCCGCTTCTCCTTTTGCTTCAATCGTTCCCAGCATCAGGGTTTTTCCTAATGAGTCAGCTCTTCGCATCAGGTGGTCAACATATTAGAGCTTCAGCTTCATCATCAGTCCTTCCAAAGAATACTCAGGATTGATTTCCTTAGGATAGACTTATTTGATCTCCTTGCAGTCCAAGGATCTCTAAAGTCTTCTCTAGCAACACAATTCGACAGTATCAATTTTTTGGTGCTCAGCCTTCTTTATAGTCCAACTCTCAGATCTGTACATGACTACTGGAAAAACCATAACTTTCATTATATGACCTTTCAGGAGATTTAAGAGATTACAGATTTAAATATTAAGCTATTTAGTTAATTAATCATTGTTCCACCTAATTCTCAAAGGAACATGAGAATTTTCATGTGTAAGCAGAGTAGGATAATTAAGGAGGCAGACTGAGAGAATGCATACCCAGCTCATATATGATGTTTCACATATGCTAGGGGTAAGGATGCAGGTGGGGCGTAGCTGCTGTATGCGACTTCAGGACTTGATACGTTAAAAAAAGGTCTCAAGGAAGGATTCCTTGGAGGAACACAGTTGTGCAAATTAGGATATTGGAAGGCTTAAGTTAAGCCAGGGTTTATGAGTAAACGAACCTATGAAAGATTTTAATGTCCTAACTGCTGTTTCCTACTGGAGCATCCAAAATGAGAGTGTATAATAATTTGAAGTCATGAATGATAATGAGCCATAAGATATCCACAGACAGCGGCTGCTGCTGCTGCTAAGTCACTTCAGTCGTGTCCGACTCTGTGTGACCCCATAGACGGCAGCCCACCAGGCTCCCCTGTCCCTGGGATTCTCCAGGGAAGAACACTGGAGTGGGTTGCCATTTCCTTCTCCAGTTCATGAAAGTGAAAAGTGAAACGGAAGTCGCTCAGTCATGTCCGACTCTTAGCGACCTCATGGACTGCAGCCTACCAGACTCCTCCGTCCATAGGATTTTCCAAGCAAGAGTACTGGAGTAGGGTGCCATTGCCTTCTCCGACAGACAGCAGAGACAACTGGAATTCCCGGGGCATCATGGGCTGCTGGTCCTAAACAGCTTTGAGATGGGATGGGACCTGGGATGGACTTTGAAGTGTGGTAGGAAATGGGTGGAGGAGCAGTGAACCTCAAGCCCATTCCCATGCTCACCTCTAGCCATCATGACCAACAGCAACTAATGCTAATGTGCTTTTTATCTAAACGGGTATTACACTGGGTGCCTCTGGGGACTATATAATAATAATAACAATACTAATCACTATCAGAATTAGCCACAGTCTAGACCTTGAAAGGACATAATGATAAGTGTCTACACCCAGATAGGTCCTCCCATTCGTGGTGAGAGCCTTCAGAATTAGTCCTGGGTGATTGCCCAGGAGGAAATTGCATAGAGTCCACTATCTCATTTATGGAGGCCACCAAAGAGCTATCAAGTGAAGGTGACCTTCCGCCATGATCAACTTTGACTAGACTCAAACCAATGACCCTGCAGCAGGAGGCATAGCTACAGACTAGCTTCCCTCTGACAGGTACAGGGTTGATTTAAGCCTTGCAGCTGTTGCATTAAAGAATTATTTGTGCTGCTACTGAAATCCCCTCCAGCTGCCCCCTTCCTAAAATAATTATCGGTTACAGCACAGATATTAAAATGGCACCTTAAAAATTAAAACAGAATTCTTTTAAAAAAAGACCATATAAATGTAGAATTAGTTGCTATAGATGCTTCAAATTACCAAGAGACCTTATTTTATTTCTGTCACAGCAGAAAGTGCTTCATCAGGAGGAATTCATGTGGAGAGCCAACCACGTCCTAGTTATTTTGTATTTAATATGCTTGAGATGTTTAATTATTTTTGATTAATTCATTTACCATTAAACTGCCCAAAGACGTGGATATGTTTTGCACTGAGAGGCTTGTCAGCCTATGAGCTACACAGACACAGCCTTAATGGAATCGACAGAAAAGCCCAGCATTGAGGGTCAAAACTGATGCAGATTCAAACCCCGGCTCTATGCCAGTTATGTGAATGTTGGCAGCAAACATCCCTGAACTATGGTTTCACCATTTAGAAAATGAATCTGACTTCACAGGGTATATGAGAACTAAATAAGAAAAATGAAGGTAATAGTCATTTTGGACATATGACTAATTTGGTATTAAAAAAATTAATGCACTAAGTCCCTTACATACAAATGAGTTTCATTCCAAGAGCACAATCATAAGTCCAATTTGTTTGTAAGTCTAACGAAGTTGGTCTAAGTACCCAAATAACAGCTATAGATAGAGTATCATACTGTAATAGGTTTATAATGTGTTCACATCTTTGAAAGTTCACAACTTGCAGGGTTATCTGTAGGAGACTTATTGTTAACAGAAACCTCAGTTAAACAGAGCTGGAGGACCAGAAGGGAGAGCTCACAGGCCCTACAAAGAGAGCTGAGCTAGACAGGAAAAGGAAAGACATCTCTTTCCAGGCAAGGACTCAGCCACTGACAACCATGGACTCTGTATTTATTGTAGCCATCCCCTCCAACTTCCCTTCCCCCTCTATTAAAAGGTTCTCCTTCCCTTGCTGTGCAGGGATTTGCATGTGGCTCCCCAAGGTTGCAGACATCAATCTCTAATTCTTTACTGCTCCCAAGTAAACCCAATTTTACAGGCAGTCTATTTATTTTAGGTAAACACTAGGCAAGCACTCAGTAAATGGTAATTATTACTATTCTGTAGGAACGCTAACCATCTACTATGCACAAAAGTAAAACACATCATCACTGCTTGCTTTGCCTGACAGTAGGAGGTAAATTTCTAGGGATGAGCCCCAGTCCCAACTCAGATAAATCTGAAAGAAATGAAGCTGGGGAGAGATTTCACCATTGCATCTTAGCCCACATTTTGTCTTGTCTCTTCCCAGTACCCCCAAAGAACACTGAATTTCAAACAGGTGGCCTTAGTACCCACTGAGCACTCCGGCATCCCGTCCATTTTCCATACAGTCTAAGTAGCTTCCTGGGACCACTACAACCGTCATGGCAGCTTCTTCTGACACTTACTGAGGGACCCCTGACCCTCCATCAGAGAATTTAAAAGGTGGAGCAACTCCCAGAAAGTCAGAAGGAGAAAGGAGTTTGCAGGTCATGTAGCACTCTCTTTTACAAACAGGAAAATCGAGCCCTGAAAGATTAAATAATTTGCTAGAGGCCATATAATTAGGTAGAGACAGAAGCAGAAGAAAGACTCAAAAGACTCCCAACTCCACTTTACTGTCCTCACCAGACTTCCTCAGCTGCCGTGCCTCACTAATGTGTTTCAATCTGGCAACTTCTTAAATGGGAGGAACTACTTAAAATTTCTTGAGGGGACATCTTGGTGGGGGATGCTGGGTAACTGAAGCAGTAGAACAGGAATTAGAGCAAAGAAATCTTTGTCTTTGCTGCCAGTGTATAAGTGTCCCCAGGAAGAAGAAAAAAGAGATTACAATTATCGAGTCCTCACATTCTTCAGGCTTCACCAATCTAGGTCTAAAACCTGGGGAAAGTAAGTGCCCTTTCCCTCCATAATGGTAAACCCAGGTGCCCTCAAAAATCCCACACCCTAAAGCAATTCTGGACATCCTTAGGACTATCTCACTCTACTATATGAACGTCTTCGCAGTTGACGATGGCCGTCATTTTCCTCTTCTCTTTGGTTTTTTTTTTTTTTTTTTTCCCCCTGGATGCACCGTGTGGCATACAGGATCTTAGTTTCCCTGACCAGGGATCAAACCTGTGCTCCCTGCACTGGAAATGTGGAGTCTTAACCACGGACCTGCCAGGGAATTCCCTCTTCCTTAGGTACAGAAAACGTTCTTTTACGACCACTAGCTTAGCTAATATGATGCAGACTGTAAAGCCAGCACAACATGATATCTTTCTGGTGTCTCTGCATAAGGATTGGTGTGCCTCATGAATCAAGCTGGCATGTTTGTTTGTTTGTTTTACATCACATCACCCTCCAGTAGAAATCTAGAAGGAGAAAATACCGTTCACTGGCACAAGGACAATACTTAGTCACAACAAAGCAGGCCTTCTCCTCTCAGAATTTACCTAGTGAAACTAGGCTTTCCTTTGTTCATTGCAGTCCATCTGCTAAGGCTCAGAAACAGGTCCCGAAGGCTCCTAAGGCTCAGAAACAGATAGACAATGAATAGTCCTGAAGTCATACCTGTCTTCCAATACTCCCGTAGTGTCCTTAAACAAAAATAGTCATCTAAGCATTTCCCTTGCCTTGGAATGTGTTATCATTGCCCTGCCCCAATCCTGTCACCAAGGTTCTGAAAGAAAGTGAAAGTCACTCAGTCATGTCCAACTCTTTGTGACCTCATGGACTGTAGTCCATGGAATTCTCCAGGCCAGAATACTGGAGTGGGTAGCCTTTCCTTTCTCCAGGCGATCTTCCCAACCCAGGTATCAAACCCAGGTCTCCCATATTGCAGGTGGATTCTTTACCAGCTGAGCCACAAGGGAAGCCCAGTGAAAGTGAAAGTCGCTCAGTTGTGTCCAACTCTTTGTGTCTACCTTCAGTCAGAAAGGTGTGGGACCTCCCTGGTGGTTCAATGGCTGAGAGTCCACACTCCCAAGGCACGGGGCCCAGGTTTGATTCCTGGTCAGGGGACTAACTCCCGTATGCCATGTTGCAACTAAGACCTGGCACGCGCATATGTGCACATACATACACACACACACACACACACACACACACACACAGTCCTGCGGCAGGACTACCCCATAAGACATATCCAAACACTAACCTGAATGTTCAGGCTCATGTTTACACAAACTTTAACTCAAGCGATTAAAAAAAACACTGGGTTTCTACTATTATTTTAAAATTCAAGTTTAGTTGATTTTCAATGTTTTGTTAGCTTCATGTGTACGGCAAAGTAATTCAATTATTCATTCATATATATCTATTTTTTTCATAATGTTTTCCCTTATAGGTTATTACAAAATATTGAGTATGGTTCTCTAACTCTCATGATTTTTACAAAACTGTTACAAGTAGGAAGTATTGCTTCTCTGTGCCAGATGCCAGCCCAAGGTCCCAGAACCAGTAACTTGGGAATTAGAGCTAGGAATTGACCCTCTGTCTGAGGTCACAGGGGCTTCCCAGGTGGAGCAGAGGTAAAGAATCCACCTGACAATGCAGGAGAGGTAAGAGATGCAGGTCCGATTGTTGGGTGGGAAGATCCCCAGGAGCAGGGCATGGCAACCCATTCCAGTATTCTTGCCTGGAGAACCCCATGGACAGAGCAGCCTGGCGGGCTACAGTCCATAGGGTTACAAAAGCCCAGACAGGACTGAAGTGACCGAGCATCCAAGTTGAGCTCATGCTCTTGGCACTGGGCTTCCCCCAAAACTTGGGATAGATACCATCTTCCACCTCCAAGCACAGTCCTCTACTCTGTAGCAGTCAGTTCTGCCCAATCTACTTTCCCAGCTTTCTTGTTTAAGATGTTTCATGTGATTTTTTTTTCTTATTCTTTCTGTGGATGAACTCACTGTGGTATTTTATGCTACTCCTGGTATCTCTGTGACCTACCTGAGTCACTTTAGAATCTCTAATGTGCTCTTACAATCCAGTAACTGATGTCTACAGGCTGGCTTATTATGTGTTAAAGATAAGCACTTTTCAAAGAAAACCACAAGCACACCATATTTCTGATTAAAACAAATGGTGGACTAGGTACAAGCAAGGAAAGCTCTTAGATAGCCTGACAATGACTAATAGAAGTTTGTGTGTTTATGTATCTTCCAGCGAATTATATATGCTGCCCTGTAGACACAGATGGAAAACAATGCAATTTATCTCTTATTTTCTTTAATGGTTTGGCCCATAAAAACAGGTCAATCATGAAGAGGCCTTCTTGAAATGATAACCTCGAAATCAAACTTCCATACAGATGCTCAAATGTAATTCAGCATCCAAAGGGAAAAACAGACCCCTCGGCTCTGATTTAGCCTGAAGTCACTACAGACACTCGAATATGCTTGTCTAGAAAATCCCAGGGACAGAGGAGCCTGCTGCAGTCCATGAGGTCACCAAGAGAGACGTGACTGACTACTCATGCGTGCACTACAGACATGTCCACCGTACTGGGAGGATTCTCATATATTTTCCACGTGCACAGGCCATCAGTTATCATGAAACTTGCACGCAAGACAGTTTCTGACAAGTCGGTCTCTCAATATTTGAACTTCAGGAATAGAACATCCAAAAACTGATGCCATTATGGATGATCACTCTGGACAACAGATACTTGTGAAAGACGATAGCAGCTACTCCTTGTCTCCTATGCTCCCCATCAGAAAAATGCCAGGTTTCTCAACATCCTGGAAGAGGTGATAGCCCTGATTAATTTAGTTGCTACCTCCTTACATACCTTGGGGCACAGTACAGACATCATAAACTGTCCTCACATAGGTCAGAAATCCCTACAGTGCCAAGTGGCAGGGAAAGCTTGAACTGAGACACATGTCCCTAACTCATTTGTCATACTTGTTACACAACTGCTCACCTTGACTTTCGATCACTAGGGAAATAATATATTTTTTTTTAGGGTTCTGATATTTTATTTAAAATTTTTCTTTCTAAGCTTCCTAACCTCTCACCAGAATCGTAAGCACTTTTTCAGTGTCACCACTTTTTACTACCTGGTGGAGTTATTTATTTATAAGGCCTTATTTATAAAAATTACTGTGGTTTTATTATGAGGAAGTGGAAAGCATTCATGGAAAGCATTTGAAAAATACTGAAAGAATAAAGTAGAAATGTGTAATCATCCACAATTTAACCACACCTCATTATATTTCTCAGAGTTCTAAAGTGGTTTCTTTTCTTTCTTTCTTTCTTTTTTGGCCATGCTGCATGGCTTGCGGGATCCTAGTTTCCAGAACAGGGATTGAACCTAGGCCTGTGGCACTAAAAGCACAGAGTCCTAACTACTGGACCACCAGGGAATTTCAGATCACTAGGGAAATAATATTAGCAGCAATGACAGGTACACCCATCCAAAGTGCTTTTTGAAGCATTAATTTAACACTTACTATATTATTTCATTGTATCTTCTCTGATTTTCCTATCTTCTTCTGAAGCACAAGCCTTAAGCACACATCACTCAACTCTGTTTCACCACAAAAGATACACATTTCTACCTCCTGACTCAATCAAGCTTTATTCTCCTTTGCTGACATTCTTCCTGTTCCAGTTTTGTTAACATTTATCTAAAGGTTCTAGACATGAATTGTTCAATAGAAAGGCCATTAAGTTTTTACTATGTAATTTTCTTATACACTTTAACTACTTGCACATTTCTTACACATTTCAAGTACTCAGTCTTGAAAGAGTCACATGTTTGCTGATGGCTACAGTAGAGAAATAATGCAGATCGAGAATGAGAGGATCCCCTGGAGAAGGGAATGGCAACCCACTCCAGTATTCTTGCCTGGAGAGCTCCATGGACAGAGGAGTCTGGTGGGCTACAGTCCATGGGGTTGCAAAGAGTCAGACATGACTGAGTGACTCACACACACACACACGCATACAGAACATTTCCATCAACTCAGAAAGTTTTATTGAACAATGTTCCTCTACAGGGAAGGTCCAGTTTTTGTTGAAATGTTGCTTGTTTCATTTTCCCAATCTATCACAGATTCTTTATTCAGAAATTCCTCTTCAGGCTACAGAGAGGTGATAGGAATGATATTTATTCTTTGGTCTTCAACAACTGGAAGGTTGGAAAAACACACGAAATACATTTTGAGATCTTAGACACTGGAAAAGAGGCAGGACAGAAGCTGACCTCTGAAAAAAGTAAAATGAAGAGAAGTGAGTTCTATGATTGACCCAGCTTATGCCCAGTGACAGTCTGTAAGCCTACACTGAAAGAAATGATACAGAAATTTCTTCAGATGAAAGGAAAATAATATTAGATATAAATTTGTATCTACTCAAAGAGACAGAGTTCCAGAAGTATAGGTTAAGATAAAAATAAAATTCTCAAAACTTTAAATCTCTTTGAAAGGTAACTGACCACTTACATGAAAATAACAGTAGATCATGGGATTTATACATGTTCATATTAAAACACAGAGCACACAGAAGTTCATAATTTTAAGGTTTTTGATTATACATGAAGTAACATAATTTTACTTGAAAATAGACTGTGATAAATTCAAGACATACATTGCAAACACTAGAGCAACCACTAAAAATAAATAGAGGTACAGAAAATAAGACAGCAGAAAAAGGAAATAAGAAAGATAATACTAGAAATCAATGAAATAGGAAACACAGGGACAATAATGATATCAGTTAAACCATAGGTTGTTTTTTTTAAGAAACTGAAAACAAGAGCCAGACAAACCAAGAAAAAAGGGATAAGGTGAAATATTCAAAATATATTTTATAAAATATAGTAAGTAAAAGTGAAAGTGAAGTCGCTCAGTCGTGTCTGATAATAACTGTATGAAAAAACAGACACAATCACTGATGAGTGTTGGAGGAGAAAGGGACAGAGAATGAGATGGTTGGATGGCATCACCGACTCAATGGACATGAGTCTGAGCAAGCTCTGTCAGATGTCAATGGATAGGGAAGCCTGGCATGCTGCAGTCCATGGGGTTGCAAAGAGTCAGACATGCCTGAGTGACTGAACTGAACTGAACTGAAAAATCAGTTCAGTTCGGCACAGTTCAGTCATTCAGTCGTGTCTGACCCTTTACAACTCCATGGACTGCAGCATGCCAGGCCTCCCTATCACCAACTCCTGGAGTTTACTCAAACTCATGTCCATTGAGTCAGTAATGCCACAGAACCACCTCAGCTTTCTTTATAGTCCAACTCTCACATCCATACATGACTACTAGAAAAACCATAGCTTTGACTAGACAGAACTTTGTTGGCAAAGTAATGTCTCTGCTTTTTAATATGATGTCTAGGTTGGTCATAACTTTTCTTCCAAGGAGAAAGCATCTTTTAAAAATCACAAACTGCCAAAGCTCATGAAATAAGAAATATGAATAGTCTTATTCTTAGTCTTAAAAGCTAAAATCATAAGCTGAAAAATTCCACAAAGAAAACTCCAGACTCTAAATTTTATTTAACATTTAAGGAAAAAAATAATACCAATTACTCAAAAACTCTTCCAGAACACAGAAGAAAATAAACACTCCCCAACTGATTTTATGAGGCACAGAGTACCCCAATTTCAAAAAAAGGCAAAGATATACAATAAGAGAAACTACAAACCAATATCCCACACAAACATAGATGCAAAAATTCATGACATACTTTGGCAAATCAAATCCAGAAATATCTGCATCATAGCCACCCAGGGCTGAGCCCAGGAAGGCAAAGTTGTTTTTTGATATTTGAAAACCAGTCAAGCAACTCATTATGTTGACAATCAAAAAAGAACAACCACATGATGACTTCAAGGAAAGGCATTGGGCAAAATTAAATATCCATTCACAATAATATTTCTCAGTAAACCTGGAATAGGAGGAAACGTCCTCAATCTGATTATGGACATCTATGGTAAAAGCCATAGCTAACATAATTACTGGTGAAAGGTTGAATGCTTTCTCTCTAGATGGAGACTGAGGCAAGAATATTCCATCTTATCATCAGTTCTATTCAACATTATCCTTGAGGTCTTAGTGAAAAGAGAAAGAAACACAAAAGACACACAGATTGAAAGGGAAGAAATAAAACTTTCTTTATTTGCCAATGACATGACTGAGTACAAAGAATTCCAATGAATCTACCAAAAAGAAACTAGAGAAGATAAGTGATTTTATCAACTTTGTAGGGTAAAAGGTCAAATACAAAATACATTGTGAGCTCTATTCAGTGAAATAAGTGTATTGATCACATATTTTGCTGGTGTAGCAATGTCAAATTATTATAAATGTTTCTATCATTTATTCTTAAATTTTATACTTCTCTCATCGTGGATTGGCAACAAAAATTTCATGGACTGGGACCAGCCTACAGACCACTGTCCACATGACACTCAGACATTTATTAATTAAGCAAAACTTCCATAAATGTACTTCATATATGTCAGACACCATGCTGAACACACTCTCCCACATGAACAAGGCTCAATTCCTAGGACCGGATCTCCAGTATAATAAGCAACATAAGACCTCTACACACATAATCAATATTTTTTAAGAATATGTTTACAGCCATAAGTGATGGGAAGTGGTTTGCATTTGAAGAATTCGAGAAAGGAAATGAAAGAGTTGTTCTGATCACAAAGATCTTAATGGGTGAAGATGTATTTGAATTTGCCATAGAGAAGCGACAACAGAGCAACCCAAACCCACCCACATAACAGTGAGCTTCCAGTGAGACCCTGATGCCTCCTGTTGTTTCTAGGAAACGGATTTCGACAAAAGCTTCTGGGATTTGGAGGGGTAAAGAATAGACATTAAATCTCCCACATTAACATCCTCCCAATACTCCAAACCCACTGATACTTCTGATTCTCCAATACATATGATATTCATGGCTAAAAAGCCCAAGTAACGTTTTTATGCAGCTTGTGACCTGTGTACCTAGAATCACAGGGTGTTAGAAAGGGAAGATCCTTAGAGATAAGATGACAAAATTTTGCAAATATGGCAACGGGAGATGGACATTTTTTCCTAGGCCATGTGGCTTTGCAGGAATCAGGAGATGTTAGATGCAGCTCTGACACTCAGTCCAGGACTCTTTGCCTTATGCCATGTTGCCTGCCCAGACACCAGAGGAAGGAACACCGTCAACTATAGTAGCTGTCACTGCACACAATTAAACCCAATGGAGTGAAGTCTGTAACAGAGTGACAGCTGTAACCTAAACACAGAGGCATAACTGCACATGAATGAAGAGACTGAGGACAAATTCCCTAGGTATCTACATACATGAGCTTAGAAGAAGCCTTCTGGGGGCAGGGTGGGGCGGGGAAATGACCCAAGGAAGAGAACAGTGGAGGTATATTCAATATTCATCCACGTTCAACCATCGTCGAAAGTAGCAAAATCCTAGGATCACTAAGACAACCCAGCTCTTATTAACTGACACTCACAACCCCAGAAAAGTAAAAGCTACAAGATGAATGTTAGCAGAATATCTGAGTGGCACTGAGAGTAGTATTGTCCATGAGCATGACATCGGCAAGACGGACAGTGATGGGACAACCTTCATAGCTGATCTCTTGGCTCCATCATCAGAGGTACCTATAGTTTTAACATAAATACCATAAAATAAGGATCTGATTACCATATCCAACCAGCAAATGGGTAACAAAGCACAATAAAATGAACTGGAAAACAATCCCAGAAACCTTCAACAGAAACATAGTAGCATATCCCTATTTAAATAGAAAAATCAAGTCTGAATATAGGATAGATTTTTTTTTAATAGACTTTTGAAATTCCCAATGTCTCGGAGCTCATTTTCACCATCTCCTCTCCCCTTTTTGTGCACCCAGAATATTACACAGCTTTACTTCCTGGTTCACATATTGAAACTGACCTTTTTTTAAATTAAGGCTGTTTTTCTTTTTTAGAAGAGCGGTTCTTACATGTTAGTATGCACTGAAATCACATGAAGCTCACATGAAGTTGAGCCAAGCTGCTGTGTTCAGTCACACAGCCTCAGATGCAGTGTGTCTGGGGTGGGCCCTAAGTACTGGCAATTCCAACAAACATCCAGATGCTGGAGGCTGCAGCTAATGCTTCCTGGTTGGGATACCGGACTTCGCGGAGAACCACTGTTTCACAGCTCTCCTCACCCTCCAACCTCTTGACACAGCTTTTCACATTATGAAACATGATAACAAGCACACAGCTCTGATGCTGGCCTCCCTCCCTACAATTCAGGCAAGGCACTGAATGAGGGCTCAGTAAGTATTTGTTGTGTAAGTAAATCAACAGATGAATGAATCATTGAGTTGGGAATAAACAAATAAATGAATAAAAGCATTTGCTTTTTTGTTTGCTTCAAACCCCTTAGAGTAACCCTAAACGCAACAAAATGAAACACAGTATGAACAAGAAATACAACCAAGATAATTCTATCCCAGAACAAAGAGACTGTTCTGAAGATAAATTTCGATTATGCCTTCCAAACCATAGACAGCACATTCCTAGCACATCTCACTCAGATGTTCACATTTTCTTCACCTCCAGGTTTTAAAAGTTTAAACACAGTGTACCAGTCTCAGACTATCTTTATTCATAATCAACAATTTTAAATCCAAACATCTATAAATCTTTAAAACAATCACACCCTTCTACTTTAAAAAGCTAAATTGAACAAACACATGTATGTCTTCTCCCTCTTGGAATCCACTAAGTCATAAACCCGCAAAGACAAAGAGCTGGAGGTCAAAGATTATTCAGAAGATGGAAGATAGTAACTGAGACGTGACTGTCTTCACACAGCAGCAAAAGGTGGATCCTGCCTGGGTGATTAGAAAAATAAAGCAACAAGCAGCAAGCAGACCCTTGTGGGGAACACAGGCACAGCTCAGGAACTGGAGAACGCCTTGAATGGCCATTGCAGGAAGTGAGGTTAAAAGAGCCGGATTAAATGAAACTCGAAAAACGTAAACTTTGACATCCTGACATCCTTGCCAACAACATGCTAACAATTCATATCTAAGATCTCACCATTATTACAAAAGAATAGAGACTAAGTCAAATAGGAAAAGGAACCAAATGGAAAGCAGAATCATTTTTTAAGGTATATAACATTCTTTAGAGAGAAAAAGACAACTCGGCATGAAATAAACCAAATCAACTGTAATAATGATAGTTTCAAAGTTCTTTTAGAACTGACTTACTTTTGGAGTAAATTACAAGGGAAACTGTTCCACTGCAGAGATGGTGGTTTTGAAGAATCAAGTCAGGAGCAGCTGAGTCCATCCATGTCTTACCCAGACAGTGACACCCTGTGGAAACATACACACATCGTCAAGGGATGTATGGTTGGACCATCCACACTGATCTCCAGCCTGCAAGACCAAATCATGTGATAGATTTTGAGTTTAGGAAACACTGTATCTATACTCAGTGCTGGGCAGGAGTTGTCAAAAAGACATGCTCACTGTAACATATAAAACATGCATCAGTGACTCTATGGGCAAATATGGAACATCTCTATATGAGAAAGGGATCATATTCTCTATTTCCAAAACTAAGAAAAAGAACCTAAAGGTAGAGAGCCATGCGACTATAAATAATCTAAAGAAGGTAATATACTAGGATTTATGCCAGCCGTACTGTTAGTTGCCCTAACCCTAAACCCCTTCTGGAATCATCAGTTAAGACAACAGTCTCCTAAGTTTGCTCGGAAGGATCTGGCAGCTGAACGAGTCCTCTAAGTGTTAAGCTCACTTCTACTCCTGAGGTCTGTATTCCTGCTTCTCCCCTCCCTGTGTCCCAAGCCTTTGTTTCCATCAGTTTGAATCCTACATGTCAATCAATGTTTAGTTCAAGCACCTTTTATTTCGAGAAATGTTCCTCTAATTACTATCCAATGATTTCTCATTGTCTTCAATATACAAATTCATTCCTCTTACTAAGACACTCTAGGGCCTCATGGTCAGATCTTGGCTTTCGTATTCAACCTAATTCTTTACCACTACTTCCCCCACCCTTGGCACTCTATCCTCTAGGCCTAGGGCAACATGCTGCTTCCTCAGACCTCTGTGCTTTTGCATAACTGCTCCTCCTCCCCTTAACTCCTCCTTTTTTTTTTTTTTGGTTGTGCTACATGGTGTGAGGGAAATGGGATCTTAGTTTCCTGACCAGGGATTGAACTTGTAGACTCTATAGTGGATGCACAGAGTCTTAACCACTGGACCACCCAGGGAGTCCCTAATTCCGCTCATCCTTCACATGCAGTTCAGGTCATCTGTACCCCTCATCTGGCTTGGCTGCCCCACCTACATACTACTGTCACTTGTCTTTAAAAGAAACCCATTTATATCCACAAATAACCACTATTAATTGAACATCTGTGATACTGAAGACACTGAAATTAAGTGCGATACTTGTTTTCCTTATTTTAATCACTACAAAATGTATGTGGTATGTACTGTTACTCCTATTTCCCAGAACAAGAAAGCAAGGCTTAGAGGGGTTTAGAAATGTGTCTAGGGGACTTCCCTGGTGGTCCAGTGGTTAAGACTTCACCTTCCAATGAAGGGGTTATACATTCAACCCCTGGTCAGGGAGTTAAGAGCCCACATGCCTGAAGGCCAAAAAACCAGAGCATAAAACAGAAGTAATACTGAAGCAAATTCAATAAAGACTTCAAAAATGGTCCACATTAAAAATGTTAAAGAGAAAAAAAATAAACTTGTCTAGATTTATTGGTAGTACATTGAAAAACTAAGACTTGAACATAGTTGATTTTACATTTTACCTGTGTGCTTAACATTCTTAATTGTTCTTAGAAATGAGTGCATGACTGCAAATTCCATAAAAGGCAAGATCCATAATAAGCGTCATAGTCTTCCATCTCTATCACACAGCATAGGGCCTGGCTGATAATATTACTCAATAAGTATTTGCTAAAAACTGATCTGTGTGTTTAATGTTTTCTGCATGGTCTGTGTGCCCCGTGTGGATGAAGACAGTATATTAGTCATCTTTCTTCTTGTTGTTTTAGTCACTAAGTCATGTCTGACTCTTTTGTGAATCCATGGACTGTAGTCTGCCAGGCTCCTCTGTCCATGGGATTTCCCAGGCAATAATACTGGAGTGGGTTGCCATTTCTTTCTCCAGGGGATTCTTCCCAATCCAGAACTGAGCCCGTGTCTCCTGAGTCTCCTGCATTAGCAGGCTATTCTTTACCACTGAGCCACCTGGGAAGCCCCCTATTTTATATATGGTATTTTACAGATTTTTAAAATTTTATATAGTAGTGTGTTAATCCAAAACTCCTAATTTATCCCTCCTCCCCTTTTCCCTTTGATACTAGCACAGTGTTTGTTGAAAGAATGAATGCACTATAATTCTCTCTGAGAGAATTATATATGTGTGTGTGTGTGTGTGTGTGTGTCTGTGTGTGTATTCACACACACAATTTTGATAGCTCTGGTAGAGCCTTGGGATCACACCCTGCTGGTTTTGAACATGTATTATTATCCAAAGGAATCTCACACCTTTAAAAGTCAAGAGCTGTGTCTTCCAGTTCAGGATCTCTCTGCATTGGTTAGCATAACACTTGGCACATATCAGATGATTAAATATACTGTTTTTGTTGCTCCTCAAGAAAAAAAGGTGATGAATCTTTTCCGTGAATTGTACAAAAAGCTTAGATATCATTTGCTTGAATAACTCTGTTTTATCCCTTCAAGTGAAACACGAGTTTGGCTATGGAGATTTGAAAGCCGTCCGACATGGACTGGCCTAAATGATATACTGGCACGCAGGGAAATCCTGCCAGGTTAAAGGCTCTGTGGTTTCCCGTGATGAGAGCAATCCAGAAAAAGCCATACCTGTTCCACAAAGCCAGTGGGCACAAGGATATGGGTGAGCAAAGACCATTAACATTTTAAGTATGGAAATTAGAGGTTTTGGCATCCCTGGGAAAAAAACGATGTGGCCTTTTAGAGACTGCGGGATCTGCTGCCAAACGTCTTTCCCCTTGAAACAAAAACTATGTTCAAGTCTCGATAATTACCACTGAGCTGTGCCAACCCCAGAAATCCTTCCCAACCAAGTAGCTCCACCGGGAGCTGAAATTTACATTTATAATCATTTACCTTCCCCCAAAATGTTAGTATTCAGGACTAAACTTCACACACGTAACCTTGGGATTAGATCCGCTTTAGACCTGAATCTGGACCTACCCATGTCAAGCAAGGAAACATATAAGAGAAAGACAGCTCCCCTCCCCTTTTTAAGAGGATATTTGGAGGGGAAATATGAAAAGAATTAAACAGATGAAATATCAGAAGTATGATTGCCTTTGTAGTACCATGTGACCTGTTTTTCTGAAACTTTGCAATTGCACAAATGAGCAGGCTGTTTTTCATCTGATCTCCAGAGGACTCTCCAGACTCAAGAGAGACATGGTTCTCAAATCCATCTGGTCCCCTTTGCTTATCTAAGCAGAATCAAACACACAGAGGCCCAAATATTTGGCCAAACAACAGAAGTAGCCAGGCAACAGATACTTAAAAAAAAAAACAAACAAACAAACCTGAAAAAGATTAAATCACATGCATTTTCTTCTGATAAAGACACAGTCCTTAGTCACTGAAAATATTCATCAATATTATTCATATGTGATTAATTCACAGTAAGTCCCAGTTTTCTGTTTTCGATCCCATCGGTTTATGAATTCAGAATCATTAGCAAACTGTGCATCAGGGCCTTATGTTTTTATTTCTTTTTCTCCCTGGAAAAATTAATGTAGTTCCCTGTTGATTTCTCCATCTTTCTGCCAGAAAAGATACCAAAAAAGGCAAGATTGACAGTGGAGATATCTGACGGTAGTGTGAATGGTGGCTGGGGTGGGCATTGGTAGGTAGATGGTGGGGGCAGGTGGGGTGGGGTGGTTAGCACTCATCTCTGTCTTCCTGTTGGGATACATGACAGTGAGGAAAAAATTTAATCGCCCCTTGCTCCTCTTCAAGAGTGACAAGGGTAATATATTACTGCCAAATCTTGTGAAAACGTTAGGAAACACCATTCCAGCTGTTCGAGTCAATGAGAAAAGCCATGAGTCTTGTCAAGTCCTTTTGCTACTTCACAGCATAAGGCTGTCACTTCATTAATTAGACGAGCGTGTTGCCACGCGACTCCAGTGAGCACACTCTCCATCACCGATCTTTGTCAATTTGGGTAATAAAACAGCAATTGAATCATCCCCCCCTCCCACTCTCGCACATTAGTAACTATTTTATGATGGAATTTCAGTTTCCTGGTGCACTTGATTAGTCAGTCTGGGGAGGACTTTCATAGATACAGTAGGAGTCTAATTAAAAGGCAGACTGCAAAGAAACCAACGGTTCAGACACAGTTCAAAGAAAACAAGTTCCAGGGACTACATGATAAGATTAAACATTCTAGGTAATCTGTTTCTTAGATGAATGTTAGGCTAAAGGGGAAGGACTAGGCTCCTGTGGAGCTGGTGGCACTAGAGGTGGGGAGGGTGCTTGGAGGAGGGAGCATACTGGTAACAGTTTCGGATTCTTGGGAGAGTGCTTCCTGACTGTGACCAGGAACCCACAGTGGTGTGGGTGGGCAGCTTGGGAAAAGAAAGGGCCACCAGCATCAACTCCTGGGGAAAGGGGTCTCTTGTCCCCACAGCTCACTCCTGAGCTGATCTGGTGGCTGTCAGCAGACATTGTTTTCTGCTCACACTTTGGGTTCTTTCAGTCTTTTGGAATTAAGTTCTGAAAACAATTGCATTTTTCTTCTAAATACATTACATCTGATAAACTGTTTATATTTCAGAAAACTAGACTGGTGGTAGGAGTTCGGGATCTCACCGTTTTTTCCTGGGATTTGTCCTAGGAGATCATTTTGTCACAAATGCAGAGCACTGGGGTTTTTCTCAGGGCTTCCCTGGTGGCTCAGACGGTAAATAATCCGCTTGCAATGCAGGAGACCAGGGTTCCATCCCTGGGTTGGGAAGATCCCCTGGAGAAGAGAATGGCAACCCACTCCAGTATTCTTGACTGGAGAATTCCATGGATTTTCTAGAGACAAAACTGCTTTTGGGGAAAAAAAATAAGAAGGTTTGGTGGGGGAGATTAAAAAAAAATTGTGTTCTGTCTACACAATTTCACAACAGTTCTGTCTTCGGTCTACCACCTCTCCCCCATATTTCACCTGCCACAGCCCCCTCCTTCCAACACTGGTAGTGATGCTGGTGGCTCCGAGAGCTCCGTGAGTACCCCGAGTATAGCACCCGGTAATAATCCTTCTGGGGTCCGTTGGCAACAAGAAGCCAGACAGCACTTCCTTTCTTGCTGTGAAGAGACTTTGGCCTAGGGGCGGGGCTGGCACAGGAACCGTTAAGGTGCAGCCGTTAAGGCGGGGCCACTAGGGTGGCCGTTAGGGCGGGGCCATTAGCACTAGGCTCGACCAATGGTTGGTCAGCATCACAGTGGTTGTCCGCCCCTTCCTCATCCTCTGTATAAAAGGAACCAGAATTCTGACTGGGGAAGCTGATTCTTTGAGGCATTAGTCCCCTGACCTCTCAGGCTGATGGCTCTCTGATTAAAGCCGTTATTCCTGCCCCAGGAACTTGCCTTCCAATGTACTGGTCTTTCGTGTGGTGAGCAGAAGTCCTTATCAACTCTGTCAGAAGTGACCTGACATCTCTCCTGTGGAGTGGAATCTCAGGTATAAAGAGGGGAGGCATTAGAAATTTTAACTTCTAGCTATAAATAAAACAGAAAAAAAAAACAAAAAAAGCTGGCTCCGTCTCTGGGCTCAAGTACCTGATAAAGAGCAGTAGCATGAAATAGGAAGTGCAGTTTGCCCAAATCCCGGAGAAATGGGCTCTGGCTAGCCCATTTCTAGTTACCACAATATTCCTTTGAATTAATCGATGAATCAACTGAGTTAAGGCAACCATTTTCTCTCTGCTTCAATTTTTTCATTCATAACTTTCCACCTCAACACCCCTTGCTCTCTCCGTTATGCCTTGTCCCCTCCCCTACCCCTCCCCTTCCCCTACCCACCAATGTGATTTTGACAAGTGCTTTAGGGCAACCATCCCCAACCTTTTTGGCACCAGGGAACAGTTTCATGGAAGGCAATTTTTCCACAGACCAGGGTGGAGGGGATGGTTTTGCAATGATTCAACTGCATTACATTTTCTGTGTACTTAATTTCTATTATTACTTCAGCTCCACCTCAGATTATGATGTTAGATCCCTGAGGTTGGGAACCCCTGTCCTAGGGCCCTTGACAGATGCTTCAGGAAAAAAAAAGGGGTTGAGGCTTATACTTTAACCAGGAAAATATACACACTAGAGCCTAACTAATAAAAGTAATCAGGGAAGCCTTAAGGTAGTATCATCACATTCTTAAGTGGAACTGTAAATTATATATTGCCATAAGACTAAAACTCTGAAAAAACAGAGAGAAGATGAGTCTAAGAAAAGAACATTATAATAGCTAGGTTAAAAGAAAAGGTCACATAATTCAAGCAGCTATTTTTAAAAAATCAGAATCATTTTAATCATCAGAGTTGGATGAAGTCTACGGTCCATATTAATATCAAATTCTGTGATCCCCTAAATAGGAGGTAGATAATTTTGGTTAATCTCTACGTAACAGTGATGAAGAAAAACACAATATACAGTTTTCTTGGGAAAGAGTGTATTTATCTGGGCAACACTTCATTTTTACTAAAGTGCTTCCCTTCTTATCCTTACACTCTTCTCCCTGAGAAGTTGTGAACAGTAATTAAGTGCAGCTCATAAGTGTTCCTGTTGCATATGATTTAAAAGAACCTCATGTGTGCAGAATTAGATTAATTATAATCCTCAGGTAAGGATAATCTTCAGTGACCCACACTTGACATTAATTTATTTATTTCATTTATGAATTTCAGTAAAAAAAACATTCAAGAGTGTCCCGTGCAACCCAATATAGTAAAACTCTGACAATAGCTTTTATCTATATGCTCCCCCCAAACCTGTTCTCCTGCCTCTCCTTCTACCTCAAATATAATCCCAACTTTTGTGCTAATTATTCCCTTTAGTATTTAATCAGTTCAGTTCAGTCGCTCAGTCGACTCTTTGCAGCCCCATGAATTGCAGCATGCCAGGCCTCCCTGCCCATCACCATCTCCTGGAGTTCACTCAGACTCACGTCCATCGAGTCCGTGATGCCATCCAGCTATCTCATCCTCGGTCGTCCCCTTCTCCTCCTGCCCCCAATCCCTCCCAGCATCAGAGTCTTCTCCAATGAGTCAACTCTTCCCATGAGGTGGCCAAAGTACTGGAGTTTCAGCTTTAGCATCATTCCTTCCAAAGAAATCCCAGGGTTGATCTCCTTCAGAATGGACTGGTTGGATCTCCTTGCAGTCCAAGGGACTCTCAAGAGTCTTCTCCAATACCACAGTTCAAAAGCATCAATTCTTTGGTGCTCAGCCTTCTTCACAGTCCAACTCTCACATCCATACATGACTATTGGAAAAACCATAGCCTTGACTAGATGGACCTTAGTCGGCAAAGTAATGTCTCTGCTTTTGAATATACTGTCTAGATTGGTCATAACTTTTCTTCCAAGGAGTAAGCGTCTTTTAATTTCATGGCTGCAGTCACCATCTGCAGTGATTTTGGAGCCCCAAAAAATAAAGTCTGACACTGTTTCCACTGTTTCCCCATCTATTTCCCATGAAGTGATGGGACCAGATGCCATGATCTTCGTTTTCTGAATGTTGAGCTTTAATCCAACTTTTGCACTCTCCTCTTTCACTTTCATCAAGAGGCTTTTTAGCTCCTCTTCACTTTCTGCCATAAGGGTGGTGTCATCTGCATATCTGAGGTTATTGATATTTCCCCTGGCAATCTTGATTCCAGCTTGTGTTTCTTCCAACCCAGCGTTTCTCATGATGTATTCTGCATATAAGTTAATTAAGCAGGGTGACAATATACAGCCTTGACATACTCCTTTTCCTATTTGGAACCAGTCTGTTGTTCCATGTCCAGTTCTAACTGTTGCTTCCTGACCTGCATACAGATTTCGCAAAAGGCAGGTTAGGTGGTCTGGTATTCCCATCTCTTTCAGAATTTTCCACAGTTTATTGTGATCCACACAGTCAAAGGCTTTGGCATAGTCAATAAAGCAGAAATAGAATAGTTTTGGAAATACATATGTATGCTTAAACAATATATTACTTAGTTTCACTTGTTTTTGAATTTTGTAGAATATTAGGCTGAGTACAATATTTTGGGATATGGTATTTTTCATTTCCATTAACGTAGTAAGATTCATTCATATCTCAGTTAATACATGGGGTTGATTCAGTACATGTGTGCGTGCTAAGTCATTTCAGTCATGTCCAACTCTTTTCATCCCTATGGACTATGGCCTGCCAGGCTCTTCTGTCCATGTGATTCTCCAGGCAAGAATACTGGAGTGGATTGCCATGCCCTTCCCCAGGAGATCTTCCCAATGCAGAGATCGAACCCACATCTCTTATGTCTCCTGCATTGACAGGCAGGTTCTTTACCACTAGCACCACCTGGGAAGCCCCTGATTCAGTTCAGTGCTCTGTAATTCATTGCTTGAGTATGCTATGATTTAATTACTATAGCTGTTAAGGCTGCTCTCAGATTTTTACTATTATGAACTATGATGATGTGAAAGTTTTTATTTATATCTTATATTGATCTTGTGCAACTATTTCTCTTGGGTATACACCAGAAAATTGAATTGCTCATTTATTAAGATGTGTAAGTGTTCAGGTTTCCAAGACAATACCTTATTTTCCCAATATGTTATACCAATTTACACTCCTATCAGCGATCTTATCACTCCTATCAGGCAATCTTATTGATCTGCATACTCAATCCTTGGTATCTTTAGACATGTAAAATTTTAATCAATGAAGTGTTATGTCATTATGGTCTTATTTTGCATTTCCCTCATCACTGATGAAGCTGATTATCACTGAATATGGTTACTGGTCATGAATATCTTTTTTTCTGTGAAATGATTATTTTCCCATTTTTATATTGTATTGTAGAAGCTCTTTATCAACTAAGGGCTTCCCTGCTGGCTCAGATGGTAAAGAATCTGCCTGCAGTGCAGGGGACCAAGGTTCAATCCCTGGGTTGGGAAGATCCCCTGGAAAAGGAAATGGCAACCCACTCCAGTATTCTTGCCCGGAAAATCCCATGGTTGGAGGAGCCTAGCAGGCTACAGTCCATGGGGTCGCAAAGAGTCAGACAGGACTGAGCAACTTCACTTTGACTTTCACTGTATCCACTAAGGAGGTAGTGACTCTCTTTTGTCAATTGTGTGTATGACAGTATAATCTTTTCCTATTATATCTTTTTTTTTTTTACACTTTCATCAAGCTATCTTTTGATTACCAGAAGTTCTCATTTTAAAATTGATCTGTCTTTTCCTTTATGGTTAGTAGTTTTGATATCCTTTGGAATAAAATGTTTCCTACCCCTATATCATCTCTATTATCTAAGAAAATTTTACCACTTAATATTTGAGTCTTCAATGTATCTGAGGTTGTTAGTTTTGTATGGTGAGAAACAGATATTCAATTTCCTAGCCAGTGGAATAATATCAGAAAAGTAAGGTATAAGACTAGATTGGAGAGGAAGAAAAAAAACCGTTCTTATTTGCAGACAACATGATCATTCACATGGAAAATCCCAAAGAATCAAGAGAATTGTTATAAAAATATATTATGAAATATACAGAAATATAATTATCATAATAAGAGAATTGAATAGTTTTAAAAGTGCAAAATAAAAAATTCTATTGTATTTCTGTGTCCTGCATGGTAAGTTGCTTCGGTCGTGTCCAACTCTCTGTGACTCTATGGACTGTAACCTGCCAGGTTCCTCTGTCCACGGGATTCTCCAGACAAGAATACTGGAATGGGTTGCCATGCCCTTCTGCAAGGGATCTTCCTGACCCAGGGATCAAACCTGGGTCTCTTATGTCTCCTGCATTGGCAGACAGGTTCTTTTCCACTAGTGCCACCTGGAAAGCCCCTGTATTTATATATAGTAACAAATAATAATAAAATGTATTTTTTTAAATAAAGATATTAACATAGCAAGTGACACTGTAAAATATTTAGGAATAAATCTAACCAAAGATGTATAAGATCCAAGAGCTAAAAATAATCACGAAATTCCACTGAGGTGGTCCAGAGGCTAAGACCCTGTGCTCCTAATGCAGAGGGCTCAAGTTCCATCCTTGGTCAGGGAACTAGACCCTGCATGCTGCAACTAATACCTGGTACAGCCAAATAATTAAAAAAAAAAAAAACTATTAACAAATAAATTAAAATTCCACTGAGAAACATGCAAGAAAGACTTGTAGACATCATGTTTGTGATAGAAACATACAAAGAAGTCAAATTCATCCCAAATTGCTTATAGACTCAATGCAACTCCAATCAAAGACAACCAGACTTGGATGAGGCTGAGTTTTAAACTTCTATGGGAGTATAAAAAGTCAACAGTAATCAAGGCATGTCTAAAGACAGCCATGAGAGAGTATATCTCAGCATATATTAGGATTTATGATGAAACTTCAATAGTTAAGACAAGAGTGTATTAGACCAAAAGTAAACAAATTCACAAATGTTAAGAATAGAAAACCCATAAGAAGACCAACATACATGTAATTTTGAAAGATCATACAAGTAGCATAACAGATCAATGTGAAAAGAGAGATTATTATTAAAATGGAACTAGAAAAATTGTTACAATGTAAGTAGAAAGTGGTTTAATTTATATAATCAATGGTTTTTATTAAAGTAGTATTTCAAAGCTCTCAGACTTATCTTCATCAATAATAGGCACTTGGAAGTCTTTCTTTTTTAAATGACTCTGAGTGTATAAGGGGTCTATATTAAGATCTCTAAGGGACATGCCTGGATAACAACAGATAGTCCTTAATTCCCTTTCAAGAAGGATGAGGCTGATTAACTGGAAGCTTTTGGATGGTTGAGAGGGAGATGCAATATGAGACCAAAGGTGAAATTCCTGATACAAAAAGGGAAAGCTAAGTCTAACTCCACCCATCCTCTTTCTAGGCCACTCCCCTCACAGTACTCACCTTTTCTTCTCCAAAAAAAAAAAAAAAAAAAAAAATGTCAACTAAGTTTTAAAGGATTGAAAAGTATTAGCTTACCCAAAGTATTCATATGTTTTGGTCTGCTTTTGCTTCATAATGGTTAACAAAATCAGGACTTATTTGCTTGGGTCCACATTTTAGTGCATTTTCAAAAAAAAAAAAAACACACATGTATCACTCACATATATGTTTTCCTCTTCACCCTTGAACCTTAACCCTCTGTAGTCTCAACATCTGGGAGCCTGAGCACATTAATTTATTTCAGCCCATAAATGCTGCTGTGTAGAAATTTACATGTTGTCTATGGAAGCATCCACTTAACCATTCCTTCACCTACTTTGCTGATATTTATTTAAGGGTCACTTCAAGGCCTCTTGGACAGTACTCAGTAGTAATAAGTACTCAAAAAGTATTTCTTTTCTCACAACATATTACCTTAATTCTTTTCATTCATGCTACCCTCTATTTCCCAATATATTACCAATCTTCTCTGCCATTGGCTAAACACTATCTTTCTTATCGGATGACTAAAACTGTCCTCTCAAATATAAGACTGATATCACTGCTCAACTACCTGACTCTTTATGTCAGCTGTAATTGTAATTTCTCTTTGTTCCCATTCAACCTCTCAGGAAATTTTTGATCTCTTTCCCTAGAATCAGAGCCAAAGCATCTTACCCTAGCACTAATTTAAGTGGCTGGTTTTCCCAATAATCTTATTCATTATTTGATGGAAGGAATGAGTCATACAGTGCCATTGTAAGTCTTTTCAGAAAATGTACAGATGTAGAGAAAAAAAGCATATATATGAAATAATTAGAGAACAATCCAGTTTAGCATGTGCCTTTTCAAATACACCCTATGTTTCAATTGCCTCGCTGAAGTCTACAATATTGTGGAAAATTTCTTAGTTCACAATTTAAATTAGAACTTTGCTTGCTACAGAAAAAAAAAAAAAAGTATTCCAAACTCAGACAGGAACTTAGAATGGGCTTATTATTTGGAATTCTTTTTCCCATGTTGGAATGCCTGTAGCCAGTAATATCACTCACTCATTTGACACTTACAGATACATTAAAGACAATTCACAATATGGCTTGTTTCCCCTACTAGCTTCTTGAGAACATCTCTTCTACCTTCTCTGTAACAGTCAAGGTCCTGGAGAAAGCAAATGGTACATTAAACGAGTCATTTGAGGAAATTTAGTAAAGGGGATATTTACAACCCCTAAGGGATAGTGCAGTATTCAGAGATTACTAATTGTAGTGTTTATTCCTTGACTAGTCCTGAAAGGCAAGAATGCAGAGCAATCATCATAAGTCAGAAGAAGAGGAAGCTTTTTGGTGCATCTTGGCTGATCTTTCTTCAAGGGGAGCATCTAGGATTAGGGCCCCTGTAAGGAGAAGAGGGCATAGCAACCCACTCCAGTATTCTTGCCTGGAGAATCCCATAGACAGAGGAGCCTGGCGGGCTAGAGTCCATGGGATTTTCCAGGCAAGAATACTGGAGTGGATTTCCATTTCCTTCTCCAGGAGATCTTCTGAATCCAGGAATCAAACCTGGGTATCCTGCACTGCAGGCAGATTCTTTACCAACTGAGCCACCCAATCTACCTGCTAATGCAGGAGATGCAGAAGACTCGGAATTGATCTCTGGATCAGGCAGATCCCCTGGAGTAGGAAATGGCAACCCCCTCCAGTATGCTTGCCAGGCAAATCTCAAATACAGAGGAGCCTGGGGGGCTACAGTCCATGGAGGTCGCAAACAGTCAGACACAACTGAGTGACTGCACACACATGAACACACAGAGAGTAGTGGAGGAGTCAGCACCCTGCCTACATATGCTGAACCTTCCCCTGGGCTCCTCACAGTAAAGACACATGCAAAAGAGAGCCCATAGTTGCAACCCTACAGGAAGCCTCCTAAGGAAGAAATCAAAGTGGAGAGCAGAGAACAGATCTGCAGGGACAAAAGAAAGACACAGAGCACATCCTGGGGTAACTTCCTTACAAAATGGAGCAAACAAAAATGGAATTAAATCAGAAATAAATAAAATAAATAACAGAAAGTTACCTGAAAAATTCACAAATATGTGGAAAATGGGTTGTCTGTTAATCAAACAAGGAATCAGTAGAGGAATTAGAAAGTATCTGTCCCTGAGTCAAAATGATAGCACAATATATCAAAATCTGTGGGGTTCATACAAAACAGTACTTAGGGGGAAATTGATAGCTTTACAGCTGTTTCCAATGGCAAAGGAAAAGCCCCAGCAAGACAGTAGGAAGGGCAAATATGTGTTTAGAATCAAACCCCTTATCCACCAGAGATGCTCAGAGGGCTCAAACAAACCTTGTGAGCACCAGGACCCAGAGACCCCACAAAGACAGCCAGAACTGTGTTTGAGCATCTCCTGCAAAGGTACACTTCAGCAGTGACCTGCCACAAGGGCAGGACCTCTGGGTGTGGAAGACCTGGGTATGGCATAAGCCCTCTTAGAGGAGGTCACCATTAACCCCACCACAGAGCCGCCAAAACTTACACAGGACTGGGGAAACAGACTCTTGGAGGGCACAAAGAGAACCTTGTGCACACCGGGACCCAGGAGAAAGCAGTGACCCCACAAGACATTGACCAAGACTTGCACGTGAGTGGGTTCACAGTGGCCTGCTGAAGGGTCGGAGGCACTGAGTGCTGCAGTGCATGGGACCTTTTGTAGGAGGTCACCATTATCTTCATTACCTCTACCATAGTTTGGCCTCAAACTATGTTGTTTGACATAGTATAGTCAAACGACAGGGAGGGAACACAGCCCCATCCATCAACAGAAAATTAGATTAAAGATTTACTGATCATGGCCCCGCCCATCAGAACAAGACCCAGCTTCCCCCTCAGTCAGTCTCTCCCCTCAGGAAGCTTCCATAAGCCTCTTATCCTTATCTATCAGAGGGCAGACAGAATGAAAACCACAATCACAGAAAACTAACCAAACTGATCACATGGACCACAGCCTTGTTTAACTCAATGAAACCATAAGCCATTCCATGTAGGGCCGCCCAAGATGGACAGGTCATGGTGGACAGTTCTGACAAAACATGGTCCACTGAAGAAGAGAATGGCAAACCACTTCAGTACTCTTGCCTTGAGAACCCCATGAACAGTATGGAAAGGAAAAGAGATAGAACACTGAAAGATGAACTCTCCAGGTTGGTAGGCACCCCGTATGCTATGGGAGATCAGTGGAGAAATAACTCCAGAAAGAATGAAGAGACGGAGCCAAAGCAAAAACAACACCCAGTTGTGGATGTAACTGGTGATGGAAGTAAATTATGATGCTATAAAGAGCAATATTGCATAGGAACCTGGCATGGTAGGTCCATGAATCAAGGCAAACTGAAAGTGCTCAAACAGAAGATGGCAAGAATGAACATAGACATTTTAGGGATCAGTGAACTAAAAGGAACTGGAATGGGTGAATTTAACACAGATGACCATGATATCTACTACTGTGGGCAAGAATCCCTTTGAAGAAATGGATTAGCCATCATTGTAAACAAAGGGTGGGAAATGCAGTACTTGGATGCAATCTCAAAAATGACTGAATTATCTCTCTTCATTTCCAAAGCAATATGCTCCAACCAGTAATGCTGAAGAAGCTGAAGTTGAATGGTTCTATGAAGACCTAACAACCTTCTAGAATTGACACCCCCCAAAAAAATGTCCTTTTCATTATAAGGGACTGGAATACAAAAGTAAGAATTCAAGAGGTACCTGGAATAACAGGCAAATTTGGCCTTGGAGTACGAAATGAAGTAGGGCAAAGGCCAACAGAATTTTGCCAAGAAAATCCATAGGTTATAGCAAACACCCTCTTCCAACAACACAAGAGAAGACTCTACACATGGACATCACCAGATGGTCAATACTGAAATCAGATTGATTATATTGATTATAATTTTCTTTCCATTCTTCTTTACAGCAGAAGATGGAGAAGCTCTATACAATCAGCAAAAACAAGACTGGGAGCTGACTGTGGCTCAGATCATGAACTCCTTGGAAGGTGTAGTTGCTCAGTCGTGTCTGACTCTTGCAACCCCGTGGACTGTAGCCTACCAGGCTTCTCCATCCATGGGATTCTCCAGGCAAGAATACTGGAGTGGGTTACCATTTCCTTCTCCAGGGTATCTTCCCAACCCAGGGATTGAACCCAGGTCTCCCGCATTTCAGGCAGACGCTTTAACCTCTGAGCCACCAGGGAAGCTTATTGATACCTAAATTGAAGAGAGTAGGGAAAACCACTAAGCATTCAGGTATGACCTAAATCAAATCCCTTACATACAGTGGATGTGACAAATAGATTCAAGGAATAAGATCTGATAGAGTGTCTGAAGAACTATGGACAGAGGGTTGTGACATCAAACAGGAGGCAGTGATCAAAACCATCCCCAACAAAAGAAATGCAAAAAGGCAAAATGGTTGTCTGAGGATGCCTTACAAATAGCTGTGAAAAGAAGCTAAAGTCTAAGAAAAAAAAGATATACCCATTTGAATGCAGAGTACAAATAGCAAGGAGAGATAAGAAAGCCTCCCTCAGTGATCAATGCAAAAAAAAAATAAATAAATAAAGGAAAATAATAGAATGGGAAAGACTAGAGATCTCTTAAGGAAAATTAGAGATCCAAGGCAACATTTCATGCAAAGATGGGCACAATAAAGGACAGAAATGGCATGGACCTAACAGAAGAAGAAGATATAAAGAAGAGGTGGCAAGAATATACAGAATTATACAAAAAAGATCTTCATGACCCAGATAACCATGATGGTGTGATCACTCACCTAGAGCCAGACATCTTGGAATGTGAGGTCAAGTGGGCCTTAGGAAGCATCACTCGAACAAAGCTAGTGGATGTGATGGAATTCCAGTTGAGCTATTTCATATCCTAAAAGATGATGCTGTGAAAGTGCTGCATGCAATATGCCAGCAAATTTGGAAACTCAGCAGTGGCCACAGGACAGGAAAAATCAGTTTTAATTACAATCCCAAAGAAAGGCAATGCCAAAGAATGTTCAAACTACCACACAATTGCACTCATCTCACACGCTAGCAAAGTAATGCTCAAAACTGTCCAAGCCAGGCTTCAACAGTACATGAACTGAGAACGTCAAGCTGGACTTAGAAAAGCCAGAGGAACCAGAGATCAAATTGCCTACATCCACTGGATCACAGAAAAAGCCAGATAGTTCCAGAAAAACATCTACTTCTGCTTTATTGACTATGCCAAAGCCTTTGACTGTGTGGATCACAGCAAACTGTGGAAAATTCTGGAAAAGATGGGAATACCAGACCACCTGACCTGCCTCCTGAGAAATCTGTATGCAGCTCAAGAAGTAGCAGTCAAAACTGGATATGGAACAACAGAGTGGTTCCAAATCTGGAAAGGAGTACGTCAAGGCTTTATATTGTCACCCTGCTTATTTTACTTACATGCAAAGTACATCATGTACTTTGTGAAATGCCAGGCTGGATGAAACAAAACTTTGAATCAAGATTGGCAAGAGAAATATCAATAACCTCAGATATGTAGATGACAACAACTTTATGGCAGAAAGTGAAGAAGAACTAAAGAACCTCTTGATGAAAATGAAAGAGGGAGTGAAAAAGTTGGCTTAAAGCTCAACATTCAGAAAACTAAGATCATGGCATCCAGTCCCATCACTTCATGGCAAACAGATGGGGAAACAATAGAAACAGTGAGAGACTGTATTTTCTTGGGCTCCAAAATCACTGCAGATGGTGACTGCAGCCATGAAATTAAAAGATGCTTCTTCCTTGGGAGAAAAGTTATGACCAACATAGACAGCATATTAAAAAGCAGAGACATTACTTTGCCAACAAAGTTCCATCTAGTCAAAGCTATGGTTTTCTCAGTAGTCACATATGGATGTGAGATTTGTACTATAAAGAAAGCTGGGTGCCAAAGAATTGATGCTTTTAAACTGTGGTGCTTAAGAGTCCCTTGGACTGCAAGGAGATCCAACCAGTCCATCCTAAAGGAAATCAGTCCTGAATATTCATTGGAAAGTCTGATGGTGAAGTCAAAACTCCAATACTTTGGCCACTTGCGAAGAGCTGACTTCTTAGAAAATACCCTGATGTTGGGAAAGATTGAATGTGGAAGGAGAAGGGGACGACAGAGGATGAGATGGTTGGATGGCATCACCGACTCAATGGACATGAGTTTGAGTAAGCTCTGGGAGCTGGTGATGGACAGGGAAGCCTGGCATGCTGCAGTCCATAGGGTCGCAAAGAGTTAGACATGACTAAGCAACTGGACTGAACTGAACATCTGTTTCAGGAAAGAAGAAATGCTTCAACCTAAGGTCTCAGCCTCCACAAGTATAAAAATACTGAAAAGAGCAAATTAAACCTAAAGAAAGCAGAAGAAAGGAAATAATTAAGGTCTGAACAAAAACCAATGCAACAGAATACAGCAGAATATTAGAGAAAAAGTATGAAACTAAAAGCTGGTTCTGTAAGAAGATCAATAAAAATAATAAACTTTGAGCCAAATTGATCAGAAAAAAGAAAAGATACAAGTTGTCAATATCTGTAATGAGAAAGCTGACATTACTACATAGTCTTCAGATATTTAGAGGATACTAAGAGAATGGTAAATAGATAGCAAAACAGTGGAAACAGTGTCAGACTTTATTTTGGGGGGCTCCAAAGTCAATGCAGATGGTGATTGCAGCCATGAAATTAAAAGATGCTTACTCCTTGGAAGGGAAGTTATGACCAACCTAGATAGCATAATAAAGAGCAGAGACTACTTTGCCAACAAAGGTCCATCTAGTCAAGGCTATGGTTTTTCCAGTGGTCATGTATGGATGTGAGAGTTGGACTGTGAAGAAAGCTGAGCGCTGAAGAATTGATGCTTTTGAACTGTGGTGTTGGAGAAGACTCTTGAGAGTCCCTTGGACTGCAAGGAGATCCAACCAGTCCATTCTAAAGGAAATCAGTCCTGGGTGTTCATTGGAAGGAATGATGCTGGAGCTGAAACTCCAGTACTTTGGCCACATCATGTGAAGAGTTGACTCATTGGAAAAGACCCTGACGGTGGGAGGGATTGGGGGCAGGAGGAGAAGAAGACAACGGAGGATGAGATGGCTGGATGGCATCACTGACTCAATGGACATGAGTTTGGGTAAACTTCTGGAGTTAGTGATGGACAGGGAGACCTGGCATGCTGTGATTCACAGGTTCTCAAAGTGTCAGACATGACTGAACTGAACTGAACTGAAGAGAATATGATAAAAAATAATATGCCAGTTATTCTGACAATTTAGGTGAAATAGCAAATGCCTGGAAAGCTATAAACTAGAACAGTTGACTGAAGAAGAAATGAATAATTTCAATAACTCTAAAGCTGTCAAACAAATTGCGTAAAATTTTTCTCATATACTAAACTCCAGACCCAAATAGATTCACTTAGGAATTCTCTCAAATGTTTAAGAAATAGGTAATACTAGTTCACCATAAAAGTTTTGAGAAAAAATTTAAAGGAAAAATAGTTTCTAATTATAAGAAAAAACAAAACTGCCTACCAATAGCTTTCATAAACACAAAGTAAAAAATGCTTAACAAAATTTAAGCAAATCAAATTCAGACACTAAAAAGATAACACATTTATGTCCAAATGGGGTTTATTTCAGGAATACAAGATTGCTTTAACATTTGAAAAATCAATTGACATATTCTCCATATTAAAATTTAAAGAGTAGAATTAAGCAGCATACAATTATCACAATAAGTGAATGAAAAGCATTTAACAAAATCCAACACATCCTCAAGATAAAAATCTATGAGGGAGCTAGTGATAGAACCTGAAAAAGGCCATCTACAAAAAAACCACAGGTAACATCATGCTTTGTGGTGAAGGACCAAATTCTTTTCCTCTAAATTCAGAAACAAGGAAAGACTGACTTAAAGAAACCTCAAATGACTGATCCTCATGCAGACAGACGCCTGATCGAGAAGGAAGCACTCAAACGTTCCATTTAGGTGTGTTTCAGGATAGGTCACCTTGCTTATCCACACAGTCAGATTCAAAACACCTTTGAAACCTGTGAAACTGTGACACATGTGTTCTAAAATTTGTCATAATTCTTGCTCCCCGATTTCATCATATCCTTGATTTAGTTTCCTGTCCTGGCTAACTTTTTTCACTCTCTATATTATAGAAACTAACCATGGACCCCACTTAACCTCCTGAGTACTGCCTATTTCTGTGCTTCTATTTACAGCGGGGGAAAAAAAAAGCTGGCAACGAGTGGTGTAGGGTCACAGTCACCATCTTTCTCCCCACAGGACGTTGCCCAGCACTTAGTGAAAACCCCTCTTTGAAGGGCTCTCACCACCTCCACTCTGCCCAAGTAGCATTAATTCTCCAGCTCTATCTTACTTCACCCGGGAGAAGCAGCAGGCATATTTGATTGCTCCTTACTTATCTTTTTGCTTCTACGACAGCCGACCTTTTCATTTGTTTTCCTACCACACGGCTGCTCCTCTCCTGTCTCCTTTGCTGGGTCTTCCTTGTAGTCCTGACTGCCTCATGATGCCATGCCCTTTGTCTCTTTGCTCTCCTCTGAGAAATCTCCCTATATAATGCTTTCCAGTCCTGTCGCTCTAAATGTCATCTACATCACCAGCCCGCACTTGACCCCTCAGCCCCTCATGCAAACATCAGCTTCCTACTTGATACCTCCCCACCTGGTTGCTTCCTAGCAATCTCACATTTAACATAGCACATCTGAAACAGACTTTTATATATTTTCACCCCTCATCTCCATCCTACCTGCTTTTCCTCTAGTCACTGCCATCTCATTATTAAACAGCAACAATGAGTAAGTCCAGGTATACCCAGGTATCAATACAACTCCAGGTATAGCCAGCATCCCTTCTCTCCTAGACTGCATTCCCCCTAGACTCCTGTCTGCTAAAATCAATTCTCCTTCACTTTAGCAACAAAAGGTGATCTCACTCCAGTTCAAACTTAATACCGTTCAGAACAAAATCCACAGACTCTACTGTTATCCATCCTGGGATCCACAGGGTTCTGCACGAAACCCACCCTTCCCAGCTCACGCTTGAACTCCTACGTCCTGCTCTTCCCTCACTTTGTTAACACCAGTGTCGCCTCTTCTGCTCACTGAATACACCAAGCTTATCCCTGCCTTTGATGATCTGAATCTGTCACTTCCTCTGCCAGGAATACGTTATCCCCAGACACTCGCATGGCTCCTCCTGCAATTCAGTGACATCTCTGCTCAACTGTCTCTTGCTCTGAAAGGCTTTCCCTGACCATGAAATTTAAAAGAGCTCCTCTTTCTCCTGTTGTCACTTTCTATTTCCATATCCTGCTTTCTTTTACCCTAAATCACTTATACTACATCCAGCTGTGTTTTTATTTGCTTAAGTCTTCATGCTAGTCTCCCTAACTAGAAATTGAAGTTCCATAAGGGCAGGCCCCTTCCTGTTCATTCATCCCTGTACACCCAGTGCCCAGAACAAGGTCTGGCCTGTAGTAGGCACTCAGTAAACATCTGTTCTAAGGATGAAATATTGAGGGCAATATTGTATCAGATCAATATATTCCATTAAATCCTAGCCCTGCTTTGAGATTATTCCCTTTTTTTCTATAAACCTTTTGTTAATTCTATTCTATAAGAAAAAGAAACAATTTCAATAAAACAAAAGAAATCCAAGGCAAGTTCAGATTTAAATATTAAAAGCATCAATCACAATAAGGCCCCATGTTTCAATAAACTTAATGGTGTTCTTGGTACTTTCTTATAAACTATCCCGTTCAATCCTTATAACACTCCTTTATTAGTATCTCCTCTTTGCACATGAGAAAATGAAAATCCAGCAGAGCTGCAGGACTTGAATAAGTGCGCGCTGCTAGGAAACGACAGAGACAGAATTAGGAGCTCCGTTTGTCAGACGCTTACTCACGATTTGCTCACTAAATCATGGAACTCCCCAAACCAACCTGAATCCTTCCCACTCTGATGGTGCCAGGCCCAACGAAAAAGAAGCAAGTCTGAAAATGACTTCCCGTGGCTCACATTATGAAACTGTATATTCTCAACTTCCCTCTGAGAGTACAATTCCAGTAACGAGGCAGGGGCTACAACCTGGGGGGCAAGCAGAGTAGACCCGCAGGGAGGCGGCATGCATAGACCCCATCTGTTATGAAGAAGAGTGGGTGGGTCAATAGCAAATGATTTAACACAGAAGCACAGCTGTAAGGGTGTAGCTTATGGGCCATATCCAGTCTGAGTATTTGTGGTTTTAGTTTGGTTTTGTGTTGTGCTAGTGTGTTGTACTAGTGGTATACATTGTTTTTTATTTGACATTAGTTTTTTTTGTTGTTATTTTATTTTCAGTATCAACTTTTTTTCCCCTCATTGGGGTATAGTTGCTTTACAATGTTGTGTTAGTTTCTGCTGCACAGCAAAGTGAATCAGCTATATGTGTACATAAATACCTCACATTCAAAGGACTTCACAGAGAGAAGTCTGAGTTTCTCAGCTGCCTTTTAAAAACTGCAAGACAGAAAGGCAGCTAGTTTACCATGTAAAATCATGACAAACTTTTAATGTGGAAGAGCAGTTGTGTGTTTAAATTGGGGCTTGTACTTTCTATTTGCCACACTACCCACTATTTTCTCACAAACTACACCTTTCTACTTTGCTCATTTACACTGTTTACCTGGCCTCTATAGGTATTTGAGTGTATAACCTCAGATTTAGGGATTTCGAGCTACATGAAGCAAGTATGATGAACCTGGTGATAACGGATGAGATGAGGTTTTATTAATGGGCTGTAGGAACCCAAATTCCCAAACAGAATATCTCTTGTTTGTGGTAAAAAAAAATCATATTTGATAAAAAGTATGTTCATAATAATGTATCACAGCTAAGCTAGGTCAGTGGTCGAAAGACCTGGTGGGGTTGACTCTGCAATACAACTCTCTGTCTTGATGTGTGAGCTGAGTACACTTATTATGAATCACTTCCTCCTAAGTGTCTCACCTAACAGTCTTCTGTAAGACTTCAGAGTCTTACAAATCTTTTGGAAGATCTTCAAAGGTACAGTTCAACACCTTATTTAGGAAGGATGAAACACGCTACCCAAAATACAGATCAACTATTTCTGTTGGCATGTAGAGCAGAGCCATACAAAATGGGGAACAAGAGAGGGAAAAGGGAAACCATTAGAAATTCTTAGCAAAGAGGGTGATCTTGTGAACATCTCTGTTACTTAGGACCATATTGGACATTAGGTGTTGTGAAAAGAGAGAATGGTACTTGCAGATGAAAGAGATTTCTACTCTACTCTCCACAAGAGAAGATATGACAAGAGCTTTTTTCACCACCTTCCTCAAAGAAGAGGAGTCACTTATGTAACAGGTGTATTTAGAAGACCAAGGGCATACTAACTTCACCCTTCCTGCAAAGACAATGTGTTTTGGTGTGTTTGCCACCATGGGATGAACTTATAACTTTAGACTCTGCCTTCAACAGGCAAAGCCTTTCCTTCCAGGGGGGATGCAGTTCAATTAGGGGTGAATAACAGGATGTCCTACAGTCCTTGTTGATGATGCTGTTCAGTTGCTAAGCCATGTCCAACTCTTTGTTACCCCATGGATTGTAGCATGCCAGGCTTCTCTGTCTTCTACTCTCTCCTAGAGTTTGCTCAAATTCATGTCCACTGAGTCAGTGGTGCTACAGTCCATAGGGTTGCAAAATAATTGGACACGACTTACCAACTAAACAGCAACAGGATGTCCACTATGAACGCATCTAAAACTGCTCTCTCCAATAAGCAGTATTACCATTGTTATCTCTGTTTGTGTACTGCTTTATGTTTCAAGACTTCCTTGGTGGCTCAGACAGTAAAATGTCTGCCTACAATGTGGGGGACCTGGGTTCAATCCCTGGGATGGGAAGATCTCCTAGAGAAGAAAATGGCAAGCCACTCCAGTATACTTGCCTGGAAAATCCCATGGACAGAGCAACCTGGTAGGCTACAGTCCATGGGGTCGCAAAGGGCCAGATACGACTAAGTGATTTCACTTTATGTTTCAATGCCTTACAAACACAGGAATGGATAAAAAAGAGTCATTTGTAAGGAAGATAGATAATGAGGGAACTGAAAGGTAGTTTTCTTTCTCTGTCTTGTGTCTAAATTCTCTCTTGGGTAACCAGAAGGTTTTCCAACAGATGGGCTCTTGGATGAGTTGATATTTAATTTCTCTTTGAACCCTGAGTTTCTGTAATTGTGTTATAAGATGTACTACTGGTAATTGGTAAGTTTTCCAGCTCTATAATGTACAGTGAAGAGATGGGATCCATGACCATATTAATACATGAAGAGAAATAAACGACTAATTGTTAAGACTCATAGAATCTATAAGCTTGAAAGGAACATATAGAACCATTTAATACTCCACCTGTTGTCAGTGTACCCTTTCGATCCCCAAGTAGTGAGCACTTTATTCATGCTTAAAAAAAATCCCATGATTGGAAATCTAAGAACATTCGTTTTGAATGGCTGACTCTCATACTACCAGCTATAAGTATATAGATCTTTAGTATCATGTCGGAAAAAAAAAAAAAGGCTTCCTAGCAGTAAGGGTAATGGGTCAGTGGGAAAGTGTCTGCCTGCCAATACAGAAGACGTGGGTTCAATCCCTGGGTTGGGAAGAGCCTTTGGAGAAGGAAATGGTAACCCGCTGTAGTATTTTTTGCCTGGACGATCCCATGGACATAGGAGCTTGGTGGGTGACAGTCCATGGGGCACAAAAGAGTCAGACATGACTCACCGACTAAACAACAACAGGAGAAAAAGAGTCATATAACAGAACACATGGATTCCCATAATGTGCCAAACACCGTGCAATGCAAAAACAAAGTCTGTGAAGTCAAGAATTTCACAGTTTACGAGAGAAATAAATTTCATTCATAATACTTACACAATTGCAGTTGCTAGGAAATTTCAGAAGTGAAATTAGGCTGATCAAGGGTATAAATGAAATTTCTGAAGTGGAATTTTCACATCTTCTTTGTTATGCATCTTGTATTTCCTCTTAGAAACCCTTTCTCAGCTTTATTTTTAAAAGACTTTTCATAATTGCAGGTTCTCTTTCCATTTCAATCAATGATTTAATTTGAAGAAACTAAATCAATTTAAATTTAATTTTTTTTTTTGCAATTACAACTTAAATAATTGGTAAGTCTTATTGAAACATTATGACTAACTACTGAGTTAATGAGCTTCACAGATCTCCATGGACCTGAACACAGCACTTCACTGCAGTAACCTGGTCTAAAGTCATAACTGCAAAGTGTAATCACCTGTATTACCTTTAAGACCTTAAATCCAAATACCTGCCCTCTTATCAAGGGCTTCCCAGGTGGCTTAGTGGTAAAGAATCTGCCTGCTGATGCAGGAGACACAGGTTCAATCCCTGGGTCAAGAAGATCCCTTGGAGGAGGAAATGACAACCCACTCCAGTATTCTTGCCTGGAAAATCTCATGGACAGAGGAGCCTGGCCATGGAGTCGCAGAAGAGTCAGACACAACTGAGTGACTGAGCATGCATGCACCCTCTTATCATGTCAGTCCTTTCAGCTCTTGCTTTCTTCACCCACATTAAACCTGATCTTGGCCTCCTTGGAGGGGCTGGAGTCCCCAGGAAGTGAAAACAGTCTACCTGCTTCCCTACCCTCCTTTCCTGGTCGAATACCAAAGGTCCATCCTCTCAGTCACAGCTTCCTCATCCCTTTCCTCTTCTACTCTCTTCCCCAAAACCTTGGGTCTTGGCATTCCAGCCTCCTAACTTCTCTGTTGCTACATGAGGGCTGCAGAATAATACTGGAGACGATGCTACTATATGAAGGTCGGTGGCACTAAACATTCATGCCTCAATTGTCAGCTAGTCTTTTTCTTTGTTAGAGATTTTTATTATCTCTTTATTAGAAAACCTTTATTTTGTGTCTTTTTTAATGTTCTCTCTCCCAATGCCTTCAACAGCTATTCCATTTTAAATAAAAATAATTGTATCAGATAAAGTCTGGCATAAAATACTATGAAGAAAAGAAACACCACAACTAGTCCCTTTCTTCACAAAACACCATTTTAATGGGCTGATGTATTTTTAGTTCTTCCCCAGCACCACTGACTAGGGTAATTTCATGTTACTGTATTCATGTAGTATATGCAGTTTTGCCTCCTACTTTTCTCAAAATGCTTAATCATAAGCAATTTGCCTTGTTATTGTACTACTGAGGCTTCATTTGAAATGACTTCACAGTTTAAAGAAGCTGTATCACGGTCTTACCATTGAATTTCTTGAAAGGGTAGACATCACCTACTACATTACATTACTTAATCATATACCACTTACTGCATGATGTAGAACAATGGAGTTAAGCCTTGTTATTTCATGAAATGTACATGAACAAAATTCACCAATGAGCTCACATCATTGGTAAGGCTTAGGTTCAATAAGTAGCACCATATCATAGCATTAAAAGGCATAAATCATACAGAAATGTATTTCTTACTCAAGATACAGTCTTAACACAGACAGTTCAGGGACAGTATGTCAGAGTTGCCTCATGAAGTCTTTGGGGACACAGGCTTCCTGGATCTAGGCTCTGCCAGCAGGACCCCATTCACAGGACCATCCTGTAGTCCAAGACGGCTGCTCCATCTCCAGGAATCAGGTCTCCATTTCCAACAACTCACATCATCTTGTTTTTATCTAAGTTTATTTTTTTTCCTACAAATACGTTTTTCCTCATGTAGTTTCCATCTTGGTTATTTCTACTATAACGCTAATGAAATCAGAACAGAGGGCCATTCTCAAAAGTTCAATTTTATAAATTATGTCTTCACTATGTTTCTACAAATCCATGTCTTCCTCTGCTAACTCAGAATTGTGGTCTTGGAAAAATCATTGTGATTTTTATTCTGATTTTAGGATTTCCCTTTCCTAAACCATATTGCACACTGCCCAAATGATCTATTGTTCATGCTACCTTTTTTGTTTACAGTCTTTCAATGACTATAATTCACCTTCAGAATAAAGTCCCAGCAATCCCACTGCTGGGTACACACACCGAGGAAACCAGAATTGAAAGAGACACGTGTACCCCAATGTTTATTGCAGCACTGCTTATAATAGCCAGGACATGGAAACAACCTAGATGTCCATCAGCAGATGAATGGATAAGAGAGCTGTGGTACATATACCAAACTTATTAGCCTTGTTTAAATGTCACTTGAGGAACTTCCCTGGAGGTCCACTGCTTAAGACTGTGCTTCCACTGCAGAGGGTACGGGTTCAATCCCTTGGTCAGGGAACTAAGATCCCACATGCTGCGTGGCATGGCCGAATAAAGACATCTTAAATAAATAAAGTTGGAGCTAGCAATTAAAAAAAATTCTTTAAAAGAATAAAACGTCACTTGAAATCAAGTATCTCTTGAACTATCCAACCCCATTCCCCATATGTACTTTAACTAATACTCAATATGTCTGTCCCAGTGGCTACCAAGCTTCTTTAGAGCACATCTCATTATTATATGGGGACATGTTCTACTCAGTTATATCATTTCCCATGCCCAAAGTCCTTATGCACATTTACCCACCTATGTTACTCATGCTTAACCTTTAAAATGCATTTAAGATTATCTTGCTGGAGTTTCCTTGGCTCAACTCCCTTCAACCAAAAAAATGGGGCACTTACTTTTATGTACTCAGTGTCTTGGTATAAATTCAAAGTCATACTTGTTATGTCATATGTCAGTCATATACCTGAGCTCTTTGAATGAGGGACTGCAGATCTGGAGTGTGACCTAAAGTATGACACATATAGACTGGCTTCATTTAAAGAACCCTTACCTCCTTTCCATTTCTCAGTGCCAAATTCCTGATCTCAATAGGTAGGGCGCATCACCAAGTCGGTGTACTATTCATAATACTTTAAAAAGATCTGTAACTATTAAAAGACAACACAATGATTTGTGTTCAAAATAACCTACTATATAAAATAACCTATTGTTAATTCTGAAATGAGATCTCATATAAACAGATTTCTACTTTATAATTACTTACAAGAAACAATTAAGGTTTTAACATCAAATTCTCATCCCTTTTCCCTAAAAAGGGCTACAAAAGCAGTTTTGGTCCAGGGCGGGCACTTCTGTGTGGCATGCATTGTTCTTGTCTCACATAACCTTCTCTGCTGGGAAGTTTTTGCATCTTTTTCAGGGTCCTTATTAACTAATCACCCAGAGTTCTTGGTTGTTCCTAAATAATCCTAGAAATAGCTTTCAGCCTCCAGGACAACTTACTACAGTCTCAGGTGAAAGACACTGCTCTACCTGCAGAATCAGAATTTTTAGTTTGGACCATTGCAATTTTTCATCAACTGTTACTTTCTTTTATGTACTGTGATGTTGGGAAAAGGTTTTGAGCTTCTTCTAGAGATCTATATTTCCATACCTACTAGGAGTGGGAACTGAAAATTGATCTCCCCCCTATTCACAGTCCATGAAATTTCCTGCATTCCATCATAAAAATAGTGACTCAGAACATTACTTTTTAATCACTTCTTTCCCAGTTCAGTGGTTTCCAAATGCCTTTGTGTATGGACTAAATCAGAATTGCCTGGAAAGTATATTAAAATTACAGATTCCTAGGCTCTGACCCAATCATTGAGAGAATTTCCAGAACTGAGGCCCTTTAATGTGTTTTAAACAGGAACAAAAGCAATTCTTATTCCAACCCAGTTTGGGAATTTGTAAGACCACAATGACTATCTCATAGCTAAAGTCAGCAGGTACTATTTTGTGAATAAAAACAAACAATGAGTGAGTGACATTCATAAACATTAAAAAGATTCATAAACATTTAAAAGCTCTTTTGAGCTTTCCAAAGTCTATTCTCCAGACAAGTGAAAAACTATCATCTGTCTGAAAAAGTAAGGAAGCCCATGCTTAAACATATAGGTAGACTCCAGTATATCCTGGCAGGCCGGCACTTATACAATGATAACCAGAAAAAGTCATGGACATTACCAAACCCCACATTTCAGGGGATCAGAGAGCTGTGAAAATGACGAGGACCTAAAACTCTGAGGGATGGACTATTTCCAAGGTGACCTGTTCATATTTCTCCCTGGCGATAGCACTTGCTAAGACACTCTTTGGGAGGAATGAAAAATCAGTACAACTTTGGAGAGATTGTGTTGCGGTCTAAATTGGGGAATTAGAAGGAACAAAAATGCCTGATCAGTTTTCCCTCTGAAACACTTGCTAAATTCTGGAGTTGTGACAATTGCTTCCCTGGTGAATTCTTCCAAACATTTAAGGAATAAATTATACCAAATTGTACAAACTCTTCCAGAAAAAGTAAAAAAGAGTGAATACTCTGCCTCTATTAATAAGGCTAACATAATGTTGTGTCTAAAAATTTTAGAAGAATATTACACAAAAGAAAAAGTACAAATCAGTATCTCACATAATTATGGATGCAAAAATCATTAACAAATACTAGAAATTTAAATTAAAACCACCGATGTATAAATATATCTTTAAAAGACAGTATACCATGGCCAAGTTGTGTATTCTAGTTCAAGTTTGCTTTAAAGCTCAAAAAGTAATCTATTTAACTTACTGCATTAACAGAAAAAATGAGCTAATCATAGGATCATCCAGATAAATGAAGGAAGAAAAACTCACAAAATTCAAAATCTACCATAATTTTTTTAAAAACTGAATGCACATAATATGGACTCTTGCCTGCATATATTTTTAAATTAAAAGTTAAATAAAACAATCTATGCACACTAAGTGACTCAAGAACTTTAAGCTAAAAGTCATTCTAAAACTCTATGTAATAGAGTACTGAGTGTTGTGAGTATTTGTAAATGTTTAAATACTTATGAAATGAATGAATAACTTTGTAGTCAAATAGACAATCAAAAATTTATGGGAAACATACTGTACAAATGCTATGGTGAATATCAAAATGAAGTGATTAAAATCTCTACTCTGTGGCTTACAATATACAAGATTATGAACCCATAATAATAGAATTATTAAAAGGTCTGATATAATAAATGTTATGTGATATACACAAATAAATTACTAAAGAATAATCACCGTCTCAATGGACATGGTTTGGGTGGATTCCGGGAGCTGGTGATGGACAGAGAGGCCTGGCGTGCTGCGGTTCATGGGGTTGCAAAGAGTCAGACACAACTGAGAGACTGAACTGAATTGAATATTCAACTGGAAGTTGGAAGAAAGAAATCCCATAGGAGGATAGTATTGAAACAGACCCTGAAAATTAAGTAAAATTTCACCTGTTGAAGACAAAGCCAAGGAAAGGTAGTATTCCAAGGGTGTTTGTTTCAATTCTCATTTTCACTTTATATTCAAAGAGATGATAATCCATAAAATGACACATTGCTTTTGCTTCAATTTCCTTCTAGATCAGGTGATTTCAACTTCCCTCCCCCATCCCAATATCATTTTGTTGTTAGAATGCCTCTCATTCTGGCCTCATTTTTTGTGCTTATCTCAGAATTGTATTTTTTTGTCATTAAACTCTGTCTTAGTATTTTCAAGGTTATTTTGACTTTTTCTCTTATCGTTCAGAGGCTTAGCACTAGTTGCAATTTATACCCAGGCTGTATGATGGTATAAACCAACTATAACATGATCAATTTCATATTTTTAACATTCTCAGTGATTGGCCAAGTAGCAATTGACTAAGTTGAAAGTGTAAAGATTCAGTAATATTGATCACAGTTAAGAGTCAAAATGGATCATGTATAAAGGTTTATCTATTTTGATTATTAGCTTTGGTGTTAAGTGTAATCACAATTAAATGATAAATTGGAGAAACATACTTTGCAGTATTTGAGACAAAGTTCATTCTTTATGAATTTCCTACATGCTGGGATGTTTCTTTATCAATAATGATGAGAGATATTTATGGCTATCCCAGAGCTATTTGCCCTCAAATCCATTTTATGTGCCTCCTCTGCTTTACCCTGTATTGCAGAAAAATGCAGAAAGCCTGTTTCCAGCTGTTTTTTGTCAGCAGGAGGTCCTGGTAAAAGACTGAAACAGGGTAAGAAGAGAATACCAGGTCCCCTCGACCTCTTTCCCCTTCAAGCAGCATCTTTAGGTGCAGCTGCAAGAGGCATCAGCAAGATGACTGAATAAGACATCCTTCACGGTGGTCTCTCAACAACTGGACTCCATCCGTGGACAAGAGTGCCTTTGTGGGGGCCTGTGTGACCCAGTATGTTATGTCTATGGATCCAGGAAGAATCTCACCCACTCATACGTCAGGTAAAAGGCACAGAGACCTCAGTTCCAGCTGAGGACCCTGAACTGGCCCATGAACTCGCTCTAGCCCCTCACAGCAGCAGCTAGGAGTCTCCAAGAACACTAATTTAAATAGTCACCATGGATTAAAAAAAAAATCCTTTATGGGAGTCCTGGAGTCCAGGAGATTTATTCCAGCATGCTGCTGAAGCAAAAATAAAATCCAAACTTGGATTCAAGGAAGAGGGTAAAAGGAACAGCTGGACTTCAACTGCATAACCTCTGCCTCAAGGCAGCAGGGTTCAGGACCAAGACAGTCCTTCTAGTGATACCTCCTGTGGAGGAAAGTCAGAGAACATCTATTCAGTGTCTAGCTTCCCCAGATGGGTGGATAAAAATCAATATCTAAAACTCAGCTGCATTTCTACACACTAATAAACTATCAGAAAGATAAATTACTAAAATAGTATAAAAAGAATACATTTAACCAAGAATAAATGTAACCAAGGAGGTGAAGGTGGATTTGAACACTGCAAGACTTTGATAAAAGAAACTGAAGAAACAGAAATATATGGAAATATATTCTGTGATCATGGATTGGAAGAATTAAGTTGTTAAAATGCCCACACTAAAAAATCCATATATGGATTCAATGCAATCCTTATCAAAATTCAAATGACATTTTTTACAGAAATAGAAAAAAAAATCCTAAAATGTGTTTGGAACCCCCTGAATAGCCAAAAAAAAAAAAATAGAGATACCAAGGGAATATTTCATGCAAAGATGGGCTCAATAAAGGACAGAAATGGTATGGACCTAACAGAAGCAGAAGATATTAAGAAGAGGTGGCAAGAATACACAGAAGAACTGTACAAAAAAGTGCTTCACGACCCAGATAATCATGATGGTGTGATCTCTCACCTAGAGCCAGACATCCTGGAATGTGAAGTCAAGTGGGCCTTAGAAAGTATCACTACGAAAAAAGCTAGTGGAGGTGATGGACTTCCAGTTGAACTATTTCAAATCCTGAAAGATGATGCTGTGAAAGTGTTGCACTCAACATGCCAGCAAATTTGGAAAACTCAGCAGTGGCCACAGGACTGGAAAAGGTCAGTTTTCATTCCAATCCCAAAGAAAGGCAATGCCAAAGAATGCTCAAACTACCACACAGTTGCACTCATATCACATGCTAGTAAAGTAATGCTCAAAATTCTCCAAGCCAGGCTTCAGCAATACATGAACCATGAACTTCCTGATGTTCAAGCTGGTTTTAGAAAAGGCAGAGGAACCAGAGATCAAATTGCCAACATCTGCTGGATCATCAAAAAAGCAAGAGAGTTCCAGAAAAACATCTATTTCTGCTTTATTGACTATGCCAAAGCCTTTGACTGTGTGGATCACAATAAAGTGTGGAAAATTCTGAGAGAGATGGGAATCCCAGACCACCTGACCTGCCTCTTGAGAAATCTGTATGCAGGTCAGGAAGCAACAGTTAGAACTGGACATGGAACAACAGACTGGTTCCAAATAGGAACAGGAGTACGTCAAGGCTGTATATTGTCACCCTGCTTATTTAACTTATATGCAGAGCACATCATGAGAAATGCTGGACTGGAAGAAGCACAAGCTGGAATCAAGATTGCTGGGAGAAATATCGATAACCTCAGATATGCAGATGACGCCACCCTAATGGCAGAAAGTGAACAGGAACTGAAAAGCCTCTTGATGAAAGTGAAAGAGGAAAGTGAAAAAGTTGGCTTAAAGCTCAACATTCAGAAAATGAAGATCATGGCATCTGGTCCCATCACTTCATGGGAAATAGATGGGGAAACAGTGGAAACAGTGTCAGACTTTATTTTGGGGGGCTCCAAAATCACTGCAGATGGTGATTGCAGCCATGAAATTAAAAGACGCTTACTCCTTGGAAGGAAAGTTATGACCAACCTAGAGAGCATATTGAAAAGCAGAGACATTTCTTTGCCAACAAAGGTCCGTCTAGTCAAGGTTATGGTTTTTCCAATAGTCATGTATGGATGTGAGAGTTGGACTGTGAAGAAAGCTGAGCGCCAAAGAATTGATGCTTTTGAACTGTGGTGTTGGAGAAGACTCTTGAGAGTCTCTTGGACTGCAAGGAGATCCAGCCAGTCCATTCTGAAGGAGATCAGCCCTGGGATTTCTTTGGAAGGACTGATGCTAAAGCTGAAACTCCAGTACTTTGGCCACCTCATGCGAAGAGTTGACTCATTGGAAAAGACTCTGATGCTGGGAGAGATTGGGGGCAGGAGGAGAAGGGGATGACAGAGGATGAGATGGCTGGATGGCATCGCAGACTCGATGGACGTGAGTCTGAGTGAACTCTGGGAGTTGGTGATGGACAGGGAGGCCTGGCATGCTGCGATTCATGGGGTCGCAAAGAGTCGAACACAACTGGGTAACTGAACTGAACTGTACTGAATAGCCAAAACAACCCTGGAACATAGAAAAAGCTAAGGTATCACACTTCCTGATTTCAAGGTATATTGCAAAGCTGCAGTAATCAAAACAGTATGGTACTGGCATAAAAACAGACACATAGTCCAGTGGAATAAAAGCCACAGCCCAGAAACAAACCCTCATATATATGCTCCTATAATATATGACAAGGGAGCCAAGAATACCAAATGTGGAAAAGACAGTCTTTTTAATAAATGGTATTGCAAAAACTGGATTATCATATACAGAAGATTCAAACTGGACTTTTCTTTTATGCCATGCACATAAACTAACTGTAAATGGATTGACAACTTAAACATAAGACCTGAAACGATAAAACTCCTAGAAGAAAACTCGGAGAAAATTCCTTTTTTTAACCAAAAAATAAAGGAAGCATAACAAGTGCTGGTGAGGATATGGAGAAATGCCAACCTTCTGCCCTGTGGGTGGGAATGTAAACTGGTGCAGCTACTATGGAAAACAGTATGGAGGTTCCTCAGGGAAAAAATAAAAATATTTTAAATAGAACTACCACATAATGGGTATTTATCCAAAGCTAATGAAATCAGAATTTCAAAAGATATCTACATTCCCAGGTTTATTGCAGCATTATTCACAATATCCAGCATATGGCAAGAACACTGGAGTGGGTTGCTGTTTCCTTCTCCAATGCATGATAGTGAAAAGTGAAAGTGAAGTCGCTCAGTCATGTCCGACTCTTCACGACCCCACGGACTGCAACCTACCAGGCTCCTCCATCCATGGGATTTTCCAGGCAAGAGTATTGGAGTGGGGTGCCATCACCTTCTCCATGGAAATAATCTAGGTAAGTGGAAAAAGAAGAATGGATAAAGAAGATGTGATATATACCTATACCTTTATCTTTATGTCTGTATAGATATAGAGAGATACCATATAAAAATGTAATAATCAGCCAAAGAAACAAGGAAATTTTGCCATTTGTGAAAATATTAATGAAATTTGAGGGCATTACACTAACCGAAGGAAGTCAAACACTGGAAAACAAATACCGTATGGCCTCGCTTATATGTGGAAACTATAAAAGGTGAATTCGTGGAAACAGTAGAATGGTGATTTCCAAGGGCTAGAGATTGGGAGAAAGGAGGTGATATTTGCCAAAGGGTACAAACTTCCAGTTAAAAGATGAAAAAGTTCTAGGAATCTAATATACAGCCTGGTGCCTATACTTAATAATACTGTATTAGCATTTGAAACTTTCTAAGAGAGCAAATCTAAATGTTCTCACCATTTTTAAAATGGCAATTATATGATGTGATGGAAGTGTTAACTGACCCTACTGTGGTTTTGTAGGGTATCAAATCATCACATTACACCTATCCTTATGCAATGTTATATGTAAATTATATCTCAATAGAGCTGGGAAAATAAAAGGAGCTCCGTTTCTTTCATTGTTCTAACTTCTGCTTAAATTACTGCTCGTGGTTGTGGCTACTGCTGGAACCTCCCGCTTCCTGGCTTCAATAATGACGCCTTCTCCTTCTGCCCCACCTTGTGTCCTTCTGAATGGCCTTCCTGCCGGTTTTTGTCTTTTCAGTTCTTCTGTGATTTTTGCTGTTGTTCAGTTGCTAGGTTGTGTCTGACTCTTTTGGACTCCATGGACTGCAGCATGCCAGGTTCCTCTGTTCTCCAATATCTCTCAAAGTTTGCTCCAATTCATGTTCATTGAGTCAGTGATGCTATCTAACCTTCTCATCCTCTTCTGTCCCTTTTAGAGACATGCAAGCCGAGGCCTTAGTCAGTTAAGCAAGTCACTCTAGGTCATTCCCACATTAGCACTAAGTTTGGAGTTTTGAACCTATGGTTAAGTTCAGTTCACCTGTCTCTCACTTGTGTCTGACTCTTTGTGACCCCATGAACTGCATGGGGAACAAAGAGAACATGCCAGCCCTCCCTGTCCATCACCAGCTTTCAGAGATCACTCAAACTCATGTCCATCTAGTCGGTGATGACATCCAACCATGTCACCCTCTGTCATTCCCTTCTCCTTCTGTCTTCAATCTTTCCCAGAATCAGGGTCTTTTCCAAGGAGTCAGTTCTTCACGTCAGGTGGCCAAAGTATTGGAGCCTCAGCATTAGCATCAGTCCTTCCAGTGAATATTCAGGACTGATTTCCTTTAGGATGGACTGGTTGGATCTCCTTGCAGTCCAAGGGACTCTCAAGAGTCTTCTACAACACCACAGTTCAAAAGCATCAATTCTTTGGTGCTCAGCTTTCTTTATAGTCCAACTCTCACATCTATACATGACTACTGGAAAAACCATAGCCTTGACTAGACGGACCTTTGTCAGAAAAGCAATGCCTCTGCTTTTTAATATGCTGTCTAGGTTGGTCACAGTGCTCCTTTTTCATGGCTGCAGTCACTATCTGCAGTGATTTTGGAGCCCAAGTAAATAGTCTGTCACTGTTTCCATTATTTCCCCATCTACTTGCCATGAAGTGATGGAACCAGATGCCATGATCTTAGCTTTCTTAATGTTGAGTTTTAAGCCAGCCTTTTTACTCTCCTCTTTTACTTTCATCAAGAGGCTTTTTATTTCCTCTTCGCTTTCTGCAATTAGAATGGTATATCTGAGGTTGTTGATATTTCTCCCACATTCTTGATTCCAGCTTGTGCTTCAACCAGCCCAGCATTTCACATGATGTACTCTGCATAGAAGTTAAATAAGCAAGGTGACAATATACAGCCTTGATGTACTCCTTTCCTAATTTGGAAACAGTCTGTTGTTCCACATCTGGTTCTAACTGTTGCCTCTTGACCCGCATACAGGATTCTCAAAAGACAGGTAAGGTATTCTGGTATTCCCATCTCTTTAAGAATTTTTCACAGTTTGATGTGAAAAGTCAAAGGCTTTAGCATAGTCAGTGAAGCAGAAATAGATTTTTTTCTGAAATTTCTTCACTTTCTCTTTGATCCAACAAATGTTGGCAATTTGATCTTTGGATCCTCTGCCTCTTTGAAACCCAACTTGTACATTTGAATTTCTCAGTTCACATACTGCTGACACCTGGTTTGAAGGATTTTGAGCATAACCTTACTAGCACACAAAATGAGTGCCACTATGGTAGTTTGAACATTCTTTGGCATTGCCCTTCTTTGGGATTGGAATGAAAGCTGATCTTTTCCAGACCTGTGACCACCACTGAGTTTTCCAAATTTGCTGACATATTGAGTGCAGCACTTTGACAGCATCATCTTTTAGGCTTGTAAAAACTCAGCTAGAATTCCCATCATCTCCACTAGCTTTGTTCGTAATAATGCTTCCTAAGGTCCTCTTGACCTCACACTCCAGGATATCCAGCTCTAGGTGAGTGATCACACCATCATGGTTATCCGGGTCATCAAGATCTGTTTTTTTAAATAGTTCTATTTATCTTGCCGCCTGTTAATCTCTTTAGCTTCTATTAGGTCCTTACCACTTCTGTCCTGTATAGTACCCATCCTTGCATGAAATGTTCCTTTGATATTTTCAATTTTCTTGAATAGATCTCTAGTCTTTCCCTTTCTATTGTTTTCCTCTATTTCTTTGTATTGTTCACTTAAGAAAGCTTTCTTATCTCTCCCTGATATTTTTTGGAACTCTGAATTTAAATGGGTATATCTTTACCTTTCTCCCTTGCTTTTCACTTCTCTTCTTTTCTCAGCTATTTGTAAAGTCTCCTCAGACAACCACTTTGCCTTTTTGCATTTCTTTTTCTTTGGGATGATTTTTGCCACCATCTCCTATACAATGTTATGAACTTCCATCCATAGGTTTTCAGGCACTCTGTCTATCAGATCTAACCCCTTGAATCTATTTGTCACCTCTACTGTATAATCATAAGGGGTTTAATTTAGGTCATACCTGAATGGCCCAGTGGTTTTCCCCTACTTTCTTCAATTTAACTCTGAGTTTCACAATAAGGAGTTCATGATCTGAGCCACAGTCAGCTCCAAGTCTCGTCTTTGCTCACTGTACATAGCTTCTTCATCTTTGGCTGCAAATATAATAAACCTGACTTTGCTATTGACCACTTGGTGATGTCCATGTATACATGATGTCCTTGATGTCCTGTGCTGTTGGAAGAGGGTGTTTTCTATGACCAGCGTGTTCTCTTAACAAAACTCTGTTAGCCTTTGCCCTGCTTCATTTTGTACTCCAAGGCCAAACCTGCCTGTTATTCTTCTATCTCTTGACTTCCTACTTTTGCATTCTAGCCCCCTGTAATGAAAAGGACATCTCTTTTTGGTGGCATCATATACATAACCAATTAACTGCATTACAGAGAAGGCAATGGCACTCCACTCCAGTACTCTTGCCTGGTGGGCTGCAGTCCATGGGGTCACTAAAAGTCAGACACAGCTGAGTGACTTCACTTTCACTCTGCACTTTCATGCATTGGAGAAGGAAATGGCAATCTACTACAGTGTTCCTGCCTGGAGAATCCCAGGGATGGAGGAGCCTGGTGGGAGGCCGTCTATGGGGTTACACAGAGTCGACACGACTGAAGCGACTTAGCAGCAGCAGCAGCAGTGTAACTATTCATGTTTCAAATTACAAATTTACAAGCTTATTTTACTTGCACAAGTATAGGTTGATTATTTCATTAATGTCACAAGAAGTAGGAGGGCAACACTCTTATTTGACACAGTCAACAGATCATGACTCTGGAAATTACTGTTAGTTAAATTAGCCAGAGAAGCTCAAGACTGCTTAGCATGCACTAGCATGTCATCACGTATATCTACCAAACTTATAACAAGATAGAGAAAAACATGCCACATCACTTCCCTTTAATGGATACAAAAAAAGCGAATACAAAAACTGAGTCACAACAAGGTATCATATTCATAGACTCTTATGGTCTAAGGAAGCTTACAGTGATCACCTTGAACAGGATTTTGAACTCAGGGTAACGTGTGGATGCTGTTTTGGCATTTAATCTAAAACATGCTGAGTATTCTCATACTAGTATTTTATAAAAGCATAAACTAAGACCCAAAAAGGTGAGAAGGCCTGTCTGTGGCCAAAGCACTGGCTCAAAACCCTTGTAACTCTTGTCTTCATACCCCCATCAAAGCAAGACTTCAAAACTACCCTTTTATTTACCTCCAATATCCTTTTTGTTATCCTAAAACCAAAGAGAATTAAGTTACTGTTGTGATCATTCACAGATTTTAATTTTATGATGGCAAAATCCTTGTTTTATGTGATTTGTAATCCTTGCAAATCCTAGAACAAGGTTTTCAATTTCAGTCAATGCATAGATATTAATTTTCTACTGTATTCAAGACAACAGGTTTTGTACTTCTATAGCTAACTAAAATTTAAATCAGATTTCATGCTATATGGCTTCCCAGGTGGCGCAATGATAAAAAATCTGCCTGCCAAAGCAAGAGACAGGAGTTCAGTCCCTGAGTTGGGAAGATCCCCTGGAGAAGTAAATGACAACCCCCTCCAGTGTTCTTGCCAGGGAAATCCCATGGACAGAGGAGACTGGTGGGCTACAGTCCATGGGGTCACAAAGAGTCAGACATAACTGAATGTGTGCGCACACACATACACACACACACACATCATACTATATGCTGCATTAAGCTATATGAATAGATAAACTGGACTAACAGATTAAATAGATATAAGCATTCATCTAATCATGCTCACTTAACAAACATATTTTGAGCACCAACAAAATAGGCACTATTTTGTGTACTGATGATAGAGCAGTGAGTAAGATAGACAAAATCCATGCCTTCCTGGAGCTTTTAAATTAGTGGAGAAATAAGACATAAATAAACTGCAAATAATTTCAGACTGTAACATATACTGTGAATTACAGAAATGTAATTGATGTTGTTATAAAGGATACAGGGTTGTAGGAATATTGTGTATGGTTTTTACACAACACAAACTTAGGAGGAACCATCGGTGTCAGGCCAGAGCAAATTTGTATATTTACTGCAAAAATTTCCCGGCAGATGGCAGTAAAATGTCTTTTTCGAGTGAACTGGTGTATTAAGATCATTTTCTCACAATGTAAGTAAACAGTCTTAAGGAAGGACTTCTTTTTGCCAATTTGGCCAAAGACACCACGTGGATGAGCCGAGGCCCTCAAAAGGGGAGGTGACTTTGAAAAGAAAGTCAGATAAGACCCCTTTGATGAAGTGACATTTAAGTTGGGGATAAAGAAGAGCCAGGCATTTGGAGAATAAGAACACTCCAGGAAAGAGGAAAATCATGTGCTTGACATTTTTCATTCTTATTTTGGGCTTGTTTGTTTTGACATTTCATGCTTACAATTAAAAATCATGAAGCTCTTTGTAGGCGAGCATCGTTTTCATTAGCAGAGTCTGTGTTTTGCATGGTTTGTTTTTCCAGTGCTGATGACCTTGCCTCCTTGCTCTCTCCTGCAAGCCCACGTTTCCAGAGCTTTCAACTGAGGTTGGGATTGTAATCTTTGGTCACATAACCTGGCTGACTGACCTCTTATGAACCTTGGCCAGAGAAAAATAGCAGTTGCAAAAAAGTCCTTTTCATGACAATTACTACCATTTGTTGAGCATTTAACTAAAAACAAGGCAATATACTAAACTGACACAGTCAAGGAAAACTACCACCGCTATAAGTTCATTTCTTCCATTTCCTTCCTTCTATATACCAGCTACTGTGCCTTTTAACTGTAAAACAGAGTTAAAATAAGTATAACTTACTATTATTATGATAATAATAACTACTAATATGCGTAGAGTGTTTATTAAATGCCAAGTACTATGCCAAGAGCTTTACTAACTTTAGCTCATTTAATACCCAGGTGACGCTAGTGGTAAAGAAACACCACCTGCTGACACAAAAGACATAAGAGAAGCAGGTTTGATCCCTGGGTGGGGAAGATCCCCTGGAGGAGGGCATAGCAATCCACTCCAGTTATTCCTGCCTGGAGAATCCCATGAACAAAGGAGCTTGGCAGGCTATAGTCCATAGGATCTCAGAGTTGGACATGACTGAATCAACTTACACACACATGCTAAGAGCTTTACTAACTTTAGCTCATTTAAATCTTGAAACATAGACTAGATAATATTTTACCCAATTTTCAGAAAAATCTGAGGCTTAGTCTATCTCAGAGTTGTTGAGTTGGAACCTTCCCCAAGTATCCTGACTCTAGAACTCATGCTGTGAATTCTTAGCATGGCACATGGTCTGTAGAAAGACTGTAATAAGGTTTGCTATTACCAAAGGTTTGTTATTCTCTGGTAGCTCAGACAGTAACGAATCTGCCTGCAATGCAGGACATCTGGGTTCGATCTCTAGGTCAGAAAGATCCCCTGGAGAAGGGACCAGCTACCCACCGCAGTATTCTGGCTGGAGAATTCCATGGACAGAGGAGCCTGTAGCCATGGCTACAGTCCAGGGGGTTGCAAAGAGACACGACTGAGTGCCTTTCATTTTCATTACTGGAGGTGGAATAGCATAGTATAAAGAGTACACATTCAATAAGTGGACATTCCTACTTCACTTGCAGCTCTAATAAATAACACTGAGAGAAGATATTCCAACTCACCAAGGTCTCCACATCAAACAGGTCAACCTAACTCAGCCATCATGGGACTTCCATTTTTCTGGATACATCACAGGTTTTCTGACCTCCCCTGTTTCAGAAAGAAGTGACCACCTTCCCCAGTGTCCTTCTTAGGCACCCTTCATTCTCTCAAAAATATGTGATTTCAAGGAGAAGGAGATACAAAGCATGCTGAAAATTGTCTTCATTCATCCAGATCCTCCCTCCCAAGAGGCTCCTCCTACTGGTGTCCCCTAGCTGACAGAAGCAAATGGCTAACAATACCAACTATCAAGAAAATACTTGTTATAAGAGAGGTGTTCCTCTCATATATTGCAGGAATCTTTTAAAATATTTAAAGTGTTGTGTGGCAGACTTTTGCAGAAACTGGCAATTCTGAAGTACAAAGAAAACCCACATCATGATACTAATTTGCTAAAAAGACAATCCAAAGCCAAGAGACTATTTAGACTTGTCATTTTATTAAACATCATAAACTGCCGTGTTATAGGCACAGTGGAACCAATAAACCATTAATACAGCATCACGCAATAGCCAAGAGCAGAATAGGAACCAGCTTCGATCAAGAGCAGGTGTGAGCACAAAGCAGAAAGCAAATTGTTCAATCAATTAATGGGAACAGAGTTAAACACTTTTGTCTATCCGTAGGTTATAAATCACTACATCCCAGTGGGAAAGGCTATAATAATTCCATAACAAAGCTCAGTGATTCCAAACACTCTGCAGTAAATCTTTTATCAGACTCAGCCTGGCATCTCTGATCCAAGAGTCAATTTTCACTTTCAGCCCAAATCAGTGCCCAGAAAAGAAGATTTCAGTGAAAGGGACTTGTGAGCAAACTTCCAAATACCAGATCTGGATAAATAACCACAAGCTCAGTGGCTTATGTGAACTGTTGAAACACGTAGAGCCAAGCTGGAAGATGTGAGATGAGGCATTTGGGGCAGAACTAAGTACTTCAGAGAAGCCGGGGAAAATTAAGAGTCACTCAAGGAAACAGGCATCCAGATACTTTCAGTTTTAAAAATTAATACCAACAGATGTTTATCCTTTATTTATTTATTTATTTATTTTGCCCTAGACAAATGTGTCCTCCAGTCTTCGAAGATGGCTCCCGAAAGCTGAAAACTCCCTCCACTATGGCAGCTAAAATCCAAAACAAGCACTCTGAAAAGGCCCAAATTCACACTTGGAAGTTTGGAAATTAAAAAATCATAAACCAAGCCATAGCCTGCTTAGCTCACCTGAGAATGGGCTCCTCTTCTTGTCCGGACTTTGTGATTTCCACTCAGGCCCCCACTTCTAACCTCAGTGGGCTTCCTGGAGTCCTGCCAGGAGAGCCAGCTGCCACTTGAATCCTGGGACTAATCTTCACCCCCAATGAGGGACATACAAGAATCACTCAAGTGTGGCAATAATTCACTAGTTCAACCTCAAGGTCAGTCTCACTATCAAGTCTTTTTGTTTTGGATAATAAGGTTCCCCAAAACCAAATTCTTGCCATGTTCCTCACTTAAAATTGGTGATAAAATTGGTGCTTTGGACTCTTGAATGCCAGTGACTGGGTTCTGTCCCTGAACCTTAATTTCCCCAGTATGTGTTCTAAATCTCTACATATGACACAGCTTATTTGCTTGTATCTATTTATTGCTCTGCATTATCTTGACCTGCCTAGATTTTCCCTTCTCACACCAAAAAATCTTTCAGCTTTAGAGTTAAACCCCTGTTCTTTCTTTCCTTCCAAATATTATTGTCTATTTAGGTAAGAAAGAGAAAATAACCAAGTCTCTGACCTTAAGAGTAACTGTAGGATCCACATCAAAATTCTGAATTTGAATAAAATCAAGATTCAGTCCTTGGATCGTCCCGATCTCTGGGTCCTATTCTACCCCCACAGAACCTAAGGAACTTAAGGCTAAGACCCTAAAAGAACACTAAATATAAAGATGATTTATTACTTACAGGTGATAAGGCCATAGTCTTCATTGATAGCCACTCCCTATGATTCCATATTGCTGACTTGTCTTGATCTGATTTCCTTTTTTGTCTATTTTGCCTAATCAGATTGGACAATATCAGAATTAGTTTACATACAAGTTAATGTCTGCATTAAAGAAAATTGTCTGGTAATTTTGGGAACAGATATACAAACTCGATCCGTAACAAGAATAGTTCTCTTTATTTCAACAAGAATACTTTGCCTTAGATTGTGTTCTGCTGTGTCCTTTGTTAAATGAGGTTTTCCACACAGGTATCTGAAAGGTAAAGATTCACCCAGTCATTCAGCCTATATCATCTAGCTCATTTTTTATTGACATGTTAATTTACAGTTAAAATCAGAATTCTATTCCTTCAATATTGAACTATTAACATAATCTTTTTTTAATTTTAATTTATCTTTCTTGCTGAGAACTTGCTTGTCAGTGTTTCTCAAACTTTGTTGTGTTTTAGCGGCTGAGTTGTGTCCAAGTCTTTGAGACTCCACGGATTACAGTTCTGCCAGGCTCCTCTGTCCACGGGATTTCCCAGACAAGAAAACTGGAGTGAGTTGCCATTCCCTTCTCCAGTGGATCTTCACGACCCAGGGACTGAACCCCATCTCCTGCATTGGCAGATGGATTCTTTATCACTGAGCCACCAGTAGAAAGCTTATGCTTTCATAAGGTAACTCTCAAACCAAAATTGACCCAATTACTCACACTTCCTCTTTTTTTTCTTTCTTTCTTTCTCTCTCTATACCCACTCACTCATACCCACACACACACATACAACAAACATATTTATTTATTAAATCCCACCCACTGTTTAAACAGGAAATAAAGTTGAAAAGCAGGAACAATGACAACAACAACAACAAAAAAAACCCACCAGGAAATTCCTCGATGTTTCCGTACTTTTGGCAGTGATGGATGAGACATCCAAAACTGCAGACCTCAACCCTGAGAACAAACACTGGGAAGATCAAACCCCAAAATAACAAGACAGTTTAATGAGAATCAAATATTATGCATCAGATCATTAATAGTTACCTTTGAGAATTACAGATTTTACCAATTAACAACTTCTGGACAAACACATCATTTATTCATAGAAACGGATTTGATTTTCTTCTCCAAACCAACAGCTGTCTTATTCTGTGACCTTAGAAATGATCAGCCTGGGACTAGCCTGGGCCCTGGAGTGAGTTTGTAAATGGTCTGTTTATTTCTAGAAAAGAAAGTAGATTTTTGATCATGAGACCTTTCACGGGGTTGAATCTGAGTTCCTAGATTCATTAATTGTATAATACTGTACAAGATATTTAACTTCTCTGTGTCTTGACATTTCCATATATTTAGATGCTGTCAACAATACTAACTGTTCTATAAATTTGACCAGACTTTTGTGATTTTTTAAGTATATTTTATTTTGGTAGAAAAACAATAAAATTGACCATGTTAACTTTTTTTAATTGTACAGATATGTGGCAATAAGCACATTCACACTGTTGTGCAACCATCAGTACCATCCATCTCCAGAAACTTTTCATCTTCCCAAACTCAAACTCTGTCCTCAAAAACAATAACTCCCCACTGTCCCCCAGCCCAGCCCCTAGAAACCACTGTTCTACTCTATTTGAACAAATTAGACTACTCTAGGAACCTCATATAAGAGGTATCATATAATATTTTTCCTTTTGTGACTGGACTTGTTTCACTTAGCTAGTGTTGGCAAGGCTCAGCCATGCTGTAGGATGTGTCAAAATTTCCTTCCTTTCAAAGTTTGAATAATATTCCATTGCATATTATACATTCTATTTTATTCATCCATTCATCTGTTCACAGACACTTAGCTGGAGTCCGCCTTTTGGCTATTGTGAATTAGGTTGCTGAGAGCATGAGTGCTCAAATACCTATTCAAGTTCCTGTTTTCACCTTTTCTGATATATCCAGAATGGGATTGCTGAATTTTATAACAATTGTATATTTAATTTTTTGAGACATTACCATACGGTTTTCTTTTGTGTGTGAATTTTAAGTTGCATAATACTTGGAAAAGAGCTCTGAAATTTCTGTTCTTTATAAACAAAATAAATAAGTTAGGTGACAGCATAGATGTCACCTAACATTTTCAATACTGAAACATTTTCGATAATATTTGAGAATTTCTTCTTTGGACATTTCCTCTTATCTCAAACTCAATGTCTCTGAGCCTCAGTTTTGTCCCTAGACATTAAGGCTCACAATACAGATTTTGCAAGTGTGCTGTGAAGCTTAAAGTTATTAACGTGAAAGTCACTCAGTCGTGTCTGACTCTCTGCGACCCCATAGACTATACAGTCCATGGAATCCTTCAGGCCAGAATACTGGAGTGGGTAGCTGTTCCCTTCTCTAGGGGATCTCCCCAACCCAGGGATCGAGCCCAGGTCTCCCACATTGCAGGCAGACTCTTTACCAGCTGAGCCACCAGGGAAACCCAAATGGTGTTAATAGCAGACTAATCTACATAAACTGTTGTTACAGGTTCCACACTGTCAAACAGTGGCAGTTTCATATACTTCAGCCTAGTACATTTGTTGATATTCATTTGCCCTTCCAGACCCACTCTACAACTTTTGACAGACTCTGTTCTGTGTCCTAAAAGACAGAGCTATGCAAACAGCTGTCTTGCTATCTGGCCTTCAATTAATCCAAATGGGACCAGCAATAGATCACAGGGCAGAAGAGTGTGGTTGGGAAATTCATTCCCCAGCATCCTCGCTGCCAGATTACAGTCTGGCCAGCAATTGCATTCCTCCAATAAATTCCATCGCTCTTCTCAGGTAGCCTCTCCTACAGGACCAGCTATAGCTTCAACTCCATTCACACTTTAAGCCCCTTCAAGTCTAGGTATGCTAATAGCTCTCCAAGATTGGCAGTCCCGGACCATTTTTCATTAGTTTCTCTTAAACACATCCTCACCTAAATCATTCCTTTATTAAACTCTCCTGAGTTACCCTATGTGAGCGTGCCATCTCTTTCCTACAGAGACTCAAACTGATATACACAGCATCGTTAAATAAACTGCCTTGCTTTTAATAAATGCTCAAAAAGTGATAGTAATTGTCATGAAAATCATTTCCTTTTTTTTCCTATTATGAATTTTTTCTGTCTTTGGTTAATCATACTTCTTATCTCAAGTCAAAATTGCTCATATGCTAGTGGGGTGATCAATGAATCATCTTTGTGAAGATCATATATAAGGTAAGGTCTTCCTTCAAGGAGACCTATTGGGTTCTCCAAGTAGCCACATGCTAGAAAACAAAAGAAAGGATATCTTAATTCAGTTCCTTACATCTTAAATCCTATCTTTGTTCCATGTTGAGTATGTTGAAATAGCTTGAAAATAATTGACTTGAGAAGCTAAACAACTCAAAAGTTATTTTGGGTTTCTACTCAAGAAAAGCATTTTACCTCTTGCTGAAGATGAACTGTCCCTTACTCAACAGGTGTCAAGATGTAGAGGACCCTAACCACAGTGCTAGTTCAGACAGAAGAGAGAGAGCAAAAATGGATTTACTATGCATTCATGAATCTCATACTGCAGGGAACCTCGCTTGTATGAGCTCCTTTCAAGACCCTGGCAGGAGCCCAAGAAATCTATGCACAAGGTCACTTGTGTTTGTAAATTTGCAAAAGTAAGAAAAATGTCTCTTTCCACTGCAACTTCCCCTCTATCATATTTTGTCTTAGAATGGAGTAAAATGGAGTGACTGGGCATTCATTAGGTTTAGTAGGATTTATTTAAGCTGTTTATAAGTATTTCTCAGTAAAGTTAATTTACTGTTATTTATTCCATAAAAAATGGCTTTAGGGATTCTATTTCTGGCCAGTGTGCTGACTCAACCATCACTGTGGCATTAAGATGCAAAAATAGAGGCTGTATCACAATATGAAAGTGTCTTACAACACCTGGCACAGAAATCTGTGAGAAGTGAAGGAAAAACAAGATTTGCAAATATGTAGCTAGAAGCTCATCTATATAAAAATTCTTTCAATCATCTGACATGCAAAATTACAAGCAGGGAATTTAGCTCCCATCATTTCTAGTCAAATAGGAATATAATCAATATTGCAACAAATAAAAAGTATAAAAGCTCCATACATTTTAATTTTTTCATGGTAATCATGCAGCATAAAATTTACCTGAATTCTTTTTATTGTAGAACACAAAACTATAGGAATACCAAATATCCATTTATTTCTAATAGCTCATAAAGAAAATTTAACAGAGGTTTTTAAATTTTACATTTATTGCTGGATCATATGGTAAGAGTAGGTTGAGTTTTGTAAGAAACTGTCAAACTGTCTTCCAAACTGGCTGTGCTAGTCTGCATTCCCAGAAACACTGAATGAGAGTTTCCATTGCGCCACAGCCTCATGAGCAATACTGTGTTGCCGGTGTTTTGGATTTTGATGATTCTAATAGGTGTGTACATAACCTCATTGCTGTTAAAATGGCAATTTACTAATGATACATAATGTATATCTTCTTTGGTGAGGTACCTGCTAAGGTCATTGGTCTATTTGAGTTTTAAGAGGTTTTTGTATATTATAGATAACAATCCTTTATGTCTTTAGCAAATACTTTCTTCCAGTGTATGCCTTGTCTTCTGATTCTCTTGATTGAGCATATTCTTAGTCTCATATATTATGACTTTCATCTCCAAAAGTTTGATTTGATTTTTGTAATTTTTAAACATACTTAAAGCAGAAACTTGAAAGTAGAGCTTCTTAAAAATACAGAAGACAATTACAATAATTGGTTTGATGTCCCCTTGTATTAATTCTATCAATATGATTTCTAGATCTGTTTTGATGGAACAATTGTTACTTTAATCATGTGTCATATTTTTCTGTTTATTTTCATGCCTGTTAATTATTCAATATCAGACTTTGTAAGTCTTGCCTTACTGAGTACTAGACATATTTATTTTACTATAAATAATTTAAGCTTTATTCAGAGATGTATTTAAACTAAAACAGCTTGATTTGAGTGGGTTCTAGAACTAAATTTTGCACCACTGCTTAGGAAAGACCCTTCTGAGTACTCTATTTATGATCCATGAACCATGAAGTTTTCCTCCAAGGGAAGACCCCCTCCCTAGAGGAGGGCATGGCAACCCACTCCAGCTTCTTGCCTGGAGAATTCCCATGGACAAAGGTGCCATGGGCGTCTACAGTTCTCAGGGCCGCACAGAGTTGGACACAACTGAAGCAATTTAGCACACACATGCAGCTTTCCACTTTGGTGCAAATGAAACTATTCCTGACCCTGACTGAGTTATGGGGACTACTTCCTCTAAACTTGGTGGCATTTGTTTAACTGATCTTAAACACCTTCTGACATGCATGAAATGATCAGATCTCAACTGAAGACCAGGTAGATCTCCAAACTTGTTCTCTCTGATTTTTTCTCCTCTCTGCTCCTCTGACCTGTAAACTCTGCCTCCTCACCCTCTGTGGGCTCCTATTTTCTCTCATTTAGCCAGAGAAATGGAGAGCCACCTCCTGGGCCTCCCCCATCCGCACACAGCCTGTCTCTAGGCAGTCAGTAGGGACCATTATAAGGCTCATTTCATTTGTTTCCTCAATTCTCAGGGATCATAGCCCTTTATTATGTGATATTTTGTGCTTCAAAAACTATATATTTTGCCTGTTCTTTGTTGTTTCAGGAAAGAAGGCAAATTGAGGCGCTATTACTTCATTTTGGCCAGGAACTGCTTGGGACCAGCAGCAAGTCCTTAGACCTTCACTAAACTATGCCAAGGTACAAGAAAGGAGAAAATACTGCCTTTCAGGGTAGAGTACAGCTTCTTTCAATGATCTCCCAAATGGCCCACAGACACTACACTTCCTTGCCCCTACTGTCAGGAAAAGTTCAGCTTACTTTCCTTGTAGCCTCTGTCTTCTCACCATGCAGTAAGTTTATACCATCTAGTTGCTAATTTTTAAAACTTTCAGAGCCATTATTCTCTGAATCCCTCAGATTTCAGGGGACAGAAGTTGATTTCTCTGAGAGCTTTTCGTGAGCTCCCCTTCCATGACCTTAAGAGCTCTGACAACTCTCTAAGGATATGCTCTTTGCCTATCTCCAATCTTCCAATGAATTAATAGCCTTATTTTATAAAAGCTGGAGATAATTAATAAGCTAGTAGTCATGAAACAGTCTTCCAAACCTTTAGTATATCTTGCATAGGTTATCTGACAGCTATTATTCTCAGCTTTTTGAGACCAAACAACTAGAAAGTAGGAAAAGTCTCTTTGGCTAACCTGTTTCATATACAATATCTTATGCATAAGATACTTGTTAGCATGTAGTCAAAGTGCTATGACAAACCTAGACTCTATATTAAAAAGCAAAGACATCACTCTGCCGACAAAGGTCTGTATTATCAAAGCTATGGGTTTTCCAATAGTCATGTACAGATGTGAGTGTGATCATAAAGAAGGCTGAGTGCTGAAGAATTGATGCTTTTGAATTGTGGTGCTGGAAGAGACTCTTGACAGTCGCTCGGACTGCAAGATCAAACTAGTCAACCCTAAATGAAAATCAATCCTGAATATTCATTGGAAGGACTAATGCTGAAGCTGAAATCCCAATACTTTGGCCACCTGATGTGAGGAAATGACTCATTGGAAAAGACCCTGATTCAGGGAAAGATTGAAGGAAAAAGGAGGAGGGGGCAGGAGAGGATGAGATGGTTAGATAGCATCACCAAGTCAATACATGAATCTGAGCAAACTCTAGGAGATAGTGAAGGACAGGGTAGCCTGGCATGCTGTAGTCCAAGAGTCACACTGAACAATAACAACAATCAAAGCGCATAGAAATACTGCCTGGCAAATAATGTGCTTTCAGTAAATATTTGGTGAACAAGTAAATGAGCAATCAAGGGGATGTCACCAGGTTTGCTAGCATATTATAAAACCTGCAGGGTTTACAGATGATAAAACACTCATAGAAAGGAATATTAAATTATCAACAATTTCAAAAAATTAATTGCAACCAAATGATGTGACTTTTTCCGCACAGCAGACTTCACATCAGCACCAATAGACTCTCAAAGCCAATAGAACACTATCTCCAAGAAATATTTTGCCAAGAAAACAAAGTTGCTTTCAATCTGAAATTTTGTACAAGAGTGGAGAACAAAGTAAAAATATTTTCTGACAAATAAAAAAACTGAGATAATCTATAGATTACAAACAGCAGTAAAAGAACTTTGAAAATCTATTCCATTTAACAGGAAAGAAAATGGAATCAGGAAAAAAGCAGGGGGATATAAAAAGCAAATATGAAGAAGAAAAATTTTAACATGTTTTTGGTTTGGTTTGGTTTGGTTTGCATGCTGCTGCTGTTTCTTAGTCATTTCAGTCATGTCTGACTCTGTGCAACCCTATGGACTGCAGCCTGCCAGGATCCTCTGTCCATGGGTTCTCCAGGCAAGCATACTGGAGTGGGATGCCATGCCCTCCTCCAGGGGGTCTTCCCAACCCAGGGACTGAACCTGGGTCTCCTGCATTGCAGGCAGATTCTTTACTACCAAGCCACCACGTTAGTAGAATTTAAATATGGACTGCCTACTTACAATACTACTAGTGATGCCATTTGTTGTTTAAAAATGAGATGAAACTTAACTAGAAGCAGTAGCATAGGGAATGGAAGCATGTCAGAGTTAAAAAATTCCGAAGCTAATATGCCATTCTACAAAAGGATAGAGATATCGGCTAACTAGAATTAGGGGAAATTTTAAAATTTGTTTAAAAATCTTTAAGAGTAACCACTAGGAGTAGAAACAAGTTATATAGCTTCGAGTAGAAGTCAGGAGGAAAAAAGAAAAACAAGAAAATCTTTAAAAATAGTTTTAAAATAGGAAAATTAAGATGTTTCTATTAAATCCAAATAAGATAGTGAAATAGGTTTCCCAGGTGGTGCTAGTGGAAAAGAAACTGTACATGCAAATGCATGATACAAAAGAGATGCAGGTCTGATCCCTGATTTGGGAAGATCCCCTGGAGGAGGGCATGGCAGCCTACTCCAATATTCTTGCCTGGAGAATCCTGTGGACAGAGGAGCCTGGCGGGCTACAGTCTATAGGGTCACAAAGAGTCGGACACGACTGAAGTGACTTAGCATGCATGCACACAAGACAGTGAGAAAAAGCAGCCTCTGAGATCCAGAAACTGACCGGACAATTACAAGGAGGCCTGGGAGTTTTAACAAGTAAACCTGTCACTCAGAGCTGGGCTATGCCATTCTCCTGCTGGACATAAATAATCTTACAGAACAGCAACTTCAGACCAAGTTGCTGTGAGACAATGATAAAAAAGAGTCTAAAGAAGAATGCTATTATATGGTCTAAATGGACTCACTGTCACCAAAACATCCACGAAATACTGAGCATCCCCCTCTCCTGGCTACTATGGGTGAATGCTGCTTTTTTCTCTTTACAGTCACGGCTTTTCTCTGTCTCTCGCCTACCCTCCTTCTAGCTAAGATTTGCTAAGATACTCAGTTATAGAACTGTCCCCATTTTCTGATAGCATTCAATTCACAACAAACCTCCTTTTTCTCAGACCTTCCCACAAACCACCTAATCAAAGCCCCAATCTAATAACAGGTCCTTTACAAAACCCTCTTTCTGACTCCCCTCTTCCATGTCCCCCATGGTATGCAATCTCCCATGATTCAGCGGCTTATAAGCCCAGTGTGGACTGATGTGGTCATTGCTGGATCTTTGGCTGGAGGACACTGACACCTACAAACAGAATAAAATTTAAATGATATTATAATGCACTCTTCTCATCAGTTTGTTCCTAGATCTAAGAACAAAAGCACCATTTTTTTATTATAGTGGTAGGTATCGGTGTACTCCAGCCAAAGACCCCAGCAATGCACACATCAGTCAATAAGGGGTTTATAATCACCTCACACGGAGAAGGCAATGGCACCCCACTCCAGGACTCTTGCTTGGAAAATCCCATGGACGGAGGAGCCTGGTGCTGCAGTCCCTGGGGTCTCTGTGAGTCGGACACGACTGAGCGGCTTTGCTTTCACTTTTCACTTTCATCATTGGAGAAGGAAATGGCAATCCACTCCAGTGTTCTTGCCTGGAGAATCCCAGGGACAGGGGAGCCTGGTGGGCTGCCATCTATGGGGCCGCACAGAGTTGGACATGACTTAGCAGCAGCAGCACATGGGTCAGAATGGCCATCATAAAAAATCCACAAATAATAAATGCTGGAGAGGATGTAAAGAAGTGGGAACCCTCTTCACTGTTGGTAGTATTGTAAATTGAAACAGCCAATATGCAGAATAGTATGGAGGTTTCTTAAAAAAACTGAAATTAGAGCTACCCTATGACCAGCCATCCCACTACTGGGTCTATACCCTGAGAAAACCAAATGCAGACAGACGCACGCACCCCAGTGTTCCCTGCAGCACTATTTACAACAGCCAGGACGTGGAAGCAACCTAGATGGCCCTCGACAGATGAATGGATAGGAAGATGTGGTACAACCAATATTACTCAGCCACAGGGAGGAACAAACTGGGGCCATTTGTCGAGGCCTGCATGAACCTAGAGTCTGTCATACAGAGTGAAGTTAGTCAGCAAGAGAAAAACAAAAATTGTCTGTTAACACATATATGTGGAATCTAGAAAAGTGGTACAGAGGAACCTATTTGCACAGCAGAAATAGAGACACAGACATAGAGAATAAATGTATGGACACCAAGCAGGGAAAGGAGGATGGTATGAACTGGGAAACCGGGACTGACATTTATACACTACTGTGTGTAACATACATAGCTGCTGCTGCTGCTGCCAAGTCGCTTCAGTCATGTCCGACTCTGTGCGACCCCATAGACGGCAGCCCACCAGGCTTCCCCGTCCCTGGGATTCTCCAGGCAAGAATACTGGAGTGGGTGCCATTTCTTTCTCCAACATAGATAGCTAGTGGGAAGCAGATAAATAGCACAGGGATCTCAACTCAGTGTTCTGTGCTGACCTAGATGTGTGGGAGGAGACCCAAGAGGGAGGGGATATGCATGTCAATACAGCTGATTCACTTGCACAGCAGAAACGCATGGCAAAGCTCCTATACCCCAATTAAAAAAAATCATAACTCCAATAGTCCCTGAACACCCCCAACCCTGGCCAAGAAAAAAAAAAAAAACCTGTTGGAACTTTTCATTTTTTTAAAAAGTACAGAATAATATGGTAAGAAGTGGTATTTTTCCAGTATCAATTTTCCCTTTCAGAAACATGTCTCTTCATTTATATATATCACAGTTTATGGTTACTTTGTAGTTTTATTCATACAGATATTGTATATGACTTGTCAAATTTATTTCTAAGTAATATATAAAAAGTTATTCCTTGATATTTGTGTAACAATATTTTACACAGATATTTATCTAAATTTCCTTATATAGTTTTGGCATATGCCTTAAGTATATACCTGGAGCTTCTCAGGTGGTACAGTGGTAAAGAATGTTCCTGCCAATGCAGGACTCATAAAAGACTCATGTTCAATCCCCAGGTCAAGAAGATCCTCTAGAATAGGAAATGACTACCCACTCCAGTATCCTTGCCTGGAAACTTCCACGGACAGAGGATCCTGATGGGCTATAGTCCATGGGGTTAAGAGTCAGGTCTCATTGAGCAACTGAGCACATATTTATTCCTATATGTTTTTCTTATTTGTTATTATATATCACTATTATCCTTTGTTTTTTAATTCACTAATACATTTGCTTTTTTGACTATACCAAAGCCTTTGTCTGTGTGGATCACAACAAACTGTGGAAAATTCTTAAAGAGATGGGAATACCAGACTACCTTACATGTCTCCTGAGAAAACTATATGCAGGTAAGGAAGCAACAGTTAGAACAGGACATGGAACAACAGACTGTTTCCAAATTGGGAAAGGAGTACATCAAAGCTGTATATTGTCACCCTGCTTATTTAATTTATATGCAGAGTACATCAAGTGAAATCCCAGGCTGGATGAAACACAAGCTGGAATCAAGATTGCAGGAGAAATATCAATAACCTCAGATATGCAGATGATACCACCCTTATGGCAGAAAGCCAAGAGGAAATAAAGAGCCTCTTGAAGAAAATGAAAGAGGAGAGTGAAAAGGCTGGCTTAAAACACAACATTCAAAATACTAAGATCATGGCATTCGGTCCCATCACTTCATGGCAAATAGATGGGGAAACAATGGAAACAGTGACAGACTTTATTTTCAGTTCAGTTCAGTCGCTCAGTCGTGTCCAACATTTTGCAACCCCATGAATTTCAGCACGCCAGGCCTCCCTGTCCATCACCAACTCCCGGAGTTCACTCAGACTCATGTCCATCGAGTCCATGATGCCATCCAGCCATCTCATCCTCTGTCGTCCCCTTCTCCTCCTGCCCCCAATCCCTACCAGCATCACAGTCTTCTCCAATTAGTCAACTCTTCGCATGAGGTGGCCAAAGTACTGGAGTTTCAGCTTTAGCATCATTCCTTCCAAAGAAATCCCAGGGTTGATCTCCTTCAGAATGGACTGGTTGGATCTCCTTGCAGTCCAAGGGACTCTCAAGAGTCTTCTCCAACACCACAGTTCAAGAGCATCAATTCTTCTGCGCTCAGCTTTCTTCACAGTCCAACTCTCACATCCATACATGACCACAGGGAAAACCATAGCCTTGACTAGACGGACCTTAGTCGGCAAAGTAATGTCTCTGCTTTTGAATAAGCTATCTAGGTTGATCATAACTTTTCTTCCAAGGAGTAAGCGTCTTTTAATTTCATGGCTGCGGTCACCATCTGCAGTGATTTTGGAGCCCAAAAAAATAAAGTCTGACACTGTTTCCACTGTTTCTCCATCTATTTCCCATGAAGTGATGGGACCGGATGCCACGATCTTCATTTTCTGAATGTTGAGCTTAAAGCCAACTTTTTCACTCTCCTCTTTCACTTTCATCAAGAGGATTTTTAGGTCCTCTTCATTTTCTGCAATAAGGGTGGTGTCATGTGCATATCTGAGGTGATTGATATTTCTCCCGGCAATCTTGATTCCACCTTGTGTTTCTTCCAGTCTAGCATTTCTCATGATGTACTCTGCATAGAAGTTATATAAGCAGGATGACAATATACAGCCTTGACATACTCCTTTTCCTATTTGGAACCAGTCTGTTGTTCCATGTCCGGTTCTAACTGTTGCTTCTTGACCTGCATGCAGATTTCTCAAGAGGCAGGTCAGGTGGTCTGGTATTCCCATCTCTCTCAGAATTTTCCACAGTTTATTGTGATCCACACAGTCAAAGGCTTTGGCATAGTCACTAAAGCAGAAATAGATGTTTTTCTGGAACTCTCTTGCTTTTTCCATGATCCAGCGGATGTTGGCAATTTGATCTCTGGTTCCTCTGCCTTTTCTAAAACCAGCTTGAACATCAGGAACTTCACGATTCATGTATTGCTGAAGCCTGGCTTGGAGAATTTTGAGCATTACTTTACTAGTGTGTGAGATGAGTGCAATTGTGCGGTAGTTGGAATATTCTTTGGCATTGCCTTTCTTTGAGATTATAATGAAAACTGACCTTTTCCAGTCCTGTGGCCACTGCTGAGTTTTCCAAATTTGCTGGCATATTGAGTGCAACAGTTTCACAGCATCATCTTTCAGGATTTGCAATAGCTCCACTGGAATTCCATCACCTCCACTAGCTTTGTTCGTAGTGATACTTTCTAAGGCCCACTTGACTTCACATTCCAGGATGTCTGGCTCTAGATGAGTGATCACGCCATCATGATTATCTTTATTTTAGGGGGCTCCAAAATCACTGCAGATGGTGATTGCATCCATGAAATTAAAAGATGCTTGCTCCTTGGAAGAAAAGCTATGACAGACCTAGACAGCATATTAAAAAGCAGAGGTATTACTTTGTTGACAAAGGTCCATCTAGTCAAAGCTATGGTTTTTTTTCCAGTAGTCATGTATGGATGTGAGAATTGGACCATAAAGAAAGCTGAGTGCTAAAGAACTGATGCTTTTGAACTGTGGTGTTGGAGAAGACACTTGAGAGTCCCTTGGACTGCAAGGAGATCCAACCAGTCAATCCTAAAGGAAATCAGTACTGAATATTCATTGGAAGGACTGATGCTGAAGCTGAAGCTGAAGCTCCAATACTTTGGCCACTTGATGTGAAGAACTGACTCATTGGAAAAGACTCTGATGCAAGAAAAGATTGAAGGCAGGAGGGGAAGGGGATGGCATAGGATGAGATGATTGGATGTCATCACTAATTTGGTGGATATGAGTTGGAGCAAGCTCCAGGAGTCGGTAATGGACAGGGAAGCTTGGCGTGCTACAGTCCGTGGGGTCGCAAAGAGTCAGACACAACTCAGAGACTACACTGAATATCTTTGGGGGGAGTTGGGGCAGAGAGAGCCTTTACTGAATTATTTTTAAATTTTATTGGAGTATAGTTGACTTACAATGTTGTGTTAGTTTCAGGTGTATAGCCAAGTGAATCAATTATACATATACATAAATATATATGTGTGTGTGTATATATATATATGTATATATATCCATTCTTTTTCAGATTCTTTTCCCATATGGGTCATTACAGAATATTGGGTGAATTTCCCTGTGGTATACAGTAGGTCTTTATTAGTTATCTATTTATCACTAATAATTTATCAATTCCCCCCCAACATTTCCCCCTTTGGTAACCACAAATTTGATTTTGAGATGTGTGGGTTGGTTTCTGTTTTGTAAATAAATTCATTCGTATCATTTTTATGAGATTCCACATGTAAATGATGTCTTATGGTATTTGTCTTTCTCTGACATAATTCACTTGTATGATACTCTCTAGGTCCATCCTTGTTGCTGCAAAAGGCACTACTTTTTTCTATTTATGGCTGAGTCATATTCCATGATATATATGTACCACATCTTCTCCCTAACACCATACACAAAATAAAACTCAAAATGGATTAAGACATAAATGTAAGAATGGATACTACAAAACTTTCTAGAGGAAAACCTATACAGAATATTTTTTTATATAAATCACAGCAATATCCATTTTGATTCACTCCCTGGAGTAATGAAAATAAAAGCAAAATAAACAAATGGGACTAAATTAAAGTTACAAACTTTTTCAGAGCAAAGGAAACCATAAACAAAACTAAAAGATAACCCACAGCATGGGAAAAAAAATTTTGCAGACAATGCAACCAAGAAGGGATTAATCTCCAAAATATGTAAATAGCTAATCCAGCTCAATATCAAAATAAAACAAACAACCCAATCAGAAAACGGATGGAAGATCTAAATAGACATTTCTCCAAAGACACACAGATGGCTAACAGGCACATGAGAATATGTTCAACATCACTAATTACTAGAGAAATGCAAATAAAAACTGTAATGAGGTATCACCTCACAAGGTCAGAAGGGCCATCAAAAATATCTGCAGACAATAAATGCTGGAAAGGATGTGGAGAAAAGGGAACCTTACACTGTTGGTAGGAATGTAAATTGGTGTAACCATTATGGAGAACAAGGAGGGCTTTTTTGCGGGAGCGGGGGTGGGGTGGGGGAATATAGTTGCTTTACAACGTTGCCTCACACTGTAAACATAGTAAATTGGTTATAAGTATACATACAATCCCCTCCCTCTTAGACCTCCCATTCCATTTCTTCCATCCCACCCACCTAGGTTACCACGGAGCGCCAAGCTGAAGTCCCTGCACTACACAGCAGGATCCCACTAGGTATCTGTTTAGGCATGAAGTGCACATACATTAATCCCAGTCTCAGTTCATCCCACCACCCCCCATATCCACAGGCCCATTCTCTGCGTCTGCGTCTCTATTCCTGCCCTGCAAATGGCTTTCTTAAAAAACTAAATAGGGGACTACCATGTGATTCAGCAATCCCCCTCCTGGGCATATAACCAGAGAAAACCATAATTCAAAAAGATACATGCACCCCAGTGTTCACTGCAGCACTGTTTACAACAGCCAAGACACGGAAGCCACCTAAATGCCCACTGACAGATGACTGGAAAAAGATGTGGCACGCTAATGTCGATTTTTAATTTTAAATTCTCTGGTATATTTTCTTCGTTAAGAATAAAATGGTTGACTAATTCATGTTAAAATTTTGTTTGTTTGCTTATTTTTTGGCTGCACTGGGCCTTTGCTGCTGCATGCAGACTTCATCCAGTTGGAGCAAGTGCAGGCTACTCTCTAGTTGGGGGTGCACAGGCGTCTCATTGTGGTGGCCTCTCTCGTGGTGCAGCACGGGCTCTAGGGTGGGTGGGCTTCAGCAGCTGGGGGGTGTGGGCTTCAGGAGTTATGGCTCTCAGATTCTAGAATGCAAGTTTTGATAGCTGTGGCACACGGGCTTAGTTGCCCTGAGGAAGGTGGAATCTTCCAGGAACAGGAATTGAACTCATGTCCCCTGCACTGGTAAGTGGATTCTTAACCAACGAACACCAAAGAAGTCCTAACTAATGCATTTTTGATAGATGTTTCAGAATATTTATATATCCCTGAGTATAGATTTGACCATATATTATTCATGATCATACAAATATAAAGCTTTTCTTGTCCTTAATTCCTAAACAGTCTGAGGTTGCAATGATCATACTTTAGTTATTTAGGAAATTTGATTTTTTTCCAATCAGTAAAGCTTTGTCTCTTTAATTTTTTGTACTCAATTTCTATTTTTAGAATATGATAGTGATAGAATCTTACCTATGTATTAACTGAAAAGTTCTTCTTTTTCTCATGTATCTTCATTTTAAACAATTTTCCATGAATAATTTATAAGGTAATATATTCTCCAGAAGATAGAAGTATATACATGTATACTTAATACCATTCTCAATATATATTTCTCAATATACATGCATCATTATGAATAAGATTTTCTGTATACACTCCAAAGTGCAAAGACTGTATTTCTTTTTCACGATTGCATCATTGAAACCTGGCACAATGCCAAGCATATTAAGAAATAGGAAATAATTATTCTTATTTATTCTTTTTTTCTAAATGATCTCTCAAAAACTAAAAGATGTGTTAAAAAATCCCTCACTACTATACTTATATTGACTGTCCCTTGCATATTTAAAGGCATTTATTGGATATATTTACATTCTACCTTATTTGGCATATCAAGATTTAGAATTGTTATATCATCATTAGGGAATTTTCCATCAAAATAAAATCAGCTTCTTTGTCCACACTGCTTTTGGAATTGATTCTATTTTGATTATATCCAGCAGTTCTGGAGTTATTTTGCTTCTACTATTTTCCTAATAAGTTAGGAGATATATGTCGTATTTTAAGAGTATGTACTCTCAGATATCAAGAATCATATACTTTCTCAACTCACTGATATATCTTTGTCCCAGTTTTTAACTAACTGAAATTCTCTTATAGTTGTACTTCTTATAAAAACTATATAAATGCTGTTTTGGTTGTTTTAACTAATATGAGCCTTCGGCCTCTAAAAGGCGAAGTATCCTAAATATTTCTTATGCTTTTAGTTTTTATGCTCCCATTTGTTTATTATATGGTGTTTAATATCTTTTATTTGCTTCTAGTATTTTTCTAATAAGTTAGGAGATATACGTCATATTTTAAGAGTATGTACTCTCAGATATCAAGAATCATATACTTTCTCAACTCACTGGTGTAACAAAGAACATAATTTATTGCTTCCTGTCTATAAATATTAGAAAAGCAGCATTTTCTTACTCTTCCTGCACCCTCTCCACCAATTCCCTGCATCTCAATCAACATCTGTTAAATTCCAGTGTTCTGTTATTATTTTCTGTCAACGCTCATATCTTATTTTGGAGTCTCTTTTTATGAATATTCTTGAGCATATAAACCACCTACTTAATGAAATTTACTTTTGTATCCAATCATGAATAATTTTTGGAAGCATGTTTTCGTCTGCAGCTTAAATTCTCATTTGTATTGCAAATGATTTTTATGGACTTCATCTTGTTTGTTTTCCTTCTTCTGTTTCTTCATTGCTTCCATCCTTCTTGAGGAAAGACAAATCCATTCACCCAGGCCAGAGAGTGCATTGTGGTTGGTTCTCATCATTCATGGCTTTCTGACTCCTCGTCTCAAACCACAAGCAGGAAAGCTAAATAAGACCCAATTGCCAATGTGTTATTCAGCCTTTCATTTAGAGTGGCTGGCCTGAACAGTCTTTTCTATTTGGCTTGATTACCTTTCTACTAGGAACAGAGTTTAACCTGTACAGTTTGAAGCAGTCTGTGGTTCTTCACTTATCAAAAATGATAAATGAAAAAATTCAGCTCTCTGAATATCATTCTGCAACTTGCAGCCTTAAAAACTTGAAACGTAACTTGTAACACATCATGCCCTTCCCATCACAGTCATAAATTATGTCTCGTATAGAAAAGTGTTTGGCAGAATAATTGCAAAAGACGAGGACCATCCCTGCTCAACAGAAGTTGGTTTTCTTCCTTTTGAAAATGGAAGACCACTCTTCCCTGCGGTGCAGGTACACAAGGATGTGATGGACTGAACACTTGAACAACTTTTTCTCCACGTGGTTCATCATCCTGCCTTAGGACTTCATCTGACCTGTGATGCATGGAAATTCCTTATTAAATATGGCATAGCCTAGGGTCTGCTGCTGCTGCTGCTGCTGCTAAGTCACATCAGTCGTGTCCAACTCTGTGCGACCCCGTAGACAGCAGCTCACCAGGCTCTGCCGTCCCTGGGATTCTCCAGGCAAGAACACTGGAGTGGGTTGCCATTTCCTTCTCCAATGCATGAAAGTGCAAAGTGAAAGTGAAGTCACTCAGCCGTGTCCGACTCTTAGCGACCCCATGGACTGCAGCCTACCAGGCTCCTCCATCCATGGGATTTTCCAGGCAAGAGTACTGGAGTGGCGTGCCATTGCCTTCTCTGATCCTCAGGTCTAGGACCAGACAATTAGTCTGTACTGTTGAAAACATGCACTTTTTTCCTCAATGGTAACAGAAGGACTGCTGCTGAAGCTGAAGCTCCAATACTCTGGCCTCCTGATGTGAAGAGCCGACTCACTGCTGGGAAAGATTGAAGGCAAGATGATGTTGATGCTGGGAAAGATTGAGGGCAAGAGGAAAAGGGGATGACAGAAGATGAGATATTGGGATGGCATCACTGACTCAATGGACATGAGTCTGAGCAAACTCCGGGAAACAGTGAAGGACAGGGAAGCCTGGAGTGCCGCAGGTCATGAGGCTGCGAAGAGTCAGACATGACTTAGCAACTTAACAACAACAATGTAGTGTAGTGTTAGTCGCTCAGTTGTGTCCGACTCTTTGCAACACCCTGCCAGGCTTCTCCATCCATGGGATATTCCATGCAAGAATACTGGAGTGAGTGGCCATTTCTTTCTCCAGAGGATCTTTCTGACCCAGAGATTGAACCTGGGTCTCCTGCATTGCAGGCAGACTATTTACCATCTATTTACCATTTACAGGGAAGTTATTTGAGACAAATTCTTAACTTTGCCGCGCATAGTGGTGTAAGAGGCCAAGTCAAGCAAATGCATCTATTTGTACGGATTCTATTTGCACTAGTAATATGTCTTCTTCCTAGAGAAATGGGCCTGTATCCACAATCATAAGTGATCAAGTGTTGCCTCAGCAGAAGATATAAAAGAGAGGCTCACTGTTCAACTAAGCTCTTGTTGCAAGCTGATTCCTGTCACTTCACGTCCCTTTCACCTCCCCAGTGTTTTTCCATATCTTTATCTGTAACTACATTCATTCATTCACTTGTTCCTCAAATGTTATTTCCCTTGCTCTGAGGTAGGCACTGGAGATATACTGGTGGATAAAACAAGCATACTCCTTGCTCTCATAGAACATATAGTCTAATGAGAAGAAAGCCAGTAAACAGGAAATAAACAGATAATGAAATACTTATTAAAAAGTTATGTTACGATGAAGAGTGAGCCAAGGCCATCAGTGCAAAAGGGAGTACTTTAAATAAGGCAGCGGCAGACTCCTTTTCCTTTAAGTTGAGAACAATGAGAAGCGGCCAGTTTTGTAAAGTTGTGTAAGGATGACAGTCTGTGTTCTGGGCAGACTTGTAAGTGGGGAAGCACCAGGAGCAGAAATAAGGAGAGTGACTAGAGGATACTGTGGATGGAATCATCACATGAGATTTGGAGAGATTCTGACATAAACTAGTACATACAGATTTTGAAGGTAAAGAATATGGGATAAATTCTAAAGCCATTGAAGGATTTTTGAGAGTTACCTGACATTTTAAGTGGGGAATAATGTGATACATTTTAAAAACCTGATTCTGGAATAGGAAATGGAGAAGATGTAGAAAAAGACTAGAAGCAATAAGACCATTTTCATGATTACAATCTCCACCCAGAAGGGGACACATTTCAGTCCAATGGTTAAGACTCTGCACTTTCAAGGTGAGGGGTGCAGGTTCCATCCCTGGTCGGGGAGCTAAGATCCCACATGCCTGGTAGCATAGCCAAAATGAACAAACAAACAAACAAAAGGAAGGGAACACATTTGAAATACATTTCAGATCTAGACTCACTATGGCTTATCATTTGGAGATGGGATACTGAGTACAGATACAATAAGGGATGCCTCCAAGGATCTTGCTTGAGCAACTGTAGCAGGAAGACTGAAGAAGAAGAATGGGCACAGGGGAGTTTCTAGTTAATAAAACAATTCCAGGTATTACCAGTTCATTCTTGATCAGAAAAACAACTAAGTCCCAAATCTCCTCCGCAAAAAAAACAAAAAGGTATAATAATGTCAAAGGCTAAACCAATCAAATTTTCTCCTGACTACCTGATTGGCAGAGTCTGAGATTCTGACTTTTCTAGCCACTCTCGAGGTCAGGCGCCCATTTGGGTATGAACACAGCAGTGCTCATAAAAGGTCAGTTTTGTTCAGCGTCTGGAATAGCTTCACCTGCATACACTCACTTATTGTATACCTGCTGCTATGAATCCTGGCATCGGTTTTATGAAGACTCACTGTGTTTTAGTGATAAGGATCTTAAGCTGTCACTTTTGCTTCAAAACTCTAAAAATTGGGTGATACACAGACTGAGAGAGAAAGGCATTATATCTTGAGGATAGAATCCCTGCAACAAAATGCTGAGGAACTGGACAAGAGCCTGGCTTGGAAGCCATTTTTGGTATGATTGTTTAAAAAAAGTTTTCACACTGAACTATATTGCACTGTCATTAATGCAATGCCTGGGATTTTGAACCACCACTGGTCTAGGTAGCTGACACTGACATGTCTTCTTATAACTATGTCTGACAACCCACAGCCCACTAGTCCGTCAGCTTACAGTAATATTTATGGACACCTTTGAACTCAATCACATAGCAAGTAAGACACACAGAAGAAGGAAAAGCAATGGCAACTCTTAAATAACACTTGTCTTATTTTTCCATTTTTCTTAGGAATGAAGTGAAGGGTTAAATGCATATTAAAAGAGAGAAAAAAAATGCCTGCTATTTGGGAAGCGTGAACTGGGTGGTACAGTTGAAGCAAAAAACTCAAGAAACATCACACATTAGAGAATTTTCTCTCCCCAAAATGAAGCGTCATTTCAGGTTTCCACGTACATATGTCAATTTAATTATAAAACAGATTTTTATAAATCACAAGCAATAATGGGGTGCTGGGTGAGTGGGTGGGTGTGTGTGTGCATGCATGTGTAATTTTTAAATATTCACTGTGCAGATTTTACACTCCAGAGAATTAATCAAACTGTCAGGCCCAAAACCAAAACCTGAAAAGCACGCACAGTGGTATGCCATGGTAACTTAGCAACCAGAGCTGAAGAGGTTAAGACAGAAATTGCTGTCATTTTCTTATATTTGAGAATTTCTACCTGACTGTCTCCCCACTCTCGCCCACCTCCCAAACACACATTCGGATTCCTCCAGGTGGTTGTTCACTGAATCAAATCTTTTATATATTTTAATGATCTTGTGTTTGACAAATTCTATTTGGAGAGGACATGAGGAATCACCTACTGAGTACAGAATTTCAGAGCATCTGTGGATACTTCATTGATCAAAAGTGTGAGTCTTTTGTGCACAACACAGGTGTTACCAACTGGACTGATCATTTCCCATGAGGCTGCGAAACACACATACATTGTGGACAATTCCTATACATAAGTAAGGTGCTCGAGGGACATAACCAGTTCCATGACAGGTCTGTTCTGGTCCTAAATAGTAATTCCTCTGCCAGGATGACAGTTTTGCAGCAGCCCCTGAATGTGCACCACTGTAGGGCCTTCAGATAGTAGGACCTCTATTGGCAAGGAAATTCTGTCTTAAAATATATAAAGGAGTTCTTGATTGTGAGATCTGAGCAAAGAGCAGAAATTCTTTTAAACAAAGGATGGGGGGGAAAGCATTACTCTGGTACTTCAAATGCAGATCTATTTAACAGTTTACATAATGCGCCAATGGCCTTGAATGAGTGAGGAAAGAGGGGATGGCTTATCTGATCCCTCCAACCTCATCAACACTGGCCTGTCTACTGAGTACTCTTTACACCAGGTTCTCACATCAAGGAAAAGGACCTTACTTGAGGATAGCAGGGGCAAAGGTGAAGTACCACCAACTACATCATTCTCCTTCTCCAGTGCTGCCCTAGGACAAGTTATTTCCTCTAAGACAGATATGACTGGTGAGAGAGTGAAGACTTTCTAATCCATCTTGACAGTTGCACAATTGTGCTGCATTTTTGGAGAGCCTTCCTAAAAAACAGTCAGAATCTAAGGTACTGTGTGAATAAGAAGAATGTGATGATTATGCTAATCATAGAGGTTCCATTTATGACTTGATACTTAGTGCTCCGGCTTCCCAGGTGGTGCTAGTGGACAAGAACGTGCCTGCCAATGCGTGTAAGAGATACAGGTTTGATCCCTGAGTCGGGAAGACCCCCTGGAGGAGGGTATGGCAACCCACTCTAGTATTCTTGCCTGGAGAAGCCCATGGACAGAAGAGCCTGGTGGGCTATGGTCCCCATAGTTGCAAGCAGTCAGATATGACTGAAGTATCTTAGCATGCATTCAGTTCTCAGTTTTTCTGGCCCTGAACCTGTCCACCCCAAATAAGTGTGCCAGGCCCCTGGCCCATCTTTCCCAAGAGTGTTAAACTCAGAAGCGAGGCTTGAATATTGACTGGTTTATGTACCCTTAAGAAGAGTGAGAACTTAGTTATTGGTTCCCTGTTATATCTTAAGAAGACAGTTAAATAATTCTAAAACTAAAAATATTGTGGGGCCAGAATTTACTCGAAATAACAAGGCTATTTAATGTATAATTTATTGCTTGCTGTTATTCTGCTATATCATAGTTCTCTCGGTTCATAAAGGCATCAATAATACTTTTCAATTTTTTCCCTCATTTCCTGTGTGAGTGGGTTTATTAGATTTATGGAAGCCATATATATTTGAGCAGAGATGAGTAGGCATAAATATATCAAAGCAGAAGAATAGCTGTGGGCCTTCTTTGTTTCTTTCTACATGATCTGTACTTTTCTTTTGGGGGGGATGTGTATTACTTCCTGAGCCTCAAAAGTCACTGACCACAGACCCCAGTGCTTGTATGTGACACCCAATGATCATCATACTAGGTTTACTACCCTCAAGTGAGATAGTTTTGCTTCTTTTCCTCCATTGGTGAGACTATGTGGTCATTTACATATTCATTCCTATAAAGAGTATTAATTGAGCTCCTTTGGGGCCAGTTTGCAGTCTCAGAAACAAACAGATCAGTTTCCTTACCTAGAGCTGAAAGAAGACAGGGTAAGGCATTCCACACAAATTCAAGACTATGCCTTCTCTGGTCTGCTTGCTCCACTCTTGGTCAAAGGACACAGCAGTCGTATTTCTTGTCCTCTAAGTCAATGAGGTCCAAAGAAAGCGTGCACAGCTCCACTGTGGAAGATGATCACCTGGAGTATGGGAAGAAAATATGAGAACTTCCCTTCACATTTTTTTATCTGGGGAAAGGAAAAAAATTATGTAGAGAATCACATTAGCTCATTCTCACTTTTTTTCATGCTTTCAAAGGGATCAGATGGTGTATGAAGTGCCCAGAAGAAAGAGGAGGAGGAGCCTGTCATGTAGATGTTTCGACAATGGCATTCCCTTTGCTTTTAATGTCACGATATTGTGCACTTTACAATACTGTGCAGTTTACATTTGTCCACTTAATTTACTACATATGGATTTATGCACGATATTGTGTAGTTTTAACTAAACTATGCCTTGAAAGGGCTTCCCTGGTGGCTGAGCTGGTAAAGAATCTGCCTGCAATGCAGGAGACCCTGGTTCAATGCCTGGCTTGGGAAGATCCACTGGAGAAGGGATAGGCTACCCACTTCAGTATACTTGGGCTTCCCTGGTGGCTCAGCTGATAAAGAATCCGCCTACAACGCAAGAGCCTTGGGTTCAATCCCTGGGTTGGGAAAATCCCCTGGAGAAGGGAATGGCTACCCACTCCAGTATTCTGGCCTGGAGAATTCCGTGGACTCTATAATAGTCTATGGGGTCGCAAAGAGTCGGGCACGACTGAACAACTTTCACTTTCATCCCTTAAAAATATACAACTGGAGGGACTTCCCTCATGGTCCAGTGGTTAAGAAGCTGCCTTCCAATACAGGGACGTGGGTCACAAAACTTAAGATCCCACGTGCCACAGGGCCACTAAGTCCACGCACCGCAATGAATAACCTGCATGCTGCAACTCAGATCCCAATGCAGCCAAATAAAAGTAAAACATTTTTTAATTCCCTATTCTTAAAAAAGTATATACAACTTGCTTAACATATTCCTGAATGAAAACACTGATGACTAAAAACAATACTGCAAGTATAAAGAACAACAAAAATTGATGGAGTTGACAGTCTGTCTTTTTTGCTTATTCTCTTTGTAAATTTTACAAGGGGAAAACAATCAAATGTAATGAGGGCTCCCAAAAATTTCCCAACATATTTTAGAAATTATTAAGAAAAGCCTTTAAAATATGGATTTATATCCACTACCAATGGATGTCATTAGCTGTGCTTTCTAATGAATTCCAAGTTGAGTGAATCTAGGTATCTTATTAATACATACATTAATGCCTGTATTATATGCACATGCATATAATTTATGAATAAATATGTATACATTTATCATGGTGCATATTCAAAAAACTGTATTCACAGGGGTCCATGATCAAAAAGTTTGGATGCTACAACTGCAAGCAATCATGTTGTAGTTTCTTTTCTGTGTTTAGTGAGCACTCCAGGTACACTGGTGGCTCAGCAGTAAAAAATCTGTGGGTTGAGAAGATCCCCTGGGGAAGGAAACAGCAACCTATTCCAGTCCATGGGGTCACAAGAGCTGGACAGGACTTAGCAACTACACCACCACCATCACCAGGGAAACTGGCGCTGGGCACTGAACCACCTTGGCTAATCTGTCTCTTGAATTAGTACTGATCTGCTTAACACTTTGTTCGCCGGTCTTCTCCTGACCCAGAACAGATTATATATCAAACCATGAGGAAACCTCTTGATTTTAATAAGAACTGTTTTCACTAATGCCATACAAAACTGCCTCTGGCTAAATTTACAATATATCTTTTCTCTATGGTCTTTTCCTAGTTTTGCCTGAAAAGGCTGTCAGCCATTGTCCTTAAACATGACTGGGCCATACTTTCCTGCAACAAATACTTATTAACAACCTGCCGCGGTCTCCTCTGTGTCACAGTGCACAAGGGCCATCCCTCAAATAAGCACATTCAAGCAGCCTGCATCCTCAGGGTGTCCCCCAAATCACCTGTTGAACCACAGACATCTCACAAGGGGTCATCCCTGTCCGCAAAGAGGACATGATAAACCAGGGATTTCCCTCCATGAGTGCCTCTTTCCCAAAGCCCATTTCTTCCGTCTCCTGGCTGGCACATAAACTGCTGGGCCCCCAACCTCCTAGGAACCTTCCCCATGAAATCTGAATTTGGTCCCCGGAACAGGAGCAGGGAGAGACCGATGAAAGAAGCAGCCTCTCGGATAGGTGGGCAGCAGGTTTACTCAGCAAGTGAACTTACATACGTGCTTGCTCGGGTACCGCCAGACAGATTTCCTGGAGAAGGCAATGGCACCCCACTCCAGTCCTCTTGCCTGGAAAATCCCATGGACCGAGGAGCCTGGTAGGCTGCAGTCCATGGGGTCGCTAAGAGTCGGATACGACTGAGCGACTTGACTTTCACTTTTCACTTTCATGCACTGGAGAAGGAAATGGCAACCCACTCCAGTGTTCTTGCCTGGAGAATCCCAGGGACAGGGGAGCTTGGTGGGCTGTGGTCTATGGGGTCGCACAGAGTCGGACACGACTGAAGTGACGCAGCAGCAGCAGCAGCAGCAGCAGCAGCAGCAGCAGCAGCAGCAGCAGCAGCAGCAGCAGCGCTGTTCAGTCACATTCACCATGCGGGCGGACCCGCAACACGTTGGTCTTTGATGACTGCCTCCTAAAAAATGGCTCCCACTGTGGGAAGGGAGGGCAGATGGTAAATTTCAAGGACAGGGAGGAGCCAAGGGACCTCTGATTGCCCAGATCCAGCTCGCAGGTCAACCTGCAGTCACCTCCTGTGAGTTACCTGCTCCAACGCCAGGGTTTCTCATTATTGGCACTGCTACTGGTATTGATGACTTTGTTGTGGAGCTGTTCTGTGCATGGTGAAATGTTTAGCAGCATCCCTGGCCTCCACCCACTAGATGCCAGTAGGAAGCCCTCCCCTCCCAGCAAAAACTGTCACCAGACATCACCAAGTATGTTCTGGAGGGCAAGATCATTCCCACTTGAGAACCAGCTATGTCAAGGCTCCATGGTAAAATAACAGTTTGTTGATGGCAGAAGATTTTAGGCAGAGAAAATTTAAATAGGGCCGTCTGTGAGAGTCACTCTGAGGAGATTTACAAGCTGACATGTGAAGAATGAGAAGAAGCCAGTCCCCTGATGCAGGTGGGGAAGAGCATTCTAGGTAGCAGAAACGGCAAGTGCAAAGGCCCTGAATCTTGAGCTTCCTGGACCCCAGAAAAGGAAACAAGACTAGGAGGTGCTCCTGTTAGTGGGGAGGAGGAAGGTTGGAGACATTGGCCAAGGCTAGATTACACAGGATCTGACAGACCCCTGGGAAGATCATTTCTGGGAAAGAGCCTAGTTACCAGCCATTCCATGGGCTAAGAAGGAAGCTGCCATGCCTAGCTTTATGTGGCATTGAAGGAACTGATGGTATTGAAAGTCATAGATGAATTAATCTCTCTAATAAGAATTTTGATTTTGGAGCCTGAGGGCAGTGACTAGTGAGACACAAGTACAAACACACAGGTAGAATTTAGTTTATGGAGTGGAGGGTTGGTTTCTGCAATAAATAGACTATTATTTAGACAGTGAATATTCAGAATATTCAGGCACTGTTGCTAGAAATGAAAAGTTGGTGAGGGCAGAAAACTGAGATGTAATTTCTACAGCTCAGAAATTGTATTTGCTAATTTCTCTAAGAAAATACTTGAGAAATTAATCTGCTGGGTTCTAATTTGCACAAGTAACTTTGTGCATCCCCAGATCTCTAACTTGACCTGCTTTTTTGGGGGAAAGTACTTGCTTGGCAGCTTCAAATATATGAATTTCAGTTTCTTAATCTGTAAAATGCTGGGCTATTTAAGGCATGTTGAATACCTAAAATGCTCCATTTCTCTGATCTTTTGCCCCTTCATAGTAAATATAATTTAACTTTTGTGGAATCTTCATAACTATGTAGAATAGTTAGAATTTTCTCTTTGTTCTTGCTATATGGATTACTTGGATTTGAGTTTGAGATAATCTACAATCCCAGGCTGCTTTCATAACTCAATTTCTTTGTCAAAACCTAAGGTGAAACTGGCAGGTGCTTTTGGTCCATCATTCAGCCAAAGATGTATCCAAGAACAATTTGCTGAAAAGAAATAAGAAACTTTCTTGTCTGCCAAACTTCCTCTTGCCTGCTGCTCTTAACAGATATTTCTACAGGAAAAAAAAAATCTATAAACACAGATTTTAAAAAGCAACAGTTGCTTCTGTTCAAGTTCCCATCACATGTGACCTGATTTTTCAATCTTCTGTGAAGTCTGGACCCTGGTTTCCCATTGAGAGCCAAAGCAAACTGCTTTCAGGAGTCTCCATATCTGTCTGTTTGCAAACCCTGCCCTGTTTGCCCATTAGGCAGACATCTGGCTTGGGGACCCAGCACAGCTTCCTCCTGGAGCCTCAGTCTGAGATAGGGGCCAAGCTGTACCCTGTCAGAATGCATCTGAAGATGCAGAGGCCACTGTTGGGTGGGATACATGGGCTTGTTTCTGACACCAGAAATAAACAGAAAACAGTTGGGGACAATGGGTGGCCTGAGGCTAATAGTGTTTTCTGAAAAGGAGGGTAAAGGGTTCTGTGATCTACCAACTGCCCTTGGAAAAGCTGTTACAAGGGGAGTGACTCTGTGGTATGTGTGTGTGTGTGTGTGTGTGTGTGTGTGTGTGTGTGTGTGTATGGAGTGTGGGGGGAGTGGTTAGAGAGGATATGAGTAAGTAATTAATATCTGCTAACTGTAGGCTATCATCAAATCATTCTCCAATAATTCCTCTGCTCTTTCAAGTGCTTCCTTCCTTAACTTTCTTTTTAAAGAGCAAGAAAGCATTTCTGCAAGAAATGACCGTGTGTTACCAGTCTATATTCCCATCATTGATATCTGCTCCTTGCTATAGTTATTTATTGATGCTACCACCTGACATTTTGGACAAAAATAATACTTTCAGATGGAGAAGGAAATGGCACCCCATTCCAGTATTCTTGCCTGCGAAATCCCATGGACAGAGAAGCCTGGCTATAGTCCATGGGGGTCACAAAAAATTTCGACAAGACTTAGTAGCTAAAGAACAACAATACTTTCAGAGACAAATTTAAAAATTTTGTAAGGTGCTTCTGTATTCTGAAATAGAAAATTCTGAAGATCTCCTTACGCTATCTGGAGCTGATAATGTCCTTAATCATTACAACACTCTTAAGAAAAATGCTACTTTGTATTAGTTCATTATTGCTGTCTGATAGATCATCCCAAAACACAGTGGTTTAAAACAACACTCCTGTATTAGTTCACAGTCCCCCGGCTTGAAAATGTAAACCCCTTCATCTCCTGGTCTTCTGGTTGGCCTCCCTGTGCAATCGAATGCTTGTCAGCTAGGCAGTGCTGCTACTGGGTTTGTCTGGCTATTGGATGGAGCGATGCTGGGGACTGAATTGTGTGTCTGTTGTCTTCCAGAAGGCTAGCCCAGGCATGTTTACGAGTGGTTGTAAGAGTCCAAGAAAGCAAACAGGGACGTTGATTCAGAACTGCTGTGATAACTGCCTACCTAAAGCAAATCACAGGCAGAGCCTCAACTCACCATGTAGAGAACTAAACTCATGGTTTGATAGGACCACGGTAAAGTGGAAAGTGTAACTCAGTCAGTCGTGTCCAACTCTTTGTGACCCCGTGGTCTCTAGGCCACCAGGCTCCTCTGTCCATGGAGTTCTCCAGGCAAGAATATTGGAGTGGGTTGCCATGCTCTTCTCCAAGGGATCTTCTCCACCCAGAAATCAAACTTGAGGCTCTTGCATTGGATGTAGACTCTTTACCAACTGAGCCACCAGGGAAGCCCTGGAGGACCACGGCAAATTCACCTCCCAAAGGCCGTGGATATAGAGAGGCATTGTTGTCAAGCTACCTCGCTGCTCAGTACTACACACGACACACAGGGTACCTTGCGTACATTGTCGCCAATTTTTACAAGGACTCAGTAAATTAAATACCGTTTTAGAGGTGGGAAAAAACAACAACAAAATTTAAAGAGACTAAGTAGCTTGCCCAAGATCATACATAATAAACCTACTCTGAGTTGGTTCAATATTTGTAGAACCTCAAATCTTTACTTTTTGTATTCTTATTTGATATATGTTTTTTTCAGTTTTCACAGTTAACAAATTCTGTTAAATTCTGTTCTCAAATTCCAGTATCTTTCTTCCCTTATCTCTTTTCAAAATCTCATTAACTGTATTGGTGCAACCATACAATTTATTCCAGTGTTCTCTTATTTAAAAGGAAATTTGAGAGTTGCTAGAGTTGGTAAAAACTGAAACTAAACACTGTAGTCTTAAGTAAAACCTAAATAGTCTTCTATACTATGAATTTATTTCATACTGAAAATATTTCTTGGCTATTATCTAAGCGTCATGAATATAGCAAAGTCCAGAGGTGATGGCAGTGAAAGGTCCAAAAGACAAGTCGATATAATTAGGAGGATGAGAACAAAGAGATAGTGAATATTCTAGAATAGATGTGCAATTGTAGTGCTTCCTCATATCTTGACTCTGCCTTGGGTGAGTGCCCTGCACATGGTAGAGTGTCCTGGAAGTCAGAACACTTGAATCCTGAGGCCCCTGGCACAACTAACTGAAGTTGGCGCATCACTTTATTGTCTAGACCTCAATTTCTCCACTAATGACCTAAGAGTGTTAAGAGTTGTAAGCAACTTTGGATATGAACTGTTCCTACATTCTGACCCATGGCCTTCGGACACATGGAGGAGGGGACTTCTAGGGCTACAATTCAACCAGCCTGCCTTGCTGGGCTCTGCTTGCCAGAATCAAATGCAATCTTTTCAAAACTCTTCAGAGTCAGGCTTTCACGAAAATGTGAGCGCTCCATGTATCTTCCAAAAGGCATGCCTTTTCCTAATTCTCATAAATTTCCATTTGGTTAGCCTCTGTACCACCCTTAATGATCTCTGCTCCCTGTCTCTAGCATCTCACTCCCGGTACATGGTTTATGTTCTCCTCTTGAACTGTGGATTCTGTAATTACCACTTCCTTCTAATTGAGTACAAGCACATGTGACAGCAGCCATGCTTCATCCCCATAAAAACATCAGCTAATGGTCGCTAATTGTTAGTGACATCCTCCCCTCTTCTCCCTGATGTCTGAGATCAACTCCCCATTGGAAGGAACAAGTCAAGAGAAGGCCTGATGGGGATGTTTAGGGAAACATTGGTTGGGCAACTTCTGCCCCAGGCTTGGGGAGAAACACTCTTGCCTTGGCACCTTTTCTGGCTTCTATCATCAGAGCAGTAAGACCTTAACATTCCAGATGAAAGTGTGAGCTGGGGGACAAGATCATGAAGAGCATGAAGAACACGGCACAAAGGATCCTTATGCCCAGCAGATGCCCAGGTTTGGCTCCCGATTGGGGTCACTGCAGATGGTGACTGCAGCCATGAAATTAAAAGACGCTTACACCTTGGAAGAAAAGTTATGACCAACCTAGATAGCATATTCAAAAGCAGAGATATTACTTTGCCAACAAAGGTCCGTCTAGTCAAGGCTATGGTTTTTCCCATGGTCATGTATGGATGTGAGAGTTGGACTGTGAAGAAAGCTGAGCACCAAAGAATTGATGCTTTTGAACTGTGGTGTTGGAGAAGACTCCTGAGAGTCCCTTGGACTGCAAGGAGATCCAACCAGTCCATTCTGAAGGAGATCAGCCCTGGGATTTCTTTGGAAGGACTGATGTTTTTGGCCACCTCATGTGAAGAGTTGACTCATTGGAAAAGACTCTGATGCTGGGAGGGATTGGGGGCAGGAGGAGAAGGGGATGACAGAGGATGAGATGGCTGGATGGCATCACGGACTCGATGGACATGAGTCTGAGTGAAGTCCGGGAGTTGGTGATGGACAGGGAGGCCTGGCATGCTGTGATTCATGGGGTTGCAAAGAGTCGGACACAACTGTACGACTGAACTGAACTGATAGCACTTGGGACCAGAAAATCAGGTTTTCATTAGAAGACTCACTTGCTGTCTCTGCAGGCTGTACAGATCTCACTCAGGGATCCATGACAACAGCAGATACCTACAAGGTTCATGGCATCAGATGCTGGTCAGTTTGGGCTAAGTAATAGAAATCAGTCCTCAAAGAGCATTATGAACTCTGCTTAGGCCAAGTCTTACTTCTGTGGCAGTGGTTTAATCATTCAGCCATGTCTGACTCTTTGTGACCCCAATGACTATACCTGCCAGGCTCCTCTGTCCACAGGATTTCCCAGGCAAGAATACTGGAGTGGGTTGTCATTTCCTTCTCCAGGATATCTTCCTGACTCAGGGATTGAACCTGGGTCTCTGGCATTGCAGGCAGTCTCCTACATTGGAAGGCTGATTCTTTACCTACTGAGTCATCTGGGACGATTCCTGCTAATAGTACACTTTGTCACATCCATGAGCTGAGCATTTCCGATTCTAAATTTGCTTTAACCACCTCAAGTGACTGTTTTTCTAAAGGGGCTACACGCTATTATTAAATAACAACATGGAGTTGGTATTCGAGTCCTGAGTTTTGTGGTACATTTTTTTTTTCGAAATCAAATACTTACTTTTTAATAATAAGGATAACAATAGCTGTTAGTGTATTATTCTGCCAGGACTCCATAACAAAATATCACAGAACATGTGGATAAACCACAGAAATCTACTGTCTTTCAGTTCTGGAGGCTAGAAGCCCAAGATCAGGGTGTCAGCAGGTTTGGTTTCTTCCGAGGCCCCTCTCCACGGACTACAGACAGTTACCTTCTCACTCTGTCCACACGTGATCCTTGTGAGAAAGTGCTCCTGCTCCCTCTCTGTGCACTAATCACGTCATGTTGGAGTAAGGCTCAATTTAAAGACCTTATTTTAACTTAATCACCATTTAAAACACCTTCTCTCCAAATACAGTAAGTCCCCTACATACAAAACTTCAAGTTGCAAGCTTTCAAATATGGGTCCGTGCAGTTGCATGTCCAATCACGTGAGTTAGTTCACGTGTCACGTGTGTGCATCCTCCACCAGCGGCTGTGTTTCTGTGCACTTTCCTGTACAGTAGTGCATAGAGTCCTGTAGTGCAGTATCTTTGTTTCAAGCTGAGGATGTCCAGAACCAAACATAGAAACGGCAGCATATAGCCAATTGTGTTAGCCAGCTGGGTACTTTGGCTAACTTTGTTGGACTTATGAAAAAATTGGACTTACATTCTCAGAACAGAACTCATTCAGATATAGGGGAGTTACTATACAATTGTTTCTGAGTACCGGGGGCTAGGGCTCCAATATGTAAATCTTGGGGGACACAATTCAGGCTATTTACAGTTCCCAGCCTTTATTTCTGCCAGATATGACTCTAGTTGCTTCACAAAAATTAAGTCCACAGTTTCTCCACCTCAGCAATAGTGACGTTTTGGTCTTGATAATTCTTCGTGGGGGTTGGATGGGAGGCTTCCCTGAGCACTGTAGGATGTTTAGAATCATCCCCTGCTGATGCCAGTATCAGCCATTAGATGCCAGCAGCATCTGCCTACCTTGTCCTTTGTAGTGATCACCAAAAACACATCCAAACATCATCAGATCCTCCATGGGGGACAAAATGGTCACAACTGAAGACCACGTGTTAAATCTAACCTATTTACAAGAATCCAAATTAAAGTTTAATATCCCCACTTCATAAAGAAAGATGCTAAGATCAAAGTAAGAATCACTGGTCAAGTTCACGTGGAGACCAAGTGACAAAGCCTGGATTTGAACCCTGGTAATTTTTTCCATAACATGAATCTACTCATTAGTGTCTACTACCTTCCTCCTCTCTAGCCTTCAACTTTCAACCATTTCTAATCCAGGTCACACCTTGAAGTGTGAAACACAGGGCTCAAAATTACCAGCAATTAACCATGTGAGGAGACCTTTTTATGTCTTTATGAAAATCCAAACCATAAATTCTTGTGCCTTCCCCAAATCCTGAGCTATCAGTGTTTCAGACTGTCAGCTTGACAGAGTACCAATGCTATCATCCAAAATGGTCTTGGGGACTTCTCTGGCCTTCCAGTGGTTGAGACTTCAGGCTTCCAGTGGAGGGGGCACAGGGTCAAACCCTGGTCAGGGAACTAAGATCCCACATACCACGTGGACCTGCCAAAAAAACTTTTTTAAAATTAAAGTATCATTTGATCAAAGCTATTTTTAAAAAATAAAAAGATAAAATGGTCATGGATCACTGAGAACTGGATTAGAGGATAAATCTCAAGAAAACAGATGACAAGCCTTAGCCTAATCCAACCATCCATCTACCTCTAAAATGTAGGACAGCCTAATTTTAGAGAAGAATTTTAAAGGAGCCAGAGAGTTTAGGATATTGGCCATTGACTATGCAAAGATATAGGTATAGAATTAAGGTTTAAGTTCTGCCTTGTGAGAATTAAGGATGAAAAATGCTTGGTCAGTGCACCCCAGAGAATGTGACAGCTTCAGAGTAATGACTGTCTTTTCTTTAAAGCCCATAGGTTCATCAAATATTCCTGAACTTCAAATAGCTTCCAGCAAGGAGAGAAAACTAAATGATGGCGTGAGTGTGTACGCTGAAGGGTTCTGGGAGAGGTTCATTCCGAACTCTCAAGAGGTAATCTTTACTTCCCCACCTTGAAGCACAAGACTTGATTAACTTTATCTTAGCATACCAATAAATGTTGTGTTGGCCGTAAAAACAGTCAGCTATAGTATAAATCCAACTCCAGTATTTAAATCCTTGACCTTCCATGTCAGCGATTCTTACAAGCAAGCTCCGACGTGCCCTGTGAAGTGTTTCCTTTTTATTGGCTCTAAATTTACTATCTGACCACTTTGTAGCTCTACACTCATCGCACCATGAGGCAACATAAAATGGCCTGTTCCAGAGACCTTCATATTTTGGAACATCTTTATCTATCCCACTCCGAATACTCCCTCTGCTCCCACTCTTCCATATGGTAATGAATCTCCTGGGGAAGGCATCATCTTTTAAAATACAGATTTGAAGCAAATAAGAGAAAAACCTTCATGCCAATTGAGACTGATACCAAGCTAAATCCTTTGGTATAAACGTTCTGCTTTATCTGTTAGTTTATTAGGAAATAATGTTTACCTTAAAATATTTCTAATCCCCAACTGTTTATACTATAGTTTCTTAAGGGTGCTCTCCAAAACCGAATTTTGGAGACAGATCTCTAAATAAATAAATCTTTATAGCAACTGCCAATAGAGGCATTATTTATTTATAAGGGTGTATTTTATTTTATTGACTCATAGTTGATTTACAATGTTGTGTTAGTTTTGGGTATACCGCAAAGTGATTCTTGTTAGAAAAGAAGAGTTTTAGATTTTTCCTCTGAGTTATATCTGAATTATATGTATATACCTGATATACATATATGTATAATACCACCCTTATGGCAGAAAGTGAAGAGGAACTAAAAGTCTCTTGATGAAAGTGAAAGAGGAGAGTGAAAAAGTTGGCTTAAAGCTCAACATTCAGAAAATGAAGATCATGTCATCTGGTCCCATCACTTCATGGGAAATAGACGGGGAAACAGTGGAAACAGTGTCAGACTTTATTTTTTGGGGCTCCAAAATCACTGCAGATGGTGATTGCAGCCATGAAATTAAAAGATGCTTACTCCTTGGAAGGAAAGTTATGACCAACCTAGATAGCATATTCAAAAGCAGAGACATTACTTTGTTAACAAAGGTCTGTCTAGTCAAGGCTATGGTTTTTCCAGTGGTCATGTATGGATGTGAGAGGGGCTGTGAAAAAAGCTGAGCACCAAAGAATTGATGCTTTTAAACTGTGGTATTAGAGAAGACTCTTGAGAGTCCCTTGGACTGCAAGGAGATCCAAGCAGTCCATTCTGAAGGAGATCAGTCCTGGGTGTTCATTGGAAGGACTGATGTTGAAGCTGAAACTCCAATACTTTGGCCACTTCATGTGAAGAGTTGACTCATTGGAAAAGACTCTGATGCTGGGAGGGATTGGGGGCAGGAGGAGAAGGGGATGACAGAGGATGAGCTGGCTGGATGGCATCACTGACTCAATGGACATGACTTTGGGTGGACTCCGGGAGTTGGTGATGGACAGGGAGGCCTGGCGTGCCATGGTTCATGGGGTCGCAAAGAGGCAGACATGACTGAGCAACTGATCTGATCTGATCTGATCTGATATATATCTGATACATCAGATATGTATATGCATATATCTGAATTATATGTACATATATATTCTTTTTCAGATTCTTTTCCCTTATAGGTTATTGCAAAATATGAAGTATAGTTCCCTGTGCTATACAGTAAGTCTATATGAGTGCATTTTACTGACTTGTTTATTTAGTTTTGGCTGCATTGGGTCTTTGTTGCTGCACAGGGGGCTGTGCTCTAGTTGGGGTGGACAAGCTTCTCACTGTGATGACTTATCTTGCTGCAGAGTACACGCTCTGCGGAGCACAGGCCTCAGCAGCTGTGGCTCGGGCGCTCCAGAGCACAGGCTCAAAAACTGGCCACCAGCTTAGTTGCCCTGAGGCATGTGGAATCTTCCCAGGCCAGGGATCGAACCCACGTCCCCTCCACTGGCAGGCAGATTCTTAACCAATGGACCCCCAGAGAAAGCCCTATAAGGGTGTGTTTTAAATACTCCATGAAAACTACCTAGCCCTATTCCTTTACCTCTTGAAAATATTTCTCCTTTTTTATTGTTTTGACACTTTAATTTCTATTTTATTACAGGTTGTTTTGTTTTGTTTTGTCTTAATTATCAACTTACCAAGGAAAGATGATAGACTCTTCTCCCTGGCCTGGGAGCATCTGTGCCCATGAGTCTTAACCAGAGTCTCTCAAAATCACTGTTGAAGATTTTTCTGAACCTTAGCCCTTGATTTGTCTCCCTGCAGAGATGCAGGTCCTCTGATATGCTATGAGTCTCAGAGTTACTTTCACCAAAGACAGCCGTCATATCGCTCAGGTAGGTCAGGGCTATAAAGTAATATTAAAACCCACCAGTCTAGTGAAGAACATGTATTCCGGGTTGAGTGGGGGTCATTAGAAAACAGAGTCTAAGAGTTTCCCCCTGAGTATCTCATCTTCTTTGTGTACATACACTACTCCCTCATCCAGGAAGTCCTTTCGACTTTTCTGATTCACCTTTAAGTGCCTGGCTCAGTCATCTTCACTCTGGGATGCTGGCTCCAGGCTACCAAGCATTTGTACCAGCTTCTGTGTTCTCCTCAAACCTTGAAGTTAATTTTTGATGCCTTGCATCAAAATCCTTGCAAAGTTTGCTCTTCCTCTTCCTAGACTTCCAAGTCTTGAAATTTAGGGGTGATAGAGATCATATCTTTATATCTCGAGTACAAAAAAGCCTGCCTGGCTTACAGTGAGGGATCAATATAGGCCACTGAATGGATGAAAACTGGTGCTTCAGGGAGAGGACAGGCTGAGCTTGAAGGAATTGAGAAATGGATTGTAGGGAGAAGTGTGAACAACACAAAGACCGCCTAGGGGCCCCTTAACACACTGAGGACAGAGACCAAAAAACCAAAGATGAATCTTCTCTACTTCACAAATCTGTCCCTAGCCCGTTAGAAATTAACAGCAAGCAGAAAAAGCATCACTTTAAGTGTGAAGGTGTCAAGGTTGCTCCTTTAGCTCCCAGTGTCCAGCAGTCCATTCTTCCTAATTTGGGGTGAGAGGGTAGATGCTAAGATTGCATCCCACCTGTAAGTACTGATAATTTTCTTGCTCCAGCCTCAACACGGCAAGCCAGAGGAGATGGCACTGGTGATGGGTTAAAAATAATAGAGATGCTCTGAAAGTATGATGAAAGCTTCAGGGTAAATGTTATTTTAACATCAGAGGCTGCGGCAATAAGACTAAGTCCTAGACCTTATGAAAAAATAATGAGAAAGATTTGAGCGTATTGTTGTTTATAATAATAATAAAAAAGGAAGAATGTTATCATTTAAGTCCATCAAAACTGAAACAGCCTGACAGACTCCATAAAAAGCAGAGTTCCAGGAGCAGATGGAGACTTCCTTTGCTTTGCACACGGTGACTGGGGGAAACTTCTCTCCTCCTTTACCTTTATATCAGAAAACTACCATGAGAGCAGGGCTCATGGCTCTGCAGCAAAAAGAGACAGACAGAGAGAAAAGGCCGGATTCCTTAAATCTTGCCTGACTTTGCAGATAATCACTTGCCCAGATGCCCAAGGTGAGTGGAAATTGAAATGGTCCTCACAAATGGTAAAAACAAGATGGTTCTCTTCTGAAAAATGCCTAAAATATACATGTGAACTCTGTCCCTGTGGCTTGCTACCCTGTTCCTCATCTGAATACCCTACTTTCATTCTTTGAGTCCCAGGGTTCTACAAGCAACTTATGCAGCTCAATTCCAGAAAAATAAACGACCCAATCAAAAAATGGGCCAAAGAACTAAATAGACATTTCTCCAAAGAAGACACATGGATGGCTAACAAACACATGAAAAGATGCTCAACATCACTCATTATCAGAGAAATGAAAATCAAAACCACAATGAGGTATCACTTCACACCAGTCAGAACGTCTGCGATCCAAAAATCTGCAAGCAATAAATGCTGGAGAGGGTGTGGAGAAAAGGGAACCCTCTTACACTGTTGGTGGGAATGCAAACTAGTACAGCCACTTTGGAGAACAGTGTGGAGATTCCTAAAAAATTGCAAATAGAACTGCCTTATGATGCAGCAATCCCACAGCCGGGCATACCAACCGAGGAAACCAGAATTCAAAGAGACATGTGTACCCCAATGTTCATCGCAGCAATGTTTATAATAGCCAGGACATGGAAACAACCTAGATGTCCATCAGCAGATGAATGGTTAAGAAAGCTGTGGTACATATATACAATGGAGTATTACTCAGCCATTAAAAAGAACACATTTGAATCAGTTCTAATGAGGTGGATGAAACTGGAGCCGATTATACAGAGTGAAGTAAGCCAAAAAGAACAACACCAATGTAGTATACTAACACATATATATGGAGTTTAGAAAGATGGCAATGATAACCCTCTATGTGAGACAGCAAAAGAGACACAGATGTATAGAATGGACTTTTAGACTCTGCGGGAGAGGGAGAGGGTGGGATGATTTGGGAGAATGCCATTGAAACATGTATACTATTAGGTAAGAAACGAATCGCCAGTCTATGTTCGATACAGGATACAAGATGCTTGGGGCTGGTGCACAGGGATGATTCAGAGAGATGATATGGGGTGGGAGGGGGGTTCCGGATTGGGAACTCACGTACACCCATGGCTAATTCATGTCAATGTATGGCTAAACCAATACAGTTTTGTAAAGCAAACTAAAGTTAAAAAAAAAAAAAGCCAGTGAAAAGGAAACACAAAGTTGGCCAAGTCACAAATTAGGAGCAGATTCTGTTTGGAGAAAACCTTTGGTAAAATTACACACACCTGCATAAGACCTGAAATTGGGAAGCAGGTGAGTGACCATAAGGAGGGAACACTCCAGTTTGGGGGAACCGCAGGGAACACAGAACCCCAGGGGAAGTGAGACACAGTGACCCAGATGCTCCAGGGCGCCCTTTGTGGGTTCTCTGAACTTTCTTGGCAGCAAGTTAGTATTGGGATTAAAACAGCAAAAGGTGGGGGGTGGAGGGGCTTTTCCCCCTTCACCTGCTAGAGCTCCTATCTACAAAAATCACAGAACTGGGCAAAACACCTTACTAGAGTTTGTATTAAATTATTATCACAAAACCTAACAGAGGAATGACGAACTCTGGCATCGAGGTGTCCCTATCGGAACTCAAATTCCCAGATACGGTCAAAGCTCATTTTTTGCTTCTCTGTTATCTGGCTGTTCCTGAACTCCTCTAGAGAGAAGCTGTGACTTTTTGAGTGACCTGGTGGATGATGAAATAAATGGAATTTATGAACACGCCCTCTCTTCGCAGGATGTTCCCTATGCTGAGGAACTGAACAAACTCAATCTAAAATAGGGGCAAGGAGTGATTACTGTCAAGAGTGAATAGTCCAATGTAAAGAGCGCATGAATGGTGGCACGCTCTGTGATTCGCAACTGATTGTGGCAGAAACTGCTGTGTGCTTGCTGAAACTGGCCTCATTTTCCTCTTGGGCACAAAATAGACTACATTTACCATATTCCTTTGCTGTTTAAAGTGGCCATATTACTAAGCACTGGCCCACAGAATCATGGAATGTGAGTCGAAGTGATATTTGTCATTTCCATGCCTGGCCCATAAAAATGAACTTTCTCTTTCCCTATCTACTGGCCGAATGGAGACGCAGTGCAGATCACCTGGACAAGGGTGCAACCACACAACGGAAGGATGCTGGGTCCCCGCAGGGCCACGTGGAACACTTCTCCCTGATGGCAGACACGTCCAGTGAACTCTGAGTGAGTGTGAACATTTTATTTGTTAAGCTACTTGGATGCAGGCAGTCTATTAACACAGATTGCTTCATTTACCCTAATCAAAGTAAGTGCTTATAGGATGAACTTCATGGCTTCAGTTTCTTCATCTTTAAAAAAGGGCTATTATCCTTCCCTTTGGGCTTCCCAGGTGGCTCATGGGGAAAGAATCTGCCTGCCAATGCAGGAGACACAAGAGACCCTGGTTTGATCCCTGGTTGAGGAAGATCACATGCAGGATGGCATGGCAACCCCCTCCAGTATTCTTGTCTGGAGAATTCCATGCAAGGAGCCTGGTGGGCTACAGTCCATGGGGTCAAAAAGAGTCCCAGGTAACTTATCAGCTAAACAACAACAAAAATTTTGTTACATTTGACATTCTTTTCTGTCACTTAGTTACATCCTAAGGCTTCATCTCAAGCCCAAGAGAAATCTATTCAGAGCTCCATATACTGTTACTGATAAGCACTGTCAGGACCTAGAAGATACAAACAAGTAGAACTGTATTGCTTCTCAAGCATTTTGTTTCTGTGTAGATCTAAAGACTGAGAGTAAACACAATAACAAAGCTAGTGAGAAAGTAACTTTTTCAGAGATATTATTTATGTGTGCATTTGTGTGTTTATTCAGAGATTCAAGTTAATAGATTGTTTTGGTATAATCAGATGCAAAATGTTAGGCACCTTATTTGGGAAAAGAAAAGAATGTGTGGACTTGACCTTACGTGGGCTTGTTCATCCAAATGGTCACATTTGGACACACAAGCAGCCAGAGAGTTTCATATACACAGAACATGCACTTAACTAAATACTATCTGGATTGGTCAGTTGGTCAATTCTGAAAGAATGAAAGCAATAGAAAGAAAAATGGACTTTGTTTTAGAAAAAGGCAATCAATCACCTTTTAATTTTCCCCTTAAGAGCTCTTGAAAAACGATATAACTTGGATTTACTTCTTGTTTACCTAATGAAACATTTGTGTCATCATCCAGAGGCATTCCTATGAAATATACATGTATTTTAAAACACCTGTAAAATGACCCAGTGCAGCTCTGTCAGGCCCATGGTACATGGAATGCAAAACAAAAATAAAAACAATTTCCAGCTTCTTCTTTTCCCTAACAAGCAGGAAAACCTATTTTAATACCTGAATATTCAGCTGTAATGTGTGTAATTTTGTAGTCCCTCCATAAAGAATATTTTTCCTCCTTGTACAAAGACATAACAGATGCAATTAGAGGATATTATATTGTCATATGCATCAGAGGAATAGAGTTGGTATTAAACCTTCCACATGGCACTCAGGCACGAAGGCATCAGAAAAGGAAATGGCATCACTCAGAACCCCATTCACCTTTCAACCCCGGGGGGCCTCATTATATCTGGGGGAAGGTATTTGTAAAAGTCAAATGCAGAATGGGCTGTAGCTTGGTGGGGAAAAGAAGAAGGCTCACGTGTCAGAAGCAGCACCCTCTCAAGGACTGGGTGAAGTGCTGATTTTACATGCTTTGTTGATCTCAGATACTGTGGGGATAGGATGGGAGAGGTTTGATAGATGAGACAGCCCATTTAAGATCCCAGACAAGGGTAGGTGATGGTGTTGAATAACAATGACCAGAAAATAGCTCATGCACCATCACTCGCAAATCCTGATTACAGACAAGACACCTACAAATGACTCTGAGATTTGAAGGTACCACCATCCATGTTTGATCAGCAACTTGGAGCAGCCTCTGCAGGGTCATCAACTGCCAGTCTTCATTGTATTAATATTCTAGGTTTCATATTCATTCAGATGAAAAAGTAATGAAACTTCAAAACAATGTAATCATATTATGGTATGTCTAAACCTAGCTTCTAAGACACCCCCTGTACTTTGGATAATGCTTTGTGTCATTCAGCAAGACATTTTTTCTTGCTGCATTAGATTTTGTAAAAAGCCAGAGAAATAGCGATATCTATGCAACTTTTCTGAAGGATGCTTCTCAACTCCTGAAATATATTTTTCTTGCATAGAACTTTCTTCTCTATACATGGGAAGAGAAGCTGATTTGAAGGGAAATTGAATTTCTTTCATTTCAAACTAGCCCATATCCAAACAATGTATTTTTAAATTCTTGCTGCTGCTACTGCTAAGTCACTTCAGTCGTGTCCAACTCTGCGCGACCCCATAGACGGCAGCCCACCAGGCTCCCCCATCCCTGGGATTCTCCAGGCAAGAATACTGGAGTGGGTTGCCATTTCCTTCTCCAATGCATGAAAGTGAAAAGTGAAAGTGAAATCACTCAGTCGTGCCCTACTTTCAGCGACCCCATAGACTGCAGCCTACCAGGCTCCTCGGTCCATGGGATTTTCCAGGCAAGAGTGCTGGAGTGGGGTGCCATTGCCTTCTTGAGCATCTACTAAATGCCGGATATTTTACACATGCTATTTATTCATTTAATAAATATCTGGGGACTTCAGCCGTGGTCCAGGGGTTAAGACGTCACCTTCCAATGCAGCGGGTACAGGTTCAGTCCCTGGTCAGGGAGTTAAAATCCTACTTGCCTTGAAGCCAAAAAAACCAAAACATAAACCAGAAGCAATATTGTAACAATTTCAATAAAGACTTTTAAAATGATCCACATCAAAATATCTTGAAAAAAATGATATAGCTATAAACAAGTCAGGTAAGCTTGCTTTCTTCATGGACCTTTCCTTCTATTTGTGGGAGGCAAAAAATGAACAAGAAGCAGATAAAGACAAACGGAGACTGTAAGATATACTACACTAGAAATAAACTGAGTATGCCAAAGATTTATTGATTATCTATCATGTGCAAAGCAATGAACAATGAACAGTACTGTGTGCTTTCAGAACACAGTAATGAATAACAAAACCATCATCCTCTCCTCAAGAGGCATACCAAAGTGTAGGGAAATGCAAATCACCCATCACTTTGCTTGTGTCAAAGTATTTTACATATTGTCATTTATGTGGTTTGTGAGAAGTGGACCTTAAAGAAGGCTGAGTACCAAAGAATTGATGCTTTTGAATTGTGGTACTGGGAGAAAACTCTTGAGAGTCCCTTGGACTGCAAGAAGATCAAATCAGTCCATCCTAAAGGAAATCAACACTAACTACTCATTGGAAGGACTGTTGCTAAACCTGAAGCTCCAGTACTTTGATGTGAAGAGCTGACTGATTGGAAAAGACCCTGATGCTGGGAAAGATTGAAGGCAAAAGCAGAAGGGGGCAGCAGAGGATGAGATGGTTAGATAGCATCACCGACTCAATGGACATGAATCTGAGCAAACTGCAGGAGAGAGTGAAGGACAGGGGAGCCTGGTGTGCTGTAGTCCATGGGGTCATAAAGAGTTGGACATCACTTAGCAACTGTACAATAACAACAAACTCTAAGCTCAATTCCTTATATTCACCTCCACAAAAAGTTCATATATGAGAATGTGGTAATAAACAACAGATAAATTTTAAAAGAGTTGCATGCAAATCTTTGAATTTAAATCCAAGAGAGGAATTAATTGAATTTAAATCTAAGAATCCAGTCAATGACCTGAATTTAAATCCAGGAGAGATGCTTCCTAGAAAGTTTCATAAGGAATAATTTTGTAATGTCAATGTGTATTGGAGGACAGTAACATAAATCTCTCATGTGTTCCAAAATGTAATAAGCTGCCCATCTAACAATCAAAAGTGGTGATTTGCCTGATTTTGTAAGAAAGGACAGAAGTTAAGCAGGTTGTGGAGACACACACATGCACACACAGACATTGTCACACACACACCTGGCCCGGAGTCTAAGCAGCTGTAGGAGGGTCCAGGGGAACATAGACCCATCACAGGCCCAGCCGCTGCTTCCTGCCAAGAAGGCAGGCCAGTGGATCAGCAATGTGTGTAAGCATACTGTGAAGATTCAAACCATCCTTCCTATCTTGGCATACCTGACAATTTTCATATCACATGGTAAGTTTTACAGTCAAGGCATACACTTGGGCTTCAAGGCCTGTAGAAGCTTTTCTCGCAGTGTGGGAGGCCATCGAAAACTTTCTAAATTAAATCTCAAATAATATGTATGAAATAAGGACACAAAGAATGATAAGAACAGAGTCTCAGAAAAAGAAAGCACCACAGTTATGACACAAACAGGGAGTATGCAAGTCAGGTTTCATTAGAGGACGCTATGACAAATAGCAAAATCTCAACACAGGTTTTCTTTTACTCACATGAATGTTCAGTGCACTTGGCTACATCTCTCCTAGTTTTCTTCATTCCAAGCCTCAGGCTGGAAAAGCAACCCTCACATAAGACACACCTGTCGTAAGGGAGATGTAAAGGAACAGCTACGCTCATGACATACTGGCTCTTGAAGCTACTTGTGAAAATTGCAGAATCCATGTTCTCTCGTATTTCCTTGGCCATATTTCAAACAAGTAAAACATCGGTGTCTTGATCACAAATATCTACTTTTTTCCCTTTGTATGCTAATTTCACTCACTCTCCCTCTTTTCCAGGGAGACAACCCTTCGCTTGAGTGTGGTTGGAACCTAAAATTTCTTCCAACCAGAAACAGTAAAAACACACAAAGGTGCTAGGATATCACTCTGGTGATTCCGTTAAGTCATATGGCACAGATGAGGGATTTTACAGATAAACACCCCTAATTAGTTGACTTCAAGTTAATTAAGAAGATTATTCTGGGTGAGCCTGACTTTTCAGGTGAGCCATTAAATGAGCCTCTAAAGATCAGGTGCGGAAGAAACCAGGGGAATGGTCTCATGCTGGCCATTGAGAAGCCAGAAGCCTCGTGATGACTTTCCAATCAGCCAATGAGTGAGGCAGGGAGTGTGGCCATAGCCTAATTTAGCAGGTAAGGACCATCTTCCTGCAAACAGGAGGACGTGAATTCTGCTAATCACCATAGCGCTAAGAAGAGGCCTCAAGCCACCTGTAGGATGCAGGCCATGACTGAGCCCTTGATTGTAGCCCTGTGGCATCCTGAGCAGGGGATGGGAGACCCAGACTCGTTACCGGTGGAAACAGAGAAACATAAATTGTTTCACAGCAATAGAAAATATTGGTAATGTACCACATTTACTATATTATGTTAAGAGGCTAACGTGGTTTTTGAAACCTAATTTAAGATTCTATTTTTATTTGTTTTGAAAAATATTTATGTGGCATGCAGGATCTTTAGTTGTGGCAGGAGAAGTCTTGTTTGCAGCATGCAAAGTCTGTTAATAGTTCTGGAGTCTGAGCTCTAACTCTGCCCCCTGCATTGGGAGTGTGGAGTCTTAGTCACTGGACCACCAGCGAAGTCCCCTAAGGTTTTTTTTTTTTTTTAAGCTTTCAAACATTTCTTTTTGCCTTAAGCTTGTATTCACAAACACTAAATGCTAAGTTAAGACTCTGGTGCCAGAAGCAAGCTGTTTTGTAGATGGCTATAGAGCAATGGAACTCATCTCGGTCATAATTCTCATTACTTCTCTTGAGTCAGCGTGTTTCCTATGGAGAAACAAAGGGAGCAGGTGTGTCCAGTCAGAGGGACTGGATTTGCTGACAATCAGCCCTTCAGGAAAGGAAGCTGGGCAAGGAGGGGGTGGGGTAAAAGGCTAAATGAAGTCTGTTGAGGATACTGAGAATGAGAAGAAAGGGGTAGAAAGGGAAACAAAGGAAGGAGAGGAGAGAATAAGCTTCATGGCTGCTTGATAGACCCTGAGTTCATGATGGCGTCTGCCATTTACCCTCTTCGAACCAGCAAGGGAGAGGCTGCCTAGGAGCAGGCCGTGACCCTGCAATGTCTTTCATAATGAGTCTTGCCCCGGCAAAATGATTCACAGTAACATTCAGCCATTTTGGGACACCCAATAGGCCTGTCTAAAACCTTCTATTTTCTGTCGTGTCTGTGGGCTCCATTACAAGTGAGCAGGAAGAGGCTTAAAATCTGTTGGCTACAACAAAAATTAATGGCCGTGCAGGAGGAAAGCATTAATGGTGAAATGGAAAGAAGTGTAAAAACGTTTAGTTATGTATGAATTCCCATCATTTCTACTTACATAAAACACATTTAACATTTCAGTTCTGTTCTAAAGGCTCACATTAGAGCCAGAATGCAAAACTTTATGAAATTGCTAAGTGTTTCAGACTAAATGATGAGTAATACTTTGGGACATGGTGAAAGATTTGTTAAACACACCACGGAGCAGTTTAAAGTGTGCAATGATTCAATAAGGTACAGGAGATACGGTGGGAGCCTTAGATTTATTATTTATGGAATCACTTGAGCTGTGGCTATGCAGTGATTTTTCGATGGTAGGTATATATTCTTGACTGCTATGGCTCATGGTTATGGATAGAGGGAAGGTGGAGCTGATTATCAATTTAAGATGGAGAAAAATATCTTTACTGAACTCAAAATGATCTACCTGAGAAAAGACAGATATCAGGACAATGGCCAGTATGAACTTTTCACCAGTACATAATTTGAGAGTAATCTGTATATTTAAGATACTACCTTTAAAACACAATCCATTCATTCATTCAAAAACTGTTTTATAAGTTCATATATATCCTTTATTCACAGTGATCTAGACACATCTTTCATTCAGCCGAAGAGATACATTAATCTCTTTCATTCTCCATGTATAAAGCTATTTGACTAATTACAGTATATAATGGTTTTGTCAAAAGACCTTTACCTATGTGAGAATTCAATTAGGTAGGATACGCAGAATTAATCACTAATACTTTTACAGTCTGCAGCCATCTCCTTAGCAAGAATAGTCAGAAAGGGAATGTAGTTGGCCAGTAAGTTAAAGATACTTCTGTTACTTGTCTGCAGTATATAAAATGAGGGAGCTCGTTGTTTATAAATTTATGTTTTGCACTGAACAAAATAGATTTCAGACTCCATACTTTATAAGTGAGTAAGTGAAGTCGCTCAGTTGTGTCCAACTCTTTGCAACCCCATGGACTGTAGCCTACCAGCCTTCTCCATCCAGGGGATTCTCCAGGCAAGAATACTGGAGTGGGTTATCATTTCCTTCTCCAGGGGATCTTCCCAACCCAGGGATTGAACCCAGGTCTCCCGCATTGGAGGCAAACACTTTAATCTCTAAGCCACCAGGGAAGATATACTTTATAAAGCTCCATCAAATATTTTAAACCTGACTAGATGAGTAGTTGAAAAATTAGTAAAATTAACATTCCCTTATGCCAGAATAGAGAAAAATTATAATCAGTAACAGTCTGATGTTAGTCACTCAGTAATGTCCAGGGTTTTGTGATCCCATGGACAGTAGCCCATCAGCCTCCTCTGTCTATGGGATTTCCCAGGCAAGAATACTGGAGTGAGTTGCCATTCCCTTCTTCAGGGAATCTTCCCAACCCAGGGATCGAACCAGGGTCTCCTGCATTGCAGGCAGATTCTTTCCCATCTGAGCCACGAGGGAAGCCCTAAGAGTCCGGTAAGAATGGTGAACAAGTATCTGGAGGAAATTATCCCAAAACTGAAAGAGGCCAAAAGTTAACTGTGGAGGTGACCCAGGGAGTGCCAGTCCTGCCTCTGAGACCACCGATTCTCAAGCACTCGGGGGGAGAGGGCATCCCTATCACCCTCAGCAATAAGGCATTTGAAGACCTTTCAAACCAGAGAATACGTTTTCCTTACACTCTGTCTAAACTCATATATATTGTATACCATCTCCATGTACAACTTCTCGATCTACCTTTACAATATTTTTTCATAAAAAAGAAGATGATTTTAAAAAAAAAACTTTTAAGCTCCCAACTCCCTAAGAATAAAAAAAGAAGAAGAAAAAAATCCCAATCTTTTTGGACTCCAGGCTTTTCTAGGAACTATTATTTTCCCTACCATCTAATCATCGCTCTTGTTTTTGCCTCTGGACTCCATCCAATTTCCAGACACTAAACTGGTGCAATGTTCTGTTAAGGTCTTGGCCAACTTTGAATAGCATCTCTGTTTCCGTGTCTTATTAAAACTTCAGAGTCATTGACAATGAGTCCTTCTCACACTCAAGGTCAGCATAGCCTGGCTTAGCCCTCTTCAAACCTGAATACTGCAAGGGAGAACTTTGTCTGTGGTCACTGACTAAGGAAGTTGCTGTAGGTTCTTAGAGAAACTCAGGCTCTCTAGGTATCACTGACATTGTTAGCTCATCGGCAAAGGACTTTAAGCAGTGTTTATTTATAGACTCTTCCTCACTGAAGTGACATGAGGCTCCCAAATGCTGTTCAAATCACTGCATGATGAACTGCAGGTTAGATGACCTTATGGCACTTATGATATTAACTCCCAAGAATCACTTTAGACATGTGTATCTTCTTTCTTAAAACTGTGGATAAATCAAATAATGGTTGTTTGACTTCACAGGATTTAGAGCTGATCCACAATAGGATTCTGTGCCTTGTCAATATAGTCATCAGCTGAAATTTTCTCTGGTAAAATAGTTAAACTGCCCTGAAATAACATTCATGGGAATATACATTCACAGCCACAAGGGGAAGAGAGATCTTAATTATAGGGCCTTCTACATTTGTTTTTACTTTTCCCTAATGGTCATCTGCATGCATTGCATATTGCTGGAATTTTTTTTTTTTTAAATCACAAGATGTTTACATTTCTTTTAAGATGTTCTGACAATAGATCTGGAAAGAATCCTTGATTCAAATGTTGCACAGTATTAAATGTTTTAAAGGGGTGTTTACAGATGGGATTTGCATCTGAGCTGTTATCCCCAAACAAGTTCTCAGCTGCAAGAGGCCACTTAAGTGCAGCTAATTCATTAGAACAAGAGCTTGAGTTAAATACATTAGCGATGAACTGTTCATCTGTAATAAGGCTGACTCATGCTGGTAATTTCTTGCATGGTGATTATTCAACATGTGCTCTGGAGTCCTGGCTGAAGGAGAGGGAAACAGTGAGAAATACAGCTTGTCTTTTAGTATCTGGGTTTGAGAATGTTCCCTCCATGGCACTAACCTAATTTGAGCGTGCCGGTGCTACACCTCATAGGCAGGCCATGGTTAGAACAGGCTAAGCTCCCTTCCCATAACATCAGGCCCCTCAGGGAAGGCCAGAGATGCAGAAGTTTAAAGAACAATTTGAAAGGATGGGTGAAGTCATTTTTTAAAGCCTCATGCTGGCAATGTTGGGCTTTACAATTATCTCTTGACCACAAAGGGAGTCCTTCTTAGGGCTGGTGACTCACCAGCAGCCCCTTGTTCCCTGAGCAAATGAATTAATTTGGCAGTTGCTCTTCCTCTCCCCAGACCAGACATTGCTCTAATTTCCTGTTTCCTCCTTCCCTGCTTGGAATGAAATACCTCCCCATCCTTCCCGTATGAAATCAAAGCATGTGTCAGTATCTTGAGGCCTGGAACAAATGTTCCCACTTGTCCTGCCTGCCCCCCTCCCACATGCCTTCCACCCTGGTTGAAGGATTCAGGCCTTTCTCCCCCTATCTCATGCCTTCTCTGCTGCTGCCTTCTCTAGAGACAGAATTTCCAGGGTCAGGCCTCCAAATTTCGTTAGTTTTTGTTTAGGTACTGCATCTGTAAGAGGCAAACTTCTCGGGTAGAGTGTGAAAAATTGAGATTGGGATCACATATATACTATTGATACTATGCGTAAAACTGACAGTTATGGGAACACACTGCAAGCACAAGGAACTCTGCTTAATACATGGTGGTGTCCTCAATGGAAGGGAAATCCAAAAGGCAGGAGATCTATGTATATGCATGACTGATTTATTTTGCTACACAGTAAAAGCCAACACAACATTTTAAAGCAATTGTACCGTAATATAAATTAATGAAAATAAAGTTGGGAAAAAACCCTCAAGCTTCTAAAGTAATCATCAATAACTTCAACAGAGATGCATATTTGTTCTAAAAATAATTTTTTAAAAAGCCCTGTGATTATACCTGTAAAATCAGTGCTTTCTTTGCTAGTGGATTCATACCACTCTCTAAGTCTCTCTCCAGTCCTAATCAGACTTTTAGAAATATATGCATTATAGGATCCCTATAATCAGTTGGCAAACATTGCATTACCCAAAGTTAATCTCTGGTTTAAAGAAAATCCCATCAGTTCTCCTAAAATTTACCTTTAAGAAAACACTATGTAAGATATATTCAAGAATACTTCTTAATATTCTTGAATATTAAAGACTTGAATAGAATAACCAAAATAAATAAATAACATGGTTAGAAGGAATCAGTGTTCTCTTGTGGAATGTAGTCAAGACTAAGTACCAAAATGTGATCTGGGATTCATGTTAAAAATATATACACTGAAGCTCTACCTCCTAACCTATAAAAGTGTGATTTTGGGGGGGCTAACACCTGGGGATCTTTGTTTTTGAAGCCCATCAATTAAGGAGGAGAAGGAAATGGCAACCCACTTCAGTACTCTTGCCTGGAAAATCCCTTGAATGGAGGAGCCTGGTAGGCTATAGTTCATGGGGTAGCAAAGAGTCAGACACAACTGAGCGACTTCACTTTCACTTTCACTTTCAGTTAACCATTTTATTTGTTCCCATCTCTTAGGACATAGATTGCTTTTGTCTCTTTTGCTCACTGCTAAGTCTGAAGTGTCCTGACCAGTGACTGACATCCATTGGTTGTTCAGTATTTATTAGCCAGGTTTGGAAACTATTGGATTGGTGGATGAAACTTTGAAGCCAGAGAGTGCTTGATTTGAATCCCAGTTCTGACAACAATTACCTGTGTGATCGTGGGTTAGTCTTCACCATTTTGAGGTTCAAGCTCCTCATTTTAAAATGGGAATCATAAATCCTAAAATAAATATTTGTTGATGCAGGGAGTGAAACTCCCAGGTCAGTATAAAGACTGGAAACAGTATGTATTACAGACAATGCCTCACTTAATAAAGGGCAACCCTTAGTGTTATTTGGATGTGGAGGCAGAGGATTGGACAGTCAGAGGTCATTTTTGTGTTGACGTGAAGAAGCTCATGGGAAGACAAACTGGACATAATGAGGCTAATCCTTTGTTCATGTGTGTGTCAGTTGCGTCTGACTCTTTGTGACCCCATGTACTGTGTAGCCTGCCAGGCTCCTCTGTCCACGGGATTTCCCAGGCAAGAATACTGGAGTGGGTTGTCATTTCTTCTCTAGGGGAACATTCCAACCCAGGGATTGGCTTCGCATCTCTTGCTTGGTGGGTGGATTCTTTACCACTGAGCCACCTGGGAAGCTCAAAGAGGTTAACAGCTGGCCCTAAAAACTCAGACTGCTGTGTCTGGTAAATGTCCTCTAAAGCAGCAATTCCCATCTCTTTTGGCTCTTGGGATCGGTTTCATAGGAGACATTTTTTTTTTCTGAACCGAGGGTTGAGGGGATGATTTCAGGGTGATTCAAGTGCATTACACTTATTGGGCAATTTATTTCAATTATTATCCCATCAGCTCTACCTCAGATCATCAGGCATTAGATCCCAGAGGCTGGGGGACCCCTAATGTAAAGAATCAAATAATCAGGCTCTCTCTAGTGGAAGGAATGTAGTGTAAATTCACAACAGAAGTTAAAAAAGGAGGGTAACCAGTCTCACTGGTGGTGCAATAGGGCCTCAGAGAGACTCAGGATTTTCAGACACCCCTGGGGCCCAGGATCCCCGCAGAGTCTAACAATCATTTTTGCCCAACTCCATATTCTGCTTTCACTCTGCGGTACCCAAGTGCTTGTCTAAAGAATCCAGCATTCTTCTTTCCACTCTTTCCGAATCTGTACCTTTCTTTTAGCATATTATGATCTTCTACATCCTCTCAGATGTAACTGATAAAATTTGATCTTCTCTTAGAAAATACTATCATTGTCTAGATAGACCAGCCCTACTGAGGAGACTTTTCAGATGATTTCTCGTGGCAGAATTTCATCCCAGCACATAATCCTTGGTGGTCAGCATGGCAGAGTCAAGTGGCTCAAAGTTAAACAACATATGTGGGAGCAGTTCTCTTCAGTCATTTTGCCAAGGAGATCTGAGGTTGTCATTTTGCTATCACGGCTCAGAGATTGTATTAAACAGCTGTCTATGCAACTCCGAGTGCCTGTCAGCCTACTGGTCCCTTCAGGACAGTTTCTAGTGAGGAAATACATTTTATATCCTTATAAATAACCATTTATGGCAATCCTAAACTTTACGAACCTTACAAAGTAGTCATCTGGTAAGATATTTTACATCATATCACACTATCCATTTATTAAGTTCTTAAACATTAAAAAAAAAACCTCTTTCCCATCATAGTCATATTGTTGTACATGTATTAAGCTTGTGGATAACACACACTTAACTGGAATATTCAGAGGGAGATGATACACAGGCACCTGACTTGGTCAGTGGTCTGTAAGCAGAGGGTAAAGAGGATATGAATTCTTTAGGGTATGTTGTCTCTCAGACTGTTCCAGCCTCACCCTTCAGGAACAAGCTGTTAGCAGCTTCCTAGGAAAGAAGGGGCTGAAACCAAAAGCAGGGCAAGTAAAAGTAACATCCTTAGAGCCCAGGCTAGAAATTAAATACATTAAAAAATTCTCTTTTATGGCTTTAGTGACAGACTATAACACAGGTGGGAAGGGAGACACTTTCTCCTTCTCAGTGTGATAAGTACTGGAATAAAATAGAATAATGACTATGATAGCAGCATATGGGGGGGGGGGGGAATGGCAGAGAATGAGGCCTCCTGCAACCATGAGAGGAAAGCCAGATGAAAAAATAAGAAACAGTTTCATTCATGAGCCCAGTAATCCTGCTCTGTCCCCTCCCACACACTCAGATCCCCCTAAAGCAGAATTCAGGGGTCAAATTTCCAGGAATCCTTCTAGAGTGTAATGAGTCTCATCTTGGTCATCTGTTGCTGTGTATTCGCCCTAAAAGTTTGTGACATAAAACAGCAAACATTTATTATTCCGCAGTTTCTGTGCATCGTGAATTTGAGTGGTTCTGGCTCAAGGTCTCTCATGAGGTGGGAATGGAACTGTCCCTTGGGGCTCCAGCCATCTGAAATCTTGACTAGAGCTGGGTGACCTGCTTCCAAGCTCACTCAGTGATATTTGCCTGGAGGCCTCAGTTCTCACTTCATAAAGCTGCTCGAGCGTCCTTCTGTATGGCAGTTGCCTTTCCCCAGGCAAGCAATCCAAGAGAGAGAAAAAGGAGAAAGCCACAATGCCTTTTTTTTTTAACTTTTTATTTTTACTTTATTTTACTTTACAATACTGTATTGGTTTTGCCATACATTGACATGAATCCACCACACGTGTACATGCGATCCCAAACATGAACCCCCCTCCCACCTCCCTCCCCACAACATCCCTCTGGGTCATCCCCATGCACCAGCCCCAAGCATGCTGTATCCTGTGTCGGACATAGACTGGTGATTCGATTCTTACATATAGTATACATGTTTCAATGCCATTCTCCCAAATCATCCCACCCTCTCCCTCTCCCTCTGAGTCCAAAAGTCCACTATACACATCTGTGTCTCTTTTGCTGTCTTGCATACAGGGTCATCATTGCCATCTTTCTAAATTCCATATATATGTGTTAGTATACTGTATTGGTGTTTTTCTTTCTGGCTTACTTCACTCTGTATAATCGCCTCCAGTTTCATCCATCTCATCAGAACTGATTCAAATGAACTCTTTTTAATGGCTGAGTAATACTCTATTGTGTATATGTACCACAGCTTTCTTATCCATTCATCTGCTGATGGACATCTAGGTTGCTTCCATGTCCTGGCTATTATAAACAGTGCTGTGATGAACATTGGGGTACACGTGTCTCTTTCAGTTCCGGTTTCCTTGGTGTGTGCCCAGCAGTGTCCTCATCATGGACGTCATTCTCTGTCACTCACACCTAACTCGATTCATTAGAAATGAGTCACCAAGTCCAGCCACACTCAAGAGGGAAGAGTATTAAGCTCTACATCTTAAAGAGAAGCATATTAAGAATCTATAGATGTGTTTTAAAACCACCACTCTTTGTACTTTGGCCATGACTTATTTATTATTTGTCCCACGTGGAGAATACATTTACCAATCCTCTCCCAAGGACCCCAATGGAGTGTTAGCTTAAAATCCAAGATGGTGTCATAGAAATGAGATTGAGGCACAAAGGCAGGTTCACAGATACCATGCTGTAAGTATAGATCTTTGAGCACAGTTCCTTTTGACTAGAGGCCTGCAAACTAAAGAAACAAGTTGTTACTCTTTCCCCTTGGGCTCAGTCATTCAGCTGTGTCTGATGCTTTGTGACCCCATAAACTGTAGGTTCCTCTGTTCATGGGATTTTCCAGTCAAGAATACCGGAGCGGGTTGCCATTTCCTACTCCAGGGGGGTCTTCCCAACCCAGGGATCAAACCCACATCTCTTGCATTTCCTGCATTGGCAGGTGGATTCTTTACCACTGCACCACCCTTTGCCCTATACTCAATTGTGGGATAGACACAGGATAACCCCTAGAGACATGGAAGATACCCAGGAGTCACTGGTCCATACCATTCTGAAATCCAGTCTAACAGAGGTTAGCAATTTCTTCATTGGGACTCAAAGCCTGGGAATAATTCTCCATGGTTCTTGGCCCCAGGAGTCATAGAGAAGTATTGTGTTTGCCATCTAAGTCGTCTTTCCTTTTTAATAAAAGGCAGCATGTGTTTGTAGCTCAGTAGCTTTCTAAGTCTGATTCCTGTCAGTTGAATTAGGGGGTGGGGAGGTGTTCCAAGATCTCGTTTTATTTAGCACTATCTCTGTTGCAGTCTAAGCTGACAGTGTTTCTGCTGATGTAATTCATTAAAATCTGTGGGTCTCCTGTGAATGTTTTTGGGCTCCAATTCGTTAGATAAATCTACACCTACAAATTGAGATACACTCTTCTCTATCTAGGGCTTCTGCTGAGGGACAAAGCCCTTAAGGTTCTTAGAAGTCATATTATTTGATTGAGGGGAGTTATGAGATATACGGGTCTACAGGGGGCCCTTTTTTCTGACTAAATGGTATTCTGAGGCAGCACCACTAATCCTCCTGAAATCTTAATAAGGGATTTTATAGCCACAACCTGAGCTTCAACATCAGACCTGGCAGAGTCCTTGGTTTCATATTCGTGCAGAAGCTATTTCTTCATTTTAGTATCTCTCACCATCTGGAGAGGCTAGGAAGTTTTTAAGCCAAAACCCTAGCTTCTTTTGGTTTGGCAGACCTTGCATAAATTTATGTCTCTCCTCTCACATTTTACTCTAAGTAGAAAGAAAGCAAATAGCACCTTCAATATTCCCTCTAGAAATTACTTTCGCTTGTTCACTCAATTCATTAAGTCATTTTCTACTTTCCATGTTATTGTTGGTGACAGTGTTGCTAACCTCTCTGACACTACTTAACAAGGATCCCTTCCTTTCAGTTTCTAAAAAGATAGTTCTTGCTTTCTTTTGAGCCTCTTTGACAGTCTCAACTTCTACAACTGTCTGGTTAAGGTACATAAGCTTTCATGAACATTCTCTTCAAAGTTTTTTCTAGCTTCTGGACTTGGTTGCAAAGTCACTTCACATTTTGGGGCATTTATGATTGCAGCTCACGCCCAGGTACTAAAATCTGTGTTTGTTATCTATTTCACCAGAACATGTTATCCCAAATCTTAATAAACACTCATTATTTCACAGTTTCTGTGAATGGTAAATTCAGGAATGGGATTAGCTATGTGATTCTCATTCATGGTATCTCATGAGATTGCAATGAAGTCCAGGAGGAAGCCACAATATTTAACATCCTAAATATATCACAGGCCTTCACTTCTGTCACGTAGGCAAGAAACAAGTCATTAAGTGTAACCCCCCACTCAAGAGGAAGGCTATTAAGCCTCATATTTTGAAGGAGAATATACCAAAGAATTGCTCGTCATAACTTTAAACCACCAGAAGCTGGAAACTGTTTTATAATTGATACTGAAACTATATTGTACCCCTAGGGAGACATGGCATAAGAAAGTGATGACTACATTAACATAATCAGAATTTGCCAAGGCTTTCAGCTACGAGTAAGCTCTACATAGCTGAATCTAATGAACAAATCTCAGTCTTTATCTTACTTAACCTTTCAGTGACCTTGGGCATAGTGGATTGCTCTCCTTACTCCTTCAGTTTCTTCTTTGGCCTTGCAGGACATAACACCCTCCTGCTTTTCTTCTTACCTATATCTAGCTCCTTGCTTTCAACCTCATGTACCCCTTCCTCTTCATCTCTCCAACCTCATAACATTGGAGCCCTAGAGTTCTTGCTTTGTAGCTCTCTCTCTCTTTTTTTTAAATCCGTGCTTTAGAAACATGCAACTCCAAGTCTTGAAATACAGCATGCAAACCCCTCAAGCAATTCCTCCTCAACTCTAGACTCATACACAACCCATCTGCATTCAGTATCTGACAAGAATCATCTACTCAACTGGTGCTAAACAGAACATTGGATCTTCTACCTCAAACGTACTCTTTTCCCAATCTTCCCCATTTCATGGCAACTCTATCCTGTTTGCTCAGAACTTGTTCTCATTCATATTCTCTCTCCCTCTCCTTCCCTCATTTCCTTCCTCCTCCTTCCTACATTCTTAATCTGTTGGCAAGATGTGGGTGTGCAGCAAGCCTGGCATGCTACAGTTCTTGGGGTCTCAAAGAGGCAGACACAACTTCGTGATTAAACAATAACAGCCTACAAACTACATTCAGAATTTGACCACTTTTTACAAACTTCACAACTACTGCCGTGGCCCAAGCCACCCCTTGCTGTCTCCTAGGTCCTCGAACCACACAGCGGTGGTTTCCCTCCACTCCTGCCCTCTGAAGTCTGTTCTCTGCACATTATCCAGAGAAATACTGTCAAACAGAAACAAGCTCATACCATTCTTGTATTTTAACCCTCCAATAACTCCTTATCTCATCGCGCACAGAGTAAAAGCCAAACGCCTTAAAATGACCCCAGGAGCCTACACCAGTCTATCTCATCTGCTAGAGCTCTCCCTTTTGTCATTTTGCTTCAGCCACGTACCCTGCCAAATCTTGCTCCCACATGCCAGGCAGAGTTTTACACCAGAGCCTGACTCCCCTGCCTCAATACTCTGTGCTTAGATTCACCAGAAGATTTACTCTTTCACCTCCTTCAGATCTTACTCAAATATCAGTCTAAGTGACACCTATCCTAACTGTGACTTCACAATAGTCCCAAGTCATCTCTTCTGCTTTATTTTCTCCATAGCACTTATCTAACAAACCATTTGTTTTACTTATTTTTGTGGGGTGTGAACTACAAGGGAAGTGATTTTTTTTTTTATTGCTTTATTTACTGTATTATTAGCTTTTGCCACACAGGCATCATTCCATGTGTGTGTGTTGTTGTTGTTTTTACAAATGAATGAACTGTCCATTATTTTCTTCATCCTTATCTTCATGGAATGCTCCTATCTGATTGTCTCAGAGCATCTAAATCCTGAGTTAACTGCACTTCCTTGATCAAGACTAGTCTCCTCCAGGAGCCTTTCCTCACTGATTGAAACTTACATTGATCTTCCTCATTTTCACTTTCCTTGGCACTCCTGGTCATAGCCCATGTTACATCACTGTGTAGTTGTTTGTGTGTTCTATTTTTCTCCATCTTGCTCATATATTTGTGTCATTTCTGTGTAAATAGATCCCTGAGAACCCATATTCTTTCCTCTTTCTGAACCATTCTTTTGCCCCCTTTGTAATTATGCAACATGTACTTTATAAATCTCTGTTTTGGAAACAACTGTGAACCCAGATGACCTCCTTAACCCTGCACAGCTGATGGAAGATGGTACATCAGGACAACACAATGTTTCTGTAAAATGCATACAATCATTTTCAATTTATTCAGTAATAACTTCCAGGTAAAACCAGCTGAGCTTACACAAGCAACTTTGTTCTGATATTCACATACTTATTATATTCTCTTTAGGAAACAGAACCACTTTTCTACATGGACTGAAAATCCTTAGATGTTAAAAAAAATTTTTTTAAAGCTCCACTGAGATTTAGCTTCTTGCCATGATGCTCTGAATTATTTCAGTGTTGTGTAAGGCATTATAAAACACTGTAATTTATATGCTCCTGAGCAAGTGCCTCTTAAAATGTTCGCCAATTAGTTCATTTCAGAACCTGCTTCTGATATCCCTGAAGGTAACTGAGAAAAATCCTTTCCTATGTACCCTGAGTATAGAACAATATCAAAATTAGTTGTGTCAGCTAAATATTGTCTTCAGAGCAGCTCTGAATTTTCTGATATTTTGGAATGTTAGGTTCATCAAATGATTGTATGAAGAATTATGCACATAGATTTTCCTTCTGTGAATTTTACATAATCCTCTGTTTTAAAATGAATCTTCTTATAATAGCATGACTCAGATTTTGCTTAGGATTGGGATAGATTGAAACGATCTTAATCAGCTCATCTTCATCCCTCTCACCTTACCTGTGATACCAATATGGCTGCTCTAGCTGCAATCAGTCTTCTTAGATTTATATACTCCTGCACACAAAACGTCTAAATACTGAGTTATGAATATTACAGCTTGTGACTAACTCTTCTTGGAGTAAAAAAGTTAGTATATAAAACAAGAGCAAAAGATTTCTTGACTGCACTCATATGTTGAATTAGGACTGTCATTTAATCATCTGATTCTAATTCAGAGTTCATTAAGCTTTTTTATTGAGTTTATTCATAAATAAACTCAACTAGGTATTTCTTTTTCCCATAAAGAAATTCATTAAAGAAACACATTAATATGTTACTTTATGTAGAAACATTTTATTAATTTAGTGTTTTAAATAATTTGGGTGAATATATGGAGCAATATGAAAAATATTGAACCTATGTATCACTTCGATTTTACTGTAAGTTCCTGGTATTGACCCACACACAGAGTTGGAATCTGTTACTACTATTTTTATCAAAGTCATTACTAAAGCACCATCTTAACAGCTCATTGTTTTTTTGGATGGGAGTTGTTTTGGGGGGTGTTTTTTAATTGAACTATAGTTGATTTACAATGTGGTGTTAATGCCTGCTATACAGCAAAATGATTCCGTTATACATATATATATATTCATTTTAAAATATTCTTTTCCGTTATAGTTTATCTCAGGACATTGACTATAGTTCCCTGTGCAGTACAGTAGGTCCTTGTCTCCTGCACTCCAGGTGGATTCTTTACCTGCCTAGCCATCAGGGAAGGCAATCACTGTACACGATGGCTTACATCTACTAACCCCAAGCCCCACCTCTCCCTCCCCCAACCTTCTTCCCCTTGGCAGCCACAGATCTGTTTCTCTATGTCCACGACTCTGTTTCTGTTTCTAGATAGGGTAATTTGTGTCATATTTTAGATTCCACAGGTAAGTGGTATTAGGGCTTCCCTGGTGACTCAGATGGTAAAGAATCTGCCTGCAATGCGGGAGGCCCGGGTTCAGTTCCAGGCTCGGGAAGACCCCCTGGAGAATGGAATGGCTGTCAACTCCAATACTCTTGCCTGGAGAATTCCTTGGGTGGAAGAGCCTGGCAGGCAATAGTCCGTGGGGTCACCAAGGGTTGGACATGACTGAGTGACACACACACACATAGGTGGTCTCATGCAGGGTTTGTGTTTCTCTTTCTGACCTACTTCACTCAGCGTGATACTCTCTAGCTGCAGCCATGTTGTTGCAGGGGACACTGTTTCATGCTTTTCTGTGGCTGAGTAGTGTCCCATTGTTTATATATACCACATCTCCTTTATCCATTCATCTACTGGTGGGCATTTAGGTTCTTTCCATATCTTGGCTATTGGGAATAATGCTGTTACGAACATAGGGGTATATGTATCTTTCTGAAATATATTTTTGTCTGGACATACGCTCAGGAGTAGGGTTGCTGGATAGTATGGTAACCTTATTTTTAGTCTTCTGAGTAACCTCCATACTGTTTTATATAGTGGCTGTACCAGTTTATATTCCCACAAACAGTGTAGGAGGGTTCCCTTTTCTCCACACCCTCTCGAGCATTTGTTTTTCGTAGACTTTTTAATGATAGGCATTCTGACTGGTGTAAACTGGTACTTCATTGTAATTTTGATTGGCATTTCTCTAATAATTAGCAATGGTGAGTATCTTTTCGTGTGCCGATTGGTCATCTGTATTTCTTCTTTGGAGCAATGTTTGCTAGGTCTTCTGCCCATTTTTCAGTTGGGTTGTTTGGTTTTTTTCTTGTTGAGTTGTATGAGCTACTTGAATATTTTGGAAATTTAGCCCTTGTCAGTCACATCATTTGCAAATATCTTCTCCCATTCTGTAGGCTTTTCATTTTGCTTATGATTTCCTTTGTTATGTAAAAGCCTATAAGTTTGATTAGGTCCCATTTGTTTTTATTTTTATTCCTATAGCCTTGGAAGACTCACCTAACAAAACATTGGTACAAGTTATGTGAGAGAATGTTTTGCCTATGATCTCGTCTAGTTTTATGGTCTCATGTCTTGTGTTTAAATCTTTAAGCCACGTTGAGTTTATTTTTGTGTATGATGTGAAAGTGTTAGTGGCTCAGTCATGTATGACTTAAGAAGCCTGCAAAGCTTCTCTGTCCCTGGAATTCTTCAGGCAAGATTACTGGAGTGGGTTGCCATTTCCTTCTCCAGGGGATCTTCCTGATCCAGGGATAGAACCTGGGTCTCCTGCGTTGCCAGTGGATTCTCTACCAGGGTGTATTCTAACTTCATTGATCTATGTTGATTGTCCAACTTTCCCAACACCACTGGATGAAGAGACTGTCCTTTTCTCATTGTGTATTCTTTAAAGGCTAACTGTTAAGACAGGGATTTACCACAGGTAGCTACACATGTCTCATACACATGTATATAACCTTAGAACTAAACTGACCTTAGAGATTGTCTAGTCCATGGGTTTATGGTGTTTATGCCACTCACCGTACCTGAAAAGCACACTGACCATCAACAGAAACTCACCATGGTAGTGTATCGGTTGCCTATTGCTGCTATGACAAATTACCACAGGTTTAGTGTCTTAAAATAGCACACATCTATTATATTACAGTTCATACATCAGAGCCTGAAATGAGTCTCGCAGAACTAAAAATCAAGATGTTGACAGTACTGCATTCGTCCTGGAGACTCCAGGGGGAGAATCTGTTCCTTCTTCCAGCTTCTAAAGGCTACCCAGCCTGCATTCCTGGGCTTCTAGTAATGACAGTTGTTGGGCCTCCCCTTTTACTGACTGACACTCTTGCTTCCCTCTTGTAAAGACCCTAAGTTTGCATTGGCTCAACTAGATAACCCAGGATAATCTGCCCATTTGAAAATCCTAACCTTCATCATATCTGTTAAGTCCCTTTTTCAACATTAGCTAACATTTCCAATCGTTTCAGGGATTAGGAATTAGATACTTTTTTAGGAAGAGATTATTCTGCCCACTAACGATAATGTTCTCAAGTAAGAGAGGCAAGAGCCTAGTAGCACATGCTATTTGAAAAACCAGCAGTATTGCACTGTGGTTAAGACTATGAACTCTGGTGCCAGATGACCTGACTTCAGGTCAGTAGATATCATATCTTAAGCAAATGAATGAAACTCTACTTCTGACTCTATAAAACCAAGTTGACACTAGTAAACATTTCATACTGGTTTTTTTTTTTCAAACTAGAAGAATTTACATATGTAAATGAACTTAGAAAAATTCTTGACACACAGTTAATGTCCAATAAACATTTACTTTTATCATGTGCTCTCATGCTCCAAAAGGATTCATCCAACTCAAGCTTCTTTTACAAATAAAGAAATTAAGTCCCAAAGAACTTAACTGATTTATGCAATGTAGTGAAATTAGATTTTAAAACTTGTCACATTAAGATCATTTTGTATTGTTGAAGCAGCATCTGATACATCTGTTTTCAGTGGTATCAGAATGTTAAAAGTACCTATTTTCTTATTACTAATAATTCTTGATTAACCTGATGATATTATCAATAACACACTTAACTTTGCTTTAGTAATGGAGTCCTATGAACATACCTCTCTCAAATTTTTGTAGCTTAATAGGGTTATATTACCTCCTGTAAAGGATAAGATATTTTGACCAACTCAAGAACTGAGAGACCCCAAGGCCCCGCATGTCACATGATGAGCTTGTCTTTGTCTTTTCATATCCAGATACTAGTATGTGTGTGTGTGTGTGTGTGTGTGTGTGTGTGTGTGTGTGTGTGTACGCGTGCGCTTAGTCGCTCAGTCATGCCCGACTCTTTGTGACCCCATAGACTGTAGCTCTCCAGGCTTCTCTGTCCATGGGGATTTTCCAAGCAAGAATACTGGAGTGGGTTGCATGCTCTACTCCAGTGGATCTTCCCAAGTGAATTGAAAGTTGCTCAGTCGTATCCAACTCTTTGCGACCCCATGGACTGTACAGGCCATGGAATTTTCCAGGCCTGAATACTGGAGTGGGTAGCCTTTCCCTTCTCCAGGGGAATCTTCCCAACCCAGGGATTGAACCCAGGTCCTCAGCATTTCTGGCAGACTCCTTACCATCTGAGCCACCAGGGAAGCTCCTAGATACTAGTACCTATTGTTATTAAAATATTTACATGATTTTAAACCTCTACTCAAAATGTTTCTGAAATGTACTTATAGTTTTGACATTATCAGTCTCTTAATTCTGCAACACAAATAGCCATCTACACATTAAACTTACTATTAGAATATCCAAATTAAATAATCATTCAAGATGATGAATTTTGATTATTTTCATCATATAGAAATTTTCATTGGTTCTTTTTTTTAATTTTTTTTTTAATTTTAAAATCTTTAATTCTTACATGCGTTCCCAAACATGAACCCCCCTCCCGCCTCCCTCCCCATAACATCTCTCTGGGTCATCCCCATGCACCAGCCCCAAGCATGCTGCATCCTGCGTCAGACATAGACTGGTGATTCAATTCTTACATGATAGTATACATGTTAGAATGTCATTGGTTCTTAATTTTAAAATATGTTTGAGAATTCTTCCAATCTGGGATTAGAATTCTGAGAGTAAATGTGTTATCTTTCTTAGTTATGATCCTTCTGCCTCTATCAGGCTTGAAATGAATTTTTTTTTAAATCTCTTTTACTGATATGTTAAGGATAAAGTACAATGAGGAAGCTATTTTATGTGAAGAATTACTAAGTCAAGGGCATGTTATTTTATCTTTTGGATGAGATAGAATTTTTCTACTAAATTTACAGTCTCTCTTTTTCCCCCTTACCTAACAAATTGAATAGAGTCATGAAATTTAAGAGCTGGAAAGAAACAGAGATTATTTGGTCAAAAGCTTTCATTTTGTAGATGACGAAGAGTACAGGGGGTGGAAAGAAAATGGAGCAAGTTAATTTTAGGCATCTGAAAAAATTCAACACAATTTTTTTTTTTTTTTTTTGGCTTTAAGCCTAAGACATTTCATTTGCTTGTGAATAAAACATTTTCATTCACTCTAAGCTCTCTCACTGCTCTATTCTCCTGAAGGAGTCAAATAAGTGTTAAATATCAGAAAGGCACTGATGGTACTGTACCCTTTTCTAAATGACTTGTACTGCTGTTTTGCTGCCAGCCAAAGCTGGCCTTGCGCTGGCAACATATTTTCAGTGACTGCTCTACAAGAAATGTTTATATATCCCTAAATTACTGTGCTTATTCAGTTGTCAAGCATCAAGTTTACAGTTTTATCCTTTTAATATTATTCTTTTTAGAAAAATATCAGCTCTGAAAGAAAAAGTGTAAGCCTTCCCTAAAGTCCATAACCAACTCTGTCCCCCTCCCCAACCCTACCCCCACATCCGCTCCTGAGTGAATTTGATCAGTTACTAAAATGTTATGTTTGACTTTCCTTCTCCTTAAACTGAGGGTAAGTAACACAAACCAAATGGGGTAATTGTAGATCGAAGGTAGGCTGCATATATAACTGTTAATTGTCATCCCTAGTAGTTCTAATGGCCAATTGGAAAGGACCCTGTTGCTGGGAAAGATTGAGAGCAGGAGAAGGGGGCAACAGAGGATGAGATGGTTGGATGCCATCATCTACTCAATGGACATGAATTTGAGCAAACTCCAGGAGATAGTGAAGCACAGGGAAGCCTGGCATGCTGCAGTCCATGGAGCCTCAAAGAGTCAGATATAACTGAGCAACTGAACAGCAACAAGATATATTTACTGTGGAATGACCCTTCTCCATAAACCTGCTGCCCAACCTGGACAGCATATTAAAAAGCAGAGACATTACTTTGCCAACAAAGGTCCATCTAGTCAAAGCTATGGGTTTTCCAGTAGTCATGTATGGATGTGAGAGTTGGGGACTATAAAGAAAGCTGAGCGGCAAAGAATTGATGCTTTTGAATTGTGGTGTTGGAAAACTCTTGAGAGTCCCTTGGACTGCAAGGAGATCCAACCAGTCCATCCTAAATGAAATCAGTCCTGAAAATTCACTGGAAAGACAGATGCTGAAACTGAAACTCCAACACTTTGGCCACCTGATGCAAAGAACCGACACATTGGAAAAGACCCTGATGCTGAGAAAGATTCAAGGCGGGAGGAGAAGGGGATGACAGAGGATGAGATGGTTGGATGGCAGCACCAACGCGATGGACATGAGTTTGAGTAAACTCCAGGAGTTGGTGATGGACAGGGAAGCCTGGCGTGCTGCAGTCCATGGGGTCGCAGAGTTGGATACGATTGAGCCACTCAGCTAAACTGAACAGTCCCCCATCCAGTGTGCCTCCCTTACTGAGTACCTGTGCTCTCCTGACACTCCAGCAAGTGACTGGCTGTGAAATCACAGAATTTAATAGTCCTTTCACTCTCTTTGTCCCTTTCTATTTTTATTTTAACTTTTATTGGAGTACAGTTGGTTATTTCTGTCCTTCTTTGTCAGGTCTTCGCACACTTGTCAGTTTCAGTGAGGCTTTCCTTGACATCCGTTATAGCTGTGTAATCCCACGCCCTGAGAATGTGTCCGCCTGTGTCATTTCTTTTGCTCCGTAGTATCTGCCACCGTCTAGCACATTATGTGTCCATACTCATTCTGCTCCTTGTTTCCTCCCGTGAGAATACATAAGCTCCAATGCGATGGGGATTTTTGTTGTCAGTTTGTCCACTCTTTTATTCCAGAAATTAACATAGTGCTTGGCATATAACTGCTAGTCCATTATACTGTGATTATGGGCACCTTTTTTTAAAAAACTATGATCCACCAGAGACTATAAAGTTTACATATACTGTCCTGCTTCTTCCTGAACCATGATTTTACTCATTCAGCATTCATTCAACATATGCTTCTGAGTGCCTTCTATGTACTATGCATGCTCTTTGACAGATAACCGCACACAGATTGCAGAATTAATTATAAATTGAGCCAAGTGTTTTGTAGGAAAGAAGTTAGAGAACACTTAACAAAGAAACCAGACCTAACTTGAGGTAGAGAAAACTTAAAGAAATGTCGTTTGAACTGAGATCAGAAGGATGAGTACGGAGAAGGATTTTCAGATGCAGGAAACAGTACACGCAGAAGTCCCGCTAAGGGAAGAGCACAGATTTAAAAGGAGCCATTGGTAGTTCAAGTGAAACACAGATGGTGAAACGAAGAATGTGTAAGAAGAGCCCAGAGAGGGTTGCAGGTGCCATTCAGACCATTTGAAGGGTATGGGTTTTTTTTTAGCCTAAGAGCAATGGAGAAGCCACTAAAGACATTTCAGGATGAGAATGCCCCCACCAGGTTTGTGTTTTTAGAAAATCTGATATGATAAAGGATGAAAGGTGAGGTAGAAAGGATACAGAGAGACCATTGTAAGAGTTAGGATGTCCATATGGGAATTTCTCAGGACATTTGTATTTTCTGAATCCCAAGAACAATCAGTCAAGAGTTCAGAAAAACAGGAAAAAGTAACATAATCCTACTGATAGAATTAAAGCTCCATGATCCACCTAGGGACTGCTGAGTTGAAGAAATGCACTGACATCAAGTGATAAAGCCAGTTCAGGACATGTTGGCAGGGACAGGCAACAGCAGAAGGAGCCGAGTCAGGAAGACAGGAGAGACGTGGTCAAGATCTAATCCACCGTTCTTGGCTTGTAGCTCTGGTCACATTGCAAACATGTATCTGTGGCCCTGTATGCTGAGAAGAGGGAGTTGTTCTTACAAATAAAAACAGTTAATACATTTATTCATATAGTATACTTCATGCAAATCCTATGTTTGATGTTCTGAAAAAATAACAAGTTTCTGATGCAAAATCCTTAACTTGGCAATTTTGACACATGATTCCAAGTAGTAGTATTAAGCTTACTAGGAGGTCTAAAGTCATGTTATTTTAACACTTTGCAATAAATTATTCACTAGTGTTTTCTAGTGTTTGAAGTTTACTGTGGGTTACAGTTCAGTGTAAGGACGTTAACAGAGCCTGTATAAAGAGAAGAGGATATTGTTGTAGGTACTTCAGTACAAAATTTGAAACTAATCTAGAATCTGAACTAGCAAAACCAATATGGATTTCATGGCAAAACCAAAACTGGAGCAAGCAACAGAATGTTGATTAAAGAAAATTAGGTCATATAAAGTAACATGTACCTCAATACCCACCTTAAAATTCTTCTGAGAAAACTCTTAAAAGTTTGACTACCAGTGAACAATGTAAGAACATTTTCTACATCTGCAATATTTGTCATGAGACAAATATCTAGGCTAGTAGGGAAATTAATGCTTTTGTTACTTTTAAATTTCACTTTAAGAGTAACTTAATTATTTCATATTTCAACTTCTAAATGATTTTTATTTGGCATTTAATTTGTAACAATATTCCCTTTATTTAATGTTTTCTGTTACTAAATGTCTTTTATCAAACAGATCAATTTTATGTATTATCAAAATGTAGGATCTTGTCACAATATGTTGTGAAATTTATAAAAATGATAAAGCATGCATTTATTATTACTTTTTGTAGTAATTCTCTGAAACTTTTAGTACAGTCTGATCAAAGAACAATGATGCATGCTTTATTATAACCATTCATTACTTTTAAGTAGATGCAAATATTATTAAAATATATCATTACACCCTCCTTACCAAAAAGCACATAAATTGTTATGAAAAATAAAGAGTAATTTTTGAGTTCAAGATTCCCAAAGAATTCCCAAGAATCCTGATTTCTCATTCTAAATCCTGAAGTTTAATATCTGTCACGAATTTTAAAACACTAGCAAAAGTACAAGAAAGTGAAGGCAGTATCTTGAACTGTAGTGGTAGCAGTGGAGAGGGAGAGAAATAGACAAATTCAAGAAATATCCAGAAAATACAGTTCATAGGAGCTATACTTTAGCTGGACTGGGGAATGAGGTTAAGTAGTATCATGAGTAACTTCTCTGTTTCTGATTTTTGTGGTGATGGGTGCCATTTATAAAGATAACACTAGAAGAAGACCAATGAACCTATCAGGTGAGTTATGCTTCAAAAACAAGTATTTTCCATTTATTAATGATGTAGGGAACAGAGGTTCTAAGATAGAAAATAGGTTATTGGTCACCTGGAGTTGGAGGTAGGGATTCAGGCAAGTGGAAATAGGAAATAACTGCTGATGTATATGGAGTTTGTTTGCAGGTATTGAAAATGTTCTGACAGTGTATTGCGGTGACTGTTACACAACTCTGAATCTACTAAATACCACTGAATTAATTTTATGGTATGTGAAGTGCATCTCCAAAAAATTAAAAGATTGATTTAGTTCTCGTCTACACCACATGTCCATTCCCGGTGAAATAGCAGCTCTGTTCCATGACATATTCACACAGGAAACTAACTTGATGACTCCTCCACCATCTGAAACAGGGATTTTTTGGTAAGATGGAAAGGAATGCAATAAATTTTACAATAGCTCTTAAGGACTTATAGTTGGAAGTGGCACATGTCATTTCTTCTCATACCCCATTGACCAAAGCAATGTCATGTGACCGCACCAAACTTCAAGGACACAAAAAGGCATAATCTCTTCCTGGAGCATAGATCAGAGAACTCCAGCCCATGGGCTAAACCTGGCCCACCTCCTAATTTTGTAAGTGCAGTTTCACTGAACACAGATACACTCATTTGTTTACATACTGTCTACATACTGTCTTTGGCTGCTATAAGAGCAGAATTATTTAGTTGTGACAGAAACCATACAGCTTAACAAAGCCAAAATTCTTTTCTATTTGGCCCTTTGCAGAAAAAGTTTGCCAACACCCAGTCTAGGCCACTGCAGTAGCCCCTGCACAAAATGAGCAGAGCTGTCAGATTATGACCAGAATAGTTCATTCTGGGTTGCCTGGAGGGCTTCTCTGGTGTAGCTCAGACAGTAAGGTATTTGCCTGCAATGCAGGAAACTCAGGTTCAATCCCTGGGTTGGGAAGATCTCCTGGAGAAGGGAATGACAATTCACTCCAGTATTCTTGCCTGGAGAATTCCATGGACAAAGGAGCCTGGCAGCTGTAGTCAATGGGGTCACAAGAGTTGGACATGTCTGAGGGTTGCATGGGGAATGAGCTAGCTGGGGCTGAGGGCTCCCCCTTCTCTTAGAAGATAGGGGGCTGCACTCAAACAAGGTTCTCATGAGACTGGTGTTGGTAACATTCCTTGGGCAGCTGACCATCCTAGACAACTCCTGTGAACCAGTGGCACCCCAGATCCAAATGGCCTATTGCTCCGCAGCTTGTGTAGCCCCTGCTGACAAGACAGTTCCTTCATGTCTACCCTATAAAGAGAGGAACTGTCAGGCATGTGTTCTCTTTACTGAGACCCACTAGGCTCTGGCATTTAGCTCACCTCTTCACGACATGGTGAGAGACTGGAGGCTCTGTGCCTTTTTTCTGACTATCTTGACCCTGTAAATTTTAATTTTCTTCAGTACAGCCCATTTTGGCTAGTCCTCCCCAGCCCCCCCCAAAAAAAATTACAATATATCAGGAAGAAGATACTCAGCAAAAAGGCAACCCACTCCAGTATTCTTGCCTGGAAAATCCCATGGACAGAGGAGCCTGGCAGGCTATAGTCCATGGGATCACAAAGAATCAACATGACTTAACTACTGAACCACCACCGCCAGGACTAAAGGGAAGATCAAGAGTGTAATTGTAGACATGTTGAGTTTGTGTGTGTTTGTGTGTGCACGCTCAGTCATGTTCGAGTCTTTGCTCGGAAAAAGTAGACATCTATCAATATCCTATAATGTTACATTTCTCCATGTCTCACACACAGACACCCATAGCACATTCTGTCATGACTTCTCCCCTGAGCTATCTGGAATTATAATTATTAAGAGAAATTGATAGACTGTCAAACTCTCCTAGGTGTCTTACAAAAATTGAATGTAACTAGAAAGCTGTTGGTATTTCATGTCTGTCAAACTTTATTTGAAAGGCCACCTGGTCATGAAACCACTGATATTACACATGTTCACGTTTCTTTTCAAATTCCATAGCACTTTATTTAGATCTTTTTAATAATAAATGCCATACTCCATCACTAAATATGTTTATATGCTTGCTTTGTCTTTACTACTATACCATAAGTCTCTTGAGTTAAGGTTTGTGTTTTAACCTTATTTATAGCCATCAACACATTCTACATGGCAGTGTAAAACAGGACAAAAAAGTACATACTTGAACTTCTTTTCCCCAAATTAACTATTAGCTCTGTAAGGACAGGTAATATGCCATTTATTTTTGTGTTTTCCTTTCTGCCTACCATAATGAATTCTATTAAATACATAGTTGGCATTGATAAATGTATTGATGGATGAATTAATTTGAAGACAAATTAAGACTTTCCTTTTTCGAAATTTGTGTTGCTTACAGGTGAAAATATGTGTGTTGAAACACCTGATACACTCCTTTCACTTTTCAACAATTCGAACATAGAGTCAAAGCTATTAGCTATTATCAGCACAGAATCAAAAATGAACTAGCCTTCTCTATCTCTGAAGTATCAGGCATATGTGATAGTTTTTCCATATACTTTAATTTTAGTTAAGTATTCTTTGTCAATGAAATCCCATATTCAAAGTTTTATAACAATGCCCATGTCATTAGTTCTCACAGATTAAATTGTTAAAGTTGAATATACTTATGCATTACATACACTTGTGCACGTATATCACATATAATATCATTATTTAAGATATCACAAGTGACTTAATTTGTAAATACTTTATGACAAAATGCTATAGTCACATAGATTCAACATAATTATAGTGTGATGTATTTATATAACATATAATAGTTATAATCAGTTCAAGAATATAAAAATATAAGAAGATAAATGCTCAAGTAAAATAACTCACCTTGTAAGAATTGTTAAATTATCAAATTAACTGTGATGCCAAAATGTTATAAAAAATGGCACAAATATAATAATGATAAATCTGTAAAAAAACTAATAGATATGTACAAAATCTAAGCCAAATCGTTAAGGCTAGGACACTTTATTTGTATATTTTACAGAATTTTGAAATAAAGCCAAAGTCGGGAGACCTAGCGGTATTGTCTTAAAGGTTTAAAACAAGTTCAGGCCTTCCCTCGTGACTCGGTGGATAACAATCCACCTGCCAATGCAGGAGACATGGGTTCCACCCCTGATCTGAGAAGATCCCACGTGCCGCAGGCAAAACCCACGCGCCACAGCCACTGAGCCTGTGCTCTAGGGCCAGAGAGCCGCAACTGCTAAGCCCGTGTGCTACGACTACTGAAGGCTGTGCGTGCAGGAGCCTCTGCTCTGCAGCAAGAGTGCAAGTGAAAGGGGCTCAGTCGTGTCCTCCTCTTTGTGACCCCATGGACTATACAGTCCGTGGAATTCTCCAGGCCAGAATGCTGGAGTGGGTTGTCATTCCCTTCCCCAGGGGATCTTCCCAACCTAGGGATCAAACCCAGGTCTCCCGCATTGCAGGAGGATGCTTTACCAGCTGAGCCACCACAGTTAGAAGCCCGTGCACCACGACTAGAGAGTAGCCCCTGCTTCCTGCAACCAGAGGAAAGCCTGTGCAGCAGTGAAAACCCAGCACAGCCAAAAGCTAAGTAAATAAAATTAAAACTAATTCAGTTCACATGTAATCGTTGCATAGTCTGCTAGGCTTCTTGAGAAACTAGAAATTATTTCCACCATAATATCCTCCTAAGACAGACTTCCTTTTTGATTGGCACTGCTTCATTTATACTTTGTATTAAAAATGCAATATAAATAAATATGAATTAATATATAAATTTACATTTATATAAATAAAATGCTTAAAATATACAAATAAAATATATTACAAATAAATGTGTATAAGTAGACAGAGCCACCCAGAACAAGCTTTCCATTGTAAATCAACCCTGTGGGTAATGAATCACAGGGGGGTGAGACTGAATCAGGAAATATTGAAACAAATCAATGGAACAAAATTCTTATAACTCTAAATTGTGATTTGGCTTTCTTTTAGAAATCATGATTCAGTGAAATACTATAAATATTTTTTGAGTACCTACTGTATGCCAGTTACTCTTCTGTGGCACAAAACTAATTAAAAAAGAATTCAATTCTTGCCCTCAAGGAATTTGGACCCTAATTACATAATAAAGGCCAAATTTTTTATTGCTGCTGCTGCTGCTAAGTTGCTTCAGTCATGTCCAACTCTGTGCAACCCCATAGATGGCAGCCCACCAGGCTCCCCTGTCCCTGGGATCCTCCAGGCAAGAATATTGGAGTGGGTTGCCATTTCCTTCTCCAATGCATAAAAAGTGAAAATGAAGTTGCTCAGTCGTGTCTGACTCCTAGCGACCCCATGGACTACAGCCCACCAGGCTCCTCTGCCCATGGAATTTGCCAGGCAAGAGTACTGGAGTGGGTTGCCATTGCCTTCTCCTTTTATTGCTATTGCGAAGTCACTTCAGTCGTGTCCGACTCTTTGTGACCCCATAGGTGGCAGCCCACCAGGCTGCCCATGCCCCTGGGATCCTCCAGGCAAGAACACTGGAGTGGGTTGCCATTTCCTTCTCCAATGCATGTAAGTGAAAAGTGAAAGTGAAGTCGCTCAGTCGTGTCTGACTTAGCGACCCCATGGACTGCAGCCCACCAGGCTCCTCCATAGTTGGCTCTCATTAGTTATCTGTTTTATACATAGCAGTGTGTGTATGTCAGTCCCAGCCTGCCAATCCATCTCACCTCCCCGTTGCCCCCTTGGTATCCATATGTTTGCTCTCTGTGTCTGTGTCTCTGTTCCTGTATTGCAAATAAATTGATCTGTACCATTTTTCTCCAATTATTTTGAGAGTTGTTTTCTTTTTACTGAAGGCCTTAACATTCTAGTTCTCATTCCTTATGAAATACCAGCCCCTTCACCTCCCCCTTGGACTGCGGGTCAACGGTAGATCTGTGCACTGCATTTTACTAAGCAAGGCAGGTAAATGCTGATGCTTCCATTTGGGAAGTAGACAGTCTGAGGTGAGGCTGTCATCCTTAAATATGCAGAAATAACCAACTGTCATACTGATCCCAACAACAGATTAGCTCCGTCGACTTTAATCACCTCAACTTTCGCCCAATGGGGGAAAAAAAATTGCCTCACTGCTCTCTTTTTACATATAAGCCACTCAGGCTGATATATCCTGAATGTGTTAGCAGGGCCCTCTGGGTCCCCTGAGACATCCGGTCACGTATAATGAACTGTAATGGAGCTCGCTGCTAAACTAAGGCTGATAGTCCCAGCCCTTGAGGTTTATCCTGCGGTGAAGCATGGACTCATTCCCAATCAGATCCCAGCTCAGCATCTGATGCTGAAGCAGAATCATTTCCAATTACCAACCATGTCTAAAGAGAACCACGAACACTCACCTAGTCATGCCTATTTGCATTCACGAAACAGATGGAGCACACACATGCATACACCTTATTCCTGAGTCAAAGCAGAGACCCACAGAGTTTGAACAAGTCAATAAATGCTATGAACTTGATCTTGGCAATGGATGCTCTTGCTATCAGAAAGGGTTTAGGCTGGCAGTGTAATACATTAGTGCCTTTATGCACTTTGTAGATACCTTTTAAGAAATGGCTCCTCTCTGTTCCACCTCCATCACCTGACCATCAGCTCCCCCACCCCAGGCCTTCTACCAGCACCTACAGGTATCACAAAGTTGAATCTCTTAACAGTAACCAAATTTTGTTAGCAGGAAACAACAAGGGGAGTTTGCAGTCAAGGTCAGAAACCCTGAGTAGGATCCTAAGCTTCTTCCTTTACTACCGGGTGAACCTGAAGAGGAGAAATAACATCGCTGAGCTTCAGTTTTTTTCATCTATGAAATGGCTAATAACAATACCTAATTGGAGAAATCCGAAAATGGGAATATAATCAAAGTTTTCATAGAAAATTGACAGCTGCAGCCAGGTGCCCACAAACTTGCATTGTCATGATGAATATTACAAAGCCTCATTCTCCATCTCCATCTTGCAGGCTCAGTGACAAAGAGAAGGACAGCAGGACAGCCTTCCCAGTGAAGCTGCATATTAGCCATGCTCACAGAGACGAGGGTGTAACTTCTGAAAGCCTGTGTTTCATTGAAGTTGAAACTATAACTACCACGGGGCACTGGGATTCTCTGATCTGCCCACTGTCTCCAGGAAGGCAGAGTCTTTCAGAAGCTGGATTATTATTCCAAGGGTGCTTTCTGAAGATACAGAATATTTAATTATCTAAAGCCTAGATATTTAAGTGCATACACTTAGATCCATGAACCTAGCCTCATCCCAAGGATATAGTTGCCCTCAGAATTGGATTGGTCAAGTTCTTGGGCTGGATACTGTATAGTGGTCATGGACAAAGGAGGCCTGAAAACTGCTCCTTTACCTAGGTTTCTATTGTTGGTGGCAAATCCCTTCACAATCGGTATATTCTTTCCTTAGGAAATTCAATCAGGTTGACATTTCAAGTGCAATCAGATGTTTCTACCTGGAAAAATTCTTGACCCTGAGTGGAGATTTTGCACACCTTTCTTTGATTGTACGCTGATTAAAGATACACCTCAGAGGAATATTTTATTTCCAAATTTTGTATATGTTTGTGGGATTTAGGATAGGGGAAGGAGTTGGAAACTAGGTGTTCAGAATCTCGTTGATCTATTTTGAAGATTTAATGAAACATATGAAACCGTTGTGAGCATCTATGTGCTTTCTCTAACGATAGCTATAGAAACACAACTGCAGAAATAAAGCTTGATGATGCTGTTGTAGTGGGCAGGCATTTGCTCTTTGGTTAAAGGAGCATGTGTAGCATAGTGGGTTGTTTCTAATTTTGTTTGTTTGTTTGCTTAATTGGAGATGAACTGCAAATGTTTAAAGTATACAATTTGGTCAATTTTGACCTTTGTATAAATCCCTGAAATAATGATCACATCAAGATAATGAACATATACCCACCACCATACAAAGTTTCCTTTCCCTTTACCCCTTCCTGTCTTGCTTTCCCCCAAGCAAACATGGGAGGATGGCAATTGCTATAGATTAGTTCAAATTTTCTAGAATTTTATATAAATAGAATAATACTATATATATTCTTTGGCTTCTTTCAGCATAATTACTTTTGAGACTCATCCACGTTTTGTGGTTTATCAGTAGGTCTTTTTTTATCATTTATCATTTCATTATATATAGATACTACAGTTTATCCAGTTACATGTTGATGAACATCAGAATTATGTCCAGGTTTTTTGTCTATTACAAATAAAGTTGCTATGAACATATACTTTCATTTGTCTTAGGGAAATAATTAGGAGTGGAATGGCTGAATTAATGATAAGTATATGTCGACCTTTCTGAAGAAAATACCTGACTTTTCCAAAGTGGCTATCCTGTTTTACATTACCACCAGTGATGCATAGTAATTCTAACCCTCCCACATTATTGCCAGCATTTTCTATAGCCAGTCTATGCTTTTAAGCCATTTTAGGAGTGAAATATCACTGTGGTTCTAATTTGCATTTCCCCAAACACTAGTAAGTTTTCATAAGATTACTTGCCAGCTCTATGTGGTCTTTGAAACATTTGTTCATATCTTTCCCCTGTTCTATAATCAGGTTTATGTTATTAAGTTTTAAGAGTTCTTTATGCATTATATTTTGATTACAGGTCCTTCATCATATGTGGTTTGCAAATATTTCTCCCAGTTTGTGGCTTGCCTTTGCATTCTTTAAACAATGACTTTCACAGTGCAGAAGCTTTAAATTTTGATGCACTTCAGCATAAAAAGTGTAGTATAAAGTGTTAGTCGCTCAGTTGTGTCCAACTCCTTGCAACCCATGGACTATAGCCCACCAGGCTCCTCTGTCCATGGAATTCGCCAGGCAAGAATACTGGAGTGGGTAGCCATTTCCATTTCCAGGAGATCTTCCTGACCCAGGGATTGAACCGGGTCTCCTGCATTGAAGGCAGATACTTTACTGCCACCAGGGAAGCCCTGTATATAAACAGTCAAATTTATAAATTGTATGTAAGCAATCCATTATATAAACTTATTATTTTATGAATCAGGCTTTGGTATCATATCTGAAAAATATTTGCCTAGCCCTAGGTCATAAAAATTTTCCTCTGTTTTTTTCTAAAAATTCTGTCATTTAGGTATTATACCTAGATTTATGATTCATTTTTAGTTACTTTTTTGTACACAATGTGAGCTATGATTCAGTGTTCTCCATTATCTTTCTTTCCTTCTTTTCTCCTTTCTTTCATATAGATATCAGTAGGGTCAGCATTATGTGTTGAAAATAGTTTCTCTGCTGGATTATTTGTGTGCCTTCTCTGGTGGCTCAGATGGTAAAGAATCTGCCTGGAATGCGGGAGACACAGGTCCGAATCCAGGGTTGGGAAGATCCTGTGAGGAAGGAAATGGTAACCCACTCCCAATATTTTGTCTGAAGGACCCCATGGACAGAGGAGTCTGATGGGCTACAGTCCATGGGGTCGCAAAGAGTCGGACATGACTGAGTGACTAATGTAAGGTAAGGGAGTTAGGAAAGGCGAGGTTCAGAAAAAGAGGGAGACCAGCGCTTTACAGGAACAGATCACCTTTAATGAGGCGAGAAGGGGCAGCAGTCAGATTAGTGAGCTGCGGCACTAACCCAAGGAAAGAGTAAGTATATAAAAAAATCAGCCAGGGGCTGGACCGGCTGGGAGCTGGGAGAAATCAACCCATTTTTTTCTTCTGGTGAGAGAGTTCTTTGTTTTGCATAGAATGGTGGGGAGGACCTGGAGGGGAATTTTAACTCCAGGCTATTTTGAGCCCTGTAACTTTCCTTCAACTAACACTTAAACTTGTTGAAAATCAGCTATCCATATATATCTGGGTCTATTTTTCAAATGTCTATTCTGTTCCATTGTTATGTGCCTATCTTTATACCAATATCACTTCTTTATGATTACCATAGGCTTATAATAAGTCTTAAAATCATTCAGTTCTAGTTTTCTACCTTTATTTTCTCTTAAAGTTATTCTGGCAACTCTAAATCTTTTGCAGTTCCATATGAATTTTAGAGTCCAGAAATTTTCTTTGGTGATTTGTGGTTTAACTCTGTTTTGATAAAAGTGCGTAATTTGTTTGACCTGAATTATTTTAAATTTGTTTTATTGACCAGCTTATGGTTTACTTTGATAAATGTTTTCTGGACACTTGAAAAATATATGCTGATGTGATAAAGTTGTGGATGGAGTTGTTCAGATCTACATCTCTATGGATTTTTTTTTTTTTTTGTCTACTTGGTTGATAATTTATCAGGAGAGGTATTAAAATCTCCTGCTGTAATTGTGAATTTTTCTCTTTCTCCTTAAGGGTATGTCAGGGTTTGCTTTACATATTTTGGAGCCAACTTATTCAATGAATAAACATTTAACACTATATCTTCTTGAGAATTGACATCTTTATTATTATGAAATAAACTTTGTCCTTGGAAGTATTTTATGCTCTGAAATCTTCTTGTTTTGTATAAGTGTGGCTACTCCAGTTTTTTTTATTACTATTTAAATGGTAAAGCCTTTGACTGTGTGGATCACAATTAACTGTGGGAAATTCTGAAAGAGATGGGAATTCCAGACCACCTGACCTGCCTCTTGAGAAGCCTATATGCAGGTCAAGAAGCAACAGTTAGAACTGGACATGGAACAACAGACTGGTTCCAAATAGGAAAAGGAGTATGTCAAGGCTGTATATTGTCACCCTGCTTATTTAACTTCTATGCAGAGTACATCATGAAAAACCCTGGGCTGGAAGAAGCACAAGCTGGAATCAAGATTGCTGGGAGAAATATCAATAACCTCAGATATGCAGATGACACCACCCTTATGGCAGAAAGTGAAGAGGAACTAAAAAGCCTCTTGATGAAAGTGAAAGAGGAGAGTGAAAAAGTTGGCTTAAAGCTCAACATCCAGAAAACGAAGATCATGGCATCTGGTCTCATTGTTTCATGGCAAATAGATGGGGAAACAGAGTCAGACTTTATCTTTTTGGGCTCCAGAATCACTGCAGATGGTGAATGCAGCCATGAAATTAAAAGACGTTTACTCCTTGGAAGGAAACATATGACCGACCTAGATAGCATATTGAAAAGCAGAGACATTACTTTGCTAACAAAGGTCCGTCTAGTCAAGGCTATGGTTTTTCCAGTATTCATGTATGGATGTGAGAGTTGGACTGTGAAGAAAGCTGAGCGCCAAAGAATTGATGCTTTTGAACTGTGGTGTTGGAGAAGATTGTTGAGAGTCCCCTTGGACTGCAAGGAGATCCAGCCAGTCCATCCTAAAGGAGATCAGTCCTGGGTGTTCATTGGAAGGACTGATGCTAAAGCTGAAACTCCAATACTTTGGCCACTTCATGAAGAGTTGACTCATTGGAAAAAACCCTGATGCTGGGAGGGATTGGGGGCAGGAGAAGAAGGGGACGACAGAGGATGAGATGGCTGGATGGCATCACCGACTTGATGGACATGAGTTTGAGTGAACTCTGGGAGTTGGTGATGGACAGGGAGGCCTGGCATGCTGCGATTCATGGGGTTGCAAAGAGTCAGACACGACTGAGCGACTGAACTGAACTGAACTGAAATGGTTCATATTTTTTCTATCCTTTATTGTTATTTGTGTCTTTATATTTGAAGTACATTCCTTCTAGACAGTATGGAGTTGGATCTTGCATTTTTAAATTCTATGTGATAATCTCTGCCCTTTAATTTGACCACTTATGTTTATTTTTTTTGTTTGTTTTTTTTTGTTGATATTAGTTTTTATTATTATTTTTTTAATTTTAAAATCTTTAATTCTTACATGCATTCCCAAACATGAACCCCCCTTCCACCTCCCTCCCCATAACATCTCTCTGGGTCATCCCCATGCACCAGCCCCAAGCATGCTATATCCTGCATTGGACATAGACTGGCGATTCAATTCTTACATGATAGTATACATGTTAGAATGACATTCTCCCAAATCATCCCACCCTCTCCCTCTCCCTCTGAGTCCAAAAGTCCATTATACACATCTGTGTCTTTTTTCCTGTCTTGCATACAGGGTCGTCATTGCCATCTTCCTAAATTCCATATATATGTGTTAGTATACTGTATTGGTGTTTTTCTTTCTGGCTTACTTCACTCTGTATAATCGGCTCCAGTTTCATCCATCTCATCAGAACTGATTCAAATGAATTCTTCTTAATGGCTGAGTAATACTCCATTGTGTATATGTACCACAGCTTTCTTATCCATTCATCTGCTGATGGGCATCTAGGTTGTTTCCATGTCCTGGCTATTATAAACAGTGCTGCGATGAACATTGGGGTACATGTGTCTCTTTCAGTTCTGGTTTCCTCGGTGTGTATGCCCAGCAGTGGGATTGCTGGGTCATAAGGTAGTTCTATTTGCAATTTTTTAAGGAATCTCCACACTGTTCTCCATAGTGGCTGTACTAGTTTGCATTCCCACCAACAGTGTAGGAGGGTTCCCTTTTCTCCACACCCTCTCCAGCATTTATTGCTTGCAGATTTTTGGTTCGCAGCCATTCTGACTGGTGTGAAGTGGTACCTTATTGTGGTTTTGATTTGCATTTCTCTAATAATGAGTGATGTTGAGCATCTTTTCATGTGTTTGTTAGCCATCAATTTGACCACTTATGTTTAAAGTGATTTTATGCATGAGTTTAAAACTAGTATCTTACTATTTGTTTTCTGCTTATCCCCTCTGTTCTGTTTCCCTTTTTCCTTTTGTTCCTATCTCCTTCGGATTATTTTTTCATTTTATCTCCATTGTTGGATTATTATAAATCATTTTTAGTTATTTTATATGGTTTATAGTATATATTATTAATTTCAGCTTTATTGAGGTTTCAGTTCAGTCATGTCCGACTCTTTGTGACCCCATGAATCGCAGCACACCAGGCCTCCCTGTCCATCACCATCTCCCGGAGTTCACTCAAATTCACGTCCATCAAGTCAGTGATGCCATCCAGCCATCTCATCCTCTGTCGTCCCCTTCTCCTCCTGCCCCCCAATCCCTCCCAGCATCAGAGTCTTTTCCAATGAGTCAACTCTTCGCATGAGGTGACCAAAGTACTGGAGTTTCAGCTTTAGCATCATTCCTTCCAAAGAAATCCCAGGGACTGACATATAAAATTGTAAGATATTTAAAGTGTACATCATGGTGACTTGACATATATATATACTGGGAAAGGATTCCTTCCATCTGATTAATTAGCACATTGAGCACCTCATATTTTTTCGTTTGTTTTTTGGTGAGAACATTTAAGTTCTACTCTCTTAGCAAGTTTCCTTTATTCAATACAATGTTATCATTTATAGTCACCACTCTTTGCATTGGATCCTCAGACCTTGTTCATCTCATAGCTGAGCGTTTGTATCCTTTTACCAACCTCTCCTAACCACTCCTGCCCCAACCTCCTGCAATTACTCTTCGACTCTGCTTCTATGAGTTTGACTTTTTAAACATATATAAGTGATACCGGGCAGTATTTGTCATCCTGTGTCTGGATTATTTCACTTAGCGTAATGCCCTCAAGATCATCCGCATGGCTGCAAATGGTAGGATGTCCTTATTTCTCCTGGCTGAATAATATTTCACTGTATATATATACCACATCTGCTTTATCCATTCATCCACTGACAGGTTGCTTTCATATCTCGGTTATGTGACTAATGCTTCAATGAACACGGGAGTGCAGACATCTCTCCAATATACTGATTTCATTTCATTTTGATATATACCCAAGAGTGAGACTCCTAGATCATGTGGTAATTGTATTTTTAATCTTTTGAGGAACTTCCATACTGTTTTTCATTATTGCTGCACCAATTTACATTCCCATCACCGATGTATAACAGTTCACTTTTTTCCACATCCTCACCAACACTTTTTAGTTCCTGACTTTTTGAAAGTAGCCACTCTAATAGGTGTGAGGTAATATCTCATGGTAGTTTTATTTGCATTTCCCTCATGATTAGATGTTGAGCACCTTTTCATGTCTGTTGACCATCGTTATGTCTTCTTTGGGAAAATGGTTATTCAGGTACTTGCCCATTTTTAAAAAATCAGTTTGGGGATTTTTGTTATTGAGTTGTATGAATTCTTTATATATTGTGGATTTCAATCCCTTACCAGATATGTGATTTATTAATTCACTGTTGTCTCACACTGTTTGCAAGTGAATATCTTTATTACTTTGTATGTAACATCTTTTATTTGTTTTATAATTTTTCTACCTCACTGGTTTTTGCTATTAATAGTCTGGGTATAGTTTTTTCTTGTTTCTTATCTGGGCATTAATTAAGGTTCTTGGATTTGTAAGTCTATAGCTTTTATAAAATTTAGAAAATGTTATTCATTATTCAATTATTTCTCCTTTGCTTATCCACCAACCCACCTGTCTCTCTTTAGGGAACTTTCATTACCTGCCTATTAGGCTGCTTGAAGTCGTCTCACAGCTAACTGATGCTCTGTTTATTTTTTATTTTATTATTCTCTTTTCTGTGTTTCAATGTTAATATATTCTATCATTATGTATTTACTAATATTTCCTTCTGTGATGTCTAATTGGCCATTAATCCTATCTTACATATTTTTTATCTTATGCATTAAAGTTTTCAGTCTTTAGAAATCCATTACAGGACTTAAATGTATTTTCCATGACTCTACTGAACTGTTTGAACATATGGAATAAAATTATAATGACTCTTTTAATGTTCTGTTTTGTTAATTCTAACATTTGTGTTTGCATGGGGTTGATTTTGATTTTTATCTCTTTATGTTTTCCTGCTTCTTTGCATGCCTTGAATTTTTATCAGAAGCCAGACATCATATATTTTATGTGCTGAATGTTTTTGTATTTCTACAAATATTTTAAAGCTTTGTTCTAAAATGCACTTAATATCCTTGGAATTGGTGTGATGCTTTCAGTCTTGATTTTAAGATTTATAAGGCTAAGAGCAGTGCTTAGTATAGGGCAATTTATGCTCCATGACTGAGGCTAGACTCTTGTGTATTTTCCTCACTGCCTCGGGGATTATGAAGATGTTTTCCAAACTGGCTTCTGAAAGTAAGCATTATTTCTGGTGCTGTTTGAGATTCTATTATTTCTAATCATTTCAGGTGGGTCGAATTTCCCCAAACTTAAGTAGTTTTGTCAAACAAATTTTTATTAATATTCCACTGAATACTTGAGATGAACCATTTGCAGCTCTTTGAAATTATTTCCTGTGCAATTTTGTCCTGTGGACCCCAGTTGCTTTGGTCTTTCCAGACTAGCAGGTCTCCTTCCTCAACTCAGGGATTTTCCCAGGCTCCATCTAGATTCTTCCTACAGCACCTTGGCCTGGAAACATTTTCCAAGCAATGATCACAGGCAATTGTAATGTTCATCTCATCATATATTTTTGTTCATTTCCTGAATGATTCAGGCAGGAGGGTAAACCTGGTTCCTGTGGCTCCATCTTGGCAGAAGCAGAAATCTTTGGCATGTGGCCTTTATATTTACTTTATTTTTCATAGTAAAAAAAAATAGTTCAGAAAAGGAAGATGAGGTTTTCTTCTACTGCGTATACAACTTTAAGTTTTGTCTGCGGCTTGAACTTTCCTAGAGTCCTGTCTCTCTTCACCAGCATAGATGGCTCTAGGGTCACTGTCTGTGTGGCTCAGATGGTAAAGAATCTGCCTGCCAATGCAGGAGACCCTGGTTTGATTCTTGGATCAGGAAGATCCTCTGGAGGAGAAAATGGCAACCCACTCCAGTGTTCTTGCCTGGAAATTCATGGACAGAGGAGCCTGGTGGGTTGCAGTCCACAGGGTCACAAAGAGTTGGACACGACTGAACGACCAACACTTCACTTTCTCATATACTAAGCCAACACTTAGGAAATTCAGATATTACCTCTTGGTGCATTTTCAGATTACTTAAGTAACTCCATCATAAGTAGTGGTGGAATAAATTAGTGAATATATTGCTTGAGTTAGGTGTCACTGTGGAAATGTCAGTAATTCTTAAGGTGTTTTCTTCTCTACTTTCTTAAAAATAAAATATGCTTTCAGTCAACATAGGTTCATGGAAAGAGGACTAAGCTTTAGAAAGCATTAGCCAATGCTTTCCCTGCCTTTCTTTTCACAGATGTTTGTTGTGGCAGCAAGCCTTATTATGACATAAGATGAGCAAGGGCAAAAGATAAGGTTGCAATTAGACAGCTCATTCTTTCAACTTTTGATTGGGCATGAAGAAACCACTGTTTTGCTGAGCAAATTAATTCTTGGGCCAACTGAATGTAAGACATTCATGGAAACTGCATAGATCTTATCAGAACCTGATGTTAGCTGTTTTCCTGGAAGTTGTTTATAATCAATATGACTCTCTCAACTCTCTCTGGGGAAACATGTGACTTCTACATGCATAGTATTTTTACATATATTCTTTTAATGTTAAATATAACCCTGACAGAGTTATTCTCATCTAGCAGATGAGGTAAGTGATCTCGGAAAAGTTAGGGAATTATTCCAAAGTCACATAGCTGGAAAGTGACAGTATTCAGATTGGATTCCTGAAGCCCAGTTTGGCTTCAAATTTCTTAGTCTTTCTAATGAATCATGCTGCCTCCAAGATAAACATAACTTTGGTTCAAATCAGGTTTTCACTGTTTCATTTCTGTTATATCATTTGGAAGAGTCATGAAACTTTCAGCCAACATATGTGCTTTGTACTAAATAATTACAACTTTTCTTATTATGATTGATTAAAGCTCAAATATCATCTGATAGTGATTTAAAAAATTTTTTTGCTGTTTATTCTGTCTGTGAACCTTATGAAAAACAAAGGTTGTCATGACTCTATGACCCCAAAGCATGCCATTCAAAAAACCACTACCATTTAATTTTGATAGGATCCCCAGCAATCAAAGAAACAGAGTCTTGTCCATGTGAGTGATTGTATGATATAATTTTTCATGCTGGGGATAAGGATATTTTCAATAATTTCAAAAGTTAATCAAATGTCAAATCTGGGAAAGTAGTATAATATAGATATTCAATACAGCATTATAAGAGGATTTCATAAACTAACAGAGCACTATATATGTCCTTTTAACATCTGTTCTCTTTTCTAAAGCAACCAAATCATGTGGATGGAAAGAAAGCATAAAAACCCAGATTCAACTCTAACAGTGCTTTTAAGGAGGTATATGACCTTGGAAAGTCACTCACCTAGTTGAATTCCTTAATTTTAATCAGGAAAATCAGGATAAGAGAGATTTCAACATTATTGTTCTGGTCTTTTAAGGTAAAATGTAAAATCTCTCAGTGCATGAATCCAGGAAATCAAGCTTGATGACATCATATTCTTCAATAGACACAAAGCAAGCCCTTTATATAGAAAACTTCTTTGGTTCCTACATGAGGGTAAATTTCAACTGATTGTCAGAAATACTAATATGTAGAGTTTTCTTACTCCCTATTTCGTGGTCAGGTTATCCAAGAGCATCTAAGCATAATAATCAGATGCTTGAGTCAGTAAAAACAAAATAGAGAAAGCAATGAGGGTATCAAGTATGTATGACTCAATTACTAAAAAAATTTCTGTCTGGATTTGCCCAATTCTAAGTCACTGTAGCATTCTGACACATTCCTGTAGCATTTCTTACTTTCCTGTATGCCTTCAGATACCCTGATATTCACAATTTCCGTGGCCAAGAAGGTTTCACAGCAAGTGCATAATCCTGATCCTTACATCAAATATCCGCTACATAAACACCAAACATGCCTATGACAGATGCGTGGTGAAATTTTCTATCTTCAAAATACCTCTGCCAAATACGCGCTGGTTTCTGCTCTCTCCCCATTATTTTAACAAGAGCCTGCAGACACAAGCTAACAAACATGCCAAAAACAAAACAAAAAACTCTAATAGAAGGCCATCTAAAAAACCACCAAGGAAATAAATTCCAAAAGGAGCGTATTGTCACTGAAAACAAAATAAAACCAGCACAGCATTCAGCGACCTCTTCCAAGAACAGGCAAATCACTTCCAATATTTGTTCGTAAACATTATTCTTTCATTCTATTTAAGCCTCTATTGAATAGCTACTACGTGAAAGATACTGTACTCTTTGTAACAGAAAGCAAACTAGGGTCTGAGATCCTAAGTAATTTACCATCTAAGAAGACAGGCAGATAGTTACATGTGTTATAAATCAAAACAAAATGTGATGGAGAAAAAAAAATTACAAAAAGTATACTTAGCATATGATAAATTCACAGACATAATAAAAGAATTTGAGTCAGAGTCACAGAATAATGATTCAATATGTCAGTGGTTTGGAAAAATAAGAATACCTTGTAGTTACCTGAGGAGCTTTTTGAAATTATCAGTACCCGGGCCTAACACTTAAACTATCTGATTCTGCTGGAGTAAGGTGAGGCACCAATATATTATAAGGTCTTCGCAGGCTCTGCTAATAGGCAGGCAAGAGCGGAGGACCAGTTCATTAAATATCCTGTGGATTCCTACTGAGAACCAGACGCTCTGCATCCTCAATACCTGGAAAAGATGAATAAGTCCTGGTCCCTGCTTTAAAGGGAATCACAGTCTAAAAGGGATTCTTGAGCAGCTATTGACATTAGTAAACAATTGGATGACTGAGCCTTTATGGACTTTAGGGAAATTCACATGGAATCACACAAACCTCTGTCTTCTACAATGAGTTGATTAAAAAAAAAAAAAAACAGCGACATTCAATACATCTGTGGATCATCTGAGACTGGCTAGGAGTTTGTAAATTTGGAATTATTTAAATAAAAATTCAAGAATACTATAACCCAATAGAAAATCTTCAAAAGACCCAAAAGGCCTAAAATAAACAGGACTAAGATCATCTACTTGGGTCCCTAAAGTCAACTGCATAATTAATCACAGATGAGACATAGATTAGCAAATGCTAGAGAATCACTGGACTCATTTGGAGTCAACAAAAGGCTGAGGCTTCTGAAGAAACTGTGAAATCATAATCTAGTAGAGTGATGTGTGCACGCTCCGTCACTCAGGCTTGCCCGACTCTCTGTGGTCCCAGAGACTGCTGCCCGCTGGGCTCCTCTGTCCATGGAATTCTGCAGGCAAGAATACTGGAGTGGGTTGCCATTTCCTCCTCCAGGGGATCTTCCCAATGCAGGGATCAAACCTGAGACTCCTATGTCTCCTGCATCGGCAGGTGGATTCTTTGCCACTAGTGCCACTGGGAAGCCGTAATAAAACCATAAAACCTAAAATTACTGATAATATAATCTCACTTTCTATCTTGTTGGCTAAACCTGGACCAAGGCCTCTGCCCCTTCCCTCGCTCTTGAAAAGAGATATAGATACATGCAAGAGAAACAGTGTACATTAACCAAGGCTATGGAAAGTTTTGCACCCAATTTAAATAGAGAGTATTGAAGGAACTGGAGTAGAAATGTCAGAGTTAGGGTTCTGTTGCCTGAAAGTATCAGAGTAAGAATTGCACAGACTGAATATTTGTATCCCCCAAATTCATATGTTGGAGTCCTAACTGCTCCCCGCCCCCCACCTTTCCCAAGTGTGATGGTCCTTGGGGTTGGGCCTTTGGAAAGTAATCAGATTTGGATGAGGTCATAAGGATAGAGGCTTCATGATGGAATTGGTGTCCTTGTAAGAAAAGAGAGAGACCAGAGCTCACTTGCTCTCTCTTCACCACATTACAGACACAGCGAGAGGTGTCATCTGCACACTAGGAAAAGTAACCTCACCAGAGCCAAACCTTGCTGGCCCCCCAGTTTCATACTTCTAGCCTCCAGAACTATGTGACAATGGGTTTTTACAGTTGAGCCACCCTGTCTGTGGTAATTTTTAATAGCAGACCAGGCTGACTAAACAATGATATGATGTTTTATTATCTCCTAAACCAAGAAGTCTAGAAGTTGGTGCTTTAATATCAGGTCAGTTCTTAAATGATATTATCAAAAGCCTAAATTCATTCTATCATTCTGCTCCATTCTCCTCAAATTTCTCCCTTTTATTCTGTGGTTTGGCCCCTCAAGGTTGCAAGATGGCTGCTATGTTATCTCTTTTCGATCTGATGTCCAAATCAAAAAGGTGACTTTCTCTTCTTTTGCTTTAATTTTTTTTTATCTGAGCAAAATAGAAGGACCCTATATTGTGCCATTGTTAGAACGGGCCTAGATAACTACCTACGAATAATCTGTGGTACAGGAGAATAAAGCAATCCAAGACAAGTTTGGAACAATCATGATTTGTTTTCAGAAACTGAGAAATTCTTGAATATGATGCACCCCAATAACTAAATAACACTGGGGGAAATGATTGTTGAGCCAGTAAATCAAAGTATTTTTGTGATGTTACAGAGAAGAAGGGCCCAATAGTTATCTTCCAACATTTTAGTGAAATAAACTCTAAGATAGGTATTGGCCTTATTTAGTGTAGAATCAAAAGGTAAAACTAAGATCAATGGGAGAAACCCATAGAGAGAAAAATATTTTTCATACATCTGAGCAAACTCACCCAAATATTTGGATTTGCTATCCTCAGCAGTATATAAGGATGAAGAAATTCAATTCAAGCACTGGGTGGGGGGGGGGAGCGGAAACAAGTGCTCAGTTATGTCCAACTCTTTGGATCCCCATGGAATATAGCCTGCCAGGTTCCTCTGTCCATGGGATTTTTTTTCAGGCAAGAATACTGGAGTCGGTTGCTACAAGCACTGAAAGTTTTGTTAATTCAAAAGGCCTTTGAGATAACTTTAAACCTAAACTTCCAGAAATGACTCTAACAGAAATATTTTTAATACGTGCATATGCCACTGAACACATGAGAACTAAAAAGGTAAGCTTCCTAACTGTATGTAAGTTTATCTTTCTTCCTTTTTTAAAATAAATGTATCCGTTTGTTTCTGGCATGTTGGGTCTCCATTGGTACATGGGCTTTTCTCTGGTAGCAGCAAGCGGGGGGCCACTCCCTGGCTGTGGTCCACGGGCTTCTCCCTGCAGTGGCTTCTCTCGGTGCCGAGCACAGGCTCTAGGGCTCGCAGTCTTCAGCACTTGTGGTTCCCGGACTCTAGAGCACAGCCTCAGCAGTGGTGCATGGGCTTAATTGCTGCACAGCATGTGGCATCCTCTTGGACCAGGGACCAAACCTGTGTCTCCTGCATTGGCAGGCAGATTCTTTACCACAGAGCCACCAGGGAAACCCAGAAATTCTTCCTTTTAAAAAATGCTTTGCATTAATTCTCTCTTGCCACTATAACATGTTGTCACAAGTCTAGTGGTTTAAAACGATACAAATTTATTTTCTTACAGTTTTGGAGGCCAGAAACCTAAAATGGGTCAGCAGGAATGTGTTCTTTCTGGCGATTCTAGAGGAGAATCTATATCCTTGCCGTTTCCAGATTCAAGAATCTCGTGGGTCCACATCACTCTGACAGCTGCTTTCATCATCACATCTCCTTTTCTCTCTCTCTGCTTCCACCCAAAAGGTGTCTCTGACTCTGACCCTCCTGCCTCCCTCTTATTAAGACCCTTGTGATTACCTTGGACTCATCCAGAAAATCCAGCTAATTGCCTCATCTCAAGATACTTAGTCATATCTGCAAAATTTCTCTTGCTATGTAAGGTGGCATAGTGACAAGTTCAGAAAATTGGGATGTTTAGAAACCCAACATCCAATTTCTCATACACTTCAAATAATTTTCATTTGCTCTGTTTAGAATAGCCTAAAAATTCCTAATTTCACCCAAGAAAGCAATCATATTAAAGCCAGACTTCTTGTTTTTCATTGATATTTTACATTGATGTTCAGGAATAGAATTAACATTTTATGAGGTTTTCTGTAGTATGGATGCACTAGTAACATCACTGGTTACAAAATAAACATTGACTCTAAAGAAACTCTATTTCTGAAATAATTATCTATTACTGAACCTTGTGTGGATCATAATAAACTGTGGAAAATTCTGAAAGAGATGGGAATACCAGACCACCTGACCTGCCTCTTGAGAAACCTATATGCAGGTCAGGAAGCAACAGTTAGAACTGGACATGGAACAACAGACTGGTTCCAAATAGGAAAAGGAGTACATCAAGGGTGTATATTGTCACCCTGCTTATTTCACTTCTATGCAGAGTACATCATGAGAAACGCTGGGCTGGAGGAAGCACAAGCTGGAATCAAGATTGCTGGGAGAAATATCAAGAACCTCAGATATGCAGATGACACCACCCTTATGATAGAAAGTGAAGAGGAACTAAAAAGCCTCTTGATGAAAGTGAAAGAGGAGAGTGAAAAAGTTGGCTTAAAGTTCAACATTCAGAAAACGAAGATCATGGCATCTGGTCCCATCACTTCATGGGAAATAGATGGGGAAACAGTGTCAGACTTTTATCTTTTGGGGCTCCAAAATCCCTGCAGATGGTAACTGCAGCCATGAAATTAAAAGATGCTTACTCCTTGGAAGGAAAGTTATGACTAACCTAGATAGCATATTCAAAAGCAGAGACGTTACTTTGCCAACTAAGGTCCATCTAGTCAAGGCTATGGCTTTTCCAGTAGTCATGTATGGATGTGAGAGTTGGACTGTGAAGAAAGCTGAGTGCCAAAGAACTGATGCTTTTGAACTTTGGTGTTGGAGAAGACTCTTGAGAGTCCCTTGGACTGCAAGGAGATCCAACCAGTCCATCCTAAAGGAGCCCAGTCCTGGGTGTTCATTGGAAGGACTGATGCTAATGCTGAAACTCCAATACTTTGGCCACCTCATGCGAAGAGTTGACTCATTGGAAAAGACTGTGATGCTGGGAGGGATTGGGGGCAGGAGTAGAAGGGGACGACAGAGGATGAGATGGCTGGATGGCATCACCAACCCGATGGACATGAGTTTGGGTAAAGTCCAGGCGTTGGTGATGGACAGGGAGGCCTGGCGTGCTGCAATTCATGGGGTTGCAAAAAGTGAGACAGAACTGAGCAACTGAACTGAACTGTACCTTGTAAGCATGTTTTCCTTCTTTGGGCCACACTAACTAAAATACTAAATTTCAAAAAAAATATGTTCCATGAGTGGTTTTAGGAAGAAGCTATTTCAAGTGTCTATCCTATTATCTTGAACCATAGGAAATTGCTATTTTCCTGGGGCAAACACAATTGAAGACAACAAATTTCATACAGTTCAACTTTAATATTATAATTTTCCCCTAAGTTTCTTCTACAGTATTTTACTATGAAATACTGCAAACATATAGAAAAAGGAAGATTATAATATACATGGAATAATATACATGTATTCCAAGATATACATGGAAATCCATGTACCCACCACTAATATTATCAAGTATTGTATCAATAATGTAATGTATTTCCTTTCGAAGTTTTTCAATAACTAAAATGATGCAGTTTCACCCTTTTCCCAATCCTGGCCTCTCTGGAGGAGCTACAGGAAATATTCATTAGGATTTTATAGCTTCCTAACTGTATGTAAGTTTATCTTTCTTCCATGAAAGCAAAATCGGTTTATAGTTTCTTTTTGTCCATTGTGCATCAGTTTTTTCCATGAAAAATATCTTTCCTATGCTGGTTTAGTCAGATTCCATTCAAATTACTAAATAGCCTTAGAACATTCTATCAACTGTGATGGAGAGAAGGAGCAAAGATAATCCTGAAGGCTGCCCAAGAGTGATCTGATTGAATATTCATACTGGTCCAAACCACCCAACCATCTTCTGTTGAGTACTCTCAAAAACTCTGAAAGAAAGATTAATATTAGAATGAAAAAAAAAAAACAGACAGGAATGAGAACAGCCTTTTCAGAAAAGTAGATGATAAAATAGATGTCAAATCATTAATTTGTTCTATTTTCTCACTCTTGACTTTGTGTTTCTATAAATTCTTTCTCTTTTTATCCCTCTTGTCTACTCAGTAATCTACACACATTTGTGAGATTATCTGCCCTTCCTGTTCATGCCATTTGGGGCCTTGGCTTTAGTATACACAATACTTTCTCAACACGAATGGAAAAATCAATCATGAATTTTAAGGGAAAGCATTCGTGGTGCTCTGAAAAAAGTCAAGCAGTGGGAGTCAAGTCAGGGGTCCCCCCTAACCTCTGGGATCTAATGCCTAATGATCTGAGGTGGTGCTGGTATAATAATAGTAATAAAGTATCCAATAAATGTAATGCTCTTGAATCATCCTCCAACCATCTCCCCATCCATGGAAAACCTGTCTTCCATAAAAATTGTCCCTGGTGCCAAAAAGGTTGGGGACTGCTGGTTACCTGATTTTATCCAGAATAGAGCTGTTCATATACAAATATATGCCTGCATGTGTAAGTACAGTTATAGAATCAGAGGTAGAATTTTTTAAATAAAAGTTTATTGGGCTGTAGGAAATATCTACCCCTCAGGAAGGAATCAGATAAGGCAATGGCACCCCACTCCAGTACTCTTGCCTGGAAAATCCCATGGATGGAGGAGCCTGGTGGGCTGCAGTCCATGGGGTTGCTCAGAGTTGGATACGACTGAGCGACTTCACTTTCACTTTTCACTTTCATGCATTGGAGAAAGAAATGGCAACCCACTCCAGTGTTCTTGCCTGGAGAATCCCAGGGACGGGGGAGCCTGGTGGGCTGCCATCTCTGGGGTCACACAGAGTCAGACACGACTGACGTGACTTAGCAGCAGCAGCAGCAGGAAGGAATAGTTCAAATATCCTTTTCAATCTCTAATTTTGATTAAGTTCGCATCATTGCCTCATGTCTGTATACTAGTAGCCATTTCATCCTGAATTACTCTGGCAGCCTTCAAAATTTAGTGGAGGATGGTGAGTTTCTGCTGGGAATGGATGAAAAATTGAAGTTCCCAATGAAGCATATTCTAATTGGAGTTTAAAAGTCTGCAGACTTTCCTCGGTATGTGAAGTCTACAAACTTCTATTTCTTGTGCAAAGCTTTCCTTGCCATGATCCTAGAGATTATCATACTGAGTAAATTAAGCTAGACAGAGAAAGACAAAATATATGATACTGTTTACATGTCAAATCTAAAAATTAAAAAATATTACAAATGAGCATAATATTAAGTAAAAGAAAAAACAGAAACAGACCCACAGACATAGAAATTAAACTTATGGTTACCAAAGGAGACAGGGAGAGGATAAATTAGGAGTTTGGGATTAACTATACACATGTCTATATATAAAAAATATAACCAACAAGGACCTGCTATATAGCACACAGAACTATATCCAATGTTTTGTGATAACCTATAAAAGAATGTGAAGAAGTATGTGTTGTGTATGTATACATACTATACATATATATATTTCTGAAAAAAATCTAAAAAAGTCTACATTTATTTTTGTTTGTTTGTTTTTTGGTTTTTTGGGTTTTTTTTAACTTTTTATTTTTACTTTATTTTACTTTACAATACTGTATTGGTTTTGCCATACATTGACATGAATCCACCACAGGTGTATATGCGATCCCAAACATGAACCCCCCTCCCACCTCCCTCCCCACAACATCCCTCTGGGTCATCCCCATGCACCAGCCCCAAGCATGCTGTATCCTGCATTGGACATAGACTGGTGATTCGATTCTTACATGATAGTATACATGTAATGCCATTCTCCCAAATCATCCCACCCTCTCCCTCTCCCTCTGAGTCCAAAAGTCTGCTATACACATCTGTGTCTTTTTTGCTGTCTTGCATACAGGGTCATCATTGCCATCTTTCTAAATTCCATATATATGTGTTAGTATACTGTATTGGTGTTTTTCTTTCTGGCTTACTTCACTCTGTATAATCGGCTCCAGTTTCATCCATCTCATCAGAACTGATTCAAATGTATTCTTTTTAAAGGCTGAGTAATACTCCGTTGTGTATATGTACCACAGCTTTCTTATCCATTCATCTGCTGATGGACATCTAGGTTGTTTCCATGTCCTGGCTATTATAAACATTGCTGCGATGAATATTGGGGTACATGTGTCTCTTTCAGTTCTGGTTTCCTCGGTGTGTATGCCCAGCAGTGGGATTGCTGGGTCATAAGACAGTTCTGTTTGCAATTTTTTAAGGAATCTCCACACTGTTCTCCATAGTGGCTGTACTAGTTTGCATTCCCACCAACAGTGTAAGAGGGTTAGGGTTCCCTTTTCTCCACACCCTCTCCAGCATTTATTGCTTGCAGATTTTTGAATCACAGACATTCTGACTGGTGTGAAGTGGTACCTCATTGTGGTTTTGATTTGCATTTCTCTAATAATGAGTGATGTTGAGCATCTTTTCATGTGTTTGTTAGCCATCCATATGTCTTCTTTGGAGAAGTGTCTATTTAGTTCTTTGGCCCATTTTTTGATTGGGTCATTTATTTTTCTGGAATTGAGTTGCATAAGTTGCTTGTATATTTTTGAGATTGGTTGTTTGTCAGTTGCTTCATTTGCTATTACTTTCTCCCATTCAGAAGGCTGTCTTTTCACCTTGCTTATATTTTCCTTTGTTGTGCAGAAGCTTTTAATTTTAATTAGATCCCACTTGTTTATTTTTGCTTTTATAAAAGTCTACATTTATGTGTGTGCATCTGAATCACTTTGCTGTACACCTGAAATTAATACATTGCAAATCAGCCTAACTTCAATTAAAAAAAAAAAAAACTTTCCTTGCCAAGGAAACTCTACATTTCAATTGTGATAGAGTTTCAGAGACCAGGAAGTAAGAGAATTGGCTTTTGTCATATAGACAAATAAGAATATTTGGTTACTTGTGGTTTAATATCCATTTTTTAACTAGATTTGGGGAAAAACAGTGATAGTTGCTTTTGATGGAAAAACACCATTTATTTCCACTAAGATAATTTGAAAACTGCCAAACTAGTGATCACCAAAGTTTTCAATGTAATTTGTCACCAGAACTGGAGCAAAGATGATTGTAACCTTCCACACTCTTAAGATTGTATATGTGCGCATGTTTAAATGCACACAATTCTAATAGTACTGTACACTGGTATATACAGGTAAGCTTTCATTTGGCAAGTAGTTTGATATATGACCAGACTTTCTGAGTGAGTGACTCAATCTTTAGAATAAATGGTCGTGTAAGGTTCTGAGCATGAAGCTTTTCAAAATCTCAATTACAATCATCCCACACTCCAAATGCCATCTCCTGTTACTGTAGTCTGTTACTTCTGTTTGCTGACTCCAACAATCCACAGACATCATTAGGATCTACGATCCTCTGATATACCACCTCATCACCTGTCTGAATTCCGTGGTCTCTCTAGCTACCTCACTCTCCAGCATCACCTTTTTCTGCTCTAGTGCCGTGTCCAGATCGCTGCTTCAGGGCACAAGCATCTGGTTGCCTAGCTGCTAATGTGGCTGGCTATTCTTGGCTCACAGTTGAGTTGTTCCTCGCAGGAATTGCCCTCTACCAGAGAGAGCTGACTTGACCAAGATTATACCTTTTCCCCAGGTGTAAAGCGTCTGCCTGCCGTGCAGGAGACCCAGGTTCGATCCCTGGGTTGGGAAGATCCGCTAAAGAAGGAAATGGCAACCCACTCCAATAATCTTGCCTGGAAAATTCCATGGACTGAGGAGCCTGGTGGGTTACAGTCCATGGGGTCGCAAAGAGTCGGACACAACTGAGCAACTTTACTTCAGCAGGGTTTTACCTCCAATGACTGACTGATGTAGGGGTACAAAGATCCAGGATTTTTTTTTTTTTTTTTGCCTCAGTCAGCGACATCTCTGAATGGCCATCCCAACTCTGTTGTCCCAATGAGATCAGCTAAGGACTCTGCTCTGTTATAAATGCTTTGCACAACTTCCCTCTTTGCCCTGCTCCTCTTGCCTCCAATGCGACCATGGAAAACACCAGCACACGTCTTTATCTCAGAGTCAGCTTAGCAGAGAAGGAAATGTAAACAGATAGTATGATAAGTGACCCTAGAGGGCAGATTCTACAGTCAGCTTTTGGAATTGCAGCATCAGTCTCCAAGTTGGCATGAAGGACAGCATCACAGGTGGGAAATGGAATTATGACGGGTCCTGAGCATGTTGCTATGCTAAGATGGTTATACTGCCTTTGATGGGGTATACCCATGGAAAAGAATACCTGGAAAGACACAGTGTCTCAAGCCTTCAGAGCTATAGGAAATACTAATTATAAGAATATAGAATTGAAGAGCTGTTACTGGAGGTTGTTAAGCATGGTAGAAAGATAATGAAAGGCCAAGGGTAATAAATCATCAATTTAAGGCAAACAGTGAAAGCTGCTTTGGCAGCATGCAAAGCTCATCTGCTGCAGCAAGAGAAAAAAGAAAGCTAAAGATCAGGTCCAGGACTTAATTGGTAGTGGAGCATCATATAAGATTTAATTCTGAAACCTGGCAAGTCTATTATGTCAAGGTTAAGGCCTTGATTGGTAAGTAATGTGACTCTGAGATGAAATGGGAACATATGGGCATTTGAAAATTTTGAATGTCTAGATTTCTCTCGACATTCTGGGACTGCAGACATGACCCATGCCTTTCTGTTAAAGGTTAGCTCACCCCTGGCTTGACTGGAGAAGAATCAGCTTCCAGGCTACACTGAGGTTGTTGGTAGGATTTAGCTCCTTGAAACTGTAGGAGTGAGAGCTTCAGCTTTGTTGTTATCAGCCAGAGTTCGCCCTCAACTACTAGAGATCATGTATAGTTCCCTCCCACAGGTGGTTCACAATACAGTCTCTTAGATTGTCAATACTAGCAGAAGAGCAAGAATCTCTGCTGGCAATAGTCTCACACATTGTAGTCTGGAGCTCATTTCAATGACTCCCATGTTACTAAACCCAATAGACAATTCCCATTGTTTGTCTTGTAATGTAAGAAACAATTGACACAGTTAAGCACACTCTTTCTTGAAACACTGTATTTTCTTGGTTTCTAAGATTTCATAGTATCCATTTTCCTTTCACTTCACTAGACTCTCTTTCTCAGTCTCTACTACCAATTCCTCCCCATCTTCATAATATCTTGCTGTTGGAGTACCCCAAAATTCATTGTTTAGACTTCTCCATTGAGAATTCCTCTGATAAATTCACTTGTATGGTCCCCGAAACCATATAAAAGCTAATGACAGCCATATCTATACTCTCTACCCGGGAATTTCCTCTGGATTCCAGACGTATATCCAATTACCTTTGCAAATTTTGCACATGAATGTCTAATAGACGTTTCAAGCTTACTAGGACCAAACTTGAAATCCAGTTCTTCATTCCCAACTCTTCTCCTTCTACAGTCTCTTCTGCCTCCATTAACCACTGCCCTCTCTTCTGTTTTCTTAATTTAAACCCCTGGGGTTATTCTGGAATGCACTCACTTATCCACGGTCTTAGTTCAGTCTGGCTGCTGTAAGAAATGACCATAGATTGAATGGCTTATAAACAACAGAAATTTATTTCTTATAGTTCTGGTCGCTAAGATTTTGAGATCGTGGTAGATTCGGTGTCTGGTGAGAGCATGCTTCCTGGTTCACAGATGTCCATCTTCTGCCTGTGTCCTCATATGGTAGAAGGGGTCAGGGAGCTCTCAGGGGTGTCTGCTATAAGGACACTAATCCCGTTCATGAAGCCTCCACCCTCCATACTTAATCACCTACCAACACCATTACATTGGGGTTAGGATTTCAAAACATGAGTTTTAGGGAGACGCAGATGTTCAGCCTGGACAACACGCAGTATCCAATCAGTAAATCTATCGGTTGTTTTTTTCAGGGTGTATGCAGAAGCTGACCACTTCTTCTCTCCTCTGCTGCCTCCCTACTCCAAGCTACCAAAACCTCTCCACTTAGTTATTGCAACAGTATCCTAATTGGTTTCCCTGATTCCACACTCACTCCTTTAACACCTGTTCTCAGTACAAGTTCCAGAATAATCATCCTAAAACAAGCTTCATATATCATTCTTCTGCTCAGTAATTTCCAAAGGCTCCCTGACTTACTCCAGTGGAGGCCAGTTCCTCTGCTGGTTTATCTGCCCTGTGCATTCTGACCTCCCCTCCTCTCCCTGAACTCATCTCCCAGGATGCTCCTGCTCTCTCATTTTATTCCAGCCACACTGTACTCAAACATCCATGAATTCCCTGCCTTCAGGCCTTTGCAGCTGCAATTCCCTAAGCCTAGAAAGCTTCCCTCAAATGTCTACTTTGTTTTTTTTTCTTTTCTCTTCTCCTAAATTTTTAACCAAATGCCACCTTCTCAGTGAAACCTTCCCTAACCACATTATCTAAAATCACACCCTGTCCCTTCCCACACATACACTTCCTACTCTTTTCCCTCCATAAATCTTCATAACACTTTCCACTTTCTAACATATTCTAATTCAGTTGCTTCTTTCAGATAGTGTCTGTCCCCCCTGAATAGACCTAAGCTCCATAAGGGTGGAGATTACCTGCTGGGGTTTTTTTGCACAATGTTGATTTCCCTAAGGCACAGAATCGCATAGTGCACAGAGCCCAGAGTACATACTCCGTATGTGTTGAATAAATAAATCAATAAAGGATTAGATGAATGAGTAAGTGAATGAATGAATTAGTATAACTAAGGTCCACTTTGATAGTATCAGTCAGGGCACCAGCAGGAAGCATGTGGAAAATTCAAATGGGGAAATTTAGGTAAGTTTAAAGAAGGAGGATCCTGAGCTTCCAGGTTTGAGTACTGCTGCTGGGCGCTGTAGTTGTCCCACCGCCGCTGGGATCATGGTGTTCTGCTTCACCAGTAGTAGCGTTAACTCATCTGCTTACACTATTTACATGGGAAAGGATAAATATGAAAGTAAGTTTTCAAAAGCATTTGATCTTGAAATTTTCAGCAGATGAAGATCTGATAAAGTATGGCTGGCCTGAAGATATTTGGTTTCATGTGGACAAACTCTCTTTGGCTCATGTGTACCTTCGATTACATAAGGGAGAGAAAATAGAAGATATTCCAAAGGAGGTGCTGATGGACTGTGCCCATCTTGTGAAGGCCAATAGCATTCAAGGCTGCAAGGTGAACAATGTGACTGTGGTGTACACGCCGTGGTCTAACCTGAAGAAGACGGCTGACATGGACGTGGGCCAGATTGGCTTTCACAGCCAGAAGGATGTGGAAATTGTGACAGTAGAGAAGAAAGTGAATGAGATCCTGAACTGATTGGAAAAGACCAAAATGGAGCGGTTCCCAGACCTAGAGGCAGAGAAGACATGCAGAGACCATGAAGAGAGAAATGAGAAGAAAGCCCAGATTCAGGAAATGAAAAGGAGAGAAAAGGAAGAGATGAAAAAGAAGAGGGAGATGGACGAGCTTAGGAGCTATTCATCACTAATGAAAGCTGAGAACGTGTCTTCAAATCCGGATGGCAATGATTCAGACCAATTCATGTGAATGGAGAAAAGGACCTTTTAAAGATGTGAATTTGGGGCAGTGTGCAGAAGTTTTCATTTCATCTATGTTCTGAGTCATAAAAAAACAACCAACTAAAATTCTGCCTTCATAATATTCTACAAATATTACCAACTTCAGAGTTAAAAAAGTGTTCCCTTTTTTTGCTGTAAGCAAAGGATGAGATGAATATATATGTATATATAAATGTGTATACAGTATAGTTGGACTTTAATATAGCATATAACTTTAGGAAAGTGAAAATATTTTTGCCAGAACATGCCTTGGAACCTCGCGAAAGTTGGCCACCCTTGTTCTTGGAATAGACTCTAGAACGAACCAACTCTGAAAAGTATTTCTATTACTTCGGTCTGTCCTGAAAACAGATGCCTTGAAAAGCTCCTCATATTCTTAAAATAGTCTCAGTTCTGTTAGGAAGAACATATTGATGAGCAATATAAGTGAATGTTCCTCTCACCCCTGACTCCCTGATTAAGGAAAAAAAAAAAAGATCTGGGTTTTGAAAGTGATAGTGATATTTTCAGAAGATAACTGGCTTTGGTGGTCATATCCCATAGTGCCACCCGAGTTTGTTAATGGATCTGCCCTCATCTCTCAGCTTCTCCAGGCTTCCACCTGCTACATCCTTCCTTTTCCCGTTGAGAGCCTCCACCCAGGCACCATCAGACTTAAGAAAAAGAATAGTCAATGTTAATCAGGGTTGGGCCTTAAGGCAGTTTTTACCTGAGCCCCAAGTTGTATATTACAGCTTCTGGCTCCAGAGTCATTTCTCAGCAGTGAGGGAAGAAACAGGAAGGAGTGCTCTGTGAATTCCTTTGAAGATGTAGGTTACCTGGTTTCTGTCTTGGGATGTAGCATAAAGCCCAAGTCTACTTGGCAATTATGGTTTAGAAAGACTTAAGCATTTCACTTGCCAGCTGAGTAGTTTGTTATTTACTTTGAAATAATATTTATTTTGAGTGGTAATCCCGGAGTTCAGATTCCTTAGCTGTAGACTCAGTAACTTAATAGGTAACAGTCCTGCTCATCTGAACCACCTGCCTTCCAGGGTGATTCTGAATAGAAGAGAGATCTCTGTGACAATCTGTAAAGCAACTGCTATGGAAAGAGACAAAACAATGAAAAGGAAAGACACAAAGTCTGTGGGTCAGAAGGCAGAGAGGTTCACACTTTAACCACACCCAGAAGTCTTCAGCTCTGTTCCAACCCAGCAAAAGCGCCTCCTCCAACAGATATTCCACCTGTAATAGTAGAATAGAAACAAGACTTATTTCTGTTTTTCCCAAGTTGGTGTGTGGGGTTGAACTGGAAAACGTCTTGGGCCAAATTTTGAGAGAGGGTGCAGAAGATGACTGCATAGATTAGTGATTATCTCTGTATATATGTCTCATGATAGCCCAGAATTCTGTGAGTTGGAAATATAACAATAAAGACTCATGTTTTATTTGGGAGAAAAAAATAAAATAAAGAAGGAGGTATTTATAAAATGGAAGGGAACAATAAGGATGGTAAAATACCCAAGAGCCAAAGAAAATGTGGTGTCTACACCTCACAGAGCAAGGGCAGGAATCAGGTGCAGGAATAAGAAGAGGGAACTTGTAAGACCAATTTGGGGGTGGGGAGGGGCTTCCCTGGTGGTCCAGTAGTGAAGAATCTGCCTGCTAATGCAGACGACATGGGTTCTTTCAATCCCTGGCCACCTAGGAAGATCCCGCATGCTGTGGGGCACCTAAGCCCATGCACCACCACTGCTGAGCCCATGCAGCGCAGCTCCTGAAGTCTGGGTGGCCGTGAGCCTATGTTCAGCAATAAGAGAAGGCCCCACAATAAGAAGCCCACACAGCAAAACTAGAGAGGAGCCCCCGCTCTCTGCAACTAGAGAAAGCCCCTGTGCTAGCAACGAAGACCTAGGGCAGGCAATAAATAGATAAATAAACATTGTTTGAAAAGACAAATCTGCCCAGCAGTTGTGGACTTCATTTGGGATGCAGCCAATCAGAGGAGACCCAGTAGGAAAGGAGCCTGGAAGATAAATACCCAGAACTTGCCTCCTGTTGCCTCATGTATCCTGCTGATGCCTTTCATCGGCCAAACCCAACTGCAGGTTGTGGGCCAGGAAGGCTCTTAATACAGCCCTGAACAGCCAGGGCTCGAGCACAGAATGTTGGAAAGTGAATCTGGAAAGGAAAATGGAAAATGTCCTGCACACCTGCTGTCACCCTCTGTCACTTACAATATTTTATGGGATGGGATAGAACAAAACTATTCTTTGGAGTTAGCACACCTTTGCTATGGAAGGTAAATTTCGTCTCCATCAGAAAATTTGTATTTCAGACTTTTGCCTGTAGATCACTTGTTTGTTCCCTTTTAAAATAAAAATATTCAATCCTTGAATGATTTGGATTATTTTACTTTAAATCACTATAGTTGAGATTGTTTTCAGCAAATCAAGAACTAGCCTTTAAGAGGATGTCTAAAGGCTACATTCTCTGGCCTGTTCTATTTAGATGACTAGGAAGAAAAAGCATTGAAATTTGCTGAAAGCTTCTTTAGAAATTTTTTTGAAATGAGCCTTAAAAAAAAATGGAAGCAAAGTAAAATGAAAGGAGCTGAAGCAACAGTCCTACTTGGAAAGATAAAACTAACAGCCCTGGCTAAATATAGCATCCATAACTGCTCATGAGAAACATCTGGTGGAGAGAATGCGTTTATCAGGTGACACTTTTGAGAAAGTGCTCAATTCATTTAGGACATCATAACCATACCAATATACAATACCCCTAAGAAGATGGAACGGGAAACAGACAAAGTTTGGCATCACTCCTGATGTTGAGGGTGTATTGTAAATGGTCTTAACCTTTTGTCCTATTGTATTGGGACTTTCTACCTATGAAACGCTTCTCCTTTCTTCACTGAGCATTTACTTTGCTGTTTAGTCATGAAGTCATGTCTGATTCTTTGCAACCCCATGCCAGGCTCCTCTGTCCATGAAAATTTCCAGGCGAGAATACCAGAGTGGCTTGTCATTTCCTTCTCCAGGGGATCTTCCTGACCCAGGGATCAAACGTGTGTCTCCTGCTTGGCAGGTAGATTCTTTACCACTGAGCTTCCTGGGAAGCCACGTTTACTTTAGGGAACTTAAAGAGACATACAGACACATACTCACACAGAAAGGAGAACCGGTGACTCCACCTGCAGGGCAATAGTATAGTCACCGGAAGGATGCTGGCTCACTTCTGGAGGGAGGCTGAAATAAAAGAGTTTTTTAGACATCGAGGATGCTGGCATAACACAGTAATTGAGTAGTAGGACTAGAGATCTCTAGGGATTTTGTTTGAGGCTGTTGAACATGGTGGTACTCTCTGGTAATCCGGAGACGCATAGTTTGCCGTGGAAATACAGAGAAGGCTGTTTTTTGCTTCTGAATTCCATTACTCTGCAGGGTAGCTCTTCTTTCTGTCCTGAGCTCTCGGGTTGTGTGATCTCCTTCTGTCTTCGCTCATGACTGGAGCATGCCACTTTTACCCCTTCTTTATGGATGTATACATTTTTTTCTCTATGCTGTTATTTTTTATCAGCAAAGAACTTCTGTTCAGTGTAATGACTGCTGCTGCTGCTAAGTCGCTTCAGTCGTGTCCGACTCTAATGTTTACTAATTTTCAGTAAACTCACTGCCAATCTACTCAGTTCCTTTTTACCCTTTTAATGAATTCTTGACCTCTCTGAATCGGTGACCCTACCATATCGTCCTTCCCGATCCCAGTAAATCTTTAACTATAAATGATTAAGAAATTGTTCTCTCTCACTTCTCTTTATCATTTCTCACTTCTTTTGAGCCTCCAAACTGCTTTTCTCCCTGCAGCCCTGACCCCTACTTCAAACCTTCTAGGCCTTTAATAGGTTTGTATCTAACTGACTTCAAAAACCTGTTCTATCTGTTTGCTCTCTTTAGATCTTACCTAGATTATTTTCTCTATTGTTATCTACAAAACTGAGTAACACTGGGACACTATTGGGAGGTATCAAATTGGATGCCACTGCTGTGTCTGTTCCTGCAGACACAACAGGTACCCTATGTCTAGGCTCTGCGCCATTAATGATCGCATCTGACCCTTCCACTAAAAGTGAAGTGTTCTCCCCACATCAGAGATTTAAAAACCCCAAGATTCAAATTGAGACCATCGTGGTGGTAAGTGGAAGAAACATGTAATGAAACTACTTTTTAGTACTTCTCAATCCTCGTTGTTCATGGGAGTCATGTGTATCAGTCTCTTTCAACATTGACTGCACACGCAAATCACCTGGATCTTAGTGAAACACAGATTATGGTTCAGCAGATCTAGAGAAGGTCCTAAGAGTCCGCATTTCTAAAAAGGTCTCAGGCGGCACCAGTGCTACGGGTGGCCCATGGGACATACTTTGAGTAGCAAGGACTTTTAAGAATATATCTGCCAAACTCCAACACACTAATGAAGTCTTTGAAGATAGGGTGCCAAGCGACTCAATTGGAAGTACATCAAAAATAAGATAGCTTGATGGATGGCTGCATAAATATAAGATAAGGCAAGAATATAGCAAAATAAAACTTTTCATTTTTTATTCTATATTGGAGTAACTGATTAAGAATGTTGTGATAGATTCAGGCGGACAGCAAAGGGACTCAGCTATGCATATACATGTATCTCTATTCTTCCCGAAAATCTCCGCCCGTCCAGGCTGCCACATAACACTGAGCAGAGTTCCCTGTGCTACACAGTAGATTCTTGTCGGTTATCCATTTTAAATATAGTGGTGTGTACATGTTGATTTCAGTTTTAAGAGCTAGGTGGATATGTGGCTATTTACTCCAGGTTCTGCATATTTTAACTTTTTACAATGAAATATTGGAAAAAATAGGTCGGGAATAAAACATTTTGGGAACTGTGAAACCTTTTCTCCCCCATGGTGTATACCAACTATTCATTCTTCCCCTCAAAAGAAACCCCATTTGTTATAGTTTTAAATAATTATTTCATTTTCACAATAAAATTATTCATTCTTGTTTCACTGATGCAGACAGTTCCAATCTTTGAGGTGATTTACTATATTGCAAAGCATGAAATTTGGGGTCAGCTAAACATATCAAAATTTAAAATTTAAATCTACTCTGCGATTTACTTATTAGTGTACAATTTTAGCCAAATTACCTACCTGATCTTAGTTTTATAATCTGAAGTGTTATAATACTAATAATAGAAATAATACTACTTTCCTCAAAAAAACAACATGGCAGATTGACATATTTTAAGATATCTCTTCTTCCTATATACTTTTTAAGACACAGAACCCAGTCACAGTCTTTGCTATCCCAAATAGCTATGTTTTGTAGCACATGGCTTCTTACTGAACTACAACCACCCTCCCTAGCAGACAGACTAGGGAGACAGACTCACACAGACACATAACTGAAAGTTGTATTAAAGTGTCTAAAGTTTGTTAACTTTAGACTAGTGACCAATAATACTGACCAGCTAGCAACTTCTGACTTTTAACCTGGTTCAAAAGTGAAAGTGAAATGAAGTCACTCAGTCATGTCTGACCCTTTGTGACCCCATGACTGTAGCCCACCAGGCTCCTCCGTCCATGGGATTCTCCAGGCAAGAATGCTGGAGTGGGTTGCCATTGCCTTCTCCAGGAGATCTTCCTGACCCAGGGATCAAACCCAGGTCTCCCACATTGCAGGCAGACACTTTAACCTCTGAGCCACCAGGGAAGCCCCCTGGTTCAAAAAGATTCACTAAAATCATAAATCTCTCTCTCAATAACATAGACCAAGAGACTCAGAGAGAGCTGGCAGTTGGCAGCGGGTCCCAAGCTGGAAGATCATATAGAAACAAGGGCCTGGGATCGTCTTCATTTGGGTCAAATTTATGACTGCTACATATCTAAAATTTATTGAGGGAGGAAGAAAAAATAGTAGGTAAGCTTTGGGAAGTAGAAACGTGAGGCTGCTTCTAAGATATAAACAAATTAGCTCCAGTTTCTGGCATTTTAGTGTCTTGTTCCAATGAACGCTGAGTGTTGTTGGTTCTAATCTATGATGTGCCTGAAATTCCCCATTGAATCTTTTCACTAAACTCCCCTTCACTTGAACTCAGCTGAATGGATCTCCAGCAGTCAGGGTAGACTACAGGATGCTATTCAGTGTGTTAATCTCAGTGGTTTAAAATAACAAACCTTTCTATTTCTCACCCTGTTCAAGTTAGCTGGGGTTTGTTCCACAGTATCTGAGATTTCAGTTAAAAGAAACTTCTTTTTGAAACATATCAGTGATCAATGACATGGCAAGCCACCATGCATTGCTTTGAAGCTACTGCACCAAAGTCATACTTGCCATTTCTGTTCCCATTTCACATGACCATGAGTGAGTTCACTAGGGCAATATTCTCAAAAGGGACCACGGAAATCTTGGCCGAGAAAACAATCTATCACAAGATATTTGCTGTTTTCTTACTTTTTTTTTTTTTTTCTGTAAAAAGAGATTAACTGAGAGATTATATACAGAAAATGGTTGTATGTATTAGATAATAAATCAGTGTGATATTTGTCCTTGTGAAGGTCTTTGCCCATTGAAGGCCTTTCTCAGAGAGTCAGAATGATTTTTTATTCATTCATTCTTCAGATATATGGAGTGTCTGCTATATACCATGCAGGGTGCTAAATGCCTAAAATAAAATGAGGAGCAAGACAGACACAGATCCTACACACCTCATGCGTAGAGAATAGCGGATAATAAAGACCAACAAATAGGCAATTCCAATGCCCATTGTGATGCCTTTGATAAAGTAAATATTGGGTGCTTGAAAACCTAGGAGGTGAATCTCACTGATATCTGGGACATAGAAAATGTTTCTTAGAGGAAGTGGCAACCACGGCAAGCCAGGAGAATGAAAAGAATTAGGCAGGAAAAGGTCAGGAGAAGAGAGTTCTCAAGATTTAGGGCCAGATGTGAAGAGGGCGTGAAGAATCTAGAAACTGCAAGAAGGGAGAAGATGGGGGCAGGCAGATGCAGACTGTGCTGTGGAAGTCAGACTCTGTTCGAGGCACAGAGGATCCATTCAAGAGCTTTAATGGCTAAAAGGCGTTTAAGGAAAGGAACTTCAAGTGTGTGTTTTTGAATACTGTGAATATAGTACGTTTCTAGGGCCTAAGGCCTACTGTGAAAGCTATGCATTCTCAGCCAGTTCTTACAGGTGTACACACACCTGTGCTTATTAAAGGAAAAAGAATGGACTCATGCATGGCTACAATCTGGCCATCATGCAGTTAACTTCTTCTACCTGGTGGGGGGGGCTTCAGTATCTATAAGACAGCTCACAGGACACGGCTCGGAATATGTTCTATAGCCCTTGAGAAAGGGCTAAAGGCCCTTGACTTTGCTCACTGACTAAACTCTTACTGTTTTGTCCTGTTTGACTGTTTTCCTTTGCTTTCGTATAATTTCACTTCTCTGATGAAATGTATTCTTTGGCTAAAGCTTTTCCACAGACAAAAGGAGGGTGGAGGACATGGCAAGAAAGGACTAAAGGGTCCTGATGTGTTTCATTAGGACACCGATTTTTCCCAGGGTCACACATGGGTAGCTGTGTTCTTGACTAGAGCAGTATAAACTGTTTTTGCTTCAGTTCAGTTCAGTCACTCAGTCGTGTCTGACTCTTTGCGACCCCATGAATCACAGCACGCCAGGCCTCCCTGTTCATCACCATTACTGGAGTTCACTCAGACTCACATCCATCGAGTCAGCGATGCCATCCAGCCATCTCACCCTCGGTTGTCCCCTTCTCCTCCTGCCCCCAATCCCTCCCAGCATCAGAGTCTTTTCCAATGAGTCCACTCTTCACATGAGGTGGCCAAAGTACTGGAGTTTCATCTTTAGCATCATTCCTTCCAAAGAAATCCCAGGGCTGATCTCCTTCAGAATGGACTGGTTGGATCTCCTTGCAGTCCAAGGGACTCTCAAGCGTCTTCTCCAACACCACAGTTCAAAAGCATCAGTTCTTCGGCACTCAGCCTTCTTCATAGTCCAACTCTCACACCCATACGTGACTACTGGAAAAACCATAGCCTTGACTAGACAGATCTTTGTTGGCAAAGTAATGTCTCTGCTTTTGAATATGCTATCTAGGTTGGTCATAACTTTTCTTCCAAGGAGTAAGCGTCTTTTAATTTCATGGCTGCAATCACCATCTGCAGTGATTTTGGAGCCCCCAAAAATAAAGTCTGGCACTGTTTCTACTGTTTCCCCATCTATTTCCCATGAAGTAATGGGACCAGATGCCATGATCTTCGTTTTCTGAATGTTGAGCTTTAAGCCACCTTTTCCCTCTCCTCTTTCACTTTCATCAAGAGGCATTTTAGTTCCTCTTCACTTTCTGCCATAAGGGTGGTGTCATCTGCATATCTGAGGTTATTGATATTTCTCCCAGCAATCTTGATTCCAGCTTGTGTTTCTTCCAGTCCAGCGTTTCTCATGATGTACTCTGCATAGAAGTTAAATAAGCCGGGTGACAATATACAGCCTTGACGTACTCCTTTTCCTATTTGGAACCAGTCTGTTATACATATTAATTGATTCAAATTTGGTACAAAAAAATCACTGCTGGAATTGTATTAACTAGATTTTTAAAATATTTAAAATAATAAAAAAGAATAGGTTCCTATTTCAACAGAACTATGTGTTTTCTCTGTTTCTCATCATAACTATTTTGTAGGTGGCATACAATGTGTGGAAATGGGAGCAAAATCAGTGAAATGAAAATCAGACAGGTTCCAGCCCCAATTACGTCCTCAAAATTTGCTTTGGGGCAAGCCAATTAACTACTTTGGAAAATGGGTGAAGATAGGCTAACTTAAGAGCTTTGGAAACTATAAATCTATTTGATATGGCTACCATTATTGGGAGGTTTTGAACACCATTAAGTTTTTTTTTGAAATCTGTGTTATAATCTAATTGTGAAACAAACTACATTACTGTGGCATAATATTGACTTGTATCACCTGGATACATGTTATTACTAATCTCTATGAAATAAGATACTCAGGTAGTACTCTTCAGGTATTATTCAGATGTATTATTTGAAATTTTTCTTTGATTATGCCAGCAAGAGAGTTAAACAGGAGTCTTTGGGAAACTTGATTAGCCTAACCCAGGAGCTATTTCAGAATCCTGAACTTAGTCCATTTACTTGCATTGTCCTTTCTTAGTTTAGGTTGGATTTTCCAATTTGCATGTGAAATTCAAAATGTCAGGCCTAATATTCCTGCTTCATCTCTGAGGGCATGACATGGCCTTTATAACTAAATGTTAAAACACAGCTCGATGCCTGATAGTTGCAGTTCCATTTTCTGGTCCTTGGTGCCATCGGTGGCACTGTGAGATGTGCTGACAAGCCAGCCTGTTCAAACAGCACAGAGCAGCCTCCTCTCTGGACACTGCTCCTGAAGTAAGGAGCATCTCGTAGGGACTCCACTGTCTCCCAGCATACCAGCAGTGTCTAGGATTCATTTTTATTTCTCTTCCTTTAAAATAATTCACCAGAGAAACTCTTCTGGAAGATCCAGAGAGTTAAGCTCTGCAGAAGTAGCTAAAACTCATTTTTAAAAAATTTTCCCTAGTGAGCAAATAATTTATTTTTCAGGTGAAGCAGCTGCACCATAGTTAACTGTCCTGCAAGTAGGTAGATTCAAGTTTTGTCAAGAAGTAAGTCTGCAACGATTTACTTATATGAGAGCAGAAATATAATTAACATGCTCCAGCACAAAGGTAGCTTAACCCGTCAAGAGAAAAATAATCATTAAATTACTTGAGATGTTCATGTAAAAGCTAGAACCAAAATTATTTTTCAGTTCAGGGACCTAGCTCACTATGGAGATGATCAAAAAGTTAACCTTAGTAGATGCTGAATAAAGACAAAAATGTTTTTACCAACAGATTAATGAATGATGAATCTTGATGAAACCAAAAATCGTACTCGGCTGTGGCTTTTCTTGAAAGTGAAAACATTAGGGAAAAAAAAGATGCATATAATCCTGACCTGTCAGTGAAGCTTAAATAAATGTGGCAAGTTAGGAAAAGAATATGATAAAGCATTCCCCCTTCTGGGGGTGGAGGCATTTGTTGCAAACCAACTATATGTCTAATAAAAACTAGAAAAGCTAGGAAAAAATTTAAAGTTGTGTTTGAAGGTATTATGGCATTACCGTGGCAGTCAGGACCTGAAGGCATGGGTTTCCAGGGAAAAATATTTTTCCTTCAGGCATTTATTAAGGATCCGGGACAAAAAGACAAAGAAGCTAAGGAAATACCAACAAATAGCAACAGTTAAGAGGTTAGGAAACTTAACAGAAATAGAATAACAAAAACATACTTCAGAGCCCACCAAGTGTATGAGTGCATGTGTGCTCAGCCATATCTGACTCTTTGTGACCGCACGGGCTTGTAGCCTGCCAGGTCCCTCCATCCAGGGAATTTTCCAGGCATGAATACAGGAGTGGGTTGCCATTTCCTACTCCAGGGGATCTTCTTGACCCAGGGATTGAACCCAGGTCTCTTGCAGCTCCTGCACTGGCAGGCGGATTCTTTATCACTGAGCCACCTTGGAAGCCCAAGTTGCGTGAGTCTTGGTAAACATCACAAGTTGTATCCCAAGTTATATGTTGTCCAGCTACATTCAGCTCTTCGCAACCCCATAAACTGCAGCACACCAGGCTTCCCTGTCCTTCACTGTCTCCCGGAGCTTGCTCAAACTCACGTCCATTGAGTTGGTGATGCCATCCAACCATCTCACTCTCTGTCATCCCCTTCTCCTCCAGCCTTCAATCTTTCCCAGCATCAGGGGTAATTTCCAATGAGTCAGCTCTTCACATCAGTTGTATGAGCCCTGGTAAACATCACAGACTGCTAGTTAAGACCCAGAAAGTCTACATCCTAGGAGAAGAGCAACCAAACAGACCCAGTATCACAGATTCTAAAATCTTAACTTGAAAAAGCACAGTCCCAAATTCAAGCTACCTGTCCCAAAACAAAAGTAACTCTTCCCAGGAGAAGGACAGCCAAACCCAAAGTCTCAAGACATCTACACAATTTTTCATAATGATGTCTGGGATTCAGTCAAAAATTATTAGATGTGCCCAAAGTAAATGCCAAATGACTGAAAACAAGGTCAAAAAATATTCAATACAAGCAGATTCTTAGGTGATCCAGGTATTATAGTTATTAGGTATGAGATATAAAAGAGTTGTTATTAATAGTTTCAGGATAATAGAAGAATTTCACCAGAAAACTGGAATCTATAAAAGGAGTCATAGAAATTCTACATCTGAAAAAAATTAAAATGTAGAACTTATGTGTTTAAAATAGATTAAACACATCAGAAGAGTGAACTTGAGAGAACAGGCGCGTTGCCTAGGAAAAAGAAGCAAAGAATGTAAGACACTTTGGACAAAATGAAAAATTATAATATATGGGTAGTCATAGAGGAAAGCAGGGAGAAAGCAATTTATCAACCAATTTTTTTCAAAACTGATTAAAAAAAATCCGACCACTGAAGCAAAAAGTGCTTTACTCTCCCCAAGTGTTTTAGTTTTAAAAAGCCATACCCAACCACAGTATAATTAAACTCCTCCTGAGGACAAAAGAAAAGAGAGGAAATTTTTCTAAGCAGCAAAGTGAAAAAGATATAGCCTTTAAAGAAGTAAGGCAATGGAAAGGAGTATTTTTAAAAGGATGGAGGAAATTACAACTACCAACACAGAAGCCTATATCCAGGAAAAGTATACTTCAAGAATGAATACCAAAAAATAAAATAAAATGTTTTTGAAAAACGAGAACCAAGTGTTTTTTACTGGTAGACTTGCATGAAAAGAACTATTAAATTGAGTACTTTAGGTCAGACGAAAACAGTCCTAAATGAAAACAGAAAAATTGCTGGAAAAATGAAGAGCAACTGGAAGAGTGTTAATAGATACGTGAATAAATATGCATAAATACTAATTATCTGAAGTGAGTCTTCTGGGGTGGAAAATAGGTGAAACATAAATATGACAAAATGGCACAAAAGGTAAGAAGAGCAAAGAGAAGTAAGGATTCTTAGGTCCCTGCGTGATCTAGGAGTTGCTTAATATTCCAATTTATACCAGATTTAATATACCATGAATTTGTTTTGTCATCCCTAAAAAAACAGAAGATGAAAAATTTAAAAATATATAACTTGCAAACTAATAAAGTAGAAAAATTAAACAATAACTATCCTCCAATAAAAAATAAAATAATAATAATAATTGACCCAAGAAAGATGGGAGAGGGAGAAGAAAGGAATGGGTGAGATAAAAGAAAACATAAAATAGTAGGTTTAAAGCCAAATACATCAGTAATTACAATAAATTTAAATAGAACAAACTTTCCAATTTAAAGCCTACTATTACCAGGCTAGATTTTTTAAATACATTTAACCACATGCTACTGATCAGAGATATACCTTAAATTTAATATATATATATATATATACACACACATATATATATACACAGAGAGATATTATAACAGTAACTAAAAAATAACTAGAGCAGATCAATAGTATAAAAGAGTGGACTTTAAAGCAAGGGATGTTACTATAGATCATGAAACTAATGATAAAAGTGGCAATTTACCCATAGGCTAGATTTTTCTTTAAGAAGATAGAAAATAGATTGAACTTGGAGCTCCTGGCAAGCTTTTTAAAGAGTTCACAAAGTTGTAATTTATTAAACATTTGATTCTATGATTATCAGCTCATGATTTGTCTTACTAAGGGTAGACATTCTATTCATTATTATATACTGATAGATCTGAGCACAGAGTAGGAACTCAATAAGTAATTCTTTAACTGAATAAGTGTATAGATGGGATGGATGGGTAGATGGTCAGGCTGGGTATCAGGAAAGCATTACCTATTGTCTACATGGGAAATAAGATTATACTGTTTTTGGACAATAATTACATAATTGTAGACTTTTAAGCTCTAATTGTAGATTCAATAATGCACTACTTCAGTGAAGAAATACAACAGGCATCTGAGTTATAAAAGTAAAACAATAGATTTAAGTAATTGTAGAAACTTGACTTAATGAGTACGGCATGTTAGAAACTTTCTCAAACCTGATTAAACTTGCCTCCTCACCTTCTATTTATTTCAATTGCCCCTAGCTCTTTGTATATACATCTTTTCAGTATCTTCATAGGAAAACAGGTTGTTAATAGGAAAAATGTGGGCAATCCTTTGTCCTCTAGTCAAATGCCATCAATTTCCCACAATTTCCTCTAATAGTCACTTAGCTAAATTTATTGATTTTATGGGATTTTTAAAATTATGTTCTCACTGCCAGCTGCTTCCCTCTTACTTCTCATAATAAGGTAGCCAAACACAAACTGTATATAGAATTAAGACTCTTTCAGTGGGAATCACAGCCTCCTAACCCAATCACTTGTTTTTGTTTAGTCGCTAAGTCATGGTTGACTCTTTTGCAATCCCACAGACATGGAGTCCGCCAGCCTCCTCTGTTCATGGGATTTTTCAAGGGACCGTGTTCCTAAATACTACTTCTTAATCTATCACACTTAGAGTTAGTCCATGTATCAAACCAAGTTGTTATAAAGAAAGGAAATCAAGATGTTGTTTAAGGAAATCCATCCAGATAACACTGTGTTCTCTAGAACATTTAAAATCTTTAAGCATCTGCTCAGTTTTAGCACAGGAAGTACCTGCTTCATAGTCACAAATACACAGCACCTTCCTGCAGACCTATCATTGAGTTAGTTTGGTTTCCCTGGCAACTACCACGATTAATTAGAATACTTGAGCATGGTAACTTTATAGATGCAGAAAATATTTCATGTATAAATAGTGCAATCTGTTTATGCTCAAAGGAATTTTCCCCTTCAGTTGAGAAATGGGGTTGTTGGTTTTTTTTTTTTTCTTTTTGTGTGGTTAATCACATTTTATTCCTTATAAACTCTGTAAGTAATATTCAAAGATTAATGTTGATTGAACCCCTTCAACCAGCACTGGCACTTGTTGGGTGTTTTGGGGCCTGACTCTGGGCCCCTGCAGAGTGAGACAGACTGTGTCCCTGGTACTTTTAGTGACAAAGCTGATGAAAGTGTCCTCTAGGTCCCATTGACATCCCTGTTCTTTTCATGAATTAGTTTGTGGTACAAACAGTTGTATGTAAGAAAATATGTGTTTAAATTGGTTTCTCCTTATGATAAACCTCACACAAGACCGAAAGCAATTCATCAATCTGTTAAAAAAATCCTCCAGGCAATTAATATTTTTTCACATTGGAAAATAAGATATGGAAGATTTCATTTATTAAATATTTCCTTAGTGAGTCAGTCATTTATCCCAGGGTGCCTCATTTGTTCAGTTGCTAAACTGTATTCGACTCTTTGAGATCCCAAGGACTGCAGCACGCCAAGCTTCCCTGTCCTTCACTATCTCCCAGAGTTTGTTCAAACTCATGTCCATTGAGTTGGTGATACTATTAAACCATCTCATCCGCTGCCTCCCCCTTCTCCTCCTGCCTTCAATCTTTCCCAGCAACAAGATCTTTTCCAATGGGTTGGTTCTTTGCATCAGATGGTCAAAATATTGGAGCTTCAGCTTTAGTGCTAGTCCTTCCAGTGAATATTCAGGACTGATTTCATTTAGGATTGACTGGTTTGATCTCTTCACAGTCCAAGAGACTCTCAAGTGTCTTCTCCAATACCACAGTTCAAAATCATCAGTTCTTCAGCACTCAGCCTTCTTTATGGTCCAACTTACATCCATACATGACTACTGGAAAAATCATAGCTTTGACTGTATGGACCTTAGTTGACAAAGTAGTGTCTCCGCGTTTTAATGCACTAAGTAGGTTTGTCATTAGCTTTCTTTCACATATACTATTTCATTTCATCTTTGCAATATTCCTAAGAGATTGAAACTATGAACTTCATTCAGAGACATGTAAGCAGAGACCTTAGTCAGTTAAGCAAATCACTCCAAGTCATTCCCGCATTAGCACTTAGTTTGGAGTTTTGAACCTGTGGAGGTCCCTCTAAATCAAAAGCCTAGGCGTTCATACCCCTGTGCTGGCTGTCAGCACTTTTCTTCTGGTGTGGTCCAGGAAGGGGGGGGGGAGGAATAAGAGAGATTCTGACTTTACATCAAAATAGGACTCCCCTGATTCTCAGATTGCATAGAATTCATCCCCACCCTTCTTCTGAAACAAAATAGAGTACATGTAAAATAGGTCAACATTTCCTCCTCCTGAGACATACCTGACCCCAAACTGACTTTTCTAAGCCAGCTATACCTGAACTTTAAACTGGTTCTCAAGAAATAATTTTCAGCATCTGTGAGTAAATCTTGCATGTCCACATGGCAGCAGGTGGAATGCAAAAGGCACCCAACTGGCAGTTAGTATTTCTTTCCCCAACCAGCTATTTATTTTAGGAAAGTGCACTTCTTCAGTGTTTTAAAAAAAAAAAAAAGATAACATCAGCTATTTCCATTCAGAATTTTGAGCAGGTAGTGGCTCTAGGAATTACTCTTAGAGGTAACAGTATGAAAGCCCTTTCATTCAGTCTATTTAGAAAATAGACTCTGCTGCTGCTGCTAAGTCACTTGAGTCGTGTCTGACTCTGAGTGACCCCATAGACGGCAGCCCACCAGGCTCTCCCGTCCCTGGAATTCTCCAGGCAAAAACACTGGAGTGGGTTGCCATTTCCTTCTCTAATGCATGAAAGTGAAAAGTGAAAGTGAAGTTGCTCAGTCGTGTCCGACCCTCAGTGACCCCATGGACTACAGCCCACCAGGCTGCTCCATCCATGGGATTTTCCAGGCAAGAGTACTGGAGTGGGGTGCCATTGCCTTCTCTGAGAAAATAGACTCTAGGTCTCTCCAGTCTCCTTCCAAGCTATTGGTAGAGTGCTACCTGCCAAAATTATCCTTTTTCCTCTCCTGGCTAAGTTTAGTACAGCCCTAGGAAACAAAGTGGATTCTGAGGTATTGTTTCAATAATTTATGTACCAGAATTAGCACAGAGATCCTAGGAATGGTTAATCAACAGTCCTATCTCTGATCACTTCCCCATTAACCACTTTTCTCTTGTGTTAATGATAATTTTACTATTTATCATATCATACCTAATTTTAAAGGTCTAGTTCATTTTACTAAATTCCAACATATATTATTCTGAGACCACCTGAATCTTAGATGAAATTCAGGATAGCTAGTTTTTACCAGACACCTCACAGAACTCCCTTTTAGGTAAGTTAGTCTCAACTGTAAATATACATTTCCTGCTACCATATTTTAAACTAGGAAATGCATTCACAACACTTTATTTTATGTTATTTACACTAGTCATTTATTTTTTCAGTGAAAGCATAATTGAATTACGTTAGTTTCAGGTTTCCACCATAATAATTTGATATTTGCATGCATCGTGACATAATCACCACAGTAAGTCTAATTAACATTTGTCACCAAACATAGTTACAAAAAAATTTTTTCTTATGATGAGATATTAAAATCTACTCTCAGTAACTTTTAAATATTCAATAATACAGCCACCATGCTGCCATGTTGCAGTTAATGGCGCCTCAAAGAGCTGGATACAACTTAGTGGCTAAACAACAACCATGCTGTACTTACATTGTCCGCTTATTTATGTTATAACTGGAAATTTATACCTCTTGCCCCCCTTCACCCATTTGCCGACCTGAAGCCCCCTGCCCCTGGCAATCACCAATCTGTTGTCTACATCTATGAGCTTGGTTTGGGATTTTTTAGTTTTAAAAGATTCCATGTTACTGAGACCTTACACTGTTTGTCACAACATTTTAGATGCTAATTTAACTGTCCAAAACATTGTTAGTATATCTTGTTCTTGACGTTAGATTACTTTTCTAATTTAAACAGATATTCAATTTTACGATTATCATCTATAGTGACTTTTGCCAAAAAGTTCTGAAGGTTGTTCTCATTAAACATTGCCAGCACCCAAAATCTGTGCAGTGTACAGATTATCTAGCTTATCTGCCTCCTCCTCGCTCCCTCCCTGCCTTCTTTCCTTCCTTCCTTCCCTTGCAGAGAACCCTTCTTATCCTGTCCACTTCCTGAATCCCAAACCCTCCTACCCACCTCACTCCAGACAAGAATACAGTTCAACCAACATGCTTTTACAGCAACTATGGCAACCAACATGCTTTTACAGCAACTATGGCAACTCAGATCTTTTGACTGGAAAGAATTCCTAAGGTGGTGGTAGATGCATTTCATGAAGTGAAGACTAGGAGCTAGAGATGAGGAATTTAATAAAATTGCCTCAAGAGCCTGTGACATCAACTCTGTACTTCCATATCTCTTTAGAGAAAATCAGAAAGCTCACTAAGTGGCAACATAAGAAAAACCAGTTCTGAGCATTTTCTCTAGATTTAAGATTCTACATGTCTAAAGGGGTCCTGACTTATTTAGCTCTAAGTCTCCAGCATCTGTGTAGACGTGTGTCAGACGTGACTGAGCGACTAAGCACAGCACACAGCACATGTTTATTTCTAGGAAATTTAGAAGCATATTTGAAGAACTAACCAGATGAATTAACGTAACCAATATGATTTTGCTCAACAAGATGGAGCTTTAGTATACTTTGACGGTTCAGTTCAGTCACTCAGTCGTGTCCGACTCTTTGCGACCCCGTGAACCACAGTACGCCAGGCCTCCCTGTCCATCACCAACTCCCAGAGTTCACCCAAACCCATGTCCACTGAGTCGGTGATGCCATCCAACCATCTCATCCTCTGTCATCCCCTTCTCCTCCTGCCCTCAATCTTTCCCAGCATCAGGGTCTTTTCCAATGAGTCAGCTCTTCGCATCGGGTGGCGAAAGTATTGGAGTTTCAGTTTCAGCTTCAGTCCTTTCAATGAACACCCAGGGCTGATCTCATTTAGGATGGACTGGGTTGGATCTCCTTGCAGTCCAAGGGACTCGCAAGAGTCTTCTCCAACACCACAGTTCAAAAGCATCAATTCTTCAGTGCTCAGCTTTCTCTATAGTCCAACTATCACATCCATACAAGACCACTGGAAAAACCATAACCTTGACTAGATGGACCTTTGTTGGCAAAGTAATGTCTCTGCTTTTGAACATGCTGCCCATGTTGGTCATAATTTTCCTTCCAAGGAGTAAGCGTCTTTTAATTTCATGGCTGCAATCAACATCTGCGGTGATTTTGGAGTCCCCCAAAATAAAGTCAGCCACTGTTTCCACTGTTTCCCCATCTATTTCCCATGAAGTGATGGGACCGGATGCCATGATCTTCGTTTTCTGAAAGTTGAGTTAAGCCAACTTTTTCACTCTCCTCTTTCACTTTCGTCAAGAGGCTCTTTAGTTCTTCTCCACTTTCTGCCATAAGGGTGGTGTCATCTGCATATCTGAGGTTATTGATATTTCTTCTGGCAATCTTGATTCCAGCTTGTGCTTCCTCCAGCCCAACATTTCTCATGGTGTAATCTGCATATAAGTTAAATAAGCAGGGTGACAAATTTTACTCATAACAAGTTAATCCTTTTGCCACTTGAGAGATTATGATCAAGTTCACGGTTATTAAAATGGTGCTGAAAAAAATGTTTAAAAAACAGTAAACATCAACCCTGATTCTTTCTATGGTTCATCCAACTAAGATCACATCTTTGACAGTTGCATTAGGCTCAGTGTGGAGAGAAAATCATCTTCCATGACATCAAACTTAGATGTGTAAGTATATCCTCAGTCTTAAAGGTCTGTACTCACTCATTACCTAAAAATTTTTAAATATCTTTTCAAAGTGACAAAGACTACTTTAGCAAAGTATCACTTCTTACATCAAGATGATAATGAAACAAATGACTTCACATAAAATAAATAAACCACACAGATATATTACCTGTTATCTGTACAATATATCTTGTTGCTTATTTATTTTATAAATATTAATTTCTACCCATTAATCCCCTACACCAATTCAGTCCTTCCCTCTCTCCACTGGTAACCACCAGTAGGGTATCTATATTTGAGTCTGTTTCTGCGTTGTCTTGTTATATACATTCATTTGTATATATGGATTTATATATGTATATACATACATCCATTCATGTATGTATTATACACATACATTTAGATTCCACATACAAGTGATAACATAAGGAATTTGTCTTTTGCTGTCTGACTTATTTCACTAAGCATAACACCCTCTAGGTCCATCCATATTGTTGCAAAGGGAAGAATTTCATTCTTTTTTATGGATGAGTAATACTGGGAAAACAGTGGAAACAGTGTCAGACTATTTTTTGGGGTTCCAAAATCACTGCAGATGGTGATTGCAGCCATGAAATTAAAAGACGCTTACTCCTTGGAAGGAAAGTTATGACCAACCTAGATAGCATATTCAAAAGCAGAGACATGACTTTGCCGACTAAGGTCTGTCTAGTCAAGGCTATGGTTTTTCCTGTGGTCATGTATGGATGTGAGTGTTGGACTGTGAAGAAGGCTGAGCATAGGAGAATTGATGCTTTTGAACTGTGGAGTTGGAGAAGACTCTTGAGAGTCCCTTGGACTTCAAGGAGATCCAACCCAGTCCATTCTGAAGGAGATCAGCCCTGGGATTTCTTTGGAAGGAATGATGCTAAAGCTGAAACTCCAGTACTTTGGCCACCTCATGCGAAGAGTTGACTCATTGGAAAAGACTCTGATGCTGGGAGGGATTGGGGGCAGGAGGAGAAGAGGATGAGCGAGAATGAGATGGCTGGATGGCATCACTGACTCGATGGACATGGGTCTGAGTGAACTCCGGGAGTTGGTGATGGACAGGGAGGCCTGGCATGCTGCGATTCAGGGGTCACAAAGAGTCGGACATGACTGAGCGACTGAACTGAACTGACCTGAATACCACATTGTATATATATACCACACTCTTTATCCATTCACCTGTTGCTGGACACTTGGGTTGCCTCCCTGTCTTGGTTATGGTAAATAATGCCGCTGTCAACCTTGGGGTGCACATATCTTTTCAACTAGTGGTTTTGTTTCTTTCAGATATATAGCCAGGAGTGGAATTGATGTTTTTAGAATTTTGAGAACCCCTCTATACTGTTTTCCAGAGTGGCTGCACCAATTTACATCCCCACCAACCATGTAGGAGGCTTCTATTTTCTCTATATCCTCGTCAACATTTGATATGTGTGTTCTTTTTGGTGATAGCCATTCTGACAGGTGGGCTGTGAAATCTCATTGTGGTTTATATTTGCATTTTCCTGATGATTAGCTGTGTTGAACATCTTTTCTGTGCCTGTTAGCTATCTGCATTTACTCTTTGGGGAAAAAAAATGTCTATTTAGTTCTTCTGCCCATTTTTTAATCAGGCTGTGCTTGTTTGTGTTATTGTTATTTTGACATTGAGTTGCATGAGTTGGGTTTTGTATGTGTGTGTGTTGCTGTGCTGGGTCTTCGTTGATGGGCACAGGCTTTCTCTAGTTGTGAGCAGGGAGTATTCTCTAGTTGCATTGCATGGATGTCTCATTGCAGTAGCTTTCTTGTTGTGAAGCATGGAATTTGGAGCGCAGGCTCAGTATTTGTGGCCCACAGGTTAGTTGCCCCACAACATGTGGAATCTTCCTGAACCACAAATCAAACTCGAGTCCCCTGCATTGTCAGGTGGATTCTTAACCACTGGACCACCAGGAATATCCCTCATGAGTTGTTTATATACATTGGACTTTAACCACATAAAGGTCATATCATTTGCAAATATCTTCTCCCATTCAGCAGGTTTTCTTTTCATTTTGTCAATGGTTTCCTTTGCTGTGAAAGTGATTTTAAGTTTAATTAGGTCCCATTTGTTTATTGTTGCTTTTATTTCCTTTACTTTAGGGGATGGATCCAAAAACATTACTGAGATTTATGTCAAAGGGCGTTCTTCCTTTGTTTTCCTTGAGAAGCTTTATCATATTCAACCTTACATTTAGGTACTTAATTCATTTTGTTTTTGTATATGGCATTAGAGAATGACATTAACTGTGAGTTTGTGATAGATGGCCTTTCTTTTGTTGAAATATGTTCCCTCTAAACCCACTTTGATTAGCATTTTTATCATGAGTAGATATTGAATTTTGCTGTGCTATGCTTAGTTGGTCAGTCACATCCAGCTCTTTGCGACCCCATGGACTGTAGCCTGCCAGGCTCCTCTGTCCATGGGGATTCTCCAGACAAGAATACTGAAGTGGGCTGCCATGCCCTCCTCCAGGGGATCTTCCCAACCCAGGCATTAATTCAGGTGTCCTGCATTGCAGGTAGATTCTTTACCATCTGAGCCAATAAGGAAGCCCAGATTTTGAATATTATCAAGTGTTTTTTCTGTGTCTATTAAAATGGTCATGTGATTTTAATCCTTCCTTTCATTAATGTGGTTATCATATTGATTGGTTTCCAAATATTTAACCATCCTTGCATTGCTGTAATAAATCCCAATTTATCATGGAGAATGACCCTTCTTTACATATCATTAAATTCATTTGTCTAATATTTTATTGAGGACTTCTGCATATAAATTTATCAGACATGTTGGCATATAATAATCTTTTTTGTTGTTGTTGGTTTGGTATCAATAATGGTGGACTCAGAATGAATTTGAGAATTTCCATCCTCTTCATTTTTTTGAGTTTGAGAAGGATAGGTATTCAGTTCAGTTCAGTTGCTCAGTTGTGTCCAACTCTTTGTGACCCCATGAATCACAGCACGCCAGGTCTCCCTGTCCATCACCAACGTCCAGAGTTCACTCAAACTCATGTCCGTTGAGTTGGTGATGCCATCCAGCCATCTCATCCTCTGTCATCCCCTTCTCCTCCTGCCTCCAATCTCTCCCAGCATCAGAGTCTTTTCCAATGAGTCAACTCTTTGCATGAGGTGGCCAAAGTATTGGAGTTTCAGCTTCAACATCAGTCCTTCCAATGAACACCCAGGACTGATCTCCTTTAGGATGGACTGGTTGGATCTCCTTGCAGTCCAAGGGACTCTCAAGAGTCTTCTCCAACACCACAGTTCAAAAGCATCAATTCTTCTATGCTCATCCTTCTTCACAGTCCAACTCTCACATCCATACATGACCACAGGAAAAACCATAGCCTTGACTAGACGGACCTTTGTTGGCAAGGTAATATCTCTGCTTTTCAATATGCTATTAGCCATACTCTATATGTTTGGTAGAATCCCTCTGTGAAGTTGTATCAGCCTGGACTTTCATCTGCTGGGAGTTAGTTTTTCTTATGAATTTATTTTCTGTACTACTGATCAGTTTATTCAGATTGTCTATTTCTTCATGATTCCATCTTGGAAATTTTTCTGTTCCTAGAAATGTGTCCATTTCTTCCAGGTTGTCCAATCTTTTGACGTATGCTTATGCATACTATTATCACCTGTCCTTTTAAGTTGTTGAAATGGGATGGGAGGGGTGCTTCTGACCATCTCAACACTAACAGATCATTCCTTTGCTTTCCTTTTTAAGATCACATATTTGAAGATAAAAAATAAACTTTGGTGGCAGCCTTTTGTGTTTTATGCTTTGTGCTTTTGATCCTCTATCCTGGGTAGGACAAGAAGTAGGCATGCTATGTGCATTTGCTCAGTATCTGCTTGTCCAGCAGCAGAGATGCAGAAAGTTTGTGCAGTGGATCAGATTTAACGGACGTATCTGTGGGGGAGCTGTCTGCTTCCTGTTTATCAACTTTCCGTGTTAATCTGTTTACATTATTTAAATCAGCCAAGTACCCCTGCATCAGGTCCCATTTCCAGTTACTCTTGCTATGTGCTTTGTACCATAGCTGTTATCAAAGTGTAGAGCATAAACAAATCATTTAGTAAATGCTTTCTGAAACTAACATGCACACACACACACACTGTTCATCTGTGTGGAATCAGATGCTCATTTACTCTCTGGGAGTTTCTGAGCACAGGTTCAGTGCCCCATCATAGAGTGACGAGGAGAGAAGTAGCTATTTGGTAGACAGCTAGGAAGGGGAGTTACAAGCCTCCTTGTCCCAAGTATCCACCGACAGGGAATCAGGTCACTCCCACCACCAGGCCAAAGGGCAGATGATGGCTGAGTTCATCTTCTGCCTGCAGACACTGGAATGATGGGGAATGACTGAGTGCCCGCACCCATGACACAGCCGGAAGTGACTCAGCAGCCCCGCAGAGCAAGGAAGCAGCTTGAGGGTTCCCAGCACCCTGGTTGACACGCGTTTCCTCCAGGTGTCTCTAGTCACCTGCACAGGGACAGACACAGCCCCAGTGCCAAGTGTCCATGTGGGTGATCACACACCCAAGTATCCGCTTGACAGAGACCAGGCAACTTGTGACTAAGGCAGCCCTCAGACAACAGATTCGGGAGATATATTTTGTGCCTGAAATGGGACCAACCCTCCTCCAGCTTACACCTTAATAAAGATGCCTTTCAAAGACTTTACAGACCACACAGAGATTGCCGCCGCAGAATGGGTGGCAGAGACACATTGTGTCCAATGTCCCCTGCCCACCAGCAATACTGGACAGGCATTAGGCCTCTGAGCATCTGTCAGGAGGGAAAAAATGGAAACAGCAACCATCAAGACTTTCTAGCCCAAACCAGTAAAAAAATAAAAATTAAAAAAAAAATCCTCTTACTGTAGCCACTTACTAAGGGAAAATCTTACATTACTGTTCCTTCATAATGCTTAATGCTATCGCATGTGAGTTTTCTACACTTTGCTTTCACTATTTAACACCGCCTCAGTATAAAATTGAGCCAAATTCTTGACATTCGTTAGTGCACATAAATCCGTTTATCTCTGTCCCCTTTTTGCTTCAGGAACCAACCTTGCATTGCAAAAAACTGTACACAGAGCCCATAAAGACCCACCGATAGAGTGATAGATCTTTTTTAAACACTGGGGCATTACAGGATTTTATGAAGCAGTAAAACTTTCTCCAGGCATGAGAAGTACAGGCTGACAGAGACCATTTTATCTATTAGGCATTAAAGTATAAGTGCCACATCGGACAAGCATAATAGAAGAGAAAAAAATAATAATTTCAGGAAAGGCGGCCAAGTCCTCAAGCCAAAGGGATCAGGCCAGGAGGTACCTAACGATCTTCAAGAAACCCAGGAAAGGGCTAAGGCTGCACAGAGCCTGAGTTTTCAATCAGAGGAGCTTTTGCTGCCACTCTGCCCTCCAACTCATTATAAAAGGCAGAAAATTGAAGCAATTCCAGAGAGGCTTTTCTGAAGTAAATAGTTCAGGTGCTAAGAGAGAGAGAGGATCCTATTTTCTTATCTCACCCTGCCTCATTTGCCCCATCACTTTAGCAACTATATATGCAACTCGATTTTCCACAAATATTTACCGAGCACCTGCTATATATGAAACAAGGCATTGTGTGCTGGGGAGGTAATAGCCAGGTCTCTGCCCTCATGGATCATACATTCTTGTTTTAAAACTTCATTTTGTTTTGAAGTATAGCCAATTAACAATGCTGTGATAGTTTCAGGTGTACAGCATAGGGACTTAACCATATATATACATGTATCCTCCCCCAAATTTCCCTCCCATCCAGGCTGCCACATAATATTGAGCCAGGTTTCCTGTGCTGTTTGAGTAGGTCCTTGTTGGTTATCCATTTTAAATACAGCGGTGTGTACATGGCTATCCCAAACTACCTAACTCTCCCTTACCCACTTCCTTACCCCTAGCAACCATATGTTTGTTCTCTAATACATTCTTATGGGGGAAGAAGTTCTATACTAACTAAACCAAACAAACTAGTTGATTTCAGATTAGCATTTAAGAACTATGAAAGAAATAAAGATTTTTATAGAATATTGAGGAATGGTGGAAGAGAAAAGTTTAGACTGTGTGATCAGGGAAGAAATACAAGAAGTAACTATATTATGGATTTTCCTGGAGTCCTTGGTTCCTTTGTGTCTTAAGAATCTCATTTCTGAAAGGCATCTCCAGATATCTTTAATTCATTCTAATCGATTTTAAAATACTTTATTTTTATTTTTATGTATTTGACTGTGCTGGGTCTTAGTTGTAGCATGTGGTATCTAGTTCCCTGACCAGGGATCAAACCCCTGTATTGAGAGGGCAGAGTTTTAGCTGCTGGACTACTGGGGAAGTCCCCTTCAATTCATTCTAATTCTCTTTCTTTAAATAGTTTGGCTCATAAATCTTTCTTGTGGAAGGATGTCTGTTCTATTTTAAAGGAAGCAGATTCCAAATATCATTTTATACTATTCTGGGGCTCTAAGTGTCTTTAGTCGTGACGTTTTTACTTTGATCCAATTTCCTCATTGCTTAATTTAAACGTCTATCTGGGTTTACCAGTTTTAGTAGGGGACCTAAAAACCACTATTATCTTAGCAACAAGACTTCTTCAAATATTTATTTAAACTTTAGATATTGTTACTATTTTCCTAGCTTTGGTTTTGCTCAAGTGACCTCTTTTGAGACATCTCAAGTACCCCATCTTACCGTGTGAGTGCTCCATTTGGGGAACATGGTAGAATTCTTGATCCAAACTCAAAGCTCAGCAACTTGGAGATGGACTCAAATCACTGCCTAATCCAAGGGTGCAGATTATATTCAGGGCCACCTGTAACAGAACTGTTCTCTATGCTTCATTTAGTCTGTGTGCCTCCTTTGATACGACACTAAGATTTTTTTTCATTAATTTTTATTGGTGTATAGTTGTTTTACCAGGTTACGTTAGTTTCTGTTCTACTGCAAAGTGAATCAGCTATACACAGAGACATACCCCCTCTTTTATAGCACAGGGAACTCTGTTCAATGCTCTGTGATGACCTAAGTGGAAAGGGAATCCAAAAGTGGGGGATGTATGATACTAACAGGCTTCCCTGGCGGCTCAGTGGTGAAGAATCCTCCTGCCAGTGCAGGACATGTGATTTTAGTCCCTGGTGGGGAAGAGCCCTGGAGAAGGAAATGGCAGCCCACTCCAGTATTCTTGACTGGGAAATCCCATGAACAGAGGAGCCTGGTGGGCTACAGTCCATGGGATTGCAAAAGAGTCAGACATGACTTAATTACTAAACAACAGTGCTACTAACAGATTGAAGTTTGAGTTGGGGAAGTGATTCCCTAAGACCTGCTTCATCATTTCATGTCACTGTTCAAAAGTCCAGTGGCCTCTTCTTGCCTAAGATACTATGTACCCCTGACCTCCAAATGGCCCTGAGGCTAGTCTTAATCATAGAGCTTGCTTCACATACAGAGCTGTGTCTCCAATTAGACCAAAGCTCATTTCTCAGACCCTTTTAAATCCTGTATCTCTCTATCTATACTCTACCATGAAGTCACTCTTGTTTCAGACAATATTTCCCTCCGTCTTTCTGAGATTCTGTTGTGATTATTATCCAAATCCACTTGCAGAACATTTCATGTATAACAACGTAAATTCTTCTACGTAACAGAATTTATGACGATCCAGATGATATACAAACACCATACATACATATAACTATATATGAAATACACCAAAATCCAAGTTTAGATAATAATACATGGAATTTTCCTGGTAGTCCAGTGGTTAAGAATCTGCCTTCCAATGCAGGAGATGCAGGTTAAACCCCTGGTCAGGGAACTAAGATCCCACATGCTGCAGGGTGACTAAGCCAACCCCACCATGCACACACCAGGAAGTTGCAGCTAAGACCCAACACATCCAAAAATAAAAATAAATTATTTAATAATAATAATAATACTTAACTGCTGCTGCTGCTACGTCACTTCAGTCGTGTCTGACTCTGTGTGACCCCATAGATGGCAGCCCACCAGGCTACCCCATCCCTGGGATTCTCCAGACAAGAACACTGGAGTGGGTTGCCATTTCCTTCTCCAATGCATGAAAGTGAAAACTGAAAGTGAAGCTGCTCAGTCGTGTCCGACTCCCAGCAACCCCATGGACTGCAGCCTACCAGGCTCCTCCGTCCATGGGATTTTCCAGGCAAGAGTACTGGAGTGGGGTGCCATTGCCTTCTCCGAATACTTAACTATATTACTATATATTATATTATGCAGCATGTGTGAGGTATTGCACATTATGTATAACTAATATTCTCCTTGGTACATTCTGCGGCCTGTGATATGTAGTCACCAATACTTATTGAATAATAAAGATTTTCAATTTATAAAACAAAAATGACTTATAGATACAGAGAACGAACAAGTGGTTGCCAGAGGGGAGGAAGTTGGGAAGGGGGTGATAACAGGTGAAGGAGATTGAAGTGCAGAGTTCCAGTTACAAAACAAATCAGCCATGAGGATATAATGCAGCAGTGAGATGGGTGATCAGGTATTTCCCTGGCAGTCCAGTGGCCGAGACTCCAACTCCCAATGCAGGAAGCCCAGGTTCGATCCCTGGTCAGGGAACTAGATCCCACAGGCTGCAACTAAGAGTTTGTATGCCACAACTAAGACCCAGTGCAACCAAATAAATAATTATTTTTTAATGTATGATTACTAGTATTGTAAGAACTTAATACAGGGACAGCTGGTTGCTAGAAATGGTGATCATTTCATAAAGCATGCAAATATCAAATCATTATGTTGTACACCTGAAACTCAATAATAATGTTCATGCGTGCTCAGCCTCTTAGTCATGTTTGACTCTTCGTGACTCCATGGACTGTAACCCACCTGGCACCTCTGTCCATGAGATTCTCTATGCAAGAATACTGGAGTAGGTTGCCATTTCCTCCTGCAGGGGATCTTTCCAACCCAGGGATCAAACCTGCATCTCCTGCATTGCAGGTGGGTTCTTTACCACTGAGCCACTGGGGAATAATACTGTATGTCAATTATATTTCAGAAAAAAATATTTACACTGCCACACCTTATTCTGATACCCTCAGTTCAGTTTGGTTCGGTTGCTTGGTCATGTCTGACTCTGTGACCCTGTGGACTGCAGTACGCCAGGCCTCCTTGCCCATACCCAGAGCCTAATCAAACTCATGTCCATAGCATTGGTGATGTCACCCAACCATCTTTCATCCTCTGTTGTCCCCTTCCCCTCCAATCTTCAACCTTCCCCAGCATCAGGATCTTTTCCAGTGAGTCAGTTCTTCACATCATGTAGCCAAAATATCAGAGTTTCAGCTTCAGCATCAGTCCTTTCAATGAATATTCAGGACTGATTTCCTTTAGGATGGAACTGGTTGGATCTTCTTCCAGTCCAAGGGACTCTCAAGAGTCTTCTCCAACACCACAGTTCAAAAGCATCAATTCTTTGGCGCTCAGCTTTCTTTATAGTCCAACTCTCACATGATACCCTAGTTTGGGTTTAAATAAATGGATACAAATTTCACAGAAGACATTTTTCTGCTTGGAAGTTGTTTTCACATAAATTCATTTATAAAGATTATACAAGAAAAGTATATTTTCAGTCATGTTTATTGGAAAAAATACATTACTTAGTATTTGTATCTTATATCTTCTGAAAAAAAAAATGCAGGTAGTACCAGAAATATAGCCTAGTCTTATGATAAAGAAGTATTTGATACATGTCAATGGTATGAAACCAGAGGTCACCAAATTAAATACATAACTACATGACTCTCACCTGTACTGGACTCTGGCTGGACATATAAAAGCACAGAGACCAGGCTGTTAGTCACAATGTTAGAGGCAGTGGGAGTGGCCATTTGCCCCCAAATGAAACCATCTCCCTCCCAGCAGGATGCTTTGGTTATATCGGTGCCAGTTGGTGGGCAACAACGTGACCATCCTCTAGCATAAACTTTTGTTTTCCTAACACTCTTCTGATCTTCATCTCATTTAGCTGCCGTATTCATCATCATGTAGTCAAACACACCGGGGAATTCTAAATGGTGTGTAAAGAGAGCATCTGTCCACTGCCGGATGAGCACATCTGCACCCATTAATTTTTCATCATTTCCTCAAATCAGAGGTCAGATGTTCACAATGTGCTAATGTCCTGGCATCTCTTCATGCCTCTAAGGCACATCTTGCAATTATAAGAAAATGACGTAGCTCCGGCAGAGAACGTGGAGAGCTGCAGAGAGCCTGCCTCCCACTTTCAATGGGAAAAAAACCTCTAATTAAAAAAAACTGTATTTTCAAAGAGGATGGAGACAAGGAGTCAGTTTGCTGCTTATTAAACATAGGGTAATCATCTTTGTTATTTCCTGTATGCTTGTTTAGAACAGAAAGAAAGAAAGTGAAGTTGTTTAGTCGTTATCCAACTCTTTGTGAACCCATGGACAGTACCCTGCACCAGGCTCCTCCATCCATGGGATTTTTCTAGGCAAGAGTACTGGAATGGGTTGCCATTTCCTTCTCCAGGGAATCTTCCTGACCCAGGGATGGAACCCAGGTCTCCTGCATTGCGGGCAGACGCTTTACCGTCTAAGCCACCAGGGAAGTCCTTAAGTGCAATTTTCTTGATTGAGTGTTCCTTCTTTTGTAGTGTTCAAAAACACAGTGGCCCATAACATTCTGACCTTTCTTTTACCTGCTAATAGAAATGCCTTGAAAGTGAAGTGGCTCAGTCTTGTCTGACTCTTTGCCACCCTATGGACTGTAGCCAGCAGGCTTCTCCGTCCATGGAATTTTCCAGGCAAGAGTACCGGAGTGGGTTGCCTTTTCCTTCTCCAGGGGATCTTCCTGACCCAGAGATCAAACCCAGGTCTCCTGCATTGTGGGCAGATGCTTTACCCTCTGAGCCACCAGGGAAGCCCAGAAATGCCTTACCAACTATTATCTTTTTCCCTCTATGTATTTCTTATTTTTTATGTTTACCTCATTTTTCTTTTTTTTCTGAAAGAGGAAGACAATGATCTGGTGCCTAGCCACTCTATTTGCTGAAGATTTCTGATCCCTTCCCTTTCATTCTGCTATTTGGGGTTGGGTAAAAGGAAGGAAAACAATTTACAGCAAGATAGATAATCATGACCTTTGTACGTGGGTGGCAGGAATTAAAGTCTTCAATGAGCTAACAAACATTTGCTGTAGGGGAGAAAAACCCTTATGCAAATATTACCTTCATATATAGAAGCAAACTGTTCTCAGGAACATCGCCTTGGTTAATTACCAATCTCATGGTGTGTTAAATATCTAAAAATAACTATTGATTGTCCTTCTCTGCAAAGAGTTGAAATCACAGCAGGAGGACCACGGAGAGAAAAGATGTTTTTAAAACTTGGATGACTTCCCAGGATTTTTTTTTTTTTTTTGGCTTCTCACTTTCCAAAAATACAAGGTAACTTCGGAGATTTCCCAGGCTGTCAGAAGGTTTGGAGAGTGCCTATCGGCATGCTCATCGCCCTTTAAGGAAAACAGGCTCTCTGGTTTTCTTCCCAGCCTTGCAGTCCATGTAAGCATTTTGCTAACAGCAGGTCAGCTGTTCCAACTTCACAGTGGCTATCAACATAGACCTTGTTATCAAGGGTAAGAAAATGCTTTTATTCAAGCCTGGTTTTCTTGAAGTCTCCCATTTGTTAGCAACCATAGCCGTCACTGCTTTTGTGAATGTATTGTATCCAACAACCTTCCTTCCTTATATAAAATTGCCTGGCTCCATTCCAGGATGTTCTCAATGACTAAACCACTGCCAACAGCCAGCACTGACACCCTTAAGGTAATTATCTGGTGGACATAGTCAGCACAGCACTTTTCTTTATTATTAAAAACAAACAAAGAGTAGTTTGGCATCCTGGCATCCATGGAAGTGTTTTGAGTACTTGCCCTCTTAACTCTTTATTGATTAACTATTACGGACTTTCTGTTATTTTCCAGGGAGGTAACCTTGATCTAGGTATTAGAGGATGCCAAAGGAACCCTAAGGATGGCATTTTAGATAGGCACAGCACTCTAAAGTTTATAAGACATTTGTATAGATGTTGTATTTTCCTTCCAGCCACAGATTAGAGTATTAGGACAGCAACAATCTGTTTTGGGTAATGGGACATATACCCGTTTTTAAACAGGGAAGTGAAGTGAAGTGAAGTGAAGTCAAGTTGCTCAGTCGTGTCCGACTCTTTGCGACCCTGTGGACTGTAGCCTACCAGGCTTCTCCATCCATGGGATTCTCCAGGCAAGAATACTGGAGTGGGTTACCATTTCCTTCTCCAGGGGATCTTCCCGACCCAGGGATCGAACCCGGGTCTCCTGCATTGGAGGCAGACGCTTTAACCTGTCTTAACACTTGCAGGCTATTTCCTCCATTCGGAGACCCCTGGCCTTCCTGCCTGTTACCCTCTCATTCCCCCCTTTTCTTTTAGGAGAATTATGTTGCCTAGGAAAAGGGGCGTCATTTTTGTTCCATAACTGCTTCCAAGCTGACAAGGGGCGTTGTCCCTAAATTGGGAAGGCAACATATTCTCTTACTCCTCATATTGAGGATGTCTGATCCAGGGGCCCCAAGTAGCAGTTGGAGGAGGTTGCAGCAGTAGCAGGAGTTTGAACAACCATTTGTAACTTAAAAGCTTTCATGCGGCTAGAAACCAAGAAGGAAGCTAATATTTATCATTGCACTTGGGCTAAGCATTGTGGTAAATTTATATACATAATATATAAAAATATATACATATCTGTTTATTATATACATACAAAATGAATATTTTATTATAGACATGCAATATATTATAAGTATATATGCACATATATTTGGGCTTTCCAGGTGGCACTAGTGGTAAAGAACCCTCCTGCCAATACAGGAAATGTAAGAGACACCGGTTCCATCCCTAGGTTGGGAAGATCCCCTGGAGAAGGAAATGGCAACCCACTCCAGTATTCTTGCCTGGAGAATCTCATGGACAGAGGTGCCTGGTGGGCTACAGTCCATAGGGTTGCAAAGAGTCAGACACGACTGAAGCAACTTTGCATGCATGCATGCACATAGATTTATTATATGTATAAATTCATACATAAATTTATTTTCTGTAAATTTATATATATATATTCTAATTTCTACTCCCAACAACCTTTCAAGACAAATTTTACTGAAAAATCAAATCAAATGATGTAACTTATCCCACATCCAAGCCAGCTCAAACGCCTGTGCTCCCTCCACTAAATCATGTAGACTAATATTTGAAACAAATATTTTCTGCAGGGACAAAAAAAAAGAGTTGCTGCCACAGGATATTGGTATTTCAGTGTTCCTCCCATGTGGCAAGGACTTCCCTGGTGACTCAAATAGTAAAGCATCTACCTACAATGCTGGAGACCCAGGTTGGTTCGATCCCTGGGTTGGGAAGATACCCTGGAGAAGGAAATGGCAATCGACTCCAGTATTCTTGCCTGGAGAATCCCATGGACAGAGGAGCCTGGCAGGCTACAGTCCATGGGGTCACCAAGAGTCAGACATGACTTAGCAACTTCACTTTCCCTTTTCCCATGTGTTGATGTTTCTGAGATCAGCAGTAGGGAGAGTCAGGTGGGGACTGACTGCTGGGTCCTTACCCCAGACTCTGATTCTCAGTTTCATTATATGATCGAGTGCAAATGAGATTCCTGTCCTGATCTCTGTAAATCAAGTGCAGAGAAAAAGAGAGTGAGCCAGGCAGTCAGACACAAAAAAGGGAAATGCATTAGAGGGAAAAGAGAGGGTGACTGGCACCAGGGTCCTCCCTTTCTGACAGGGTCTTTCTTATACCCCACCAAAGAAAATTCTCTGAAGGGAAGATTAATTTTTAGCCTGTAGTTGAGTCCTGTGGTCACATAGCCGGAGGTCTGGAATCTGGTGGTCTCGTACCTTTGAGAAGGTAGGCACCAGGGAGAAAGCAGAATGTTGTTTGGGCAGTTTGGTCAGTCTCAAGGATCACTGTGATTTTATTCTTTGTTTGTGAGGTTAAGATAATGAGCCATCTTAACAATGAGACCCCGCGTGAGCCCTCTCAATCTCCATGGCCAACTTCCTGTGCTGTGTGGATTAGTTCAAGTTCCTGACCTCCACGTGAGACCAGGCAGCTTGTGTCAGATAATGGTTTACAGAACTCGAAGAAGATTGTGTTGGGTAGGAGCTGACCAATGATGAATAATAGATAGCTCTGCATATGAATCCTTTCTCTTCTCTTCAGTCCCATAAGCTCTAATTTCTAGAAGCAGACACTTGTCTAATTTGGGGATGAATTAGCTATGTTCTATCTACTAATTTTAGGACCTCCCTGGTGGCTTAGACGGTAAAGCGTCTGTCTACAAGGTGGGAGAGCTGGTACTGATTTTCACAGAAAAGAACTGTATAGGCTACTAAGTAAGTTTATACTGGTATAAAGGATGCTCAAATGAAAAGTAGCTTGCCAGTTGTCAGAAAACAGGCACACATTTAGACCCTAGTAGGATTGTAGACAGTAAGATCATTGGAAGGGCGTCTATGCAGTGTGTGCCCAACTCCCTAAAAAGTTCTTATCGTTTTCCCCAGGAAAATAGCCTTTAAGAACATGTTAAAGGAAACAGGTGTGTAAAAGTCAATTTATGAATTCTGTTGGTCATCGCACGTCAACATTCTGTGTTCATAACAAATTGTGGAGAGTTTTTTTTTTTTTGAAGTATAATTGCTTTACAGTGTGTCAGTTTCTGCTGTCCAACAACCTGAATCAGCTATATGTATACACACACCCCGCCTTCTTTAACCTCCCTCCCAGCGTGCCGCCCCCCCCCCCCATCCCACCCCTCTAGGTCATCACAGAGCACAGAACTGAGGTCCCTGTGCTATACAGCAGGCTCCTACTCGCTCACTATTTCACACACGGTAGTGTATATATGCCAATCCTAGTCTCTCAACTCGTCCCATCCTCCTCTCTCTGCCCTGTGCCCACATGTCCATTTGCTGTGTTCCAAACTGTAGAGTTTTTAAATTACTTTATAGCAATATCACATCAATGTACACTGAACAGTACATACTTAAAGTGTGCAGCTAAATGAATTTTCATGTTTTCACGTGCGAATCAATCAGATAAATCAGGACACTGAATATGTCCGTCACCTCCGAAAGTTCTCTCAGGCCCCTTGGAAATCCATCCCTCCCTTTGTTCTTGTCCTTAAGCCACTGCTGTCACTCTAGGGTATTTTATAGAATTTTACGTAAAGGGAATCATATGGCATATATTCTTTCAGTCCACACAGTGATTTTGAGATTCATTCATGTTCTTGTATGTCCCAGTATTTCTTTCCTTTTTGTTGCTAAGTAGTATCTCAGTGTATGTATATACCACAGTTTGTGTATTCATTCACCTGTCGATGGACATTTGGGTTATTTTCAGTTTGGAGTATTACTAAAGCTGCTATAAATATTTGACAGATGTAAGTCTTTGTATGGAGAGATGTTTCACTTATCTTGGGTAAATATCTAAGGAGTTGGATGGCTGTATTACGTGGTGTATGTGTGTGTGCATGCTAAATCACTTCAGTCATGTCCAACTCTTTGCGACCCCATGGACTGTAACCCACCAGGCTCCTCTATCCATGGGTTCTCCAGGCAAGAATAATGGAGTGGGTAGCCCTTCCCTCCTCCAGGGGGTCTTCCAGACCCAAGGATCAAGCCTACATCTCTTACATCTCCTGCACTGGCAGGTGGGTACTTTACCACAGCACCACCTGGGAAGCCCATGGTGTATGTTTAACTCATTAAGAGAAAATTCTCACACTATCTAAGCAAAAAACAATAGTTAAGCAAATTACTGATGCTGTCTCCAAATGGACCACTATGTGAACATTTATAATTAAAAGTGATGATTCTGAGGAATATTATAAGCATGAGAAAATATCACAATATATTGTTAACTGGAAAAGAAAACCTTCTAGACTCTCAAATAGGAAGTATGATCTTTAGAAAAATTATTTGTAATATGTATAATAATGTCAATAATGACCATCTGCAAGGGTAATCTTCATATTTTCCAGCTTTCTTTTCCAAATTTTCTAATACAGAAGTGTCTTATCAGAGGGAAAGTGAACATATATACATATATATATATTTACATATATATATTCTTGTTTAGTTTTCCCAGAGGCACATCTGTCCTCTGAAGAAAGGAGTTTTCCAGCAAGGAACTCTGGAGAAATATAATAGAGCAGAATAAGTGTTTTAAAAATAGTATCTCAGTTAATTTGCTCCTATCCAAAAGGCAGATGACCCACTATGAATAGAAACATAAATAATAGGCCTTAACTTCTTTCTGGACCAAGACTTAGAATGAATGAATAAATAAATATATTCATAAATGTGTCTACTCTTTTACTGTTTACCAAGTGTTTTTCACATACATCAACTCTGGTTAATCCTTACAACCACCCTTAAGTGGTCCCAGAGGAGTTTATTGCTGGAGTAAAGCTATAAATTGTGTGTTTTAAATTTTCCAGCAGAGAAAGCTCCCTCTTCAAGTGTTTTATTCAAAAGTATAAACCTTTTAAAGAATCACTGTATCCTAGGCGGAGTTTGCACAATCTATGTGCACAGATGCTTGAGAGAAAGCATCATGGTGTGTGCTAGTGACAGGCTATTCTGAGATACCTTCGTGTTGCTATGAGTGATGGCAGAGGTAGAAGCAGGGATGTAGGCTTTGGTCTCTCCATGTCTATAAATAAGCACATAAGGAGATCCCTACACAGAAGACGAAGGATGCTTTTCGTGGTGTGCCTCCTTTTCCCCTTCAGTCCACCATCTCCTGTAGTATTTAGCTCAATGAATGATGAGCGGTCCCAACTCTAAAACCTAAATTAGGTAAATCCAAGCCAGCGCCATGAAGGTTTGGCAGTCTTTAGATCCCATAATGAATGCTCTCTCAAGGTCCCCACAATGACCTTCCTTTAGACAGAAGCTTCTCCAGGAACTTTTCATTGGACATGAAACATACAGACTAACCAGAGATGCAGAACTCAACACAGATGGAGCCGTGGAAAAACCACACACACACACAGCTTCCCCTCCTCCAAAATTTCTAATCCCTTATTACTTGCACCTCTTTATTTTTATAGCATTTATACAATTTATTTAACTTACTTTATCTGCACTCACAATACGATTGGATGTAAAACATTCCCCACCCGAATTATAAGCCGCCTCGTATGTCTCCTCTCAGTCATCCCTACATTGTTTGTAGAGCTCAGTGTAGTGGCTTTGCACCTGGTAAGTATTCAATACATTCAGTATATTGAAATGAGTTTGTTTCATTGATTCACAGTCCATTTTACAAAATGCTAACAGATGAATGCACCTTAACACATGGCTTTCTTCAAACCTTTTCTGGCCTCATGATCTTCATAAAGCTCCCCCAACTGTCACCTAAGGCCAGTCTCTTTGGTGCCAGCCCCACATGCACAGTGGACTTCCTGTTTGCTCTTTCGCTTTGCTCTACATTGCCCCCTCCAAATTCGTGTTGCTTCCACCCCAGCAAGAGGAATACCTGCCGAGGTCTCAGCACCTTTAATGTCATCAGTCCTCAGTGTGCTATTTCCAGCTCTGCCATGTAGCTCCTCCAAACAGTATCAAGAACTATGAAACATTACTGGCAAGCTAACAAGTTAGCCTGCCACATTTTCATGGATTTGCTGATAGAAAATCTAAGACTTGTGTCAAAGGCAATGGACATTTACTACCCACGGCAACAGCAAGTGTCAGAATATTAGCATTTTAGCATCGATGCTGGTTCTCTCACACAGGGCCAAGAAGAGGGCCAAATGAACCATTCACATTCAGCAGGTGCCATTCCAAAAGAGGAACTTTGAGCTTAGGGCATTGGAGTCTTTGATAATGATCAGGAACCAGGCATACACAACCTTTGCTCCAGAGAAAGACACTATCACTGTTTTCCAAGACTGGAAGTCAGTCTGTCCTTTGCTGGAGAGGGAAATACAACCTCTTTGGCTTTCAAGAATGTTAGCTGTGCAAGTCTAGATTTAAAGGCTTGCTTCTGAAATTATGCAGAAATGTAAGCGACCCATGGAGAATTGTTTCCCAACAATGTCCACCCCTCATTTCTATGCCATCCCTGCTTCTGGTGAATTTGGCTGTTAGTATCCCCTGCCAGAGCTACTCTGATTACTCTGACCAACAGTGGCTGGAACAAAGTCCGTTCAGTTTGTAACATGTAGCATTTAATAAAATCTACTATGAGGAGATCTCTAAGCAGGATAATGTCAACCTGTGGTACTAATCTCAACTATTCCTCCCAGGATCCCAGACCCAGGCAGCTGAACCCACCACATAAGCCATCAGGGTCTACTTTAGGTCACTTGAGACATCCAGTCACAGCAGGATGTATTAGCATTTGCCCAGACTCTGTGCCTTGGCCCATAAGAAGGAAGACTAGTGGCCAGTGAACTGGAGCTAATTGATTGCTTTCCAGAGTAAAGTTTGCATCATTGATGACATCAGCCTGTGTGAGAGACAGATTTCTTACCAATGTTTCTAACGGCATGGCACCTGTCATATGGATGACTCTATGTTATACGGATCAGTGTCTACAGAGTGAGCATAAATAATGACTGTTATGCATCCAAGACGTCTCCCCCACCAATAACTAAGAGTAGCTTTATTTCAGAGACATATTGTAATCGTGTGAGGGCTACGTGATTTATTGTTGGTATTTCCTTAAATACTTGAGGATCTCTTATGAACATCTATAAAGTACAAGTCACCATATTTTTACAGACAAGTTAATGAATGTCAGGCTTTCTCACAATACAGCCATAAAGGCACACACGGTACCGCTTGAAAGAATTTATAATTGTTAGGGCCTGCCAAGGAGAACCCACATCATCTACGGCAGAGGTTGGCAGAGCCTTTAGGATGGCCTCCTCGTCAGATGGACGATCTTAGGTTTTCCAGCTCAGTTTGAATAATTGTCTAGGGCTTCCAAAGTACAGTTCATCCAATCTGCCATGTCTATCACACCATACACCGGGCTGTATTTGCCTGCCTCGCAGAATGACCAAGAATGGGGTAGGGAAGAGATCAAGGAAGGTGATGACACGCAGACACTGGGCCCATCCTCTGTTATTTGTCAGCAGGTTAACAGGAAAGAAAAAGAAAGTGTTATTTGCTCAGTCGTGTCTGACTCTTTGTAACCCCATGGACTGTAGCCCACCAGGCTCCTTGGTCCATGGGATTTTCTAAGCAAGAATAGTGGAGTGGGTTGCCATTTCCTCCTCTGGGTCAAGAGGGGATATGATCTAATCAAGGTTAGGACTGGTCAGGAATGGTAGACCCAACACTGGGTTAAATTTGAGGTACTTGCAATCACTTGGGAGAGATGCAACAGGGCATTTTTTGGAGAAAATCTCCAAAGGTAACTCTGGAAGACAGATCATTAATATCTGAGAGCTACCATATCTCCCAGGATCTAATGTGTTCCCTCCCCCTGCGATTATTGTTCTCATTCCACGGCCACAAATGTGGACTGGTCCCCATTTGCACTCAGAACTTACTGGGAGAGTCGAGTGCAAGAGGGAAAAGTGAATTTTTATAAATCTCATAGAGACTCATTATGCCGCAAATTTTGGCCCAAATGGGCCTCCATTAGGGATTCTGCAAGCAGTACAGCCAATCAGGAGATAATTCATTATCTGTAAAGCTCTTAAACCCTGTCAGTCAAACAAGAGACTCCAAAACCTGAGCTGGAATTAAGTTCCAGTCTCCTGGGACCCCTTTAGGCTGGTCTGTCATTCAGCGTATGTGCCAACGGGGCTGACCTGGGGCTGTCATTAGAAAAAATGAAAAATGTCATGCCCAAAAATAGTCACAGAGGGGACCTCCCTGGCAGCTCTCTGGTTAAGAATGTGCCTGCCAATGCAGGGAGCATGAGTTTGATCATTGCCACAACTACTGAGCCCAGGTGCCCTAGAGCCCACGCTCCACAACAAGAGAAGCTACCACAGTGACAAGCCCGCACATTGCAATGAAGAGTAACCCCCACTCACTGCAACTAGAGAAAACCCGTGCGCAGCAACAAAGACCCAGTGCAGCCAAAAGTTTATTTAAAAAGAACAGGGAGGAATTCCAGATTTACAGAACTGGTCTGAATTATTTTCTACTCCTTTCATCTTAAGGATAGGAAGCAGTTAAGAGAAGATGATCTCTCTCTGGGGAGACCTCATTCAAGGACCAAACTGCCTCACTAAAGTGTAGAGTAGATTAAGGAGATAGAGTCAGAACTCTTTTTCAGGCAAGTTCTGAGGAGCCATACCATGCTGGATACTAGCAGGTGGATATGTATAAGAAGGAATATGGGAAGTCCATCAAATATCCTTTCTGAACCACTGTTGAGTGGTTGTTGCAATACAGTGTAGAACAATACACCACATTTTCAGTCTGAGAATGATCTGGAAAGCTGAAAACATGGCACAGTTGGTTGATGCAAAAGTAATAGTGGTTCCAGACCCTGAAATTTAAATCTTTATAACTAGGCTCAAAAATATCTTTATTAATCAAAGTAGGAATCGTTACAATCAACATATTTTTGCCAATGAGAAATAAGTTGGTTTATTCCTGTAGCAAAAAAAAAAAAAAATCCATGCTTTGGGATTCAGTGAACTCTTGGAAAGCATTTTCTGCCTCCTGCTGGTTGAAAGTGTTTTCCCTGCAAAAGTTGTCAAGATGCTTGAAGAAGTGGTAGTTGGTGGTCAGGTGAATGCAGCAGATGAGGCAAAGCTTTGTAGCCTAATTCATTTAATTTTTGAAGTGTTGGTTGTGCAACACGCAGTCACGTGTAGTTGCAGAGAAGAGCTGGGCCCTTTCTGACCAGTGCCGGCTGCAAGTGCTGTGGTTTTGGAGCATCTCATCGATTTGCTGAGCATACTTCTCAGATGGAATGTTTTCACTGGGATTCACGAAGCTGTAGTGGATCAGACCGGCAGCAGACTATCAAACAGGGACCATGACAGTTATTTTTTGGGTGCAAGTTTGGCTTTGGGAAGTGCTTTGGAGCTTCTTCTCAGTCTAGTCACTGAGTTTGGTTGTCACTGGTTGTCATTTAAAATCCACTTTTTGTCTCATGTCACAATCCAATTGAGAAATGGTTCCTTGTTGCATAGAATAAGAGAAGACAATACTTCAAAAAAATTTTTTTAATTTGTGGTCAACTTATGAGTCACCCACTTATTGAGCTTTCTCATGTTTCCAATTTGCTTCAAATGCCAAACCACCATATACTGAGTTCTTGGGAAACATCTTGTTTTAAGAGGATCAGTTTCAATGATGTTCTCAGCAGGTTATTGTCAACTTCCAGTGGCTGGCCAATACACTTCTCGTCCTCAAGTTTTTCATCTCCTTTGCATAAATTTTTGAACCGCCACTGCACTGTTCATTCACCAGCAGTTCCTAGGCCAAATGCATCGTTGCTGTTTCAAGTTGTCTCTGCTGCGTTGTGATCCATTTTGAACTTGAATGAAAAATCACTTGAATTTACTTTTTGTCTGACATCATAGCCATGGTCTAAAATGCATATAAAATAAACAACAAGCAACAATTCATTGGTAGAAAACACAAACCAAGAAATGGCACATTATAATGATGTACAACATGACCACATTTATTGAAGTATGTATTCCAATACCAAATGGCAAATTTCAACAATGCAAAAAAGCAATTACTTTTGCCACCAGTCTAATAGTTTTTAAAGTCCACCTAGAATGGCCAGAGTTGGCTGACTGGACTGGCATACAACATGGCCACCAGCATCAGAGCATAAAGTCCTTGGTGCCCAGTCTCTGGAGGCTGGTGTGTGACTGCATATGGTATGATGATGGACCCAGGCAGATGTGTGTATCTGTGGAGTTCAGGCTCCATGAGCCCCTAGATTACAGTTGGTCTTATCAGAAAACAGACCTTACTGTGGACATCTTTGTGAGTGACGCAGATGGTTCAATCAGCAACTTTCAAAGTGCCTTTAATCTGCTTCAAAATGTACCTTTAATTTGCCCCAAAGTGTGTCTTTAATCTGCTTGCCTTTGGTTTTCTGACAGACCAAACAGCCAGACTATCGGCAGCAGCTCAAGAATCAGTAAAAAATAAAACAAAGTTTAGGAAGGCTGGTTTTGGCCAGAGCTATCAGAACAATCCGTCTGCTGATTGGCACAACCACATCCATTTTCGCAGCTACATAGCTGACTCAGCAGCACAGTGCATGTCATCAAACAGCAGTTTGGCCAAACCGTATGATACCCAGGTCCCAGCATCCAGGAGAACCTCTGGAAATCAAGAGTTCCATTGAGCCAGTGACTCTGCCACAGGCTGGAGTTTAGGATGAAGTTCCCCCCAAGTGGACTCAGTTCATTTCAGCTCAGTAGTGTCCAACTATTTGAGATCCCATGGACCACAGCACACCAGGCCTCCCTGTCCATCTCCAACTCCTAGAGTTTACCCAAACTCATGTCCATTGAGTTGGTGATGCCACCCAATCATCTCATCCTCTGTCATCCCCTTCTCCTCCTGCCTTCAATATTTCCAAACATCAGGGTCTTTTCAAATGAGTCAGCTCTTCGCATCAGGTGGCCAAAATATGGAGTTTCAGCTTCAACATCAGTCCTGCCAATGAACACTCAGGACTGATTTCCTTTTGGATGGACTGGTTGGATCTCCTTGCAGTCCAAGAGACTCTTAAGAGTCTTCTCCAACATCACAGTTCAAAAGCATCAATTCTTTGGTGCTCAGCTTTCTTTATAATCCAACTCTCACATCCATACATGACTACTGGAAAAACCATAGCCTTGACTAGACAGACCTTTGTTGGCAAAGTAATATCTCTGCTTTTTAATATGCTGTCTATGTTGGTCATAACTTTCCTTCCAAGGAGTAGCATCTTTTAATTTCATGGTTGCAGTCAGCATCTGCAGTGATCACTTTGTCAGAAAACTGAGATACTGCTGGAGCCAGGCCCTTTTCATTGTTGAATATGCCATTTCCAATTGCAAAGCATCTTATTGGGCCCCTCCCATATTGTCAGTCAAAAAGTAGAAATTAATCCACTCCAAAATAGAAATACCAGGCAATAGGCTCTATCAAATCTTCCATGAGTTCAGGGCTCAGTGTTGAGAAAAGCCCAAGAGCAAGCTAATAGCTGCTTTTCAAATGGGAGATAGGAAATCTAAAATCCCAATGAATACTTCCAGGTAGAGGCTAGCTCCGTTTGTCAGAGGTTCTAATTGGTAAAAATCCTAAATCATAGGGACTTGTAGTTGAAAGTGGTCTTCAGAATTAAGGACCCCAAAGGCATGGTAACTTCTTGACATGTGAAAATTTCTGATCAGAATAATTATGTATTGTATTTACATGCCAGAGAATTGAAAGCATTAATGCATCGACTCTTTCTTTACATCAGGTGTAGAAACAACCTCAGTACATGGGATCTACCCAAACCCCTACCCACAAGGTCAAGTTGCCTTTCCTTCCCCAGTAAGACCCATGGGTGGAATTCAGGTGCCCCTCCCCTCACAAGATTGTGTAGGATGGAGACTTGGATGTTGGTATCCAAAAGAATCATAAGTTTAAGTCCCTTTCCTCCCAGAAGTTTCCCAGCATGCTTATTCTGGTATATATGACCTTTGATAGTCTTTGGGGACAGGGAGACATCCATCCTATCTTTGACCATCTTCTTAAAGCAATGGAAGTTGGAATAGCAGAGGAGGGAGGAATCAGGTGGCACCAATCACAAGATATGTTTACTTTCAGTTTTGAGCAATATAGTGCCTTCTGTGTCTCAACCAAATTAAATTCTAATATATTTTCATCTATCCAAAGCCTGTCTATTTCAGTTTTGGGAATTCTCTGACTCAGCAAACATAGGCACTTATTGTTTGCCTGGGACCACAAGGTTTACAGTTTTTTGTGGACTTGACCTTGACTCACACAATATTATAGCACCTTTTTAAAAAATATAGGCTATAAAGATTTATTAAATTGTTTCATTATCTATGGGTACTGCATAACTTTCTGTTTCTTAAGTAGGTAAAATTGTTGTCCTTTTTATAGCACTTTTATTGAGATATAATTCACATGCCATAAAATTTATCTTTTTAAAGTATACAATTCAGTGGTTTTTCTTATTGTCATAGAGTTATGCAGCCATCAACTCAATCAATTTTAAAACTTTTTTTTAACCCCTAAAAACACTCATTAGCAGTCGCTACCCATTTACCACCATCCGTACCAGCACTGCCAACCACCCTCCTACTTTTTGTTTTTATGGATTTGACAGTTTGGGACATTTCATATAAACAATTGTACAATATGTGGCCTTTTGTGTCTGGCATCTTTCACTTAGCATAATGATTTCAGGGTTCAGCCATGTATTTTTTTGCACAAAATTTTTTTTATTATCAAGATATAATTCACACATCATAAAATTCACCATTTTAAACTGTATGATTCAGTGGTTTTTAGTGTAATTGCGGTGTTGTGCATCCATCACTATCATCTAACTCCAGAACATTCCCATCACCCCAAAGGGAAACTGTACACTTATTAGCAAGACTCCCAATTCCTTATTCCATTCCTTCCTTGACAAGATTCATCTATGTTATACCTTGTCTTGTCTCCACACTCCATTCCTCTTTATCACTGAATGTTCCATTCTGTTAATACCATAGTTTGTTTATCCTTTCATTAGCTAATGGACATTTCAGGTCTTTCTACTGTTTAACTATTATAAATAAGGCTACTCTTGACATCTGTGTAGTAGTTTTTGTGCAGACATATGTTTTCAATTTTCTTGGGTTAAATATTGGGTAACTAGGTGTGGAACTGTTGGGTCATATGGTAACTTAATGTTTAACTCTTAAAGGGGCAAGCAATCCATTTTCCAAATCAGGTAAAAATATAAGTTCATCAACAATGTGAAAGTGAAAAAAGTGAAAGTGTTGGTCACTCAGTCCTGTCTGATTCTATGTGACCCCATGGACCATAGCCTGCCAGGCTCCTTTGTCCATGGCATTTTCCAGGCAAGAATGCTGGAGTGGGTAGCCATTATGTTCTCTGGGGGATCTTCCCAACCCAAGTATCAAACCTGGGTCTTTTGCATTGCAGGCAGATTCTTTACCATCTGAGCCACCAGGGAAGCTCATGAGGGTCCTGATTTCTCTATTTTTACCAAATTCTTGTTGTTATCTGACTTTTTGGTTATACTTGTCCTAGTGAGTGTGAAATCATATCTCATATGGTTCTAATTTGCATTTTCCAAATGACTGATGATATTGATCATTATTTCACGGGGTTATTTATGTGATTCTATATCTTCTTTGGAGAAATGTCTATTTATATCCTTCATAGCTGAAGTGCTTATCCTCTTATTATTGAGGTTCAGACATTACTTATATATTCTAGATGCAAATCCCTTATCAAGCATTTGATTTACAAATAGTTTACCTCATCCTATGAGTTGTTCTTTCATTTTCTTGATGTTCTTTGATATTCAAAAGATTTTAATTTCAATGGAGTCCAATTTATCTTCTTGTTCTCACATTAAAGAAGTCTTTGGGACTTCCCTGGTAGTACAGGGGCTAAGACCCTTAGCTCCCAATGCAAGGGGCCCGGGTTTGATTTCTGATCAAGGAACTAGATCCCACGTGCTGCAACTAAAGATTTTGAGTGCTTTAGCTAAGACCCAGTGCAACCAAATAAATATAGGATTTTTTTTAAAGAAGTCTTTGCCTACTGTGATTTCTTCTAAAAGTTTCAAAATTCTAGATAGTGACCTACTTTGAGTTAAGTTTTGTGTATAAGGAAAGGATCTGATTCCATTCTCTTACATATGGATATCAGTTTCAGCACTTTGTAAAAAGACTATGCTTTCTTTCTTTGAACTGTCTCAGTATTCCTCTTGAAAAGCAATTGACCATAAATGGAAAGGTTTATTTCTGGTGTTTTAATTCTATTCTACTGATCTGCTCAATACCCTAGTAGCACATTTTGTTAAGGAGTCCACGTTAATTCAGAGCATTTGCTGCCCCATTGACATAATGACACTTCATAAATTCTTGTCTGATTCCAGCACAAGGATTAAAGGCACTTTCTAGAAGACACTTACTCCTTGGAAGAAAAGTTATGACCAACCTAGATAGCATATTCAAAAGCAGAGACGTGACTTTCTGGACTAAGGTCCGTCTAGTCAAGGCTATGGTTTTTCCAGTAGTCATGTATGGGTGTGAGAGTTGGACTGTGAAGAAGGCTGAGCGCCAAAGAATTGATGCTTTTGAACTATGGTGTTGGAGAAGACTCCTGAGAGTCCCTTGGACTGCAAGGAGATCCAACCAGTCCATTCTGAAGGAGATCAGCCCTGGGATTTCTTTGGAGGGAATGATGCTGAAGCTGAAACTCCAGTACTTTGGCCACCTCATGCGAAGAATTGACTCATTGGAAAAGACTGTGATGCTGGGAGGGATTGGGGGCAGGAGGAAAAGGGGACGACAGGGGATGAGATGGCTGGATGGCATCACGGACTCGACGGACGTGAGTCTGAATGAACTCCGGGAGTTGGTGATGGACAGGGAGGCCTGGCATGCTGTGATTCATGGGGTCGCAAAGAGTTGGACACGACTGAACGACTGAACTGAACTGAGGGCAATGGGGCTAATCACAATACTGCGTCTGAACTTTGTGGGGGGTGGGGCAGTTTCTCATTCTCTGATGGGAGAATGCTCACTTTCTTCTGCATTAAAACTCATTCTGGGGCAGCAAGACCCCACGTATCCTTCACTGACTTATCCATGGTGTGCCATAGGGTTTTGTCTCATCCTGTTACTCAGGAGAATCTCCCTGAGGAGGCTGAATGCCCTTAAACTTGCTAAGTCCTCCTGTTAAAAAAAACTGAGACTTTTAACATCATCTTGAAGTGGATCTAAGGTTTGTGCAATAGGCTGCAAGAAGGGCTGAGCCAGAAGATGGTCCTGCTGTTGCCTTTCATCCATCTCAAGTATTACATGCTCACCCCGCCTTCTTTCAAGTGAATCAGCTCATATGCTGGCAAAATGCTTGGGGTATGATGGTAGTGGTTCTAAATGTCACAATTTTATACATGCACCTCTCTATAAGTATGAACAGTCTGAAATTTTACTTTACTTGCAAGTTTAAAAATAAGCTAGCTTGCTGCCTTCATGGTTGTTAGCAGAAGACAAGAAATCACTAATCAGAGAAAAAGGATGGTTTGTTATTCAAAGTAATAGCATTAGTTGGAGTAAAAGCATTTGTTCTAGTTCACTTCAGATCAGTTCAGTCGCTCAGTCATGTCCGACTCTTTGAGACCCGATGAATCGCAGCACGCCAGGCTTCCCTGTCCATCACTAACTCCCAGAGTTCACCCGAACATATGTGCATCAACTCAGTGATGCCATCCAGCCATCTCAACCTCTGTCGTCCCGTTTTCCTCCTGCCTCTAATCCCTCCCAGCATCAGGGTCTTTTCCAATGAGTCAACTCTTCGCATGAGGTGGCCAAATTATTGGAATTTCAGCCTCAGCATCAATCTTTCCAATGAACACCCAGGCCTGGTCTCCTTTAGAATGGACTGCTTGGATCTCCTTGCAGTCCAAGGGATTCTCAAGAGTCTTCTCCAACACCACAGTTCAAAATCATCAGTTCTTTGGCACTCAGCTTTCTTCACAGTCCAACTCTCACATCCATACATGACCACTGGAAAACCATAGCCTTGACTAGATGGACCTTTGTTGGCAAAGTAATGTCTCTGCTTTTTAATATGCCGTCTAGGTTGGTCATAACTTTCCTTCCAAGGAGTAAGCGTCTTTTAATTTCATGGCTGCAATCACCATCTGCAGTGATTTTGGAGCCCAAGAAAATAAAGTCTGACACTGTTTCTACTGTTTCCCCATCTATTTCCCATGAAGTGATAGGACCAGATGCCATGATCTTCGTTTTCTGAATGTTGAACTTTAAGCCAACGTTTTCACTGTCCTCTTTCACTTTCATCAAGAGGCTTTTTAGTTCCTCTTCACTTTCTGCCATAAGAGTGGTGTCATCTGCATATCTGAGGTAATTCATGTTTCTCCCGGCGATCTTGATTCCAGCTTCTGCTTCTTCCAGCTCAGTGTTGCTCATGATGTACTCTGCATAGAAGTTAAATAAGCAGGGTGACGATATACAGCTTTGACGTACTCCTTTTCCTATTTGGAACCAGTCTGTTGTTCCATGTCCAGTTCTAACTGTTGATTCCTGACCTGTATACAGGTTTCTCAAGAGGCAGGTCAGGTGGTCTGGTATTCCCATCTCTTTCAGAATTTTCCACAGTTTATTGTGATCTACTCAGTCAAAGGCTTTGGCATAGTCAATAAAGCAAATAGAGATGTTTTTCTGGAACTCTCTTGCTTTTTCCCTGATCCAGAGGATGTTTGCAGTTTGATCTCTGGTTCCTCTGCCTTTTCTCAAACCAGCTTGAACATCTGGAAGTTCACGGTTCACGTATTGCTGAAGCCTGGCTTGGAGAATTTTGAGCATTACTTTACTAGCATGTGAGATGAGTGCAATTGTGCGGTAGTTTGAGCATTCTTTGGCATTGCCTTTCTTCAGGATTGGAATGAAAACTGACCTTTTCCAGTCCTGTGGCCACTGCTGAGTTTTCCACATTTGCTGGCATATTGAGTGCAGCATTTTCACAGCATCAGCTTTCAGGATTTGAAATAGCTCCACTGGAATTCCATCACCTCCACTAGCTTTGTTCGTAGTGATGCTTTCTAAGGACCACTTGACTTCACATTCCAGAATGTCTGGCTCTAGGTGAGTGATCACACCATCGTGATTATATGGGTCATGAAGCTCTTTTTTGTACAGTTCTTCTGTGTATTCTTGCCACCTCTTCTTAATATCTTCTGCTTCTGTTAGGTCCATACCATTTCTGTCCTTTATTGAGCCCAACTTTTCTTGAAATGTTCCTTATTATCTCTAATTTTCTTGAAGAGATCTGTAGTTACTTAAGGCTTTATCGCTACCAGGTGCTAAAAAGAGGAGCATGGTTATCTTCATAGGCCATGGATTGCAGAGCTTTAGGAACCCAATCTCCTACAATGGGTGAAATTGTATTTCCTGTTGTTCTGGAGGAAAATGCTTGCTCTACCATCTTAAGCTTTAATCAAACCTGCCTTTGCTCCAGAGGGGTCTAGATATTGTCTTCTAAGACTGTTTGCTATCTAAACATCTGTAGAAAGATGATTTGTTTTGTTTAATTTTATTGAAGTATAGTTGATTTCCAATGTTGTATTGATTTTTCTGTGAAGCAAAGTGACTCAGGTATGTGCGTGTGTGTGTATTCTTTTTCATATTCTTTTCCATTATGGTTTGTCATAGAATATTGAATATAGTTCCTATGCTGTATAGTATGATCTTTTTGTTTAATCCATCCTATATATAATAGTTAGCGTTTGCTAACTTCAATTCCTTTCCTCTGCTACTCCCTCTCCCCCTTGGGTAAAATCACAAGCCTGTTCTCTGTATCTCTTTTTGATTCATAGATACATTGATCTGTATCATATTTTAGGTTCCACATATAAGTAATATCATACAGTACTTGTCTTTCTCTTTCTGACTTACTTCACTTAGGATGATAATCTCTAGATCATATAGTTAACTTCTCTCCCTGGTAGGATCCTACCCTATTTTACTTTCATCCTTCTTTCCAGTGACAGATCGTTCCAGGGTTCTTTAGTTCAAGAGCCTTCTAAGTCAAGAAAAACTTTCTAGTTATTCTTATGAAGCAGTGATAATATTGATATCTATAACTATAAAGCAGTATAAAATAGTAAAAAAGAAAACCTAGAAAACAGTATAAAAGAAAAAGACCAATATCACTTATGAATATTAAGGACAAACTAGTAAATTTTACTAGGGTAAAATATTAGCAAACAGATTCAATCTCACCATGAGAATGTAATACAGTATCACCAAGTGGAATGTATTCCAGGAATGCAGTTTAGGTTTATTATTAGAAAATCCATTGATATCATTTACTAATATATCTAAGGAAACAATTATATGATATTTTTTTATATGCTGAAGCCTTTTACAAAATTAGATACCCACGATAATAAAAACATTCAATAAAATAGACATTGAAGGCTACTTTCATAAAATCATAAAGTATGTGTAACATCCTAAAGCCACTATCTTACTTAATGGGCAAACACTAGAGGCATTTCCACTAGATTCAGAAACAAGTCAAGGAGGCTACTTTTGCTGTTATTCAAGTTGTATTTGAGATATTAGCCAATTCAGTTAGACAAGAGAAACAAATCAGGGGCATAAGGAAGGGGGTTAACAAGTAAAACTATCTGTATTTGCAAGTCAGGGACATTCAATAAAATATCTGAACAGTACTCTTTGAAAGCGTCAAGGTTATACAAAACTAGGGAATGAATGGACTCTCACAGAGTTGGAGGGTACTAAGTGAAAGAAAGTGAAAGTGAAGCCGCTCAGTCGTGTCCGACTCTCTGCGACTTTGTGGACTGTAGCCCACCAGGCTTCCCCGTCCATGGGATTCTCCAGGCAAGAATACTGGAGTGGCTTGCCATTTCCTTCTCCAGGGGATCTTCCCAACCCAAGGATTGAACCCAGGTCTCCCACATTGCAGGCAGACGCTCCAATTAAATAAAAATGTGAGACATTGAATTATATCCTTGGAATGGGGGGGAGGGGGGAGGGGAAGGAAGGACTATAACTGGGAAAACTGGTGAGATTTGAATAAGGTCTATAGGTTGGCAATATGACTGTGTCAATGTAGTTTCTGGGTGTTGATAATTGTGCTCTGCTTAGGGATGAGTTGCTTCCCTGGTGGCTCAGAAGTTAAAGCGTCTGCCTGAAATGCGAGAAACTCGTGTTCGATCCCTGGGTTGGGAAGATCCGCTAGAGAAGGAAATGGCAACCTACTCCAGTACTCTTCCCTGGAGAATCCCATGGAGGGAGGAGCCTGGTGGGCTACAGTCCACGGGGTCGCAAAAAGTCGGACACGACTGAGCAACTTCACTTTCACTTTCTAGGGATGACTAGTTCAGTTCGGTTCAGTCACTCAGTCCTGTCCAACTCTTTGCGATCCCATGAATCGCAGCACGCCAGGCCTCCCTGTCCATCACCATCTCCCGGAGTTCACTCAGACTCACGTCCATCGAGTCCGTGATGCCATCCAGCCATCTCATCCTCGGTCGTCCCCTTCTCCTCCTGCCCCCAATCCCTCCCAGCAAAAATATGGGACGCTTCACGAATTTGCGTGTCATCCTTGCGCAGGGGCCATGCTAATCTTCTCTGTTTCCTTCCAATTTTAGTATATGTGCTGCCGAAGCGAGCACAGGTGGAGAGTACATGGAAACTGTTTTTGCTACTGTTCTTTGTCTAAAATTATTTCAAAATGAAAATAATAAATGACTGTAGCCATCCCCCCAGCGGATTCTAATGCAGGCTAAAATGTGAAAAAGAGTGCCCTAGAGTTACAGTCCTGGTTTCTTTGCTCTGGCTGTATTTCCCTATGGGGGTGATGGTCACTCATTCCTATTTCTCAAGTGGGACAGTAAGAACCAGGTGGCTCTCCCCTTTGCTTTCCACTTTGGATCTGTGAAATGTCTTGCTTTATTGAACAATATTTCATGCAGGTTGCCTTCCCCAAGATCTAGATTTTGGACAAAGATGAGAGAATGTTAGAAAACTATTTGACCAATGTTCTTGTCATGTTTTCCAATCTCCTTATCAATACTAAAAGCTAACATCTGCCTTTTCCTGATTCCATCTTTCCAAGGATTCTGAACTTGTAGAGTGGATACCTCCCTGTAACCCCAACACCTCAGTGAATTAGGTATGATCAAGAGATATGAAGTCACATGGTCAGTTTAGGACATCTAGTTCAGGCCAGGCAGTTTCCTTAATTAATTCCTGTGTGCAGGTAGGAAGATACATTTACCAAAGGATAATAACTTGTCATTTAAAATAGATTGGGGAACATACCTAAAGCCATAGAGAAATGTCCTGAAAAATTCCATGTATATAAATGTATGATAGAAGAATTATACACAAGTAAGTGAGGAAAGGAATAGTTTTTTGAACGTGTGCTGGGTCAACTGGATATTCGTATACAAAAGAATAAAGAATGAAGTTGGGCCCTTTTCTTACATCATAAGCAAATGCTAACTCAAAATGTATCATAGACCAAAATATGAGAGCTAAAACTTTTAAACTTTAAGAAGGAAATATAGGAGTCAGTTTTCATGATCACAGATTAGGCAAAACCTTCTTAGATGTGAATCTGAAAGCTCAAGTGAAAAAAGAAGAAAATTATCTGAACTTCATCAAAAGAAAAAAATCATTTGTGCTTCAGAGGAAGTGGAGACAACTTTCAAGATAGTAAAAAGCCATAAAATGGGAATGAATACTTGCAAATCATTTATCTGATAAAGGAATTATATCCAGAATATATAAAGAACTTCTACAATTTATTCACAAAATGATGCAGAAACAAATTTTAAAAGAGGCAAGGGATCTGAATGGACATTTCCCCAAGAAGCTACACAAATCATCAACTAGCATATGAACTGATACTTAACATCATTAGTTATTAAGGACATGAAAAGCAAAACCACCTTATGATACTACTTCACAGGCACAAGGATGTGTCCAGTTAAAAAGTCTGATTACAAGTGTTGGCAAGGATGGGGAGAAATTAAAACCCTCATACATTGCTCTTAATGACGTAAAATGGTGCAGCTTTGAAAATTGTTTGACAGCTTCTGAGAAAGTTAAAAACAGAGTAACTGTGTACTACAGGAATTTCACTCCTCGCTTGCTCTCTTTCTCTCTTATACACACACACACACACGCACACACATGCGCACACACACACGCACGTGCGTGCGCACACACACACACACCCAAGAGAACAGAAAACATACATCCACACAGAAACTTGTACACAAGTGTCAAAGCATTAGTCACAGTATTCAAGAGGTGAAAATAACCCAAATAGTCCACTGATGGATAGATAAGCATAGTATATCCATACAATGTAATATTATTCAACAGTAACTAGTACTGAAGTACCGATATGTGCTTATAACATAGATGAACCTTGAAAAAACATAGGTTAAATAAAAGAAGGCAATCACAAGAACAAGTATCATATGATTCCAGTTAACCAGAACAGGCAAATCCATGGAGACAGAAAGCGTATTAGTAGTTTCCATGGCTGGAGGATTGGATGGGAGGGGAGAGGGGGTGGGAGTGACTGTTTCTTTTAGGGTGATGAAAATGTTCCCAAATTAATTGTGATGATATTTCCACAGCTTTGTGACTACATGAAAAGCCATTGAATTGTACATTTTAAATGGGTGAATTATATGGTATATGAATTCTATATTCCTCTGAATATATGAATCAATAAATCTGCTTTTAAAAAAAAGACTCAAGGAAAGAAAAAAGCTCATACAACTCTATTAAAAACTTAACCTCAAAATCTTTAAAACATTGACCATGATTACTTCCAGGAAAGAAAACTAAAAGTTGTTATTTTCCTCATTACACAATTATTTTATTTTCTACTTGCACAAACTATATTTTTAAAATAAGAAAAAGCCGAGATTTTAAATTATTAAAATGTGAGTAAAACTGGCAGTATAACAAGCTTCTCAGCATGCTTAAGAGAGCTATGCGTAGTGAAAAACATCAGTATGAAAGATCTGTTCATCACACCCTGGGATGACAGTGTCTCTGGACTGAAATACATTTGACCCAAGTTCTGGTTAGCTGTAAATGATTGACAGGCCAACGGGGGCCAATCTCGAGAAAGATCTGCTTTCTAAACACCACTTTGGTTTGTATTGTGTAGCCTGGAACTGAAGTCACAGTGCCTGGATCTGCTTGTTGTATGGAGGCTGCTGTTTCCTCACCTATAAACTGTGAGAGAAAATAAACACATACCATAGAATGCTGCTGCACTGGGGTTAGATCAGCGTGCAGAATCGGCGTTCCCTGTGAACTGGGTAGAAATGTGAACTCCAGGCTTCACCACAGGCCGCCTGAGTCAGAAGCTCCGGGAACAGGGGAAGGAGGCCAGCAATCTGTGTTTAAGCAAACCCTCCACTTGATTCTAACGCCTGCTGGGATTGAGAACTGCAGATCACATGATCTTCCTCGGTTTACAATGAAGTATGGTGTTTCCCTGGTGGCTCAGTTGGCAAAGAATTCACCTGCAATGAGAGAGACCTGGATTCCATCCCTGGGTTGGGAAGATTCCCTGGAGAAAGTAATGACAACTCACTCCAGTATTCTTGCCTGGAGAATCCCAAGGGCAGAGGAAGGCTTCTCTAGTGGCTCAGTTGCTAAAGAGTCTGCCTGCAATGTGGGAGACCTGGGTTCGATCCCTGGGTTGGGAAGATTCCCCTGGAGAAGGAAATGGCAACCCACTTCATTGCCTGGAGAATTCCACGGACAGAGTGGGCTACAGTCCATGGGGTCACAAAGTATCAGACACGACTGAGTGACTATCCCTTTACAATCCAATAAACCCATTGCAAGTTGAAAATACTGTTAAGCCAAAAATACATTTGATATGACTAAGTTATTGAACATCATAGCTTGACCTAGCCTACCTTAAACGTGCACAGAACACTTCCGCTAGCCCAGAGTTGGGCAAAAGCATTGAACACAAACCTCGTTTTATAGTGAAGTCTTGGGTATCTCATTTAATCAATTGAATACTGTACTGAAAGTAAAAAAAACAGAGGGGCTCTGTGGGTGCAGAATGGTTGTGTGTGTGTCAGTTGCTCACCCTCGTGATCAACTCTCAGTGACCTTCCTGGGAGCTGAGGCGGCCCTGCCTAGAAACACGAGAGGATTGTACTGCACAAGGCTCACCCAAAAAAAGGATCAAAACCCCAAGTATACTTTCTACTGAATTCCTATCGCTTTCATGTCATCATAATGGTGAAAATTTTAAGTCAAAGTCAAAGACCATCTGCATTGCTAAAGGGTTGAGAAGGAAAATCATCAGTTGGTACCCAGGGAATATTTTCACATCATGCATCTCCAGACCATAAGCATTCTTCAATGTCCATGTTTGACCTATTCTCTTGCCCTCTCTTTGTATCTTTTTAGGTTGTTTTATCTCTCTCTTTCTCTCTCTCTCTCTTTCTCACTTTCACTCACGCAGACTCACATGGGCATTCAAACACACACACACTTGAATTGCTGTCATAACTCACCATTACATACGAGCTTGTCTCTCCCTCAGATGTCCACACGTACAGTCAAAACAGTTCAGAGCTTTTACGCAGATTTCCTCCAATTTCTTTCTGGCAAAGGCCAGTAGGCAGCTTTTCAGTCGGGAAGGCACTGGTATCCAGTCAGCCAGTTGTGTCTGACTCTTGGCGACCTCACAGCTGCAGCGTACCAGGTTTCTCTGTCCCTCACCATCTCCCGGAGTTTGCCCAAGTTCATGTCCATTGCATCGGTGATGCCATCCAGCCACCTCATCCTCTGTCGTCCCCTTCTCCTTCTGCTCTCAATCTTCTCCAGCATCAGGGTCTTTGCCAATGAGTCGGCTGTTTGCATCAAAATACAGGAAGGCACTTGAATGCCCCTAAATTCCCACTCCCTTCTTCTTGGATATGTCCCTGTTGGAAATACCTATTCCTACCTTTTACTGTGGCTATTTCCTTTCCCACAAGACTTTTCATTTCTTACTCTAGAATTTTTTTCAAAAACTTCCTGCTGACAGATTAAAATGTTCCTACCTCCTGCCTTCTTTCTGACCCAGCTCTCCTTCCCTTCATATCTATCTTCAAATTTGGGAGCCAGAAGCTAGCTGTGATTTTGAGGGAAGCAGTATGATATTTAAAATTGACTGGAGGTCTTAGCAGAGGGTCAGGGAGGAGTTAATTTTTTAATGCTAACATTTCACGCACACACAGCCTGTCTCTCTCTCTCACACACACACACGCCCCATTTGTGCACACATACACACTGAAAGCAAAGGGTGATATAAAGAAAGAAACTCCAAAACAAGTTGCTTTGCCCAATTTTTAAATGCTAACATTTCACGCACACACAGCCTCTCTCTCTCTCTCTCACATACACATGCCCCATTTGTGGGCACATACACACTGAAAGCAGAGGGTGATATAAAGAAAGAAACTCCAAAACAAGTTGCTTTGCCCAATTTTTAAATGCTAACATTTCACGCACACACAGCCCCTCTCTCTCTCTCTCTCACATACACACGCCCCATTTGTGGGCACATACACACTGAAAGCAAAGGGTGATATAAAGAAAGAAACTCCAAAACAAGTTGCTTTGCCCATCTGAAGGAGTCTCTATGTATTTTGTTTGCTAGTGTGTTTGTTTTTTACCAGTGCTTTCTTCCAAGACAACTGATTTCTCTGCCCAGCACGTTTTGCGATGCTCGAGACCTTCTATGAGTATCCTGATCTAAGAACTACAGCAAGGGCTGGCAGGCGGAGCAAAAATGTGAGGATGGATCTCGAGTTAAATCTCTTCTCCCACCTCTAGAAAACAGCAAAAATAAGCAGATGCAATTTGTCACACTCACCATGTTGACAAGATTACCGTGAGTGCTACAGGCAAAGACAGCAGCAAAGAGCCTCCTTCATCTGCCAACTGCTCTGTGTCTTAAGGGAATGTGTTGACTCTGAATGACTGAACTAAGCCGTTTTGCAGAATGTATGAATCTTGCCTCTGACCCCCAGTGCTTAATGGCTGTGTTGCGGGACCGCATTCTCCATGTCAGACGCGATCTGTAACACGATAGCAGTACGTCTCCTTTCCTCTCCTTACTTTTCTAAGGCAACAGAGGAAGACGGTCACATACCACAGATATTTAGATCTTTCACTGAGTTTCTCAAGTCAGCCTAGGAAAGGTTGATAGACCTCACCGTTTTCATTATTTCTCATACTTAGAGAATTTGTATTATGGTAATAAGATGGTGTGTGTTTATTTGTTCAGTCCCTTCAGACCAGAAATCTGAAAAGACATGTCCACGGCACATAGTAAATGGACTGGGAAAGTTAAAATGTCCAAACACATTATTTTGTTCTCTATACAATTAAACAAGGAGCACAGTAGGAAGTTGGTTTGTATCTGAAATCCTTTTGCTTCCACTTCCTTAGATCATTCTAGTCTGTCTACTGTCCCCCATGGAAATGCTCAGAGGCCTCGGCTCTATGCAAGCTCCTTGCTTTCTTCTGAACACGTTTAACATACTCCAGGGATGCATTTTTACATTTCTTTCTGGCTTCTAGCCTTCCAGAGCTAAAGGACTAAAACAGCCATGTAGGGGAAGTGGAAACATATTGGGAGGGCTTGATGTCCCAGCTGGTACCCACAATTCAGCCCAGTTGGGGTCTGCTATCCCAGAGACTGGCCTAACCATCCACCTGGTTATTTAATCATCTCTTTGTCTGCCTTAGAGAGTCCTGGACAGATGTCTTGAATCTTTAGTAGTTTCACAGCTTGCCAAGGAATGTCTGTCCTCTGAGTCTGTTTGTCCTCCCTTCATTGGCTGCGGAGCACATCCTCATCTTTTTCACTCTCAACACAACCATTAGAGCAATGAAGCTACAGAGATGGTTCTCCCCTCAGTATCTTGGATGGTCAGTTAGCTCTCTTCCTGCAGTGGAATGGAATGATATCAGGGCTGCACATCTTAGCTCTGCCACGTGGAAGCTTTCTGAGCCTTGGTTTCTCCTCATCTGTAAGATCCTGGGGATGCTAATGCTAAGGTACTGCTATCAGATTTCATTTGTTATTTTTAAAGTTCCAAGCAGCATATTCAATAATACTATCTCCCCTTTCCCCCCTAAAAATATATCATTAATAAATATATTTAAGACTTAGGATCTTAAACATTGTAACAGAATTCCAGAGCTCAAGAAAACTAACAATGGCATAACATGAAATTTCTTCTAGTGGGAGAATAGTTTTTAACAATATATTAATAGCTCTTAGGAAGATAATTCATTTCTCCTTTTTTGCCTCTCTAAGCTTCCTAGAATTAAACAACTGGCTGCTGGAGACATGAGCTCTATTCACAACCAGTCCTTGTTACTTGGTTCAAGCTTTTCAATGTTGCTAAACTTGAACTTTCTTCTGTCTAAGGAATTACTGACTCCTAGATATCTTTATAAACCTTATTTTGCATTTTTCACCATTGGTATCAAAATTAAATACTTGTGCTATAGATGAGTGCTATTAAAATGGCAGGTAATTTTTTAAACCTCATAATCCAAAGATTGAACTCTCCATCAGCATATTTATCTTCTGATTTTGGACCAATTGAAGGGCTGAAATGTGCTTCATTCTTGAATCTCAAGGCCAGAACTTTTCTCCTAGTATCCACAAGGCTGCCTTTATATTCTGCGTCCAGCTCATCAGGAAGAAGGTAATCGTCATGACATGGTTTGTGATTTCCTGAGCTAAGGTTCCTCAACATTACAACTAACACACCTTTGACAGTTATTTAGTTGAAGTAAGTATAACACTGAAGAGCAAGAATCTACTTCTCCAAGTTCAAGAACAGCAACCATGTACTAAATTTTTTAAAAAGAAAAAGAAACAGAAGCTCTCAGAGGCTATAAAATCTACTGACTTAGTTTTATATAAATTTGTCTCAGATTCTACTGTTTTGCCCTGTACTTAAATTAGATCATTCATATGAAGCTTAAAACTGTGGCACATTTGGGGGAAGCACCTGATTGGAGCAACTTCAACTTGTGAATTACCAGCCTCTCTAAAATCGCAGAGAATAGTGTGGAAAGGAGCCTGGGGTTATCGTGTATAGCTTGTACTAATTGGACTTCTCTGCAACCAAAGCTGCAACAGACAGAATTGCTGATTTTCAGGTATCCTGAAATGCAATAAAAACCACAAAGCAATAAACACTGTTTATCCGGTTCAACTCTCATTAGTCAAACTTGGAGAACAGCACCTTCCTTCCTAAGCGTCAAGGTTTATTTTTGTTTTCCAGTCAAATCTGTGGGCCCAGCAGACTGATTTTTCTCAGTGGATTTTTTTTTTTTCTGGAATGAAGTTTTTTCTTAAAGATAACACTGAAACAATACCAAGTTAGGTACAATACTTACATGTATGACTGAACTCAGAAGAAAAGAGTAGTCAGTTTTTCTAAGTAGTCATTTCTGATTATCACACAAGTCCTCTGTCCGCCATCTTCCTTCAGAAAGAAGTTGTATGTATGAGGAAGCAGGAAAAATCATTCAAATGAAAGGAAAGCTTGTGTATCATGAAAAGGTGCAACTTGTCATCAGAAGGAAGGAAGGAAAAGAAAGAACCTGTGGTTCTTGCCCTCCATGTCCTCTGCCTACCTTTTGTCTGTGGAAAAATTTAACCAGTGAGTAAGTTTAATCAGAGAAGTGGGAACACGCAGAAACAAAGGAAAACAGTCAAAGATTCCAGATAAGAATAATGCAGTCATTAAGCAAAGTCAAGGACCTTTAGTTCTTTCTCAGGGACTCTAGGGAATATTCTGAGCATATCCTGTGAGCTGCTTTGTAGATTCTGAAACCCCCACCAGGTGGAGAATTTAACTGCATGATGACCCGACTGTAGCCATGATATAAGCTGTCACAATTCTGAGAACTGACCTCAAGGAAATGGGAACAGACTGACTCTGAAGATTAATTGTACTTAAAACAATCACAATGATGCTGGTCAGATCACTGGCAACCAATTTCAGTCGAGATGACTGTCAGAGCTGACTGTTGTTTCTGCATGTAACCCCCTTCCTCTACCTGTAAAAGCTCTTGCCCCCCCGACTGTCACTGGGGGACAGTTGGGCTTTGGACAGGCATCCGTGCTCCTCTCCCCTCTTCCCTCGCTGATGCCAGCATCCAAAATAAAGCAAGCTTTCCTTTCCACCAACCTGGCCTCGGAAGGGAGAGAGGGAGAAAAGATGAGAGAAGGAAGGAGGGGGAAGGGGAGTAAGGGAAGGAAAAACAAGCAAGAGAGAGACAGAAAAGAAAGGGAGAACCATTCCTTTTGTTTGTATTTTATTAGGTTGTCAAGTGTCAGAACTGACAAGCCCCGTGCAACATTTAATCCAACCCTCTTTTTAAACCGTTGGACTTGTATTGATGAAATTAATGCTCTGCCATCAATCCTTTGAATATAGATGGATAGATTTCCAGTGTTGAGTTCAGCAGAACTATTATGAAGACTGTTAGGATGTTGTAAGGTACACCTATCACCTTTGCCTTATTGGGTGGCTGAAAGATGACAGATTTTCTTCTCTTCCCTGAACTGTACAGGTTTATTCAAATTCTAAAGGCAGAAATATAACTTTAACTGGAACTAAATGCTAATGTTTTGTCTACGAGGTAATTCCAAAGTGGTAATGTTAATGGGCATTGTATTTCCTAATCTGATCAAGAAATGGCTCTTTGAATTTCTCCAGAGACCCTGTAACATTTTATACCTGCTTCATCATTCTTCATCAATATTCATAGACACATCTGTAATTTGCAAGACACTGAACAGTGCCCTGTTGGTGATGCAGAAAGAATCATCCCTGTAAAGGCAGTATTATGCAGGAAGTAAAGCGTGCCCTTGGGGGCCCCCTCCCCTTACCCCACCGCGTTAGTGCCTCCTCCCCCAGGCGTAGGCAACACCCCCCCACCCACCCACCCACTGCTACTCAAGAGTTCACTATGAACTTGCCAAATGCCTCTGCTTCTCTTCCTATCCCCCAAGTATCTTGCTGCAGTGCTCATGTGATTGTAATAATCTAATTTCTCACACATGTAAACGGTTTACAAGGGTTTCATATGTTCCCCTCCCAGGAAACAGGCTTCCATACTTGGATGTTTTCTTGAGCTTCGGAGGCTTTAATGTCAAGGAGAAACCTAACATCCTCAAGATGGTATTTGCCGATTTTAATAGAGTTCAGGGCTAACTCACAGACCATTTCATATCCAGCCACTTGCAGGAAGAGCAACTCCATTCCACCTCCTTTTTTTTTCCTGAAATAAAAAAAAAATCAATACCCAGCTCTTCCAAATGGTTCTGCAATGGCGAGTCCACCTGGAGCAGCGGAAGCACAGTGTTCAGGTGACAGCTTCTGGACCAACACAACACCCCTGGGCAGCACAACTGGCGACGTCTGGATGGATGTCACTCTGACAGCCCTCCCAAGAGAGTGCCTCTCAGCCACTACATCTGATGAAGAGTGGAGATGCCCCAGCCTAAATGAGGAAAAACACCTTCAGTAGTTATTAATTCCAGGGGAAGTGGGTTCAGAAGAAAAAGCATTCTCTGAGTGTTCTAACACAAAAATTTCAAAATTTCTAGGGCTAAGAACATATATCTTAAGGGTTCATTCGCCATTTTCTGATCCTTCCTCACATTGCAAACTTCCTTGCACCATCCCTTTACCCCTCATCCTTCATCTTAATAGCAGCCTGAGAACAGGACCCATTTTAAAGATATCCAAGAGATCTATCCTTTGTTATGCAGAGCTTTGGGGTTAAAGAAGAAGACATTTACAAGGCTGATTATTTTTCAAAAACAGGAAGAATCTGCAGCTACTTGGAAAGCTTGTCTTTTTCCAAGTCCCCCAGCTATAGGTGTCCATCATATAAAACTATTGGGGGGCATCAGTTTGTACCAAAGACTCTGTTTTATCAATATCCGTCCATCCCCAAGTAACTATGGGACCATCTGGCACACAGTAAACAAGCTTATGCATTAACTGACTGTGCTCAGGAAACCTAGCAGTTAGCAATTAATTTTATCCCTGAATAATGCAGTGAAAACGATAATCGATGGGACAAAAAATGGACAGCATTGGAAAAGAGCTTGGAAAACACCGCGTGTCTCCAGATGTAGGGGTTCCTATGCATTCATTCAGGTCAGAAATCAAATCCTTGTCAGATTGTCTTGTAGTTTATGGATCCTAGTTGGTTGCATAAATGACAGCCCACTGATCATAAATTCCACACCATCTTCCCTTAATGACCTTAATGGGTTGCCATTAGTTTACTGTGCTATCATTCAAAAAGAGCCCATCTGGTATTCATAAATACAAACAGAGGAGGGTGGACGCTGACATTTATAAATGCAATCAAAAATATCACAAGTTCAGGTAGAATCAGGAGAGTCTCTGAAAAAATAATTCTCTTTCCTCAGTGAGTTTCCATGATTCCTTCAATAGATGCTTGAACTCAAATGCCCAACATTCTGCACTAGTTAAGTAAGTTGTGATTCTTTTATGACATGGACTATTATTTTAATATATATATGCATGCTTAAATTCAAGTGTTACATAAATAGGAAAGCATGATAGAAACTGCATTTGTACCACAATCGTTTGATCCCTAGGTTGGGAAGATCCCCTGGAGAAGGGACAGGCTACCCACTCCAGTATTCTGGCCTAGAGAATTCCGTGGACTATACAGTCCATGGAGTCACAAAGGGTCGGACATGACTAAGTGACTTTCCCTTTCACTTTCAAACAAACTTCGTAGACCTGTATGCAAGTGACTTTTAGTTTCTTGGTCTCAGTTTCCTTTTTTAAGTTTTAATATTTTTTATTGAGGCACAGTTGATTTGCAATGTGTTATTTTCTGCTTACTGCAAAGTAATTCAGTTATACCTATACATACATACATTTTTAATACTCTTTTGCATATGGTTTATCATAGGATGTTAAATGTAGTTCTCTGTGCTCTATGGTTAGACCTTGTTGTTTATCCATTCTATGTATAACAGTTTGCATCTGCTAATTCCAACCTCCCACTCCATCCTTTTCCCAAACCCCTCCTCCTTAGCAATGACCAGTCTGTTCCCTCTGTCCGTGATTACGTTTGTTTCATAGATACATTCATCTGTGTCATGTTTGAGATTCCACATATAGGTGGTACCCTGTGATATTTGGTATTTGTCTTTCTCTTTTTGGCTTCAGTTAGTGTAATCATCTTGGGTCCATCCATGTTGCTGTAAATGGCATTCTTTCATTCCTTTTTATGGATGAGTAGTGTTCCACTGTTTATACGTACCACGTTGCCTTCATCCATTCACATGTCAGTGGACATGTAGGTTTCTTCCCTATCTTGGCTACTGTAAATCTTTTGCAATTAGTGTTTTTTTTTTTTTTTCCAGATATGTGCCCAGGCATGGGATTGCTGGGTCATGTGGCAATTCTTGTTTTAGATTTTTGAGGAACCTCCATACTGTTTTCCATAGTGTCTGCTCCAACTTACATTTCCACCAACATTCTGAGAGGGTTCCCTTTTCTCCACACCCTCTCCAGAATTTGCTATTTGTAGACTTTTCAATGATGGCCATTCTGACCTGTCTGAGGTGTTACCTCATTGTAGCTGTGATCTGCATTTCTCTAATACTTAGCAGTGTTGACCATCTTTTCACGTGCTTATTGTCCATTTGTATTTCTTCTTTGGAGAAATGTCTATTAAAGTCTTCAGCCCATTTTTTTGATTGAGTTGTTTGTTTTTTTGTTATTTAGTTATATGACCAGTTTCCTATTTTCTATAATAATAGGTGTCCAGGTTTGAGCTCCTCCAGAGCACACCCTGACCGAGGGTTTGAATACAAGTAGTTTCTTAGTGCTATGGCTCGAAGAAGCACAGTGAACAGTGAAAAAGTGAGGCTCAGTAAATAAAAAGCATGCTAACCAATAAGTTGTGAGTTAACTCTGTAGAAAATTAGCAATAAAATCTGCTGGAGAAGGACTTCCCTGGTGGTCCAGTGGTTAAGATGCCATGCTTCCACTGCAAAGGGCAGGTTGGTTGGGAAACTAAGATCATGCATGCTGCATAGTATGGTCATAAAATAGGGGGAACAAAGAATAAAAATGGCATTAAAAAATTTAAAAGTTCTCTCTCCTGCTAGAGACCTTCTGAGATGGTCACTTTTCAGAATTTTTCACCAGGGTGTTTTATTCATCAATACTCATCCTTTATTGCTTGCCACTTGCTCCTGGGACACTTAGTCTTATCCCACATGGACCAATCATGCTTCCACCAGACAGCAGCAGGAAATCATCTGAGCATAAGAAAACTGCCTCTAGAGTGAGCCAAGGAGATGCAGGCAGGGTACCAACAGCATCTGCTCAAAGGATATTGAATTAGACGACCTCTAACATGCCACCTCATGCGAAGAGTTGACTCATTGGAAAAGACTCTGATGCTGGGAGGGATTGGGGGCAGGAGGAGAAGGAGACGACCGAGGATGAGATGGCTAGATGGCATCACGGACGCGATGGATGTGAGTCTGAGTGAACTCCGGGAGATGGTGATGAACAGGGAGGCCTGGTGTGCTGCGATTCATGGGGTCACAAAGAGTCGGATACGACTGAGTGACTGAACTGAACTGAACTGAACATGCCTTCAATCCTGACAGCTTACTTAGCAGACAGGAACATTACTGAATGGTCTCGTACCACATCTGTAGAATTTTCTGCAGTAAGTTTTAGGAGCCTGGTAGCTCAGTTGGTAAAGAATCCACCTGCAATGCAGGAGACCCTGGTTCAATTCCTGGGTCAGGAAGATCCCCTGGAGAAGGGACAGGCTACCCATTCCAGTATTCATGGGCTCCCCTGGTCACTCAGATGGTAAAGAATCTGCCTGCAATGCAGGAGACCTGGGTTCTATCTCTGGGTTGGGAAAAATCCCCTGGAGGAAGGCATGGCAACCCACTCCAGTATTCTTGCTTGGAGAATCCCCATGGACAGAGGAGCCTGGCAGGCTATAGTCCATGGGGTCACAAAGAGTTGGACACAACTGAGTGACTAAGCACAGCACAGGAAGTTGGTAAAATTGTTGTCTTTGTTTGGGTTCCCCAGAGCTAAGCTGTAGTCAGAGATTCAAGTATAAGTTGTTTAAGTTGGGAGGTTATTCCAGGGCAAATCATAAAGTTACAAGGAGGAGAGAGAGGGGAAGGACAAATCCTATTAAGAGGGTGCTATTAATTAGTGATACGTTACCACCATTATAAACTAACCCTCGGAAGTCAGCCAGTCTGCATGGAAATGGTGAGAACAGGGGATGTGTGGGGACATAGAGAGCATTTGCTGTAGAGGAAATCATTTCTCTTATGGTAGTATTGGAGGGCCCTGTGATGTATTAGGTACCCAACTTGCAGTTCGTTGTAGTAATCTAGGAGACCCCAGTTGGTGGGCACCTAGTGTTTCTATCAAGGGTCTCCTAACTACCACAGTCAAGCATCTTTATCTTCTTCAAGCTCTTCCAGTGAGAGTATTGTCTCCACTCTCATTCAGAATTTATGGAACCCTTTTTGCTTCTGTAAGGCAATGAATGACTGGTCTTCCTAGTTATACTGTAAGTTTCTGCAAAACACGGCCTTTGTCTCTTACTAGTCTATTTTATTCTCAAAGCATAGCACATAGTAATAATGTACCTCAAATACTTATTGCCATGAATATATTGTAAAAAAAATTAAGTATTAAAAAAAACTGAAAAGGAAATATGCACTTTAAAATGGAAACTATGGCTGGTGGGATTGTTTTCTGTTTTTGCTTTCTTTTATTTTTAATTTTTGTTTTCATAAAAGCAGTATGTGCTTTTTTAGAGAATTTGGAAAGTCTGAAAAAAAGTCATTTTCATGTTTGGGAATGCATGTAAGAATTAAAGATTTTAAAATTTAAAAAATAAAAAACTAAAAAAAAAAATTAAATCTACTTTTCTTCTGATGATGAAAGCAAGAAAACCGTCTTCTTTTTTGAAAAAATTTTATTGGAGTATAGTTGATTTACAATGTTGTGTTAGATTCTGCTATACAGGAAAGTGATTCAGTGTATATATATATATCTACTCTTTTTAAAATTCTTTTCTCTTGTAGGTCATTACAGAGTATTGAGTAGAGTTCCCTGTAGGTCCTTATTATCTATTTTAAGACTCCTTAAAATCTAATTTAGCCCTTTATCCATGACCCAATATGTCTAATACCAGAATGTTTCAATTCTCAGACCATGTAGTCTTCAGTTAAGTAATAATCATTTTTATATGTCTACCTAAAATAATACTGCCATATTTCAACAAAGAAATGGTTAGACTGAACATATAAATAACCCATCCAGGTTCATTTTCAGCCTCTAAAGTGTTCTTTACCTTGTTGCTTCTGGATCCCTCTAGATAGTATAGAAGACTTTCAATTGCAAAGCTTGCCTTATTTAACTAGAAATCAGAATACACTTTACTGTATTGCTAAGTTTGGGAATGAGCTTTGAACAATAATGAGTCTCCTTAATTTCAATACATCATTATAACTACCTATTTAATTCCTCATGTTTTAAAGAAACCTAGGTTTTAGTCAGCCCATTATTAACAATTAATGGTCAAATTTAGAATGGGTTATTCTAATTATAATAAAAGGCTTCACAGGAAAGGCCAGTGAACTCTACAAAATCAATCATTTATGAGCCATCTTTGGTTTTCACTGAAATATTTATGAATGATAAAATTATTTTGACAAGGCAAAGTTCGATGGGGAGGCCACTGCAGACAACATGACTTGGTTTCATAGAAATTCCTGGGTACAATTAAAATAAGGCAAAAGCTAAGCCAAAGGAACGGATAATCCCATTTTTAACTCTCCAAGGAACAACAGGCATCAAATGTGAATGTTCACATGCTCATATGTGCAGTAGGTTGTCAGGATCAGACCAAAAAACAAAGCCTAAAATACATACATGAGAAAATATAGCCATTCTCCAGTGTCTTAGAAAGCAGATGTTGGATATTTCTACTGTATAAGAATGACATTTCATCAAAAAGCTGGGTATGCATATGAAGAATAAAGTGAATTGATTATTTTAATCTAGAATGGCCCACCCCTCCTGCAACCAAATTGTTATAACAGAAACCAGTTGCATCAAGTCTTCAATACAATTAGCAGAGATCAGAGACAGTCAATTAAGAGTGTGTATATAATGGGCAAAGTGATTTAGGGCCACAACCTTGGGAGCCACTGGAAGAAAGAGTGGCTTTCAAGCTCCTTTCTGTAACATATGTATAGAATTAGCCCCTGTACCCCGGCAGCATCACCAAACAGAAAGGTGTTTGATGTTTGTTTCAACTTAATTTCACATGCATACAACAGAAATTCAGGAGGAAGTCATTCATAAATGAGTGAGGTCCAGGTGATTGGCTGCTGAGCCCCTCTGGTCTATGATTATGACCCGGTCTCATGGTGGATCAAATCACAAGGCCTTAGAATTGAGGAGGAATGCCCTTTTATTTGGGGAGCAGAATTCAGTTCAGTTCAGTTCAGTTGCTCAGTCGTGTCTGACTCTTTGCGACCCCATGAATCACAGCACACCAGGCCTCCCGGTCCATCACCAACTCCTGGAGTTCACCCAGATTCACGTCCATTGAGTCAGTGATACCATCTAGCCATCTCATCCTCTGTCGTCCCCTTCTCCTCCTGTCCCCAATCCCTCCCAGCATCAGAGTCTTTTCCAATGAGTCAACTCTTCATATGAGGTGGCCATAGTACTGGATGAGTGAGGTCACGGTGATTGGCTGCTGAGCCCCTCTGGTCTATGATTATGACCCAGTCTCATGGTGGATCAAATCACAAGGCCTTAGATTGAAGAGGAATGCCCTTTTATTTGGGGAGCAGAATTAGCTATGCTTAAATTAATTCAACAACCTTGAAAATCAACAGCTTGCTTTACTTTCTTTCCATATCATCCCATAATATAAAACACATCTAAACAAATTTAGAGTCAGTGTAAACTTTTTGGAACTAGTCTGAACTTGTTTAAACTTGCTTAACTTTGTTTAAACATAGGACTCCTTGAGTGTGTGGAATGCTAGGAAAAATAAAAATATTTTATGGATTTGATCTCTAGATTCACAATGTCAGTCAGTCAGTTCAGTCGGTTCAGTCACTCAGTCATGTCTGACTCTTTGCAACCCCATGAACCGCAGCATGCCAGTCTTCCCTGTCCATCACCAACTCCCAGAGTCCACCCAAACGCATGTCCATCGAGTCAGTGATGCCATCCAACCATCTCATCCTCAGTCGTCCCCTTCTCTTCCTGCCCTCAATATTTCCCAGCTTCAGGGTCTATTCAAATGAGTCAACTCTCCACCTCAGGTGGCCAAAGTATTGGAGTTTCAGCTTCAACATCAGTCCTTCCAATGAATACCCAGGACTGATCTCCTTTAGGATGGACTGGTTGGATCTCCTTGCAGTCCAAGGGACTCTCAAGAGTCTTCTCCAACACCACAGTTCAAAAGCATCAATTCTTCGGTGCTCAGCTGTCTTTATAGTCCAACTCTCACATCCTAAATGACCACAGAAAAAACCATAGCCTTGACTAGATGGACCTTTGTTGGAAAAGTAATGTCTCTGCTTTAATATGCTGTCTAGGTTGGTCATAATGTTCCTTTCAAGGAATAAACGTCTTTTAATTTCATGGCTGCAATCACCATCTGCAGTGATTTTGGAGACCCAAAAAATAAAGTCAGCCACTGTTTCCACTGTTTCCCCATCTATTTGCCATTGAAGTGATGGGACTGGATGCCATGATCTTCGTTTTCTGAATGTTGAGCTTTAAGCCAACTTTTTCACTCTCCTCTTTTACTTTCATCAAGAGGCTCTTTAGTTCTTCTTCACTTTCTGCCATAAGGGTGGTGTAATTTGCATATCTGAGGTTATTGATACATCTCCCGGCAGTCTTGATTCCAGCTTGTACTTCTTCCAGCCCAGCGTTTCTCATGATGTACTCTACATATAAGTTAAATAAGCATGGTGACAATATACAGCCTTGAAGTCAGTAAACTCTAAACATTCTTAACATTAATTTCGAATAATTAGGCAGAAGTGAAATATCCAGAATACAGAAATGTTCACATTTTTCAAGCACATATACATAATGTGTTATATAATTAATAGATTATTTTGGGGGCCATAAAGAAGACTGAATGCCAAGGAATTGATGCTTTCCAGTTATGGTGCTGGAGAAGACTCTTGAGAATTCCTTGGACTGCAAGATCAAATCAGTCCTAAAGGAAATCAACCTTGAATATTCATTGAAAGGACTGTTGCTGAAGCTGACACTCAAGTACTTTGCCCACCTGATGCAAAGAGCTGAGTCACTGAAAAAGATCCTGATGCTGGAAAAGATTGAAGGCAAAAGGAGAAGGGGTGGCAGATGGTGAGATGATTAGATGGCATCACCAACTCAGTGGACATGAATTTGGGCCAACTCCAGGAGATAGTGAAAGACAGAGGAGCCTGGCAAGCTGTAATCCATGGGGTCACAGAGTTGTACACAACTCACCAACTGAAGAGCAAAAATAACATATAATTAAACTATTTCTAGTGGGAAGCTGTGAAATACTGTAGTTGTAATATTAATGAAAATGCTGTATTTTTTAATAATATGCCAGTGACTGATGTTCTAGTGGCTTCAGAATATGTGAAAACAATTAATTTCCTTGAGATACTTTTTGTAGACAATGCTGGCCTGTCTTTATTAGTAATTTGCCTAAGGGGTAATTATTTTCTACAGATGGTACAGAAATTTCTAATGAGCAGACCCTCTTCAAGTGATCACAGACTTCAAATTAGTAAAAAATAGACTTTACTAAAGTAGTTATTCCATCACCAGGATGATTTGTTTCTGGAGGAAAAGAGTTCAGATTCCATCATGGCAATTACTCATGTAATTACTCTCCAAACTTATGAAAAATGAGTTTGAAAAATGAAGATGCCTGTAAAACCAACCAGCTTATTTCTGCCACCATTGAGGGAGTTCACCCTACAGTTCCCAGGGCCAAGCCCTTCCATGTCCCAGGCAGGTTCTTCTCCAGCACTTTTGAGATTTCTCATTTACCGTCAAAACCATTCTTTTCTCTTCATCCAATATCCCACTAGTTCAATCTCCAATCCTTCCTGGGGACCACCCCACCTCCTCTGTTACACACCTACTGTGGATATTTCCCTAAACACAATTCTGATCTCATTTCTCTACTTTGAAATCAACAGTGGTTACCATTGCCTGAGGCATAAACTTCAAATTTATAAGCAGTAAGTGAATGTAGGTTGAGTAAGATAACTAGTTACCCAGTTGTGTTAGTGAAATGGATGAAAATTGCCCTTGTTTCAGTGATTTGGCTAGATGTTAGTATTCTCATCTCTTAAAATGGGATACCAGCATCACCTGCATTTCAGAATAATTGGGAACATTAATTAAAAATATGGAAGTACTCTGAAAAGTGTAACACTCTAAGCACATTGGGGTCGTCATTGCATGTATGTTCCATAAGCCTGTTGGCTTCTTTCCTCACTGGCAGTAGCAGGGTTCTTGGGTCCTCAAATACAATATGAGGAGACAGGCTTCCTTCCTGGTCCTTAATGTCTGTTCTGCCACAGAGGTAAATAAGCTAAAGTCAGACACACTTAGCCCCTTGCTGTGAAAACTATTACTACTCTTTTGCATAATTATTGCGCTTACAGATTTTGTAATTCTTCCTTTGCATTTGACATTTTACTTGGTACTGTGTATCCAATTGTTGTGTAAATCAATTCAATTTAATCTCACCATCAGCCTCTTGAAACAATGGTTTCCAAACACCAGGCTTCAAGGTCTCTCTCACTTCCTCCTTTCTCTGACTCTTCACTTGGTATTTCCAACATTCATATGGTCTCTTTGGAGATCACCACATAAAAGGAAGGATGCAAAAAAGGCCATCAGAAGCATTCCAAGATGCTTGTAAACCTAATTTTCTGGGTCCTTACTAAGAGTCACATTTGTAAAATGTGCACTAACAAAATCTCAGTTACCTATTATAGTGCATTAAACTTAATCCTCTGCGGACTTTTCTATTAGACCGAACTCCAATTTGATTAGGCAAAAGAGATCCTGAGACATTAAAGCTGTTTAAAATGGATGGACACTCACATATACACACAAAACTGAGCTGTTTGAAAGCCTTGCAAAGCATTGTCAAGGTCTGAATTTCGTAGTTTTGAACCATTTATGTGGTTCTCATCTGGCAGAAAATTTGGTTGTATTTTATTTTTCCTCACCCAAGAAGAAAAGATGGGAGGGAGAGAGGAAGGAAGACAAAGTGAGAGAAGAAATAGGAAGGAATGAAAATGACCAATGAGTAAATAACAGAATTTTTTAAAAATTCAAGAGTGAAGGGACTTCCCTGGTGTTCCAATGGTTAAGACCCCACACGTCTGATGCAGGGGACACAGGTTTGATCCCTAGCTGGGAAACTAAGATCACACAAGCCTATTGAGCTATGTGAAAAAAAAAAAATGTAGAGTGAGATGAGAGCAAAGGAAATATCTCTTTCAAGGGTTAAATTTCATGCATCACCTTAAAAAGGAAAAGATAAGCCGTCATTCATTTTCTGAGTTCACTCCAATTCTGATTTTCAGTGCTGTTAATGAGAAAGAGGTCCCCTCTCTCTGCAGCTGAGAAATATAATCAAATAATACTGTTAACATACATATTTGTGAATTAGCATGAGCCAACTCTTCTTTTGCATTAAAGCTTGGAGTAGTTCCCCAAGTTTAAAATTTATTGAAAGGCAAACACTTAACCTATGCTCCCTTCCGTTCCCCATGTAGAGTTATTTAGTAATTAGGCTAGAAGCATCAACATAATATATGTCTCTGTTCCCTAATGTTCACTTTCTCTGGTTGCTGCCGGCAGTTTCCATTGCATTACAAAGTAATGACAAAATATGAGTTATGTTCAAAGTCTTGACAGAGGACACGAAGTTTCAAAGGAAGGAAAGCCTTAGGACCATCTTTACTACTTCAAAAGGACCTAAGAAGGTGCATTTAAAAATACCTATTAATTTGTTTGGTCTTTGCATTTGAATGATACATTAAAAGAAAGATGCGGTGGTAAACAATTATCATTAAGATAAATTATACTCCTTCCCTAAAAAAAGAGTATTGAAAGTTTTTTTCTAGATTATTACTCACCTGAATGATACCATGAACAAAGAAACTGAAATCAACAAACAAAGGGAAAAAAGTGAAAACCTAATGAATTGCATTATAAAATATAATCTACATCACAACAGGAATGCATTCATTTAGGAGAAAATTAGCAAGGTTCTGTTAACACAATAATGAAGAGTTTCAAAGGTTTGCCATATCAAAAGAGAGCCCTAATTGTGTTCATTAATTCCCAGTCCAACATTACTATGGGAAAACTAAATGTGAACAAAGCAATAAGATGCCTCATATTCTCAGAAACCTGCACAAATGCTTGCCATCCATTAGATTTACTTCAGAATGTCCCATCTTAATTACTGTGGCAGTATAACAAAGGCAACAGTCTCTAAAGATGAGGATAGGCATTGACTTGAAATATGATTTTCCAGAGTTGTATGGGGAAAGATGCAGGGAATATATGGGACCTTAAATGTTAACGAAGAATCACTGAAGGAAAACAAAAACAAGTAGTGTAAATGAGGATGTACACCAAATAATATGTATAGATTTTAATACTCAGTTGAAATACCTAAGAATACTATTGTATTTTTGCTCCCTAAATAGGAGCTAGAATCTAGGCTCTCAGAGAATAGCTGAATTTATACAATTCAGTAGGAAAATAATATCAGTCAAATTGGTCAAGATGTGTGGATGATCTGTCCAGATGAGTGGAGTTTTTCCCTTCTCAAACTGGTTGTCTGGGTAATAGTAGATGCAATATTGATGTCTGTGTTCTGGGGGAAATCTGTTTCTCTGTTGCAATTTTTCATTTTTAATAATATTAGTCTGAATTTTTTCAGTGCCTTTTATTCCATTAGCTCAAAGCACTTTTCAAACCACTAATGAATTACACTTCCTGACATTCCAGCAAGGCAGAAAGCATCCCATCCATTTTCAAAGCAAAATGCTTCACTTCTAGCAGCATCAGCCATTAGAGAGTAGACACAATTTTTTTTAAAAAACATTTTTTTATCATTTTCTCACTTCCCATTTTCTCTTCTGATTCATCTGAGGCATTAATATGAGATCACCCCAAAAGGGAGAGGTCAGGCCCTTGATTCTCATGAATGTTGTCTGTCCCTAAAACGTGTATTGAAAGTTTAAAGTATCTTAGAGTATTCACAGAAAATGGACCCACTCAAGTTTCTAGAACCCTCCACGGGAGGACAAAGAACTGAAGAGGGATGCCCTCAAACCCAGTGCCTTCTAACTAGGCATCTCCAAGATCCTTTCACTGTTCATCATCAAGAACCATAAAGCACTGAAAAGAATAGTTTAGGTGACAAAAGTTATTTCCCAAAACCGAATGATTCACTGACAACATCATCCATTATACCACACAAGAGAAGGAAATGGACAAAGGGAACAAGGTTAATTTCAGGTCCATTTAAATTCTGAGTTCTTTCTGTATGGAAATCTATCCAGAGTGAGTCATTTTGGGTTTCTAAGCAAACAATTGAGATGATGAGAGCAACCAAATGAGTCCATTTGCCCCCACTTTAAACAACAGAATATGGTAAGTTCTACCATTACCATTTCTGAAATTTTTATTTTTAAAACTTTTCACCAAGGTTGAAGGGTGACTTTCTTTTCTCTGTTGTATGTCTACCATATTGACCATATTAAAATATGGAAAATAACTATGATATTGGCGCCTGTGACTTATCTCCCACGAGTACTGCATTAGGATACTCGCTTCACCACTGGAAAAAGCAGACACTTTGTTCTTTTTAAAGCACCAAGGCCTTACATTTTTGCAAAAGGAGTTGGAAGAGGTCAAGACATTTCTGAGTTGCACAAGGTGGAACAGAAGGGAAGAACACAAGGGCGTGGGGAGGGGGGGGGAATGGAACAACTTACTAGAGTCTTCTGAGTCAGAACTTCTGATAAAATCTCTAATCATCAGATATATCCATAGTGAGCATCCTGAAAGCAATTTAAATCCTATAAAAATGTTACCATAATATAATGGGGAAAAAACACCAAAAGGGTACTATCACTGCCTCCAGTTTGCAGAGATAAGCAAAGACAGGCTGAACAGAGTTGTCTCGATATGTAGAGCCTTTTGCCAAACACACACCAAGAAGTTCAGGGAGGTGGGAAGCACATTTCCTGAACTTCCACATAAGCCCGTAGTTACTCTCCACTGACACCAGGTGGCCTTCCGCAGCCAAGTGTTCACTTAGTTTATCCCCCATGTTTAAAAAAAAAAAAAAAAGGGAGAGGATGCTGCAATAAATACTAAATATAAGTGTGTTGTAAGCATTTCTAGATAAGCGTATCATCCACATTTAAATCTATAGGGAAGCAAAGACTGCACGTAAAGTTTTGTTTTTTTCATAAAGAGTTCAGTGTATTAGTTTATCGATGTAATTCTATTACATCATCAATAGTCATAACAATTTCCTTCGGAAATAAAAAACAGGATATTACTCTTTCTATCTGGCCATGTAGAGATCAAGTTCAGGGCTAGAAGTAGTCAGGAAAAGGGGAAAAAAAGAATTTGAGGGAATAAAAACCACTTGAACCTTGGAAATCTTAACTCTAAATATGGGTTAAAATAATAAAGTCACCAATATTTTCCATCTTCTTGTTGAAATCACCATTCAAAGAAAGTTCAGTGTCAGGCCTCAAGCCTGAAGATCCTAGAACAAAGCAGGTTTTATACTTTTCGTTTTTATCTGCCTATGCTCTCCTTTGCCTTTTGCTCTATATGTTATGAACTCTGGGCTACATGCGCTTGTGACACTTTGCCTAAGATAGGTGAGCACAAGGAGCTGAGATATTTCTCCTGCTGAGTAGGAGAAAAATTGGAGCTTATTAAGACAGAGGGGCCAGATGGATTATCTTGAAAAGTTTCCATTCATGCTACTGAGAAAGTAAATCACGTCTTCAGATAACCCACGTGGTACACACTTCTTGATAAAGGGCATCCATTAGATTTCACTGGTATTTTCATTTTCCATGGCTGTATCAAGTACTTAAAATTATGTTGCAAGAAAACAAAACAAACAAAGCCACAAATGAATGGGAACTTTCTGGCCATCCGTGGTTAAGACTCTGTGCTTCCAATGCAGGGGACACGTGTTTTATTCCCTGCTCAGGGAATTAAGATCCTGCATGCTGTGCAGTGGGCTTCCCTGGTGACTCAGACGGTAAAGAATCTGCCTGAAATACCGGAGACCCAGGTTCAATCCCAGGGTCAGCAAGATCTCCTGGAGAAGGAAATGGCAACCCTCTCTAGTATTCTTGCCTGGAGAAACTCATGGACCGAGGAGCCAGGTGAGCTACAGACCATGGGGTCACAAAGAGTCAGATGGGACTGAGTGATTAACAATTTGACTTTCACTTCACACTGTGCATTGCCGCCAAAAAAAAAAAAAAAGATGTTGCTACCAACTTACTGTCATTGACAACCATCACTGCTTTTAGAAGTTTATGTGGAAGTTCAGTAACTTTTAGTGTGTTACTTTAAAGATGGATGAATTGCCAGAAGGAAAAGAAAAAAAATTTGAAGGCCATTAAAGTGGTGCTCAGTATGTAAATTTTTCATCTTTCCCAAAGTTGACCTTTGGCGTGCAAAGATCTTCCTTCCTGTGTTCATCTGCTTAACCTAGTGTCAAAAATGCCTTAGTCGCCTCCCCTTCTGAGCGCAGAAAACATTGTCTTTCCTGTATCTCTGCCTTGCTAAGACCTAGCGCAGGATTTTGAATGAGTTCGGATGAGAGAATGTGGGTAAAAGAGCCAATTCGGTGCATCCAATGAACTCGGTGATTTTTTTAAATTAAAGCGAGAAAAATTTTTTTTTTTCTTCTGGATGTTTGACACAGGTGAGGATAGGGTTTCATCAACTGACAGAGACAGAAGTCATCCCCCACCACGGGCTATAGGTTCCAGCCTGGCAACAAAGAACTGTGGCCAAATATAGGGTTTGTTGTGGTTATACAGTGTGTAGAATGCATGTAGGACCAAGAAGAAACTAATAAAATTGGAAAAGCCAACCCAGAAGTCACGGGTATAAGTGAAGAAGATTCTGGGGCTCTAACAGTACATAGATATAGATACATATATATAAATATGTATATGATAAGGGTGTATCTATCTAGGATGTATATCTTTATATACAAGCAGGAGATAGATGTTTATACATATTTAGGAGGTATAGATATCCACACATGTGTGCTCATGTAGTGTCCCACTCCTTGTGACCTCATGGACTGTAGCCCACCAGGCTCCTCTGTCCATGGGATTCTCTAGGCAAGAATACTGGAGTGGGCTGCCATGCCCTCCTCCAGTATTCCTGATGCAAGCGTTGAGCCAGCGTGTTTCACATCTTGTGCGTTGGCAGGTGGGTTCGTTACCACTAGCGCCACCTGGGAAGCCTTTACCTTTGAGTAGGTAACCTCAGTGGCTGAAGGTAAGGGTCGCACCTTGACAATGATGCATTCCTCCTGTGTGTCTGCCCCACCTGGAGAACCACCTGAGAAGGTAGTAGAATGAAAGGAAAACCCACAGAAAAGGGAGACAGGGCAAAACGAGGTGCTTCTTCATTTTCCTTATTCTCCATGGCAGGAAAGGGTGCATTTCCCCTGAAATCACGAAACAGAAGAGAGGAGAGGGGTGGTAAAGCCTAAGAGAGATTACTTTCGTGAGAAACAAACAAGAAAAGACATTTTCCTGATTTTGGGGGGGTGGGGGTGGGAGGGCACAGTGCTGGATTTTAAAGGGTTTCAGCTCAGTTTCTCTTTAACATAGGCCTTAGCCTCTAGCTCAAAGGCAGAAAGTCTGTGTACACTTGGATGTTTTATTTAGGAACCATGAACCTGAATTTGAATTCCAGCTCTACCTCCTACAAATTTTATAGTCCTGGACAACTTGCCTTTCATAACTGTATGTTTTTGTAAAATAAGGATAATAGTTTACAGAGTTTAGGTTTAGAGTTAAATTTGGAGTTGCATTAAGAATTTATATAATATAATATGGTGATTAAATCAGATTTTTACATGGAGAGGATTTTGTACCATGCAGAGACCCTAGGTATTAAATAAATAATGGCTTTTCTTTTCCTATAATGCAAGATGGATGAGGGTTCCATCTATTCTTTCCCAGATTTGGGGCAACATTAGCTTATAAGGTCACAGCATATTATATGTGGAATCTAAAACAATGGTGCGTGCGTGTGTGTGTGCTCTGTGTCACAGTCGAGTCTGACTCTTTTGTGACCCTATGAAGCGTAGCCCGCTGGCTCCTCCATGCATGGAATTTTCCAGGCACAAATACTGGAGTGGGTTGTCATTTCCAACGCAGGGGATCTTCCTGACCCAGGGATCAAACCCATGTCTCTTTCATTTCCTGCACTGGCAAGTGGATTCTTTACCACTGTGCCATTTAGGAAGCCTCCTGAAAAATGATCTTATTCACAAAACAGAATCACAGACAAAAATGAAAACAAACAAATGAAAAAAAACCACTTATGGTTACCAAAGGGGGAAGGGTGGGAGAGAGATAAACTGGGAATTTGAATTGAGAGATACACATTCAGTTCAGTTCAGTTCAGTTGCTCAGTCATGTCCGACTCTTTGTGACCCTGTGAATCACAGCACACCAGGCCTCCCTGTCCATCACCAAATCCTGGAGTTCACTCAAACTCATGGCCATTGAGTCACTGATGCCATCTAGCCATCTCATCCTCTGTCGTCCCCTTCTCCTCCTGCCCCCAATCCCAACCAGCATCAGTCTTTTCCAATGAGTCAACTCTTTGCATGAGGTGGCCAACGTATTGCAGTTTCAGTCCTTCCAAAGAACACCCAGGATTGATCTCCTTTAGGATGGACTGGTTGGATCTCCTTGCAGTCCAACGAACTCTCAAGAGTCTTCTCCAACACCACAGTTTAAAAGCATCAATTCTTCAGCACTCAGCTTTCTTCACAGTCCAACTCTCACATCCATTCATGACCACAGGAAAAACCATAGCCTTGACTAGACAGACCTTACTCAGCAAAGTAATGTCTCTGCTTTTTAATATGCCATCTAGGTTGGTCATAATTTTTCTTCCAAGGAGTAAGCGTCTTTTAATATCATGGCTGCAATCACCATCTGCAGTGATTTTAGAGCCCAAAAGAATAAAGTCTGACACTATTTCCACTGTTTCCACATCTATTTCTCATGCAGTGATTGGACCAGATGCCATGATCTTCGTTTTCTGAATGTTGAGCTTTAAGCCAACTTTTTTTAGTTCCTCTTCACTTTCTGCCATAAGGGTGGTGTCATCTGCATATCTGAGGTTATTGATATTTCTCCTGGCAAACCTGATTCCAGCTTGTGCTTCCTCCAGCCTAGCATTTCTCATGATGTACTCTGCATATAAGTTAAATAAGTAGGGTGACAATAAACAGTCTTGACGGACCCCCTTTCCTATTTGGAAACATTCTGATGTTCCATGTCCAGTTCTAACTGTTGCTTCCTGATCTGTATACAGGTTTCTCAAGAGGCAGGTCAGGTGATCTAGTATTCCCATCTTTCATAATTTTCCACAGTTTCTTGTGATCCACACAGTCAAAGGCTTTGGCATAGTCAATAAGGCAAAAATAGATGTTTTTCTGGAACCCTCTTGCTTTTTTGATGATCCAGCAGATGCTGGCAATTTGATCTCTGGTTCCTCTGCCTTTTCTAAAACCAGCTTGAACATCTGGAATTTCATGGTTCACGTATTGCTGAAGTCAGACTTGGAGAATTTTGAGCATTACTTTACTAGCATGTGAGATGAGTGTAATTTGTGTGGTAGTTTGAGCATTATTTGGCAATGCCTTTCTTAGGGATTGGAATGAAAACTGACCTTTTCCAGTCCTGTGGCCACTGCTGAGTTTTCCACATTTGCTAGCATATTGAGTGCAGCACTTTCACAGCATCATCTTTCAGGATTTGAAACAGCTCAACTGGAATTCCATCACCTGCACTAGCTTTGTCCGTAGTGATGCTTTCTAAGGCCCACTTGACTTCACATTCCAGGATGTCTGGCTCTAGGTGAGTGATCACACCATTGTGATTATCTGGGTCTGAAGCTCTTTTTTGTACAGTTCTTCTGCGTATTCTTGCCACCTCTTCTTAATATCTTCTGCTTCTGTTAGATCCAGACCATTTCTGTCCTTTATTGAGCCCATCTTTGCATGAAATATTCCCTTGGTATCTCTAATTTTCTTGAAGAGATCTCTAGTCTTTCCCATTCTCTTGTTTTCCTCTATTTCTTTGCACTGATTGCTGAGGAAAGCTTTCTTATCTCTCTGCTATTCTTTGGAACTCTGCATTCAGATGCTTATATCTTTCCTTTTCTCCTTTGCTTTTCACTTCTCTTCTTTTCACAGCTATTTGTAAGGCCTCCCCAGATAGCCATTTTGCTTTTTTGCATTTCTTTCTCATGGGGGTGGTCTTGATCCCTGTCTCCTGTACAATGTCATGAACCTCTGTCCATAGTTCATCAGGCACTCTATCAGATTTAGTCCTTTAAATCTATTTCTCACTTCCACTGTATAATCATAAGGGATTTGATTTAGGTCATACCTGAATGGTCTAGTGGTTTTCCCTACTTTCTTCAATGTAAGTCTGAATTTGGCAAGTCTTCTCTTGTGTTGTTGGAAAAGGGTGTTTGCTATGACCATTGCTTTCTCTTGGCAAAACTCCATTAGCATTTGCCCTGCTTCATTCCTCATTCCAAGGCCAAATTTCCCTGTTACCCCAGGTTTTTCTTGACTTCCTACTTTTGCATTCCAGTCCCCTATAATGAAAAGGACATCTTTTTTGGGTATTAGTTCTAAAAGGTCTTGTAGGTCTTCATAGAACTGTTCAACTTCAGCTTCTTCAGCATTATTGGTTGGAGCATAGACTTGGATTACTGTGATATTGAATGGTTTGCCTTGGAAATGAACAGAGATCATTCTGTTATTTTTGAGATTGCATCCAAGTACTGCATTTCGGGCTCTTTTGTTGACCATGGAGGTCAACAAAAGAACTCCATTTCTTCTAAGGGATTCCTGCCCACAGTAGTAGATATAGTGGTCATCTGAGTTAAATTCACCCATTCCTGTCCATTTTAGTTCGCTGATTCCTAGAATGTCGATCTTCACTCTTGCCATCTCTTATTTGACCACTTCCAATTTGCCTTGATTCATGGATCTGACATTCCAGGTTCCTATGCAATATTGCTCTTTACAATCAGACCTTGCTTCTATCACCAGTCACATCCACAGCTGGGTGTTGTTTTTGCTTTGGCTCCATCCCTTCATTCTTTCTGGAGTTATTTCTCCAGTAGCATATTGGGCACCTACCGACCTGGGGAGTTCCTTTTTCAGTACCCTATCATTTTCCTTTTCATACGGTTCATGTGGTTCTCAAGGCAAGAATAGTGAAGTGGTTTGCCATTCCCTTCTCCAGTGGACCACATTCTGTCAGACCTCTCCACCACGACCCACCTGTCTTGGGTGGCCCCACAGGTCATGGCTTAATTTCATTGAGTTAGACCAGGCTGTGGTCCGTGTGATTAGATTGACTATTTGAGATACCCATTACTGTATATAAAATAGATAAACAACAAGGACCTACAGTATAGCACAGGGAACTCTATCCAATATCTTGTAATAACCTATAATGGAAAAGAATCTGAAAAAAATACATAAATGAATCATTTTTCTGAACACCTGAAACACTGTAAATCAATTACGCTTCAATTAAAAAAAAAAAAAAGACCACAGCATCTAATTTAAGAAATGATTTCTTTAGTCCAGGTAGTATCTCATAAAAATAAAAGAATATTATCTGGTTTGCAGAGCATCAAAATAGCATTTTTCCATTTCTTCAAGGAGAGTTCATTTTGCAAAGAGCCTCACAGACAAGGTCCCTTCCTACACACCCCTCCTGTCTCCTCCTGTTCATCCTTCCTTCCTTTCTTCTCTCCATCTTTCCTGTCTTCTTTCCTTCACTCTCTCCTCCCTTTCTATCTCTTTGTGCACAAGGCCCTTTATTCCCTCCCTAATTCTCCACCCTACATTTGCTCCAGACTCTCTCACATCCAAACGAAACAAAACCCAGCTCTCTTCCAGATTTTGTAACTGAAGCAACATATGAGCAAATCTACGTGCATGACTTTCTCACTTTGGGGTGGAAATCCTGAGTCACAGGCTACATGTATCTTCAGCTTTCCTAGGTGATGCCAAGTTGGTTTTCAATGCTGTTTCAACAGTTGTACTCCTACCGGCAGCATGAGTTCCTGTTTCTCTTGGTTTGGGCCAAACAAGATAGTATTGTTTAGTTTGTTAGTTTGTGCCAATCTGGTGGGCATAATGACATCCTACAGTTTAATTTGCATTGCCTTGATGGCTCAGGGATATGAACTCCTTCTCAAATATTACTGACTACTGGATTTTTCTCTTTCCCAAAACGCTTACTCAAACTTTTTGGCCATTTTTTCTATAATATGGCAGAAGTTCTGTTTTTATTCTTGACACAAGCCCTTTGGTAGTTATGGGTGTAGCCAAAATTCTTTTTTTTTTTTTTTTTAGTTGAAGGATAATTGCTTTACAGAATTTTCTTGTTTTCTGTCAAACCTCAACATGAAGCAGCCATAGGTATACATATATCCCCTTCCTTTTGAACTTCCCTCCCATATCCCTCTCCATCCCAACCCTCTAGGTTGATACAGTGCCCCTGTTTGAGTTTCCTGAGCCATATAGCAGATTCCCATTGGCTATCTATTTTACATATGGCAATGTAAGTTTCCCTGTTACTCTCTCCATACATCTCACCCTCTCCTCCCCTCTCCCCATGTCAATAAGTCTATTCTCTATGTCTGTTTCTCCATTGCTGCCCTGTAAGTAATTCTTCAGAACCATTTTTCTCGATTCTGAATGTATGCATTAGAATATGATGTTTTTCTTTATCTTATGATGTTTATCTTTACCTTTCTGACTTGCTTAAGTCTGTATAATAGGTTCTGGGTTCATCCACCTCATGATAGAACTGACTCAAAGCTGTTCCTTTTCATGGCTGAGTAATATTCCATTGTGTATATGTACCACAACTTCTTTATCCGCTCATCTGTTGATGGACATCTACGGTTGCTTCCATGATCCAGCTATTGTAAATAGTGCTGCAATGAACAATGGGATGCATGTGTCTTTTTATTTTATTTATTTATTTTTAAAATATGGAATGCTTCATGAATTTGTATGTCATCCTTGCGCAGGGGCCATGCTAATCTTCTCTGCATTGTTCCAATTTTAGTATATGTGCTGCTGAAGCGACTATGCATGTGTCTTTTTAAATTTTGGTTTCCTCAAGGTATATGCCTATGAGTGAGATTGCTATGTCATATGATGGTTTTATTCCTACCTTTTTAAGGACTCTCCATACTGTCTTCCATAGTGGCTGTATCAATTTACATTCCCACCAACAGTGCAAGAGCATTCCCTTTTCTCCAGGCCCTCTCCAGCACTTATTGTTTGTAGACTTTTTGATGATGGTCAGACTGACTGGTGTGAGGTGATACCTCATTGTAGTTTTGATCTGCATTTCTCTAATAATGAGTGACGTTGAGCATCTTTTCATGTGTTTGTTAGTCATCTGTATGTCTTCTTTGGAGAAATGTCTGTTTAGATCTTTTTCCCACTTTTTTATTGGGTTGTTTGTTTTTCTGGTATTGAGTTGTATGAGCTGCTTGTATATTTCGGAAATTAATCCTTTGTCAGTTGTTTCATTTGCTATTATTTTCTCCCATTCTGAGGGCTGTCTTTTCACCTTGCTTATAGTTTCCTTTGCTATACAAAAGCTTTTAGGTTTAATCAGGTCCCACTTATTTACTTTTTTTTTTTAAATTTTCATTACTTAAGGAGGTGGGTCATAGAGGATCTTACTTTATGTCATCGAGTGGAGTGTTCTGCCTGTTTTCCTCTAAGAGTTTTATAGTTTCTGGTCTTACATTTTGGTTTTAATCCATTTTGAATTTATCTTTGTGTATGGTGTTAGGAAGTGTTCTAATTTCATTATTTTACATGTAGCTGTCCAGTTTTCCCAGCACCATTTACTGAAGAGGCTCTCTTTGCTCCATTGTATATTCTTGCCACCTTTGTCAAAAATAAGTTACCCATAGGTGCATTGGTTTATTTCTGTACTTTCTATCTTGTTCCATTGATCTATATTTCTGTTTTGGGGCAAGTACCTTACTGCCTTGATGACTGTAGCTTTGTAGTATAATCTGAAGTCAGGAAGGTTGATTCCTCCAGCTTTCTTTACAAGACTTCTTTCACAAGACTGCTTTGACTATTCGGGGTCTTTTGTGTTTCCATATGAATTGTGAAATTTTTTGTTCTAGTTCTGTGAAAAATGTCATTGGTAATTTGATAGGGATTGCATTGAATCTGTAGATTGCATTTGGTAGTATATTCAATTTCAGAATATTGATTCTTCCTACCCAGGAACATGGAGTATCTCTCCATTTCTTTATATTGTCTTTGATTTCTTTCATTGGTGTCTTATAATTTTCTGTGTACAGTTCTTTTGTCTCCTTAGGTAAGTTTATTCCTAGATATTTAATTCTTTTGTTGCAACGGTGAATGGGATTGATTCCTTAATCTCTCTTCCTGATTTTTCATTGATAGTATATAGAAATGCAAGTGATTTCTGTGTTTTAATTTTGTATCCTGTAACTTTGCTAAATTCACTTATTAGGTCTAGTAATTTTCTGATACTATCTTTAGGGTTTCCTATGTACAGTGTCATCTGCAAACAATGAGAATTTACTTCTTCATTTCCAATCTGGATTCCTTTTATTTCTTTTTCTTTTCTGTTTGCTGTAGCTAGGACTTCGAGAACTATGTTGAACAATAGTGCTGAAAGTGGACACCCTTGTATTGTTCCTGATCTTAGGGGGCATACTTTCATTTTTTCATCATTGAGAATATTGTTTGCCATCAGTTCAGTTCAGTCCAGTTCAGTTCAGTCGCGCAGTCATGTCCGACTCTTTGTGACACCATGAATTGCAGCACGCCAGGCCTCCATGTCCATCACCAACTCCCGGAGTTCACTCAGACTCACGTCCATCGAGACAGTGATGCCATCCAGCCATCTCATCCTCTGTCGTCCCCTTCTCCTCCTGTCCCCAATCCCTCCCAGCATCAGAGTCTTCTCCAATGAGTCAATTCTTCGCATGAGGTGGCCAAAGTACTGGAGTTTCAGCTTTAGCATCATTCCTTCCAAGGTACACCTAGGGCTGATCTCCTTTAGAATGGACTGGTTGTATCTCCTTGCACTCCAAGGGACTCTTAAGAGTCTTCTCCAACACCACAGTTCAAAAGCATCAATTCTGTGGTGCTCAGCCTTCTTCACAGTCCAACTCTCACATCCATACATGACCACTGGAAAAACCATAGCCTTGACTAGACGGACCTTACTCAGCAAAGTAATGTCTCTGCTTTTGAATATGCTATCTAGGTTAGTCATAACTTTTCTTCCAAGGAGTAAGTGTCTTTTAATTTCATGGCTGCAGTCACCATCTGCAGTGACTCTGGAGCCCAAAAAAATAAAGTCTGACACTGTTTCCACTGTTTCCCCATCTATTTCCCATGAAGTGATGGGACCAGATGCCATGATCTTCATTTTCTGAATGTTGAGCTTTAAGCCAACGTTTTCACTCTCCACTTTCACTTTCATCAAGAGGCTTTTTAGTTTCTCTTCACTTTCTGCCATAAGGTTGGTGTCATCTGCATATCTGAGGTGATTGATATTTCTCCAGGCAATCTTGGTTCCAACTTGTGTTTCTTCCAGTCCAGAGTTTCCATGATGTACTCTGCCTTTAGAATGGACTATTTGGATATCCTTGCAGTGCTAATGACTCTTAAGAGTCTTCTCCAATGCCGCAGTTCAAAAGCATCAATTCTCCGGGCTCAGCTTTCTTCACAGTCCAACTCTCACATCCATACATGACCACTGGAAAAACCATAGCCTTGACTAGACGGACCTTAGTCGGGAAAGTCACATCTCTGCTTTTGAATATGCTATCTAGGTTGGTCATAACTTTTCTCCCAAGGAGTAAGGATCTTTTAATTTCATGGCTGCAGTCAGCATCCACAGTGATTTTGGAGCCCCCCAAAATAAAGTCTGGCACTGTTTCCACTGTTTCCCCATCTATTTCCCATGAAGTGATGGGACCAGATGCCATGATCTTAGTTTTCTGAATGTTGAGAAAGCTAACATTTAAACCAACTTTTTCACTCTCCTCTTTCACTTTCATCAAGAGGCTTTTTGGTTCCTCTTCACTTTCTGCCATAAGGGTGGTGTCATCTGCATATCTGAGGTTACTGACATTTCTCCTAGCAATCTTGATTCCAGCTTGTGCTTCTTCCAGTCCAGTGTTTCTCATGATGTACTCTGCATATAAGTTAGATAAGCAGGATGACAATATACAGCCTTGATGTACTCCTTATATATGGCCATTATTACGTTGAGGTAGGGTGTTCTTTGGAAGGAGTTCAGCTAAAGCTGAAACTCCAGTACTTTGGCCACCTCTTGCAAAGAGTTGATTCATCGGAAAAGACTCTGATGCTAGGAAGAATTGGGGGCAGGAGGGAAAGGGGACGACAGAGGATGAGATGGCTGGATGGCATCACTTATTGATGGAAGTGAGTTAGAGTGAACTCTGGGAGTTGGTGATGGACAGGGAGGCCTGGTGTGCTGCGATTCATGGGGTCGCAAAGAGTCGGACATGACTGAGCGATTGAACTGAACTGAACAGGTTCCTTCTATGCTCATTTTTTGAAGAGTTTTAATCATAAAAGGTGGAGAAGGCAATGGCAACCCACTCCAGTACTCTTGCCTGGAAAATTCCATGGACGGAGCAGCCTGGTAGGCTGCAGTCCATGGGATCGCAAAGAGTAGGAGATGACTGAGTGACTTCACTTTCACTTTTCACTTTCAAGCATTGGAGAGGGAAATGGCAACCCACTCCAGTGTCCTTGCCTGGAGCATCCCAGGGATGGTGGAGTCTGGTGGCCTGCCATCTATGGGATCGCACAGAGTCGGACATGACTGAGGCGACTTAGCAGCAGCAGCAGCAATCATAAATGGGTGCTGTATTTTGTTAAAGGCTTTTTCTGCATCTATTGAGATGATCATACGGCTTTTATCCTTCAATTTGTTGATATGGTGTATCACATTGATTGATTTGAGTATATTGAAGAATCCTTGCATCCCTGGCATAAACCAAACTTGATCATGGTGTATGAGCTTTTTGATGTGTTGCTGCATTCTGTTTGCTAAAATTTTGTTAAGGATTTTTGCATTCATGTTCATCAGTGATATTGGCCTGCAGTTTTCTTTTTTGTGTGTTATCTTTGTCTGATTTTGGTATCAGGGTGACGGTGGCCTCGTAGAATGAGTTTGGCATTGTTCCTTCCTCTGCAATTTTTAAAAAGAGTTTTAAAATGACAGGCATTAGCTCTTCTCTTAATGTTTGGTAGAATGCTCCTGTGATGCCGTCTGGTTCTGGGCTTTTGTTTTTTGGGAGATTTTTTTATCACAGCTTCAATTTCAGTGCTTGTATTTGGGTTGTTCATAATTTGTATTTCTTCCTGGTTCAGTCTTGGAACATTGATCTTTTATAAGAATCTGTCCATGTCTTCCAGGTTATCCATTTTATTGCAATATAGTCGTTCATAATAATTTCTTATAACCCTTGAATTTCTGCATTATCTGTTGTAACCTTCCCTTTTTCACTTATAATTTTGTTGATTTCGTTCTTCTCTCTTTTTCTCTTGAGAAGTCTGGCCAAAGATTTGTCAATTTTATCTTCTCAAAGAAACAGCTTTTAGTTTTATTAATCTTTACTATGGTTTCTTCCATTTCTTTTTCATTTATTTCTGCTTGAATCTTTATGATTTCTTTCCTTCTACTAATTTTGGGGTTTCATTGCTCTTCTTTTACCAGTTGTTTTAGGTATAAAGTTAGGTTATCCCCTCGATGTTTTTCTTGTTTCTTGAGGTAGGATTGTGTTGCTATAAACTTCCCTCTTAGAATTGCTTTTGCTACATCCCATAGGTTTTGAGTTGTGTGTTCATTGTCATTTGCTTCCCAAAATTTTTTGATTTCCCTTTTGACGTCTTCAGTAACCTGTCGGTTATTTAGAAATGTATTGTTTAAAATTCATGTGTTTGTGTTTCTTACAGTTTTTTTTTTCTTTCCTTGTAAATGATATCTAGTCTCATAGTACTGAGGTTGGAGAAGATGCTTCATACAATTTAAATTTTCTTAAATTTACTGAGTCTTCATTTTTGACCCACAATGTAGTCTATCCTGGTGAATGTTCCATGTGCACTTGAGAAGAAGGTGTGTTCTTCTGCATTTGAATGGAATGTCCTGAAGATATCAATGATATCCATTTAATCTAATGTATCATTTAAGACTTGTGTTTCCTTATTTTCTGTTTTGATGATCTGTCCATTGGTGTGAATGGGGTGTTAAAGTCTCCTACTGTTATTGTGTTACTGTCAATTTCTCCTTTTATGTCTGTCCATGTTTGTCTTATGTATTGAGGTGCTCCTATGATGGGTGCATAGATATTTACAATTGTTATGTCTTCCTCTTGGATTGATCCCCTGATCATTGTGTAGTGTCCTTCCTTATCTCTTGTAATCTTCTTTATTTTAAGGTCTATTTTGTCTGATATGAGGATTGCTACTCCAGCTTTCTTTTGCTTCCTATTTGCATGGAATACATTTTTCCGTCTTCTCACTTTCAATCTGTATGTGTCTTGAGGTCTGATGTGGGTTTCTTGTAGACAGCATATACATGGGTCTTATATTTGTATCCATTCAGGAAGTCTGTGTCTTTTGGTTGAAGCATTTAATCCATTTACGTTTAAAGTAGTTATTGATATGTATGTTCCTATTGCCACTTTCTTAATTGTTTGGAGTTGATTTTGTAGATCTTTTTCCTTCTCTTGTATTTCTAGGCTATATAAGTCTTTTTAACATTTGTTGCAAAGCTGGCTTAGTGGTACTGAATTCTCTTAACTTTTGCTTGTCTGAAAAGTTTTAATTTATCTATCAGTTTTTAATGAAATCCTCATCGGGTATAGTAATCTTGGTTACAGACTTTTCCCTTTCAGTACTTTAAATCTATCCTGCCATTCCCTTCTGGCCTGCAGAGTCTCTGCTGAATGATCAGCTGTTAAATGTATGGGGTTTCCCTTGTTTGTTACTTTTTGCTTTTCCCATTCTGCTTTAATATTCTTTCTTTGTGTTTAGTCTTTGTTAGTTTGATTAGTATGTGGCTTGGCATGTTTCTCCTTGGGCTTATCCTGTATGGGACTCTTTGTGCCTCTTGGACTTGATTGACTATTTCCTTTTACATGCTGGGATAATTTCCAACTATAATCTCTTCAAAAAGTTTCTCATACCCTTTTTTTTTCTCTTCTTCTTCGGGGACCCATATAATTCAAATGTTTGTGCATTTGATATTGTCCCAGAGGTCTCTGAGACTATCCTCAGTTCTTTTCATTCTTTTTACTTTATTGTGCTCTTCAGAAGTTATTTCCACCATTTTATCTTCCAGCTCACTGATTGGTTCTTCTGCTTCAGATATTCTGCTATTGATTCCTTCCAGACTATTTTTAATTTCAGTAATTGTCTTGTTTGTCTCTGAATGTTTATTCTTTAATTCTTCTAGGGCTTTGCTAATTGATTCTTGCATTTTCTCCATTTTGTTTTCAAGCTTTTTGATCATTTACTATCCTTATTCTGAATTCTTTTTCAGATAGTTTGCCTATTTCTTCTTCATTTATTTGGTCTTCTGCATCTCTAGTTTGTTCTTTCATTTGTGTAGCATTTCTCTGCCTTTTCTTTCTTTTTTTTTTTTTTTTAACTTATTGTGTTTGAGGTCTCCTCTTCCAAGGCTTCAAGGTTGAATTCTTTCTTCCTTTTGGTTTCTGGGCTCCTAAGGTTGGTCCAGTGGTTTGTGTAATCTTAGTATAGGGTGAGATTTGTGCTGAGTTTTTGTTTGTTTGTTTCCTTGTTTTTCCTCTGATGGGCAAGGCTGAGTGAGGTGGTAATCCTGTCTACTGATGATTGGTTTTGTATTTTTGTTTTGTTTGTTGTTTAGATGAGGAGTCCTGCACAGGGTGCTACTGGAATTTGGGTGATGCTGGGTGCTGTGAGTGGTATCCTTTGTGTGAGTTCTCACTATTTGATACTCCCTGGGGTTAGTTCTCTGGTAGTCCAGAGTCTTGGAGTCAGTGCTCCACTCCAAAGGCTCAGGTCTTGATCTCTGATCAGGAACAAAGATTCCACATGTGGTTTGTTATGGCATTAAGTGAGATTAAAACAAATACTCAAAAACAAGAAACCAAAGTTGAACCCCAGACAAATGGCAGTTACAAAATCAGGCAAAAAATAATTTAAAAAATGGAAAATACACATATACATATATGTGTATATTGTATACATTAAAGATTAACTGTAAGGGGAAAAGAATAGAAGGAAAAGCAAACAAAGGAATAAATGTAGAAAACATAATAATAGGTTAAAATAAATAAATAAATAAAGAGGAAAAAAAGGAAAACTCCAAAGAACTGCAAAAGCCCAATGTAGAGGCAGAGGTTTATAACAACAATAAAAAGTGTGACTGAGGGGAAAAAAAAGCTTCAGAAGCTTAATTAGATTTCATAGTGCCAATAAAACTGACAACTACAACAAAGGGAATAAAGAAAAAGAAAAAAGAAATCCAAAAGAATCTATAGAGCAAGTGAAAATGTAAGACTAATAAATGTTTTTCTTGAGTCACTGCTGTCAAAGTCCTTTCCCTCGCTGGGAGTCACAGTCCACCTCGCCTCCCTAGGATGCCCTCTAACACTGTGCTGATCTCAGGACCTGTTGTGGGGGCAGCTCAGATTTTAATCTGGTCCTACTCCTGCGTGTTCTTGCCTCCAATGTCCACAGCTACCAGAACTAGTGTGTTTTCTTTTGTGACTTCTCAATGTCCTTTTATATATTCCATAGACACAGAGTCTGCCTAGTTGATCGTGTGGATTTAATCTGCAGCTTGTACAGTTGGTGGAAAGGTTTTGGGTCTTCCTTAGCTACACTGCTCCTGGGTTTCAATTGTGGTTTTATTTCCACATCTGCATGTGGGTCGTCCACCGGGGTTTGCTCCTGAGGCTGCCCTGGAGGACTTGGGTCTGCCCCAGTGAAGGCCAGGTGTGGAGGTGGTGCAGCTGCTTGGGTTGCAGGGGCTCTGGCAGCACCAGGTACTCAGGAGAGTTGGCAGCTAGGGCAGCAGGAAATATAGTGCTCTAGAAGGGTATGGCAACCAGTATTGGCCAGTACACTCCAGTATTCTTGCCTGGAGAACCCCCCTGGCAGAGAAGCCTGGCAGGCCACAGGCTACAGGGTCGGAAACAGTTGGACACAATCGAAGTAACCTTGTGTGCATAGATGCAAGATATTTTTTTGCCTGTGGCAGCTCTGCCCCAGTGACAGTTGAGCGTGAGTGTGGTGCAGCTGCTTGGCTTGTGGCAGTGCAAAGTGTGCAGGGACATGGACTGCCTCTGCCGCAGGAGTTATGGCCCTATCTGAGTCTTTTTTCGAGCCTCTTGTAGCTGGGGATCAGAAGGCCTCTTTGGCTTTCTCTGTAGCTCTGCCTTTTAGGCACTTAGAGGGCTCCCTTGCCTGGGGTCTACTCTGTAGATCAGTGAGTCAGGCACTTACAGGGGCACCCTGAGTGGGGTACTCTGTAGTTCAGTGCGTCAGGCCTTTGATGGATCAGCCTCTCTATTGTTCAGCTGCAGATGCTGGTGCGTGGGGAGAGAGGCTATGGTGATGGCTCCAACCCCTATGCATGACTCAGCAGTATTGCCTTGCTTCCATGGCTGCCTGGCTTTCCTCCACAGGCATTTCTCATCACAGTCTCCTTCCTCACATCCCCTCAATCCATCTCTCCACAATCAACAGCAGTCCTTTCCCTGGGATTGCTCCACAATCCCCCTAATTTCCAGCTCCCAGCTGCTGCGCCTTCCAGAGGACCTGCATCCCTGTCCAGGATATGTATGGCTGTGGCAAGGACTGTCTGATGCTCATTCTTTTAGGCTGACACAGATCAGCTGTTTTACTCTCAGCCTTAAATGTTTCTCCTCTGACTCAGACAATTGCCCTCATGTGGGGAGTGGACCCTTGGTTCAGTTCCCACACCTGCTGAGAGCAGGTCCAGTCCTACGAACACTCCTGTTTTCCCCTCTAGTTCCTTGTCCTACCGAGTTTTGCGTGGGTCTATATATTCTTTTCCACTGGTCAGATACTCCTGTCTGTTCTCCTGCCCTGGTGTTCTGCATGCACTTCTGTGTCTGAAGGTGTATTCCTGATGTATACTTTGAGAGAGATGTACTCCACGTCCACCTACTCCTCCACCATCTTGTTCCCCTTGACAATATTCTATTTTGCCGAGTCTTGTTTTTGGCTCTATTGATGGTATCCTTTTAAGAATAGGAGTTCATAATGTTAATGTAGTCATTTTATTAACTCTTTTCGTTATGGCTAGTGCTTTTTACCTCTTTTCAAAGAAATTCTACCTCATCCTGATTTTTTCAGTTCAGTTGTGCGTCCCCTTGCAAGAGACTGAGTCTATCAGGGTCTTGAAAGCTGCTGATTCAGCCTGAATTCGACAGCACTAAACCACGCTTATAACAAAACTTCCCATTAAATGGGAACTGCTTCAGCGGCAGAAATAATATTTTCTCCTTTTATTGGTATGATGGTATTGTCAAATATTCTCATTGCTTATAGATCTGCAGATTTGCTGGCTTAAGGCAAAGCCCTTCATACAAAACTCATCAGTAAAAGACACATTCCTACTGATGGCTTAATCTTAGAGAAAATTCTACAGAACCGTTGGCTCTTTGCTAGGCAAAGTGGTAAAAGACAGGAGAAATGACAGGGTCCTTAAAGTATCAATCAGTGTGCATGAGTCTTATTCAGAAGTGAGATTTTCATTTATGCTAATGAATTAAAAAAGAAATTGGTACCATCCCAGCTCTAAAAAGGTTAAAAAAATTTTTTTTAAGATAGGGTAGCAAAATCTCTAGGATATGTTTAAAATCTCATATTCTGATTTAGCATTTGTCTACCTGTTCATTATCACCAAAGAAGTACAGTGGATTCAACCAAACCTGGGATCAAAAATACTTGGTGGGGGGGAGGGGGGAGGCAGAGGAGGATGAATCCAGAAAGTTCCAAAAAGCAAAACTTGAATTTGCCACATGCTGGTAACTATTTACATAGCATTTACATTGTATGAGGCATTATAAGTAATCTACAGATGATTTAAAATATGACAGGATATGCATAGGCTATGTGCAAATCCTATGCTATTTTGTGTAAGAGACTTGAGCATCCCATGGATTTTGGTGTCCACAGGGGCCCTGGAACCAAACCCCTGAGGATATCCAGAGACAGTTACATAGTATTCCTTATTTTATTAAAGCTTTCTATTTTAATAAAAGCAGTCAAGACCTTCCTTTTAAAATACAAGCCTCCACTCACTAAAGTGAATGTTCCATGCTCCACTTGAAAATATACCATCCTTGTACCATGATTAATGTTTACCCCTGGGCTCAAAATGCTCATTCAGACTGCCAAGGCTTATAGGCACAAATCAGGAAAATACAGCCACAAATCATTCTCCCTAAATAAAAAGGTCAACTGGTATTAAATTAGTTCATTTACAGAACTCATTGAAATTAGCAGCATGTTCTTAAATTGCTTCTTGATTGAGGACATTTGCCTCATTAATTCTAAACAACCTGAGAAGACTATTAAAGTCTCATAGAAAAAAATTGACCAAAGGACAAAATTCTCAATACACTTTACCCTGGGGACAAATGGTAAATCTCAGGAAATATATACACAGAGGGAGAAATGCAAGGTGAGGGAGTTTAACTTTTACATTCTACATGGAAGTCCTCTTTTATTTTCATTTATTTGTGCTTTCATTTTTCTAGCCAGAGGGAACTTCCTTTTTTTTAAAATGGTCTAATTGACTTTATTTTTACTTTTATTTTTACATGTATCTATTCTTTTCAAATTCTTTTCCCATTTAGATTGTTACAGAATATTGAGCAGTGTACCCTGTGCTATATAGTAGGCCCTTCTTTGTTATATAGTTTAAATATATTAGTGTGTATATATCAGTCCCAAACATCCAATGTATCCCTGCCCCCCACCGTTCCCCTTTGGTAACCATAAGTTTATCTTTTATGTATGGGAGTCTATTTCTATTTGTGGCAACATGGATGGACCTCGAGATTATCATACTAAGTGAAATAAGTCAGACATAGACAAATATTGCCTGATATTGCTTATATGAGCAACCTAAAAAATATGGTACAAATGAACTTATCTATAAAACAGAACTTTCTAAAATACAAGTCCAGTCATGTAATTCTCCAATTCAGTGGTTTCCCTCTGCCTTTATTTTTTTTTAATCTTTACTTATTTATTTGGCTGTGCCAGGCTTTAGTTGTGACACACAGGATCTTTAGTTGTGGGATGTGGGATCTAGTTCTCTGACCAGGATTCGAGCCCAGGCCCCTGCACTGGGGGCATGGAGTGTAACACACTGGACTACCAGGGAAGTTCCCCACTTTGCCTTTAATCTAGCTCTGGTCTCCCCTCCACCTGCCAGTTACTCTCCACCACACCTAACCCTTTCTGTTCCCCGAGTCTGCTATTCTCTGGATCAACTCAGCATTTTTACAAGCTTTTCCTCTGCTTTCTTGGCCTAGGCTAATTTCTACTCATCTTTGTTGTTGTTGTTGAGTTGCCTGGTCATGTCCTACTCATCACAACCCCATGGACTGCAGAATGCCAGGCTTCCCTGCCCCTCACCACCTCCCGGAGTTTGCCCAAGTTCATGTTCACTGCATTGGTGATGCCATCCAACCATCTCATCCTCTGTTGCCCTCATCTTCTGTCTTCAGTCTTTCCCAGCATCAGCGTCTTTTCCAGTGAGTCAGCTGTTCACATCAGGTAGCCAAAGTATTGGAGCTTCAGCTTCTCTTCTTTCTTCAGCTATTTGTAAAGCCTCCTCAGACAACCCCTTTGCCTTGTTGCTTTGGGATGGTTTTGTTTGCTACCTCCTGTTCAGTGCCAAAGACCTCTGTCCATAGTTCTTCAGGCACTCTGTTTACTGGATCTAATGCCTTGAATCTATTTGTCACCTCCACTGTATATTCTTAGGAGATTTGATTGAAGTTGTACCTGGCTGGCCTAGTGGTTTGCCCCAGTTTTTCCAGTTTAAGCCTGAATTTTGCTGTGAGACACTGATGATCTGAGCCACAGTCATCTTTGGGACTCCGCTTGAGTACCCACTTTGTCTAAGAAGCCCTTCCTTAATTCAGCAAGCCTGCTATAGGTGCCCCTTTACTCCACATTACCAGAATACCTCTCACCCTAACATGATTGCTGGTTAATTCTTCTGTGTCATTTACTGTAGGTTTTGTAAAGACAGAGACTGTGTCTTGTATACCATTTTATTCCTAGAAGAGCTTCCTGGGCCTTAGTGGAGGTTCAATAAATAGTTAAGTGACTGAACAAATGAGTGATTGGATTAGCTTGGCACTTCTTGAGCCCTTTCCCTGTAGAAAGCCGTGTTCTTATAGAGGACTCCTGTATTACTCTCCTTGAACAATCCTCAATAAACACTCAGCATTTTCCTAGAAAAGAGTCACACACTCGAGTTACTAGAGTGTAAGACACCAAAAGTTTCTAATGATGAGAGCTCTGAGGAGGGAGCAATTATTTTCACTTGGAGACACCGAGGAATCTTCTGGTGTGGGAGAAGGTGGGTGATATGATACAGTTCATTTGAATATCAGCTGATGATATCATCCAACTGATTCAGATAAGAAAAGGAGGAGGCTGGAAAGGGCTTTCTGATTATAGAGAAGGAATGATAGAAACAAAGAGCCAAAGGAAGAACATTATTCAAACTTCCATTCATTCATCCATAATATGCAAGTGAAGTCGCTCAGTCATGTCCGACTATTTGTGACCCCATGTACTGTAGCCTATAAGGCTCCTCCGTCCATGGGATTTTCCAGGCAAGAGTGCTGGAGTGGATTGCCATTTCCTTCTCCAGGGCACTTTCCCAACCCAGGAATCGAACCCGGGTCTCCCGAATTGCAGGCAGAAGCTTTACCATGGGAGCCATCAGGGAAGCCCTCATAATATGCAAATATTATTCTTAATAATCAGTCATCAAAAAATTATTGAAGGTTCTTGTTTTCTTTTTTTAAATCCAATCTGCCACTCTTGTGTCTTTTGATTGGAGCATTTAGTCCATAAACATTTAAGGTAATTATTGATAGCTATGTGGGTTTTTTATTTTGCCACTTAATTTTCTTAATTGAAGGACAATTTGAAGGAATTTTATGGTTTTCTGTCATATATCAAGAAGAATCAGCCGCAGGTACACCCATGTCCCCTCCCTCCCAAAACTCCCCTCCATCTCCCTTCCCATCCCACCCTTCTAGCTTGTCACAGAGGCCTTGTTTGAGTTCCCTGCATCACACAGCAAATCCCCACTGGCTATCTACTTTACGTATGGTATTCTAAATTTCCATGTTCCTCTCACCATACATCTCACCCTCTCCATCCTCCCCTCCCCCCATGTCCTTAGGTCTGCTTTCTGCATCCGTTTCTCCACTGCTGCCCTGAAAATAAGTTCTTCAGTGCCATCTTTTGATATTCCATATATATGTGTCAGTATACAATATTTCTATTTCTCTTTCTGACTTACTTCACTTTGTATGATAGCCTCTAGGTTCCTTCACCTCATTAGAACTGACTCAAGTGTATTCCTCTGCATGGCTGAGTAGTATTCTATTGTGTATATGTACCACAGCTGCTTTATCCATTCATCTGTCGATGGATATCTAGGTTGCTTCCATGTTATAGCTATTGTAAATAGTGCTGCAACGAACACTGGGGTACATGTGTCTTTTTCAGTTTGGATTTCCTCAGGGTATATGTGTAGGAGTGGGATTGCTGGGTCATATGGTGGTTTTATTCCTAGTTTTCTAAGGAATCTCCATACCGTCTTCCATAGTGGCTGTATCAATTTACATTTCCACCAGCAATGCAAGAGGGTTTCCTTTTCTCTACACCCTATCCAGCATTCATTGTAGATTTTTTGATGACAGTCATTCTGACTAGTGTGCTCTAACATGAGTGATGCTGTGCATCTTTTCATGTGTTTGCTAGATAGCTATGTATTGATTTCTATTTTTAAACATTTCCATTTTTTTTTTAGTTTTCTGGTTGATATATACAATAGAATACTACTCAGTCCTAAAAAGGAATGAAATAATGCTATTTACAGCAACATGGGTGGACCTGGAAATTATCATGCTAAGTGAAATAAGCGAAAAAGACAAATACCATATCCTATCACTTATATGTGGAATCTAAAATATGACACAAATGAACTCATCCACAAAACAGAAAAATAGACACACAGACGTAGAGAACAGATTTGTAGTTGCCAAGAAGGAAGTGGGTGCATGGATGGAAGAACTGGGATTTAAGGTTTAGCATATGCAAACTATTATATATAGGATGGGTACACAAGATCCTACTGTGTAGCATAGGGAACTTTATTCAGTATCCTGTGATGAATGGTAATGGAAAGGAAAATGAAAAATAATGTGTGTATATATATACACCTATATATGTATAACTGAAACACTTTGCTCTACAGCACAAATTACTACATTATAAATGAACTTCAATTTAAAAAAATATTGAATACCTCCCTACATGAGTACTCCCTACAACCTAGTGCTAGGCACTAGATATTCAGCAATGAGTTAAATAAACTCAGTTCTTGCTCTGTAAGACTTTTACTAAAAGAAAAGAACAAACATTGTATAAGAAGTTTATAATGATTGCATACTAACTTGCTTCAGTCGTGTCTGATTCTTTGTGACCCTAAGAACTATAGCCTGCCAGGCTCCTCTGTCCATGGGATTCTCCAAGCAAGAATGCTTACTGGAGTGGGTTGCCATTTTCTCCTCCAGGGGATCCTCCCAGGTATCAAATCCCCGTCTCCTGTGTCTCTGGCATTGGCTGGTGGTTTCTTTACCGTTAGTGCCACCTGGGAAGCCTATTCTCCACCTATAATTTTAATGGTACACAATATTGCACATAAGAGCAATGTGTTGCTTACCAGGAGAGTGAGATAGAGAGAGGGAATATTTTACAATGGATAAAATGCAAGTGGTTCTCATCCTGATGGCAAGAATCTAGAGGATCAAGTTAAGATACAAACAAAAGAGCAAGCAACTATAGGATAATGTCTCATAAAACATAGAAGGGTTTGCTGTCTGAAGAAGGTGAATGAGCCTAGATTAAAACACAAACAAACAAACAAACAGAAACAGCAAAGCTAAAGAAGGTGAGCCTGGGCATAAGGTTTTGAGGTTTCACCAGTAGTAAGTTGAGGTGTGGCACCTGTGGTTTTCCTCCCTGGGAACTTGGAGACCAGATCATCTCCTGATGGTAAAACTGAACATTAGAGAAAGGGAAAGCTGTCAGGGGATTGGAGAGCACGACAGTGGGCATTTGTGGAAGGAAAAATGCAGTTCAGTTTGGCTCAGGGTTTGAGTTGTGGAAAATCAAATTGGAGGAGAAATCAGGGCCAAATTGTAGGGGCAGTGGTTACAAGTCTCAGCAAGCCTGCCCTGCAGCTTCTGATTACCTTATTGGAGAGCAAGCAGGAAAGGAGCCTCTCACAAAAAGCTACATTTTTTTTTAAATTTAAATAAAGGAGATTCTTTTCTTCCCCCTTAACTCCTTTATTCATCTTGGTTGCGCTAAGGGAGAGCAAAAGTTCTTGTCTTGCACTCTGTGCTACTTCCAGACTAGAGACAAGTTCTTGGAAGGAAGGAAATCACAGGTACTTCTGCTGAGAAAGTACGCCTCACAATCTCTACATCATCAGCAGGCCATTATCCATGGTCCATCATCACAGATGATCAGATGGCACCGTCAACAACAGCTGGGACTAAACTCAGAGACCATTTCGTTCATTGACTTCATATCCCAACTCACAAGGCTCTGCTGGGAAGTGAAAATGCACTGCACCCTGTATCACTGAACCAGAGTTTTGGAGTACCTTCTGTAGGGTGTGAAAAAAGATCGCTTAAATCCTGTCTTCTTCATTTCTACAAACGAATCCTTTGATTTGTCCAATTTTGAGTACTTTAAATTGCAAGTGTTGCTAAATCACCACTTTTATCCCTAGTGCCACCTCCAGTCAGTCGTGTTTTAGCCATGACTTTCTAAAATTCAAAGAATATTTGCTGGCTATGATAGAGCAACTTTTAATTCTTCTAATCAATTCAGGGTCCTTCTCTTAATCCTATTAAGAGGTTATATCTAGTCTGAGACATAATCAAGCACATCATCCAATCCGGGAAAGGCAAGCATCAATTAGTCAGTTCAGCCACTCAGTCCTGTCCTACTTTTTGCGACCCATGGACTGCAGCATGCCAAGCTTTCCTGTCCATCAAAGCAAGCATGGCATGGGAGAAATGCAGGATTCTGTTTTCTCTTTTCAGGCTAACCTATCTCATCGTCTTTTGGTCTACACAACAGTTACAGACTAGTGTTTACAAGGGGCAAATCTGTTATGTCTCCCAGGTATCATTCTCATTGTTCTTTGACATTTTTCCCCCTGGGAGCATTCCTTTAACACAACCACACTGAAAAATACAGATAAAGAGTCAACCATATCTTTAACTTGACTTTGGGAGGTTATCTCAATGTTCCTGGTCCCAAAATGCAGAGAAATAAAGTAAAAGGAAAACTCAGTCACAAGTCCAATTAGCATCTTGCTCTGCTCCTGAGCTTTCTAAGACCCCAGCTGACACTGACTTTCCAGAGAGTTATGAGGACATAACTATAGAACAAATGCCTCTTTGCACATACAAATATGTGAAAGATCAATTATTAATCTTTAAGACAACACTCAGGCACACACATTCTATGGACTGAAATATGCAAATACATTCTAGGGCAAGTTTGAATAGTGGGCATCTCACCAACCCCTTATTTTTTGCCCCCTACCAAGAGGTGCTACTTGCAGTGGAATAGTCTCAAACATTTTGTGGTGTTATGTCTGGAGATCCTTTAATGCCAAACTACACAGTTTCAACCCTAGAGGAGACAGACTTACTATAAAATGGCATGGGCTCAGTTTGAGTTATTAATTTAACCCCAGATTTCAATTTCAGATGGCCTGAGGCTAGCCTTCCTAGTTTCCAATACTCTCATCATCCCAAAGCCCTTTGCACCCCCTATAACCTTTGGCTACCTCATTACCCTCTTTTGCATAAATATGAGCATCAAGGAAATGAGTTTGAGAGAAAACGCAGTAAAGCAATGCATGAGACAGCCTGGGAGGGGTTCTCTACTCTGCCACCCCCAACTTGGTGACAAACCGGTCAGCATAACGTGAGTGCCAAGATAATTAGTGGAAATGCTCTTTATGGCTGCATAATTTCCAGCACATCTTAAAAAAAAATTCTCCACCTGACACTGTGTTCCAAGGTTACTTTTTTTAATGAGCTGGTATGTGAGAAATATTAATCCTGACACATAAAAATGGAACCACTTCTGACAGGGAAGCCCAGTGTGGTTTTTCAAATCATATTTTTGTTATTTTTAACTTTTAGTTTTTATAAGCATATCATATGATCTGGAGACGTAAAGGATGCCAGAATCCAAAAATACAAATTAGAAATGTTCAGACCAATAGAGTGAGTTACATTTCATGGCTTAATCACAGCAGGATTTTATGCATGCACTGATTGAGAGTCTAAAAATCCCTTCCTTTTAGAGAACAACATACTTTTGCTCGCCCATAATTTTCACATTTATTCTTGCAAATAAGAGAAATACACAAAGATATGAGACCCATCTACAGCTAATATTTTTTCTTCTTTGTATGACCCAAGCATGATATTTAGTCAAACTATTAATCACAAAAGACGTTGAAAGAAAACACTGAAAAAAAGAAACTCTAAAATAGTCTTTGAGCTTTCCAAGTGGTTCAGTGGTTAAAAAAAAAAAAAAATCTGCCTGTAATGCAGGAGACATGTTTGATACCTGGGTCGGGAAGATCCCCTGGAGAGGACATGGCAACCCACTTGAGTATTCTTGGCTGGGAAATCCCAGGGATAGAGGAGCCTGGCAGGCTACAGTCCATGGGTCGCAAATAAGTCAGACATGACTTAACAACAACAACAGCAAGAAAAATGGTCTTTGGATTCATTGATCTAATTCCAACTTATGGAGATATGTCACTTGGGAATGCTTCTGTCCATAGATCTAAGAGTGGAATAAGCAATTTACATACTATACGATCTCCTTTAAGTAGATGAGTGGAAGACACTCCTAGGTTGATCAGTAGTTCACTAAGGACAATGGAATTGTCTTTGCCATTCTGGCTACTCAGACTCATGTATGTCCTCTCTCGACTGCATGACAGCTACCAAACACTTTCCACAGTGAAGTCAAGGCAGGACATAGGAACTAGGAAAGACATACTTCTGGGAAGGGTCTGTTTTTTATCCTGGAAGTTAAGTTCCCCTCCCCCATCCAGTCTTCCACACCACACTCTAAGTCTCCTTGGCCAGAATTGGACTTTGAGCCCATATCTCGGATGATCACTGACACAAGGGAATGGGATTGCCATGCTTGACTTAGACAGAGCTTGGTTCATTCCCAGGACTAGGGAACAGGGTTGCTTCTGCTAGGATAGGGGGCTTCTTCTACCTTAAAATCAGGAGTCTGTTAGGAGAAAATAAGAGAAGGGGGCTCTTGGATAAATCATTGTGTTGGCCACATAGGGTCGACATTTATCTTCAACCACTTGGATTGTTAGGAAGCTCTTTCCTCCATGGACAACTGGTTTACCTGTGTATACCTTCACCCGTTAACTTGAGCTCACAGTTTCCTCCTGGAAGACACTGGAGCTTCAGAAAACAGGACCCTCATCCTCCATTCTATCTAGAGTACCTCCATTCCTTAAACTATAACATCAAACACCTCAGAACATGTAGGAATCCTCTCCCAAAAAGGACTGATAGAGCCTCCAGAGAATGATTATGGTCCCTATCAACTTATTGTCTATAAAGTTGTTCATAAGCATAATTTCATTTTACAATTAGAAGAAAGAAATTGCAATTTAGGTAAGACCTAAACTCAGGGGAGGAAACTGGCTTGCTTGTCCAAGGTTACAGAGCTCTTTTGTTCCAGAGGAAGAGCTGAACACAAATCCAGGGCTGTTTTCTCCACTACTCTGACAATGCCCCACCTGTGACTAGCGCAACTGCAGCTGGTCTACTGCTGTAGCTCTTGCAGCCGCCTCCAGATGCCACTGCCAGTCACCATGCTAGCATCCTCTCAAAGTTTCTTTATGTTATCCTTTCAATCATCTTTTCAGATAGTTCTAGTTAGCTCCTTTGTTTTAGACAGTGAGGAACAGGAAGAGTTAAATTAACTGGCCCAAGGTTAGAGTAAGAGTCAGCAAGGGAATTAAAACCCAAACCTGTATCATTCCAAATCGTATACTCTTTTGAACACACAACTTCTCCATCACTTTTTGCTCCAAATGTGGGGAAAAGGTGAAAGAAAAGATAGGGTACTTGAAATGCCTATTGTTTTGAGGTTGAAGGATTGAACATATAGTCACTGGAGAGTTCACAGCAAATAGGATGACCTTGTAACTCATTGTCCTGATTAGAATATATTAAAATGTATTTTATTCAACTATAGTTGACTTACAATGCTGTGTTAATTTTAGCTGGATTTTTTATTTTATTGAAGTATAGTTGATTTACAATGTGTGAGTTTCTGATGTACAGCAAAGTGATTCATTATACACACACACACACACATATACATATACATGTATACATAGATTCTTTTCTGTGTTCCTTTTTGTTTTTGTTTTTAATGGAAATAGTAACTTATTTTTAATTTCTGTTATCTTTTTTTCTGAAGTGGAAATAAAAGATAATTCAGTAAATCAAAATTCTGCAAGTCAGTAACATATCATTTGTCAGCAAGGCAGTAGCTTATATATACATATATATATATCTCAACAAAAATCACTCATCATATAAACAGAGTCTTCATTTCTATCTTGATTCTCTTTTTATTCTTTCTATTTCATTTTGGAATATAGTCGATTAACAATGTGATAGTTTCAGGTGAAGAGCGAAGCCACTCAGCCAAAGCCATACGTATACATGTATCCATTCTCCCCCAAGCTCTTCTCCCAACCAGGCTGCCACATAACGCTGAGCAGAGTTCCCTGCACTGTACAGCAGGTCCTTCTTCCTGAGCTATACAGTAGGACCTTGGTGTTTATCCACTCTATAGCTAACAGTTTGCATCTGCTAACTGCAAACTCCCTATCCAGCCCTCCCCCATTTCCCCTCCCTCTTGGCGATTACAAGTCTGTTCTCTATGTTTGTGAGTCTTTTCTGTTTCACAGATAAGTTTATTTGTGTCATATTGTAGACTCTACCTATAAGTGGTATCATATGGTATTTGTCTTTCTCACTTACTTCGCTTAGTATGATTTGATTAGAATATATTTGAAAATAGAAGAAAGCATTTTACCAAATTATATCAGGATAACAGGTGTGAACAAGCATTGTCCTAGGAAAATAAGGACATATGGCTGCCAGAACTACAAACTATAAAAATAAAAGCTTACAGAAAACAAACCCTATGGGGGACAAAATCAAGAAATACCCTATTGAAGGTTCTGGCATGGATGTTCACATTCTCCAACTCTATCTCTAAGAAATCATTTCCACTATCGTTCCAAGTACAAAGTGTGCTTGAATTGCTTTTACAAAGTGTAACTCCCTTATAAGATTTAAGCCATTTTTGTTTCTGCAAATCCTGTTTATCTGTCTCTCCTGTCTCCCCAGCCTGATCTCCAGGCTTTTAGGGAGGGGAGATTCCAGGAGAACCACGGGATAAAAAGAACTTTATCCACTGAAGCTGCGGGAAGCAGGCACCATGGATCTGAAAGAGATTTTTTAAGAGTTGTGTTTGCGCTGGTTTTCCTTCAGTGCCCTCTGGGGAAAACTCTCTGGGAAGAAAATTAGTACTTGAGCCTGACAGGACAGTGGGAAGATGTTTGTTCAACTTTATAGATTGTGTTGAACTATTTGGGGGCTTTAAGGAAATCTAGCTGGAAGGGAGCCCCTATCAGGTGTGATTCAAAAAAGATGATAAAGGACTTCCCTGGTGGCCCAGTGGTTAAAACCCTGTGCTTCCAGTGTGGGGACATGGGTTCAATCCCTGGTCGGGGAACTAAGATCACATTATGCCATGTGGTTCAGCAAAAAAAAAAAAAAAAGATAATAAAACATGGCAGTAGGGGGATTGTTTTGTTTTGTTTTTTTCTTTTTTATTTCTCACTGATTGTGTAAGTGAAGTGACAGCTTTTGGTCTTCTGGTTGATGGGGAAATGAGGAGGGGCTGAAAGTGATGCTATCTCACTTAGTCTGATTTCCCAGAAATGCTGAAGAAAATCAAAGGCAGTGGTACCCAAAGGCAGCTCTCCACCAGACTGTCCAGGGTGGAAACTGCTGGCGGAGGAGAGGCAGGTGGTCCAAAGAGGGAGGGTGATTGAGCTCTCCGATCACGTTCACTCCTCTCATGACTGTGGTGGCATCTTGCATTCACACCAGCCCTGATTGCTGTGTTGGTCAGAACAGTCCAAGCCCTCCGTGGTCCAGCAGGGCTGGACAAACACACCCAGGGCTCTGACCAAGCCTGCCGGCTGCTTCACGTGCTGCTTGCCTGCTCCTCAGGCCCTGATTGATGAGAGGAGGTGGTTGGAGTCGGGTGGGGGACAAGGAAGTGGCGAGCAGGGCATCAGGTGCTCCAAATTGGGGATAATTCAGCATATTAGCCTAATGAAGTCAAAAAGTTAATTTGTAGCTGCCAGCTGTTGAAAAGAAGGTTTATAAAGCTCCACAGCCCCGCACAGCCCAGTGGGGGGAACACTGAGGGAGAGTGAGACACGCAGAGGACTTTGAATAAACACAGTCGTCGACATTCAGCCGAGAAGAGCTTGGCAGTGGCCAGGTGGCTCCATGGAAGAAGAGATAATGGAAATAAGGACTGTAGGTGGCCAGAGCTCCAGTGGGGAGAAAAAGGAATACTTCTTTGCCCTGGCACTGGATCTAATCCCTGGCTTACAGCACGCTGCTGGCAGTTGGTGCCAGGCTTACAAGGCCCTGTTACTACACGGATAACATAGTTAGTGTCAGTTCTTGGTTTCCAGCTACCCCTGGCAATTTATATTCAGCTCTCTCACCCTCCTTCTATTTTTTTTTGTCTTTAATCCACCAACTCAGTGCCTTTTTAAAGCTGGCTCATTCCCTGCACTGACTCAGGAAATATATGTTCTAAGACAAAAGTGAACTTGCAGGTGACTTGTAGGAAAGAGAGCGGGTGCTCTCCGAGGTCCTTGTTACATCCAGGCCGCTATCGCTCTTTGATTTACCGTCCCCTGGCCCCCATGGAAATGTTACTGGACGTCTAGAAGGACTTGAACATAAAGCAATTATCCACCTTATTTGTGACCCTAGAGAAAATATAAGTGCTCCAGGAAGGCAGTAAATGCAGTATATTTCCCAAAGTATACAGGGGAAAAAATTAAAATGAAAGAGAGCCTGCTTCGTCTATCAAGATGCATTTTAAGCTACTTCCCTGATGGCCCAATAGTTAAGAATGACTGCCAACGATGGGGACACAGGTTGATCCCTGCTCCTGGAAGATTCCACATGCCACAGAGCGACTATGCCCATGTACCACAAGTACTGAAGCTCACATGCCCTAGAGCCTGTGCTCTGCAACAAGAGAAGCCACTGCAATGCAAAGCTGGGGCACCGCCACTGGAGAAGGGCCCCCACTCAGCGCAACTAGAGAACGCCCTCACACATGAATGGAGACCCAATGCTGCCAAAAATAAATTGAAAAATTTAAATGTATTTTCAGTCTCGACCCTTCCACAGCATTTAGTAAATATCCATAAGCTAGCACATCTTCTGGAGAAGGCAATGGCACCCCACTCCAGTACTCTTGCCTGGAAAATCTCATGGACGGAGGAGCCTGGTAGGCTGCAGTTCATGGGGTCGCTAAGAGTCGGACACGACTGAGCGACTTCACTTTCACTTTTCACTTTCATGCATTGGAGAAGGAAATGGCACCCACTCCAGTGTTCTTGCCTGGAGAATCCCTGGGACGGGGGAGCCTGGTGGGCTGCCTTCTATGGGGTCACACAGAGTCGAACATGACTGAAGCGACTTAGCAGCAGCAGCACATCTCCTATTGTATTTTACTGACGTATCTATGCATGTTTCTTCCTCCCATGTTACCATCTCCTCCAGGGAGTTCCAAGCACTTGGGATTTTTTTAAAATATGGGTCTGAATAAACATCTACTGAATGCTTTAAAAGAATCTTTTCATGACAGTGTCTAGGTCCGTCCACATTCCTGTAAATGGCACAATTTCATTCCTTTTTATGTCTGATATTCCATTGTGTATATTGATATGTATCATGTAGAATGAAGTAAGTTAGAAAGAGAAAAATATCATTTATTAATACATATATGTGGAATCTAGAAAAATGATACAGATGAACCTATTTGCAAAGCGAAAAAGAGACACAGGCGTAAAGAACAAATGAATGGACACCAAGGAGGGGGTGGGATGAATTGAGAGGTTGGGGATGACATATATACATTACTATGTATGAAATATATAACTGATGAGAGCCTGTTGTATAGCACAGAGGGTTCTACTCAGTGCTCTGCTGCTGCTGCTGAGTCGTTTCAGTCCTGTCCAACTCTGTGACCCCAAAGACAGCAGCCCACCAGACTCCCCCGCCCCTGGGATTCTCCAGGCAAGAACACTGGAGTGGGTTGCCCTTTCCTTCTCCAATGCATGAAACTGAAAAGTGAAAGTGAAGTCGCTCAGTCATGTCCAACTCCTAGCGACCCTATGGACTGCAGCCAACCAGGCTCCTCTGCCCGTGGGATTTTCCAGGCAAGAGTACTGGAGTGGGGTGCCATTGCCTTCTCCAACTCAATGTTCAATGGTGACCTAAATGGGAAGGAAATCCAGAAAAGAGGGGATACATATATACAGAGAGCTGATTCACTCTGCTGTACAGCAGAAACTAACACAACACTGTAAAGCAACTATACTCCAATAAATTTTTTTTTTAATTGAAAAATCTCTTTAGATGTCTGCATGTGTGTATATATTAGCCATCCCAATCAACCCTAGTCCTTATTTTTACTACCTTCGGATATGGAAAGCTGCTGTTCACACACAGCATGTGTGTGAACACTTAATCATCCACAAAAGTTTTTTAATTGCCTTGTATCCCCCTTTGCCCTGAATACTGCTCCTTAAGAGAGTTGCAGCTCATTTGAATGCGTATTTAACTGGCCTGCTGTCTCTGGACTGAGTGTGGCTCTTAACCTTAGAGAAGAGAAATGCTTTTATTAGATCAGGGACTGGTCCTATGCAAAAAGATTATCCCCTTGCTTGTTGGAAAGTTATATAATGTTGTGGTTGTGAAATTGGGTCTTAATATCTGGCTGGTGCTTAAGTTTATAATTGCCCACTCAGTGCAGTGATTTAGGAACTTGGTAAACCTAACTGTTGAGGCTTTGTCCCTGGGGTGAGAGGCTGCGCCATGCACTGCTTGTAAAAGCAACTAAGAATTTCATAGCACTTAGATCTGGCCAGGGACTTGGTCTGTTTCAATTCATTAAGTTCTCACCATAAACTCCACAGTGCAGATTTTCTCCCGTGAACAGTGAGAATGACCATCATTTTACAAATAAGAAAAAAGAGGTTCAGAAAGGTTGAGTAAATGACCCGTGTTTGCAGAGCCTGTGAAACTATTGTTTGAACCAGAACTATGTAACCTCTAGAAAGTGTTAGTCACTCAGTTGTGTCCGACTCTTTGCAACCCCATGGACTGTAGCCACTGGGCTTTTCTGTCCATGGAATTCTCCAGGCAAGAATACTGGAGCAGGTAGCCATTCCCTTCTCCAGGGGATCTTCCTGTCCCAGGGATCAGACCTGGGTCTCCTGTGTTGCAGGCAGATTCTGTACTGTCTGAGCCACCGGGGAAACCCATGCAGACTCTAACACCTCCTTATATATGTGTTTTCTAATCTAAGATGCAGAACCTATTCCCTCAGGTCAGTGAGATCTTTAATAAAATTCATTAAGTTGGGGTTTAGTTAGCAGATACTTTACCACTGAGCCACCAGGGAAGCCCCTAGTTATAGTGATCATCTATGTGATGAAACATGCCACTTTCTATCATCATGTTGACCATCTTCTAACCAAACATTGCCATGTAACTTCAAAGCTGAGTTTGTGAGCCTATTCCTGCCAAGTGATAACCAACTACTGTCAGGGAACAACTTACAAATCAGTATTTTACGTTGATTTAAATAGGAAAATGAGTAACAAATGCAGCCATCTCAAGCCTTACAAAATCACACACCCAAAGCTGTACCAAAGCTGTCCAGACCACAGGCAAGTGGTCAGCAAACATCATGCAGAAATGCCCATCTGTGTATACCAGTACAGTAATAGTAAGGTAGTAGTAAAAATGAAATGGTGACTATTTCTGTGTCTAATCCTTGCAAAAATTGATTCTTTGAAAGTAGATTTCAATAACACAGCAATGCTAAGATTATCAGGATCTGTAATTGAATAAGACAATTCTACAGAATGAAATTCCATTAAAATTTGCAATCATGAATTGATTGGTGGCAGTTTTGATTAAGTATGTGGTCTGATTAACTTGAGCTAGCCAACAATGCCTTAAAGGTATTAATACTCATTTGTAAAACACAATTACAAATGAACATTTTGTATTATTGAAGTAAAAACACTGAGAGAAGTTAAATTTAGGCTCCAACTTGAGGCTATATCATTCAATCATTAAACCAAATATTAGCAATTTAGTTTCATCAAAACAGCACCATGAATCATATTAAATTAATGTTATTAATTTGAATATTATTGATTTTACAGTGTTGTTTCTATATTTAATTTATCAACTTTCTTTGGTTTTACATGAAAATCATAAACATAAGAAACCTATTAAGTTATACATTAGTATATATTAAGTCACATTTTAACAAAATCACTAAAGTCAGTACTCAGGATTTGCAATAATTTTATTTTTGCTCTGAAATAGGTTGATAATACTCAAGTTTGAGAGAGATTGTAATTCTTCATTTTGGAAAAAAGAGCACTGGAATCTCAACTTGAAAATAAAGCAAACTGAAGAATGTTATAGGTAAACTCTTATATTATACACCAGCGTACATATATAATATGGAGCTTCCCAGGTGGCACTATTGGTAAAGAACCTGCCTGCCAATGCAGGATACATAAGAGACGTGGGTTTGGGCCCTGGGTCAGGAAGATCCCCTGGAGGACGGCATGGCAACCCACTCCAGTATTCTTGTCTGGAGAATCCCTGGACAGAGGAGACTGGCAGGCTACAGTCCATAAGGTCACAAGCAGTAGAACATGATTGAAGTGACTTAGCATGCACATGTTTAATATATATATATTAATACCCTGGTATTATATATTTTATATATAATATATATTAATACCCTGATATTACATATTATATATATAGGAGTATAATTTATATATTAATCCCCTGCTTCATGGGATGTTTAATATATATATATTTATATGTTTAATATATATATGTTTAATGTTTAATATATATACATGTTTAATATATATATTAATACCCTGGTATTATATATTTTAACATATAATATATATATTATGTTTAATATGTATTAATATATGTTTAATATATAACAGACTGGTTCCAAATAGGAAAAGGAGTATGTCAAGGCTATATATTGTCACCCTGCTTATTTAACTTCTATGCAGAGTACATCATGAGAAACGCTGGACTGGAAGAAACACAAGCTGGAATCAAGATTGCCGGGAGAAATATCAATCACCTCAGATATGCAGGTGACACCACACTTATGGCAGAAAGTGAAGAGGAGCTAAAAAGCCTCTTGATGAAAGTGAAAGAGGAGAGTGGAAAATGTTGGCCTAAAGCTCAACATTCAGAAAATGAAGATCATGGCATCCGGTCCCATCACTTCATGGCAAATAGTGAGGAAATAGTGAAAACAGTGTCAGACTTTATTTTTTTGGGCTCCAGAATCACTGCAGATGGTGATTGCAGCCATGAAATTAAAAGACGCTTACTCCTTGGAAGAAAAGTTATGACCAACCTAGACAGCATATTCAAAAGCAGAGACATTACTTTGCCGACTAAGGTCCGTCTAGTCAAGGCTATGGTTTTTCCCGTGGTCATGTATGGATGTGAGAGTTGGACTGTGAAGAAAGCTGAGCGCCGAAGAATTGATGCTTTTGAACTGTGGTGTTGGAGAAAACTCTTGAGAGTCCCTTGGACTGCAAGGAGATCCAACCAGTCCATTCTGAAGGAGATCAACCCTGGGATTTCTTTGGAAGGAATGATGCTAAAGCTGAAACTCCAGTACTTTGGCCACCTCATGAGAAAAGTTGACTCATTGGAAAAGACTCTGATGCTGGGAGGGATTGGGGACAGGAGGAGAAGGGGTTGACAGAGGATGAGATGGCTGGATGGCATCATGGACTCGACGGACGTGAGTCTGAGTGAACTCCGGGAGTTGGAGATGAACAGGGAGGCCTGGCATGCTGCGATTCATGGGGTCGCAAAGAGTCAGACACGACTGAGCAGCTGAACTGAACTGAACTGAACCCTGGTATTATATATTTTATATATAATATATATTAATACCCTGATATTACATATTATATAATATATGAGTATAATTTATACATTAATCCCCTGCTTAGAGAAGTCACATTTTTATTTATATTTTAAAAATAGATTCAGTAACAACAATAACATTTATCATGCCATCCTCTTTCTGTAAAAAATGATAGAATATGTGTTTATTATATTACACACACATGGGCTTCCCTGGTGGCTCAGACAATAAAGAATCTGCCTGCAATGCAGGAGACCCACTCCAGTGGGCTTCCCGGGTAGCTCAGCTGGTAAGGAATTCGCCTGCAATGCAGGAAATCCTGGTTCAATCCCTGGTCAGGAAGTTTCTCCTGGAGAAGGGATAGGCTACCCATTCCAGTATTCTTGGGCTTCCCTGGTAGCTCAGATGGCAAAGAATTTGCCTGCAATACGGGAGACTTGGGTTCGATCCCTGGGTCAGGATGATTCCCTGGAGGAGGGCATGGCAACCCACTTTATTATTCTTGCCTGGAGAATCCCAAGGACAGAGGAGCCTGGAGGCTCCAGTCCATAGGATTGCAAAGAGTGAGACTTGACTGAGCAACATTAACACAGATACAGACATACACACAGACACACACACACACATACAAATGCATAACGATATACACAGAAGGGTGACCATCAAAATGCTGGCAGTGGTACCTCAGCTGGTGAGGTTTTAATATCTCTTATTTTTCTTTTCATATTATATGTGCTGTTCATTTAATTTTCAAGAAGCATAGTAGTTACAGGAGAGAGGGGAGCCAGTTTCATTTTGGAAAAATTAAGCCAAACGGTGAAACATATAAATAATACCTGTGTCATGGTCATGATTTTAAGGTTGTATTTGCATATCAATAACAGTTGGAAAGGAACCCTGGATATTGAGATCAGTATGGAAAGTCTGAGGAGGTGAGAACTGTACTTGATTTTGTTACATGGAGATTTCTCTTAATTTTTCTGTGCAATTATAAAAACAAACATTTTTTTCAAGCAATATCAGAGAAAGAATAGAAGAAGTAAGTAGGGGGGTTGAGGGGAGGGAGAAAGGAATGATGGAAAAATGAAGCAAAAATTGGATTCCAGACCAGGTTCGCCAGCCGTTAAGTCCAAAATGCTTTTTACAAATAACCAGTATTCATTCAACAAGCATGCACTGAATGTCTATGTTGTAGGTATCCAGAGACTAAAATCCCTGCCCTCCTGGGGCTTGAGTATAATGCGGAGAGAGATAATAAGCGATAGTAAATTATATAGTTAAGTCAGAACCTGGTGTTCTGTAAGATAAAATAGCTGGGAAAGCAGGCTTGGGAGTAAAGGAAGAATAGTCTTAAGTGGGAGTCTCACTTGTTTTTGAGCAAAGATGAAGGAGTAAGCCAAGGGGTGAGGGAGGGAACCCTCCGGATATTTGGGAGAATATCTGACAGGAGGCACAGCCAGTGCAAGGGGCCTGTGGCAGGAGTAAGCCTGATGGGTTGCAGTGTCCATGAAGTCAGGAGCCTGGGACAGAGTGAGGGGAGGATGGAAGGAAGTGAGGGGAAAGAGAATGGGTAGCAGAGGGCATGTCTCTACAGAACCCGCAGACCACTGCAGGGCCTCTGGTGTTGACTCTGAGGGTGTGGCAGCCCCTGGAGGTTGAATGACAGGGGCAGATGCGGCCTGACTTGGCAGGATCACTGCAGCTGCTCTGCTAAAAGTGGACTGAGAGAGGGAGGCAGGGGGCACATAGGGCTACTGCTCCAATCTACGTGTAGCAGCCGGGTCCCAGAGGACACCATGGCACACTGGTGTGGGTTATTTGAACAGTTTAGTAAAGGGACTATTATAGAACAATGGGCTGGATGTGGGGAGACCACAAGGGACCGAGCATTTTTTGTTGCCACCCTTGGCTTGAAGGGATGAGGGAGAAAGTTGTCAGAAGGATCCAGAGACAGAGAGTGGTATCTGGAGAGAGATGCTTGATGTCAGCTGAGCCATAGATGGAGGGATGTAGCCAGGATAATATGACCCTGCAGGTGACTGCAGAACACAGATGCTAACCTTCTCTTCATTCCCTCTCATTTCTTGCCAATGTTTCCAAACCCAGTGGAATCCATTGTTGTAGTCCAAAGGGAACCCCTGTTATGTCCAAGCATTGTCCCAATCTGGCCTGGCACTGGTTTTCATAAAGGAAGTTTTATTGAAACACAGCCATGCACATTCTTCTTCTTAATATCTACAACTGTTTTCACAGCATGACTGCAGCCTGCAAAGCCTTAAACATTTACCACCCAGCCCTTTATATGCAAGGTTTGTTGACCACTGATCACCCCCACCAATTTGCCTTCAGGGTAGCACAACAGAAGGTGTGGCAGACAGTGGGTCAGAAGGGGTGAAGGGAAGCTGGCTAGTGCCTGAGGCATGAGTTAATGATGGCTGAGATGTGTCTTATGTCCCAATATATGGTCTACTTTGGTAAATGCTTCAGGAGCAATGGAAAAGCATTTTCTATTGTTTGGGGAAGTATTCTATAAATGTCAACCATAACAAGTTGATTGTTAGCAGAGGAGATACTAAGAAGTAATGGGGTTCTGGAATTATTTTGAAGTTAGACCCCACATGATTACAGATGAGTTGGATCTGTTTGAGGGAAAGTGAGGAATCCAAGATGCCTCCAAGAATGTTGGCCTGAGGAATGGGATAGCAGACTTGTCCCAAATGAGGCTGATCACAAGAGAAAAGAGGTTGATGAGGATAAAGATAAAACACTCAACTTGCGATACGTTAAATTGTACATGCTCCTGGAATATCCATGAAATGTCTAGTAGCTCAGTATACAGATCTGAAGGTCAGTGTGAGTCCTGTATTAGAGAGATAAACTGGGAGTTGTTGGTGTATGGATGATATTTGAAGTCTTGAGCCTATCCAAGACCATGAGGCAACTTACGGTAGAAAGAAGAGAAAGCAGATCTAAGCACTGCACCCTGGCCACTTTTATTTATTTTATTTTTCAATTGGAGGATAATTGGTGTACAATGTTTTATTGGTTTCTGCCATACATTAACATGAATCAGCCATAGGCATACATATGTTCCCTCCCTCTTGAACCTCCTTCCCATTCCCCACTCCATGCACCCCTTAGTTAGTTAGTTAGTTAGTTAGTTAGTTAGTTAGTTCAGTCGTTCAGTCATGTCTGACTCTTTGCGACCCCATGGACTGCAGCACACCAGGCCTCCCTGTCCATCGGCAACTCCTGGAGTTTATCCAAACTCATGTGCATTGAGTCAGTGATGCCATCCAGCCATCTCATCCTCTGTCGTCCCCTTCTCCTCCTGCCCCTAATCCCTCCCAGCATCAGAGTCTTTTCCAATGAGTCAACTCTTCGCATGAGGTGGCCAAAATATTGGAGTTTCAGCTTCAGCATCAGTCCTTCCAATGATCACCCAGGACTGATCTCCTTTAGGATGGACTGGTTGGATCTCCTTGCAGTCCAAGGGACTCTCAAGAGTCTTCTCCAAGCTGAAGAATTGATCCTAACCCTTAGATTGTCACAAAGTACCGGGTTTAGCCACTTTCAGAGCTTCACCCATAATTCATCCTCATAATAATCCCCTAATATCACTAAATTTTTAACCCTACTTTATAGATAAGTCAACGATTGTTCAGAGGTCAAGCTAGTCAAGAATCAAACTGCTATGAGTATTCCAAATAGAATCTGAACTTGAACTTGAATCTGAATTTCAGAGCCCATCAGTTGCCCTGTCAGTTTCTTCATGTCACAACCCCGGGACTCTCATGGTCTGCCACTCCCCAGCCCGCATTTCTTAGGTTCTTCTTGAGTCTCTTTTGGTATTCTTTTTACTCCAATACATACATTCTGTGAGTTCTTGAGGCTGTGGACTGAAGAACTGAGAGTGAAAGGAAGCAGAATTAAAGAAAAGAAATAAGGAGAGAAGGAGAAAAAAAGAAAACAAATATTTCTTTGCAATTGAAAACTCTCTAACTTATAGTAATAATGCTCATCTTAATAGTATGACTATTAAGCCATCTGTGAAGAGTGGTTCCAAAATGTGCTGACATGGGCATTGGGTGAGTGGGTAGTTTCTCAGTTAAGCTACATGAAAGGTGAAATCAATTTGTGTGTAAATGCATATATATGTATGTTTATGTATTAATGGGCTTCTCTGATAGTTCCGGAGAAGGCAAGTTGGTAAAGAATCCACGTGCAGCGCAGGAGACCTTGGTTCCATTCCTGGGTCGGGAAGATCCACTGGAGCAAGGATAGGTTATATATGTATATGTGTGTGTGTGTGTGTGTGTGTGTGTGTGTGTATACATCCCTATATACAAATATATATTCATGCCTTACCCCAAAAGACACTGAAGGATGATGATAATCCCCCAGTATACATCAATACATAAAGTCTCTATGGTTGAACTGATAAGTTTTTAAAGTTATGATATCAGAATCAATTTCAGCAGTGAATATTTGGGATTTTTTTAACGATTTAAGCTGAAAATATGAGCTCCCTCAGGCTTCTCAGGTGGCTCAGTGGTAAAGCATCCACTTGCCAAAGCAGGAGACACAGAAGATGTGGGTTTGATCCCTGGGTTGGGAAGATCCCCTGGAGAAGGAAATGGCAACTCACTCCAATCTTCTTGCCTGGAGAATCTCATGGACAGAGGAGCCTGGCAGGTTGCAATCCATGGTGTCACAGAGTTGGACATGACTGAGCACACAAGCATGTGCACACACACACACACATGAGAACATGACTGAGCACGCAAGCATGTGCGTGCACACACGAGAACATGACTGAGCACGCAAGCATGTGTGTGCACACATGAGAACGTGACTGAGCATGTGCGTGTGCACACACACATGAAAACATGACTGAGCACGCAAGCATGTGCACACACACACACATGAGAACGTGACTGAGCATGCAAGCATGTGCGTGTGCACACACACACATGAAAACATGACTGAGCACACAAGCATGTGTGCGCACACACGAGAACATGACTGAGCACGGAAGCATGTGTGTGCACACATGAGAACGTGACTGAGCACGCAAGCATGTGCGCACACACACGAGAACATGACTGAGCACGCAAGCATATGTGCACACACATGAGATCCCTCCATGAAACAAGGTGTGAGGCCAAGTATCTAACATAAATGAGATACAAATCAAGAAAACTGAAGGGCACTCTGTTCAAAAGCAGGAGAACCAACATGGTGTCCAATACATGGTTTTGCTGCAAGATATAGTAAAGTAGAAAGAGTAAGATCTCAAAACACAACTTGGTCAGTCAGATGCTCCTAAGGCTGTGATCTGGCTCTGAATACAACATCAAACTTCCTCAAAAACACCTGGATAAATATCTAAGTAAGCCATTCTCCATTTATCAGCTCTGATAACATCTTCATTCACCTTATTAAGAAGCAGTTTCAATTTATAATTATTTTTATTGGACTATCAGTTCAAAAAACAAGCACGAATGAGTAGTAAGAACTGTATAGTGGTTCAGAACTTCCCTGGTGATCCAGGAGTTAAGAATCTACCTTCCAATGCAGGGATGTGGGTTTGATCCCTGGTCAGGGAACTAAAATCCCACATGCTGTGGGGCAAGTATGTCTGAGTGTTTCAACAACAGATGTCTGCATGCTACAACTAGAGAAAGCAAGGAAGACCCAGGGCATTCAAAATAAAAAACAAAACAGAGCTAAAATCAAACAAAAAAGCAAAGACAAAAAAACTGTATAGTAGTTCAAATGACTCGGTGTCTTATTAAATATAAAGTTCCATGATTGCTTATGATAGTGTCCTATCTCATCAATTTATATACAAGGTTTGAATTCATACAATATAAATTTTATATATTATGTTTTTATATTATTAAAATAATGTTTGTTTTGATGATATTTGGTTTGATGACAGTTCTGGAAAAGTTGTTCCTCGGCACATTAGTGAGAATAACTTCATTAAAGGCTAGTCTCACCCTGGATTAAAGTTTCCACAGAAAAACCACGTGCACAGAGAGAGTACTGTGTGTTGTGGGTTCCTCTCGTTGCACCAGGGCTCATTCAATCACCATTGGCCCTTTGCCGTAAAAGAAAGTCAGCCAGCCAAAGGCGGCTACCTCCACTGCAAGATATATGAAGACTTCCTCTTCCTGATCATCAATTTACACTCACCAAGCCCGTAAGTCGCCATCAACGCTCTCATGCCCAGAGTGTGGGTGGGAAGAAACGATGGCTGTGCGTTCACCTGTGCGTCACCAGTGGGCTCGCCTGCGGAGAAGTCAGCGGAACCTCTCCAGGTCCAGCTGCTTGGGCTGGTGTTGAAAAATGTTGAATGATCAAATTGCCCATTTCTGCTCAATTGCTCTAGTTTATTATCCCAGGCATTCTGAATGCTAATGAAATCTGCCTATCCTGCCTGTCCCTGTCACTCTGCTTTATGATCTTATTAAAACCTCAGCATTCCTTAGCCCAGTGACATTGGAGAGAGAGGGGACAGCTGTCCTGCCTCTGGTGTGGCTCAGACACTCGCCCTGTCATCGGTAAGGGCTGAGTGATTTAGCTACAATGAGCAGCCTCCCAGTGATATTTTTATACCCGTGACAGGATTATATAACTTAGAGAAAGGCCATTAGTGAATACAAAGGCATAAACAGGAGGGGGAAGTCAGGTGAAAAATGGGCGAGTAAATCTTTGGATGTGACTCTTCAGAATAAAATGCCTTTCACATTTAGATTTAATGAGCTGGTTATCTCACCAAAAGGGAAGGGGGTAGCTGTCATCAGGGTTTCCAGCTTTCCTCAAGATGCACCCAATTATTAACACAAAGAGGAGATGCAGAAGACAAGGATGCCTGGCTCTTCCTGTTTCTGGGTGGCGTTGTCACCTGAACACAGCCCTGGGGGAACAATTAGCAGGCCTCAGATCTCAAGACTGCGACTGGGAGGGGACCCCAGAGTTCAAGCACATGACCCAAAACTGATAGGAAGCTAATGAACTGGAGGCTTTCACAGTGTTTGTCTGCTCTTTGTATTCACTTCATTGAAATGGAAATAACACCATTTCACTAGCAGCGTACAGTACAGCAGGAACTCTTTGTCAAAGAGAACTGAAGCCAGTCTGGCCTCAGGGGAGTCACAAGGAGAGGGGGCCTTGACAAGATTCTCCATTTCAGTATTAACTCTGAAAACCTTGATATGGGACTTCCTTGGTGGTCCAGTGGCTAAGACTGCGCTTCCAATGCAGGGGGCCTTGGGTACTATCCCTGGTCAGGGAACTAGAACCTGCATGCCACAGCTAAGACTCAGGGCAGTCAAAATAAATAAATACAAATAAATAAATCTTTTTTAAAAAATCATACAATATGAAAGCTATCAGAGAACAAGTATCACTGCCATTTTCTATTGTACATGTATTTGGTTTCCTCTTAAACATAATTCATTTGTCAAAGAAAGGTAATATATTTGATATTTGTGTGCACATATTAATTACCATTTCTCAAATTTCTATGGTTTTTCTTTTAGTTGTAGAGCAACCCTTCACCTTCGTTTTAGATGAGGCTCATATATAAAGTTGTGTAGCTTTTATTGTAAATGATATTTATGTAACAAATTTATTTGTTTGTGTGTAGGTATAATACGTAAAGTTTTTTAATGCCCCCTAAGCTCACCAGCCTATTAGTCCTAAATCAGAATCCCGTAGTCATCAGACCCTATATTCATAATATTGATAATCTCCTTCTGCTTAGTAGCTGTTTGTTGTATTTCTCCAGGTGTTCAAAGACAAAGTTGTAAACAGGATATGGAATTTGTTTCACATTTATTTGGGCACTGGACTATACCTTGGCTCTTCTCATCAGTCCACTATGATTTAGTACTTGGCCCAGGTGATACCACCTTCTTGTTGAGTCAGTAAGTCGTGTCCCACTCTTGGCAACGCCATGGACTGTAACCTGCCAGGCTCCTCTGTCCATTGGATTCCCCAGGCAAGAATACTGAAGTGGGTTGTCAGTTCCTTCTCCAGGGGACCTTCCCCACCCAGGGATCGAACCTGCATCTCCTGCATCGGCAGGTCGATTCTTTGCCACTGAGCCACCGGGGAAGCCTGACACCACCTACACCAGCTCAAAATGGGTGATGTCAATCTTCTGACTTTCCATCCTGCCATTCCTCTTTCACACATCCTTTTCACGGACCTCTGGCTTTCTGCGGTGATCTGTTTACTGATTGGAATTTTTACCTCTTTTTGCTATACATCTGATGTTCACCTCCTTCTGGTTTATATAAGCAACTTCTTTCTTTTCTAGCACCATCATTTTTTTACTCAAGATGTAGGGAAATGATTATTGCAGTAGAGGATCTTCCAGCACAGGTGCTTGCCAGCATCCACAAAGGATGCAATCAGAAGTTCAACACATAGACCTCTCCTTCCAAGGGAGCTGAGTCACCTTCAAGGGCCTGAATTGAGATGCTTTCTAATGTAGTGTACTCAGAAATACTCTTCCCTCCAAGCTGTGTTCCCTATTATCGGGCCAGGCTCATTCCTTCTTTATGTTGATGTTTTCTCCTCCAAGCCCTGTACTTCCTCCCTGCTATCTGATTTCTATCAGGTTCTATTGAATTTCTCATAACTGTCTATACTATACTGAATCTCAGTTGTAGGGTTTCTATTCTTTTTTTTTTTTTTAATTTACTTGGATGTGCTAGGTCTTAACTGTTCGCTGACCAGGGATCAAACCTAGGCCCTCTGTATCGGGAGCATGGAGTCTTAGCCACTGGACTGCCAAGGAAGACCGAGGATTTACATTCTTACCCATTTGTTCTTTGATTCCAGCAAATCATGTATTGGGTTATTCTTAGGGGCATGGATGTATGTTAGTTGCTCAGTAGTGTCCGACTCTTTGCAACCCCATAGACTGTAGCCAGCCAGGCCCCAGGCTTCTCTGTCCATGGAATTCTCCAGGCAAGAATACTGGAATGGGTTGCCATTTCCTTCTCCGGGGCTGGGGGGATCTTCCGGACCCAGGGATAGAACACAGATCTCCTGTATTGCAGGCCACCAGGGAGCCCATTTTTAGGGGTGGGGGTTATTGTTTTCTCAAGTCCACATTCTTACATATCTTAGATTGAGCTGTGTCCAGCTGGAACCATTACTAGATGAGGAGAATGCCTAGAGGCAAAGCAAGATCCAAGCTGAACAAGCTGAACAAGGGAAAATGTGGTCAAGTCAGCTGTGCAATATTAAACCTTAATCTAATGATCACATCAATATCAACCATGGAAATGCTGTATTCTCAAATTTGTCAAATTTAGCAACAACAAAAAAAATGCGACCAAAGAAAATACAAGTTGTTTCTCTTCACCTGCAGTTCCACCTCTGTTTTATGTGTCTAAAGGTACCAAGCTATGTGGATGCCAGGGAAGCAAAACCAATTTCATGTTAGACTTTCAGGTTTTTCATTCTATTTCATCACTACTGGAAACAACACGGCCATAGGAGGAGAAAGACAGGATGCAGAATGAGTTCTTACTTAACAACCGAAATCAAGAGCCTTTGTTTACTTTAACTCTCTTCTGCGTGGCGCTCTGCATGTGCAGGTATGTTTGTGTGTGCATGTGTGACTGTATTTGTTTTGCGTTTGTGTACCTGTGTGCGTGCAACATTCAGCCATGAAGATAAATCTTCAAAGAGAGATGAGACTAATAATTGTGGCCTTTAAAGTCAAAATCCATTTTATTGTGCCTTTCAGGGAAGGAGGTGCCATGACTGTTACTGTCTCAAACCTGACTAATGCTCTCTCCTTTGGTTGGTGCTTCAAAAAGCAAAGAATTCTATGGTAGAGGATTTCCCTGCTGGTCCAGTGGTTAAGAATTCACTGCAGGCTCAATCCCTGGTCAGGCAACTAACATCTCACATGCTGTGGAGCAACTGCTGTGTGGTCCTTGTGAAAGCCACATTTCAGAGACTCAGTGTAACCAGTGGGTGCTAACTTGAAGATATTCTTGATGGTTCAGTTCAGTTCAGTTCAGTGGCTCAGTCGTGTCTGACTCTTGTGATCCCATGAACCACAGTACGCCAGGACTCCCTGTCTATCACCAACTCCTGGAGTCCACCCAAACCCATGTCCATTGAGTTGGTGATGCCATCCAACCATCTCATCCCCTGCTGTCCCCTTCTCCTCCTGCCCTCAATCTTTCCCAGCATCAGGGTCTTTTCCAATGAGTCAGCTCTTCACATCAGGTGGCCAAAGTATTGGAGTTTCAGCTTCAGCATCAGTCCTTCCAATGAACACCCAGGACTGATCTTTAGGATGGACTGGTTGGGTTTCCTTGCAGTCCAAGGGACTCTCAAGAGTCTTCTCCAATACCACAGTTCAAAAGCATCAATTCTTTGGCACTCAGCTTTATTTATAGTCCAACTCTCACATCCATACATGACCACTGGAAAAACCATAGCCTTGACTAGATGGACATTTGTTGGCAAAGTAATGTCTCTGCTTTTTAATATGCTGTCTAGGTTTGTCATAACTTTCCTTCCAAGGAGTAGGCGTCTTTTAATTTCTTGGCTGCAATCACCATCTGCAGTGATTTTGGAGCCCCCCAAAATAAAGTCAGCCACTGTTTCCCCATCTATTTGCCATGAAGTGATAGGACCAGATTCTATGATCTTAGTTTTCTGAAAGTTGAGCTTTAAGACAACTTTTTCACTCTCCTCTTTCACTTTCATCAAGAGGCTCTTTAGTTCTTCTTCACTTTCTGCCATAAGGGTGGTATCATTTGCATATCTGAGGTTATTGATATTTCTCCTGACAATCTTGATTCCAGCTTGTGCTTCCTCCAGCCCAGTGTTTCTCATGATGTACTCTGCATATAAGTTAAATAAGCAGGGTGACAATATACAGTCTTGATGTACTCCTTTTCCTATTTGGAACCAGTCTGTTGTTCCATGTCCAGTTCTAACTGTTGCTTCTGACCTGCATATAGGTTTCTCAAGAGGCAGGTCAGGTGGTCTGGTATTCCCATCTCTTTCAGAATTTCCCACAGTTTATTGTGATCCACACAGTCAAAGGCTTTGGCATAGTCAATAAAGCAGAAATAGATGTTTTTCTGGAACTCTCTTGCTTTTTCGATGATCCAGCAGATGTTGGCAATTTGATCTCTGGTTCCTCTGCCTTTTCTAAAACCAGCTTGAACATCTGGAAGTTCACGGTTCACATATTACTGAAACCTGGCTTCGAGAATTTTAAGCATTACTTTACTAGCGTGTGAGATGACTGCAATTGTGCGATAGTTTGAGCACCAGATGCAAAACAGAATTTTGATAACAGGCTCAAGAGTGAGTAATAATGAATATTTACTGTAAACCTTTTGGAAAATATTGGAGAGTATCAGGAAGTGTATACAGATCACTAGAACCCCACCACCCAGAGAAGACACTATTAATGGTATCAGCATGGTGAGGAATTTCCTTCCTGTTCTTTCAATTGTGTGTGCACTGCAGCCCTGGAATAGGGATTTGTAACCTGCTTCTCTTTTTTTCCAGAGCTACTTGGACAGTTTTCAAGTTGTTAAAATCTCTGACAACACAGGTTGAAATAAAATAGGCAGATGGAGACAGACAGCCTGATAGACCGAAACTCTTGCAATATAAAATAAAACTTAACACTGAAGATACCCAAGAAATTCACCTCATTATAATTCAACTCATTAAGCATCAGTATTAATCATAAAAACGATGGTGTAATGCCTCTCTTATCAGAAAATCAGATTTCAGGCATCATCAACCATCTGGAACAGAAGAATGACATTTTCCTGAAGACAGAGAAATCCAAACACAATATACTCTGTAAATGATCCTGTTTTATGAGGTCTGTAGAGTTCCTTTTTAAAATTATCATGTGTTATATGTATACTACATTTCTTCTAGTAAACAGAAATTAACTTCTGTATGTATTATACAGTTGTCGCAGATCCTCTAATGATGTCCCTGAATGTTTCTCGTAGTATCTGAGATACAGTAGACTTTCCATAAAGTGTATTATTTTTGTCTATATCATCCTAGTATCAATGCTTGCAGCTGCGCTTAGTAGCCCAGGTGTTTTCAGATCTTTTCAAAAGTATATTATTAATACTCAGTCCTTGTTGCCATTGCTCAGATGCCCAGTCGTGTCTGACTCTTTGCAACCCTGTGGACTGTAGCACGCCAGGCCTCCCTGTCCCTCACCGTCTCCCGAAGTTTGCCCAAGTTCACGTCCATTTCATCAGTGATGCCAGCCAGTCATTTCATCCTCTGATGCGCTGTTCTCCTTCTGCCCTCAATCTTTCCTAGCATCAGGGACTTTTCCAATGAGCTGGCTCTTCACATCAGGTGACCTAAATATTGGGGCTTCAGCTTCAGCATCATTCCTTCCACCTGGGAACACAGCCTGCCCATCAACAGAAAATTGCAGTTCAATTACTGTTGGCCAATGACGTCATCAATCATGACTATGTAATAAAGCATCCATAAAAAAACCCCAAAACAAGAGCCTCCATCTTGAGGCCAACTTGGAGACTGGGGGAGGAGGGTCAACTCGGAGAGCATGGGAGTCCTGCACACCTACTCCACACCTTGCCGTGCGTATCGCTTCCATTCGACTGTTCCTCTTTATAACAAAGATAAGGTAAACAGAATATTTTTCTAAATTCTGTGAATTGTTCTAGCAACTTAATAAACTTCAAGGAGGGGGTCCTGGGAACCACTCAACTACAGCCAGTTTGTCGGGACCCCAGGTGATAGTTGGGGTTTATGGTTGGCATCTGAAGTATCTGTGGGGTTTCAGGGAGTGGGGGTCGGGGTGGGGGTCTTGTAGGAATGAGCCCTTAAACTGTGGGTTCAGACTTGAGGTAAATAGTCGGACTCTCAGCTGGTTATCAGAGAATTGCTTGGTGGAGTGGGGAAACACCCACACCCTGGAATCGCTGTCACAGTTGAATATCCCTCCTTATCGGGTGCTGCAGCACTTTGTGTATGGTGTATTTTGTGCAGTATTTTGTGAGTTATCCTCTTTCACTTAATATTGGGTTTCTTCTGTGTCGGTCACTCTTGCTTTGATTGCTCGTGCTGCTGGATTTTTGCCTACCGCGTGGCTGTCACTTTTAAATTCTTTGGAAAACCACTTTGTTCCCCTACTACCCCGGGTTTCTTTGAGCACTACTGAATTCAGTCATTAAAATGGTCATCTTCATCATATAAGAATTTCCAGATTCACATTAAAAGGAACTCCATGTATACAACTTCCCCTTTTAGGTATGAGTTTTCACCTGAAACGTTAGAAAAGGATTTGCTGAAGTGCAGTTGATTTACAATGTTGTGGAGGTTTCTTCTGTACAGAAAATTGACTGTTATATATATCATCTCTCATATTTTGTTTCCGTATGGTTTATCATAGAATATTGAATATGGTTCCCTGCAACTCTACAATAGGACCTTGTTGTTCATCCATTCTATATATAATAGTTTGCACCTGCTAATCCTAGGGCTTCCTGATGGCTCAGCTGCTAAAGAATCTGCCCGCAATGCAGGAGACTTGCGTTCTATCCCTGGGTTGGGAAGATCCCCTGGAGAAGGGAAAAGCTGCCCACTCCAGTATTCCGGCCTGGAGGATTCCAAGGACTGTATAAAAGTTTGTGGGGTCGCAAATAGTCGGACACAATTGAGCGACTTTCACTCCCAAACTCCATTCCTTTTCTCCCCTACCCCTCTCCTCCTTCTTGCCTGAAACTTATTAACACTTAGTGTCTCTACTTAAGCAGAACTGAAAATATAAATAGGTGCCTAAGGCTCATACCTAAATTAGAACATTAACCTTACCTGAGCAAATATAGGAATGAAGCCACCTGAGATACCCTGAGAGGCATTTTGAGAAACTGGGTAGTTGAGAGAAATCGAAACAAAAGTTACAACCATGACCTCCAGGCAAGAGTTCCATAGGGTCACGGTCCTCTTAACCAGTTAATAAAGAGAGGACAGGGTGGGGTGCCTCTCTAGAGCCCCTTCTTTCCAGCCATCAGGAGAGTTCCACGAAACCATTTTACCACTTGAGTGATGTTCGCAAGTATCTTGTAAAAGCTGTCTTTTCAAATATCCTAAAATTGGATGTGACAGAGGGCAAAAGTCTGAACCTATATTTATAGACTAGGGCTTCCCTGGTGGCTCAGCTGGTGAAGAATCCACCTGCAATGCGGGAGACCTGGGTTCAATCCCTGGGTTAGGAAGATCACCTGGTTAAGATCCCCTGGTTAAGGGAAAGGCTGCCCACTCCAGTATTCTGGCCTGGAGAATTCCATGGACCGTATGGTCCATGGGGTTGCGAAGAGTCAGACACTACTGAGCAACTTTCACTTTCACAAGCAGATTAGTATAAACGTGTCTTTGTTTTTCCCCTATTTAGCTACCACCCACTTTTAACTAAGTGTATAGATGTTTTAAACAACAGCACAGAACTTTGCTGGTGGTCCAGCGGTTAGGACTCTGAGCTCCCAATGCACGGGGCCTGGGTTCGATCCCTGGTCAGAGAACTAGATCCTGTATGCTGCAGTGAAGATCTCGGGCTGCAACTAAGACACTGCTCAGCCACAGAAATAAATATTAAAGGAAAAACGTGCACAGAATCAAAAGAATAAGTGGATTGAAATGGTTCAGAGGAAGATCCATCGTTCCTCTCTTTACTCAGCTTTTCAGATTAATCCGAGATTAACACTGTCCATGATTTACTTCTATCAGGAGTGAGATTTCTTCCAGTTTTCTGCAAAGGTGAGCAGTGATTGGAATCTAGGAGGTGTCATGATGGCTCACTGATGCCTGGAAAGGTCTCAAAGATCTAGCTTCTACAGAATAACCCTCCAAGATCCCCAGAGGAAATAGTGCACATGTTGCTAATGGAAATTGCTTGATTTTTGAAGAATTGACATTCCCAAACTGTAGTTTCCATCTTAATGCATGCTGTCACTCAGTCATGCTTGAATCTTTGTGATCCTATGGACTATAGCCCACCAGGCTCCTCTGTCCATGGGATTCTCCAGGCAAGAATACTGGAGTGAGTTACCATTTCCCCCTCCAGGGAATCTTCCTGACCCAGGAATTGAACCTCTCTTATGTCTCCTTCATTGGCAGGCAGTTTATTTATCGCTAGTGCCACGTGGGAAGCCCAGTTTCCATCTATTTTGTTTAAAATTAATGGCTGATCACTTTCTGACCCCCAGCTTCTCCTAGATGATTCAATGATGCACTCAAGCCTATACAGTTTTGTTCCTTGATCAACACAGATTTGAACTGTGTGGATCCACTCATACTTGGAATTTTTTTTTTTTCAGTAAATATGTAGTTGGTCCTCCATATCTGTGGGCTTTGAACCCATGAATTCCACCAACCATGAATGGAAAATTTCGCCCATGGTTGGTTGAATTCACAGGTGAGGAATCCATAGATACAGAGGGCCAACTATGAAACTTGAATGTTTGTGGATTTTCATATACCTGGGAGGCCCTGGAACCAACTCTGTGTGGATACAGAGAAATGAGAGTGTCTGCAGTGAGCACTGATTTTACTAGGGAGATGACTTTAAAATATCACTGTTGTACTAAAGAAAAGTTAAAACTAAAACATTGACAAATGCTTTCACCTGCAGCAGCTGGTGGGTATTAGATCATTAATGTGGTCATCGTCTCCCAAATTAAAAGTTGAAGAAAAGGAAGGGAAATACAATCCAAATCCAGAATAAATTGACAAAAAGTAAACCACGACACACTCCGCTTTGACCTCGTTCCTGGTCTCCCCAAGCTCTCCCTTCCCCACCCCTGCCCCAACCCAATGTGTTGCTTCCAGTTTCTAAACTACAAAGGATTCAAACCTCTTCCAGTCACTGGCCCAAATTCCTACCCCTCCTCAAAGCCTCACACAAAGCCACTTTTTCTATGAATCCTCTTTCTCCTTATTCCCTTTCTCTGAGCCCTGTGTAACACTTGTCCTCTGCCTTTAAGTTCAGTTACCTATTATTCATTTGTAAGAATTTCCAGATCCTTTCTCTGCATTCCACATGTGCTCCGTGTCTCTCCAGCTGGACTGCGTTCTACCTGAGGGCAAGAACCATATCTTAATCTCTTCTCTGTATTTCAGAGGACCTAGAACAAGTGGGAAGAATATAGGTGTTTTTTGTTGTATGATCTTAATTTCTTGCATAGTTCCTTTTATCTTGATTCGACCACCTGAGCATTCACTTTCTGGGTCTTTTAAAATAATTAGGAACAGAGGGATGTTTGTGTGATGGGATACTTCATTGTTGTTTCTGGTTTATAGCTCCATGTGAGTTTAGGGAATGTATTTTTCTACTGCTGCTCCAACCCTGACCTATCTCAGCTCCCACAGCCAGAAGTAATATTGCATTATTGATTTGATTTGGATAGAATCTTCTGTTTGTCCAAAAAAGGTACAGAGAAATGAGCATATATGCCATGAGAAATGATTTTACTAGGGAGATGACTTTAAAATAAAGTCATTGCACTAGAGGAAACTTAAAACTAAAACAATATTGACAGATCCTTTTACCTTGAGGCAAATGGTAGGTATTAGGTCATTAATGTGGTCATTGCCTCCTTAATTAAAAGTTAAAGAAAAAGAAGGGAAATACACTCCAAATCTAGAGTACATTGATAAAAAGTAAAACATGATAGAATGTTTTGGAATGCATGTAACAAATCCTAAGAACATCATGTAGGCTGGGGATAAGTCTCATTTTAATTGCATCTCTAAAAGTGTGCTTGGCATAGTGTGGTGGGAGAAAGTTACAAAACTTCAGAGCAAAGATGATCACACATTTACTCTTTGGTTGCAGGTTGGTTTCTGCTCTGCTCAATCAAGATTGTTGAATGTATTGACATGATTGGAAAGCTCCTCCTCCCCCCCCCCCTTCTTTGGTTTAAACAGAACAAATACACATTGCAGGCATTCTACTTCAACTAGGCACTCAGTCTTTCCTGCTACCATGAATGGTCTTTGCCATGTAAATCTTTTGTCTTTCGATGAAAATGTCTCATTGTCTAGTTGAGTATTAATTCTTCATTTTTCTCCTCTTTATTTACACAATAAAATAAAAAGATACATTTTAAAATGTTAAATGGTACTTCTAAACATTTACTAAAAAATAAGTTTTCTTTTCCATCCTTATTCACGCCTAATTCTTGCTCCCCTGGGGAAACCTCTTTCAATTTTTTAAGCTGTTCTTTTATATTTGCTTCTGTATTTGCAAATACTACTTTTATACTATTCTTTCTTGAGTTTTTAAAAAAGTTTTATGTTTTCCATTGAATACCTAGTGGGAAGGATGAGAAGCTAGTTCTCTTAACTACTTAACACACCTGCTCTCACACATAAAAATGATATGCACACAGCATGCAATCACATTCACTCATAAACCATTCTGTCTATAATTATCCTCTTCTTAGAGTTACTTCTATCATATTTTTTAGATCTGTATTATATGTTTATATTATTAAGACTATGAAACATTCATAACAGAGCAGTGTTAGTACCTCAGTCACATTTACTTTCTTGGAGAGTAACTCCTTTTTGAGATCCCTTCATTATCACAATGTAATTTTGCTTAGTTATCTCTGTATCAGTCACCAATTTATCCCTCAGTCTCTAACAGATTTGATGATATCCCCTAAATACACTCAGATATATTAGGTGTTTTCATCTGTTTTGTCTTCTGACTGCAGTTATTGCTTCTGGAACTCACAGAACTCCTGCTCCATTTTTTTTTTTTTAATTGGGATATAGTTGACTCACAATGCAATATTAGTTTCAAGTGTACAACATACTGATTCAAAATACTTATACATGGTACTCCATTTAAAGTTACATATAAAATACTATCTTCCCTGCCTTGTATAGTTTATCCTTGTAACCTATTTTATACACAGTGGTTTATTTCTCTTTAAGAGATCCAACCAGCCCATTCTAAAGGAGATCAGCCCTGGAATATCTTTGGAAGGAATGATGCTAAAGCTGAAACTCCAGTACTTTGGACACCTCATGCGAAGAGTTGACTCATTGGCAAAGACTCTGATGCTGGGAAGGATTGGGGGCAGGAGGAGAAGGGGACGACAGAGGATGAGATGGCTGGATGGCATCACGGACTTGATGGATGTGAGTCTGAGTGAACTCCGGGAGATGGTGATGGACAGGGGGGCCTGGCGTGCTGCGGTTCATGGGGTCGCAAAGAGTCGGACACGGCTGAGCGACTGAACTGAATTGATCTCCTACCCCCATCGTGCCCCTTCCCCCTTCCCTTTCCCACTGCTAACCACTAGTTTGTTTGCTCTCTGTATCTGTAAGTCTGTTTCTGTTTTGCTACAATCATTTATTTGTTTTATTTTTTAGATTCCACATGTCAGTAATAACATACAGCATTTAGCTTTCTCTGACTTACTTCGCTTAACATAATATTCTCCAGGTCCATTCATGTTGTTGCAAATGGCAAAACTGCATTAGTTTTTATGGCTGAGTAACATTCCATTGTGTATGAATATATGTGTATATGTATATACACATACATATATATCATGTTTTTATCCATTCATCTGTAGATGAGCACTATATATAGGTTGCTTCCATATATATCTTAGCTATTAAAATGTTGTGAATATTACATGCATGTATCTGTTTTAATCAGTACTTTTGTTTTATTTGGATATATATCCAGTGGTGGAATTGCTCAATGATATAGTGGTTTTGGTTTTTTTGGAATTTCCATATGGTTTTCCATAGCGGTCTGATCAATGTACATTACCACCAACAGTGTACAAGAGTTCCTTTTTTCTCCACATTCTTACCAACCTTAGTTATTTGTTCTTTTTGATAACCTTCTGACAGGTAGGAGGTGATATTGTGGTTTTGATTTGCATTTCTCGAGCTAGCAATGTTGAGCATCTTTTCATGTGTCTTCTACAAAAAAAATGTCCATTCAGCTCTCTTGTCCATGTTCTAATCAGGTTGTTTTTAGATACTGAATTGTAGTTGTTTATATATTTCGATATTAACCCCTTATCAGTCATATCACTTAAATATTTTCTCATTCAGTGGATTGTCTTTTTGTTTTGTTGATTTCTTTGCTGTGCCAAAGCTTTTAAGTCAATTAGATTCCATGCATTTATTTTTGCTTTTGTTTCCTTGGTGTTAGATACAGATCCTAAAAAATATTGCTATAGTTTATGTCAGAGTGTTCTGTCTATTTTTTCTTCTAGGAATATTAAGGATTCCTTGTCTTACATTTAGGTCTTTAATGTCTTTTGGTTTTTGTATGTTGTATTAGAGGAAGTTATTCTTTTCCATGTAGCTGTCCAGTCTTCCCAGTACCACTTGAAGAAACTCTTCTTCATTGTATATTCTTGCCTTTGTTGTAGATTCAGTTCAGTCGCCCAGTTGTGTCTGAACTCTCGGAGCTTGCTCAAACTCGTGTCCATTGAGTTGGTGATGCCATCCAACCATCTCATCCTCTGTTGTCCCCATCTCCCACCTTCAATCTTTCCCAGCATCAGGATCTTTTTGAATGAGTCAGTTCTTTGCATCAGGTGGCCAAAGTATTGGAGTTTCAGCTTCAGCATCAGTCCTTCCAATGAATATTTGGAGTTGATTTCCTTTCGATTTCCTTTGACAGGTTTGATCTCCTTGCAGTCCAAGGGACTCTCAAGAATCTTCCCCAACATCACAGTTCAAAAGCATCAATTCTACTGCACTCAGCTTTCTTTATGACACAACTCCCACACCCATACATGACTACTGGAAAAACCATAGCTTTGACTAGACTGATATTTGTCCGCAAAATAATGTCTCTGCTTTTTAATATGCTGTATAGCTTGGTCATAGCTTTTCTTCCAAGAAGCAAGCGTCTTTTTAATTTCCTGGCTGCAGTCACCATCTGCAGTGATTCTGGAGTCAAAGGAAATAAAGTCTGTCACTGTTTCCACTGTTTCCCCATCTACTTGCAATGAAGTGATGGGACCAGATGTCATGATCTTTGTTTTCTGAATGTTGAGTTTTAAGCCAACTTTTTCACTCTCCTCTTTCACTTTCATCAAAGGCTCTTTAGTTCCTCTTCATTTTCTGCCATAAGGGTGGTGTCATCTGCATATCTGAGGTTATTGATATTTCTCCCGGCAATCTTGATTCTTTCATCAAGTCCAGCATTTCACATGACGCATTCTGTATGTAACTTGAATAAGCAGGGTGACAATATACAGCCTTGAACTATTCCTTTTCCAATTTGGAACCAGTCCGTTGTTCCGTGACCAGTTTCGACTGCTGCTTTCTGACCTGCATACAGATTTCTCAGGAGGCAGGTCAGGTGGTCTGGTATTCCATCTCTTTAAGAATTTTCCACAGTTTGTTGTGATACACACGTCAAAGATTTTAGCGCAGTCAGTGAAGTAGAAGTAGATGTTTTTCTGGAATTCTCTTGCTTTTTCAATGATCCAGTGGATGTTGGCAATTTGTTCTCTGCTTCCTCTGCCTTTTATAATTCCAGCATGAACATCTGGAAGTTCATGGTTCATGTACTGTTGAAATCTAGCTTGGAGAATTTTGAGTATTTCTTTGCTAGCGTGTGAAATGAGTTTAATTGTATGGTAGTCTGAACATTCTTTGGCATTGCCCTTCTTTGGATTTGGAATGAAAACTGATCTTTTCCGGCCTTGTGGCCACTGCTAAATTTTCCAAATTTGCTGGCATATTGAGTGCAGCACTTTAATAGCATCATGTTTTAGTATTTGATGGAATTCCAGCTGAGCTATTTCACCTGTACTAGCTTTGTTCGTAGTGATGCTTCCTAAGGCCCACTTGACTTCGCATTCCAGGATAACTGGCTTTAGGTGAGTGATCACCCCATCATGATCATCTGGATCATGAAGATCTTTCTTGTATAGTTCTTCTGTGTTTCCTGCTACCTCTTCTTAATATCTTCTGCTTCTGTTAGGTCCAATACAGTTTCTGTCGTTAATTGTGCCCATCTTTGCATGAAATGTTCCCTTGGTATCTTTAATTTTCTTGAAGAGATCTCTAGTCTTTCCCATTCTATTATTTTTTTTTTTCTATTTCTTTGCACTGATTGCTGAGGAAGGCTTTCTTATCTCTCCTTGCTATTCTTTGGAACTCTGCATTCGGATGGGTTTATCTTTTCTTTTTGCCCTTGCCTTTTGCTTCTCTCCTTTTCTCAGCTATTTGTAAGGCCTCCTCAGACAGCCATTTTGCCTTTCTGAATTTCTTTTTCTTAGGGATGATTTTGATCACTGCCTCCTGTATGATGCCATGAACCTCTGTCCATAGATCTGTAGGCACTCTGTCTGTCATATCTAATGCCTTGAATCTATTTGTCACGTCCACTGTAGGATCATAAGGGATTTGATTTAGGTTATATTTGAATGGTCTAGTGGTTTTCCCTACTTTCTTCAGTGTCAGTTTGAATTTGGCAATAAGGAGTTAATGATCTGAGCCACAGTCAGTTCCCAGCCTAGTTTTTGCTAACTGTACAGAGATTCTCTGTCTTCAGCAGCAAAGAGTATAATCAACCTGATTTTGGTATTGACCATCTGGTGATGTCCATGTGTGAGTCATCTCTTGTGTTGTTGGAAAAGGGTGTTTGCTATGACCAGCGCATTCTCTTGGCAAATCTCTGTTAGCCTTCACACTGCTTAATTTTGTACTCCAAGGTCAAGCTTGCCTGTTACTCTAGGTGTCTCCTGACTTCCTACTTTGGCATACCATTCCCCTTTGATGAAAAGGACTTGTGTGTGTGTGTGTGTGCATGTGTGTGTTAGTTCTAAAAGGTCTTGTAGGTTCTCATGTAACTATTCAGCTTCTTTGGGATTTGTGGTTGGGGCATAGACTTGGAGTACTGTAATATTGAATGGTTTGCCTTGGAAACGAACAGATCATTCTGTTTTTGAGATTGCACACAAGTACTGCATTTCGGACTCTCTTGTTGACTATGAAGGCTACTCCATTTCTTCTAAGGGTTTCTTGCCCACAGTAGTATAGTAGATTTACTGATCATAAGTACATGGGTTTATTTCTAGGCTCTCATCTGTTCCATTGATGTGTGTCTTTTTTTTATGCCACTACTATATTGTTTTGATTGAAAGTGTTAGTCACTCAGTCATGTCTGACTCTTTGCAACCCCAGGGACTGTAGCCCACCAGGCCCCTCTGTCCATGGAATTTTCCAGGCAAGAATACTGGAGTGGGTTGCCATTCCCTTCTCCAGGGGATCTTCCCAACCCAGGGATCAAACCTGGGTCTCTTGCATTGCAGGCAGATCTTTACCATCTGAGCCACCAGGCACTTTTTTGATTACTGTAGCTTTTTAGTGGTGGCTCTTTAGTGGTAAAAGCAGACTCTTGAGAGTCTCTTGGACTGCAAGAAGATCCAACCAGTCCATTCTGAAGGAGATCAGCCCTGGGATTTCTTTGGAAGGAATGATGCTAAAGCTGAAACTCCAGTACTTTGGCTACCTCATGCGAAGAGTTGACTCATTGGAGAAGACTCTGATGCTGGGAGGGATTGAGGGCAGGAGGAGAAGGGGACGACCGAGGATGAGATGGCTGGATGGCATCACTGACTTGATGAACGTGAGTCTGAGTGAACTCCGGGAGATGGTGATGGACAGGGAGGCCTGGCGTGCTGCGATTCGTGGGGTCGCAAAGAGTCGGACACGACTGAGCGACTGAACTTGAACTAGTGGTAAAGAACCCACCTGCCAGTGCTGGAGATGCCGGAGACGTGGGCTCGATCCCTGAGTCAGGAAGAACCCCCTAGAGGAGGGCATGGCAACCCAGTTCCCTACTCTTGCCTGGAGAGTGCCATAGACAGAGTAGCCCTATGGGCTACAGTCCATTACGGTCTCAAAGAGTCACATGTTACTGAAGCAACTTAACATGCACTCACACGAAGTCAGGGAGCATGATACCTTCAGCTTTGTTATTTATCAAGATTGCTTTGGCAATTCAGGGTCTCTTGTGTTTCCATTTCAAATTTTAGAATTATTTGATCTAGTTCTGTGAAAGATGCCATTGGTATTTTCATACGGATTGCAATGAATATGTAGTTTAACTTGAGTATGGTCACTGTAACGATATAGATTTTTCCAGTCCAAGAACATAATGTGTCTGTCATCTTCAGTTTCTTTCATCAGTGTTTTACAGTTTTCAGAATTCAGGTCTTTGCCTTTTTAGGTAGGTTTATTCCTAGGCATTTTATTCTTTTTGATGTGACTGAAGCACAGAAGTCATCCTGTAACTTTCAACAACCGGGGTCTTTTGCCTCTCTTTAGATCTTCATTTCTAGATTTTGGACTTTACTTTTTCTAGTTTTATTTTTAATGTGCAGATTTCCCTAAGAATGGGAAGTTTTGAGAACTTTTCTGTCTGAAATGTCTTTGTCTTCTATTTACTTTTTAAAAAATTGAGTATCCTCTAGTTTGATAGCTTGTCTAAGCATAAAATTCCAGGTTGTAAAGGTCAAATCATTTCCTCCACGGTGGACCTGTCCAGTGAATTTCTCTCCAATGTTCTTTTGTCTTTTTTTACTTTGTCTTGGAAAATCTAAGAACCTCTATGAAGTGTTGTCAAATCTCAGAGTGATTCATACATCTTAATTTATTTCCTGGTCTGCCATTTTTTTTTCCTTCATACCTTTATGGTTCTTTTTTTAGTGTTTTATCTGCTTTCTCTGGAATTGCTTTTCTTTGGATACTAATTTCCAATTTTAATTCCTTATGTATCTGTATTTTCTCATCTAATTTATTTTATCTGAGATTTGATAGTTTCTCAACCATTAGGTTGAAACTACAAATATTTCTAGAGTTCAGTTTCTCAGACTACTTCAATTACCAGACTTCTTCTCTATCTAGATTAACACTTTCTGCTCTTTGGTCTTTTGTTCTTCCTGTCTTTGTGGGTTGATGGCCTATAAATTCCTTTGCTATCATTTTTTAGGCATTGAGGATAGCAGAGATGCAGAGTAATAGGTATCTAATCTGCCACGTAGATACATAGAAGATTTTCTGCTTTAATTTTGTCATATTATATATATATATTTAAATAAAAATTTTCAAGCATTGATAAAGTATAGAAAATAACACATTCCACACTTTTGAAAAGTCATATCATCTTTGCTTTGGATTTCTTTCTCTCCCTATCTTATTTATGAAGAACCAAAATATCACAGAGAGATAGTTAGCCTCTCAACATTCTTCACTTTCAGTCTTTTTCCTCACTCTTCAGAGGAGGTTCATTTGGTATAACTTATTCTCATCCATGTTTATATCTTAATGTCCATGTATAGCTCCCTAAGTAATCTGCAGTTTTGTTTTGCTTGTTTGAAAGTGTGTGTGAACAGTGTCATATACTGTATGTGTTGTTCCATACAATTTTTTTCACTCAACATATTTTTGTGATGTATATATTTTGATGTACTCATTCAAACAGCTGTAAGGCAGCTATGCGTATATTCCGTATCCTTTACTTTTGTCAGTTTTAAAAGCTACCATGTAGTACATATCAAGTCCTTAAAGCTCATTGCATTCCTCCACTGCAAAGAAGCAGCATAGTTTTAAAAGCCTGGGCCTTGGTGTCAAGTAAATCTGGGTTCAGATCTGCAGTTTATTTACTAGCTGTGTAATTTAGGGCAAGCTACTTAGCCTCTTAGATTTTGGTATCATCATTTGTCAAGTTTAAATACTAAAATAGTATTGAAATTGTCATTGTGAGTATTAAAGTACATAGATTTCAGTACAGTAGTTTACAATATTCAGTAGTCAAATAATGCAGCTGCTATTATATGAGGGCCAACAATTCACTGACTGAACCTTGGACCCAGTAGTTCAAACTATCTGGGTTCTTTTTACAAAACCCCTTCCAAGTAGTGTTCATCTAGAAGCTAGACCACCTTCAGTGACTTGAGATTCTGAGTTCATCACAGTTTTAACCATCTCTGTAAAAATTATGCTTCCTGTAAGGAAAAAAACATAAACTCTCCCTGGAGTTTCTGCAGAATTGGTCCTATTTCTACCACTTGGGACCAAGCAGAACAAATCTAATCACTCTTTCATTTGACAGACTTTCAAATATTTGAAGACAAATATCAAGTCCCCTTGAGCCTAATTATATTGAAAGTGAAAAAAAAAGAAAGGAAAGGAAGGAAATTGGTACATGTCAGTGATAGATAAGGCCTCACACATTGAAACCAGTAAAAGTGGAGATGACTACCTTAGAATTCTCTCTCTACCAGTTGCTCCAAAATGAAAAGCTGTCACCAGAACCTCCCTTTGAGGAAATCTTGTAAGCATTATTGAAATTCTTTGTTCCTCCCTTTTGGAGACTTTGATGGTATTAAGTGTTACCAAATGGGCTGGGAAATAATCTTTAAACATATAAAGAGTCTTTATTGTCATCTATTATACTTTAAGCCTGAAATGGGTAATAACAGGAGATGCTCTGGTTTTACAAGACAATAATGTCGTGTCTGAGCAGTCAAACTTTATTATGAGTGAGACTACAGTGCAATTTAGCTCGAAAGCTCTCTCTCTGACAAATGTAGACCCGTTACCACTGTAGAAGTGTGATCAGTCTCAAAGTTTTGTTAACAGATTTAGTTCTGTTTCTTAGTGCCCTACTAGAGTCTCTGACTTTTATTCCACGTTTTGTGTTCAAAGCATACACATCTATCATGTCTTCAGATGAAACCTCTTTAAAAATCATCCACTTAGATAGAAACATGGATATACAAAGACTTCTGATTTAGCACAAGGACCACTCCCATCCCCCAGCTCTTGGCAGATCCTTAACATGCAGGTTCTCCTTTCAGATCTTAATGCATCCGATTGTGTCCTTCGGACACGTTTTCCCTCCTAAGGGTCTATAACGAGAAGCTAAGGCAGCAGGTGTAAATTGTAGCCCTTGGATCAAATCCAGCTGGCTACCTGTTTATGTGTAATTTGTGAACTAAGAATAGTTTTTATTTTCACTTTCTAAGATTTAAACATTTTATTGAAGTACAATAAACATTTTTATTGAAGTACTAGCTGTATAATAATTACAATTTCTGCTGTACAGTAATGTGATTCAGTTATATATATGTACACATATTTTTCCACGTTCTTTTCCATTATGGTTTATCACAGGTACTGAATAAGTTTGTATCTGCTAACTCCAAATCCATCCCTCCCCTGCCCCCTTGCTCCTTGTCAGCCAGAAGTCTGTTCCCATGTCTGAGTCTGTTTCTGTTTTGTAGTGACTTTAATTGTGTCCTGTTTTAGATCCCACATATAAGTGATACCCTATGGTGTTTGTCTTTCTCTGTCTGACTCCTATGATGATCTAGGTCCATCCACGTGTGGCAAATGGCTTTATTACGTTTGCTATGACTGAGGAGCAGTCCTCTGCGTATACGTGCCACGTGTTCTTCATTCATCTCCCGATGAACATTAAGTTTCCTTCCATGTCTTGGCTGTTGTGAACAGTGCCGCTATGAATGTAGAGGTGCATGTATCGTTTTGAATTAGTGTCTTTTTTCCCCCTCATATATGCCCAGATGTGGGATTGCTGGGTCATATGGAAGCTCTAGTTTTAGATTTTTGAGGAATCCATATTGATTTCCATAGTGGCTGCACTAGTTTACACTCCCACCAACAGCACAGGTTCCCCTTTCTCCATACCCCTATCAGCATTTGTTATTTGTAGACTTCTAAATGATGGCCATTTTGACCCAAGTGAGGTGGTACCTCATTGTAGTTTTGATTTGCATTTCTCTAATAATTAGTGATATTGAGCACAAGAATGGTAAGAATAGTTTTTACATTTTTAAGTGGTTGTGACACATAATTATATGAAAATCGAGTTTCCATGTCCATAAATTTTTATTGCAACACCGCCGCACTCACTTGTTTAAACAGTCTTTGTCTGCTTTCCTGCTGTGGTGGCAGAGTTGATTACTTTCAGCAAAGACCTTGTAGCCGATGAAACCTAGTGTTTACGCTCAGATTAACCAGGATGGTTTGCTCATCCTTAAATCAGAGAAAGAAGACCTGATTAATGGGAGGAGTCAAAAATCTGATCTAAAGGAAAACAGGAAAAAAAAATCTGAGTGGTGCCATGGGAGGTAAGGACTTACCCAAAGCCAAAAAGAGTGTCAACCAAGAGAGCATGACGCTATTTGAATGTTCTAATGAAAGATGAAAATGCTTTAAAATCTCATCCCAAGGGACTTCCCTGGTGGTCTGATGCAAGAGGTACCAGTTTGATCCTGATCAGGGGAGATAGGATACCACATGCCTCATGGTCAAGAAGCCAAGGCCTAGAGCAGAAGTAGTATTGTAACAAATTCAATAAAGACTTTAAAAATAAAAAAAAAATCTTAGTCATCCCAATTTAAACAGCTATGAAAATTATGCTCACTATAAGGAATACCTCTTCCCCCCAGAAGAAAGTCACCCTGTATTTTCTGCAGAAATTATCCTGTTTCTACCACTTGGGACCAGATAGAACAAGTCTAATCCCTCTTTCATATGACAGACTTTCAAATATTTGAAGACAAATCTCAAGTCCTCCTGAGTCTAATTATATTGAAAATGGAAGGAAAAATGGGAGAGAAAGAAAAGAAATGGAATCGTGCATAGTGATGAATGAAGCCTCACACATTGAAACAGACTTTTTCTTTTTACCCCCTCCCCGCCACAGGCTTACCGCTTTATAATAACTATGAAAAACAATCCTCAAACAAATTCAGGATTGGCAACTGCTTAGATTTAGACAAGGATGGAGATAGGAGAAGCCACACAACTTCTATTTTTCCCTAGTGGCTTCAGATCTTGTGTTATTGATGCTGGTGACAAAGAAGGGATACAGGCCTGCCAATCATCTTCTGTCCTTCAGTGCAAAAATAACTGGTCCTTTCTTTGTAGTGAAATGTAGAGTAAGTCTTTCTAGGAGCTCACGGACTATTTGTTTTAATGCAGTGAATTTTAGATGTTATTGCTCCTAAAGATCTCAGGATAAGGTTATGGAAATGCAAGATTAGTATGATTATTAATCTCCAGTACTCATTCTAGTCTGATTGCAAAAATCTGAGCTGTAAGACTCAGAAAATTGTTTTTAATAAGCACTCTATTTCTACTTCAGAGGCCTTATGCTTTAAAAAATACTGCTAAATTGCCTAGATCAAGAAAACAAATTTAAGTTGCACCCTGGTTTCAAACTCACTGCCTATAAACTTTTATATTAAAATGCCCCTATGCACATTTTAGGGCTTCCCTAGTGGCTCAATGGTAAAGAATCTACCTCCAGTGCCGGAGATATAGTTTTGATCCCTGGGTTGGGAAGATCCCTTGGAAATGGAAATGGCAACCCACTTGTATTCTTGCCTGGGAAGTCCCATGGAAAGAGGAGCCTGGTGGGGTTGCAAAGAGTTGGGCACAACTTAGTGACTAAGCAACAAAAATGTACATTTTAACATGGTTGCTCAGAACAAAACCTTGGGGTCATTTCTTTCTTCCTTTTCCAAGTCATCCAATATATAAGCAAATCCTGCCAGCTGTACCTTCAGAATATATCCATAATCCAAACACTTCTCATCACCCCTACTGCAACCACTTTGAACCAACCCACAGTCATCTCCACCCACCACTGCTAAGTGCTAATTGCCTAGCAGCTATTCTCAGTATGGCTTGCATATTTTCAAGCCACCAATGTGATCCATGCCGGTACTTCTTGAATCCCTCAAGTATCTTCTCAAGTCACATGACTACAAGTCCGGACCTTCTAAGATAATATTTGATCCATCCTCACCCCGCTTTCTTCTCTGAGCTCATCTCCTCCTTTCTTAGTGCTCCAGCCCCAGCGACCTCCTTGCTGTTCCCTGAATAGACCAGAGTACTTCCACCTCAAGACTTTGGAATGGACCTTTCCCTTATCTCTAGTCCTCTTCTTTCAGGGATGATCTCGAATCACTTGTCATCTCCGTCAGCTCTTCAGTCAAAAGTCACCTCAGTAGACCTTGCCTGACAACCTTACTTAAAATACAGCTCCATCACACCGCCAGAAATCCCATTCCTGTCTCCTGTGTGTAACTTATTCTATACTTGGTTTTTATTCTTTGCCTCCATATCACCTGCCAGAAGAATGAAATCTCTGGAAGAGTGGGGTACTTCTGTTTGAAATTATTGTTGTATTCCACTGACTAATATAGTGTGCAGACTTGAGGGAAGAAAAAGCACAACTTCAGAGTTGTGAGTTAAGATTTATTTGGGGGCAAAATGGGAACTACCATGCAGGTGACAGCTTTTCAGGTAGCGCTGACGGTGTGGTGGTGGTGTGTGGGTGTGATGTAGGGGTGGTGATGGTTTAGTTGCTAAGTCATGTCTGACTCTTGTGACACCATCCTGCCAGGCTCCTCTTGAGACTCTCTAGACAAGAATACTGGAGTAGGTTGCCGTTTCCTTCTCCCAGGGATCTTCCCGACCCAGGAATCAAACCTGGGTCCCTTGAACTGCAGGTAGATTGTTTACTGACTGAGTTATGAGGGAAGCCCCAGGCTCCTCTGTGCATGGAATTCTCCAGGCCACAATACTGGTGTGGATAGCCATTCCCTTCTGCAGGAGATCTTCCCAACCTAAGGATCGAACCCAAGTCTCCTTCATTGAAGGCAGATTCTTTACCTTCTGAGCCACCAGGGAAGCCCAAGAGGTAGGAGATGCTTGGTATACAAGAGGATTTGGTGGAGGGAACACAGAAAATCAAGCACCCATTTTTTCTTTTTTCTCTTTTTTTGCACAGAAGGTTCCTGCTAATCATGAGGTGCAGATGTCACCATGAAGGATTTTGATGCTTTTCTAGATATAAGGAGAAACAAGAATTGGCTCACAAAAATGTCTAATTATCTGAAGACCTGTTCTGCCAGTTTTTCCCAGAGCACAGAGAGCCTCATTTCTGCTCTCCACCCTGAACTCCTTTCAGGGGGTGTTGAAAATCAGCAGCAGCACATGATTTAATTCTTGTAGAGGTAGATGGCAAATGCCAATTTGTAGTTGACAGGTGTTTTCCTGATAGTGGGCAATCAAAAATATTTTAAATATTTTTAAAATAAACTCAACATTTGGGTAAAGCTGTGAGCCAGTAGAATGCACAATTAAACAGTAAGTTGTATTCCTTTTTTTGCCAAGATTGTAAAGGATGATAAAAAGAAATGATAATGTGGGCCCATAAAAGAAGAGAAGTATTAACCTCTTTCAGGGATAATAAATGTATAGTTGATATTAGTATTTTATATAATTTTTCACTTATGATGAAGTCAAAAACATACTCATATTGATAATCTCTCCCAAAGTATTTGGGTTTTGAGAGTTATGATGCTAGGAGAAGAGATCATCTCTGTTTTTCTGGGAAATTTAACCACATTATTTAACGCTAGGTCTCAGCAAAGATGACGGAAGAAGTATGGGTCACTTATACTTTTTTACCTGCATGTCTAACAATAATTTGGTCTAAAAAATTAATTTCAGATCCTTTATTGTTGTAAGTGTACAGTTCTCATTTGGTTAAAATACTTACAGAGCATTTACTAGAATATAAAGTTATTTTTTAGATGTAATGTTTCTTTGGATCCCTATTGTAGACAAATATGGAAAGTGGGATAGGATATTCATGATGCTGACTTTACGTGAAAATTGAGACTCAAAAAGTAAAATGAATTGTCTGATACCCCACTGGTAGGCCTGAAAGCTACAATTAGAACTTTCCTTAGAGTTTTTTTTTTTTTTTTTAATTGAAATATAGTTGATTCAGGCTTCCTGAATGGCTCAATGAAAAGGAATCTGCCTGTGTTGCAGGAGGTGTTGCAGGTTCGATCCCTGGGTCGGCAAGGTCCCCCAGAGGAGGGCACGGCAGCCTACTCCAGTATTCTTGCCTTGGAGAACCCCAGGGACAGAGGCGCCTGACGGGCCACAGTCCATAGGGTCGCACAGAGTCAGACACAACTGAAGCAACTGAGCACATGTAGTTAATTTACAACGTTGTGCACTTTCTTCTCAATCTACTCTGGGCTCTTTCCATCTAACCTCACAGCATCTCATCTATGGCTGAATACCCAACACTTACCTTCTTAAAAAATTATTTATATTTTGGCTAAGTTGGGTCTCTGCTGAATATGGGCTTTCCCTAGTTGCAGTGAATGGTGGCCACTCTCTACTTGTGGCGAGAGGGCTTCTCTTATTGCAGAGTACAGGGCTCTAGGGCAAGCAGGCTCAGCACGGGGTCGGTTGCCTTGTGGCATGCGGGACCTTCCTGGACCAGGGATCGAACCCATGGCCCCTGCATTGGCAGGCGGATGTTTAACCACTGTACCACCAGCAAGATCCCAACACTTACCCTTTTGAAAGGAAGGATAGATTTTTTCTCTGAGCTTAAAAACAGCAAGGTTATTTGATACAGATCACTTAGTTGTAAAGATGCTGGAGCAGCTTTTAAAAGTGGCCTTTGTAAGATTGAACAAAATAACTCATCCCCATCAGTTTTAAGGGTGTATTTTCAATTAGTTATAGCAATGGCAACCCACTCCAGTACTCTTGCCTGGAAAATCCCATGGACGGAGGAGCCAGGAAGGCTGTAGTCCATGGGGTCGCTGAGGGTCGGACACGACTCAGCAAATTTACCTTCACTTTTCACTTTCATGCATTGGAGAAGGAAATGGCAACCCACTCCAGTGTTCTTGCCTGGAGAATCCCAGAGACGGGGGAGCCTGGTGGGTCGCCGTCTATAGGGTCGCACACAGTCGGACATGACTGAAGCGACTTAGCAGCAGCAGTGGAATGTGATTAAATTAAACATTCACAGGCAAGAATGAAAATGTTAAAAAGGTTTTCATGGGCTTGGAGATTAGAGATTTTGCAAAGTGCTTTTAAGAAATAGGTTAGTAGATGAGAAAGAAATAAGTTAATCTGGACTAAATTAATTTTAAATGGAGGAACCAATTTATTTCTTAAATTTCTTTAGAAAAGTGAATCCCAAATTGTGAACTGCAAGATGTTACTACATGCTCATTAAATGGGAATTAGTAGCAATAGATATTTGGAAAATGGTGCAGATGAAAACTTTGGTTGAGTGATTAAAAATGCATATTAGCATACCTTCGTTCTTGAAGTTCCCTGCTTACAAAAAGAGTGAACAAAACCATTGGTTGTTAGGGGATTAAATGTTTGATTCCATGTAAAGTGCCTAGCACATTAAACTATTCAGAAAGTGTTGATTACTATTATTATGCAAAAACCTTCGAGAGGACTCGCAGTAAGGAACCTTCTAAATGTGATTAACTCAGTGTTTCCCACACATGGCTAACCATAGGGTCAGTACCTAAAAACATCATAGAAGTTTGGAAAATCCTATTGTAGAAAATCCAGTGGTCCTCGAGGCATGAAAAACAGTATGGCCACCTCTCCTGAATGACATACTTATTAATATATTAATCAGTGCTAACCTTCTTCTGTGAATGTTCTCCCTCCTGCATTTAAAAAAAATTTTGTATTGAAGTATAGTCAACTTACAATATTGTGTTTAGTTTCAGGTGTATAGCACAATGATTCAGATGTATATATATCAGTTTCTTTTTCCTTATAGGTTATCACAAAATATTGAGTATAGTTCCCTGTGCTATAGAGTAAGTCCTTATTATCTATTTTATATATACAGTAGGTCCTTATTGATTATCTATATATAGCAGTGTGTATATTAATTCCCACCTTCTGATTTAACTCCCCTGTGCCCCAACACACACACTTTTCCCATTTGGTAACCATAAGTCTGTTCTCTATGTGAGTCTCTTTGTTTTGTAAACAAGTTCATTTGGATTTTTTTAAATTCCACTTATTCCAGTGATATCATATTTGTCCTTTGGCTGGCTTAGTTAGTATGAGAATCTCTAGGTCCATCCATGTTGCTACAAATGCTTTATTTTTTTTTTTTAATGGCTGAGTAATAATCCATTGTGTGTGTGAGAGATGGCTGGATGGCATCACCGACTCGATGGTCGTGGGTCTGAGTGAACTCCGGGAGTTGGTGATGGACAGGGAGACCTGGTGTGTGCGATTCATGGGGTCGCAGAGTCGGACACAACTGAGCGACTGAACTGAACGGAACCACACCTTGATCTATTCCGCTATTGATGGACGTCCAGTTTGCTTCCATGTCTTGGGTATTGTATCCCTCCTTTATTTTTTGGCTGATAAATTCTTACCTCTGATGGAGAAACAAACTACCACTGAAATTCTCTATCCCTTTCTGTATCCACATTCTTTGCATTGTGATTTTGCAGTGATTCTCCTCAAGAGGTGGATTCTATTTCCTTATCTCTGGAATGGGCTGGTCTTGTGAGTTACGTTGGCCATTAGAATATTTAAAAAAAAAATGATGGTGTTGCAAGACTGGGTCTCAAAAGACTTGACATGCTTCTCTTCCTCTGCCTTTATCATGATAACATAACCAGCCTAACCTACTAGACCATGAAGCCTGTGGAGCAGAGTTTAAGAGCCTTGTCTGTAAGAACTGGCCCAGCTAACCTCCCCAGTACCTGCACATACATGGATGAGCCTAGCTAAGGTCAGCCAAGCCAGGATCAGATCAGTGGAACCCCCCAGCTGACCCATAAATTTCTAATAAGAAATGGTTATTTTAAGCCACAGATTATGGGGTTTTTACAAAAGGTTAATAATAAACTGTCTTTAAATCTTAGCCCAGTGGCAACTTGGCTGGGTAATGTTCCCTCACACAACACACCTGGTCTACCCCCCCACCCCCTCTTAGCAGTCTGCCTTCAAAGCTCCTGTTTGATGGCATGGTAATCTTCTGGTTTATCAGGTTTGCTTGGTTTATTTGCTCAGTCACTCTTGTCTGACTGTGTGTGACCCTTTGGGCCCACCAGACTCCTCTCTCTGTGGGAGTTTTCAGGCAAGAATACTGAGTGAGTTGCCATTTCCTTCTCCAGGGGATCTTCCTGACTCAAAGATACAACCCATGTCTTCTGTGACTCCTGGGATTCTGGATTATTAGAGTGTGAGCTTCTTGAAGGATGAGTCAGTCTTATTAATGAATGCCTGACTTGTAGCAGAGAGGGTCTGGCACAGACAGGTGATGTGCCCAGGCAGCTCTGTGATGTTTAAACTGTGAACATTGTCATGTTTTAAAGCCATTGTCTGAAAATCAGAAAATGAATCACCTCACTGAAGGCACCTGTTCTATGCCAGATCATTGTCATTTTAAACAAAGTGTTATTTGTCTTCCTGATAGTTACCTTTTTAATAAGTACTTGCCTCATCATTTGCCTCATTCACTCCTCAAACCATTCTATGTGTGTAGAAAATGGAAACTTAGTATTTTTAAAGCCTGTATTAAGCATTAACCTTTTATATTTGAAAGCAAATTTCTTTCTCCTTATTTCATGGGTAATAAGACTTTTTTTTTTTTTAAATAGTTTTCAGGTATCAGAAAGACACTGAAGTCGAGTATACCTTTGGCCCTGGAACTTTACTGTGTTTCCACAGTTGGTCCTCTGTACTGTGGGTGCCCTATCTGTGAATTCAGTCCGTCAAAGATTAAAAATATTGTAAAATTCCATAAAGCTCCAAAAAACAATTTGAATTTGCTGCACACCAGCAACTATTTACATAACACATTTACACTGTGCAGTTGACCCTGGCATAATGAAGGGCTTAGGGACTCAGTTGAAAAATCCACATATAACTTATAGCCAGTCTTCTGCATACATGGTCCCTCTGCATTTGAGGGTTCAACCATGGATCCTCTAGCACTGTAATATTTACTACTGAAAAAAAAATCCATGTATTAAGGGGGGCCTGCAGAGTACAAACCCATATTGTTCAAGAATCAACTCTATTAGCTATAAGTAAGATAAAGAGGACTTAGAGTATACAGGAGAAGGGACTTCCCCTGTGGTCCAGTGGTTAAGACTTCACCTTCCTGTGCGTGGGGTGCAGGTTTCATCCCTGGTCGGGGAGCTGAGATCCCACATGCTCTGAGGCCAAAAAACCAAATCATGAAACAGAAGCAGTATTGTCACAAATTCAATAAGGACTTTAAACTGTTTAAAAAAGTAAAGTATACAGCAGAGAGGGCACAGGTCACACGCACGTATTGTGCCGTATTCTGTATGCCTCTTGAGCATCTGTAGGGTTCGACTGATATCTTTGGGGGTTCTGGAATCATTCCCATAGTGAGGGACAACTGTAAAATGAACACTCTAGAACAGTGGTCCCCAGCCTTTTCAGCACCAGGGACCAGTTTCATGGAAGACAGTTTTTCCACAGATGGAGAGTGGAGGGGGAGAGATGGTTCAGGTTGCAACGCCAGAGATGGCGAGCGGCAGAGGGGGCTTTGATCGCTTGCCTGCTCTCACCTTCTGCTGTACGGCCTGTTTCCTAACAGTCCATGGCCCAGGGGTTGGGGACCACTGTTCTAGAACATCTCTGTTCAGAACCAGACCCAGCCAGAGACAGCTGGAGTTGTGTTCAGGCATTACACTATTTCTAGAACATTTACTTTGTGTCCAGAGAGTTTGATATGATTATCTCCTTTTAAAGGTAGTTTCTTGGCCAAGGTCATACATCCAGAGAATGGCAGACTCCAATTACTCCCCAGCCTTTGCTCATCTTATACACATTTTGTTGACTGCTCTCCATACAGCCTCTCTAAAGTAAGACAAAAGCTAACTCACTGTTGCTTACTAAGTACTATGTAATGTGCTAAGGGATTTACCTGTATTTTTTTTTTTTCATTTAATCCTCAGACACTGGAAAGACTCTAAGTTTCTATGATCATCCCTGTATTAGAAATAAAGCAGAAATATGAAACGTCTTGTGTGCATGTGTGCTAAGTGACTTCAGTTGTGTCAGATTCTTTGCAACCCTATGGACTATAGGCCACCCAGCTCCTCTGTCCATGGGATTCTTTAGGCAAGATTACTGGGGTGAATTGCTGTGCCCTCCTCCAAAGGATCTTTCTGAGCCAGGGATTGAAACTGCGGCTCCTCTAAGCCACTGGGGAAGCCCATTAAGTGTCTTGCCTGAGTGAGTGAGTGAATGAGTGAAAGTCACTCAGTCCTGTCTGACTCTTTGCAGTCCCATGGACTGTAGCCTGCCAGGCTCCTCTGCCCATGAAATGCTCCAAGCTAAATCAATGCTAAATGGTAAAGGGAGAATTTGAACCCAGACTGCTATTATTGAGTAAATGCTAAATAAGTCTTTTAAATGAATGAGTAATCCCTATCAGAATAAGTCTGAAATTCTAACAAATGTTGGCTACATAGAACATACCTAGATTAGCCCAAAGTAGCTTAATCCACTCAGAATTGGTTCTTTACTAGATAAAACATAAAAATTATTTTGAAGAGTTTAAAATTTTATAAAACTACTCAAAATAATTTTTAAACAATTTTTATAAATTATTAAAATTTTATTTATAGCAGTTCAAATTGATCTATTAAGTTCCCATCAGAATGAGCTAGTTATATATGGACCTTTGCGTCAGTCCACACAGCCTTTATCTAGTTAAAATTTGTTCTGACCAACCCAAGCTGGATTTATTTGCTGTAATGATTTCAAATAATTCTGAAATTGTTGCTGGTTCTACCTAATCATGGGTTTCCCTGGTGGCTCAGCAGTAAACAAATTCTGCCTGCAATGCAGGGGATGAAGGAGGTATGGGTTTGATCCCTGGGTCAGGGATCCTGTGAAGGAGGGCACAGCAACACACTCCAGTATTCCTGCTGGGAAAATCCCATGGACAGAGGAGCCTGGTGGTCTATAGTTCTTGGGGTCACAAAGAGTCAGACACAACTGAAACCACTAAGCAATTAGGAAGAACTGAAACAATTAGTACCTAATCATACTAATTTACCTAGATTAAGTTAATTAGAATCAACTATCATTCCACCAGTAACTTAAAAACATTTTAATTAGCTTTAAAGTGCTGTCTACCTTAAAGTGGTCAGAAAGGATAGCTGAAACAACTCACAGCCACTTGGTGACTATTCACACCCATTCCTGTTAGACCCATAAGACCCCCAAAAGTTGAGGAGATGTTACCTATACTCCTCTCAGAGCTCCGTCATATACACTAAAGACTGTACACATAAAGATTTTCAGAAATCTAGAGAACATTCTATAAATTTCCAACTTAATTTTGGGACAAAACCTGTTATCTGTGAAATGGTTTAAAGAACCAAGTTTTAGAAAGCACTGGTTTAAGCCCATTTTTGACCTTTTCATTGACAACCAACTCATTGAAGTAGATTGGAAACCATCTTCCAGTAAATCATACTGTTGAAAAAGGCTCCAACCAGTTGTAAGTAGTTATTAAATTCTTGGGAACTTTCAGCATTTTAACAGCTTATTGAGCAGAGGCATAATAATACATCTTTTGTTACCTGAACGTTATTGACTGGAGATATTTCAATATTCACATATATAACAAATCGCCAGCCACAGGCATTAGTTTCTGCAAAAATCCCCGGGTCAATAATGTGTTAAAAACCATTCGAAACAGATTCAGTCAGTCAAGATGTATTTGAAGTGTACGACATTACTTATGTTCTTAACGTTTTCCCATGGAGAGGCAGAACATTCTCTAGTGTCTGTAAAAATAATGCAAGCATTTTGAGGAATAATGGAAATGGTATCCCAGTTAGGGTGTGGCAGGTATCTTAAGACTGTATAAAATCCCAAGGGTGGTGATGTGTGTGTGTTGATGTGGTCTAGAAATACTTAGGAGAGCATCTCAAAAAGATCATCTCATCTTTGCTTCCATGTGCCTCATTTTATCTTCTTGAGGACAGGAGACATTAGGTTCAACATATTAATTAGGTTCAATATACTGGAAATTGTCCTTGATATCGAAGGCATTCCAGCCCCAGCATGGATGTGTCAGGAAGTGTGTAGAAGGGATTCTCATTGAGAGTTCAGAGTTCCACTCGTGGAGTATCCTAAAATGTCAATAAAAGACTCTTTATTCATAAATAACTGATATGCAGGAATTTATGTCTGTACATTTATCTTGAAAAGTCTGTAACCATCCAGTTTTTTGCAAACTCTACATAAAACATCCAAACCGTCCATTTTTGTTCAATACAATATAACACAGCTGTTTGGCATTACCAAATATATATGTATATATATATTTATAGATATGTACATGTGCTGAAAAAGAAGCCAGTGCAGCCTTTTCTAAGAAGTCCATCCAAGTATTTACTGTACAACATTCAGAATTTACACTGATAATACAAGGCACAAAAAGTGTGGTATGAAGCCAAGGCCATGCTTTATTCAAACTCTCTCCTCTGGCTTGTTCACTCCTTCAGCTTCATGTCAAATTAAGTATTCAGTTCTGCTTTTTTTTTTTTTTTTTCCGGCTTTGAACACATCAAATGAATGTTGAGAGTGGAATGGGTTTGAGATATGAGTCATCTGAAAGAACCACCCTCCCCACCCCGACACACACACATACACGCACACACACTTTCCCAAAATAAACAGAACAAAATGAAATGTTTTAAAAATTCTTCCATACAGAAGTGGAGGTAAACCATTACTTATATATCTTTTTTCCTTTTTGTTTTTTCAGTTTGAGTCAGAAAGAATTAGCCAGTTTTCCTCTTACTGCTTATATTTGCAATATTTCTAGGTTGAGACTTACTGGATTGCATGCACCAATCAGATACGGTTCTGAAGAATGGGAAATATTAAGTTGGTCTTTATTCCAGTTTAGAAAAGAAGGAAACTGTTTTCCTGACTGGAAAATTTCCACAGATGGAGTGTTTCCCACCTTCTTTCACAGGAGTTTTGAATGAGAGTGGTCAACATAATTTAGGACAGACCTTGGAAGGTGTTTCTGATTGAAATATTTTAGGCACCCTCTGAGGCTTAAATGGAAGTCTCCTGGTAAGAGGTGACTTCCCTTTAAGTATCATCAGAGCTGCTAATGGAGGAATACTAGAATTATTAGATCTATTTCTGGTTGCAATATCTGTTTCAGTAATGCGGTCAGAAGGCATGATATTCTGTCCACAAATTCTCAAATATCACCTTTCCTTTTCATGATTCAACAGAACCACAGTCACATTTTTACCTACTCTCTATATCCAATTTTAATGGGATTATATAATTTGTCCAACTTAGGAATTTGGATGTAAATAATGCTTCAGATAGGGAAATACTTTTGGCAGGTGAGCACAATTTGAAGCCAAAGGACATATTCATTATTTCAATATTTCATGATATTATCATGCCTTTCATAAAATGATTAAACACACATTTCCATTCATGCGAAGAACTACATTATCCAATTTAGTGACATAGTTTCTCATTTAACTTTTTTTTGGGGAAAAAAAAAAAGTACCCCTTGCCAAACTCAATATTAGGGATGGGGGAGGAACTTTTGCATCTCTGGCCTAAACATGAAGCTTACTGCCTTTTTAATCTTTGGGTTCAGATGGAGGGTGGGTTCCAAGACACGGGGTTCAGTGTCACTGTCTTAGGCCCACCTCGTGAGGACATTCCAAATCCATGATCTTCACAGCAAAAGGAAAAATCAAAGTAGCTGCTTCAAAAACCACAATTATTCTATGTGAGTTAAATTTCCTACTTCAGATCACAGTACTACACACTAGTGACTAACAGCCAGGTCTGATTTCCATCCCCTTTTCTTTCTTGAAAAAAATAACAGCACACGAATTGCTTTCTCGGTTTTGTTGACAAGCCTGGAACTGGGGATGTGAGGAGTCCATGGTAGACACTGGCTCTCCTAGAATTGCTTTTGCAAAAACACCACATGCTGTCAACACAGCCAAACAGCTTTATAACTGCAGCTTTTGAAAGAAGTTTGGAAAGTAAAAACACAAAATATGCAACACACCTAAGATTAGTAACATTTTCACTTTGTGACATTTGACAAAATACATTTTTGCTTGTAGTTCAGGAAAGTTCTATGCAGACAAAACAGTGGAAACGGCAGAAACAGTGGCCATTCAGCGTCTGGCTAAAGCATCAATTGTAAATACAGCACTATGGCAACTAACACCAAGGGATCATAGAATGTGTCGCTATCTGCAGGACAATATTTTGTTCTCCCATTGCTGTGGGTGTCACCTCTGGTCCAGTCAATGGGAGTTACCAAGGATTCAGAACTCTGCAATGTTTCATGAGGAAAATTAATGGAAATGGGCCACACAGTGGGCCAGAAAAGCCGTTTCTCAGCTCCTTCATAGTTCCTGCGACCTTCATGGATCTGGAACAAAGACCCTCTGAGAGAACTTCACCTTTAACACATCTGACTCAACACCTTTACAGGGGGATTAAGAAATCGAAGGGAAGATGACAAAAAAAAACCCAAAGCATATCAAAAGATTCTGCAACATTTTGAAATTCACAGGTAGATTGGTCAGATGTTTGCAAAGTGGACAATACCATCTTCAACCAGTTCTATTCTTTTTAATATTCTCTTATCCCGATGTTGAAAATTTCTATCAAGGGAAACTGTTATAATACATCCAGAACTTTTAATCCAAAGAGAACCCTGTTTAGTGATTTGACTTCATAACTTCTCTCAAAGTCAACTGAAAAGAAAATAACAGGGACTGTGGCAAAGGAGAACACCTGTAGTTGGAAATAAAAATAATAGAACAGAGAGAAGTTCCCCTCTTTCAAGAGAACAACTGTCAATTCCTATTCATCTCTTACAAAAAGGCCAATAAAATTTTTGTGGGAATACATATGAGTTTTATGAGACTTCCTGCACCGGTAAATGAACTTTGCATTTAAATCCATAGAGTGAGCTTCCTTTTGGCTTAAAGGATTTTTAATGTAAGCCTGGAAGACTGCACAAGCAATGCTCTAAAAACTGTAAATTACCTTTATGGGGCTGCAGTCTCGTGAAGCTGGGAAATGCAGCGTTTTGGTGGCTTCTTTTAAGTCATGTTTAAAGCTGGGCTATTAGACTTAGATGCATTTGAGCATTGAAAGATTTGGCATTAAGTGGGCTATCCTGTAAAAATTTTAAGTCGCCTACCAAGTATGAAAGACCACCTTTATTGTTTCATTTTGCTCTAGGACAATAAGACTTTTGAGTGTAAGTGCTTAGACTGAGTGAATCCCTTTCAAGAAAGGCAAGATGATAGGAAAGTCTTAAAACCAAACCAGGGTTTAGGTTGCAGTGAATAACCACAAATTCAAGCACCAGCTAAGTCTGTCTGATGCGCAGTTTCATCCTCTTCTGCCACACACAAACACATCTTGGTCTGTAAATCTCAACAATATGGGTTCTCTTTGGAATTCTATTATAAAATAGTGTGCAATCCTGACCTGCAATGGCCACAGAATCTCCTACTGTAGAAAACCTGTAGAAATTCTACATGGGATCCTGGAAGAAATGAGAAATGTAAAGAGGAAACAATGGATTGAAAGGTGGATTTGAACTTTGGGCTGAAATTTGAGGTGAATTATGTTTTTTTGCTTCCTTTATCACACTTATTTATAAAATTCAGGCCAAAAAAAAGAAAATGGAGGAAATTCTAGACAGGAATTAATAAATTCTTAAAACAATCTAGATAGATTCTAGGGAAAACATGGACATTTTCCATCTGTTTTAAAGTATAAAAAATGTATCAAAAATCTAAAAAAGATCTGTGTGGATTCATAGAATAGATGAAACAATTAAAAGGCCAATTAGAAGAGAAGAGGAAAAATGGGTAGGATATTTAAAACAAAAATCATCCAAGACGGATAACAATATAAGCTCTACACTGTGTTTAAGTTTGCATTCAGCAGTTCAATGCAGATTCTTTCTGTATACCACCCATGCCAATCAACCCTCAGGTTTATTTTGGGAGATTGACCATCAGTTTCCACTTCTATCTCAAATCATATCGGGGTAGCAAATGATTTACACTTTTGCACGTTCTCTGTTTTGCTCCTAGAAGGAATAAACAACTTGAGTACACTAGCAAAAAAGTGTTTTCCTGATGGAGGTGTGGTATTTTGAAAATATGTTCAACAGTTCTAGGAGGACTTGTTCTATATAACATACCTTTGGTTCCTGAGAAAAGCAAGATGCTTTTGAATTTCATGTAGCAAAGCCTTCTATCAAATACAAGGGACCTTTGTACCACATATTCATTAGAGCAAATGGCCAACACATTAAAGAGTTCTTCAAAGCCTTACCCAGGGTATTGTAAATTCACCTTAATTTTGGTTGTTTTTCACTTAGGTGGAGATTCATTTTTTTAAACATGGGATCTATGTTGTTTAAAAAATTGGCTGCATCTCTACTGCCAAGTATTTCCCATCTCCCCCATTCCCTATTTTTATTCTAATGGAGTCAACCGCTAGGTTCTAAGTCCTTGACTTTGGCTGTCCTGATTCTGGACAGCTAATTAAAACATCCACTAAATGAACAGGAGCAAATCTGTTCATCTTTAGTCTACCAGGATATTTTGTCAAAAATAATTAAACAGGATAAAAGATGGAGTGAAGTGTTAACATGGGGGTCATGTACTATCTGTGGATTTCAATTCTCCACAATATTGTTGCCTTTCATTTCAAACATAGTACACTATGTTAATGGTCCTTAAAGTAAACATACTCAAGAAGGTTGAATTATTGGAGCGTGAAGGCTCTCTGAACAACGTGTGTAGTTTGAGACATTGGTAGAAGTATTTCTCGTGTCTATGTAGTCGGATAACATTTAGAGCAAAGACCATTTGCTAATTTCTTAAGAGGCAAAACGAGGATGACCTATAGTCTCTATGGAGAGATTTTGTATGAACACAGTACCAAAAGGCTGGAAAATTCAAGAACTGGATTGTAAAGGACCCTGAAACCCCTCATCCCTTCATAACCACCATGCTGGGGAACTAAATCAACGCCTGCACCCTAGGATGACAGCTTGAGATCTGTGGCATCTGCATTCATGTTTCCTTGGATCTGATTCGACCTCTCGTCTCTAAATCTGTGCGTAAGCTGTGTTCTAATAACTTGCAACTTGAGTGGCTTGGCTGAGAATTAGAGATGGTTCTGTTGAGTTAAGCTAGAAAAAATAAATTCCCATACTGAAAAGTCTATGTTCCTTGAAACTTCTCCCCTAGTGTAAGGGGAAGAAAGAATGTGGATAGATTTGTCCTTGGAGAAAATGAAGGTGGGGTAGGTATGCTGCAAGATGAGCGTGTGGTCTCTTACCTCTCGACCTATTGAGTGGCTGGGATAGATAGGGAATTGGTGCTGGTGTGGTGTACTCAGATTCAAAATTCTAAATGCCCTTCTTGACACCGTTGAAGTCTACAAATGAGTTGGCAACCCTGCTTCACTTCTAAAAGCCAGTTTACACTGATTGCCAATATCTCCCATGCCAGTTGGTTAGAAAACTCTTGACAGTCTGGTACCAGCATCAGCCGGTCCTTTGGGGGTGCATCATTAAAAATCTATTTCAAAACATGCACTGATTTAATCTCTGCTTCCCAGCTTTGCTACAGCTCATCTTTCCCCACAGTTATCTCACTTTATCCTTGTCACTCCAAATCTGAGCAGTCCTTCAAGTGTGAACCCAAGTATGGATTCAGAGGAGACTGTAGAACCGTCTTATGTTTAAGAGAGCTAGTACTTTTCCCTACCAAGATATTCTACCTATATCAAATTCAGTGTCTTCAATCGGGGATATTGACTGATTATAAATGAAGGCTGAACTCCCCAATGCCACTGGGCAGAAAGCTGCCTCTTTCTTTCCCATTGAAAGCAAATGTCCCAAAGCTGGCCATCACTCTCTCAGGAGAGGAAGTGGGCTAGTGTCCGTTTTGCCTGCTGTAGTTGAAGTCGGCTTCATCAAGCTGGGATTCCGCAATGTTCGAGAGTTTCGTGTGTGTCCTTCCAATCTCTTCAAGGGCACAGGCCAGGGAGTCAAGGTCACCATCGTGCTGATGACGAGCTTCCCACAGGTTCAAAATGACAGCAGACGGGCTACTTTGTGTAGCAAAATAAGACAAATTCCTAGACAGAATTGAAGAAACAAAATGACAAGGCAAAAATAAACAGAAATAAAGGAACGTATACAGTCGTTATAAGGGAATTAGAAATGAACTGTAAGAGCTATTATTTTACTAAAGAGCTCCATTAAAGTAGACCTGGGGATGGTCTAGTTTGTATCAGATCACTCAACTGAAACTGTGCTTTGGAGGGTTTCCAATGACCTTCTTATCCTGTAAGTGTCCTCTTGGTCCTCACCTTCCTTGAGTTGTGTGTGTGTGTGTGTGTGTGTGAGCGTGTTTCTCTCTTGAACACCCTCTTAAAAAGCTCTGTTCCACTAACTTATGTGATGATATAACTCCTATTATTTTTTTCCAAAATATCCGACACTTCTTTATGCCTCCCACAGTGATTATACGTGCTGTCAAGATTTTATCTGTGATTCCTTGGGCTCATATACCAAATGGACTAGTTGTCAACTCCAGTGGACAGTGTCTAAATCGGCACCTCCTGTCTTCTAGGTTAATGTGAGCTAGTGACAGACTTTCTAAATGACCGAGGGACTGCTCCAATTAGGTATCAGTCTTCCTCTGCAGACTCAGTGCATCAGGAATCAGTATAATCTCCACGCCTCCTACTGGCCCCCATTCTAGTAACAAATATTCTACCCATTAAAAAAGGAATAAAAAAAGCAAAAAAGCATCCCAGTAACTACAGCTATTCTTCTAATCTCTCACACTAGGACATTTATTTTTGAGCCTTCTCTTTCTTTCTGACAAAACAGCAGCTTCCTTATTTATGCTCTATTGAATTTACAGTTGAATCACAGCAAACGCCTTCCAGCTCGTTAGAGCTCCAAACTCTCTAATATCTCCTGTTTGTTTCTTCAGTCATCAGGTATCTACCTGTTTTCACTGCCTGCCTTGGTCTGGCCTCATCCTAGCTATGGCTATATATGTATTTTCCCTCCATATTCTTTTTTTCCTTTGAGCCATTAACGCTGACTGAGGTAATGCTTTTCTCCTTGCCTTCATCCAGTGAATTCTGTTGCTAGGAAATGCCCACTTTCCCTCTTTCCCCTCTGTTTATGAACATCCTACACTCTTGTAAGGCCCGGATTGTGCTGGGTTGGCCAGAAGGTTCATTCAGGTTTTTCAGTAACATCTTATAGACAATTCTCATCTCTTTGCTCAACATGACTTATTATTTTTCTCTTTATGCTTCTACTTACATTTTCATGTGAGTAAGATTCATATATGTATATATCCCATGTTTGTGAGCTCTGCCTTCTCACTGTGATTGCAGACACTTGGAAGGGCCATAGCTAATCATTTTCTGATTCTGCAACAACACTGATCGTAATACTGTGACAGGTATTTATTCAATATCTATCGACTGAGTAATTGATTGCTTGGAGCTTGTTTCAGATGATATGAGATTTTCAGTGAAAATAAATGATAACCTTTTGGACAATAACTTTGCTACGATGAAGACTGAGACCACACAGAGGATTAAAGGTCACAGGTTTTCAGAGGTACTTTTACAGCAGGGATAGAAATGTCATGGTAGAATTCTGATGAATTGAAAAGATTTCCCAAAGTCAACGAAGATTTGCCTGTCTTGAGGATGGTATGACTTTCAATCATCAGACTCAGCATGTAATCACAAAGTAGACTCCTAGAGCCAAGAGCAGTTGCAAGAGAAGACAAGTTTTTAAGGGCTCATTATCATTTATAAGCAATGCATGAACAGTAATTTTGAGTGAATAAAGTTCTATTTTGTTCAAAAGTCTGAAGAGACTACTTAAAGCTAGTTGATTGCCAAACAGCACAAATATCAGGGTACGACAGACACTTTCCAATACATCTGAATCTTAGTTTGAGAGAGGGAGAAGCCCAGGCTAAAAAATAATTCTACTTGCTTTTCCTTTTATCTTCTCTTTCCTTCCTTCTTGCTCCCACTGCCCTCCCCCCATAGGTGGCCCTGGAATCCAGTATAGTTATTTCTACACTACTAGAAATAGCAAAGCAAATATTGTTTCCGTAGTTGAAGGGATCCTGGTTCCTTTTACTTAAAACGTTGCTTTGAATGCTGCCACTTCCTCCTACCTGTAGGGAGCTGTTTGTGGGGAAAGGCGCTATATCTCCAGGTCTATACATAAATGGGCACATCCCACCCAGTGTTCAAGCAGATTACAAACTGGAGAAATAGCTGAAAAAGAGGCAAAAACTGAGAGGTGTGACTGGATGCTAGGTGGGCTGTGTACTAATTTGTATCTATGTAATTTGAGAATAATGACCACTGACACACATTTGTGACATGGGGGAAATAATTCTGTATGCTCTCCAATGTCATTTCAAAGGAAGACAAATGCTGGCAAGCACCACAAAAAGAAGTACAAATTTCTTATATTATTGAGGGTTTATATTTTGTATTTGCTACTGATGAATAATGGACTCAGCTCTAGGGGGAGTGACTGGAATACTCGTGATCCTATTAACCCCACAGCTACCCATTATTCTATACCATGGGTGACAAACGATTTCTTTAAAGGCCCACAGAGGAAATATTTTTAACGTAGGGACCACATCTGGTCTCTACAACAGCTACTCAACTTTGCCATGGCAGTGGGAAAGTAGCTATTGGCAATGTGTCGGTGAAAGGGTGTGACTGTGTTCAAATTAAAACTTTATAGAGACACTGAAATTTGAATGTCACAGTTTTCACATATCACACCATATCACTCTTGCATATTCTCCTGAAACCATTCTAGCTCTGGGGCTAGAAAAGCAGGTGTTGGGCCAGATTTGGCCTGTAGGTCATGGTGCCGATGACATCCCATGTTTTGTCGTTTAACTCAAACTAGACTTCCAGATGTAGTAGCCATTTGAGAGAAGATGAAACTGACTATTCATCTGGTGCTGAAAATTAGCCCTAGACGGTTGAAGTTGCTGGGGTCCCTGAGCTACATGCCCTGTTCCAACCACTCTGAGATCTTTATCCTTTGTAACTGCTGGGAGAGCTTTGACGTTTGACACGAGAAGATGATCTGGGCATAAAATGTAAAAACAAAACTTTAGGAGAGGCAGAAGAAAATATGTTTTGGAGGTTGGGATTAATCCTTGTCCCAACAAACTATTCAGAATATTCATAGATGCTGCTGCGGTGCGAAGTGTTACAAGCACACCTGCCTGGAGGAAGAACAGCAAGGCTGCAGGATGAGTCTTGTCAGGCACTGGGTTCTTAGAAGCCCTGCACATGCCCCCATGTGCAGACTAGGCACCCAGGGCTACAGGAAGCTAAATGATCAAAGAGGCAGAAATAGAACTCTCCCTTGGCACGGATCTCCGAACATATTGTAGCAAGTTAAATGTGCTCCCCAAAGCGTGTTTCAGATTGACGCTCTCAATTTATACAAGTACACTCGGCAATACACACAAATCTCAAATTCCACTTAATTTTAGTAGATACATGTAGCAGCATATCAGCCTTATTAAAAATGATTCAGTCAGCTTTGGGATAAACAGACATCCTATTAAACTATACTTACCTGTCTACCCCAGGATAATTAATAAACAAAAGATGCTAGAGTGCTACTGCTATAGGCCAGGAGGCCCTAACCTCTGAGATTTGATGCCCAATGATCTGAGATGGAACTGATGCAATAATAATAGAAATAAAGTGCACAATAAATGTAATGCACTTGAATTTCCCTGAAACCATCCCCTGCCTCCTGTCCCCAATCCATGGAAAAATGATCTTCCATGAAACTGGTCTCTGGTGCCAAAAAGACTGGGGACATACAGACTATTTCTCAAAGATAGATGGATTCTTTTACTGCTTAAGTGTTTGTTGCTCAGTTGTGTCCAACTCTTCACGACCCCATGGATTATAGTCCACCAGGCTCCTCTGTCCATGGGATTTCCCAGGCAAGAATACTGGAGTGGGTTGCCCTTTCCTTCTCCAGGGGATAAGCCCGACTCAGGGATGGAACTCAGTTCTCCTGCATTGCAGGCAAATTCTTTACCATCTGAGCCACTAGGGAAACCCCATTTTACTACTTACATGTGTGCAAATGTATTATGATATTTTTGAAAATGGGTATACCATATATCCATTTGGTTATCTTCCTACTTCCCTTTTGAAATTATTTTGATCCCAATCTGTGTGACCCATTTCTCTTCATAATAATGCTGGTACATTTAAACACTGGCAGGTAAATGCAAACACGGTTCAGGAAATGCTGCTAATACTAGAAAATAGAATTCATAGCAATAGTTGATTTCCTGAGTGTCTTTTTCTTTTTTTTTTGGAAATGAAAAAGGAACATTTGGCAAAAACAGACATCTTGAAATTCAGGTGGATGACTCCAACAAAACAATTTTTTCCTTTCTCTTTGAAAAATGTTTAAAGAAGTCAGTGTTTATTATGCTGGTCTTAGATGCTTCAAATTGTTACTTTTTTATGCAGTGAATCTTTTGTCATAGGCTTTTCAAATTCTGATCGACTAAGATAATTCTGAAAAATAGCAGCCATGAAATTAAAAGACACTTAGTCCTTGGAAGAAAAGTTATGACCAACCTAGATAGTATATTCAAAAGCAGAGACATTACTTTGCCGACTAAGGTCCGTCTAGTCAAGGCTATGGTTTTTCCCATGGTCATGTATGGATGTGAGAGTTGGACTGTGAAGAAGGCTGAGCACCGAAGAATTGATGCTTTTGAACTGTGGTGTTGGAGAAGACTATTGAGGGTCCCTTGGACTGCAAGGAGATCCAACCAGTCCATTCTGAAGGAGATCAACCCTGGGATTTCTTTGGAAGGAATGATGCTAAAGCTGAAGCTCCAGTACTTTGGCCACCTCATGCGAAGAGTTGACTCATTGGAAAAGACTCTGATGCTGGGAGGGGTTAGGGGCAGGAGAAGAAGGGGACGACAGGATGAGATGGCTGGATGGCATCACTGACTCGATGGACGTGAGTCTGAGTGAGCTCCGGGAGATGCTGATGGACAGGGAGGCCTGGCGTGCTCCGATTCATGGGGTCGCAAAGAGTCGGACACGACTGAGCGACTGAACTGAACTGAAAGACGCTGCATATTGTGTGAAAGTGAAAGTTGTTCAGTCATATCTGACTCTTTGCAACCCATAGACTATGTAGTCCATGGAATTCTCCAGGCCAGAATACTGGAGTGGGCACCCTTTGCCTTCTCCAGGGGATCTTTCCAACCCAGGGATCAAACCCAGGTCCCCCGCATTGCAGGTAGATTCTTTACCAGCTGAGCCACAAGGGAAGCCCAAGAATACTGGAGTGGGTAGCCTATCCCTTCTGAGTGGATCTTCCTGATTCAGGAATCCTGGGTCTCCTGCATTGCAGGTGGATTCTTAACCGAATGAGCTATCAGGGAAGCCCTGCATACTGTATAGATAAGATTATCTACTCTAAATCTTAGGAATTTACTTTAGAATCACCCGTTGTCTTCAATTCTTTTGTTCTAAATCCTGTAGACTCAATGACCTCATCTTTTCCTTTGGAAAGCTCACTGAAAGAAGCCAGATAAACCATAAAAAGTACATGCTAAGACACCTAGATAGATTTATCCATGTACATTCATTAAGTAGTAATAGTTTATTTAATTTTGTTTTGTTGCCCCTATAAGCTTTCTATTCACCTGAGCTCTTGAGGAGATGTTTTATTACTATGGTTAATTTCATCTTCCTGAGTCTTCCTTACCCTGTTGTCCCTCATCCCCAATTAAAATTCCATTCTTTATGTGGAAGCCAGGGCAGAATTGAGAACATAAATTGTTAGCAATTTCACTAGTTAGACACAGGCCAGCTTATAATGGTGTATATGGGTCAACCACCAAATTTTAATATACAATCTCAGTTTTCAAAATACAGCCTCAGACTAATGACCATGTTAGTTGGAAATTAGGTTAGATTTGAGAATTTTTGGAAATAATTACTGTGCTTTCTGTTCCCATTTTTGGGTACAGAGAGGAGGAGAGAATTGAGGATCTAATGATAAAATTCTGCCATTTACTATTGCAACCCAGGGCTCATTTTATGAAAAGGCAAAGTGTCTAGGTGTGAAGCGAAAGATACCAGCCTTTCTTTAGTACTTGAAAGAAGTATTCAAATACAAACATCTTAGGGAATAGTAACATCTAAATCCTCAGTCAGTTAACAGAAAGATCAGATAACAGTAATGGAGGCAGCGCAGGTCTGAGGCTCTGTGTGAGCCCTGGGGACATACAGGCAGAAAGAGCTACCCAGGGCACGTGTGTGCTTAAAGCTGGAGTCTGCCTGTCTTAGCATCTTAGTTCTATCTTGACTATGTGTGACCTATAAGGGACTGCCTTTCATTCTGAATTCCAGATAACAAAGCCTCTATTTTAGTGACTCAAGAGCCTTGCTACCAGGGGGTTGATATGCCTATTTGAAAGCTGCAAGCTCTTCTTTGTAACTAATTGTGAGAATGAATGAATCTAGCAGGGGACCACATCTGAGCTGCAGCTTCACATCTTTTAGCACGGAAGATGCCTCATCACAGGCACATGCAATACTTTCATGCAGAATTTAGGGGGTCACTCAACACTTCCAAGTAGCAGGGAACCACTTGCACCTGTAACACTGAGGCAACAAATTTGTTTCTATTCTATAAACCATTGCCATTTATACCTATGTCCACTTTTTCTAAAAAATATCTTCTTTCTGAATAGTTTGGCAGCATACAAAGTGAAAACTAAGTTAAGCTGCCTATAATAAATTGGGAGACATCATTACTAGAATGGTGCATAATCCTACTGTATAGTACCAAACAGGGAATTGAAACATAGTCATAATGAAAAAAAATATTAATATCCTTGCTATCATCCTAATTGTCTCATTTAATGAAAACCTCTTATGTGACCAAAAACAATCTCCATATGGTTCTTTAAATGCAAATAGAAGAGAAAAACCATTTATACTGAATAACTGTAATTGGACACAGCATAAGCATTTGCTCAATTCATCAAGCTTTCATCCCCAGATTTCATCCTCACTGGCCACTCAAATCAGCAGAGCAGCTTTTAGGATAAACCAAGTCTGATTCACTTCCTAAAGAATAGGCAAAAGATGCTCATCATCATATCACCTCTGCCTCTCCACCCCCCCCCACCAATGCCCCCCTCTATCCCTGTGCCTTCACATGAAAGGAAGCTGGTATGGGGAACCCAAGAGGAAAACATAAAGGCAGTTGAAAACATGCTGAGTTCCACTCTGTTGTGCCCTAAGGGTGGTGCATTAATTATTTTGGGCCAATTAATCTGGCAATAAAATTAATATTAATAGTTCTTCCTTTTGCTTATTCCATTATCTGGCTCCTGAAAGGGACTAGCAAGGATTCTTCCTTCTTTAGAAAATGGATGTAAGCCTTGGAGCCTTCAGGACCCCCAGTGAGCTGCCAAAAGGAATAAAGCCAGTTGTAGACTCTGTTTTCAGCTCTCCAGCTTCATTCATTATAAGCCTCTGACAATTTCTCATATTTGGCAGTGAATGGCAGTGAAAACTGCAAAAGCAAATCTCAGATTTCTTTGAATGGGGATATAGCATGGAAAAATACGTCTCATTTAAAGTTCTTCTTCAATAACACTGAGATATTTTCAAGAATCCTGAGGATAGAGGAGAAAGACCACTATTTGTTCCAAGATAAAAGACCATGGTACTAATCCTGAAGGGGGAAAGGGAGAAACAGTGATACTTTTCCATTTGAAAAATACTCAATGTGTTTAAATAAATCTTCACACATACTGAAAAGAAATAGTTAAGTACTTTATTAAAGGATTATTTAATGAATTAGTAAAATCCTCCCCATAATTTCATTTTCTCCAATTATGAAGTCAAATCCAGGGATTCTGACTTTGTCAGCATTTGTACTACTGCTTGAGATGAACCCACGAAGAGAATGATTTTCACTATAAAGGGGCTTGGGCATGTCCATCTTTTCTGAAAATTACATTAACTTAAGGGATAGGGCTTCCCTGGTGGCTCAATGGTACAGAACCCACCTGCCAATGCAGGAGACGTGGGTTCAATCCCTGGTTCGGGAAGATCCCCTGGAGAAGGGAATAGCAACCCACTCCAGTATTATTGCCTAGAAGGTCCCATGAACAGGGGAGCCTGGTGGGCCATAGTCCCTGGTGTTACAAAAGAGTCAGACATGACTTAGTGACTAAAGAAAGAAGGGAAACTTAGTCCTTCAAAAACCAGTGCAAACTCACCCCTTGCATAAAAGGAATACAATGCCCCTGTCACCACTCCTGCAGCTTAGAGTGGGAGCACCACTTTGGTTCTCTGCTGCTGCTGCTAAGTCGCTTCAGTCGTGTCTGACTCTGTGCGACCCCATCCCTGGGATCCTCCAGGCGAGAACACTGGAGTGGGTTGCCATTTCCTTCTCCAATGCATGAAAGTGAAAAGTGAAAGTGAAGTTGCTCGGTTGTGTCCGATTCTTTGCAACCCCATGGACTGCAGCCTACCAGGCTCCTCCGCCCATGGGATTTTCCCGGCTGGAAAATCTGGAGTGGGGTGCCATTGCCTTCTCCATTGGTTCTCTGGGAGGGGCAGAAACAGCTTCTCTCGCATACTGCCTTTAGGAGAAAAACCTGCCACTTACAAGCTGTATATATGGTTTGTTCATGGCTAAACTGGCCCCAGGCTGTTTTCAGATTCGTATTAGTAGGCAGTTTCATGAGTCATTACCTTAACTGGGATGAAGCCTGAACACCCACCACTTGGCTGTGTTGGGTCTCTCTGGCTTCACACTGAGGGCTCTTCAAATTCAGACTCGGCAAACTCGGCAAAGGTCTATTGGGCCAGAACCAGAAAATGTGATTTGAGGTTTATCATACTTTGCCTCCAAGGACCTGTGTCATGAATTCTATCTCCCCATGTATTAATTTACCTTAGAGTTATGAGGATTGCTTTTTTTTTTCTGAAATGGCAGCCTCGCACTGTCTTTATTATTTAAAGGTTAAGGATGTATTTTCTAACCGCTAGCCTGCAAAACCCAGACAGTTTCATTTGGTGTAATCCTAGCAAATCCCCCAACACAAGAGTGAAAATAAAGTCTCACGGGTCCTTGAGTGACCATACTTGGTAGTCTGCTGTGAAGCAGGCATTCTGTATATATTTTGTGATCACTTTTTCTTTTCTCCTCCTCTTTCCTTTACCCCCAAAAGAAAGCTGGCACTGGGCCTGTTCCACTTTTAGTGAATTCTCAAGTTATTCAGAGATAGATTAATAAGCTGTCTTGTGACATTCCTCTGTCCTTCCCCACTGCCCTCTGGCCATTTCACTGCTCCTGTGCCTCCAATTAACAGGGTGGGTAGGGGGAATAAAAGGATGTGACCTCAACGTGAGAAAATTCTGCTTCTCACTAAAGGTCCTGTTAAAAGATCTGGTGGAAAAACAAGTTATCATAGCACCACTGATCAGCCACGAGGCTTGAGAAATGTCATTCGCTTACAGTTTCTACACCATCATCTAAAAACATTAACATCCAAAGTACAATTGAACACACAGCTGACTGATGAGCAATACCTTTCTCCAGCAGTACTTCAAAGAAGTATACTATTATGAGAAACTCTTAATAAAGTGTAATTTATCTACTGCATTTCATCTTGGAATCCTTTCTTCCATTCTGGCTGCTACCCTTCTCCTCACCCTTTTGTATCTCATGCACTTTATCCAGCATCTGTTCCCATAGCAACCTGGTCACGCTGCTGTTTTCACAAGGATTTCTGGAATATGATCATCATGAAGTCTTAAAGAAGAATGACCTAATAGTAGAATTTCAGGTACTGAGGGGAAAGACAGGAATCTTCCATAATAATAGCTAAATTCTCTTTTGAGACCAACTTTCAAAATCCTTTGATGCTTATTCATATCAATTCTATTAGGGAAGATTTTAAGGTCAAGTATACTATCCAAGGGCTTCCCTGGTAGCTCAGCTGGTAAAGAACCTGCCTGCAATGCAGTAGACCCTGGTTCAATTCCTCGGTTGGGAAAATCCCCTGGAGAAAGGCATGGCAACCCACTCCAGTATTCTTGCCTGGAAAATCCTCACGGACAGAGGAGCCTGGTGGGTTACAGTCCATGGGGTTGCAAAGAGTCAAACATGACTGAACGACCAAGCACAGCACAGCATACTATCCAAAGAAAAAGATCGTGTCATTCATTCAGGGCAAATTTCTTGATTTTCCCAGATGTAGAAAGTACAATGGAGAAGGCAATGGCAACCCACTCCAGCACTCTTGCCTGGAAAATCCCATGGACGGAGGAGCCTGGTAGGCTGCAGTCCATGGGGTCGCTAAGAGTCGGCATGACTGACTTCACTTTCACTTTCATGCATTAGAGAAGGAAATGGCAACCCATTCCAGTGTTCTTGCCTGGAGAATCCCAGGGATGGTGGAGCCTGGTTGGCTGCCGTCTATGGGGTCACACCAAGTTGAACACGACTGAAGTGACTTAGCAATAGCAGCAGCAGCAGAAAGTACTATCTAGGTATATCTAACTGTAATTTTAAAAAGTATCATAAAAATACAAAATGCTATGGAAATTTAAATATGGGTGAGTACTTCTGCTGAAGCAGTTAGTTTCTGATATTACTTAGTTTAGTTCTCAGCAAAGGTCCCTACCCTCTACTCCTATGTGATCAATTCTTTATTAGTCCCACCCACCTACCAATCAGCTGTGGCCAAGAGCACTTAAGTGGAGAATTATTGCAGCTGGATTTGTAGAATAAAAGTGCAATCTCAGCTCTGAAAATGCAGTAAGTATGGACTCTGAGTAATAGTTTGCTCACAGAATCTGTAATTGCAGCTGTTAACGATGACATTCTTTGCTGGGCTGTGTGGCTTATTTATCGTGATCCATATGCCAGGCAAGTTGCAAGGCCACCTGTGTTGCCTTACAGCATGCCCCCCCTCCCAACCCCCCGACATGTCTCACAGTCTAAGCCTTTAACTTACTAGTTCATGTATCTTCTTTCCTATTCAGATCTAAGTAGGCACTTGTTTGACAAAAAGGCAAATTATCATCAGTGACATTTGCATTTACCAAAAGGAGGAGAATGTTTTCACTGGCAACATGATAACAGCCACTGTTTCTCTCCACTCCGTTTGAAACGCTTCCTTTATGGTTTGAGGGCTGTTGCTGTACTAACTTTTCACTTTTGGAAACTGAAAGGAAGGGGAGAGTCAGGTAAAGATGCTGTCACAAGACAGAGGTAGGTGAATTCCCTAACAGAAGAGTGACTCTTGTGATGATCTTTTGTGATACCAGGGTTGATGAAATCTTAAGCTACAGAACAGCTTTCTTACCCAATGATATTGGCCTGTCGACAATGTCAGATTTCTGTGTTTTAACACACATTAATGATCACACTAGCAACTGATGATTATGTAATGTAATAAGGACTCTATTATTTGTAACCCTAAGAGAGCAAGATCAGTGATTTCAGATTATGCAACAAGAAGTTTTAACAAATTACATCTGAAAATATCCTTCACCTGTCACATGTTTCTTCCCATGCTGGAGAAGATATATATGTGTGTATGTATACATGTGTGTATATATGTACACACACATACACACACACACACATATATATAGATATACACACACGCACTTTCATATATATATTCAGGTTTCCCTGGAGGCTCAGATGGTGGTAAAGAATCCACCTGCAATGCAGAAGACCTGGTTTTGATCCCTGGGTAGGGAAGATCCCCTGGAGAAGGAAATGGCAATGTACTCCAGTATTCCTGCCTAGAGAATTCCATAGAGACAGGAGCCTGGTGTGTTATATGCTCTGTGGGGTTGCAAAGAGTTGGGCATGACTGAGTGACTAACATTTACTTACTAAAATTGACTGAAAATGGAGATTTTCTTGAAACTATGGTAGGAACTTTCCAGAGTAGGTTATTTGAATTTTGGATGTTAAGGACATTTCAGCTTTCCTAGAGAAAGGGTTTTCAAGGAGAAACAGAAGCAAACAAAAGCAAACTGGCACACCAAATGTTCTTGTGTTTTGACCCTGACATTGGAGGGGACAGCGTGCCCCTGTGTAGCTGTTATTGCTCATTATAGCCGAGACACAAAAGGATGTCCACGTTAGTCTCCCAGTTTGAGATGCATTTTCCCTGCTGTACAAGGTCTGAAATTGATGACTTTGGAGGCAGTCCTTGTAGTTCTCATGTGTTTACTCTTAAGTGGAGAAAAAAAAATGAACAAGGCAGGGACATGCGCACGCTCATTTAGCAAATTAATGACAGCATCCATGGGCATGTTCATATTTTGTGGCAATTATTTTCTTGTAAATGGTGAATTAAAAATCATAAACTCTTATTGCCAGAATGGATTAGCGAGTTAATGTAGTTTGAATTCTATGAATTGCATCTGTAGAAAAAGTATTATAGGGGTGGTCAGTGATGTGTCGGGGGCAGACTTACATGAGCTGCAGAACCAGGATTGCTGTACAGAGCTTTTGAGTGCCTGCCCAAAGTTCATTTCTTTCTTTTTTTTTTTTTTTAAGACCATATTCTATTCTCTGGGTAAGTTTTTCATTCTTGTCCCCACACTGATCAGAAAGTGAAACTGTCACAGTTATGGTGTTCCTGAGTTATACATGACACATCTCACCCTTTATCAAAGCTGCTGGGAAAAAGTCAACCTAATTTTTTCCCTCCTGTACACGCATCCATTTTTGTATTCTCTCATTTTCAATATCCGCCTTTTCAAGAATGTGTTCTTCTCAGGCCTGTCTCTGTCAATTCCGTTTTCTCTTGATTTTCCTCTCTGACTGCTCTCTAGTTGGCCCCTTCATTCTTGGATTCTGGATCTCTTTGAAACAGGGAATGGCCCTCTACCCTTTCTCGGCAGACATCTACCTGCCTTGCAGAGAAGAGAGAGGCAGGTAAGATGTCTGTAAAAACAAAGAACAAAAAATGGAAATGACAGAGTAGGCCAAACAGTAAGAAAAATAAGGCTTTGTCTCCAGAGTGGAGTGGGGGAGGGACACAAAGGGAAGGGAAAGCAAACGGCGCTGGCAAAACTTGTTCTCTTTTCATTCTGGGCCTGCGAGGTGGGTAAGGCGACAGGATATGCCACTCGTCAGTGCCTTTTCCCTACCATTCCTCAAGCTGAGCCCAACGCTGCCTCCTCATCAGTGCTGCTCTGAACAGACTCACCCCTGCTTTTTCTCCTCAAAGTAAGACAGTCCCTTAATGAATCTCTCTAGTTTACTTTCAACTCAACCACAACATTAGCCCAGTAACGACTAATGGTTGGTTTAAGCAGCAGACTCACAGGTGGGGCCCACGTAATCTTTTGCCTATTTTAAAGCCCTCTGCCTTCAGACCTGGGAAGTATCATCTCAAACTTCCTTTTTTATATTCAGGCACCTAGTTCTTCAGGCTGAGCAGATCCTTTGTTATTGCTTAGTTGCTAAGTCATGCCTGACTCTTTTGCAATGCATGGACGCAGCCTGCTAGGTTCCTCTGTCCATGGGATTTCCCAGACGAGAATACTGGAGTGGATTGCCATTTCCTTCTCCAGGAGATCTTCCTGACCCCAGTGATTGAACTCAGGTCTCCTGCATTGGCAGGCAGATTCTTTACCACTGGGCCTCCAGGAAAGCCTGAGCATATCCTTACTAGGGGTTAAATAATGCTTAAGGTTACCCTAGTAGGGAGAGGAGGTGTGAGAAACTTGGTTCTTGGATTCAAGACTCTGAGCTCCCTCACCAGTACCAAGATGACACAGTCTAAACCCCCATAACGGCAGCCCAGTTAGCAAACTTGTAGATGGGATCAGGACCAAAGTAAGACTTTCCCGTGACATCCCCCAAGGTGGAGTGTGGTGGCGGGAACGGCCACACACACTTGTCGTATTTTTGCCCTTCTCCCACTTCCTTGACCAAATGTCACATGAAATATGGCCAGAGGAATCCATACGGATATCAGGGCCTGGAAACTACATGGATATACCCAACCCATTCTATTTTTCAAGTTCATTTAGTAAAATCCTCTTTTAGCAGTTGCCCCCAGTTACCTGTTGATGCTGTTTTTCTGTGCTAACATCTGCCAGTCCTTGCCTTTGGCATTGGGGGTGTCAAACGTAGCACAAATCCGCTGTCTGATGGAGTAGGGGATTTTGAAGGCTTTGGGGCCAGTCTGTGCAGGAAAAGTGCTGTCCTCTTGTGCAAAGAAAGTGATGGTCTCTCTTTCACTCTATAAACAAAACAAAGAAAACAGGATCAGAGCTAAGTAGCAGCATTGCTGATCAACACTCTTGTTTTTTTGAGAAAAGCTGTGTTAACACATATGCAAAAAATGCTTGCCCATGATGGAGTCTATAAAATACATGGACAAGCTCTCTCTCTTCTAACATAGTAAATAACGTCTCTAGTAGCTTAGTAAATTGTCAACTGGAGATTTACAGCAGGCTCTTCCACTCAGGGGAGTCACAACCTTCAGCTTCCTATATCCAAGGAGGTCTCAGCTGAGAATATCATTAGATTTTTAAAAATATTCTCAATGTAAGAAAAAAAAAATCTAGAATCAGTCGGAAGAAGGTACCCAGTGACAGATTTCACTTCATTGTAAGGAGACCTTCTGAAAGTCAGAGCTGATCAGAGAATGGGCTGATCATAGGAGCTGGCTGGGAAGCCGCATGTCAGGAAAGCTACAAGGGGGAACTGATTGTATGTTGATCATTTTCAAGTTTGTGTTTCTGCCAATCCTAACATGTGATTCTATAGTAAATATTTTGGTCTTCTTTCAGAATGAAATTGCTTTGGTAAAATAGGAGGCAGCCATGAGTCAGTGATGAGATGTGCATTAGCTGGTGGAGTGGTCCAGGCTGGAGAGCTCCCGCTTGCTGGAATGCCCACTCTTCTGACTTAGAGCTGTCCAGTGAGGATTTGTTATTTCAGTGCATCATGGCAGTTAGTTCATCATATCCAATGTGAAATTACACATCTATCCATCACGTTGGAACAGTTGCTGAAAGTTTCATATGGACTAACAGAATTTTAAGGCCTGAAGAGTATTTTGAATCACTCCTATGATTATGATGGATTATAAGGCAACAGGAATTCTTCAGATATGACTAACATCCCTAATCAGTTGATTATGAATTGACTAAGAGATTTTGCTGAGTGGACCTGACCTAATCAAGTAGCCCTTAAGAGAGAAAAGATACAGCTCTTATCCACAAGTATCTCTCCTGGTGGCTTGGAAGAAAGCAAACAGCCATGCTGTGAACTGCCTATGGTTGGGAGCTGGGGCTGGGGATATGTGGCTAGGACCTGAGAGTGTTCCCTAGGAGCTGTGAGTGAACCCTGTCTAACAGCCAGTAAGAAAAAGCGGACTTCAGTCCTACAGTCCAAAGGACCTGAATTTGTCAACAACCCTAATAAACATAGAAAAAACCCTCTGAGCTCTAGATGAGAATATGTTCCCACCACCACCTTGACCTTGGCCTTGTGAGATCCTGATCAGAGAAACCAGTTAGGCCATGCCTAGACTTCTGCCCTACAAAAAATCTGGGGCAATAAATGGGTGTTTTTTTCTGATAAATGTGTGGTAATTTGTTACGCAACAAAAGAAAACCAATACAAAGGGAAATTAAAACACAAATCTGAGGTTGGGTAAAGGGACTAGTTCAGTTCAGTCGCTCAGTTGTGTCCAACTCTTTGCGACCCCATGAATCGCAGTACGCCAGGCCTCCCTGTCCATCACCAACCCCCGGAGTTCACTCAGACTCACGTCCATCGAGTCAGTGATGCCTTCCAGCTATCTCATCCTCTGTCGTCCCCTTCTCCTCCCACCCCCAATCCCTCCCAGCATCGGAGTCTTTTCCAGTGAGTCAACTCTTGGCATGAGGTGGCCAAAGTACTGGAGTTTCAGTTTTAGCATCATTCCTTCCAAAGAAATCCCAGGGCTGCTCTACTTCAGAATGGACTGGTTGGATCTCCTTGCAGTCCAAGGGACTCTCAAGAGTCTTCTCCAACATTATGGTTCAAAAGCATCAATTCTTCGGCGCTCAGCCTTCTTCACAGTCCAACTCTCACATCCATACATGACCACAGGAAAAACCATAGCCTTGACTAGACAGACCTTAGTTGGCAAAGTAATGTCTCTGTTTTGAACATACTATCTAGGTTGGTCATAACTTTTCTTCCAAGGAGTAAGCGTCTTTCAATTTCTGTTTAAACCCCAAGAAACTCTCCTTGGCATTAGGAACTTGTCAACTTATGCTGACCTTTCATGCCCTTCCTGAACTGCCCCGTGACTTCCCCTGATGCTTTTTCTGAAACTTACACATCTTCCTACTGTGGACATCACAGCCACAGTAGCACTTGTCTGCTAGTGTCCAGGCTCACACAGCTATATGACTTCAGGCTTGCTGAGTTTTATATCTTCAAAAATCTGTTAACTGAGGAAACTGGTTCATGCAAAGGTCTTATTAAAGAATGATTATATATATATATACATATATATATATATGTATATAGAGTTTTTCTGTAAACATTTAGGACAGTGACCTTTGGGGGGGCTGTGTTTTGGAATCCAGTGCCTTAACCCAGCATTCCCACAGAGCATCTCAGAAGATGTTCCAAGAAAGAGCAGTCCCATGGTCAACTACATCTGAGAAATGCGACATACTATATCTTGTTCTTGGAAATTAAAAATACATGTTACCAGATTCAACAAATTCTACTTGTTTTACTTTTAATCCCTGGACCATTATAGAACAATGCTCATCCAAATTCTTCCAGTTTTTGAGTTAGCATAAACAGAAAAAGTGTGGTTTTCAGAGTCAAAAAGGTCTTGCTTTGAGGTACAAGTTTCCATTTTCTAGCTCAGTGACCTTGGGTACTACTGGACTTCCCCCAGGCTCCTAAACAGTCTCTAGCATTTTTAAAATAGACTCCACAGAGGTTATAAACTTTGGTAGAAGTCACCCAGATAGATGTTACCAGAGCTGAAACTAGAATTCTGATACCCTAACACCTTTACCAGGACTTACTTCACTACACTACCCTGCATCATAATAGCTACCAAGAACCCACAGGGCAGAGTGGTTCGGAAAAATGCTGAGTGATATTAGCATTTACTTCAAGAATTAAAAGTAGGACTTCAGGAACTCATTTACAGAACAGAAAGGAGACTCAGAACGAATTTATGGTTGCTAGGGGGAAGAATCGGAGAAGGCAATGGCAACCCACTCCAGTACTCTTGTCTGGAAAATCCCATGGATGGAGGAGCCTGGTGGTCTGCAGTCCATGGGGTCGCTAAGAGTCAGACACGACTGAGCGACTTCACTTTCATGTTTCACTTTCATGCATTGGAGAAGGAAATGGCAACCCACTCCAGTGTTCTTGCCTGGAGAATCTCAGGGACGGGGGAGCCTGGTGGGCTGCCGTCTATGGGGTCGCATAGAGTTGGACATGACTGAAGCGACTTAGCAGCAGCAGCAGGGGGAAGAATGGGGGGAAGAGATAGTTAGGGAGTTTGGGATGGACATGTACACACTGCTATATTTAAAATGGATAACCAACAAGGACCTCCTGTAGAGCACAGGGAACTCTGCCCAATGTGATATGGCAGCCTGGATGGGAGGGGAGTTTAGGGGAGAATGGATACATGGCTACGTATGGCTGAGTCCCTTTGCTGTTCATCTGAAATTATCACAGCATTGTTAATTGGCTATACTCCAATGTAAAATAGGATGTTTAAGTTAAAAAAAAGGATTTAAAAAATAAAGATTAAAAAAAAAAGAGTAAGAGGACTTCATTTGAGTTGACCTTGAAGGATGGGTAGCTGTTGAATGAACGGAAATTGACTGGATAAGTGCTTATTTCTGGCAGAGTAGCCAGTTCCTTTCCGATATTTAAGATGTTTATAAAATAAACTACCTCAGACTTCTTACTGCATAAAATAGGTTGCAAGATATACCACTTTTTATCATGGTATGTAAAATTTCTTTTAGCTTTTAATAATGCAAATCAAGTGGGAATAGTTTCTTTAAATATTTCCTGACTTAAGGCAGGAAAATGTCCTTAAAATGAATAGTAAAAACCACAGGGAGAATGAAAGGAATTCTCTATGAGATAATATGGTAGTTGTCGTTGTAAAAATGGCACTGAAGAGTGATAACATGTGAAAAGGTGGCTTGCCAATGGAATGGGGTATCCATGCCAAAACATGACAAGAGACAGATGCCCTCATGGCATCTATGATTGGACCAATTCAACCAAGCTCTGTCTTTCCTGTTGGCAGAAGAAAGACCACCTCAATACATAAAGTCTTCTGGAAAAAATGGACAGAGTGGTATGATTTGAGGGTGAATAAAATATTACATGAGACTTCTAAAAATAAGTATTTTTTTCTGCTTAGTACACTTTAATAAACGGGCCCCCCTGTCCCTCAAAGTTTTGAAATGTAAATATTTCCCAAGTGTACGGATGACACTTTACATAATATTTGTGATGCATTCTAAAAGACATCTGGGCCAACTAAGAAGAATCCAGTGGCTCCATCTTCTGATGGTTTAAATTGAATATGCAGAGGAACAGTAGATTTTCATGCTCTGCACATAAGAGATAAGCTGCTGCTACCTGGTTAATGCAGGAGCTGTAAATCAGGGAGGAATTCCAAATATTCTGTTGACTTTGTAACAGACAAATCATCCCCCACCACTTTTGGAAGAAAGATAACAGCATTGCTTGAAGGGAAAATTTTAACATGCAAGATTCCCATTTTAAGTTGTTCCTACCAAAAGATAGATTCTTTAATATTGTTATATTAATAAGGAATGAGGAAATAAATGACTTGGGGATTCTTTCCTTCTGTTCAATATTAGCAAAATTATTTCGCTTCAGTCCACGGGGCTTCCCTGGTGGCTCAGACAGTAAAGAATCCACCCGCAATGTGGGAAACCTGGGTTTGATCCCTGGGTCAAGAAGATCCCCTGGAGGAGGGCATGGCGACCCACTCCAGTATTCTTGCCTGGAGAATCCCCATGGACAGAGGAGCCTGGTGGGCTACAGTCCATGGAGTTGCAAAGAGTCAGACACAACTGATTGACTAAGCACACAGAACACACACCAGTTTGAAGACTGGCAATACTGTTGCTTTATAGAGTATCAATTAGTGATCATCATTAGGTGATTTAGTTGGGTTAATTTAAGGAGAACCAACCTGCTTCTAAAGACTGACATAATAATGGCCACTATAAAGAACAGAAAAGATATATTACCTTAATCACTGAAATACTTTTTAAATTTGAGTGATATAAATTATTATGTTTGGAAAGCCATTTAGATAAGAGGCATGAAGGGACATGATGGATGTGGGGCCGAGCAGAAAGAACCAAATGTCTTCAAATGAAGACGCTCACTGCATTAATTAATTTAAAATCAATGTTTATACACACACACACACACACACATATATGTATCTTTTATCTCATGGTTCTATTGTAAACTAGGGTAGGAAGGAGGAGCTCTGAGCCTAGATATGTGGGAATTATTTTTTTGGGGGGTGGATATTTAAGTACATATTTCAAAGACATCTGTTGGAAGCTTCAAAGTTTTACTTCTATTATTATTATTAATCAATGATGGCCTATTACTAACTTATTAAAGCCACCTAACAGAATCTTTCTGCATTAGTGTAGTGACCATGAAATATGATGCATTTTAACAATTTATCTGTTATTGTTGCCTCACTGATTGATATAGACCCATGTCTTGAATATATCCTGCCTCACTCCAGGTATTCCCAACTTTCTCAGAACTTTATCTTCATTTACTTTGAACCGTCTACCATAAAAACCAAATCATTTTTAGGGAGAAGATGTTTTTTAATCCCAGATATACCACCAGATGTGTGTTTTCTCAGCGATGAGACAGTCCCAGGGTTGGAAGGACCTTGAGTGATCATTCAGTCAAGATATCCTTTTGCAAACAGACGTCTATGTAGGGAATCAATTCTGTTCCTGAAGATCAGCAGAACGAATACTTAATTCCAGCCCAACAGACAAACAGATGCATCTCATTCTTCTTCAGTCTTGAGGAAAGAACCTTCTAATTTTCATCTACTTAGACTTAGGGAAAAATGCTGATGTTGCAATGTTTGTCACTACTGCCTAAGCCCTTAAAAGAGGGGGCTTGTATTATGGACAAGGCCTATGGTTAGGACTAATAAATTAAACCCCCTTGATTGGGATCCGGATGTAGTACTGAATAGAAAGCCAGACTTTGATCTTAAAGTCAAGTGTCTCAGCTGGGAAGTCTGGCTACTCATCTGGTTCACTCTGTGATCTTGGATAAGAAGGCTGACTTCCTTGAGATTGTTTAAAATTGTGATGGTATAACACTAACCTACAGAATTCTGACCATTATACATGACAGCCTATGAAATAGGACCTGAGATATAGTGGCTTTTAAAAATTAATTTTCTTCTGACATTGAAAATGATGGTCAGTGAGATCTGCCTAAGAAATAGTCTGGTAGAAAGAAATGCGGATGAACTGGGCCAAAATTCAGCAGGGACACTTAAAATTATTAATGAAACGATTCTCATAGGATCAAGCAAGTTAATGAAGCTTCTTAAGAGCAGCAGCCTACAAATCAGAGAGCTGTAGTCCAACACTGAATATCTAAATATTATTCTTATACTTTTGCCTCCTTTTATCAAGAAAGATGGTGATGTCATGTTCTTTAAGGCTTTCCAAAGTGACTGTAAACTTTGCGAAGCATCAGAATGGGAGAGTCAAGAAGATTAACTTTATTAGCTCATTTTCTCTCCATCAACTTTTAGAGTTTATTTAAGCAAGATGCAAAGGTACCAGGATGTAGTATCAACCTTATTACATTTCTTTTACACAAACATCTTGTAATAGCTGAAACTGATTTTCAGTATCTGGATGCCTTAGAAAGTAAAAACACCTTTTAAACCTGGAATTCTTTTGTTGACCCATTAATAGATATTTATGGAAATTTTCATCAGTGGCACCTTTATGTCCTGCCTTTCACTCTTCATTCTGAAATGCAGCTCTTCTCAGAGTTGCTTTTTATTTTAGAACTAACTCCCATATGATTTGTGTTTTAGTTTGAAATGTATTGTGTTAAAAATGCCATGACCGTTCAAAAAAGAGACTCTAAATATATCTCACCTGAGGTTTCTGCATCTACCTTCCCCACGAGGACTACCTTAGCGCATAGTGCTAATTGGCAATAACGAATGCAAATATGGTAGAAACATGTCAGTTAAAACAGCTATCAGTTTTGAGGCACACTCCTTTGGAAAGCCATCGCACTTCAGAGGAAACTATTTGGGGGAATTAGCAATGCTCATTTTGCATAAATAATGAAATGCAGTGATAATGGAGAGAAGTGGTGATGCTATGCAGACTACATGTTTTGAGAAAAATCAAAACCTGAGATTGGTACAGATACAAAAGGTGTTAAACCTTCTGCTAAGCGTGAATGGATGAACATGTCTTATTTACATATGGAGACATAAAAGTGTACGTGTATGTATATATGTTGATGTTTAGTCACTAAGTCCTGTCTGACTCTGCAATCCCCTGGACTGTAGCCCACCAGGCTCCTCTGTCCATGGGGTTTCCCAGGCAAGAATCCTGGAGCGGGTTGCCATTTCCTTTCTCCAGGGGCTCTTTCTGGCCCAGGAATCAAGTCTGCATTTCCTGTATTGGCAGGTGGACTCTAACACACCCACCAGGGAAGCCCATATGTATATATACATGTACATGTTCTAAGATGAACAAAACAGTGTGTGTTTTTCTAAACTAGCCAGGGATTACCTTGAAATTGCCAAATAAGGTGTCATCAGCTCCTGATTCCGCTCCTCAACTACTCTCCCCTGCTGAAATACCCATTCAGGAGGAAAGGCCATAGTCTGCTCAATCAGCTGAAGCTCAGAGCCGTGGAGTCATTCAGTGGCTTAGGGCCAATCAAAGCCATGGCAGTGTACAAGTTCCCGAGTGACTTCTCTGATTCCCATTCTAACTCTGCCCTTGAGTAGTCATGTGACCCTGAACAAGGTCTTATCCCTTTCTGCACTATGCCCTTACTTTGGAGAGTGAGATTATTATCAGTCCTGTCTCACTGTACTGATGAAATCTAGGCTTCATGGAAATGCGGATGTGTAGAACCCTGATCCTAAAGGGTATCAAAAAATTATAAGACAGTAAGGAAACAAAGCCTTGAAAATGTAATAACAGATGGGGAAACTGACTTCCAGAAACTCATCAGAACTGGCAGAAAAGCAGCCCAATGGTGACCTTGTGTTTTCTTATGGTATGTGTCTCAATTCAATAATGAATCTCAGCTGATTCCAGGTCTACCATGAACTGTTCGATTGGTTGTGGTTTTGTGTATAAAAAGCCCTGGACCAGTTCCTTCCCCAAAGGCCCCTTCGCAGAGCCTATGCTCTAATGGGTTATGTTTCCAGGTCCAGTTCAATTCTTCAGCCTGCGAAAAAGTTGATTTTCCCTTATCAGTAATGACGATTAAAAGAGTGAGTGCATTTTGAATCTCTTTCATGGTATACATATAGCACAACTAAGATAGGTATATAATGGGCTTTAGAAACAGGTCAAGTGACCTGGAGACCAAGGACTCACCTCGAGGATTGACGTCTGCACTTGGAGGATCTGTTCATGGCCTTTGAGCTGCCGGATGCAGATTTTGCAGGACAGCTGGGTGGTGGTGGGCGTGTAGCGCTCCAGGGAGAAGGCACAGTGCAGGGGCTGCCGGTTACTGCACCACACGCGGGAGAATGGGACTTCCTGTGGGGGACAGAGGGGAGAGGAGAGGGCTGGGATGTGCAGAGCCCGGCTGAGAGGAGCGGGGCGCAGGACAGACCTAATCACAATAATTAGGATGATCATGATGATGGGGATGGCAGCAGAGATAATTGCCTGAGCAACTCTGGTGGAACTGTTGTAGAAATAATGTCCTAGCATATGCCAGGCAGCACAAAAGTAATTAATGTCAATTCCAATTGATAACATTCGAATTCCAAAACCACGCTGCAAGAGCTCAGATTTCACTTGGTGACACACACAGTGAGAAAGAAGACCATCAAAAGTTAATCACCATGTTTTTCCATGACAAAAGATTCTTTAGACAGCTCCTATGGGAGGATTCCTAGTAGAAGCCTACTCTTTGCTACCTAAGCCCAGGGTAGGATGTTATCATCTCATGTACATGAAAATTATGAAGAAGTGACTGGCCAGAACTTATTCCCATACCATAGCCTCATGTTGAACTGTAAAGCATAATATTGCTATATATCCAGCATAAAAATTATGCCTACTGCAGGATCACACACACACACACTCTCTCACTCACACACCAGAAAGAAACACCTACTGTAGGATCACAAGCACACACACACACAGACACACACACACCAGAGACACAAACACAACAGGTTAGCCCAGAACAATCTATTTTGTCAATTCCTCATTCATTCAATTCATCCACTCTACAGTTTTATGTACAATGCCTTCTAATAACCAGATACTGTACTAGATAAACAATAAAGGAATAGTAAGAATTTAGGTCTGGTCTCCACTTCACAGGGACTTACAATCGAGTGGCAAAAGCCATTTCACTAAATGAGGGTGGGGGAAGTTATAAAACCTATATTCCTTCTTTCCCCATGACCAGCCAGTGCTGGCCACCAACTGTCTCGGGCATGTGGGTTTATACTAATGTGAAGTGGAGGTCAGTCAGTCACTGATATTCTTCCATCTACCAGAAAGTCTTTCCCTCCTGCTGGAATCAGGCTGCAGTCCTTGGCAATGACCTCATATTCCCAGCCTATAGTAAACTGCATCTCACTTCTTTCTCTTTCCCTTGACTCATTAATTTGCTCTTTTACCTGTCACTACAAACACAATTTTCTCCAATATTGCTGCTGAAAGGTGGAAAAAGATGGATCAAGTCTGGAGCTTTGATTCTCTGAAATGTGACTGGTGATGGTGTCAGCAGGAGTTACGAGACTACAAGCAGTGTTTAGAATTCAATTTACCCACTTTAAGGAACCAAGAGTTCCCTGGTTATCCCTGAGCTTCAAGCTATACACTTTCAAGTTTCTTCTTTTTTCTCTGTAGGAAGTCTCAAAGATCCTGATTTCTGGGTACTTGCTAGGAGGGATCAGCAGGGAGAGATGGAGTTTAGATTGTTGAAGACTTGAGTATAGGAGAGCCAGTTTTGGGAAACAGGAGAGAAAGAAATCAGGCATTAACCCCTACCACACATCCCAGCAAGGGATGCAGGGGTGTTGTTTCAACTGTTTGTTCTTAAACTTGAAGCAAGGGAAAGGCAATGGACTACGGACTCAAAGAAGGTCTATATGTTGACGCTGCAGCTGACTTTATCCCTGTGCAGAATGTGGGCCATTAGGAAGAAGGCAACTCTCTCCCATCCTCGTTCTCCCTACACAGAGAGAACCAGAAGTCGGAAAACTACATTTCACGGCCCTCGCCAGCAGGGAGTTCACATTTCCATTCTGCCAATGAGAGGTACGTGTTTTAAATTTGGAAGGAAGGGAAGGAGCAGACATGGTTTCTGTTCCTCTGGTACCAGCAAGCAAACCTCAAGGGTTCTGCAGGTTTGCAGGGGCTTCTGAGAACTGTCTGCTTCAGGGTTGTGGTGGTTTCCTGAAATCATGGAACTTGCTGATTTCCTCGTATCTCTGGGGGCTTTCTCTGACTTGGGCTCTCCCAGGTTTTCCAAGGGTTTTATAAGCACATCAATCCCTTGATTAAAATATTTTTTTCTTGACCCAAACCATTCTCCAGTGGAACACCAGTGGGTTAGAAGTAGTCTTTTGAGAAACTAAGATGAGCTGGGTATGCCGGAAGGTTCACTAGTGTTTTCCCACAGAGAGGCTGTTGTAGGGCAAATGCTGGGAGAAGCATGAAGCTAACGGTCACCAAGGAAACCCATGGCTGGGGCACAGCTTGCTCATATACCAGCAAGACAGCAGCACAGAATCAGTGAATGGTACCTCTTTCCCACTTTTCCTAAACAGATACCTAATTATGAGCTCTTCTCTTTCCCTCCTAGCAACAGAGAGCACTGCTGATTGGTGGTGAAAGTGAAGTCGCTCAGTGTATGTTCAAATCTTTGCGACCCCATGGACTGTAGCCTACCAGGCTTTCTCTGTCCATGGGATTTTCCAGGCAAGAGTACTGGAGTGGGTTGCCATTTGCTTCTCTGGGGATCTTCCCGGCACAGGGACTGAACCCAGGTCTCCTGCATTGCAGGCAGACCCTTTACCGTCTGAGCCACCAGGGAAGCCTGATTGGCAGGCCTCCCAGCAAACTTGAGAGGAAGTCATTCCCTAAAACACTCAAAAATGACTGTCCAGCTGGACCAAATTCTATACCAGATACTTCTATACTATACATGGTCCGCCATTTCTCCTTGCTGTCTAATCTGACTCCTGCTGCGTCCTGGTTCAGCAAACCAGGGTAACTCTTACTTCTTATCTCAGCCTTCAGCTCTTCTCTCTCCATTGACTGAGTTCTTGAAATCCTCATCTGCTCATATACGCCCAGTTGCCATTTCTCTGGAGGACTCTAGCAGTTACATCTCCGGTTTTTATTTTATTAACAGCCATCACTGACATTATACCCCAATCAGCACAAATAATTTCAGTTGGCCTTTCCTTGCTCAAACAAGTCGACCATTTTTGGTGTGTGTGGGGGAGACACCATGCAACATGTGGAATATTCCCTGACCAGGAATCGAACCTAGGTCCCCTGCCTTGGGAGTGTGGAGTCTTGACCACTGGACCACCTGGGCAGTCCGAAGTCTACCTCTTATGAGCGGATTATCACCATCTCTCTCACTGTCCTTCTATAATCTTTCCATTTCCATGTGTGAGCCCCTTCTCTGGTCTCATAATAGCTAACTGGAGTAGCCCGCTCACCAAGCCTCCCATCTCTGTCTCTACTACACAGAATTAATGAGAGGGCTGGGGCTTGCTGGGATGGAAGCAGAAAGCAGTTGACTGGTATTTTTCAGGGAAGAGCCTGTAATCATGAGTGGAATCACTGATGTCACCACATCACCTGGAAACTCTTGCTTTCATTACACGATCCCTTTGCCTGAGGGACAAGAATGGCCCCAGGATGCCTGCCGTCGTCAACACAGCCCCCTGCCAGGCCTTCAAGGGCTTCTGTCCAGCCTCAATCTTCTAGCCATGAAATGCACTCTTCTCCAGACCAGTGCATTTTTAAAATTCATTGGAGTTCAGTTGCAGCTTCCCACTGGCTATCTATTTAATGAATGGTGGTGAATATATGTTACATTTTTATACTCAGTATCATTCCCTTCAGTGAAAATAAGCATAACAGAGGGCTCCATGGTTCATTGACGCCTTCGCCTAAATAAGGTGCTTTTGCTTAACTATGCTAACTAAAGAGGTCTCTGTTTTCTAAAACTTAAATTGCATCAATATAAATGTTTGGACTTCAGAACGAGATAGAGCTGAATTCAAGGTCCAGCTCTTCAACAAACCTACATTTCCTGCGGTGGCTTTGAATCTTTGGTAACACTATCTTTGTTAAAAAAAAGAAAAAATGGATGGCACTGATGATGTGTTGAAAAATATCTTCTGTTGTGTCGCTTGCTAAATTTTGTGTATTTTCTCCTGAGAACACTGGAATGACCCAGTGCAGACATAATCTTTTCTTGTAGAAAGACATGAGAATTGGCAAATAAACAAAACAAAAATGCCTCTTGCTTTTCTTTCCATTCTACTGCACACCATCAAAACATTAAAAAAATCTGATTTTAAGACTGTGTCAAAAGAATATTTTTGTTGTTGACTTGAGTAGCAGCTGCCAACGGTGCTCAACAAAACATTTAAAAATAATAAAAGCACTGTGGTTAGTGTGTTTCCAGGGCAATCATCTTTGCTTTCATTTATTCTCCCCCCTCCAAAAAAAAAAACAAAAACACAAAACAAAACACCAGGATGCTCACTGAGCTGAGAGGAATTCTGGGGAAAGTAATACTAGAGGACAAAGTGTAGCAAAGTTATGTGTGTTTAAAGAATTCCGGAAATGTTTTCTTTTTGAGTCCCATTATAATTAGTTTCCTAGCAGATGGAGAGAATGTAAATCGTATCCTAGCAGGAGACAGACACTGGGTTCTCCAAGACACACAGCATGCTGTAAGACAGCTGCTTTCATCCTGCGGAGGTGACAGCCTGGCTTGGTGTTCTGTAGGATTTAAAAAATAAATGAATATTTTATTAGATTCAGCTTTATAATATTTTACAGCTTCTCTACCCCCACAGTCTGCAAGGAAGAGAGGATACGATGATTCAGGAGCTCTCAGGTCCCAGGAGCCTGCTGGGAGCAGAGTTATTTCCATGCTGAGGAGGGTTGTTGAGTCTTCTAAGGGGACAACAGCATATCACTTCTTGTGGTAGAGTCTTAGGCATAACTGTTTATTTTGGAAGGACCAGCATTGTGGGTCACTTTCTTTCTTTGAGTCAAGGTTAGTGGGTGCTATGGTAACCAGGTCTCCTAAGAACTCCGGTAACCTCACGTGCCCCTCCCTTTCATCCATCCTACCTTGTTTCATAAGCAATAAGGTTTCTACCCTAGCATTTCATAAACTGTCATCCTCCAGAATTGAAACCAGCAATATTTAAAATCGTTGGCCCTCCTATACGTAGGCTCTCATCACGTAGCTCTAAACCTAATCCGAACCTCACATCATTCTAAGAATTTTTCTCGGTTGGTGTCTCATAGGGCAGTTATTAACATTTTATGCACTGGATGCCACCCTGCCTGGGAAATTCCACCTTGCCCAGATGGAAAAAAAAAAAGAGGTTTCTTAGAGAGTCAGCTTTGGGTACCAATTGGAAAATGTCGATTCGTAGATTGCTGTTTTGAAGTTAAAGGGAGACAGGAATATGAAGACAGGGATACCAGGCATACCAATAACTCTAACCCTTCTATCCACTGACTTGGAAGATGATGGGGACATTTACTAGGTGAAGGAGAGACCTACAAGTGATGTCAGCAGTAGTGGGGTTTTCTTTCTCTGCAGTAGAGCTCTGTGAGCTCCTGTCCACTAAGCCAAATCAAAAGCCATTCTCTATTGTCCTCGCCCAGTTTGTCAGCACACATGATGCTCTCCATGAGGTTCAAGCAGGCTGAACGCAAAGCCTCCCCAAAGTGTATGCATCTGATGCCTGGAGCAGACACAACCCGGCCATTATGCCAAGCACAGTATGTAGTCACAAATACTGGGGGAGTTCAGTGATCACAGGAGTAAAGAAATTGGTGATAGGGTGGTGAGAAGAATAGAGCAGAAAGCCATTTGTGAGAAAGAAAAATGAAGTGGAAATGAAACCTCAGTGGCAAGCTGCCTGATGCAGAGAAAATTAAATTGTTTTTCAGCTTTCCACGACTCTTTCAAATTATGCTCAATTATAGAAGTCAAATATTTATACATGTTCACAACCTCTATGCAATCCAACCCATCCTGACAGTGAAGCTGGTTGGGTTTCCTTGCCAGCCAGTGCCCTTTGGCTTTGGCTGGCCCTGTTGCATCCTCTAGGGTGAGCAGGCATTGCCCTCCTCCAAGTCTTTTCTACCTGAGGCTTTCACTGAATCCCTGGTGTTGGAAGTGTTGTTTAAGTGCTCCTGAGAGGTTATAATTATTTATCTGATTTCTTTTTTTATCTGCAAGCATTAAACTTCATAGTTACTTTGAGCTGAGTCACTTGCATTAGATCCAGGGAAGCAATGCCCGTAAATAAAGATTAAAACAGACGAATTTGCATGACTATCAGGAGTTGTTTTAACAATGCCCTGAAGTTCAATTTGGACTGCAAACTTTGAATACTGCTTTCTGGGAAACAGAGACATCTAGGTCTAGAACATCATAAATAATACATTTATTCATAGAAAACCTCTCTCCATAAGAAAATATGTTAAATATCCAAAAAAATTGTTCAGGGCCCTGAGAGAGATACTTGTTGTTTTGAATGCACCAAAACTATACATAGAGGGGCAGCTCCTGAGGTAATAACAGGTCTGAAAAGTAAACAGAAAAATATGGCCTTATTTGATTAGAAAATTCTGAACATTAGAAGTAGAAAGCAGCGATGGTGCAACTTTCATCTAACTCTCATGGAATGGCCAAGGTTTTTCTCTTTGAGATTTGACTGATTGCCATTCTGACAAACTGGTATATCTTGTGCATGTTTTCTTTCTTTCTTTTTTTTTTTTAATGAATGCTGTAAAGATGATAGGTTAAAAAACCCACAGGGCTCTGCAAGTTATGCTGATGGGCAGAACAGAGAAGCGTGAAAGCCTCCTATGAGTCCAGATCACTGTCAGTCTCTCAGAAGCTCCAGAGTTAAGGAAATGTCCTGACTCTTGAAGCCCAGATGACTCTGGCTTAAGAAACAATGGTAGACCAGTTGGCTGCTTCTGATAACAATGCTTATCACTGAAAATTTTCATTGAATTCAGTGACAAGGTCACAAGTTGATATCTTTTCATGCTAAGCAACTATTCAAAAATTCCTTAACACGATCCAAAGAGACTCTTAAGTCATCCTGAAATTTTTTTAAGTCTCTAATAATGAGGTATATGAGTGATGACACATAAATATTTTTACATAAAAATATTCTAAGAGGCATTAATATTTCTTTGTTTCTCAATTTGTGATTTCTTCTTCCCATCTTGCTCAATTCATTTGGCAGCAAGCATTTCATCTATTTAGGACAAAATCTCTTGATCCCACCTGGCTGGCCAGAGCTCTCTACAACTCAAAATGATCACCCTTAAAAGGTTTCTCCCTAATATCCAGTTCATTCTATAGGTGAACAAGACTTAAAAACTGTCTCATAATGAACTGATATGAATTAAAACAAATCCACAAAGAAATCTTGCTCTAAGTTGTTAGATGACCTTCTTCAACCTATCCTGAGTGGTGATTTAAACAGGAGAGAGGATAAATATCATATTACCTGACATGCAAGCACCTTTTCCCCCACTTGTTAGGAATCCATGGATTTATGTCATGGATTTATGACAATAGGTTTCCCTGGGTCTAGTCCAAACAGTTACACATCTGTGACAGTTTTGAAATGAAATCCATAGTTTTAAAGGAGGAAGAAAGTCAGGAGTACCCTTACTAGGGTGTGAGATATGCCTGCTGATTAAAGCAAAGCTATTCCTATTGGAAACCCACTTGGCCAGTACCTGGCATGCAGTGAATGGTTTAATTCTCCAGAGGAATGGGGGGATATCAAGGACAGAGATCTGAAGACTGAAAGTATTCCCTTTGAAATGCAGCAACTTTGGTTCTTCCAGGAGTTGTCCACCTTGATGCCTTTCATCTGAAACCACTTCCTACAGGAAAAGAAAAAGAAAAGAAGCGCAACAATAAAGCACACAATTTCCTCCACATTTTCCGTCCATAGATAGGTATGCTCCCTCCCAGGTGTCTCCCAGAAATAGGCAACAGCATGATGGACGCACACTACTTTTATACCCTTCTATCCTTGCAAGGCCAGGGCTAAGGGCTACAGGCTGCTGAGAAATAAGGATCTGGTCACAAAGAAACAATTGTTCTTCATTATTGTATTGTTGAGGCTTTTATATACACTGTCTTTAAAACTAGAAGACCTCCTTTGACCCACGCAAACTGTAATACTGTTGAGTTTCCACCATTGTGTGAATTTCATCTTGCAGTCACCATAATCAAGGGATGTATTTGTACTTAACCTGACCCAGCATGTTATTTCATGAGAAAAGGAGACACAGCCCCTCTCCACTATGGTTCTCTTGTTTGTACCCAACACAGGCATCAACCAGTATGTATCCTTTCAGTTGAGTTCAGTCGCTCAGTCGTGTCCGACTCTTTGCGACCCCATGAATCGCAGCACGCCAGGCCTCCCTGTCCATCACCAACTCCCGGAGTTCACTCAGACTCACATCCATCGAGTCAGTGATGCCATCCAGCCATCTCATCCTCTGTCGTCCCCTTCTCCTCCTGCCCCCAATCCCTCCCAGCATCAGAGTCTTTTCCTTTAGCTCAAAATAAATGCAGAGTGCATGTATCATGTTTATTTGTAGTAACATTCATGGTAGTTATGCCAAAAGGCTGAGAAAAAATAAGTAGTCAAGTCAGCTTCATCTCAGAAGAAAAAAAAAAAATAATCAAATTCCTGAGACAAATATTCCTTTATCTTTTACTGAGAAATCTTTATAATTATATCTCATATAAACACAATTCACATACATTCTAAGGAAACCATTTAATTGGTTCCAAATTTGTGGTGTTTAGAATCCTATCGATAAGACAAGTGAAAGAACAGATAAGAACTGTACAAAATGTTAAACTACTGTGGGGCAGGGGAGGTGAGGTTCTCAGCGTTTCTAGAGATAAGAGATTTTCCTAAATCCTCATTTTAAAAATCACCATTAATTGACTTAAAATTTCCTTACAGAGCTAGGCTAAATAGGAAAACTGAAATCCTTTAATTATGGCCTATAATCTTCCCAGAGTCTAAAAAAGATTGTAAGAAGCAAGGCAGCTAGGCTTATAAATACAATAAAACTTAAATTTCAATTATCAGCGAGTGAAAACATCTTCATAAGTTATCTTTCCCATCTCTTGTCTGTGTATAGATTTAACATTAATAAAAATGTTTCTAAGAAGCAGCTTTCCAGCTCTTATCCTTCGTGTACACACAAATTATTAATAGGCGGCCAGTGTCTTTTCTCAGGACTAAATCGGTCCATTCCAGTGTCATCTTCTCCAGCTCTCCTGGGGTGGGAGGGGTGTGCTTGGGGCCCTAAGTCAGCACTGAACTTTCTGCAGTGACGGGAAAGGTTCACATCTGTGTGTTCTAATATGGTATCCACTAGCCAGAGTGGTTAGAGTGACTAAGGAACTAAATGTTTGATTTTAATTTAAGTGTAGAAATGCAAATGTGGTTGACAATTACTACCCTGGACCGGGCAGTACTAGGTAATTCATTATGTTGTACGTCTAAGCGTTAGACATAATAGCAGGGTGGCCAGTGTCTAATGGGGGCTGCAAACAGTGGAAGGAAAGAGGCAGGGTGGGAGGAAACAGAATTAATACCAGATGCTGACTTGAGGTCTTTACAGATGCTGGTCTCTGTCCCCTTTCTGGAGATTTACTGAATGTCCAGTAGAGTGATGCCTGAGCTGGGCACTGGATGAACAGAAATGAAACACCAAGGAGCTCATAGTGTAGAGAGAGGGTTAGAACAGTGAGCATATGAGTATAATATAGTACCTGAGTATTACAGATATGTATATTCCCAAAGGTTAAGGCAAGAGAGAAGGTGCCTAACCCAGAGGGGCAGAGAGGCCAGGGAATGAATCAGGAAATTGATAGAGAAGTGACATTTGAACTGAACCTAGAAGAGTAAACACAGGGGCTACTCATGGGAAAGGGAGGGAGAGTATTCCAGACACTGGTTGGACTCTCCACAAAGGCACGCTGGGATAGAAGATTACGGTGGAAAGTGTATGGCTGGAGATGATGGGAAATACAAGGTAGGAGCCAAGTCATGAATTCTCCCTTACCATGCTAAGGACTTGTATTTTTGTTTAATGTCATTGGGTTTAAGGGAGCATAGGAATCTTCTGGGGGGGTACATATACTCAAGACAGCATTCATCTTGTAAACCAAAAATGGAAGGCACAGGTGTCTAATCCCATTTCTGTGTAGTCTTTGGCAAGTCACTTAAGCTTCAGTTTTTTACTTGGGCTTATTTACAGCCAAACAAAACCATTAGCATGGTAACAGACTAACTTCTTTCTTTGCCATTCTAGTGCAAGATTAGAATCAGGGGGCAAATATGAAGTTTGCTTATTCAAATCATATTAAAGCCATGAAGTAACAACAGTGTTGACTTGTCAAAGTACTGATATATTTGGCTAGGCGCTCTGAGGTGCACCCTGTTCTTTAATGCCTGAAAGTACACAGAAATAAACCAAGGTCAGGAGATGAAGTGGCTTGTTCAAGGTCATGCATTACTTGGTGTAGAGCTAGGTTATTTTAATATTTACCAACAACCTAGCATTATCCCACGTGAAGGGAATTTAAGGTGCTTAGTGATTTAAAACGATTATTTACAGAGGAAAACATGGAGATGCACCCTCAAGAAAGTGACTTGCCTACAGTCACACGGGTTAGTGACAGAACCACTGTATATGCTACTTGCTCATGGTCGAGTATTTTAAATTTTTATTTTATATTGAAATATAGCCAATTATCAATGTTGTGATAGTGGATGGCAAAGGGACTCAGCTATACACATACACATCCACTCTCCCCCAAACTCCTCTCCCATCCAGGCTGCCACTCAACATTGAGCAGAGTTCTCTGTGTTACACAGTAGGTCCTTGTTGGTTATACGGTCTAGTATTTTTTTCTGTGAGATTTCCCTGCATTTTCCTATACTATACTTGATTTTTTAAGAGTCATGTGAAGGTCAGACGGTTATTAACACTGTCCCATAAGTAATTTTTCATTGGTGTGAGACACATGTAAAGATAACCTAAGTCAATCTGTTTCTGCCCTAGGGTTATTTATACTATCTAAGCCATTCCTGAGATGCAGAATGGAGGATATTAAGCATTTTTTAAATGGATGGGCTTAGTTGCTCAGTCATGCCTGACTGTTTCTGGCCCCATGGACTGTAGCCCACCTGGCTTCTCTGTGCACGGAATTCTCCAGGCAAGAATACTTGAGTGGGTTACCATTTCCTTCTCCAGGGGATCTTCCCAACCCCCAGGGATCGAACTCTCATCTCTTCCACCTCCTTCATTGGCAGGTGGATTATCTACCCCTAGCACCTCCTGGCAACCCATTTAAAATAGATATCTATTTATAATTATCACTGAGGAAAATGATACCCCTTAAAGATTTCTCCTTTAGGGCCCCTATTTAAATACAACCATGATTTATGTTTGCTTTTGTTTTTTAGCTTGCTTACTTTAATCTCCACATATTGAACCCCCCATATGAACCAACTACATACAATTAAGCGTCTTGTAATCTTGTATAAAATATTAAGCAATTATAAGCTATTGTGTAACAAAACAATTATTAAAACAAAGAAACCCAATAAAGAACTAATCACCGAGTTGATGTATCTATAAAGGCACAACTGGCTTCAGAGTAGAAGCTTTAAAACTCTCTTCAAATAGGAGAAATTGCATTTAACCCATAACTCCCCATTGCACCCCTTTAACCTACTGTGTTTTGCTTGGGGGCTGGGCCTAGACATCTGTGTTTTTAAATACTTCTCAGATGATGCTCATATCCAGCCAGGTTTGAGATGAATCAGTGGTACTAACAGCTGTATTGAGCTACTTCTGAGTCATTCACACGGAAGAATCACCCCAAGAGTGCAGTCTGATATCCATCTGATTCTTTCTGCCTCCTATATGGCAAGGATTTTTTGTTAAATCTCTGGGGATTTACTGTTAAATTGACACCTGTGTTAATTAAATTAGAAAGTAGGGTCTGGCTGCTTGCTTGTATAGAAAATGTACCGAAAGGCTGTGGCCGGCGGTTTTTCTAACTCCTCTATTCCATCATCCCACATGGGGGGTTGCTAGTCATCCAGGGCTGGGAGCTGTGGCCAGGAGAAACCTGTGCTGTGTGTCTCACTGAGCCGTTGATGTTGATTTAATACGACAGGCAGCAACATTCAGGTGTGCTTCGGGGATACTAAAACAGGCAGGCTGAATTTACATATTTATGAGACAAAACTGTTTGAACTTAAGCACACACATACACATACGGAAATGATGTCGCCGTGGTGTTTTCCTTTAAATGCTGTATGTGAACAATATTTCCCAAGGTTGCATTATTGATAAACACAAGAACTATATCTGGAGGAAATCCTTTGAAATTAGATTCTAAATCCACATTAATGCCAAGTAAGTAATGAGGACCAAGGGGGTACTGCAGAGGAGTGCTGGAAGCAACGGAGAAAAACGTTAGTTGTTTTTTCTTTTCATTTTTTCCCCCCTAAGATATGGCAAGTGCTTAATTCCTGCTTTCCCTCTGTCAAGGTTTGTTTGAACTTGTGTGTGTGTGTGGGGAGAGAGAGAACATAACATAAACACGATAACAGAAATTTAAGTCTTAGCATATTACAGTTTTGAAAATAAATCACCATTCTGCAACCTTTGGTTTGAATTCATCAAAAGCAGCAATGTCAAACACACAAACATAAAATCGCAGCTCTAATTATTACAGAAACACAGGAGCAGGAAGTCATTGGTCCCTTTCTCACCTTCGGGCAGATGGCATTTATTATAATTATTTTTTAATAAAGCTTATCTGACCTGATTTCATTCTCTATAGAGATGGTTTTAGATTTAACATATCTTCAAATATCTGAAACTAAATTAATTATGTCTTACCAAGGTGCATGAGGTATTTTGTTTTTGTCATTCAAAGAAGTTGCTACAAGGATTCGGATGAGCTATCCTCAGAGCAAATGGGAAGCAAGCATAGCAGCCTTGCAGGGGGCAGAGGAGAAGGCTGTCGTTGTTGCTTAGTTGCTAAGTCATGTCTGACTCCTTGCAACCCCACAGACTGTCGCTAGGCTCCTTGGTCCATGGCATTTCCCAGGCAGGAATACTGGAGTGGTTGCCATTTCCTCCTCCAGGGGATCTTCCCAACCCAGACTGAACCCCTGTCTCCTGCACTGGTAGGCAGATTCTTTACCACTGAGCTACCGGGGAAGCCCAGAAGAGAAGGAAGCCTGGCTGAAAGTGAAGAGTGTGTGTTTGATTAAAATCCTCTATTTTTTCTTTTTGGTGGGGCCACTATCTGGCCAGGTACTCACCTAGTTCTACAAAGACAGGAGAGTTGGGTCTAGAAGCTGCCCTTCTTCCAAGGATTTCCAGTGAGAGGGTAAGCATTTACATAATTGGGGGACATAATTGATGGCATCACTGACTCAATGCACATAAGTCTGAGCAAACTCCAGGAGATAGTGAAGGACAGGGAAGCCTGGCGTGCTGCAGTCCATGAGGCTGCAAAGAACTGGACAAGACTTAGTAACTGAACAGTAACAAGAATTTCCCGGGGAGATGGAAGGGACGTGAAAATGCAATCATGCCCTTTAACTAGGCTTCCTTCTTGGTTACAAGCCCAGTTCTGGCGGGGCTCAGATTTTTTCACTTCTTTGAGCTATGAAAGATGCACTGCAATAAAGACAGAAAGTGTCAGAGCCACGCTGGCCTCCCTTTCCAAATCATGACAAACATGTTCATTACAGTGATAACTGAGGCAAATTCCAGGGTAGGCAATTTCTGCAGAAATGCTTAATGAGAAAACTACCTGTGAATTTTGACTAAGAAGTTAGGCTTCTATTAGAGTTATAGCAGGTGACTCATCATTGCATACAAGATGCTCAGCTCACACCACTAAAGTTGGGGGGAGCTAATAATAATGTGTGAAGTCTTTTAGACTGTTGCTATGGCTTTCTTCAAGTGGAATTATTTTAATGGCTTTGTAATTATATATTTCCCTCTAACTAAATACCACACATGAAGCCATGAAAAATATGACATAGATGATTTGGGATACGAAGGTAGTTTAAATGAACTCAGGGAGAAGGTTGTGAACATGTTCACTTAGCAAGATAAACACCCAGAAAGCAAGATTCCTTTCTTGCACAAAACTCAGAGACTAAGACCAGGCAGTGAATGGTTGTGTTCAGAAAAGCTACGAGTTATGTTTTAATCTTTCCAGATTCAGGCCAGAAAAGTTATTCAGCCAAGCCTGGTGATCTCTCAGAACCCCAGGGGAAAAGCATGGCCTTTGCTGCTCATGACAGCTGTCACAAACATCCTGTCAATAACAAGTACAACCCAACTCAACTCTACAATCAGGTTTATTTGACATAATAGGAGAGAGAAGGAATCACTGGAGGTAAATAGATTCCGACAAACAGGCCAGAGGTATCTCCACTGGAAAACATTTCTCTACAGCAAAACTAAAGAATTTTAGGAAGTCCCTCTTGATGAAATAAAGACATTTATATTCAATTAGCAGGAGCATGCCAGTTTTTCAAGCATTGATTAAAAAGGATCTGCTACCCACAGGAATGGATAGTGGTTTGAAAAGCTGTGGTTTGAGCTTCATTTTCATGATTCTCACGGCAATTCATCTGTGAACAGCTGAGCTATTCTAGAATCTGGTAGCAATCAGTAGGAATGAAAATACATTATCTGCAAGTCATTTAGAAATTCCTTGGGCAAATGTCTAACTTGCTGGTATATACATTAGCAGTGAGAGTGTTATTCAAAGCCAAATCCAAACTGGTTATGAGGTCTTAATTCCAAGGCGGTTGTGATGAACAGATCCTCAGGGCAACCCTAATTAGCAGTGGGTTACCCATATGATACAGGAGATTGGAAATCCACCCCAGTCCTCCATGTTTACTGAGATTTCAAAATCTGCCTGAGTTACTAAACACTCAACTAGTATGACAGTGCATTTTACAACTATTCAGTGGTGATAGTCACCTCAGCTAATGTCCTGTTTGAAGTGTAGTTGATTCACAGTGTTGGCTTCATTTCTGCTGTCCTGCATAGTTCTTCAGATATATGCATAGATACATTCTTTTTTATAGTCTTCCCTATTGTGGTTTTAGGCTACCCACTCCAGCATTCTTGGGCTTCCCTGGTGGCTCAGCTAGTAAAGAATCCGCCTGCAATGTGGGAGACCTGGGATTGATCCCAGAGTTGGGAAGATCCCCTGGAGAAGGGAAAGGCTCCCCACTCCAGTATTTCGGCCTGGAGAATTCCATGGACTGTATAGTCCATGAGGTCGCCAAGAGTCGGACACGACTGAGTGATTTTCACTTTCACTTTCTACTGTGGTTTATCACAGGATATGGAATACAGTTTCCTGTGCCATATAGGCAGACCTTGTTGTTTATCCATCCTATATACGATAGTGTGTGTCTGCTAATCCCAAACTCCTAATCTCTCCCCTGCTGCCTCCCTTTCAGCTTTAAGCCTGTTTTCCTTGTCTGTTTCTTTCATTGATGAAGTCATTTGTGTCATGCTTTTAGATTACACATATAAGTGATATCATATGTCAGTTGATTTTTGATTATTCAATGTCCGTTAGGTATTTTTATCTTGGAGAAATCCTCTTATTACAGGGTCTCAAAAGCAGAGAAAGAGTTTAAGACGTCATTCATAGGTTGAGGTTTAACTGCTTACACTGATGTTCTTGACTAAATGGCACCCCTCATGAGAAAGCTCTCTTGTGAACAGTCAGATACCGAAGCACACCCTTTATAAGGGCCTCTGCTACTTAAGAGATAGGGAAAATGTGGGCACATAAGCTGGCACTGCGTCACCTTTCCTGGCTTATGTTCAGGATTCAAGTCATCTTCTCTCTTCCATTGCTAAGCATGAGATTTCCAGCTCAGTGTCTTAAAAGGTAGTTACTGCAGAAAAGCATAATGGGCTTAACGATTCAGAACTGGAATAGCTGGGACCTGGGATGAGGTGCATCAGGAGAGCTATGCTATTTATATACGGGCAGAGCTTACACAGGCACTTCTGCATTATTTTTGCTACTATTAATAAACCTGTACTCTTTGAGAGGTGCTAATTCAAAAAGGATCATATGTGATTAAAAGGAGCAAAAATGGAAAGGAACCATCTCTGCCCTAATAAACCTAAAAACAGATTGTGTGTTCAGGATGTCATGGGACTACCTCCTGAGAGGGATGATTTATAATTGTTGTCCCTGAACTATGACCTTCAGGTGACCCAACCACTCGTCTCACTGCTCAGCTGCACATCAAATAACTTGTTCCTGTGGTTCATGCCATTCTCCTCTCTGGACATGGCATCCCTTCCTCTTTAGGTCTCAGATCTCATTCCTCCAAGAAGGGTTCCCAAAGGATCCTCAAAGACTTTTCTCTCGCAACTGGGCCTCTGCTTCCTGAATTATGCGTATCCTTCTAGTCATTTTTCTCATTTGGCACACCATATTGTCTGTTAGTTTACCCCTCCTCTTTTCTTGAGTGCCAAGTGCCTCACTGTACCTTCAGCACATCAATGGGCACACAGTAACACAGTTCCTGTTTTGAGACAGGTTTCCCCATTGAGCCAGTGATGTGGGTTCATTGTCCAGAATTGCCCTCCACAATCAGATTCTCTATTGACACCGATCTTTAGGAAACCCCATGTTCTCCTGACACCACAAGAGGAACTAGAGAAAAGGCTGACCTGAAATGCCCAAGGGGTGTTGTCCACACAGTAGACCCTCAAGTTGTAGTCCAGAGAGTTACAGGACAAGCAGCCAAAAACTGCCACCTTGAGCTGCTTCACGGCACAGTCTGTGATGGGTTCCCCGGTGAGGGCGTATGTCCCAAAGCTGTCTAGGAGCACGTGACATGCAAAAGGGTCCAACAGGCAGTAGCAGGATGTGGATTCATCCTCCACCGACATCACTTCCTGTTGGGAAAAGGCGTCTTGAGTTCTCTCAGCTTGGGAAACACAATGTGATTTAACAGTCACTTTGCAAGGACATAACATCTTTTTTTCAGAATATTTTTATTGAACTCATTTTCTTGGTGTTAAATGTTTTTCTTTTATCAAAATAACTGCTGACATCAGGAGCTGAAGGAACAGCTATATTCAGCGTAGAGTAGGAATTCGATTTAGTAGGTTATAACAAACATCACTTTCAAAGCTCTACAATTTTTGGTTAATTTGTCCAAGGCCAAATTAAAAAACAAAAGAAAAACACCCTTGAACCTTAACATCAATGAGCAAACTTTAATGTTTTTTATAAAGGTCTATTTCTGAAAACCTCTTCCAATATCCTTAAGGTAATGTTTATTTTCTTTCAAATATTTTATCTTCTTTTCACTCCATCAAAATCATGCATGAGGGACCATCCAATGAATGGTTTGAATAAGCTGTATCAGAGCATTTCACCCCCCCTGCTAAGGTATGTGTGACCAATTTGATAGAGGGTAAATCTAACACTGTCTGGATGTAAATGACTGTGAGGAAGTGCTGGGAAGAAAAACTAATGTGGCAAAAATCAAGGCAAAGCAAGATGTAATGAAAAAGAGTCCCAAATCCAGCCCCTTTATAAAATCTATGGAACCTCACACCCCTGGAAATTACCCTGCGGTTGTATCATAACTGAATAAATAGCAGAATGCATTTTCAACAAAGAAGAGTTTCAAGACAGAGCTGGGCAGGGTAACTGTAATCCACTGAAGCAACTGGGAATTTTCTTCTCCTCAAGAAACATGATTTTCCTTTTACTTCCTTCTCCTGAAGCATCTCCTGGGAGGTAAGATCCCAGGGCTAGCTGGAACAGGTCATTGTGTTCCAACAGGATAATTCATCTGCTTTCAGGCAAACTGACCCCAGACAGACATCAAAGGAATCCCCAAGAGACAGATAAATCAGGTTTCACTTAAAACAGCCAGCACCCTGCAATCTTTCTTTGCTATGACCGGCTCTCTTGTCCTTACTTTTCCCTTGTGGATTCTCAGTTTGTCTCTGTTCTTCTCTCCTTATGCTGTTTCTTTCTTTTTCTTTTCTTTTCTTTTTTTTTTTTGTGCTGTTTCTTACATGGGTTCACATACACACGGAAAGACAGAATGATTTTCAACACATGCATTCATTCAGCCACATCTACCTAGCAGCTACTCTGTTCCTGAATACTTCCATATAAATTTGTTATAGTCCCTATTTTGGCAAAAACAGATAGTGATTCCTTTTATGGACACAGCTGGCTTACCCTGGGCCTCTTCCCTAATTCCCGCAGAGGCCACAGGGAAAGTCAGTTGGGACAGAGAAATGGCCTGGGAACCAAGGCAGGAGTCGCAGTCTCATGCACAAAGGGCAGGTGCACAGGGGAACATGCCTGTGGGGGTGACGACAGCTGTATTCTAAATCACAGGAAAAAGCTTCATGTCCTTTCTGGCTGCCTTTCCCCACTACAACACACGTGACACACACACAACCAGCCAGCACCTTGCTGCTGCTGAGTCGCTTCAGTCGTGTCCGACTCTGTGCGACCCCATCCCTGGGATTCTCTAGGCAAGAACACTGGAGTGGGTTGCCATGTCCTTCTCCAATGCATGAAAGTGAAAGGTGAAAGTGAAGTCGCTTTGTCATGTCTGACCCTCAGCGACCCCATGGACCGCAGCCCACCAGGCTCCTCCGTCCATGGGATTTTCCAGGCAAGAGTACTGGAGTGGGCTGCCATTGCCTTCTCCAAGCCAACACCTTGAGGTTGTTGTAAATACTGGCCACCAACCCCCTGAAAAACAAGCAAATGCTCACAGTTTCACAGCTGACTTGTGTGAAGAGAAGGTAAAGTGAATTCCATTCCACAGGTGGAAACTAAACCCTGTGTGTTTTTCTTTTTAAGCTTTTTATTTTATAGTGGAGTATAGCCGATTAACAATATTGTGGTGGACAGTGAAGGGACTCAGCCATACACATGCGTGTATCCATTCTCTCCCAGACTCCCCTCCCATCCAGGCTGCCATGTAACACTGAGCAGAGTTCCCTGAGCTATATAGTAGGTCCTCGTTGGGCATCCATTTTAAATATAGCAGTGTATACATGTCCATTCCAAACTCCCTACAGCCGTTTTGTGGTTGTTATTTGTTTGTTTTTAAGGAAGGCTCTTGGGTCTCACCTCCCACTTGCCCTGCTGGGTCCTCTTCTTTAAATGGATGTTCCAGTGCTCAGAGCTGACATCTGCACAGTGTGGGATGGTCAGGGCGAAGGGAGTGGTGACGATCATGTCAGGGGGACCACAGGTGACTTCTGGGCTCAGGAGCACCTCGGATCCATCCGACTGGAGGCTGTACGATTGGGAAAGAATAAAAGAGAGAAACATGTAAAGAAGTGGGGGGATACCTGGATGAGAATTTAGTTACAGGGGTTATTAGCAAAACCCTTTCTGGGACACCCTCCTGGGGAACACCACCTCCTGGAGGGCACCTGGCCAGGACTATAGACAGAACCACTCAAGCATATAGACTAAGGGTGATCCTAGATTTCATATCTAGGTTTTGAAAAACAAAATGACAAGTGCTTCTTCACAAAGACAGGGCAGAACAGAAGAAAGAAAAGACCTGGCTGGCATGTTACACACCAGCTGCTGAATCCTTATTCTCTTTGATGATATTATCAATGACCAAAGCCAAAACTGTCATAGAAATGACCAACCTGGTAATCCCAACAACTCCTCCTACTAATACGTTTAACGCTAGTCAGCAACAAAACAAATTACTTTTGTAAACAAAGCAATACTTCAAATGAATATGGATTGACTGTCTCTTCTGGTTTCAAAAACATTTATTTTCTGCCCATGTGCAAATACACAAGTTTTATAGTGACGGCACGGTAGACAGTTATAAACTACATAATCAAATACATAAATATGTATCTTTCATATTTTCCTATTTCAGCTATAAATTTAAAATCATTCTACCTAAACCTGGTGTTCAGATTTTCCTGTATTGTGAATAATTTACAACAAAAAGGCAGAGCCATGGAACAGATCAAAGAAATTTGACTAAAAGGAAATACCACCTGACTGGATGCCTCCCTGTTCCGTTTTTGTGGCTTTTGTTTTTAATCTCTGTCCCTAAACAGTAAGATGGGGTGGGTTATAGGACAGCAATCAATGAGAACCCGGAAGTCTATCCATTTTCCCTAACTGATTTGTGTTTTAGAAAAAGCTAGTTGATTTTTTTTTCCCCCGGTATTTTCACTTGTAAGAAATATCCTGATTCAGAATATAGTCTGTAAAGCAATTCAGGATTCTCAGATGAACAATGTGATATGAGAGCTAGGATTGGTATTATTGCCTAAGCTTTCTCTCATCTTGCCGAGGAAGGGCCTTTAAGAATGTCATCCCTGATCAAAAGAGCAGGATGAAGTTAGTACTAAAAGATACTACCTTTTCTGGGGTCTTGTTTTACCAACCAGGTTTTCCACGAGCACATCTAACATGTTAATTTCTGAATTGCTTTTGTTGACACTGCTTGCTTCCCTCTCTGGTCAGTCACAGTCACGCTGTAGCTCATTATCTATAATTTGCTGCTGCAACAGAAGTCAAGGCAGATAAGCAAGGAGGAGCATCTCCTATCTCTCGTACCTATAGCAGACCTGAGCATCATCACAGGGTCTTCCTCCCTCCCCAGGAAGCTGCCTTCCCCAAAGTCAGCCTTCCTCGTAGGCAACCAAAGTCATCAGCTCTTCCTTTCCAGGCAAAGCATAGGCAAAACGGAAAATATACCTTTTATACATTTATGTCTCTAACTAGGGCAGGCCAAGTTGGGGGGAGGTGGGTGGGTCTGGAAAGTCAGGTATTAGTAATCATGAATGTTCTGTGAACAGCCTAGAATGCTCTACTCTTGATTTGACTCGAATGCGAATTTCCAGTAAAGGCTCTAGCCAGCACAAGGCAGCAGTCTGCATGTGGATGCCTGCCAGCGGCCATTAGAACATTTTCCGGGTAATTGCTGCCTGCATCCTCACAGACAGGGATAGCTAGCGTGCATATGAGTGACGGAGGACAAGCTCCTCAAAGAACTTTAATAGCTTTCAGACAAGCATTCCCCCTTGTTGAACATATTGTTCAAACATATGGGAATTGGGGGGGAATTATTTAATGCCAAATGAACTGAAAGCAGCTCATTAGATGAACTCTCACACTCATGAATAGAAGGCGCCTTTCGGTAATAACTTAAAACAGCATTAGGAGCTGGAGAGGGTGCACGAAGAAACCTGGGTGGGACCTGGGATGGCACTTCGCATTAAGCAGACATTGGACATTTCCAGAAGCGCAAAGGAAATAAAGACTTTTGTCTAATCTTCCTACTGTGAAAACAGTGTCCGTGTGTGCAGGTCTGTCTCTGGGGAAGGAACAAAACTTAATCTCTCTGTTTTTTTCCCCCCTGTGATTAATAATGATTTGCCCTTTTCTGCCACCTTCTATCTGGGGCAATCAGGGAGATTTACAAATAGTAATTAAAGTGCTCCACACACCTGTGTGCACAGGTATTAACAACATAAGGTTACAGAGCAGTCAGCCAGAGAGATGGAGGCAAAGTCACCCCAGATTTCTGATTTCTGGAGCTCCTGAGCCCTGTGGCCAGACGCCCTGTGTTTCTCTGTTGGTGCTAGGAGATGGCTGGTCCTCTGTCCCAAACGAAGATGCAGGAAAAAAATGTCATCCAAGCAGAGTCATGGATACAGACCTAGGATGTCTGGGCGCAACAGGGCTGAGGGAAGAAGCTCATAACTGGGCAAAACCAAAGATTTGTAAGGCAGGTGTAGATGGCATTTAAGTTTGCCTACATCATATTGAGTTCAGCAAAGTCTGGGCTCTTCCATAAGATGTTATGGGAAACCCCATGAACTTTTCGGCCAATCTAGTAGTACACACACCAAGGAAGTATTCATGCTCTTGCTAGGGGTTAAAAAAAGGGCAACACATTCTTCTAAAATTGCTATGAGCTACCAGTAACTGGGAACTAATAACAGCAGTGATTTTCTGGACCATAATATGAACAGCCTCTCTGTGCATCACACACACTCGTGTATGAAAAGTCTGGTTGCATGAGATGTTTGCTATTTAATTTTTTCATTTTGTTACCAGCCCCTGCCTCTTCTCCATATATATGCTGTACATGTTTATGAATGCTGATATAAAAAGATCCATAATTTAAGAGCCAGGTCTGTGTAAGCAGGTGGCTTTAATGATCAACTGTATGGAAACATGGTTGTGAATTCAAATTTCTGCTCTGGCAGTGCAGCTGAGAGTTCTGGGGAAAATTCTGCCATCTCTTTAGCTTTGATGTCCCCAACCAGCAAATAAATACACATGGCAGGAGAGGGTGCTAGTAAAGGGCACGGGCCTCTTGTCTGGGAGTCTGGCAAGACAGAAAGCCCACGTGGCTAACCCGGGTGAGTTACCAGCGAGAGAACCGAGAGTAGCAGAGGAGCCGCAGAGAACACAGAAGTTGGGGAAAGGAACTTTATCGTGTCCTTTCTATGTGCTTCATGGCACCGTCTCTGACACCACATCCCTCCACTGACCTTTCCTGTGTCAAGAAAACCAGACAGGGTGGTAGAAGGGAAAGCCCTGTGGAGCCTCACTTGCCTCTCATAACACGTAACATCTACTCGAGGACTCCCCTGGGAGTTCAGTGGTTAAGACTCTGTGCTTCCAAGGCAAAGGTTGTGGGTTCGATCCCTGGTCAGAGAACTTAAGATCCTGCATGATGTGCAGTGTGGCCAAAAAGAAAAAAAAAAAAAAGAGAGAGAGAATATACTCTAAGACTGTTCTGGAGTTACAAGAAGTAAAGCCAAAAAAGCACCTAGTATGTGCTCCACGCGTGAGGGTTCTGCCTCTCAATCCTCAGCTCCCATCTCTCCTGCCTTTTTGTGAGTCTTATTCTTACAGCAACTGTGCTTTCGGAGGGCTGCTTCATCCAACGTGTGCATGTGTGCATGCTCAGCTGTGTCCGACGCTTTGCAACCCCATGGACTGTAGACCACCAGGCTCCTGTGTCCACTGGACTTTCCTGGCAAGAATACTGACGTGGGTTGCTGTTTCCTACTCCAAAATTTATTCAATAGATTGCCCTTATCTCAACATGTGTGCTTTAAGGGGATTTCCAGTGCCTTAGGATGAGTACTATGGGAACTGAAGGCACTGGATGTGCTATGGGAACAGGGATGCGCGCTACGGGAACTGAAGGCACCTTGGCAGTGCTTTCGTGTTTCCATCACGGTCACTTCTCAACTCAGCAGTCAGAGGAACCCCACTCAAAATGCCAACACCTTGCCCTCTTCCCACCACTTACGGAAGTGGAGCTATTTCTCCTGCTCTGGAATCTTCCTTCAGATGTCCCCACAACTAGCGCTCTCATGCCCCACAGACCTTTGCTCCCTTTCCTTCAATAACTAACAAGGCATTTCCCCAGTCATGCCTGAGCAATGTCACTGCAACATTCTTACCCTGAAAGCTAGCTAATCTTTTTCTTTTATTTTATACTCATTGCCTTCCAATGCACTGTACTATTAACTTATTTTTATTTTATTGTTGTGCCCCTGCCCAGTGCCCATTATAGGCCACAAGTGCTCACAATATTTATGAAGAAAGCATAGGAATCAGTGGTTTCCAGTGACCAAGTATGGAACATTTTGAGCATCAAAGTGAATAATGGTAGTAAAGGATGATAACCCATTGAATAAAATAAGGAACCAGGAAAGATACAGACATAAATGAATGAATGGGAAGGGAAAAACTCTTCTATACAGTAGCAAAAAACCATGTTGTGTTAGTTGCTCAGTCATAGCCCGCCAGGCTCTTCTGTCTGTGGAATTCTCCAGGCTAGAATACCTGAGTGGGAAGCCATTCCCTTCTCCAGGGGATTCTTCCCAACACAGGGATTGAACCCAGACCTGCACTGCAGGCAGATTCGTTACCACCTGAGCCACCAGGAAGTCCATACAATAAGAAGCCAACTAACAAGTTTAGAAAGTCAACATTTGACAACTAAACATATTAATAATTGACTCAGTTAAGGATTATGAATAGGATAATGCTATATGCTCTGGTGAAAGTTTGAAGAATAACAGACTACTTGCATGGCTTCAAAGTATCTTTCCACAAGGTACATATTAGTTAAAGGATTGACATGACTTTATACTTGAGAACCTTGGTAGATACCATTTAACCCAAGTTCTCAGTTAATCTTGCCAGTAAAGGGATTAATTTTCAGAACAGACTTCTTGATATGAAAAAACAAAAGGAACTCAAGCATCACTTCTGTAATATTCCTGCCAATACTACTTACACTGACACTAATAAGAATTTATTAGTCAAATATCAGCCCAACTTGAGGGATATTCGCAAACTAGTTGATCTGACTCTTGAAAACCATCAACATAATGAACTAGCAACAGATTAGGAACTGTACTAGATTGAGAGAGACCTAAAAAGGTGCATGATAACAGAACGTAGTGAATGGACCTGAATTTTTATTGCCATAAAGGACATTATTTGGATAACAGGTGATATATGACTAAAGTCTATGAAGTAAATAATAGTATTATATCTGTTAATTTCCTGATTTTGATAATTTGCTTTGGACATGTTACAATTTGTGTCTAGGATATACACAATGAAGTATCTGGGGGCAAAGGAATATCTTATTCACAATGGTTAAAAACTGTGTGTGTGTGTGTGTGCTGGGTTGGCCAAAAGTTTGCCTCTAACATGGAAAAAACTGGAAGAAACTTTTTGGCTAACCCAGTGTTTACACACACGGAGAGAGGAACAGCAGAGCACAGAACACACACTAAAGTGTTAACGGGCAAGGGAAGGTTGGGAACTCTATCCAGAGGACCCTTGACCACGTGGGGGTGTACGGGCACCAACACTCTGCTAAGCCAAAAACCCCTGCCTATCTTGTGGCTGTCCTCCAGCTCCCGTGGTTCTCCGTATCTGTGGATCCACACCTGTGGGTCCAACCACACACAGCTTGTAGTTAGACTATTGAAAAGTGAACCCATCCAGCTCAAAGCCATGTTCAGGAGTCACCTGTACTATTCTTGCAGCTTTTCCTTAAATGTGAAATTCTGTCAAAACAAACAAAAAGATACTAATGAAGAGGGGCTCAGGTTCAGAATCCCTACAATGAAATCACTAGGGTCGATGACAACTGCATAGAATGTGATGGTGGTTCTGAACTTGGTGGTGGCAAGGTTGTGGTCCAGACCTTGCCACATGGGGACTCACATTCTGCAGTACCATCTGCCCATGAAGGTCAACAGAATGTCATGGTGAAGGTCAGCTGCAAGGTGGCATGCCCATGGCAGGTCTGGAGCTGCATCCGGACACATTTGGCTTTTGTTCTCAACATCTTTTGACCCGATTCTAGGCTAGCAGTGTGCCACTCTTGAGACAAAACACTCAGCTCCATTTTTAAAGATGCAGTTTTGACTGTTGTTGTCATCTGCCACGCTGTGCTTGGTAATCATCACTCTCTCCTTTCCTCCTATGGTCTACATTACAGAGGAATGTAGGTTTTTGATCACCTTTCCCCAGAGCATCACTCAGGGATGCGCATAGGAAGGTAATGATAGTTTTACTATGCTAGACCCTGGGTAGATCCATAATTAAATCATATTTTAATGGAACAGACATAAAAAGCCGATAGATGAAAGCTATACTTAGCTGGCTCCAGCCTCCTACACTTTTCTACCTGAGATGATACAGCATTTTAATGGTTATTTTCTTTTTCTCTTTTCCCTGAAATCCTCATACTGACCAACAGTGCTAACGTTGCTGTGGATAAAAATCACGGTTTGAGGTTTATGATTTCTCGTCTTACTCAAGTCTGATGTGTGTGTCACCACACAGCTCTGACCAAACCTTTGAGATCAGTAGGAAACACCATCTCAGGATCTCCCAGAGAGACAGGCCCTTTAGAAAGCCAGCGTGGCACATCAGGCAACCCCAACAGCATGACTAGGTCTCCTGGGGGACTTAGCTCCAGTGGGCTTCCCTGGTGGCTCAGACGGTAAGAGTCTGCCTGCAGTGTGGGAGACCCGGGTTCAATTGCAGTGGGAAGATCCCCTGGAGAAGGGCATGGCAACCCACTCCAGTATTCTTGCCTGGGGAATCCCAAGGACAGAGGAGCCTGGCAGGCTATAGTCCATGGGGTCTCAAGAGTCAGACACAACTTAGTGACTAAACCACCACCAACCACCACTACTGTTGAAAAATGCAAATACACAGGGTCAGTTCCTACATCGCCTTTCTCTAAACAGTACATGTATTAATACAGAAGGCTGCCCGGCTGGGGTGTTGGTGAGCAGTCACTGGAAATAATGTTACAAGCTCTTCACACTATTCTATACCATTAGTTGAGGCAGAAGAGGAGCAGTTAGAACAGTGGATTACAACAAGCAACCGGCACCGTTTACAGAGGATGGAAGCATATGGCTTTACTGTTAAAAGGCTTAAAGATCAGTGTCACCCACTTGGTATTATCTGAAATAGGATCATGGGTGGGGAGTTGGCACGTGGGATTTGGGGTTGCGAGGGGCAGTTACACACAGGCTGGAATGAGGATTTGACTTTGCTGAAATGTGAGCAACACCCCACTGAGAGATTCAACTGTCTGCATATGTTCGGCGGCTTTAGTTTACACACACATTCACTGGGTGTTTACCAATTAATATACTAAAGGAATCACAAATCATGTGTAAATCACCAGCTCCTAGACACAATTTAAACCTCATCTTTCATGCAGCGTCGGCGTTTAGCTTTGTTTACTAGGAGAAGTGGAATAATGATGGCTTAGGGAGAGTGCTTTACAGTGAACCAGAGAGAGGGGAGAAGAGAGGATCTAGGTGGTATGGTGCTGGGACAGGTTTTATTATCTGCTAAGTTGTTTACTCATTGCCTTTCTGGATGGGGAAAACAGCCTTCTCTGGAGGAACCCAAATCCTGTGTCAAAGAAGCACTTCATTTGGGTGGGGGCAGGGCAGGGACACAGGAGTAATCAGGTCAACGCCATTAAGGAGACAGAAGGGTGTGGCACGGGGTGGAGGGACAGGGCTGAAGTCACACCTCCTTGTGACAGAGCTGGGATTGGACTCCCCTGTTAGTGGTGGGGTCCTGTGGTGTTGGATGGGGGTACCAGCAGTAGAAGAGACATGTTCTCTGGGACGTGGTCTCCAAAACCCGAACCTCGAAGATGTAATGTTGGAATTGCTAAGATGGTATTCACAGACGCTGGAGAAAGGAAAATGGGACTTGGAGGAGTGTAGTGTGGCCACAACAGATGCTTGTGTTGGTCTCCTATCATGGCTGTTCCATAGGCTTACTGGATCTTACCTTCCCTGGTGGCTCAGATGGTAAAGAATTTGCTTGCAATGCAGGAGACCCGGGTTCTATCCCTGGTTCAGAAAGATTCCCTGGAGAAGAGAATAGATACCCACTCCAGCATTCTCGCCTAGAGAATTCCATGGATAGAGGAGCCTGGTGGACTCCAGTCCCTGGGGTCGCAGAGTGGGACATGACTGAGCCACTAACCCTTCATAGACTTACTGGATCAAAACAACATACATTTATGTTACAGTTGTGTAGACAGAAGTCCCAGGGAGCTAAAATGAAGGTGTCAGCGGGGCAGTATTCCTGCTCGAGGTTCTGAAGAAGAATCTGTTTCCTGGCCTCTCCCAGCTTCTAGAGGTCGCTGGCATTCATTGGGTGGAAACCCCTTCTTCCATCGGTGAGACCTGTAACATCCTCAAATCTCATTATCTGATAGACATTCCTGTCTCCTCTTAGAAGGATCCTTCTGTGGGCTGACCTGCATAATCCAGATGGTCTCTTTCTCAATGTCCTTAACCTTTCATCCCATCTGCCAGGTCTTCGCCATGTAAGGTGCCAGGATGAGGGTATGGATGTCTTTGGGGTGCCATTCTTCTGTCTACCACTGGGCTTTTCATGGTTTGTCCACTTTAAATTTAGGACCTCAAGACCCCTCTGCTGCTGCCTTCTGACCCACTGTTGTCTCCCGGACACTGCACAATCTTTGAGGGGGTCGGCTGACCTTTGGGTTATCTTCATGCTTCAGCTGAAATTCACGTGCAGAGTGAAGCTCCCTATCTGCCTCTAACTTTATGGGGTCCTAGGAAGTTGTTATGGTTTGTCTTAAAGACTGTAACCAAGGGAGGGAGGCGGTTGATCATGCTGGTTTTCAAAGGGCTTGCTTTAGTAAGCACCAGGGCAGCCCCAGTGTGGGTTGGCATCTTCTCCTGGCATATTTATTAAGCTATAACCAAGTGAAATGGAAAGTGTGATATATATTAAATATCTTAATAGGATAGGTTATTTCTACTTCCAGCATGAGCAATAAAAGAGACGGCACATACAAATAAAAATAATTACAGTATGTGCTATTCCTTTACAATGCACAATCAAACTAACAAACCAGTGACTTTTCTCTTACTGAATTAAGGTGCCCCTTCCATTCAGACCTATTAACCACATTCACAGACCATTGTTATCTTGTCAATGGTATCTTTAATTAAAAGACTCCTCTGGACCACTCTAATCACTTCACATTGTGAGCTCCTGTGGGCTTCGAATGCACTTTGATTAAAATGATGGCAATTTTCATGCATGTAGCTTGTGTGTGGACCAAGGGGCTGTGAGGTGGAGGGGATGGGTAAGGAGCGTGGTACGGGGAAGTTCTCTTTTCCAAAAAGAGCAATCATTAGATGACAATGTGAGAACCCCCCTTTTCTTTCCCACTTTCACGATTTTTCTCTTTTCCACCTCATTTTGGGGGTTAATGGCATTATATTCTAACCTAAATGACTCTGTGAAGAAACCATTGTGATTTCACTGCAGAAAAGACTTCAGCTCAAGGTGCATTAACCCTTCTAAGCCATTAAAGTACCATTTGATAAAGTGCCCCTTTTATGGCACCACATGGCCCTGTAGCCTGGAGGAATGGATGTGCTTCCCAAGTGGTAGCACTTTACTCCCCTCTCCGGAGCACAGGTGGCAACTCTGTTTGTTATTTTGGAGCACCTGCCCTCCTCAATGGGTCCCTATGGCTGTTACAGAGTTCATTAACGCCACATCTCCTCAAAGGGATAGCTAGACACCAGAGTTCATTTACGCCACATCTCCTCAAAGGGATAGCTAGATACCATCAGTGTGATTATTCCAATCGAAATGTTGAAAACTCAAAGCAGCAAACCAAATTCAAATCCATGACTGACCAGTAAACAAATAGTGTCGTTCATTTATATCCATCACTCTCCAGCAAGGAGAGCCTGGCAGAGTGGACAGGGACAAAGCCTACTCAAGTTGGCATAACCACCTGCCCCAGCTTGACTGGACACTGATCTCCTCATCTAAATGCCAGCCCACCCAGAACCCCTTGTTTGGATCCACAGAGTATACCTGTACAGTATCAGTCAAGAGGCCAGAGTGTTATCAGAAACAGAGGCAGATGAGAGAATTGATGCAGGGTGTCTTTCATCACAAGGCTTTTTAATTTTTATTTAACATTTACTTTTTTAGATTCTCTTCCATTAGTTTATACCAGAAGATTGAATATAGTTCCCTGTGCTATACAGTAAGCCCTTGTTGTTTATCCATCCTCTATATCATAGTTTGCATCTACCACTCCCAAACTTCCAATCCTTCCCCTCTCTACACCCCTCTGCCTTGGCAACCACAAGTCTGTTTTCTACGAGTCTGTTTGTTCGGCAGATTGGTGCATTTGTGCCATATTTTTGATGCTACATATAAGTGATACCATATGGTATTTGTCTTTCTGTCTGACTCCCCTTAGTATAATTGCTAGTTGCATCCATGTTGCTGCTAATGGCATTATTTTGTTACCTTATATGACTGAGTAATATTCCACTGTTTGTGTGTACCACGTTTTGTTTATCCATACCTCTGTTGTTGGACATTTAGGATGCTTCCACGTCCTGGCCATTGAAAGTAGTGCTGCTATGAACACAGGGGTGAATGTATCATTTGGAATTACAGTTTCACCTGGGCATATGCCTAGGAGGATGACTGTGGATCATATGGCAACTCTAGTCTTCTTTAAGACAAGGCTCTTGATTTTAGGGTGAACACTGACTATGTTTGATGTCACTTGAACTGAACTTTCCTCTGAGTCTTGGAATGCATTAGCAGTTAAAAGGGAAGGACTTCACTTTCGCCTTTTACTTTCATGCATTGGAGAAGGAACTGGCAACCCACTCCAATATTATTGCCTAGAGAATCCCAGGGACGGCGGAGCCTGGTGGGCTGCCGTCTATGGGGTCGCACAGAGTCAGATACGATTGAAGCGATTTAGCAGAAATATCACTGAGACAGAGCTCAAGCAAATTCCATGTGCTTTTCCATCTTTTTAATTAAAAAAAATGGATAGACAAAATGTAGCATGTAATTTGCACAGGACTTGTCATATTTAAAGTCACTCTACTGTCCTCATCCAAATCCTGGAATTCAGTTAGTAATACACAAAATTTACAGATTGAGGTTTAGAGAAAGAAAATGACTAGCTCAAAGCTGCCCAGGCTGGATGTGGCAAAGGGGACTGGAACGCAGGGCTTCTGGATCCGTTGTGGTCCTCACTCAGCTATGTCATCTCATTTTTAATAATTCTTCAATTTTGATGCAATGTTAATGCCTAAGTCTGTGCTACTTCCCTGACATGTTATGTACGGCGTTCATTTACTTCAGGGTTAGCAGATTCTTACCTAGCTAGGAAGGAAAGAAAGCAAAGGAAGGCAGAAGATTCCGCTGTGCATGAGGCACACAGACCCAGTCTGCATCCGGTATTGCAATACTTTGCTTGGAGTAGCATTGTTGTTCCATGCTCCAACCAAATGAGTGATGTGCAGGCATGCATGCTAAGTCACTTCAGTCATGTTCGACTCTGCGACCCCATAGACTGCAGCCTGTCAGACTCCTCTGACCATGGCATTCTCCAGGCAAGAATACTGGAGTGGGTTGCCATTCCCTTCTCCACAGGATCTTCCCGACCCGGGGATCAAACCCACCTCTCCTGTGTTTTCTGCATTGCAAGCAGACTCTTTACTGCTGAGCCACCAGGGAAGCCCAAACAAGTGACATGGGATTTCAATTCATTAGTTACCTTTTTTGTGTGTGTGAATATACATATAATTTTTGTATTTTATTTATTTATTCTGTAATCAATTTTCTTCCTACCTCTTTTCTTATAAGGGAAAGAGCTGTATTTGTTCCAGAAAAAAATCCAGAGTCGCTCCCAGAGCAACCGTTATCACAAACTCTCAGGTGACTTCAGCTGGCAAACCTCTCTCTTCTAATTAATCGTCAGTTCCCAAGCCAGAATTCTGTGAATTATCTTCAAGTCCTTCATCTCTCTCACTCCACATTAACCCATGCACACACGCCAGATCTTGCTGAGTTCTCTTCCCCACGTCTCTCTCTCTCTCAAAACTCCCCATTGGGAGCAATGTGGGGATTAGAGAAAGGATTTCAAATGTTCACAACTAGAGACAAGGACACTCAAAAGTAGAGTGACTATCATTTATTGTCCAAGTTGAGAGATTCTGAGTGTGAAAAGGAGGACTATTAATATCTGAACTGGGCAAAATGAGGCATCTTTTTACTGTACTCAGAAGGATACTGGAATAATAAAGACTTGAATGTGGGAAGTGGCAATGGAGATGCAGCAGGGGATAATACGTACCAAGTGTGAGTAAGCCTCATCCATCCCTACCCACCAGGTACATGTCAACAAACAATATTGTACATGGTCAAATCTTTATTTCCTCAGCCTCATTCCTTATCACGCTACTTTTCTTATTTTGTTCTGATTTTCTTAGCGCCAAAATAAGTGATGCTGTTTATACCCCTGTGCCGTTGCGCATTCTATTCCCTGGAATGCTCTTACTTACTTAGTTTTTAAGTCAGTTGTTGCTTCCTCTCTGGAACCTACCCTGAGCCTTTACACAAGGTTCATCCCTTCACTCCTGGTGAAATTTGTGTGTCTCTGTCACCACATGTAGCAAAGTATCATTCATTTGAGTTACTGGGTTTCATCCATTATGGTATCAAGTGGTTCTGGTTTTCCCAGCAGTCATTCTGACAGTTGTGCTCAATGGAACTGTCCATGGTAGCAGGGTAACTTGAAGATATTTAAGTTTAATTCTATAACTTTTCAGGAAATTGAAATATTAAAATTGCTTTGGGGGCTGATTTTTGTTCATTTAAAACCTATAATATTAGATCGGATTCAAAATCCCACACTCGCCCTGCTCAGCACCCATGCACACACCTGTGTACACACTCATGGATATTTGCAGACACAAAAGGTTCTGGTGTTCAAGGACTTCCTTGGTGGGTCAGATGGTAAAGAATCCACCTGCAATGTGGGAGATCTGGGTTTGATCCCTGGATTGGGAAGATCCCCTGGAGACAGGCATTTTAACCCACTCCAGTATTTTGCCTGGAGAATCCCCATGGACAGAGGAGCCTGGCGGGCTACAGTCCATGGGGTTGCAGAGAGTCAGACACGACTGAGTGACTGACACCTTCTCCCTGAAGTAATGTCCTAAGCAGTCACCTGGTGTTAGGGTAGAGCCAAAGACAGGTGCTCTTACCTTGCACTCAAGAGGTAAGGTTTTGACTGGGACCACTACACTAATTGCAATAGTCTGATGATAGGGGTTTCTTAGCTTCTGTGAAATCAGATGCCCCAGGAAAAGTGTGGGCAGTTTCATATTTTACTTGGATGAGTGATTTTAAAATGGCTTCAAATGTCTGCTTTGACATAAAGAGTAGTTTACTAGAAACAGATTCATTTCATTAGCACCATTTTTACAAGTTAAATGGCCATACATATCTGTGTTTTCTTTTTAGTCTTCTAGAAATGACGTCCTCCCAAATAGCCTAAGGACATTTCTGAATGCTTGTATCCTCTATTAGGCTTGCAATGTGATCAAGTCGTTGTTTATGATTTTGTTTTTGTGTGTGTGGTTCTGGCAACTCTGGAAGAAAAGCTACATGAAGCCATTCTGCAGAAGCAGCTACACTGCAGTGCTGAATTGTGAGTTATTACTAGAAAAGGAATTGTCTGCTTTATTCCATCCAGACCCACTTTCTTCCCCATCTTACATTTGGTCTTATTTCATGTTTTGCTATCAAAGCTATTGCACCATTATCAAGGCATCCCCCACCCAAAGTTAATATTTCCTAATACCACTATTATCTGCCTTCCTAATCCGCACCCTAAGAGGTACCAGTGGGAAGACCATACCATCTGAGAGAAAATACTCCATCTGGGTTGAGCCCTGATTCCAAATATGTATCCTTTTGTAAATTCTTCAGGAAGAGTATTTACATTTCCAACTCTAGTCTAAGCATTTGGTCCGGAATATCCACATGACAGTGTAATTGGAAAAATGAAATGAATGTTTGCCTTTGATTTTATTTTATTGCTTCTCAGAAGAAAGCTCCATATACTAATGCTCTGGTCCATTTCTCTACTTGCCAACCATGGGGCGGGGAAAAAAGTGAAGGTGAAAGTTGCTCAGTTGTGTCCAACTCTCTGCGATCCCATAGACTATATAGTCCCTGGAATTCTCCAGGCCAGAATACTGGAGTGCGTAGCCTTTCCCCTCTCCAGGGGATCTTCCAAACCCAGATCTCCACACTGCAGGTGGATTCTTTACCAGCTGAGCCACAGGGAAGCCCATGGGATGGGGAGGGGTGCAAAATATGAGCTGGGACAGGGTAATGAGATGACTGTGCTACATCATTTTATGTATATATGTGGGAACAGCTCTGAAATAACTGATTTTCTAAAATACTTTTATTTAAAAACCTTTTATGTTTTAAAAAAGAGTTGACTGGAGTATAGTTGATTTACAATGTTGTATTAGTTTCAGGTGTACAGCAAAGTGAATCATTTACACATAAACTATATCCATTCTTGAGATTCTTTTCCCCTATAGGTCATTACAAAGTACTGAGTAGAGTTCCCTGCTTGTTCTACAGTAAGTCCTTATCAGTTATCTATTTTATATACAGTAGTGTCTATGTCAATCCCAATCTCCCACTTTAGCCTCCCCTCCTTGCCCCCAGTAACCATAAGTTTGTTTCCTACATCTTTGACTCTATTTCTGTTTTATGAATAAGTTCATTTGTACCTTTTTGTTGATGCCACATGTAAGTGGGTTTATATATTGGTCTGACTTCACTGAACATGATCATCTTGGGTCCATCCATGTTGCAGTAAATGGCATTATTTCATTTTTTTCATAGATGAGTATATATTCCATTTCATTGTATATATGTACCAACTATTCTTTATCAAACCCTCTGCTGATGGACCTCTAGGCTGCTTCCATTTCTTCGCTATTGTAAGTTGTGCTGCAGTGAACATTAAGGGGCATGTATCTTTTCGAATTATGGTTTTCTCTGGATATATGCCTAGGAGTGAGATTGCTGGGCCATAGGGTAGTTCTATTAAACACCCTTATTTAATAAAAGTTATCAAAACTTTCTTCAAGAAGATGAAAAATGCACCCCCTCCCCAAAATAAAAAGCTCCTGAAAAAATTTTAGAAAGAAAAGACCCCAATTCTTTTGAATTAAAAAAGTTTGGGAAAAGAGACAAGCTTGTTAAAAGTGATCATTGCTGGTTTCCTGCACTCCAAAGCAGCCTACTTGATAAAGGTGGCTGTGTTCGGCATTGACTTAGCTGCTTAAAGACCCTTGTGTTAGGAGAATCCCAAGGGCCTCTCACCTGCAAATACTTCTGGCAGATCCAAGTTCATGCCATTGCCTTTCTGTGAGGCTACTCTAGCTCCTGTGACATCAGAAAGCATTCTCTATTTTGTGAGTGAAGCAGTGCATAAAACCTAATCCTTCTGTCTGTGCCTAGGCCTGGGGCAGAATTGGAAGGAGGCTGCTTAAGGCAATATTTTGGCATCAAAGTGACTTTAAAGCAGGGCAGGGGAGACAAGATTTGATACCTGCTCCCCAGTGTTCCTAGCAGCACTATGTACAGTAGCTAAGACACAGAAGCAACTTAAGCGTCCACCAACAGACAGACGGAGAGACAGTATGTGGCACATATATTCTCCAGGCAAGAGTACTGGAGTGGGTTGCCATTTCCTTCTCCAGGAGATCTTCCCGACCCAGGGATCGAACCCAGGTCTCCCGAATTGCGGGCAGATCTTTACCATCTGAGCCACCAGGGAAGACTCAACAGAATATTACTCAGCCACAAAAAGGAATGAAATCTTACCATCTGTAACATGGATGGACCTAGAGATGATCATACTAAGGGAAGATGACAGAGTAGGATGTGCGCTCATCTTCTCCTGTGAGAAGACCAAAATTGCAACTAGCTGCTGAACAACCATCAAAAGGAGAATGTTGGATCCCACCAAAAAGAGATATCCCAAGTCCAAAGGGAAAGGAGAAGCCCCAACAAGATGGTAGGATAGGTGCAGTCGTGTTTAAAATCAAATCTCATGCCCACCAGAAATGCCTGAAGGGTGCAAACAAAACCTTGTGCACACCGGGACCCAGGGAAAGGAGCAGTGACCCCAAAAGAGACTGAGCCAGACTTGCCTGCAAGTGTTTCAGAGCCTGCTGCAGGGGCTCTGGCTGCAGCAGTCCTGGGAGGTGCAGCATGTGGTTTAAGTCCTCTTGGAGGACATCACCATTAGCTCCACTATAGCCACAGAGCAGACAACCCACAAAACCGGAGGAGGATTAGACCAAAGAAGGTCTCACACTGTTGCAAAAGTTCAAGGGCCCACAACAGATTTCCCCACCTGAGGATCCAGCAAAGGGACTGAGAACCCCCAGGGAATTTGACTTTGAAGGCCAGTGGGATTTGATTATCGGAGAAGGCAACAGCAACCTGCTCCAGTACTCTTGCCTGGAAAATCCCATGGATGGAGGAGCCTGGTAGGCTGCAGTCCATGCGGTCGCAAAGTCGGACACGACTGAGCAACTTCCCTTTCACTTTTCACTTTCATGCAGTGGAGAAGGAAATGGCAACCCACTCCAGTGTTCTTGCCTGGAGAATCCCAGGGACGGGGGAGCCTGGTGGGCTGCTGTCTATGGGGTCACACAGAGTCGGACACGTCTGAAGCGATTTAGCAGCAGCAGCAGCAGCAGGGATTTGATTACAGAACTTCCATAGGAAAGTCTGGAAAAACAGACTCTTGGAGGGCACAAACAAAACCTTGTGTGCACCAGGACCCAGGAGAAAGGAACAGTGACTCCATAAGAGACTGAGCAAGGGAAGTTAAGTCAGATAAAAATATTATATTACTTATATGTGCAGTCTAAAATAATGCAAATTATCTGTGAAACAGACTCACAGACATAGAAAACAAATTTATGGTTACCAAAAGGGGAAGTCAGGGGGAGAGATAAATTAGGAACTTGGGATTAATAAATAAATGACAAGGATTTATTATATAGCACATGGAATTATATTCAATACCTTGTAACCTATAATAGAAAAGAATCTGGAAAAAAAAAAACAAAACTGACTTACTTGGCCGTACACCTGAATAGTATGGAGGTTCCTTAGAAAACAATGGTACTACCATATGACCCAGCAATCCCACTACTGGACATATACCTTGTGGTGGTGGTTTAGTCACTAAGTCATGTCCATTCTTGTGACCCCATTGACTATAGCCTCCCAGACTCTTCTGTCCAGGGGATTCTCCAGGCAAGAATACTGGAGTGGGTTGTCATTTCCTTCTTCAGCATATACCCTGAGAAAACCATAATTCACAAAGACATGCACCCCAGTGTTCATTTCAGCACGATTTGCCATGGCTAGGACTTGGAAGCAACCTAGATATCCACTGAAAGAGAAATGGATAAAGAAGATGAGGTACCTAACAGAATATTACTCAGCCATGAAAAGCAACCCAACTGGGTCATCTGTAGAGATGTTGGATGGACCTAGAGACTGCTATACAGAGTGAAGTCAGTCAGACACAGAAAGTATCATATTTACACATACATGTGGAATTTGAAAGAATGGTGAACTATTTGCAGGGCAGGAATAGAGACGTAGAGGTAGAGAAGGGATGTTTGGAGCCTGATAGGAGGGGAAGAGGTGTGACATGAACTGGGAGATTAGGCCTGACAGAGCTACACGACTCTGTATAAAATAGCTGGGGTCAGGGAGCTCAGCTTGGTGCCCTCGGATGACCTAGAGGGGTGGGACGGGGGATGGAGGGAGGGCCCAGAAGTTGTATACATATGAATGATTCATTTCGTCATACAGCAGAAAGTAACACTGTAAAGCCACTATACCTGAATAATAATAATAATAAAGACTGGATTTATTTACTCTTAACCACCCTCCTTCCTACCTTCTACTGTATAGAAATACTGGAAAATGTATATCTTGGAGCTAGAAATCACTGGGTTTTATAATTTTTATACTGGTCTTTGTCTGGCTAAGTTCTACTGATCTTTTATCCACCTTCCCTTCTACTCTCTCTGTAAATCCATCCGTAGAATAGACTTAAGGTCTCCTCCATTTTCCCACTGCGCTCTGTGAAATTCTCTATTGCACCACAATTCCACATTGAATTATCACGTTACCATTGTCTTCCCCAAATCTGGACCCCTCTCTGTATGTTTCATGTTTCTTCTGTATGTTTTATTTCCATCGTTAGGCATAAGCCCCGTGTCTCATAAAACACGTCTTACCAGACTCAAGAATAATATGCCTTAAAGTGGGACACAGTCTAAAAATACATTATTACTCAAAAACTTTTGGTGCCCAGTCCCACTGCCACCTGAGGCAAATGTATTATGTTTTCTTGGTCTTAATTTTCAAATCTACAAAATTAGAAGAATAATTATTTTTCACCATACAGGATGGATGAGAAGATTAAAGGACATATACCTATCTAAAGTATTAATAGGTAAAATACTTTATCAAATACAATGTATTAATTAGGATTTATTTTATCATCTTTAAGATTGTAGTATCACTGTATATATCATACAATCCTATAAATATCCCTAATAGGTGACGTACCCACTCTATATCCAGAGTCAAAGAGTTTCATTAACTTACCCGTGGTCTCATGAATAAAAGCAGTGAGTCTGAACCCAGGGCTCGGATGCCTGAGCTCACACTCTTAGCCACTGAGCTCAAAAGCCTCTGAACATCATGTCCGCTAAGTTTCAGCACTGATGTACACCTGTTTCCAGCCTTTCTTCCCTCAGCTATAATGTAACAGCAGCAATTTACCATCGTAGATGTCTAAGGAACGTTCAACTTGATCCTGTCTGCTTCTCTTACAGAGCAATTCCAGGGGCTAAGCCTTGTAACGCAGGGTCAGAAAGCTGTTAAAGTCTCTGATGTCAAGGAGAGGTGGCATCCTTTAGTCCATGAGCCGTGGAATTGGAGTTAGATATCCTGAAGTCAAATCCCAGCTCAGCTGGTAAGTAATACATCCTTGCGAAGCAGCTTCCTTTCTCGGAAACTTCATTTTTTAGATCTTTTTTCTCATCGCAAATTCTGTACAAAACCCTCTCTTTTTTGTTACTGGGGAGATTAAATGACTTAAACGCATGTAAGAGCACCTTGCAAGTTATACTGAGACAGAGGTAATTACTTTTCCGAGGATGCAAGGTCTCCTGCTAGCAAACTATTTAATGTGTACCTATATGCGCACAAAGTCAGCAGAGTTTATTTCCACAGCATTATGACCAACCAAAGGTCCAGACTGATAGAACAGGTTAGAAAAGCTTCATTAGGATGGTGGTTCAAGTCTGAGAGTATAGACCAAGCAGGGACATTGAGGAGGGAAAGTGACATCATTCTACCTAACAGAAAGTATTGGGTTGGTCGGAAAAATTGTTTGGGTTTTCTGGAACATCTGAGTGAAATTTTCGGCTAATTCAATACAATCTCCTCTTGGAAATTTCCCAGGTATGCAAGTAGGATGTTCTAAGAGAGACAGGGCACATTCAATTCAGACAAAGAACCACCTCACTTCAGACAAAGAACCACCTTACTTGAAACTTACCAAAATGTTAAGTGTATCTATCTGAGACTATTTGAATACAGGGGCTTGTTCTGAGTCTGTGGTTCACTCCTCACTGCTATATCCCTGGGCATCTGCTAAAGAATTTGCATCTGTGCTATCCGTTACAGTTCCACTAAGTCATCACCCTGCTACACCAGGGATATAACTCAGGAAAGAGTAACAGAAATGTCTCATCAATAGGAGAAGGGAACTGCCTTTAAACACAGAATCAAGATGGTGTTGGGGAGATCCCACTGTAATTCGCGGTGTATGGAGTGACGGGCAGTCAGAAAAATCCAACGCTCACACCTCTGAACTAAAGTGGTGTTCCAGCTTTATGAACTTTGCGGAAATGGGTCTCAATCTGAGCTCAAGTTCAGAATGACAGATGCCGTAAGATGAAAATGGGTTTTCAAGTGATCTTACAGAGAAACGACACTAAATAGTACATCAGCGGTCTCCTGATTAATCACAGGATTAAAAGCAGAACTCAGATCTGAGTAGCCCCCTAGCAAGGATGGAAAAAATTTACCTGAGCTTTAAAAAAAGAGTAAAAGGCATTTACTATTTTTAGAGGGTTTTTTTTTTTTCAGTATGTAGTTTGGAGCTTCTTAGAAAGGAGCGAGAAGAGCCAAGGAAGGTAAGTGGGCTGCAGTTTAATGACCAGTCATTTCCTTGAGAGGCAGGAAGAGCTGGGAAGATTTTGGCAAATGGAAATGTATGCTTCCTATAATTTTACCCCATCCTCTGTTACACGCTCACCTCATAGATGGGAAGTTTCGGACGTTGTTTCTATTTCTGTCCAACTTCCTGAAAGGCATCAATGAACTTACACCTTAGCTACAGGTGGATAAACCAAACTGATAAACCTGAAACTTGCAAAGCTTAGCAGGGTGTGATCCCAGGAGGCCAAATTCGTCTTTCAAAGCCTCTGGGCTCCGGCAAATTTTTATGTTTTTTTTTTTTCCACTTCAGGATGTCCCAAGAGCTAGTTCTCCTATTTTGGAGCCTTTTTATTTAATTCCTTGCATGTTTGATGTCTTTGAACACAATCTAGCTCTGCCCTCCTAAGAAGAAGGGTGAGGATTGAGGTGAGTTGTGCATTAGGTGCCTTTGAATTTGTGAAAGACTCCTGGGCTGGTTCTCATATAATGTGGTAGAAGAAAGTAGGGATGGGTTTGCGAAAAAAGAGCTGAACACAGGCTCTGTGGACTCATTACCACAAAGGGAACAGGGTGCAGAGTGGAGGAGGGTTTGCAAGAGGCCAGGATTTTCAGGCAAGGTTGCCTGGATTCTGCCTCAAACCTGATTTTTGAAGGATGATGCATTTAGTAGCTTATGTGTAATTGGCCATGACCTCAGTTTTGAACAGGTAGAGTTGCTTCAATAAATCCATCCAAAAACAAGGCGACTATTCCAGAGAATAGTTCTTAGGTCTGCTTAGTTGAGATTTTTGAATAAAACTTCTGCTTCTTGGTTTCCCTTTTGCCAAGTGCAGATACTTCAACACTGGAATGTTTTCAGGTGCCCAACTAAAGGACATCAGTCTACAGAACTGAGCAGGTAATACAAGAGCCCAACATAGCATGGCTTACCAGCAATTCCTCCCCAAGAGCCAACTAGCAGAGCCTTTTCTTCCATTTTTCTCAAATCCCATAGAGCAGAAAGTGAAAACCACTGGATACTAACAAATCCTATTATGGAGATAGCTATCAAAGTCTGTTCACACCATCTGTTTCTCTGTTTTTCTTTCATGTGTGTGTGTGTGTTTTTTTTTTTTTTTTTGCTAACAACAAAATCTATTCTAAACTAACCAAGATGTTATGACTGAAAATGCCAGAGGTATATAGATCCAGCTGATAAGAGAAATTGCTTTCTAAAGAGGAGTTTGGTTTATCTCATGTGGAGGAAGGAAACACTTCTGCAAACACCATAGTTGCACTAGGAAAATAAGCAGCTACTTTCATTAAAAAAGTATGAGGCAAGGTTTGTATTTGTTCATGTAACTGAATTTAATGCTGCTGAAATTTGTAAGATCTGAAAGCTACTAAAGTGTAGACTATTTTTTTTTTGAGAAAAATTGCTTAAGAAATTGTCTCTCGGCTATAGGGCAGGTGTTCTGCTGATGCTAAAAGGTCACAGGCAGTTATTCTCTGCATTTTTCATAATGTGTAAAACCAAAGAGTACCCCCAGGAGGATATGTTTTTCTTTTGAGAGGAGGGTTCTGTGAGACAGTGACTCTTTGTGGAGAGACCCTACTGATAGTGGTGCTATTGGTAAAGAACCTGCCTGCCAGTGCAGAAGACCTTAGAGACACAGGTTAGATCCCTGGGTCGGGAAGATCCTCTGGGAGGAGGGAATAGCAACCCACTTCAGTATTCTTGCCTGGAGAATTCCATGGACAGAGGAGCCTGATGGACTGCAGTTCATGGGGACACGAAAGAGCTGGACACGACTCAAGTGACTTAGCGCAGCACAGCTACTGATACACTGATTTTGGTGTCTGCTATCTAGATGTCGGTGACTTGGGTTAGCAGTCTACAAACGGAAAGCCAACAGGTTTGCAATTGCTTTTTTCCTCTTTACAGTCCAAGTGGCTTACACTCTCACCCACATACCTCTATGTCACATTATCTTAATAACTTCAGATTTTCCGTAGAAGTTCCATTTTCATAGTTAAGATCTTATTAATGTGCCATTCTTCTCTGTCTCTTACCTGGGTTCACCTTGGTTGATAGACATGTAAATTTCCCAGGAATTCTCCTCTGGGATGGCACCGTGTGGTATCAGTAAACTCACCCCTGAAACAGAAAAAGCCAAGAAGTTATTTGTAGATTCTCCAGTTATCCAGAAGCACCTCAGCTGAATAACTGACAGATGCTCTCAAAGATGGACCACCTCACAGAAATTTATAGGAATTTCACAAAGTACAAAATAATAACAAGATATTGTTTCCTTCAGTGACATATAAAAGGGTATATCTTTCAAGTGTATACTCAGATTTTTACTTAAAGTCATCCTAATGTAAATCGGTACAGCTATTATGGACAATCGTATGGAGGTGCCTCAGAAAACGAAAAAGAGAGTTATCATAAAATCTAGCAATCTCACTCCTGGGCACATGTCCAGAGAAAATTATAATTCAAAAAGATACCTGCATTCCTATGTTCTCAGCAGCCCTATTTACAACAGCCAAGACATGGAAACAAGTGCCCATCAATAGATGAACGGATAAAGAAGATGTGGGTGTGTGTGTATATGTGTATACACACTGGAATATTACTCAGCCATAAAAAATGAAATAGTGGCATTTGCAGCAATATGTATAGACCTAGAGATTACCAAGAAAAGTGAGAGAAAGAGAAACATATGATATCACTTATATGTGGAAGCTGCTGCTGCTAAGTCACTTCAGTTGTGTCTGACTCTGTGTGACCCCATAGACGGCATCCCACCAGGCTCCCCCGCCCCTGGGATTCTCCAGGCAAGAACACTGGAGTGGGGTGCCATTGCCTTCTCCAATGTGGAAGCTAATACATGGCAAAAAACAAACAGACTCACAGACACAGAGAACAGACTTGTGGTTGCTAAGGGGGAATGAGGCAGGGAAGGATGATTTGGGATTAACAAATGCAACCTATTATATATGGAATGGATAAATAACAAGGTCATACTGTATAGAACAGAGAACTACATTCAATATGCTGGGCTAAGCCGTAATGAAAAAGAATGTGTAAACACACGATGCAATCACTTTGCTGTTCAGCAGAACACGAACACTGTAAGTCAACTATACGTCAATAGAAATTTCAAAAATTAAAGCCTTCCTGGCATTGTAAAAAGTCTCTTATAAGATTAGGTATCCTGACACCCTTCACTATCATACGTATCTGAGACTAAGAATTTCAGTGTTTCAGTTCAGTTCACTCAGTCGTGTCCGACCCTTTGAGACCCCATGAATCGCATCACGCCAGGCCTCCCTGTCCATCACCAACTTCCGGAGTTCACCCAAACTCATGTGCATCGAGTTGGTGATGCCATCCAGCCATCTCATCCTCTGTCATCCCCTTCTCCTCCTGCACCTAATCCCTCCCAGCATCAGGGTCTTTTCCAATGAGTCAGCTCTTCATATCAGGTGGCCAAAGTATTGGAGTTTCAGCCTCAGCATCAGTCTTTCTTATGAACACCCAGGACTGGTCTCCTTTAGGATGGACTGGTCTCCTTTAGGATGGACTGGCTGGATCTCCTTGCAGTCCAAGGGACTCTTGAGTCTTCTCCAACATCACAGTTCAACAGCATTGATTCTTCGTGTATCAGTTAATCGGCTCTAAAATTTAAAAGGTATTTCTCTGCTTTGTTTCTATCCACTCATTTCCTGAAAAGGTATTTAGGATGATAAGTGAGACATTTAACATTTTTGCTAGAGCCTGGTGTGTAGCTGTCTTCTAAAGGGTGCATCTTAAAGTCAGTTTAGGGAGGTGACTGATGGAGGAGTGTGTTTTGTCAAGAGAACTGAAGGAGGGAAAACTTGTGGATAAGCTTAGGAACTTACGATGCTGTGTAGCTACTATTTGGCTCCGTATTTCCCAACAGATGCTAGAAAAGATTAAAGGTAACTTAGCGATATTCCTATCAACGTCAAATTGAAAGAAAACTCAGGAGCCTTACTTCAGTACATCATGTAACGAAGGTTGGGCGGGCACAGGAAGGCACCTCATACCACACTGGGAAATTCCTCTCTTTTCTCCTGAATGCTAGGAAGTTACTATTTCACTTTGGCCAAAAGGGAAGAGTCTAGAGAGGGCAGAGAGTCTCTTGAATGTAGCTTCTTGCTTATAAAACGAAATGAAATAGAGACACAGTTAACATCTTGACGAAGTAAAATCTCAGGGTATCCTTTGAATAATGCAGCACTCACCTTTTCTCCTTTCATTAGAGCTAATGTAATTACACAGGAAGCTTTCAGGCTGCTGCTGCTAAAATTACACCTAGAGATGCCAGACTTTACTGATATCCTTCTGTGTTCCTGTTCCCTGCTACAGAATCGAGGAATGGAAGACTCATGGCAAAACAAGTTGTGTGGTTCACATTTATGGAAATTGTTCAGTAACATGCTAGGTATCATCAGTATCTTTCACTAAAAATGAGGCCCATTTAAATCTTGCTCACAGCTTTTCAGCTAGGGTATCTATTTATATTCCGGACCCTAATGTCAACAGTAGGAGAACAGTAATTGCCATACTCAGTGGCCTCTGATCAGCCCTCTCCTTTAATTGCCCATCCTTCCTTAAATGTGGCTGCCAAATGAAGTGGGCTCCATTACATCCTTCCCTGCTGGGGAGCAGAAATTATACATGTGATATTCAGTGTGTGCAAATGTCAAACCGAATACACAACCCTAGACATTCTGTATTGCTAGTTTGACATCACACTTTCTCTCTGCTGCCTCTCTTTTAGACTACAATGATAAGAGATATTTAGACCTTATTTAGAGATAGAGCACAGAGTGTCACCATCAAGAAATAATGCCATCTGAGCAATTAACCCAAAAGAGCTCTGCTGTGCTCCCATTTCACATTTTTCTCTATTCCCTGATTGAGGTATAATTCACACACTTAAGTTATACAAATTAACGAGTTTTGAGGCAAGTGTATACACTCACATTACCATCCCAATCAAGATAGAACATTTCCACTATCACAAAAAGCCCCCTTGCACCCTTTGGTAGTCAGGTTGATCACCAACCCAGACGATCATTTATTTGCTTTCTGACATGTTGACTAGTTTGTCTTTTCTAAATTTTCAAATAAAATCATCCAGTGTGTTAAAAAAAAAAAAGCACTAATGGTTTATTACATCTGTAACATGTGGCCCAATGCCTGGCAGAGAGTAAGCTCTCCGAAAATAAATCATGAATATATGAATGAATGAATAGGATTGAAAACTCTCAGTAAAAAGGAAAGGAAAAAAACAAAAAAACAGCCAGGTTTTGAGACATGCAGTTTTCTGCAGATTATCAGGGCCTGACAGTCAACTCCCAAGTCGAATCAGAATAAATATGTGTGTGGACTTTTGAGAAAGGGCTGTTTGCAGAGTAGATCATATTGCATTCCTTTCAAGTCAGCTTAATTCCTTGTGTTTAGATTGAAATATTATTCATAATACACCGAAATTCAACCTGAATGTGTAGGATCACTGGAGCTTTAAACGATCCCGTCTTTCCTTCAATCAGAAGTTGTACGATGATCCTTTAAAGGTACTTCCCTCCCTCACTTAATTATCTAAATTGTATGTGGAAACTGAAGATACTCGAACACCAGAGGCAAAGGTCATGGGAGCTGATGGTGCTGGTGGCAAGTTATAGTTTATGAAGAATGATGGCTCTGTAGGAACTCTTCACACTTGTGGTCCCCTAAAGATGTATCCATTTTCAACAAGTCATTCACAAGTTATTTCTGATTAAAGGATATACTCTCCCCCAACCTCCACCTATCCTGAGAGCCTTTTGATAGGACAACAGAACCACCTGAGTTTTTTGGTCCCTGTTTTGCATAATAAATGATTTTTAGAGTGTGGGGACTGCAGCCAACCTTTCTCACAAGCCACTGCCAAGCACCCCACAATAATTTGGGATGGATAGCATGAGAACAATTTAATTTCTCAGCCTCTCTTCTTTATACTTTAGCTCCCCAGGGCATATTTTACATTTATGTTCTGCAAATAACAGAGCATATGTTTCAATTCCCTGCACTTATTTTTTCTCAAATTCATTCCCAGCGAACAGCTTCAGTCTGGTCTAGGGCTTCTCGTGCAGAGCTCTGAAAACGCCCCTTCACAGAGTTGTTTGGGAATCATAGATAACGCTACTGGAACTTTGGGTTGTCAACCTAAATGCTTCTCAAGTCAGAAGGGAAGCAAGGCAAAAGCCTATCATCATGATTTCATTTCACATTCTATGATGAATATTAAACAAATATAGGTGATAAATGGATGGATCCTGGTACTCCCTACACACACACAGATGAGGATGGGACCAATCTATTCAACCAGTAACTACTGAGAGCCACCTAAGTGCCAACCACTAGGTAAGAAAGTGGAAATAAAAGTACAGAAACTCAACACGCAAATTCATAATTTTGATGTATGTACATACTCTTCTCTTCAAAAGGGCAGGTTCTGCATCTTTTCCTTTTCTATATTCCACGTTTCCAATTACAGATTCTTTCTCTGAGGTGTCATGAAAGAGGTGGACATGACTCAGCAACTAAGCAAGAAGTGAAGCCACTCAGTCGTGTGCGACTCTTCGCAACCCCATGGACTGTAGCCTGCCAGTCTCCTCCATCCATGGGATTTTTCCAGGCACTAATACTGGTGTGGGTAACCATTTCCTTCTCCAGGGGATCTTCCCAATCCAGGGATAGAAGCCAGGTCTCCCACATTGCAGGCAGACTCCTCAATGTCTGAGCCACCATGGAAGTAAACAACAAGAAGGGTACCTGGTAAATACGGCCACCTGCTCCCTACACGTGGACCTCCTATCCATCATATCTCACCAGGAGGAGGGCATCATACATACGTACAAAAAGATTCTAACCACGTCCTACTCATCGGGGAAGATTTAGAGCGCTGGAAATTTAGAATTCAACATCATTATTGGGTCTGCATTGGAGGGCCATTTCCCTGAAATTAAGTTTTTAATGAAGCAAAGGATATAGGAAAACCAATCATCAACTTGGAACAAATGGCAGGCACAAGTCACTAATCTATTTAGAAGGTCAGGCAGTAGAACAGCAGCATCTGACTAGTCCAACTACAGAATTCACTGTACAAGATAAAATGCTTAGTATTTTCGATGGGTTTGTTTTACCCTACAGAGAAATCTGCTAAGGCCCTGCTGGTCCCAGCTCAGTGCTATCCAGATCTTTAACAACGATGGCAGATCTGGTCTTTTCCCTTTGCTCTCAGCCACAGTGATGATTTAGAGCACTCCCTAAATCCTGTTGCTCAGATACTGGGCGGGGGGATGGGGTGGGGTGGGTGGTGTTGGGCATTGCTCTCTTCCTCCATCTCACATCTTAGATGGCAACTCTGAAGACTAATGCATAGGTAGAGTCAAAGTTATCTGGGCTGTACATGACAAAACAACATGAAAGTCTTCCAACCAAAAGGAAACAAACACTCTTAAGCACTCTTGAGAACTACATAGCCAAGGATCCGAGCTTGAATTCAAAAGAGCAACCCCAAAGGAACCCTCATCACTGCTCATCATAAAGCAACATGATAGCAAGGGTGATGGATGCTGACTGTATTCATTACGTCAGTTACTGAGGAAGTTTGAGGGTCATTTCACTCATCTATCAACTTGTTTGTAAACCATGCTTCACTATAAACACGGTATTTGGCAGTCATATGAAAGAATGTTTTCAGTGCTTCCTGATCATGTTCTAGGAAATATATTTCAAGGGGCTTAAACTCTAGGGACCACCCGAACCTTCTGAGCCAGCATGGCTGTCGGCCCTAACAGGGCATCTGACGGAGTGTACGGTCCATGCTGAGAGGCAGATGGCAGAGTGTAATGTTAGCGCTGCTTCTGGTTTGCTGTGTAAATCAAGCCAACTTCCGGAGCTATGGTGGTGTTCACTCTGACACTGGAAGAGTCAACATCTTAAAAATGGACCTTACGGGACATCATCATGTAAATATAATATGTTCAAACAAATGCTAGAAGATACACAAACGCACACTTACCACCCACCTGTATTTGGCATTACTAAGCGTCCTCCCAAATGGCCAAAGACACCCGTGGTCCTCAGCTCGGTCCGTGTAGGGAGTGATGACAGATTCTGGATGTAGGGTGTCTTATTTCTGGCATGCACTGTCGTGAAGCTGCGGTTGTTTCCGTGGGGGAAAGTCCCGGAATGATTCTTGCCGTGGTACTCGGCTCGCTCGGACACTCCCAGGGAGACCATGAACGAGCTCTGCACTTTGACTTTGATGTCCGACAAAGGGTTAAAGAGTGAGGACTCCGTCATGAGCTCCTTGTCCAGGGGGTCCTGGAGACAGATGGGCCCACTGTACGTTCGGCTCACTGTGAGGTCTGGCTGCATGGAGGGGTTCAAGAGCAGGGAGTTACCTGGGCAGAGAAGATGGATCTGTCACTCAGAAGCTGAAAAGCATCATAGTTCACATCTGCTTCTACAAACTACGCAGCGCATGCTCCCCAGCTGCCCAGGTCACGGCTAACCCCTCAGACCCACCCTGGGCATCTTAGGTATCTCTAACAGGCTGATCAGTAGTGTCCAGAGCCTCGGAAGCAGGAGCTCTGGCTTTTGCAGTCAATTTCCTGAATGCTGCCGATCTAACTCATCCTTTTCTCGAGTTCTTTATGTGCTATCTTTTCAAAACAAGTATTTCTGGCACTCCACCAGGCAACTTACTCAGGTATGATTGTTTACGGGATTATTTTAACTGGCAAAGAGGAGCTTCTAAAAAAATAGGAAAGAAAGATGTTTTGCAATCCAGTTTGGAGCAAAAATAACATCTGTTCAGTTTAAATGGCAAAGAGATGACACAGCATGGTGACGAGGTGGTGCTGTTTATAACCGAGGTGGCGTGGGTGCCAACACGTCTCCCGTGCAATTCTGGGCAGTTTCTGGGGGGGAAAATGTTGTGTCCTCAGAGCAAAAGGGTCAGGGGGCTTCACGAGCAGCTCCATGTCTGAGCAGCCAATTCACTCTAATAACACGAATGTCACTCTGAGAGGCACAGAGGATCCCAGCTTCCACAAGGGGAGCAGCTGAGAATGGCTTCTTTCTGACTCAAAACAAATGGAGAAAAACAATCCTTAGAAAAACATGAGAAATTGGACTTTCTCATCGGCTGGGACATAACCATTTTTTTTTTCTATGCCCAAATATTAAAAAGAAATGCTGTGATATTTTCTTGTGATGAAGTAATCTCATTTATTAGTAAATAACAAAATAACCCTCAGTTCCAAACTTCCTGCCCATATCAGTCCATCAATGTGACATCTCAAATTGAAACCCAAAACACATTAAACCATTTTCCTTTGGGGCCTGACAAAAATGTTCCGCATGTGATATTTTGGAAAATGTTGCAATTTCAGACCATATCCTATTAGCTTCTATTGTTTTTCCATTTTCATAATTTGTAACAACACCAGCAGGAAATCTATAATCCTGACTTTTCTCACCTCTTTGTTCTGATGCTCTAAGAATCCCAAATCACAGAGGAGCAGGTTCAAAATGAGATGAAACACCTTATAGATGTAAAAGCACCTTCATGAGGCATTTTTCCATGTTTGAGGATCTTTTTATATAATAAGGAGCTGAGCTTTGTAACAGAACTGCACTGAACTCTACAGATACCAGCCTTACTCTGGGTTATGAAGTGAGAAGCAGGGTGGAAGAACCATCTCACATCTGAAAAATTTGGAGCAGGGGTTTCCACTGGTACCTGAAAAAGCATCTCTCTTGGTCTCAGGGCTGTTTTCTCTCAAGCCCTCACCTTCTAATGTTTAATTTCTGGGTACTGTTAGAAGACTCTGCTATCTTATTGTCAAGTCAAGAAGCAAAACATTTCTTAGAGTTAGACTTCAGTCTCAATTGCCTATTACTATACACACACATATGTGTATGTTTGCATATGTGTATTTATGTGAAAAATACACACACACACACACACACATATACACATATAAAGTTGGTGGCCAACTTGAGTTAAGTCTGATTGAAGATAATCCCCCAGCGACCGCAAGTTTCCCTTTGGATCTCCTTTTCAAGGCCCTGGTCTACTCTACGTATGAACTTCTATTAAGTCTCACTGTTCACCCTGCTGGCTCTCCAGTCATATTTGCTCAAGAAGGGATGTCATGAAGACAAGAGCATCCATGTAAGGCAGAGCCTCACCGTGAATACAGGGGAGAGCAGAATTTGGATAAGGGGCTTCTGTTGGTATCACTAGTTTTGTGAGTTCTTGGTCAAAGAAAATGGTAAAAATAAATTTGGAAAGGCTACATACTCTCTGAGAGATTCACAGTATAAGTTTCCTACATTCTGAGATGCCTCATGGTGATGAGATGTCTCAGCTTATCCAAGTCAGCCTTCCCCAGATGTTCAGATCAGGGAACCGCCCCTCTCACCCACCGCCTGCTGCTCTGCGGAACTCACTGGTGTTCTCTGTCAAGGTATGAGGAGACAGGCAGCTTCTAGAAGGATGCTTGCTACATTGACTGAGTACCTTACTTAAACCAAGGTATGATAAGCCATGTTATTCCAGGTGGTTTCACCCTCACAAGGCCCCCCGAGATAGATGTTAGTATGTCCATTTGACAGCTGTAAAAATTGAGACAGACAGAATAACTGATTTACTAGGTTTTACAGCAATTTTGGATTCAAATCTGACTTCAGAGCCTCTGAATTTACACACAAAGCCGCCACCCATACTACTGTGTATGCTGTTTTTAACTGGTAAGGTCTGAGACAGTGATATCTTATGATTTGATGGAGATAGAGTTTTAGTTTCTTACACAGTTGCAAGACTAGTTCATTGGGTGAAGTGAAGTGAAGCTGCTCAGTCGTGTCTGACTGTTTGTGACACCATGGACTGTAGCCTACCAGTCTCCTTAGTCCGTGGAATTTTCCAGGCCAGAGTACTGGAGAGGGTTGCCATTTCCTTCTCCAGGGGATCTTCCCAACCCAGGGATCGAAACTGGGTCTCCTGCACTGCAGGGAGATGCTTTACCGTCTGGGCCACCAGTTCATTGGATGTACTTCTAATTAAATCATATATACTGGAACTTCCCTGGTGGCTCAGTGGTAGAGAATCTGCCTGCCAATGCAGGAGACACCAGTCTGATCCCTGGTCTGGGAAAATCCCACATGTCTTAGAACAATTAGGCCTGTGCGCTATAACTATTGTCTGTGCTCTAAAGCCCGGGCGCTGCAGTCACTGAAGCTGGAAGACCCTAGCGCCCATGCTCTGCCACAAGAGAAGCCACCGCAGTGAGAAGCTTGGGCACCGCAACTTGAGAATAGCCCCCACTTGCCACAACTAGAAGAAAAGTCTGCACACTGCAGTGATGACCCAGCACAGCCAAAATAAGTCACATGTACTAAGTCCCATAAGCTTAGGTCATTGAGGTGACATGTTTTTATCTGAGATCAACCAGACTTAGACCAGAAGCCAAGGTGCCAGAACGTGAAAGTGTTAGTTGCTCAGTCATATCTGACTCTTGGGATCCCATTCACTGTAGCCCCCCAGGCTCCTCTGTCCATGAGATTCCCCAGCCAAGAATACTGAGTGGGTTGCGATGCCATTCTCCAGGGGATCTTCCCAATCCAGGGATTGAAACTGGATCCCCCACATAGAAGGTAGATTCTTTACCATCTGAGCCACAAGGTGTCAGAAGTGAGTGGTAAGCAGTCAAGTCACTTGTATCTCCCACCATCTCCCCATTCTAGCTTGCTTGGGTTTCCACTGCACCATCCTGTCCCTACTCCATCACTGCCAAGCAGTAAGATTTCTTGTCCTGTACTGTAGGACAAGCACTTTAAGCAATAAACAGAAATGAAAGTGACAATATTGACCACAAGGGTCAAAGTAGAAAACTTCATCTATGGAAATAAGACAGTTCCATTTTTTCTAAAATAAAAGCCATTTATGTCTCACCTCCAACTCCCAATCAGGAACAGTTAGAAGAAAATCAAATGACTCTTCTGTTTTAAAGATGAAATACTGCTATTGTTTGACATGACGAATTTTCCTTCCCCTACAACAGAAGACTGCTTCAAGGTGGCAAAGGTGGAGAGTCATTTAGGCTTAGAATTTCATTTTTTCTCTGGTTAACTAGCCCATCATACATCCTCTAAAATCCTTTTACGTATTTAAAATAGAAATAACTCCACTGAATAAAATAACTGCATCTAATAAATAGTGTAGTAAATATGCCTGATAGAGTCATTGGTTCATAGCTTTGAATAATAAATGTTTTAGTTAACTAAACATACATTCCCAAAGCAGGCTGGTTAAAATAGAAAGTTGGGTGACCTGAGACTCTGACTACATATCAAAGATGGACACGCCGTATTTGAAATGTGGGTAATGGTAAACTGAGCAGCTTCCCTGGTGACTCAGTGGTAAAGCATTTGCCTGCAGTGCAGGAGACTCAGGTTCAATCCCTGGGTTGGAAAGATCCCCTAGAGAAGGAAATGTTAACCCACCCCTGTATTCTGGCCTGGGAAATCTCATGGACAGAGGAGCCTGGTGGGGTGCAGTCTGCAGGGTGGCAAAACAGACATGATTGAGTCACTAAACAAAAATAGTAAATTGAGACCCATTGGTCCTCATGGCAGCCAAGAACTCAGACAGACTCCTCCATCAAACCTGGCATCCTAAGGTGTGAAGACAATTCTGGAGCAGCTCCCAGTGCCAAGAGCCACCCTCACACAGGACCAAAGAGCATGAGGGTCCTGCATGAGTGTAGTCTATGGTCCTGAGGACATGCTGTTGTGGGCCCTACGCTGCTGACCTTGACGGACTGTTTTGAAGTTGAAGGTCTGGAAGCCACCTGTCAATGCAGAAGAGTCGATGACGTCCACACCATAGTCACTCTGGCTGCGTCTGTACAGGGTGATGCCGATAACCAGGACTGCAACGGCCACAACCGCGGCACCCAAGCCTGAGTACAAAGCGATGTCACTGGCATTCTCGATGCCTGAAAGACACAAGAGCAATCCTCAATGGCCAACATGGGAACAGCGTCAAAGAGCCACCCCAGGACACAGAATGAAACACTACCGGAATTTTTGGAGCTACGGATCAGGCAAAATGACAGATGTGGCTAGTTGCGAGTTGGACTCTCCAACAATAATCAGAAGACCTTGTATAAATCAAAGGGATGCGAGTTAAATAACTTAACTGCATTAAGGTAGCTTACCACGTAATGGAATCTGCAACAGAAGCAATTTTGCAAAGGATATAAGAGTTTTCAAGGAAAAACAGGCAACTGCTTAATTTGCTTGTTTTAGGAAGTCTTATTGCCCTGCCAAGTTTTTTTTAATATATATATATATTTTATTTTTGTTGGAAGACATGAGACCCACGTACAATGACAAAATATGGGTGAACCGCTCTGCTTGTCTATGGCCTGGGCGCATGCATTCACAGAGAGCATTCTCAGGTGAAAAGGTAACGCATGGTCTATGAGTCAAGAGACCAGAGCTCAGGAGTATGAACTTGAGCTTTGGCCCACGTCACTCAGTTCATCAGAACGCTGACAGTCATCAGGGTATTTACGATCATTATGAGCGATTTTCTGCTGTGAGATATGAAACACACTCGGTCCCAGGCACTCTTATGTCCATGGTAAATGTTTCCTGGCACCAACTGAATGCTTGACTCTAGAAGTTTGTTTCTGTGGACGAGGACTGGTCTCTAAGAGGGCACATGCTGTTTCTCCCATACCTCTCCTACTCCATCCTATTGAATGCATGGGCAAAGCAAAAATAAAAGCGTTAGTTTGAAATTTAGATGGTGGGTGTCTCCCCACCCCCCAAGATAACACTGTAGCTGCTTTCCAACCCTTTGGCTAGAGGTCCTCGGGGTATGGTTGATTCCTGAGGACCCTCGGAATGGCTAGTGCAATTCGGCATGACATCTACCCAAGAACATGTAAGTCTTGAAGTGTGTTAACAATGGAAGGTGGCAAGTATTCACTACATAACTGATCTCCTTACAGATTATGTGGTAGGCATACTAAACAGGTCCAAAAGTAATTACTCTGTCACCCCTGCTGGGTTTAGCAGATGAAATAAACCCATCATATATTTACCTTGTAATTGCACAGCACTTAGGCTGTGCTCACCGCACCCTAATATGGTACTTATGTTATCAAGTGAGGAAGACTAACCACACGACTGAATTTATTTTCAACAAAGTTAGTAGACTATAAAATAAGGTGCCGCCAAATGAAAGCAGGAACAAGGAAATCAAGCAGAACCAGTTCAGTAATAGGGAGGCCAACACAGCAAAATAATTCACAGGGGAGAAAAACAGTCATCTCAAGAACAGTATCGGAAAGGTCAGAGGGTGATCAGATGCTTTTCCTAACAGCAACCTGGGAGGTGTTGAGAAACAGTGTGATCTAGGCTTTAGTTCCACTTCATGGTGGTCCAAATGGGGGAGGGCTAGGGATGCTGGGGTATCAGTGGTAGTCTTCCCTGGCCCCCCAGAACCACAGGGTAAAGACTGATGCCACTGCCAAAGTTCCAGTGTCCACCTGGGTCACGCGGGGAGAAAGAAGGGGAGTCATCACCCCTTTCAGTCTCACCCTCCCTCTACTCAATTAAGATCCTTGGAGGGAATCATTAGAGAAGAGAGAAGACGCAAGCCACAACAGGTGTGGGCAAGCCAGGGTACCAGGAGCAGGGAGAGAACTGGACTGAACCCAATGAGCCTTCCCCCTTCTTTCCTCCAGGTCCTTGGGCGCTGCTCACGGATGGCACCATCATCTTAAAAGGTGTATCTGGGGAGAGTACACCTGCTCGGCAACTAGAGAAAGAGGCTGGCAGTGTCCTGAATGCAGCTGCTCTGTCACTGAGCTGGCAAAGCAGATGCAAAAAGACATCTTTAGCTTCCCAGGTACTAAAATAGGAAGGACCAGAAGCCAGAGGATGACCAGCATAAAAGTACTTCTGCTGAAAATGGACATCACTGGACGTGAAATCCTGACACAAAACTCAGTAGCAGGAACAAGCTGTCTTTGTTCCCCTGGATTCCTATCTTGGTGTTTCTGGCGTCCACCCTCTTGCTACCCAGGTAACCAGAATTCTCCGTACTCAAGATACAAGTTCTGTTTTAGGAAAGGAGTCTCCGCCTTTAGATGAAGGTATCAACGTCAAATACAGCTCATTGTGCTTGCTCTTCCAGGAATATGTGCAGAACCTCTTAATAACCTCTTAATACTGAATTATAGGACTTTTAGACATGAATATGGGGACTTTGGGGCTAGGATAGGGAAAGAAGGGAGAGAGACTCATACAGGGATCACTGCTTCCCTAGGAGGCTCACCCTAGCACCTGGTGGGACAGTTTGACCTAGATTCAGAAGTCCATGGGATTCATTTTTACAAGAACAATCTGCCCTGGGAATTTGGTTTCTACATCTAATGATCTCATTCAACATACACTTGTGACGGGTCAACTGCTCAGTGGAAATGAAGACATACGGGTGAATTAACGCGTGGCCCATAGTCTCTGTTGTTTCTTGTCTAAAAGACAAGGCTGTGATGGGACCCTGGTCTCCAAGTGCAGTGACAGAGGCAGACACGAGGCTTTGATGACTCAAGGCCTCATCAGTCATCCTTAGAGCTCAGTCTTCTAAAGCTGGGTCATCTACTTCCTTCTTCTTCCTCTTTTTCTCTTCTCTATTTACCTGCTTTTATTTCATCTTATTCTTTTTTCCCCCCTCCCCCACCATTTGCTAATCTTTTTTCTCCAGGACAGTAGAGTAGGTTTCCCTGTAAGGATTCCTGTGTCTTACAAAGGTAATTGATTCTCTTTTCATGTGTGTCTAGGACCGGCCCCAGGAGAACCTGAGGCTTAGGCTTGATGTCTGTGTCTGTGAGCACATGGGCACTTGGAGGGGTGCCACAGCAGAACCACTCCGCATGTGCGTGTGTGTATGTGTGCTCACACTCAGCTCTCATTGCAAGAGCACCAGCAGTCCTTGCTTCCACCTGCTAGCCAAAGGCCCTGTGCCCCTTTCCGATTGTAAGGACGGGTCTTTGTCATATACCCCCCATCCCTCTAGGCCCTACCCACCTCTATCTACCCATCTGTCGGTGCAGGGCCCCCTCCTCTAAGCCAGCTGGACTGTGCCTTGGCTAGTCCACCAACCCTGCCAACCCCTGGTCCTCTAAACTCTGACATCACTTAGGGTTCCTAGAACTCTTTTTGGATCTTTTGATGGTTAATGACCTGAATGCCAAGGCATCCTACCTGCTTGACGCTCGGCCCAAGCACTTCTATGTCATTTCCCCCGGAAATGAGTGAGTCATCCTGTGCAACTATTTGTTGATTACTCCCTGGACTCAGACAAGCCTGAGGGAGACTGTAGATCCCCTGCCACAGAGACCTTCTTTTCCTTACAGATACACACACACATTTACATCTGTCTGCTCACTCTTGCATCTGGGGCTGGTTTGTTTTCCCCAACTCATTCTGAACAAAAAGCTTTGATCGGGCTATTCTGCCTTTGTGGGCATAGGGTGTTTCTCCCCCCACCCGGAATTCTGTTATACATATCAATGTGTGATTGATGTCTTTCCTGGGTTTCCACCCCTGTTTCTTCTCTCTAAGCACTGTGAAAGCTTTAGGCCAAGTTCAGAAGGACGCAACATGTGGTATAAGAGCAAAAATATAAACGATGGGGAAATATCTTATATTGCAAATTAGTCAGAAACTACAGAGGGATCTGTTCATTGCTGGAAGGAGTGTGAAATATCTACAGAGAAAGGCTGCAAAGATTAGTAGTTGGAAACTAGGACCCTGGAAAGGAAATGTTTATGGGTTCATTTGGCCTGAAGAAAAGAGAACTATAAAGTGGCTTGTGGGGATCTTTAATGCATAAAGCGTGGTTCTAAAAAGAAGCTCACAGTAGGTGCCCAATGAACCTACATTTATGATGAAGCCAGTAACCAGCTCGTCACCTACTCTAACAAGGGCTGAAAAGGAGGACCCGGCCTTTTATTATAGCAATTGGGACTCTGTTAGATATTAAAATGACCTTTTCTACAAGGAGGGTTGTTAAAGAAAAAACAACTGCGCTGCATTTCTGAGGAAGCTTGTGAAATCTCCTTTAGAGTTTCTCAAAACCAGCATGACTTGACAATAGTCTGCAGTTATTATATTTTTGGTCAAAGCTGGTGAGAAAGGCTAAGTGACTTTTCAAAGTCCTTTAGAACTTCAGAGTTCAAGGACTAGGTATTCACAAGCTCCTGTCCTTATAAATTATAATCATACCTAGTCATTCATAGTGACTTATGTACCCCAAGGACTAAATTTAAGGGCTATGTATTTAGTTTGCCTTCCTCTCTTTACAGGACTCTCATTTGGAAGACATATTAATGCCACTTATTCATGGAAATTTAGCTCAATTCCCACATTATGAGTTTAAGTATCAGATTATCATCTATTTTATAGGATTAGATAGCTACACAAAATGAATAAAGGAGCACAACAAAATGCCTTTCAAAACATACAGTTAGAGAATTTGGGACTGGCATGTACACGTGGCTAGATTTAAAATGGGCCAACAAAGATCTACTGTACAGCACAGGAAACTGCTCAATGTCATGTTAACAACCGACACGAGAAAAGAATTTGAAAAGAACAGATACATGTATATGGATAACTGAGTCACTTTCTGTACACCTGAAACTATCACAGTGTCGTTAATCAACTACACAGCAATATAAAAGAAAAAGTCAAGAAAAACACATCCTCTTTTTATCTTATTGGATACTGTAGAATGACCACTGCTCTTGTTTTAGGAGGAAAAAAACTCAGCTTGATGAGCAAGCTTGTTTTGTGAGCAAGCTCGTGATCTAGTGGACAGGATACGCATGTTGACTAGAACGGATTTGACGTTATGTGCCATGTACGAACAAGCAGTAAAATGTCCCATGTACTTTAATAGGTTAATTGTACTTGCTTATATGCATGGGGTAGATCATTTAATGTACTGTATACATATTATGTCCATGTTACATTAATGTTAATGTACATGCTTATATGCATGGGGCAAACCATTTAATGTACTATATACATATTATGTCCTTATTACATTAATATTAATGTACATACCCGCACACATGGGACAAATCATTTAATGTATTATGTACATATTGTGTTTTTGTTACATTAATGTTAGTGTGCATATTCACACGGTCAGGGTGAATGTGGAATTTGCCAAATTCGTATGTGTCTGTGTTATCATAGGTATTAGTGTCCATGTTTGGTGTACGTAGGGTGGGTAGTGTGTTTTTCTTGTATGGGTGTAGATCGTAGTCTGTTGTGCGTGCGAGCTCATGGGGTGGGAAGTTTGTGTTGTATATTTGAAAGTTTTAGTAAATTTAATACTGGGGAGGCTCTTAATATTTTTGGGGATATATTGATAGGTATGGTTGGTAGTGGTTCAGGGAATAGTTTAAATAGAACTTCAGCTTTGGGTGTTGATAGTGGGGCTATAGCTTCTTCCTTGAGTCTTGGGGAGGTTGGTTGTTCTCCTTCTCTGGTTTACAAGACCAGTGTATTAATTGTACTACAAAGACTTGTCTTCATTTTAGAAGGTTATTTTCGATGGTACTAGCTACTGGTATTATGACTAGGATGATGAGGAAATATATGATAGATGCTAGTTGTCCAATGATGATATAGGGGTGTTCAACTGGTTGTCCTCCAATTCATGTGAGTGTTAGTAGGTCCGCTACTAGGATTCAGAATATGCATTGGCTGATCGGTCAGAATATTATGCTTCGTTGTTTGGATGTGTGGAGGAAGGGTACGAGTATTAGGATTAGGATCGAGAGAACTAGGGCTAGGACTCCTCCTAGTTTGTTGGGGATTGATCGTAGGATTGCGTATGTGAATAGGAAATATCATTCAGGTTTGATGTGAGGGGGAGTGTTGAGTGGATTTGCTGGAGTATAATTATCTGGGTCTCCGAGTAGGTCGGGTGTGAATAGCACTAGTAGCATGAGGGCGAGAATTAGTAGTATGGCACCCAGGATGTCCTTAATGGTGTAGTAGGGGTGAAATGGGATTTTGTCTGTGTCTGATGGAATTCCTGTGGGGTTGTTGGATCCTGTTTCGTGGAGAAAGAGTAGGTGGACTATGGCTAGGGCTGCAATGATAAATGGGAAAATAAAGTGGAAGGCGAAGAATCGGGTGAGGGTGGCCTTGTCTACTGAGAATCCTCCTCAGATTCATTCGACTAGATTTGTGCCAATATATGGGATTGCTGAGAGGAGGTTGGTAATAACTGTTGCTCCTCAGAATGATATCTGTCCTCATGGTAGGACATAGCCTATGAATGCTGTGGCTATTGTTGCGAATAGGAGAATTACTCCGATGTTTCATGTTTCTAAGAAGATGTATGATCCGTAATATAGACCTCGTCCTACGTGCATGAATAGGCAGATGAAAAATATTGATGCTCCGTTTGCGTGTATGTATCGGATGATTCAGCCGTAGTTAACGTCTCGACAAATGTGGGTTACAGAGGAGAATGCTGTTATTGTATCAGATGTGTAGTGTATTGCTAGGAATAGGCCTGTTAGGATTTGCAAAATTAAGCAAATGCCTAGGAGAGAGCCAAAGTTTCATCATGATGAGATGTTTGATGGGGCTGGGAGATCGATGAATGCGTTGTTTACAATTTTTATTAGTGGGTGGGTTTTTCGGATGTTGATCATTAGTGTTCTTGTACTTGAATGACAACGATGGTTTTTCATATCATTGGTCATGGTTAGATTCCATGTGGGAATGATGATAACATACATTGTATTTATTTTTAAGTGTTATTTTTGTGATGGGTTTTGTGGGGTTTTCTTCAAAACCTTCACCTATTTATGGGGGATTGGGGTTGATTGTGAGTGGTGGGGTTGGATGTGGTATTGTATTAAATTTTGGTGGGTCTTTTTTAGGTTTAATGGTTTTTTTAATTTATTTGGGGGGTATAATGGTGGTTTTTGGTTATACGACAGCTATGGCTACTGAGCAGTATCCTGAGATTTGGGTTTCTAACAAGGTTGTTTTGGGGGCGTTTATTACTGGTTTATTAATGGAGTTCCTTATGGTTTACTACGTGTTGAAAGATAAGGAGGTGGAAATTGTGTTTAAGTTTAATGGCATGGGGGATTGGGTTATTTAAAACAAACTTGACTTGATGTATATAAGGCAGTGAATTACTAAGGAATTCACACAACAGAGCTTCACAAAGAAAAGGCTGGGAGAGAGAAAATGAATGGAAGACAGAAGAATTAGCTGCTCCGCTGGACTCCCAGGAAGCAGCAGTCTCTAGGCCAACCCCTCCTCATCCTGGCCCAGAGGTACAGACAGGGCTGTAAACACGGAGGGGTGTGCCAAAACATTTAACTGCACGCTAGCACATAACAGAAGTTCTTGTTCGAACTGTTCATACTTGCCATGAGAAACCACATTCCCTGAAAAAAGCATCAGAAAATAACTTTAAAGTGGTCAGCTCTGGTCAACCACGGTGAGCAGTTCTGATGATACTTGCATTGCCTGGAATCTCACAATCCTGTCGCCAGTCAGCATCTCGGTTTTTCCACCTTGTCACCCTCCAAAAGCTCCTTGTTGTCATTAACAAGGACAGCAGCACATTCTTCAGTAGCACTTACTGTATGCCAGCCACTGTCCTAGTCTTTTATTTACACGGATTAACTCATTTTAATCCTTCCAACAAACTTGTAAAAAGGTGCCAATTTAAATATTGAAACTGAGGCCAGAAAATCACTTGTCTTGCCCAAAGCCTCATGACGGTTAAGTAGCAGAGCTGGGATTCAATCCAAGGCAGCTTGACTCCGGCTCATTGCCTGTCCAGCTGTGAACCTCTGCCCTGGTCACACTGCCTGATACTGAAATCGCGCACAAGCCCCCGTGTCCTGTCTTCTGCAGTAAGAGGCTGACTCAGAAGTTCACGACTGGGAAACGTGAAGATATAGAAACAAAAAATGGCTGCTGGGCTGGGAAACTGAGAACTACTTAGACTCTGAATTTGCCACCTGGCAGAATCGCTGAACTACCTTTTCCCTAAAAGGTACGGATACACACTTGACGTGCAGGAAGCAGGCCCCCACCAGATGAAAACTGCTGACCACAAGAACACAGGTCCCAGACCAGTTGGAACCATCAAGCTGATGATGCTGTTTCCTTCTCACCTCACCACCAATCAGACGAATGTCCATGAGCTGATCACATCCTCTTTGAACCATGACTAGACAACTCCTCACTCCCCTCTCCAGGGCAGGGCATGCAGACTTGAAGGCATTAGCCCACGGTGGCCCCCTTTGCCTGGCAAAGCAATAAAGTGTTTTCTTTCTATTGCACCCAAAACCCTGTCTCTGAGATGTAATTCAGCACCAGCGTACAGTAAGTCCCTTACATATGAGCCTTCAAGGTGTGAAATTTCAAAGATGCAAATGTGCCCCGTTTGCTAGCTATTGTACTGTATTACTGTATTAGTACTTTCTAAGGTACTATACTGTAAGATTAAAAAAAAAGTTCTCTTTATTTTTTGTGCTTGTTTTTTATGTACTATTTGTGTGAAAAGTATTATAAACCTATTACAGTAGAGTATTATACAGCCGATTGTATTAGCTGGGTACCTAGGGTAACTTTCTCAGACTTACAAACAGAGTGAACTTACGGATGTACTCTGGGAACAGAACCCGTTCATATGTGGGGGACTTACTGTACGGAGGCTGAAAATTTCACCAACAGAACCTCTTGATGGCAAGGGTAAGCAGTAATGGAGCACTAAGCTTGTGCCTGCTTCTCTAAGAACTGCAGGTGTGATCATATTCTCAGGCTCATGATCAAATCTATTTGCCGTAGAGTATTCTATTTCTTCTTTTACAGATGACGGCACAGGTTCAGATAGGGTAGAGGCTTCTTCATGAGAAAATGGCAAAGGTAGGGTTTGGACACCCATCTGTCTTCACTCCCCAGTGGTCTAACCATCACAGGATGGCCTCCTCACCTCTCCTCCCTGTACTGGCTTGACTATCCCTGCTGGACAAACCCACCAACTAGACTGGTGGGTATCATCAAAACCCCAGTGCTCTGCAAACCCACCTGGGCCTTCTTTGCAGCCTCACAATTATTGTATTCATGTCCCATGACCGAGAACGACTTTTCATCAACACAGTTACTCTGGACTTCATTTACTTTCTTCATCACAGAGGTGATCTCACTGCCCGCTTTTCCATGTGAGTCCCCTTCCCTCCAGAACACACACACCCTCCCCCGCAACTCAAAATTCCTCTGCTCCATCCTGTGCTTTCCTTTCCCTGTTCCCTGAATAGCTGCTCCTCCTCTGTGTCAGGCCGGCTCTGATCCGCCCTCTCCTGCCTCTGCAGGGACCTGGCCTCATTCATTATTCCCTTTCGGTCTCGCATCTTTCAACTTTGCCTCCGCACCTGCGCCTTGCCTTCTGCCTCCAAACACGGCCTGGTCTCCCTAATCACCTCTACCCCAATCCTTCTCCCGACTTACTCCCTGATAGATCTCTGATAGAGGCACTCTTTTTCCATATCCATGAAATTCTAAGCTCTTTGTTGAAAAGAATTACAAAAGGCATTTTTAAAACATTAAACCTTTCTTGATCATAATTTCCCTAATCAGTTAACCTCTATCCCTGTTGAAATAAAAGAATAAATAGAAAACACACACAGGATCAGGAAGTACTTTAGGAACTATAAATCGTTACACTACACCAAGAAAAAAATTCATCCTTCAACTAAGCCAGACAGATATGGCTTCAACTAAGCCAACATATATGATATTGCCTACATGTGGAATAAAGCATGATACAAATGAACGTATATAAAAAATAGACCTGTAGACATAGAAAACAAATTTATGGTTATGAAAGGGGAAAAGGGAGGGAATGAGATAAATTAGGCATTTGGGATTAACAGATACACAGTACTATATATAAAATAGATAACCAACAAGGACCTATGGTTTAGCACAGGGAACTATACTTCATATATTGTAATAACCTATAAGGGAGAAGAATCTGAAAAACAAAAGATAGACATATATACATATAGAAATGAATCACTTTGCTGTGTACCTGAAACTAACATAACATTGTAAATGAATTATACTCCATAAAAAAAAATTAAAAAGAAATAAAAGTAACCACTGTTGATAGTATATTTGGGGTCTTTCAGGAAAAAAATTGTAAATTTCCATTTTTTTTACTATCCTTACTCTAAAAGTTATATAATCATTATTATATTTCCATATGATTTCCTTTACTACATTGCTTTTTTCCTCCCATTGTGTACAATACCTTGCAGATCATTCCTACCAGAACGTACAGACATGCTTTACTTTTTACATGGGCTCAGCCCACTGCCAGGCTCTATCATGATTTACCTTGTTCACTGTTTCTATACATTTCATTGCTCTTTTCTGCTATTAAATTCTGACTTTTGCCCAAACCACTGTTTCCTCCTGAAGATTGTTCACAACCACTCCATCAGACGGTGCTAACTACTACTTTGATGCCCAACAGTCTTAAATCAGGATCTCTTGCCTCGTCTGTCTGAAGTCCTCCTCATCCTCCTGCTCAATGGATAAAACCACCGCACCACTGTGCATTGCGCTAACATCTCAAATTTGTCATCTGTTTTACAAGGTCACCATTCTTATCTCTTCAAGTATTTTCTTGAATTCCCCTTTTCTAGGAATGACATCATCAGAGATCAGGCTTGAGCCTGAAGAGTCACCTTTCCTTTTCTGCCCATCGACCCCTTCCCCAAATGACTCACACAGCTTACTGAAACATCCCCAGTGCCTCTCACATCTCAGTTTCGATAGCAGGCACCCACATGGCACAGCCTCACCTAGCCTGGAACCGAGGCCACAGTCTTTACTCATTCTGAACTGTTATACGCGTGGCTTACTCTCCCCAAACACAGTTCTGGTCCTGCCACTTCAACACCTATCAAAGACTCTTGAGTAGGCATCAAGGTCACTCTAACAGGGGCTTCCCTTATGGCTCAAGATACTTTCTGCTCTGCCCCATCCTAAGTTTTAACGGTTTTTGCTCATTTCTCCTCTATATGGACCCTCCAACTTCTGCTTCATTGGCTGTACTAAAGCCTTTGACTGTGTGGATCACAACCAACTGTGGGAAATTCTTAGAGGTGGGAAATTCTTAGAGATGGGAATACCAGGCCACCTTACCTGCTTCCTGAGAAACCTATGCCAGTCAAGAAGCAACAGTCATAACTGGACATGGAAGAATGGACTGGTTCAAACTGGGAAAGGAGTATGCCAAGGCTGCATATTGTCACACTGCTTATTTAACTTCTATACAGAGTACATGACGTGAAATGCAAGGTAGGATAACGCACAAGCTGGAATCAAGATTGCAGGGAGAAATATCAATAACCTCAGATACGCAGATGACACCTCCCTCATGGCAGAAAGCGAAGAGGAACTAAAGAGCCTCTTGATGAAGGTGAAAGAGAAGAGTGAAAAAACTGGCTTAAAATTCAACGTTCAAAAAGCAAAGATCATGGCATCCGGTCCCATCACTTGATGATGACTACATGGGGAAACAACGGAAACAGTGATAGATCTTCTTGGGCTCCAAAATCACTGTGGATGGTGATGGCAGCCATGAAATTAAAAGACTCCTGCTCCTTGGAAGGAAAGTTATGACAAATCTAGGCAGTGTGTTAAAAAGCAGACATTACTTGGTTGACAAAGGTCTCTATAGTCAAACCTATGGTTCTTCTAGTAGTCAGGTATGGATGTGAGAGCTGAACCATAAAGAAGGCTAAGCGCCAAAAAATTGGTGCTTTCAAACTATGGTGCTGGAGAAGACTCTCGAGAGTCCCTTGGACAGCAAGGAGGTCAAACCAGTCAATCTTAAAGGAAATCAACCCTGGATATTTATTGGAAGGACTGGTCCTGAAGCTCCATTATTTTTGCCACCTGATGCGAACAGCCATCTCACTGGGAAAGACCCTGATGCTGGGAAAGATTGAAGGCAGGAGGAGAATAGGGTGACAGAGGATGAGATGGTTGGATGGCATCACCGACTCAATGGACATGAGAGTTTGAGCAAGCTCTGAAGACAGTGAAGGACAGGGAAGCCTGGCTTGCTGCAGTCCATGGGGTCTCAAAGAGTCAGACACGATGAAGCAACTTCACTGGTTCACTGTAAGCAACTGAACAGCAACATGGACCCTACTTTTTAGGTGAATCCGATTATAGACCTAACTCAAAGATACTATGGGTTCAGTTTCAGACCACTGCAAAGAGCAAATCTCGTAATGCAGACAGGCACAGCTTGCTTGGTTTTCTGGTGCATATAGAAGTTATGTTTATACTATACTGTAGTCTGTTAAGTGTGCAATAGTATTATATCTAAATGAAACAATGGCTATACCTTAACTAGAAAATACTTTATTGCCAAAAAAAATGGTAGCCATCCTCTGACAATGCAGAGCTGCCACAAATCCCAACTTGTTAAATTAAAAAAAAAAAAAAAAGCAGTATCTACAAAGTACAGTGATGACTGCCCAGATTCATTTTCTTCAAATAGACTTTGTACTTCAGTGGACTTCTTTTTTTGTCTTTTTCTTCTTTTTTCTTTCTGAAAGGCTCCCTCCTCCAATATTTGTTTTAATTCTAGCCATTCTTCCAAGATTGACAGTACAGATAATCTATTTAATAAAATGTTTCTTGAGAACGCACATTCAGACATGTTTTATTCTTTTCAGTAAAGTTTCCAGATTAAGCAACTACAAATATGATACAGTTAAATTTGAATTTCTGATCAAGAATGTATAACTTGAGTAGAAGTATTTCTCATGCCATATTTGGGACATGCTTATGTCAAAAATGTATTCACTGCTGATGTGAAATTCAAATGTAACCAAGGGTTCTCTATTTTATCTGGTAATTCTACCTTTGGATTGCAAAAGAACTGTCTTTTTCCCCATCAGGAAGACCAAGGTAAAATGAGAAAGAGAGTCAAAAAGCAGGATTTGAAATCCAGCCCTTGAGAAAATGACTTCACTTTCATTTTCTACTCTGGGAATTCACGATATAAGTTCTAACTTTGAATATAGTAATACGTGGGGAGATGGGACCTGTGAATTCACATTTTTAGCAAGTACCCTGAGTTATTCTGATGCTGAAGAACATTATATTCTATCACTTATTCACTGTGGCTGTGCTTAGTTCCAAGGTATTTAATGAAGGAAACTTCATCATGTCCAATAAGGTCAACGATACTCTTAAAAATGGTCATAAGATGGGATAGAATGGTCATATTATGATGGGATAGAAATTAGATAATAAAAAGATTGCAAGCAGTAAGAAAATTACAAATGTTGCACATATGCTCAGGCTGAACTGATTCACAGTAGGAATGATTCTGAAGGACAAACAAGTCATGCAATTTGCGGGAAATGCTATATTTATGTAATGGAAAATGATCAGCAGGAGATGAAGAAAAATGATGGGTTAAATAGAAAAAAAATTATCCTGTAAAGCATGGGTAGAAGATTAGCATTGATGCCAGTCACCTAATGTTAGCTTAAAGACCTAGAAGTCTGCTGAGAATTTAAAGATATCAAAGCTCAGCATTCAGAAAACTAAGATCCTGGCATCACTTCATGGGAAATAGATGGGGAAACAGTGGAAACAGTGGCTGCCTTTATTTTTGGGAGCTCCAAAATCACTGCAGATGGTGATTGCAGCCATGAAATTAAAAGACACTTACTCCTTGGAAGGAAAGTTATGACCAACCTAGATAGCATATTCAAAAGCAGAGACATTAGTTTGCCAACAAAGGTCCGCCTAGTCAAGGCTATGGTTTTTCCAGTGGTCATGTATGGATGTGAGTTGGACTGTGAAGAAAGCTGAGCGCCGAAGAATTGATGCGTTTGAACTGTGGTGCCGGAGAAGATTCTTGAAAGTCCCTTGGACTGCAAGGAGATCCAACCACTCCATTCTAAAGGAGATCAGTCCTGGGTGTTCATTGGAAGGACTAATGCCGAAACTGAAACTCCAATACTTTGGCCACCTCACGTGAAGAGTTGTCTCATTGGAAAACACCCTGATGCTAGGAGGGATTGGGGGCAGGAGGAGAAGGGGGCGACAGAGGATGAGATGGCTGGATGACATCACCGACTCGATGGACTAAGTTTTAGTAAACTCCGGGAGTTGGTGATGGACAGGGAGGCCTGGCGTGCTGCGATTCATGGGGTCACAGAGTCAGACACGACTGAGCGCCTGAACTGAACTGATGGTTCAATGTGGGCTTCCCAGGTGGCTCAGTGGTAAAGAATCTGCCTGCCAGTGCAGGAGCCACAGGAGACGTGGGTTTGATCCTGGGTCAGGAAGATTCCCTGGAGGAGAAAATGGCAACCTGCTCCAGTATTCTTGCCTGGAAAATCCCATGGACAGAGGAGCCTGGCGGGCTATAGTTTATAGGATGATGAAGAGTTAGACGCGACTGAGTGAGTGAGCATGCCTGCATGGTTCACGGTTCAAGGCTGCAGATAGTTCTATGTGTTCAAGGTGCCATTCAAGTCTATACAGCATGAAAAAGAATGTCCAACGTGCCAGTATGGACTCTGCATCTTTTGAGGAGTTCTCTAACCCAAGAATGTGTATTCCCAGAATCCACATTATTCCACTTATAGATGAAAGCAGTGTACTTGGGGGAAAAGATGTAGAATGGATTACGTGTCAGTAAGGCGACGAGAAACACCTAATGTCTAGACTATACGGACACACTAGAGAAGGAAACGGCAACCCACTTCAGTATTCCTGCCTGGAGAATTCCATGGACAGAGCAGCCTGGTGGGCTACAATTAATGGTGTCTCAAAGAGTCAGACACGACTGAGCGACTAACACACAAGGACACACTGGGGTCATTCTTTGATAGAAATGATTCTGGAAAACTTCCCATTTGGACTTTCACCTAGCACCGGGCACCAAATAGATGATTATTAAAAACTGCCTCCTTGCTTCCCCTCTTCTCAAATCATTTGTCATCTTCTACTTTGTACTGAAGTTGTAGGGAAGAAACATTTCTTATTGTTTCCTTCACGCTTCACGGGGCCAAGACTATTTATACAGAATAATTGTGCAATAAATATCTACTACACGAATGAGTTAAAATAAATACATAAAAGCAAAGTCTTTATTTTCACCTTAACAATAAAAGGCTCAGTGAGGAGTTAGCGGGAAGATGTAAGACCATAATAACAAATATGAATTGAACATCTAATACATACTATTGTGTGCGTGCTCAGTTGCTAAGTCGTGTCTGACTCTTCTGTGACCCCAGGGACTATGGCCCAACATGGGATCTTCCAGGCAAGATTACTGGAGTGGGTTGCCATGCCCTCCTCCAGGGGGATCTTCCCGACCCAGGGACTGAAACCATGTCTCTTGCATCTCCTGCATCGGCAGGCAGGTTCTTCACCACTGTGCCACGTGGGGATGGCGGTAAATGCCACAAGAATAAGGGTGAACAGACCCTATACTGTCTACCAGATGATCGGAAGGATGTCTATCAGAGAGGGAATTCAGCCTGGGATAAACGCAATGAACATACAGGATAGAAATAGGGAAACTGCTCGACAATTGGCCAATTAGAGGTGTAACTAACTCAGACTTTAGGGGCTTTGCAGAGGCAAGACCCACGCTGAAGCCTGAAGGAAGGATTCATTCAACAGGGTAAGATTAGGTGGAGGGAAAGTTTTCTGGTAGACATAACAACATAGAAAGAACTATATGCCCAAATGGGCCCAGGGTGTTCAGAAAACTAAGAAGCTTTGTTTGGTGGAAGAATATAGGGTAGAAAGGGAAATACCTAATGATTAAGCAGCTTGAGAGAAGCAGATACGACTAAACAATGCCATCTGAAACCAGATCCCATAGACAGTAGATACCTTGTACTTTATCTTAAAAATAATGATCAGCTCTTGTAAAGGGTTAGACATGGAAGTGATGTGACCAGAACTGATTTTTTTTTTTTTTTTAAGATCAGATAAACTGACATCAGCCAACTCCAGATACAGGAAGCAATGGTAGAAGTCCCGGTTAGGAAGAAAGGTGTCCTGAATATTCAGTTTTTGTCTTGGACACCATCTTCCTTTCACTTGGCTTTTCTCTCACTACGCTGGCTGTTTTCCTGTCTCCTGTAACTTCTGACCTGCCCTATATCTCAGTGTGGATGTCTTTCAGGGCTGCGGCCTCAGATATGTTCTCTGTTCACACTCATTATCCAGGGATCTCATTCAACCTATTGATTTTAAATACCATCTGGACACTGACAAGCCCCAGATTTATGTCACTGCCAGGATTCTCCTCTGACCTCCAGACTCATATATTTGACTGCCTGTTTAAGAAGTATCTTAAATGTAGCATTTATAACACTGAACTCTTGAGTCTCCCTCCAGATAAGCTAAACCAAGTTTGCCCCAGATCAGTAATAGCCAGCCTATCCTTCAGGTTGCATAGCTCAAATTTTGGAATCATCCCTGATGCTTTTCTTTCTCTCATACTCTATCTAATGCATTAGCAACTCCTTTTGACTCTGTCTCCCAAAGATATCCAGATTATGGACCTTTTCTACAATTTCCAATGCTCTCTGTCTGGCCCAAGCCACACTCATCTTGAATCTAGGTTATTATAAAAGTTATATTGTAATAGCCTAGATCATTGTAACAGATCTTGTTTCTGCTCCCTGTATGTTTACATTCCCTGCAGTGGGTAGTTCATCTTTGAAAATATTAGGTCATGTTACTATGAATAAACACCTTCAATAGCTTTCCATCTCACTCCCAGTAAAGGTCAAAGTTGTTACCACGGCCTATGATAAACTTGGTACTTTTCCCCCATGCCCCACTTCTTTGACCTGAGCTATTATGCCTCTTCCCATTGCCACTCTGCTCAGATACCTAGCCTAATTGTTCCTTGGATACCTCAGCAGCCTCCCATCACACAGCCTTGGCCTCCCACTCTTCCTTTGCCCTGGATGTTCTCCTCCCAGATGAAATTGCTCAGTCGTGTCCGACTCTTTGCAACCCCTTGGACAGTAGCCTACCAGGCTCTGCCGTCCATGGGATTTTACAGGCAAGAATACTGGAGTGGGCTGCCATTTCCTTCTCCAGGGGATCTTCCCAACCCAGAGATCGAACCTGGATCTCCTGCATTGCAGACAGACGCTTTACCATCTGAGCCACCAGGGAGAATGTTTGTTCCCTTGGTTTTCTTCAGGTGTCTTCTTAAAGGTGATTTTACTGCAGAGACCTTCTCTAAACAGCTTACACAAAAAAGCAACATTCCCTTCTTCCCTACCTGCGCCTCTTCTGCTTTATTTCTCTTAATGACACTTGTCACCACCTCCATGGCACCCAGCCCTCTATATATATATATTTTTTTCCACCTCCCTCACTAGATCTGCAGGCTTCATGGGAGCAGAAACTGTACCTGGCAGGCTCAGTATCTGTCACCTAGAGCATGTCCATGCCCATGGGGGATACTCAATAAAAAGATGCCGAATGGAGGGAGGGGTATGGAAGAGAGAAAATGGAGTGAGCTGGTGAACTTGATCTATCTGTGTGGCAGAATGGTTAGATGGTGATGATTCACTGAGTACTGAGCTGGAGAAAGGAGAGGAAAAAGACAGCAGTCTAGGAGGCTGTGCAAGTGTGGGACCCTACCGAGCTGAAGGCATAGCATTCACTGAATGAGAGAAGATGGGAGGAGGCCTGGGTTAAAGACACAGAAGGACACATTCAGGTTTGAAAAAGCTGAGATCTGGGTAACTGGGAGACATTCAACTGGCGAAATCCTGGAGGTAACTGACTCTAGACCAGGCAATGGGATTTGGGCTTAGTGTGTGTTTCTATTAGTTACCAAAATACCTGGGAAGGAGATGGAGAAAGAATACATTCTGTGCTATTTTCTAGGGGGTACCTGACTCCTTTTCATCCCTAAGGTGAACTTGCTGAACCAGTCGCTCATTGGGGAGCCTCTTAGCAAAGCCTCATTCTCAAGCTTCCAGGAGTCTCACTGTATGCACCCGACCATTTTTCAGCCTGACTCCGGGGGTGCGTGTTTGCCATTCAGAACCTACTATATTTTACTGCACTTCCTGACATTGTTACACAACATTTATTGAAAGCACATTTGATGGTAATGAAGTTTCTATTAACTATGATTAAATCTCATAAAGCACCTGAAGATAATTTAAGATGTGCAGAAGCAGAAAATGAAACATTCGGTTTAGTACATTAGGAAACGTAATTGATTAAATTATCTCATTTACAATAAGTGCTTTCATGAGCGATGCCGAGCACAGATTTCCCCCAGTTTGTCATTATGATTTGCCAACAGATACCTTCAGACTTCACTTTCTTTTCACACCTCCCCACGACTCAAAGCCGGTTCCTCAGCCCGCCTCACACGGATCTGTGCAGGAGGCTCTGAGAGATGGCTTCCACCCGTGCCACCTTGCAGAGGATCACGTGCACGGCTATATACAGAGAAAGGTTGTTTCTCAATTATCTTCATTATTGACTTTGATTTTGCATCAGTGATGATTCATGGAGTCTTCCACGAAACCCTGCTTTCACTGAACAAAACTGCAGCCTGCCTCTGGATGGTGCACTCCTAACCACACAGCCTCCAGAACCCTGATCGGATGCCTCTGGGAGCCTTCTGCAATCACATTGATTCTGTTAAGGTTTTATTTTTAGAAAATCACAAATTAAAACAGTTTAAGCGAGTCTGCAGCAGTATCTACCAATTAAGCACAGTGTACAGGAGTGAGAACCCCAAGCAAAAACTCATTCAGGAAGTCCCCAAGGACCAGAAATAGCCACTGGGGGTTTTATGGCTGGATGTACAGATGTAACCAAATTAGAACAGCACTGGGCTCACAAACTAAGCGTGAAATTCATTTTTAAAAAATACACACGCAGGGCTCCCTGGTGGCTCAGTGGTAAAGAAGCCACCGGCCAGTGCAGGAGCCACAGGTTCGATCCCTGGGCCGGGAAGAGCCCATAAGCTGTGGAGCAACTCAGCCTGTGCATGGCAACTGCTGAGCCTGTGCGCGAGAGCCCGGGAGCCGTAACGACTGAAGCCCTTTCGCCGTACAGCCCTTGCTCCACAACAAGAGAAGCCATAGCAATGAGAAGCCCACTCACCATAACTAGAAAGTAGTCTCCGCTCACGGGCAACTGGAGAAGACCCAGCCCAGCCAAAAAATAAACAAAATAAAAATATCTTTAAACACACACACATATTGGCTGCCACATGGCTACCGATAATTTTGATTGTGCTTGACATGAGGACCAGGGGATGCGGGGGTGGGGTGCTCTATGATCAAGAGGCATTGGTGAGGGGCTCCACTTCCTCCAGGGAAACCCTGAGGTCTTGCCCAGACAGATATTCATCGACCCGCTCCTTCTCCCTCTCTCCGCATGTGCGCACGCACTCACACACACACAATACACAATTTGGGTTCCCCAGCGTCTATCTTCCTATGGAGTTCCAAATCCACCATGCATGACTTAAAAGCCGCTAACTCCCAATAATGACTTTATGGGCAGCAGACGGCAGGGCAAACAAATTAAGAAAGCTTGTTTCTGTTGTTTGGCCAAGTTCTCCGACTCTGGAAGTCACAGCACCCTTCTATCTCAAGCCTGCCTGAAGCAACATCTGAAATAGGAACATCACAGCGTCACTGTATCTTTTTCTCTCATGCCTCCTGACCCTTGTTCCCCAGATACCAATTTCTGTCTATCTTCACAGGGCCTTAATTCTTTCAAAGAAGGTGGCTAATAAAAGCTGTTAAGTCTCCCAAGCTATTTGAATTTTAATACCCTAGGATTTAAAAGATCAAAAGCCGTTCCGTTTAGACTAAAATGGGAGATACTAGTTAAGAACATCTTTCACAAGCTTTACAAACCAAACTCTCCTATTGCTAAGAGCTACACTGCTGATGCCCTTCCATGTGGGCTTTGACGTCTCTATGACACCCTGATATACTTTACATATTTCTGAGAGTCACTGGGGGAACATATTAAAATATAGATCCTCAAGAGTTCTCCCTGCCCCTGTACCAGGGATTCAGATTAATTTATTTTATTCTTCTGCAGGGTCATATTTAACCAGCTTCCACCATATCCCAAGATTCTGATGCATGTGGTTGCTTATCTAAGTTTTGAGAATATTTTTCTAAGACACTGGTTCTCAATCCGAGCTTCACAATGAAATCCCCTAGGGAGCTTTTAAAACTGAGTATTCCTGGGTTTTAAAGCTCCTCTTCTCATATAATTTCCCTGGGGTGACAGCCCAGGAACTGGGAATTATAAAAGGCTTCCAGGTGGCCCCCAAGTTCAGCCAGGTCTGAGCACCATGAGGCTGAACGTGGAGCTGCCAATCATCCCAGCTGTGCTCCTTCCCCAAATCTGGTGGATGCCCAAGATGCAGGGAAGGCAAAGTCCTCACCAGGAAGCAAGCCAGTAGACTGGGAGCTCCAGCCAGCATCCACCCCCCACCCCCATTAGGTTCAATTCCTGGCCATTTCACTGTGGCGCTTATCTAATCAGTTGCCATGGACCTCAGGGTTCATCTCTCAGGTGCCCCCTCCCACTCCAAGAAGGAAAGCTCTGTAATCAGGCTACTGCCCAAGGTTGCTCTTGTGAAAGCCTGTACTGACAAATATTTATAAATTTTAATGAGATAAATCTCAGAAATAAGAGTCCTAGATGACATCTGTAGAGAAATGGACAGCCACCCGCGGACGGAATCAAAGCAGAGATTTAATCTGAAGGAGGGGTGGGGTGTGCATATTTCTTTTCCATCTTAACCTCTGATATGTGACTCCAAACCCAACAAGAAGAAACCTCCCCCCAAGAGCCCTGGATCTTTCGTAGGAATTGCAATTCTATTTGGCTCCTAAACAAATATAACAGTAAAGCAGCAAATATGAGAACAAATGATATCCGCAAGAGGAAAAATAACTTACTTTGGGGTTTTATTTCATGAAGAGGTTTTTTATCTAAAAGAAAGAAAGAGAAAAAAAAAAGAAAGTTGCATTTAATAAATTCACACGGAGCAGATATATATTCTATATCCCTTCACGTCTACCTCTATAAAGGAAACACTTTCTTTCTGCAGACACTATGGATTATGTGGTTTCTATTTTTCCTTTTCATTCTAATTTACAAAAATTTTTTTCTCTTTGGCAGTATTTTTTCTAGGATGATTGCTTCATTCTTTTAAAATAAAATTCCCTCAGGCTTACTAGAGTTTCTGTCTGCTGCATTTGCCAGATTCTTATCAGCACGATGAGAGTAGAGAGCTTGCAGCCTGCCCTGTTTTATATCCAGCCAGAAGTCTGCTCAGGTAAGGAATGCTATTTCACTACATATGATGGTAGAAAAATGAATCATGAATAAATATTTAAAGGCATCCTGCATTGGTTTGCAGTTATCATGGCCTGGGTAAATAGTTCCAAACTCTGTGTTTTTTTTTTTTTTTTCCTGTTCTTGTTGGGCATAGATGTAGTATAGTGAGTGTGTTGAAGGTTTGTTTTTAAGAAATTATGTTTTGTTTCAGATCTCAATTATCTGTTAAAAGGCAGATGATCTTAACGGAAAGGTGTCCTTCTGATCCTGGTATTGAACAGGGCAGTGGTCAGCTGAGATGGATACAGAGAAGAGACACTCAATCTTTTCTAAAGTGAGCTAGACATATTTATCCTTTTATTTATCCATATATTCTTTTCACGTCCCTTCATCCACCATCTTCCTGCCATCTCCCATCACTAAATAATTCTGCAGTCATCCTGCAAATCACTTGGAGACATGGTGCCTGGGACTCTGTCTGCCTTACACCACAGTCCCTCCAACTGACCACTGCCCTGCCCTTGGTCCCGTCTCAGGCCAACATGACTCTACCACCAGGCAGAAACCCGGGAAGACTACACTTCAGACTATATGTTAAGCTCCAGAGGATCTGCAGGGTGCGTCACCCCTCTCATTGGTGCCTTCTCAGGGTGTCGATGGAACACCATCAGACGGCAAGCACAGGGGCTGTTGCTAACATTCAGAGAGTGCCATAACATAGGGGACCTTGAAAGGTCACCGTGGGTTTTCTCCTTCCCCTGTTAGCCTGAAGGCAAGCCAAGCGGGGTGAGACAATGTCATTCTGGATTATGTTTTGAACGGAATCAAATCTCACACACTACACATCTGAGAACTTCGTAAATATTATCTGGCTGACTGCATCTTAACCCCTCCCAGGCAGACAGTCATAGCTAGGCTCCAAATCCTTCAGAGAGCAGGAGTATCTCTTACCCTAACCTGCTCCTGCCCTAAAGACTGATTTTGACAGAAAACCCTTGCCATGTGTTTCAGATACAACTCTTTGGAAGTAGCTTTTAAAAGTTGTGTGTAAATCATACTTCTGCAAATGGACCATCTTTTTTTTTTTTTTTTTTTTTTTACAGTAAGGGGAAAGTTCACTGACTAAGGGTGATTTCTGGCCAATCTTTTTTAAAAAAGAAATCCTGGATCTTCTCTGGTAGTCCAGTGGTTGGGACTTCATCTCCCAGGGCAGAGGGTGTGGGTTTGATTCCTGGTTAGAGAGCTAAAATCCCACATGCCTCTTGGTCAAAAAAACCCAAAACATAAAACAGAAATCATTATCGTCACAAATTCAATAAAGACTTTAAAAAATGGCCCATTCAAAAAAATCTTGAAAAAAAAATCCTCACAAAAGATAATTTGTTCAAATTGACATGATCAGATTCTTACACAGTCAGGTTTCTTTAAGCCCAAAGCTTGCACTTCCCTGACTGCACAGATTCAACACCATATTAGTTTTCCTGAGAGCAGGTGGAAACTCCCAAGGTCCAGATGCTAATGCGCTCAAGAATTAGAATAAAACGACTTTGGTGGTTTTAACCTGACTTCAGTTTTTGCTTATTGCACGCTATCTGGAAAGCATTTGGCATGGGCAAAGGCTGGCAGGCCAAGGCTGAAACATCTGAAAGTGAGGCATTGCTAGGACCACACAAAGAGACATGCAGAACAGCTGTTCAGAGCTCTGGCTGAGCTTAACAGTATTTTCTTCCCTCTAAACCACAGGAATGAAGATTATGCTGGGTAACAAAATGAAAATCGATTAAAAACAGGTTAGATGTATAACTACTCCTCGGAAAAATACATTGAATATAGCTGTAAAAACAAACAAAAACAGGGTGGTTCTACCTGGTACAGTTCTGAAAAATGAGAAGAGTGGTTGGGGATGAAAATTCCAAGGCTAAGGACCCTGGACAGAGGACCACATGGATGCACAGAGCAGAAGAGGAAGCATTGTGTCCTCTGACCTCGCCAGCTCCAGCTCTGGGGTTGTCATCGTTGGCAGTGGGATTCATGCAGACTCTCGAGATCAGAAGTCTCAGGTTGTCTTCATATATCTCTGTGACCTCAATGTTCCCCACAGTAAAGTGGGAGCAGTAAGGTTCTTAAAGGTTGGTTCCAGGGTTTGAACAGAACCCGGAAGCCGTGAAGCAGAGGGCTAGCACACGCTTAGCATTGATAAATAGCAGTTGATAAGTAATACTGTAACTGTCACACGTTATGAATATCATCATCATACTCGTTCAGAGGACAAAAGTGACCCACGTACTGCTGCATGGAAACCAGGCACAGCTCTAAGTCAGAAACTCTAGTGAATTTCAGGGGTAGTTGAACTGGAGTCAAGAAACATGTGCCTAACGACTTCCCTGGTGGTCCCGTGGTTAAGACTTTGCGCTCCCAATGCAGGGATCCCAGCTTCAGCCCCCAGTAGGGAACTCAGATCCAACATGCCCCAATTAAAGATTCCGCATGCTGCCACAAAGACCCTATATGCCAAAACTAAGACCCGGCGCAGCCAAAACACCCCAAACCACCCAAAACAAAAGGAATGCATGCTGACTCCTGGCCTCGGCTTGCTGGCACCAAGGGCAAGTTGCAACTTTACTCTGATACATAAGAAGCACAGGGACGAGAAGACCACCCACATGGGTGCCCTAGCTGCCACCCCTATAAATCTTTAGAATAACTACCAAAGACATTCCATAGAAATCCACATAAAATGAATTTCAGAAAGAAGAGTCAAAAGTGTTCAAACGGCTGCTTCTCTATCATTGGTGACAATGCTAAGATCTGGCACGTGTGTTTGCCTGCATTTTCTCATGGGAAAGGCTGGAAGTCACTGATGCCCACGAGGGCTTTAGTCCCCTGGCATTGGCATCAAAATTGGGTTTTGCTGTACTTTTGTGAAATGCCAGTATCTCGTCAGCAATGCTCTCAGAGACCTTTTTCCTAGCTTGAAATGTCTGATTATTGTTCTACTGTGAGCTCCAGAGAGGGCTCCCCCCTACCCGCCCCCAGACCTCACGGTGCTGTGCAAGAACAGCCCACCTCATGGTCATGTCCTTTCATTCTGTTTGCATAATCATTTTCTCACAAGGCTCAGGGCCATGCAGCTACTGGCCTTGGTCAACCAAATCCTGTTTTAATTTCACCTCTCTCCAAGGCCACGGTTCAAATGACCCCTTTAGTAAATTAATCTATGAAAGCCGTGGTTCTTCACATGGGCTGCACATTACAATTATCTGGGAGGTTTTTGTTTTTGTTTTTTAATACCCATGCCTGGGCCATCCTCCAAGAACTTCTAATTAATTGGGATTTGTGTATTTGTGATTACTGAGGGCACCCCCACTTCCTAATAACAAATCTGGGGCTCTGTGTACTCAACTTTGGTTGCTCTCTGCCTCTTTAAGAGGCTCTGGGGCAGCTGGAGTGTACAGATGGGTCCAGAAGGATCTTAGAGGCAGAGAAATGTAATTCTGAGCCAGTGGCAGCTGATCTGTGGTTTGGGGAAATCCTACCAGTTTTCACAGGGTCCAACATATACACCAAGAGTATCTTCTGGGTAAACGGAAATTGATAATAAGGAATTATAACTCAGTCTTCTAATGATTTTGCTAAAGATGCAAAAGCTAAAGATGCAAAGAAGTGTTTCTTAATAGCGTTTTAAATTGTTATGCTTTCCTTTAAATTCATTTTTAAATTTATAGTTACTGCAGTTATTATATCAAAAAAATAGATAAGTGCAAGAAAACCCTGCCTAATTCCACCACCAAGAGATAATCACCATTATGCTAAATGATATATAAAAGTCTAAGCTCTTTTTTCCCTTGTGATTTTATATGTGTAAGATGATACTCACATGTAGATGCTTCTACATATACTAGCACAAAACTACATGAAATTGATCGACAGTAATTGATCATTTTTACCCTCAAAGACATGGAACTGTTTTTTATATACTGTTCCGCAGTCTGCTTTTGTCTCAGTGCTGTATTGCAAATATTGCTTTGTGTCTCACTGCATGTGTGTTGAGAGTATATGTGTGTAGAGGTGTATATGTATATTTATACATAAGAGAAAGGAAGGGAAGGGGAGAAAGAGACACAGAGGCAGAGAGAGGGAGAGAGAACAATCTACCTCTTTATTTTTGGTGGTGATTCATTTCTTTCCCACCTTTAATTTTTGGCTTCCTTTGTTATACAGGATGCTCCCAAAGCATTTCCATGGTATCCATTGTTCTTACAAGCTATTTATGGTTGCATTGCTACCTTCCCACCTACCTATCCACCCACATCCAGTCTTATCCTTTCTCTGCCAGGGAACAAACATGGCCAGCGATGGCAGCCCACATCCTGCAGATCCGAGCAAGCAAGACTGAGGAGAGATGCCATGTGTGTAGAGTGGGTTTCGGACCACCACGCTATGGAGATGTCGCAAGATGACAGATGCAGATGGAGTGTTCACTCTGAACCCACAGGCTGGGCAAGGGGCTGCTCTCAAAACCTGTGCCTTGTGATTATTTGAAATCGGCTCCCATGGGGTTTGTATACCATACACATTTCTTGAGATTCAGCCATCAAAGCCACTCTGTGTGGACCAAATACCCACCAGGAGAGACCCCGCATAGCTCTCTCCTCAGGGCAACAGTTACACATGTCATTAGAGCTCATGATCACCATTCTTTTCACTAAACCAGACGTGCCCCGTGTTTTCATCTTCAAAGACCACTTTTATTATTTCCTTCTTCATGGACCATGTGGATCGATGAAGGCTTTGGAGCCTTTTTCACCACCCCCCTCCCCAACATATGTCTTGAATTCAATTTTATTTTAATTGACCCTCCAATCTTTGTAATCACAAATTATTTAGAGCCAATTCTAAAGTCTGTGGAAGAGTCAGTCTTCTCTGCCCATTCTCTCTGACTAGTTCATTTGCTGGAATAGTTTTCTAGCATCATTAAGCAAGAATCTACCATGAATCTACATTGCCTCTGAATTGTGGCCAATTTATCTGCCTTCCTTTATGGTTTTCTATTAACTGGTCCCACCCCACCAAATATGACTCAGTTTCCACTGCAACTCAAAAAAAATCCATGTTCTTGTCTGATCAATCCATGAACTCTCAGTTCTTCTGTCCAAGCTGTTTCCTCTGAACGCCCTCCTCCCTCCAAGCCTCCTACATAAACACGTCCTCTCTCCAATGCATAGATCAGTTCCTGCTTTCTTCATGAAATCTTCGGTGATTACTACTCTGTTCAAAGGCATCTCTCCCTTTTCTAGACAGTTTATCTTACTTAATGTCACCAATATACAAAGCACAGGTTTTTCAAAATATAGTACTTCATAAGTGTTCATTTGATTTTATACTTTTGTCATCACCATTAGTTTGGATTCTGATCAGGAAAATCATATTTAAATGAATGAAATAATGCCATTTGCAGCAACAGGGATGGGCCTAGAGATTATCATACCAAGTGAAGTAAGTCAGAGAAAGACAAATATCATGTGATATTGCTTCTATGCAGAATCTACAAAAAATGATACAAAGGAACTTATTTACAAAACAGAAACAGACTCACAGACTTAGAGAACAAAATTCTGGTTTCCAGGGGGGATAGGTGGAGGGGAGGGATAGTTAGGGGTGGCCATGTACACACTGTTATATTTAAAACGGATAACCAATAAGGCCCTACTGTATAGCATGGGAACTCTGCTCAATGTTTTGTGGCAGCCTGGTTGGGAAAATAGTTTGTGAGAGAACAAATCCAAGTATATATATGGCTGAGTTCCTTTGCCGTCCACCTGAAACTATCACAGCATTGTTAATCAGCTATACTCCAATGTAAAATAAAAAGTTAAAAAGAATCTGAAACAAATATTGAACTCTAATCAACTGTATGCTTGCAGAAGTTTTTAAGACTGAAGTGTACTGATGTCTACAATCTATTTTGAAATGTATCAAAAATAAGACGGGTTGGTAGAGAGACAGGTATATGATAAAGCAATATGCAGGTATGCGTGCTAAGTCACCTCAGTCGTGTTCGACTCTTTGCCACCCCATGGACTGTAGCCCGCCAGGCTCCTCTCTCCATGGGATTCTCTAAGCAAGAACACTGGAGTGGGTTGCCATGCCCTCCTCCAGGGGATCTTCCTGACCCGGGGTTTGAACCCAAGTCTCTTGTGTTTCCTGCATTGTTAGGCAGGTTCTTTACCCCTAGCGCCATCTGGGAAGCCCAAAACAATACAGCAAATGCTAATGTGCTAATGTGTTTGAATATATTCATATTTGAATTCTGGAAAAATTTTTAGCATGCTATTTGCTTATTTACTGATTGGAAGAAAAGAAGTTATTATCACTGTGCTTAATTTCCACATGCTTTCTGTCTCCCTCAAAGACATTAATTAAGAAGCAGTGTTATGCTTTACGAATGCTCTCTGAAGTTGCAGGAAATCCCAGGATCTGGTGGACCTGCTTTGTTATTAGCACTGGCAGATAATTGGATAAACAAGAGGTCTGCTCTGCATTGGCAATATCATGACGATTGAGGGTGTCAGGCAGACCCTGAAGATGACAAGCAGAGATTCTATTCTCCTGTGCATGCTGGAAGCTCACTAAGGCTCTAGGACATGTAGGAACACATCACCAGTTCTTGTAAACACCCTGAAACTCTTCCCTTGCTGGGAAACACAGCAAAATTACAAGAGTGTAAAACACAGCACGTCTCTCTTTTTGCTCTTTTCACTTAATTTCTGCACCGTGTTTCTCTTTTTTAAGGTCCTGCTCAGAAAGAACTCTTTGGGGACCGTATTTACCCCATGTGTTGCTTCAGTTAGTTCAGTTCTGGCTTCTCCCCACTCTCCAGCCTGTACAGACCATCATAAGATCTGCTGCCCCTTTTAAAATGAACTCTTGAGCAGAGTTCCCTGTGCTATACAGTAGGTCCTTTTGGTTATCTATCTTACAAATAGCAGTGTGTGTATGTCAATCCCAACCTCTCAATTTATCCCTCCCTATGGGAAAAGAATCTGGAAAAGAAAAGATACATGGGTATATAAAACCAGATCACTTTGCTGTACACCTGAAACTAATATGACATTGTTAACCAAATCTACTCCAATATAAAATAAAAATTTATAAAGTGCATTCTGAGCACATCCAGCCAGGTACGACAAGTATAGAGAATAAGAGGTTTTGAGAGAGTCCTCACAGGGTGTCCCAGGTGGTTATGTCTTGTTAGAGGAATTGCTGGCTTCCTCAGAGATAGCTGGGTAATTAGAGAAAGTCCAGGACTGGAACGGCAAAAACCCTCACCTGAATAAAACCCTGTACGATTTGAGATGTACATGAATGAGTGAACATCAGTTCTATTGATATTTTCCACCAAAGAACTGTTCAAGATCTCATCATATTAATTTGGGGAAGTCAGTTGAGTAAGAAACAGTTCATGGACGTGACTTCTGATGACAAAGACCTTCCAGAATCGCCCCTCAGCTGAAGCACAAGATTCATATGGATGAGTGACTGTCTTCCTCCCTCTTTCTTTTTTCAAATTTGACATCTCTTTAAGGAATGTCTTTTGTATTTCCTAAACTCAGACAAATAATTATCCATAATGACCGTACTTCCAGGGAGTATTTGCATATTTCATTTTTGAACTAAATCATTTCAGTTTCTAAATTTCCTACCACCTCTGTTATAAAGTCCTATCCATTCCCACTGATTCTGTGTGAGTTAGTGTGTTTTTGTGCTGGCTATACAGAGTACAACATGCTTTGGGGTCACTGCAAAGACGTTTAAGCACGTGTCTACACCTTCTTATCAGCAGTTGGCCTCAAAGTGATAAAGTGCGATGTTCTGAACTCTGCTCCAAGGGAAGCTGCATATTAAAATCCTTTTTTCATCCTATAAATTGTTTTGCTTTGATTCCCTCGCTTCCATCCACAACAGAAAAATATGCATGTGTACACACACACACACACACACACATTCACTGAAAACTAAACAAAAATGTTCAGAGTATGTAACTCAAGCCTAAGGAAATAAATTATTGATTAATCTCATGGTGACCATTTTCCGTAAGGCAAGAATAATATTCAAATTATTTAAAAAATCATTTGAAAGCATCCTATCAGAATACGCGCCAGCCCTGACATCGGGTTATGGTGTGTCTGGGTTGGTCCCTTTAGTTGCTGGGTCACGGGGAGGTCAGTGTAGGCAATGGACTAGGGGTGGTGGTAAGATTTGGGAGGGTGTTTATTATGATGACTGTTCACTAATTGCTAAAGAAATACTTAGCAACTGATATACGTAGGCCACCAGTCCTCTCTTAGGAAAAAAAAAAGCTGGAAAAGAAATTGTGAATTGAGAATCTTTGACTAGTGATTTATTCTAAGCTCTTTCAGAGCTTTCCTTGTGGCTCAGCTGGTAAAGAATCTGCCTGCAATGTGGGAGACCTGGGTTCTATCCCTGGGTTGGGAAGATCCCCTGGAGAAGGGAAAGGCTACCCTCTCCAGTATTCTGGCCTAGAGAATTCGGTGGACTGTACAGTCCATGGGGTCCCAAAAGAGTTGGACGTGACTGAGAGACTGTCACTTTCACTTTCAAGCTTCCTCATCCTTCTGCCAGCCATACACGTTCCTGCCATGACACTCTGAGTTGCATGCCTGCTCAGTTGTGTCCGACTCTTTGCGACCCTATGGGCTGTAGCCCAACAGGCTCCTCTGTCCATGGGATTTTCCATGGAAGAATATTGGAGAGGGTTGCCATTTTCTCCCCCAAGGGATCTTCCCAACCCAGGGATTGAACTCACATCCTGTGTCTTCTTCGTTGGTAGGTGGAATCTCTACCACTGAATCACCTGGGAAGCCCACACTCTAAGTTACTTGCAGCTAGAGTCTGTATTTTCCATCAATTTCCATCCCAGTGCCTGGACCAGTAAACGGAATATGGTGAAAGTGTAAGTGTTATTTGCTCAGTTGTGTCTGACCCCTTGCAACCCCATGGACTGTAGCCCACTAGGCTCCTCTGTCCATGGGATTCTCCAGGCAAGAGCACTGGAGTGGGTTGCCATTCCCTCCTCCTGGGGATTTTCCTCACACAGGGATTGAACTCAGGTCTCATGCATTACAGGCAGATTCTTTACCATCTGAGCCACCAGGGAATATGGTAGGTACTCAATAAATATTTATTGAATGGATGAGTGCTACTGAGCCTTGTATGGACTTTCAATTACAAGCGTTACAAAGTCAGGGTCTCCAAATTTCCCAATTTCTGCAGCATTTCCTAGGACATTGTAGCTTCTCACTGAAGAGAATGGAGTAGATGCTAGGGACCTGCTTTGATGACTCTGTTCCTAGAAGAGGCTGTCAGTTTGGCTATCCACTTTGCTGTGGATAGGAGAGGGGTTACCTTGGTTTCAGATCTAAAAGATGTCCCCTCATCACCCTGCATATTCATCATCCAAATGGCTAATCTTAGGTGCAATTGAACTAGACCATCTCCTCAAGACCAGTAAAAAGCAAATATCTGACAGCACTGACCCGCCAGTGGTATTTATCATCTTATACATATAGATGTATAAAATACATACACATGTATACAAGGTGAAATTAATTTACATATAGATACACACACATGTACAGGAAAGCTACATTTAAGGTGGAAAATTAGAATCAAGTTTTCATATTGAAATCAATCTTAGAGATCACCTAGCTCAAAATCCACCCCCACCCCCTGCCCCACATCGGTTTGATAGTCATGGAAACAAGTCAGGAGATGGAGAGAGATCTGTCAAAGCCACAAGCTACTTAACAAGTAAGACCTGGGACTCCTGACTCCCAGTGCAGAGCCCTTTTTGCTACCCCCATGATCATCTGGCCCTTTCTAAATGATCATGGTAATTTTCTATTCCACTGCATGCTAACCCTTCACACTAGGGTTAGGGATAGGGGTTAGGGGGTAGGCCGGGGCTCTTCTCAGGATGAAGGAAAGGCCAGGGTTAATGATAAAGCATCCTGGTGATGTTCAGGCCACCGTCATTTTCTGGATCACACGTCTCAATGCTCTTGAAGACATATATGGATTTAATTTGTCACTTTAAGGAGGAAAGTTAGGATCAAAACAAAGACGTTTCCTCTGTCTATATTAATTCACTTTGCTCAGCACACCCCAGGGGGCACTGAATTCTCTACAAGAGTAGATTACTCTGTTTTAAATCACTTCCCTGATTGGGTTCTTGCCATTTCTTTTATGGTTGGTCCACTCTATGATCGCAGATATTAAATCTTTCTCTAGTCCAGACTAATATTTCTTAGCTAGGGTTTTGTTGAGCCCTGATTAAATAAATATACTGCAGAGAGAGGTAGGGTCTGGAATACACAGAACTAATGAAGGGGAGAGTGTTTGTTTGATAGGACAGAAGCCTAAATTTTGGAAACTTCCTGATCATAAGGGACTCTGGATAGCATTAGTTACTGAAAAATATGATCTGTATATTTTTAATGAACTTTTTAAAAGGTTCCTTTTTATCTTGACCATTGTTAAAGTCTTTATTGAATTTGCTATAATATTGCAAATCTGTTTTATGTTTTGTTTTTTTGGCCACAAGGCTTGTGGGATCTTAACTTCCCGACAGAGATGGAACCCGTGGTACCCCCTGCACTAGAAGGCCAATTTTTAACCACTGGACTGCCAGGGAAGTCCCTCTACTTGATATTAAAAAACAAAACAAAACAAAACAAAACAGGGCAAAACTGCTAATTTGGGAATGGGGGGATACGGAACAAGGGGAATGCTGACTGGTAACAAATATCACTGATCCAGAATGGCTGGCAGCAGGAGGATAACCCTGGAATCCGTAGATTGCTGTAAAGTCCAGTAGTGTGTATGGTGGATTTATTTTCCCCTAATGAGGAAGGAATTTTAAGTGTATGTTGGCAACTTAGAATCTGCTTTATAAAAATTTATTTTCTAACACAGTTGTTAAGACACATCTACGTCATAACACGGGAAACTGTCAGTATAATGTGGAATGATTTCTCACTTGGGGATCATCGAGGCCTTTCTCCTGGGCATTCACCTTGAGTTATTTTTAATTAGAATCACAGAATTTAGGACTCAGGACCTCATAGATCACCTGGTCTGTCTCCTTAGAACTAAACCCCACCTGCAAAGGAAGACTGGAAAATCAAGAGCTGTTCATTCAGCTATTGGGTTGGCCAAAAGGTTCCAACCCAATGCTCATGAGATGTTTCTCGGAAAGGATGCTGACCCTTTGGTTTGATGCCACATTGTTAGGGTTCTTGTAAGCTGTTTCCCTACAGTACATCTCAAATTACCACTGACTAGTTGCTACAAAGAAATATTAGTCAGACGTATTAGGAGAGAATTTAACAAAATATCTACAGTGTCATTTGTCAATACTTCTGGAGAAAATGGAAAACATACTCTTTTTCTGCAACAGGAAGAATCCCATTACTAGAATAATAAGGTGAACACACACACATTATTATTTACACAAATGGAGCGCTTACTGTAGATATCCAATACTTTGCATGGATTAAGTCATTTCCTTCTCAAAAGAACTCTTTGTAATAAGCACTAATACTTTTTATTCTTAAAGGAAGGTTTTATTATTTATTTATTTGGCTGAACCATGGGGCATGTGGGATCTTAGTTCTCTTACCAAGGATCAAACCTGTGCCCCCTGCATTGGAAACTCAGAGTGCCAACCAATGGACTGCCAGGGAAGTCCCAACAGGCATTATTATAACTTTTATTTTCTAGATGAGTATATTTAGGCTTAGAGAAATGAAGAAATTTTCTCACAGCCTAGCAACCAAAATTCAAACTTAAGCAGTCTGACCCCAGAGCCCAGGTTCTTGGACCTGATTGTTATCTACAGGATGAATATTCAAATCCGGTAGGCTCAGCTCCCTCATTTCTTTCAATTCTAGGTTCATGTTCATTTTTCACATTTTAGAAAGAGAACATCTCAACTCAGAACCACAGAGGACACTGAAGTCCCTGCAGTCTTTGCTCTCAATGCCAGCTCAACCCAGGCCCACCCAGGCCAGCCCTCATGGCAACTCAACCTCTGGACCGTCTCGCATCCTCAGTTCAGAGCCAGTGCCTTCTCTGCGCTTCCTGGGGATGCCATCTACCAAATATTTCTTTTTTCCTTGTCATGAATTTGTATTCCCACCGACTGTGGCTAAAATTTCACTTCCTGAAGAAATGTCTTTAAGCTTTCTATTGGGTTTTCTGCCTCCATTTCACAGACTGTCATGGGGATCCCTTCTCGTTTGTCTATTGAGTTTTCCTGGTGATGTGTATACCCTCTCTGAGTAATGCGATCTTGGAGGTAATGTATCCTGCTCTCCAGCTGCCCAAATTTAATTTAAAAGTCCTTCCTATTTACAGTGGAAGTGTTTTATTTCAATTCCTTCCATAAAATGAACAAAGTTAACAAGACATGTCAAATAATCTTCTAGACATGTTTCTGTCGCATGACAAAGTACTTCCAGTCCAAATGCATTCAAAGAACATAAGCACAGTGTAAAAGTTCATATTAAAATATGTTTGTGGGGGGGTAGTTGATAGGAATAGGAAAAAGTAGAAGAAAGAAACGGACCAATTGCACTGATGCATATTAGCTGAGAAAGTTCTTAAGTAGGTTACTTTGTTATGGCTCTATGTGTGGCACAGGTTTATGAAGGAATAAAGTTAAGGTGATGACAGAATGAACATTTCTTGCATACAAAATGCATCTTAAGTACTTGTTTTAGAATGGGTTGGTAAGAAAGGCCAATGTTTTTTTTTTTTTTCAATTGAAGTATAGTTGATTTACAATGTTTTGTTAGTTTCAGGTATACAGTACAATGATTGAATCTATCTATCTATACATATATATACATATTCTTCAGGTTCTTTCCCTTATAGGTAATTACAAACTATTGGCTGTATTTCTCTGTGCTATACAGTAGGTCATGTTACTTATCTATTTTGTATACAGTAGTGTGTATATGTTAATCTCAAACTCCTAATTCATCCCTCTTCCGCTTTCACCATTGGTAATCATAAGTTCTTTTTCTACGCCTGAGGCCAGGTTTTTTTTTTTTTTAATAGTTTACTAAATACATATCAATCATTGGCCAATGGATGAAGATCAATCCTTATTTGGAAGGTGGATTATGCTCAAAAAGACAATCAGATGTCTTTGTTATCTTGTTAACAAGGCATAAATGGAGAAAATCCACAGGGGGTGGATAACAAAGGAGAGACATTTTACAGTGATTTGTTGTATACGGTTCATTCTTTTGCCTTTTTTATGCTCAGTTCCACTTAGGATGTGGTACTTGAGTTCAGGGCCTCTTATCATGAGGCGCAAATGGAACAGTTTTAGCCTTGTAGAATTTTTCAAAAAATGCCTTCACTACGACACGTGAGTATTAAGCTATCTCTATTTTCTTTTTTAATTAAGCACATGGGAACCTTCAGTTATGAGCCACTTCAGTCTCTCTCATTAAAGAATGTTATTCACTGGTCTTCTTACTAGGTCTCATTGTGGGAGAGATTTTACTGGGGCATGGGGGGAAGGCTGTGGCTAAGCTGCTAATGATACCATATGTGTCCAAATCTACATTCTTATTACTCCTGCGGGTGTGCAATATTATATCTGCATCTTCTATGCAGTATACGTAAAGGTAGCTCTGAATTAATCAATAGTTTGTTATGCAGAGAGGCAGTTATTGGGTATTTCTAGGAGAGATCTTTATGTAAAAAGGGATACCTACTATATACTATAAATGGAGTGGGAATGGGTTTTTAATATTAAAACTCCTTGGGAGAATTAGCAAGCAGCAGGAAACTATATGACGACTTCATGCATGGCGCTAGTATGTTATCTCGCTGACGCCAGTTTTATTTTTTTGTGATGCTACAATTTTACGATACTACAATCAGGCAGTCGTGTAGTGCAGTGGGCCCTGAAACATGAACTTATCCAACAAAAGTTGAAGAATGAGTCCTGTGTGAGTCTTGACTCTTTGCCCAAAGGGAGGATGTGTGGATTTTGTTTTAATAAAGGGACATCCATCTGTTATAATCCCATATACAAAGCAGACATTCGGTAAACCACCAGCAAAAACGAAGAGTTGTTTCAGATGCACTCAGCCAACTCTGGAATGAACATTTTCTTATTCAGTGCCCTAGAAAATACAGGGAAGGAACCCAGGTAATTACTGTAATGGATAACAATGAGGTTTAGAATGTTCCAAGGGAAAATGCTTACCAAGGCAACCTTTCATTTGATGTGATTACAGGTTCACCTTTTCAGGTGCTCTTTTTAGGTCATGTAAGTAGATAGCTCAACAGACAATGTGGTTAGATTGGAGATGCAGCTTGGGGATGTTTATTTGAACCTGCTATTGTATGGGATGTCTTTATCCTTGATGAGGTTTCCAAACCGTTAACTCCAACTTTTCTTATCAGCCAGTACCATCAGAAATGAAAACAAAGCATCGTGTAACTGCTCTTTCTGTTTCTGAACTATCAATGTTGAACTGACCTATCTCACATCCTGACAAGGACGGATTAGCCATCAGGTAGCTCAGCCACGAAGCTTCTCTTTCAGACCCCTGCGGCATTTCTCTGGGTTCATCATCATTGCCCATCGGGGCACTAATCCTGTCTGAAGTGAATTCACTTAAACTTCTGAAGGCAAAGCCTTTAGTTTTCTACCTGCTGGAATAAAAAGTGTGGGGAACAGGTTCCCCTTACTTCTCAGATTCAAACTAAACACCCCACCATGTTCACCCTACTGTTCCTGCCAATAAGCAATGCACATGTCATTTACATGCACGTGTCAGCGATCCTCCAGGCACAGAAGCAGCTAAGTTCAGTAAGTGTAAAGGACAGCAGTTGGGAAGCTACCTGATTCTGAGGTTAAAGCTTAGAAAACATGGATCCACAAGTTCCCATCTCTCGACAGGCATTCTACATAATTATCTTCCTGGAAAAGAACAGTTCCAGCATAAAGGCACTGGATGTTTGCGCTTGCAATTTGGAACCTCACACTCACTGCTATTGGCATCAACTGCCTAACCTCACCAGTCCTGGGGCATTTATTTCCTTGTTGGGAGCATTTAGGTGTGGCCATCTGTGCTAGCGTAACACTAAGGTCCTGTGCTTCAGTCACAACTGACCAAGCAACAATCATACCCCTGTATTAAAGCGATCGTTCAGAGCTGGCAGCTCCATCTCTAAGAGAAATGCAGCCCTCAGGGACAATAAAGGAAATCCAGATGCTTTGTTGAGAGCTAAGTAAAAATTAAAGAATTGTAGGTCATCCAAGAGCCAAGTAATGTCACTGTGAAACTGCCAAGAGAAGTTGGGGAATTGAGGACTTGCTTCAGGGTTGTGTCTGGCATAAAGGGGGAAAAAAAATCAAATGAAGGAAATTCCCCAACTGGAACATGACCCAGATCTTTCACAAAGTGAATGCTCCATAAAGCTGTTGCCAAATGCTATTTTAATCAAACCCAGCCTTCATTGGATCTCCATCCTGAGAGCACAGCTAGTTTCACCAAGAGCACTTCAGCAGAGTACCAACCAGAAGCACAGAGTAATGTTGGCACCATCTAACTAGACTGCTGTTCACTGATTCCTGCAGACACAGTCAAATGTGCTTCATCTTTGCTGACATGGGACCCACTCTGTGTTTTAAAGGGCACACTGTATCCCAGTGTTGGGCTCTTAGAAACACACTCCTTTCCCACTGATGTATAAATACATCTCATTCACATCTATGATTTCACAGGCTTTAATTTTTCCATCAGAAAGCTTAGTCATTGTAACCATCAAGAGTCTCTGATCATGTTTGACAGACATCTTAATATGTATACGACAGAGGCAAAGAATGCTAGACAAACCCATTCTTAAGTAGAAAGGAGAATAGGGGAACGAAGAGATTGAACAGAAAGAAAAGGCTTACATAGCGTTTTAAACTCATGAGGGGATTTAACAGAGCTCTCAACCTCCAGTGCTGAACATATTCTAAAGCTCACTATTCTGCTCATTTTCTTTCCACTACTGGAAAATGGAAACAGAATACTCACTAAATTGCACATGTGAGACTTTAACCACACATGGCCAAGGTTCATAGGAAGGTTTCATTCAGTAACAAAGTAACTGCCTGAACCTTGGCTTGATTGGCTTTAAGGAAGGAGCTAGGCTTTGGGATTTCACAAGTACATATGCATCTGGGATGGTTAATTTCACGTATCAACCTGACCAGGCCATCAGGTATCCAAATATTTGGTCAAACATTAGTCTGTGAGGGTGTTTTCAGATGAGATCAACGTGGAATAGGCAGGCTGAAAAAAAGCAAATTGCCCTCCACACTGTGTGTGGGCCACATCTAATTATTTGAATGCCTAATCCTTCCCAAGTAAGAGAGACTCCTGCCTGACAGCTTCTGAACTGGGACATTGGTTCTACAGACTCTGGATTTGCCAGGTTCTATAATAATATGAGCCAGTTTCTTATAATGAATATCTTTATAATGTATGCATATATCCTGTATCTTATATATGTATCCTATGGTTCTGTTTCTCTGGAGAACCCTGATGAATACAATATCTCAGATTTTAAAACTGGGATCTGGACTGGTCAGTATCCTCTTACTCAACTAACAATATAAGTACAAATAAATATTCACATATTTGATAATTTTTTCTCACATTTGGAGCTAACCATTGTATGTCATCAATCAGTAACTCTAAATTTCAGTCAACTAAGGTGGAAGCTTGACATTTATAGAATTTTCCCTAAGCTCAAGTCTAACTGGTGGTTTTTAGATGGCGCTAGTGGTAAAGAACCCACCTGCCGATACAGGAGACATAAGAGACACAGGTTTGACTCCTGGGTTGGGAAGATCCCCTGGAGGGAGGCATGGAACCCTCTCCAGTATTCTTGCCTGGAGAATCCCCTGGACTGGATTCTAGGACAGGAGCCTGGTGGGCTGCAGTCCATGGGATTGCAAAGAGTTGGACACCACTGAAGCAACTGAGCAGGCAGGCAGGGAAGGTTATTACTATGTCCTATAATAGATAGCATATTCAAAAGCAGAGACATTACTTTGCCGACTAAGGTCCATCTAGTCAAGGCTATGGTTTTTCCTGTGGTCATGTATGGATGTGAGAGTTGGACTGTGAAGAAAGCTGAGCACTGAAGAATTGATGCTTTTGAATTGTGGTGTTGGAGAAGACTCTTGAGAGTCCCTTGGACTGCAAGGAGATCCAACCACTCCATTCTAAAGGAGATCAGTCCTGGGTGTTCTTTGGAAGGACTGATGCTAAAGGTGAAACTCCAGTACTTCGGCCACCTCATGTGAAGAGTTGACTCATTGGAAAAGACCCCGATGCTGGGAGGGATTGGGGGCAGGAGGAAAAGGGGAAGACAGAGGATGAGATGGCTGGATGGCATCACCGACTCGATGGATGTGAGTTTGAGTGAACTCCGGGAGTTGGTGACGGACAGGGAGGCCTGGTGTGCTGCCATTCATGGGGTCGCACAGAGTTGGACACGACTGAGCAATTGAACTGAACTGGTAATAGTACTATAATACTTCAATCAGTATTCTCTTATTTCTATTTTTTATTTCTAATATTTCAAAAGTATCTAGTGATTATCTAAACTATAACCAGTAGCCACACAGTTATACCGTCAAGGGCTTTTTAGAAGATATATGAGATTATTATCTTAACTATAGTCCTATCAATGTTAAGAAACATGTCAAGAAATAGTCACAATTTAAAGGTACAGTTCAAATATATGGTGGTGGTCAAGGGTAGGTAGCCGGAAACACATTTCCTTAAACCTCTTGCTAATCAGTTTGTGTTGTCTCCTTATATTTGAAAAGAATGGAATAGACATTTCATCAGCAAACACAGATGAATGACTAATTAACAAGTGAAAATTTGTTCAATATCATTAGCCATTATGGAAGTGCAAGTTACAAAAAAAAAAATATCTACATACTCGTTAGAATGACTTAATTTAAAATGACCAATAATAAGTGCTGGCAAAGATGTGGAACAACCAGCAAGTTACATCCTAGTGGTAAAAATTTAAACAATTACAGTTATTTCAGAAAGTTTCTTATACCATTAAATACCTAATTATGATATGCACCACTAATCCCATTTCTAGGTATTTACCCAAAAGAAATGAAAATACATGTCCACACAAGGTCTGTACACAAGGGTTCATAGCAGCTTTGTTCATAGGAGACCCCAGATGGAAGCAACTCTACGCCTATCATCTGGTGAAAGGATAAGGACATTGTGGTAGATCCATAAAGTGGAACGCTACTTAACAAAACTAAAAAGTTAATTACCGATAGGTGCAGCAGAATGAGGGAATGTCAAACGCATTATGACAACAGAAAGAAAGCAGAAAAGTAGTGCTTAGGGGTAGGGGAAAGAAATGACTGCAAAAGAGTGCAAGCATACTTTGGGGAGGAAAGGCAATGTTGTCTATCTTGATTGTGATGGTATATTTACTAGAGAGCAAGGCCCTCTCACTACTGAGACTGGTGGGTGAAAAGTGAAAGTGTTAGTCGCTTAGTCTTCTCTGAATCTTTGCGACCCTATGGACTGCAGCCTGCCAGGCTTCTCTGTCCATGGGATTCTCCAGGCAAGAATACTATAGGGAGTAGTCATTCCCTTCCCCAGGGGATCGTCCTGACCCAGGAACTGAACCCAGGTCTTCTGCATTGTAGGCAGATTCTTTACTATCTTTACTAGCCACCAGGGACGCCCGAGATTTGGTTCTCTTTAATTACAGACCTTTGCACTGTATCTGACATAGGCAGATTACTCAGAACTTGAACTGAGCAAGTAAAGGAATTATGGGGCTACGAGGTAACGCTTGTTTCAACGTACTGATCATTTTAAACTAATTCATTAACCATTTCGACTTATTTTGAAAATATAACTGTTTGTAGAGGCTTGCTTTCAAGCATAGCTAGTCATATTGACACAGAAAAATAAATACAACTTAGATGCCTCCTTCATACTATAATCTTCCTAAATAAAAAGTGACACATATTCCTGAAAAGATGACAAATTATTGAACTACATTATTTTTTGCTGGATATCATCCTAGAAGGCAACCTATTTCTAAAGAATAGGTATGCCTCGAATCTCCTGTTTTTGAACGATCTAAGAAAAATCAATATACCCTTTAGCACATCTGAATGGGCAAGCGGAGAAGGGATTGCTATTTATCAAGCACCTATTCTGTGCCATGAAATATTCAAAATATATTCTTTTAATACTGGGCCCAGAAGATAACCAAAAAATAGGCACTTTTTGGGTACTTTTGGTACAATTCATAGAAGTTAAGCAGTTGAGTGACTTCCCCTAGATCACAAAGCTAGTAAGGGACACCACCAAATTAAAACTCACCTCTGTGTGGTTCTATTTGATCCCCCCATGGTTTCATACCCAGGCAGACAGTCACTTGAAGAAGTTATAACCTCAGGAATAACGCAAAGGCTTGGAAGTTCTGAAATGGGCATTCTATTTTGGGCCATGCCAGACCAATTTGAGACAGACCCAGCCACCTCCTCAGTGCCGTACTTCCCCCCATCTGTAAGGTAACAGCCACCACGCGTGTCCCTTGGTCACACTGCACGTCCCGTGGTCTCTGAGGATTATGAAATGCTTTAGAGTCTGGTAAAATTCTTGGGAGAAATACAAGCCTACGATGATCCAGATTGGAATTTCACCAAACCTAAAAACATTGGCCCCTATAAGAAAAGAACTGCTAAGCCCCAAAGTCTAACACATTTGCCTACATCATTTCTCTCCCAACCATATCTAGTTACCTTCACAGTAAATATATGCCTGGGCAGAACGGACAGTGGTAACAATGTTTAAAGTGACCTATTTGTCTGTTCTTTGACACTTTCCACCTGCTTTCTTTTCGCTCTGGGGGATTTTGTTTTCTGGGAACTGGTTTCACTGAATCAATGGTCCTGGCATTATCACAGCATCTTTTCCTATGACGGACAGACACAGAAGATGTGTACTGTAAGGTCTTACCTAGGATGCAAAGGCCGTCTGTGCAGTTCTCAGATTCCTGGCTTAGACCTTCGCAGAATTTGCCCCCGTTTCTCGGGGCAGGGGCTGTGCATTCTCGGATCCGCAGATGCTCGCACTCTGGGCTGCAGACCGACCACTCACTCCACACTTCCCAGCTCCCGTCCACTTCAAAGGGAAACAGAGGGAGCCAACGTTAGACTGCATCTGACAGCTGTCAGGAGACTCACTCCAAGGCCACTGTGGTTCTTAGAGCTGGATTTTCAAGAAATCACCACCACCACAGAAAGAAAATACTATATCTGTTTATCTTCTCTCCATGGTTTCTTTCCTAAGGAGATAGGCGAACAACAGCAGTGGTGTAATTCTCTTGCTGTTGCAGGATGAGACCAATTACTGAATTTGGGCAAACATGTGAATTACCCGTACCCTCAGGTTAGCTAATCATGTCATTATCCATTCTTTCCCCATCTTTTATGCCCAAGTGCATCTTAGAGGGACAGATACACTCTGTGCAAGAACCACTAGTAATCACTACTTCCTTGTGGGTTGATAGTTTAGAACAGAAAGTAGAATAAATGCTCTTTAAGTCCTAAAAGCCCCTCAATAATAAAAAAGTTAAACCCATATATATTGATAGCATTAAACAAAAACAGGTCAGCCAAGCCCCAAGATACCAAGACTTACATAAATAGAATTTCTTGGGTCATAGATTGCTGCTGTATGTAGAAACGAACAAACTGAACTTAATTCCACTAAAAAACAACCCTAGAGATTATGGCAGCTGTTGGAAGCAATTGTTTCACTACCTCCTAGGAATAGGCCAACCGTGCTTATGTGGGTTATTGAAGATATTGCCATTTTTAATCTAGAGCAGCTAGTCAACAGCATGTGCATGCTCAGCTGTTCAGTCGTGTCTGACTCTTTGTGACCCCACGGACTGTAGTCCGCCAGGCTCCTCTGTCCATGAGATTTCCCAGGCAAGAATACTGGAGTGGGTTGCCCTTTCCTTCTCCAGGGGATCTTCCTGATCCAGGGATTGAACCTGTGTCTTCTCCATCAGCAGGCAGATCGTTTACCACTGAACCACCTGGGGAGCCCAGTAGAGGGTAAAATAAAAATACTAAATTTGAAGCAAAATATCTGAGTCCTTGTGTTGGTTCTGTCAACATTTTGGCTGAGCCACCCTAATCGAGCACTTCGCCTGACTTTACTATTTCTGTCAACTGGGGAATCATATAATTCACGGCATAAAACTAAAGGACATTGCTTGTGTAAATGTGTCTTGCACAGTACCTGCACATAGTAAGCACTCAATAAATGTGCACTGAATACAAATTCAAAATGAAACTCCAAGCACAGGCAACTGGCAAAAGCCTCGCCTTAGCTTTGAGTGGCACGAGATTTGCAATTTTAAAGACACAAGACTCTGGTCCCGTGTCCTTGGACTTAATGTTGAATCATGCGTGTGAGACCCAGGATCCATTTATTTCTCAGTGGGAGGATACGCTTCCCATTCAGAAAGTCATCTTCTGGCTCATCTATTTCTCATTGTATAAACTGGGTTACAGCCAGTAAGATGAGCAAAAGAACTTGCAAAAGCCATATTTGGTAAATGAAGCCTCTATTCAGAAAGGAAGGCAATCATAGCCCAAATGTAAAATAGAAATGGCTGTGATGCAGTCTCTGCCAATTGCATTGTCTTAAATGCAAAGGTAAACCTGATGAGGTTAGTTGAATGGTGACTGATGATAAAAGGTCAAGTATTTGGTACCTGTTTTGTGCTCAAAGGCAATTCACTACACCTTATTATACAGATGAATGCTACACAATGGGAGAACCCAAGGAGAGAAGGGCATGGCTTAGCCCAATTAAACACTGGTAGTATAAAAATACATAAAAACATTTGGCTTACTGATGTTGCGTGTCTAGGGTAATCTGAGTAAGAAGAGAAATACTATGCCCCCACATAGAGGTATTTCATTCATGTTCTTGCTATTACAATGAGTTTCACGTCAGTACTCTGGACAAAGCCTCCTTTCTAAGAACTTGGAAGATGCTGACTTTGGGAAGGTAGGTTCTACTGAACGTGTCACACCAGCTCAATCATGGTGGTGGATGAGAAGGGGTAAGGAAATCTATGCATATCTCACCAGGACAGAGAGCAGTGCAGGTTATTTTCTGCACTGACATTCCCTCACAAAAGGCTCCACCATTGAGAGGAGCTGGGTTGGTGCAGGTCCGGGAACGTTTCTGCCATCCTCTCCCACAGGGAACATTGCAGGCTGACCACTCTGTCCAGGAAGACCAGCCTCCATTCACTGAGAGAGAAAAATGGGGAGGGGAGAAGAAAAAAAAAAAAAGAAAGGAAAGAGGTTTTTACTGATTGCCTACTATGTGCAAGCCACTTGCCAGGTGTTGTGAGTTGGGCATCCAGGGACCAAGAGACTGGTGGGACCCTCACCGGCTGCCCCACTGTGTGGCAACCGTGGGGCTGATCTAGTCTGCACCTCCCAGTCTACGCTTCTGTAGACCATAGGAGGGACACAGAGAATCTGCTTTGCAAGGAAATGATGAACCAGAGGAAGAAGTCATCAACATATCTCTACAGCACTTGCAATTCCAGAGGAGAAGAAGAAAATACTAGCATCTGAATTTCTATTAACTTTCAGTGCTTCAGACGTCAATCCCAGGGCTCTTCTATTATGGAAGGGAGTGCTTACTTCAATAGCCGGGAATTTCACTTATGCATTACCTGAGCTATTCAGCAAATAGTCATGTTTGTTTTTGGCGGATTTCATATGCCAGAAGAGGAACTGCGAATAGCCAAGTCTGGGGAGGATGGGGTGGATGTTGGGTTTGGGAAGAGTGGGAAGCGGAAGTTGCTCTGATTCTTTTCAAATGTAAACACAATGGAGGCAAAGAAAGGTCTTTTAAAATTCTTTTGAAAATAGATTGACAATGTCACTCACTGTCCCCTGGAAGTCTAATCTTGGATGAAAGAGTAAATACATTCACGGCTATAGGCCTCACCTACCAATGGGCTGAGGCAGGAGATGGCGCTGTAATAGAAACCTGCCGTAGTCCTTTCAGTGCTAGACACAGCAAGTTCTAAGGAAATGCACCTCCCTCTACCCCTCTGCTTTCTATCCTCTCTATCCACTCCGGGCCTTTGGGCTGGTCTTACCATAAACCACCACTGTGGCTGACAGGCTCCTCCTCTTGGCTACGATGTTGGCCGCCATGCAAGTGTAATTCCCGGAGTCTGAGAGCCGCGCCTGCCGGATGATGAGGTTGTGGTCCGCCCTGGTGTCGATGTGCTCATCTTGTTCAGAGTCTATGGGCTCCTCATTTTTCAGCCATTCCACCTATCGGAAGTCAGGAATGTTTACAAGTCATTAAACACACACACACACACACACATAAACACACATACAAACTTTCCTGGAATCAGAAAATGAGTGGTTAGAGCATATGGGAGAGAGATGTACGTAACACAAAGAATGGCAACACGAATGCTATCTTTTTAATCTTTATTCCATACACCATCCTTTTCATTCATTTGGTATATTCAGGACATGAATACTCCAGTTAATAAACTGGAGGTGGGAAAAGAATATAAGCATCCTATTGACTTTGACCTATTTTCTAAAAATGCAATAAAAGACTGTAATTAGGTCATTTCATTATATTTCATCAGGTTACAACTCTGATGATGAGGATACTCCAATAACTAGCCCAAAATGGAGATCAGAAAAAGCAACACATATAGGTAGAGCTTGGACTCTGTGCAGAGAGGGTATTATGTTGTCAGACAAGGTTTGAAGCTCATATTTTTTGCGTTTAAGCAACAACAACATAGATTTGGGTAATCAGAAACACAGAAATGAAACTCAGATCTCAGTGTTCCCCGGTTTCAGGGATATGTTTATTTGGTGATCATTTATGTTACTCCTTTAGTGATTTAACAGATGTTTAGGTCAGATCAGATACCCGACTCATTTAAGCCCCAGCCTCCCTTCCAAAGGACCTCACTTTTCACATCCTCTGAGTATAGACTAGTCCCATCTCTGGTTTGTTTCCTCTGGCTTGCTCCTAGAGTGTCTATTTCTCTCTTTCCAGTTCCACCTTAAACCTATCCTTGGCCAAAAGTACTCTTTCCCTGGACACTTGAGGAAGCCACATATGGGACCTTCTGCTCCCTGGATCTTCATCCTCCCAGAAGCTGGGGCACACCGTCCCTACATCCCCTAATTCATCAAGCAGACCAAGCTTCCCCAATCCAGCTGCCTGCCTTCCCCATGCTGCCTTCTGCTTCTACATCTAAACAACATCTCCACTCTCTTGTGCCATCTTGGTAGCACCATACACAGCTCCTGTTTGACAAGAACCATTTAGCTCTAGTTTTCATTATATGTTATACACAGGAATTTAACAGACACATCAAAACTGTAATTTAACCAAGAAAGCAGTCACTACACCAAAAAGACCTCACACATAAATACATGCATCTGGGTTCTTTTCACGTACCCTGCCCACTGCTAACACAGATAATTGAAAGCTGGCTTTGGAAGATGTCTCATTTCATCTCTAAATGTAAACAATTATAATTTATTGCCAATAATCAAGTGACACCTGTTAGCAATTTGGTTTAATAAATATTTTTGGCTCCCATTAAAAGGGATTTATTTACCAGAAGAAAACCTATACTGATACTTTAATATTTATCCCAAGAACCATCCCAAGAATGAGCGTATAGAATACCAAAAGTCATCAGTCAATCCAAAATCAGTCCTAGATGAGGAGTTTTAGAAAAGAAAACGATGCCAAAATAGCCAAGAGAGATCTGAGAACTGCTTTAAAACATGTACAAGAGCTAAAAAAGCAACATGGTGCAGGACCATGAAGTAAGGAGGCAAGCTAGCTTCAACCCCAGCAGCTCCTCAAGGCATCACCATGTGCCAGCCTTGGGTATAAAAACTAATGATGTCCAAAAGCACTGCTCTGTTTAACGAAGCAGGGCAGTGGAGCCAATTTTAAAACAATCTGACCACCAGCCCATTACAAAATATCCTCCACTCCCCAGTAACACTGCATATGTTCCAGCCATTCATTCATTCAAGTATAAATATTCCAACATTTACTGAACATCAGAGGTCATCCTGAGAGTTGAATAAAGTGACATAAACAAAACCAGCATAACCTTTTCTTTCATGGACCTTACAGTTAATGGGTAAGGTGGAAACAAGTAAATCTAGGAACTTCCCTGGTGGTCCAGTGGCTAAGACTCTGTGCTCCCAACACAGGGGGCCTGGGTTCAATCCCTGGTCAGGGAAGATCCCACATCATGTGGCTAAAAAAATCCCGCATGCTGCAACTAAGACCCAGAACAGCCGAAGAAATAAATTTATAAGAAAAGAAGTAAATCCACATTGCCACCAGAAAGTAAGAGTTGTCGGCAATATCTGTGATAAAACATTTATTTTTGTTAAGCCAACTGGATTGGGTTTTTTAAACCACCATCACTGCTGTGTCACTGGAGAGAACAAATCGGTCAGCTTAAAGTGGGTCTGGGGAACTCTGGTTCTACTCCACTCTCCTCCTGGTTCAGAAATTCTGAGTGCAAACTGTTTGGTTTTCTGATTGTTAATTTCCGACCCTTGCCATTTCTAGCGCCTACAAAGCCCTTCCCTCCTGTCTCCACCTGAAGTCATCTTCTTTTTCCATCCTTCCCCCTGCAAACACCTGGTCAGGAAGTTGGGAAAGTCTGACCATGGTCCATAAGTAAATCATTTCTAGTGAGGAAATGACCCTAGGGACAGTGGCCCTCGAAACAGAAACCAAAGTAGGCCCAGCACCTGGAAATCAAAGAAAGCTTTCCAAAGCAAATCTGGGCCCAGAGGAAATTAAAACCACAATCATTACCAGAGGTCTGGTTCCAAATTAAAAACTTATATAAAATACCTCACGCACAAAATAAAGCGGTCAACACATGAGGAAAATATTTGCCACAGATTTGATGTATAAAATGGTAATAATCTGAGGATCTGAGGGTTATGATCTGAATCACTCATGCTCTCGTATCAGTTGATGATAAAATGTCATCCAAAATAAGACGGAAAAAACACACACTAATTAAACAACTCAATAAATATTCTATACCACTAAAAAAAAAGGTGAACAACAATATAATGACATTATTCCTACCCAAAGAACGAAGATGAAAATGACACAGATGTACACAGGGACACACACACATACGGTATTTCTTTAATTGAACTTACAGAGTACCAGGCATTTCTGCTATTGCTGCTCTGTGATTATCTCCTTTCTGGAAGACACTAATAGCCTCTTAACTGTGGTCTGTCTGTTGCTTCCATTCCTGCCTCCATAGTGGATTCTCCATGGAGGGATTAGGTCATATCCTTTTCTGGGTCCAAATTGTTCTACAGCTTTGAACTCCACTAAGAACAAAACTGCACATCCTTACCGTGGCTAAGAAAGTCCTTCTTGGTCTGCCCCCTAGTTAATTTCCCATCTTAGATTCCCCAAGTAACCTCTGTGCACTCTACTCCAGCCCTACTGGACTCCTTCCTGTTCTAGAAAACTCAAAGCAAGTTCCTACCTCAGGGCCTTAACACCTGCTGCTTCCTCTGCCCGGAAGGCCTCGCCTGCGAGTGTCCCTAAGGCTCAACCCCACCTTTCATTCAGGTCTCTAATCAAATTCTGCCTCCTTAGAGAGGTCTTGCCTGACAACCCTTCTCTAATATAGGAGCAAAGTCCCCTCATTCCTTGTGTTCTGCTTTAATTTTCTTCCTAATATTATCTCCATCTAACAGGCTTAAAGATAGTAAGCCTTTTGTTCTTGTAATTGTGATCTCAAGAATTCGCCAAAGAAGATTATTGGGGCTACAAACAAGGATTTAAACACAATAAACTATTTTTAGTTGCAAAAAAGAAAGAAAGAGAAAAAACAGTATGGCAGAGCTCTATTTAAATAAATGATTCAATAATTCAATTTAATATTGTATAGCACTAAAGGTCATGATTTCAACTAGTGAAAATACTAAAAGTGCTCATAATGCATGAAACAGTCAAACTACAAAACTGTGTGTTTAGTGCAATCATAAATTTGTAAAAACAACAAAAAAAGAAATCACAAACATACATATTCTTCAAAAATGATTGGAAGAAAATGCAATATGCTGCGGAGGTTTTGAAAAAAGACTTGGGGCGGCTGTTTTTTCTTTTTCTTCCTGGTGGTTAACTGTGGCGCATAAAGGAAAAGGTCTTTATTAATCTGAAAAACAACTACATTAGCTTATAAAAGTCTTTTACTTACATAGCACAGTAGTACTCAAATTTATATTTAGCCATAGACTGCTTCCTCCAATTAAAGCTTATCTGATCATATGGTATATGATATATGATCATATATATATATCTATCTTATGATATCACTTACATGTAGAAATTTTTAAAAAAGATACAAATGAACTTTATATACAAAACAGAAATAGACTCACAGACATAGAAAACAAACTTAGGGTTACCAAAGGGGAAAGGGGGGAATGGACAAATTAGGAGTTTGGGAATAACAGATACACACACGCTATATATATCTGTATCTTTCTATCTATATATATATATATAATAAATAGTTCATGGGGTCACAAAGAGTCAGACATGACTGGGGACTTAAAAAAAAAAATCAAACCTGTATACCACAGGGGACTATACTCTATATTGTATAATAATAACCTATGTGGGAAAAGAATCTGAAAAACAATATGTGTGTGTTTATGCAGAGCCTGCATGCCTAGAGCCTACGTTCTGCAATGAGAGAAGCTGCCGCAGTAATTGTAGCCATCCCTGCGCAGCAAGTAAAGAGTAGCCCCTGCCCGCCACAACCAGAGAAGGCCTGCACACGGCAATGAAAACCCCAGCATGACCAAAAAAAAAATTAATAAATTAAAAAAAAGCCAGACCGCATGGAGATGTTCAGCACACCTGTACCATAAATTATAAGTTGACCCTTGCCATACAATCTACCCTCATCCACCCACATGTACTGTGAACATTTACAATGGTCTGCTACTTCGTTTCCCCAGAACACAGCTTGAAAACCAAAAAAATATATATAGGACAAATGAGGTACCTTAGGATATATACATTCCAGCATAATTGGTGTTTACAGTGTCATGACTGAGGTCCATCAATCCAATTATGTCTACAAACAATGGGCACGTTACTGCCACTAACTGCAGGGCTGTTTTTTATTCGTACACTAATCGTTTATCCATTTAACCAATGGCAGAATCTTTATGAGAAAATCAGTCTGGTATTTTCTGGGCTTATAAAAGTGACGAATTGCTCTTGGATTTATGCTTTTGTCACTTAGAGAAATGTTAAAACATTTTTGATGAGCTAAGTGCTCCTAATGCAGAATAGTTTAATAAATAAGATAATAGAAAAAAATAAAAAAGCATTTCCTACAGCAGCAGTTGCAAACTCGAATGTTCCTGGGGGCCAGGGAAGTAACATAAATTACCGAAGAGGCGCTGGGTGCAAGACATCCACGCACGTTGTTTGCATATTAAAGACAAGGGCCTATTCCTCATTCCCTCGAAGAGATGAGCTCACTCTCATTTTTCTTAAAGCATGTTATCATTTTTCTGTCTCCTTTTGTTTTTTTCCCACTTTAGATAGAGACATGAGTATTTTAAAAAATTAACAATGATAGTGCAATGAAAAATGACTGTGAACTCATTTTTGCTTTAAAATCTTTTTTGCTTTCAATGCATCACAGCGATCTTCACATTTATGCAGTACATAGCTTCAGTGTCAGGATGTATGGGGACCCGGTGCTGCTGGTGACAAAATGCAGATTCCAAGACTTGTGCGGTTCCGACTACGGTGACCAGTGTAACCAGTTGTTCAGCTGCTAAGCTGTGTCTGACTCTTTGCAACCCCACGGACTATAGCACGCCAGGCCTCCCGGTCCCTCAACCATCTCCTAGAGCTTGCCCAAGTTCATGTCCACTGAGTTGGTGATGCCATCCAACCATTTCATCCTCTGTTGCCCTCTTCTCTTGCTTTAAATCTTTCCCAGCATCAGGTCTTTTCCCATGAGTCAGCTCTTCACATCAGGTGGTCAAAATATTGGAGCTTCAGCATCAGTCCTTCCGATGAGTCTTCAGGGTCAATTTCCTTTAAGATTGATTGGTCTGATCTCCTTGCTATCCACGTAACCAGATCTTCCATCTTGCTTGAGAAGCCAGGGCTGTGTATTTTAATGGACTATTTCTTAATTCTAACATAATGACTCACACATTACGAAGTATATTGTGAGGATCAAACAATACACATCCATAAACCGCATGGAAATGCACTCTTCATTCTCTCGTTTCCAGATACCATAACAGAAGAGCTGCCTGACCTCTTGGGAGCGCCACCGCAATGAAGACTTCACTGAATTTAACTCCTCTCAGTGAGTCAGCTTCCCCCATCATTCAAGAATGCTCTGGTTCATATGTATCATGGGCCACTGTCAATGCTTTCTCATAGAAATGACTGCCAATCATCTAAGACTTTTTGAACTTATATACAGTATTCTACAAGCATCATGAGGGCATGAGTATTAAATTCAGAAATTATTTTACAAGCAGTTGCCAACAAAGCCCTAATTAAGCTCTTAACAAAAGCAATACACATTTTCAAATTAGCTGTATGGAATCAATACATTGACCACCCTGAGGCTAATGGACATTTTTTTTTTTAAATCACTGATCCAAATGATCTCATGCTAACAGATCAGCTCTTTGACAGAAAGACTTAACATTCTGGAAGGTGCAAGGCATTCACATCTTCAGAGACAAAATTTTTTTTTTCTTCTTATTTAGCTTAGATGGATAATCCCAGTTAGGAGTGTGTGAAGAAACCAGTTATTTAGAGGTAATGAGCTTATGGATTTGCAGGACACATGAGTTCATTAACATAGTGTTATGTGCAGATGGCCTGCAGTTTGTAAATTTTTCTAGTTTATAAACAAATCTGGATAAACAGACCTTCAAAGACACTTAAGATTTCATGCCAGACAGCGAGTTCCTGATCCGTCATACTGGTTAACTGGGGAGAGAAGGGATGTAACTGACAACCCTATAAATTTCTGCAACAATAGGCAGCATAGTGTAATTGAACGGGGAGGCTGCCTCCTTTGGAAGAGGGATGGATCGATGCTTCATGGGTGATCAGCTTATCTGAGAGCTGGGTCACATTTGAAAATGTTTGCATGAGTCTTGACATTTCGCCTCTTCTGACCTTTTGTCAGATATCCTGTATATTTATACAGATAAACTTTACACCTAAAGGTTTATTTCCATCAGAAAGCATGTCAGATTGTAATGCTCCTGTTCTTGTTCTTAATATTCCATAAGAGCAGGAGAAGGTGAGTGCTGTTATTAATCATCTAAAAGTGTAAAATCTAGACTAGAAAGAGAAAGGCACTTTAACAGGCTAGCTCTCTTCCCATGCAGGATCCCAAGCCTGTTGTCCTTTGAATCCTAGATAGCATCATCCTGGAACTCTCTCTTCCTTCACATCCCATAGAAAATGCCAATGAGGGCTATGAGTTGGTATCATCCACCAAGTGTTCTTATCCCCTCAGCTTCCCTGGTGGCTCAGATAGTAAAGAATCTGCCTACAATGCAGGAGACCCAGGTTTGATCCCTCAGTTGGGAAGATTCCCTGGAGAAGGGAATGGCTTACCCACTCTGGAATTCTTGCTGGGAGAACTCTATGCACAGAGGAGCCTGGTGGGTTACAGTCTATGGGGTTGCAAAGAGTTGGATACAACTGAACGATGAACACGTTCACTTTTGCCAAGTGTTCTTATCCCCCCAGTTCCAGTCCTCTTGAGATTTGCTAGAGGAAATGTAAAATTGAGCTGTTCTTAAAGATGTAATCTCAGATTTCTGATTTTAGAAGCTTCTCAATTCATCTACTTGTTGCCTAGGGGTCATCTTAAGTGGCAAGTTCCTTAAGAACAAAAACAATATTTTAAATCTTCCTATAACTTGCATACAACCTTATTTTGAGGATATTCAATAGCATCTGTTGAATAAAGCTTTTAGTCTGAATTAACATAAATGCAAGTTTAGAGACTGGTGTGATTATACATACACACATACAACTTCAAACTGCATTTCAGGGATTGGGCCAAGGAAGGGGATATTATTTTTTGCTTTAAATCCCAGAATGGAGTCTAGATATGAAATGGAAGAGAGACATTTTGAGTGTAGTTGTTCTTAAATATATTCTGGGAACCACTAATATTTCATAATGGCTCCATAGGGTCTCATATTGAATTTCATGTATTTGCTCAAGGTATGAGTTATATAAGAGTAATAAATGGTTTTTCTCCCCACTACAACTAAGGATGGCTTAGGAAGGCAACCTTGTCTGACAGACAGCTCACTAGTGGCTATGAGAGGTCCAGCCAGGGAAACACTGGAAAGTCACAGTCATTCGCAGTGTGGGCATTCCCTATATAACCTCCCAAACTTTTTGGTAAGTTGCCATCTTACCAAATAACAAGCATGATTGGATTTTTGTGAGAAAATGAGAAGGCTGGAGCATGTATTCCAGTTACAGGTGGGGGTAAACGGATATGGCACCCAAGGACACAGGGGTGGAGAGGAGGGGGCCAGGCAGAGGTAAAGAAGGATTCCAGAGGACCCTGGGGGAGGCCTTGACTTCCACACCTAGCATACTGGTCAACCACTACATTTCTCATTAAGTCACATCATGAATTTTGATCAAATGAATATTTCCCAGTCTAAAACAATGAGACCTAGCATTTCTTGTATATTCTGTTCCAAGTGGGCTTCCCAGGTGATGCAAGTGTTAAAGAACTTGCCTGCCAATACAAGAGACATAAACAGATATGGGTTTGATTCCTGGGTTGGGAAGAGCCCCTGGAGGAGGGCATGGCAACCCACTCCAGTAATTTTGCCTAGAGAATCCCATAGACAGATGAGCCTGGCGGGGTACAGTCCATGGGGTCACAAAGAGTCAGACACGACTGAAGCAACTTCACACACACACACACACCAAATACTCCTTTAAACCCTGTACGTAAGTTCATTAATTTCACTCTTAAAATGTGTCTATGAGGTGGACTCCATTTTTACCATCTCCATTTTGCAAATAACAAGGATGTTAAGTACTTTGCCCAAATATATATATATACACGCACACACATATATATATAATTTTTTTAATGGTAGAACCAGAATTTAAATCTAAGTTTTGACTTCAAATCTTGCTTTTAATCACTGTATTTAGTTATCCATCTTATTTTCCAGATTTGAGTGGAATGATCCCATGCTATTTGCAAAATTACATTGAAATACAGTGGATTGACACCACTGAAGATAATTTTGAAAACATATTTGGGGATTTTATGATCATCCCTAAGGACAGGGGTATGCAAAAGATATCTTCACAAAAGCAACACTGTTAAATACATATATTGTCTTCCAGACGGTTGATTTAAAGGCCAGCTCTTATTTGAATGCACACATTCTGGTTATATTAACATGTCAAGATGTTCAGAATGTAGCCAGCACTATTTTAACATATAAAACTTATTCAAACTTAATATTTGTCCCTATATAGCTATTCAGAACTTAGGGTAGTCCTCTCCCAGTTATCTGGTGTTTGGTTTTGCTTTGGGGCAATGGGCAGAAATGCATGAAAATAGTCCATGAAATCTTTGTGATAATAGCCTGCAGTCTTAAAATACTTCAGAAGGCCAATGTTGGGTGACTTACAGGAAATAAATAATTAGGAAATTAACTTATAATATTTAGCAAATAGCTTTCCTAAGAAAAGGGATAGGTGTTTCAGGTCTTTTATTTGGTTGGGCACGGATGCAATTGTGAAGCTAAGGCAGCTGTCTTGTGACCATGAAGAGAAGACAAAGGAACTCACAGAGGTGATGGTCACTGTCTTTATGCTCAAAAGCAAACACTGCTAGCCAATACTTTATCTCATTTGATCCTCATGACAGTCCCAAGGCAGGCAGAAAATATCTTATTCTTCCCATTTTACAGACTACAGGATTCACCTAAAGCAACAAACTTGGAAAATGGTTCAACTAGAAGTTGTAGCTTTCAAAGCAGCTTCCTGCCACAAAACATCAGCCATTTTTCTTGTCTTGCTGATCACATGAAGGCTGGCTCCTTAACATTTCCCGTGATCCGGCTTGGCATTCTAAAGGAAGTCTTAACTGGGACGTAACTATTACCATAGGTGACATGCCTCTCCTCAGAACGGAGCCAATTACCTTCTCATCCCAGTTTAGGCCATCACTCCTTTTGCTGCTTTCAGATTAGATGTCACCTGTCCTCTCCTCTCTCCTCGAGGCTATTTCCTTCAAGTTATTTATAACAGTACTCTCGTGTTTCCCCTTTTTGTCTTCCTTTTCTTTCCAGGCTGGATAGATTGACTTTAAAGCCTCCTACTCTGCACTTTCTGCCATTTAGCTCCACTTATCTGATTATGCATCACAAAAGGAAGTAGAAATCCAGCTTAATTGTGAAGTGAGAGAAACCTAATGATCGAAGACAGAATCACGCTCACGGATGCTGAATGAAACGACAGACAAGAGCTCCTCTGTAGAAGCCTGAATTCTGATGAGAGAATGTTAGGTTCTGACGCTCTGTGTCTCTAGTCAGATCAGTGTTGTCCTTTAACTTCCTGTTTCAGTTATGAAAGTCAAGTGCAGCCTCATGTTATTTTTTTCAAAATTCATTTTGACAGGTAAATGGTCTCTGGGAAAGTAAACACCCTGATCAACTGTTTATTGAAACTGTAACACTGTCATGAGTGAGAAATGAGACATGTTTACATTAATGTAAAGCATTTACAGGAATGATGATCAGAGGGAAAAGACAACACTGAACAGATGAAGCATAAAAACGAGAATGGGAAGAGATGTGCAATCAAAAGATGATTCATAAAGGAGGTGTGTGCTACCATTAGCTTTTCAGCTATGCTCTCCCTCGTGGAATGGATCTTGTTCGTTGCTAATTCTACATTTGCTCTCTCTCACCTGCTAGGGGAAAAGGAATTCTGGTTTTGAACCTTTGATATAGCAATACCTTGGAGATGCTTCCAAAGCTTCTTAAGCTTTGAAAACTGCATTGGCTATCTGAATGAGCGACCTATAACATAGTATCATTTGCCTGTTCATTTTAAAGGATTATTTTAGGATGGGAAGAACTCTTTAACACGATTACAAAGAGTTGGCCTTCAGGAACTCTCCTGGTGGTCCAGTGGTTAGGAATCCACCTGCCAATGCAGGGGACACAGGTTGGATTCCTGGTCTGGGAAGATCCCACATGTCATGCGTGCCACACCTACTGAAAACCTGCTTGCCTACAGCCCATGGTCTGCAACAAGAAAAGCCACCACAATGAGAAGCACGTGTGCCTGAACACGCACCACAACTAAGGAAAGTTCACACGCAGCAACAAAGACTCAAAACAGCCATTAAAATAAAAACAAAAAAGACCAACAAAGAGTTGGCTTTCAGAGAGACTCAAAACAGTCTCTGCATTCACATTTCCTTCCATACCAATTTCTGGTATGTACATCAGGTTTTAAAGTGGTGGTGAGGGGATGTTAATTAACAGTTCCCCTTTTCTGTTCCTTACTACCAGGTACTGTATACTCAAGTGCTGAGAAAATAGTCATCTTAGTAAGGATTAAAGCATTAAAGACTCAAAGCGTTCACATCATCACTGGTTTTAAAAGCTGGTATCAGAGTTGCATACGGTTTGGAAATGCATACACAGGTCACTGACACAAACAGACACAGACCACTGGAGAAACCAGATCTGTTCAGAATAAAAATATTTCCATCAGCCACATTGAAAGGCTAATCATGTAATGATCTACAAAGGAAATGCAGGGACAGATATGGATGAGCTGAGCTTCCATATATTGGGTGGCCGAGAATGAATTAGCATAATCATAAATTTGTTCCAATTACAGAAGGCAATTATCAGAGCCCAGCTTACAGCATTATCAAAATGAAATCAGCTAAGTGCATCTACGGCCCAGGTAGATGCCACTGAGTTAACGGTGCTTAAAAAAAAAAAAAAAAAAAAAGCTCTCTGCTTATTCATCTTTCATTCCTTTGATGACTGTACACTCCATCTAAGTCTCCTTTTACCTGACAGACACAAAGCCACCGTGAAAGAGGAAAAAATACACGCAGTACCAAGAAAAAGTCATGCTCAGTATAATAACTCAAGTGCAAAATAGCCAAATTCAAACTCTGAAGTCTTTTTTTTTTTTCCATTTTTTATTTTTATTTTTATTTTTATTTTTTTAAATTTTAAAATCTTTAATTCTTACATGCATTCCCAAACATGAACCCCCCTCCCACCTCCCTCCCCAGAACATCTTTCTGGGTCATCCCCATGCACCAGCCCCAAGCATGCTGCATCCTGCGTCAGACATAGACTGGCGATTCAATTCACATGATAGTATACATGTTAGAATGTCATTCTCCCAAATCATCCCACCCTCTCCCTCTCCCTCTGAGTCCAAAAGTCCGTTATACACATCTGTGTCTCTTTCCCTGTCTTGCATACAGGGTCGTCATTGCCATCTTCCTAAATTCCATATATATGTGTTAGTATACTGTATTGGTGTTTTTCTTTCTGGCTTACTTCACTCTGTATAATCGGCTCCAGTTTCATCCATCTCATCAGAACTGATTCAAATGAATTCTTTTTAACGGCTGAGTAATACTCCATTGTGTATATGTACCACAGCTTTCTTATCCATTCATCTGCTGATGGACATCTAGGTTGTTTCCATGTCCTGGCTATTATAAACAGTGCTGCGATGAACATTGGGGTACATGTGTCTCTTTCAATTCTGGTTTCCTCGGTGTGTATGCCCAGAAGTGGGATTGCTGGGTCATAAGGTAGTTCTATTTGCAATTTTTTAAGGAATCTCCACACTGTTCTCCATAGTGGCTGTACTAGTTTGCATTCCCACCAACAGTTTTGTATGGATAATTTCTCTAGATCAGTGGTTCAGACAGTGCTTTCCCATTGTAGACAGTGATTAACATCAGCTCTTGTGTTCTCTCCAAAATATTGATTAGGAATAAAACAGTGAGTACTCCTGTCATTACCTGCTTCAAACAAAAGTTCTTTGTGCCCAAATGTAATGCCCTTCTTTTGCAAACGTAACCCCACTGCCATTCCTATTGTTTTCATGTTGCTTTTCTGTTATTAATAGAACCTGCTGCCTGGTTGGAGAAGGCAACGGCACCCCACTCCAGTACTCTTGCCTGGAAAATCCCATGGGTGGAGGAGCCTGGTAGGCTTCAGTCCATGGGGTCGCGAAGAGTCAGACACGACTGACGCGACTTAGCAGCAGCAGCAGCAGCTGCCTGGTTAACCATTGCCAACCTGGAAAGAGGGCAGGAGAGTCAGATATACTTTGTATAGAAAGCAATGAATTTATTCTCCAAATGTTTGTGCTGAAAAGGCAGTTCAACGTAATGAGTTAAGATTATACTTGTATACAATACAATGTCCCCAGCAGCTAGGAAAGCAGATGTTAAAGAGGAATATTACTCAGCTATAAAAAAGAATGAAATAATGCCATGTGCGGCAACATGAACAGATCTAGAGATTATTATACTAAGAGAAGTCGGTCAGATAAAAACATCGTATGGTATAACTTATTTGCAAAATCTAAAAAAAGAAAGAAAAAAAAAGAAAAAAAATGAATTATTTGTAAAAGAGAATGAACTATTTGTAGACAAGAACATACAGACATAGAAAAACAAGCTGTAGTAACCAAAGGTAAAAGGGAGGGCTTGTGGCTGTTTAGTTGCTAAGTCACATCCAACTCTTGTGACCCCATAGACTGCAGCCCAACAGGCTCCTCTGTCTGTGGGATTTCCCGGGCAAAAATACTGGACTGGGTTGCCATTCCCTTTTCCAGGGAATCTTCCCGACTCAGGGAATGTACCGGGTCTCCTGCATTGCAGGCAGATTCCTTACTATCTGTGTCACCGAGAAAGCCCATGCTAATACCAAATTCTTAATTTACCCCTTCCTACCCCTCCTTTTGGGCTTCCGTGGTGACTCAGGGCTATAGAATCTACCTGCCAACACAGGGGTTTGAACCTTGGGTTGGGAAGATCCCCTGGAAAAGGGAGGACACCCACTCCTGTATTCTTGCCTATAGAATTCCATAGACAGAGGAGCCTGGCAGGCTATAGTCCATGGGGTTGCAAAGGGTCGGACATAACTGAACAACTAACACTTTCACCTCGGGGGATTAACAGATATGCACTACTATATATAAATTAAACAACAAGGACCAACTCTTTGCAGTCCCATGGACTGGAGCACACCAGGCTCCTCTGTGCATGGAATTCTCCAGCCAAGAGTACTGGAGTGGGTTTCTGTTTCCTTCACTAGGGGATCTTCCTGACCCACGGATCGAACCCGGGTCTCCTGCACTGCAGGCAGACACTTTACCATCTGAGCTACCTGGGAAGCCCACTGTATAGCACAGGGAATTATCTTCAGTATCTTGCAATAACCTGTAATGGAAAAGAATCTGAAAAGATTATATATGCATAAGTGAACCACTTTCCAGTACACCTGAAACTAACGCAACATTGTAAATCAACTGTACTTTAAAAAAGAAAAAGAGATACTCAAGAGATGGCAGCTTAGTAAGAAAGATGAAGGATTTATAGTGTAACTAACTGCATTGGGTTTTACTTTGCATACAACAATAAGGCCCAGTGGAACTGAAACAGGGGAAGAAGAGAAGATAAGAGAGATTAACATATTTATACTGATGGTCTGCTATGCGTCAGATGCTATTTTAGGTTCTTTCACATCTTAAACCACTTGGTAAAGTGGACATTGTTAACTATGTCTTTACAGTTAAGAAAATACCAGCAGGAAAGAACTGAATTAACATTTGACCATGCTCAAGATTCTGCCACCTTAAGTAAGCAAACAATATGCTTCCTCTCTTTGCTTCACAGGAATCTCTCTTGAATTTTTTAGCAATTAGTCACCCCTCATCATTACCTTTCAGTCTGACTTCCACCCCATCAACTCACTGAAATGACTCTTGCTGATTTCACTGATGTTCCCCGTATTGCTACACTTAGTGCAAACTGTTTTGTATTCTTCCTTGTCCTTCAGGGGTAGGAAGAGTCATTTTTGGATTGTCTCTTCCATGGGTTCTGATGATACCACCTGTTCTGTCTTTGCAGTCCTCTGGCCACTTGTGCTCTTTTTCGTTGCCTTCTTCTCTATCCAAACATGAAGCATATACTTCCTGGGGCCCCAAGAACATTCCCAAATTATGTTCAGTTCAGAGACCCGACCTATAGTCTCATACTTGGCCATCTACTTTGCACCTACCTTTGTAAGTTTCATAGGTGCTTTTCAAGCTCAACAGATGGAATTAGCTTTCAAATTTTTTCATTACAGAAGGATAGATTTCCTTACCTGACTGACCTAAAATATCTGAATCTCACCATCTGAAGATACGGGTTCACTGAAAAAGATTTGATGGCAGGTGACATAACAGCACCATTAAAAGTAAATTAAATTTAAAAATAAGACTTGATATAATGTACCAATACTTTGCCCTTCTGATGTGAAGAACTGACTCATTGGAAATGACCCTGATGCTGGGAAAGATTGAAGGCAGGAGGAGAAGGGGACGACAGAGGATGAGATGGTTGGATGGCATCTCCGACTCGATGGACATGAGTTTGAGTAAGCTCTGGGAGATAGTGATGGACAGGGAAACCTGGTGTGCTGCAGTCCATGGGGTCACAAAGAGTCAGACATGACTGAGTGACTGAACTGAACTGATATGATGTACAGAATATGTAGGATCGGGGTGGGGGGGGTGGGCAGGGAAAGCAAGGAGCAGAAAGATCACTATGTGGTTGCGACCAGAACCCTGAGGAGAGGCTGGGATGGGATGAACTGGAAAGTTATAATGGGTATACAAGCATACCTTGGAGATACTGTGGGTTTGGCTGCAGACCACCTCAGTAAAGCAAATTTCACAATAAAGTGAGTCACACAAGTTTTTTGGTTTCCCAGTGAATCTAAAAGTTAACATTATACTGTGGACTGTTAAGTGTGCAACAGCATTATGTCCAAGAAAACAATACACACAGCTTAGTTAAAAGATATTTTATTGCTAAAAAATAATAACCATTATATGACCAACAGGATTGCCACTAACATTCAATTTGCAAAAAAACCCACAACCCATTATCTGCAATTAGGTGAAGCTCAATAAAATGAGGTATGTCTGTACAATAAAGAGTCTTAACAATAAGTTAAATGGTAACATAGAATGAATAGAAATTTGTGGTTGATTTAAGATTTAACCTAGACAGCATATTAGAAAACAGAGACATTACTTTGCCAACCAACAGAGGCCCGTCTAGTCAAAGCTATGGTTTTTCCAGTGGTCGTGTATGGATGTGGGAGTTGGACTGTGAAGAAAGCTGAGCACTGAAGAATTGATGCTTTTGAACTGTGGTGTTGGAGAAGACTCTTGAGAGTCCCTTGGACCTGCAAGGAGATCCAACCAGTCCATCCTAAAGGAAATCAGTCCTGAATATTAATCATAAGGACTGATGCTGAAGCTGAAACTCCAATACTTTGCCCACCTGATACAAAGAACTGACTCATTGGAAAAGACCCTGATGCTTGGAAAGATTGAAGGTGGGAGAAGAAGGGGGTGACATAGGATGAGATGGTTGGATGGCATCACCAATTCAGTGGACATGAACTTGGGTAAACTCAGGGAGACAGTGAAGGACAGGAAAGTCGGTGTGCTGCAGTCCATGGGTCGAAAAGAGTCGGACACAACTGAGCAATTGAACTGACTGACTATGGTTTAAAGAGAGGACAATCAAAATTCGGCACACATATATCTGACTTATATAAGGGACAGAGAGAACACCCAGTGAAAGGACATTTTCGGATGCTGCACTGATATTGGCTGACTGAACCTCCCCTGAGCGCCTGATATAAAAAGAGTAGTCTGAAATCAAAAGAGCAAAAGAGAAAGAAAAACCAAATAAGGATGGCAATGGAAAAATAGGCTAAGTACTCGAATAATTAATTCAATGATGTCTTTAGTCATATTCTCAGCTGGTGGCTCAGCTGGTAAAGAATCTGCCTGCAATGTGGGAGACCTGGGCTCGACCCCTGGGTTGGGAAGATCTCCTGGAGAAAGGAATGGCTACCCACTCTACTGGCCTGGAGAATTCCATGAACTATTCCATGGGGTTGCAAAGTGTCAAACATGACTGAGCAACTTTCAATCACAGTCACATGATGTACGTAAGGCATTGAAATAAACATTCAACCCAGATCTCTGTTCAGTGCCACACTTACATAGTCAACACCTTTTGGGGCATGTTTATTCCACAGTCTTAGAATAATTTGTATCCAAGGTAATAGGTATATATAAAACATGCAGGAAGTAAGATAGGGGATAAAAGAGTTTAAGATAAATGCTGAAGAAAAGTAGCAGGAAAGGAAAAAAGAAGCTGCAGAAACACACTGCTGACATTGAGGCAGGAGAGAAACCAGTACGTGTCATGGAAGTCAAGAAAGAAAAATATTTAAGAACTTAAAAATTACCACTGGAGTAAAAGGCAAGTATAAGTCAAGACCCAGGCTCCATATCAACATGAAGTTCCTTCTAGAGCATGCTAATTAAAGGACTCCACTCTTTGTTATTTGAAATGCAAATAATAATAAGAAACCTACAATGTCCTCCTCTGTTCATTTTCCATGATATTCACTGAAACTTCTCCAAAGTCAGTGAGCCACTTGAAAAATAAAGTGGTATCTCTGACTGACTCCTTACAGCAAAACAACTTCAGGGATATAAAATGTTAAAAGCACAGTAAGCACAGCCACAGAAATACCATAAGAAAGCATGGGATAATATTTTTGTAATTTTAGAGTGGAGAAGGATTTTTGCATTGTACAAGAGCTGAAACCATAAAGATTGACTATTAAAATGTAGAAGTTCTATATAGCAAAAAATGTCATACACAGGATAAATATGAAAAATGTTTGTAACATATGACAAAATATTATTATCCTAAGATCAAGGGAGATACTAAATACATTTTGCAACTTTTGTACAGTGTGATGCCAACCCAATAAAAATACAAGCTGGTTAGTATGCGCTACCAGAATGTAATGAATAAATAACAGTCTGATTTTTAATATATGAAGATCATGCTAAAATCAGTGGGAAACAAGCATTCCAACAGAAAATGAGGTAAGTACTCAAGCAGATTATTTAGAGGAGAAAAATACAAATAGCTAATATACAAAAAAATTTTCAACTGTTCTAATAAGGGAGAAATACCAACAACCTCAGATATGCAGATGACAGCACTCTAATGGCAGAAAGTGAAGAGGAAGTAAAGAGCCTCTTGATGAGAGTGAAAGAGAGGAGTGAAAAGGCTGGTTTAAAACCCAACCTCAAAAACTAATATCATGGCATCTGGTCCCATTACTTCATTACAAATAGATGAAGGAAAAAGTGGAAACGGTGACAGATTTTATTTTCTTGGGTTCTAAAATAACTGTGGATGGTAAATGCAGCCATAAAATTAAAACATGTTTACCTCTTGGAAGAAAAGCTATGACAAACTTAGACAATGCATTAAAAAGCAGAGACATCACTTTGCTGACAAAGGTCCATATAGTCAAAGATATAATGTTTTTCCAGTAGTCATGTACAGATGTGAGAACTGGATCTTAAAGAAGGCTGAATGCCAAAGAATTGGTGCTTTCAAACTGTGGTGCTGGAGAAGACTCTTGAGAGTCCCTTGGACAGCAAGGAGATCAAATCCATCAATCCTAAAGTAAGTCAACCCGGAATATTCATTGGAAGGACTGATGCTGAAGCTCTAATACTCTGGACATCTGATGTGAAGAGCTGACTCATTGGAAAAGACCCTGATGTTGGGAAGGACTGAGGGCAAGAGCAGAAGGAGACAACAAACAATGAGATAGGTGCAGGGCATCTCCAGCCACTGACATGAGTTTGAGCAAACGCTGAGAGTTAGTGAAGGACAGGAAAGCCCGGCGTGCTGCAGTTTGTGGGGTTGCAAAGTCAGACGTGACTTAGCGACTGAACAACAACAAATAATAAATATGAAAGTGAGATATTAGCCTATTACACTGGCAAATACTGAAATTATATACGGTTGGCAAAAGTGTAAAGAAATAGATGTTTTCAGTGACTTTAGGTTATAGAATAAATTAGTACAATTAGTATATCCCTTTTGCAGGACAATGTTATAATTTTTACCTAACCTGAAAATATTGATATCATCTAATATAAATTCCCACTGGTTGCAACTGAAGAGGGCTTCCTGGATGGCTCAGCAGGTAAAGAATCCACCTGCAATGCAGAACACATGGGTTTGATCCCTGGGTCAGGATGATGCTCTGGGGGAGGAAATGGCAACGTACTCTAGAATTCCTGTCTGAAAATCCCATGGACAGAGGAACTTGGTAGACTACGGTCCAAAGGGTCACAAAGAGTTGGACATGACTGAGTGACTGAGCATGCATGCAATTGAATAATTATCACTAAAAATCCAGAGATAGTGTGCTAAGATGTTAATTTCAGCCTCGTATATAATGAAGAGACTAAAAACAACCATAATTTTCATTAACATCAATTATGCACATTACTTGATAGAATACTATGCAACCATCAAAAAGAATGGTAAATTTATTTCTTAATAAAATGGCAAATATCTCCATGATATATTACTGTTAAAAGTAGATCATAAAACCATATTTGTATTATCTCTATATTCAAAGACACATAACTCTCTGGAAGGCAGTTCACCAACTGTTGTTGGGGTAGTAGAATTTTCAGTGATCAAGGTTTTCTTTAGAGATTCCTAGATTGATTTAATTTTCAGTATGAGCTACTTCCCAAATATATCTGGCCATCTCCTTTAAAAGGACAGCTGTACTTCCTGATTTCTTTTTGGTTTGTTGGGTTAATCTGACTAGTTCTGGCCAATGCATTGTTAGTGGAAGTGACTTCTCGGATTCAGGCCTGAGTATTTAATTTCCTGCATTAAGACACTCTTGTCTTTTCTCTTTCTACCTCTGCCATAACAGCTTACAAGTTTTTGGAGAATGGCTATTCCATCAACCTTGGAACTGCAGTAAGAGTGTCCATAAAGATATAAATATTAAATAAATATTAATTAATGTCCAGCTGACATGTGATGGACATGTAATATGAGTGATAAACACATCTTTGTTGCTTTAAAGCCACTGAGATTTCCAGGTTGCTTGTTATTTTATCGTAACTAGTTTACCCTATTTTTTACCATCTATATTATGTTTTTAAGCAAGAGAAAACTATTTTCATTGAACAAACAAATATATGTTCCCAAAAGGTTTCTAATACTCTTAGTCTCTAAGATATGAAACAAATTGTCTTAAATGGCATCTTTCTTTTCCAAAAACTAATATATTAACAAGAAAAACAATCTGTTTCTAGATGGCTAGAAGACTAAGTGACTGTCCCATGTCGTATTTTATCTTCACAGCTATCCTTACCTAGCTGTTTTAGACAACTTCATGACTTCTGCATAATCTTACACTGTGCAGATCATGGATAATGAGTCACTGTGTTAAAATCTGAAGCTCTAAATTCATGGAGGGACATTTAAATGAAATTATATTACTTTCACATGTCATACTTAACTTCAGTTGACTATACAACTTCATTAAAAGAACTGAGTTTTTCATTTGTTTTTATTTTTTAAAGAACATAAATAGTTTCATGGATTACAAACATTCTAAGGGGAATCTAAAAAGAAGTGACTTTGTACATCTAACATTTTCTCATTTGGGGAGGGTGTTTACGTTTCTCATTTTAATCAGCCTGGTCAATTAAATTGGACAGTTTCCTATTTGTTTTCTATTTGGTTTCTCCTCCTTGTCTTTGCATTCTGGTTTTTATGAACTAGCTCAAAACTGCTGTTTGGGCTTCACAACACTACAGGGAATGTTTAAAAAATAAACTAAATTGCTTCATGACTTTTTTTCAAACTCGCTGAAAATGAGATTTTTCAACAGCTTTTACTCCATAACCTCCTCCTCCCTTTTTAATTTAAATTTTGGTCCTGAAATGAGCTTACAATATTCCATTAATATCACTAGGGGAGACACTTGTTTCCTGCACAATGCAGAGATTAGTCTGCAGTTCACTCTGCTTCTGCCCTTCATGGTTCTATCACTTTACAATGCCTGTATATAGTATATTTAGCAGTTTATTTGCATTAACAAATCCACCTTTCCATATTACTCACTGCTTTGTGGACATATATTTACAAAAAATTTAAATTACCCTGCAAGCCTTAGTGTACCATAAACTGTTGTTGGGAAAGAGGTGGTGATTTTAGGTTCATCTCAGAACACTTTCTCCAAGTGTTCTGTCAATTATCTTAACACAATCAACAAAGGAAAGTCATGATCAAAACTGTCAAAAGATAAAAAGTACATTTTCTTGGGAATTAAATATTTGATTATTTTGGAAAAAATAAATGCACATATGTGTATCTTAAATGGGTATATACCCCATTAAAAATCAGCTGTAAATTGGTACAGTCACTATGAAAAACAGTAGGGAGGGTCCTCAAAAAGCTAGAAATAGTTGCCATATGATACAGCAATCTCACTCCTGAGCATACATCCAGACAACTCTATAATTCAAAAAGATACATGCATCTCTATATTCACAACAACACTATGTACAATAGCCAAGACACGGAAACAACCAAAATGTCCATCAACAGATAAATGGATAAAAAGGACATATAGTACATGTCTATAATGGAGTACTGCATGCTAAGTCACTTCAGTTGTGTCCAACTCTTTGCAACCCTATGGATTGTAGCCTGCCAGGCTGCTCTGTCCATGAGATTCTCTAGGCAGCAATACTAGAGTGGGTTGCCATGCTCTCCTCCAGGGGATCTCCCCAACCCAGGGACTGAACCCTGGTTTCTTATGTCTCCTGCATTGGCAGATGGGTTCTTTATCACTAGTGCCACCTGGGAAACTCACAATGGAATATTACTCAGCCATAAAAAAGAATAACATAATGCCTTTTACAATAACATGGATGGACGTAGAGATTATCATACTAAGTGAAGTCAGACAGAGAAAGACAAATATCATATATCACTTATATGGGGAATCTAAAATATGGCACAAATGAACATATTTATGAAACAAAAACAGACTCATAGACACAGAGCACAGGCTTGTGGTTGTCAAGGGGGAGGAGGGAAGTGGAGGGGTGGAGTGGGATTATCAGATGACACTATTATACACAGAATGGATAAACCAACAAGGTCCTACTGTATAGCACAAGGAATACTGTTCAGTATTCTGTGATAAGCCATAATGGAAAAGAAAATGAAAAAATGTATATATATATACACACACACACACACAACTGAATCACATTGCTATATAACAGCAATTAACTCGACACTGTAAATCAACTATGCTACTGCTGCTACTAAGTCGCTTCAGTTGTGTCCGACTCTGTGCAACCCCATAGACGGCAGCCCACCAGGCTCCCCCGTTCCTGGGATTTTCCAGGCAAGAACACTAGAGTGGGTGGCCATTTCCTTCTCCAAAGCATGAAAGTGAAAAGTGAAAGTAGTCGCTCAGTTGTGTCCGACTCTTTGCGACCCCATGACTGCAGCCCACCAAGCTCCTCCATCCATGGGATTTTCCAGGCTAGAGTACTGGAGTGGGGTGCCATCACCTTACTTCAATAAAATAAATTTTTTAAAAATCAGCTGAATGTTAGCTGCAGAAGACCAGTAGTCTTATGGATGGTAAAAGCTTACATTGTACTTTCTCCACCTATAATTCAAAATTCTATAATCTACATAAGAATTTTTAAGAATCACTTCTGCATAGTACTTATTATTATGTCAGCATAGAGTTAATGCCCTATTCTTCTGTAAAATGAGAAAGAACAGTACCTTCTTTTCTCTACCTCACGGGGATTTGGGGAGGCTAAACATGAATCTGAATGGAAGGATTTTTGTGGAAGAGTAAAGCAATACATTAATGTAATGTGGTAGCAGATCCTGGGGCTTCCTAAGTGGTACTCCTGCCAATGCAGGAGATGTGGGTTCAACCCCTGGGTTGGGAAGATCCCCTGGAGGAGGAAATGACACCCCACTCCAGTATTCTTGCCTGGAAAATTCCATGGGCAGAGGAGCCTTGCAGGCTACATACAGTCCATGGGGTCACAAAGAGCTGGACACGACTCAACACTGACAGCACGGACTGGTAGCCGATTCTAGAAACACATCATTTCACGTGGTTTCACTTACAAGGCAGAGTCAACAGTTCAAAAAGATGAGATCAGAACACCGGCAGCTTACACGTGGGTTCTGCATGCCAGTCAGAGTTTGGTCTCCACCCTGAAGGCACTAAGTTGACACCGACAGACGTTTTTTTCCCCCAATTTTTGCCTTTAATTTTAAATTTTATTGGAATATGGCTGCTTTGCAATGCTGTGTTTTCAGGTATGAAGTGATTCAGTTATACACATACATATACTAATTCTTTTTCAGATTCTTTTCTCTTATAGGTTATCACAGAATGCTGAGTAGAGTTAGTTCCCTATGCTATAGGTCCTTGCTGGTTACCTATTTTGCATATAATAGTGTATATACGTTCATCCCAACCTCCTGATTTAACCCTTCCTACTACTGCCATGCTTTCCCTCTGGTAACTATAAGGTTTTTGATTTTTTATTATCTGTAAGTCTGTTTCTGTTTTGAAATAAATTCATTTGTATCCTTTTTTAAAAATTCCATTCCACATATGAGGGATACCATATGATATTTGTCTTTGCTTCATTTACTATGATCATCTTTACATCTGTCTATATTACTGTGAATGGCATTATTTCCTTCTTTTTTACGGCTGAGTGATGGATTTTAACGAAAGGAATGTTGCTGAAGAAAAATCATTCCTGCATCCACGTGGACGGTGTCTGGTGACACTGGGGATTAGAAAGCCGTTACTCCAGTAAGATAGAAAGATAGAAAGTCATTACTCCACGCAGGGGGGAAATGATGAGAAATGATGAATAAGGCAGTGAAGTAAAGATAGAGAAGACATAAATCAGAATGGATAGAATTGATAAGTAGCAATATTTGAAAAATGAGAGGGAGGGTGAATGAAGGAATGGAAGAAACACGCGTAACTCACAAGTTCCCAGCTTGGGCAACTGGTACCCTTAACTAGGACAAGGGGCCCCACAGTTTCAAATTCAAATACCTGTTTTGTACATGTTATCCGTAAGGTGCTGTGGGATGCTTTCAAGAACTGACCATTGACTTAAGCAACTGGACTTACCCAGCGAAACAGACATCGTCAAAACACGCAGCCACCAGTGTCTCTGGTTTGAGGATAAAGTACATTTTTATATTAGGTACTGTAGAGTCCTCATCAATGAAAATAAGGTTTGTTTTTAGACTTAAGTTTGGTGGTGATCATTTAATAGGTCAGAACTATCAAATACCTACAATTCTTGAGCGAAGATACACTGCATCCAGAATATCAGCATGCTTGAAGAAAACAATCTATCAATCTCTGAGTGCAAGATAAAACTGGAACCAGCTTCATATAAAAAAAGGTCAGCAGCTGGCTGATAGTCACATGTCATTTTTTTAGAGCCTGTTCTTTTCCATTTATAAATCAACATCTTGTTTTAAAATTGGTAGAAGGTTCCTTGTGTGTGTGTGAAGTCGCTCAGTTGTGTCTGACTCTTTGTGACCCCGTGGACTGTAGCCCACCAGGCTCCTCCATCCATGGGATTCTCCAGGCAAGAATACTGGAGTGGGTTTCCCTTTCCTTCTCCAGGGGATCTTCCCGACCCAAGGATCGAAACCAGGTCTCCTGCATTGCAGGCAGACACTTTAACCTCTGAGCCACCAGGGAAGGTTCTTTACCCTTTATTTTTCAGCCCACTACTTCTCACTTGCATTTTCTAACATAAGTAGGACACAGCTGAATAAAACAACAACCTTTTTTACTCACCTTACAAAGTGCATAGTACCTGAGACAGAAATGAGGCTATTCTGTTTGAGAATAATTATCATCAAATTCTTTCCTCCAGTGTGAAAACATCCTCTCTCTCCCTGTCTCTGTCTTTCTGTCTCTCCCCAACATCTACAAAAATCGCCCTCATTTCTACACACCACCCTCCTCATCCGAGTGAGGTGACATGCCAGCATCACTAGACAGACTAGCAGATGAGATTCCTTAAAGGGCTGCCTTTCTCATTTGCCTGTGGATTTTTAGCTTGTCATGAATTCTCATTTTATTGTACCTTTAGGCCAAATGGCCCAAACCATCAAATATGCTATAGCTACCACTGCAATCAATAGTGTCAATCTGTCTAGTGTTTAAGACCGGCAATAATGCAAGCTGACTGGATCTGTCTTTAGACTACAATGAGTTGGAAAAAGGACAGAATGGTGAGGGTTTGGCCAGGAGGTGCTAAAAAGATCATTTTCTGCTGGGATCTGGGCTGTCTAAAGATGAGGAATGTGTCAGCTGTTTTTCCTGCCCCCCTGAGCTCCGAATCGGCACACATCTAGTAGCTCAAGTCCATTTATTCATTGATGTATCTATACACGCTGGTTGGTAATAAGTAAATCCCCATAATGACGCCCTAAAGGAAATGCATGGTAATAGTCTCTCCCCTTCCAGCAAACCTGTGACTGCAGATTGACCGTTGATGATTTCTTTTCCTTTTCAGAGAGGCTCATTTTTAGCTTGGATTTGCTTGTGTAAAAATGTGAGCAGGGGTGTGACAGATTTACGGAGAGCGGGCTTGGTGTGACCGGCTCTGGGTTCTGCATGTCTGTCCATTCCCCACCTCAGGATCCCGGAGCTATACGACCCTTTCCTTTCCCCTGGAAGTATTTATTTTGCTTTAAAGCAAGACTCCTGTTTTACAAGCTCGTATTTCTTACACAAATCACAGGCGGGGTGGAGTTGTTCCCTCTCGCATCCTCACATACATCTGCTACCCCCATCGACCTTGGCATCCCCATCAACTGTAGCATCACCAGGGGGCATCGTCTGCTCTATGAACTACCACAGCTTCAGTAAAGCGCAGGCCCTGCCTTAACTCCATCTGGCTAGCCTACAGATGGGGCTGCTGGAACACATCTTATTACAGAGCCAGATTTCACTTAACTCAGTGTAAACTTCAGGGCACAGGTTGGTTTTTTTCCCCCCCTAAGCTAGGGTTTTGTCCCCTTTTGGCTCTGCTAAAACCAACCAATACAAGAAAACACGCCTCTTAGGCAGTTCATACAGAGACAAAGTGCTGGAATTGACACAGGTTTATGAGACTCCTCAGGCCTGGCAGCAGAGAATGTGTTCCGCAGCCCATTGTCCTTTTCCCTAGGAGAAGATAATGCTGGCAGAATAAAGCTAGGTCCTCAGCCAGGGAGAATGGGGAAAGCAGAAAGTACCTGCAACTGGAAATGAGTGAATGCCCCTCCCCCTTGGGTAGGACAGCATCAGGTTTCATTGGTGGGAGACACTCAGGCGCCCCAGGACAGAACCTACTAGAACGAGAGAATCATCAACAAAATACAGACATTGCTTTGATTGTTTGCGTATGAAATTATTTGCATGCCCCTTGGGACTGAGGGTGGTTGTAGGCCAGTAGTCACTGTGGTAAGACAGGAACAGGGAAGCGGAGTCAAGCTCCACTCTGGGCTGATGGGCAGAAAGTGCCCTGTGTGTCTTGTGGACTGGCCAGGGCTCCTCAGATTTCCCCAACAGGGCAGAGATCTGCTTCTAATTTTTTTTTTTTTCTTTTCCAGTATGGTTTATCACAGGATATTGAATATAGTTGTCTGTGCTCTACCTTGTGGGATCTTGTTGTTTATCCACTCTCTATAGAAAAGCTCACACCTGCTAATCCCAACCGCCCACTCCATCCCTCCCTCACCCCCTGCCCCCTTGGCAACCACCAGCTTGTCCTGCATGTCCGTGATTTTGTTTCTGTTTCACAGATAGGTTCATTTGTGTTATATTTTATTTTATTTTTTTATTTTTTATTTTTTTAAATTTTAGTTTTTATTTTTTAAATTTTAAAATCTTTAATTCTTACATGCATTCCCAAACATGAACCCCCCCTCCCACATCCCTCCCCATAACATCTTTCTGGGTCAAATGATATCATATTGCACTTGTTTTTCTCTTTCTGACTTATATGATAATCTCTTGGGCCCCCTTGGCAACTACCAGTTGTATCTATGTTGCTGCAAGTGGCCTTATTTCATTCTTTTTTATGGCTGAGTTATGTTCCATTGTGTATGTGTTCTTTATCTACCATGTATTCTTTATCCATTCATCTGTCAACGGACATTAAGGCTGTTTTCTTGTCTTGGCTATGGTGAATAAAGCTACTATGAACATAGGGGGCGTGTGTCTTTTCGAATTCACATTTTATATATGCCCAGGAGTGGGATTGCTGGGTCATATGATGGCTCTATTTTTAGATTTCTGAGAAACCTCCATACTGCTTTCCATTGTGAGTATATCAAATCATGGGTCTGCCAACAGGGTAGGAGGGTTCCCTTTCCCCCACCTTTCTCCAGCATTTACTATTCTGACTAGTGTGAGATGGTACTTCATTGCAGTTTTGATTTGCATTTCTCTAATAATTAGTGATGTTGAGTATATTTTCATGGGACTATTGGGCATCTGTGAGGACTATTTCTAGAACCTGACACAAAGATCAACCTAGAAGTGGGGGTAAGGGTCCTGAGCATTCAGTCAAAAGCAGTATAAAGGCAGGAAGAAAGGCTAGTCATTGCAGATACAAATGTCACACTAGGAGATCCTCTCTTTAGACGGTTTCTTTCCTTTATACTTGGCCAATCAGGGCCCACCCCCTAGCCTTCCCTTCCTGGCCACAAATCCTCCTTGGGGATTTTAAACCAGAAACACGGAAATTAAACATTAACCTAGAACAGCAATGTTAGGTATTTGAGATTAACAGATACACACTACTGCATATGAAATAGATAACCAATAATGACCTACTATATAGGACAATGAACTATGCTCAACATTATGTAATAACCTGTAAGGAAAAAGAATCTGAAAAAATAGATATATATACATACATAACTGAGTCACCTTCCGGTATACCTAAAACCAACAAAACACTGTAAATCAACCATACGTCAATTAAAAAAATAAGCTACATATAAAAGCTCACATCTGCTAACCCCAAGCTCTCACTCCATCCCCCTCTACCATGGCAACTACCAGTCTCTTCCTTTTTCTCAGTCTCTTTTTTATGTCTGTGATTCCGTTTCTGTTTCATAGATGGGTTCATCTCTGTCATATTTTAGATTCCACATATAACTGATAGGATATGGTATTTGTCTTTCTCTTTTATTTACTTTACTTAGCCTGTTAAGTCTCCAGGTGCAGAAATTAATAGAACCTTGTAAATCAACTATATTCAATAAAAAATTAAACTAGAATATAAAAAAAATAAATTTAAAAGTAAAGCAGATGCAAAGAAAGTGACATTAGAACTGGCAAGCCTAACCCAAAATTTAGATTCAAGATCCTGAGTTTTCTCTAATCTCATCAAAGAAGGTATCAGTATTTCAACCATTAGAAATATGAGCAACAGGTCCAATATGCCAGGACCATTCAAACAAGCTCTTCTCTACACCAATGATTCTCATAAACATTTCCTGTCTCAGGCGACTCTATGCGCAGAACGCCATGCCTTGTTGTAGTTAACTGGAGAAGAACGGCAGAGGATTTACAAGCCATCCTTATTTACCAATGGCCCTTCCCAAGTGACTGGAACTCCTAAATACACAGCTTAGGCCTGGACTTGTGTAAGGGAAGGGAATGGTGGCGTGGTCCAAACTCAGTTCATGGAATAAGAGAAACGAGAACCAACAGAGCTAGGCAGTAGGCAGCAGAATTTGTTGTTAGCCAGAATTTATTGTAAATAGACAACCGTGGAGAGACAGAATCCATCTATTTCCACTTTCCTCTCGAATCGTCTAATCTCACGGTGTTATTTTATCTCAGTCCATTACCGTATATATGCAATTCTGCTTTCTTCTTGCCCATTTCCCCTGTTTTACGACATAAACCAACTCCCAACAGAAGCAGAGTGATGAAGGGTGTCTTTGGCTCTGCATACATTACAGGGATCAAAGCTAAACGCTGGGTGATAACCACCACCAGGGAGCTCAGAATGCTCCCAGAGAAGTGATCTTTAATGGAGTTGCTCTTAAAAATGTCTGCATGTGGCCATGCTAAATACCATGATGTCTCGGTTACAGATCTCAGGCCTCCAATGCATGAATATTAAAGAAGAAAACTGCAGCAGAGCAACTGAACCTGAGTGGAGGAAGTTTCCAAGAGAAAACTACATTCATCAGGCTAACTTTCTTTCACACAGTCGGCTCAAGGCAAAAGTATAATATAGATAAAACCTTTTCTTCTAGATTCATGTTTCACCCTTTCTCTCTTTTTATGCTCTTCAATTGATCCATTTCTCTCATGTTCTGCCCACAGCGATAGGCTCTGAAAATAATTATTTTAAAAATTTTATTGAGGTATAGTTGATTTACAATGTTGGGTTAGCTTCAGGTGTACACCAAAGTGACTCAGTTTTATATGTATAAAAAATACGTGTGTGTGTGCGTGCGTGTGTGTGTGCATGCACACGTGCTCCCTAGGTCTCTTCCGTTGTGTTTAACTCTTTGCAACCCACGGACTGCAGCTCGGCAGGCTCCCCTGTCCATGGGATTCTCCAGGCAAGAATATTGGAGTGGGCTGCCACGTCTTCCTCCAGGGGATTATCCTGCCCCAGGAACTGAATCCATGTCTCTTATGTCTCCTGCATGGGCAGGTGGGTTCTTTATCACTAGCGCCACCTAGGAAGCCATATGTATATGTGTGTATGTATATATCTGATTTCGGTGTTGACCATCTGGTGATGTCCATGTGTAGAGTCTTCTCTTGTGTTGTTGGAAGAGGGTGTTTGCTATGACCAGTGCATTTTCTTGGCAAAACTCTATTACTCTTTGCCCTGCTTCATTCCATATTCCAAGGCCAAATTTGCCCATTACTCCAGGTGTTTCTTGACTTCTTACTTTTGCATTCCAGTCCTCTATAATGAAAAGGACATCTTTTTTGGGTGTTAGTTCTAAAAGGTCTTGTAGGTCTTGATAAAACCGTTCAACTTCAGTTTCTTCAGCATTACTGGTTGGGGCATAGACTTGGATAACTGTGATATTGAATGGTTTGCCTTGGAGATGAACAGAGATCATTCTGTCGTTTTTGAGACTGCATCCAAGTAATGCATTTTAGACTGTTTTGTTGACCATGATGGCTACTCCATTTCTGAGGGATTCCTGCCTGCAGTAGTAGATAAAATGGTCATCTGAGTTAAATTCACCCATTCCAGTCCATTTTAGTTCGCTGATTCCTAGAATGTCGACGTTCACCCTTGCCATCTCTTGTTTGACCACTTCCAATTTGCCTTGATTCATGGACCTGACATTCCAGGTTCCTATGCAATATTGCTCTTTACAGCATTGGATCTTGCTTCTATCACCAGTCACATCCACAGCTGGGTATTGTTTTTGCTTTGGCTCCATCCCTTCATTCTTTCTGGAGTTATTTCTCCACTGATCTCCAGTAGCATATTGGGCACCTAATATATTATGTATATAGAATTATTTTCCATTATACATTATTATTCACAGAAGACAATGGCAAGCCACTCCAGTACTCTTGTCTAGAAAATCTCATGGACGGAGGAGCCTGGTAGGCTGCAGTCCATGGGGTCGCTATGAGTCAGACATGACTGAGCAACTTCATTTTCACTTTTCACTTTCACACACTGGAGAAGGAAATGGTAACCCACTCCAGTGTTCTTGCTTGGAGAATCCCAGGGACGAGGAAGCCTGGTGGGCTGCCGTCTATGGGGTCGCGCAGAGTCGGACACCACTGAAGTGACTTAGCATACATTATTATTAGTATAAGATATTGAGTACAGTTCCCCATATAGAGTGTATATCTTAATCCCAAATTGAACACTAATTATTTGGAAAGTACATAAATGTCATAGCCTCAGATATTTGCATTTTAATAAGAACAAAAAGTTTAATCTAAGAAATAACTCTCTAATAGCGAAATTACAGGCAAGAATGAGAAAATGGAGGGAAGCTGAAAATGGATGGATATTTTGTGAAATGAAATCTTATTTAAATCATTCCATGTAAATGGTTTTCTTCATTCATGAAAGTTACTTTCCACAGGGCTGACTTCTACTCTAACACCATTTTTTTTTTCTTTTTAAGAATAATTTTTTTTTTCTTTTAAGTGGTAGTGGTTGGATAATTAGAGTTTAGATTTACTAAAGTTTTCAAGTATTGACCCTTAAAAAGTCCACTTAGGGGACTTTTCTGGTGGTCCAGGGGTTAAGACTTTGCACTTCCCATGCAGCGGGTATAAGTTCGATCCCTGGTCAGGAAATTAATAAGGTTCCATATGACACATGGTGTGGCCAAAAAATAAATTAAAAAAAATTAAAATCCAGTTACTACTAAGACCTTTCCCAACCCTCTTCCATCACTCCAGCAATGTGGAGGTACCATGCAGAAGCTATAACTATTCCTGTTGAACTTGTAGTTTTGGTGAAGACAATACCCATGTAATTACCATCTCCTTCAAGATAAAGCATGAGCTCCAATTTCTCTGAATGGGTATGTATATGGGTGTGCAGGCATTCAAGTACACACATGTTTACAGAAATGTACCATGAACTCCATGAATTATATGTACAGGGAGTAAACAGGCTCATAACCAAACAACTTTGCGGAAGTCAGCAATCGCCATCAAACAGAACGTAGGTGATTAATCTACCCAAACCTTCCCAACACCCACAGCACATCTCTCGGCTTCCTACTTCTGTCTTGTTCGTGTTTGCTTCTATGATATTGTTATGTCATCTGAATAATAAAGGACATATATCTTCATTTCACAGCATTGATCACAAACCTAGCAGAAGAGGAGGTCACTTTACCTGCTGTATCGTCTAAACAAATCTACCGCGGGATTGGAGTCGTTTAATCATGGTGTTGTCATTTGGTTTGGGTAAGCATATTTTCCCTTCATTAGGTTTAATATATAATCTCATTATAGAAATCTGACACTCGGCACTGACTCTCAACTCATAAATCAGCTTCTACTTCTGCTCCTAAGACCCGAGAAAGAAAAACAGCAACAAAGTGTGATAAAAATGCACTGCATAATCTTAGCCATTCAGAGAACACCACCTTGCACTCCACCTTTATACTATGGTTGATTCAGCCTGGTTTTGCTGTCACATGGGCTATCACGCTGACTTCTATTTTTCTGTGCAATCAGACATTTAAAAACTATTTTGCTCCTGAATATTTCCAAAAGGTCACTTCCTAATTTTTCCCCCACCTAATCATATCAGACATTCCTTTTTTATAACATCATGTAACATCTGGGTACTCTCAGGCCATCAACATATCTATTTATAGAGCATCTACTGTGTGTCCTGTACTTGGTCCAATGTTCAACAGGATGGGAAAGAGTAAAAGATATATTCCCTAGCTTCAAAGATGAGGCAATACATTTTTGGGGAAAAAAGACCCTAATTTTAATCCCCAATAAACTGATTTTTCTAAACATTGCTATGTATATGCTGACATGCCTATGGTGAACAGACATCACTTATAAAATACCTTTATAAAGATGAATGTAATATTCTTCTAATTATCATTTAAAACATTTTAAAAAGTTAAAAAAATAATAACTTCCTGGACAGACAAAATGAAGTTGTTAATACTTTTAACCCTAAAAAAATATGTAATCTATTAAGGCCAGATCATGCTTCAGCTACGGAAAAAAAAAAAAAATCAAGTCAACTTTAGAAGATGTAAATTACATTCAAGATTGTTATTGTTGTTTAGTTGCTAAAGTCATGTCTGACTTTTTGCAACCGCATGGACTATAGCCTGCCAGGCTCCTCTGTCCATGAATTTCTTAGGCAAGAATACTGGAGTGGGTTGCCTTTCTCCAGGGGATCTTCCTGAGCAGGGATCAAAACCATGTCTCCTGAATTGGCAAGCAGATTTTTTACCACTTAGCCACCAGGGATTATTAAAGATTAGGAAGATACTGAAAAACAACAACAACAACAACACACATTTGCTAACTCACACAGAATGTTGAGATGTCTTCCTACGTCACATGTATGTAGTCATGTATCTTTGAGCGTAACAGATTACAGAGCATTTTATTTCCAGCCTCTCTTGGCTTGATGCCTGGCTTTCCAAGCTCATTTAAATTTCCATTTTACTTATAAAGTCATAAAAGACTGCCTGGTTGAGTTAATAATTCTTGAAAAATGAAAATTTCCCCCTCTTGATGTCAAATTTATAGAAGTCCTACTAATTTTAAAGTACTGTAAAACATAATCCAAATTACAGGCAAAATTCTAGAAATATTCAAGAATTACTACGTATAACTATTACTTAGCCCTTTGGGTTTCTTCGATAAGGAATATAAACCTTTATACTGCTGCTCATTGCATATGGAAATTAGTTTAAGTACCTACAAATCTAATATGACCTAAGGTACACACAATCAATACAAAATTCCCAGGAATTTCAAACTTTCAGCCAGATCTTTGTGTAGACAGAGAATGGGCATGAAAGAGCAACTGATTCTTTTTTTTAAAATATATGGTCTCATCTGTGGTATACATACAGTCATGATGGAATGTTACTCAATCATAAAAAAGAATGGAATAATGCTAATTGCAGCAGCATGGACATGGATGGACCTAGAGTTGATCATACTAAGTGTAGTAAGCCAGACAGAGAGACAGGCAAATATGATAATGGTATCACTTACATATGGAATCTAAAAACAGTACACATGAACTTACAAACAGAAATAAACATGGACATAAAAAGCATGTCTTACTGTTACCAAAAGGGAAAAGAAGGGTAGGAATAAATTGGGAGAATGGGATTAACAGATACACTCTGTGTGTGTGTGTGTGTGTGTGTGTGTGTGTGTGTGTGTTAGTTACTTAATCATGTCTGACTCTGCAACACCATGGACTCTAGCCTCCCAGACACTGTCCATGGAATTCTCCAGGCAAGGATACTGGAGTGGGTAGCCATTCCCTTTTCCAGGGGTTCTTCCCGATCCAGGGATCCAACCTGAGTCTCCTGCAATGTAGGTAGATTCTTTAACATTTGAGCCACCAGGAAAGCCAGACAGATGCACACTACCATACATAAAATAAAAAACAACGAGATCCTACTCCATAGCACAGGGAACTATATTCAATATTTTGTAATAAACTACAATGAAAAAGAATCAGAAATAAAAAGAAAAAATATACATACATGTATAACATGGGGAATGATACTCAATATTTTATAGTAACATATAATGGAAAAGAATATATAAACAATTATATATATGTGTGTATACGTGTGTGTGTGTATGTATGTATGTAGAATCGACTCTTTGGAAAAGATCCTGATGCTGGGAAAGACTGAAGGCAAAAAGAGAAGGTGGCGGCAGTGGATGAGATGGTTAGATAGCATCACCAAATCAATGGACATGAATTTGGGAAAACTCTGGGGGACAGTGGAGGACTGAGGAACCTGGCATGCTGGGCTCCATGAGGTCACAAAGAGTCGGACACAACTTAGTGACTCAACATCAACACACTACTTTGTGGTACACCTGAAACGGACACAACATTGTAAATCAACTATACTTCACTACAACGTGTGCAACTCTGGCAACTCCATGGACTGCAGCCTGCCAGGCTCCTCTGTCCGTGGGATTCTACAGGCAAGAATAATAGAGTGGGTTGCCATTTCCTTCTCTGATATATATAATCACTTTGCTGTACACCTGAAATGACATAGCATTGTAAACCAACTATAAGTCAATAAAAATTACATACAGTAGCATGGTACAGTGCTGAATGCGCTTCCAGACTAATCTACCTAAGGAGAATGGGGGGAGCATTTTGTGTGTTTGTGTATACGGCTGTTTGTTTTATTATTAAAAGGTACCACTTCACACCAGTCAGAATGGCTGCGATCCAAAAATCTGCAAGCAATAAATGCTGGAGAGGGTGTGGAGAAAAGGGAACCCTCCTACACTGTTGGTGGGGATGCAAACTAGTACAGCCACTATGGAGAACAGTGTGGAGATTCCTTAAAAAATTGCAAATAGAACTACCTTATGACCCAGCAATCCCACTTCTGGGCATACACACCGAGGAAACCAGAATTGAAAGAGACACATGTACCCCAATGTTCATCGCAGCACTGTTTATAATAGCCAGGACATGGAAACAACCTAGATGTCCATCAGCAGATGAATGGATAAGAAAGCTGTGGTACATATACACAATGGAGTATTACTCAGCCGTAAAAAAGAATTCATTTGAATCAGTTCTGATGAGATGGATGAAACTGGAGCCGATTATACAGAGTGAAGTAAGCCAGAAAGAAAAACACCAATACAGTATACTAACACATATATATGGAATTTAGGAAGATGGCAATGACGACCCTGTATGCAAGACAGGGAAAGAGACACAGATGTGTATAATGGACTTTTGGACTCAGAGAGAGAGGGAGAGGGTGGGATGATTCGGGAGAATGACATTCTAACATGTATACTATCATGTAAGAATTGAATCGCCAATCTATGTCTGACGTAGGATGCAGCATGCTTGGGGCTGGTGCATGGGGATGACCCAGAGAGATGTTATGGGGAGGGAGGTGGGAGGGGGGTTCATGTTTGGGAATGCATGTAAGAATTAAAGATTAAAAAAAAATAATAAAAATAAAAATTAAAAAAAAAACTGTTAGAAGCTAGGAAACACGAGGAGGTATATGTACACTTTACTCTTAATAAAAATTGATAAACTTTGACACCAAATCCATTCTGAGCTGTGCAGCTTCCCAGTGTGCAGTCCAGAGGGAAGAATTCAGACTTCAGGGAGTGCGCTGTTCTTGATGTCCCTGGGACTGCACAGCAAAGGGAAGGAAGCAGACTCTGACTAAGACTCAAGCTTACAGTGGTGAAGCTCTCGGGTGGAGATCCCCAAAGATGTTTAACGTTTGCATTATGGAAGTTCAATAAGTTGAGTCTCTCTATGGTCTGACTTGATAATCCCAAAGAAAGGCAATACCAAATAATGTTCAAACTACTGCACAATTGCACTCATCTTGCTCACTAGCAAAGTAATTCTCAAAATTCTCCAAGCGAGGCTCCAACAGTATGTGAACTGACAACTTCAGCAAGGACAGAGGAACCAGAGATCAAATTGCCAACATCTGCTGGATCATCGAAAAAGCAAGAGAGTTCCACAAACACATCTTTTCTGCTTTACTGACTATGCCAAAGTCTTTGCTGACTGGGTGGATCACAACAAACCGTGGTAAATTCTTCAAGAGATGGGAATCCCAGACCACCTTACCTGCCCCCTGAGAAATCTGTATGCAGGCCAATAAGCAATAGTTAGAACCAGACATGGAACAATGGACTGGTTTCACATTGGGAAAGGAGTATGTCAAGGCTGTATATTGTCACCCTGCTTATTTAACTTCTATGCAGAGTATATCATGCGAAATGTCGGGCTGGATGAAGCACAAGCTGGAATCAAGCTTGCTGGGAGAAATAGCAAAAACCTCAGATATGCAGATGACACTCTCATAGCAGAAAGTGAAGAGGAACTGAAGAGCCTCTTGATGAAAGTGAAAGAGGAGACTGAAAAAGTTGGCTTAAAACTCAACATTCAGAAAACTAAGATCATGGCATCCCTATCACTTCATGGCAAATAGCTGGGGAAACAATGGAAACAGTGACAGACTTTATTTTTGGGGGGCTCCAAAATCACTGCAATGAAATTAAAAGACGATTGTTCCTTGGAAGAAACGTTATGACCAACCTAAATAGCATATTAAAAAGCAGAGACATTACCCTGCTGACAAAGGTCCATCTAGTCAAAGCCATGGTTTTTCCAGTGGTCATGTATGGATGTGAGAGTTGGACAATAAAGAAAGCTGAGTGCCAAAGAATTGATGCTTTTGAACTGTGGTGTTGGAGAGGACTCTTGAGAGTCCCTTGGACTGAAAGGAGATCCAATCAGTCAATCCTAAAGGAAATTAGCCTGAATATTCATTGGAAGGACTGATGCTGAAGCTCAAGCTCCAATACTTTGGCCACCTGACACGAAGAACTGACTCATTGGAAAAGACCCAGATGCTCAGAAAGATGGAAGGCAGGAGGAGAAGGGGATGACAGAGGATGAGATTGTTGGATGACATCACCGATTTGATGGACATGAGATTGAGCAAGCTCCGAGAGTTGATGATGGACAGGGAAGCTTGGCATGCTGCAGTCCATGAGGTCGCAGAGTCGGACATGATTGAGCGACTGAACTGAACTGATGGAGAGGAAGGAAGGACAATAAGGAAAGAGGAATGGGGTATATCCCAGAAGGGAAACCCTGTGATGTGTTTAACTCCATGCTTTTCCCTTAGAAGATGAGGAACACTGTATTTCATCTAGTGTATTCAATCTTTAGCTTTCTAGGCTAGAATTCCCTTTGCATTAATTTTTAATGTCTCAGTAAACTTTGACATACGTTATAGCTTAGTCTGCTGATACTGGGAGGAGTAAAGGTTGGAGACAGTGAAATCAGGTGTGCCCTGCTAAATGCACATCCTCTGCCCTGAAGTTGACTGTACTGCAATGGGTTCAGGAGGCCAGGAGCAAAGCAAGGAACAGAAGCGAGTGGGGAGCAGGATTCATAGCACCCCAACATCAGCTGAGAGGCAGATGGCTCAGGAGTGACTATGAGACAGATCCTGGCTCTATCAAGGAAATAAAAAGGTGACTCAGTGGGGAGGCTGATGCACGGGTCTCCTTAAATCAACTTAAAACAGTAACTGTTCTTTCTGCTGAACCCTGCAGGGGTTAATATCAATAGTACCCAAGATGAGTATTATTCCACCACAAATTCAGATAGCATTTTATATAAATATACGACTAACGTTGGGAGCATTTTATAGAAATACGTAATTAAACTTGGGTCCATCTTTAACTATTCTAATTTAAAATATAAAGTTACATCTAGTGAAATCTATGAATTTTAGACAAAAGCCTGCATGTTATAGCTGTTTATTATAATCTGACTGTTGGCACCCTTTCTTTTCTTGTTTATACGATATATCAAGAGGGACCATTTTCCCTCATAATGGCTTATTTATCTGTATCAGACTATTTTACCTTCCTCCTCAACATTTCTAGACCACCTTCTGTCCTATATCCTAAACTGGGGTTTTGTATCGTCTATCTTCTTTCACAAAAAAATTTTTAAAACTTTTTATTTTTTATGGGATGTATAGTCAATCAACAATGTTGTGAAACTTTCAGGTGAACAGTGAAGAGCCTCAGCCACACATATACATGTATCCATTCTCCCCCAAACACACCTCCCATTCAGTCTGCCACATGACATTGAGCAGAGCTCCCTGTTCTATACAGTAGGTCTGTGATGATGGTTATCCACTTCGAATACAGCAGTGTACATGTCCATCCCAAACTGCCTATCTATTATTAATAATTACTGTTTCATAAATTCTGTCCCCTCAACAAAATTAGAAACTTCTTAAAAGGAATAAAATCAATTTCTGGGGATCCATGATGTCTAGTTGTGTTTATTATGAAGTAGTCATTATTAAAATGATGACCACAAGGCTTCTTCTCCTGAATAAGTGCAGAAATGATCAATGCCTTTGCAAGAGAGCAGCTGGAATACACAAGGAGTTAGAGAGAGTTGTAAAGTCCATTATTTCTATGTATGACTCCTTAGATACCAATTAAATACCCTAAGGAAATGGGCACTCACCCAGTATCACCAACTGAGAAAACAACGCATCTGAATACTTGGTATGTAACCAGAAGACTTTCATCTCAATAAGAGAAGATGACAATATTTTTTTGGCTGATATCCATGTGATAATTGGCTAAAACCAGATGAATACGAACAACTTAATTATGGAAAGCATGGTAGTTTGAACATTTTTAGGATCGGTGTGAAACAACTGATGAGCCAATGAACTCTTAGAAAATGACTAGATGAAGTAGCTGGAAGAAACATTTCTAATTTTATTTCTGTTTTTCTTATTAGAAAAAGAAAAATTGAAGACATGAGTTTCATAAGCAAGCATAGTATATGTGGCCACTAGTTTCTGCTGAATGTGCTAGGACATTAGGAAGCAGATTTTGTACATCATTTTCACCACCAGCAAGTCACAGGATTTTAGAGACGAAGAATTGTTCTAGCTCAATTCCCTTGTGATCTGAGAAACCCAGGGGAAAAGGAGTGATGCAAGTTACTTGAAATTACACAATCAGTCTGCAACTTCTGGCATCTGTTAAGTTAGCCACTCACATCATAGAAAGGTACACCAAGCCCTCCCCCACTCCCCCACAAAAAAGTTGGAAATAGGCTTTCTGTAAACAAGGCAGAACAGATGTGCAGAGACATTCTTACTAGCGTAGAATAACTAAGATGCTTAGTAGCACGTGGAGGGGGAAAAGCTCTTTAAAAGCATGTCTAGGCTGGTGATAAAGTAAGTAAAAATTAGAAGCCAGACATCTCAAGATGTTTTCTGGGTAAGTGAGCTAGGAGAGGGTATTTTCCAACACATGCCAATCCATTGGGTAATGAAATACAAACACAGGACAGGCAAAAAGCCTGACATCCGAATGGGAGGTCATCAGAGACCCAGCACAAAGGTACCAACAGATGGCAACATCTCAGAGAAGATATACTAGGAAAAAGCGTGTCCACAGAAAACTTGGCTTTTCTTGGAATTGACATCGAGTGGAAACAGGGAGAAAAAAGTCTCTTGAGAGGTCTTCACCCAAAGTTCATTTTCCAAAGAGTAAGGTGAGGATACATAGAAGAAAAATCTCAAGAAAAAAAAAAAATCAAATAATCACTGTCTTAAAGTACCTAGCAGAGACAATTTCCAAATCCTATCTAGAGAAACATATTCTAAGCATGTGTCTGTTATTTGCATAGCTGTGTCCGACTCTTTGCAACCCCATGGACTGAGGCCCACCAGACTCCTCTGTCCATGGAATTCTCCAGGCAAGAATACTGGAGTGGGTTGCCATTTCCTTCTCCAGGGGAATCTTCCTGACCCAGAGATCGAACCCAGGTCTCCCGCATTACAGGTAGATTCTTTACCGTTTGATTCACCAGGGAAGCACTATTATTCTAAGAATCAGTTCAGTTCAGTTGCTCAGTCGTGTCCGACTCTTTGCGACCCCATGAATCGCAGCACGCCAGGCCTCCCTGTCCATCACCAACTCCCGGAGTTCACTCAGACTCACGTCCATCGAGTCCATGATGCCATCCAGCCATCTCATCCTCTGTTGTCCCCTTCTCCTCTTGCCCCCAATCCCTCCCAGCATCAGAGTCTTTTCCAATGAGTCAACTCTTCGCATGAGGTGGCCAAAGTACTGGAGCTTCAGCTTTAGCATCATTCCTTCCAAAGAAATCCCAGGGCTGATCTCCTTCAGAATGGACTGGTTGGATCTCCTTGCAGTCCAAGGAACTCTCAGGAGTCTTCTCCAACACGTCACAAAAAATCCCTTTCGATGAAATCCCAAGCTTGAAATGCACATGATAATAAAAATATATATATTTCTGAGCACATGAGCAAACAAGTCTTATAAATGAATCTGTAGAAATAATAACAAGAATGATCAGATTTTCAAGAAGGATGCTATGTAAATTAACAGGTACAGGATGTAAAATAGTCCCAATCTACTCAAATAAAACGAGTCTATTAAAATTGATCAGAAAATACTGAAATAGTAACAAATGGAATTTATGGAGCTTAAAAATATTCAAGTTGAAAACAAATGAATAAAACTCAAAATATAAAATGTGACATAGTTGGAGAAAAACTCTGTAAAACTGTCACATGCATATCCAGAAATGACAAGCAAAGTAGCGCTGAGAAAGAAAAGCATGGCATATATGATCAAGTGGTTAAGAGGCCTGGGAAAAGAGAATGAGAGATTCTACCAGAGCTGATTCCAAGTGTGGCCCACAGACTAACAGCATCCTTTCCTGCACATTCTCAAGACACAATGCAAACTCACCATGTGGCAGGAATTTGTTCCACAAGTCATTCAGATGACTTTTTTGTAAGCTAAATTTGAGAAGCATTGGCCTAATATAGCTCTAATCTAAGTTCTAACAGGCAAAACATAAAATATTTGAGTGATAACATTGAAAAAATAATAGCTCAAAATTTATTAAATTAATATATAATACCAATCCTCATACTCAAGAAATTCAATGGATCCCTAACAGGATAAATAAAAATAAATCCTAACATATGGTGACAATGAAGAAAGACAATAAGAAGATCTTAAAAAAAAAAAAAAACAACAGTCAATGACGAAATTCAATTTAGGGTCATAAAAGATATCAAGAATACAGTCTAGGGACTTCCTTGGCCATCTAGTGGTTAAGATTCAGTGAAGGCACTGTGGCTTAAATTCCTGGTTGAGGAGCCAAGATCCCACATGCCTCATGGCCAAAAAACCAAAACATAGAAAACAGAAGCAATATTGTGTCAAATTCAATGAAGACTTTTAAAATCATCCACATCAAAAAAAAAAAAAAAAGATCCAGTGTAGTCCAGAGAGAGATCATTTAAAAGCAGATAAGATTAGAGGAAAGATTTCTTCAAGTTGATAACATTTGCTGAATATTCAATACCTAATATACTTGCATATATAAAAAGAAAATTTTCATACCTGGAAAAGATTAGCTGGGGGTCGTGGAGAGCTGATAAACCATGTAGAAAACTAAGAAAACGACACAAAAATCTAGCAACTACTCTCCAGGGAAAACATAATAATGAATAATAAAAGTAATCATGTTATAATAACTTGGACAACTGCAAATAGCTTTTATAGGCTCATATCAATTGTGGGCTTCCCAGGTGGCTCAATGGTAAAGAATCCACCTGCCAAGCAGGAGACACTGGTTTGATTCCTGGGTCAGGAAGATCATCTGGAGAAGGGAATGGCTACTCACCCCAGTATTCTTGCCTGGGAAATCCCATGGACAGAGGAGCCAGGCAAGCTACAATCCTTGGGGTCACAAAAGAGCTGGACACGACTGCTTCACAAACAGCAACAGCAACTCATATAAATTATCAGAAGATGATTTAACAAAAAGTACCATGTAACTATATTGAGAAGAAAGAGACTGGAAAGTACTTAATAAAGATCAAAAGAGAAGAGAAAGCTAAATCCTCCTTTTCTATGAGTAATACAGTATTATCTCCACGTGAGAAATCAAGACATAGGAATGGAAACATGAATGGAAAAAGCAAAAAGAAATCCAAAATGGTTATAAGTCATCAACACTGAGGAGCAATGTAAATGGTTTACTTTATAGCAAGCTTTCTTAAACCAACTGACTTTTTAAATAAATCCAAGCACACTTAACTTTTATAAAAGACCTGTTTAACCTTCTTCCTTAGTGGCAAAGCATCGAACCTTTGAAAGTACGAGGTGGCATTGAGTATGTGGGGCCATAAGGATCAGGGGTAGCTGGTGAGAGTTTACTTTTATATAACCACTCTTAAAAATAACTTGGCATTGCCTGGCAAAGTTGGATATGCACAAGTTGTATTAGCCAGCTTATTCTTACATCTGTACCCTAGAGAAACTCCAGCACATCTGCACAGGAAGCCTGTCAGGAGTGGGAATAAAAACATTGTTTACATGTATCTAAAACCTGGATACAATCCAAAGGTTCTTAAGTAGGGGAATGACTAAATTAACTGTGACATATTCATACAGGAAAACCATATACGGTGCTGAGAATGAATGAACTAGAATTACACACATCAACTTGGGTGCATCTCAGTCATTTAAAATGACATCGAATAAGATGTAGAAGAGTACTATTTCACTTATGCAAAATTCAAAACTAGAAAACACTAAATAACATATCATTTATGTATGTCTCTTCTAAGTAAAACAGAAAAAAAGAAAAGGAAAGGGATGAGTGGCCCAAATATCAAAATATAATTAATCTTTGAGTGGGTAGAGAAAGGGTGAGTGGTCTGCCAAGGAGGGTTTCATTTTTTTAAACTGTTTAGGAATACGAATTTTTTTTTTCTTATTTAAGCAAAAACTTTCCTTGGAAGGACTGATGCTGAAGCTGAAGCTCCAGTACTTTGGCCACCTGATGCAGAGAGTCAACTCAATGGAAAAGACTCTGATGCTGGGAAAGATTGAGGGTAAGAGGAGAAGGGGACGACTGAGAATGAGATGGTTGGATGGCATCACTGACTCAATGGACATGAGTTTGAGCAAACTCTGGGAGATCGTGAAGGACAGGGAAGCCTGGCGCGCTGTAGTCCATGGGTTCACAAAGAGTCAGACACAACTTAGTGACTGAACTATAACAACAATAAGCTAAAACAAGTGATATATATTCTTTTATATTTCCCAAGTAAAGCAATCCTGATTCATGCCACATAACTAGAATTTGATTTCTCAAACTGTCTGGTCTCAGCCTCTCCAAACCTAGCTCCCAGCTCTGTTCTTGACCATGTTTTCTTTAAAAAAAAAAAAAAAATTGATTTTTTTGATGTGGACCATTTTTAAAGCCTTTATTGAATTTGTTACAATATTGCCTCTGTTTTATGGTTTGGTTTTTCCGGCTTTGCGGCAGGTGGGATCTCAGCTCCCTGACCAGAGATCAAACCTGCACCCCGTTGCTACTGCTTAGTCGCTTCAGTCGTGTCCGACTCTGTGTGATCCCATAGACGGCAGCCCACCAGGCTCCCCCGTCCCTGGGATTCTCCAGGCAAGAACACTGGAGTGGGGTGCCATTTCCTTCTCCAATGCATGAAAGTGAAAAGGGAAAGTGAAGTCGCTGTCGTGCCCGACTCAGCGACCCCATGGACTGCAGCCTTTCAGGCTCTTCCGTCCATGGGATTCTCTAGGCAAGAGGACTGGAGTGGGATACCATTGCACTGGAAGGCAAAAGCTTGCCCCCTGCACCTCCAGGGGGCGCCCTTGACCGTGTTCGCGCCACTTTCTCCCCACTGCTTGCTTCCATCACTCTTGCTGTCCTCTGTGCATCTTGTATGCTGACCCTTCGCTTCTAACCCTGAGTCCCTCCAGCCATGCTTCTCTTAGTTGGCCCCTGATACTGACACACAACCTTCCGGTTCTGGCCTGGCAACTGGAGATCCTGGCCACATACCCTGTTTCTATGGAAAATCCTACCTGGATTGGCCCAGCTCATACACGGATACCAGAAACACAAAGACGGTGTATTTTTACCCCCTTCCTAGGGCCACCCTCTAAATGACGCTGACTGTGTTGAACAGTACAACAGAGGCTAGACCACAGGAATATCCCACTCTCCCCAACAGTGAAGCGAGGTTCTATGAGCAGACCTGTCATATGACCACAGAGCCAAAGACCCGACAGGCTGAGAATATAAGACCTTGATGAAATTTAAAGGAACAGATTTTTTTAAAAACATTTTTCTTTTTGGCTGCACTAGGCCGTGGTTGCAGTGTGTAGGCCTCTCTAATTGCCCTGCAGCATGTGGGATCTTAATTCCTCAACCAGGGAATCAAACCTATGTCTCCTGCATTAGAAGGCAGATTCTTAACCATCAGACCACCGGGAAAGTCCCTTAAAAAGCTATATTTTGACAAGGCATTTCATCCTCATTGAAAATCATGATTTGCAAAGATTGTCATGATGAGTATTAAGCAATGCAGATTCTAGTTTTCTGGCTTCTTTGCTGCAACTGCCAGCCCCCAGTACTGCATCAAAACAGAGCTGTCTTTTTTCCACGGTGTCTCTTCTCTTTGTAATCTAGCATCATGATTATTAATGAAGAATAAAAATACTCCTGCCGTCAATAATCTATCGTATCAGAAACTGCTTCATCAAAGGTAATGGAGGCCTCTGACACCCACGGTAAGTTAACATCCCCTCAGAGAGAAGACAGTCAGCGGGGCTAAGTGACCATGAGGTTCACATCAAATCTAACAGAGCAGAAGCCAGAGTCTTTTTTATTTTTTTTTAACTGGAGGATAACTACTTATCAATACTGTGTTGGTTTCTGCCATACATCAACAGGAATCAGCCATAGGTATTCATACGACCCCTCCTTTTTGAAACTTCCTCCCACCTCCCACCCCTTCCCATCCCTCTAGAGGGTCACAGAGTGCTGGTTTGAACTCCCTGAATCACAGAGCAAATTCCCACTGGCAATCTGTTTTACGAATGGCAATGTATCTTTTCATACGACTTCCTCCATTCATAGCCATCCTCTCCTCCCTCACTGCGCCCACAAGCCTGTTCTCTATGTCTGTGTCTCCACTGCTGTGCTGCAAATAGGTTCATCAGGACCATTTTTCTAGACTCCATATATATGTGTTAATATATGATGTTTTTTCTAGAGCAAGTTCAGTCACTCAGTCATGTCTGACTCTTTGCAACCCCATGGACTGCTGCACGCCAGGCCTTGTCCACCATCACCAACTCCCAGAGTTTACTCAAATTCATGTCCATTGAGTTGGTGATTCCATCCAGCCAACTCATCCTCTGTCATCTCCTTCTCCCCAATCTTTCTGCCTTCAATCTTTCCCAGCATCAGGGGCTTTGCCAATGAGTCAGTTCTTCACATTAGGTGGCTAAAGTATTGGAGTTTCAGCTTCAGCATCAGTCCTTCCAATGAATATTCAAGGACTGATCTCCTTTAGGATGGACTGGTTGGATCTCCTTGCAGTCCAAGGGTCTCTCAAGAGTCTTCTCCAACACCACAGTTCAAAAGTATCAATTCTTCAGTGCTCAGCTTTCCTTATGGTCCAAGTCTCATATCCATACATGACCACTGGAAAAACCATAGCTTTGACTAGATGGACCTTTGTTGGGAAAGTAATGTCTCCACTTTTGAATATGCTATCTAGGTTGGTCATAACTTTCCTTCCAAGGAGTAAGCGTCTTTTAATTTCACGGCTGCAATCACCATCTGCAGTGATTTTGGAGCCCCCCCCCCCAAATAGAGTCTGACACTGTTTCCACTGTTTCCCCATCTATTTGCCATGAAGTGATGGGACCAGATGCCATGATCTTCATTTTCTGAATGCTGAGCTTTAAGCCAACTTTTTCACTCTCCTCTTTCACTTTCATTAAGAGGCTCTTCAGTTCTTCTTCACTTTCTGCCATAAGGGTGGTGTCATCTGCATATCTGAGGTCATTGATATTTCTCCCGGCAATCTTGAGTCTTAATCACTAACTAGTCTATATTGCGATTGCCTGATGCTATGGAATTAATATTAAGATCTGGGTTCAATGGTTGCTTTATTTAAACTCAGTCTTCGTGGTGTGAGTGAAAGTTTGCAACTTCTTTTCCCTGTTCATCACGATAGTTCTATAATGAGAACTTGTCCCCATTCCAGAAATAGTCTCATCCAACAATTCCAAAAATCTGATGTCTAAATGGGATTATGAACTATGACAAGATCCCTTTCCTTTGCTCTTTATCAAACAACATAATCTCAAAGATCAGCTAGAACTTAGTGTGTGACAAGAATGCAGAGTCATCCCTGTCTGATAATTCTTGACATTGCGTTGCCTCACGAAAGCCTAACAGAGTCACTTATACTTTACATGCATGCTGTAAAGTTTAGATTGTAATCTACAGCATTAGCTAGAGAGGCATCATTCACCTTGTTCAGTAGATTTCCTTGGCACAACATCATGCCAAAATATAATGAACTCAATTTGTCAATGACATAATTTTGCATTATCAGAGCCTGATTTGCATATTGCCCAAAGTTATCTTAATTCTTGCTCTCCGCAACTCCTCTCCCTAATGACTTTTTAGAAGGAGCTGAGGATCTTCAATTTCCCATAAGAATTTAGACCTATGGGGACACTGGGAACAGGTATCCATGTCCCACTTGTTAAAGACAGTGAACAATCCTAAAATCAAGTTCTAGATTTAGCCAACATCACTACAAAATAATTTTGTACTTTAAAGATGAGATCAAATGGCTAATGGAAGATCACAGTCTATAAAGAAGAGCTATTGACTCTTTTTTGTATTAACTGGAATTATTTGGTACTTAAAAAAAACTTGGAATTCCTACTCATTCTTTCCTTTCTGGAGATGTGTCTGGAGATTGTTGGTAGAAGAGACTCCAAATGGTTCAGAAGGTGTATGTAATACATTCCAAAGTGATGGAGAACATGCATATCAGCTGATTTCAATTATTTTCTAGTAAAGAATAAATGACCTGACTAATGCAGAAACTCTGGATCCCTTGACTATAGTTAGTGGGAATAAGAACAGCAAATTCCCTGAGTTGTGTTTGGGATATTACTTTATCCTGCTAACTTGGGAAGTAAAGATGCAGAGAAACACAAAACCTTTGCTCTCTACCGTGCTTAGGTAAGCAGATTTCTTGAATCTAGAGTAAAAGATAAAAAGAAGTCCACACCAATTGTCTATATGTATTTCAACTTGGCCTTAACTTCTACTTAACCAGGAAGTGCTGGCACACTGCCAATAGATAAGCTAGGTCAAAACCGTAGATAAGAATGTGGCGATTCTATTTTATATGTAATCTACAAAGAGGGCAGTTGTCTCTACAGCACTCATTTCAAAGATTAGGATCCAGACAATAATCATAGCAAACAGCAAACTTCTCCTTGCAGGTCTCCTTCCCCTTAACATGGAGATTAAGCACTAAAAACACTGAATAAAATTTAGGACAAAATGAAATACCTGTATAATATTGGAGGTTCCTAAAGGCACATCGTTGAAGGTGCACAAACACACACTCTCTCTCTCTCTCACACACCACAGTAGCTCAAAACCAGGATTTTTAATGATAATGAAGCATCTTGATAAATGTACCATGGTCTCAATAAATAAATTACTTTCCACTGCTGGCCTGTGTGGTTTTATTTTTGATTACCGCAGCAACTTGAATATTTCTGCACAGTGTATCAAAGCAATAGAGTCGACGTGTGATTATGTTCAGAGTTACAGCTAACCAGGAGGGCACAGATAGAGACACTTTCTCTTGATAAACAGTTACTTTCAAAGGGTACCTTTTTTGTTTGTTTAGAAGACGCAGGTGAAGTCAGATAGATAGAAACATCATTAAGATCTGCTAATGAATCATCTTCCTATTTGCACTGGGAATAAGTGTTTGAACTCAACGCTACATCTATGTTGGAAGAAATACAATTATTGGTTAACAAATGTGTTACATTTAGATGGCAGGGCTGGATGAATACTAACTAGAAGCAAGCACTGTGTCTCAAATGTTAGAAAAATACAGTACATCAGTGGCAACGTTCCATTTTTACCTTAGCAAATACACATTTATATTGTTATGTTAAATATATTTATTAAGTCAGAGTTACTGCTTTAAAATTCACGCTACTCTTTCTCACTGGTAACATGTTTCTTATTAAAAATGTAGAAAGTAAAGGATAAGTAATCATCATCAATGATCCCATTGTTCAATAACCACTGTTTTAATTTTGGGGTCTATGCTATTTCTTATGACAGATACACAAACTCATTTACATGTACATATGTATCCATTCTTGCAGCAGCAGCAGATGTTTATGAACATTTGGAAGTATTCGTATTTTAAAAATGCCATCATTTAACTCCAGCCCTCCGCCCAGTATATTACTGACGTATATCATTTATGACAGAGTGTCCAAAGTTTTACAACCCCGATTATTTAAGCGACTGGGTTGAAGCAGGGTATTAGTAATACTGTCCAAACTAACGAGGACATCAGGAGAAAACAGAGACAATGATGAGCTGATTTTAATTGGCTCCTGGCCACTTTCCAGTGTTGTCCGTGCTTTATCCCAGAGTCTTTCTTGATTCAAACTATTCCTAAACTTCATTTATCCCCTAGTCATCTGAGAATTGAAAGTATAGATTTTGTTTCATCTACCTTTTCCAAACCCAGCATGATATCTGACACACAGTAAATGCTCAGAAAGTATTAAATTTGCTAAATTGTAAGCCAATGCCTGCCTTAAATAAAAACTTTACTTAATATTACTGTACTTATTTCTTCCTACCTGTTCTCATGTCATTTACATTACCTGGGTCAACAGTCTCTCCTGAACTCAAGAGAGAAGATACTATTAATTTGATCTGGAAATGCCTGAGTCAAGGAAATACATACACACATATACAGATATTTTTAAAATGAAACTCTAAAATGTAAAATGCTTTTAAGGAATCCAAGTCCTGGAAGAACACAGTCCTCACTCTTTATCAAGAACCAGTGGGCTAAAGACAACAGGGAGCTGGGTCTTACCAATATCTCATCTGTCTTGACCTTAACCAGCAAGAGTCTAGGAGGGCAGAAATGAAAATAAAAGTTTAGAGAAGAATGCCATTTGTCTGCCTGGTCACTATGGATTTTCTGAAGAACACTCATAGCTACTTGGAGATGTCCTTGTTCAGAGTCTCACTTAATACTGCTGCAAGGAAGTAAGATTGCAGGTTTTTTGTCCAGGAAAAACAGTCCCTTTAGATGACATATCCTGAAAGAGGAGTAGGAATACTAAAAGCCAGGGAGGATTCACCTATTTTTTTTGATAGGGAAATATTGCACATGGGTTTCCTGGTTCTGCCTGCAATGCAGGAGACCTGGGTTCAAGCCCTGGGTGGGGAAGATCCCCTGGAGAAGGAAATGGCAACCCACTCCAGTATTCTTGCCTGGAGAATTCCATGGATGAGCCTGGTGGGCTACAGTCCACAGGATCACAAAGAGTCGTACACGACTAAGTAACTAACTTTCACTTTTCAACAAATTTTATGATTTGCATGTGTTTCTTCCTCCACTTTCTTTCACTGTTGTTAAAGGGTCACCTGGAGGCTGAAACTGCAAACCAGGCAGCATGCATGCATCTTTTTCACAGCACACAAAGCATGCCCAATGGATTCAATAATTGATTAATTAGGGAGACCAAGCTGCTGCTTCAGCTTCCTCCAAAACAGTAAATTAAGCCCAAATCAGGGCTCTGTCACCCACCCAGAGGAAATGCCTCTCTACAGCTAGCTTAGGGAAGCTTGTGCAAGGGTTCCAAGGTGTCTGGAAGAGATATTTATATTAAGAAAGTAAAATCAGATTTGTATACAAATAAGAGCTGGGGCACACACTATTTTGTGTGTGTGTGTGACAGAACTCTCATCATATCACACATGGGAGGTATTAAACACAGTTAGGGGATACTGTAACTACCCTGCCCCAAGGTCATTTTGATTGTCTACTCGGATTATTAAGTTGTTCAAACAGATCCACGGAATGGACCTTTTATGATATTTATATCAGCTATTCCAAAAAGTATCAATGTCCAGAATTCCACGTTACTATTCCAAGACTCTCTGCTTGATAGGTGTCTATGTCAAGGGAAATGACTGGTGTGGAACGTCTGACTCTTGAGTGATTTCGCCTCTCTTAGATTGTACAGACTGAAAAGAAGAGGGACAGTATTAGAAATGAGTGACAATTCACTTAAATCTATTTCTTTTGATGGAGAAATGTTGTGAAGTGGGTTCATGGAGTCTTGCGGTTTGCATGCGTTTCTGCTAGCTGGGCACAAATGTAATTAACCATAACTCTTTAACATGATTCAAGAAGAACTTTCACAGGAAGCGAGAAAATGCTATACTTTCTTGAACTAGAAGCTTAGGTGGTCTCCATCGGTGAAGGGAAGAAATAGGCTGGTGGCAGGTAGACCAGATGAGTGTGGGTTACAGCATGAGCTCACAGTCTGCTCAATGAGTCATTTTCAGTCTGAGAAATTAGCCCAGAGAGCTTTAAAAACGCTCAAAAGGGATCTAGATTGTGGGCCCAGGAGCTGAGGGTGATGTGATGTTTTCCCTTCTGAAGCCTTTAATCAGCTTTAATTCTCAAGGTCTTAAAAATAACTAGGGAGGTGGAGCAAGGGAGAAAGAAGATGTAGGATCAGCATAAATCAATACAGCTAGGTGAAGACAAATTTGTTGGTTTCCTGTGGATGGATGACTGACATCAAAGATGCTGATGAGAAATAAGAGTTTTCTTTCAGTGCTCAGAATATGAACACAGACGTGTCTACGACAGACCCAACAGAAACGCCCATCGCCCTTTTTCTGTTAACCATTTATATCTCGATCCTTGGTTCCTATTCTTACTGAAAAGCATCAGGAGGTCAAAACCCTTGATGCTATACAAACCTCAGTTTCAACCCAGCAGAATTTGGATTTGTGATAATTCGTTAGTGATTACAAATGCCTTGGTACAATTTCTGCTTTGAAATGTTCATCATGGAGCTGTGGGTAGGAGAGAATCTTTCAGCGGCTATGACAAACACAGCAGATGGCCCAACACCTGGGACAGCTTTATCATCCCCCCTCCATGTTTCTGTAGGTATTACAGGGGAAATGATGAAGGGCTCAGGATATTATTAGCCTGATAAAGACCAGGGCTTTAGTCCTTATCGTATTTCAATTTTGCTGCTACAGCTAAATTAAAATGAAAAAAAAAAACAACAACAACAACAAACCAGCCTCTCCAGATTTCATTCATATCCTCAGTCTCCTTCCTGGCCCATCAGCATTTCGAAATATTTTTAGACCCATAGGAGCCATTCAGTGATTCTGAAGTCATTTAAGGACCGCTCTGCTTCAAAAGTCTCAACTGTAGGGCTTTTAAAACAGAGATGGGAATTGTGACAAAAAGTCAAGAGAAAAGGATAGAATCAGGACAGTGTTTCTTCAGCTGACAATTGTCCCCCACCCTCACCATGGGACTTGATGTGTGGAGACATTTTCAGTTGTCAGAGCCGAAGGGAAGTACCAGCGCCATCTATTGGACAGAAGCCAGGGACGCCATTAGACATCCTACTAAGAGTTCACAGAGAACCGTCCTCCCCAACCAGCAGACTGATCTGACCCCAAATGTCAACAGTGCTGAGCTTGAGAAGCCCTGGATTAGGGAGACGTAAAAGTTCACACTTTTCCATAGACAAGGATTAGCATGATGCCCAGAAGCAAAGCATCTCTTCCGTTAAGGATGCCTTGCTAGCACCTTTCTCAACCAGAGATACTGAACCTGGGTGTTAAACTATGTTGACAAAGGACATATATTTTACCAGATTTGGAACTGGACAGGGCAAAGAGAAAAAAAAATTATTCCTCATAACTAAAGATAGTGGGGAAAGTCATTTGTAATTATGCCAAGATATATCTTCTGTGAGCTTAGTTCATCATTAAGATGTCTTCTAGGTGCTTAAGGCCTCATTAAAATTAAATCTGTACCTGCCAAAAACCAGTAATTTCTAGTAATCTGTGGAGTACATACTAATTAAATTTAGCAAATGCTTTGAGAGTAGCCAGGAACCCAGCTAGGAAAGCAATCTGTTGATATAACTCCTCTCTTAACGGATTTGTTGGGTAGACTGAATTGACTTGGACTTGGTTGAGTCCAGAGGAACACTATTAGCCAGGGCCACTTGATTTATCGGAGAGAATACAGGCTCAATGGTTGAAGCCTAAGTGTCAAGCTAGGTGGACAATTATGCTTTGCCCGTGGAAAGAAGTGGGGTAAGGGAGAAAGAAGAAAAAGTCTCTAAAAATATAGTATCTTATGTTGTTTCTATTGCTTTCTTATATGAGAACTATGAAAGTGCAAGAATATGATCTATCAGTATTACTATCAGTAAAATCTGTACAAAAATTAAAGATACAAGAAAATGAAATCTTGATCCCAGGACCTGCGTTCTAACATTGCTGTTGGTAACATCCAGGTATGTAAGAAAGTTACGTACTTAATAGTCATGATATGAGATGAAGCTGCAGCACTGCTGTTAATTCTTGCTATATTACTGAGAGCCTATTATATTAAGTGTCTTTAAATTTTAACTTTTTTTTAAATTAAAAGACTCCTTTCTCCTTGGAAGAAAAGCTATGACAAACCTAGACAACGTATTAAAAAGCAGAGACATCACTTTGCTAACAAAGCTCTCAACCCTGGGATTTCTTTGGAAGGAATGATGCTAAAGCTGAAACTCCAGCTTTTGGCCACCTCATGAGAAGAGTTGACTCACTGGAAAAGACTCTGATGCTGCGAGGGATTGGGGGCAGAAGGAGAAGGGGACGACAGAAGATGAGATGGTTGGATGGCATCACTGACTCGATGGATGCGAGTCTGAGTGAACTCCGGGAGTTGGTGATGGACAGGGAGGCCTGGTATGCTGCGATTCATGGGGTCGCAAAGAGTCGGACACGACTGCGTGGCTGAACTGAACTGAACAAAGCTGTGCATAGTCAAAGTTATGGTTTTTCCAGTAGTCATGTATGGATATGAGAGTTGGACCATAAAGAAGGCTGAGTGCTGTAGAACTGATGCTTTTGAACTGTGGTGCTGGAGAAGACTCCTGAGAGTCCTTTGGACTGCAAGGAGATCCAACCAGTCAATTCTAAAGGAAATGAACCCTAAATATTCATTGGAAGGGCTGATACTGAAGTTCCAATACTTTAGCCACCTGATGTGAGGAGCCAACCATTGAAAAAGACCCTGATGCTGGGAAAGATTGAGGGCAGGAGGACAAGCAGGTAACAGAGGATGGCATCATCAACTGAATGGACATAAGTCTGAGCAAACTTTAGGAGAAACTGAATGACAGGGAAGCCTGGCGTGCTGCAGTTCATGAGGTCACAGAGACTTGGACGTGACTGAGCAACGGAACAACAATCACATTAAGATCTGCCATTTCTACGGCTCTGCGAGAGGAAAATCAACTCCAGGGGTCGTCAGCTGAGTCTCACCCAGAGAAGTTATTCTACGGCCAGTGAGTCAGGGAAAAGAGCCTCAGACATCTGTACCGTTTTTCTATATTCCACATATATATATTAATATATGATATTTCTTTTCTTTCTGACTTGTACGACAGACTTTGAGTCTGTCCATGTCTCTACAATTGACCCTATTTCCAGGGCAAGAAGAGAGATGCAGACGTAAACATGGTCACAGAGAGGGAAGGAGAAGGTGGAACGAATTGAGAGAGTAAGATCGACGTATATACACTACCATATACCACCGTGTATAAAATAGCTAGTGGGGGGTTGCTATATACAGGGAGCGCTAGTTCAGGGCTCTGGGATGACCTGGGGGTGGGGGTGGGGACCATGTGAGGGAGGGAGGTCCAAGAGAGAGGGGATATGTGTATACACAGAACTGATTCACCTCACTGTACAGCAGAAACACAACACTGTAAAGCAATTATATTCCAATTAAAAAAATAAAATGTTTTAAAATGTTAAAAAAAAAAATCTCAGGCAGAAAATATAAACTACTGGGATTGGGCTTTATGGAGATGTCCCAGCTCCTTGCTTTGACCATGGGCCTTGCAGGAGTGGAGAGGATTTTCAAGGTATTAAAATGTGAAATGATGCCACCTTATGTACCCAGAAAAGGGTCTGGAGAAGTAAGTTCCCGAGGAGATTGTGCCTGTACTTTTATATTTACATTATAAAAATCTTAGAAAGCATTTGGAATTGAGATCTGTTAAACCAGAGTTTCAGATAAACAATATTGTTTTCAAGGCCTGTCTCCTTAGAAGTCACCCCAATTTTCACAAGCAACCTTGAAATAGTACTATTTTTGCACAGGCTATGTGAATAAACCCTAAGAATTAGAGCCCTAACTTCTTTCCTTTCTATGAAATAATACAAAATGTGTCATACTGCCACAAGCCACTGCAAATGATAGTATATGACCATCTGGAAGGAAGGCTAGCATTTCTTTTAAAATGAAGGTTCTGTGTGTTCTCACAAAGCAAGACATGATTACACCCCTGCAGGCCACTGACTTAAATACCTGGTGAAGATCGGATTAGGCTTCCCTGGTGGCTCAAATGGTGAAGGATCTGCCTGCAATATGGGAGACCCACATTCAGTCCGTGGGTTGGGAAGATCCCCTGGAGAAGGGAATGGCTACCGACTTCAGTATTCTTACCTGGAGAATTCCATGGACAGAGGAGCCTGGCGGGCTGCAGTCCACAGGGTCGCAAAGACTTGGACATGACTGACAAACAAACACTTTCACTTTTCACTTTCAGGCCACTGACTTGAAACAGCAGGCAAAGATCTGATCAGGCCTCCATTCCAGTGACCTCTGATTTCCTGATGTTGTATTCTCTTTCCCTCTCCCCACCTTACCCCACCCCCAGTTATAAAATCTCATACTGCCACAATCCTCCTATCTAAAACTGAAAAGGAAGATAATGATTAGAATACCTTAGGAGCCATAAAATATTGCTTAATAGAGTTTGCTTTCATATCAGAGGAAGAGGTGAATATAAAAAATTCTGCTCATTAGTCATACAGATACCGTATGTCATATAGTCATAGTCATATAGATATACTACAGATATCTATGTCAATTATATGCATGTATATATATATATTTTTTTCCCCTAGAAGTGTGAGATATTTGTCTCTTTGAAAAACTTTCTAAACCCTAACCTATACTTTGTGAATGTCTATATTAAATAACTTATAGCTCCAGGCTTAGATTGGCCCCAAATCTAATCCATTTTCATATCTCAAAAAGGCCATCTTACACATATAAAAAGAAGCCCAAAGAAAGACAAGATCCAGGGGGTTAAAGTTACAGTTCTGAGAATTATTAGAGAGAGAATGAGCAGAAGGAGGGGGGCATTCAAAGAGTTAGGCATAAAGGATTAAAGACAACTAACAGGAAAAAACTTTAAACTATCTATAGAAAATATTCCTTTACTCATAAAGAGAGATTTGGACATATTTTCAAATTCGTAATTCTATGAAATAGGAAATGTTCATAGATCATTAAAATAAACACTTAAAAAAAAAAAAAACTTCTAATAAAAAAGACTTTTACCCTGAAAGGAAAGAAAGAAAGAAAGAAAGAAAGAAAGAAGGTAAGAGACACGACAGTTAAGAATGAGAAGTGTGAAAACATCTGAGCTTCCAGGGATTATAGATTTTGGAAAACATAATTATTTGGAATGAGCAGTATTTTAGTTTCATCTTTGAGCACTGAATCCTACTAAGTCATCCTTCTTCAGGCAGGTCTGTGATAATCTAAGATGTCTAACATTTTTAAAACCAGGCCTTCTTGCTCATGTAGAGTCATTCATGACAGATTTACATAATCCTCCAAAGACCAAAGTCCAGAATCTGAATTTAAGCTACTCATAGAGCAAAAGTAGTCTGACCACTTGTTAATTTCCAGTTACTTTCTTTTAGGCACATGAATTCTAGAAGGGCTATGTGATTTACTCCACAATCCTGAGTGCAGAGATCATAATTAGATCAGGATATAAAAATTAAAAGCCAGGGAGTGAATGAATCCTCAATTTCGTGCAACCAAGGAACTTTGAGAGCTGGAAAATATTTGGCCTAGCTTGTTTAACCTCATTATGTACAAAATAGGAATTACATTGTAAGTGAGAACTAGGCTTATATAATTGGTACAGCACTATTTTCAATTTTTAAATTATTTTGACTTTTATGAACTGTATGCAATATCTTAAAATAATTTTCAAAAGAAGAAAATGCACCATGCACATAATTTTCAAAGTCAAAAGATTTTATATGACAGGCTGGTTTCCCTCCCCAACTCCTCTCTAAATTTGTGTTTTATTTTCTAGTATTTGTATCACTAGGTAAAAATAGTGTGCTTTTCTGACTACTAATTGGGTTTTTAAACTTTTTATTTTGCATTGGGGTATAGCCAATTAACAACATATCACAGTTTCAGGTGAACAGTGAAGGGACTCAGTCATATATATACATGCATCCACTCTCCTCCAAACTCCCCTCCCATCCAGGCTGCCACACAACATTGAGTAGAGTTCCCTGTGCTATACCCTAGGCCCTTGTTGCTATCCGTCTTAAATAGATTATAGTAATTATTTGTTGCTGTTGAAGATGAGGATTTAGTATGATACTATCCCTCAGCAAAACATTTCTCAATCACCAGCTTACCAATATAACAAATATATTACACATTTGATTAAATTAACATTCAAGGTTTACAGTACTGGAAATATTTAGCACTGCTTGCACTTAAGTTACTTAATTTGCTGTGATTACTTTTCTTTCCTGACACTTTCCTCCCCTAGGAGTTAATAATTCCATTAATTTTTGATGCAGGCAATTTTTCTTCCAAATTCAGTTCCCAAAGAACTGTAAACCTTTCAATATGTACAAATGAATTAGGTGATGTAAAGGTTCAGAACAAGCCTCCTCTAAATGTCATTCTTTTGCATAAGGATTATTTTGAGTTAAAGGCAAGAGAGATCCTATGGGTTCAAGGGAAATCACCTCCCTGCCTTAACTACCTGGAAGATTTTAAATTGGAGATTTTTCCCAGAGAACAGTTATCAGCAGAAGTAGATTTTATCTAAGTGGTTCCATCTCCAGGGCAGGGCAAACATCTAATTTTCAAACATTTGTTCTTCTATCCTCGTCCTATGAATGACTCTCCCGTCCTTGGAATCCCCAGGCCTCTAGTCCACTCCTTAGCTTGGGATGGTATACAGACCTCATTTTAGGCTTCTGTCTCTGAACCTCTCATGTATGTGAGGCTTCCAGATTTACACAATGAAATTCATTTTTTTCCCTGTTAATCTGTCTCATGTCAATTTAATTCTTCAACCAGCCATAAGAAGCTAGAAGGGTGGAGGGAAATTTTCCTCCTTCCTAAAAGTAAGCAACAATTTCATTTTCTTCTCTAAGACACTCTTTCTGGATCTCCCCATCCCTCAGTGCCAACCAGGGTTACTTGCCTCTGGGCCTGCTGCGCAGATCATTTCCTTAGTGATGGTCCCGGGATTTCATTCACCATCATTCTCTGACTTCCATTCTCCACTCTCTCTTATGCTGGATCCAGTACGTGTTTGCACATTTTTTATTGTCCCCTTACATTTGGAAGTTTGCTTTGGGTATGCAATTCAAAGTGAGAAGGCTGTCTTTATTATGATATTGACAGCATTCTTCCTGAATCTGACCTATAGAGGACTTAACAAATGTTAGTAGGAAAAAATGAAATAAATCAAAGTAGGTGTAACTTCAGAGAAGGCAATGGCACCCCACTCCAGTACTCTTGCCTGGAAAATCCCACGGACGGAGGAGCCTGGTAGGCTGCAGTCCATGGGGTCGCTAAGAGTCGGACACGACTGAAGAGACTTAGCAGCAGCAGCAGCAGGTGTAACTTACATACCTTTGAAAGCTTTTACTCTTTATTAACCACAATACATTTCCATATTAAGCATGTTCATTCTACAAACTCACAGACATAAGAGACCAGACTTGTGGTTGCCAAAAGGAGTGCTGTGGGGAAGGGATTGGTTTGGAGTTTGGTATCAGGGCATGCAAACTATTATATATAAGATGGATAAACAATAAGGTCATACTATATAGCACAGGGAACTATATTCAATATCTGTGATAAACCATAATGGAAAATAATATAAAAAAGAATATATATATATATATATATATGTGTGTGTATAACTGAATCACTTTGTTGCTCTAGCAGAAATTAATGTATCATTGTAAATAAACTATATTCAATAATTTCTTTAAAAAACGAATGTTCATTTCAGTACTCTTCACTTCCTCATGATGCTGTGACTGAGGCTAATCTCAAGTACATTACATTAAACTTTCATCCTTTCCTTCTTAGAGGACAAACAACAAGCCATAACAAAATCAAGATACAGAGGACACAGTCCATTTTGGCAGTTGTCATCCGTTTAGTCAAATTAAGTATCTACTACATGCTGGATACCATTTGCAAGCACTGAAGCCTTACTCAGGAATCTCTTTCTGTACCCAAACTGGCCTTCTCATGCAGACACTGTACCTATTTTAGCTGATTCCCATTAGATTCTTTTCCAAAGCTGAGCATTGATGCTACTCTGCCTTATGGTTTAATTACTATGGAAAAAGTATTTGCTCTCACAACAAAAATATGTGCAGAAATGTAGGTGAAATATCTTCCTTCACTGTTGTGGATTAAAAAGCAAATAATAGTCTTTTGTTTAGAACATGAGAGAAGTGTGAAAAACCTCAAATTGGTACACATGTAGTTCTTGGAATAAAAAAATATGAAGAAAAACTGCGTAAGGATGTACTACAAGATTTTTCAATTTTTCCTTCCCGTCCTTTATAAGACTCAGAGAGCATGGTCTCAGAGACACTGTAGAGGGGGAAGGCCACGAATGACAGCTGGTCCCGAATCAGAAACATAATGAAGGAACATGGTCCGCCCTGTTGTATGTTGGTTATTGTATATTGGTTGGTTGATGCATGCAGAATAAAGTGCAGGTCAGCAAAACTCAGTTCAAAAAGCAACTCTTAAATAGTATCAAGGGTGAGTGTCTTTCGAAAGCATCCTCATTACCAGGCAAGAGTGAAAAAGCTCTCGCCTGGGAGATGGAGCACACCATTGGCCCCCACCCCTTTGACTTAAACTCGTGAAAAATTCCAATTAGCTCCAAGAGACACCAATGCCAACAGAGGAGGCTGAATTCTTCTATTAAGCTATGATCACCATGTTTTTATTTCATTATCAGGGTTCAATGCACTGGTACAGTTCAATCCTGACTCTCCCAAACCAATTAGGACTCTGAAAATGGGAACCCTAATCCCACTGGCCACATTCATCTCTACAATGGGCTCATTATCACCAGCTCCCTCTCAATTTTACAGATTATTATAAAGATATAAGCACTACTCCACAAAGTGCTTTGGGGATTTTAGATGCAAAGTGAGGCAGAACGACATAAAAACTCATTTATTCTGTGCACCTGGGAAACTTGACCTCCATGTGACATCCAAATAAGACAAAGTTTGGTGTGACAGTTGAACCTCAGTTGAGCTAGAATACATTTGTGACTCAATCAAGAAGAAAAAGTTTGTTTACAGCAAATAAGACAAAACAGGTAAACTCTTTCAGAGTACAATTCTGTTTAAGGACTTAATATTAAAACAAAGTACCCGGACTTCGCTGGAGGTTCACTGGTTAAAAATCAGCCTGCCAATGCAGGGGACAGGAGTTCGATGCCTAGGCTGAAGAGATTCCGTATGACTCGGGGGCAACTAAATCCATGTGCCCCAACAGCTGAGCCCACACGTCTAAAGTGTGTGCTCTACAACAAGACAAGCCACAACAATGAGACGTCTGGGCACCACAGCCAACGAGTAGCCCCTACTCAACGCAGTTAGAGAAAGCCCCCACCGCAATGAAGACCCAGCGCAGCCAAAAAGTAAGTAATTTTAAAAAATACCGTTAAAAGTGTGCTACACATTAGGAACCATGTTAGGAAACTAGTGATTGGACCTTTATTTAGAAAACTAAGCAATTCATTTGTGATACACTTGGGCATGATCCTATTAAAAAACCAACTTTCTATGTTTCAAACATTTCTTCCTTTTTGGTTGCATGGGAGAGCATTGACTAGCATTTTCCCCACAGGAAGTCAGAATGAGTGCAGGAACACACCTCAGGCAGACATGTAGAACTGCTCCCATTAGGGAACAGAGCCGGTGAAAATGACTTGTGATTTATTGACTTTCAGAGTGAACACACAGGAATATAGCCTGGGTTGTCGGCAACGGTACTGGGGTTACTTGCATCTGCTGAATTAGCAGGAGTGCAGTCAGGGTCTCTAAAATGTTTGGATGGGCAAGATACACAAATATCTCATGAGAATAGGATTAAAGAAGATCCTTTTAGGGGCTTGTTGGGAACACCAGGTACTTCCCTTGGCTGTGGGATTCCCTCACTGGGAATGAGAGAGCCAAGGAGGGATTCTGCAATGTTACCTGCTCTATGAGGCAGTCTCTGTACCTGTCTTTACCTAAACCGATGTTCTCGGGGCAATTTTTCCACCAATCAAGGGGAGACATTTGCCAACGTCTGGAGTCATTGCTGATTGGCTTAACTGACGTGGGAGGAGGTTTCTACTGACACTGAGTGGGTGGAGCCCAGGGATGCTACTAACCTTCCTACAATCCCCCCCGGTGACAAACATTATTGGGACCCAAATGTCAACAGTGCTGAGGTTCAGGAAACCCAGCCTCAATCAAATGAATGCATCCTTGATATCAATGAACTTATTTACAAAACAGAAAGAGACCCACAGACTTAGAAAACAAACTCATGGTTACCAAAGAGAAAAGATGTGTGTTTGGGGGTTAAATTACGAGTTTGGGATTAACACATACACACTAATAAATATAAAATAAACAAAGACCGACTGTTTAGCACAGGGACTCTACTTAGCATTCTAAAATAACCTAGAAGGGCAAAGAATAGGAAAAAAAAATGGATATAAATATAAGTATACCTGAATCATTTTGCTGTAAACCTGAGATTAATACTGTAACTTAACTATATTTCAATATAAAATTAAAAATTAAAGAAATAAAAGGTGACATCAAATCACACACACACACATGAATGTATCATTTACTTGTTTAATTTTAGGTCATCTACCATTTCCTTTGAGACAGATTAGTTACTAAAAACTATTACCTGTAGATATAAAACCTATTGGGAGACTCTGCTTCCTGTCCCCTACTCCATGAAATCGATCCACACAAATGACTGCAGATCAATAGGTCCTGCATAATCCCAGGCAAGTGTAATAAAGAATTGGGCAGCAGGTATCAGAACTCTAAGTGATTAGGAAAAATATAATCACTGTGTAGGTTTTGCTTATCGAAGACTTCTATTTTCTTTCATAATTTCCTCCGCTATGTCCCCCAAAATAATTTTACTGGGTTTATTTCTCTGAGCACTGAATTGCATGTGTCCTCTTCGGGGCACTTCAGTGAGCTGGAGAGAGGGAAGGCTGAGACCATAATCTCCTTCTATCGCTTGATGAGGAAGAAAACCCAACAAGTGTAACTCTTGTTGTCTCTCCTCTCCATATGATTTTTGGATTTCCCCTTTCTACACACATAACAATCTTATTGTATATGTGTCGTTTATTGTCAGCCAGCTCAAATTCTTTTGTGAAAGTCGGCAGGGTATAAATTACAAATAAATAAATGCCACACAGAAGAACCCTTTTCTACATGCATCACGTGCATATAGCAGGCTTCACAGAGCCTTCATCAATGAACTGCCACCAGTCACTGTTGTTAAAATGATTTCTTACAACTGAGGAGCATTATCGTGTTTTCCAAGCAGGCAAGGCAGTGACTTATAACTTCTGCTTGACTTCATTAAGAGCTGAACCGCCACAGTGCTGGAGGGGTTTCTGGGTACCGGGGTAGACCCTGGGGATGACTGACAGGTAACGTGGAAGCCACACACTTCATGAGTTCAGATGACACGTGCATCCCTTTCAAAGTCATAATATTTTGTTGTGTATGGATGTGGTAGGTGATAGCAGTGGAAGCATCACTCTGTAGCTGCCTCTTGGGAACCCAAAGGACACACCTATGTGTAAATACTAGCAATGTGATACCCTGGGACTGAGGCAAGGAGGGGAGAGTTTGGAGGACGAAGAGAATGAGGTGGTATACACTCCCCACAACGGGACGTAGATTCTGGTGCCAAAGGATAGCGGTTCAAAAATAAAGTCCTATTGGACTCTTCTAAGAAGCCTGTACCTGTTTTGTACAACTCTGCACAAATCTTCCCAGGTGGTTAATAACCTGCTTGCCAACGCAGGAGATGCAAGTTCAATCCCTGGGTTGGGAGGATCCCTTAGAGAAAGAAATGGCAACCCCCTCCAATATTCCTGCCTGGAAAATCCCATGGACACAGGAGCCTGGTGGGCTACAGTCCTTGGGTTTGCAAAGAGTCAGACATGACTGAAGAGATTAGCGTGAAAAAACCCCATGGTGGGGGGCGGAATATAAGAATTTTCCCTTTATTTACTATATAACTGTACAGAAGTCACTTCAAAATCAATGTATGCTATCATATCAACCATTTTTTTTTTCTCCTGAATCAGTATGTGTAACCTTTCAAAATGAAATAACTTGTCTCTATATACCCCGGAGAAGGAAACGGCAACCCACTCCAGTATTCTTGCCTGGAGAATCCCATGGACAGAGGAGCTTGGTGGGCTACAGTCCACGGGCGGCAAAGAGTCAGACACGACTGAGCAACTTCACTTTCACTTTCACATACCCTGGAACTCAGTATTATTCTTCTAATGCTCTTAATTGTCTCAAATAGATCCATTCAGGTCACTCAAGGCCTCGGAAATGACTTCACACAGCTCTCCCAGGAGCTCCCTAGCCTGCGCCAGAGGACCTGGGGATGGAGGTCTTTCTCACTTTAGCGTCCCCATCAGTAGGGATGTGTTTTGCAGAGTCTCTGTGCTGTAACCTTTGCTAGTCCTTTGTGTGTTGCCTTGTTTAGTTTACAGTTTAACACAGAAGTAAAAATAAGCAAATTTTTCGGTTCTCGGGGAAAATAAACACCATGCTTACAGGCCTTGATTGAACAGAAATTCTCTGTGATTCTGGAACAATGCTTAAAATCACAACATAAATAAAATGGCTGATTTGTTTTGTTTTGTTTTAATCTCATTTATGAGTTTATAGTGGCAAAGAATTTGCCTGTCAATGCAGGAGGCCCAGGAGATGCAGGCTTGTTCCCTGAGTTGGGAATATCCCCTGCAGAAGGAAAAGGCAACCTGCTCCAGTATTCTTGCCTGGAAAATTCCATGGATAGAGGAGCCTGGCAGACTACAGTCGTAGAGAGTTAGACACAACCGAAGCAACTCAGCATGCATGCATGAGTCTATAAACCATTTTCCAAATAATCTTGATTTTAAAATGTCAATAACATAGGGAGACACATATTATCTGGGCTGAGATTCCAGAAACCTGAAGACCACAGAAGTCAAGAATGAGCGGCAGAGTTCAAATAACATGCTAGTTTTTCGTTTGTTTCTTAATTACTAAACCTGTGTTCTCTGTACATTCCAGTGGATAACTGGTTTGGACCAACCACCAGGCTTTGATCTGGTTTCTTGTTAAGAATCTACCTTCCACCTGACCGTTTTTAAGGATTTCCACCCATGGGTAAGTGACCCTGCCTCATGCCTAACTCAGCTCTATGACACATCGCTGCCTGGACTCACTGCTATGGAACTCCACGCGACAAATATGTACTGAACACCAGAAAATGCAGGTCTAGTCATTTGAGACTAGATATTTTAAAAGCTACTGCTGCTGCTGCTAAGTCACTTCAGTCGTGTCTGACTCTGTGTGACCCCATAGATGGCAGCCACCAGGCTCCCCCGTCCCTGGGATTCGGGATCAAAACAGAAAATAATTATTCATCTCAAGAAACAAAAACGGACTTTTGGACTCAGAGGGAGAGGGGGAGGGTGGGATGATTTGGGAGAAGGGCATTCTAACATGTATACTATCATGTAAGAATCGAATTGCCAGTCTATGTCTGACGCAGGATATAGTATGCTTGGGGCTGGTGCATGGGGATGACCCAGAGAGATATTATGGGGAGGGAGGTGGGAGGGGGGTTCATGTTTGGGAACGCATGTAAGAATTAAAGAGTTTAAAATTAAAAAAAAAAAAAGAAACAAAAAGAGGGTAAAATAAATTGCTCAGGTATTGGACCAGAAGGTGCAAGTTGAATAATGTACACCCAAAATTACTGATTGTGGTTTAGAAAAAAAAAATTGTAAAGCAGAAAATGGTGGGACACAGGGGACCACCAACAAGGAAGGATTTAGATTTTAAACCTGGCAGCCAGTTAACAAGCATATAAAGCCTGGCATGCTGCAGTCCATGGGGTTGCAAAGAACCGGGCATGACATAGTGACTGAACAACATCAACAAGGCTAGACTACTGACTTACCTAAACACTGGAATTGTGATTCCAACTTTTTGCACACTGAGTCATATCCCCAGGGGAGCAGAGAATGTCACAGAATATTGCAGGAGACAGGGCTCCAGGCTTTAGAGTAAATGGCGCTGTTGAAGGGAGGTGGAGAACCCTACAGAGGAGACCTCAGTCACACTGACTCCGTGAAAATTAACTGGGACCCAGGCTATCTGAATTGCAAGTTGGTAGATGAGAAACAACCTCTCTTCTACAAGGAAGGAGCCGATTATTAGAGCTAGAGTCCATTGGTGCAGCCGCTGTGGGAAATAGCATGGAGCTTTCCCAAAACACCAAAAATAGTTTCCCACTTGGAAACCACCATACAACCCCGCGATTCCACCCTTGAATGTATATATTCTAAAAACCCCAAAACACTACTTTGAAATGATACATGCTCCCCTATGTTCACGGCAGCATTATTTGCGATACCAAGATATGGAAGTGACCTAAGTGCCTACCTACAGATGGATAAATAGGATGTGATACACACACACACACATATCCCATGGAATACTGTTCAGCCATAAAACAGAACTTTGCCATCTGCAGCAATATGAGTGGACTTGGAGGACATGATGCTAAATGAAATTAGAGAAAGACAAATACTGTACAGCATCACTTACATGTGGAGTCTAAATTACACAGCAAATTAGTGGATACAACAAACAGAAGCAGACTCACAGATACAGAGAACAAACTAGTCAGGGTGGGGGGTGGGGGCAAGGGATGGGGGAGTGGAAGGCCCAACTACTGGGTGTAAGACAGGCTCAGTGATATACTGTACAACATGGGGGATCTAGACAATACTTTGCCATAGCTACAAATGGAAAGCAACCTTTAAAAATTGCATATAAAAAAATAAAAGCTAGAGTGCAAACAAAGGGGGTGAGAGTCCATCAACAGGCAGTTTGTAGAGATGTGGGATGTCAACGGCACATTTTGGACAGGAAAAGGGGTTCTAAAAGAATCCCAGTCTGTGGCTGAGAATCGGTAGGGCTCTTGGAACAAGTGAGGACCCATATACTTGGAGGGAGAGTGTGAGTCAGCCTACACCTATGTGAGCCCTTCTGGGCCGAAGGTGGTCACACATGAGAGGGACAGGGCGCCCACCATGAATCTGAGGACCTCGGCATAAACTTGAAGTGTGACCTTGGATTGACCTTGTATGCTGTCCTGCAGTGGACCAGACAGCAAACAGGAGCAAGCTCTGGCTTCAGGGATGTGACCTTCAGAGAAGAATTTCACGTCTCCTCCTATCTCTGAATGTGACAGGGACCACAACGGCCAGCTGGTTCTCTGATCTCCTCAGATAAAGGTCACCTGGACCAAAGGACAACCAGATGGATCTGAAGTCAAACGACACTCAGCCTTCATAACCCCTGAGGTCAGAAGGAAAAGATTTCTATGTCATTCCATAAAGTGGACAAAATGAAATAGCCGGTCTCTTAGCTCTAAGTTATGGAGGGGATCAACACCATGTTAGAAACTAGTTTCCCAAAAGATGTAGGCATTCCTTACATCTTAAGAAGAAAGCATTAGTGGAAAAGAGACTAAATTTCATTGCAAATAGGAGAAACAGAAAACTTCTCTGTCCACGATGAATGCAGATCCAGGGCAGGGTTACAGATTTACTGCTGGTTTCATCTCAGAGTCATAGTCTGGTGATAACTAGGTCTTGGTTTTAAGTGCAGGGAGATCCTGACTGCTCTGTGGCAATGCAGTTGATTTCTGTCCTTGAGCCTGGGAAGAGTGGCCAGGCTCTATTAGCCTGATGGAAAAGTGCATGCAAAGTCTCTTCAGTCGAGTCCAACTCTTTGTGACCCTCTGGACTGTAACCCGTCAGGCTCCTCTGTCCATGGGATTCTCCAGGCATGAATACTGGGGTGGCTTGCCATGCCCTCCTCCAGGGGACCTTCTCCACCTAGGGGTTACATCCACATCTCTATGGCTCCTGCACTGGCAGGCAGGGTCTTTACCACCAGCACCACCTGGGAATAGTGGGTGACCTTAGACACGTGTTGAGTGCAAATGCCTACCTAGACCCGAGTTAGGAACTCATCTTGTCCTTGGAGAATTGGATAAATAATGCAGAAAAATTCTTTTTCTGGTTAATTTAAAATCATATTAAATAGCAAAAGAAGTTAGTCATGTTAAAACATGCTCAGAAAAAAGTACAAGAATGAGGGGCTATAGATCTCAAAACTGTTACAACTATTACCTAATCCCTGTACATCATCTTATAAGGTCAGACGTAAAGGTGATCATCGTCAATATCCTCCTACTATAGGTGAAGATGGGACCAGATGCCATGATCTTCATTTTCTGAATGTTGAGCTTTATGCCGACTTTTTCACTCTCCTCTTTCACTTTCATCAAGAGGCTTTTTGGTTCTTCTTCACTTTCTGCCATAAGGGTGGTGTCATCTGCATATCTGAGGTTATTGATATTTCTCCCAGCAATCTTGATTCCAGCTTATGCTTCTTCCAGCCCAGCGTTTCTCATGATGTACTCTGCATATAAGTTAAGTAAGCAGGGTGACAATATACAGCCTTGATGTACTCCTTTTCCTATTTGGAACCAGTCTGTTGTTTCATGTCCAGTTCTAGACGGGGAAACAGTGGAAACAGTGTCAGACTTTGTTTTTTTGGGCTCCAAAATCACTGCAAATGGTGACTGCAGCCATGAAATTAAAAGACGCTTACTCCTTGGAAGAAAAGTTATGACCAAGCTAGATAGCATATTCAAAAGCAGAGATATTACTTTGCCAACAAAGGTCCATCTAGTCAAGGCTACAGTTTTACCAGTAGTCATGTATGGATGTGAGAGTTGGACTGTAAAGAAAGCTGAGTGCCAAAGAATTGATGCTTTTAAACTGTGGTGTTGGAGAAGACTCTTGAGAGTCCCTTGGACCTGCAAGGAGATCCAACCAGTTCATCCTAAAGGAGATCAGCCCTGGGTGTTCATTGGAAGGACTGATGCTGAAGCTGAAGCTCCAATACTTTGGCCACCTCACGCGAAGAGCTGACTCATCAGAAAAGACCCTGATGCTGGGAGGGATTAGGGGCAGGAGGAAAAGGGGATGACAGAGGATGAGATGCCTGGATAGCATCACTGACTGGATGGACGTGAGTTTGAGTGAACTCTGGGAGTTGGTGATGGACAGGGAGGCCTGATGTGCTTCGATTCATGGGGTTGCAAAGAGTCAGACACGACTGAGCGATTGAACTGGACTGAACTGATAGGTGAAGAAACAGTCTCAGGGAGCTAAAGTATAGTGAATAAGAGATCTAAGCAGAATCAGAGTAAGTTCTTCTCCATCTGCCCTGTTCAGACTGCTGGCCATCGATGTGAACATGTGGGGCACTTTTCTGCTTCAGGAAACTCGAATTCCCCTAGTCCACACATGTGCTGGGGTGACAAAGATGAATGAGGCTGCACACCTACTGAGCTGCAGGAACAGGGTCAACAACTTTCCAACAGTGGATGGTGCAGCCATCCAGCGGTGTGTGGTGCAAACAAATGAAGACTCAACGGAGTCAGGAGGGCTGTGTGGAGCGGCTGCCATGAAACCAACCAGCGGTGTGACTTTGAGTCAATCACCGGTCCTCTCCGCATGTCTGGATCTCATTTCACCTTCCCTGAGGTGAGGCAGTCAGTCAAACTATTTCCTAGGCTTCTTCCTTCCAGCTCAAATAGGCCTCATTTTCACAAAGCAGAGAATAGCGACCCACCATCCAGAGAAACCGCTGTCATTCACAAAAGAGGACTGCTGAGCACAGAGATATCCAGGTGCTGTCTTAAATCCCTGAGACCCAAAATGACGCTCTTGGGAGATGCCTGGCTTAAATTAGGGATGAAGTTGGCAGCGTCTGGCAGATTTTTTTTTCCCCTTGTAAACTGGCTCTTAATCATATCTTTGGTAGCACTTTAAACCAGTTAACAGAATTAGATGGGGAAGATTGTGACGATTCAACTAGCCTTTTCCCCTCTCCCCCTAAGAATCACAAAATGAAAGAGAAAAACTGGATCAGATGGTACAGTCCTAAAATTTTGAGAAATTCTGAGTTTGCAAGGTGGTCCCTATAGAGAGCCAGACCATTCTCAATGCACTTAGCTGCCATAATATTCCTGGCTTGATGACAAAGAAACCTGTTGCTTCTTAGGAGTGGATAAGACTTAGCTTTGGGTTTTCTTCTGCTCCTTGTATAACCAGTCTGGGTGACTCAGATGGTGTCAGAAAAAAAGTAAACTATCCCTGAGTTAGCCTTATTTCATGAGATCAGGACTGCTCAGATTTAAATGAGGGCCTATCCATCTCTGATCATATACTGATCAAAGTAATTGCAAGTGGGGTGGGGGGAGAGTACGGATCAATGAATACAAGAGTGTCTGTAGATGTTCCAAATTGCTGAAATTGCTTTACCACTAATTCCAATCTCTTAACAACCTTTCCTGTAAGTAAAGTCCAGTATAAAACATCCGGAGTTCATCTGCTGTCATGGAGGCAATACATTACATTTATTTCATTGGATTCATCAAATTCAATCCAGAAAATAAAGGACAAAATTAAAGCCTTTTCCACATGTAAGTATCTATTTACTGTTGTTCAGTTGCTCAGTCGTGTCTGACTCTTTGCGATCCCATGGACGCCAGGGTTCCCGTCCTTCACTATCTTCCCGAGTTTATTTTCTCCAAGGTAAAATTTCAAGAAAGTTGCCAGGCAAGAAAGGATTCAAATAATCCAATAAGAAACGGAAATAAAAATGGCTAGGAAAATAAAAATCTAGTGATGATCCCCAAATTATAAAAGGATCTACGTATCATATAGATGACCTCATTTATAATGATCTCAACACTTTCATGACTTTGAAGAAATAATAGTTGTGTGCTAAAAAATCTGTATGTACTTTCATGAAACTAGGGCTTCCCTGGTGGCTCAGTGGTAAAGAATCTGCCCACAACGCGGGAGACCCGGGTTCAATCCCTGGATCAGAAAGATCCCCTGGAGAAGGTAATGACAACCCACTCCAGTATTCTTGCCTGGAAAATCCCATGGAAGAGGAGCCTGACAGGCTACAGAGTCACATATGAATGAGCTACTAATGCTTTCATTGTCTTTTCAAGAAACTAAAGCATACCCCTTCCTAATTATAAGATGACAGAGTGATTTTAAAGTGCCCATATTTAAGCACTTATCCACTCTTTGATAAAAAAAAAAAAAAAAAAAAACAGAAAATATGACCATCATTATTTAAGGGAAAAATAGGCTTTTTGTAGAAACAGTACTAGGAGTTTAAAAGAAAAATGGCAAACACAAAAGGCAAATGGATAGAAGCTTTGGATGTCAACTATACCCTGGATCTTCTGCCCATCTCTGCAGCAAGCAAACCCACAAGAATATCCACAGAAAAGGAGTGGCCTCAGTCTGGAATCTGACCATGTTTGAATTCTGAGGTTGATTTCCTCATCTGTATAAACAGGGGTTGGACAAGTCTAGATTATCATTGCGATTCTCTCCAGATTTAACAATCGCTAATTCTGTGATACTATATACTGATATTTTCTAGAAGGGGCTACCTGGTGAGAAACCTCTAATTATTAAATCATCAGGAATGAGTCTCATACTGTGATACAGCAGTAAGCCAGCTCCTCATAGCGCTTGTGATACCAAGCTTGTTCTTTTTCCCCTTCATAAACCTCACTTCTGTGTGAACCCATAAAACCGATCACCCTAGGTTATATAGGACCTAGTCATCTGATACCTAATCCATTTCTGAAAACATTAAGTTCTGAGTGTTTTAAAAGAAGACAATTGTTTGCTGAGTTGTAAAGTTTCTAAAGCGCAATATTAGGGAAAAGGAAAGAAAGGAGGACAGAAATATTTCTCTGATTCTAAGATACACATGCAGGTCTTCCCTGGTGGTCCAGTGGTAAAGAATCCACCTGCCAATGCAGGGGGCAAGGGTTCGATCCCTGGTCCAGAAAGACTTCACACGCCATGGGACAACTAAGCCTGGGCACCACAACTACTGAGTCTGGGCTTTAGCGCCTCCGAGCTGCAACTACCGATCTGTTCACCTAGAGCCTGTCCTCCGCAACAAGAGAATCCACTGTAATGAAAAGCCTGCACATTCCAACTAGAGAGCAGCCCTCACTCACTGCAACTAGAGAAAGCCTGCATGCAGCAATGAAGACCTAGCACAGCTAAAAACTATATATATGTACACACACATATATATTTATATGCACGCACACTTTGCACACTGACATCTTGGAAATCTGGTTATGTTTATAGATGATAACTTATGATTAAAAAGTGGCCTTTTTTAGTGGCATATCAAGTGATGGTTCTGCTTACAATCGATGGTGTCTTAAAGTCTATGAAATGCAGTACTGTCTGTCACCTGGACACCAAACTCACACCTTTCTTCCTACAACAACAAAAGACACTGCAGTAAGTACAAAACCAGAGGAAAAAGAACCACCCACCCCCCTTGTTTTTTGAATACAGTGTTATCAGCTGGAGAATGGCATTTGGAATTTCTTGCCATGATGACTATTTTAAGATCCTGGGTTACCTTCTACAACAACAGGAGGGCTAGATTTTGCTCAGTAAAGATGGCTGCCTTCTTATACAGAAGACCCACAGACTATAAACTATTCACGAGGGAAAAGGCTGTATGCCTTTCTATGAAGGGAATGGTGACAAATTAATCTAATAAAGGTGCCCTGAGTGTGCTAAGCATCTTCCCCCGCCCAGCTCCTCTGTCATCATAAGATGATGAATCAAACAAATAGGGCAGAAATTACTAGATTAATTAAACCGGGTAATCATGTCTGAATGTTATTTTTTTGGAACTCATCACTCTACCTTAAAGGTCACTGGGCTTTACTCTAGAGGGTGTGCATAAAACTGATAAGAAAAACTGGGGAAGAGGTTGATATGATGGACTCTATGATAAACTTTTCTTAACTTTGCTTCTGTTTTACTTTTTTAAATTCCTGGAGATTTCCCTGGCAGTCCAGTGGTTAGGACTTTGTACTCTCACTGCCATGGGTACCAAGGTCCTGGTCAGGGAACTAAGATCCCAAAAGTTGTGCAGCAAGGTCAAATGAAAAAAAAAAAAAAAGTACTGTACAAGGGGGAGGGGGAGGTTAGAAATTAGGAGCTTGGGATTGACATATACATACTATTATATACAAAATATCAATAGCTCATCAACAAGGACCTTCTGTATAGCACAGGGAACTCTGCTCAATGTCATGCGGTAGGCTGGATGGGAGGGGAGTTTGGGAGGGAACAGACACATGCATATGTATGGCTGAGTCCCTTTGCTGTCCACCTGAAACGATCACGTTGTCAATTGATATACTCTAATATAAAAGCTTATTAAAAAGAATCTGAAAAAGAATAGCTGCATTATATGCATAACTGAATCACTCTACTGTACACTTGAAAAGCTGCTGCTGCTGCTGAGTCACGTCAGTCGTGTCCAACTCTGTGCGACCCCATAGACGGCAGCCCACCAGGCTCCTCTGTCCCTGGGATTCTCCAGGCAAGAACACTGGAGTGGGTTGCCATTTGCTTATCCAATGCATAAAAGTGGAAAGTGAAAGGGAAGTCACTCAGTCGTGTCCGACTCCTAGCTACCCCATGGACTGCAGCCTACCAGGCTCCTCCGTCCATGGGATTTTCCAGGCGAGAGTACTGGAGTGGGATGCCATTGCCTTCTCTGCACTTTAAAAGCAATACACTGCAAATCAACTATACTTCAATAAAAAAATAAAGAGAAAAAAATCCCTAAATACACTTTATTTATATCTATGCTTGATTTAGAAAGATAAATGAAGTTGCTGCCTTTTAACCATTTCTTACTATAGTATCAATTGATGGGTGTTGAGGGGTCTGTGGGCATGGGGCTTCAGTTTCTACAGACTAGTAGAGCTAACGCACACTTGGTTATGAGCACTGCTTCCCAGCATGCTCAGAGCCAGTCTAGAGTTTTACTAAATGAATTAATCTTCAGGACCAACAAATTCGATGTCTGGGAGAAAACACAAGCAATTACAAACCAGCAAGGCAGTTTCATAAATAGATTTGGTCCTTACATGGACACGTAGGTTTGCCTGATCCTGTTATCCAGAGTATGTTTGAACTCGTACAGAGAAATAATGAAGCATCTCTTTTGTGAGGGGCACCGAGAACGCCCGCAAGATACATATTCCCAGCCTGTGCTCCAGGGAGAGTAACAGCAAGACAGCAAGTGGAAACTGTACTGTGCGAGCTCGACTTTAATCATTTTCAAGCACTCATACCTTTCATACAGCTTTGAATCCAAATGAGCTGAAGGCTACGTGTGCCCTGCTATCAACGCAATACCGTACAGAATGTAATTAATCTTGTTCATTCATTTCTAGCTTAGGAGCACAGTTTCCATGGTTTACCAAGCACCACAGTCACGTCTATGCATATAGCTCATCAGAGAATTAAATTCTAAGGGGAGGGTATACTTTAATCTTTCAGTTGTAATTATAATCTGAAACGAAGTCCTACACAAAGCACATATGGATCTTTTATGGGCTTCTAATAAATTATGATTATTTTAGCATTTATAAGATACTCTGAGAGTACCTCAACACTTTCTTGTAAATGGAGACTTTTAATTCTTTGTTTACATTTATTTATTTATTTTTAACAGAAATTTATTTAATTGGAGGCTGAACAATATTATAGTGGTTTTGCCATACATTGACAGGAATCCGCCACGGGTGTGTAGCCCAAGGGAGAAAAATCCATATGGTATTTGGCAGACACAATGGGACACAGGGTCAGTTCACAGTTCCCATGAGCACTGATGAGAAACCAGATATACATCAAAAGGAAAAAGAGACCCCACACGTTCCAAACCAAAGCTGAGAAACAGTCCCACTATCTGCCAAGGAGCCATTTAATTAAACTCTTATTTATTGCTACTCACTCCACCTTCACGTGTCTCAGTGAGCAGGAGCAACACCCGCGCTTGCTTATTACAAAAACCAGTCTTGCTTACTTTCAACAGAGTTTCTAGATCAATAATCACTGGGACAGAGATTGCACACTCTGCCTTGAGAACTGAAGCCAATATGTCTTCAGTGAAAAATGAAACACACTTATTGTATTTGTAACTAATGTTCCCTAAAAGTAAAGCAAATATTGATGTTCCAGGCACACATAAAAAGCAAGATGTATCACTAAGTGTGTAAAATGCACACTGCACCCATTTAATAATCATACTCCATTTTCAATAATGGGAGACAAGGTACAATGATGGCTGTAATTCACCAGCCCTTTTTCTCCTTCCTTGAGCACCATGCTGTTTTATTACAATACAGCAATCCTGCCACGTTACATCTTACAGTATGTGTGCAAGAACCATAAATACACCAGCCCATCAACAACAGGCAGCAACGAGTCCCAGCTATGGCAATACGTACAACTTGGAGTTTTATGTGAATTTCACATTTGGTGGATGGGTTTGCAATGAAACTCGGTACTGCCCAGAAGAGAAATTATTTTACATTTCCATTAAAAGCTACAGTAGTAAATAAACCATCAGGGTTTATGCAGATATCCATGAGAACATCGAAGGGAGCCCATCAAAGTGCCAGACCCTATGTTAAACATTTGATAAAAGAGAACCTGTAAGGCACACTTCTAACATTTTTTTTCCAAGTGATAGAGTTTTAAAGATGTTTTATAATACTGTACCAACCTCTGCAGAACACTCAAAAATCAAGGGAAGTTTATGCTTCTCAGGAAAGCAGCTGTATAGCCTATCACTGCGGAATGCCCTGTCAGGGCTGGAAATGAAACTCTGTTGTTGGAAACAGATAAAAGGCTAGGAGAGACTGCTGAAGTTCACAGACTACTGGGTTAAAACACACACACACACACAGAGTAACTCTGTAGCCGATTACAATAATTAAGGGTGAAAAATAATAATTAACATTCCTGTAATTGAAAAGGGCCCTATTTTAAAGAATAACAAGGAGGAGTGTGTAGGCAAATACATATATAGAACATGACTCAAAACAGCTGGCTGGTGGAAGAGAGGGAGGAATCATAGCGATTAGTTAATTAAGAGCGACAGAATGGTTTTAGTTGCTCAATTGTGTCTAACTCTTTGCAACCCCATGATTGCAGCCTGCCAGGCTCCTCTGTCCATGGAATTCTCTAAGCAAGAGTACTAGAGTGGCTTGCCATTTCCTTCTCCAGGGGGTCTTCCTGACCCAGGGATCAAACCTGGGTTTCCTGCATTGCAGGCTGACTCTATACCATCTGAGCTAACAAAAAATGGTATTGAAATGCCCTGCTTAGGTATTCCTTTTAAAAGGGAGTTGCAATGAAAAAAGAATAAGGAAGTGCCTTTATATCCCCCCTTTATGTGCCAAGCAGTGTTCCTATCATTGTTAACTCTATCCTTTCATTTATATCATAGGACTCTTCAGAGGTGGGCACTGGCAACACTTGTTTTTGTAAGCGAGAAAATGAGTTTAGGAGGAAGAAGGTGTATAAGATCATACAGCCAGTGACTGATAGAAGCAGGGTGTGAACTCCCAGCTGCTGATTCCAGAGCTCTGGCCTTTTGTGCATGAAGGTGCAAATCAAACACAAAACTAAAACCATCATCATGGGTCATGCACGTTGTGGAGGATGATATATGACATCAATTTTCAAGGCCCATCACGTCTGTTTATGGAGAACCTGTGGGGAACACGGGGTCTGGCTCTTTCTTCATGTTCCAGTAAATATCTACACAGACTCGGATGCTATGATCACTACTGTATCTTCTAATGGAAATGTAAGCTCATTTCTCTTCCAGGCAGTACTGATTTCATAGCAAAAACACGGACACAATGTGAAGAAAGGCATTCCTGAAAATAAGAATAATGCAGAGGAATTGATTGAAGAACTAAAGAGTTTTTTAATTGCTCCTTCCATTATAGCTAGCCTTGAGCAGTAGTCTTAATTCTAATCTACCATTGCTGCCTGCAGGAAGGTGACAGGCGCCATGCACCACTCATTCACAAAATGCAAGGGCTATTTGACTTTTAGTCTTACAGAGGACAAATGAAAACAATAAAAATTGGTTTGTAATGAGGTGGATGAAACTAGAGCCTATTATACAGAGTGAAGTAAGTCAGAAAGAAAAACACCAATGCATTATATTAATGCATATATAAGGAATTTAGAAAGATCGTAATGATGAGATAATATGCAAGTCAGCAAAAGAGACACAGAGATAAAGAACAGACTTTTGGACTCTGTGGGAGAAGGCAAGGGTGGGATGATTTGAGAGAATAGCATTGAAACATGTATATATATATTTTTTTATTTTTTAACTTTAAAATCTTTAATTCTTACATGCGTTCCCAAACATGACCCCCCCTCCCACCTCCCTCCCCACAACATCTCTCTGGGTCATCCCCATGCACCAGCCCCAAGCATGCTGCACCCTACGTCAGACATGGACTGGCGATTCAATTCTTACATGATAGTATGCATGTTAGAATTCCCATTCTCCCAAATCATCCCACCCTCTCCCTCTCCCTCTGAGTCTAAAAGTCCATTATACACATCTGTGTCTTTTTTCCTGTCTTGCATACAGGGTGGTCATTGCCATCTTCCTAAATTCCATATATATGTGTTAGTATACTGTATTGGTGTTTTTCTTTCTGGCTTTATATATTATCATATGTGAAACAGATTGCCAGTCCAGGTTCAATGCATGAGACAGGGTGCTCAGGGCCAGTGCCCTGGGACGACCCTGAGGGGTGGGATGGGGAGGGAGGAGGGAGGGGAGTTCAGGATGGGGGACACATGTACACCCATGGCTGATTCATGTCAATGTAAGTTAAAAACCACTACAATATTGTAAAGTAATTAGCCTCCAATTAAAATAAATAGATTAATTTTAAAAATTGGTCTGTAAAGCTAAGTTTATTTAAAATGTGTAATTCTGGATGAAATAATGCCACTTGCAGCAACATGGATGGACAGAGAGATGATCACACTAAGTAACGTCAGCCAAAGACAAACGAAAATGATACTGGATTCCCTGGTAGCTCAGTCAGTAAAGAATCTGCCCACAGTGCAGGAGACCTGGGTTCAGTTCCTGGGTTGGGAAGATTCCCTGGAGAAGGAAATGGCAACCCACTCCAGTGTTCTTGCCTGGAAAAATTCCCATGGGAGGAGGAGCCTGGAAGGCTACAGTCCATGGGTTGCAAAGAGCTGGACAGGACTGAGCGACTAAACCACTATAACATTGCTCACATGCGGCATCTAAAAAATATGACATGAATGAAGTTATATACAAAACACAAATTGGTCCCCAGACACAGAAGAAACAATTGAAGGTTACCAAAGGGGAAAGTGGGTGGGAAAGGGATAAATTAGGCATTTGAGATTAACAGATAGATGCTACTACTAATATATATGGGGTTCCCTGGTGGCTCAGAGGTTAAAGCGTCTGCCTGGAATGCTGGAGACTTGGTCAATCCCTGGGCTTGGAAGATCCCCTGGAGAATGAAATGGCAACCCACTCTAGTACTCTTGCCTGGAGAATCCCATGGAGGGAGGAGCTTGGTGGGCTACAGTCCATGGGGTCACAAAGAGTCAGACACGACTGAGCGACTTCACTAGTATATATGAAATAAAAACCAAGGACCTACTGTATAGCACAGAACACTATATTCAATACCCTATAATAAGTCATAATGGAAAAGAACATGTGTGTGTGTGTGTGTGTATATATATATATATATATCTGAATTGCTTTGCTGTATACTAGAAATTAACACAATACTGTAAATATTTCAGTGAAAAAATAAAATGTATAATTCTGTGATTGTATGTTGCTGTAAAATTCCTTTTTCTAAATGAAATAATAATTATAGAAAATAGCTCTTGGGACTTTCCTAGTGGTCCAGTGGTTAAGACTCCTCTCTTCCAATGTAGGGGGTGGGGGTCTGATCCCTGGTCAAGGAGCTATGATCCCACATGCTGTGCAGTGCAGCCAAAAAAGAAAAAGGTTCTTATATTTTAACATCCTTTCCTGGAAAAAAAATAAAAAGCCACCAACACTCAGCTCATTCTCTCACGGAGAAGGGAGGGGATTAATATTGTCTATGAAATCCAGAAGTCTGGGAGTCCTTTGCTGTTCTGACAAACAAAGGCCAAACCCTGGCATCGGGTCACTTCCATGCAGCTGGACTCCACAAATGGGCAAGCCAAAGAAGATGATGCTGAAGAAAGAAAAAGGGGGAAAAAAAACCCCACAAAATTTTGGGAAAAACTCAGGCATAAGGGAATAATGAAGTCATCACACACAAAAAAATAAAAATAAAATGTACGCCTCGGGTGTTCACAGTCCATTCTCTGTTCCTGAGTCCAAAGTAATAGAGATTTTACTCAGCCAGAGAAAGTAATAAGGGGAACAAACAAACATAAAATGACTCCGAACTTGAAACACTGGATGTATTGACCAAATGCTTCCCAGGTGTGGGGTTTGTGATTGGTCTGATAGCCGCTGTGGCAAACGCAACGTTGGCCATCACAGATGAGACAGTGAGAAGAAATTACCATCCGAGAGGCAGGAGGGAGGTGGTAATTTATCCTCTTTGCTGATTCTACCACTTGGAGCTCAGATCCATTCGTCATATTGATCCTGATCTCCCACCTTGACTGGTACAGAGCACTTCCAATGACAAAATCAAGTTGTTCACATGCTTCATTGTTTTGCTTTGAAAAATAAATGAATTCGTCACTGAGAACACATGATTCCCACAGTCTCTGCATCCTGAAAACTGAGGGAGATCACAGCCACTTGGAAAATATGCATTAGCCTAGTAGGGACTATGATTAGAAGAGGTTAATTGGGATGGGGATGAAATGGGATCACATAATTGTGGATCCCATAAAAGTGGATGCAAACTTCAACACAGCTTCACGTCAATAGCATATTCACAACGTGAGACCACCACAGAGACAGATCTGGCTCCCCAGTCATACACCATGGAGAAATAGTAAAATTAAGCAGTAAAATGTGAATGGAGTTTATCATCTAAACACAACCACTATTAGTTACAACATTTATTGTGCTAAGTGCCAGGAACTCAGGTAAATGTTATAATGATAGGATCTCAGGTGAATGAATCTTCACAGCATCCCTATGAGGTCTTATTATCCCATTTTGCCATGAAAACCAGGAAGTTCAGAAAACTCACAGAATTAGGCCAAGATCAAACAGCTAATAAAAGGAGATGCTTAGACTCAACTCTTATCTGACTTATGCTTTATTCCAAGATCCATGCTTTTAAATGTAGTGATTTAGTAAATAATGCCTCCCGTAGATTTTAAGAGTCCCCCAAAGATTGCTTTTCCCTAGCCCCTTGCCTTCAAGTAGAAAAGACAATGATGTCATTAAAACAAAACAATGGATTTTAGCTTTCCTAACTATGAGGCTGAGAAGGGGGTCTGAAACCCGGGCCCCCTCCCGCATTTAACATGTCACATTTCCTGTACAGTCCTGTCCAGTGAAGCTACGGGATAAGTATGTCCATCTTGGGTTTGCCCTAGCAGAGAATGAGGCAACCTTCAGGAATACGTTGTGCCATCATCCTACTTGGAGGTGATTTCCCCAGCAGGGTTGTGGCCACATGTAATTAATCTGTGACATGCATTTTTGATCCATAGGTTCAAGGCCTGTGCAATGTGGCTTTAACTTTTCTCATGTGGGGTAACTTGGGCTACTTGAGACAATAACAGAGTGTGGATAAGGACAGTCTCTTTGGAGAACAGAACTTCCGGCTGCCTGACTCACCATGCTGCTCACACTGGTTTCCTCTTTATCCAGCTCTTCTTCTATGCTTCATCACATCCTTCCCAGTTCAGGGCACACCCACCCAACACACAGAACTCCCTGATGAATCTGCAGAACCTAACAGTCATTTCTGTTGGAACTTTTTGCTTCCTCTTTTCCTTTAAACACTGCTTCAGCATACGCTTTATGAGTGTCTAGTCTATGCCAGGTACTCAGCTTAGGGCTGGCTATAAAGAGATGAATACAGCACGGTTTCCTCTACTGTACGATCCCAGGTCAGCGGGTATATGTTAACAACTATCTGTTGATGCTGGGCTCAAGTCAGAAAAAAACTTTGAGCACCCAATTTGGGGCAGCCACTCTCTTAGACACTGTGAGTAGCATCTTAGTGAGATGCAAGGAGATCCAACCAGTCCATCCTAAAGGAAATTAGTCCTGAATATTCATTGGAAGGACTGATGTTGAAGCTGAAACTCCAATACTTTGGCCACCTGATGTGAAGAACTGACTCACTGGAAAAGACCCTGATGCTGGGAAAGATTGAAGGCGGGAGGAGAAGGGGACAACAGAGGATAAGATGGTTGGATGGCATCACTGACTCAATGGACATGAGGTCTGAGTAAACTCTGGCAGTTGGTGATGGACAGGGAAACCTGGCATGGTGCAGTTCATGGGGTCACAAAGAGTCGGACACAACTGAGCGACTGAACTGAACTGAAAGTAGAACCAACACACTGATCAGGGAATCTCAACCAGGCAAATTTGGCAATGTCTAGAGACATTTTTGGATGTCAGAAAATGAGGTGTGAGGTGCTAATATCACCTAATAGGTTGCTATAAACATCCTACACGGAGCAGGACAGGCCAGCACAGCAAAGGCAGACCCAGCCACAGATGTCCACTGTGTTGAGGTTAAGATCCCAGCTCTGTCTTGTGCCCTTTGGAGCCTCAGTAATGACCACCCAAGTATCACAAAAGGGAAGGGGATTAGCTTTGATGGAAGCTGTTCTCAATTTCTTCAGGGGTACAGAGTTGCTCCTGGAAGCCAGGAAGGCAAGAGAAACTGGAAAACTAGGGATGAAAAGCTCATAAGAGCGTGACTAGGTCCAGGTACAGAAGTGAATGTGAGCAAAATTGCAGACTTGAAAGCAAGCAAATGAAAGGAATAATAGCTGTAGCACTTTGAACGCAGACCAGGGAGCTTACCTGACTGAGGCCCATGGAACAAGTGCTTACAGGGTAAAAGCAGATACCAAGGGTAACTGAGAAAACGGTGGGGGGAGGGTGCGAGGAGAGGCTCACTTCACACGATGAGTTGGTTGCAGAGGTGAGCAGAAGAAAACAAAAGCTCTCTCCAGAGCCGCGGTACCCAAGAGCCTTTGAGAGGATACCTACGCTGGATGAAAAGCTCCAGCCTTGCAGAAACAATAACAACACTCCACTGTCCTTTGTCAGCCCAGAACCCAGGCTTTCACGAAGCACTCTCACGACTGGGGGAGCCTGACAATCCCGAGCTTCCTGCCTGCTTCTAATGGACTCAGAGCCTCCGGGAAACAGCAGGACTCAGGTCATTTCAAGGAAAGTGAGGAGCAAGGTACAAAGGAGGCAAAGGAGACCTTCAAAGGTGCTGTCACATCGTTCAGGAAGTCCTCATTGAATGCAGAGGTGAAGGCCTGGTGCAGGGCATCGAAGGGCCCGAGGCTGTCAAACCTCTCTCTTCTGCTGCTACTTTTGTTCTGAGCAGAGGGAAAAAGGGTGCCCAAGAGGTGAGCTGGGCAGAGTGAATGGAGCGAGTCAAGGCCATCGTGCTCCAAAGGCTTCAGCATCAAGGCCAGTGACCACAGATGTCTACATCGTGAACGCTTCCTCCCGCCGGCTCCAAGCGATCCCTGCAGCAGAAATGCCAAGAGGGCTTGGAAAGACAGGCCTGCTCTTGCCCAGACAGTGGAGGCATGGTGCTCCCAGCACTTGGCAGAGCGTTATTGAAAGCAGGCTCCTCTGTGGATTTCCGGGTCTTACTTTTGGGACGTTTCTGCAAGTCTGAAGTTATTTATTAACAAATCAATAGCTTTTTAGAAAGGTCACTTCCAATGATGACAGAAAGATACATACATTCACGACTTCCTATGTGCTTCCCTGTTGCTGTCTTAAGGATTGGGTCCTTGAACTAAATATAGCAGGACACTGAAAAAACAGGCACATAAATCCAGCATCTTACTTCTGATTCAAATCCTTCACTGGCTCCCAGTCACCACTGAGCAAGAGTCAAAGATTCTTTAAACGACAAGGATTTACTGCATAACACAGGGAATAATACTCAGTATCTTGTAATAAAGTAAAATGCAAAAGGATGGGGAAAATACAGACATATACATAAATATGTATGACCAAATCATTTTGCTGTAGGTCTGAAACTAATCCGATATTGTAAATCAACTATACTTCAATAGACTTTTTTAAAAAACTTAAGAAAAAAAGTCAACATTTTTCAGATGGCCAACCAGGCTTTCCATGAGTCTCCATTCCATTGAGGCTCTCCTATGTACTTTAGGCTTTCTCAAACAAAACTCACTGTACTTCCTGGCCAACCATGCTGTTTGACATGTGCCTGCTTTTAACCAAGCTGATCCTATACCCTGAGTACTCTGTGTAACTTTCCACCATGGTGACCTCTTATTCATCCTTCAAAACCTCTACAGGAATTATACTTGGCATACTCTTGGGTGATCACTCTGGCCAACAGAAATAATCATGTCCCTTCTATGTTAACACTGTTACATTATAATAGGCCGCATACTCTGCTTGAGATAGTTATTTATATATTCCTTTCATTTGATGGCTGCTTGGGCTTGTTAGGAATATAGACTGGGTCTCATTCCTTGAGGCAAAGAAGCCATCTACTGAACTAGTAAGAGATGAAAGCTTATTAGACCAAGCAAGAGACTGCCCATAAGTTGTCTTTAAATCACACTCTGATGTCAGGTCCAACAGAGCTGACCCGGCACTCACTGGAGGCTCCTGTGATGGAACAGCGGATGCAATGTTGGAATGGGATACATCCCTGCGGGACTCACTACTCCCTCACTTACCAAGCACACGACGCGTGATAAAAACACAAGAACTATACGGCTGTCTCAAGATCTGGGCTTTGAGATCAAAGAGAACTCGGCCCCTCACTGTCGGAGAAATTTCAGGAAAGCTACTTAACGTCAGCTTCAATTTTGACATCTATAAAATGAGAATAACAACAGTGCCTAAGTCGGCTGTGAGAATGAAACAGGATGACAGATGGCGAGTGCCTAGCAGAGGGCCTGGCCTGTGGTCCTCAGTATATGGTGACTAAGAGCCAAGGTCGTTCTTGGGGATTTTGCATCTTGAAGGATCATGGCATTGAGTGAAATGACAGATAAATATCATCTAGCGCTTGTCAGCTTCCATTTCCCTTGAGGGCTTTTCTTCCCATGAGCTCTCTCTGTTATCTTTTCTCTTGATCAGTCATTACCATCACTCCTCTACAGTACCAACTCCTATCACCTATTATCATATTTGAATAATTAAAAATGAGAATGTGACCTCTCTGCCTATCAAGGAGACATTCTCCCAAGCAAATGTAGGATGTTCACTACCACATAATACTTTACTTCTTTTAAACATACACAGATATTGTAACTAAGGTAATAACTATTTCAAATACTACATAGATGACAAGGAAAGATCAAACTGATAGGCTCATCTAGAACTGATGTACCAGTGACTGCTCCTGTCAAACTGGTGTGGTACTAGACAGACCTGCTCTTTCGTTCCCTTGCCATGACATGCCACAGCTACCTCCCACAGGGAAAGTGTAAATTGCTCAGTTGTGTCTGATTCTTCGTGACCCCAAGGACTGTAGCCCACCAGGATCCTGTGTCTCTGGAATTGTCCAGGCAAGAATACTGGAGTGGGCTGCCATGCCCTCTTCCTGGGGGTCTTGCCAATCCAGGGACAGAACCCGCGTCTCTTATGCCTCCTGCATTGGCAGGCGGGCTCTTTACCACTAGTGCCATCTGGAGAGCCATTCCCTTCTCCAGGGAATCTCCACCCAGGGATCAAACCTGGGTCTCCTGCATTGCAGGCACATTCTTTACCATCTGAGTCACTAGAGAAGCCCTTATAATCAAGGGGACGCTGTCGCTGCAAAGGCGATCTCCAAATGCTACTATGGAGCTGGCCCTTGAATCACCCATGTGGCATTTCCTGCACACAAAAATCAACATTTAAACCATCACGTGTGACTAGCAAGGGCTGGTGCTGGTGTCCATGGAGGATGCGCATCCTCGTGCACGATGAATAAGCACGTCAAGGAAGAGACTCTGATGGAGGACTGACAGCCAGATCTGTAAGGCAAGACTGAGTCAACAATTAAAAGAACAGTTCCAATTCAGTTAAGCCAGAGCCAAGAGAGACTCGACTACATTTAAATCAAAATTCACCGCAGCAGGGGATGATGAGCTGCTCAGCTCTGAATGCTGGATGTTTTTTTTCTTGGAGGCTTAACTGACAAAGCCAAGTGTATCGGAGTTATGTGCTAATGTGAACTGTGCTAAGCTGGGGCGGCGGGCCTGTCATCTGTGGTGCGGAAGCCACCACGACTTGCACCAGCCGAGGCTCAGAGAGTTTCATGAAGTCGCTCTCGCGCTCAGTGTACTGACTGTGCTGATCCTAAGACGGCTCTGTGGGAAGACCCCGGCTCCCTAATGTTTAACAGAGTGGAGAAGCGTGAGAGCTACACAGGGCGATGAAAGAGGCCATCGAGGATTCTTGCAGCAAATGCAGACTGTGGATCTGAAGTGAAACTGTTGTAAGATCAGCTGGGCGTATCTCCATAGTACCTGCGGGCAGGTGCTTATTCTGTGGGTCTGTAAGTACCCCATGAAGGAGAAACGGGCAGGTTCTATCTGACTAGTAGTTGTGTGAAAAGCCACACAGGGCACTCATGTACTTTTTCAGTTGCCCACAGTTAACTAAAAACAAAAATCATGTGGAGGGGTGGGATGACTGGGAGATTGGGACTAACATATATATATATATATCACTATGTATAAAACCTCAGAGAAGGGCATGGCAGACCACTCTAGTATTCTTGCCTGGAGAATCCCATGGACAGTGGAGCCTGGCAGGCTGCAGTCCATGGGGTTGCAAAGAGCTGGACACGACTGAGCAGCAAACACACACGTATAAAACAAATAACTAATGAGAACAGGAGGGTCCCTGATGGCTCAGTGGTAAAGAATCTGCCTGCCAATGCAAGAGATCCAAGTTCGATCCCTGGGTTGGGAAGATCCCCTGGAGAAGGGAAAGGCGAACCACTTCAGTATTCTTGCCTGGAGAATTGCATGGACAGAGGAGCCTGGTGGGCTACCACCCTGGGGGTCACAAAAGAGGTGGACACATCTTAGTGACTAAACAGCAACAACAACTGAGAACAGGCTGTATAGCACAGGGAACTCTACCTCATGTTCTGTGGTGACTCAACTGGGAAGGAAATCTAAAAATGAGAGGATTGAGCGGGCGGGGGAGCGGCTGCGGGTACATGTGCGCGTGTGGCGCCGGGCTCTGGAGCAAGCGGCTCCTCTGCGCACCCAGGTTGGGGATGCTCTGGGGTGGGGTTCCCGCCGCTCCGGGTCCTCCAATGCACTCTGTTTGCCTTTAATTTAAAAAAAAATAAAAAATAAATAAAAATGAGAGGATATATGTATACATATAACTGACTTACTTTGCTGTATGGCAAGAAACTAACACAACATTGTAAAGCCACTTTACGCCAATATAAAATTAATACAAAAAAAACAAATAAAAGGTATTCGAGATGGTGGCATTTCTCTAAAGAAAGAGACCCCTTGGGTCTCTTCTCCAAGAGACCAGATGACAATTAGGATTTGGGAATCACGGCGAAAGAGTTCTAGGAGAAGCTGTGATGGCTACGGTTGGTGGTTTCTGTTTGACGTTTGAAAAAGTTCTGCCTAAAATACAAAGGCAGCCTACATTGGCTAAGCGAGTCAGGATGGCGTGTGGCGTGCTTCAGAGAAGCATTAAAATCCATGCTGTCTCAGCAGGATGGGGACTGAGCTCTTGATTCATGCCCGTGGAGCATTACTGCTGAATTACAGAACCGCAGCTCTTTATGGGGAAGCCTCCCAAACTGCTTTTACTTCTGCATAATTCAAGATATAAAGACTGTTTATGGCTGCTCAACTGCATAAGAAGGCGAAGGATAGAGAAATCGCTCCACACCTTCATTCTGTTAACTCAGAAATCACGCATTTTCTTTGTGTATGCGCTTTCCTCTCAGAGTTTACTATCGATTGATTAACTACTGACCTTCTCCTGTTTCCCTCCAAATTGCCTTCCCTCTTGATCCATTTGCTTCTTCTCCCAATTTGAGAAACCTTAAGCAGACTCTGAAAATTGTGAAAGGAGAAAGGATGCAATCCACCAGGGAGAAAAAAAGAAAGAGGGGAAGAGAGGGAGGAGGATGCCAACTGCTTCTCCATCCAATCAAAGTTTATTCAAAGTGGAGACCGGCACTGAGCAACTCTGCCAGTGCACCCCGGGAACCTGAAAACAGGGCAGATTTCAAGGCCACTGAATGATGGAGTTTCACTGCAGTTGGACCCAGCCATGGAATAATGGCCAAGAGTAAAGAAATGGTGGAAACCATATGATGTCACTTAGACGTGTCATCTAAAACACGACGCGGATGAACTTATCTATGAAAAAACTCATTTCTGGTCTTTTTAAAAATTTATTTCATTTAAATATAGTTGATCTGCAATGTTGTGTTACTTTCTGCTGTACAGGATGGCGGTTTCATGTATATACATATATATGTACCATAGATATATTCTTTTTCATTTCCATTGTGGTTTATCACAGGATATTGAAGGATATCCCTGGGCTATACAACAGGACCTTGAGGCTTATTCCCTAAATATAATACTTCTGCACCTGCTCTTCTCAAACCCCTGCTCTATCCCTCCCTCACCGCCTTCTTCTTGGCAACCGCAAATCTGTCCTTCATGTCTGTGAGTCTGTTTCATAGATAAGTTCATCCGTGTCGTGTTTTAGATTACACGTCTAAGAGACATCATCTGAAGTGAAGTGAAGTCACTCGGTCGTGTCCAACTCTCTGCAACCCCGTGGACTGTAGCCCACCAGGCTCCTCCGTCCATGGGATTCTCCAGGCAAGAATTCTGGAGTGGAGTGACATTTCCTTCTCCAGGGGATCTTCCCGACCCAGGGATCGAACCCAGGTCTCCTGCATTGCAAGCAGACTCTTTAACCTCTGAGCCAGCAGGGAAGCCCATATGGTACACATATATGTATATACATGAAACCACCATGCTGTACAGCAGAAAGTAACACAACGTTGTACATCAACTATACTTCAATGAAATAAATTTTAAAAAAAACCAGAAATGGAGAAAAAGAAAAAGCAGAAGGCTGGCATGTGTGCACACACAGACAGGTTAACTTATGTCATAATCTTGCTTTCACACTCTTAGTAGCACATGCATGAAATAAGATGGCAGGTGAGAAAACGACAGGCTTCTTATCTTACTCGGCTCATGCTCAGCATACAACATCCAACATAGAAAGAAGCTTCACCAGGTTGAGTTTAAGAGAACAGCCTCCGAATCCAGGCTTTTCGGATTCAATGAGTGGCTTAATCACTCAGTAAGCTGCTAAATCACTCTGTGCCTCGGTTTCTTTATTTATAACACTGGCATGTAACTGTCGCCAGAAAGTTGCTGGAAGGATTCAGTGATGAGTACCTGCCATTGAGTGCATATACAATGAATCTTGGCGATGGAGTAGTTTCTCCATGAAATTATCCACAGAATCAACGATTCCATAAAACAGAGATATTCCTGTATTTGCCTTCTCACAGATAGTAGCTTTAAGGATCAAATGAGTCAATATATGTGAAAAATCTTTGTAAATTTGAAAGTGATCATTTGAATTTAAGCATTTATTATTATGTATATCAAAGAGCGGGCTTCCCCAGTGGCTCAGCTGTAAAGAATTTGCCTGCAGCACAGGAGCCTTAGGAGACACAAGTTCGATCCCTGGGTCGGGAAGATCCCCTAGAGGAGGGCATGGCAACCGACTCCAGTATTCTTGCCTGGGAAATCCCATAGACAGAGAAGCCTGGTGGGCTATAGCACATTGAGTAGAGTCTAACGTGACTGAAGAGACTTAGCATGCACATATGCATGCCAAAAAGCAGTCGTGTGGATATTCATCCACTAAGTCACAGAGGCTTCCAGACTATTCCCAGAAGCCAAGTGTTATCTGCCAAGGTACGAGTGAGGGGAGTAGGAGGGGGGTAGTGAAAGGGATGGGGAGGATGGGGGTGGGAGGGGTAGGGTATAAAAGGATCCTGAAAAGCATCATTTGCCTTTCCTATCCTGAAGGGAGTTAGCTCAAGGAAATATGACATAAGGTCATAAGAAGTTAATACAGGAAGTACAGCAAGAAAGAGAAACCAAAAAAATGTTCATAGCGTTATGCTATAAACATACACACTACTATACATAAAACAGACAGCTAATAAGAACCTGCTGTGTAGTGCAGGGAACTCTGCTCAATGCTATGCAATGACCTGTCTTGGAAAAGAACCTAAAAAAGAGTGGATATGTGTATAACTGATTCACCTGGCTATATACCTGAAACGTGTCAACACTGTAAATCAACAATACGCCAATAAATATTAAAAAATTAAAAGTGTTTAGAGGAAAGGAGAAACTGCGGCCCTTAACTTGCCCAGGCCACACTGATTAAAGTAGATATTTCCAAGAAAGCAAAGTCAGTGTTACCTGGGATGGCCAGGAGCAAGTCCGACTTGGCTGGGTTAAAAGAGCTTCTCCCAGACTGTGTAAAGGGCAGATAGATGGGGGATGTCAAGGACCTTCCAGACAAAGAAAAATGGGGGAACAAAGAGATGGGGCTGTAAATAATACAGCCAGAAAGTAGCAAGAAGGAAAGGAAGTCGAGCCTGTAGGGCTGACCTAGAAGAATGCAGGGAGAAAAAGGAAGAGAGTCAAGACACTGCCTTCGCCACTCCATCACTTTCTCTACCCTTGGCTTTGAGAAATGTAATTCCATCTTCCGTATTTCACCCCCTCCAGGGATAAAGAACAAGAAAAAAAATAAGAAAATAAATACAAATCAGGAGCTTTAGATGGCTTCTTTACTTCCTCAGTGAGGAACCAGAACTTCTCAGATAAGGACGTGGTAAAAGTCAGTCCATTAATAAGATTGACTTAGGGACCTGTATTAATGATGAGGGTTTTCGGGCTGCAGACATTCACTTTTTAAAGAACTTATATTAACCTCATTTTCCCATCTCTCTTACGATAGCAAATTTCTTTTTACAGGAATGTTTTTAGAGAAGTAATTTACTGGCACTTAATTACTAGTATTTAACCAATTCAACATTCCCTTTTCTAAGAGCCCATTAGGTTTCTATTACAATATTATACATTCTAATCAAATGTCGCTTTCTGCAAAGGTCTTCATTGTCAGTCTCCTCAAAGCAAAGTTTATCTGGACTATTAGACATTCTCTCTCTGCTTTGGTTGCACCAAATTAATCATTTATACCTAAGGTCCACCGCTTCAGAACTTGGGCATCTCAATGTTTCTCCAGTGGATTATTAAGAATCTTTTTTAAAATAAAATCCTCATTTCCTAGTCTGTTTGATTGAGGTTAAACACAATAGTCTAGTGATTCTTGTATGAAACAGTTCAATGTCATAAGATTCTCTCCTGGGTTTTATGGCAATGAACAAATTTGAAATAAATGAACCTTTCATTAAGAATATCCTCACAGGGGAGAAGGGAAAAGGGCTTCTGACTTAAAAACTGTCTGTACCAGTCTAACAGAGTTATTAAAACAAATCTGATAGTACGCTGATTCTATTATTTATTCAACAGGAATAATCGGAGATACAAAAGGGGCCATAGGAGTTTCCAGCCCCATTCCTTATTTTACAGATAAAGAAAAAGAGATCAACAGCCCTCAAAGAGCCTTTAGCTCATAGTGACTTGCTTGGTTCTAAGGGACACTTTTAGGTACTCATCAAAGGCATCCTTCAAGTAGTAAGACAGGGCACACTCAGAGTCACCCTCATGATTCTTCACTGCAAGCAACCAACTCTGCTCTGACTTGTTTAGGTAGAAAAGGATTTTATTAAAGATTATATCTCTAATAAAGTTCTTCCAGGGCTTCCCAGGTGGTGCTAGTTTTAAAGAATCTGCCTGCCAATGCAAGAGATGTAAGAGAATGCAGGTTCAATCCCTGGGTCGGGCAGATTCTCTGGAAGAAGGGGAGTGAAGTGAAAGTCGCTCAGTTGTGTCTGATTCTTTGTGACCCCGTGGACTATATATAGTCCATGGAATTCTCCAGGCCAGAAAATTGGCCTGTCCTTTCCCTTCTCCAGGGCATCTTCCCAAGCCAGGGATCAAACCCAGGTCTCCTGCATTGCAGGCAGATTCTTTACCAGCTGAGCCACAAGGGAAGCCCCAAAGGTTAGGAAATGTCCCTGGGTGGGCTCGAACCACCAACCTTTAGGTTAAAAGCCAAACGTGCTTACCATTGTGCCACAGACACATGAGGTAGGCATGGCAACCCACTGCAGTATTCTTGCCTGGAGAATCCCCACGGACAGAGCAGCCTGGCAGGCTACAGTCTATGGGGTCTCAAAGAGTCAGACACAGCTGAAGTGACTTACACACACACACACACACACACACACACAGAATTGCCTAGAATCTCCAGTAAAGTCAAAGATACATAGTGAAAGTGAAAGTGAAGTCGCTCAGTCGTGCCCGACTCTTTGTGACCCCATGGACTGTAGCCTACCAGGCTCCTCTGTCCATGGGATTTTCCAGGTAATAGTACTGGAGTGGATTGCTGTTTCCTTCTCTAGGGGATCTTCCCGACTCAGGGATTGAACCCAGGTCTCCCGCATTGCAGACAGACGCTTTACTGGCTAAGCCACCAGGAAGATTCATAACAGCCAGTCAAATGGAACAATAAGCAACCACATCATAGGGAAATGGAGAGTCATGTGGCAGCGTCCTCGCAGTTCTAAACCCATGACATTGACATGGCTCCCAGCCATAGGACTCGCCAGTTCTGTGGCGGCACCTCTGCCACCATCCTCTCCAGAGATGGATGTCCATACCAGTACCTCATCATGTTGCTCAACACTCCATCCCACCTTGAGTGAGCACACCTGACGAGTGGGCCTAGCCACAAAGACTAGAAAATAAGCTTTGCAGCTTTCACCTTAGGGAGGTGAGACTTTAAAAGAAATTCCCTGAACATAAGAAAGTAGGACAAATATTCACCAAGCTTAACAGAGCTTCTTTAAAAACCTTTGACTTCCGTATGGGCATTTGGAAGGAAAAAATGATCTCCTTTCCCTAACTGCACCTAGAGAAGGAGATGGCAACCCACTCCAGTATTCTTGCCTGGAGAATTCCATGGACAGAGGAGCCTGGTGGGCCACAGTCCATGGGGTCACAAAGAGTTGGACACGACTGAGTAACTAACACTTTCCCTAAATCCACCCTCCTGCCCCAGCCTTCACCAGGAATTTGTTTTCGAACACAGGTGTGACTCTGATATACTTTCATTCTTTCATTCTGTTCCTGGGACCTCATCTTGTTACACAAGCATGTCAACTTACTTACTCATCAGTCAACAGAGAGAAGGGGACCTTCTCCAAGCTACACTTCATTGACTAAGGCCCTTGACCTTTTTTTTTTAATTGGAAGTATAATTGATTTCTGCTTTATAGCAAAGTGATTCCGTTATACACACACACATACACGTATTCTTTTTTCTTGTTCTTTCCCATTATAGTTTATCACAGGACACTGAACATAGTTCCCTGTACTATGCAGCAGCTGTTTATCCATTCTAAATGTAACAGTTTGCATCTATAATCCCCAAGCTCCCAATCCTCCCCTCCCCCACAGCAACCACAGATCTCTTTGCTCTGTGAGTCTGTTTCCGTTTTGTAGATAAAATCCATTTGTGTCACATTTTAGAATCCACATATAAGAGATATCACATCTTCACTTAGTATGAGCATCTCTAGGTCCATCCAAGTTGCTGCCAATGGCATTATTTCCCTCTTTTTTATGGCTGAGTAGTAGTCCATTGTGCATATGTAATCCATTCCCTATGTAAAACAGCATGGAGGTTCACCAAAACTAAATAGAGGGCCGTACGATCCAGCAATCTCACTCACTCCAATTTATCTGGAGAAAGCTATAATGCCAAACATACACGCATCCTTATATTCATAGCAGCACTATTTGTAATAGCCAAGATATGGCTCCTTGACCTTCACCTTTCTAATTCTAGCACCATCTTGATCCCTCAGTGACATAAAAACAATAAGATTGCCCAGCATGCAGTGGCTCAAGGCTACAATCTGTTAGTTGCTTGCCTTTGGCTTTTAATTCTCAGACATTGAATTATTTTGAGGAGGTTGTTTACCTTGATGTGTACAGAATTAGCCTTAGACACTAAGCCTTTATGGCAAGTTTTATTGTCCAAGGCAAATATAACCTGTTAAGATTTACAGGCTTTATTAACAGCAATAACCATTTTACAACCAACATCAGTAAATCAGGTTTTATTGAGAACTCTACAATTTTAATCTGTGGAAAACCATTAAAATGTCGGATTTTCATTGGACATAATTTCTAACTTTTATGAAAGATAGATTTTGCATTTAATTGGGGAGTATAAAAAAGTGCAGTGTGGGATAACGAATTGTTTTGAAAAGAGCAAATTGGTTTTAGCTAAACAGCAGTGTCAAACACTAAACAGTGGCCATCTTTAGTTAGAACTGCCCCAAGGTTGAGGTTAAAAGCAACTGTAGCAACAAATGCATTCTAATACATCTCACAATGGGACGAGCTCATGGCGTTTAGAAAAGGCTGAATTATCATCTGTTCACATTCCAGGTATTTTCAGAAAAGCATACAACTAATTATTTCATTTAAACCTAAGTCTGCTGCCTGGTGAGTACCTTCAAGTTTATATACCAGGCTTGCTTTGGAGGTAGCGCTAGTGGTAAAGAACTCACCTGCCAATGCAAGAGGCCTAAGGGAGGCGGGTTCGATCCCTGTATCAGGCAAATCCCCTGAAGGAGGGCACGACAACCCACTTCAGGATTCTTGCCTGGGGAATCCCCATGGACAGAGAAGTCTGGCAGGCAACAGTCTAGAGCGCTGCAAAACATCAGACACGACTGAAGGGACTTAGCATGCATGCATACATACTAAATGTGGAATGATTTAGAGAAGATTAGCATGGCCCTGTGCAACAGTGATGCAAAAATTCACGAAGCATTACATATTTTTGTTTGGAAGCTTCCTACAAAACTAAACACACTCTTAGCACATGATCCAGCAACAGTACTCCTTGATATTTACTCAAATAAGCTAAAAATTTACAGCCACACAAACCCAAACGTGGATATTTATATCAGCTTTATTCAGAATTACCAAATCTTGGAAGCAACCTTGATGTCCTTCAGTAGGTGAATGAATAAATAAACCGGGTTCATTCAAACAATGGAATATTATCCAATGCTACAAAAGCAATAAGCTATTAAGTCATGAAAAGACATGGAGGAAGCTCAAACACATATTACTAAGTGAAAGGCACCAATCTGAAAAGGCTACATGCTATATGGTTTCAACTATATGACATTCGGAAAAGGAAAAGCCATGTAGACAGTTTAAAAAAAAAATCAGAGGTTTCCAGACATTGTGGGGAGGGAGGGATGAACCGACAGAGCACAGACGATTTTTAGGGCAGAGAAAAGACTCTGTATGATACGATAACGGTGAATACACGCATACATGTGTGCTAACTCGCTTCAGTCCTGTCCAGCCCTTTGTGACCCTATGCACTGCACCTGCCAGAATCCTCTGTCCACAGGAATTCTCCCAGCAAGCATACCGGAGGGAGTTGGCATGCCCTCCTCCAGAGGATCTGCCTGACCCAGCGATCCAGCCCGCGTCTCCTGTCTTTTGCATTGTCGAGTGGGTTCTTTACCACTAGCACCATCTGGGAAGCCCAATGATGGATGTGTCTCATTATTAATTTGTCCAAACCCACAGAATATAAAACACTAAGAATGAACCCTAATGTAAACTATGGACTTTGGGTGATAAAAAAAGTTTATATACCCAAGTGTTTTTAGTAACAATAATGCCATTCATTACTGGTTGGGGCACAGACTTGGATTACTGTGAGACTGAATGGTTTGTCTCGGAAACGAACAGAGATCACTCTGTCATTTTTGAGAACGCATCCAAGTATTGCATTTCAGACTCTTTTGTTGACTATGAGGGCAACTCCATTTCTTCTAAGGGATTCTTACCCACAGTAGTAGATAAAATGGCCATCTGAGTTAAATTCACCCATTTCCATCCATTTTAGTTCACTGGTTCCTAAAATGTTGATGTTCACTCTTGCCATCTCCTGTTTGACCACTTCCAATTTAACTTGATTCATGGACCTGACATTCCCGGTTTCTATGCAATGTTGTTCTTTACAGCATCAGACTTTACTACCGTCACCAATCGCATCCACAACTGTGTGTGGTTTTTGCTTTGGCTCTGTCTGTTCATTCTTTCTGGAGTTTTTTCTCCACTGCTCTCCAGTAGCATACTGGGCACCTACCAACCTGGGAAGGTTATCTTTCAGTGTCCTATATTTTTGCCTTTTCATACGGTTCATGAGGTTCTCAAGGCAAGAATACTGAAGTGGTTTGCCATTTCCTTCTCCAGTGGACCATGTTGTCAGAACACTACGCCATGACCTGTCCATCTTGGGTGGCCCCACAAGGCATGGCTCATAGTTTCATAGTTCCCCAACCAATAGTGCTGAAGTTGAATGCTTCTATGAAGACCTTCAAGAACTAACATCCAAAAAAGATGTCCCTTTTCATTATAGGGGACTGGAATGCAAAAGTAAGAAATCAAGAGATACATAGAGTAACAGGCAAATTGACTTGGCCTTGGAGTACAAAATGAAGCAGGGCAAAGGCTAACAGAATTTTGCCAAGAGAACACACTGGTCATAGTAAATACCCTCTTCCAACAAAACAAGAAAAAACTCTACACATGGACATCACCAGATGGTCAATATCAAAATCAGATTGATTATATTCTTTGCAGTCAAAGATAGAGAAGCTCTATACAGTTAGCAAAAACAAGACTAGGAGCTGACTGTGGCTCAGATCATGAACTCCTTATTGCCAAATTCAGACTTAAAGAAAGCAGGGAAAACCACTAGACCATTCAGTGATTTATCAATGGTTTATTCAGAAGGGTAAATCAAATCCCTTCTGATTATACAGTGGAAGTGACAAATAGATTCAAGGGATTAGATCTGATAGACAGAGTGTCTGAAGAACTATGACAGAGGTTTGTGACACTGTACAGGAGGCAGTGATCAAGACCATCCCAAGAAAAAGAAATGCAAAAAGGCAAAATGGTTGCCTCAGGAGGCCTCACAAAAAGCTGAGAAAAGAAGAGAAGCTAAGGGCAAAGGAGAAAAGGAAAGATATACCCATCTGAATGCAGAATTCCAAAGGATAGCTAGCGAGATGAGAAAGTCTTCTTAGTGATCAGGGGAAAGAAAGAGAGGAAAACAACAGAATAGGAAAGACTAGAGATCTCTTCAAGAAAATTAGACATACCAAGGGAATATTTCATGTAAGGACAGGTGCAATAAAGGACAGAAATGGTATGGACCTAACAGAAGCATAAGATATTAAGAAGAGGTAGCAACAATACACAGAAGAATTATATAAAAAAGATCATCATGACCCAGATAGCCACAATGGTGTGATCACTCACCTAGAGCCAGACATCCTGGAATGTGAAGTCAAGTGGGCCTTAGGAAACATCACTATGAACAAAGCTAGTGGAGGTGATGGAATTCCAGTGGAGCTATTTCAAATTCTGAAAGATGATGCTGTGAAAGTGCTGCACTCAATATGCCAGCAAATTTGGAAAACTCAGCAGTGGCCACAGGACTGGAAAAGGTCCGTTTTCATTCCAGTCCCAAAGAAAGGCAATGCCAAAGAATGCTCAAACTACCCCACAAATGCAGTCATCTCACACGCTAGTAATGCTCAAAATTCTCCAAGCCAGGCTTCAACAGTACGTGAACTATGAAATTCCAGATGTTCAAGTTGGATTTACAAAAGGCAAAGGAACCAGAGATCAGATTGCCAACATCCCTTGGATCATTGAAAAGCAAGAGAGTTTCAGACATCTACTTCTACTTCTGCTTTATTGACTATGCCAAAGCCTTTGACTGTGTGAATCACAACAAACTGGAAAATTCTTAAAAGAGATGGGACTATCTGACCACCTGACATGCCTCCTGAGAAATCTGTATCCAGATAAAGAAGCAACAATTAGAACCGGACATGGAACAACAGACTGGTTCCAGATTGGGAAGGGGGTATGTCAAGGCTGTATATTGTAATTCTGCTTATTTAACTTATATTCAGAGTACATCATGCGAAATGCCGGGCTGGATAAGCCACAAGCTGGAATCAAGATTGCCCGGAGACATATCAATATTTCTCAGATACACAGATACGTGGATGACGCCACACTTACCAAAAAGCAAAGAACTAAACAGCCTCTTGATGAAAGTGGAAGAGGAGAGTGAATAAGTTGGCTTGAAACTCAACATCCAGAAAATGAAGATCATGGCATCCAGTCCCATCACTTAATGGCAAATAGATGGGGAAACAATAGGAACAATGAGAGAATTTATTTTGGGGGGCTCCAAAATCACGGCAGATGGTGACTGCAGCCATGAAATTAAAAGACGCTTGCTCCTTGGAAGAAAAGCTGACTAACCTAGAGAGCTTATTAAGAAGCAGAGACGTTACTTTGCCAACAAAGGTCCATCTAGTCAAGGCTGTGGTTTTTGCAGTAGTCATGTATGGATGTGAGAATTGGACAATAAAGAAAGCTGAGTGCTGAAGAACTGATGCTTTTTGAACTGTGGTGTTGCAGATGACTCTTAAGAGTCCCCTGGACTGCAAGGAGATCCAACCAGTCCATCCTAAAGGAAATCAGTCCTGAATATTCATTGAAAGAACTGATGCTGAAGCTGAAAGTACAATACTTTGACCACCTGATGCAAAGAACTGACTCACTGAAAAGACCCTGATGCTGGGAAAGATTGAAGGTGGGAGGAGAAGAGGACGACGGAGGATGAGATGCTTGGATGGAATCCCCGACTCAATGGACACGAGTTTGAGTAAGCTCTGGGAGTTTGTGATGGACAGGGAAGCCTCGCATGCTGCAGTCCATGGGGTCGCACAGAGTCAGACACGACTGAGTGATGGAACTAAACTGAATGCCATTCATAAGACTCCCCAGGGGATAAGGTAAAACCTCGGATAGTTACCAGCTTCTGTAAATAACCAAAATAGCCATTTATTTCCTCCATGCACTAGATCGTGTGTGCTCAGATGCTAAGTCCTGTCCAACTCTTTTGTGACTCCATGGACTGCAGCCTGCCAGGCTCCTCTGCCGATGGGTTTCCCCAGGCAAGAATACTGGAGTGCGCTGCCATTTCCTTCTCCAGGGGTCTTCCTGACCCAGGGATGGAAACCTTATCTGCTGCATTCATAGGCAGATTCTTTACCATTGAGCCACCAGGGAAGCCCATAAGAGATTATACGCATTAGACAACAAGAGAGGAGGACAGGAAGCATTCTGGTGCTTCCTCCTCTGACGAACTTGAAAGGCAAGAAAAAGGCACAGGCTTGGAGGAAGAGCTCATGGGCTGCCTGGGGAAAGGAGGGGTGGTCCAAGCAGCATCCTTCTTCATGGGGCTGAAAGTGTGCTACAAACCGCAAAGGTTTTCAATTTCAATCTGCATCCTCAATTGCAATGGAACCCTACATCTTCTTCTGAGAAGCAAAGTTCACAATGCTTTAAAAAAGAAGAAAATGAGAAGGAAGAACTGAAGCCACGATCCTCTCTACTATTTATTTAGTATTAGAAACTGTGCTAGATGCCTTGCAAATTCTTGGGTTTTGTTCTTAGGCTGAAGCAATGCAACAGGAAACGTGTTGTTCCTGTTTTCAGATGAGGCCTCTGAGGTGGCCAGTATTTGCCATAGGTCCTAGTATCAGGAGGTGCTAGTCAGGACTGGACTGCAGTTTGACTCCAAAATTGTTACTTTCCCTCCATTATGCCACACTAAGAATTTTCAGTTCTCTACCATTTCCAGACTCCACGACTATATCCCAGGAGAGAGAACCCGGTGATACAGACATCATTACCCACTTATGAGGATCTAACCGGGGCCCATTATGACAATGATGTCTTTTGGGGTCATGGCCAAATGTGGGGAAAGTTGTAATAAGGGTGGAGACTACTTGTATTCTCTCCTCTTCATATGCCCTCTTTCCTTCCCCTCCAAGGCACCCTCTCTGTAACTGAAGACTTTCAGTACTTCCTGTTTCCTATGATTACATCTAACCCAGGCTCCTGGTCCCTGGGAGGATAGGGGCTCCAGGACTGCCCTGCTCCCAGAGCCTCTATTCCCTCTGTGTTCGTAAGTTTTATCGCTAGATGATCTATTTCAAACAACGAAACACAGCAATTACAACAACTTTTGGATTAGCATATCAGCTGGAAGAGATTTCAATGAAAAAAACTATTTCTCAGGGCAGACTGTCAGGCAGCAGCAGAAGAAGATATGTTATTACTGGTCTATGGGTCCCAAGCTTCCAGAAAGGCTTTGCAGAAGTTAACCAATCCTATCATCTCACTAAAAAGAAACACCAACTAGCAAAGAGAGGAAAAGTGTAACCTTTAAGTTTGATTGACTCCGTGATCTGAAAGCTTGGACAAGTTTCTCCTTCCCCTCCAAGGCACCCTCTCTGTAACTGAAGACATTCAGTACTTCCTGTTTCCTATGATTACATCTAACCCAGGCTCCTGGTCCCTGGGAGGATAGGGGCTCCAGGACTGCCCTGCTCCCAGAGCCTCTATTCCCTCTGTGTTCGTAAGTTTTATCGCCAGATGATCTATTTCAAACAACGAAACACAGCAATTACAACAACTTTTGGATTAGCATATCAGCTGGAAGAGATTTCAATGAAAAAAACTATTTCTCAGGGCAGACTGTCAGGCAGCAGCAGAAGAAGATATGTTATTACTGGTCTATGGGTCCCAAGCTTCCAGAAAGGCTTTGCAGAAGTTAACCAATCCTATCATCTCACTAAAAAGAAACACCAACTAGCAAAGAGAGGAAAAGTGTAACCTTTAAGTTTGATTGACTCCGTGATCTGAAAGCTTGGACAAGTTTCTGTAAGATGGACATGAAAATACCAAGAGCTTTCTAGCATCTCATTGCAATCTTCTGCAAATTAAATTAAAAACAGAAAAGATTACTTAACACAGTGCCTGGCACACAGAGGTACTCTTTCTATTCTTATGCAAAGCACCTTGTCTGGTCATCTAGATAGAGTTAGATGCCAAGTATGTTCTATCTTACAGAGAGAAGACAGAGGTGTCTTGTGAAAATAAGACGTGCTCCCAAGGTTCCTTTCAATGTGCCAAGTAGGAGACCTCCTATTCCACTGCAGGACAAAACCAGCTGGTACATCAGCTAGTTCTGACTGGATCAGTCACCAGTTGTGACTGGACCCCACCAGTCACAACTCCTTCTAGTGATGACCTCTGGGACCCCACAGGAGGTGGGCAGGACGGGAACCAGGGTGCAGTGGAGCACGTGGAACATCCCTGCTCAGAGAAGGTAACTTTGACTGATGATATTTCACAGTGACGATTACATAACTGATCAATTTCCAAGCAGTTTCCAGTTACTGTCATTCTGAAGAGTCATTAACATTAGGATACTCACATGACTAAGAGGTCAGTAAGCACAAAAATACTCTGCAATCTGAAGACCCCATGACAGGCACTGGTAGACATCCCCCTCCAAGAGACCCTGACCACAGAAGGTATGAACATTTTCACCTTCTTTTCCTATCTGTATCCGTCTTTCTCACAGCTTTCTCCTCTAGATCGACCTGCCCTTCAACAAAAACACAAATGTTGGTAGAGATAACTAGTGTGTCAGTGCACAGACATAGGTAGTATCCATCTCATAAATAAGTGAAATTTCAAAGTAACACGTGTTTGGAACCCAGATGCTTTCCCACCTTAAGATGCTATAAAAGCTTGTTAAGGCCCCACACCAGCCATTAACCCACAGTGCAGCTGAAACATTCTCCATATTCATCCATAATACAAAAGGTAGGAAACAAAGCTTCCCCTCTTCAGCTCAGAATTTCTGTTTTAAACCATCCTACAGTCACAGCTGTTCCTTGAAATGGCCCTCTTTCAGCCAGCCTGGCTCTGAAATTTATTTCTAATGATGTCTGTGTGCTTAAAAATAAAAGATTATTAATATGTCAAGGGGAAGTGGAAAGTGAACTGAGTTCAAAAGTGGCCCCCTTTCCAAATTTCAAGCCCACACATAACCTGTGCATGTGACCTTATTTGGAAATAGGGTCATTGCAGAGGTACTGTGACCAAGAAGATTAACACAAGGCGTTACTGGATTGAGGCTGACCCTCATCCAATGATTCATGTTCTTGTAGGAGCCAAAATTCAGACATATCAAGATAGAGAGAGAGACTTCCCTGGTGGTCCAGTGGCTAAGACTCCATGCTCCCAACGCAGGGGGCCCGGGTGTGATCCTCAGTGTTGAACTAGATTCCACATGCCCCACCTAAGGGTTTGCATGACACAACTGAAGATCCCAGAAGATCTCCCACACCACCACCAAGATTAGAGGTCCTGATGCTGCATCTAAGACTCTGTACAGTCAAATAAATAAATATTAAAAAAGAAAGTGATAAAAAAAGATACGGAGAGAATAATACCCCTATGAAGATGGAGGCAGAGTCTGTAGTGATGTATCTGCACCCCAAGGGCAGCAAGGATTGTCAGAAACCACCAGAATCTAAGAGACAAGCTCATTTTTCCAGAGCCCCCAGGAAAACTAACCCTGCCTGCACCCTACTTCAGACTTCTAGCCTCCAGAACTATGCGAGAATTCAGTTTGATGGTTTTAAGTCCCAGTATGTAGTCATTTGTCACAGCAGCCCCAGGAAACTAATCCAGGAAGTAAATGTCTACCAGTGTAGAAATCTGGCAAGAGGGGAGGCACCAGAAAAGAAAATATACTTTCTTACTGAGAAGTCTGTATTTATTGTGTTCCTTCTTCCCCTGGCCAAGAACTCTCCCAAATACTGTTTTCACTGCCATCAGGGTGTGTGACTACTGGAAGTTTTTCACATAGGGTTCTGCTCCTGTGGTTATAGCTGAAAATCACATCAGAATGGGGTGGGGAGTGACGGGAGAGGAGGGAGGCCCAAGAGAATGAGGATATATATATATATATAAATACACACACACACACGTGTGCTTAGTCGCCCAGTTGTGTCCAACTTTTTGTGACTCCATGGACTGTAGTCTGCCAGGCTCCTCTCTTTGTGGGAATTCGCTAGACAAGAATACTAGAGTGGGTTGCCAGGTACTTCTCCAGGGGATCTTTCCAACCCAGGGATCAAACCCAGGTTTCCTGCATTGCAGGCAGATTCTTTACCATCTGCGCTACCATATAGCTCAACAGGTATTTGTGATATAGCAGAAAGTAATACTGGAGAAGGCAATGGCACCCCACTCCAGTACTCTTGCCTGGAAAATCCCATGGGTGGAGGAGCCTGGTAGGTTGTAGTCCATGGAACCGTGAAGAGTCAGACACAACTGAGCGACTTCACTTTCACGCATTGGAGAAGGACATGGCAACCCACTCCAGTGTTCTTGCCTGGAGAATCCCAGAGACAGGGGAGCCTGGTGGGCTGCCATCTGTGGGGTCACACGGAGTCGGACACGACTGAAGCGACTTAGCAGCAGCAGCAGCAGAAAGTAATACAACATCATAAAGCCACTATTATGTGCACTCAGTCATGTCCTGCTCTTTGCAACCCCATGGACTATAGCCCGCCAGGCTCCTCTGTCCATGGGATTCTCCAGACAACAATACTGGAGTGGGTTGCCATTCTCTTTTTCAGGGGATCTTCCCTATCCAGAGATCAAACCCGCATCTCCTGCATTGGCAGGCAGAATCTTTACCACTGAGCCTCCTGGGAAGCCCTATACTCCAATAACAAATAAACAAAAGAGACGTAAAGATGGAAAAAGGAATGGAGCCAATAGGGACAACTCATTTCCTTTCAAGGACAGTGTTGGGGCAAGAAAGGTGGAGGGATGTTTCAAGAGCTGATTCCAAATTCAACCCAAGTTCAGCCTTTCCCAAGGATTGAGTTGGCCAAAAGATTCATTTGGGTTTTTCCATACAATGGTATGGACAATCTGAATGAACCTTTTGGCCAACCCAACAGTTGACCAGCTAGGAATGCTGCTTGCTTCCTGGAGGCTAATTCTTCCTCCAGCAGGAATCTTCCCTCCCAACCATGGCCCCAAAGAGCCTTGGAGTCCTTATAATTCCTAAATCCCTGAGCTCTCTGGGAAGCCACTTCAATGTGTGTGTGCACGTGTACAAACTCATGGACACGTTTATATATCAAGGCACACTTTCCCTTTTGGCTCTTACCCTACCAGGTTACACACTGCTTATCTTTCTCTTCTCTGTTCTTTATTTTCATTGTGTCTTCAAAGACTAAATGAAGAAGGACGTATACCCATTTTCTAACACTCAGGAGAAAAGACAAGAACAAGAGTCCAATGGCTTTCACAGTTTTGTCTGGCTGAGTCCCAGGACTACCTCCAATATTCAGGAATAAAGGCAGGGAACTACTTTTCATTCATATTCAACAGATATTTATTGGACACCTGGATGTGAGAAGCACTCTTTTCTGTTCTGAGGATAAAGCGATACAAACATAAACATGGGACTTCCATGGAGGTCCAGTGATTTTAAGACTCTGTGCTAACATGGCCAGGTAACTAAGATCCCACATTCTGTGTAGCATGGCCAAACAAACAAAAGTCTCCTTGTGGAGCTTAAATTCTAATAGAAAATAAGTTGAATAAATACAGTAGGGTTGTGCTAAGAGCTAAGGAGTAAATAAATGCAGAGACAGAGGCTTGAAAGTATACATGTAGGGTAAGGAACCAACATTGTCATCAGAGTGCCCTGAACAGGCCTCACTGAGCAAGCCCTGAAGGAAGGGAAGAAACAATGGAGTAACTGGGGAACAGTGTTCCAGCAGAGGGGTCAGCATGTGCAAAGGTCCGGAGGCAGGCGCATGGCTGGTGCAGCTGTTGAAGAGTGAGGAGGCTAATGTGGCTACAGCAGGGCTGGAAACTGAACAACAGATGAGGTCAGAGGTAAGAGCAGGCCTGATTATCCTGGACCACATAAGGCATGAAAGTGGCCTTTTCTCTGAGTGTTCTGAGGAACTTTGGGAAGATTGAACAGTGTTATGACTTAAATGGGTGTAAGACCTTTGGTGGGTCATTGATCTGAGTTTCAGTTTTCTTGCCCCTAAAATGGAAAGGCCGTGCCAAGTAAATATCTAAACTCTCTTCTAGGTGTAAAAATTGATTTTTAGACATCTAGAGAATGTTTGGTTCCCACAGAACAGATAATAAAACCATGACCTTCTGCCCATCTTCACTGCTCTCTGGTGCTTCAGAGTTGACACAGTGACCCAGCCCAGGCCTGCCAGAAAGCCTGGTTATGAGAGATGGTGCGATTATAGCAAATGGCTGGTACCTGAGTGAGTCCCCCAGGAACACATGGGGTGTCCTCAATGATACCGACATTCACCCGGCCTCATAACACCCAGCCACCTGTTCCCCGCCTCGGAAACCCAGGGCACTATCTGTACAGAACAAGGCGGCAGCCCAGGGAGATCAAATATCTGTTTGCTTCACATTAAATACAAATCTAAAAATAAGCATTTTCCTTTCTCATCATTTCGCATTACGCATGGAGAGTTCACTTTAATTTTCAAGTCCGTTTACTTCATTTCAGGGAAGTTTGGGAGCTTTGAATAGAATCCACCCTGCAGGCTTCTTGTCTGGATCAGCAAGTCTGTCTGTTTTTGGTCCCCCCTGGTACTTTTTACTCTTCTGTCCTTCCAATTGCAAAATCCCACAGCAATGCGCAACAAAGTTTCCTATTGTTTTAATATCTCTACTTCTTAGTGAAGAAACCAGGACTCTCAGGACCTTCCCCTAGCTGCTCAGAGAAGAGTCACAGCTGGCCTCTCTACTGTTGGACTCAGACCTATGTTTGCATACGTTTTGGGTTGGCTAAAACATTTGTTCAGGCTTTTCCATCAGCTTATACAGGAAAACCCGAATGACGTTTTCGGCCAACCCCAAAATAGGACTTTACCAAGCAATCTTTGTACTTCTGAATAGACCCCACAATATTACCTTAATACCCATATTACGAGCCTATCAGAACCTCTTTTAACAGTGACTGAAAGAACACCATCCCGACCAGTACAGTGTGTTATTAATGACAATTATAGTCTAAGTGTATGATAGAAGCTTCTGGAAAACCAGCAAGGAGCAAAAACTATGACTACTCTGGATTCCTACTGCCTCACTGTGAACAACAGATAATGGTTCAGAGATTTGTGACCTCCAATACTTTGTGTGTCCCCCATGCCAGCGCAGTGCCTAAAACATAACAAACACTCCAGGGTTGTCTGTTTCGTAAGCAAATGAAGGATAAGTGCAAACACCCGTGAAACTCAGCAATGGAGCCTGACCACCTTCTTTCTACACTGTTTTCATGTGACTTTGCCTGTTAGATGGATCTAGAAACCAATGTACAAAGCAGAGGGCCCCGGGTGACGGATGAGGCCACAGAGCAGGCACTGGCATCACTGAGGTCCCCAGGAGGAAGGTCACGCAACAGTTTCCACCCAAACTGGCTGGTGAGAGCTTAAGAAATTAGAGGAGAGACAATTTCCTCTTCCAGCTTATTCCCATCAGTCGCTTCACCATCTTTAGCGGTTGGGTCCAGGCAGCAAGAAGGCCTGGCCAGGCTGGCTTATGTCTCCTGTGAGCACATAGGACTCAGTCCCCCGTCTTGGGAACTGGCCTGGTCTTACCTCCGCAGCAGGAACTCCCTCAGGCGGCCGGCAGTGTAGCACAATCATGCCTTCGATAGGTACCTCCCTTCCCTGCGGGTCTTGCTCAAAGTTTTTCCGTAAATCTGCAAAGAATGGGAAAGACAAGACACTTTGCTCTGGGGCCAGGAAGATCCACATTTGCTCCAAAGATGATAAAACAGTGAGCTTAATGTCACAATCTAGGCACACACACACACACACACACACACCCCTGGTTTCAGGAGTTCCAGAATCTAAGAATCCTTTTCCTGAATATTCAAACACATTTCAAATAAGCCTTAACCAAACTATCCCTAATATTCTCTACTGATATGATGGATAGAAGATTTACTAGAAGAGCAGGAAAGAAAAACTCATTACTTCATGAGTCTTTGCTAGCATTATCTACTTAGCATCTGATAAAACACTTGGTCTAATAAATTGCCATCCACAGCTATTATGCATCTGAGGTGCACGTGATTTTATTAACTAAAGAATGCATTATTAATCTGTAACCTCTGCATTCACTTCGCCCTCTAGGGAGCTCTAGAAGATGGTAATACAGTGTGATTAGCTATTAGTCTTTTATTTGTAACCAGGGAGAAGAGGCAACATTCAACCACAACAAAATCTATAACCTATCCAATCAAATATATAATTAAAAAATCACAACGCCCTCCAGTCCAACAACAACGCTGGGCATCCATGTAGTACCTTTCATGGAAGACTCCAGGCTCTTTGCAAACAAGCTGCACCATTAACCTTTTGCACGTAGAAGGGTGACACTTGGAGGGGTTAATTGGCTTGCCAGTGGTCACAGAGAATATCAACGCCAGGGATGGGGAAGAATTTACCACGTGTCCAGACATTAGTCTGTGAGTACTCACCAGCAAATCTTTTTCAGGGGAAAGGACACACACGGGGACAGTTGAGAAAGAGAGAAAGAGTATCATTTGCATGGCTTTCCACTTAAGCACATGCTTCATTAGCAAGAGTCGGGGCTGGCCTCTACTTCTTTTGGAGGTGTCATAACAACACTTCGATAATTGAACCTCACAAGCTTATTTCTGCTGTCATTTGAAAGCCTGGGACAGTGGAGTGAAGACAGTTTGACAAGCCTTCCTCAAGACCTGCCCCTCCCTCCCAGACAATGTATTTTTCTTCAACTGAGGATCTCAAATTACAGGCTGTGGATTTATTGATTTAATTTTCTTTAGTGCTTACACTAACATGAAATATGTTCTGTGTAAAGAGCAGAGCTTCAGAATCAGTTACATCTGTATAGATGGTATAAATACATTAAACTTGCTTTTTGCAAGTCAGAAACACGCCATGAATAACAAGCCCAGCAATCCATGTATTCACTTTCTTTGGAATTTTACTCTTAATGTTTTCCTTCCCAGAGGCGACTGATGTCTTTTTTCAGCAGGGCTGTCTGTCTGGAGATCATCATGAGTGTATGTGAAGCCAAGTGTATGTGCGTCCTTACAAGGACTCACTGTAGGCAGGTGGCAGGATCTATGTTCCCGTTTCTCTGCTGTCCTCCCAAATTGTAAAGCCAAGCTTCCTTCTATTAGAGATCTGTAAATTGCCACAGCAGATCTGCAAATTGCCACAGCCTTTATGATTCAGAATTTCTGATTCCAAGTTTGAGGAAGTTCATATAATTGATAACAAAACTATGAGGGATGGGGATGTGAATAAACCCCAGAATGAAAAATCTCACATTTCCTGCACAGTTGGACCACAAATTCTCCTTTGCTCAAAAATCCCCTTTCCAGAAACGTCCCTGGTGGTCCAGTGGCTTAGAATCTGTGCTGCAATGCAGAGAATGTGGGTTCACTCCCTAGTTGGGGAACTAAGATCCCACATGCCATGGGATAACTAAGCAGGTGGGCTACAACTTCTGAGCCTGCACACCAAAACAAAAGATCTCACAGAATGCAAAGAAGATCCTATGTGCCACAACTCAGGCCTGATGCAGCCAAACAAATCAATAAATAAATTTTTAAAAAATCCACTTTCCTTATGACTAGTTTACTCATCAGGACTATAGTAAAGCCCCTTATTCATGTAGGATACATTCCAAGAACCCAGTGGGTGCCTGAAACCACAGACAGTACTAAATCCTATATATCTTTTTTTTTCCTATGCATACATCCCTATGATAAAGTTCAATTTATAAAGCAGACACAGTAAGAGATCAACATACTAAGACTAAAATAGAACAATTATAACAGTATACTGTAATAAATATTCCATGAATATAGTCTCTCTCAAAATATCTTCAGTTCATACCTTACTGGACAAATTTAGCACTTTTCCTTCTTAACTAAGCACTTCAGTGTGGTGGCTGTAACATTTTTAGTTTGAGGGGAAACAGTAAAACGAACAAGGATTTCTTTTTCCTTCTTCATTATTTCATGGAAAGAAGATTCATGCTTACCATAGATCTTAAGCTCAGCATATAATTTTTCTTCCCTTACTAAGTCCTTATTAAGAACTTTCACTTTTTCACTTAAAGAAAGCATTTTTCAGCATTTCTTTGGTATGCCTGAATTTCCAGCATCACTATCCTTATGCTTCGGGTCCATTATTAATTAAAACAAGGGTTACTTCTTTTAAAACACAAGTACTGTCATACCAAGACAGCTGATCCTATAACCAAGACGGCTACTAAGATTAACGCGCAGGACACACTGGACGAAGAGATGATTCACTTCCTGTGCAGGATGCAGCTGGATGGCAGGAGATTGCATCATGCTACTCGGAAGAGCATGTGACTTAAAACTTATGAATGGTTTATTTCTGAAATTTTCCATTTAATATTTTCAGACTAAGGTTGACTGTGGGTAACTGAAACCACAGATAAGAGAGACGACTCTGTATTGAAATGAGCCTGTTGCAGAGCGTGGGGGATTCTCACATGACACGTTGGTTTGCTAATGGAAAGAAACGGTGGTATTTTTGTGCGTAATTCTGTTCGGTTTGTTTGGTACTTTTCCCTTTTCTTTGATTGCTTTGTTTTCGAAAAGGAAGTCTTACCCATTGCTGCTACACAATGATTGCAGTTTTCACAACACCAAATAATCTGCATTCAACCCAATGAAGCACAGAAAACAGAGAGTGGGAATTTCTATTTTGTCTTATACTATTTCCATTTTGTCTTCTATTTCCTTTCTTTGCTCACTAGAAATGGAAATGGGAACAAAATGCAGAGTTTTTGGGTATTTCCACACATCAGCGAATGAGAAGAAACTAGAAGTTGTTTTTCCTCCACACTCCCACCTGCTTAAGGAACTAGCTAAGCAAATATAAAGAAAGGAAAACCCTGAGGATTTCTCTGGTGGTCCAGTGGCTAAGACTCGGTGCTCCCAAAGCAGGGGGTCCCGGGTTCAATCCCTGGTCAGGGAACTAGATCCCATGTCCCACAACTGAAAGATTTCACGTGCTGCAACAGAGACCTGGAGCAGCCAGTTAAATAAATCTTAAAAAAATAAAAAAATTAAAAAGGAAGGAAAACCCTGTGTTGACACTGGCATACAGGAAAGGGTATTGTCTACAAGCAAGAAGCCGGGAGAAATTTCTTTTTTGATCTCTTACAGTCAGGATCAGATTGAAGAAAGGACCCACGCGACGTCCTGATCTTTCCAATTGACACTGGTAATCACTGCTGAAGTTCTCCAACAAGAAGTATATATCCACTTCTAAATGCAGAGTCAGGACGAATCAAGGCAGAAGACAGAGGGTCAGGCAACAACTGTGGTGTCACAGGCATGGCGCCAACTCATCAAAGGCAGCCCATCATGCACCAGGTATCACACCAAGTAAGAAAGCCAAGTGTCAGAGTTCTGGCTTGTGCCTAACCCTGATGGCAGGGAACTCTGGTATTTTTCATTCCCAAAGAGGACAAACATACCAGACAGATTCCAGAGAGCTACTAAATATACCAAAAATTATAGAAATAAATTCTTAGACATAGAGGTAAATGATTTCAGCTCCACCTATGAGTCTCATCATAGGTCACTCAATCTAGTTTTGCTGTTTGTTTACTTGCTTAGGGTTTTTGCTTGTTTGTTTTTGATTTTGTATTTGTCTTGACCCTGCCAGGCAGCTTGCAGGATCTTAGTTCCCGATCAGGGACTGAACCCAGGCTCCTGGCAGTGAAAGAAGTAGAGTCCTAACCACTGGACGACCAGGGAATTCCTGACAACTTCTGAACTGGCAAACTAGATACTTTGATCACCTATGTGAGTTCCAAGGCTTGAAAGATTCGCAGAGAAAACTGTGTCAGTTCTAACAGTAGGAAAAGCACCCCCAGGCTTGTAAAAAAGAATTATACTACAAATGAAGGAGATAAACCATAGAACTGAAATGGTTTCCTCTAAGACTGGAAACAAGAGGCATTTCTGGAGAACTTCTAATTTAAGTTATTTAAAATCAAAAGGAAATAGTAACTGAGAATCTACAGTAGGGATTTATAAATAGGATAACATCTGAGATCAAGAAAACTGCCACTATGCATGAAAAACAAAACAAGACTGCTGAATTAGAAATATATGTCATGGAGACAGTAAACAGCACACTGAAGATGGCTGAAAATCGAACTAGTAAAACAGAAGACAGATTTGGCAGGATCCAGGCAAGAAACAGGAAGCACACAGTTGTTTTAACAGAAAATATTAATATAAAAATTGAAGGGCTACCTCATTGTGGTTTTGATTTGCATTTCTCTAATAATGAGTGATGTTGAGCATCTTTTCATGTGTTTGTTAGCCATCCGTATGTCTTCTTTGGAGAAATGTCTATTTAGTTCTTTGGCGCATTTTTTGATTGGGTCGTTTATTTTTCTGGAGTTGAGCTGCATAAGTTGCTTGTATATTTTTGAGATTAGTTGTTTGTCAGTTGCTTCATTTGCTATTATTTTCTCCCATTCCGAAGGCTGTCTTTTTACCTTGCTTATATTTTCCTTTGTTGTGCAGAAGCTTTTAATTTTAATTAGATCCCATTTGTTTATTTTTGCTTTTATTTCCAGCATTCTGGGAGGTGGATCATAGAGGATCCTGCTGTGATTTATGTCTGAGAGTGTTTTGCCTATGTTCTCCTCTAGGAGTTTTATAGTTTCTGATCTTACATTTAGATCTTTAATCCATTTTGAGTTTATTTTTGTGTGCGGTGTTAGAAAGTGATCTAGTTTCATTCTTTTACAAGTGGTTGACCAGTTTTCCCAGCACCACTTGTTAAAGAGATTGTCTTTACTCCATTGTATATTCTTGCCTCCTTTGTCAAAGATAAGGTGTCCATATGTGTGTGGATTTATCTCTGGGCTTTCTATTTTGTTCCATTGATCTATATGTCTGTCTTTGTGCCAGTACCATACTGTCTTGATGACTGTGGCTTTGTAGTAGAGCCTGAAGTCAGGCAAGTTGATTCCTCCAGTTCCATTCTTCTTTCTCAAGATTGCTTTGGCTATTCGAGGTTTTTTGTATTTCCATACAAATCTTGAAATTATTTGTTCTAGTTCTGTGAAAAATGTGCCTGGTAGCTTGATAGGGATTGCATTGAATTTGTAAATTGCTTTGGGTAGTATACTCATTTTCACTATATTGATTCTTCCAATCCATGAACATGGTATATTTCTCCACACCAGTCAGAATGGCTGCCATCCAAAAATCTGCAAGCAATAAATGCTGGAGAGGGTGTGGAGAAAAGGGAACCCTCCTACACTGTTGGTGGGAATGCAAACTAGTACAGCCACTATGGAGAACAGTGTGGAGATTCCTTAAAAAATTGCAAATAGAACTACCTTATGACCCAGCAATCCCACTTCTGGGCATACACACCGAGGAAACCAGAATTGAAAGAGACACATGTACCCCAATGTTCATCGCAGCACTGTTTATAATAGCCAGGACATGGAAACAACCTAGATGTCCATCAGCAGATGAATGGATAAGAAAGCTGTGGTACATATACACAATGGAGTATTACTCAGCCGTAAAAAAGAATTCATTTGAATCAGTTCTGATGAGATGGATGAAACTGGAGCCGATTATACAGAGTGAAGTAAGCCAGAAAGAAAAACACCAATACAGTATACTAACACATATATATGGAATTTAGGAAGATGGCAATGACGACCCTGTATGCAAGACAGGGAAAGAGACACAGATGTGTATAACGGACTTTTGGACTCAGAGGGAGAGGGAGAGGGTGGGATGATTTGGGAGAATGACATTCTAACATGTATACTATCATGTGAATTGAATCGCCAGTCTATGTCTGACGCAGGATGCAGCATGCTTGGGGCTGGTGCATGGGGATGACCCAGGAAGATGTTATGGGGAGGGTGGTGGGAGGGGGGTTCATGTTTGGGAATGCATGTAAGAATTAAAGATTTTAAAATTTTAAAAAATAAAAAACTAAAATATTTTATCTTAAAAAAAAATAAAAATAAAAGGCTACCAACAATAATCTCAAAAAAAAAAATTGAAGGGCTAAATAGGCAAAAGGGGAACTCCTAGGAGCTGTTCCCATCCCAGGGATGGGGGGTGAGGGAACCAAAGGAAGACACTGAGGTTAGAGAACTTTGAAGCTTAGAGAGGGCTCTGCTCTCCAAGGAGAGGGCACAGCATGCTGGCACCTCAGGAGCTTGCAAGAGGGACCCAGGACTTAAGACCTAGACCTCGGAAGAAGGGCTGGTGGTGCTGGCTTCTCTTGGAGGAGAGGCAGGGATGGGGTGCAGCAGATAAAAAAGCTGGATCTGGAATTACTTTAACTGGGAACCAAGAAGCTGCTGACACTTCTGTATAGAAATTCTGCTGGGATGATGTTGACAGAGATAGAAAATAAACAGAGAGAAGTAGCCTTCCCGTCCTCTTTCACTCTGCAGTCTTCTCTGGCGTCCCCTATTGGTGAAACCTTCAGGGAGCTAGGTTCTGGCAAGGGAGTCCTAGCCCTAGCTTCACAAAATACAAACCATTCATTTTAGAGAGGGCAGTAGCTTAGTATCCAGCAGATCCTAGTTAAAAAAATGTTCTCCAGAAGAACTCTAATAATTACATATTCTATCTCTGTTTTCCTCACTCGATCATCAGTTCAATGAGTATGGGCTTTATGTCTGACATATTCGATGGCACCCCACTCCAGTACTCCTGCCTGGAAAATCCCAGGGACGGAAAAGCCTGGTGGGCTGCAGTCCATGGGGTCGCTAGGAGTCGGACACGACTGAGCGACTTCACTTTCACTTTTCACTTTCATGCACTGGAGAAGGAAATGGCAACCAACTCCAGTGTTCTTGCCTGGAGAATCCCAGGGACGGGGGAGCCTGGCGGGCTGCCGTCTCTGGGGTCGCACAGAGTCGGACACGACTGAAGTGATTTAGCAGTAGCAGTGTTCTGTTCTTATAGTCCCAGAGCCTTCTGATATAGGAAAGGTTCTTAGTTCAATAAACATAAGTTGAACACATGAGCTAGGAGGAAACGACAAAATGATAAATGAGTTTCCCAGAAAAAGGATGAAATAAACAACAACAAAAAAATGTTGAGTTAGAGAAATACAATTTAAATACAATAGATCAGAAGGAGACAGTAAGTGTAAAGAAAATGAATGATAATTAAATTAATAATGATAAAATTCAGTTTTCTCTGAGTTGAGAAAAAACTTAAGTTTGCAAAAGAGCTCACTGGATACAAGGCAAAATAATTTGGAAAAGAAACACTGTTCTAGGTATATTATAGTTGAAATTTTAAACAAAATTTCTAAAACTGTAAAAAATAATTTTACAAGTATTTTACAATAAATAAACAGAAGTAACCAAAATTTTCATAAAGAGTTAGCATTGTTAAAATGTCTTTTCTCCAAAGCCATCTTAGATTCAGTGCAATCCCTATGAAAATCCCACTGTCATTTTCATGGGAAAAGAGAAGAAATTCTAAATTTAGCATGGAATTACAAGAGACACTTAAGAGCCAAAACAATCTTGAGAAAAAAGAACAAAGCTGGAGGCATGACATTTCCTGATTTCATACTACACCACAAAGCATCAGTCACCAGAACAGTATGGTATGGGTATAAAAGCAGGGAAATAGATGAATGAAATAGAATCGAGAGTCCAGAAATAAACCTTCATATATATGGCTAACTAATATTTGAAACGAGATACAAATGTACCAAATGGGAAAAAGACAGTCTCTTCCCTAGTGGTGCAGGAAAATTTGGATATATGCAAATAAAACAGAATGAAATGTGCAAGAGAACCCTTCCCTTATATCACACACGCAAGTTAACTTGAAATGGATCAAAGACTTATACATAAAAACCTGAAACTGTGAAACTCCTATAGGAAAACAAAGGGGAAAAAAAAAAAAACTCCTTAACAACATTTTTGTATATGACAACAAAATCACAAGCAACAACAATGACTATATAAAATTAACAGACTATGTGCAGCAAAAGAAACGATCAACATGAAAGGCAACCTGAGGAATGAGAGAAAATATTTTCAAACTATATATTTGATAGGGTATTATATCCAAAATATATAAGGAACTCATTCAACTCAATAGTAAAAACAAAATAATCCAATCCAAATAAAAAGTGAGCAAAGGACCCAAACAGACATTTTTCCAAAGAAGATGTACAAATGGCCAGTGGGTACATGACAAGGTGTTCAACATCACTAACCAGAGAAATGCAAAAATCAAATCCACCTCACTTCTATCAGAATGGCCAATATCAACCCTTGTTAGGGGCTAATGCAGCTGATGACTTTCAGCTGAAGCCAGCATTTATTTACCGTTCTGAAAATCCAACGGCCCTAAAGAAGGATGCTAAATTTACTCTGCCTAAGTTCTATAACAGAACAACAAAGCCTGGATAATAACTCATCTGCCTAAAACCTGATGTGCTGACTATTTTAAGCTCATTGTTGAGATTTCATTGACAATGTATATGGTCATCCAAGAGTTCTAATGGAGATGCACAATATTAATACTGTTTTCATGCCTTCAATAAAGCAAAGCACACTGAAATGAGGTATGCCTGTGTCTGGTTGAATTGTTGGTCTGCCACTTACTAGCACCTTGACTTGATAAGTAACTTTATTTCTCTTTGCCTCAGATTCCTCATCTGGAAAATGAACATACTAATTTCTATTACATATAGTTGGGTCTGAATTAAATGCTAATATGTACAAAATCCTTCTAAGTGCACTGGGTGCATCAGTTCAGTTCAGTTCAGTCGCTCAGTCGTGTCCGACTCTTTGCGACCCCATGAATCACAACATGCCAGGCCTCCCTGTCCATCACCAACAGGACTTAATTAAGGTCACATCTATTATTATATCCTATTATAAAGCCAGGATTATTAAAAGGTCTTGTCATTAATCAATATACAAATTGTTTATAAACTACAACCCTTTTCAAAGGCACTCAAATAAAAACATGTTAGCATATGATATATACTAAATATTATATACTTATATGAGTGAGTGAGTGAGTGAAGTCGTGTCCGACTCTTTGTGACACCATGGACTGTAGCCTAACCAGGTTCCTCCGTCCATGGGATTTTCCAGGCAAGAATACTGGAGTGGGTTGCCATTTCCTTCTCCAGGAGATCTTCCCCACCCAGGGATTGGACCTAGGTCTCCCGCATTGTAGGCAGATGCTTTACTGCCTGAACCACCAGGGAAGATCCTCATATTGATATACAATGTACAAATTAGGATGGCTATTTGGATAAAAAGATAAAGTGAGATCTATGTCTTATTTCATATCAAAATAAATCCCATCTTAATAAAAATATTATCTACAAAGCCACAGCAGTAATAAAATACTTATTGGATCTTAAGTTAGGAAAGCCTTTTCTAAACCCAAAATTGGAGGAATACCACCTTAGGAAATGATCAGCAGATACTGTTTTGTCAAAACTGAAAAATGTTTTTACCTAAAACACTATAAGAAAAATTATAGGCAGAGGTTTAACAGTCTTAATATATTATAAAGGGCACTTTTGGAACAAAGTGAGAAGGATAAATACCCTAAAATAAAATGTCAAAGGGGCATGAAAACATAACTTACAAAAGGACACAAATGACTAATAAAAGATATTTAGAAGTGTCAATATCACTAATTGTTACTGAAATACTAATGTTAAAAGCGTCAGTATGTCTCTTTACTCTTCCAAACAGCCTCTGTTTTGTTTGTTTCTTTGTTTTAAAGGATAGTTTCCAGTTTTAGAAAGAGTATAGAGAACTGAATGAAAAGAACCTCTTGAAAGTGAAAGAGGAAAGCGAAAAAGTTGGCTTAAAACTCAACATTCAGAAAACTAAGATCATGGCATCTAGTCCCATCACTTCATGGTAAACAGATGGGGAAACAATGGGAACAATGACAGACTTTATATTTTGGACTCCAAAATCACTGCAGATGGTGACCGCGGCCACGAAATTAAAAGACGCTTACACCTTGGAAGGAAAGTTATGATCAACCTCAACAGCATATTAAACAGCAGAGACATTACTTGGCCAACAAAGGTCTGTCTAGTCAAGGCTATGGTTTTTCCAGTAGTCATATATGGATGTGAGAGTTGGACACTAAAGAAAGCTGAGTGCTGAAGAATTATTGATGCTTTTGAACTGTGGTGTTGGAAAAGACTCTTGAGAGTCCCTCGGTCTGCAAGAAGATCCAACCAGTCCATCCTAAAGGAATTCAGTCCTGAATGTTCACTGGAAGGACTGATGCTGAAGCTGAAACTCCCAACACTTTGGCCCCCTGATGCGAAGAACTGACTCACAGGAAAAGACCCTGATGCTGGGAAAGATTGAAGGCAGGAGGAGAAGTGGATAACAGAGGATGAAATGAGTGGATAGCATCACCAACTTGATGGACATGAGTTTGAGCAAGCTCCGGGAGTTGGTGATGGACAGGGAAGCCTGCCGTGCTGAGGTCCATGGGGTTACAGAGTCGGACATGACTGAGCGGCTGAACTGACTGACTGAGAGAACTGAACAGGCTTAAACATTTCTGCTGATGCTGCTAAGTTGCTTCAGTCGTGTCCGATTCTGTGCGACCCCATAGATGGCAGCCCACCAGGCTTCCCCATCCCTGGGATTCTCCAGGCAAGAACACTGGAGTGGGTTGCCATTTCCTTCTCCAATGCATGAAAGTGAAAAGTGAAAGTGAAGGCGCTCAGTTGTGTCTGACTCTTTGCGACCCCCCGGACTGCAGCCCACCAGGCTCCTCCGTCCATGGGATTTTCTAGGCAAGAGTACTGGAGTGCGGTGCCACTGCCTTCTCCGTAAACATTGCTAAAAAGAAATGAAAGTGGTTAAACATGAAACCTATAATATGTACCAAATGTCCTTACAAGTTAATTCAGGAGTTCACTATCTAATAAATTAATACTGGTATATTCATAAAACCAAATATTGTTTGGCAATAAAAATAAACAAAGGATGGGTACATGCTACAATGTAGAGGAATCTTGAAAACACAATGCTAAATGAAAAAAATGAGTTAGAAAAGACCATATATTGTATGATTCCATTTATTAAATGAAAAAATGTCCAAAATAGGTAAATACATATAGTGAGAAAGTTGATAAGCATTTAATTAGGGCTGCAGGGAGGTGGGGGGAAGGGCTGGGAATGCTTCTGTTTCATGATGTGATAAGTATTCTCAGCTGGATTCTGGTAATAATCGCACAGGGCATCCCTGGTGGCTCAGTGGTAAAGAATCCGCCTGCCAATGCAGGAGATGTGGGTTCAATCCCTGGTCTAGGAAGATCCCTTGGAGATAAAAATGGCAACCCACTCCAGTATTCTTGGTTGGAAAACCCACTGATAGAGGAGCCTGGTGGGCTATAGTCTGCAGAGTGACAAAAATTGGACACTACTTAGCAACTAAACAACAATGATGATCACACAATTCTGAGAGCAAACTAAACACTATCAAATTGAATGCTTTAAATAGATGAATTAATTGCCAAGTCATATGGATTAAGTCTCAGTAGAGCTATTATTAAAAAGAGTTCATTTATATGATTCAGTAATTCTACTACTAAAATTTTCTAAGAAAACTATTAAAGAGCTATATAGAAAAATGTAGCATAGTGATATTCTTCAAATCATCATTTCCAATGCTGAATGACTGCTAATAATCTAAATATTTAATCATATGGGAATGGTTAATATCTTTTTGTGCATTCATATAATGTAATACTATACCAACTCAAAAAAAAAGCTCAAAGGACATTTTAAATTACAAGTAAATGTTTGAATAAATAACTAAGTAAGATAAAATGGTATTCAGTGAATGATCTCTTTTATCTATTTTTTAATATATAAGGATGGTACTCCTCCAAATGTAAAAATTATCTTTTTATAGAATGCGTTTATATTCAAATGAAAGTAGGTACATTTGCTTTAGAAACTTGTTTCGGTGGGTAGCCCTTCTCTCAATTTGCCTTCAGGTTTTCCATAAATGTGTAACAGCCTCATTCAGAATTCACTTCCACTGTTGGTCACGGACAGACACTATGCCAGGCAGCAGGGGGACATTACTGAACTTGACGCAGACCATTCCAGCCTTCCTACAGCATACACTCCAGCAGGGAGGATAGATACTAAACAAGCCTCATGGCTCTGTAATAAAGATTCTGCCTGCAATGCAGGAGCCGCAGGTTTGATCCCTAGGTCGGGAAGATTCCCTGGAGAAGGAAATGGCAACCCACTCCAGTATTCTTGCCTGGAGAATCCCATGGACAGAGGAGCCTGGTGAGCTACAGTCTGTAGGGTCACAAAGATTCAGACATGACTGAAGCAACTTAGCATGCACTCAAGACGTACAGGGATGAGCGTTGAAATAGAGAAGTAGAAAGTTCCATAAAACTGTATTATAGTAGGACATACCTTAATCATTAGAGGAAAGTTTTTCAAAGAAAGGTATGGGTAGGAAGAGGCAGAGCATCTCACAGGCCTCCACCAGACACACTATACCTCATTTACTATTTCCATCAGGCTTTTACTGGCTTAAAACATTGTTTTACATATACATGCTCTCTGGTTTCTTTCTTGCAAGTCTCTGCAAAATGCCTGCGTAGCTACCTCTCTCCCCAGAAGTTAGCACATCCAGAAGTTAGTGTTAGAAGGACACTCTTCTATTAGACCTGGTCTTCGATCTATAATATATTGAGAGGGTAGAATATAAATAGGTTTCTACCTTCTGATCTCATTGATACTCACATCATCTATGGAAAGAAAAAATAATAATTTTCCCATTATTTTGTAGAAGGGAACTGAACCAAGCTGCAGACACACACACACACATCAAGATTAAAGATTTAAAGATGTTTAAATAGCAACTGGTATGGGATTACTATATATGTCATAGGAAAAGCCCTAAAGAGAAATCACTCAGCATTTCAAAGATTTGCTACCGGATAATTATGGGAATATTCATTATACTCTTCATCTGTTTCTGCATTTTCTAAAATTTTCTGTGATGAATGTGGATTTCTTTTACAGCCAGAAAAAAAAAAGATAATGTCCAAAAAAAGCCCCTCTTTCCTACAAGTTGTCAAAAGATTCTTTAAACTAGACCAAACTGAATCAGAAGCCAGGGAAGAAGTACATTTTGTTTCATTTTATTTTACCAAGTTTCACTCCTACGACATCTATTAAAGAAGGAAGCAAGAAGGACTATATTTTTCAGTCCTTAGTACATGCTGAGATAGTCATCCTAATGTGATTTTACTTATGGAAATCTCTGCAGATAAAAAGAGCTTTCATCTGTCTGGTTCATTGCCTCCCTTCAGTACCTAGGAGGGTATACAGTGGTCACTAAATAAATATTTGCTGAATGGATAAATCGATCAGTGAGCTTCCATGTCAACTCATTTAATGATTACTATATACTAATATACCACATACGTCTCCAGTAGATAAATGTACTGCAATGCTGTTAAAGCAATGCTTGTTCATTCTCATCTTCATAGCTCGTGTGAAGGATACTAGCAAACATCAGTGCTGATCAATCTGGAGCATCACTCTGCGTCTGCTGCCCGTTCACCCTGTCTCCTGTTCAGTTCCTCAGCAGAATGCCAACAAGGCACACGGCGACTGGAATCAGAGCAGGGAAGAGGAGCAAGAGGTGATGAAGCAGGTATTTGGCTAACCTGTAAATCATACAGTCAGCCATGAGATCAACCAGGCAGCAGTACTTGCCAATAAGTGGTGCATCTGGGGCCAGGCCACGGGAAGCAGCCGCCTCCCTTTCCTCACCTTCTGCCCTGTTTGGCCTTTTTCTCATTTTCCTTTCATGCTCCTATGTTGGAAAAGTCACTGTAGCACGGAAAAATCAATAAAAATTCAATTCCGAATAATAGTTCTTTGCGGCTCAGAAACACCAGGGAGTTATCGGCTCATTCAATGTTCTGGCAGTTAATGCAATGAAATAAAAATAATTTACTCATTCAAACCAAATCAGCCAGTGAAAAATCATAGTTTTTTTTTTTTTTAATAGTCATAGTCATTTGTTAAGATTGCAGGAGGGTGGTACAAAGTCCCATTAGTGCCCAAATACACTGGCATTCCAATCAGCATCACATCTTTCCCACCCATATTTTACTAAAGGGACAACAAACCACATTTGTCATACATAAAAGGAATTTGTAACTTAGCCAAATACAGATCCTTTGTTGTAAAAAAAGGGCCGGTTCACATGCAAAACAGATGGATGCCAGCAAAAGGAAAGTCAAGGCTTGGTGCCCTCAATACTCCAGCCCCTGACGGTTATGACCTGAGAAGTCAGTTCCTAACTCCAGGTCCCAAAGGAAGCACAGAAAAGGCTTCCTGTCAGGTCATTTCTTTCTTTGGTGATAATCTCCTTGTATTTTGGTACATTTACAGATGCTTCTCTTGCCAGCCTGGCTTAAACTCTCTGGCTTACTTACATCTATGAATTCTGTCCATCCTTGACACAATAATCCATGTTGATGCCAAGCGGCTTCTCGCTGTCATTTCATGCCCTGGCTGTGAATTGTCTAGTTCTGACGTTGCAGTCTTTGTGAAGGACAGCCAGCCCTCAAGGACAATTCCACATGTAGATTTCTCTGTCCTAAGATTTCTGAAAAGTGTTGCCTTAACTTATTCTTTGGTCGCTAAGTCACATACAACACATTTGGAACCCATGGACGATAGCTCCCCCAGGCTCCTCTGTCCATGGGATTTCCCAGGCGAGAACACTTGAGTCGGTTGCCATTTTCTTCTTCAGAGGATCTTCCTGACTCAGGGACTGAACCTGCGTCTCCAACATTGGCAGGCAGGATTCTTTACCACTGAGCCACCAGGAAAGCCCACAACCTTAACTATTGCTGAGTAAATCTGGCAGCAAGAGGGAAGGAGGGACAGCTTAGATGAAAGCTGGATTGTGTGAATCTTTCCATGTTCCCTCTGATCCTACCTTGGTGCTGTGTAATGCACAGGGTCTGTTTATTGGGACATCCAGGGGTTTGGATGATGCCAGGGGTCCTGTTGTGCAGAGGCTACTCAAGACTGCTTTTCTGAGCCACAGAATAACACTGGGGCTCCGTTGGCTCCCCTGTGCTCTGCAGTTCCTCTGCCGTTAAATTGCCGTTGTCAATAAATCGTTTTATAACTAGCACGGTGTGTCATTATCCCTTTCACAACAAGTAGCATAGTTTGTCAGGCAACAGTGGTGTTGGAAGGCAGCATCCTGCAGCAGGGACACATTATGGTGAGAAGAAACAGCTGCAGTTTCACAAAACGCTTTGAGTACTAATTTAACCTGCTCTCTATTGAGCCATTCCCAACTCAACACATTCCATTGTATTTGGCTTCTTTTGTTTACAAGGACACACAAACATCCATTCAGATTCCATCACAATTTGAGGATTAACTGAATATGAGGAAGACTCAGTGTTGAGTCCAAGACTCCCTGGAAACCAAGAAAGACAGCACACCAGGCTTGGAGGACAGAATACGGATCACAAAGTAAGCAGATAAACAGACTGGAATAGGGCCAAGCAAGGGGGTAAAAAGAGTCAGTGCAATTCTGTTAACAGGGTTATTTCATACTCCTTTTAGCACAGATGTTGTGTCCCTCCTAACCAACTGCTTTTCATTCTTTTTAATATTAATTTGTTTTTAGCTGCATCCGGTCTTGGTCGCATCATGCAGGTCCTTCTGTTGCAGTGCACGGGCTCAGCAGTTTTGGCACGCGGGCAGAGTTGCCCTGCAGCATGTGGGATCTTAGTTCCCTGATCAGGCATTGAACCTGAGTCCCCTGCATCGTAAGGCACCAGGGAAGTCCCTCTGTTCTATCTTAATGGCCTCTGCTTATCTGTTAATTGTATTTACTCATGTCTTGGCTTGCCTGGTGGCTCAGATGGTAAAGAATTCACTTGCAATGCAGAAGGCTTGGGTTCGATCCATGAGTCAGAAGATCCCCTGGAGAAGGGAGGGCAACCCATTCCAGTATTCTTGCCTTCGGACAAGAACCCCATGGACAGAGGAGTCTGGCGGGCTACAGTCCATAGGGTCACAAAGAGTCAGACACGACTGAACGGTTTCCACTTTCACTTCACTTTCTGGCATTTCAGGATCACGACTGCCTGCTTCTTTACCTGTTATTGTTCCCTTTCTGGTGCCTCTATCAACTCCCGATTCTCTTTGAGGATCAAGTCAAATTCAGAAGAGCCAGAATCCACAAGTACACAATCACTTTACCCTTCTTGAGTAAGTCTCTCGTTCTGAGTCTACTCACAGCAGCTAGCCTGCCCAGGTGTGCATTCCTGGTCCAGGGGACACGGCAGTGGACTTAAGTGCTACGCAGCGTAGCCATCTACGCTTAAGAAGGCTTCAGAACCACTCCTCTTAGCAGGACTATAGGTGGGGACTCCACAAGGCAATTATCGCTGTGGAAAATGTCAGAGGTTTGCTTTATCTCCAGGTTCCATAAAAGGTGACTTCTGTGTATTGATTATATTGATTTGGGCTATGTCAATACCCAAAGGACAGCCGAAGCAAGACCTAAATAGCACATCTGAACAAAAGTTATCAGGTGAAAACAGGAATTCTCTGTTTCTTAGTTTTCAAGGTATTAAATCAAATTAAAACAAAGTTAATACCTCATATTCTGTATCTTTACATCACGTTCTGCTGATACCTATGGGGACAAAATACTGGTAAGTTCCACCTTCTTTCTTTTTGAGAATACTATTGTCCTCCTGGTGGTTCTAATGGGAAAACTGAGCTTTAGGTGAATGCAGGAATAGCCACTGAAACAAGTGCTTTTTATAAAAATTGAAGCATGGTTGATTTACAATGTCATGTTAATTTCTGCTAGACAGCAAGGTGTTTCAGTTACAGATACATACATATATATATATATATATATATATATATATGTGTGTGTGTGTGTGTATATGTATATACACTTAAAGAAATTATTTTCCATTAGGGTATATCACAGGATATTGAATATAGTTGCCTGTGCTATATATATAGTAAGACCTTGTTGTTTATCCTATATATAATGGTTTAAATCTGCTAACCCCAATCTTCCAAACCGTCTTTCCCCCACCTGCTTCCCTTTAGCAACCACAAGTCTTGAACAAAAGTGCTTTTGATGGAGAAAAAAGCAATGGGGGCCACTGACTAGACTCGTCTGCTCAGTTCTCAAGAAGTAGATAGCAAAGTGGCACTCCTTGTCCTTCTATAGACAGGATTCACCAGCTGTAGTGCTGCCTAAAACTCTCGTCCCCTACAAGCAGCACTAGAGCTTATCTTCAGCCCAGCATCCTGATAAGCGCATGAACACCAAACAAACTCCAAGGTCGATGGGACAGAGTTTTAAGAATAACTCACAACAGAAGAATTGTTCCTGACTTTCCTGGGTGCCCTCCTAGCCCTCCCCCAGAAATGAGAAGGCTATGAACTAGCAGAGTTTAAGATGACATGACTTAAAAAGAACCTAATGCTTTCAATACTCACCATCTCATTGTAATTCAGTACCAGTACTACAGAGAGATGGAGAGGCAGGGGGCCAAAAAGAAGGGAGAAATAAAAAAGAAAACGCCAACCTAGCAGCAAGAAGAAATACATTTTTTATCCTGCATTTTTAGCATTTTGATTCTCCCTTTTCCCTAGTTCTCCCTGAGGCCTGGAAGGTCAATCAGGACAAGATGTGGCCATGTGTCTTAAGCCTGTAAATGCTGCAATAAGCCACTAACTAGCTAGCACTATGCTTTCTACTCAGGCCAAGTGAGTGGAAGAAATGAGAGTGGCGTTTTGCCTGACCTTAAATAAATCTTGCCCAAATAGGAAGGATCCAAGAGATCGCTCCAGCCAGATGCTGTTCACTTTGTTGGTAGCAAGCTCTATATTTCACATTAAGTCTTACAGAGAGACTAACCAATAATGCAGACAGAACTAAGAACTAACTACTCAGAGGTCTGGAGCACTCTTGCCAGGAAAATGGAATGACAGTGGCTCTGAAGTAGTGACAACTAGGGGTACTTGAGTAATAAAAGAAGTCACCAGGGCTGACGCAGGGAAGGAGAGCATTTTGGGGCAAGGCAAGATAAGAGGAGGCTAGCTATTCCCATGGGGCCAGTATCATGGAACTTGGAAATCCAATGGGAAAAGTTCAGCCAAGGGAAGAACATGATATGACTTGTATGTTTTGTTGTTTAAGTAATTTTTCTGGCTGCTGTGTGGAGAATGGCTTTTAGTATGGCAAGAAAGTGAGCAGTGAGATTATTGCAGTAAAGAAATAACCAGATGGGGGGAAGTGGGCAAATTCAGGATGTGCTGTGGACACAGATGGGGCGGGATTTGTTGCTGGATGGGACGTGACTGAAGGAAACGGAAGAGTCAAGGATGACACCCAGGTCTTGCCATGAGCCCTGAGGCACCATTACTGAACTGGAAAATTTGGGGAGAAACAGGTTTGCAGCAGCGCTGATGGGGTGAAAACCAAGAGAGTTTTCTCTGGGACATATTATGTTGAGATGCTGACTAGATATTTGAGTGAATGTATCAGGGAGGCACTGAACAAAGTCATCAGAAGATGAGGTGCAAGGTCAGGGCCGAGGAAAACCAATGTATCAACAGACACTCAACTGTGTGGTGGCTCAGCTGGTAAAGAATCTCCCTGCAATGCAGGAGGTGTGGGTTTGATCCCTGAGTGGGGAAGATCTCCTAGAGAAGGAAATGGTGGCCCATTCCATTATTCTTGTCTGGGAAATCCCATGGATAGAGGAGCATGGTGGGCTACCATCCATGGGGTTGCATAAGAATCAGATGCAACTAAGTGTAAACAACAGACAGATAGCACTGGTGCTATGGAGTGAGAGATTTCACCTAGGGAAAACCTGTGGGCGAAGGAGAGACTTAAGGGTATTACCATACTTAGAAATGGGAAGAGAAGGAGGAATCTGCAAAGAAAACTTGACTTGTGGACAGTGGGAAGACAGCAAAATCAAAAAAGCATTCCTGGACCTTACTCCTAGACGTTATGATTCAACAGATCTTGAACAAAGCCCAGTAACCTTATTTATTTATTTTTTTTAAGATCTCCCTGTATGCTTCTCCTTGTAGGCTGCAAGTTTTAGGAGACACTCGACTAGAGGACAAAGCTGGGTAGTTGATACCAGAACTCAAACCCAGCTCTTATGACCTGTTAAAATGAGCTTGTCTAAATGTCATGCTTGTATTAGGACCCATCAAATGGTTAAGCCCAGCTAGCGCTCTAGATTTTTCATCTGAAGTCAAAATTTTGGACAGGGGCATCCATACCATCTGCATTTTCTCATCTTCCACTGATTCCTGGGCCGAGGAGTATCTCCTGTCACCCTCATAACACTGCTTTGTCCTGTGTCAATGGAAGCAAATAAACTGACCCCTCCTATGTCTTACTTTAATCTGGTGATCACACTGACTCCACGAGTCATTTCTTCCTTCATCAACATCTCCACTCTTCCTTTGATACTGAAACTCCAACTAAAATTTTTAATTTATCTACTTAAAAATAACTGTAATATATAATGGAACTATGTGCAGTTTTGCTCTGTAATTTCCCAAGTCTCCTGTAAATGTGCAATCATACTTTCATAATTAAAAAAAAAAAAAGAAAAATCTCCACTCTTGGATTTCTCAGTGCCTCGTCATTTTTTTCCTTCTCTGTTTCCTCTCTGGCTCCCCTCTGTTCACTCCTTAACCACGTACAGAATTCTACCCATGGTCCACTGTTCTTTCTCTTCCACAGCACTTGGGGATTTTGGGAGGAGGATGGAAAATGTGTAGTATGGGAACCACTGAGAACTAAAATACCGCTTGCCTATCAGTAAACAAAGGGTGTTACAGCCACCAAACCACACATCACAGCTGCCTGAATTGTGAGCCCTGAGGGCATTCAGGATGGAAACGAAGGGCTGCCAATGCCAAGCCCATCTCACAGCAACCACGGCAGCCACCCTCAGCAGTGCACTTGAGGAATCTATGGATGAGAAAGCACAGGACACTGGCCCCAGAGAGCTGAGGAGCATATCAAAGGAATGGTTTCAATGACCCCAGACTCTTGTATCTTCCCATACGCAGAAAGGGCTTCCCTCCTGGCTCAAATGGAAGAGAATCCGTCTGCAACGCAGGAGACCTGGGTTCGATCCATATGTCAGGAAGATCCCCTCGAGAGGGGAATGGCTACCCACTTCAGTATTGTCTGGAGAATCCCATGGACAGAGGAGCCTGGTGGGCTACAGTCTGTGGGGTGGCAAAGAGTTGGACACAACTGAGAATCTAACATTTTCACTTTTCATACAGAGAAAAGCACTAAATTCCTTAACTTGAAATACTGGGATTTCTTTTTTATTTTTTTTTAATTTTCAATTAGAGGCTAATTACTTACAATATTGTATTGGTTTCTGCCATATATCAACATGAGTCAGCCATAATATACCCCTTCCTCTAGAACCTTCCTCCTACCTCCCTGAGGTTTTCTTTTGGCTAACAATAATCCTAAAATCATGGCATCTGGTCCCATCACTTCATGGCAAATGGGGAAACAGTGGAAACAATGGCTGACTATATTTTGAGGGGCTTCAAAATCACTGCAGATGGTGATTGCAGCCATGAAATTAAAAGATGCTTACTCCTTGGAAGAAAAGTTATGACCAACCTAGATAGCATATTCAAAAGCAGAGACATTACTTTGTCAACAAAGGTCCATCTACTCAAGGCTATGGTTTTTCCAGTAGCTATGTATGGATGTGAGAGTTGGACTATAAAGAAAGCTGAGCACAGAAGAATTGATGCTTTTGAACTGTGGTGTTGGAGAAGACTCTTGAGAGTCCCTTGGACTGCAAGGAGATCCAACCAGTCCATTCTGAAGGAGATCAGTCCTGGCTGTTCATTGGAAGGACTGATGCTCAAGCTGAAACTCCAATACTTTGGCCACCTCATGAGAAGTGTTGACTCATTGGAAAAGACCCTGATGCTGGGAGGGATTGGGAGCAGGAGGAGAAGGGGACGACAGAGGATGAGGTGGCTGGATGGCATCACCGACTCGATGGACATGAGTTTGAATGAACTCCGGGAGTTGGTGATGGACAGGGAGGCCTGGTGTGCTGCAGTCTGTGGGGTTGCAATGATTCAGAGACAACTGAGCAACCGAACTGAACCGAATCCTTTGATATTCTGATTACCTGGTATTTTGTTGCAAAAACTTTTATATATCCTGGCTTCTCCCCTTGTCTCTTCAGAATAGTTTTATGAGCATTATCTGCGATGCTGTGCCCTGGGCTCAAAGTCCTAAAAAGTTCCTGCCAAACAAAACATAACTCAACTTTTAGGTTGTGCATCTTTCTTAGTCAACATCATATAAGACTGTTTTATTTTGATGTGGCTATTTTTTAAAGTCCGTACTGAACTGGTTACACTAGACTACTAGGGAAGCCCAACTCACACCATCTTAAGTATTTCAGAGAAACACCTGTTCCTCCTATCTTTCTGATGGACAAGGTCATTACTACCCTAAAGACCAACTACTTGCCAAATTCAAATGTTTGAGGCTGATCCCTGGGCTTCAGGCTCATAACCCAAACTGCTTGATAAAGACAGTTCATTGAACATTCCATGGGTTCAGTTCCATTCAGTCACTCCGACTCTTTGCAACCCCACAGATTATAGCATGCCAGGCTTCCTTGTCCATCACCACCTCCTGGAGCCTACTGAAACTCATGTCCATTGTGTTGGTCATGCCATCCAACTATCTCATCCTATGTCATCCGTTTCTCCTCAGTCTTTCTGCCTTCAATCTTTCCCAGCATCAAGGTATTTTTCAATGAGTCAGTTCTTCACATCAGGTGGCCAAAGTATTGGAATTTCAGCTTCAACATCAGTCCTTCCAATGAATATTCAGGACTGATTTCCTTTCAAATGGACTGGTTCATCCTATATTCCATGGGTATATTCAGTGTGTATATATTCCATGGGTTCAGTTCAGTTGCTCAGTCGTGTCCGACTCTTTGCGACCCCATGAATCGCAGCTTACCAGGCCTCCCTGTCCATTACCAACTCCTGGAGTTCACCCAAACTCATGTGATGGTATAACTGTGTGGCTACTGGTTATAGTTTAGATGATCATTAGATACTTTTGAAATATTAGAAATAAAAAATAGAAATAAGAGAATACTGAAGTATTATAGTACTATTATCAGTTCAGTTCAGTTTGGTCACTCAGTCGTGTTCAACTCTTTGCAACCCCTTGAATCATAGCACACCAGGCATTCCTGTCCATCACCAACTCCCGGAGTTCACTCAGACTCACGTCCGTTGAGTCAGGGATGCCATCCAGCCATCTCATCCTCGGTTGTCCCCTTCTCCTCCTGCCCCCAATCCCTCCCAGCATCAGGGTCTTTTCCAGTGAGTCAACTCTTTGCATGAGGTGGCCAAAGTACTGGAGTTTCAGCTTCAGCATCATTTCCTCTGAAGAAATCCCAGAGCTGATCTCCTTCAAAATGGACTGGTTGGATCTCCTTGCAGTCCAAAGGACTCTCAAGAGTCTTCTCCAACACCACAGTTCAAAAGCATCAATTCTTCGGAGCTCAGCTTTCTTCACAGTTCAACTCATCCATACATGACTACTGGAAAAACCATAGCCTTGACTAGACCGACCTTTGTTGGCAAAGTAATATCTCTGTAGTTCCCACATAACTTGATCAAAAACCAAACTCAGCATCTTGTTCTCCATAGTAGTTTCTTCTACTCTGTTCATGATCTCACTTCAGGAAATCACCATTCATTCAGTCACTTTAACCCCAAGTCTAGAAAGTCCCAAACCTGGGGTTAATTCCTGAAGGTCTACTTCACTTCTCCTCACCACTGCATGCAAGTAGCCACATGGTCATTTCATGTTCCTGTTATCTCCAATTTTCCATCCAGCAAAGTCAAGCCCCATCAGCAGTCCCATAGCTTAGCACAAGCTATGTTTTGAGCTTTGCTCCCCTTTAAATCTCTGTGGCTGAACAACAAGATGGGACAGGGGTTCGAAGGTATGACCATATTACTGCCTGATTATGACACTGCAGTGGCCCCAGACCACATGGATGACTAAACTCTTAGCAGAGGATCCAAACATCCTCCACAATCCAACCTGCCTACCTCTTCTGGAAGCCCCAACTCCTTGTTTTCCCACATAGTTCCATGCAGTTTCCACACTGGTCCATTTTTCTGGACTTACAACTCAAGCTCTCTCCTTCACCTGAACATAGGATCTTCAACTCAACCCTCCTCCTTCCTAAGGAATTAGCCCAGAAAATACACCACAGGATTCGAGGATTAGTAAATTATCCTTTGGGTGAGCTCCAAAAACACACTGTGCTTACTCTAGCCACACTCCCTTGAAAACGACTTGTGTATAAGTCTATGCTATTCACTATACTAGAGTATAAACTCTTCAAAGGAATGGAATTTAATGTATTGTGGTGCTATCTAGCAAAAGTGACAATTACTCATGGCTATCCAGCACGTTCACACCTTGGTTAACTTTTTTTTGACACTCAAACCAATCTCTAGAATGCACGTCTTTGTCCTTACTTATCCTGGTAGAAGGATACTAAACTAATTTAACAATCATATCATGAGGCTCCAAAAGTCCTCAGAGATGGACAACGATAAGTCATGTTTTTGTTTTGTGGGTTTTTTGGTTTTCTTTTGTTTGCTTATTATCCGTTCAGACTATCTGTCAGAAGGTTTCTTCAGTGGAGAAAATAAGAGCTGAATTGAAGCAAAATCTATATCCTCTTCATCTTAAACCTCTATGAGAAATGGCCTTTTAGAGAAATGGCCATTTTCTAGGAATTTTAAGGTTTATTTCATCAGAATGGCAGACTGAATTGTGATTTCCTAAAAAAAGGTGGTGGCCCTATTTCTGCAAATTCTTCTCAGTAAAATAATACTTGGCAATCAATGACATGAAGGAATGTTATTTGGTTGGGGGATTTTTTTTTTTCCCATCGGCCACAGTAGGAAATGCTATGAAGTCACACACTGCTATCCAGAAGTTCCCATCTTTAAGGTCTATGTACTCAGTTATGCACACATTAAGCAAAAGCAGCACAGTTTACACCAATTCCATAGAAATCACCCTACTCTACTCATAGAATCACAATCCCTTACAATTCAGTGTTACTCACACTTTCTCCTAAACGCCCCTACTGGCAGAGGAGAATGAAGTCACATCCCCAAGGCATTTAGGGATAGAGCCTAAAAAGATGTGGCATGCCCAAAAGGGCTTTGAGGTTTCTAGTTCCATCTCCACAATTCAGGAAAATTTTTTTCCATATTTGTGTTCATGTTTATATTTTATTGATCCGAAGGGAAATACAACTGGTATTTCAGAAAGATGGACCAAGTTTATCTTGTAGTATCTTATATCCCCAGGATACCCCATCAACATTCCTACACCAGGCTAGAATTTCGAGATATCTGTAGTTAAAAATGACCATTTATGTAAAACGTTCCTCAATTTAGCCTTGTCTAATGTTTCCCTAGGGTTAAATACAGATGAGCTATGTATGGAAGGACTATCACTCAAGTGATGCGATCTCCTCAGTCTAACTCATCAGGAGTGATTCATGGATTTGTCCCACTGCTGGTGATGTCAACTGTGACCACATGTTTCAGGTGGTGTATGGTGGGATTCCCTATTGCTAACTTACTAACTCCCTCCTTGCAATTAGTCAGTGACTTGTGGAGAAATACTTTCATGTTCAGTTCTATGAACATTCTTTTACTCCTAAAACTTTTAGCCACTGATTTCAACATCCATGACACTTGTCTAAATCAATTAGTTTTATGACAGGTGCTCAATGATCTTCCATTTCCATCATTCTTTCTACATTTATTCATTTATTCTATTATAAAAGAGAGCTGTCTCCTCCCATTTATTTTTATCTTCTTTTAAAAATATATCAGCGTAGATTCATGGATTCTTATTTAATAAGTTATAACCTTTACTACAGTCTCTTTTGAGACTCAAATTGTCCCAGATTTGACCTGTCAAAGTCCTTTCGAGGTGACTGCTGTTTCTTTTTTACAAGTTCAATTTGAGGAACACTACACAAAATGACTGACCTTTACACTTGAAAAAATTCAGTGTAATGAACAACAAAGGAAGACAATGCAATTATTTGGATTAAAGAAGGCTAAAGAGACCTTGCAACTGAATGAAAGCCATGATCTAAGATTTTTGTTATTGTTATAAAGGACTTCCCAGAACAACTGATAAAAGATGAATAAGGTCTTTAGACTGGACAATAGAACGGTATCAATGTGAATTTCTTGATAAATATACTACAGTCATGTCAGAAAATGTGTTTTCTTACAAACATACAGTATTTAAAGCATTTAGGGGAAATGTATTTAGGGTAAAGTGAGCATCATGTTTGCAACTTAATCGTAAGTCAAAATACAAACCATCACTGTCTAATTACAAATACATCCACTGATAAACACAGAAAGACATGATCTCAAAGCCAATATGGTCAAATGATAACATTTGAAGGTTGTGAGTAAAGAGCTTAATGGGATTTTTTTGTACTACACTGCAACTTTCTCGAAAGTCTGAATTATGTCACAATACATTTTCTAAAAGAAACCCCTATTAGTCACCTGCTCACCCAATGCAGTAATTTCTTTTGCCAGTATCACCACCAGCAGACATACAGCCCTCGCTTGCTTATGTACAGTTTGCAGGAGAATGTAGTCCAGGAAGAATGCGCCGGTATACGCACATTTCTAGTTGCTGGCTTGACCCCAAATATGCTATCTTAAAACTTAGCTCCTGTGATGTGGCCTCTGGCTTTGGAGGAAAAACAGAATAATCTTGTCTCCAGTTCCATATGGAGCCAGTTGGAATTTGTCCCTAGCCTTTAGGCCAATTAGTCCCTTTTTATAAAACCATTACACATACAAAGTGATTTCCTGAGTCATCACCATTACTGTCATCGCGGCTATTTCATGGGTGTGAAACAGAATGGTTGATTTATTGTTCTAATACTGATGGCATGAAACTCTTGATTTTTGAACGAGGGGCCCACATGTTCATTTTGCACTCAGCACCACAAATTTTGCACACAGCTCTGCTGCCACAAGCCTACGGGAGCACTTTGGTGTAAATTGGACACCTACGAGAACACGGTCTTGGCTATAACACGGCCACAAGGAAACCCATCCCCTTCACTCATGTGGTTGCAACCACATTCTGGGGTGTATTCCTGTCTGGTGGGGTGCAGGCTGCATTTCAATGTCCATCCCCTTCCTTAGCTAGGTACTCTAAGCACCAGATAAACATGAAGATGCTTGTTTTATATTTAATTTTGCCATCAAGAGAGGGTTATGGACAGCTTTTAGTATGTGAAATTTTCATCAAAGCCATGAAGCCAAGATTCCTAACAGGTTTAACTGGGTATCTCCTCTAAGTTTTGAAAATCACTGTCTTGGACCTCCTTGGCAGTCCAGTGGTTAAGAATCTGTCTGCCAATGCAGGGAACACGGGTTTGATTCCTGGTCCAGGAAGATCCCGCATGCCATTGGGTAACCAAGGCCATGTGCCACAACTGCTGAGCCCGCGAACCTCACCTACTAAAGCCTGTGCACCCTTGAGACCACGCCCTGCAACAAGAGTAGCCCCTTTTTGCTGAAACTAGAGAAAGCCCATGTGCAGCAATGAAGACCCAGCCCAACCAAAACTAAAGATGTGAAAAAAAATATTTTTTTTAAGAAGATAACACCCTCTCCCACCAAAGCAAATAAAAACTAATACTGTTCTTGCTATGGAGCTGTGAAATGAGGGAGGGAGTTTCATAGCTTTTAAAAGAGATTCTCTAAGTTTTTCACTCATTCTTGGCACAACTGCATAGATATTTTAGGAAGAGTGTCTCCAATAAGCTATTAAAGTTATATTCAGGATCCATATTTTATAGATTCCTCTTTTAAAAAATAATCAACAGTGGGTTCCTGCTTCAATTTATCTCAAGCTGCCAACTTGCTATGTGACTGCAACAGGCCAATGTTTCTCTCAACCCCCAATTCCCATACGGCAGAAGAAGTTTCGAGTGTCAAGACGAATGTGCCTGACCAAAGGGTTAATGACAGACGCCAAACATGTTGTAAGCAGATGAAGAAGAGGAAGAAAAACGGGAAGGAAGAGCAATGGCTAAGCAGCCAAATGTTCCCCCATGAAAATAAACAACTATGAATAATTGAATATTCCTCGTTTTGACAATCATCCAGCAGCAGAAGTAACAGACGCCACCGCGGTCTGACTACCTCCAGCTCGACTGAGTCAGACAAACGAGAGGAGGCCCGTGGGAGATGCTCCCTGAAGACGGACTTCTGCCAACTTGGTGGGGAGAATGTGGCTGGGTTGTATTTATTTATTTACCTTTAGAAAAACACTTTGAAATGGAGCTTCAGCTACTTCCAGCCCTAGGCAGCTGGATGGGCAGCCAGCATCTCTCTGGCATGGGGTGGAATAATGAAGGAAAATGCAATGGTTTAAGATGATGGGCACTTCAGCTACTAAAACAAAATCTGTACCAATCTTTTTGGCCACTAAGGAATAGCTCATGATTTTACGTAACTATATATACATATACATATATATAAATGCATTTATATATAATAAAGTATAAATATATATATATATGTATTGTGTGTGTGTGTGTTAGTTGTTCAGTTGTGTCTGACTCTTCAAAACCCCATGGACTGTAGCCCACCAGGCTCCTCTGTCCATGGAATTCTCTAGGCAAGAATACTGGCATGGGTTGTCTTCCTGACCCAGGGATCAAACCTGGGCCTCTTGCACTCTAGGCAGATTCTTTGCCATCTGAGCCACCAGGGAAACCTACATATGGATTACATGTGTGCATATATTGTTGTTAAACTGCTCAGTCATGTTGGATTCTTCATGGCCCCATGGATCGTAGGCTGCCAGGCAAAAATACTGGAGTGGGTTGCCATTTCCTTCTCCAGGGGATCTTCCTGACCTAAGGATTGAACCTGCGTCTCCAGCATGGTTGGCAGATTGTTTATAACTGAGCCACAGATAAGCCCACGTGCGTATATATATACACATATATATTATATACAGGTGTGTGTATGTATGATATATACCTGTGTTTGTGTGTATAAAATTTGACCATATGGAAGAACTCAATTATTCAGAAACAGAGAAAGAAAGCAATCACTGCTTCCCTCAAGGAAACACTTCTACGCACATGAACTTGTTTTTCTGTATGATGGTTCTCAAATTCCCGTTTAACAGAAGAATGCAATCAACTGGGCTTAGTAGCAAGAACACTCAGAAGGATGAATGGATGGATTTAAGATCTGGTTCCATGTCTTCTATCTATCTGCTGGAAGATCTGTGGTCACGCCATCTAACCTTTTTCTCAATGTCATTTTCTCAGTTATTAAGTGCCAACTACTTCCTAAACAGTGCTTCCTAAGGTGTTCTAGGTTTTAGGGTCTTCCCACACAAAGTAGGGTCCACAGACCAACTGGCAATATCGGCATGATCTGGGAACTCTTAGAAATGGCAGAATCTCTGGACATAGAGAATGGCATAGAAATGGCAAGGTCTGGACATACTGAATCCTCTTAACTGAATCATCTACATTTTAACAGGAAATCAGCTGATTTGCATGCATGTTGAAAGTTTGAGAAGCCCTGTTCCTGGGTACACTGTCCCAAGGTTATACAATCATAGAATCACTTGGATAACCTCATATAAACACATCTTCCCTAGTCCTTCCTCAGGTCTGGGTTAGAAGCCAGAAATCTACATAGTTAACTGATTCCCAGGTGGGACCATTTCAAAGAAAATATAAGTGACAGGAATAAAATAATAGTGTCTGTATTTTTTCCCTTGAAAATCAGATGATCTCTAAGTGATAGCATGCCAGCAAGCTTCCTGGTGTTTTTGTAGAGATAAGCTAACACGATCATGACAAGACATCTCTCAGGTGAATGGCTCAGATGCCACGAAGGTTTTGCCCACTGCAGTTTTGAAACTGCTAAATTTTTAATGGAACATTGGTTAAATGCAGGAAGTATAAGAAGCTCTGATGTTGAACTGCAATCGTTTAATCAATCATACAAAAATGATCCTAATTTTGCAAAGTCCCCTCAAGACAATTGTCATCAAATTCATAAGCTACATTCATATATCAAAATCTTTATTGAGCACATGAAGAGGCCTTTAGCACTTTAAAAACCAATCTTAAAAAAGAAGAAATATAGTGACAATTATATCAAATTTGGTTTTTCATTTATTGGGAATAAAAACTATCCTCATGTGCAATATGTTATTTGCTGGGAAATGCTTGCAAATAGCAGGCAGAAATCCCTTATTTCAACAAAACATGAAAGTTATAAAAAAAAGAAGAACTGTCTTTTTAAATTTTTTTTAACCCTTCTGCAAGTAAATCAAAAGAATTCTAAGCAAGGTCCTAAAGGCAGTTTTTCCCTCCACTTTTGATGCCATTAAACATAGTTAAGTTTCATTTACATTTTAATGTACACTGGTTCCCAAGTCAAATGCAATATTTAATGATAAATCATGTCTTGACTTGCATAAATAATTTCAAATAAATGAAAGAATCTGTCACTTGCTATATAGGAAGAGATTAAAAATATGTTTAAATATTAGAGATTATATTAAGCTAACTGCATAACATGGGCTTTAAAGATTTTCTTTTTTACTAAAAATCACATCTTTATTATAGTCATGTGTGCATATCCTGTACAAGAATGACCAAATGATTTTTTAATCACTAGAGAGATTTGCATGATTATTACCCCAGAAGTATCAGCTGACTCTAAAAAGTAGGCAGTGAAAAGAAAAGTGTTTTCCATTTTTTAAACTTTCTTAAATCCTATCCCACTTTTGAGAATTGGATACTTTGGGGTGGCCTCAAATGAAGTTTTAGAGTCTACATAGCCATAACCCACAGAAAAATTACTAAGGCACCAGAAATGTAACTCAGTTCAATTAGTTTAAGTATTAACACACGGGCTAATGATGCTGGAGATACAGAGGATCAAATATGTCATAATAACTGATGATTGACAAGAGTTAATTCTGTGTGAGGTATGATTTTAGACACTATAGTTATCAATACCTCTAACTCTTGTAACAACTCTACAAAGTCAGCACCCTTTTATCATAACATTAGATGCAGAGAGAAGAATCAATTGGCCCCCATCGCAACACTAAGCAGTGGATTTAGTAATTGGAAACCAACAGGACCCCAGTATCTGGGTTCTCAGCCACGAGGATACACATTGTTGAAACAGGAAATGCTCGGAGCAAAGGCCCATGTCTGAGAAGTGAGGGTGATGCGCAGAAGGTTAACGTGCTTAGAAGGACGGAGCACAGTGTATACAATCAAAGGCTGTGGAAGTTAACAAAAGATGGGTTTGAGCCATTCTCTGCCAAATTTTCTAAGGAGGGGGGGAACCTTTGGAGGTTTCTAGAAGGCATGTAATTGCCAGGAATGAATGAGCAAGTATGGAGGTGACAGAGTTTGGAGATGGACAGATTCATGAGATGCTATATACAGGATATCATACATGTGGGGCTCAAGAGGTAGCAGTAAAAAGAAGGGGGCAGGTGATACGGAAAAGACAAAGGAAATGGCGGGAACTTGTGTTGAAATTCCCTACACGGTTTTGCTTCTCCTCTCTTTGGGCCCTAAAGGATAATCTGCTTCACCCTGACTAGGGTCAAATACCTTGGTGAGGCTGACCGAGGCCACACTAGGAGTGCAGAGCTGGGCGTCTTAAGGAAGAAAAAAATCAAACATTCCCTGTCTCAGCTGACCAGTCATAAAGTTATTTGTGGGCTGAAACAACCACAGGTACAGGGAAAATGTCTCCCACAGCTCTTACATCAAAGAGAACAGCTTACAAGATGACCTCCTCCTCGGCCTCCAAGGGCCCAGTCAACATGCAGCTGAGAGCTTCCCAAAGTGTGAGGACAGTGAAGGTGATGGGCCTGTGCTGAGACGGAGATTTCATTTCCCCAGAAACAGAAATGTCTCTGCAACGCACAATTTATTCTTATTCTCAAGCCCCAAACCATCCACATTTGTTACGAAGAACTCCTTGAGTCCTCAGATAAATGGCCCTTGACCTATATTCTTCACGGCACTCTCAAAAGCAGCATTCGGAAAGGTATTAATACAATAACAACAACAGTAACCATCTCTGGCCTCCTCTTTTGAGGGGCTGTGGCGTGGGCTTTTACACTCCTTGGCACAGGAGATATCAGGCGGACTCATTGGGATGGAAGGGATGAAGACATTTAAGGAAGAGAGAGGAAGTTGTGTATTTCTAAACATGTTTGAGATGATAAAAACACTGATGCTAAAACGTGATGAAGAAGTGTTAGGCTCTTCTGAAAGGCAATCTTTATTTCTTTTTTTTTCCCCTCAAGAGCCTTTTTGTCAGTCCTACTCGGGTCAAACAAATGCAGTTTTAAAACCCATTTCCATGTTTTAAGATTCAGAGGAAAGAGGTTTAACAGGAGGCTATAAAACTCCCTTAATCTTTAATGTCTTATTTTTGCAGATTTGCTGGCAAAGTACAGTAAATAGTCACTGCTCAACATTTCCCATCAATGCCCCCTGAACTGTGTCACTGATGATGAAGAGCAGAATCCATTTGCGTGGGTTTTTCTCTTTTCTTTTTTTGGGTGGAAACCATTTCTCCTGGTATTGTGGAGGCACCTGCATTTTGACAACCTAGGCAGAATCTCTGAGCCCAGCTCATTTGCTGATTGTCTTCCAGAGGGAATTCTCAAACATTAAAAACACAATTTTAAAAGAGCGGACTGATTAGAGGTGGAAAGAATTCTGATGGTTTCTTGCCGTCCCCTCATTTCCCCACTGTAGAAGCAGCTGGCCTGTCCTAAGCCCCTCTATGAAAGGCTAGTCTGTGCCGCTACAGGACAAGGGGGTCACCCTGAATATACTCACAGGCGATGCGCACGGAGGCCTTCCTGCTCTTGGAGGTCCCCAGGTGGCTCCACGCCACACACTGGCACCAATAGTCCTCGGGCCCGTGGAAGTCCTCCACCTGCTGCCTGGTGACGTTGATAAATACCTCCCGGACCTTCAAGCCTGCAGAGGAGACAGAGCCAGTCCACTGAGGCCGGTGTATTCCTCACAGAGAAAGTTAAGGCCAGCCCAACCTCTTCCTGTTAATTAAAACCATTCTGCTTTTAATCAAGGCGAGGTTTTAATTACTTTGACAATAATATATTACTGCTAATTAAATTCCAACAGCTGAGTAGGCTGAAAGAACAAGTGTAAAAATATTAACCAATGTGGTTCCCATACAATAGAATCGTTTTCACACTCCCTTGACACCATGCTTTCTTTTTTTTCCCCAGCTCTTATAAACATTATTATTATTATTTTTAATAGTGTATGGTTGACTTACAATGTTGTGTTAGTTTCAGGAGCACAGCAAAGCGAATCAGTTAGACATATACATACATCCACTCGTTTTTAGATTCTATTCCCACATAGGTCATTACAGAGTATTGAATAGAGTTCCCTGTACTATATAGTAGGTTCTGACTAGTTACCTATTTTATACACAGGAGTATGCAAATATCAATCCCACTCTCCCAAGTTATTCTCCCCTTTCCGCTCTTTCTCGATGTAAAATCTACCATGAAGAATGTAGCCCTGAATTAATTGCTGGGATTCTAGAGACTAAAGAGACCTCAACAAGTCAGCCCCAGAACACAGTTCCAGGCGGTTCTAAACGCCCCCACCTCTGGGTATGGCAGGAGAGGGTCACTGTAGCCATGCAGCGTAGAATCAGGAGGGGACAGAGGTTATGCATGGTGAAGAGTCCAGGAAACCAAGGAAAAGCCAAAAACTCTAGACAGCACAAGGGATGCAGACAAGCTGAAATAAGTTGATCTTGAATGCTTGAGAACCCAGGAAGCAAGGTTCTTGGTGCAATGGAATGAGGAGGCAAATAGAAAGAGAAGCTTTTATAGAAAAATGGATGAAGACTACATTTAGGAAATGGGATAAACTAAGGCCTGACCTTGTCATTTTTTCATTACTGTATCTTTGTATTCTCCATCTAACAGCCAAAAAGTTTGCCTGGTGCATCTTATTGGGGAGTGTGAATTTCCTCCAAACCTCTATCCAAGGACTATCAGCCTTCCTTTTGGGGGGAAAGGACAGCCACCTTGCATGAAGTGCTGAGGGGAAAAGGACACCTTCTTCGCTAGCATCAGGTAAACCATTACGAGCAGGAGAGCAGCCTTTAGAGTCAGCATGCTCTCCGCAGCCAGCGGCATGTGCCAAGCCTGTGCTCGGCCCTGGTATAGGCTGCATGGGAGGAAAAAAAAAAAAAGCTTACTGCATCCCACCTAAGTGCCCAGCATCACTACAAGCCTTTCATCTGCTCACACTTTATATTTCTGCAGTGCACTGACAGAGCTGAGGCTGCTGCAGCCTCACGTTGCAGACCAGAGAACCGACCTAAGAGTCATTTGTCTGCAATCACAGACTGTAAATGGAAGATCCAGGATTTGACCCAAACCGGGACTCTGCACAGGCCCCTCACTCAAATTCAGCTCAGATCAGTTCAGTTCAGTCGCTCAGTCGTGTCTGACTCTTTGCGATCCCATGAACCACAGCACGCCAGGCCTCCCTGTCCATCACCAACTCCCGGAGTTCACTCAGACTCACGTCCATTGAGTCCATGATGCCATCCAGCCATCTCATCCTCGGTCGTCCCCTTCACCTCCTGCCCTCAATCTCTCCCAGCGTCAGAGTCCTTTCCAATCACTCAGCTCTTCGCATGAGATATCCAAAATACTGGAGGTTCAAATTTAGCATCATTCCTTCTAAAGAAATCCCAGGGTCGCTCTCCTTCAGAATGGACTGGTTGGATCTCCTTGCAGTCCAAGGGACTCTCAAGAGTCTTCTCCAACACCACAGTTCAAACGCATCAATTCTTCGGCACTCAGCCTTCTTCACAGTCCAACTCTCACATCCATACATGACCACTGGAAAAACCATAGCCTTGACTAGATGGACCTTAGTCGGTAAAGTAATGTCTCTGCTTTTGAATATACTATCTAGGTTGGTCATAACTTTTCTTCCAAGGAGTAAGCGTCTTAATTTCATGGCTGCAGTCACCATCTGCGGTGATTTTGGAGCCCCCAAAAATAAAGTCTGACACTGTTTCTACTGTTTCCCCATCTATTTCCCATGAAGTGATGGGACCGGATGCCATGATGTTCGTTTTCTGAATGTTGAGCTTTAAGCCAACTTTTTCGCTCTCCTCTTTCACTTTCATCAAGAGGCTTTTTAGTTCCTCTTCACTTTCTGCCATAAGGGTGGTGTCATCTGCATATCTGAGGTTATTGATATTTCTCCTGGCAATCTTGATTCCAGCTTGTGTTTCTTCCAGTCCAGCATTTCCCAGGATGTACTCTGCATAGAAGTTAAATAAGCAGGGTGACAATATACAGCCTTGACGGACTCCTTTTCCTATTTGGAACCAGTCTGTTGTTCCATGTCCAGTTCTAACTGTTGCTTCCTGACCTGCATACAGATTCCTCAAGAGGCAAGTTAGGTGGTCTGCTATTCCCATCTCTTTCAGAATTATCCACAGTTTATTATGATCCACACACAATAAATTCAGCTCGGTCCTCATATTTCAGGTACTTACACTTAATTATGGAAATAAGACTGATGCATGGTATATTTAAAGAAACTTTGGGTGCATAACTAGGCTTTTTCCTTTATGTTCAAAAGGAATTCAGGGGACAGAACCCTGACAACAGTTAGTCTGAAGGAGCCAGAAAGTCTTGGTGGAGGAGGTGGAATTTGATTATTCCCTGGGTGCTGGTAGGATTTAAAGAACAAGAATGGAGGTGAACTAGTCAGTCTGGGGAAACTCTGCCTTCCACTCAACCAATGACATGTTATTCATAGTGTGTGATGAGAGTGCTTTAGGGTCCCATCAATCAGCATGTACACAATTTGAGTGAGACTTTTTGAGTTTCTGGGAGGTACCATACATAGAAAATCATCTTGAGGACAGTTGATCATTCACATCTTTGTTTGCACAGGGCATAGAAGCACACCTTTTACCTTATCAGAGATTTAAGTCCAGAAAGCCATCTCCTACATGGAACAGGAAAGAAGCCTTAGAGGGATTTCGATTGTTAACGCTGCCACTGCTTTTCTTTAATTTGCACTTAAATAAAAGAAGTGGGAATGAACAGACCAGGGCAAGGAGAAGGCAGAGCTAGCAGGTGAAGAGACTGAGAGAGCAAGTAAGATTACTAAAGAGTCTGTGAGGGCAGAAAGCATACTGGAGTCTGCCGTTCATACTGGGGATTTGAAAGTTAGGCTGAATAAACAAAAATAATGAACAAGGCTGCAGAGAAGAGGACTTGTTTTATATTTCCTGGTTTTGATTTGAGGCAAATGATGGAGGATCTACTTTGAGCTGTGCAATGGAAGAGTTTAGTTCAGTCCAGTCACTCAGTCGTGTCCGACTCTGTGCAACCCCATGAATCGCAGCACGCCAGGCCTCCCTGTCCACCATCAATGATAAGCTTTCTACAATATTTCTATGAATAAGAGACTTGCCTTTCTAAGTTTTTCTAGACTATACCAAGAAAAAAAGTTACTGAAACTGATAGTGAACTTTTTCTTAAGCAAAAGGAACATCCATGAAAATATTTAGAAATTAGCTTGATTTTACTTTGTTTTCTAATAACTAACATTTGAATACATTGAAAGATGATTTAAGTAATTTATTACTTGTAGGTGGATCCCTTTCATAAAATGGATGCCAAGAGTCTAGTTCTCAAAATTACCTTCTCACTTTCCTTATCTTCTCTGTTTGTTCTAAATGTGTAAAGTGCCCCTTTAGTTGGTTTTCCCTTTCCTGAACTCTAAAGAAATATACAAACTACATTCTCAATGAGATTATTTGTATTTAGTATTATAAAGTTATATATAAAATTACACGGTTTCTAATGATAAAGAATCTAAATCTTTGGCATCTCTTCAGAACAACTCTGAAGACTTGAATTCAGTATGTTTCTAAAGAAAATGAAATGATGTATTAAACATGCTATTGTACTCCAATAACACTTTCAGTTCAGTTCAGTCGTGTCCGACCCTTTTTGACGCCATGAATCGCAGCATGCCCGGCCTCTCTGTCCATCACCAACTCCCAGAGTTCACTCAAACTCATGTCCATCGAGTCGGTGATGCCATCCAGCCATCTCATCCTCTGTCGTCCCCTTCATCTCCTGCCCCGAATCCCTCCCAGCATCAGAGTCTTCCAATGAGTCAATTCTTCACATGAGGTGGCCAAAGTACTGGAGCTTCAGCTTTAGCATCATTCCTTCCAAAGAACACCCAGGACTGACCTCCTTTAGAATGGATGGGTTGGATCTCCTTGCAGTCCAAGGGACTCTCAAGAGTCTTCTCCAACACCACAGTTCAAAAGCATCAATTCTTCAGTGCTCAGCTTTCTTCACAGTCCAACTCTCACATCCATACATGACCCCTGGAAAAAACCTAGCCTTGACTAGATGGACCTTTGTTGGCAAAGTAACGTCTCTGCTTTTAATATGCTATCTAGGTTGGTCATAACGTTCCTTCCAAGGAGTAAGTGTCTTTTAATCTCATGGCTGCAGTCACCATCTGCAGTGATTTTGGAGCCCCCCAAAATAAAGTCTGACACTGTTTCCACTATTTCCCCATCTATTTCCCATGAAGTGATGGGACCAGATGCCATGATCTTCGTTTTCTGAATGTTGAGCATTTAGCCAACTTTTTCACTCTCCTCTTTCACTTTCATCAAGAGGCTTTTTAGTTCCTCTTCACTTTCTGCCATAAGGGTGGTGTCATCTGCATATCTGAGGTTATTGATATTTCTCCTGGCAATCTTGATTCCAACTTGTGCTTCTTCCAGCCCAGTGTTTCTCATGATGTACTCTGCATATAAGCTAAATAAGCCGGGTGACAATATATAGCCTTGACGTACTCCTTTTCCTATTTGGAACCAGTCTGTTGTTCCATGTCCAGTTCTAACTTTTGCTTCCTGACCTACATACAGATTTCTCAAGAGGCAGGTCAGGTAGCCTGGTATTCCCATCTCTTTCAGAATTTTCCACAGTTTATTGTGATCCACACAGTCAAAGGCTTTGGCATAGTCAATAAAGCAGAAATAGATGTTTTTCTGGAACTCTCTTGCTTTTTCCATGATCCAGCGGATGTTGGCAATTTGATCTCTGGTTCCTTTGCCTTTTCTAAAACCAGCTTGAACATCTGGAAGTTCACGGTTCACGTATTGCTGAAGCCTGGCTTGGAGAATTTTGAGCATTACTTTGCTAGCATGTGAGATGAGTGCAACTGTGTGGTAGTTTGAGCATTCTTTGGCATTGCCTTTGAGATTGGAATGAAAACTGACCTTTTCCAGTCCTGTGGCCACTGCTGAGTTTTCCACATTTGCTGGCATATTGAGTGCAGCACTTTCACAGCATCATCTTTCAGGATTTGAAATAGCTCCACTGGGATGCCATCACCTCAACTAGCTTTGTTCATAGCGATGCTTTCCAAGGCCCACTTGACTTCACATTCCAGGATGTCTGGCTCTAGGTGAGTGATCACACCATCATGATTATCTTGGTCGTGAAGATCTTTTTTGTGCAGTTCTGTGTATTCTTGCCACCTCTTCTTAATATCTTCTGCTTCTGTTAGGTCCAGACCATTCCTGTCCTTTATCGAGCCCATCTTTGCATGAAATGTTCCCTTGGTATCTCTAATTTTCTTGAGGACATCTCTAGTCTTTCCCATTCTGTTGTTTTCCTCTGTTTCTTTGCATTGATCGCTGAGGAAGGCTTTCTTTTTTTTTTAAATTTTTTTAAATTTTTTAAATTTTAAAATCTTTAATTCTTACATGCATTCCCAAACATGAACCCCCCTCCCACCTCCCTCCCCATCTCTCTGGGTCATCCCCATGCACCAGCCCCAAGCATGCTGTATCTTGCGTCAGACATAGACTGGCGATTCGATTCTTACATGATAGTATACATGTTAGAGTGCCATTCTCCCAAATCATCCCACCCTCTCCCTCTCCCTCTGAGTCCAAAAGTCCGTTATACACATCTGTGTCTTTTTTGCTGTCTTGCATACAGGGTTGTCATTGCCATCTTTCTAAATTCCACATATATGTGTTAGTATACTGGCTTTCTTATCTCTCCTTGCTATTCTTTGGAACTCTGCATTCAGATGAGTATATCTTTCCTTTTCTCCTTGGCTTTTTGCTTCTCTTCTTTTCACAGCTATTTGTATGGCCTCCCCAGACAGCCATATTGCTTTTTTGGCATTTCTTTTCCATGGGGATGGTCTTGATCCCTGTCTCCTGTATAATGTCATGAACCTCCATCCATAGTTCATGAGGCACTCTGTCAGATCTAGTCCCTTAAATCTATTTCTCACTTCCACTGTATAATCACAAGGGATTTGATTTAGGTCATACCTGAATGGTCTAGTGGTTTTCCCCACTTTCTTCAATTTAAGTCTGAATTTGGCAATAAGGAGCTCATGATCTGAGCTACAGTCAGCTCCCGGTCTTGTTTTTGCTGACTGTATAGAGCTTCTGCATCTTCGGCTGCAAAGAATATAATCAATATGATTTCGGTGTTGACCATCTGGTGATGTCCATGTGTAGAGTCTTCTCTTGTGTTGCTGGAAGAGGGTGTTTGCTCTGACCAGTGTGTTCTCTTGGCAAAACTCTATTAGCCTTTGCCCTGCTTCATTCCATACTCCAAGGCCAAATTTGCCTGTTACTCCAGGTGTTTCTTGACTTCCTACTTTTCATTCCAGTCCCCTATAATGAAAAGACATCTTTTTTGGGTGTTAGTTCTAAAAGGTCTTGTAGGTCTTCATAGAACCATTCAACTTCAGCTTCTTCAGTGTTACTGGTTGGGGCATAGGCTTGGATTACCGTGATACTGAATGGTTTGCCTTGGAAATGAACAGAAATCATTCTGTCGTTAAATCCGTGTATCCAGGTGTGAGGTGGGGTAATTGATATGCCTGACTTTCCCTGTCATCAAATGAGGAGACTTAGAGAGAAGACATTTGGCAATCAGCTCTCACTGAAGAAGCATTCAATAAGTCAAAAATCTGTTCATGCTAAAAAGGAATTTATATAACCAGGTCTCCCGCATTTTAGTCAGATTCTTTACCAGCTGAGCCACAAGGGAAGCCCAAGAATACTGGAGTGGGTACCTTATCCCTTCTCCAGTGGATCTTTCCGACCCAGGAACTGAACTGGAGTCTTCTGCATTGCAGGCGGATTCTTTTTTAAAAATTAATTAATTCATGTATTTTGCTTTACAATATCGAATTGGTTTTGCCATACATTGACATGAATCTGCCACGGGTGTACATATGTTCCCCATGCTGAACCCCCTCCCACCTCCCTGCCCATCTAATCCCTCTGGGTCATCCCAGTGCACCAGCCCCAAGCATCCTGTATCATGCATCAAACCTGGACGGGTGATTCGTTTCACATATGATATTATACATGTTTCAATGCTATTCTCCTGTATCATCCCACCGTCGCCCTCTCCCACAGAGTCCAAAAGACTGTTCTATACATCTGTGTCTCTTTTGCTGTCTTACATACAGGGTTATTGTTACCTTCTCAATTCCATATATATGGGGGTTCAGGATGGGGAACACGTGTATACCTGTGGCGAATTCATGTTGATGTATGGCAAAACCAATACAATATTGTAAAGTAATTAACCTCCAATTAAAATAAGTAAATTTATATTAAAAAAAGATTTTCAGTAAAAAATAAATTCCATATATATGCATTAGTATACTGTATCGGTGTTTTTCTTTCTGGCTTACTTCACTCTGTATAATCGGCTCCAGTCATCCACCTCATTAGAACTGATTCAACTGTATTCTTTTTAATGGCTGAGTAATATTCCATTGTGTATATATACTACAGCATTCTTATCCATTCATCTGCCGATGGACATCTAGGTTGCTTCCATGTCCTGGCTATCATAAACAGTGCTGCAATGAACATTGGGGTACACGTGTCTCTTTCAATTTTGGTTTCCTCGGTGTGTATGCCCAGCAGTGGGATTGCTGGGTCATAAGGCAGTTCTCTTTCCAGTTTTTTAAGTACTCTCCACACTGTTCTCCTCTGGACTAGTTTGCATTCCCACCAACAGTGTAAGAGGGTTCCCTTTTCTCCACACCCTCTCCAGCATTTATTGCTTGTAGACTTTTGGATAGCAGCCATTCTGACTGGCATGAAATTGTACCTCATTGTGGTTTTGATTTGCATTTCGCTGATAATGAGTGATGTTGAGCATCTTTTCATGTGTTTGTTAGCCATCTGTATGTCTTCTTTGGAGAAATGTCTGGATTTTTTACCAACTGAGCTACCAGGGAAGGCCTACATATATATATATATATATATATATATATATATATACATGTATATATATATATGTAGAGAGAGAGAGAGAGAGAGAGAAATACACACATACACAAATTATGTATCATCATTGTGTGGTGTGCTTAGTCATGTCTGACTCTTTGAAACACCACAGACTTTAGCCCGCCAGGCTTCTCTGTCCATGGGATTTCCCAGGCAAGAATACTGGAATGAGTTACCATTCCCTTCTCCAGGGGATCTTCACAACCCACTGATGAACCTGTGTCTCTTGTGTCTCCTGGATTGGCAGGCAGATTCTTTACCACTGTGTCACCTGCGAAGCCCAAAGTATATACACATATATATATACACACACACACACACACACACACACACATATATATGTGTGTGTGTGTGTGTTATATACACACTTAGTTTTAGTTTCTCTATCTTTTAAGAATGTCTAAACTAATCAGCTTCCTCTGGGTTGCAAATGAAGATAAACACCATCTCAAAATGGTTCAAGGTCATGTTTATAAAGCAGACAATTTCCTATCCAAACCTTAAAACATGCTATGAGTCAACCTAGGCATTGTGGTGCTTAAAGGGTACCTGGGGCCTGTTTTAATGAGACAGAGGAAGACACTCAAGACACGGAGTAAGTTTACACTCACAGATCCCTAGAAACAGGAGGCACATCACCCAGGGCTCCACGGGGAAGCACCAGGGTCTGTCAGGAGGCAGAGGGGTTGGGAGACAGGGGTAAGAGACTTTATTGCAGTTTCCTTGGGAAGAACTGGAGAGGCAAGGCAAAAAGATTTAGAGTTGGTGAGTTTGCTTCCTGTTAGTGGACTCTGGGAGAGAATGGCTGTTGATACTTGTCTGATACCTGGTCCCAGGTTAGGGCAGGAGAATAAGAGTTTAATAAAAGGAACATTGGGGGTAAAGCTCTGTATCTGTTGGTTTGCTTATCAAGGACGTGCTTACAGGTGAGTCATTTGTATCTCTAGGAATGAGCTATCCCTGGGTAAGACATTCCCTTGAAGGTCAGCGAGACCCTGAGATGTCAGAGAATCAAATACTAAACCTTGAAAAACACAGTTACTACACATGGACAGCTATACATTTGCTTTGGAAAGCAGACAGTCGACCACAGACCCCCACAGTGAAGGTCATAATTGATCTCACCCCATACATGTCAGGAAGGCTTGCAACCTCTCATTCAGACTAACCACAGCTGAAAGGGGAATGCTGAAGTCATGATTTCAGCATTACAGTGCCTTGGTTTCAAGTCCTTCAAAGAGGCTCCCCCGTGGGTTTGGAGAAGTGGAATGACTATCAACCAACTATTTCCAAACACAGTATGCTTTGGAAGGTAGCATCAGGGTGTCAGGCTTCTTTAAAAGCTATAAGTAACTTCACAATCTACACACCACCCCCTCCCCCCAAAAAACAGTATAGCATCTCTCTGGCTTAGGCTTTTTTCTTTTTTCCCAACATGAGGTCTTTAGCCTTGTGAAAGCATCCCCCATGGGAAAACCAAAAATAAAACTACCATACGAGTCAGCAATCCTACTGGCACAAGTGGGGAAATACCCTGAGGAACCTGTAATTCACATGTACCCCCAGCGTTCACTGCAGGACTGTTTATAACAGTTAGGACGTGGGAACAATGTAAATGTCGGATGACAGATGAATGGATAAAGATGTGGTGCAAACATACAGTGGAATATTACTCAGCCAGCAAAAGGAATGAGAGAGAGTTATGTGTGCAGACATGGATGGACCTAGAGTCTGCCCTATAGAGTGAAGTAAGTCAGAAAGAGAAAAACAAATACCTGTATATGAATGCATATATATGAAACCTAGAAAAAATGGTACCAATGAACCCAATTCAAAGCAGGAATAGAGACAGAGATATATAGAATGGACGTGTGAACACAGCAGGTGAGGGGAGGGCGGTCTGAATCAAGAGAGTAGCACCTTCACATTCACACGTGGGATCTCTCTACGAGGACCTTTGAAGGGCAGGAGGCCCAAGAGAGAGGAGATACATGTCTACTTAGGGCTGACTCACTTATCATACAGCAGAAACTAACAACACTGTAAAACAACTGTATTCAAATTAAAAAAGAAGGCCACAAGTGAATTAGGTAACCTCCCCTCTCCCATAAAGTATAGTGTGCTCTCCATACCAGGCCTTTTTCTTCTAATATGAAATATTTAGCCTTGTCAACTATACCCTCCAGGAAAACCCTTGGGAAATTGCAGTTTGTCTCCATTATACTTTTCTCCAGCATAACAAAAAACATTTCATAAAAATAAAATATTAAATAGTGTATACTTTCATGAAGTGAAGTGAAGTGAAGTTGCTCAGTTGTGTCTGACTCTGCGACCCCATGGGCTATAGCCTATCAGGCTCCTCCATACATAGGATTTTCCAGGCAAGAATTCTGGAGTGGGTTGCCATTGCCTTCTCCAGGAGATCTTCCCAACCCAGGTACGGAACCCGGGTCTCGTGCATTATAGGCAGACACTTTACCATCTGAACCACCAGGGAAGAGTATATACACTCTCATAAACCTTCACTATTGTTCTTTGAGTGATATAGAGTGTGTGTGTGTGTGTGTGTGTGTGTGTGTATGCATTAATAAAGTGCTTCCCAGGTGGTGTGGGCTTCCCTGGTGGCTCAGATGGTAAAGAATCTGCCTCTGATGAGGGAGACCTGGGTTTGATTTCTGGCTTGGGAAGATTGCCTGGAGGAGACAGCGGCAACCCATTCCAGTATTCTTGCCTGGAGAATCCCCATGGACAGAGGAGCCTGGCAGCCCTCAGAGGAGCCTGACAGTCCATGGGGCTGCACAGAGTCAGACAGGACTGAGCAACTAAGCACAGCACACACACAGGTGGCACAAAGTTAAAGAATCCATCTGCCAATGCAGGAGACATAAGTGATGAGGGTTTGATCCCCGGGTCCAGAAGATCCCCTGGAGGAGGAAATGGCAACCCACTGCAGTATTCTTGTCTGGGAAATCCCATGGACAGAGGAGCTTAGCGGTACACAGTCCATGGGGTCACAAAGAGTCAGACACGACTGAGCACAATGTGTACATGCACTAATAAATGTATATGCATACATGCATAAGTGTGTGAATTTACATATATACATGAGAAATCACGTCTGAGAAACATTCATTTAAAGCAACTCTATTTCAAGACTCCTTTACCCACTCCCTCAGCCCCCAGCACTGAAGTTCCTCCAATGCTGTTGTAGAATCAGCATCTACTTCTCCATCTCAAGAGATGGCAGCTAACTTATTCAGAGGAAGTGCTACAGGGGAACAAAAATCCCAGGCAAATGGAAGCTGGCATGTCATAAATAAGACGAGCATGGTACCTGATAACTTGTGCAACTCTAATAGGCACGGAAAAGTCCAACCCTTTAAATTATTGTGCAAATTATAACCATCAGCCTTTGTTATGGAGGAGAGTCTTACAGAAGATAAAAATATGACTATGGGACTGAAATGCTAATAAGCTTTCTACGCTGCGGATGGTTTAGTTGTAGAGAGACGAATGTTGGCAGCAGATGAGTAATTGCTCCGCATGTACTAAACACAACAGAGCTGCACAGAACTTCATCATTTGTCACCTTTATTTGTTTAAATGAGAAAAATGCTGACAGCAGTTATTGCTATAATCCCCTTATTTATCAGATAGGAAACACTAGTTACTCTTAGCAGGTCTAATCCTGTTGGGAGAATAAAAGTTAGGGAATTTTCAAACTAATTGAAGTATATGCTTCACTGTTCAGAGAAGAGAGATACAGAGGAAAGGAGGGAACAGAGAGAAAAAGGCTGAAAATTATCGGGTTGACCAAAAAGCCCATTTGAGTTTTTCCCTAAGATGAAACAGAGTATTAACAAAAGGGCTCTAGCTTAAGTCCTAACTTGTTCTTTACAAAAGGGTTCTAGAGTAGTACTTAACGTTCAGCACCATGCCAGCTGCAGCCAGTACCTAACAGCTGTCCCCTTGTCTTTCATCTTCTGATTATCATCAGACTTCCAGGAAGGCCATCAATACCATCCTGCCATGGTTTTTGCTGCAAACTAGTTCTCAGATGCACCTGGGGATGGGTGCCTGGGGAGGGTTTCACACGGTTCTCTGAGGCTAAACACATCACCACAACTGGATGTTCAGTCTTTGAAAGTTCTCTGTAGCAGGATACTCAGATAACTGAATAACTAGATTCAAGGGAAAAAAGGAGAATCCCTCTTCCTCCTGTAATATTTTCAAACCACACAAAAGTAGTTAAGAGGCTAGTGGCTGGATTGTGGTGAACTGTTTCCACCCTAATCTCTGTGCCCATTTCCCTAGACTATTCTAGCTCAGTCCCATGCCTATTCCAGGCCTGGCTTTCTACACTGAGCAGTTTCATGATTGGGAATTAACCCAGAGAATGATTCTATTGAGTTAGCTTGCACAGATAAAGCTCCAAAGAACTATTCTAATACAGCTTCATGAGTAGTATGGGATCTTGCTCAATTTGGGGCAAGAGAAAAAAAAATCAAACTCCCCACGAGAAGCAACCACCTCTTATTCAAGAACTTCCTTTAACAGACCAGCATCTCCTTCGATCCCTCAGTCCCTCTGATGCGTGTGCTTGGCTCTGACACAGCCCCATCTCATTCCACTGTCTACTATGAAGATGGAAAACAGCCCATTCCATTTAAAGAAGTGAATCCACCATGCATAAGAGGGGCCATTTTCCATTTGTCTCTTACTAGTCCAGGTAGTAGAGGAGAGTGAAGAAGCTAGCTTGAAACTCAACATTAGAAAAAATAAGATTATGGAATCTAGTACCTAGTACCACCACTTCATGGCAAATGGGGAAAAAAGTGGAAGCAGTGACAGATTTTATTCTGTTTGGCTCCAAAATCATGGGGGACAGTGACTGCAACCATAAAATTAAAAGATGTTTGCTCCTTTGAAGGAAAGCTGTGACAAACCTAGACAGCAAAGATTAATTAAAATTTAAAAACAGAGATTTCATTCTGCCGACGAAAGTAGAAGAAGCTATGATTTTTCCAGTAATCATGTACAGATGTGAGAGCTGGACCATAGAGAAAGCTGAGCACCAAAGAATGCTTTCAAATTGTGGTGTTGGAGAAGACTCTTGAGAGTCCCAAGGAGGTCAGACTAGTCAATTCTAAAGGAAAATAACCCTGAATATTCATTGGAAGGATTGATGCTGAAATTCCAATACTTTGACCGCCTGATTCAAAGAGCCAACTCTTTGGAAAACACCTTGATCCCTGAAAGATTGAGGGCAGGAGGAGAAGGGGGCGATAGAGAAAGAGATGGTTAGATGCCATTGCCAACTCAACAGACATGAATTTGAGCACACTCCAGGAGATAGTGAAGGAGCGGGAAGGAGGTTATGCTGTAATCCATGGGGTTGCACAGAACTGGACATGATTGGTGATGGAACAACAACAAGAAGCCAAGGTTTAGAGCCTAGAAAGTAGACTCAAACAGTAAGTTTCCCCAAATTTTGAAGAACATATTATCATTCTTGACTAATCATTGTATCATGTGTATGTCTCTACTTTTATTAACGTCATCATATCCATCATCCTAAAACTATGCTATTACTAGTCCTATTATTTAGCTGCAGGTCCCATATCATAAGAAACAGATCAAAGACACAGTTGACAACATACATTATTTTTACAACATTGTATTGAGGCCTCAGATGTGCTTGCCACTTTGCCAGGCGCTGAAGATACTGTGACAAAGCAAATGATGAAGATTCCTGTTCTCAAGGAGCTTGCGGATGAAGCAGGAGACACTTCACCCTGCCCCAACATTGGAGTGTGACAAATTCTACAACAGGAGAAGCACAGGTTGCCAAAGATCACACAAGATGGGCTTCTAACCTCTCGATAGCATCACCAAAAGCTTCTAGGGTGGGCGACATTCTACCTACAACCTGAAGGCCCAGTATTTAGCTCAGGGTCTAGGGCAAGGCTCTAGTAAAGACACATGAATCTGACCCATATTTGAAGATTTAAAACTCTGAGATGCAAAGAAGCCTTTAGATGGAACTGTGCTTCCATTTCTTAAGGGAGCTTACACGTCTTCAGGCCAACATGCTATACTGAAAGTAGCAAACTAAATGGAGCTAATTGAAAGGTAGATCCATATTTCATTTTACTGGCAGATGCTTAATTAGGGCTAAACGTCTTTTGCCACTTTATCCTAGCAACAAGATTAAAATGTATTTTGATAAATAAAAAAAAAAAACCCATCCTCCTTTGAAAGTGCACTATGCCTAATGAACACTTTTTAGTTTCCCCTGGATAATAACCACTCCACATATCCCTCAGAAGTATGGCAAGTTCAGTCTTAAGTACAGAAACTAAGAATACACCCAAGCTCTCCAGTTTCATTCTCACCAGAGATTAGAATTAATCATCACAGAGGTGTCTGGCAGAGGAAAGTAAATTAACTTGATAGTGTGGTCTGATAACAGACAGAAGGGAAATTTAAGAAGCAGGAGTAGGGAAGGGAGCATTATTTAGAGGACAGGACCCCTGAATGACTTACTCAGACCTCACTCACAGCTTGTGGGTAACCCACCCATGATGTTCAACCCTGTTGCCCCAGTCAATGGCTTTTCATTCCTGCAGACACTACAACAACTTCCTGGTAGTAAATTATCCTGAGATCATCCCACCAATTCTATCTCCCTCGGTGATAGCAGGGGCTCTGCGAATCACCAAGACAAAATGTAAATCAATGCAGTGAATCCTAGGCAAATAAGATGTCATCCCATGAAAGACAACTCTTTACCTATTAATAATACAGATGCTGGGAAAGACTGAGGACAGGAGAAGCGGGCGGCAGAGGATGAGATGGTTGGATGGCATCACTGACTCAATGGGCATGAGTTTGAGCAAGCTCTGGGAGATGGTTAAGGACAGGGAAGCCTCACGTGCTGCAATTCACGGGGTCACAAAGAGTCACACAACTTAGTGAACAACAACACACTAGCACTTTTTGGAACTCTAGAAGTTCATAATTTTCTATTTATTTTTAGAAGCATAGAAACTACTACTGCTGCCTATTTATACATTGGTAATACTGTAAAACAAAATGAAATGTTTTATAACTAAAAAGATAAAATAACACACTGATTTAGCAGTTTTATATTTATCATTTTGAAGGCTAGCCTCGATTGGGAATTTGCTAAATACCAGACCCCGAGCTAAGTGTGGCACACACATTAGGTTCTACCACCCCAACTTTAGTTCCCAGAGTAGATACAATTATAACTGCCATTTTATACAAGGCAAAGCTGAAGTGAAAGGATACTAAGCAACATATATACCTTAAGAAAGTCTATAAATGGATACACAGATCTCAAAAATGGTAGGTGTCATATTGCACTAATATTGACACTCTTAACCACAGGACTATCCTCAGTTTTTAAAATATCTTTATCATTCCCACTGCACATAAAGAAAGGAGAAGGCAATGGCACCCCACTCCAGTACTCTTGCCTGGAAAATTCCATGGATGGAGGAGCCTGGTGGGCTGCAGTCCATGGGGTCACGAAGAGTCAGACATGACTGATCAACTTCACTTTCACTTTTCACTTTCATGCATTGGAGAAGGAAATGGCAACCCGCTCCAGGGTTCTTGCCTGGAGAATCCCAGGGACGGTGGAGCCTGATGGGCTGCCGTCCATGGGGTCGCACAGAGTCAGACACGACTGAAGCGACTTAGCAGCAGCAGCACATAAAGAAACACACTTCTAAATGCTGTATGAACAGAAAAGGCTACAAACGTCCAAAGACACTGATTAGGAATTTAGGGTTTAGAACAAATATCAGGCCGATGTCATGATTTGCCGTTAAATTATATAAGATGGATAGCTGCCTTCTGTCTCTGCTATGAATGAAATGATATTAAACAGCTTTTTTTCTTTTTTGGTAGGACAGGTTTAAATTAGACACACAAGACATGCATGTGCTGTCACAAATTTTGGGAAGGAATTCATAATATTTTCCTGAACACCTTTTTAGAATAGGTCAGTCCTCTCTGAGAAGCAGAGTAATGAACAAGATAAAACCTGGGTGGGGTGGAAGAATGTTTCTATAAACATGAGTTTTAAACCAACAAACTGGCAATGGAACAGTTGAGAGATGGATTTCTCTGTGTTTCGTGGTCTCAAATATATGCTTCCCAAATGTATCCTGGTGATTTGTGAACACTGAAGGTAACTTCAAATTGATGGTTTTCTGGAAGATACTATATCCAAATCCCTATCACCAGCATAGCAAAGTTCTTAGATATAAATTTTAAAGATTTAATACATTTTTATTCTATTCTTCTCCCTTTTCTCAACACAATCCATTAACCTCTTCTCCCTAGAGAGTGACTCCAGTTCTTTCAGAAGGAAGTCTCACAGTGAGATCCCTGAAATGATATTCTTTAAGAAGAAAAATATTAGTTTACTGGAGTTGAGACTTTTCCCATAATGCATTGAAATACACATTATTTCACTCATTAGAGTTCGATATCTCCAAGGCAGAATAACAGCCAGCGAGGCTTGTTAAGGGAACTCCGTTTTTATTGAACAATAAAGAAGTAGCTAAGCTTATTGATAACTCAAGCTTCCCACAGGCTACATTATTCTGACTGCCAAGGATGAGTTTTCCTGGTTATTGTTTTTCTCTCTGTATGTGTGTGTGCACACGTACTTGCTTATTATACTAAAACTCTTAATTTCTGGGTTATCGGAACAATCCACCCTTTTCTCAGGGGCATGATGCCTGAATTGGGATTGCCTCTCAACTCCAGATGTTAGCTGAAGAAAAATAAAGGAAGAAGACTTCCCATATTTCCAAATGAAATGAGGCAGAACAAATAAAAGGGGATTGCTTGGCTTGTGCAGAGAACTAAAAGTGTACATTACTAAGAGGTATAGCCATGTCTGGGCAAACACAGTAACTCATGTCAAATAAATTGTGCTTTCTGCAGGAAAGAACTCTTGCTCTGGGTTTTCCAAGCTAAATTGCATGAAAACACACAATCCTTTTTCTTCTTATTTGAACTGTTAGATGGCGGGGCCAAATTACCAGAAAAGATCAAAGGCAGTTTGCAGCCTTTAACAACTGAAAGGACTTATTGCTTCCAATTTGCAAACACAAAAGATTCTGTGTGGACCCCCAACACTCCCAGGTCCAGTGCCCTTCCCATTAGTTCGGTGAAGAAAGGAAACCTGTAAGTAAAAAGGATATCAAAGTTCTCTGGGATTTAAAAATGGAGACCGTGTTGGCCAAAGATATTGAAGCAGATCCTTTTCAACTTCTTAACAGCATGGATAATTCTCTGCTGCTGCTGCTAAGTTGCGTCAGTCTATCCCTGGTCAAATGTGGTCCCACTGTTCTTGGTCTCCTAGAGGCAGTCACTCCCCCTGGACTGGAAGGAACTATTTTTCAGACCCCATCAAAAGCCATTAAGGCTGTAAGGTAGCCAATTCCCGTTCTCCAGCTCCACAATGAAGAAACCCAGGGGAGGGGTAATGCATCTGTTTTTCAATACCTGAGGCCATTTTGTTTCCAACCTTAATTGCACTTATGCATTAGTTTGGGGTCTAATATTTCTACTCATCTTGCTCCAGTGTCCACTTTTCCACTATGAATACAGAGCTTAGGAAACATAATTGCAGTGTTCAGTAGACAGCGATTTTCATTAAGCACACAGAAGAAAAAAACAGTTTTAGGGAGAGACATTTCTATTGATTCAATCAAAATAACTTGGAAGAAAAGGTTGTGCTTATTAAATTCTTTTCAAAAGGTAGTTGTTAAAATTAAAGTTCTTTCTCAACAGCTTGTTTTTTAAAATCAGTGTATAATCTCTTCAGATTTTGTCATTTATGATTTTTTGTTCTTCCCAGTTCCTTTGAAATTTGTGACTTTTATTGGTCTTTTTTAATTTTTATTTTTTTTTTAAAGGAAGCAAAGGCGGAGACTTTTACATGGAGGCAGAGAATGTAATCAGTGCCGCTGTCTTCAAGACATGGAGTTGCCTAGCAATGAGAAAGGAATTAAAAGGAGGAAGCAATAACAAAACTACATGTTGTGAAATTACAAGAGGGTAGAGTGTTAAATGGGCCTGCAATATTTATCAAGAGATTTTTAAATGAGAATGGATATAGGATTTTCTAGCAGTAGTATAAAATAATAGCTGACCATTTTTCAATGGTCTTCCTATCTTTTATTTGGAGCAGTTTACCCAAAGGTTTTCTGATATTTTCAGTTCATTACTGGCAAAATCTAGAACAGAAATGTCTGAGGAAAAAACACAACCCTATGGAGCCACTAGTATCTGAGTTCCTCTCCGGTTGGACTAGCTGAGCTTAAGAGACACATAACTTTCATATTTCACATTGTTCTGTAGGCTTTTGTCCTATGGGCAATGCTGTTCCCTTTGTTGCTCTCTCCCCAAATATCAAGAGTTTTCTTGGAAGTCTTCATGCAAAGGTAAATGAGATTGCTACTGTTTGTGACTCAGACTCTCTTAACACCAGATTTATTCACCTAGGTCTCTCCATGATCCCAATCTTTGGAACACAGAAGCAAAAACTTTTCCAATATGAAGATTCAATTTATTCTCTTCATTGGTTTTGATTTTTGCCAAACCCTTCTTTAAAGAAGGAAACTATACCTGGAATCCTGGAAATGTCTCTATACCTTTAATTATTACAAACTTCTATCAGTGCTGGAAACACAACATAGAATAAGGGATTCACCCTTGGAGAGATGGCTGAGATGGTAAGGAATGGCCAAACGCCAGTGGAATAGCGATAAGGATTATACTTGGGAAATTAAACATTAAACAGATTGACAGTAGAAAATGCTGAGACAGGTGATGAAATCCATCCCCATGTCAGTAAGGAAATTTGTCAATATTTTGATTGGGAAGGAGACCATAGGAATCTGTACAGTCCTTTATAGTATCAAGGAACTATGTCCACAGTGGAGATCAGGAGATCTGGGTTCTAGCAATAGCTATGCCATGAACTACTTGCATTTCTTGGAATCTTTTATTTTAATAAACAAAACAGAGCTGTTATGTTTACCACTGAGATCCCTTCCCATTCTCACATTTAGAAACTAGAATTCTAAGCATGTTTTGGTCTAAAGAATAGTGTATCTAAAACAAGCACTTCAAAACAAGCACTTCTGTTTTCTTCCTCATTCTAATTCCAAAGTGGAATGATTAGGGAATTGTGATTCTCTACCTTTGGATGCATTTATGCTACAAACCCAAGTTAGCTCAGAACTGCATAATCATTAGCACTGATGATGTATATGTTCAGTTCTTTGCCTCCTTCATTGTTCCTGGGCAGAGACAGAGTAACATCTGAAGATCTTTATGGAATGACTCCCCCTCTGCTTTGGAACACAGCATACCCTGCTTACTTCTTTGCTGGGTGTGATGTCCCTCTTTGGACTCCTCAGGAGGTGTGTCTGCGTCTCTAGCTCCATTTTCTTGTCATATTGCCCATTCTCTCTTGACAACCCCTCGATCTCCATGGCTTCACTCTTTACGATGACGACCTTAGTTCCAGATCTATCTCTCTTCATTATCCCATAAGTATTTCAAGTGTAGTTTGTTCAATGATCTCAGACTCTTCTCCTTGCTAATGTGATTACTAATATTAATTGCATAACCCTTTTCCTTCTGTTAAGAGATTCGTTTTTATTTCTCCATTCGTTCAATCATTCAGCTATTAAGTCTGATTTGTGCCATTGCTTTTCACATCAGCTATCTAGTTCTTATTTCTGCAGCCATTCCTCAAGAAGCAGACCTTACTTTCTCAGCTGAATTACTCAAGTCTCTTAACTTCTCCATTCCTGCTTCTCCTTACCATCCTGAAGGCTTGTTCCAGATTCATCTTCGGAAGTATAGTTTCAAAGCCATTGCATTCCCTTATGTCAATATAATCAATTCCTACCATTAACAAAATATCCATAAAATTGAGTAAAGGACTTCTTGCTGATATTTGAGGTCTTTCATGCCACTGATTGAGCTGTTTTCCAGCTATCAACTGCTATCTCCTGTATCAATTTTATATTTCAACCAAACCAAGCTAAGTAGAACACACACTCAGCTTTCTTTCATTTGCTAATGTTGGCCAACAAGACCCCTCTCTCTTCCATAGAGTGTAGCATCAATTATGCTTAACAGAACCACATATTCAATGCTCCTTTCAAATACTGTTGCTTCCACACCTTTCCTAAGAATCCCAGTTGCTGCTGCTGCTAAGTCGCTTCAGTCGTGTCCAGCTCTGTGCAACCCCATAGACGACAGCCCACTAGGCTTCTCTGTCCCTGGGATTCTCCAGGCAAGAACACTGGAGTGGGTTGCCATTTCCTTCTCCAATGCATGAAAGTGAAAAGTGAAAGTGAAGTTGCTCAGTTGTGCTCGACTCTTAGCGACCCCATGGACTGGAGCCTACCAGGCTCCTCCGTCCATGGGATTTTCCAGGCAAGAGTACTGGAGTGGGGTGCCATTGCCTTCTCCGGAGAGTCGCAGTTAGACATGATTTCTTAAAATCCTCCCTAGCACCATCTACCTCTCTTTAGACATTTATCTTAACTTCATTTGCACTTATACTGGTCATAAACCTATTAGTAGGTATGAAGGTTTAGATCAGAGTTTGCTTCCTTCCCTTCCTGGAATACTCTGAAAGACTTAGCCTAATGTACTAAACAGGACTGGTATATAGTTAATAAATTAAGCTGACACAACTTCCTAATTATTCATGACTTTATTTATTTAAAATCTGACATCTAGTAAGTTTAGAACTAATAAAAATCAATAATATACAGTAACATCAAATTGGGTTTAGGATAAGGCTAAATTTTCTGTTAGTCTGAGAAGCCAAAGTTCAAAAGCATATACTGTTTCTATTATCTGCTAAAATATAAAAGTAATACATTTTGAAAGTTTTGAGTCAAATGATCTTATTTAGATATCCAGCACAAGCCCACAGTTTACTTAATCTCTTTGAGCCTCCGTTCCCTTATTTATAAGAAGGCAATGACAGCATTATTTATCCCAAAGGGCTGTTGAGGAGACAGTAGGATAATGTGCATCAGAAGCTTAGATAAGGTCTGGTTAAATAGTAAGTGCTCAATAAATATTAGCTAATATGATCACTATTCTCATCATCACTTCTCACCAGACAAATCAGCCAGCTAATAAAGATGGTCCTGAAATTCTTTTATACAGGAGATGCTATTCAAATCTGGTCTTCTAATGTGAACTTCTTTATCATTACACAGTAATCAAAAGAACTCAGACGACTCAGAAACCATCAGCTATCGAGAATGAAGCATACAAGAATAATATCCAGGAAGAAAGATTAGAGAAACTGGATTTAGGCTGCTTAAAAGGGTGCTTCTTGAAAGATTTATGTCATGAAAAAAAATATTCAGAATTCAGAAAATGAAAACAGTGACTGCCTGATTTTATTTCCAGGGAGAATATTAACTTTTATACAAAATTAGGTCTTAATGTGATATAGAGCAGGAAAATAAAAAATGCTCATCTACCATACTGGAGTAGACTAGCAGGAAAGCTGTGGAGTCATTTCAAGACACGACTCCCTCTTATAGTCCTGGGATACTGTTAATATGACTTCACTCAAATAAGGTGTCTGATTTAACACAGGTATCCTCAGTCAGATTGACATAGAAATCTGAGAAGCTACCATAGATTCTTCCGATTGCTTCCCATTCTTACCTGAACTCTCATCCAGACTCTCCTCAGAGACATGCTCATTCTGATGGACCCACTCGCCATTGCATTTGAAGAATATCTGCATGGCTGGCCTTGCTTTGCACCTCAGTGCAATGGGGTTGCTCTTGATGATATAAGCATCATCTGGCTCCTCTATGAAATGAGGCAGCGTTCCAGGAGCTGACGGGATGGAATCAGGGAGGACTTCACCATTGTCGGTTCCTGTGAAATGGAAGAAGGTGTTTGTTAGAACAGTCTATACTGGCAGCACCTACATCAGGGCAAAACACGCCACTGGCTCTAAGAATCTCTATTGGAAAACTCTGCATCCTAATCAGCAGGCCTGCAAGGCCTATGCAGATGAATTAGTGTCTAGAGATTGAATTAGCGTGATAGGGTACCTTTAGCCGAACACACATCCAGGGTTATTAGACACGTGAAGGTAATGAATAGGAGACCTCCTCTAACTACAGCTTTTCATCTTTACATTTTTGTTGAGTGAACTGAGAGATACCTGGGGCTGAATCTTGAGATTCAGCCTGTTGAGTGGTTACCTCAAAGTATTCAATGAGGGTCCCCAGGTGCCTCAAAATGCTGAAATAATGGAGGGAAAAGATCTGGTTCTCCCACACTTGAGTATGAATAATGGTGATGTTGGTGGAGAATGGTCAGTCATAAGATATGTCCAAAGAATTGGCAACTGTCCACTTTCTTCACCTATGAACCTTGGAAACCGGTGTTCAAACTCAGATATAGTTTCTTTTCCAAACTTACCAAACCTTCTAAAGGGAATGTGCATCTCTTCTGCTTGTCTTAGACCATCATTCCCTGCCCCAACATTTCTGCCCAAAGTTGACTTCATTTTGAAGGCTAGGAACCAAAACAAATCACTAACAAGCTATAGTTTAAGACCGACAGTTACATTTGCTCAAAGTGAAGAAATAAATGTCTCCCCAAGTATAGGGAAGTGATGACTGGAGAGAAATAATATGAAAAGGAAAAAGCAGGAGCCAAGACTTCGCTCCATTGCCATTTTAATCTATTTAGCAAGGACTTGAGCCCCAGGAAACTAGCACACAGCCAAGGGAAGAAAGACATAAGTATGAGCAATGTGGAGCATAACCAAGAAGAACCCTATTTTGTGCCTTCTCATGGCATTCTGGAAAAAGAACAAAGTAAGCAAATACCAAGTATTGGTATTGATCTTCAATACCAAGATCAACGCTGCCCCAGAGAGGGTTTCTCTCATTCAAAGCAAACCAGTCTTTACGACCAGCTGGAAAAAGTGACCCAATGAAACCAGCAGAAGAAAATCCAGGTCATCAGGAGAGAGTCTGGAGGCCAGGAGGTATCTGTGTCCTAACCTGGCTTTTTGGGTGCCATCACTGTAATTCTTAACAAACACAGACATTTGTGTACACTGAAGTCAGTAAGCTAAATGACTCAGCACTGTCAAGGGGAAACAAAACTCCCAACATTAGGTGGAATGTCCTTTCAAAGAGCCTGTAGGGGGTATCATCAAAGACAAAAGGACATAGGAGGAAGGACTACCTATAATTTTTTGTTTGTGTAAAGAAAAAAGAAACAAAAGACAGTGAGTTATGGGAAAGACTGTTTACCAACAGGAATACATAAGTAATACACCACTGAAATAAATTAAACACAACAGCTTGATTCTCCAAACTATTTTTTTCATTAAATGTATCAATCAAGATGAGGGGGGGCTCACATATTAAACAGCTTGAGATTTATAAGTTTTCAAATACATTTGTAATAGAAAAGTTAACTCATGTTAATAGAAAAGTTAACTCACAAGACGAAAAATCCATCATTAAAGCCAATATTACAGATAATGAGAGCAAACAGTTTAAGCCATACACGTTTGATAAACTCCTTCAAAAAATAAAATATGTATCTATCAAATGAAAAAGAAAGGTTTCAGGAGAGAATCTGAGAAGTTTTTTTTTTAATGTTTTAAATTATATTTACAATGGGCTTCACAAAATATGTCACATATTAATTCATTTTGTTACTGACTGCTCAAGGCAATTTCCATCTTCAATAAATACCAAGTCTCTCAGGCTTTTGTAAATCCATGCATTAGAGGAAATGACAAAGGTATTAAAAGATTTTATATGGGCATCAAACAGTTCACACTCTCATCAGGGGTTTGAGTTTTGTCCAAAGTAATTCACTGTTACAGAAAAGGGTCACCCAATGAACAAAGACAAAGCCCCAAATGGGTAGCCCGAGTGAACACAGGTGTGCATTAAATGCTGTTGTTTAGTTAGTATCAATAACGATGCATAAATGTGAGAAGAAAACTACTGAAATGGGGCAAGTGGTCACAGAAAACAGTTTCTAAGGAAACAGACAATATTAAACCAGCCTAAGTAAAATGACTGGAATATAAGATAAATCGAACTTTAACCAGCTGAGCCCCAAAACACAGAGATCTGAAAGCAATTAGGAGAGCTTCCTGCTACTTTAATAAAGCGCCTTTTGATAAAATAGTTCAGCCTTCAGAGAGCAGAAGAGTGGAACGGGAAAATCTGCTTCAAGTGTCCTGGCTGTTCTGAGGACATCCATTAAGAATCAATCAGTCTTAATTATAAAATAGAAAGAGACTCACAGACAGAGGTAACAAAGTTATGGTTACCGAAGGGGATATGGCAGGGTATAAACTAGGAGTTTAGGACTAACAGATACACACTACTGTATAAAAAATAGGCCAACAGTAAGGACCTACAGAACAGCGCAGGGAAATATGTTCAATACCTTAAAACAGCTTAACCTGGAATGGCAAAGAATCTTGGTACAGGGCAGTAATATGTATGTGTACACACACACACACACATATGTGTAACTGAATCACCCTGCTGTACACTTGAAACTAACACAACATTAACTAAACTTCACTATTTAAAAAAAAAAAAAGGAAAAGAAATTAAAAGAATCAATCAATCTCAATGTTCAGAGGAGGAAAAAAAAAAAGGCTGAATGTAACATTCTATTTTAACCATTATTGAAGCCACATAAATATGTATATTTAGGGAAAAGGCCAGGTTCCAGGGGGGAAAAAAAAAAAAAAGCAACAACAACGAAAGTCAATTTATGTCGGTAAAAGTGGAAAGGTGAGAGGTTATAGGTATACATTTGTATACATATTACCATTTCTTTGCATCCTTCTGATAAAGAAGTGAAGAAAGTGAAAACAGAAGAGTGCTAGTGGTTAAAAAAAAAAAAATCTGCCTGCGAATGCGGGAAACTTGAGAGACTGCAGGGTCAATTCCTGGGGCGGGAAGATCCCCTGAAGAAGGGCATGGCAACCCACTCCAGTATTCTTGCCTGGAGAATGGTCGCAAAGCATCGGACACACTGAAGCTACTTACCAGGCATGTGGAAGAGTTACCTATTTTCCTTTTTGGCCCCTGGCTTGCTTTAGTTTGCATAGTGAAGTGTTGGGGGTGGTGTTTCTCTCACACTGATTATCTCTGGCTTCCCCTCCTGAAGACCCTCCCTAGGCTCAGGCTTGAATTCCTGGTGCAACAGTGCCCTGCTCTTCAGATGCTCCCCTCATAAAGTGAAGGCTGCTCCCCTGGAAGACATCCCCTTCTTAACCCAGTGGACTAGGAAGTTGCCAACAGAAGTTCCAAGCTGGGACCTAGAAGTTGCTGACAACCATCATAGAAAAGAACATGAAATACCAGAAAAGAATATGAAGAAGAATGTATGTGTATCTATATGTTTAACTGAAACACTTTGCTATACAACAGAAATGAACACAACAGCATAAATCAACTACACTTAAGTAACATTAAACAAAAGTTACTGACAAATCTGTAGAATTGATGCTTTTGAACTCTGTTGTTGGAGAAGACTCTTGAGAGTCCCTTGGACTGCAAGGAGATCCAACCAGTCCATCCTAAAGGAAATCAGTCCTGAATATTCATTGGAAGGACTGTTGCTGAAGCTGAAACTCCAATACTTTGGCCACCTGATGCAAAGAGCTGACTCATTGGAAAAGACCCTGAAGCTGGGAAAGACTGAAGGTGGGAGGAGAAGCGGACGATAGAGAATGAGATGGTTGGATGGCATCACTGACTCAATGGGCATGAGCTTGAGTAAACTCTGGGAGTTGGTGATTTACAGGGAGGCCTGGCATGCTGCAGTCCATGGGGTCGCAAAGAGTCGGACACGACTGGGCGACCGAACTGAACTGACAAATCCTAGGCCTGGAGGCTAGTGGCGGGGGAGGGGATGGCTTACTTTAATAAATGATCAATATGGAAGACCGCATGGGTATTTTAGACTTCAAGGTAAACTTACTGGGAATCTCAGTACACTGACCACTGCTTTATAACTCAGATTGTACTTTTAAACTCAGTGTGACAAACGCTGATGATGACCTCCAACTGCCTTCTCCCACTGGGTAGAGGAATAAAAAGTCACAGACTGAGTTTACTTCTTCCCAGGTGGGAAGGGCCACGTGACGCCCATCGATGGCCAATGAGTCATAAACAGACGTTTCTGAGAAAGCTTTTACTTTCCTGATAGAAGGATGCATGTGGCCAGCATCAACCTATCTTTTGTTCCTGCTGTAAATGAGGAAGAGCACAAGGGAAAACTGCAGAAGGCACAGACAACCAGCTCTGACAACACAGAGGCTGAACACACATCAGGAGGCATTCACCTCCAAAGAATCTGTCAGCTTTTTCCTGTTGTTTCTGCAGGAAACACTCAGTGATACTCAAGATCTTCTGCTTTAAAGCCAGAGTGTGAAGCTTCACTCTATCAAATCCCAATGCTCACGGTGTTAAGTATTTGGGGAAGCTAAAAACAAAACAAAACATGGAAACTAGGTTTGTGTTGTTGTTATTAGTTGCTCAGTTGTGTCCAACTGTTTGTGATCCCACGAACTGTAGCCTGCCAGGGTACTCTTGTCTATGGTATTCTTCAGGCAAGAATGCTGGAGTGGGTAGCCATTCCCAAGTGGTCACGATTTTACCAACCCAGGGATCGAACCTGTGTATCTTACATTGCAAGAAGATCCTCTACCATCTGAGCCACCAGGGAACTAGGTTAGCAGAGAGTAAAAATAAGAGCTGCCATGTATTGAATGGTTATAGGTTATGGTAATAAGCCTTCTACATGGATTAAGTCATTTAAACTTTACAACATCTCTCTAAGTGGCAGGTTGTTGAGTACCACTTTCTGCATTTGAGAAAATGCTTCAAATATGTGTCTTATCTAAAGTTATGTTGCTAGTAAGCGGGGACTGAATTTGAATGCAAATCTGACTCAAACGCCTTACAATTCCATTTCAGTTCAAGTGAATGGACCCTTAGAAGTCAGATAGGGTCATTTAGTGAGTGCCTGCTGCTGCTGTTGCTGCTGCTGCTGTTGCTGCTAAGTCGCTTCAGTCGTGTCCGACTCTGTGAGACCCCATAGACAGCAGCCCACCAGGCTCCGCCATCCCTGGGATTCTCCAGGCAAGAACACTGGAGTGGGTTGCCATTTCCTTCTCCAATGCATGAAAGTGAAAAGTGAAAGTGAAGTCACTCAGTCGTGTCCGAATCTCCATCCATGGGATTTTCCAGGCAAGAGTACTGGAGTGGGGTGCCATCGCCTTCTCCGAGCACTATGGTAAAGATGAAGTGAAAGTGAACTTGCTTAGTCATGTCTGACTCTTTGCGACCCCATGGATGGCCTACCAGACCATCTGAGCCACCAGGGCAGTCAATGTTACACAGCTCAAAAAACCAAAATATGAGAAGCTAAAGGATCTGTGTGCTTCCTCACCTACTTAAATTAAGTGCAACATTCATCTTAAAGGTCACTCAGTGATCCCTTTGGCTGGACTGTGATTTCAGTTCTGTATGAGTGTGTTATGGACACACCCAGAAAAGGTCTCCAGAAAATATTTGAGAGACCAGCACAGCAAGGATTCGACTAATTATAGTCAACTGACTAGGCAACTTCACTCAAGTCAGGAACAGACAAAGCAGGCAGAGAACAAGCATGGCTGAGAATAAAATAATGAGAAGGTTTTTGCAATGTTTCCTTTAGAAACAGTTTCCCCTCTTTTAAGCAGGAATATTTAACGACTAAAACTCCAATTAGAATACAAGGGCTATACCAACATGCAGTGAACGTCAGTAAAAATTGAGGAACTGAAACCAGGGCTTCTGTCATTTTATCATATTTAACCAGGTAAAACTGCCAATGTTGGACTGTTTGAAATGTGAAATCTGTAATAGGACTGGGCACAGTAGAGGAACAGTCATTCCAAATTGGGATTCATAAAACCCTGGACTCTCAGTGAAGGGTGCTGGCATTTCATGGGGTTAGAGTACAAACGAAGTTGAGTTTTAACATATTCTGAGAAATTCTAAATTATTTTCATACCTTTTCCCCAAGAGTATTTTGAAATACATTTCATTTTTTTCTCTTCTATCTCCAAAGAACACTTTTCACTGCAACAGAACATGCATTTGTGTTTGCAAGTTCCACCAATAACTCTGCCATAAAGCAAAGACTAAATCTGGTAAAACAAAAGACCTTTCAGAATCAAGTAACCTGATTTAAAGTGTGATTTAACTTTGTGACCTTGGGTGAAGAACTTAATTCTGAGGTTCCATTTTTCTCATCCATAAAATGGGTACTCTGAGATGGTAAAGTGAGATGATATATGGGATAAAATACAGTAAGTAGTAAAATGTTACATACATTTAATTTGCCATCATTGACTGCCATCAGTATCATTGTCTGGATAAAAACCGTCAAACAAAAGAGAAAGCATTATAACTATGATTTAGATTTCCACTCCAAACTTATTACCCCAATATTCGTGTTTCAGTTCTGTGATGGTTATTATTTTCATCCCAGTGCTCGTCATGATACAAACTGTTGTTTACACCATTTCTTGACTGTTTGCTACCCATATGTATGCTAGAGCAATTGTGTTAGGCCACCAACTCTGAAAACACACTGAGGCATTTATTTATTCAACAAACATGTAGTAAACGGTTAAACCATACGCCAGGCACATGGTTATCCTGCAAAGCTACGTAATAATATACAATGGATTTCCTGTTGGGCAGATTCCAAAACTACTGGCTTTAACAGGCAAGCAGTTATTAAACGTAGGAAACTGCATAGTATTGCAGGGTCCCTTTCACTGCAATATTTAAATGAAGTCAAGGCACCTTAGAACTAGCTCTTTAAATTCCATTCAATATCTGGAAACTATTTGGTCCATGGCAATATTTAAGGCAGAGAACAAATCCATACCTTGGAAACCAAGTTACATAATCGGAGACAACCCAATAGAGCTGGCTTCTCTGCTTTTGTTTATGTAAATGTGTCTTGTCTCCATATGGTTTCTTAATTAGGTAAGGGGTGCAATGTATCCACTTAATGCAGAACAACAGCCGGAATTTTACATACCAAATATTTAATGCAATTTATGAAACAGACTCTTTCTCTAGGCTCCAATAAAAGTTTTCTTTTTTTAAACTCAGAAATGATCTGCCTTCTTCCCAGCCTCTAATAAAAATGGAAATGTTTTATATCATCTCATTTGCATAGTTCACCTCACTTGTGTCATTCTTCTACATGGTCTAAGATATTATTCCATTGAGCAGATTTTAAATTCTGCAGAGTAGATGGTAAACAACACTGACAATGTATTCAAAGAAATCTGAAAAATCCTTCTCAGTTCCTCACACAAGAAACTTCAGATTTCAGTAGAGGTTGTGAAAGCACATTCATCATTCCCCAGACTACCACAATTTGCCTTAATATATTCAATCATTTTATTAAACTGACACACAGGTACATCCTTACTCAGGTTAGGCAGTGTTCTAGGTACTGGACATTGAGTCCAAAGATAACTAAGAAACTGACTAATTTCCCCAAGGAGCTCCCTGATTGAATTTGTTGTTGTTCAGTCGTTCAATCATGTCTGACTCTTTGCAACCCCATGGACTGCAGCACAACAGCCTTCCCTGCCCTTCTCTAGCTCCCAGAGTTTGCTCAAACTCAAGTCTGTTGAGTCAATGATGCCATCCAACCATCTCATCCTCTGTTGTCCCCTTATCCTCCTGCCCTCAATCTTTCCCAGCATCAAAGTCTTTTTCAATGAGTCAGCTCTTTGCATCAGGTGGCCTAAGTATTATCTGTGTCTCATTGAATTAGAGACAAATAATTACTGAACAATGACAAGTATGCCAAAAGTATCCTGGAAGTATATACAAAATGTCACAAGGCACAGAGGAGAGAAAGTCCAGCTTTCCTTAGGAAGGTCTGCGACAGCCATTGTGGGGAAGATTACATTTCAGCATAGTTTGATGTAGGAGTTGAAATGGGCAACCTGTGGGGAAGGTGTTCCAGCTGAGGGCGTGGTGAGTGCATATGTGTGCCATGAGCACACAGAATGGGCACTGATGAGTTAGGTAGAACAAAACATTGTGTTCCTTACCATTCACAGTTTATGGAGTTGACTTTGACATTGGTACTAAACTATTGGACCAACTTGGCTCCAACATCTCTTACTTCTATGTGCCTTTCATTAAGTTTTCTGAGATGCAGACCCAGAATAATCACCATATCAAAGAAAGACAGCTGTCTCAGTTTATTGCATGAGCCCTAAGGCCACTTTAAAGTCATTCCATGTGCATGCTTTCCGTGAGGAAGAAACCATGCTTGTTCCAGGACTGAGGAAGGAGCTGTTTTTATTTCCAGCCACATTAACACAAATGACAGTTCTCCCAAGGCCACAGGGGAAGTTTTTTGTTGTTGTTGTTTTGGTTTGGTTTTTAAATCATCCACTATTTTAAGCTCCTGCTTGAGTCATCTGCAAAACTGACTTCTGAAACTGGGATGAAGCCAGAGATTTCACATGAGTTCTGATGGCGCCTTGTCCCTTAATGGAAACCAGCAATGTGCAATCAGATTCAGCATGAGACACCTGTTCCCATAATAATAGTCTGTCCAAAGAGACTCTAAAATGAGGCCAAATTTAGCCCAGTGGATTTCAATGTGTGATGGGGTTACAGATGATTTAAATTTTTATTAAGTGTTTTGCTTTTTCAGTATTTTTAAATGCATTCTTAAATAAATACTTAGAATCAGGAAACACACATACACACTGTTCTAGTGCAAGGATATGGAAGTCTCAAAAAACTATACGATGGAAACTTCTAGATTTTACTTCATGGTGTCTAACTCCTAGTATGCTGAAATTCATGAATCACGGCAGATATAAATGGTAAATATGTCCCTGGGGGAAAAAATGGAAAGAATTTGATTGACAGGTTGATAAAAATCCTTTTTAAATGTAAACATAAAAAGGTAATATTTTATTGAAAACCAGGTTTGAGATAAAGCTTAAAGATCATTTCTTAATTTTTCACCCCACAATAGATACAATGTATGACTGTGGGCCACTGATTAGACTTCAAATTCATGTGAAAAACTAGTGTGATCTGGGAATGGTTTTGCTTTCAGAGTGCTATCACTTTTCATTTGTAACTGACAGTTTTCAAGAGTGAAGCCATTCATAGGTATGGAAAAATGGTTGTTTTAATACAACATTGAATGACAGAAAAGCAAACAACCCAGCACCATTCTCATATTTTTCATTCTTGGAAAATTACCTCTCAGGAAGTGCTTGGTGCTTTATGTTCTGCTCATGAATATGGCAGGGGCTTTCAATCTTTGTAGGACAAAAAGAAACAAAAAGATAAGGAACAGACACTAAATTCCCTTTGAAATAAATACACTTCCATTAGATGTCAGGTCACATTAGGGAAAAAAACACAACTTAGACTGTGATCACTTAGTCACATATCTGAATAAATAAGCGCTGGTTTGACTGGAACATGGTTTGATATAATTTTTTTTTCCTATGTGACCTGGACTCAGGCAAAATAGAGTGGGAGTTCACCTTAGATAAAATCTGGGCCAACTCTCTTATCCTACAAATAATCGAGGCCCTCAGAGGTTAAACAACTTACTAAAGAACTCCAAGGAGCAGATTCTGTGGAAACCTCTCTATTGACTTCTAAAAGAGTATTTTCCCCATTATACTATGCTGCTTTTGTTTGGGTGGGCCACAAAGGATTAAATTTATAACTACATTCTGTATTCCTGTCTATTGAGAAATTCTACCGAGGAAACAATCTTGTTAAATCTCTTTTATGAGGACACTGTAACTGGCAAATCTTTTAGCAAACTCAAATACAATGCAAAAAAATCTTTAACATTTTATGATGTATTTTGTATTGAAAATCATGGCTTATTATGTTGATAAAATGCAAATTATAGAAAAGTACAAATAATATGTGTATTTTAAGAAGACATCATCATCCATTGTTACCAAGTTCCCCAAAACTAATACTATTAATAATTTGGTATATTTCATTTTCAGATCTTTCTTTTTCAAATATATATTTAATATTTTGGCTTTCTGTGAATAGGGTGTGTGCATGTGTGTATATACACATACACACCCATATATATTTCACATATATTTCAAGCTGTTATCTCATTTTGTCTTGGTATTATTAATTCTTCATTAGGCCAATTCTTAATGATTAAGAGTAAATATATCAGTTTTGTTTTTGCTAACTTCTTCACTATTTAACATTTCATTATTGCTTTTTAAGTAATACAATTGAATTTTCTTCTATATTTTATTATTTTTGGCCACACCACATGGCATGTGGGATCTTAGTCCCCTGGCCAGTGATCAAACCCACATTCCCAGCACTGCAAAGCTAAATCTCAACCACTGGACTGCTAGGGAAGTCCCCATTTAGTTATTTCTAAATGTTAGATTTATAGCACTGATATTTCATCTATACCATCTGTATCCTGATTACACATGAATTTATATTGCTAGCAGAGTTCTCTCTCTGTAGCTTCAAACCTGTACAGTAACCTTCCTCTTTCTGTATTCACCTCAATTTCCCATAGATCCCACTGACTCCTTATGCCTAAAATAGAACGTATGGCTTAGACCCTCACATCCACTATTTGGCTCAGTTGCCCTAAAACACAAAAACAAAAACAAAAAAGACCCTAACATTCACTGAGTTCCCTAAGCTAGAACCCGGACATGACTTACTTTTCCTTTGCTCATCCCAACATCCAGTTCATCACTAGGCCCTACTGGTTTTGTCTCCTAAATTCACTACTAGCCCTATATCTCTATTCCTAGTAAGCTAGTCACCACCATCACTCCCCTCAATCACGACAATTGGTCCTGTCTTCATCATCATTCTTATTTGCCCTCCTGACATCTATTCTATAAGCAGAATGAACTCTGTCAAATGCAAATTCAAACATGGTATTCTGTCTTAAAACCTGTCAATCCTTTGGCTAAGATTCCTATTTTCTGATATGGCTTTTGAGCAAGACTTTTCATGATCTGGCCCACACTTAACATCTCTAGCTTTGTGACCAATCACTTCACCTCCAGGAGGCTAGAGGAAATCTCTCTCAATTCTTTCAAGGGTCAACTGATCTTCACCTGGAAACACACCCATGTTTTCCTTCTGCCCTCAGGACTATCCCACTACTTCGCTTATAGCCTATTCTTATCCTTCAGGTTTAACTTAGTTGATACTGAACATATAAGACCTTCTGGAACCACAAAAATTCTGATTCTGGGTCACCTTTTCCTTGTCCTTACCTAATGATCTGTACTAACATACAGTTATTTATATATATCACTGCACCTTCCTCTAGACTTGAAGTTCTATGAAGCAAAAGGGTAAATAAGTATATAGATAAATGAAAATGTGATAAAATTTTATGACTGTGATCTTTGCAATAAAAATGTACTAAGTGCCTACCATGTGTGACTAAATTTATTTTCTAAAGGACCATGCAAATGGACATAACCAACAGCATAAGAGGAGTTTACCAGTTTTCGTTATCCTCATCACCAAAACATATTTGGGGGATATTTGTTAACAGATGCATAAAATATTGTTTAAAACACGCTTTCTGATTACTAGTCAAGGTAAATATTAAAGAATATCCAACTATTTTCATTTACTTTTTATGAATTGTATATTCATTTATTTTTACCATTTTTATTTTGTTTTAGATTTTTTAAGAGTATAGCTGTATAATCTCTAAACCAACTTGATTCTAAACAATTTATAGATTCTATTGTTTAAAGTCCTTAATAATACTAACAACACCTGACTTTTTCTGTTATTTCCTCCAATACATTAATTTCTTCATTCATCTCCAATTTGGAATGACAGCAGTCAAGAGGTCAGTTTCACTATTCCAAAGACAACAACATTTTCATAGGAATGGCTAGCTCCACACACACACAAAAGGTCTTACTAAGGAAAACACTGACATCTTTTCTAAAAAATCAGTATTTTATGCAGAAGATTCGTGAAGAAACGCAACAGGATTTGGCTTTCTTTGCTTAATGAGATGACCTTCGTTGCACGACAAAGTCCTTCTGGAAAAACACCTAAGACATTGATAGGAGGATGAAATTTTGATGCTCATGTAAAAGCCTTTAATTCCTTTGTTATTTTACCTAATACACAGATTTAGTTGAGCCTGCTGGGATCTGGGATTCAGCAAAGACTGACAATACACCAATGGCAATAGAGACCAACAACAGAAGCTGTGTCCTGATTTGATGTGACAGTTATCTGATTGGGAGGTGGAATGTGTACAATAGAAGAGGCTTACTTTTTTTCATCCTCCTTAGACAAGCTGTTCAACACTGTCAGAAACAGATTTGTACCGAGCTGTATTGGAAGCACAATATACTGTTCCTTCTGATATCTCTTATCGAGGCGCAGCTTGATGCAAGAAAACTGATGCAGACTTTGGAGGTTAGAGCTAGACTCAAATCCAGGTTTTTTAAATAATGAATTATATGATCTTAGGCAAGATATCTAATCTACTTTATCCTTCATATCATTTCTTGTAGAAAGTGAATGATATAGTATTACAAGCCTACTGTGTACATTCAAGTAGAGAAATGTGAGTTGCTCAGGGTATTATAAGGCATATATGAGGCAATCAATATACAATATAAGTTGTTAGCATATTAGTCTAATTATTGGATAGAAACTGAGGGATGGATGGATGGGCAAAGGATGAAGAAGTAGATTTTCATCCTGTAGCTTATTTTCTTTGTGAGGAAGAAACTGTTAGAGCAAGAGCCCAATCTACTCAACAGCATTTCAAGAAATGCCTGAAGGTTTTGCATGTGTTTGCTTTACAAAGACTATCTAAGATCGAAAGCCAGTAACCAGTTCTGGGAGCCTGGGTGTTCTTAGAGGATTAAGGTCACTCTTGTCTGCTGGAATGCGTTCGAACAAAACCTTTATGGATGTCATTTAAAGACCGGAAGTTATACCTTGAGAATCAGGTGTTTGATATAAAGAATTTCACGCCAAAAAAAAAAGAAAAGCAACAACAAAAAAGCTTACTACATGTTTGAGCAGCTTAGTATTACCTAATCAGCTTAACTGCACTGGGCTGAAGCCTAGTATGCATACTGTCAGCAAGAAGAATTGGAGAAAAAGAGCACTTGAATAGAGTAAGTTTAATTGCATTATGTGATTTAATTATTTAGCTGTCTCAGCATCCTCCTCCATGTATAAATGAATATGAATCAATCATGTGAATATCATTAGGCTATTCCTGTTTGCTATTTGTCATCAACAGATGGATAGCTTGCAGGCACCTATAGCTTATAGCAAGCACTTAATTTTGTTGGTACCCAGGGTCTGGGTGAGGAGAGCAGTAATGACCCACACTACTATGGAAAAGATTTTGAAACTACAAGAAACAAGCAACCCTAGAGTTGGTACTTTGGGGCCAGATGTTAACACCATCAATTAAATGGATCCACATGCTCCAGAAGGAATGAGACCTTCCCCAACATTTAGAGGTAACTTACATAGGGCAAAGATGTGGGCAGACCAGAGATCAACACCACGTCCTTGTTAGGGAGGTTAGGAAGGAAGAGACTGTTGATAGAATAGATGTTGATATCATTGAGACAGGCTGGGACCTGGAACTCTTTGCAATGCTTGCACTTGGGCAAGTAACTCCTCTAGCAACAAAATACAAGGAAACCACATGGGATTAAAGATAACTATGCATGTACAGTTGGGGCAAACTAGAGACGGGCATGCTGCTGTGCTCGCTGTCACTTTAGCCGTGTCAGACTCTGAGACTCTATGAACTGTAGCCCTCCAGGCTCCTCTGTCCATGGGATTCTCTAGGCAAGTATACTGGAGTGGGTTGCCATGCCCTCCTCCAGGGGATCTTCCCGACCCAGGGATTGAAACCGTGTCATTTACATTTCTTTCATTGGCAGGTACTACAGAAGACACAGAAAGACCAAAAACCCAATTACTACTAATGAAGATCTAGGAGCAAAAGCAGGGTGTTGGGAGCAAAGGCAGGGTGTTATGCATGCCCCCCACATCAGCACCACTGAGGGGTGGGCAAACTACCTAAGCCACTCACTCCTCAGGCCTGACCCCTGGACGCACCCTGACCCTCGCCCCGTACAGGGAACCAGCAACAAGGGAACCTGGCCTTTGTCTTCACTCCCTCTGCTGCAAATAACGCCACGCCTAAATTTTTTGTCTGGCCTCTTAACAGTTTGTATTTGATTAAGGAAGGCCAAGAACCCTGGCCAATAACAGTACATTCTCTCAATCTTTTTTGTAGCCTTATTATGTTAAAACAAGCTTATCAACAGTTTTCTTCTAGGTACACACAGCTCAACATGTGACCATTTCAAATTCTAAATTAGAGAAACGATAGCACTACAAAGTCATAGGAAAGATTTTTTGATATTTTCAATGAAAAATGGGACCATATAATTTTCAGATATAGTATTAGGTATACCTAAGTCATCAGATGTGCCTAAATGAGGTGACTCACACTTATTTAGAATGAATTTTCAGGCAAATCGGAAACCATCAAACATATATACAAGGAATACTTCAGTTCAGTCGCTCAGTCATGTCCAACTCTTTGTGACCCCATGAACCACAGCACGCCAGGCCTCCCTGTCCATCACCAACTCCCAGAGTTCACTCAAATTCATGTCCATTGAGTTGGTGATGCCATCTAACCACCTCATCCTCTATCATCCCCTTCTCCTCCTGCCTTCAATCTTTCCCAACATCAGGGTCTTTTCAAATGAGTCAGCTCTTCGCATCAGGTTCCCAAGTATTAGAGTTTCAGCTTCAACATCAGTCCTTCCACGGAATACTATTCAGCCATCAAAAAAGAGAATAAAGTAGCGCCATTTGCAGCAATATGGATAGAACTAGAGCTTATCATACAAAGTAAAACATGTCAGAGAAGAAGACAAATACCATACAGTATCATTTACATGTGGAATCTAAAATGTGACATAAATGAGCTTATCTACAAAACAGAAACAGACTTGCAGAGAGAGAGCAGACTTCGGCTGCCAAGAGGGAGAAGAGATAGAGGAGAGATAAAGTGAGTGTCTGGGATTAGCAGATCCAGACTAGTATATAGAGAGTGGATAAACAAGAACTACTGTGGCACACAGGGAACTACATCAGGTGCTTTGTGACAAACCATAATGGAAAAGAAAATGAAAAAGGATGTATGCATGTCTGCAACAGAATCGCTTTGTTAAACAGCAGAAATTAACAAGACATTGTAAATCAACTATACCGCAATTAAATTCTAGAATCATCTGGAACTGTCAACACAAAGGCTATCAATCAGAAGGCCAAAAGTGTTTACAGCTGATTAGAATTAGGATTTAATGTAACTGCAAAATAGAAGTAAAGCAAACTTAGAACCTACATCTGAAAACAACAATGTCAAGACATTAAAGTTCGGAGTTAAGACAGTGCTTCAGGTTGACAGCACGATGCACAGAAAGCACAGCAATGCTGGAGGAAGCTGACAAGGACGGCACTACAATTGGAAAAAATTGGATGATATTTCATTGGGGGGAGAAAGAAAAAGCCTAGGTAAGTGCTTTCTTACCATTTCATCACTAACACATAATGCCTAGGATGCAAAATGAAGCAAGTAAATCTGACTGTGAGTCTCAGGGTAAAATAAACATTTTTAAATGTTAATTTTTAGAATTAGCAGTACAGGTTACTTAGATTTGTAGGGGTTATGTACAATGTTTAAGGGGGTGGGGAACATGGCCTCATGACACCTACATGAAAATGATTCTTTCCACCAAATGGATGATAAAATCAGCTCTAAAAATGACTCCTTGATTCCAGAGGTCCAGGAAACATAACTGGATGTTGTCCATCTTTTGCGTAGGAGCCCCTGAAGTACAGTGACTGTTACCATATAGGAGCAGGGTTCAAATCAAAACATCACCACCACGGTCATCTGCCCTATATAGCACCACCAGCAAGGAGAAGGCAATGGCACCCCACTCCAGTCCTCTTGCCTGGAAAATCCCATGGATGGAGGAGCCTGGTGGGCTGCAGTCCACGGGGTCACTAAGAGTCGGACACGACTGAGTGACTTCACTTTCACGCATTGGAGGAGGAAATGGCAACCCAGTCCAGTATTCTTGCCTGGAAAATCCCAGGGATGGGGGAAACTGGTGGGCTGCCGTCTGTGGGGTCACATAAAGTCGGACACGACTGAAGCGACTTAGTAGCAGCAGCAGCAAGACAACAGGATAACTCTGGAGGTCCTTAAAATAAAGGCAAAGGAGAAGCCCCTCAAAGTTTCTATCTGTAACAAAGAGAAAAAAATTAACCAAGGAGCCTACAATTGTTTACTATCCAATCTCTCAGAGTGCAGCTTACAAGGTGTTTCTTTCATTTTTCCAAGTGACGTTCCATTACAAGAGAGAAACCCCATAATAAACTGTGATGAACACAGAAATGAAGGCACACAAACTTCTGACCGATGATGAATAAAAGTAATCAGTTACTCATTCAGAACGGGACTGAGTCAGGAAGAAAGCCAGTGTGACTGGCCACGTGGCTCCAACTGAGGCAATCACGTGGGTGTTGAAAGGTGAGTTATATTGATAAGCAAACACTTATTGGAGTAACCTGAGCATTCACGGGTCATTAAAAAAAATGGGGCAAGGGACAACTGAGTACTCCAAAAAATATCAACATATTTAAGATAAGCATTTCTCTCTGCTGGTTAATTTTCATTTATTGCATGGTAGAAAGTATAGAAATACTTTCTATATATGAAAAAACAAATTCTTCATCTCTCAACATTTAAAATTCCTGGAGATAATCTTTCAGAGATTATTAATGTTCCAAAAGAACCAAAATAACTCACTCATCTTCTACTTCACCCTGTCGGAGGTCCCTAACCTACCCTACACAAATCCCAAATTAAACAGCTATGACAACCTCAACAACTCTGGTGGAATATTCCTCTAGCGAGACATCTACTTGGCTTTCAATGTACTAAAAGCTCCTAAGGCCATGCGTGTGTTTCACAGAACCAGGCAAGATTGATGAGGCAAGTTCCCACTCTTATTATAACGCCAGTGTCCAAGGTCTCAAGGAGCCACTTTCTGAAGAATGTACTCCTTTCCCTATGACTGCAGGCAACAACGCAAACCCTCAAGATAAATGTGGGCCCTGGGTCTGGATGAAGGTCTGGGCTTGCCACAAATGCAGATGACGGGTTTTCTATTAATAAGTGGAAAAGACTAGACTTCGGTGAGATTAATTATGCCGCAAAGCAGCCTTCTCGAATGCCAACAACACACTTAAAGGTAAAACTATTAGAATAAAATCGTGCTTTCTCCCCTTTGTTTCACAGGCCACTGTTTCATGGCTGGGGCACTGTCACGCAGTGACTCACAGAAGAATGTAATGTTTAATGAGCCAAATAGGGACATAATTATGCCAGGTATATTTGGGATACACACAAAGTAAGACCATATTTGTAGACTCTTTATGACCATTCTAGGGTAGGGAGAGAAAAGAAGATTTTCTTTTTTAGTAGCTGAACTGGATTTTACTATGACTAAATACTTCAGAAGTAACACATTGCCTTTCTGCCCAATTAAAACAAGTTAGAGAGTTTCAAAAGGGATTTTAAGTGGCTCTGATACTCCAACTTCATCTTATCCACGGGATCCTTCAAATAAATAAGCATTTCTGTCATTTCTTGCAAAGTATCTATTGATACATAATCACCTACTGATACAGTATGATATACTTCTTCCTACTTGCTTTGTTGATTAAGAATTAATGTTCTAAAATCAGCCAGAACAATGATGCCATTGTCATAAGTAAAAGTAGGCCTTGAATCACAAAAGTAGATAAAGAAGAAACGGTTCCTAGACCTGTTTGATATACTTTACTGTATTAAGCTGGTAGATGTCAAATAATCATTACTTGGTAAATGCACTCAACCAAGTTTCTATAAGCAAAGATTTAAAGCAAAGGTAAAAGTCATCAAATTGTGTTTTGAAAAAAGGCCCTTAAGAAAAAGAATGAATACATGTGTGTGTATCTACAGCTGAGTCCCTTCGCTGTTAACCTGAAACTAACCTTGTTAATTGGCTATGCTCCAATACAAACTAAAGTGTTTTTGTTTTTTTTTTTTAAAAAAAAGGACTTTAGATGAACGTGCTCATTCACTCGGTCATGTTCGACTCGTTGAAGTCCCATGGACTGTAGTCTGCCAGGCTCCTCTGTCCATGGGATTTTCCAGGCAAGAATGCTAGAGCGGATTGCTATGCCCTCCTCCAGGGGATCTTCCCAACCCAGGATTGGAACCCATGTCTCTTGTGTTGCCTGCATTAGGAGGCAGGTTCCTTACCACTAGCGCCACCTGGCAAGCCCCTTAGATGAATAGTTGGGGTGTCTATTATAGAAAAAAGGAGAAAGGGGCAGAGTGTCTTAAACCTTTCTTTGGAAACATTGCATGTTAATGCTAGAAGACATTCTAGAAATCATCCATTTTAACTTATATTTTAGAGACAAAGTGCCATTCATGGAATCTGTGTAATTTGTCTAAGTTCACTAACCTAGATAATGGTAGAGTCAAGATTAGGGAACTGTCTTAATAAACAGAGTTCTTTCTACCACAGAATACGGAGATTCACATGAAAAAAAAAAATTGACATTTAAACTGAAAGTTGCCTTGAACTATTTCATTCCTTTTTGATGAAACTTCCTCTCTGCATAAACAGTGTGTAGGGTAAAAATATCCCAAGGCATTTCAGGAATTGGTTGCAATCGTAGCACTCATTGTAATCATCTTAGAAAGCTCTTGGAGGTCGGTGAGGGCTCCACTGATCAGAGAGGGCAAGCGAAACATCCCTCTTTGAAGGAATTTAGATTTGGCTCCACGTGAGAGCTCATCAGAGACTACTAGAATTGAGTTTGGATCAGATTATTATCGCCAAGTGGCTGCAAAACTGATGAGAAAAGTTATTCTTTGAATCTGATTTTAGGCATCCAAGTACCGTGCCAGTTAGCTAAAGCATTGTCACAGAATTTATTCTAAAAATAGACTCAGAGTGAAACAAACATTAGTAAATGATAATTATTAGAATCAGAAGATACTAGACGAGGATACGAGGATTAGTGGGGAGTGTTGTGTACAGTGGTTCAGGGGATGGGGAACATGGGGCATTCATTTAAGACTTGGGCTACTCCAACAGCCGTGTGAATTGGTCCTTGGGGGATCTGAAATTTCATATCTGAGCAAAGCACATGGAGCCTGATGGCTGATCATTGCTCTAATTCTTAAAAACATTGTGATTAAGGCTAGGATATAAGGAGTTTGTTCATTAAGGTGCTGATGAGATCCAATTTAGATTCACGTGTAATAACTTTAGAGCAGCAACTAAAAATGCCACTTTTATAATTTTGAAAAGTAAGCATATAAAAACAGAGACATATATAAGAAGTCAAAAGGGATGCTTCAGATGGAAGAATAATCTTGTACCCCAGAGATATACTATTTTTTTAAGATTCAGAAAGGATTTCAAATGAGATTATCACCAACCAAATTAAGTGTATTTATGGGGTTGGACACTGAAACTCCAGTACTTTGGCCACCTCATGCGAAGAGTTGACTCACTGGAAAAGACTCTGATGCTGGGAGGGATTGGGGGCAGGAGAAGGGGACGACAGAGGATGAGATGGCTGGATGGCATCACCGACTCAATGGACGTGAGTCTGAGTGAACTCCGGGAGTTGGTGATGGACAGGGAGGCCTGGCGTGCTGCGATTCATGGGGTCGCAAAGAGTCGGACATGACTGAGCGACTGAACTGAACTGACTGATGGGGTTGGAAATCATAACATCAGGATAAACTGTTCCTATTCTCTATATGGAACCTATCCAAGAACTTGGAAGACAGCATTTTCTTAGCTTTTGTCTTCCTCTCTAAATTAGTTTATCAGCTATCTCTTTAAATCAGCGATGCCTTTCCTCTTGTGACACAATCACTAGTCCTAAAACATGGCTTTTTCCAATGATTTCTTAAAAAAAAAAAATCTGCATAGCAAAGGAAACCATCCACAAGAGGAAAATGGAACCTATCAAGTGGGAGAAAATACTTACAAAACATGTATCTGATAAGGGGCTAATATTCAGTATGTACAAAGAACTCATACAACTCAATACCAAAAAGTAAATCCTATTTAAGAATGGACAGAGGACTTGAATAGACGTTTTTCGAAAGAAGGCACAGATGGCCAACAGGAACATGACAAGGTGCTCAGCATCACTAATCGTCAGAGAAACGCAAATCAACACTGCAATAAGCCAGCGCCTCACACCTGTTAGAATGGCTATTAGCATAAAGACAAGAAAGAAAAAGTGTTGTTGAGGATGCAAACAAAAGGGAAACTTCATGTGCTGTTGGTGGGAATATAAATCGGTGCAACCACTGGGGAAAACAGTATGGAGATTCCTCAAAAATTTAAAATAGATCCAGCAATATTTGCCCATTTACCTGAAGAGGAAAAAAAAAAAAACTAACTCAAAAAGATATGCTTTTCATTGAAGTGCTGTTTTAAAATAGCCAATATATGGAAACAGCCTAACTGGCTAATGATGGACAGATGGATAAAGAAAACATGATATGTATGTAACATGTATACATAGAATATTACTCAGCTAACATAAAGAAGGGCATATTGCTATTTATGACAACATGGCTGAAACTTAAGGGTATTACGGTAAGTGGAAAAAAGAGTCAGACACATAGAAATATTCTAGGATTCCCCTTGTATGTTGAAACTAAAACGTCAATGCAGATGAACAAAAAAGTGAGCTCATCAATATAGAGAATACACTGGCGTTTGCCAGAGCCAGGAGGTAAAAGATGAGTGAAATGGAAGAAGGGGATCAAAAGGGACAGTTATAAACACTGGGGAAGTAACACACCACGTGGTGACTGTAGTTAATCACATTTACAGCATACTTGAAAACTGCTAAGAGAGGAAATCTGAAAAGTCCTCATCACAAGAAAAAATATCTATCTATGATGGTGACGGGTATTAATCAGACTTATGATCATTTTATACATACAAATATTGTTAGGTTGTACAACTGAAATTAATGTATGTGATGTGTAAAGTATATTTCAATAAAAAAATAACCAAAACATTAAGTGCTCAATGAAGTTTACTTATACAAAGTCTTTGTTAACAACAGGATTATATCAATGTCCCTGGAGCTGGATGGCATGTAAATTTCAATTTCAGGAAAACATAAGTTAAACTGGGTATCAGATCATCATTTTCATAAAAATAAATTCTCTACTCCTCCACGTAGTTTTGTTTTTTCTCTCACTTCTCACCCTTACCTATTCCTCCTCTGCCCAGTCCTTCTTAAAAAACAAAATGACAGAACTGACTTTTAGGGGAAAAAAAACTTGCACCTCCACTTTATAACAGAAAACAACTCAGATTTCTATAACCCAAAAGCTCATAAATGTGCTGGCTAAGCAATGGGCCACCTTTTGGAGGCGGGGGTTGGGGGGCGGGTGATGGAATGGTCACCCTCAGCCCCACCCTTTTAGTCTTAGGGTACAGCAACAGTATAAACATAGGTCACTTTACATTAGCTCCTTTTAAGGCCGAAAAGGATGCACTCAGAATTTTACTATAAAGTACTCAGTGCATATAAAGTTTTCAATAATAGACACTGACTAAAAACAATATATGGAAACATCAGAAAGGAAGATGATAGTAAAAGGAACATGCTATCCAACATAAGAAAACAGAATACTCCCAACACCATGCGTCTGTAATTCTGACATGATTCCTTGTCTGAAACCCAGGGGCTGACGACCACCACTCCACACTGTCCTTTTGGGGGGATTCTCCCAAAATTCTCCAGGCAAGAATACTAGAGTGGGGATTCTCACTCTAGTGGGGATGAGCTCACTTTTTTGTTCATCTGCTTTGACTTTTTAGTTTCAACATACAAGGGAAATCCTAGAATATTTCTATGTGTCTGACTCTTTTTTCCACTTACCGTAATACCCTTAAGTTACAGCCATGTTGTCATAAATAGCAATACGCCCTTCTTTGTGTTAGCTGAGTAATATTCTATGTATACATGTTACATACACATCCCCACTAGAGTGGGGATTCTCCAGGAATGGGAGTGGAGTGGGTTGCCATGCTCACCTCCAGAGGATCTTCCCAATCCGGGGATCAAATTCAGATCTCCCACATCGCAGGCAAATTCTTAACCAACTGAGCCACAGGGAAGCCCAAGAATATTAGAGTGGGTAGTGTATCCCTTCTCCATGGGATCTTCCCAACTCAGTAATCGAACTGAGTTCTCCTGCATTGCAGGTGAATTCTTTATCAGCTGAGCTACCAGGGAAGCCAATCTGCCTTAGTAAATCCCCAGATTCGGGTAACTATCACTACAAACTAAGTTCAGTGTATTTCTATCACCCCACCAAAGACATCTTGTACCCATGAACAGTTACTCCTCTTCCCTCCACCCTAGCCCCTGACAATCATTAATCTGTCTCTGTGAATATGCCCATTCTGGACATTTTATAGAAATTGAATCACAACATGCCATCATTTGTATTGTTCTGAAAGTGCATCCATGCAGCATATTTCTAGGCTTCCTTTTTATTAAGGAACATTCCATTGTACGGATGAACAGTAGTTTATTCAGCAGTTGATGGATATCTGGGGCCTATTCACTAAGATAAGTAATGTTGCTATGGACATTTATAAACAAGATTTTGCACAGACATATGTTTTCATTTCTTTCAGGTATATCTATGAGTCAAACTTATGGGTTGTATGATTACCCTACACTTAACTCTTGGAACAACTCTTTTCTACACTGGCTATAGATTTCTGCCAATAATGTTTAGAGATGAAAATTTCTCCATACATATCCTCTTAATATCTTTTTTTTAGATTATTTTTAGAGATTATTTCATGGGGACTGTTTTTAAAGTTTTTATTGAATGTTACAATATTGCATATTCTTGCCTGGAGAATCCCATGGACAGAAGACCTGGAGGGCCATGGTCCACAGGGTCGCAGAGAGTCAGACATGACTGAAGTGACTGAGCACATTATGCTTTTGTATTTGGGTCATGAGCCATATGGGATCTTAACTCCCTGGCCATGGATCAACTCAAACCCTGAGCACTGTAAGGCTAAGTCTTAACCACTGGACCACCAGGGAAGTCCCCGTATCTTTTTTTATTGAATACAACTTTGTTATTATCCTTTTTTGAATACAGCCACCCTAGTGCCAACAAAGGTCCGTCTAGTCAAGGCTATGGTTTTTCCAGTGGTCATGTATGGATGTGAGAGTTGGACTGTGAAGAAAGCTAAGCTGAAGAATTGATGCTTTTGAACTGTGGTGCTGGAGAAGACTCTTGAGAGTCCCTTGGACTGCAAGGAGATCCAACCAGTTCATCCTAAAGGAAATCAGTCTTGAATGTTCATTGGAAGGACTGATGTTGAAGCTGAAACTCCAATACTTTGCCCACCTGATGCAAAGAACTGACTCATTTGAAAAGACCCTGATGCTGGGAAAGATTGAAGGCGGGAGGAGAAGGGGACGACAGAGGATGAGATGGTTGGATGGCATCACTGACTCAATGGACATGAGCTTGAGAGTAAACTCCAGGAGTTGGTGATGGATAAGGAGGCCTGGCGTGCTGCAGCCCATGGGGTCACAAAGAGTCGGACAGGACTGAACTGAACTGATCTTAGTGCTATTATGAAGTAGTTATCTCATGATTATTATTTGTATTTGCATAATAGCTCATGCTTTGGGCCTGTTTTCATATGTTTATTGGCCATTCTTACTATTCTTATTGCTTTCCACCACCACCACTGTTTTGTTTTTTGTTTTTAATTGATTTATTTTAGGCTGCACTGGGTCTTTGTTCCTGTGCCTGGGCTTTCTCTAGTTGCAGTGAGCAGGGGACACTCTTCCTCGCAGAGCAAGAGCTTCTCACTGCGGTGACTTTTCTTGTTGTGGAGCACAGGCTCTTTCCTAGTGCCTGAGCTTCAGCAGCTGCAGCACATAAGCTTCAGTAGTTGTGGCTCACAGGCTTAGCTGCTCTGAGCCATATGGAATCTTCCCGGACCAGGGATCGAACCTGTGTCCCCTGCACTGGCAGGTGGATTCCAATCCAATGTACTATCAGGAAAGTGCCTCAACGCTGTTTTTAAAATTCACCATTGCCAATATATGTGGTTGCAGTTCCCACATTTCACTATTCCATGGTGTGAAGATAACATGATTTACTTATCCGTTTTTCTGTTAATGGCCATTTTATTTTGTTTTTCTTTACTAGTGAAAACAATCCTGCTATGAACTTTCTTTACACATCCTCTGGCATGCTCTAGTCACTCTCTTGTTTTTTTTTAATCAACTAAACAAATGCCTATATAGTAAAATATATGGCTTTGTGCAACATATCAAAAGGCATAACTGGTCAACCTAAAAGACCACATGCTAAATATAATCTAGCCATGAAGTACTATCATTGTATGTGAGTGTATATAGATGTGTGTTGTAAACATGTAAATCTTACTAAGCAGAGGAACACAATAGAGATCATTTTCCAAATAAGAGATAACACATATGTATGTATACATAAGTATAAACACAGAGAGTCACATATTAAAAGTTATGAGGTGATCCTGTCAGTCTTCCTCAAGAGCATCATAAGATTTTTCTTTTTAGCTTTGAGCGCTATAAAACTAGAGGCTTCTCCAGTGGCTCAGTGGTAAGGACTCTACCTGTGATTCAGGAGCCATGAGTTTGATCTCTGGGTTGGGAAGATCCCCTGAAAATGGGCATGGCAACCGACTCTAGTATTCTTGCCTAGGGAATCTCATGGATAGAGGAGCCTGGCAGGCTACAGTCCATGGGGTCGCAAAGAAGAGGACACAGCTGAGCAACTCAGCACGCACACACACACACGTTATAAAACTAAAGATATGGATGAATTTCAAAAAGCCTGGAATAGAACTACACAGGTGATCTAGAGGAAGAAATCCAAGGAGGAGGATTTAAAGAGACCGCACTCTGGGCTAAGGGAAAAAAGAACTTCAAATACCCTATCAGGAAAGAAAGGGCTATTGTAAGAGTGGAGGTAAGTCCCTGGCCTTCAGTACTTCTGGAGAAACTGAGAGGCAATGGGGGCTTCAATGATAGAAGTAGGAATTTAGGTCAAATGCTATGAAAAATTTCTGAACCTTAGTGCTCTGAGAAACTAAAATATGAAACCACCAAAGGGATCCGTGGACTCCTACTCTGGTATTTTTTCAAAAGGTGTAGAGAAAATTTCTAAGATGACTTAAATTTAGCCCTATTCATGGGCAGAGAGGTACATTACATCAATGGCATCCAATTCCTTTGACTAGTTCTTCCTTTGGAGTTCACGGTCAAAAGGATTCTGCCTAGCCAATGACATTTGTGAAATAATTTCTCCCACTGCTTTTTAGTAATTAAAGACATAGTGACTTCCCTGATGATCCAGTGGTTAAGAATCTGCCTTGCACTGCAGGGACGTGGGTTTGTTACTGTTCAGGAAACTAAGATCCCACCTGCTGTGGGGCAACTAAGCCCGTGTGCCACAACTAGAGAGTATGCCTGACAAAAACAGATATCCTTCATGCTGCAATTAAGACCCAATGCAGCCAAATAAATATTTTAAAAAAAGACATACAGAAATTTCTATCAGGACATGAGCCCAAATAAGCACACATAAGTATGTTCTAGATGCTGCCTAGAAAAAAAACAAAATCAATATATATAATAAGAGTAGAACTAATCATATGAGGCGTGTTCAAGGAATAGACTACTATCTTGTAGTAAGAAACAACCATGAATATCTACCAACAGATAAGTCTCAAGTTATGTTACATGAGAAGGAAAAAGAAATATGTTACAGAAGGATAAATTCTGTAGGATTTCATTTTTGTAAACTTTTATAAATTACAGTCCTAACGCAATGCAGTGAAAATTATGTACTCACAAGTATATAAATGTATGTTAAAATATGAAAATAAAATAGGAAGCTATTAACTTACAGACAGAAGCTGCTCTTTGGGAAGATGGTGAAGGGAAAGAAGATGGAAAGGGGTTTGGAAGAAGAAGCTTTAATTTTAATTTAACTTTAATTTTATCTGTACTACTTATTTCTCTAGTTAAAAATCTATCAGGCCGATTGGAAAATAATACCCTTATGATTAGTAATAAATAATAATTAAGAAACAGCTGGGTGTTCATTTTTTCAGTATTTTCAAAAAATTCTCAGGGACCACAATAGTCAGAATTTTTGATTCATCCATGATTACCAATATAATTCTACCGGATTTCAAAAGATACAGCTTGAATCAGAAAAACAGATTGGGAGTAAATGTACACTCCTCATTATGCTGTGTGAACTGTTGAGAATAGTGCAGGTCCCCAGTCGCTCTAGAAGTCGGCAGTGTCCTAGGACCCTGGGTTAAAGCCCAGGCAACCCTGCTCTTCAGTCTTTCCAGCCCTGGAGAAGCACAAGACTACACACAAGCAAGCCTCACCTTCCCCAACCTCACCTTCCTCTCTTTAAAAGAGACTGGAAACAGAAAGACTGCCTGTATTTAATTGTCCCTCATGTTAAGATCTGCCCTGACATCAGCAAGAACCAGGTCCTGCCCTTTCCACTCTTTCTCACCCATACATCTGGATCCCCAGTTCTCTTGACCACTTGACAGTCTAGACATGTAATAAGCCTTCTAGCTGCCTCAACCAGAGATGATAAAGGCAGGCAAGTTTCTGAAGCTGGGGCAGAAACGGTTTGGGGAGAAGAAAAGTAAAGGGGAAATTTTAGAAAACGAGGCAAAGAAAAGGGGACAAAAACCTATCAACTAGAAAAAGGCCCCTGATGCTGGGAAAGATAGACAGCAAGAGGGGAAGGGGGCGACGGAGAATGAGATGGTTGGATGGCATCATTGACTCAATGGACATGAGTCTGAGCAAACTCCTGGAGATAGCGGAGGACAACGAAGCCTGGCGCGCTGCAGTCCATGGGGTTGCAAAGAGTCAGACACAACTGAGTGAACGAACAACAAAAAGGCTAGATGACATCAAAGATTTAAATTATTATCCTGAAATCATCCTGCTGGCAGAGGAGAATGCATGTAGATTTCTTAGAGAAGTATTGGTGAAAAAGAACAGCATGACCACAAACAAATCATCTCTCTGGTACCTACTGCCTCTTAAAAGTCAGCCAGATTTTGAATTTCACTTTATAATGTAACTCATTAAAAAACTAAGCAAAAAATGATGACTTCATATTTTTAAGTGAAAAAGTCACTCAGTCAGATCTGACTCTTTGTGACCCCATGGAACATACAGTCCATGGAATTCTCTAGGCCAGAATACTGGAGTGGGTAGCTTTTCCCATCTCCAGGGGATCTTTCCAACTCAGGGACTGAACCCAGGTCTCCTGCATTGCAGGCAGATTCTTCACCAGCTGAGCCAATATTTTTAAGTAAAATTAAACGACGCAGCATGTCCTACCTGGGGTACCTGATACGCTTGCACATGACCACTGACCCAGGATGGCACAGCGCTTCCTGGGATGCACAAAGCAAAGGTTTCCTGTGACCTGAGGGCAAAGCAGCAGCTCAGGGGCTGAGTCGAGGGGGAAGGTCTGGGCAGGCACCTTTGGGAGGGCAGCAGAGAAGGAGTGAGGCAGAGAGCTGATCAGCTTTTCAGTTCTGTCTTCGGTGCTCCTGATGTGAATGCTGTTGTTCCCATCAGTTGAAAACATCGTATGGGAAAGATTATGATCAACACAGTGGCTTTTTGCAGATTGCTGAAGCTCTATTAGTGGTGACCTGACGCCAAATGACCAATGAGCGAGTTGACACTAATGAGCTGTGGGGGGTATGGTTGAACCCTGAATAGCATGCGGGCTACATGTACCTATGCTCTGTGAAAGCAAAAATCCATGTAGAAGTATTACTGCCCGCCATAGAAATATCTGTGCCACGTCTGCATTTCTGCAGCTGCCAATTCAGACACTGCAGTATTTAATATCAAAACAATCTGGGTAAGTGGAACACACACAGCTCGAAGCTTTGTTTGTTCAAGAGTCAACTGTACCAACATCTAGTACAAAGTGGAGCAGATTTTCAGAAGAGAAATACCTAATTCTGTTTGGAGCAAGGCTATTATAGTCACATTAATGACAATGCAACAAAATGCTCTTAATGATGAAATCTTATTCAAGATTTGTATGTGACTGATGGAAATAAACAAATGGAAAGGCTTTAGAAACAACATCTATGAAGCGGAGGTCTGAGTTCAGAAGGTAATATTTCCAGCTGCGTGTTTCACGGAAGGCTTTTGGAGGAGAAGAATTTGAGTGAGGTCATGATGGGTAGGTAAAACTTGAGTTTGATAAATAAGAAAGATGAGAAACAGCACAAACAAAAGTATCGGGATTAAGAAATCTACAAAGAACATACAAGGAAGCATGGTCCACTGTCACTGGCTTGGAAGGTACATGGGGAAGTGGAAAATAAGCTAAAATAGCTAAGTTAGAACCTCATTATCCAGCCACAGGAATGCCAGCCCAAGAATTCTAGCCTTTCCTCTGAGGCAACTGAGGTGTCCTGATATGGAACAATAAAATCTATGCTCCAGAAAACTTCACCTGACAGCAGCAATATTATTATTACTTATGAAGTCCATAAAGTGTTTGAAGAAACAAGGGAAAAACAGTTTTATATTTATTTTGACAGTTTAAAAGGTTGCTGCCATTATGCATGGAATGTTGAAATCTGTTTTTGTTGATTGTCCTATGCTGAGTATACTTCACCAGCAACAGAGCAATGTAAGACTCATTGGAGACAATAAATTACTCAAACCTGAAATCAAATGACAACTTCATCTATACCCATGGACTGGTGCTTCTTTTTGGTTCCATTTAACAGGAAGATGAACAACAATAACATCAGGCAATTAGTTCAGATCTCTGGCAAGGCCACACAAGAATTTTGCTGAATACAAGAATACTATTATAGTGAAAAAGATGAAAAACCTCATCTGTGGCAAGTTGAGAACTCTGTGTTGTATATGTGTGAGGCGTATATATCACTGAAGCTAGTCTTTCAGAAATTGCCCTAGCCATCAGAAATCCATCCACAGCTTCATGGACACTTTAGCAAGCTAGACCTGATATCAGGGCAGTGGTTTCATTAGACCCTCTCACTTCCGAAGGATCCACAGTATAAACTTCTGAGCCGGTAACATAATCCTTCTCATCAAATATTTGGGCGACAGGTGGAAAATTGTTCTGCCAGCTCAAGAAGACAAAATCCATTCCTTCTGGCAATTTTCTGCAATGAAAACTTCAGGAATGAATGTGCAATAACTTGTGGAAATAAATTTCCAATATTATCACACAAAAGCAGTGCAGTCCCAATCTCGAACTGTAAACGAACTCTGGCTCATCTGAATGTTAAAATGTTGATTCCACTTTGTGTTTGAATGGCCACTAAGGAAGGAGAAAATATTTTCAGACTTTTAAAGCCCAAGAAATGCAACGTTCAAACAAAATAAAGGCAAGTTGAAAGCGGTACTTGGTTAGTAGCCATCTCCCAGGTCAGGATGCAAGGACTCAAAGATCATTTTCTGCTACAACTTGATTCCTGAAGACAGGCGCTTATCTGCTCAGATTAGGATGCTGTACACAAGCCAGCCTGGAGTGGATGTCAGGCTTGACTCTTCTTGCTTCGCTGAAACGACTTCCATCTGCTCTGTGATGCAGAGATGGATCACTCTGGCATTCTGATAACGTTTCTTCTCAAAGCTTCTCTCGAAAGCTCTATTTGCTCACTTCCTAACTGTGTAAGAGCTTGGCGGACGGGTATGTGATGACAAGGGGAAAGGCTAAAAGCATTTGCAGCACATTGTGATGGACAGAGGCATGCATACTAGCACTCTGGGTGCTCAACTCTGCACATGTCCAGCCATTCTTTCCTATGTGGGGCTTACACTTCCTAGGTCACCTGGCTCCTAAGACGCATAATGGAACCAGTTTTAGGATAGGTGGGGAATGAAGGTTCCACTGCAACACCATACTGAACACACATCAAACAAATTAATTCAGAATACTGTGTTTACTTTGGAGGCTCTTCTTGCCCCCACGCAATTTTCACCAATAGCTTTCTTAAGCGACCTATGTTTATAATGATAACCAATAGATTCCAATTCACCGAAGGGGAATGTTACGCAATCCATCAATGAAGTGTATTTCTGCCATGCTTAAAAATGTTAAACAAATGAGGTAAACAAAATGATCAGTTGTATGCATTAGTTTTAAATAGCAAACTCTTTTCAGAGGTATCAAAAAAAAAACAACTATTTAACAAGCAAGCCACCATCATAGACACACCAGTCAGTCAGTCCGGGACCACTTATTCAATGCCTTCTCTGTGCCAGACACCATGCTGAGAGCGAAATATTCAGTCATCATCAGAAGACAAAATCCCTCCCCTTCAAGTAACTGATATTCTTGAGGCCAGGGAGAGACAGACAATATACACATCTTCTTTAAATAATTTTTGATGTGGACCATTTTTAAATTTCTGATGGAATCTGTTACAGCATTGCTTCTGATTTATGTTTGTGTTTTTTTGTCGTGAGACATGGGGGATCTTAACTGCCCGACCAGGAATCAAACCCACGTTCCCTGCGTTGGAAGGCAAAGTCTTAGCCACTGAACCACCAGGGAAGTCCCCACATGCATGACATATTTAAAAATACATAGTGTGTTAGATGACGATAAAATTCCATAGGAAGAAATAAAGCAGGAAATCAGTTGTTGGGTGAGAGGGAGTTACAACTGATGGTCATATGGTGGCTAAAAGGGCTTAGGGAGGGAAAGGGCAAAAGAGGCAGGGAAGCACCTCATGTGCATATTTAGGCAAGGACATTTCTAGCACAGGGCATCAGTCCAGTTCAGTCGCTCAGTCATGTCCAGCTCTTTGCGACCCCATGGACTGCAGCACGCCAGGCCTCCCTGTGCATCACCAACTGCCAGAGTCCACCCAAACTCACGTCCATTGAGTCAGTGATGCCATCCAACCATCTCATCCTCTGTTGTCCCCTTCTCCTCCCACCTTCAATCTTTCCCAGCATCAGGGTCTTTTCCAATGAGTCAGTTCTTTGCATCAGATGGCCAAAGTATTAGAGTTTCAGCTTCAGCATCAGTCCTTCCAATGAATATTTAGGACTAATCTCCTTTAGGATGGACTGGTTGGCTCTCCTTGCAGTCCAAGGGACTCTCAAGAGGCTTCTCCAGCACCACAGTTCAAAAGCTCAGGGAATATCAAGTGTAAAGGTCCTGAGGTGGGAACATGACTTTAATACTAGAGGAACCAGAGGAAGCAGATGTGGAGAGAGGTGTGCATGGGGGGAAGGCAGAAGGCAAAGGGCAGTGAGATGAGAATATGGGAGAGAGAGGAGACAGCACACACGAGGACCTCGTAGGCCCCTGGACTTTGAGTCTGAACCTAAGGGTCACAAACCTTTGGAGGGACGGTATCCCTTTTCTTAAAAAAAAAAAAAAAGACTTGTGTTTTAAGTTATTTTTAATATTTACTTATTCGGCTCCATCATTGTCGTACACGGGGTTGCACATGGGTTCTCTAATTGTATACATGGGCTCAGTGGTTGCAGGGTGCCCCACAGCATGTGATGTCTTAGTTCCCTGACCAGGGATCAAACTTGCATCCTCTGCATTGGAAGGCAAAGTCTTAACCACTGGACCACCAGGGGCATCCCCTCACTTTCTTTATTATCAGCTCAGATGTCACCTTTTCTCTGAGGCCAACCTGGAGAGCTCTGTTCAAGACAACAACCTGTGTCCTTCATTCTCAATTTTCCATGCCCCAACCTGCTGCTTCTTTTTCCATAGTACTTTCACCTTTCAAGTTTATAGACCTTTTTTCTTATTTATAAAGCATATTGTCTATTTCCTATTTCTCTGCTAGAATGTCAGGTACACAAGGACCTATTTCCGGGTCACTGGCAAATCTCAAACACCAGACGAGACCCTGGCTCAGTGAGGCTGTGAACCTTACACGTTATTTTTCTTAAGGCATGAAAGCAGATCTTAAAGATGCTAAGGATGATTTCCAAACTGCTACAGAAAGCAGTTCTATTTCATTTCGAAGACTTTTTAAAATTTATTTTTAATTGAAGGAAAATTGTTTTATAATGTTGCGATGTTTTCTGCAGTACAACAACACAAATCAGCCATAATTATACATGTATCACCTCCCTGTTGAGCCTCTCTCCCCTCCCCCCATCCCAACCCTCTAGATCATAGAGTGCCTGGCGAGGCTCCCTGTGTCATATAGTAATTTCTCATCAGTTATCTATTCAACACGTGATAGTTTATGTATGTCGATGCTACTTTCTCCATTCATCCCACTCTCCCCTCCCCCAGTGTGCGCACAAGTCTGTTCCCTGTATCTGCATCTCCTTTCCTTCCCTGCAAATAGATTCATCAATACCATTTTTTCTAGATTCCATATATATAAGTTAACATATGCAATTTGTTTTTCTCTTTCTGATTTACTTCACTCTGTTGTAACAGGCTCTAGGTTCATCCACCTCAGCAGAACTGACTCAAATTTGTCCTTTTTTTATCGTCAAGTGATATTTCATTGTCTATACGTGCCACCTCTTTATCCATTCATCTCTCAATGGTTATCTAGGTTGCCTCCATGTTCAAGCTACCGTAAATAGTGCTGGCACCCCACTCCAGTACTCTTGCCTGGAAAATCCCATGGACAGAAAAGCCTGGTAGGCTGCAGTCCATGGGGTCACTAAGAGTCGGACACGACTGAGTGACTTCACTTTGACTTTTTACTTTCATGCATTGGAGAAGGAAATGGCAACACACTCCAGTATTCTTGCCTGGAGAATCCCAGGGACAGGGGAGCCTGGTGGGCTGCCATCTATGGGGTCGCACAGAGTCGGACACGACTGAAGCGACTTAGCAGCATGAATACTAGGCTACATGTGTCTTTCTCAGTTATAGTATAAGATTTTTTCATGTGGACTATTTTTTTTTTTTAAGTCTTGATTGAATTTGTTACAAGATTGCTTCTGTTTCATCTTGGTTTTTTGACCCTGAGACATGTAAGATTGTAGCTCCCCAACCAGGGATCAAAGCCACATCACTTATAAGGCAATGTTTTAACCACTGAACCACCAGGGAAGTCCCAAGCTGCTCTACTTTTAATGATAAAAGGAAATACAGGGGAAAATAGGTACTAAGAAACAAGAGTAGTTCTTAATCATCCAGGCTTGTGAGAGAGAAGAGAAAGCATAGAATGAAGTTGAGAGTTCTCACCTTAAATGAGTCACGGTAAGAAAGAAACTACGATGATTTCCTTGCCAGTGTTTTTCCTCAAGATTGCAATATCCTCCAAAGTTCAAGACATTGCTCTTGGTCAGACTATAAGAATCTTACCTCATAAATTGCAAGGGAAGAAATGCAATTTAAATTCTTCTTAGTAAATTCAATTAGTTTTTAAAATAGATAATGGCAAAACTTTTGGAGAACCAAGGAGAATGCAGCCAGGTAACTAATGAAGTGACTGCAGGCCTGATTACTCTTTCAGTATTCTTGTAAGTGGAGAGACAGATTCCCTTGCCTTATCCATATTTCCTTTGTGAGTGTATGTGTTAGAGTAATGAGTCCTCAGAATGCATGGTGAACTGAGGTCCAGTACAAACATCCACAGTCCGCTCTCACAGTCAGTAATTTAACAGGCACACACATTTTATAGTAGTGTGTTCTTAATATACGCCCTAGTTAGAAACTGAAGGCAGGAGAAGGGGCTGACAGAGGATGAGATGGTTGGATGGCATCACCGACTCAATGGACATGAGTTTGAGGAAGCTCTGGGCGTTGGTGATGGACAGGGAAGCCTGGCATGCTGCAGTCTACGGGGAAGCAAAGAGTAGGACATGACTGAGCAACTGAACTAGTTAGAAATAATACTAGTTAAAAACACCTCTAACAGGAGAGTTTCCCAAGTAAAATTTTTTAATGTACATAATATGGGGAGAAGAAACTGTTGAAACTAGTTTAAAAATCCTATTTTTCAAGCACTTCTTCAGAAGCCTCCATTCTACATGAGGGCCAAGTATATCCACTTGTAATCTATCCGGAGAATTCAACACTATTTGCTTGACTGTAGGGCTTCCCAGGTGCCCCAGTGGTAAAAGAATCCACCTGTCGATGCAGGAGACTTGCGGGTCCAATCCCTGGGTTGGGAAGATCCCCTGGAGGAGGACATGGCAACCCACTCCAGTATTCTTGCCTGGGAAATCCCATGGACAGAGGACACTGGTGGGCTACAGTCCATGGGGTTGCAAAGAGTCAGACATGACTGAACGTGCGCGCATGCACATATGAAACGAGAAAGCTATCAAATGTCTTCCTTTTTAAATCATACTTTAGGTTTGTAACTTGTCTTCCCCTAGCGCATCGATTAGCTGGGACTATAACCGGGTGAGACGTTTTAGTCAGGTTTGTTTTCTGGTTAGAATGATAGCATCTCTGAGTTGGAATAAACTTTAAATATAAAATTTAAATATAATTACTTTAACGTCCTTTGGATGTTTGAACTCTCAAATCAACACACTGAACTCCCAAATCAACATCCCAATCAACACACTGTCCATCTTCTGCCAATGCACACCTCATAAGGAGGCAATCTTGGCCTCTCAAGCTAATCTCCTTCTCTAAGGGTCAGGGGCCCAGAAGATTCTGGAAGTGGTTAAGTGAATAAGCTTTGCCAGTCAGAGAGCCTGGATTCAGATACCCTCATATCACTTACTCCTGTGAGACCTTCAGTAGTTTATTTAACCCCTAAACCTCCACTTTCTTATATATAAAATAAGGGTAACCTTAGAACTTTCTTCCTAGGATGGATGTCAAAATTAAAATTTAAACCATATAAAAGGCTTATTATTGTGTTCAGGATATTGGAATCAGGGTCGTTTTTGCTATTGTTATGAACATCATTCTGTATACTGGTCCTGGACTCCTGAGAATTAGGCAGAAGTCGTGACAGTTAGTGGAGAAGGCAATGGCACCCCACTCCAGTACTCTTGCCTGGAGAATCCCATGGACGGAGGATTCAGTCCATGGGGTCGTTGAGTCGGACACGACTGAGTGACTTCACTTTCACTTTTCACTTTCATGCATTGGAGAAGGAAATGGCAACCCACTCCAGTGTTCTTGGGACGGGGGAGCCTGGTGCACTGCCGTCTATGGGGTTGCGCAGAGTCGGACATGACTGAAGTGACTTAGCAGCAGCATGACAGAATTATACAACTCATCTCTATTTTCTTGGCATCTCAGGAACCCTGGCTACCAAGAAAGGTCAGCGTTCAGTCAAAGTAGTGCTACTTGTATACTGACCCTAAGGAATAATCTAGCAGTCACTTTGGAGAGGAAGTGTCCCTGAAAGCTTGATTTCCCTAAGAGTTGCGAATTCTCCTAGACATGAAAACCCAACAACTGATGAACTGGGGTCTTGCTAGTTGGATTCCAGCAAATGGAGACGTTGCTGTATAATTGGCCTTTCTATCAATTAGCCCCAATTAGTAAATTTCACTGTGCATTTGTCCCTGTCAAGAGTGAATGAATAATTTAAGTGTGACATTACAGAAATACCAGACATTGCTGCATGAGGGTCATCCTTGGTATACATCAATTTTCCTGGTAAGTTCTTGACGTGGTAAGAGCAGAGAGCAGGTATGATCATTAGCAGGAACTCTGCAAGGAACTGTATGAACCACACAGACCCGGAAAATGTGCAAAAATTACTTCCTGACAAAAAAGAAAGGAGCCAGATTCCAATTTATAGACTGTAAACCTGACGTATCTTGGCAAGCCGAGATGCTGGGCAAGCTGTCTGCATTTGAGTTCACTAGTGAGGCTATGGTGGTGTTGAATAATCTCTTTCTTGGGTCCTGGGCAACCTCATAGTGCAGAAGTTTTAAGAGGCTGTTTGTCACAAGCTCAACACTGAAGCTTTATTTTCCATAAACAAGTCAAAGCCAGGAGGGGCCCGCTGGTCACAGGTGTGCACACAAGCAAGTATACAACCAATGACCCCTATTTTAACTTAGGAGCTGATGAGAAAGGGGAAGGGGAAGAATACAAGAGAAGAAATCCAGCATGTGCTATGCCTCACTGTCCCCAAGAACCAGATTTGCCTCAACGGAATACTACTCAGCTGTAAGAAAGACTGAAGTAATGCCATGCACAGCAACATGGATGGACATAGGGATTCCATGCATTCACACTAAGTGAAATAAGTAAAACAGAAAGACAAACACCATGATATCACTCATACATGGAATCTAACCATTTTTTAAAAGATGACACATATGTATTTATAAAATAGACCTACAAATACTGAAAGCAAACTTATGCTTACCACAGGGGAAACATGGGGCAGGGGATAAATCAGGAGCTTGGGATTCACTTACAAAAACACTCCTCTTCATATATAACAGATAACCAACAAGGATCTGCCATAGAGCACAGGCAGCTCTACGAATCTGTCTGTGATAACTTACATGAGGAAAGAATCTGAAAAAGAATGAACACATGTATATGTACAGCTGAATCACTGTACTGGGTAACTGAAACTAACACAACACTGCAAATCAACTGTGTGTGTTCTCAGTTGTATCCCAACTCTTTGTGACCCTATGGACTGTAGCCCACCAGGTTCAACTGTCCATGGGATTCTCCAGGCAAGAATACTGGAGTGGGTTGCAATTCCCGTCTCCAGGGGACCTTCCTGACCCAGGAATTGAACCCGTGTCTCCCGCCTTGGCATGTGGATTCTTTATCACTGGGCAACCTGGAAGCAAATCAACTATATACCAATACAATTTTTTTTTAAATAAAATAAAGAATTCTTAATGCCCCTAACAAGCTAGACAAGCTCAAGATCTTTACATGGGGTCTATATTAGGCTCTGTGTTCTGTCTCTAGCATTAGGGCCCAACTCGTCTGGAGCCTTTCCTGGGCTTCTTTGCCCACTTCCTGGCCCTGGTGCATCACCCTGTTTCCCATAAAGGGCTGCAGCCAGGCCACTTGCCCTTGTTCCTGCTGCTGCTGCTGCTGCTGCCACTAAGTTGAGTCAGACTCCATAGATGGCAACCCACCAGGCTCCCCCGTCCCTGGGATTCTCCAGGCAAGAATACCGGAGTGGGTTGCCATTTCCTTCTCCAATGCATGAAAGTGAAAAGTGAAAGGGAAGTCGCTCAGTTGTGTCCGACTCTTAGCGACCCCGTGGACTGCAGCCTACCAGGCTCCTCCGTCCATGGGATTTTCCAGGCAAGAGTACTGGAGTGGGGTGCCATTGCCTTCTCCCTGCTACTTTAACACAATACAAAGTCTTTTTTCCCTTGATCAACCCTCAAGAAATGAAGCTGTGCCCCCCCCACCCCCGGGATATAGATTACTCCCTCATGCCCCACATTCCGTCCTATACAGCTTCCTTGTGTGTACATAATTTCTGTGTATAGGGTTTTATCCAATGACACAGTATTAACTGGCAGGAAAGAACGTGTCATCAGAGACACCTGAACTTGCATGATTTTAGTCCCTTAGCCATCTTGAGCCATCACAGCCTCCGAATGTATTAAAATTAAGAGTTTGGGGAACTTCTCTGCTGGTCCAGTGGTTAAGACTTTGTTTTCTAATGCAGGTGGGTGCGGGTTCGATCCCTGGTTGGGGAGCTAGAATCCCACATGCCTTGAGGCCACAAAGCCAAAACATAAAGCATAAGACAAATTCTATAAACACGTTAAAAATAGTCCATGTCAAAAAAAAAAAATCTTTTAGAAAAATGGAGTTGATAATATCTACCTTAAGGAGTGGTAGAGAGAATCAGAAAAGAACTAATCCTGTATTCATCAGACGTTAGCTGTGATTAATTCAGGCTATGTTTATGTGTTAAAAATATACTTACAGAATCAAATCTGAGGCATGCACATTGCTGAATTTTATTTTCCGAAGGCAACAGAATTCCGCCAGCTACCTCCAGTTCACTGCAGGACTGCAGACGAAGTCCTACATCTTTATTCTCCAACGTCTTCCCTCTCTGCTCTGCCTAAGCTTATCACCAGTGTGTGTAATTAGGGGCTTAGTGCTTTGCTGCCATTCTGAGAGGCAAAGCCCCTGCCCTGGGGCCACCTGGCCATCCATCAGAATTTGTTTTCTGCTCTGAAATCCTGTTTTGAGAGGATGTTGGAAGAGACACGGAGCCAGTTCCTCCTTCCCAGAGAGACTTCAAAAAATGTGCCGTTTGTCTTTTTGGAGGGCTCCCTCTTGACTTGCCCGTTTAGTAATTACGGAGAACATTCAGAGGCAGTGGCTTGGTATAAACTCGCCCTGTCTTTGTCACTCACTGACTGGTCTCTGAAAAGAAATATAATCTTTCTTATTAGGAAACTCCTGGTGCTCTCTCATCAAGTCAGGATGTCAGGCCCTATGCAGATGAGGATAATTAAAAAAATAGAAATGATCTAGACCTAGGTCAGAGTTTCAACTTTTCTTCCCAGCTGCATCTGAAAATAAGCATTAACTTTAAGTGGAACAAAAGACCCTCCAAAGTCACTGTATTATGAATGCACTGGAGTCCACATGGTGAGGAAAGAGCATCAGGGTGTCAAGAAGTTACCAGATCGAAGTTTCGAGTTCTCAAAGCATTCCCACGTGTTAACCCATCGGTTCCTTGTAACAGCCCTATGTGTGGGCATGCTCAGTTCGTGCCTAACTCTTTGTGACCCCGTGGACTGTAGCCCACCAGGCTCCTCTGTCCATGGGATTCTTCAAACAAGAATACTGAAGTGGGTTTCCATTTCCTTTTCCAAAAATAGTCCTGGGACATGTCATTCTGAAGTTCATTTTACTAAGAGAATCTAAGTGCCCCATTTGCCATCTCAGAACCAGTGAGCGTCAGAACAAGGGCTTCTGACTTCAGCTCCAACATTTTTGCATCAAAGTCCCTGTGACCTACTTAGTTCCAAAAGCAAGGTTTCTATGTTTTTTCCTTCTTGATTTGTCTTTTATCAATCACGGAAACCCAGGACAATTTCTCCATCTGCTAGACTGTACTGTCACTGCCCTCTGGCACCTTGTCCACAAAGCCATTCTTAATTACACAGTCCAGGACAGACTGCTGCTAATGGCACCAGTAATGGCACCTCTCATTTACTCCTGAAGGTTGGGAGCCCTCTTCCAACAGCGCTGACCCCCAAAGGCATACCTGCCCCACTCAGGACCCACAGGTCCCTTCCACCTCAGACCCTGGATGAGTATAGAGTCATTAGTCTGTGCTGGACCAAAGCTGCCCTGTTCTGAACTCCCCCGTCATTATATCCCCTGCAATGACTTCACTGGCACTCCCAGACGCCTCAACAGATGGGAACCAGACCCAAAGCAAACAGATTTCTGAATTGTGTTGTAAGTTTCAATCTTTACTTTGTGAGCTTTTGAATCGAAACCTGGCCCGTGACTTTCTGTGTGGCACTAGACAAACTTTTTTTTTGGATACCACTGCTTAGGAGCTGCTGCTTCTTTTTGAAGAGGAACCCCATCTAGTAATCTCCTTTGTAAGACTCTGCAATTTCTCATGCCAATCAACATACTTCCAACTGTATTGGCCTTACCAGTAATCAGCACGGAAAACAACTGTAACCATTAAGACGTGAATGACAATACGCTAGGGGGCTTAGAAAGATACACTCAGGAAGAAAGGACCGTTCTTCTAGTACATGATGTTGTGTCTGGATGTGATGGCTGGAACACCTTTAGCTATCTTGTTACCGTGAGTGCAGCCAGCATGAGTAAACAGGCAAATCACTGAGGATTCAGTTCAGTTCAGTTGCTCAGTTGTGTCTGACTCTCTGCGACCCCATGAATCGCAGCACGCCAGGCCTCCCTGTCCATCACCAACTCCCAGAGTTCACTCAGACTCATGTCCATCGAGTCAGTGATGCCACTGAGGATTAATGAAGTCTAATGTTCCAAAGTACCTGGTTTTCTGACATCCTCACTGCTTATCTGAATTAATCATTTAAGTTGCATCTAATAAATGTTCTTATAGTTTAGATCATCCAAGTCAGGGCTTTTTCCTACCACTTGAAGATGGCAGAATGCACATTAAATGAAAGCTAGGGCAACAGCGAACATCAAGAAATGTCTTAAAGTCAAGGATTATTTGAAACATGGCAGCATATAAGCTTACTCGACTATCACAGCAGTCTTTGCAGGTTGTTAGGAAACAGCACAGAGAGGTGTTCTAACCTGCTCAATTCATCCAGTCGGAAGTAGAAAAGGGGGCATTTGAGCACAGGCAATCTGGGTCAGAGCCAAGCACTGTGCAAAAATCTTTCCTTACTTACATACACTATCTCTTATGGGGATAATATGCTTAGCTTTAAAAATAAAGTCATCTAGACGGTCTCTAATGCACAGTTGGAGGAACTTAAATATGCTGGCCATTTTGCAATGATAATGATGTATTTTATATGCTTCTGACAGTATCTGAAATCTCCTCGCCATTGTAGTTGCTTCCTCTCAGGTCCTCGTAGCTCTGAGTCGATTTTTCACACTGACCCTCACCACCGTCCTCCCAATGGTTTCTCGATGGTCTACACTGCTATCACCAAACTGTCACTAAGGAGCTGTGACCTACCCTGACTCTCAAAGCTGGTTTTCCTCTGTCTAGAACTTCCAACGCTGCATGCGACTCAGACTCTCAACTCTCAACTCAGACTCTCAACTTTTAAATTGATTTGAAATTACTTTTTGAAAACTTGATTTAGTTTCTTTAATCCAGAGTAGCAGAACAGCTTCTGGCCATTCAATTGTACTAGTTTTTTTTTTTTTCTTTTTGTCTTCTAAATTTTCTGACATCCTTAACCATCATTCCCCACTAACTGGATCCTGAATAAATTCATATAATCCCATCCTTACCGAGTCTAGAACAATGGCTCTTCTCTCTCAGTGCCTATGCAAGTATGGCTCAGCTGTTCCTCTATTAGCAGAGGGCACTGATGGTGGAAACAGGTTGCTGAATGGTGAGGCAGAGGTTTACTGTGAGGGAGGAAAAGCCATCCCAGAACCACCATGACTGCAAGAGGGATTAACAGAATTTACGTGTCTGACTCCCACAGCAGATTTAACACATCAACATGAGAGGCGGAGTTCAGCGGTACACATCTTAAACCATTCCCCAGGTGATGCTGATCCACACTAAAATCAGAGACTCTTTCAGAATGACACAATCAAAGGAGCCAGCAGAAGAGAGGGTCTGAATGGCATCTAAGACTTTCCTATGATACTTAAGCCTGAGACAAACTGCCCTATCTTCTCTTCCTTTGTTCTCTTTCACGCAACTCATTCCACTTTGGGATTTGTTCATCCATTCGTAAGTCCTCAGCGCTACAGTTTTATAGCAACTCTTATCTAATACTTCCTGGTATCCCCAAAGTGACTTGAAAACTAAGAGCTAGCTAGCATTGCTAGACCCCTTGTGATGGCAACACCCAACCAAGGACATATATCAGCTCTTTTAACCACCCTTATAATGCTACCTTGGGCTTCCCTGTTGGCTCGGTGGTAAAGAATCTGCCTGCCAAAGCAGGAGATGGGTTTGATCTCTGAGTTGGGAAGATCTACTAGAGAAAGAAATGGCAACCCACTACAGTACTCTTGCCTGGAAATCCCACAGACAGAGGAGCCTGGTGGGCTACAGGCCACGGGGTCACAAAAAGTCAGATATGACTTAGTGACTAGGTAAGAATAACTTACTGCTAGTTTGCCATATAACAAAGGTAGAAACAGAAAGATTATGTGTTGCCCAAGGTCCCATAGCTGATTACGGCTAACCTAGGATTTAACCTAGGTACCTGGGTTCAGAGCCAACGCCCTTTAACCAACAGTTAATGCCAGAAGCTAACCAACAGCTGTAACACCAGACACAAAGTGAGAATTTATCAGTAACCATTGCTTCCTTCCAGCCAAAAAGTCCTGTGAGCATGTAACACAACCTCCTTCTGAACTTTACCTTACACCTCCCCCAACCTGGGAGACCCTCAGATCTTTGTTCTCTATCTGTGTCTCATTCATCCTTCAAGAATTAAAGCTAATTAAGATCAGCCAAACATGGCAAACGTTTCATGTGTCAAAAATCACAGGAGATAATATATTTCCTACTTTATGGTTTTGCTTCTTGAATTTAAATTATAAATGTTCCATGCTGATGAACACTCTGCCGGGCACACAGCTCGCATGCATGACAGGTAGCTATATTTAATGTTCTTTTCACTGTCCTTTTTCCTTAGATCTCAAGATAGCATTAGACAAGAAAGCATTTTTAATATACACTTTTCTGCAATGATGATTCAGAGGGAGGCACACCACGGGTGGGCGTGGGAATTAACATTCCAACTCCCTGCCTATTAAGAAAACTTCCAGCACAGCCTTTAAGCATTCTAATTAACAAAAACTTATGCTGCTCATTACTCTTAATTTCTCCATCAAAGAATGCAGCTCTAACAGAGAGTGAAATACACCAATTCTTGAGCAGAGATCAAATTCTACCTTTGAGATCTGCCAGCTCTGATCTTGGGCAGGTCACTTCACCAAAGGGCAGACTCTGAGGCCAGTTCTAGCTCTGTGTGAGTCCTGGCTTTGCTGTGTTATTCATCTGTGTGAATCTGGGCACTGCTGCAGATCACCTGAGTACTACAAGCTAGGTCACTTCAGTTGTATCTGACTCGTGGTGACCCTATGCACTGTAGCTCACCAGGTTCCTCTGTCCATGGGATTCTCCAGGCAAGAATACTAGAGTGGGTTGCCATGCCCTCCTCCAGGGGATCTTCCCCACCCAGGGATGGAACATGGGTCTTCTGATTCTCCTGCATTGCAGGCAGGTTCTTTACCACTAGTACCATCTGGGAGGATGTACTGAAAATGCAGGTTCTGATTGGGGGAAACTGTGGCATTTTCTCTATCTACGAATTCCAAAGTAATACTGATGCTCATGGCCTACAGATCCACTTTGAGAAGGAGGTTAAGCAGTTTCTTAATCTGTTAAAGAAAAAAGAAAAAAAAACATGAAGGGAGGAGAGTTTGGTAGAGAAAGGCTCTGTGTATATGTATGGCTGAATCCCTTCACTGTTCACCTGAAACTATCACAAAAATGTTTGTTAATCAGCTATAACCCAATACAAAATTAAAAGTTTAATTAAAAAAATATGAAAATATAGGTATCTACATTATAGAGTGCAGGAGACCCAGGTTCAATCTTTGGGGTTGGGAAAATCCCCTAGAGAAGATAATAGCAAGCCACTACAGTATTCTTGTCTGGCAAATTCTATCAACAGTAAAGTCTGGCGGGCTACAGTCCATGGTGTTGAAAAGAGTTGGACATGACTGAGTGACTAACACTTTCATTTTTTTCAAAGCCGACCCTTGAACAGGAGGGGTTTGAACTGTGAGGGTCCACTTACATGCAGATATTTTTCAATGGTAGATACTACCAATCCACACAATCTGTGGTCATTTGAATCTGCGGATGCCAATGGCCAACCGTGTTATATGCAGATTTTTGACCATGTGCTGAGCGGACTCCCCTACCCCTCACATTGCGTGAAGGTCAACCATATATGTATAAGAAGACCAGTTATTACATATGAGGAGCACTGACGCTCAGGGGATTTTCCCTTTCATCCAGGCTGGTAAGACCAGCCCTGAAATGTGTTCCTGCTCACATAAACATGTAACAATTCTGCTTAGATCTGAAGAGGACAAGGTCTCTGTACTTCAAAAAAGAACTCTGGTGACTTCCCTGGTGGTCCAGAGGGCCTCCCAAGTGGCTCAGTGGTAAAGAATCTACCTGTCAATGAAGGAGACTCAGGTTCAATCCTTGGGACTGCAAGATCCCCTGGAGAAGGAAATGGCAACCCACTCCAGTATTCTTGCCTGGGAAATCCCATGGACAGAGGAGCCTGATGGGCTACAGTCCATGGGGTTGGAAAAGAGTCGCACATGACTTAGCGACCGAGCATGCACATTGGCTGTCCAGGGATGAGGACGCCATGCTCCCCCTCCAGGGGGCACGGGTTCAATCCCCAGATAGGGAACTAAGATCCCACATGCAGTGCAGTGAGGCTAAAAAAATAGAAAGAATAAAAATGACTTTGGCTTGTAGGAATGATAAGTTTATGGGCCATCCTTATCTCCAAGTTCACCTCCACTCTGGGACTCTCTTTATTTAACTTGTTCTTTATGTGCCTCAGGTAAGCTAGGCCATGATATCTTTACCTCAGTAGGCTCTGCAGGAGCTGAAAGTGGGAACTTCCCATAAAACATTTATAATTGGCTATGGGAGACCAGTGCATTTATATCTACCAATGAGGATTAATACACTCATAAAACACCAGTGGTTAGCTGTCTTTCACCAGCTGAGAAGAAAGCATTATTCCACTGCAGTCTCTTTTGTATTTAAACCCATATTTTATCTATGTATATATTTACAAAACAGTCAGAATGCGAGTTATCACACATCATCACGTCTCCCACACTTATTTAATGCTGAGGTTAAGAAAGGAAATCACATTCAATAAGCATGAATCAGTCCCTCAAACACAAGGCTTTTCTTTGTTAAGACATCAAATAAAGTACAAGATGCTATTTGCTCATAGGTAAAATACCAGGAAGTCTATAAAACTCAGGAGAATAGTCTATGTTCATGAAATAGACTCTAATGATGGGAAGAATGGGGGTAATTTAATCCAAATGATTTAATTCTGAATTAGGAGAGAAGTGACTTTAAATGTTTCTTTTTACCTTCTTTTTTGTCTGCCATCTGCCCTTGCACAGAAACTTCAAAAATCAAGACAGATTTCTGGATAACTTGAGAGGCTCCCTCCTAAAAGGAGTTCGTTTTTCTCTCCCACACCACACTCGGTGCCTCTACCTGGGATTCAGCCTGTTGTGATCTGCCTTTGAGAGCTCTCCTCTTCTTAAGATCCCTTGTACAGACACTTAATGAAAGCAGCCATCAGCACAAAAGCAACATCTTGGGGCCAAGCAGGCTGCAGGCTACCCAGGGAGGGCACTTTTGCTTTTAGTCTTCATCAGACAGCGCCCAGAAGCGATGAAGTCCTTAGAATTTATTCTTGACAGTAAGCCCCTCTACATAGATGGACTTATTTTGACTGCCTTGGGCAATCACGTTTTGTGATCCCTGTAAACTTTTCCATAGAGCACTTTCACGTCAGACTGCCTGGCTGCTTCCAGCCATCAGACATCACTTTTATTGAGCGCCTACCATATAGCAGTGATCTTAGACCCTAAGAAAAGGAAATCCGTCATTGCTTCTACCTTTTTGCCTTCTATTTGCCATGAAGTGATGGAACTGAATACCATGATCTTAGTTTGTTTGTTTTTTTAATATTGAGTTTTAAGCCAGCTTTTTCACTCTCTGTGGACAGTGACTGCAGCCATGAAATTAGAAGGTGCTTGCTTCCTGGAAGAAAAACTATGACAAATCTAGACAGCATATTAAAAAGCACAGATGTATAGAACAGTCTTTTGGACTCTGGGAGAGGGAGAGGGTGGGATGATTTGGGAGAATGGCATTGAAACATGTATAATACCATATAAGAAATGAATCGCCAGTCTAGGTTCGATGCAGGTTACAGGATGCTTGAGGCCGGTGAGCTGGGATGACCCAGAGAGATGGTATGGGGAGGGAGGTGGGAGGGGGGTTCAGGAATGGGAACACGTGTACACCTGTGGTGGATTCATGTTGATGTATGGCAAAACCAATACAGTATTGTAAAGTAAAATTTTAAAAAATTTTAAAAATAAAATAAAAAGTAAAGACATCACTTTGCTGACAAAGGTCCATATAGTAAAGGCTATGGTCTTTTCCAGTAGTCATGTACGGGTGTGCGAGTTGAACTGTAAAGAAAGCAGAGCACCAAAGAAATGATGCTTTCAAACCGTGATGCTGGAGAAGACTCTTGAGAGTCCCTTGGACTGCAAGGAGATCAAACCAGTCAATCCAAAAGGGAATCAACCCTGAATACTCTTTGGAAGGACTGATGCTGAAACTCCAATACTTTGTCCACCTGATGTGAACAGCTAACTCATTGGAAAAGACCCTGATGCTGGGAAAGACTGAAAGCAGAAGAAGAGGGTGACAGAGGATGAGATGGTTGGATGGCATCGCTGAGTCAATGGACATGAACTTGGGCCAACTCCAGGAGATTGTGAGGGACAGGGAGGCCTGGTGTGCTGCAGTCTATGGTGTGGCAAAGAATCGGACACAACTCGTCAACTGAACAATAACAACCAAGTAGCAAGTAATGTGCTAAGCACCAGTGCACAAGTGAGACACAGCCCCTGATATCACGCTTATGGTAAAGCACCCAGAGTAGCCTAGAATGCCTAAAGGAATCTCTCTCTCGACTGCTCTGATCCTACCACCTACTTTATAACAGTTATATGAGCCCCTATTACAGAGTTCCTGGTTTTATTTTTATCTATTTTTAAAAGGTCATATTTACCCATATTCACTCCCCAACAGACAATATCTGGTCAATTTCAAAATGATTTGGCCCAGTCGTTTAATTTTCACATGCATGCATTCAGTCAATCACCCATCCTTTACTGAGCAGCCATGGTATATGCATATGGGTTTTGTTTGTTTGTTTGTTTGTTTCGGCTAAGCATGAGGATACCACAAGACCTCAAGATGCTCTTAGCCTAGTAGGCAAGTTGGAAACCTTCAGTGAGTATGATTTGATGAGTATAATGATGGGAAGTTCAGGAAAGCGATATCAAATATGGCTTCACAGAAGAGGAAATAGTTAAGTTCATGTACACATAGCTGGACTAGAAATATAAGGGGGTTAATAGAAGCATCTCACATCTTACAAGCCTAACATAAGTCAACAAGAGATAAAAACAAGTATCTCTGAAACCTAATATTAGAATACATAGCTTAATGCCATCAAAACATGCAATCAATTAGAGTCATCCCTTGGGATCTGCGGGCGTCCCAGGTGGTACCAGTAGTAAAGAACCTGTCTGCCAATGCAGGCGACGTAAGAGAAATGGATTTGATCCATGGGTCGAGAAGATCCCCTGGAGGAGGGCATGGCAACCCGCTCTAGTATTCTTGCCTGGAGAATCCCATAAACAGAGGAGCCTGGCAGACTATGATCCATAGGGTCACAAAGATTTGGACACGACTAAACAACCTCAGCACGCATGCACTCTTGCAATCTGTAGGGCACAGATTCCAGGACCGACTATGAACACCAAAATTTGGAGATGCTCAAGTCCCAGAGTCATCCCTCTGTATTTGCAGGGTCCTCATGAATTCAACCAACTGGATTTACAATGAAAAGGGAAGTGCTAACTGGCATCTCTTGTTTAATGTCATCTTGGGTTTGAATGGGGCAAGACAATATTTACACACCTTCCCAATTTGATATTTTCACTTGCACAAAGATTCAGTTAGAATATCCGATGTTCTGGATTTCCAGCATGGACATTTATGAAACATGGGGTGGGGGCAGGAGGACGAGAAAATGAGATGTTTGTGTTGCCATGATTTGCATATTTTTGTTTCAAAATCATGCAATATTTCCACTAATGAGTCATTGCTGAGAAGCAATATAGGGTATTAACTGTTACATATTAATGCCCTGCTGCTTGGGAACGAGAGCAGGCCTTCAACACGCTGTTTATAAATGGCTCCTTCGCTCCTGTAGCTTCTTCTTGCTCCCATTTCTCCCTCCAAGCTACTCATCTCAAAAGCTTTTCAACGTGAAGACCAAAAATTTCAAGGGAGATGAAATGGGCTCCTGAAAAATTGCTTCCTCTGGCTAGATGACGCCAGAACAGATGCAATTGAAACATATTTACAACAATGGTTTAAAAGTCTTCACCCTAGAGAACAGAAAAGTTTTCCCAATCACTAAGCTCACTGAGGTCACTGAATCACGTGCGGTTTGTTTAGTGGGGTGATTTGTCATTTTGGTCAGTTATGACAAAGAGACAAGCTTCCATGAGGGTGAATTAACGGAGAGCAAGGCTAATAAACGCAGTTTTCACAACGGATAACAAAAACTGAGATTCCTTCCCAGTTCAATGATAGACGTAAGGCAGGTGCTTATCAGGCCTCTGATCTGAACTGTATGCTAATATGCAGACTGGCAAGTGGTGGGAGGACAGTAGTGAAGGAAAAGGAATCCTGCCTTCCTCATAATTGGACCTGCGGTGTGTGGGCTGGAGAAACATTTCATTTACCGAAGCTATCGGTTTGAACCAATCCCCAAGCTCTTTCTTCAACTTGGTTTGTAGATCAATTGTCGTGATTAAAGTAAAGGGATTTGAAGGAACCTAATGCTGATTCAAACGACTGAGGTGCTTACGCAGTGTTACTCGCATCCTGCTTTAGACTAAGCTGGTTGAATTCCTATTTCCCAGCAAGAAGTCTCAAAAAACTGCTGAATGCTTGAAAGCGTGTGTGCGTATGTGTGTGCGTGTGTGCGTGTGTGCGTGCGTGCGTGCATGTTGGGGCAGGGCGCGGCGGTGGGAACAGGATTTATCCAGGGAAAGAAGAGGAGAACAGGGATGAAAGCAAAGAGAAGTTCGTAAAAACTGAAATTTTGCCAACTAAATTACGAAAACAAAGAAAACAGCTACAACAAAAGGGAACCTATTCCCATTTTGTAGTTAAACATCCGCCTCTCTGATGATTTGGGTTAACACCCCATTCCCCCTTTTCCACCCATGGAATTTGCATGAGAGTAGGGTTGACTTATACTTTCCTCCTTGTGGTCACCACTGTATCTTGAGTACCCAGACTGGTACTTGAATGTAAATAATTGGTCAAAGAGCAGATTCTCTGTAGAGTAATAGTCAAATCAACAACTTTTGGTTGTTGTCATGAGTGATTCACACACTTTCTAAAATGACTGTGGGTTTCAAGCTAATGAAGCTGGGTTTGTGGATCCTCTGTATGCACTCAACCATGGCTTTGTGGTCACAAATAATGACTAAATCCAGCCAATTGCCTTAAAGTAAACAATTCAGCCACAGCAACAGAGATGTGCCAACAGGGCTGAAACACAAGTCCTAAAGTCAAACATGAATCTGCCCCCATCTCGCTCCATTTTCTTCCTACTGGAGGTGGTCCATCTTCTTCTTCCTGCAAGTGTGCGTCTGATCCAATTCCTCCTGCTTTTCCAGGATGCTCACCTAACATGTTTGCTTTTCTTTTCTATAACATATAGCTTTTCAGTTTTCCTGTACTGATGCTTCTGGTTAATATTTAGCTGTGATGAAATCTCTATCATGTTAGTCGCAACAGCATACAGATCTACACTCCACTACATTTCTCCTCCTTCACAAAAGAGTGACCTACATTCATTATTCCTCACAACTCAGTCTTCAACCTACATAATCTACATTCAACCAACACAGATCCCACCAACATCACCAATGGTTTTCACAATGATAGCGCCAAGGAACATTTTCAATCTCTGCTTAATTGACAAATTTATATCATTTGACACATTTAACAACTCCCTTCTCCTTGAAATGTTATTTTGTTTTTGTCTATCCTTAATTTCAAGGGATATTTCTTCTTGATTTCCTTCAAATTCATCCCTGGATTGATTATGAAAAGGTTGGAATACCCTGAGGTCCTGTCCAAGTCATATTTTTCCTTGTGTGTTTTTTATCCATGCTCAGAGCTTTAATTACCAAAAAGGCATCTGACACTTGACATGTCCAAAACCTAACTCATGCTCTCTTCCTCCTCACTGCCAACCCTGCCTCTTCTCTGGAGCTGCCCTAAAAGAAAGGTCTGATCAGGTTTCTAATTGCATAGGTAAGCTACAAGCTGGACTCACTTCAGTTTGGTGAGTGACAGAAGCTAGACAAAAAGAACACAGATTGTATGATTCCACTCTCACAAAATGCCCACAAAAGGCAAATCTATACAGATTAGCTGTTGCCTAGGGCCAGAGATAGGGATGACGAGTGACTATAAATGGGCATGAAGTTTCTTTTTACGGTGATGGAAGTATTTCAGAATCAAGCTGTGACGTTGGCAGTGCAACTCTAAAAACAGACTAAACTTTGAGTTGTATGCTTAAAAATGGATCAGTTTTCTGACATGTAATTTGTATCTCCATAAAAGTTTTTTAAACTTATATAGGTAGGATTTATGTTTGACTTCCCCTCCTTTTCTCTCTCACCTCCATTTTCAACCTATTCCACTCATCAGACTACCAAAATATTTCTCAATACATTCATGTCTGACTATAGTGCTCTAATCTAAATAAGCATCATCTTTCCCCCAACTACCGCAACAGACTTTTCCACCAGTGTCTCCCTTTAGTTCTGACACCCACATCAAACTGTTCTTTACACTTTGGCAAGAAAGATCTTTTCTGTTTAGAAATCCCTTACGGACATCCAAAGTCCTTAGACAAAGATCATGTGCCTTGAATGACCTGAAGGACCCAGCGTGAGTGGCCATCTGAACCCTCTCCAGCCTTTCACGCCAGTCTTTTCCTCCCTCCATCCTCCTGGGTCAGTGACATGCTTCTTTCTGCTATGTTCTTCCACCCCTCCTTCATCTGCTCCATTCTAACTCTCCCTCTGGGTAGCAATCGAAGAATCAGCTTGAGGGGAATTAACCATTGGCTACTGGAAAATCCCATAGATGGAGGAGCCTGGCAGGCTACAATCCATGGGGTGGCAAAGAGTCAGACATGACTGAGCCACTTCACTCACTGCCCTTATAGAACCATACATTCTGTCTTCAGAAAACTAATTCCACATTACTCAGCCATAAAAAAGAATGCTAACTCCAGTACTTTGGCGACTTCGTGTGAAGAGTTGACTCATTGGAAAAGACTCTGATGCTAAGAGGGACTGGGGGCAGGAGGAGAAGGGGACGATTGAGGATGAGATGGCTGGATGGCATCACTGACTCGATGGACATGAGTTTGAGTGAACTCCGGGAGTTGGTGATGGCCAGGGAAGCCTGGCATGCTGCAATTCATAGGGTCACAAACAGTCGGACAGGGCTGAGCGACCGAACTGAACTGAAAAAAGAATGAAATAATGCAGGTTGCCATCTGCAGCAACCTGGATAAGCCTAGAGACTACGATACCAAGTAAGCCAGAAAGAAAAAGACAAATGAATGGTATCACTTTTATGTGCAATTTAAAAAATGATACAAATAAACTTATTTACAAAGCAGAAATAGACTCACAGACATAGAAAAGAAACCTATGGTTACCAAAGGGATAGGAAGGGATAAACTAAGAGTCTGAGATTAGCATGCACACCTGCTGCTGCGAAGTCGCTTCAGTCGTGTCCGACTCTGTGTGACCCTATAGACAGCAGCCCACCAGGCTCCTCCATCCCTGGGAGTTTCCAGGCAAGAACACTGGAGTGGGTTGCCATTTCCTTCTCCAACCCATGAAAGTAAAAAGTGAAAGTGAAGTTGCCTAGTCATGTCCGACTCTTAGCGACCCCGTGGACTGCAGCCTACCAGGCTCCTCTGTCCATGGATTCTCCAGGCAAGAGTACTGGAGTGGGGTGCCATCGCCTTCTCCGCATATACACACTACTTTATATAAAATAGATAATAAGAACCTGCTGTATAGCACAGGGAACTCAATACTCTATAAGGATCTATATGGGAAAAGAATCTGGAAACAACATGTATATATGTATGTGTAACTAAATCACTTTGCAATACACCTGAAACTAATATGAAACTTGAAATCAACTATATTTCAATCTAAAATACATTTAGAAATTACAAAACAAAAAAGAAAACCAATTCCATTTTGTAATTAAACATCCACAGTTGTGATGATTTGGGTTAATATCTGCCCTGTTTTCTACTCGTGGAGTTTGCTTGAGAGCAGGGAGTACACATGTTTTTGCCCATGCGGTCGCCACTGTAACTTTAGCACCTAGACTGGTACCTGAATGTAAATAATTGGTCAAAGAATAGCTTCTGATAGTAATAGCTAATATCAACTTTATTAATGAATAAGAAATCCCTTTCTCGATGAGACAGAGGAGAAGATGGCCACCATTACTTTTGGCATTTCAATTAACATGTTCATATACACACCATCCTTAACACACCTGTGAAATAATCTAGTTTCCTGATCTCCACTGAACCCAGGTAAACTGAGGACTGAAATGAACAAGCTAGGTGGTCCCAAAGGCCCAGAGAGGAGCAGCCAGATGCAGACATGGCCAAGTGCCACCTCCCTAAATATCAGGCAGAAATTACTTTCAAGCTTGTCTCTAAATCAAGACTTTTCTCCTACTTAATAGAATGAGCCTCCGCCAGCCAAATAGAAATGTTCACACTCCTCCAAAATTCTGCTAGGAAAAAAATGTTTTGACATCCTTTCCTTATCTCTCCATACACTGACTTCTCCAGGAGCTTCTGGCTGACAGCACCTGCAGCATGGCCCAAGTCCTCAGCCAATCTCTTTCCTGTGATTAAAAATGAGCTCCCAACCATCACTTGGCAATAAGGTGAGCTGTTAGGCATCTAGTCCCAACTCAGTCCCTCTTTTTATCCCCTGGGCACAACTCTGAGCCTCACTGGGCCCATTCCTTGAATATCACTCCCTAATGCAAAACCAGGAGACCAGACAGAGAAACACATATGAAATGGTCTTTCCAAGAGAGAGGAAAAGTGCCAAAACTACGTCCTAAGATTCTTCTGTCCGAACCTGTAAAAAGAAAATTGCTGAAAAGTACAGTGAAAACAGGACAATGGAAAGTCCCTTTATTAAAAAAGAGTACTGGACCCCACTCCAGTATTCTTGCCTGGAAAATCCCATGGACGGGGGAGCCTGGTGGGCTGCAGTCCATGGGGTCGCGAACAGTCAGACACGGCTGAGCGACCTCACTTTCACTTTTCACTTTCATGCATTGGAGAAGGAAATGGCAACCCACTCCAGTGTTCTTGCCTGGAGAATCCCAGGGATGGCGGAGCAGGGTGGGCTGCCGTCTATGGGGTCGCACAGAATCGGACGCGACTGAAGTGACTTAGCAGCAGCAAGATCACAAAAATTTAATTTTGATGTTGGAGATGGGGACAAAATTCTGACCTGTCAGAATTATTCTGGACAAGTACATCTGAATAAAATATTCCAAACACTTGACATAACTTACATGAGGCTCACACTTTAAAAATTAGAATTCTTCTGGTGTGTACCAATGGTTGCAATAGCAAATAGTGAATGGAGAATATCTTTGTTTCTCATGGTCACTATCTGTAATTCTTAGCAAATCAATTCTTTGCAGAGATGACAGATTTTCTTGCTGAAAAATATACATAATAATAAATACACATACTTGGCTCTCTCATAGGATTCTATGAAGAGTAACCAAAATACTACAGTATAAGTAAATCTTCTAGGAGCTTAGGAAAAATATCATACTTAGACATTAGGTAAATACATCTATCATGTCAAAAAATTATTATAATGTTAGTTTTCATTTCAATCCCAAAGAAAGGCAATGCCAAAGAATGTTCAAACTACTGCACAATTGCACTCATCTCACATGCTAGTAAAGTAATGCTTAAAATTCTCCAAGCAAGCCTTCAGCAATACGTGAACCATGAACTTTCAGATGTTCAAGCTGGTTTTAGAAAAGACAGAGGAACCAGGGATCAAATTGCCAACATCCGCTGGATCATGGAAAAAGCAAGAGAGTTCCAGAAAAACATCAACTTCTGCTTTATTGACTATGCCAAAGCCTTTGACTGTGTGGGTCACAATAAACTGTGGAAAATTCTGAAAGAGATGGGAATACCAGATCACCTGACCTGCCTCTTGAGAAATCTGTATGCAGGTCAGGAAGCAACACTTAGAACTGGACATGGAACAACAGACTGGTTCCAAATAGGAAGAGCAGTCCATCAAGGCTGTATATTATCACCCGGCTTATTTAACTTCTATGCAGAATACATCATGAGAAACGCTGGGCTGGAAGAAGCACAAGCTGGAATCAAGATTGCCGGGAGACATATCAGTCACCTCAGATTTACAGATGATAGCACCCTAATGGCAGAAAGTGAAGAGGAACTAAAAAGCCTCTTGATGAAAGTGAAAGAGGAGAGTGAAAAAGTTGGCTTAAAGTTCAACATTCAGAAAACGAACATCATGGCATCTGGTCCCATCACTTCATGGGACATAGATGGGGAAACAGTGGAAACAGTGTCAGACTTTATTTTGGGGGCTCCAAAATCACTGCAGATGGTGATTGCAGCCACGACATTAAAAGACGCTTACTCCTTGGAAGGAAAGTTATGACCAACCTAGATAGCATATTAAAAGCAAAGACATTACTTTGCCAACAAAGGTCCATCTAGTCAAGACTATGGTTTTTCCTGTGGTCATGTATGGATGTGAGAGTTGGATTGTGAAGAAAGCTGAGTGCCAAAGAATTGATGCTTTTGAACTGTGGTGTTGGAGAAGACTCTTGAGAGTCCCTTGGACTGCAAGGAGATCCAATCAGTCCATTCTGAAGGAGATCAGTCCTGGGTGTTCTTTGTAGGGAATGATGCTAAAGCTGAACCTCCAGTACTTTGGCCACCTCATGCGAAGAGTTGACTCACTGGAAAAGACTCTGATGCTGGGAGGAATTGGGGGCAGGAGGAGAAGGGGACGACAGAGGATGAAATGGCTGAATGGCATCACCGACTCGATGGACGTGAGTTTGGGTGAACTCCAGGAGTTGGTGATGGACAGGGAGGCCTGGCGTGCTGCAATTCATGGGGTTACAAAGAGTCAGACACGACTGAGCGACTAAACTGAAAGTGTTATTGGAGTATAATAGCATGTTTAATACATCATTTCATTTTCTTTAGAAGCATACTGAACTCAAGTCTTCAGAGTTGTTCTGAAGAGATGCCAAAGATTTAGATTCTTTATCATTAGAAACTGTGTAATTTTATATATAACTTTTTAATACTAAATACAAATAATCTCATGGAGAATGTAGTTTGTATATTTCTTTAGAGTTCAGGAAAGGGAAAACCAACTAAAGGGGCACTTTACACATTTAGAACAAACAGAGAAGATAAGGAAAGTGAGAAGGTAATTTTGAGAACTAAACTCTTGGCATCCATTTTATGAAAGGGATCCACCTACAAGTAATACATTACTTAAATCATCTTTCAATGTATTCAATGTTAGTTATTAAAAAACAAAATAATTAAAATGAAGCTAATTTATAAATATTTTCATGGATGTTCCTTTTGCTTAAGAAAAAGTTCACTATCAGTTTCAGTAACTTTTTTTCTTGGTATAGTCTAGAAATACTTAGAAAGGCAAGTCTCTTATTCATAGAAATATTGTAGAAAGCTTATCAATTAAAGAAAGAAAGTGTAGGGAATTCCCTGGCAGTCCAATGGTTAAGACTCCACACTTTCACTGTCGAGGGCACAGGTTCAATCCATGGTCAGGCAATTAAGATCCCACAAACCACACAGTGTGGCCAAAAAGAAATACATAAATTAAAAAAAAAAATAACAAAGTCTGCTTCAAATCACCGTTCTAAAGAATACTGCTGCTGTTGCTAAGTCACTTTAGTCATGTCCGACTCTGTGTGACCCCATAGATGGCAGCCCACCAGGCTCCCCCGTCCCTGGGATTTTCCAGGCAAGAACGCTGGAGTGGGTTGCCATTTCCTTCTCCAATGCATGAAAGTGAAAGTGAAGTTGCTATACAAACCAAATTTAACGTAACTGAATATTCTCTTCAGTGCTGTTTAGTCGCTCAGTCATGTCCAACTCTTTGTGACCCCTTGGACTGTCGGCTGCTGGGCTCCTCTGTCCATGGATTCTTCAGGCAGCAATATTGGAGTGGGTTGCCACTTCCTCTTCCAGGGGATCTTTCCGACCCAGGGATCAAACCTGTGTCTCCAGTATCTCATGCATTGCAGGCAGATAATTTACTGCTAAGCCACCAGGGAAGCCCAGAAATTTGTTTAATTCTTTAAAAAAATCAAAATCTCAGTATTAATTTCTTTCCTATTAATAACACCAAAAACTCTTTTTGTTTTAATGACATTTGTGGGATTGGAATTTTGTTGGTTTGTCTTCTTGTGTTTTTTGATTCAAACAACCTACAGATACCGTGAAATTATTTGTCAACTGGGAAAGCAAATTCAGTCATTGTGAACATAGGATCAACAACGTAAGGAAATTCTAGTGAGTTTTAAAGCATTTGGCTTCCAAAGCCACTGAGACACAACATTTCATAACACACACAACCCAACATTACGTAACGTACACAACCTAGACACTCCCCTTTAGCGAAATGGATCACATAACAGGATTCCTGTTTTCAAGTCTAGGACCATATGCTTAACCAGCAAGTGAACTATTATTTTGTGTGTGTGTTTTGTTTTTTGGTCACAGGCTTTGTTGAAGCAAAACTTGATTGTTAGTGAAATTAAAGTGGAGATCAGAAGAAATTTTCAGTGTCGTCATGGACGTGACAGCTTCTGCAATCCTAAATATCCTAAATTCTTAACCACTGACAGCCAACACGAGCTTTTTCTTGAATAAGGATGAAAATGATAGCAGTCCCTTTATATCACCCTCCTTTTGCACCCTGATAAAGTTATTTCTTCTAATTTACATCTTCTCATAGTTAAGAGATGAACATTAAGAAGCTCTGAAGCAGAATAGTAGCATATAAATGTTTCATTTGACCTAAACTTGAAGTTCATTCTTTAACAAAGGCAAGAAAGTTTAGACTTATATTTAGACTCTGAAAGAAAGCAAAAAAAGAAGAATGCAGCATTCCGGAAAAACGGAAAGTAAAGAAAAATAGCTAACCAAATATTTGTGATTATTTAATTATTGTTTACCAAGTACTTGCTTCATGCAAAGCCAGCCACCAAAAGGAAGTTGTAGGCATCCTGTCCCCTTACACAGTTACAAGAGTGATAAGAGAAATGGGTTTTTAAAATAGGAAGGGAAGGAACAAAAGATCTGATTAATAAGCATTCCCACAAAAGCTAGTGATAGTAATATACAGTTAGTGTCTGCAAATAAAGGTTTGAGAGTAGAATAAATAAGAAAAAGAAATTTAAATACTAGAAACATATGCTAGGCTGAGGGGAGGGAAGAAATCAAGCCAAAGGATACATATGTCACATAGTAACTTTATGTAAGCTGCTCCCCTTGAGTCTTAATCACAGCAATGAGACCACTTCAGTTCAGTCGCTCAGTTGTATCTGATGCTTTGCGACCCCATGAATCATAGCACGCCAGGCCTCCCTGTCCATCACCACTAGGTGTCATTTAACCTCCTTATTTTTGTTTGCTTTGTGGGATATACACAATGCCTTGCCTAACCTGTTGATCCTTTCCTGTATTAGAAGGAGTAAACATGAAGAATTAAGTAGTTAAAGAACGACTGCCTCTCTACCCTCAGTTTCCCCCTGGTTAATTTATGCAGGCAAGACAGCGTCCAGAGAAAGATGAGAAGCCGGCAGTCTGCACACAGTGGGAAAATAACAAAGCAACTGACCTTCTACCTTGATCATCAACTGAGCTCATTTTCCCTTTCAAAATTATCCTGGCTAAGCAGAATTTTCAGAGTTGGTCTCTGGACAAGGGTCCACCTTCTCCCCAGGTTGCTGGTTTTTCTGAGTAAAGCATCTTTCCTTTCTACCAACATTTCCCTCTCAATTACTGGCTTTTGACCCTGAGTTCTGTAACAATTTTATTATGCCCCAAATATCACATCGTGAGGGTGGAAAACAGAAATAACTGAGATGTGGAATTACTCTTCTAGGAAAATAATCCCTTAAGCGCTGTCTTTTTCTTGGAGTACATTTGAGTATGCTGTGTGACTAGCGAGCAAGGATGATAATGTTGGAGTTCCTTATTTTATGGAAATAAACATATAAAACATCTAGCTTTTACAAATTAAAATGGAAGAACATGGTGATGGAATGATCTAGAGTTGAGGTATCTTTAAATAATGAATCTCTTGTTTATGGCAAGTAAAACAATTTATCAACCATAAGCCCATGGTTTAAAGTCAAGTCTGTTATATTAATGTTCTTAATAGTATCTCCCTAATGCAGTTCATGTTTATTTTGAAAAATTACACATGTTAAATAAATGATCATACCTTCTCAAAACAGAGCATCTATATTTCACTTCCACAAAGGCTTCAAACATCATAAAGAGACACTTTTTGGAAAGATGTCCTTGTTTGATGATACTTACTATGAAAATACTTTACCTAAAGTTCACTCAGCAGCCTCATCTCAATGAAACAAGCAAATGGAAAGCACTGATAACCTTATAACTAACACTTATGCTATAAAATTTATGCACTAAAAATTAATCTATCATCTTAGCCTACATGTGGTTACTTTACAAACTGTAGTCAATTATTTAAGCACACAGTGATTTAAAAAAAAAATCAAGAATGGCAGAAAGGAATACTATAGGTAAGTGAATGGAAAAGAAAAGAAACAGCTGAAAATAGTTCAAAAATTCTGTTTAAAAAAATGTGATAAAACTATTCCTAAGAACTCAAGGTATAGAAAACCACATGAAGCCATTTAATGAAATGACAAGCAGTGCCAAACCTTTTAATATCTTCTGAAAATCTGCTTCACTTTCAGAGACCAGTAGAATAATGTTCATAATGAAACCCCAAATCACCCACAACATCTAAGGCAGGGCGATTCTCTAACATACCAAGCTAAGGATTCATATAATGTGCTTTAAAGATATTTCTATCCAAGATCACCCAGTGTTTCAGTTTTGGTACAAAGGAAGCTTTGGTTATCTACATATTTCTCTTCCATAAGCCTCTAAAACCCTTAATAAGGCAAACGAATACCACGTTTCTATACTCCTGTTTCTGATGGCCATCCAAAGAAAGAAAATAAAATTGCTAAATAAAATGAAAATCTCTGGTTATAGTAACAACCAACTCACAATTTTAAGAAAACATATTATAATATGCTATAATATCCTTATAATGGATCCTTTCCCCTAGGGTTATATTTAAGTGAAGTCAACTTATGTGTGAATAGTGATCTCTCTCTTTTAAATGGGCAGTATTTACTATTGTAAAAACTCAAAGATGATCTTCAACAACGACGACAAACATACAAATAAAGTCAAAGCTGGATGTAATTTTGCTGTTGTTTAGTCAGTAAGTCTTATACAGCTCTGTGACCCCATGGACTGTAGCCTGCCAGGCTCCTCTGTCCATGGGACTTCCCAGGCAAGAACACTGGGAATGCATTGCCATTTCCTTCTCCAGGGGATCTTGTCGATTCAGGGATCAAAGGTGGGTCTCCCACATTGCAGGCAGATTGCTGCAATGATCCACCTGGGATCCACCTGGGAAGCCCCGGTTGTGATTTCAAGTGAGCACCAATCTTTCATGCACACACCTCAGACGATACCTCATGATTCCAGAGTAGATGGAATACCCTGGATCACAACACTCAACTTCTGCAGTAACTCAAAGCATCATGTTTGTCGAAGCAGATGAGACAGACAGAAGTGAGTCTACTAAGCAAACAGTCCAGAGTAACAGGAATGCAAAGTTTTGAATGTGTTAGTTTCCCAGGGTTGCCATAACAAAATACCAGACTCATAACAAGGTGTCAACAGGACTGCTTTCTTCTGAGACCTCTCTCCTCGGCTTGCACATGGCCACCTTCTCACTGTTTCATTCCACAGTCTTTTCTCTGTACTGCTCATCCCTGGTGTCTGCTGTCCATCAAACTTCCTGTTCTTATTAGGTCATCATTCAGATAGGATCCGGGCCTATTCTAATGGCCTTATTCTAACTTAACCTTCTGGCTCAGGCAGTAAATAATCTGCCTGCAATGTGGGAGACCTGCATCTGATCCCTGGGTCAATCATATCCCCTGGAGGAGGAAATGGCAACCCACTCCAGTGTTCTTGCCTGGAGAATCCCGTAGACAGAGGAGCCTGGTGGCTACAGTCCATGGGGTTGCCTAGAATTGGACATTACTGAGCAACTAATACTTTCACACTTTCTAAAGGTTCTGTCTCCGATTATAGTTACATTCTGAGGTACTGAGAACAGAACACTCTACCCTCCAAACTTCACGTTTTCATGTGCAAAAATTCATGCCCATCCTAACAGCTCCCAAAGTTTTAAACCATGTCAGCATCATATTTAAGTGTCTAATCTCATCTAAGGGCTTCCCTGATAGTTTTTAAGTTGGTAAAGAATCCATCAAGCGTGCAGGAGACCCTGGTTCAATTCCCAGTTCAGGAAGATCCGCTGAAGAAGGGAGAGGCTACCCACTCCAGTATTCTTGGACTTCCCTTGTGGCGCAGCTGGTAAAGAATCCGCCTGCAATACAGGAGACCTGGGTTCGATCCCTGGGTTGGGAAGATCCCCTGGAGAAGGGAAAGGCTACCCACTCCAGTATTCTACTCTGGAGAATTCCATGGACTGTATAGAATTCCACGGACTGTATGCAAAGAGTCAGACACAACTGAACGACTTTCACTTTCACTTTCTCATCTAAATCAAATGTGGAAAAAACTCGAGGTATAATTCATCGTGAGATAAAATTACTTACAGCTATGAACCTTTGAAACTAGACACAGTATCTCTAGGGTAAGGGAGTTAGAGAAGGCGAGGTTCAGAAAAAGGAGACCAGCAATTTACAGGAACAGATCACCTTTAATGAGTCAAGGAGGGGCAGCAGTCAGATTAGTGAGCTGCTGCACTAACCCAAGGAAAGAGTAAGTATATATAGGTATATATGTGGAAATCTGCTGTCTTAAGGGGGCCTGTTCTTCTCCAAGGTTGCTGGGAGTAGTTATTTCTTAAATGGCTGGGGCTAGGAATTCTGGAGATCAGCCAGAGGCTGGACTAGGTGGGAGCTGGTGGCTATCAACCTCAATGTCCATTTTCTTTTCTTCGGGTGAGAGAGTTCTTTGTTTTGCATAGAATGGGGGGGAGGAAGGACCTGGAGGGGAGTTTTAACTCGAGGCTATTTTGAGACAGGCAACTTTCCTTCATCATCTATTTTTAGAATACAATGGTGAGATGGCAGTAGACAGACATTTCCTTTTCGAAATGGAGAATCAGAAAAAGAGGGAAAACCAACCAACCCACCCAGGGTCACCAGTAAGTCTGAAAGCCTACCAGGGCAAATTCCATTTGATTTTTAAGGCTTGAGACTAACTCTCTTTGGTTTGATTCTTTTAGGTCTAGGTCCCCGAGGATGGTGGTCCCACCTTCCGGGTGCGCTGGGTTGGCAGTGTTGATCTATGGAAACATAGGAGGTAGCCCTGCCTTCTGAAATCAAGGAGGAAACAGCCTCACTCCTTGGGCCTGTGCTCACAGTGGCAGAGGCACCTCTGCCAATCTCTAAATCACCTTTGGGGTCATCTGTCTTTCCCATTTCTTGAAGGACAAGGCATGGCCACAGCTAGACACCTGTATTGTTCACTCTCTAAAGGCTCAGAAATCCGTCTTCCTTCATTCTGTCCCAGAGCTGTCCTCCCAGTAGCCCAAGCTGGGTGTATTTCTGCTGGTGCAACCCCATTTCTATTTCTGTCTTCTGCCAACACATTAACTGGACCCATGAGTCACACTGTAATCTCTTTATCAAATGACTACTCAGCCATCCCCTTGCTGTTATCTCCAGAAAATGTGTTCTCATTTTTTTTTTTTTCCAACATGGATAAACTGAGAGTTTTACAAGTATCCAAGTCCTGGTTTCTTTTTGCTCACCAATGCTTTACTTTCTCTATTGGCATTTTATCCTAAATCAGGGAGAAACCAAGTCATGCCTTCAATGCTGTGATTAGAAATTTCCTCAAGTAACTTCTAACATCACTTACAAATTCTACCTTCCACAAAATGCTGGAACACCACTCAGGCGAAGTTCTTTGCATTTTTATAACCAGGACTGCCTTTCCTCCCATAGCATGCACCTCATTTCTATCTGAGTCCTGACTCATGAAAGTGACGAATCACCACTTGAGTCATCCTTTTCTTTGATGTTCTTATTTCTACCAACAGACTCTCCAAAGCAGTCTAGGCTTCTTCTATGTTAATATGTGCTCCAAAAACTCTTCCAGCCTCAACCAATCACCCAGTTCCAGAGACACTTCCACATTCCTAGGCACTTAGTATGGAATAACACTACTCCCCAGGATCAAAATCTATATTAATCAGGGCTCAGGAGAGAAACGGAATCAACAGGATATATATCTGTTCTCTGGTAGTTCTCCCAGATCTGCAAGGATGAACATCGAACTGAAAACCCAGGGACAGACTGCAGTTGGGGTTCAAAAGCAGTTTCCTAGCAGAATTCATTCTTGCTCAGAGGAGGTTAGTGGGTTTTTTTTTTTTTTTTCTATGAAGACCTTCAACTTATTGAATGAGGTCCACCTACTTTATGGACGGTAATCTCCTTTACTAAGAGTTAATGAATTTAAATGTTAATCTCATTAAACAAAAACAACTTCACAGAAACACTCGGAATTATGTTGAATTAAATATCTGGGCACCATGATCTAAGTCATGTTACCACAAAATCATCCATGACACCAAGCATCATTTCAATTTTGTAAGGCATATGCGTCAGGTAGAGTGTTGTGATCCATAATGAAATGGGCAGTAATGAAAAGGTTTCAAAGACTGATATCCTCTACCTTCAAAGAGTAACTGGGCTAAAATTTCTCAGGAACTGAGCATAATAAAACCATCCACTGAATCTTAGAGTTAAGATAATATGGCCTGGGGTTCTACCATTATTTTCTGCAAGCATCTTGGCTGGCATTACGACTCAGAGAAGTTCCCTTCACATCTTCCAGCCTGCATTTCCTTAACTGTTCAAAGGGTGCATGGTAAGGTAAGACTTTTTCCATCTCTACAATGCTAACACTCAGAGTGGTGGTGGTTTAGTAGCTAAGTCGTGTCCGACTCTTGGGACCCCATGGACTGTAGCCTGCCAGGTTTCTCTGTCCATAGGATTCTCCAGGCAAGAATAGTGAAGTGGATTACCATTTCCTTCTCTAGGGGTATACCCAACTCAGGAATCAAACCCTGGTCTCCTGCATTGTAGGCAGATTTTTTTTTTTTTTTTTTTTTTTTACCAACTGAGCTACGAGGGAAGCCTAACACTCAGGGTAGCCTCTTCAAATATCTCTGGAAACCTACCTGAGCTACATATTGGAAAGACATGATACTTTCATATGGATGATAATGATACTAAATTCACTGAGGTAGGTACTCATTTCGCCCTTTATTTCTTTTTTCTTCTTAAAGACAGACATTATTCAATCACATATCTTTTCCTGATCCCTTGGTGACAACACACAGGTATTCTGACTTACCACTGGTTTTGATTTTATGGAACAAACCCATCAATGATGACGATTAGAACAAAACCAAGTGAATGCTCATTTGTTGTTGGACCTCAACTCTGGGTTCTTTTTGGATTCTAATCCTTGTAAGTTTCCCTTGGAGTAGGAAAGGTCAAAGATCATGCTCACATTTACCAGAAGGAGAAGCTCAGAGTGAGATTTCTGATGTCTCCTCGGGTCTCATTCCGACTCAGCATCAGAACCAGGATGGAGCCTTCTGGCTCCTTGTCCCCACTCGGCACACCTGGGTGCGTGTTTGGGGGATGGATCCCATGAGACAGCATGCACTGAATGAATCACTACAGGAGAGGGGATTCAGTCTTACATATGCATAACAGGAATTAGAACGTGCCCCCTCACAGAGCTGAGCAAATGGCTTTTCTCTCTGTTCATGCTAATTAGGAAATTAGTGAAAATATTTCCCGTATTTAAAACAGCACCTCTCCTCATTGATATGCCACTCTCTCCTTATATGGCAACGCAGCTATGAATCAAAGCTGAATAATAATCCATCACTGTCAAAGGTAAATTACTGCCTAGGAAAAAAATGGGGGGGAAAAAAAAGCAGTATGACATTTAAAGCATTAAGAAAGAGTCAGCTAGCCCTGTGAACAATCTCCAAGCTGCACGAATGGATGAAATCCACTGGATGAGATCAGCACCATGGTGACGCCAGAGCTGAGGACAGGTCATGTGCAGCTTATACCTAAGATGTCGGTGCCAACAATGAGGACCGTGGCGAACAACCATCATTTGAGCATCTCCCCTGTGTCTGCCATGGTTTGACATGTAATATTTCATCTGACTCTTGGAACAACTCTTAAATTCTGATTATCACCACTTTATAGATGAGAAAACCAAACTATAGCAAAATCAAGACTGCACTCAGGTACTTCTTGCTAGGTAAAAGGGGGAACCAAGATTGACAAGCACAGTTTGAACTCAAAGGCTTTCTTTTCAATGCCTGTACTGTGCATGTTACTTAGGAGATTAGAGCTATTTGGGTGGGTGGTACCACAAAAACCAGCAGAGCGAGTGGGTCACACTGGCCATTAATGCAGGATCTAAAATATAAATTTACTTAAAGCTTTCTATGCATCAGGTTATATCACCACATAATGGAGTAATAATTGCTTGGCTTATGTTATAGAAATTAAATGAGATACTTTTCACATCAAGTTAGTGTGTAATCCACAGTAAGAATATGATAAACCAGATGGTTTCTCAACTCTCTAAATTTTGAGAATATTAATATATTTAAGAGGAATTTATTCTAGTCAATTTGTCATCTCTCAAAAGGCTACCGTGAAGGTATTCTAGAAACAGATATTGGCTCAGTCCTAGGGATATAGGGAAATTTTTATTGGTTATGGTCATCAGTACCAGAATGAACTTTAAGGCGAAAGACAGAGTACCAGTCTTTATTATGTCACTGCCCTCCCACCTACTGTTTTATGTGCATTTTGCTTTTCAGGGTTTGTCTCATGAATCTGTGGATTTTTCCTGCTGTACCAAAGAGTGATCAAGAGTGATCCAATGAAATTATATGAAGTATTATGTGGGTGACTTAAGAGTGCTGCAATCATACCATCTTTGCTTCAGTAAAAACAAAACAATTTAAGAGAGGAGGCTCTTTAAGGCAAACACATTTATGAGTGTTGTTAAAATATTGAGAATTAGAGCCTGACTACCTAGTTTATAATCCAGGTTCTGCTAGCTGTATCAGCATTGACTGAATTGTCAACAGTACTCAAAAGGGTTGGTTTAAGTATTAAGCAAGGGGTGCAAAGTGCTTAGCATCCTGGTAGGCACATGAGATATACTTGATACACTTTAGCTCTTCTTCCTGTAACGCTAAAGTGTTAGTTGCTCAGTCTTTCCTGACTCTTTGCGACACCCTGGTCTGTAGCCCAACAGGCTCCTCTGTGGAATTTTCCAGGCCAAGAATACTGCAGTGGGTTGCCATTTCCTTCTCCAGGGGCTCCTCCTGACTCAGGGATCAAACCCGGGTCTCCTAGCACTGCAGGCAGAGTCTTTACCGTCTGAGCCACGAGTGACACCTGTGATACTGAAGTCCATGTCAATTAAGTCAAGGAGAACCTTTAAGATCTCTAGAATGATACTTGCCCAATTCATACCTTTACCAGCACCATATATCATGAAACAGACTATGGTTCAAAATGGGGCACATGCATCCAGATAAGAAACTATACTAGGATTCTGCTATAGAGTCACTGGCAGGAAACAGAACTGCCCTGCCTTCTCATGGGAGGTACTGTTAAATTCATTCTTCTCTCTGGCTCCACCTGCAGACAAGAGCACTGAAAAGTATCAATAAGCATTTATTTTCTTGGGAAAGCAATAATTAAGACTGACTCGGTCCTGGGTTTCATGAATTCCACACACATACACATTTTATTTTGGGAGAAAGACCAAAAGTGCATAAAGCACAAATAATTAGTTTGTAATGAATAGTGTGAGGAAAACTAGATAGAGAGATGCAAAGCCTGTAAAGACTGCTGGGAGGACCTATTTTGAATAGGATGGTCAAGGCTGCCTCTCTGAACAGATGATCTTTCAACCAAGATCTGAAAGAGAAGGAGACTGTTACACACAGTGGAGGGAAAAAAATTTGAAGCAGAGGAAATGGTCCTAAGACTGGAGAGAGAGAGAGGTAAAGTGTTTTCAAAGCAACAAAAAACTAGAATGATACACAGAGAAGAAGAGCGACTCAAGAAGAAGCCATTTTAGTACCCTAAAGTCCCTTGGATAGCAAGGAGATCCAACCAGTCCATCCTAAAGGAAATCAATCCTGAATACTCATTGGAAGAACTGATGAAGCTGAAGCTCCAATACTTTGGCCACCTGATGTGAAGTGCTGACTCAATGGAAAAGACCCTGATGCTGGGAAAGATTGAGGGCAGGAGAAGGGGGTGACAGAGGATGAGATGATTGGATGGCATCACTGATTCAATGGATGTGAGTTTGAGCAAACTCTTGGAGATGCTGAAGGACATGGAAGCCTGGCATGCTGCAGTCTGCGGGGTCACAAATACAGATACAACTTAGCAACTGAAAAACAAGGAGCCAAATCATGCAGGCAGCTGAGAGACAGGGTATTCCTTTCACTGTAAAGTCAGGAGAAGCCATCACGGAAGCATGACCCAACCCCACTGATCTTTTAAGCAGATCACTTTTCTACTGGGTGACGAATGACCCTCAGTGGTGTGCAGGTGAGAACAGCAAAGCAAGAAGCTGCTTCAATGACAGGATGGAATAGATGGCGCCCAGCCCAGGAAATCAGTGACAAGGATGAACAAACAAAAAAGGCAACAGAAACAGCTTTTAGAGCATAAGTGATAACGCTTACTGATAGACTGGGGTAGCGTGAAGAAGAGAGAAAATGTGGGTAACTGGAGACTCTGGCTTTAAGGGCTGGTCAGGCTGCCCCAGTGGAAACCCAGGCAGTGAGTTGTAGCAGCATCAAGTTTTAGCTCAATGGGAAGGTTTGACAAGAGCTGAGCAGTTTCATGGGGTTGCAGGGTCTTTCCTTTATTTTTATCCCCCATCCTTTCCTCTTAACAGGCTTTTGACAAGGAGCTTGACACTGATGTCTTGGTGATTGAATATAAATATGCTTAATTCATTACAGGCAGAGATAAAGGAACTCAGCTTCCCCTTAAGGGTCATTATCTAGATAAGATTATATTGTAAATTGAAGCCAGGTCTCTGGAGGCGGCGATCGATTGGCTGGTTCACAAGCCCCTCCCCGCCTCCCAGCATTTGGATGCAGCATCAGTTTCCTGCCTAGAATCCCAACTGCAGCTGCCCTGTGTTAACCACACTCTGAGCATCTGGTGTCAGAAAACCAGAGTAAGTGACTGCCTAAAGACAAAATTAATTACAATGTTTTTATCTGTTCCTGAGACTCATCCTAGGCTAATGTATTGATTTAACCACTGCTCCTCTGAATGGTGCTTATGAATCAATATCTCCTAGGATCCATGGAGATTGAAAGTAGGCTAAAAAAATAATAATAAAATAGAGCAAAAAAAAAACTCTTAATTTTTCTTTGTGCCAATTTACTTGTTACAATTAACAGAGGGATAAACATTCTTGGGTCACACTGTTAGTAGGGAGCTCAACACTGAAGAAGAACCATATTGCTGTTAAGAGGTGAAGTGAAAGTGAAGTCGCTCAGTCGTGTCCGACTCTTTGACCCCATGGACTATAGTCTACCAGGCTCCTCCCTCCATGGGATTCTCCAGGCAAGAGTACTGGAGTGGGTTGCCATTTCTTTCTCCAGGGGACCTTCCCGACCCAGGGATCGAACCCGGGTCTCCCGCATTCCAGGCAGACGCTTTAACCTCTGAGCCAGCAGAGAAGCCCAATTAAGAGGTAGAGGTAAGCAAATTAACACACTCTAGTTCTTGGATCAGTTTCCACCTTTCAAGCCAAAGTTTGTCAACAAATCCCCTCCTCTCGAGTGACCCAATTCAATCTATGGCTTCAGGAAGACTAGACTGTTAGTGACCTCTGAGACAGACAGACACACACACAGACACACACACACCTGCTGATGACTAGGGATGTATAATGATTGAATATCTTAATCCGTTTATGGCAGGTAAAGAAATGCTCCTAATATGGCCACCTTCAGAGCTTTAGTGGTTTGGAGGTGAGATGTCTTTCTGAACTTAGGGCAGGTCTTTTGGAAGCTAAATTTCTTCACAGTGCTTAGAGGAGATCTGTATCGTCCTGTGCTGTCAACTCACGAATCGGATTTTAAGGCCTGTCCACCAAGATCGAAGATTCCAGATGAGCAGCCTCTCTTTCCTAACTCTTGCAGGATTGATGGCAGCCTTAAAAAAACTGGATCTCTCGGTCACTTTGTAAATCATTCATTTTCAGAGGTAAATTGTATCTGTGGTCTCTAACTTTCCTAAGGTTAATTTATCTTTCATTAACCAACACATAGCACTGAATTTGCACAAAGTAGATTAAAAAAAAAATCCTGGTAAATTAATAGATTCTTCCTCAGGCCTCATGTAGACAACTATTTTCAAGTCTAAGGTCCATACTTCAAGATAATTTTTAGCATGCCCAGAGCTGGTAAACTAGAAAGACTGTTATACTAGCAGCATACAAATCAGCAGTTTCATCTGGGAATGAGACGGCAATGTGGCAGTGTTCTTTATGGAGTTGAAATTTACATTTTAGAGAAATTAGATTTATTCTGGAACTTCAAAAGGCAAACTTCCGGGGAAAGTAAGTGTGGAAAGCAATGAAAGGCATTATCAATTCAAGTTGAGGAAGAATATGCTCATAATCTGAATTATCTAAAAATTTATCATCTCCCTTGGGAAGAAGTGCAGATTCTTTTCGGAGGTGTATTATTCAAACTGTAGCTCAAAGATCCGTGCCACCTGATATGCTAGAGAGAAGATGCCTTGAACTAATGCTGCTTCCTCCTAAAATGCCAGGACTCAGTTATCTTTTAATCTGTAGTTAAAAGATGCATTTTGGCTTATTTTAGACACAGTGACATATATAAAGCACACTCTAACCATTTAATTTGGCATATGGACAGGATATATTTGACGGGATAAAGACAAAGCATGGAATTTAGTTTGAAATCATACGTTTTAACTAGGATGCTAAAAGCGAGGAATGGGGGAAATAAAAGATTTGAGGGCCATGGAAGGAATCTAATCCACCTATTCTTGAGATAAACTGGATGTGAAGGTAAAGAGGTCAAAAGGTACAGGAGAATGAGCAAGTTCTAGGCACAAATGAGTAGACATATATTGGAAATAGCAATTGAATCTTTTAAAACGTGGGGGAGAACTAGTTTTTTTTTTTTTTTCTTTTTTATTTTTTTATTTTTTTTATTTTTTTTTTAAATTTTTTATTTTTTTTAATTTTAGTTTTTTATTTTTTAAATTTTAAAATCTTTAATTCTTACATGCAGGAAACGCTCAAGTCTGGTCTTGAAATCACAGATGTACTGTGAATACTGTGGAATATCCACCATACGGTTGCTGCAGGAAGGAGAGTGGGGCATGAGAGGACAGTCACGTCCCAGCTCACGTCTGAGTCCCTGGGATAGCTGCCAAGTGAGGGTTCTTGGGTTCCCGCAGGAAAGAATTCAAGAGCGAGTCACAGTGAAGTGAAAGAAGGGTTATCAGGGAGGAAACACACGCCACAGACAGAGGGTGGGCCATCTCAGAAGGCAAGAGGGGCCCCAGGGTTTGGGACTGTCAGTGTCTGTAAGGGTGGGTAACTTCACAGGTTAATGAGTGGGAGGAGTATTCCAGTTATTCTAGGGAAGGGGTGGGGATTTCCAGGAATTAGGTCACCACCCACTTTTGACCGTCATGGCCAGCCCCCAAACTGTCTTGGCAGCCATCTGGGACTTATTTGGTTCTAAGCAGTTTATGGCATGTCCTCAGGCTGTTTCATTTTAAAGGTTGCACCCTACGCCCTTTCCGGTCTCAGGGTGAGTCACTGGTCTTCAATTCAAGGGTGAGCTTCAGTTCAGTTCAGTTGCTCAGTCGTGTCCGACTCTTTGCGACCCCATGAATCGCAGCACGCCAGGCCTCCCTGTCCATCACCAACTCCCGGAGTTCACTCAGACTCACGTCCATCGAGTTGGTGATGCCATCCAGCCATCTCATCCTCTGTCGTCCCCTTCTCCTCTTGCCCCCAATCCCTCCCAGCATCACAGTCTTTTCCAGTGAGTCAACTCTTCGCATGAGGTGGCCAAAGTACTGGAATTTCAGCTTCAGCATCATTCCTTCCAAAGAAATCCCAGGGCTCAGCTTAGAACTCCGAAACAGTTATAGCTGTTACAAAGAAGGAAAGAGAAGGAGCAGGAGGGGAGGTATAGTAACATTGTTACAACACAGTCTTCATAAATTGTAATCTGTTCAAACTGCAGCAGCTCCACCACTTGCTATGGCAAATTGGTCAATAAAAACAGCTAACATTTTTAGTGTGCTGACTTTGTGTCAGATAAGGTATAAACTGTTTTATAAACACTACAGTCAGTACCAAAAGAGAAGAAAAAAAAAAATCTTGACTGTCCATCCATAGAGGAACAATTAAAACAATGAATAATATGGAACACTAGGTATTAAAAACAATGATTACATCTGTATCTCTGGCATGGAGAGAAATTCCCTATTCAGTGGAGCTAGAGAAATGTAGATAGCATGATCTTAAAAGGACCACAAATTATGTAAATACTCTACCTACCTTCACATTTGTCCTACACCTCAATCCAAATTTTCAGGAAATTCTTTTGACCTACTTTTCTTACGTATATCCAACACCATACATACATGTGTGATGGGCTAAACACCAACCAGATTGTTAACACTGGTTATCTTGGAAATTGGAGGGTGTTGGAATGAGATATTTAAAACCAAACCAAAACCCAACCAAACAAAAAGACTAGCAAATTTTAAAAACCCACAAACAAAATTCTATCCATATCAGCATAAAGCCCGATTATTACATATATATGAAGGATAATTAGAAAGCATTTTTTAAATGAAATCATTTTTGTTGTTTTTGAGGAGGTGATAAAAATCCATTGTTTTAACTCTTTTTCAATATTACACTTTTCAAAAAGTTATTCCATACTTATACTTGAATTCAGAGATAGACAAGAATATACAGGCACGGAAGAGTATTTATTCTAGAATCTAATATCATATTATGCAGAAAAGTGTTAAGCGTGTGGGTGTTGAAGGGCTAGTACAAATCTACTGTATAAGATGGGGATTTTAATATTTGTGTTCATGGTTGTTTTTCATTACACAAATTGTGGTGTTAACAGTATGAAGGCATGATGTGCGCACACGCACACACACACACACACACACACACACACACACAGTGTCTCAGCTCTGATAATACGAATGACATTACTCCCTGCCTTCTGCGCCCTAATCCTCTGCCAGTCAAATGGGCTGTGAGCACTTTATTCAGCGTTAAAGGTCAATTCCCCTTTCTGGTAGGATATGTTTGCCTGATAAAATATGCACACAGCTTTACATGCTAAAAAGCAAATAAAGTCAGTTGGCTTCAACAAAGATGATTTCATCCACAGAATCAGCAAAGAAACTTTGTCCCAGCTCTTATTAACTTCCCATGCTCTCTGTTCACCTAAATGACAGGCATTTTGACATAACTCCACTTCCCTACATGGCATTTCTCCATCTGGGAGTCTAGCTGTCACCTTATAAACATCCACAACTGAATCCTCTGCCCGCTGAAGCCACATGATGCAACCATTCTCCATCCAACCTGATGCAAATGAACTTCTCTACAAAGCAGAAACAGACGCACAGGCGCAAGTTTGTATCAAACATATGGTTACCAAGGGGGAAAATGGTGGCAGGGGGATACAAATCAGGAATTTGGGATTAATGATATACACACATATAAACAGATAATCAACAAGGACCTTCTGTATAGCACAGGAAACTCAACATTCTGCAATGACCAACATGAGGAAAGAATCTGGAAAAGAATGGGGGTGTGTGTGTGGGGGGGGTGTGTGTGGGTGTGTGTGTGTGTGTATAAAACTGAATCACTCTGCTGCGCACCTGAAACATGAGACTGTTAATCAGTTATATTCCAATCTAAAATAAAAATGAAATTTAAAAAAGCTGTCTTGAGTCACTGTTGGTAGACTGCTTTCTCACATCTCAAATCCAATTATCAGGAAATCCTGTGGGCTCTCCCTTCAAGGTATAGCCAAATTGGACCCATTTCTTAGCATATCCACTGTTCCCACCCTGATCAAAGCAATCATAATTTCTTGCTTAAACAAATCACTGTAATGGCCTCATAACTAATCCCATTGCTTTCTCCTTTGGGCACCGACAGTCTTGATGGAAGCCAGAGTAATGGTTTGAAAAGGTAAGTTGCATTATTTCATGTTTTGTTCAAAACCTTCAAACGAGCTCCTCTTTCCCATATACTGCCCCTACTTGAACTCTCCTTTAACCCCACTTGCTTCTCCCACTGTAGAGACTCTACCTGGGCTTTTCCTTTTTCCTGGAGTCTTCTCATTTAATATCCACCTTGCTGACTTTCCCTTTTAGCTTCAAACATTATCTTCTCAACAAAGACCACCCTACCTACTCAAAGCAAATAGCAGCCTCTTCTCATCTCCTTTATCTTGCCCCCTGTACTTTTTTTTTTGTTTTAAATAGCACTTATCACTTCTGTCCTTCTCTGTAATTCACTTAGTTATGAGGTTTATTATATGTTTTCTGCCTTGCCCCTGCTAGAATGTAAGCCCTCTAGGATCAGAGATCTGTATTTACTTAATCACCAATGTATCCCAGCATTCTACAACAGGTCCCCGAACATAAGAGGCTGCCAATAAATTTTGTTTAATGATGATCTTTTACCACACCAATCTGAATTGAAAGATCTAAACGATGAAAAGATTTTTCTCTTTCTCTTTATCAAGAAACTTCCTGATGTTTCCTAGGGGACACCCAAGAACAAGGATCAGATCCCTGTAATGCCTGAACAATTTTCAAAATCTAGTTTCAGTTCTTAATCTCATTGAAAACTTGAACAAAAATCCTTTTTTCTTCCATGTATTCCAAAATGCCACAGGGTTGCTTTGTTTAGTTTCAATTTTCTTCCTTAACTTAGTAGAATTTGTTAAGTGACAAAATGTGTCTTGCTATAACGTTAGTTTCCCTATTTTTTAGAAAAACATTGTTTTGATAGTGCAATCACATACCTTTAAGAGCAAAAAGAAAAAAATCCTCTGTCTATAAAGATCGTGTCTTCAACACTATATTTAAATCACTAATTCATTATTGAAATAAAATACAATATTGGAAACTGAAATGATCTCGAATAGACTTAGCATGTAATTGATAACTTGGGGCTTCCCAAGTAAAGAACTGCCTACCAAGCAAGAGACCCAGGATAGATCCCTGGATCGGGAAGATTCCCCTGGAGAAGGACATGGCAATCCACTCCAGTATTCTTGCCTGGGAAATCCCATGGACAAAGGAGCCTGGTGGGCCACAGTCTGTGGGGCTGCAAAAGACTCAGGCTCAGCTGAGTCAGTGAGCAGCACGGAAGAGACAGTAACAGTTGGTCAGGGATCACTCTTAGAAAACAGCATGGAACAGGTGAGTCAACAGCTACTGCCTCCCAGAGGAAAGAGGGATCGATTCCCTACAAAGTTAATGCACACACTGGTAATGGAAGCCTGCACTGTCATAACAGTGACACTTTGGCTCCAGCCATCAGCTGATTTCAACTCCTTTGTGTTCCTTTTCTAACAAAAGAGAATACCCTCATCAAAAATCAAAGCCTCTCAAAGACTAACAAATCATTTATTAGAAATGCCAGGTGACTTTCTGCCCCCGGTTTTGGGCAAAGCAGGCTTACCTGGTTTGTGTGTTTGTATCCTCAAAATCAGAAGGTACAAACAAAGCTTTTCAAAGCCTCTAAGAGCAGTCTGGATTTAAAAGAAAATGCAGAAGTCCAGTACTGAAGATACTCCTAGCAACAACATTCCTCTTTCTGAGGTCCAGAGACAAACACCATTTCTCTAAACCTCCCAATCTAAACAGATATCATACTCTTGAAAGACTTGCCCTTTATTTCACTCATTTTCCAAAACGCTCTTCTACAATGACTAGTTTGAAATGTAATTTAAATAAACTCAGTAGCTAGGAGGGACGACTGCCATGTAACTCAACCAATAGAGCCTTAACTCCCTAAAGATCTCATTAAAAGCAGGTTACAAAACTGTTGTACTTGACTTTTTGCTTCCTTGGATACATCATTCACACTTGATCAAAATGCATAGAATGTTTAACGTGCTCACAACACAGTATCATCAGCTTCAGCAAAAGCATTGAAAAGAAAACCCTAACTAAATATGAGAACTCAATGTTGACTTCTCCTTTCACAGACACATGCCTGTAAGCCGAGCATGGTTGTCTGCTTGAAATGTGGTTCCCTTGTGGACAAATAACAGCAGCAAGTAGTGAAGGTTAAGAAATGCAGGCCTTTGAAATAAGTATCTAGTGAGAACAGATGTTGAGGGCTAAGTGCGCTTACATCTTTGTATCAGAATATTAAAGTACAAGGTTGCAACAATTTTACGCCAACAAGTCACTTTCTCTAAGAAGCTGCTGAAGGAAAGGGGGCTTTCCTATGTGTGCCTCTAACATATGGACTGTTAATCTGGTTACAGATTGTTCTATGTTGACAACTAAACCAAGTCTGTATATCAACGTTTAAACTAAGGCCCCTGTGTTGGCTTCTTCATGGCAGCCCACTTTGTTTCTATCACACTGTGAAAAACAGCTCAATAAAAATTCAAAAACTTTTGAAGTGGTGAACCCATCTGTGTTGATTATTATAAGGCCAAAAATCTAAACTTGAGATTCTGACTATTGCCCTAAGAGGTTATTATCTAACAGCCACGGCAAGGAAGAACATTGGTAAGTGCATGAATTATGAGATTTGCATCCAGGGCCTTCTTAAAATGGAATTATCCATTGATTTAATAAAGCCTTTTATCCATCTTCATTAGCGATGTCAGCATGAAATTCAAAATTCCGTATGAATATTTACTTTCATTTATCAATGATCATGTTCAAAGATTATCTTCCTACTTAAACTGCTGGTTTTGAGGACAAAAATTAACAGAAACTCAATAAAAATGGTTAACTACTTCTATCTGTGTGATCAAACAGTCAAGACATAGTAATATATGATTTTTATCAGTTGCACTGTGTATCTAGATGTTACCACTGAGTGTTCATTAATGGACTCTTGGTAAAAAGTATTGAAGAATAACATGATGTTAAGTTTCTGGTCCATGAGACTCTGAATAAATCTAGTTTTTCGTTTTCATTATTATTTTTTCTTCCCCTGTTGCTTAATAGCCACCCATGATTATCTTTGATTGGATGTCAGAAATGCTCCATTCAAATTTTCTCCATACTCAAATTCAAGAATAATTCTTTCTGAGCAGAAAGCATTATCATTAGCAGCAGCATCTTTAAACAATGGGTATCATAAAATCATCTTGTGAAGAAAGAGAAAAGAAGCTGATTTTCAATGATGTAACACTGACTTTGAAATTATCCAGGTAAATACCCAAATGCTATGTAATGGATGAGAAAGAGGAAAAAGGACAAAAGAGAAGATAAAATAATGATGAATGTCAGCCTACAGAAGCAATATATACACTAAAAATAATTATCATGCAGAGTGAGAAGGAAACTCGAAACTAATCAAAGAGAAAGAGAAAAAAGCTACATTCTAAGATTTCAACACATTACAATTAGGCCCTCAGAGAAGTTCAAAATTAAGTGAAATGAATCACAAAAGCAGACAGATTTCTTTAGGCAAATTTCAAAGTTCAAAGAAAATTATCTTAAAAGATTAGGAGTGTCTTGCAGCACTTTAGGTAAACTAGAAGGACCCACAAAGGGGCTGCATCCGGTCAGGGCAGTAGATGCGGATGAACGTTTCAATGAATGCCCTGCTAGAAAGATCACAGAAGGAATGAAACGCAGACAGTGGAAAGACAGGCTGAATTCTAGCAGTAAGGGATGAAAAATAATGACAAAAAAGAGCGGAATAGAAATCAATATTAATGCCAGAATAGCTGATCAAAGCATCCAGACCCTGGGCTATGAAGCCTGAAAGAAATGAAAAGATACATATGTATAATCCTTCACTTATTTTTCTAGCCAGAGTTTTGCGGAGAAAAATAAACAGGAAAGAACTTCTACGGACGGGAGCTGTGTTAACTCTCAAGAAAAGGTGCGCATTTTCACTTGAGGCTCACCTGCAACAAGAGGTCTTGCAGAACGCAGGTCAGGAGAAAACAGAAAGGAAAGCTAACCTGGAGAATAAACTAAGGGAAGACAGACATTTATCAGCGGTGGTGCTGAGGACAGACACTGCTCTGAGGCCTTGTGACAAGGTTCCAAGTTAAGGACAGAGAGTGTCCAAGTTCGCAGTCACAGGAGATACCTTTTCTCCCATCTGACTTCACACATTCAAGTTACAGCTCTGGGAGAATATTGATATGAATGAAAGATCAGATAGTCATACAATTTTAGAGGTGGAAGAAAATTCTGCAAGTGTTTAGCAGGACACCTTTGTAGCTGCTGATGCAGCTGCTAAGTCGCTTCAATCATGTCTGACTCTGTGCCACCCCATAGACAGCAGCCCACCAGGCTCCCCCGTCCCTGGGATTCTCCAGGCAAGAACACTGGAGTGGATTGCCATTTCCTTCTCCAATGCGTGAAAGTGAAAAGTGAAAGTGAAGTCACTCGGTCATGTCCAACTCTCGGCAACCCCATAGACTACAGCCTACCAGGCTCCTCCGTCCATGGGAGTTTCCAGGCAAGTGGCCAGATGAATAAATTAATACCAAGAGAGGTGAAGTGTCTAGCTGATGTCGCAGTGGACCCAGGACTAGAGATCAGGAATTGCTTCCTGGAGGTAGGGATTCTGTGACTCCAGTATTCCTGCCAAAGACCATGGCCCAACTCACTGGTTTTCAAAACTTGCATCTGCAGCAGAGTCATCCAGAGGCTTTTGAATTGCGGTGCTGGAGAAGACTCTTGAGAGGCCCTTGGACAGAAAAGAGATCAAACCAGTCAATCCTAAAGGAAATCAATGTTGAATATTCACTGGAAGGACTGAAGCTCAAGTGTCAATACTTTGGTCAACTGATGTGAAGAACCGACTCGCTGGAAAAGATCCTGATGCTGAGAAAGATTGAGGGCAGGAGGAGAAGGGGGCAACAGAAAATGAGATGTTTGGATGGCATCACTGACTCAATGGACCTGAGTTTGAGCAAGCTCTAGGAGACAGTGAAGGACAGGGAAGCCCGGGTGCTGTAGTCCATGGGGCTGCACGGAGTCAGACACGACTTAGCTACTGAACAACTACATTCAGAGGCTAGTTAAAAGGTGATTCCACTAGCACCAATCCTAATTTAACAGCAAGGATCAGCCTGAAGGTCTGATGACTGCAGGTCTCACAGCATTACCACCTTACAGCAAATACAAGAGACAGTTGAGGTTTCTGTGTATAAGATATTGTCCAATAATAGAGTCACTGATGAAAAAGCACTGCCCTCAAATACTTTTCACTCCAGCAACCACATTTATTTTAGGTCAAGCATTCAATGGGCACTCTACAAACAGAAGTTGAAAAGGATGGTGCTAGAACTTGCCAACTAGGGCTCAACACAGGCTCCACAGTTGAAAGAAAGGATCCCTCTCCAAGCATAACACGGTTGCAAACTCCCTACCTATACTCAGAATAGAAGTGAGGACGGGTCTGCTCATAAGCAAAGTGTCCTATGTCACAATCTGTAAAAACTTGAACAAGAAGTCACAACCAAGATCAATTTGTCCCAACCTCCTTGTCAAAACAAAATACAAAACAGTCAGAAGGTTCTTAGGACAAGCAGTTCTGGAAGAGGGCTTCCCAGGTGGCTCAGTGGTAAAGTATCCACCTGCCAATGCAGGAGATGTGGGTTCAATCCCAGAGTCAGGGAAGATCCCCTCAAGAAGGAAATGGCAACCCACTCCAGTATTCCTGCATGGAAAGTTCCATGGACAGAAGCCTGGCAGGCTACAGTCCATGGAGCTGCAAAGAGTCTGGCATGACTTAGTGACTAGATAAATAAACAAAATCCCAGAAAAAGGTGACAAATGGGCCCCTCTCCCCCCATCTTCCGCCCACCTGTTCAGATGGGCCAGGAGCAGGCTATGGTTGGGTCTTTTGGGAGTCAAGGTTCAAACCTAGAGTCTCAAGCCTGCAGCTCTCTAGAAGGCCGAAAGTCCTACACTCACAGTAGAGATGCACAGGCAAGCAGGGAGTTCAAATCCTGGTGCAGAGCCAGCACAGGGCAGCGGCCAGGCTCAGTAACCACGGTTAACTGCTTCTACGTCACCTTTTGGGCCTGCATGTGACTGCTGTGTGCACCTACCTAGCAAAAAGGGACAGGCCTTGAAGAAACTTACACGCGCAACCCAGCCATCCCAGAGTCACGCTCTTGTGTTTCAGTGTGAAAGTGAAAATGTTAAGTTACTCAGTCGTGTTGGACTCTGTCCAACCCCATGGACTGCAGCCCGCCAGACTCCTCTGTCCATGGGACTCTCCGGGCAAGAATACTGGAGTGGGTAGCCTTTCCCTTCTCCAGGGGATCTTCCCAACCTAGAGACTGAGCTTGAGTCTCCCGCATTGTGGGCAGATTCTTTACCACCTGAGCCACCAGGGAAGCCCAGTGTCTCATTGGGGTGTTTTATTTGATGGTCACTGTCAACATCAAGGGCAGCCTGAGTTAAACTCCTATGTTTAACATTTTTGTCAATGCATGGGAAAAATGAAACAAAAACAAAGCCACACACACTCTACCCTTTTCCCCTGGATATTCTTTTATTCCTTCAAATGTTCAAAGTCCATATTCAGCCTCCTAAACCTCCAGTGGGAGGTGGTGACAGCAGAGGACAGACCTCAGTCTGTTTCTTCTCTACAATTTAATCCCCCATGATTTAACTCATTATTGACTATGGGATTTTTGCAGAAACTAATGACTATAGGGGCCATTTTTATTTTGGCTAACCAAAGATTGTTATTTCACTAACACTTGGTAGGTTATTACATTCAATAGCTCTACCTGGCATACCTATACAGTCTTCTCCAGCACCAATTCATTTCCCCTTTCTGTATCAGAATCAATCACTAAGGCTTTTTTTTGCCTTTTTGTTGGTCTAAGATTCACATCATCTAAATCAGAACTATATTCTGAAGAATAATCATTTTCTGAGACACCAGTAAATATGCTGCTTGGACTACAGAAAGTACCTGCATGAAATTCACTGAAAAATTCTTCCCTCAAAAATTTTGCAATGTATCATTTTGGAAAATTTTATGTAATAAACTTGTGTTTATAATATGCACAAGGTTGAAACAAAACCCTATTGGAGCGAAAGTGAATAATAACGACAATCAAAAGTCTTATAATGACCCCTCGATGAATTTTAACCTCTTACAACTTCAGGTGGTAATGTTAATTCTATCAGTCTCTAAAAATGTGTTGATACATCTCAGGTCAAGCATGTGTTAAGTAATTTACAGAATGAATGACTTCACCTACTGAGGCTCAGATTATCAACTCCACCCACCTATGGGGATTTTTATGATTCACTCCTCTAGTGGGCCTCCTTTCCAGCACCATAAAGCAGTTTAGTTCACTTATACAAAACTTTATGAGTCAGGATAGTATGTCTTAGCCATTGCAATGAGCCATGAAATCTCATAGGCCTCCTACAATGAAGGGCTTTTCCTTGTTTCCGTAAGATCCAAAGCAGGTCAGTGGGGATGATTCTCCATCCAGGACTCAGGGACCCAAGATATGGCCATCTTGTGAGGCCACCATCTCAACATGTGGCCTTCAAGGTTGCTGAGGCAGAGAGAGGGAGCAGGCACCATGCTGGCTTTTAACTATCTTCACCTGGAAGTAAAGCATCACATTCCTGTTAGGGACCAGAACTACTTCCGTGGCTTTGCCCTAACTGTAAGAGAGAGCAGTGGAAGTGAGGAAGCAAGTGGAATAATCAATGTGTAAGGACTCTAAGACCGCAGAAATTCTCTGTATGTAGCATACACGTCACATCTGAGAAGGTCTTTGCCTCATACTCCCATAACCCACATCTCAACAGCTGTCATCTGTTTTGGAAGCTAGACAACACTCTCCTCTGGCGTTCTGATGATGGGTGGGTATGTTGAATATCATTAAAAAAAAATCAAACTAATATCAAAAATTCTCACATATGCATCTACGGAGGATAAGAATGCAGGCAGGTTTAAAATGAACTGTGGTTGTATAAACTCAAAGACTTAGAGAATGAACTTAAGGTTGCCAGGGGGCAAGCATAGGGGGAAGGGATAGTTAGGATCAGTTATGTACTGCTACTGCACACTGCTGTATTTAAGATAGACAACCAGCAAGGACTTACTGTAGCGCACAGGGAACTCTGCTCAATGTTATGCGGCAGGCTGGATGGGAGGGGGACTTGGGGGAGAATGGATATGTGTATGTGTATGGCTGAATCCCTTCACTGTTTACCTGAAACTATCACAACATTGTTAAATAGCAATATTCCCATATAAAATAAAGAGTTAAAAAATTATTGAAAAAAAGTAAAGTGAACCGTGGTAAATCATCAGAAAAGGGATGAGGAGAGCATAAAGGGGCAAAGCCCAAGTGGAAGTCTCTGATGAACAGATGACACAAATCTGTGTCCGAATGTATATCTCCTCTTTTTAAATATGTGTAGACACACACACACACCCTCAAGTAGCCAAAACACCACTTTTATACTGTCAGTAATTTGCAGCAGCCTTACCAGGCTCCTCCGTCCATGGGATTTTCCAGGCAAGAGTACTAGAGTAGGGTGCCATTGCCTTCTCCGAGGTTGTTAATACTCTAAAGCAAATGGAATCTAATTATCTTGATGGTTTCTCCTCTCCACCATTCAGGGTCTTTAGTGAAGAATGCTGACTTTAAAAGCTTAGATGTCCTTCATGCCATGCTTAGAGTGGAATGGGGCTCCTGAGCTTGTGAAAGGAACTCGTTCAACTTCTGGAGGAGTGCCTGTTACTGTCAATGTTTGGGGAAAAAAAAGGAATCTGAATATGCTCCCACCCATCTTCTCATCATCCATCCATCCATCCACCTAATCATTCAACAAATATTGAATGCTCGCCATATACCAGGGTACTGTTCTAAAGTTTGCAGATACAGCATTGCCTAAAGCTTACGAAAGTCCCTGTCTTCATGGGATTTAACCATTTACAGTCAATCTGCATTCCACTGTTTATAAGACATATTTCTGGCTGGGCATTTCCTTTCATCTCCCTTTTCTTTATGAACACCATAGGTCCATTTCCAGGTGCTTCACCCTCTTATTCCTCCCAGGTTGTCAATTGAGGGTGACGCTTTCCCTGTCACTGAGGTCATCAGTGCACTTGTTTCTTGGAGGCCCTGTCACCAACTGTCAGGGCGATCACATTGAACAAAACACCGCATTCTACAACGGACAACTTGAATATTATTTTCACATCCTGCTGTGCTTGGTTCATCGCTCTGTCAGCCCGACAGGATGAGAACTCGGGTTTACCTCTGTGATCTGTGCTTGCTGCTCACACACCCATGCCACTGAACCCACATGGACAAGAGGGCCTCCAACACTCTACCTTTATGCAATACCTTCCATCCTGGTGTCATGGAAGGATCCAGGGGGAGAGGAAACTTGGGTTTATATTCATCTTGGCAACTAGATACTTCTGTTACTTTAAGCAAGGCACTTTTTCTATTTTTTCCTTCATGAGGATTCTTGATTCAGTTTCTGAGCCAAGAACATTTTCTCCCTCAATTATTTACCAAGGGGCTTTATGGTGACGGAGACCACAAGCTCTATTTTTATTTTCCCAGAAGGATCTCTTTCCTACATCCCTTTCCATAAGTATGCTATCATGCTTGTCAGGCTGTGTCTTTGTTTCCATTAAAAACGCAAGTTATCGTTCACAAGGTGCTTACCAGGGCATTCTGTACTCAGATCAAAAGCTTCACACTTTCCTCAAAGTTTTTTTTTTTTTTTTTTTACTTTTTAATAGTTCTTTTTTTAGCTTCCTCCCACTCCATCTCAGCTTAAGACCACTTACCAACTTACTGCCAATCCCACCATTCTACTCATCTCCAGGAATGACAGATTCCCTCATCTGTGCACTGTTTTCCTGGTCTGCTGCTGCTGCTAAGTCTTTTCAGTAGTGTCTGACTCTGTGCGACCCCATAGATGGCAGCCCATCAGGCTCCCCTTGTCCCTGGGATTCTCCAGGCAAGAACACTGGAGTGGGTTACCATTGCCTTCTCCAATGCATGAAAGTGAAAAGTGAAAGGGAAGTCACTCAGTCGTGTCCAACTCTTAGCGACCCCATGGACTGCAGCCTACCAGGCTCCTCCGTCCATAGGATTTTCCAGGCAAGAGGACTGGAGTGGGGTGCCATTGCCTTCTCTGGTTTTCCTGGTCTAATGCTAACCAAACTCCTCCCTCTCTTGTTAGCGCAGGTTCTGAACTACTGCTGCTCAACTATTGCATATTCAATGGATAAACAACAAGATCCTACCGTACAGCACAGGGAACTATGTTCAATAGACTGTGATAAACTGTGATGGAAACGAATATGAAAAAATATATTGACGTTATAATTGAATTATTTTGCTGTACAGGAAAAATTAATACAACACTGTAGGTCAACTATACTTCAATAAATTAAGCAATAAACTACTGTTGTACAACTATTGTATATAGAATGAATAAACAACAAGGTCTTATTTTATAGCACAAGGAATTATATTCAATATCCTGAGAAACCATAATGGGCAAGAAAATGAAAAAGAATGTGTGTGTATGTGAATATATAAATGAATCACTTTGCTATACATCAAAAAATACATTATAAATCAACTATACTCCAGTAATGGAGAAGGCAATGGCACCCCACTCCAGTCCTCTTGCCTGGAGAATCCCATGGATGGAGGAGCCTGGTGGGCTGCAGTCCACCGGGTCGCTAAGAGTCGGTCGCAACTGAGCAACTTCACTTTCACTTTTCACTTTCATGCATTGGAGAAGGAAATGGCAACCCACTCCAGTGTTCTTGCCTGGGGAACCCCAGGGACAGGGGAGCCTGGTGGGCTGCCGTCTATGGGGTCGCATAGAGTCGGACACGACTGAAGCGACTTAACAGCAGCAGCAGCAGCATACTCCAATAAAATAAAATTTAAGACATAAGCTACTACTGCTCGTTCCTGCGCTGGCACTCTCTCTCTGACTACGTCCCCAAGCCCTTCTCACCCACTCTGCTTCCCCATAAAGTTTCTCCCGACCTGTGGGAATAGTGAAGCATTCCTTGAAGTGATCTTTTTGTCCAACTACATAAATCTCAAGACCCTTTGTCTTCTTTAGAGTAGACTCATTCCCAATTTCTGCTTAAGTGGAAAACTTCATTTAAACACTACATACTTGAGGTCTGTCTAACGGTCTCTTTACACTTTGCTCTTGTCTTAACTCCTTAACGACAGAGACTATGAAAACAACAGCTTTCCTTGTCCATCCCATACTGAATCACAAAGCAAACACTTGAGTGTGTGCCTGTTTTAATTTATACAGGCATTAAATTGTTGGCAGTGATCTACAATAAAGCATAAATATATCTTACTTGAATGGCAGTTTCTTTTAATAACTCTGTGGATCTTTAAATAATCACCAAACCACACTGTAACAAAGCCAACAGGCAAAAATGTGTCCATCATTATACATTTAATTTATTAACTAAAACATTAAAAAGTGGTTGTGTACTGCATCTCAGATAACATCCCTAGATCCCAGGATATTAATTCTTAATTACAGTGGAGGAAACCAGGATATATACCAGGAAGATGTAATATGACACTATATGATAAAGCATCAGTTGGGTGTTTTTACTATGCTTCTTTTGGTATGAATTGCTTTAAGGTCCACTAGGGAATTTAAAAGGGGCTTCCCTCACAGCTCAGTTCGTATAGAATCTGCCTGCAATGCAGGAGACCTGGGTTTGATTCCTGGATCGGGAAGATCCCCTGGAAAAGGAAATGGCAGCCCACTCTAGTATTCTTGCCTGAAGAATCCCATGGACAGAGGAGCCTGGCAGGCTACAGTCCATGGGGTTGCAAGAGTTGGACACGACTTAGCGACTAAAGAGATAGAGAGAGAGAGAGAACTTAAATACAGTTAAAAAAAAAAAAAACCTAGTGTTCTCCCCAATGTTTTTCATGCTAGGTTGCAAGGGGTTACAATTCATTTTAATTATAACAGTCTTCCTTGAATGCTTAACTAAAAAATGAATTTTATGCAGCGCTTTCCATTTGTAGGGATGGGGATGGCAGGAAGATGCTTTATCTAATTCCAGAATTCTCTATTTCTGGTGAAACACTTTAATCAAATCATCTACAGCATAAAACAAGTCAAGAAAGATTTGCTAACTGAAGGAATCTCTTGGAATGGCCATTCCCTGGATATTGAAGGTTTGAAATGCGAGGTGATAAGAGTATTAGCTGCTAAACATTATCAGTTCTAGACGCAGAGAAAGACCCAACAAATAGTCCTTTTCAAGCAAGAGCTCTGAAGGAAGTGTTGGGGTTGAGTTGACTGCTGTGATCAAGGGCTGGGCTCCATGCTCCTAGAAGTGGGAAAGTCAGGTTCAAGTGCTGGGACCTCTGTTAGCTTGCAGTGTGAACTGAACCATCTTATAACTACAAAACACTAACTTAGAAAAGTTTCAAAACGAGAACTCAAACAGTGGCTGCAAACTTCAGCGTGATCATCTCTATAAAGGCACGTTTTAACGGCACACAGAAGACATAAGGCCCTGAGGGATGGGGTGCAGAAATGGGTCTCAAAGTTGGTGAAGCCAAGCTGTGCTTCACCAGTCCATGCCCTACCAACCGCATGCTAATTCTTTACACAAACTATATGTCTTCCTTACCCAGCCAAACCATTACCTCCTTAATGAGAATCCACAATCGATTTTCCTCACTCCAACCGAGTGCCATAAGTAGAAGAAAGGATGTCTAATAAATGCCTGCTGTATTATGAAAAGAATTGCATAGATACATTATGCATCAGCATAAAGGCGTGTTTAAAGAGGAGGAGTCTTTGCCAAGATCCTGCACACCTGTGGTATTTCCACATTACTTTAAGCAGGCCTGTATTAATATATGTCTCAGTTAATTGCAACTATTAGAATAGACGTTTGCTTCCTGATTACTAGTAATATATATTTACTCTCTGTCCTTAGCTCCTGGCTGACTATTTGTTCATGATTTTACTTAATATTCTGCTGGGAAGTCGGTTTAAAATCAAATCTAAAATGTATTTACCAGGACCAGTGATCTTCATAACAGCCTCCTTCATGAATGGTACCCAGAAGACAAGGAAGGAATGGCTGAGCAGTTAGGCAGTCATCATGCATTCGAGAAGCTTCAGCATTCTTTCCTTCATTTCCACACCCCCAGAAAATGCCTCTGCCATATTCCTAAATCTCTCCCATCGTATTTTGAGACTTCTTAAGGTGCAGAAACTGATGTATATAGGGCATAAATGCAATAATGGGTTGGGAGATGTGATTTTGAGCTGAGAACCTGATATAGAGCATTCAGGTCTTCCTGAGAAAATGCATTATAGCTTCCTTCAAAGGCCCTTTTTTGGTTGAATGGAAATATTAGGCAGATTCATGCCATCTAACCTTTCTGGCTTCTCTTCTAGATGAGGGAGTAGTGAATGCTATCAAGATCCTGGAATGGTAGGGAAATTAAGGCATAGAAACGATACCAAGTAGGTAATCTGAGGTTGAATTATTCTGAGTTATTAAATCAAGCCTGCATAGTTCCCTCCTCCGCACTCAAAAAAATACACATGCAGTCAATATTGGCTGTTGCAGTAAAAGATGACAGTATTTTTGGTACCTTATAGGTTCCTCAGCTTGGGCCCTGAAAATACTAGTTACTAATATCCACTGAATACGACCTATAAATGGATACTAGCCCAAGTGTTTTCTATGCATTATTTCATATATTCTAACTTGCTAGATAATACACTTAGCCAAGTATTATTCCCTGTTTAAAGATAGAGAAAATGAGCCTCATGGAGCCTAAATGAATTGCCCGTTTTAAGTCAAATCCATTTGGCTCCAAACTTTAACCTATATGTCGTCCTGATAATTAGAAGATTTTTTTATCAGTCTGAAAATGAATGTTGTTCATAAAACTTGTTTTCTTTTTGATCATAAGAAGCTAATAGCTCCTGTCACATCACTGGAACATTTTTAACTTGCTGAGAAAGGTGCAATAATAGATTATTTCGTATTATCAGCTACCACCCTCTGCAACTCCCACCTTGCACACGACACGCATATTTTCTCTCTCTGCAGAGGCTTCTTTGGCCTCTTCTTTTCCCCATTTCTAACTCCAATTAACAAAGGGCTCTCCCGTTTCCCAAGCACTCCTACACCCTGACTTTTCTTCTAGCCCACCTGTGACCGCAGCGTGCTGAAGGGAAGAATCCTAATTAAAAAGTCTTCAGCACTGTCTCCTGGAAATTATACCTACTTCGCCGGGAGGTGTTCAGAGTCACTCTGTATTGCTCTTTGGGAATGATGGCAAAATGGAACTCTCGCCACTTTGCAAGATTAAAAGGCCCAGAGCGATTGGCTGTCACTGGCCAGGTGAGAAGTCAGTGAGTGCTGGTAACCATTCTGGATGGTGACATTAACTTGAAAGGCTGGAGAATCTCGACCTCCATCAATACAGTCTGTCTACGAAACAGAGGCCAAAGATAGTAACAGAATTTCCAACATGGGGATCAAAGCTGTGCAAGAGAACTCAGCATTTAATATCCAAGTTTTGGGATATGATTATATTGGATATTTATTATTTTATTTGGATATTTGGATTAGATTAATCCAAAATCATTTTTCAAGAAAAAAAGCACTGAAACACAACATTTACCACAATGAGTCATTTTATCCATTTTGAAGGTTGAGTTTGGCTTCCCAAAGAAAGCAGGCAAAATAAAGAGAAGAACTGACTGGCAGTGAGAGCTGGTGATGATGGTCAGAAGTACCTGCCTATTTCCATTCACCAGAGGCTTCATTTTCACATGTTCTCCGTGATTATTCACCACTCTAGCACTGGCAGATCCTGAGCCTCCAGGTTAAGTTAGTTTCACCACCTGTTGAGTTGGAGGTGCCATCTTGATTTTGCAACAGAGGATTAAAATCAACAGCAGGTAAGATCTGCTCTAATACTACTTCAGTTTAGTGTTATTATCTTTAAGGAATAAGTTGGCATATTTCTGGATTTCTTGTAAAGAAGCATACAAATTCATCCAGTGTGTGAATCCTTTTGATTACATCACAGAATTTCAGATTTGGTAGGAAAAAAAAAGAATAAATGTCACCAAATACCACTTGCCACCCAACATTTTGCTAAAAATGAATCACTCCACATTGCGGGGAAAGACTCTGGTTATCAGCAGCTTGCTCTGATTACACAGCTCTTGTTGTAAGACAATGCTTTGAGATAGTGAATGAACTCTACCTCCTAACGATGACTGCCCGTTGAGGTTTAGCTTTGCCCCAAAATGCCACACTCAAGGGCATGTATTTTCTCCCTTATCTGAAGTTCTTTAAATATCTGGATGGTTCAGTTCAGTCACTCAGTCGTGTTAACTCTTCGCGACCCCATGAATCACAGCACACTAGGCCTCCCTGTCCATCACCAACCCCCAGAGTTCACTCAGACTCACGTCCATCGAGTCAGTGATGTCATCCAGCCATCTCACCCTCGGTCGTCCCCTTCTCCTCCTGCCCCCAATCCCTCCCAGCATCAGAGTCTTTTCCAATGAGTCAACTCTTCGCATGAGGTGGCCGAAGTACTGGAGTTTCAGCTTTAGCATCATTCCTTCCAAAGAAATCCCAGGGCTGATCTGCTTCAGAATGGACTAGTTGGATCTCCTTGCAGTCCAAGGGACTCTCAAGAGTCTTCTCCAACACCACAGTTCAAAAGCATCAATTCTTCAGTGCTCAGCCTTCTTTACAGCCCAACTCTCACATCCATACATGACTACTGGAAAAACCATAGCCTTGACTAGACGGACCTTAGTTGGCAAAGTAATGTCTCTGTTTTTGAATATGCCGTCTAGGTTGGTCATAACTTTTCTTCCAAGGAGTAAGCGTCTTTTAATTTCACTGAAAGGTCATTCTAACAAATATTTAATCTGGTGTGAGGGCTGTTACAGTGTCATTACAGCTGGGATGCTTTGAGATGTAAGGTAATGGCTCTAAATGAGTGAACATTAACACTGCTCACCTAAGGGGCTGAATCCAGCAATCTCACGGGTTTCAGCTGATGTAAGTTGCCGCCTACCCTGCCTTCACAGCTTAACCTGTGCTTTCAAGCGGTCAATCTACCCTCTTTGAAACCAACTAACTCCACGTGTCCATCTGCCTCCCCCACCTGTTTTTCTCTTCTTTGCAGAACACAGTTCCATGACCAAGTGGGTACTGCCAAGAAAAGAACAGGGAGCTTCACCTGGGTTCTCAGGGACTAGAAACCAGACGTCCATTACTTAACGGAAAGACAACTGGCACTTGAGTTAGGAGCAATTTTTAAGGAAAGCATCTGAAGGAAGAACTGATGAGAGGATATGAATTTCTGAACTCACAAATTCAAAAGTTGCTTGTCAGAAGCAGCTTTGGAAGACACCCTCAGTGGCTTCACATGCTAATTTTATTACAGCCCTACATATTCACACAACCTGGAATTTCACCCCTTGTCAAAGAGTCTCTAGGAGAGAGCATCCTTGACTGTAATTTGTATTCGAATTGAAAAAGTGAAATTAGATGGGAGCAAGGAAGAAATTTCCACATTTCTCATGACCTCTCACTAAAGAAAACACAGAAAACCAGTACATACTACAACTACGCTCAGTAAGACACAGAACCTGTGAACACACAACCTGTCAACGTGATTATGCTGTTTACAGAAGTTCTGTTAGGAGAAGATTTTTTTCTTAATGTATGTGCATATATTTGTATGTCAAAATGGTCAATGACATTCTCATTACAAAAACTTCTTTAAAAAACCCATATTATGACTGTCAGTACAGGACTGAAATTCTGACTCTCACTTTCAACTAAAAAGGATTGAAATTCTGGTTTTGAAAGGGGTCAAAGAGAAATGATCTCATGGGATAATGAAGATTATTTCTATTAAGAGTATCTCCATCTTGTAGGCATTTAGGACTCATATTTAGCATCATTTCCAATGTGTTGCATTTTTACAATTTGATTCAAAAACCACTGGCTTGAATGTCAAGCTTTTACGGGAGGGATTCAAAGATAAATAATATATGGGTCTTATTTTCTGAATATCCACAGTCCATGTTGAAAGAGGGAGACACACATATCTAATAAAAGAGAGAAAGTGCCGATACAGGACATAAAGTTTTAAATAAGCAGGGTTAGAGAGCTGAATTTTAACTGTAGGAACCTGGAAAGTTTTAGAGCAGGAGAGATTTATACTAGGCCTTGAAGTGTTTATTAGACTTCAGTAAGTCCATGTGAAGTAGCAGCTTATTCCCAACATTATGACCAACTTGAGTAAAAGCATTAAGGTGGGTGTGTGAGTTTCCTGATGTTGCTGTAATCAGTTACTACAAACTCAGTGGCTTAAAACTCACGCTTATTATCTTACAGGTCTCTAGCTAAGAAGTCTGATATGGGTCTCACTAGACAAAAGCAAAGGGCTGGCAAGGCAGCTTGACTTCCCAGTGGCTGTAGCACAGAGTCTGTTTCTTGGCCATTTCCAGAGTCAAAAAGCTACTTACACATCTTGGCTCAGGGTCCCTTCCTCCATCTTCAAAAGCAGCAACGCAGGACAGAGCTCATCTCTCATCCATTCGCCTGGATCTCCTCCTACAGCCACCCTCCGGAGCTCCCTCTTCCACCTCCCTCTTCTACTTACAAAGACGCTTGTGATTACACTGGGCACACCCGAGCCAGCCCGGAACCTCAGTGTAATTTAAGGTCAGCTGATCAGCATCTTCAATTGTACTCGCAATCTTAATTCCCCCTTTTCTCACAGCCTAACAGATTCATAAGTTCCAGAGGTTAGGAACGGGGGAAGGAAAGGTAATATTCTACCTAATCGCAGTGCAAGAAGACCATAAGAAGGAGGAGGTACCTGCCAGCTTGGGGAGGCCAGAAAGATGGGGATCAAAGAGCCCACATGGTTACTGATATGGGTCTCAACTAACGCTGATGGGGTGAAGGAACAGACAAGGTTTTGAATATACTCTGAGTTCTGGAGGGGAGAATGAAAGAGTCCCACATCATTCAAATTTCAAATCGAACTGGGGGATAATAAAAATATTATTATATTTTTTACTATTATATAGTAATAAAAATATTATTCTCTTGTCAGAGTTGGAGAATATAGTAGATGTTTCTTAGGTGGAGCGTCTCTGACTTAGATGGTCGGAGATAGGCATAAAGGGAGGTTTACGTAAAGCTACAGACCTCGAGGAGATCAGCCAGGAATGCAGATGAATTACGAACATAAACAGTCAAAAATGGACTTTTAAAGACTGCCTCCACTTAAAGGGTGTACACACAGAAAACAACAACAGCAACAAAAAAAAAAAATAGGACAAACGAAAAACCCACAGGGAAGAGGCTGAGAGTCAAGGAGGACGTAAAGACAAGCTCACTTAAGAAAAAAAAAAGGGCAAAATAAAAGGTGCCCATCTGCTAAGGAGGATAAGAAAGAAGACCTTCAAAACCAGAAAATTACAAAAAAGACAACCTTCAAAACCAGAAAATTACAAATAAGCTGGGCACCCAAGTGCTGGAGTCATTCAGCTTTCCCAAGGCTTTTCTCTGGGTTAGAGTAATATCAGAAGTAAATACCGGTACAAAACTACCATCATGGGAAACATTGGTCAACAATTTCTGAATACATCAGTACAAAATTAAAATTCTGCAAGTGACTGTGGGCAAGTTGTCATCAAAGGCAAGAGCCAACATGTATTGGACATTTGCTATATTCGAGTCTCTGTCTGAAGCACTTTATGTTTCGTGAAACAATTTTTTGAGCATATGTAATATCCAGGCTCTCTTCCAGGTGCTGAGAATAAATAAATAACCAGACAACATGGCTGACTTTGTAGCGCCTCCATTCTACCGCATTTAGCCCACCCAACAGTCCTCTAAGGCCGGTCTTGTTACTGTTTCTGGATGAGTTACTGGGAGCAGGTATCACTGATACAGTCATGGGAGGCAGAGAAGGAGGCAAAGCCAGGTGGTTTGGCTTCAGGGTAAACACAGCAGGTATAATCAGTTGTTGTTTAGTTCCTAAGTCATGTCCAACTCTTTGTGACTCCATGGACTGGAGCCCGCCAGGCTCCTCCATCCATGGGATTCTCCAGGCAAGAATACTGGAGTGGAAAGCCATTTCCTTTTCCAGAGGATCTTCCCGAGTCAGAGATTGAAATTGTGACTCCTACACTGATAGGCAGATTCTTTACCACTGAACCACCAGGGAAGCACCATACAATCAGTACCCAGTGTGAAAAAGAGTGGTACCTAACAATTTTTTTATAATAGTTGTATTTCCATAATGGCCTTGGCACCTTCCAGATTTGCATATCGTATTTCCCTTTGCGCTGTGTGCTCAGATGCTCAGCCAAGTCCGACTCTTTGCAACTCCATCGACTGTAGCCTGCCAGGCTCCTCTGTCCATAGGATTCTCCTAGCAAGATTACTGGAGTGGGTTGCCATTTTCTCCTCCAAGGATTTGCCTTTGTACTTCCTTGTAACTAATTTTTCTTTTCAAGGCTGATAGATACACAAATGAAGAAAAATTTCCAGGACTCCTCAATCAAAAGCACAGAGGACCCAGCAGGCTTTGTGGTAGAAATGGGACTTGATTTCAGTTTGTGGAAACACATTCAGGCAATGCCACGACAGATGTAAATCCAGCTGGAAATACTTTTACTCTCTACCTATATAAGCTGTAGTTCTGCCAAGAAGGAAACATTTGTCAAGAATCCAGATCCAGCATCTATTCAGTCCAAAGTATTACATAAGGGTGTGGTACTTCAGAGGGGAAAGACATTCCATGTCTTAAGTACCAACAAAGAAAAAGCCATCAGTGTTAGCTTCACAGGTTGAGAAAAGAGACCAACAAATTATCTGAGATCAAATTTTTAAAAAATTACCTGACATTTGAGCTGTTAGAATGAATCTCTTTCATGTTCTGGAATCACAATTTTATTGCACTCATCATTAGAGCAATGTCTCTGGCAAGAATCAAGTTGCTTCTCTCATCCTATTCTTTTCGGTCTATACATCACCTATGCTAAGATAGGGACCTGGCTGACCTTGGTATGATACGTTCTTTCTCTTATTGGTTGAAAGAATCATTTACTCCTAGGGAAATACAGAATAAAGTACAAAAATAACAAAGTATATAATTTTCAGCCCATTTTTTTGTTAAATTTAAGATTATTATGGCCATATTTGTATTTTAAATACACCACTTGTATTGCTTGAGAATTCAACATTGTAGAACATACAAGACATCATCTTTAAGCTTTAAATGTCACCTAATTGAATCACTTTTAAAATTGTAAATTTAAGTTGGTAACTCCTAAGGAAATTTTTCTAAAGTTTAGAAGTAATATTGTAACACACAAAAGAATTAAGATCTACCATATTTAAAACTTCATGAGATTTCCAAGTGTTATTTAAGCACGTGGGGAAGTTTATTTGTTAGACAATTTAAGTACTTAAAATGAAAATCAAATATATTAAATTTATAAGTGCAATTTAAAATATTTAAGTGATTTCATTAACTAGGCTGTAAAAAAAAAAGAAACCCTTTCAAAGCAATTACTAAAGTTGCTGAATTTAGTAAAAGAATAATGAGATTTATAAATTGAATTTAAAGGCTTAAGAAAGAACTCTGTTTTTGAATTGGTAATTTTAATAAATTGAATATTACTATTCAAAATGAAAATGGCCCTTAAATAATCTTTCTAAGCATTAAAGCCATGTTTAAGAACACCAAAACGTTCACCCAGACATTATGAGCTACCAGAAAGTTTGTTTCCTCATCTATTATGAAAGGTCTGGATTAAAGCACCTCTAAAATCCCTTCCAAGCATCTGAAGGTTTGTGTCTAGCTTGCTGGGAAGTTTGTTAGTTTGTTCAGTTGGTCATACTGGTTCATAGTTGGTCGTGGACTTCTACAAATGGCAACAAGAATTCATTTCAATTCTTATCACAGAACTATGACTATGGCCTTAAGTTGTTACATACTTCCCAGAACCTGCTCCCTGGGACTGCCTTGAGGATCAATGAAGCAGGATTTGTTCATTCCTTGCAGTGACTGTATCTCTCCAAGATTTGCTCATAACTTTCTGTTCTCTTGTTTGTCCCTAAATTGCTAAACAATATGTGTGAATAATGTCCAAAGGGCACATGTTCTTCAGCAGGAATGGAATTTCTATGTGTTAGGATCCATTCCTGGTCCTGTATATTAGAGTTCTGGCACCTCCTCCAAGTGATGGGCAGGCTTGTCAATCACCTCACTCAGCTCTGTTTTGCTTCTGCTCATGGAACCCTTCCAGATGAAATCCTGAGCAGTCATCCCTCTTTATTAGGACACAGCACAGAAGCAGGAGATTCAGAAGGTAAGGCAATGTGGAAGCCTGAAATATAAACCCAGAGATTAAGAGTTCTGCAACTAAAAGTCTCCAGCTCATCTACAAAAACAATGGTTTATGGAATTTGCCAGCAAGTCTCCATTCAAAGTCCATGCTCTACTCAACTCGCCCACCATCACTCCTGTCAAAGAATAGCGCATTTTGTTGTTGTTGTCGTTCAGTAGCCAACTTGTATCCAACTCTTTGCGGATCGACCCCATGGACTGCAGCACACCAGGCCTCCCCGCACTTGGACTTTCTGCTCACTACCCAGGTAGTGAATGCATCACATCAACCATGTCGGCCTTTCAGTAGCCTCTGCTGGATGGTCTTGTTCTTAAAACCACATCTCACACTCAAAACACAGTGTCACATCCAGCAACGCCATGTACAGAAATCCAATCTGCTTGTCTTACTGGCACCTAAATGCAAATGTGGAATAATAGTAATAAGGCAAAGATCTGCCCAGGAACCAACAGTGAAACTCATCCTGACCACCTTCCCTGTTTCACCTTCTAATACATAGAGCACCAGATGGTCAAAGTCTGGAAAAATCACTGTGGCTGCTGGCGGGTGAGGACAAATGAGCCTTCTAAATGTGAAGAAGAGAGAAGGGTGATCCAAGCCAGCCTGAAGGGCATAAGCACAGAGCAGAGCAAGAAAGAAGAGAAAAACAGCCAGTTAAGAGACCGATAAGAAAAAAAAAAAAATTGTGTCCAATATGGAAGCAAAGGTTTCAAAAGCTTGCAGACCTTTAAAAGGTTCTGCATCACATGCTAAACAAAGACGAGGAAAAATGCAGGAGTGATAAATAAAACATACCCTCAAAGATCAATGAATAAAAATTAATTGGCATTGTGGTGTAGCGCTGTAGCCAGTGCATTTCCTTGGTTTAAACTTTATCTACCCCGGGGGATTTGGAGTAATTTGATGAAGCCATGAGTATTTCAGAGGTTTTGTGGTCCTGGTATAATTTCAAGTTAACAAGTCCAGGCCTTGCATTGCATGCGGCAGCATCTGGACTATTTCCTGATGGGGAGTTTGTTTTAACCAACATTTCCACAAGGAATCTTGAATCTGGTGTCTCTCAAGCTGTCAAGTCAGTCTCCCTGGGGAGATTATAACCTCCTTTAGGGAAAGTAAGCCTCAGGAACATTTTGAAAAAGGGAATGTTCCCTCCTCTGTTGCTCCGAAAGTGGCAGAGCCAGGATTCGTTGTCTTACTGCCCAATTAAGAATCTCCTAACTTTTCTGGGAGTAAAAGCAATTTGATAGTCCAAGTTTTGTAAATGCACAGTTTGTGGATGTAAAATAGAGCTTATTCTTCTTCTCCCTTCACTCCAAACTTCCACACCATTCAGGGACCAGCTCTCCTGCTCAGATGAGCTGGCTGATACTTAACTGGATGCCAACACCACTGCCAATATTGATGAGTTACTGAGCTGAACCTTACAGGATAGAACCCTCCCATTTAGTTACACTTGTCGAAAGGCCATGGCAGACCTAAAAATACCTAATGAGAGCTATGTTCATGCAAATGTTTGTCAGTTACAGAAAGACTGTCCAATGGCATAAAATCAAGCTAAAAATATCTGCAACAACGTGTTGGATATCAAAACAGGAAGGCTCATTAGTGCAACAGAAAGGGTCTGGGATGGAAATAAGATGCTTTCCCACTTGACAGTGAGTACAAGTGGACCCCAACCACCCCCATAACTAAGACCTGTTTTCAAAAAAGCTAACATTTCCTCACCTAATCTGATAAATAATGCATTGGTGAGGGTGACAGGTTTATAAAGACTCTGCAAGAGATTGTCAGGGCATGCATCTTCTTAATTCCTCCCTGTCTAATACATGCCATGACCTTCAGCTTTGTGATTTGAACATTTGCCCTCAAATGTCAAAAGGCTTGTATAGCAAGCCTGGCAAACTCAGCTCTGTGTGATTGGATTCACCATGGATTCCAGAATTAATGTGTGTTCAACAAGCAGTTATACTTCAACAACATTGCAGCATAAGACACAAATGTGGCCAAGAATTTAAAGACTGAAATGTCATTAGCCTGCTTCTCCTGTTATTGGCACCACTATCCTCTCTGATCCGAGGCTCAGCATTGCTGCTTGAAATCCTCCAGCCTCGCCTGACCCCCGAAGTCTCCTCAACGAATGAATGGAACAGGGTCTCATCCACACAAGGAACCAAAGGTTGTCATCCATAGGGAACCAGATGAATTAGCCTCAGTGAAATCAGATGAGTTAACCTCTCCAATGATATCTCTCATTTCATTGTCCCACTCTGCTAAAGAGCTATGAAAATGAATTATTAATACATCAATCAATGACTTCAATTGAGATACTCTACAACTCATGGGGGGCTTCCCAGGTGGCCAGCACTAAAGAATCTGCCTGCCAATGCTTATGGATTTTCTGAAATCTTTCCCCCCAACATGCATGAAAGAAAAGGCCATAAGGAGGGGGTTGGGTGGAGGGAAGAAGTACAGAAAACTGAAGGGAAAAAAGATTTTACACTTAGATGATGAAACTTTTACTTGTTTGGATAAGATAAAACAGGAAAACCCAATAAAGTATGAACCTTGCATTAGGTTGTTCTTGTTCAGTTGATAAGTTGTGTCCAGCTCTTTCCGAATCCATGGACTGTTGCCCACCAGGCTCCTCTGGCCATGGGATTCTCCAGGCAAGAATACTGGAGTGCGTTGCCATTTCCTTCTCCAGGGAGCTTTCTAACCCAGGGATTGAACCTACATCTCTCTGCATTGGCAGGTGGATGCTTTACCACTGAGCCACCAGGGAAGCTCTTGCACTAGGTACCTCGATTTTAAAAAGGCTCCTCGTTCTGTCTCATCCTACTTCTTTCCTTTTGGAGCATGCCTCTGACCCTGGGTGAGTCAGCCCCAGCACCCCTGGGCTCTGCTCCTGCTGTACCTGTTTTTATCCATCTGTAAGTGTCTTGTTATTTAAAATGGGCATCATTGTTTTCCTTAGTGGCATAAAGTGAGGGCTTTCCATGCCAGCCTTGTTTTCTTGTTTGTTTTCCTCTAAACACTATTAATTAAAGATGCCATGTTGGACTGAAGTGGGACCAAATCCCATGACCAACTGGTCAGTGCTGGCGGCCTCAGGAAATAGCAGCACTACACCACTACCAATCATGGTGCACCCTCCTCAGCAAGCAACTGACAAGGTCGATAACCACCATTAGCAGTGCTTCATTGCGGAACATATCCTGACATCACTTGTGCTCAATTACAGAACTCATTTCTGGGTTCATTACAAGGTAGGGAAAGGTATTGGTGGGCATTTCTGTGCCAGGAAACCGTCTCCTCAGGAAGGCAGTGAGCTTCCTCTTCTATGCATGAAGGGGTTGCACTGGGGACTCTCCAAGGTCCTGCTCTGACCTCCTGTTCTGTACCAGCCAGCACCCTCTCCTGCAGCTGCCTTGCAGGCAGCAATGTGCTTTAGCAATCCCCAGGAAGCTCAATGCCCAGTGCACCACAGAGCTCATCAAATAATAAAGCCTCACAAGGTCTTTACTGGATGCTCTGTGCTTTGCTGCCAATCTGAATAGGTCTCTGGAAAAGCTGCTTGCCAATTTTTCCTTCATGAGATTCTTGGATGACTCGGGGTGGTACAGGAATTCCAAGGATGTTGCTATTTTAATAAGCTCTGTCCTTCAAAAGTAATGACCGAGCCCCTACTGTGCACACACTGGGTTTAGCACTGAGAGTGAGAGAGCAGACAAGACCCAGTCAGCGTTCTGAAGTCCATTCGTTTTTTTTTCCACTGGGCTCCTAAGGGACTCAAAAGGTAAGTATCCAAGACACTTATTAAAACAGCAGAGAACTGCGCTCAGACATGACCCTTGCCCATAGATTTGGGCCCTAGACATCATTCCAACCCCTCTCCAATTCACCTACTTAGAATCAGGTTCCATACCCCTGCCTATGGGTAGCACCTGAACCAAAGGGATGCATATATTTCAAGCAGCTTGAAAGACTGATTTAAAGGGGACATGTTTATGCCCACTCCAATAGAACCTGATTAGCTCTCTGTACTTATCACAACTGTGAAGGTATATTCAAACCTGTTACTGTGGGAATGCTAAATGATAAGAACCAACAGTTTAGACCCTGGCCATTATCAGCCTGTTGGGATAGAAAAGGAAAAACAATTAAAGAAGGAAGAGGTAATCCAGTGGTTAAGATTTCACCTTCCAACCTAGCGGGTACAGGTTCGATCCCTAGTCCGGGAGAGAAGATTCACGTGCCTCACAGCCAAAAGACCAAAGCACAAAGTAGAAGCAATACTGTAACAAATCCAATAAAGACTTTTTAAAAATGGTACACACACAAACACACACACACACACACACACACACACTTAAAAAAGAAAAAAAAAAGGAGGAAGAGGTCAGAAGTCAGAATCTGAAGTTTACTAACTCTTAAACTGGAAAAGCCTCCACAGTCTGAGGCTGGAATAAAATAGCAATATCATAAGACTCAAGAATCCTTTCCCTTATGACTACAAACAAAATGTCAATTCTTAAAAAAAAATAATGTATTAGGCAAATGAGGAAAAGAGAAAGGGGAAGAATTAAGTGTTTATTACCTGCCAATCATTTTAGAAACTATACCATTTAATCTTCTGCTGCTGCTGCTCCTAAGTCGCTTCAGTTGTGTCTGACTCTATGAGACCCCATAGATGGCAGCCCACCAGGCTCCCCCGTCCCTGGGATTCTCCAGGCAAGAACACTGGAGTGGGTTGCCATTTCCTTCTCCAATGCAGGAAAGTGAAAGTGAAAGTGAAGTCGCTCAGTCGTGTCCGACTCTTAGCGACCCCATGGACTGCAGCCCACCAGGCTCCTCCATCCATGGGATTTTCCAGGCAAGAGGACTGGAGTGGGGTGCCAGTGCCTTCTGAGCAACCCTAATTAAGAGTGGGCATTCTTATGCCCTTAACAGAAGAGGAAAATGAGGTCTAGTCAGAGAAATTAAGACAACTTGCTCAAGAACATACTTTAATAACTCTGAGCCATAACCCCAGACCTTGTCTAAAGGCACTACAAGTAAAACAGGTGGCAGCATGTTACGCACTACAGTTTATAAGCGCTAAAGACATTGAAAGTGAGATACGTTTGGTGGGTGTGATCGTGCAACAATCCCAGAGAGTCATCTGATACCTGCCCCATAACTGTCTCCCACTGTCCTTTCCCAACAAGCCAGAGAACATTACTAAGGACGGCAGCGTTAAGGGCCAGATTTCCTGTTTATTTGGGTGCGCTGGGCCTTAGTTGCAGAACTTCCATGGTGGCTCAGATGGTAAAGCGTCTGTCTACAATGCGAGAGACCCGGGTCATGGGGATATTTGTTGCATTGTGTGGGGTCTTTCATTGCAGTGCACGAGTTGTGGTTCACAGGCTTAGTTACTCTAAGGCATGCAGGATCTTAGCTGCCTGACCAGGGATCAAACTCGCATGCCCTGCATTGCAAGGCTCATTCTTAACCACTGGACCACCAGGGAAGTCCCGAGAGTCCAGATTTCTATGGAATGAAGCGAAGCACTATTGAATTTAACAATGCTTAGCAAATATTCTGACAGCTACAATTACAGCAGTAATTCTAATTGCAATTATAGTTACTCAGTCAATTACAGCAGTAACTCTTTTTCCAGCAGCCCACTGTGGTCAGGTCCTGCCTCACCTGGCACAGCGGTTTTGATGCTTCTATGCTCAGTCACTCAGCTGTGTCCAACCCTTTGTGACCCCAAGGACTGCAGCCCACCAGTCTATCCACAGCATTTTTCCAGGCAAAAGTACTGGAGTGGGTTGCTATTTCCTTCAATAGGGGATCTTTCTGACCCAAAGATGGAACTCATGTCTCCCCCATTGGCAGGTGGATTCTTGAGCCACCTGGGAAGCTCATTGGCGTTGGTACTTTTTAAGCAAAGTGATGCTGTCACAAGTCAGACTGAAAGTTTCCCGAAGCAGCAGGACCCCTTCATTCTTACAGTGCTTTAAGAAGACAATGCTAAGTGTTAGGTAAAAGTGAAGATCTGTAACTGAATCCTAAACCCTGCAGGGATCCACAAAAACAGGAGCTAATTTTACCCAAACTTGTGTAATTACTGACTTCTTATGTCCTTGAGTAGTGAATCTCCAACTGTGCTTCCTAAACTAGCGGCCTCAGCATCGCCTGGAAATACTTGGCTCCATCCTAGACCTATAGAATAAAAAATCCTGGGATGGGACGCAGCAATCTGTGTTGAACAAGCCCTCCACATGTATTTGATACACACTCAAGTTTGAAAACCACCAACCTTAAGAGAATAACAGTCTAATAACCCAGTTTCTAAATAAGGTGAGGCAGGGACAGAATAACCATTGAATTACAATGCTAGGTAATACTCAAATGAAATTCCTTCCAGAATATGGAATCAGAAATATGCTTGCCTATTTTGACAAATAGATTCTCTTTCTTAAAATAAAATATATATATATCTCTGAATTGTGCAGGCCATTGGGGATTTACCTTAACTGCTAGGAAATTTGGTCTCTAAATGCCTGGTTGTTCTACACATTTGTTTCTCAAAAGCCATCTTGTATTTTTTACATGATGTTAGATTATCCATTTCTAATGTAAAAACTTTATTTTATGGAATAAAATTATGCTTAGGAAGGTCAAACATTTGTTCAGTTTAGTCGCTCAGTCGTGTCTGACTCTTTGCGACTCCATGAATCGCAGCACACCAGGCCTCCCTGTCCATCACCAAATCCCGCAGTTCCCTCAGACTCGCGTCCATCGAGTCAGTCATGCCATCCAGCCATCTCATCCTCTGTCATCCCCTTCTCCTCCTGCCCCCAATCCCTCCCAGCATCAGAGTCTTTTCCAGTGAGTCAACTCTTCACATGAGGTGGCCAAAGTACTATGTTATAAAATACATTATATATGTCAGGATAAGCTAAGATGATAGAAAGAAAAGAAAGAGAAAGAAGGTTGATGCATGGGACCTTTTATCTCTGTAGTAATTTTCACTGGAGAAAATCTAAAGTCTCCATGGACCCTAAAATTTTGCCTCTGCTACCTTGTCAACTACATAAGAATAAGAAGTAAGCTTTAAATAAATGTGCTCAATAAATGTTTGTGGAATGAAAGAATGAAATCCATGATGTGGGATATTTTTCATTTGAGACTCAGACTTATAAATGAGCTCTAGAGAAGGTTTCGTGAGTCAGAAAAGAGAAGCTGCCAAATGAGAAACGATTCTTCACCAGGGTAGGGTAAAACTTTCCCTATACACTTTTAAATTCTAAACTGGCATCGGTGGATTAAACTGACAAAAAGCCAGTTTAATAGGAGAACAGATCAACAAATCTTATTCATGTTTTAAATTTTTATGTGCATGGGGGCTTCACAGAAAAGAAGTGCAAAAAGGTGTCAGTCTTGAGAGCTTATATACCATTTAAACAAAGGGTGATAAATTGTATTGAAGTGACTAGATGACGGAAAAGGGGTTTGAGTTTCTAGAGATGGTAAATTGTGAAAAGGTAAGTTATAGGGAAGCTGGTGGAAGATAAGGATAACTTAACTAATCTGTGCAGACTTGTCTTAGGTCTGAGGTTCCATCTCTAGTAATACGGTGGTGGCTCTCCTACTAGTTTGGGAGAGGGGAGCCAGAACTCTTCACACAGGGAAACTGATGCTTTGTTTCTATAGGCAGACAGGGGGAAACAGAACTCTTCCTGGGTTTGCTTTTTCTCAACTGCTTTCAATTCAAAATAATCCTTACACCAAAGTGGCATATTTGGGGGTGGCATATTCTGTGATGGAATTCCAGAAGGCCAATTCGAATCCCTAAAGGACAATGCCATCAAAGTTCTGCATTTGTTATGTCAGCAGCAGATCTGGAAGACCCAGCAGGGGCCACAGAACTGGAAAAGGTCAACCCTCATCTCAATTCCCAAGAAGGGCAGCACCAAAGACTGTGCTAACCATCGAACAATTGCACTCATCTCCCATGCTCATAAGGTTGTGCTTAAAATCTTGCATTCTAGGCTTCAGGATTATGTGAACCAAGAACTTCCAGATGTCCAAGCTGGGTCTAGAAAAGGAAGAGGAACTAGAGATCAAATTGCCAACATTTTCTGGATTATAGAAAAAGCAAGGGGATTTCAGAAAAATTTTGTTTCATTGACTATGCAAAAGCCTTTGACTGTACGGATCATGACAAACTGTGGAAAGCTCTTAAGAGAGATGGGAATACCAGACCATCTTACTTGTCTCCTGAGAAACCTGTATGTGGGTCAAGAAGCAACAGTTACAACCCTGTACAGAACAACTAATTGGTTCAAGATGGAGAAAGGAGTATGACAGGGCTGTCTGCTGTCACCTTGTTTGTTTAACCTACACGCTGAGCACATCATGAGAAATGCCAGGCTGGATGAGTTAAAAACTGGAATCAAAATAGGTGGAGAAACAACAACAACCTCAGATATGTGGATGATACCACTTTAATGGCAGAAGGTGAAGAGGAAATAAAGAGCCTCTTGATGACGGTGAAGGAAGAAAGTCAAAGAGCTGACTTAAAACTAAATAGTGAAAACCTAAGAGCATGGCATCTGGCCCCATTACTTCATGGTAAACAGAAGGGGAAAAGGTGGAAGTAGTGACAGCTTTCCTCTTCTTGGGCTCCAAAATCACTGCAGACTGTGACTGCAGCCACGAAATCAGAAGACAATTTCTTCTTGGCAGGAAAGCGATGATAAACCTAGACAGTGTGTTGAAAAGCAGATATATTACTCTGCCAACAAAGGTCTGTATAGTCAAGGCTATGGTCTTCCCAGTGGTCATGCACAGTTGCAAGAGCTGGACCATAAAGAAGGCAGAACACCAAAGAATCGATGCCTTTGAACGGTGGTCCTGAAAGTCCCTTGGACAGCAAGGAGATCAAACCAGTCAATCTGAAGGGAGATCAGCACTGAATATTCACTGGAATGACAGATGATGAAGCTGAAACTCCAGTGTTTTGGTTATCTGATGCAAAGAGATGACTCATTGAGGCTGGGAAAGATTGAGGGCAGAAGACAAAGGGGCATCAGAGGATGAGATGGCTGGACAGCATTACCGAAGCAATGATCATGAACTTGGGCAAACTCCAGGGGATTGTGAGGGACAGGGAGGCCTGGCGCGCTGCAGTCCATGGGGTCACAAAGAGTTGGACACAACTGGGCACCTGAACAACAACCTTCTGGCCCCTTTACCTGAATATTTGATGTGGGTGAAGAGAATGCTCCTCCTTGTGATTCTCTTGTGTGTTCCTCAGTGCATTCTCTTTTAAGATCTAGAACCCTGCCTGTTCAGGCTGCAATGGCTCAAAAAGAACTACGGTAACCTTATGGCCTCTCCTTTCCACCCCTGTTCTACATGAAAAACTGAGGCAAAAGAGAGATGGTCTGTCAAGTGGGTGGATCACTTTGTAGGTTACAAACCCAAGACTCCATGATCCAAGTATATCATGTGCAATTAAATGTGCTATGTAATTATAAGGAAATTGTTTCAGTATTCATAAGCTTTCATCTCTTTCTCTGATGCTGTACTTTTCTGTCATTAGAAGAAGCGGCAGGGGGAAGGGAGGAAAGAAAAGACAGCTCACAAAAAACGAAGCCATCCCCTTGCGCTGAGTGTGGGCAGGAGGTTAATTTTACACTGCAGCCAAAGAAGGACGAGGAATGTCCTGGTAGGCTGGAGAGTGGGTGGGTGCCAGATGTCTTACTCTGCCTTTTAGAAACACACGTTGGAAAGTGGAATCCTGAACGTGCTACCCCCATGAGATTCGAAGCAGCAAAGAGGCCTGCAAGGAGGGAACACAGACAAAAAAAGAACTAGGCCAACCACAATTAGAAGAAATTAACTGAGAAAATGCCAGAGGATTGATCCTCTCTTTTCTCCGTTTCTCCGACAGAATTTTACAATTAAAGAAACAATTATTCTCTTATTTGTTCTTCTCCTAACTGTCCTTAGGACTCTTTCATCAAGACGATCCCCATATATCCAGCAAATTCTAATTATCAGATTATTATATCAGACAAAGGCAGATTGCTCTGACTGGGGGTGGCCAGAAACTGGAACTTTCACAGGCAATGCCAGGCACTTTCAAGTTAATTTTGCCTCTGTCATGCTCCCATTTTTCAAGGCTCTCAAGAAACAATCCTTTTGCTTTACAAATCTTAAATCTCCATTTTGATGGAGATAGGATGCAACAGAATGGATGCTACTGGTAATGATTCAAAAAGAACTCTGAAATTCTGCGATGATAATTCACAGATCTCAGTACCAGCAAATGCTGCTGGAGACAGGAACAGAAATTCAAATAGAAAGAAATGCAACTTCATCCTCATGACATTCATTTCAGGTCAGTAATTAAACAGATTTCCTCACTTTCCAATGAAGACATCCAGATTCACAAAAGGGGCTTGTGGGTATTCTGATTTTGTGTAAGAGCCAGAAGCCCGCAGGACAAATGCATTATTTAATTCTCCACTATCACACACTAAACAGCTTTTTTTGGACTCTAGACATCAATTTGTTCCAATATTAAAGGCCCCAGTGGTAAAAAGATATGAAAATATTCAAAGTAAACTAATGCCTCTGAAACTCTTGGATCAGAATACTAATGCCTCCATCTGAAGAGGCCTAAGTCTGTTATCTTTCCATTACAAACCTTTCACACAAGTCCATTTGGACAATAAATACCTGCAGCTCATGGACAGTAATATCCATTTATTTTTCTATGTAATGCCCTTCTTTGTCTGCATATCTTATGCAGATTCATCAGTGACACTTTTTTTTTTCTTTTGAGCCTTAAATTCTAAAGAAGTCAAAGAAAGCTACTACTATGTCTCTTTTTATCTAACTTCAGTTGGTAATTAGGATAGCATCATGTGCATTAGGTGCTTGAAAATGTTGGCTAATAAAGGAAATTAGAAATCTCTTCTACACACAAACACACTGAAACTGGAAGCAACTAAGGTAGATACGTACAGGGCATTGTAACTTACAGCATCGGTTCAGACATTAATTACATAAATATTTAGTGATTGCTCTGTGCTCAGGACTTCCCTGGTGGTTCAGATAGTAAATCGTCTGCTTACAATGCGGGAGACTCGGGTTTAATCCCTGGGTCAGGAAGATCTCCTGGGGAAGGAAATGGCAACCCACTCCAATATTCTTGCCTGGAAAATCCCATGGATGGAGAAGCCTGACAGACTACAGTCCATGGGGTCACAGAGTCGTACACGACTGAGCGACTTCACTTTCTTTCTGTGTTCAGTTGGTAAAGAATCCACCTGCAATGTAGGAGATCCAGTTCGATTCCTGGGTGGGAAAGATCCGCTGGAGAAGGGATAGGCTATGCACACCAGTATTCTTGGTCTTCCCTTGAGGCTCACTGGTAAAGAATCTACCGGCAATACAGGAAACCTGGGGCCGATCCCTGGATTGGGAAGATCCCCTGGAGAAGGGAAAGGTTACCCACTCCAGTATTCTGGCCTAGAAAATTCCATGGACTGTATGGTCCATGGGGTCACAAAGAGTCAGACGTGACTGAGTGACTTTCACTTTCACTTTTCACTTCCTGTGCCAGGCACTGAACACTGAACTTTGTTTTGTTTGTTTGTTTTTGTTTTTAAAAGGTTTCCAACGTGGACCATTTTTAAAGTCTTTATTGAATCTGTTCCAAGATTGCTTCATGTTTTGTTTTGTTTTTTATTTGGCCCAAAAGCATGCAGCATCCCAGCTCCCCAAACAGGGATTAAATCTACACCCCCTCAGTTAGAAGAAGTCTTAACCACTGGACCACCAGCAAAGTCCTTGAACACTGCACTTTGAATTGGGTAGATAACCATCATGTTGATGAACAGCTCACCACATAGGGAGAAGTAACTGATATAACTCTTGAATTAAACAAATGCGTTAAACTAGTGCTCACTGCCTGCGAGTGGGAATAAAGGAAGAAGGGATCACAGGGGGTGAGAAAGGCTTCACAAAGAAAGCTCCAAGCTTGGATTGCCGCCAAGCAGGAAGTGGCTTTCCCTTATTCAAAGACACTTCAGATTTCTTCTCCTAATATCCCAGTGTGCAAAGCCAGGTGCACAGGGAGAGAGAACTCAGTTATCAGAAAGACTAAAGGCACAGGACCTCAGGGATGGATCCAGAGAGTTCCAGCACCAAGTGCAGATTTATAGTGACCTACATTTGGTAATAAGCAGAGAAGGCAATGGCACCCCACTCCAGTACTCTTGCCTGGAAAATCCCATGGACAGAGGAGCCTGGTAGGCTGCAGTCCATGGGGTTGCTAAGAGTCGGACACGACTGAGTGATTTCACTTTCACTTTTCACTTTCATGAACTGGAGAAGGAAATGGCAACATACTCCAGTGTTCTTGCCTGGAGAATCCCAGGAATGGGGGAGCCTGGTGGGCTGCCATCTATGGGGTCACACAGAGTCAGACACGACTGAAGTGACTTGGCAGTAACAGCAACAGAGAGTGTAGATAATAATAGTACCTGTTTCATAAGGCATCAGGAGCATTATTACTTTATCATTAGACATACTCAAAAGCATTTTTGCCTTTCTAATTTCTAAGCTAAAGAACCAACTGAGGTGTTGTTATAGGTATTGATAGTATAAATTTCTAAGAGTAATCCCAGAAGAAGAAATCTCAGATTAAGTATATGGCCAGCTGTCTTATAGTGGATAATTTTCTTTCTTTGTAGAGGACAGCACTAGTCTACTTTGGGTAAGGCACACATCATGTACAAAATGGTCATCAGAAGTGCCAAGGAGGGGATTTCCCAGGTGGTCCAGTGGTTAAGACTTTGGCTTCCAATGCAGGAGGTGTGGGTTCAATCTCTGGTCAAGGAACTAAGATCCCACATGCCTTATAGCCAAAAAACCAAAACAGAAATCAGAAGCGATATAACAAATTCAATGAAGACTTGGAAAAAAAAAAAAAAAAGAAGTGACAAGGAGGACATTCTTAGCACACCCTCAGAGTTCACTAGTGTGTACTTTATCAATCCATATGTATTAAGCACTTACCTACAAGATATCTTCAGTTCAGTTCAGTTCAGTTGCTCAGTCGTGTCCGACTATTTGCGACCCCATGAACCACAGCATGCCAGGCCTCCCTGTCCATCACCAACTCCCGGAGTTCACTCAGACTCACGTCCATGGAGTCAGTGATGCCATCCAGCCATCTCATCCTCTGTCATCCCCTTCTCCTCCTGCCCCCAATCCCTCCCAGCATCAGAGTCTTTTCCAATGAGTCAACTCTTCGCATGAGGTGGCAAAAGTACTGGAGTTTCAGCTTTTGCATCATTCCTTCCAGAGAAATCCCAGGGCTGATCTGCTTCAGAATGGACTGGCTGGATCTCCTTGCAATCCAAGGGACTCTCAAGAGTCTTCTCCAACACCACAGTTCAAAAGCATCACTTCTTCGACGCTCAGCCTTCTTTACAGTCCAACTCTCACATCCAAACATGACCACAGGAAAAACCATAGCCTTGACTAGACGGACCTTAGATGCCAAAGTAATGTCTCTGCTTTTGAATATGCTATCTAGGTTGGTCATAACTTTTCTTCCAAGGAGTAAGTGTCTTTTAATTTCATGGCTGTAATCACCATCTGCAGTGATTTTGGAGCCCCCCAAAATAAAGTCTGACACTGTTTTCACTGTTTGCCCATCTATTTCCCATGAAGTGATGGGACTGGATGCCATGATCTTCGTTTTCTGAATGTTGAGCTTTAGGCCAACTTTTTCACTCTCCTCTTTCACTTTCATCAAGAGGCTTTTTAGTTCCTCTCCAATTTCTGCCAAAAGGGTGGTGTCATCTGCATATCTGAGGTTATTGATATTTCTCCTGGCAATCTTGATTCCAGCTTGTGTTTCTTCCAGTCCAGCATTTTTCATGATGTATTCTGCATAGAAGTTAAATAGGCAGGGTGACAATATACAGCCTTGATGGACTCCTTTTCCTATTTGGAACCAGTCTGTCGTTCCATGTCCAGTTCTAACTGTTGCTTCCTGACCTGCATACAGATTCCTCAAGAGGCAGGTTAGGTGGTCTGGTATTCCCATCTCTTTCAGAATTTTCAGGTTTATTGTGATCCACACAATCAAAGGCTTTGGCATAGTCAAGAAAGCAGAAATAGATGTTTTTCTGGAATTCTCTTGCTTTTTCCATGATCCAGCGGACGTTGGTAATTTGATCTCTGGTTCCTCTGCCTTTTCTAAAACCAGCTTGAACATCAGGAAGTTCACGGTTCACGTATTGCTGAAGCCTGGCTTGGAGAATTTTGAGCATTACTTCACTAGCATGTGAGATGAGTGCGATTGTGCGGTAGTTTGAGCATTCTTTGGCATTGCCTTTCTTTGGGATTGGAATGAAAACTGACCTTTTCCAGTCCTGTAGCCACTGCTGAGTTTTCCAAATTTGCTGGCATATTGAGTGCAGCACTTTCACAGCATCATCTTTCAAGATTTGAAACAGCTCAACTGGAATTCCATCACCTCCACTAGCTTTGTTCGTAGCGATGCTTTCCTCGGCCCACTTGACTTCACATTCCAGGATGTCTGGCTCTAGATTAGTGATCACACCCTCATGATTATCTGGGTCGTGAAGATCTTTTTTGTACAGTTCTTCTGTGTATTCTTGCCACCTCTTCTTAATATCTTCTGCTTCTGTTAGGTCCATACCATTTCTGTCCTTTATCGAGCCCATCTTTGCATGAAATGTTCCCTTGATATCTCTAATTTTCTTGAAGAGATCTCTAGTCTTTCCCATTCTGTTGTTTTCCTCTATTTCTTTGCATTGATCGCTGAAGAAGGCTTTCTTATCTCTTCCTGCTATTCTAGGGAACTCTGCATTCAGATGCTTCTAACTGCTATACAGGTTACATTTGCATTTTCTGCCCTCGAGGAACTTAAATCTTAACTGAGGTACCATGTCTAGTGTAATACAACTCAACAAAGATGTGTCGTTAATAGTTCCAGAAAAACACAGAAGAATAGCCAGACTAAGGTATTTCATAAAAAAGAAATCAGCATGAGTCAAGACGGTCTAACAAAGCTTTGTGGAGAAGAAAGAGAAAAGATTCCAGGACCAAGCCAATGCCTGTGGATTTCTCCCCACACCACCAAGCAATTCTCCAGCACTGGCTGGCTGCCCTACAATATGAAAACTACATACTCCACGACAGCACTGCATCCAACAGGTCAGAGCTCAGTCCCCCAAGGCTGCCTCCCACTTCAGATGCCAGCTGCAAACTCACATTGTTACCGGCACTTCTGATGAAACTCCTGAAGAGCTTCCCGCCCCCTCCAACACCCTTCCTGGGTTCAACTAATTTGCTAAACTGATAACAAAATGTGCTATTGTTACAGCTAACAATTTCTGAAACAAGCAAAAGGGAAAGAGGCAGGAGGAGGATATTTTGGAGAATGCTGGAAAAACACTTTAAACATGATAGGACTTTTAAACAGAAAAAAAGTTCAGACACTCAGAGACAGAGGAGTATTATTTCCTGGTAGGATACTGTTGAATTTCTTCCATATCTTCTGATATCCTCCTATAACTGGTTTAAGACTAATTACAGAAGCAGAGAAAAGACTTGGAACTAGATTTTCTGAAAAACCTCACGTCTAGATGGAGCAGAGGGCGTGATTAACTAATACTCTCATTAATTTTCTCTCCCTGCCATATCAGTATCCACAACTCAGCTCACCCAAAATATCTACTGTTTTAATTGCAATTGCCCATTTATTGGGCATTATTGCCTAAAAGATACATTTGCAAGCACTTTAAATGTCATTTAAGCCTTATAATATCTCCAGAAAGACATCAGTATTTTCTCCATTTTGCACATGAGGTTACAAGCTTAGAAAGACTTTAAGATCAAAGAAGAATACACGTTAGTATTAGGTTGACCCAAAAGTTCATGTGGGTTTTCTGGTAACATCTTATGAAAAAACTTCAATGAACCTTTTGTTCAACCCAAGAGAAGAATTCTAGCACAGTTCCAAAGCCTGAGCTGTCACACTTGGGCTCTCGTAGGCCCATTCTTTTACATAGCTGATAAGAATTTTGTAATCTGAACTGCGTGGTTGAACATGAAGCTCTCTACCAAACAACTAGTGATCTCTCCTTGAGCAAAACACTTAAACTCTCTGATTGCCACATTTTTATACATAAAAGGAAAGCTCATCGATTCATCAAGCGTTTAGGAGGCATTTAGGACGTTTGGAGATAAGCATTTTTTAAATACTTATATCTACTAAACACTTAGCAATTCCACTTGTTTGTTATATGACCTCAATTTTCTCTACCTTTTGCTATTGTGAAAATAAGAGTATTTACTTCACAGAGTATGTCTGTATGTGTCTGGTGTGTGCATAAATTCAATGAGCTATTACACAGCACTTAGAATTACCTGGCTGACACAAAGTAATCATACCATAATGTTTATTCTTAGCTCTGAGGATGATGGAAACAATGATAATGGTGCAAGTGATGGTAACGATGCTAAGTGTTATCAATACCAGCCCAGAAACCTCCATATCTCTGTGGAAAAATAAAAGAGACTCATGCTTGTGAAAGCATACACAGAAGAATAGTTCACAAATAGTATTTCCCATTTATCTTCAAGATAAAGTTTACAGACAATGACAATTCTGTTAGGGAAGAAGTGATCAAGCCAAAATGGACTATTCATTCACTGTCTCGGACAAGAAGGCGTTAGATATGAAGAACTAATTGGGCTTCCTGCGTAAGTTAAATGATTTTGTCATCAACAAATATCTGACTGTGGCTCAGATCATGAAATCCTTACTGCAAAATTCAGACTTAAATTGAAGAAAGTAGGGAAAACCGCTAGGACATTCAAAGTGAACGTGAAAGTTGCTCAGTAGTGTCCAATTCTTCGCAATCCTGTGGACTATACACATATACATGAAATTCTCCAACAGAATACTGGAGTGGGTAGTCATTCCTTTGTCCAGGGGATCTTCCCAACACATGGAGTAAACCTAAGTCTCCTGCATTGCAGGGAACTTCTTTACCAGCTGAGCCATCAAGGAAACCCAAGAATACTGGACTGGGTAGCCTACCACTTCTCTAGCAGATCTTCCTGACCCAGGAATCAACCCAGGGTCTCCTGCTTTGCAGGAGGATTCTTTACCAGCTGATGACCTAAATCATATCCCTTAGAATTATACAGTGGAAGTGACAAATAGATTCAAGGGATGAGATCTGGTAGACAGAGTGCCTGAAGAACTTTGGATCTAGGTTCATAACATTACACAGTAGGTGGTGATCAAAACCATCCCCAAGAAAAAGAAATGCAAAAAAGCAAAATGGTTGTCTGAGGAGGCCTTACAAATAGCTGAGAAAAGAACAGAAGCGAAAGGCAAAGGAGAAAAACTCTGAAGATGTGAATGCAGAGTTCCAAAGAACAGCAAGGGAAGATAAGAGAGCCTTCCTAAGTGATCAATGTGAAAAACGAAGAATACAATAGAATGGAAAAGACAAGACATCTCTTCAAGAAAATTATGGATACCAAGGGAACATTTCATGCAAAGATGGGCACAATTAAGGACAGAAATGGTATGGACCTAACAGAAGCAGACGGTATTAAGAAGAGGTGGCAAGAATACACAGAAGAACTATACAAAAGAGACCTTCATGAACCAGATAACCATGACGATGTGATCACTCACCTAGAACCAGACATCCTGAAATGCGAAGTCAAGTGGGCCTTAGGAAGCATGAACAAAGCTAGTGGAGGTGATAGAATTCCAGCTGAGCTATTTCGAATCCTAAAAGATGATGTTGTTAAAGTGCTGCACTCAATATGGCAACAAATTTGAAAATTCAGCAGTGGCCACAGGACTGAAAAGGGCAGTTTTCATTCCAATCCCAAAGAAAGGCAATGCCAAACAATGCTGAAAATACTACACAACTGTGCTCATCTCACCGGTAGCAAAGTAATGCTCAAAATTCTCCAAGCCAGGCTTCAATAGTACATGAAACAAGAACTTCCAGATGTTCAAGCTGGATTTATAAAGGGAGAGGAACCAGAGATCAAATTGCCAACATCCGTTGGATCATAGAAAAAGGGAGAGAAATACAGAAAAACGTATCCTTCTGCTTTATTGATTACGCTGAAGTCTTTGTGTGGATCACAACAAACTGTGGAAAATTCTGAAAGAGATGGGAATACCAGACCACCTGACCTGCCTCCTGAGAAATCTGTTTGCAGGTCAAGAAGCAACAGTTAGAACCAGACATGGAACAATGGACTGGTTCCAAATTGTGAATGGAGTTCGTCAAGGCTGTATATTGTCACCCTGCTTATTTAACTTATATGCAGGGTACATCGTGCGAAATGCTGGGCTGGATGAAACACAAGCTGGAATCAAGATTGCCAGAAGAAATATCAATAACCTCAGATATGCAGATGACAGCATCCTTATGGCAGAAAGCAAAGAGGAACTAAAGAGCCTCTTGATGAAAGTGAAGGAGGAGAGTGAAAAAGTTGGCTTGAAACTCAACATTCAGAAAATGAAGATCATGGCATCCAGTCCCATCACTTCATGGGAAATAGTTGGGGAAACAATGGAAACAGTGACAGACTATCTTCTTGGGCTCCAAAATCACTGCAGATGGTGATTGAGCCATGAAATTAAAAGAAGCTTGCTCCCTGAAAGAAAAGCTATGACCAACCTAGCATATTATAAAGTTGGGACATTACTTTGCTGACAAAGGTCTGTGTAGTCAAAGCTATAGTTTTCCAGTACTCCTGTGAGAACTGGACCGTAAAGAACACTGAACGCTGAAGAATTGAAGCTCTTGAGCTGTGGTGTTGGAGAAGACTCTTCAGAGTCCCTTGGACTTCAAGAAGATCAAACCAGTCCATCCCAAAGGAAATCAGTCCTGACTATTCATTGTAAGGACTGATGCTGAAGCTGAAACTCCAATCCTTTGGCCACCTGATGTGAAGAACTGACTGACTGGAGAAAAATCCTGATGTTGGAAAAGACTGAAGGCAGGAGGAGAAGGGGAAAACAGAGGAAGAGATGGCTGGATGGCATCACCAACTCAATGGACATGAGTTTGAGCAAACTCTGGTAGCTGGTGAAGGACAGGGAATCCTGGTGTGTCGGAGTCCATTGTATCGCTAAGGATGGACCTGACTGAGCAGCTAAACAACAATAACAAATATCTGACCTCAGACTCTACAAAGATAGGGAGTGAGGCAAGAAATAGAAATCTTCATTGAAAAAGAAATTCCTTCTAAAAAAATGGTACTGATGAACCTATCTTCAGGACACGAATAGAGATGTGAACATATGGAATGGACTTGTGGACACAGAGGAGGAAAGGGAGGGGGGAACAATCCAGAGACTGGCACTGATGTGTATACATCACCATGTGTGAAACAGACAGACAGTGCAAGCTGCTGCATGGCACAGGGCGCTCAGCTCAGGGCTCTGTGATGACCTAGAGGGGTGGGAGTGACGTTCAAGGGGGAAAGGATATATGTAAACATACAGCCGATTCACTTTGTTACACAGCAGAAAACAACACTGTTAACACAATTGTACCCAGCTAAAAAAATTTTTCTTAAACATCTGAAATGCCTGAAATTCAGAGAGGTCGAATGAGGCTCATTCATTCATTCATGAATTCCACATGTATTTATTGAGTTGATCCAGGTATTTTGGGAGGGACTTTTATAATAGAATTAAAAAAAAAAAAAGAATGTCAATTAGTGACATTGGATAAATGTAACTACTATTTTTTTCTGTTTTTTTTTTTAACTTTTCAAAATTTGATCTTCTATATCTAATATCAAAATGAAACAAATTCTATGGGGGTTAAAGTAATAAATGAACACATCATGGGCCAAAGAACTAAATAGACATTTCTCCAAAGAAGACATATGGATGGCTAACAAACACATGAAAAGATGCTCAACATCACTCATTATTAGAGAAATGCAAATCAAAACCACAATGAGGTACCACTTCACACCAGTCAGAATGTCTGCGATCCAAAAATCTGCAAGCAATAAATGCTGGAGAGGGTGTGGAGAAAAGGGAACCCTCCTACACTGCTGGTGGGAATGCAAACTAGTACAGCCACTATGGAGAACAGTGTGGAGAGTCCTTTAAAAATTGCAAATAGAACTGCCTTATGACCCAGCAATCCTACTGCTGGGCATACACACTGAGGAAACCAGAATTGAAAGAGACACGTGTACCCCAATGTTCATCGTAGCACTGTTTATAATAGCCAGGACATGGAAACAACCTAGATGTCCATCAGCAGATGAATGGAAAAGAAAGCTGTGGTACATATACACAATGGAGTATTACTCAGCCATTAAAAAGAATACATTTGAATCAGTTCTGATGAGATGGATGAAACTGGAGCCTATTATACAGAGTGAAGTAAGCCAGAAAGAAAAACACCAATACAGTATACTGACACATATATATGGAATTTAGAAAGATGGCAATGATGACCCTGTATGCAAGACAGCAAAAAAGACACAGATGTGTATAGCGGACTTTTGGACTCAGAGGGAGAGGGAGAGGGAGAGGGTGGGATGATTTGGGAGAATGGCATTGAAACATGTATACTATCATGTAAGAAATGAATCGCCAGTCTATGTCTGATGCAGGATACAGTATGCTTGGGGCTGGTGCACGGGGATGACCCAGAGGGATGTTGTGGGGAGGGAGGTGGGAGGGGGGTTCATGTTTGGGAACGCATGTACACCCATGGTGGATTCATGTCAAGGTATGGCAAAACCAATACAGTATTGTAAAGTAAAATAAAGTAAAAATAAAAATTTTTTAAAAAAAGGAAATAAATGAACACATCAAATTTATGAATTAGCTACTCAAAAATCTAATGCTTATCTGTTTTTGAGTTGTAGATTCTTTTTAGTGTAAAAATAATGTAATATGGTCTGCAAACTATATGTCAATAAAAAAAATTCTCAAAAATGTAGAAATCAAAACAAAAAAACTTAAGTAAAATTTCTGCACATTGAAAATGCAGGGAGTCACTTATAATGGTGTTTTAAAATTGTCAATGACTGAAAAACATGTTCACGGTGTACTAGATAAATACAAGCAAATTAGTGGTAAAGAGTCCATCTGCCAGAGCAGGAGATGAGGATTCAACCTCTGGGTCGGGAAGATCCCCTGGAGAAGGAAATGGCAACCCACTCCAGTTTTCTTGCCTGGGAAATTTCATGGACAAAGGAGCCTGGCAACCTACAGTCCATAGGGTCAAAAAATCAGAAATGACTTAGCTACTAAACAACAAATTACAATCATGATTACCATTTAGATTTCAGCTTAAAAAAATTAAATACTTTCCAAATTTCTAAAATTAACTCTCGATTAAAACTTTTGTTGCTACTGTTAAAAAGCAAGGTACGAACAATCATGAGATGAGGGAGACCAGTCAATGAAAGACTTTACATAAGGCATCAGAATAACCAGTAGTGTTTGCCAGTGGGGTCCATTCAAAAGGTTTCTGATTTAGCAGCTTTTCAAGTGACACTAATGTTCCTATACTCTGAGGACCACACTTTAAACTACTGGCCAACAGGTAAGATCATGGACTTCTGAGCCAGACTACTTAGGGTTGAATTGCAGCATTGATGTTTTCTAAGTGTGTAAAAGTATCGTACTTAATCCCCAAACTTCAGTTCCTTCAACTTCAAAATAAAAACAGGGAGATTACATAATAGTACCTAACCCTCAAAACTGTTATTGGATTTCTAGGATTTCTAGCCTTCATTTCTAAGCTGAATGAATTAACAGGTGTAAGAGACTCAGAATAACATTTATTATGGAGTAAATGTTACAGGCATTATTTTGGTAGGAATGTAAATCTATCACTATTCCTATTTCACTAACAATGTCAAGTAACAGCTTTTAAAATTTTATCACATTTTGGAACATACTCATATTTGTTAACAATGCCTATTTTTCCAATACTTGCCACAAAGCCATTCAGACTCTTCAAAAGAATTATCCTTACTGAAGGGCAGGGAGTGAATGAGGTCAGAGGGAAGGCCAGTTGAATAGCGGACCTATGAAGGGCTGGACGGTGGTACAAGGAAAGAAAGCTGAGATGCTACGCTCTGAAGTCAGTGGAAGAAATAGACAGGACTGATGTACACATCACTGAGTCCAGTGAGATGCAATCCACATGACACAGTGCTACCCCAGGATGAAAACATCACCCATAGCTAGCGCGACATCATAGTTTCTCATGCCAACTGGGACACAAAGAAGGTGAGCAGACAGACTTCCCTCCTGGTCCAATGGTTAAGAATCCACCTGCCAATGCAGGGGACGCGAGTTTGATCCCTGGTCTGGGAAGACCCCACACGTCACGGGGCAATAAGCCTGTGCATCACAACTGCTGAGCCCACACGCTACAACTCCTGAAGGCAGAGTGCCTTAGAGCTGGTGCTCTGCCACAAGAGAAGCCACCACAATGAGACGTCTGCACACTGCAACTGGAGAAAAGCCACACACAGCAACGAAGATCCAGTGCAGCCAAAAATGAATGAATACGTAACTAAAATGAAATTAAAGAACATTTTTAAGAAGTGAGCAGATGCATGCATTAATATATCACATTTATTTTTCTCTTATACGTGGAATCTAAAAAAATGGCACCAATGAGCCTATTTTCAGGGCAGAAATAGAGATGCAGATGTAAAGAATGGATATGTGGACATGGGTAAGAGGGGGCGGGACGAACTGGGACACTGACACCGACATATACACCCTTATCACGTGTAAACTAGCTGGCTAGTGGACGCTACTGTAAGGCACAGAAAGCTTGGCTCTGCGGGTGGGGGCGAGGGAGGCTCAAGAGTGAGGGGATATATGTACACTTACAGCTCATTCTTTGCACAGCAGAAACAACACCGTAAAGCGATCATCCTCCAATTAAAACTAAAAAGTGAGCTGCTGCTGCTACTAAGTTGCTTCAGTCGTGTCCGACTCTGTGCGGCCCTACAGATGGCAGCCCACCAGGCTCCCCGTCCCTGGGATTCTCCAGGCAAGAACACTGGAGTGGGTTGCCATTTCCTTCTCCAATGTGTGAAAGTGAAGTCACTCAGTCGTGTCCAACTCAGCGACCCCATGGACTGCAGCCTACCAGGCTCCTCCGTCCACGGGATTTTCCAGGCAAGAGTACTGGAATGGGGTGCCATCGCCTTCTCGCAGGAGGATGCTGGGACCCACCAAGAAAAGATATCCCATGTCCAAAGACAAAGAAGCAGCTGCAGCAAAGATGGTAGGAGGGGCACAATCACAATCAAATCAAATCCCATGCCCATCACATGGGTGACCCAAAACTGGAGAATAAGAAGACCAAAGAAGTTCTCCCACTGTTGTGAAGGTTCAGAATCCTCTGGGCTTCCCAGTGTGGAAATCTGACAAAGGGACTAGGCATCCCCAGGGAATCTGGCCGTGAAGGTCAGCAGGACTTGATCACAGGACTTCCACAGGACTGGGAAACAGAGACTCCAGCCTTGCAGGGCACAAACAAAACCCTGGGCACACCAAGACCAGAGGGCAGTAACAGTAACATAAATTGTTACAATGGGCTAAAAGGCATACATGAGACTTCTAGTTATAGTATCTCCCTCCGTTCTTTGACATAAAAATCACCAAGTTCCTGATTCTTTTTTTTATAGTCAGAAAGGATAATTTTTATGAGTTTTCTGTTACTTTGGGCACTTGGGTTTCTGATAAAGTCAGAGAAAGCAAGCTGTAGTTGAAGGTGATGGGATTCAGGACAGGCCATCCTAAATACGCCACTCTGGCATACTGATTTCGAATTAAAGTTACTTAAGAAACAGCTGATGCAAGAAGGTCACTCTGACCCTCCTTTGTCCCCCTGAAGGCTGGAAATAAATCTCCCCTGTGAAAGGTGCCCTTCCCATATGAGAAGGTAGAGAAACATTCTTATCACCAGAAATAAGGAATTCAAGACTGAGAACTCTGTATTAATACACTTTGTTACTTCCTTATTAATTTACTACTCCAAAGCCACACTTCTTTCTCATGTCAATACTTCAGACATTTATTGTTTATTTGTCTAAAAATGTCTGAAAACAGCTGCCCACTTTGGTCATTTCTTTGAGTCTCACACTTCTGTGAGCACCCATACATACAGAGTTTTCTTCTATTAACCTCTCAAATCAATTTCATCATTGGACCAGGCAAAGAACCTACAAAACAAAAAAGGAAAAGGTTTTCTACTCTACAATAGAACAGAAATTTGAAAGTCAGAGACCTAGGTTCAGGGTTAGATCAAGTCAGAAACGTATACACTATACTCCCAAATTCTATAATTTCTGTTGCCACTGATCTTCTTAAGGCTGAGATTATTCAAGGGAAGAGTTTCCTCTTCTAATTTGATTTCAGAAGATGAATGAATTGGGGAGAATGCTCATTCTGTGTGTTACTTGAGAGGGGAAAAAAAAATCAATCAGGCCCTTCTACAGAGACTGGGGGGAAATCTGCTGCAAGAGACTGATTTTTTTCAGAGGGTAAGCAGATGGAATGTGCTTCCAAACTGAAATTACCCAAGTCCCCTCAAGAGTTTACCACTTGGTTCAGTAGGAAGAATTAGCAGACGATGGGAAGGGTATGAAGCTAACCATAAATTCAAGCCCTGGAACATAGCTGTACTTGAGCAGGTCTGAAAGAAGAACGGGGAAATTGATGCTTCTTTCAATGATGCTTCCTAATTCATTCACCTTCTGGCGAGAAGATGAACATTCAGAGACGGGGTAGGAAAAGGTCCCCTCAAATGTTCGTTCTAAAGAAACTGAAATGTTAAAAGACTTCCCCTTCCTATAATTATCAGCCCCAGTGGGCTTATGAGTGTGCACTCATAAACCTCTTATGAACAATTGTTTAATAGCTTATACATGTTCTTCAAATAAAAGAAAAAATTGAAAAAAAATAGAAACGGTCCTCTAAAATGCCTTTAAACACTGGATGAGAGATAATAACAAATTAAATTATTTTATTAAGCTGTGCCAAATAATTTCTTTTTTTTTTTCAATCAAATGTGTGTTTAAAGGATGAGGAAGGAAAAATATATACAACAATTAATACCATCAATTTCCACATTTGAAGCAGTGAAGAATGTGACCTTTCTTTTCTTGTATTAAAACTTTAAAAAAAGTTCTACTGAAGTAAAGTTGATTTAAAATGCTTCCTTTAATTCCTCGTATCTCTATTCTAAGAGAATCTACAAAGGGCATAAAACTCCAGTTTCTCTCTCCATGATGAAAGATGAATAGCTACTTCTAATATATCACCTTCAGGTACATTTACATATAGACTTTCATATGCAAATCAAATTCTGTATTACATTCCAGGTGTTGACTTCATGGCAACTATCAAACCTCAAGGGAATAACATCAGAAAGCCCCAATTCATTTTTGAAAAGTGTAGTTTTTAACCAAAATTTGTTAGAATAGAGAATACTTTCTAGTGTGAAGACACTACCATCAGCAGGCAGAGATCGGGAGCAGACACAAGTCAGTGTTTTCTTTCTTGATTAGCACTGGATATTTACCACATTTCCATTGGAATCCATAATCTCTATTTTGAGACTCACCAAAGAACTAAAGTCACCAGCATCACTGATACCAAGCTGCGTCATGATGGAGCGAGAAGACGTCTGGCTGTGAGCTTTTATGCTCCCATCTCATCTTCCTTTTTCCCATTTATTCCAGTCTGAGCATGCCAGCTTCTGTGGCTGCAGTAATTTAGTCATCTGGCAACCCCTGCTGAATCTCCTCCATGTCCGTCCCCTAGAGACTGCCCCTCATTGCCACACACAGCAAAGTGACTCACGAATACCAAAGTCTCTATGTGCCCCAAGAAAGCAAATGCACAGGGACATATTTTACAAGCGATGTTAGAATTTCCTCCTTGATAATAAGAAGTAGATTGTTCTTAGTCAAATAAATAGTCTTTGGTCTTTAGCACCCAGAGAAAGAAACAGTTCACAATGTATGGTATGGCATGAAGAAGATACATACAGACTTCCCTGGGAGTCCAAGGGCTAAAGACTATGCTCCCAATGCAGGGGGCCCGAGTTCGATCTCTGGTCAGGGAACTAGATCCCACATGCCGCAACTAAAGACTCACACACCACACCAAAGACTGCACGTCCCATGTGTGGCAAATAGGACCTGGCAAAGCCAAATAAGTATTTTTTAAAAGGACCAAAAAAACCCCCCCAAAACAAAAATAAACTCAACAAAAAATTCACACATACAAAGGAACTTAATATGTATGGATATGGAATCCAAAGCCACGGGGTCATTGGTCTCCTTTCCCAACTACTAGCTGTTTTTGTTTGTTTTTTTTGTAATTTTATTTTTATTTTTTTTAATATTTATTTTTACTTTATTTTACTTTACAATACTGTATTGGTTTTGCCATACATTGACATAAATCCACCACGGGTGTACATGTGTTCCCAAACATGAACCCCTCTCCCACCTCCCTCCCCATAACATCTCTCTGGCCAAAGAACTAAACAGACATTTCTCCAAAGAAGACATACGGATGGCTAACAAACACATGAAAAGATGCTCAACATCACTCATTATTAGAGAAATGCAAATCAAAACCACAACGAGGTACCACTTCACACCAGTCAGAATGTCTGTGATCCAAAAATCTGCAAGCAATAAATGCTGGAGAGGGTGTGGAGAAAAGGGAACCCTCCTACACTGTTGATGGGAATGCAAACTAGTACAGCCACTATGGAGAACAGTGTGGAGAGTCCTTTAAAAATTGCAAATAGAACTGCCTTATGACCCAGCAATCCCACTTCTGGGCATCCACACTGAGGAAACCAGAATTGAAAGAGACACATGTACCCCAATGTTCATCGCAGCACTGTTTATAATAGCCAGGACATGGAAACAACCTAGATGTCCATCAGCAGATGAGTGGATAAGAAAGCTGTGGTACATATACACAATGGAGTATTACTCAGCCATTAAAAAGAATACATTTGAATCAGTTCTGATGAGATGGATGAAACCAACTACTAGCTGTTAAATGAAAGACAAACTGCTCGACCTCTCTGAGACTAACGACTCCTATTATAAAATGGTGTTTATAAAATGGTGTTGTGATGTCTGAGTGTGCTTCATCATTCAATCGTATTTGACCCTTTGCAATCCTTTGGGCTGTAGCCCACCAGGCAACTCTGTCCATAGAATTTCCTAGGCAAGAATACTGGAGTGTGTTGCCATTTCCTTCTCCAGGGAATCTTCACTTACCCAGGGATCAAACCTGTGTCACCAGCATTACAGGTGAATTCTTTATCACTGAGCCATTAGGGAAGCCTGTAATACACTTTAAAATACTTAAGCATAGTGTGTGTGTGTGTTTGAATGTGTAACAGAGTTTCAATTTACAAAGACAATTAATTCCTTGAATTATGCAGGCTCATATGATCTAAAAGCTACGCTAACTACTGCAAACACTTTATCTCTGATCAGCAAAATAAGTTATTATTAAAGAGCATAAGCTATTTCTGAAATGGGTATTTACTGGCGAATGTTATGGTCCTCAAAGAGTATGGATAGGCAAGAAAATTTAAATATATTCTTCTTTGAATAAGTTGTATGAAGACCTCCTTAGACATGGGACCAAAACTCTGGTTTTTATTTTTTTATTTTTATTTTTTGTTAAACATTCAAAGCCATTTTCATTTAAGGGTGTTCGACTGAGATGTTTGCTTTGTCTTGAAACTAGTCACGATTTCGTAAGATTCTGATAACCAAGGGTTCCCCAGGTGGTGTTAGTGGTGAAAAAAAAAAAAATCCACCTGCCAATGCAGGAGGGTTTAATCCCTGGGTGAGGAAGATCCCCTAGAGATGGAAATGGCAACCCACTCCAGTATTCTTGTCTGGGAAATCCCACAGAGAGAAGAGCCTGGTGGGATATAGTCCATGGCGTCACAAAGGGCTGGACACGACTGAGTGGCTAACAATTTTCTTTCCTCTCTAAAGAAAACAAACAAATGGCCAACAGGTATTTAAAAGGGTACTCAATGCCATTAATCATCAGAGAAATGCAAAAAATACCCACATCCTCACACCAGTTAGGATGGCTATTTTTAAAAAGTAAAAAAATAAGTGTGGCAAGATGTGGGGAAAAGTGAACCCTTGTACACTGTTGGTGTGAATGTAAATTGACACAGCTACTATGGAAATTAGTGTGTCAGCCCCTTAAAAAATTAAAGCTGGAACTACAACATCATCCAGTCATTTCATGTTGGGGTATTTATTCAAAGGGATGGAAATCAGGATCTCAAAGAAACATCTATAATCCCACGTTCACTGCTGTGTGATTCACAACAAAGATATATAATCAGCCTACATGTTCACTGAAGGATGAATGGATAAAGAAATTCACTGCACATATAACATCCAGCCTTAAAAAAGAAAGAAATCCTGCCTTTTGCAACATCATAGATGAACCTGGAGGACGTTATATGAAATGAACCAGACACAGAAAGACAAAATATTGCATGATCTCACATAGTCATGAAATCTAAAATAGTTAATCTCATAAAAGCAAAGTGTAACCAGTTGCTGAGGGGAGGGGCAAATGGAAAGATGAGCAAAGGGCCCAGAGTTGCAATTATACAAGATCCATAAATTAGGCATGGCTACTACACAGCATCGCGCCTAGAGCTAACAACACTGTACTGTACACTTACAGTTTTCTGAGTGGGTAATCTTTACAAAGACCCACACAAAAAGTAATACTAAAGGAATGCCAGGAAACATTTACTGGTAATGCTACGTCTGTGGCCTTGATGTCAGTGATGGTTTCACAGGCACATACGTATCCCCAACTTGTACACGTTAAATATGTGAAACCGTTTACTTGTCTATCATACCTCAATAAAGTTATTAATAAGACAAAGATCTTGCACAAGAAAACCAAATGCTCATGGCCGAGAGTGGGAAGTTATTTATACCAACAGGAAATTGGGTGCCCTGAGGAGCCGCCATCTTTTACCAGCCAACATTTTCAGAAAACATCTAAGCAGCAGACCCTTATTAAACATTAGTTAAGGGAGCAGATGCAATCTGGTCCTTGCCCTCATTTGCGAACATTTCTAGTGTAGCCATAGTGATAAGATCACCATGTATGAATCCCCGAACAATTTATTACAAAACGCATGGATGAAGAACAACGCTAGGAAGACAAACACAGCAGTCGTTAATCAAAGAACATATACAAATTAATCTGTGACAAACGTTTTATATGGCCGAGTGGTTTAGCGAAGATAAAAATTGCCAATGGCAACTAAATCTGCATAGCACCGCCATGAGCATTGATATTCCTTGTCTTTACTCAGGGCAAGAGTAGCCAAGGGGGATTCCCTGGTGGGCCCGTGGTTGAGAATCTAGCTTGCAATGCAGGGGACACTGGTTTGATTCCCGGTCAGGGGAGATCCCATGTGCCGCAGGGCAACTAAGCCTGTGTGCCACAACCACTGAGCCCACGCCCTAGAGCTCATGTTCCAGAAGAGTAGTCACTGCAGGAAGAAGCCCACACATCACAATGAAGAGTAGCTCCTGCCCACTGCAGCTAGAGAAAGCCCACACGCAGCAATGAAGAACCGCCACAGCCGAAAAATAAATCAATCAATCTTGATAAATACATAAATAAATAAAGAGGACCCACAGAAGGCTACGTGGAGGAGGTGAGATTGAGAGGGCTTCTACGTCCAGTGTGATTCAAATTTAACAACAGCCTTGAATGCATCAGGAAGCCACCAATGGAAGCAGTCATGAGACTGTTTGCCTGGATACCAGCTGAAAATATAAATAAAAAAAAAGAGAGAGAGAGAATACAAACATCTTTAGCTCCCCGTTTACTATTATTATTTTTTCATAAAGCCAAGCTTTATAAACAGCTGCCAAAAGTGAATGTATTTTCTGAGAGACATGGGCTGACAGAGTTTGGAAGAATGTACTTTCTAAGAGTGATTTATGTCCCTGTGATGTGCTCCAAGGATGCACTGGGGACTTTAAAATGAGGCCATCAACACACATTCAGAGGGCTTTTAGGATCTCAGATAAGCCCAGACGGCGATGCTTAGTTTCTTACCTACGAAGAAACATTTCTCCAAGAGAAACGAGAGAGTTCGTTAGAGGCCCCTGGGGCCTGCTGCTACTTCTCAGCAATACAGGTCATCAGAGTGACAGAGTTGAACTTGGGGACAACCGTAGTTAGAAAACAGTGAGAATTAGTGAGTAGCTGGAGGAAAAGAATCTTCAGCTGCAGATATCTGCCTTGTGACCTTCTATATCCCTGCATTGTACAACTGGATCTATCTTCCTCCAACTGGAAATAATTCCCCTGCCTCCCTTTGAATACCTTTAATTATGCCAGCCTAAAAGATTGTTGACACTCTGATTAGTGAGGAGTTCAGTACAGTTATACTTTTTATTTTTTATTTTATTTTTTTGCTTTTTAGGAAACTGTCCTAGGAAAAGACTTCCCAGAGCTGGCAAATGATGCCTGCCCTTCCTGGAAATGACAGGGATCTCAGATACACTTCTGTCCAACCAATCCCAGTTCAGGCAGCAAAAAATAAAGCCCAGGGATTGAGGAAGCTGCCTTTCCATGGGCCCAAGAGATTTCTGTTAAAACAAACAGCAGTAATGCTCCAGACACAGGGTTCTAAACCAGGCATGGGTTCTTAAACTCACCCAAACGGTGAAACACTTGGCTGTTTTGATTTGGGAAGAAGAATATGAAATACTGATACTGTTCATCCGTTTATTTTGTCATCTATTGCCGCCCACTGGCAGACAAGCAGTAGTAAACACCAAAGGCTGGAAACATCGATCTCAGGGAAACTGCCAACTGAGAATAATCCAATCACGTTGGGTTTCCTCCAAATTAAGAAAGGGTTACCCTCGTGCTATTTTATTCATCATAGCACATAATGGATCAGCCCGAGAACATAGCTATTGTGTTGGAACACGAAGACAATCACTATTTACTGAGATCCCACTGGATAGCAGACACTATTTTAAGTACTTTTCACATCTTTAAAGCAATTTGTGAGGCAGGTATTATTATCTACATTATACAATCTAGAAAGATGACTCAGATGGTTTAATTAACTCGCCCGTAGTCACTCAGCTTGGCAAAATCAATATTTGAACCCAGGCTAAAAGATGCTTACTCCTTGGAAGAAAAGTTATGACCAACCTAGATAGCACATTGAAAAGCAGAGGCAGTGCCAACAAAGGTCCGTCTAGTCAAGGCTATGGCTTTTCCTGTGGTCATGTATGGATGCGAGAGTTGGGACTGTGAAGAAAGCTGAGCGCTGAAGAATTGATGCTTTTGAACTGTGGTGTTGGAGAAGACTCTTGAGAGTCCCTTGGACTGCAAGGAGATCCAACCAGTCCATCCTAAAGGAGATCAGCCCTGGGTGTTCTTTGAAAGGAATGACACTGAAGCTGAAACTCCAGTACTCTGGCCACCTCATGCAAAGAGCTGACTCATTGGAAAAGACTCTGATGCTGAGAGGGATTGGGGGCAGGAGCAGAAGGGGACGACATAGGATGAAATGGCTGGATGGCATCACCAACTCGATGGACCTGAGTTTGAGTGAACTCTGGGAGATGAGGATGGACAGGGAGGCCTGGTGTGCTGCGATTCATGGGGCCGCAAAGAGTTGGACACGACTGAGTGACTGAACTGAACTGTCTCATTCACCAGCTCAGATATCCAGTTTTTGCCTCCCTTTACTCCCTAAATGGAGCTCTCTCAAGTCCCAAATACAAGCTTACCTCTGCCTTCTCTAAAGTCAGACCAGACCTCTGAATTTACTGACATTCGAGTATAACCTCATGCCCTAATTCTGATAAATGGGCTTCTGATAAATGTTCCCTACTCTTGGGGAAACTGATATCCCAAATTCTCTAGCTCTGATTCTCTACCTTGTATGTTCTTGATCATTAACTAACTAAAGTCTTAACCTAAATTTCAACCTTGTACTTTAAATCTTCCTACTTGCTAAAGACTTTGCCAAGTCAGATTATGTGAAAACCAGGATCAAAGCAAATCTCCCAGTAAAGGTGGTTTGACTGTCTTATGTTAAGTAGTCTCAGCAAAAACAAACAAACAAACAAACAAACAAACATATATATATATATATATGCATGTGTTTATCTACAAACATATTTACATATATGGGCTTCCCTTGTAGCTCAGTTGGTAAAGAGTCTGACTGAAATGCAGGAGACCTGGGTTCAATCTCTGGCTTGGGAAGATCCCCTGGAGTAGGAAATGGCAACCCACTCCAGTATTCTTGCCTGGAGAATCCCACGGATGGAGGAGCCTGGTGGCTACAGTCTATGGGGTCACAAGAGTAGGATACGACTGAGTGGCTAAGCACATTGCGCACATATCCATATATATATGAACATGTACAGAGAGATCCTTGATAGCATACGTCAGCGTAAAGGCATTTATGGTTTCCTATATACAAGGTAACCATACATCTCTGCCTATGACAGACCTGATTTCACACTGACTGTCCTACAATGATTATTAATAGTGCCCCATTTAACCATCAATGCAGACTCGGTCTGAATGATACATTTTAAGATTTTCCTAATCATGGGCACTATTGAGGCATCGTGAAGGCACTCTGCAAACTAACTTCATTTAATCTTTTCGTTTTCACATGAGTTTTTAAATGTTGCTATACTTCAATTTAAAAAAAAATAAAATATGCCAAGATAACATACATCTGAAGAAATAGGGGGGAAAGTAGAGAAACATGAAATAAGATCTTAAAAGGAGCCATATATAACTGTAATATCAAGTTAGTTAACATACAATGCAGTATTTTGGCTTCCCATTAGAGAAAGCTAATCAGTTTACAAACCAGGGATCTATTACAAGACAAAAAATCAACTGCTCAGAAGACATCCAACTGTTCCTGATATTAAAGTTCAGAAAGCAGTAAACCATCTCTCCTCAAGGAAACTCACGGAAGTGGCACTACAATCCCATGAACAAAGATCATAACAGCATCTTGACAGTAGACTTGAAATTTCTTACAGGTCTCTTTCCTGTAAGATCTTTTGATATTGTCTAATGGCACCACTACAAGGCGTAGCTCAGAAGAGAGGAGACTGAATGATATTATGGGAAGCTAATGACATACCATTCAGGTATGTGAATGTTGATTCAATTTAACCCTAGAACAGCTATTAGCACATTTCATGGTCTATAGCATTTAATGAGTATTTATCAGGCAATCATCTATAAATGTTGCTTTATTTCCCTTAACATTGATACATATCGGGAAGAGTACCTGTTTTGTCTATCTATTGCCAGATAAGAACTTCACTTATCATTCTCCACAGATCAAAAGGATTACTTTCTTTATTGCATCCATATCTTACAGATGTATCATCTATTTATTCAATTTTAGAGAATATATGAAATATATTAAATCAAGAAGCCACTGATATGAGCAAAATGTGACATTTTTCTAGGAAATACCTAAGAGTCATGCCATATGTTTAGACTTTTATAATGAAAATTATATATGCAATATCCATCCTAATCCCTTGAGGGCATGCTTTGTCACTTAGAATAATGAAGCATGAAAAATGAGATGTCTTTAATGAAGTCTGTTATAGTAAATGATAGTAGGGAATTGAACAACATTTAAGTACTGGTATTAAACACGCAATTAAAAATAGTTTCACTTGCAGGGACTATGGGAAACAGTGTGGAGGCTCCTCAAAATGCTGAAAAACAAACAAAAAAAGATCCAGCATGAGATCCAGCAATTCCACTCACAGGCATGCATCCGGAGAAAATTCTAATTTGAAAATATACATGCAACCCTATGTTCATAGGAGTTCAGTCGCTCAGTCGTATCCGACTTTTTGCAATGCCATGGACTGTAGCACGCCAGGCTTCCCTGTCCATCACCATCTCCGAGAGCTTGCTCAAATTCACATCCATCAAGTCAGTGACACCATCCAACCATCTCATCCTCTGTCATCCCCTTATCCTCCTGCCTTCAATCTTTCCCAGAGCAGGGTCTCTTCCAAAGAGTCGGCTCTTTGCAACAGGTGGCCAAAGTACTGGAGTTTCAGCATCAGTCCTTTCAATTAATATTCAGGACTGATTTCCTTTAGGATGGACTGGTTGGATCTCCTTGCAGTCCAAGGGACTCTCAAGACTCTTCTCCAACACCATAGTTCAAAAGCACCAATTCTTCAGCGCTCAGCCTTCTTTATGGTCTACACTCACATCCATACATGACTACTGGAAAACCAAAGCTTGGATTAGATGGATGCTTGTCAGCAGAGTAATGTCTCTTCTTTTTAATATGCTGCCTAGGATGGACCGAACAGAAGCAGAAGATATTAAGAAGAGGTGGCAAGAATAAACAGAAGAACTGTACAAAAAAGATCTTCACGATCCAGATAATCATGAGGGTGTGATCATTAATCTAGAGCCAGACAACCTGGAATGTGAAGTCAAGTGGGCCTTGGAAAGCATCGCTGCGAACAAAGCTAGTGGAGATGATGGAATTCCAGTTGAGCTGTTTCAAATCCTGAAAGATGATGCTGTGAAAGTGCTGCACTCAGTATGCCAGCAAACTTGGAAAATCAGCAGTGGCCACAGGACTGGAAAAGGTCAGTTTTCATTCCAATCCCAAAGAAAGGCAATGCCGAAGAATACTCAAACTACTGCACAACTGCACTCATCTCACACACTAGTAAAGTAATGCTCAAAATTATCCAAGCCAGGCTTCAGCAATACGTGAACCATGAAGTTCCTGATGTTCAAGCTGGTTTTAGAAAAGACAGAGGAACCAGAGATCAAATTGCCAACATCCGCTGGATCATGGAATAAGCAAGAGAGTTCCAGAAAAACGTCTATTTCTGCTTTATTGACTATGCCAAAGCCTTTGACTGTGTAGATCACAAGAAACTGGAAAATTCTGAAAGAGATGGGAATACCAAACCACCTGAGCTGCCTCTTGAGAAATCTGTATGCAGGTCAGGAAGCAGCAGTTAGAACTGGACATGGAACAACAGACTGGTTCCAAATAGGAAAAGGAGTACGTCAAGGCTGTATATTGTCACCCTGCTTATTTAACTTCTATGCAGAGTATATCATGAGAAACGCTGGGCTGGAAGAAACACAAGCTGGAATCAAGATTGCTGGGAGAAATATCAATAACCTCAGAAATGCAGATGACACCACCCTTAATGGCAGAAAGTGAAGAGGAACTAAAAAGCCTCTTGATGAAAGTGAAAGAGGAGACTGAAAAAGTTGGCCTAAAGCTCAACATTCAGAAAACAAAGATCATGGCATCCGGTCCCATCACTTCATGGCAAATAGATGGGGAAACAGTGGAAACAGTATCAGACTTTATTTTGGGGGGGCTCCAAAATCACTGCAGATGGTGAATGCAGCCATGAAATTAAAAGACGCTTACTCCTTGGAAGGAAGAAAAGTTATGACCAACCTAGATAGCATATTCAAAAGCAGAGACATAACTTCGCCGACTGAAGTCCGTCTAGTCAAGGCTATGGTTTTTCCTGTGGTCATGTACGGATGTGAGAGTTGGACTGTGAAGAAGGCTGAGTGCCGAAGAATTGATGCTTTTGAACTGTGGTGTTGGAGAAGACTCTTGAGAGTCCCTTGGACTGCAAGGAGATCCAACCAGTCCATTCTGAAGGAGGTCAATCCTGCGATTTCTTTGGAAGGAATGATGCTAAAGCTGAAGCTCCCGTACTTTGGCCACCTCATGTGAAGAGTTGACTCATTGGAAGAGACTCTGATGCTGGGAGGGATTGGGGGCAGGAGGAGAAGGGGACGACTGAGGTTGAGATGGCTGGATGTCATCACGGACTCGATGGACGTGAGTCTGAGTGAACTCCAGGAGATGGTGATGGACAGGGAGGCCTGGCGTGCTGTGATTCATGGGGTCGCAAAGAGTCGGAAACGACTGAGCAACTGAACTGAACTGAGGCAACAATACTAGAATGGGTAGCCACTCCCTTCTCCAGGGGATCTTCCTGACCCAGGGATCAAATTTGAGTCTCCTGCATTGCAGGCAGATTTTTTACTGCCTGGTATACCAGAGAAGCCCAAAGTGGAACAAAGTTGGTGGCATCGTGCAGCCTAACCTTAAACTACACTTCAAAGCTGTAGTTATCAAAATAGTATGGTATTAGCATAAAAGGAGACACATTAATCAATGAAATGGAAAGGAGATTCCCATAATAAAATAAACCCACACATCTGTGACCAATTACTTTACAACAAAGGAGGCAAGAGTGTACAATGATGGAGGGATAGTCTCTTCACTGAAACGTGTGGGGAAAACTGAACAGCCACATGCAAAAGTATGATAGTAGATTACTAGTCGATAATCATCCAAGATTTAGAGCAAGAGAATCACAACTATGCAAGGAGGAAGAGGAGAAGACACTAGAGAAAGAAAAATGGTAATCTTCTTTCTGGGAAAACAGTTTCTTCTCAAAAATATATATATATATATTATTTAAAAAAGCTAAAAGTAACTGTTCCACATTTTAATTTCAGAAGTTAAAAAGAGATGATTTCTGTTGCTACACAGCTCTTGCTTAAAATTAAAATAATTTTAAAACTACTCCTTTTAATTTTCCACATCCCGCCCAAAGATATTTTCATTTTGGAATAATTCTAAGGCAACAAGTGATAGCTTTCAAAATCAAAATTTAACCATAGACTCTTATTAGTAGAACTTGCTATATTTTCACTAAAATGGTATAAATTCATTTCTATGTTTCAGTACTATGAGGGAAACAAAATTAGAAAACACAAAAATCCTCTAAAAGGAACTGGTATCTTCAGGGGAGCCTCATATTAAATCTGAAATCACTGCCTCCAAGACATTTGAAATCATAAACACAGTACATGCACCCCCTGGAGACGTCACAATTACACAACTATTTTCAATACTAGTCTTTCACAAAAGAATTAATTTTTATGACTGTTTCTATTGGGAGAGATTGATTAAAATTACACATTTAAACATGTATAAACTACTATTTCCTTCTTTAGGAGTTAATTGGTGACTTTCTCTACTTGTATATCATCCACATCATAAACCAAAAAGAAATTTTAGAAAATCCATATGGAAAATATTATAAATAATTTAAGACTCAATATTATATCCTTAACAAATGAACAAAGGGCATATCCATTTTTAGATAAAACAGGAAATTCCTAGGTGCCTGTGAATATTATTGACCAGGTAGAATGATATCATGAGCCCTCACCACTACATTAGGTTACCCATCCTACAATTTGATTATTGCTATTTTTAGAGAAATTTGGCATACCAATAGAATTTTATCATCTAAACAGTCAATGAAGATAAATTTCAGCTTTCCAAATCTGCTTTGGAAATCAAGTAGTCAATTTAATTACATAAGAATTTCTGTGCCTAATATATGCCAACACTATTAATTTTTAAGGATATAATAACATATAACTCATGGACACTGACTTCTAGACATCAAATAATTTGTGAGTATCTGTTCTGTTTGTTTATATGTTTGTTTGTTTGACTACAAACTCACTATTTAACTCGTGCAACCAAGTGCAACATCCTTTATTAGTGTCTCGAGAAATTAATTGTTCCTGGCACTAGGCAAAGCTGCTTTGCTCTTGAAAGTGACTGCAGATCAAAAGTACTCAGGCAGGACAGCCAACTGTTTGGCAAATTGAACTAAGAAATTGGAAACTGCTACTCTTATGTAAATATGAAAAATATACACAATGTGGTTTCAATGCAAGTGTGATAAGAGATGGTTTGTTATTTAACTGACAAGTGACCCACTTTCCCACATCTTTCTATCATCAAACATGCCTCCCTTTTTTCTACTACCAAGTGGACAACATTGATTTCATAGAATTATGCACTAACTCCAGGATGCTCTAACCCAAAAGATTCTAGTTTGAAGTGTTCAGGATAAAATCGTACAGTAGAGAGAGACAGGGCCTTTTCAGCACCTTGGCCAGTACCATAAAGCCCGAAAGGGAGGAAATATTTCATAAGAAAAGAGAATGAGGGAATTCCCTGCAGGTCCAGTGATTAAGAATCCGCCTTCCAGTGCAGGGGACATAGGTTTAATCGCTGGTCAGAGAACTAAGACTGCACATTCTGTGGGGCAACGAAGTCCAGGCACCACAACTGGAGAAGCCACGGCACAACTAGGGAAAGTCAACGTGCTGCAACGAAGAGCCTCAGCAGAGTGCATATAAGCATACTTATGTCTGTGTATAAGCATACGTTTATATATATATATATAAGAGAATAAGGATTATAGATATTTCAGTGGGGTGTTCCCCAAGCTTTTCTGATTTATAGAACTATGACATAATATTTCTGCTTTATTGACTATGCCAAAGCCTTTGACTGTGTAGATCACAATAAACTGTGGAAGATTCTTCAAAAGATGGGAATACCAGACCACCTAACCTGCCTCTTGAGAAATCTGTATGCAGGCCAGGAAGCAACAGTTAGAACTGGACATGGAACAACAGACTGGTTCCAAAGAGGAAAAGGAGTTCGTCAAGGCTGTATATTGTCACCCTGCTTATTTAACTTCTATGCAGAGTATATCATGAGAAACGCTGGGCTGGAAGAAGCACAAGCTGGAATCAAGATTGCCAGGAGAAATATCAATAACCTCAGATATGCAGATGACACCACCCTTATGGCAGAAAGTGAAGAGGAACTAAAAAGCCTGTTGGTGAAAGTGAAAGAGGAGACTGAAAAAGTTGGCTTAAAGCTCAACATTCAGAAAACAAAGATCATGGCATCTGGTCTCATCAATTCATGGGAAATAGATGGGGAAACAGTGGGAACAGTGTCAGACTTTATTTTTTTGGGTCTCCAAAATCACTGCAGGTGGTGAATGCAGCCATGAAATTAAAAGACGCTTACTCCTTGGAAGAAAAGTTATGACCAACCTAGATAGCATATTCAAAAGCAGAGACATAACTTTGCCGACTGAAGTCCGTCTAGTCAAGGCTATGGTTTTTCCTGTGGTCATGTATGGATGTGAGAGTTGGACTGTGAAGAAGGCTGAGTGCCGAAGAATTGATGCGTTTGAACTGTGGTGTTGGAGAAGGCTCTTGAGAGTCCCTTGGACTGCAAGGAGATCCAACCAGTCCATTCTGATGGAGATCAGCCCTGGGATTTATTTGGAAGGAATGATGCTAAAGCTGAAAGTCCAATACTTTGGCCACCTCATGCGAAGAGTTGACTCATTGGAAAATACTTTGATGCTGGGAGGGATTGGGGGCAGTTGGAAAGAGGACCACAGAGGATGAGATGGCTGGATGGCATCACTGACTCGATGGACGTGAGTCTGAGTGAACTCTGAGAGATGGTGATGGACAGGGAGGCCTGGCGTGCTGCGATTCATGGGGTCACAAACAGTCGGACACAACTGAGCGACTGAACTGAACTGACATAATAAAATATTTTCAAAAGTGGGAGAATAACTATTTTCAGGAAGGATAACAACAACAGAGGTCCTTCTGTGTGTCTGGTCCTATTTCAGACATTTTACATGGCTAAACTTGTTTGATACTCACAACAACACTATAATGTAGACTGGCATTACTTTCCCTATTTTATAGATAAGTGTACTGGGCCCAAAAGTTATTTGCCCAAGGTCATACATCAGGTACATTAGAGATCCAGGATTCCAAGCTAGACATCCTGACTCCAGAACCTATCCTCTTAATCATTCCTCTGTGACATAATATAGAAGACAGTTTAAATTATAATCAATGTTTTTAAATATCATAAAGTTCTTTTTAATATTCTATGTATTTAAAGTTAATCATAAGTTGCACAGAAAATTATTTATGCTGTTCGATTTAACAAGTGATCCAGGCCACTTTGTGGCTTCCCAGGTGGCTTAGTGGTAAAGAATCCACCTGCTAATCCAGGAGACGCAGGAGACATGAGTTCAATCCCTGGGTCTGGACAATGCCCTGGAAGAGGAAATGGTAACCCACTCCAGTATTCTTGCCTGGAGAAGTCCATGGACAGAGGAGCCTGGTGAGCTATAGTCCATAGGGTCACAAAGACTCAGACATGACTGAACATACACACATATATGCACGCCATGCCACTTTTAAGAATAATTTATTAGAACTATTATTATTGGAGATAAAGCACAATTTAGAAATTACTTTTAAATTAAATATTACATTGTGTTAAGTTTGGAAACCAAAACGCAGTATAAAAATGTAGGGTGAAACTTAACTTATGTACCACCATCTCAAAATAGTGCTAAACTGTTTTCACTATCTGATGTTCAGTATCCTTGCACTTTATTCATAAAATATCCTTTGGTATAAATTCATAAAGTTTGTGTATTAGTTCTAAATGACATAATAGAGGCTTTCAGGTATTATTTTCAAGTTCTTAATTAACAATCTACTGTATTAACTGAATCTGTATACTTTCCAAATGAAAAGCCAAATAGCATATTGTTTTTACTATATTTTTCTTTCTACCATTGTTTGCTAACAGCAAAAAGCTGGGTATCAACATTTTTTAAGGTAGTTTTAAAAGTCAAACTCAATATTAGGCTGTCTAGTGAAAAAAAAAAATAATTTCAGTAGTTGTCATAGGCCGAGGGTTGGGACAGGAATAGACCAGAAAGGAACACCAAGAAACATCTGGAGATGACAGAAACATTCTGTACTTGATTGTGGTGGTATCAAAACTCATAAAAGAGTACTCTTCAAGTGGATATGGTTTATTGTTTTAAAAAAAACTATACTGTGATAACACTGACAAAATGGGAAATTTTTATTTTACAACTTGTAGAATAAGCTTATGAAACTCATTTCCCAAGGAATATTTTCAAGCTGCAAAATTAAATAATAAAAACAATAGTATTATCATAAAATAAATTGAGGAAGGGTTCAAGTTCAATGCCTTAGAGAGGCTATGGCATAAGGATCTAATATGTTGAGACTGACATTGTAAATAACAATTTGAGTAGAATAAATTCACCTTGATCATTACCACAGAAATAAAATACTAAGATAGTGGTACCCTGCTGCTGTTGCTGCTGAGTCGCTTCAGTTGTGTCCGACTCTGTGCGACCCCATAGATGGCAGCCCACCAGGCTCTTCTGTCCCTGGGACTTTCCAGGCAAGAATACTGACTATCTGCTAAAATATTTATCTAAGAAGAACAGGTTACATAGAGAAAGATCTAATTAACTGCTCAATTTATAGCCTCAGATTATTGTCATCTCTATGAAAAGTTATAGTTAAAAATCTCTAGCACACCACTTTTTGACTTCTTAATGCCACCAGCTCCCGATACACCTCAGTTTTGCATCACCAAAGAAAGGAATAAAAAACGTCGAAACATAGCTTTTGAAAAACACAGTCCATATTCATGCTGACAATCAACTGTGATGTGTTTTATAAAATGTAAATGAAGCATAAAATAGCCAAAAGATTTCACTTTCATTGCTACCACATTTTCCATTTAACTAGCAAACTGGGGCAAAGAGATTTACTCCAGCTTATCAACACCTCCCACTCTCTCAATGACAAATCAATTACCATATTAGATTCCTTTGTAAACTGCCTACTTTTCCAATGATTATTTACGTCTGGTTTGAAGGCATCAAAGCTTTTAACAAAAAGTTTCAATAGTCAGAAATGTAGCCACCATTCCCCCAGTGAGTGTTGGTTTCTGGCATTGTTAATGTTTTCCATGAGTGAACCATCTCTTTCTCACTACTGTAGATTTCTGTTTTCTTTTGTGTTGCCCAAGTTAAGCTTGTCAGAAAACTCTAATAGATGAGTCCTTGATGATCAAGATTTAAACACCTGTTAACTGACCTCAGGCATCCAATGAAGTACATGGATATCCAACAAGAATTTACTGTGTGTTTGTGTGTGTGTGGTCTACATATGTGTGCATGTCATAGTTTGACCATAGTCAAGGCTATGGTTTTTCCAGTAGTCATGTATGGATGTGAGAGCTAGACCATAAAGAAAGCTGAGGGGCAAAGAACTGATGCTTTTGAACTGTGGCGTTGGAGAAGACTCTTGAGAGTCTCTTGGACTGCAAGGAGAACAAACCAGTCAATCCTAAAGTAAATCAGTCCTGAATATACATTGGAAGGACTGATGCTGAAGCTGAAGCTCCAATACTTTGGCCACCTGATGCGAAGAGCAGACTCACTGAAAACAACCCTGATGCTGGGAAAGTTTGAAGGTGGGAGGAGAAGGGGACAACAGAAGATGAGATGGTTAGATGGCATCACCGACTCAATGGACATGACTTTGAGCAAGCTCCGGGAGCTGGTGATGGATAGGGAAGCCTGGCGTGCTGCAGTTCAGGGCTCGCAAAGAGTCAGACATGACTAAGCCACTGAACTGAAGTCATAGTTTATGAGCACCAGCATGGTTTCCTTACATTGCACAACAGAAAATGTGTCCTAATGGGGTCCAAGCATGCCAGGAAGGAGCATCATCCATTATTCTGCAAGAAGCAGGATTAAAAATATGCTGTGACCTACCCTTGAGTCTCTCAGTCTTGTGTCAGTGAATGAGAGAGAAACCATATGAGCCAGGTTCTCAGGATATCATGCCTTGGGATTGTGGACTATCCATCTTCAGTTCCACCTGAGAACTATTTCATTTATCTATACCAAATATTGGGTTTCCAGAAAAGATACAGTTTGGGGGGGGAAAAAAGTTTGCTATTCAAAATGCAAACTACAATTCTATGATACGCTCACCAGACCCAGGGTATCCACAACTCTGAGATGCAAAAGCTCTAAGTCGCCCTGGCACAGAATGTCTCACAATTTTATTAGCAGGAAAAGTCAAATGTATTTCAGAAGCATGTGACTTATGAATGAACATGCCAGAAAAAAACTCTGATTTGATCAATTTGACTTCATACTGGAGATGTTATCAGGGAGGGCAAAACTGTCAAAGAGAACCAAGAATGAATTAATCCAGTGTGGTCAATACACAGGAAAGGGGAAGAGTTAAGAAATCATAGTGAAGAATTATGCTGCAGGAAGATGCTAACTGAAATCATCTGTCATAAACAATTTCTCCCTAGATCACCCACATTTCATCACTGTTGGATCTAAAATGTCTACCCACTCTTCAAAGAGCAGCATATGCCAAGAGGCAAGGGGGGTGGGGGATGGATTGGGAGTCTAGAATTAGCAGATGCAATCTATTAAATATAATAGTTCATATATAGATAAAAAGCAAAGTCCTACCAAACAGCATAGGAACTATATTTAATATACTGGGATAAGCCATAATGGAAAAGAATATGAAAAAAAAAGTGTGTGTGTATGTGTGTGTGCATGTAACTGAATCACTTTGCTTTACAGCACAAATTAACACAACACTAGAAATTAACTATACTTGAATAAAACAATTTTTTTCTTTCATTTTTTAGTTTTTTAAAATTTTTATTTTTAGTTTATTTTGCTTTACAATACTGTATTGGTTTTGCCATACATTGACATGAATCAGTAAAAGAGCAGTATAAATCCCTTTGCCTCTCAAGGTTGACGGTGGACAAAGCTAGCCAATTCTGTTTGGCATCCACCCTGCTAAAAAGGTTGAGAAGTTCTTTGATGATAAAAGCATTTCAGCACGTAGCATTTAACACACAATACAGTGGCAGTTTGAAGAATCCTTGGACTTTTCACTCTATTTTCTGACTAGGTGGACGCTACCAGAGATAATCACAGGTGGGGTTTTTTTTGGAGATCTGTGTTCATCTCTGCATGTACATGTGTGTGTGTGTGTGTGCACACGTGCGTGTGTGCACCTACAGTATGAGAATATTCACTGGAAGAGCAAGAAGAGATTTAGGTAAACAGAGGTGAAAACAGGCACTGAATCCCAAGCATGCCAGCCTCTCTTTATAGGTTTTATTTCATTAAGCAGAATTGAGAGAAGAATTCAAAAGGAAAAAACAAAAAACCACCCTTGAATTCTACATACTCTGTCCAGCAACAGCTGGATAACCTCCAATTCTAGCAAAAGCTGCTTTGCCAATGCAAAAGGAATAAATCAAGGAAGATGTATCCACTTTTAGTGGAGCCAAGAGATTGCAAGAATCCACTTGCCCATCATCTTCCATCACGGAGAAATTTAGTAAATAGTAGCAGAATAGGAGTCAATAAATGGACTTAAATAAAACCCTGGCTTTCACTTGCTGTGCTCTTAATTTTGTAAATAAATGCCTTCCACTGGGCGCGCACCCTAGAGGCCAGGCAATGATGTGGCTTAAGTAGTCTGTTAGCACTACGCAGCTGAATGCATCCCAGAGGTCTAGCTCACTAATGGTCCTGCACCATTCAGCCTAAATCTCCCTGCTGCTTAATTTCAAACACTAGAAATGGCTATGTGGGGGCAACAAAACTCTGAAGTTAAAAATACAACTTTTTAATAGTTTTAAGGCTGCTCACTATACAAATAAGAGAAAGATGCCTTCAACTTAAGAACACAAGCATATGGGTGATTATAGCAGACCATCAAAGGGTAGTTTATTTATTATATCCACCTGAAAACAAGCTTCCTAGTGTAATACTAGAAAGGAACATTGAGCAAAAGAAAGGTCACACTGTTCTACTTGGTTTCATAAAGCATGTAAGACATGGAAAACATAGGATTATAATCTACATTGTGAATCCTACGATCACTCACAGGAGAAAAGAAAACTTTACATAGGTTTTCATTTGCCCCTTTATTTTCTGTATTTCATCCATCTTTTATAAATCTGTGTTGGTCAGATTATATTTAAAGTATCACACTTAACGTACAGCCCTTGAAGTCCATTCAGAGGAGAATAAAGAAATTTAGAACGTTTTCTGATGAACACTTGGAAGAACTCTGAATTAGCCTAAAAAGGCAGGTGAACTATTTGGTGGACGGTGAAAGAGCCGTAGCCAACATCGTTATTTTCAAGTACTTGAAGGGCTGTCCTGTTCAGATGACCTACACAGCTTCAAAGGGTAGAAATTACAGAAATAAACATTTCATTTAAATTAAAGGGGAAAATGAGCTGTTTAGACATGAAATGGACTGCCTTAGGAGATGGTGATATGCCCATTCTTGGGGGGTAGCTAAGAAATAAGCAAAAGGGTTAAGCGTCAGGAGAAACAAAAAGATGTGCAAAGATCATATTAGAGGTTCACCAAATGGTTCTGAGGTTTCTTCCAACCCTGAGAGGGTTAGAAAACAGGTCACAGAAGTGTCCCCAGAAAGCAAGCCTTCACACACACAGCCTGCCGAATCTCTCTGAAGTGGCGAGCAGGGGCAGGGCTGGAGGAAAAGGAAGCCAATGACGTGAAGAGCAGGCAACAGGGGGGAGCCAACTGGTTCCCAGGCAGCAGTCAGAGCCCTAGAGAAAAAAGTGTTGTCCTTGAGCGAGTCAATTTGACCTTCTCAAGTACAGCTTTGTTCAAATTTCTATAAACACTTACTTAACTCCCGTAGCTTACCATAATCCTGAGGTGACACGGCATACTGAGCACAGCAGTGTTTTAACCTGGGGGTCTCCGAGGGTATATACATCAGCATTTCCCACGATTTGTGGCTGGATAAACAGAAGCACCAAGAAGCTTAAAAGGGTAGCTAAGAGAAAAATGCATTTAGCCAGGGGCTGAAACAGAACCTCACCAGAGGTCTGCCTTTTTCCCGACTCTTTCTCTGCAGCAAGTTAAGAAATAACGGACATACGAGAGGGCAGAAGACAGAGGGAAGACCACTTCCCCAGCACTCAGCTCTGCTAGAAGAGGGGCAGTTTCAGCTCTGTACTCGACCACCCACACTCCAAACAAATAGACCCCTCACGACTTCTCTGGCGGTACAGTGGTTAAGACTCCATGCTTCCACTCAGAGAGCACGAGTTCAATCCCTGGTCGAGGAACTAAGATCCCACATGCTGCAGGGTGTGCACTCCACCTCCCAATCAGCCCCACCAACCACCAGCTCACAACCAAGGGCTACACAGAGAGAAAACATTAGCACTCTTAGAAACTCACTGTTTAAGTTGCAGCAGATAATACGCTAACCCCTTGCTTATATAAAAACAAGTTTATTGTCTGCTGAGTTACCTTCCTAAAAAGCAGAACAGTTAGGGGGAGAGAGGCATGAGGCCTAAGGACACCCTTGGGAGGCTAGTGTGCAAAGCTGACCCTGAAAGTCACTGCCAAAGTCACCTGCAGAGCTTCATTAACAGGCTTACCAAGTCAAAGCCTCTATGAATGGAGTCTAGGAAAGCCTATTTTGTAAAAAGGTTTATGGCTTTTACAGCGTTATAGATTTTGCAGCTCACCCAAGAATCACAGGGTTTGTATCTCATTTCTAGACAGATACCCTGTATCTGTTGGGTCAAATATGGTAACCACATGAGTTACTGAGCCCTGGAAATATGGTTAATCCAAATTGAAATTTGTTAAAAATGGGATAAAAAGACAAACAAATATTAAATCTGAGTAAGAGTGTTTAGAATTTCATTGTACTGCTCTTGCAATTTCGAAATAGGTTCCAAATTATATAAACAAAAAATTAGAAAAATTCCTACTCTGTGACAGAACTGTGTCTATGAAAAATTTATGTGTGATAAAAAAATAGCTGGAAATCCACAAAGACATTTTAATAGATAACTGAAGGAATTTCTGAACACTTACAAAAGTCTGCCAAGTCGCTTCAGTCGTGTCCAACTCTGTGTGACCCCATAGACGGCAGCCCACCAGAATCCCCCATCCCTGGGATTCCCCAGGCAAGAACACTGGAGTGGGTTGCCATTTCCTTCTCCAATGCATGAAAGTGAAAAGTGAAAGTGAAGTCGCTCAGTCGTGTCCGACTCTCCATGACCTGATGGACTGCAGCCCACCAGGCTCCCCCGTCCATGGGATTTTCCAGGCAAGAGTACTGGAGTAGGGTGCCATCGCCTTCTCTGCTACAGAAGTCTAGTACTTGATTAAAAAATGCCCAGGAAAACTGATTCATAAAAAGACAATACAGTGTCTGCAGGAAAGAATTTTGAATTTAAATTACATGTAATAGAGAATTAAATAAGTATACAAGTAACAATTTCTACTGTTAAAAAAAAAAAACTGAAATTTGTTGCACGCGTAAAAGACACACCAGAGTCCCCAAACTTAGTACTAGAGTAATCCTAAAAGACTGATTACATGTTGAAGTGATAATATTTTGGATATTTACTGTTAAATAAAATATATAATTAAATGACTTTCCCTTGTTCCTTTTTTTAATGAGGTAAATGCAAAATTAAAAATTACACATTGGCACTGGTACTGTGTTAATTACCTCATTATATACACACACTATATTAATTATTTCTTACATTCCTATAGACTTCTGCATTTTCAAAGTGTATGCTTTGTCACTGACTATCTCACTTGCCTCATTATCCGTACAAAAGGACAACAGAAAGAAATCCCTCAAGCTCACCCAGAGCTCCTACCCTCTTTATTAACTTCTTTCAGTTTATAAACCCTTACTGCTATTTTATGTCTTAACTGACTCCAGCTTCTTTGAGCTCTTTAGTTTCAATTAAAGCCAAGAGTAGTCACCCTGCATGCTTCTGTGGAAAAGAGCCTACCTAGTTTTCCATCCTTCAGGAGACGTTTTCCAATGACTTTGTCTCCAAAATACGATGCCTATTAAAAATTTGTCATCATCAGAAATCTGGCGATCAATCACTACTTGCCTAAATTGGGGTTAGCACAAGTAATTGTCACCTTCTTATGTATTGTACCCCGTCAATGACAATTTGAGTCAATTTCTAAGCCCATGGGTCTATTAATCCACAGAAGGAAAGAAATATGTTTTCATTCTAATGGGAATAAAGTTAGTTTTATCAGGAAAGAAGACTTCGGCTCATGTGTAAGAGTCGATCCCTATCATCAAGAGTAGGAGTAGCTGACAAACAGGAAGAGAGAGGACATTTCAGAGATGAGAAATGTCCAGAGGGAGGGTCAGGAGGCTGCCTGGAGCATGGCATCTAGAGGGCATGACATGGCCAGCCCGGCTCCCGTGAACGTACCTAAAGACACACAGGCAGTGACAGCGGGTCTTGTGCGAATGAGCGGACAGGTTCAGTACAATCTGAGGAGGTGCGCTGCTCAGTACAATCACCTGCTATGTTCTTGCATCACCAACGGGACTATAAGCACAGTTCCCCATGCAGATAGGACTACCTCCTGCCACAAAAGTGACTAAGCCAGCAACCCCCTGGCTAAGTCATACTGCAGCCACTTCTCAAAAGCAAAACATCATTTTCACTTGATGGAGGTCAGCTTTTTTTTTTTTTTTAAACTGCACTGCTCAGCATGTGGGATCTTAGTTCCCCATGCCCCTCGCAGTGGAAGCACAGAGTCTTAACTACCGGACTGCCAGGGATGTCCTGGAGGTCAGTAACGAAAGAAAGGTGACAAGACCTGGATTCCAGGACCAGCATTTAAGTAGTAACCATGTAATCCAAAGCAAGCCACAAAAACATGTGGCTTAATTATGCCCACCTTGTAGGGTATTCGTTGGAGAGCCTGTAATAAGACACCTGTACTCTTTGCCACTTGAATTTCCTAGAACATGAGTGAGCATGGTAACTGGAGATGGTTGAGTAAAATCACTACATCTCAATCCCGGTTTCCAAATGTCAAAAGACAGAAAATGCTGTGTACCTCTAGTGGTTGTTATGAAAATTACATGAGATCATTTGTATAAAGCGCTTAAAGGTAAGGTATGTTTTAGTCATTCAGTTGAGTCCAACTCTTTTTGACCCTATGGACTGTAGCCCACCAAGCTCCTCTGTCCATGGGATTTCCCAGGTAAGAATACTGCAGTGGGTTGCCATTTCCTTCAATTTTCTGACCCAGGGATTGAATCTGGGTGTCCTGCATTGCAGGCAGATTCCTTACCATCTGAGCCACCAGGGAAGTGTACTCAATAAATTTATTGACAGGGCTTGTCTTCCAATTATTATTATTCCAAGTGACATCAAGCCACATCCATACTTATAGGCACACAAAACTGGCAGTGGTTTTAGTTAAATATTAACAAATAATTTTCTTTGTACCTAAAATTTGAAGGCAACAGAACAACAACATTATTGGGAACATGTCATCATGTTTCACTGTATATTATGGAGGGGATTCGTCCATTCATGGGTACTGGGGTCCAATGAATGGTCTCCCACTAGGCAGGGCAACAAAGTTTCTAGACCATCACTGCCAATAGAAGATGATTCTTCTGAGAAGAGTCAAACCCCCTCTCACATCAGGACCGATTCAAACACCCTCTGCTCAGCAAGACAAAGAGTAGCTGAGAGAATGGTCTCCCAACGAAACCTAGTCCTCCCTGATTTATTTCTAAGACCAGTGTGACACTTATCTATGAGACATGCTTCTGTCTTACAGCTTCCATAGAGTTCCATCAGCAGCCCAACTGAAGCTGTCACCTTGAGCCATTCACTCTCGAAAAACGGGCCACAGTGAGGTCTGTTCTAACTGATGGGGACACGGAGAGCATAAGGGGAAGGTGCCTCTATGCTCCAACAATCTCAGTCAACCACACGCAAAAAACCTCTGCAGAGGTAAAAACAGCCAGAAAGTCAGTGTTGAACAAGTCTTCCATCAGTGGACATGAAGAAGGCAAAAGGTATATTACCCTGTTCAAAGTCTGATTTTATCTTGAGCCTTTTATGGGTCATCAGTGAAAATGCCTTTCAGAAAGGCCCACTGCAGAATACATGGAGATATGTGTGTGTATATAAATGCTGAGTTCAAGTTTTTTTTCCTCACTATTTAAAAGCTAAATGACAAGATACAGAAATGTTTAGTCAAAAGTAATCTACAACTGAAGGGTGGAGTTATTTGGATACACACATGTATACATATATGTATCTGATAAATACATATTTTTGGCTGTAAAAATACACGCTTATAAGAAAAGAATAATCCAATCAATATTGAAGCATATAAATTACAACACTAGTTTGCACACAACACTGCTGCCAAATAACAAATGGATAAATGACAACAAATTCTCGCTGTGAAGACATAATTTAAAAGTCTCTAAAAACAAGACCTGTACTTGTTCCACGAATCACTTCAGTGGGGATATGATGTGTATTTGCCACCAAAGTGTTCAGTTCAGTCGCTCAGTCGTGTCCGACTCTTTGTGACCCCATGGACTGAAGCACCTTGTCCATCACCAACTCCTGGAGCTTGCTCAAACTCATGTCCATCGAGTTGGTGATGCCATCCAACCATCTCATCTTCTGTCGTCCCCTTCTCCTCCCACCTTCAACCTTTCCCAGCATCAGGGTCTTTACCAGTCAGTCAGTCCTTCACATCAGGTGGCCAAAGTATTGGAGTTTCAGCTTTCGCATCAGTCCTTCCAATGAATATCCAGGACGGATTTCCTTTAGGATTGACTTGTTCGATCTCCTTACAACCCAAGGGACTCTCAAGAGTCTTCTCCAACACCACAGTTCAAAAGTATCAATTCTTCGGCACTCAGCTTTCTTTATACCAAAGTGTAAAGACACCAAAGTGTCTTCCTTCCTAAATCCTGTGTATTCCCCAATGCTAGTAATTATCTTCTCCCCTTTCCAATCTAGTTAATAGGTGAGGTCTTGAGGTCCATGCCACAGTGGACTCTCCAGGCAAGGCTAGCAGAACTGGGACAAGTCTTCTGTCCTGGTACAGAGTGGAGGAGGACACTGCATTTCAGCCTGTGCCATTTCAAATGTACACAGAAGCCACGCCCGGTACCCAAACGCCACAGCTCTCTCACCTACACTTACTGTGTTTTTGAGAGAATAAAACATTGACGCATACTCAGATTAATGTCATAACCTTTCCTGAAAACAAATTTTACTGGAGGAGAAAGGGAGATGGTGGATAAAGTAGCCCTTTGTGGCAAACAGTCCTTAGACGGTGGTTGGTGGGTAGGAAAGGGGACACTGTAAGCCTTCACAGTGGAGCCCAGATCCAGCCTTGCAAAGAAAGACACAGAGACCAGGCTCTAACTTGAGTCAGTCTCCAGTAATTCCAAAAGAAAGGAGTCACACATCATTTCTGAGCTGTATCCCATTTGACTTGTCAGACATTTTATAGAATGCTGATTTTTATAGCTCTCCGGGGTCTACCCTTTCTATACTAAGGCATGAGAGAAATACACACTCCCTTCCAATGTACTAAAATAGCAGCCTCTCCAGAAAAAACTCTCGATATTAATGGATCTATTTAATAGGAGATCGGTTTGACTTTTCCACTCACTTATATCCTAAACTGTAGGCTATTATGGGAGGAAGTGGAGAACAGGAAGCACCTTCTGCTTCCTAAGGGGGAACTGGTATCTTCACAAATACACGTGCTCATCTGTTCTTGAGTTGTAACTTCACAGACTCCAGACTAATTGTATTCAAATGGGATGGAGCTAACAGCCATTTCATTCTGGGTTCCCTGTTCACATCTTACTTTGAGATATCCACGAGGCAACAGCATCACATAGACAACTACCTTTATCAACAGCCAGAAGGGCATCAGTACAGGGGAAAGAAAGAGGAAGAGAAGATGCTGTGTCAGTAGATTCTAATGAGAAGTTTCCTAGGAGGTCAGATCTGATTCTTCAATCTCCTATCAAGAGGATGTGCGTGAGTTATTTACCAGGATCGTGAAAGCTATTAAATTAAATATGTGTTTATAAAACCTGCACAGTTTCCACAAGGTTCTTTAATTTCAAATTCTTTCCTTATGAAACAAAAAAAGGGAGAGAGAATGACAAACACAGTTACTGAAATGATCCTTCATTACCCGGCCACAGAGATGCAAGAGATTCCTCCCTGCAGGAAGTCCGGTCAGCTGTTTAATTGGCCTGACGTGTGATGCTGGAGAATTCTGGCTACACAGAAGCTCACACGTGATTTGTATCACCCTCTCTGTAAGGCAGTGATGTCGCTTAAGTGCAGCAATTTAAAACTAGGTGCAAATGAGCCAGTTTGTTGTGATACTCTTGGTTGTATTTTGGGAACCATGCAGAGCTGTGGATTCTTCTCCTAACAAGTGATTCTTGAAGACTTCTGGCAGCTTCTGCCATTGCACCCAAACAGTGGGTTCACATTTTCAAAGTCCCAATGCCTAGCAGAAGTCAGTGACCATCCACCACCCCATAGGCTTTCAGGCTATGTCCACATGAAACCAAATATGAAAATATTAACACCTGTACACCTGCATCCTTCCAAACACCTTCTCAACTCAATCATGAAAATTCTAGCAATGTGTATCAACAGTTTTGGATATAACGTTTAAGACATTGTAGAGACAGAGGGAAGACAAATATTCCAGAATCAGCTGGTGAGAACCCTATTTAATATGTTAGATTTGGTTTGCTTTAATTTTTATTAAAGTATAGTTGATTTACAATGTTGTGTTAGTTTCAGGTACACAGAAAAGTGATTTAGTTATACATATACATATATCCTCTCTTTTTTAGATTATTTTCCCATATAGGTCATTAGAGAGTATTGAGTCGAGTTCCCTATGCCATCCAGAAGGTTCTTATTAGTTCTCTCTTTTATATGTGCACGCTAAGTCGCTTCAAGGTGTCCAAACCTTTGTGACCCCATGAACTCTAACCCACCAGGTTCCTCTGTCCATGGAATTTCCCAGGCAAGAATACTAGAGTGGGTTGCCATTTCCCTCTCCAGGGGATCTTCCCAACACAGGAATCGAACCCACATCTCCTCCACTGGAAGGTCGGTTCTTTACCACTAACACCACCTGGGAAGCCCATTTTATATGTAGTCATGTGTGTATGTCAATCCTAGTCTCCCAATTTACACCACCCCCTGCCTTACCCCCTGGCAACAAGTTCGTTCTCTACACATATCATGATAGTCTTAAATAGACACTGATACTATTGATGAGATATGACATAGCAATGGGAGACGGCTTTTGTTTCTATGAATTCCCACCTTTTCTTGATTTTCTTATTTTGGTTTGTTTATTTGTTGGCATCACAATCAGGAATCCTGCCCAGACTCTGAATGGCATTCTATCATATACTGTGAAGACAGGAGATAAAAAGCTTTTAGCATTGGTTCAATTCAACAGAGGTACTTCTGTGCTCAAGCAGCCCGTAATGGGGGTCTATAGCATGTAGAAAAGCTGGTCTGCAATAAAGGATTTAAAATCATCATTAATGTCTATTGAAATAAACAATATGCCCCAAATGCTATTACATGTCAAGTATGAAGCCAGCTTCTGACACCTGCAGATGGGACAAAAATGAAATGAAATTCTGGCAGCAACTCTCCAGCCCTGGAAGGGAACAGGTTGAATTTCCGATAACAACTGCTCCCCAGAGGCTGCGAGATAGCTGTTGGAAGACTAAGGGAGGCAGGGGTGACTACAATAAATCGCTGAACACCACTGATGTGAGCCCTGGGCAGTGAGAAGCACAAAGAACAGGACAGACTTGCTTTTAATTAAACAGAAATAATATACAACACCAATTAGCTTGAAAGCAGTTTGAACCCCAACTCTGTTTTCAAAACTCGACACTCTCAGCAGCAGGCTTAGGGCCTGGAAAGAGAGCAGCTCCGGGCTTTCCAGAAGAAATGAATGCACTCACCTGATTAAAACTACCTCACCTGGCGCTGTTCAGTGGAGCTGGAAATGAGCATAGTTAGAACCCAGACATCAGAGTCAAAAGTCTCATACAGTGGGACACAAACATGCTGCCTTGGATACCCTCACATCTGTGGATCTGGGATAATGACTCTTTTGTTGGTTGACTTAGAAATATGAAAGGAGAAATATAAGCATGCTCGGGGTGTCTCTCTGGCAATCACTTTTAAAATGAAGAGACAGTTTTCATTTCAACAGGGAAATTTAATAACCAAGAGGTGAACGCATGTCATAATAAATAAGCAGATGAAAAGACATTAGCGTGTTTAAAAGAGAAAATTTATCTGTGTAACACTTAGACTCATGTCATTAAAAAAAAAAATCATATATATTTGACCCGTTACTTCAAGCAAAATAAGAAGGGAGTGCTATACTAGCTGATACACTTCATGACATATTGCTTTTCTGCACACTTTTTTTTTTTCAAATGGATCTATTGGAGAAAATAAATCATGTGTACAGCCCACTCCTCAGCCACATCAATCCTACTTAAAATGTATATCCAAACCTAATACAAGTACCTGAATTCATCTTGTCCCACTGAATCTGATGTAAAAATCACCCAGCACATCTTCCCTCAGCAGAGTTCTGGATATTAACTCCCAAGAGCAGACCCCACATTCAAACAGTCCATTTTAAAGGACCTTCAAATGGTCAAGTTCCATCTCAGTGATAATCACGGACTTTAAAAACTATATAATTACATACCACATCTTCGGTTGATGGGCACTTAGGCGCATCCATATCTTGTGCATGAGTCACTCAGTCGTGTCAGACTCTTTGGGACCCCCTAGACTGTAGCCCACCAGACTCCTCTGTCCATGGGATTCTCCAGGCAAGAATACTGGACTGGGTAGCCACTCTCTCCTCCAGGGGATCTTCCCCACCCAGGGATCGATCCTGGGCCTCCTGCACTGCGGTCAGGCTCCTTACCTTCTGAGTCACCTGGCTATTGCAAATAGTGCTGCTGAGAACATGGGAGCGCATGTGTCTTTTCAAAGCAGCATTTTCATTTTTTCCAGATACGTACCCAGGAGTGGAATCGCTGGGTCATACGGTAGTTCTATTTTTAGTTCTTAAAGGTGCTTCCTTACTGCTTTCCATAGTGGCTCCACCAATTTGACTCACAGTCAGAGAGCAAACTAGTTACCCAAGGGAAAAAGGAAGTTGGGAGGGGGAAATTAGTGGTATGGGATGAATAGATACAATCAATTATATAAAAAACGGATAAGCAATTAGGATTTACTGTATCACATAGGAATTTATACCCTTTATCTCAAAATAACCTATAACAAAATACAATAGGCAAAAATACTGAATCACTATGCTGTACATTTGAAACTAACAACATTATAAATCAACAATACTTTAATAATTTTTAAAACTCACTTAATGAAACCTATACAATTATTTTAATATTAGTATATCCATCTGCTGTCTTTCAGATGAAGTTTGCCTACAGCTGAAACAAACCTGAACATGGCATGTCATCGCTTGTAAATCAAGGTCACACACACCTTCCCTCCCAGTTGGAAAAATCGCCAGCAGTTACTTAGGCCTTGATTCTATTACTAGAAAAGAAACGTCATAAACTCAAATACTTTCTAAAACAACAAAACTAAAGACCACCTGTGTTTCCTTCACTATTTATCCTAATTAGACATTTTGAGGGCCATCATCCACTTTCTCTGTCTTATGGCTAACTACTGATTTTTCACATTTACATTGTCCAGGTCTTTAGAGAGCCACGTGCTTATGAAAGACTGATTTTTAAAATGCCAGATTTAAGTTCACTCTTAATTAGTCATTTTTAAGTCAAAAAAGTCAGGGACAATACGAAACTAATTTTGGGGGGGCAGGGGGCTGAGCTACCTGCTTCTTTTTTAATCTTACTCTCTACATTTCCTTTCTGTGCCTAAAATCTGCTCCTCTTTTTCTGACTGAATGATTAATCTAACAATGTGGTCAGCAGCTACAATCCCCAGAGCAAGTCAGTCTTCCTATAGTTTTGCCTAACCCCTTCTGGTATCCTGGAATCTTGCATCCGATAAGGGTGATGCCAACAGCAGTCAAACTCCACTTTGTTAAGTACTTCACCGTTTACAAAATGCATTTCTCAAAGAAATCAAGCCCAAATCTTTCAATATAACTTCAGTTGTCTTCCTATTCCTTTGCCATTCATTTTTTAGATCCAGAAAATAATTTTAAATTTGATGTGGCTTACACAGTTGAGGTAAGGAAAGTTGGGGAGTGTAGAGAAGCTCCCATGGCCTTCATGACTAACGGTGTGTCTTCTGAAATACTGAAGCCTGAAATGGTGTAACTAAAAGTGAACACAAAAATCACAGAAGTAGAAACAGCAGCGGATAACTGGAAATTCACAGTAATGACCTGGAAAATTCTCCAATAGCAAGTGAGAGGGTGCTGCAGGCACTCTCCAAGATCTATGGGTAAAAGAAGTATTGATATATAGCTGACTCATTGAAAAGGAATCAGAAGGAGAATATTTGAGAAACCAAAGAGTGATTGCTTTGGGAAGTAAAGGAAAACTAAGTGGCGAGGGGAAGGGAAAGGGAGGAGGGAGACGTCTTCCTCTCTGCGTACCTGTGAATAGACTGGAAATAATTCATGATGTGCATTTATTGCTTACTGAATACATAAACAAATACAATTAGAAGGGAAAATAAATCAGATGGACTGCATGGTCAAGGACGGATTGGGAATTTACTTCTCAACCCTAACTTCACATCAGAATCACCTGCTTATATTGACTCACCTACTTATACTTGACTGTCCATTTAGAAAAAAATAAAGATCCTGAAGTCTGTCAGATTGTAAGCCTATACAATTATGTCAAGATCAATTACAGATTTAGAAACAAATTACAAGACTATCAGCAGAAAATTTACAATAATTTTTGTAATAATACTAGGAGAAGCAATTTTTTTCTGAGCAGAGTATCTTGGATAATTTTAATACATTCATCTAACTCCAAAACCTTCCCCTCCCAAAACAAAATTCTGATTCAACTGGTCTGAGATAATGTCTAGCCATAAGGTCCTTGAAGCAGTTCCCTGCCGAAGTTGGATTCAGAGTCCTAGTTGAGTTCCATTAAGCACTGACAGTTTATTAGAGAATATTTTCTAATAAGTGACAAGAGACAGCAAGAAATAATGACCAGGGACCAGCGCATATTTCCATGTTCACTACTGAGATTGGAAAAGACCTCAAGATTATTGTGATCTGGAAAACTGACACTCAAAGAGTTGGAGGGGAACTTCCCTGGTGGTCCAGCGGTTAAGACATGTACTCTCATTGCAGGAGGCATGGGTTCAATTCCTGGCCCAGGAACTAAGATACTACATGCTGCTCTGTATGGCTGGGGTGGGGACTGGGGGTTGGAGGAAACTTTGGAATAAATGAAACAACCAGTGTGATGGACAAGGGAATTTCTTCACAGGTGAGAGTTTGCACATTTCCATCCAGGTCAGAGCTTACATAGAAATAGGACAAACAAAACAATTTATACTTTTTCAAGAAGCTCAACTTCCTTTGCTATATGGTCATTTTAAAGTTTCTGTTCTTAAATATCCATTTTTAAAAAAGAAATCTGAATAACAGTCAATATACTGTTCATTTTCATTCCAAACTTTCAGGTGAATAAGGAACTGGAAGAGATTAGGCTAACAATGAGGCTAGAAGATTTTTTTTTTAAATAAGACAAATGAAGACTGTGACAAGATTATATTTATAATAATATCAATGGCAGAAAAAGAAGGCTACACTTTGAAAATATATGCAGATAAGATATCATGTGTTATAGCTACATGACAACAAAGTCATCACCATAAATTCTAAACTTTAATGACAACCCAAGTCTTATACTAAGACATGGAAGGGGTTCAGAATAAGCCTCCCCCCAGCAACGCTGGACTGGAAGAAACACAAGCTGGAATCAAGATTGCCAGGAGAAATATCAATAACCTCAGATATGCAGATGACACCACCCTTATGGCAGAAAGTGAAGAGGAACTAAAAAGCCTCTTGATGAAAGTGAAAGAGGAGAGTGAAAAAGTTGGCTTAAAGCTCAACGTTCAGAAAACGAAGATCATGGCGTCACGGTCCCATCACTTCATGGGAAATAGATGGAGAAACAGTGTCAGACTTTATTTTTTTGGGCTCCAAAATCACTGCAGATGGTGACTACAGCCATGAAATTAAAAGACGCTTAATCCTTGGAAGAAAAGTTATGGCCAACCTACATAGCATATTCAAAAGCAGAGACATTACTTTGCCATCTAAGGTCCATCTAGTCAAGGCTATGGTTTTTCCAGTAGTCATGTATGGATGTGAGAGTTGGACTGTAAAGAAGGCTGAGCGCCGAAGAATTGATGCTTTTGAACTGTCGTGTTGGAGAAGACTCTTGAGAGTCCTCTGGACTGCAAGGAGATCCAACCCTGGGTGTTCTTTGGAAGGAATAATGCTAAAGCTGAAACTCCAGTACTTTGGCCACCTCATGCGAAGAATTGACTCATTGGGAAAGACTCTGATGCTGGGAGGGATTGGGGGTAGGAGGAGAAGGGGATGAGCGAGGATGAGATGGCTGGATGGCATCACAGACTCGATGGACGTGAGTCTGAGTGAACTCTGGGAGTTGGTGATGGACAGGGAGGCCTGGCGTGCTGCGATTCATGGGGTTGCAAAGAGTCGGACACGACTGAGCGACTGAACTGAACTGAAATGTAACCACTCTGGCATGTGGATTACTCTGACTAGAAGACAACTGAGGCCCCAAAGTCTCAGGAAGAGCTTTTGACAGCCTCTTAATGGGCTACAGTTCATGAGGTCACAAAGAGTCAGTCAAGACTGAATGACTAACATTTCCACTTTTAACTGCCTAAAAGAGTTTAGACAGGGTGCTTGGTCCAGGAAGAGAGCTATCACCAATGATAACTACAAGAGTGTGGGCTAGGTATGGTGTCAGTGGGAGCACACAGCACCTGTGTCTTTTTGTTTTTCCAAATTTCTCCAAGTACCACAATCTCTACAGAGCATGGCAAACAACATCTCCATGTGAACTGCCTTCTTCTCCACTTTAAAGCTCCAAACCCCTGCTCCTCTTCTCCTTAGCTCAGGATGGCCATAACTACCAGATGGCTATGGGTCTCAGATTCCTATGGACGGTCCCATACACATGTAATTAAAACTGTCTTTCACCCATTAAACTGTCATAAGTCCATTTAATTATTACACTTGCCCAAAGAAGCTAGACCCATAATCACAATGGTGTGATCACTCACCTAGAGCCAGACATCCTGGAATGCAAAGTCAAGCGGGCCTTAGGAAGCATGACTAGGAACAAAGCTAGTGGAGGTGATGGAATCCCAGTTGAGCTATTTCAAATTCTAAAAGATGATGCTGTGAAGTGAAGCACTCAATATGCCAACACACTTGGAAAACTCAGCAGTGGCCACAGGACTGGAAAAGGTCAGTTTTCATTCCAAATCCAAAGAAAGGCAATGCCAAAGAATGCTCAAACTACTGCACAATTGCACTCATCTCACATGCTAGCAAAGTAATGCTCAAAATTCTCCAAGCCAGGCTTCAGTGGTACATGAACTGTCAACTTCCAGTTGGTCAAGCTGGATTTAGAAAAGGCAAAGGAACCAAAGATCAAATTGCCAACATCCGTGGGATCATAGAAAAAGCAAGAAAGTTCCAGAAAAACATCGATTTCTGCTTTACTGACCATGCTAAAACCTTTGACTGTGTGGATCATAACCAACTGTGGATAATTCTTCGAGAGATGGGAATACCAGACCACCTGGCCTGCCTCCTAAGAAATCTGTACAGGTCAGGAAGCAACAGTTAGAACTGGACATGGAACAACAGACTGGTTCCAAATTGGGAAAGGAGTCCGTCAAGGTGGTACACTGTCACCCTGCTTATTTAACTTGTGCAGAGTACATCATGAGAAACTCTGGGCTGAAGGAAGCACAAGCTGGAATCAAGAGTTCCGGGAGAAATATCAATAACCTCAGATATGCAGATGACACCACCCTTATGGCAGAAAGCAAAGAAGAACTAAAGAGCCTTTTGATGAAAGTGAAAGAGGAGAATGAAAATGTTTGCTTAAAAGTCAACATTCAGAAAACTAAAATCATGGCATTTGGTCCCATCACTTCATGGCAAATAGATGGGGAAACAATGGAAATGGTGAGAAACTTTATTATTTGGGGCTCCAAAATCACTGCAGATGGTGATTGCAACCATGAAATTAAAAGAAACTTGCTCTTTGGAAGAAAAGCTATGACCAACCATGACAGCATATTAGAAAGCAGAGACATTACTTTGTCAACAAAGGTCCGTCTAGTCAAGGTTTTCCCAGTAGTCATGTATGGATGTGAGAGTTGGACTACAGAGAAAGCTGAGCACTGAAGAACTGATGCTTTTGCACTGTGATGTTGGAGAAGACTCTTGAGAGTCCCTTGGACTACGAGGAGATCCAACCAGTCTATCGGAAAGGAAATCAGTCCTGAATATTGACTGGAAGGACTGATGCGGAAGCTGAAACTCCAATATTTTGGCCACCTGATATGAAGAAATTGCTCATTTGAAAAGACCCTGATGCTGGGAAAGATTGAAGGAGGGAGGAGAAGGGGAAGACAGAAGATGAGATGGTTGGATGGCATCACTGACTCGACTGTTTGAGTAAACTCCAGGAGTTGGTGATGTACAGGGAGGCCTGGTGTGCTACAGTCCATGGAGTCGCAAATAGTCGGACACGACTTAGCAGCTGAACTGAAATGAAAGAAGCTAGAAAGACAGAGGAAAAACCTTTCCTCTTCTATAACATTTAACGTAAATATTCAAGAGATTACAAAGAAGACATAAGTCTCAATGCCTACCGATGCGTGACTTAAAAACATAATTTTATCAGAGGTTCTTGGATCTCTTTTGGATTTCTATGATATCTTTACTGCAGATCATCCAGTAAGATTAATATAAAAGAAATGGAGGGAAATTGAGCTTATAGAATCAGTTAATGCCACAACAAGTGGTTCTCAACCTTAATATGCTTTAAAACCAGCTGGGGAGCTTTATAAACAACATAGCTGGTCTGAACACAATCAAGAATCTGAGCATCCTTGAGGTTATAGGACACAGGTAATTCTTAAAGCTCCTGAAGTGAGCCTAATGGGCAGCCAGCATTAGGACCCACTCATGTAACATCTATGCTCTATGAAATTCAATGCTACAATGTTCTACTAGGAACAAAAAGAAAAACTCTCTGCTACCGATTTAAGAGATGGATTAAAGTAGTTCCACGTTTTCTGATTTCTTAGACCAGGCTCACTACTTTCACATAGCATTTGAAAAGATCTCAGCCATTCTCTTAAATTGAATGGATGATTTGAGGAACTCTAGCTATTTGGGGCTTGGAGCAGGATTACAAGTTCCCTGGGCAGAGAGACACTTTCATCAGGATCAAATTGTCTCCTTTTACATTTTGTCATGTGACTTAGTTGATGGCAGAGTCACAGGATAACCATCATCATCACCATTATCATCACCACTACCATCAACCACCAGCCCATTTAATGCATGTCATCAGGACAGTGATAGTTGCTATCTTTACACTTAAAACAATGTTCTAAAAAGTTCTAGGCAGCATCAGGCTTCTGACTATATTCTTAATGAGTTTAAGAGGGAAAGGAACAAACAGATAAAAGGCTTGGGTTCTTTTTTCCCCCAAAGTCTGTTAAAATCCTAGTCTCCAGCTGTCCACCTTCAATTTGCCTAAGACAGCAAAAAAACGGGGCATTGGAAATCAGAATCCCTAATTAGGAAACCTAAGAGGAATATCTTCAGAAATATAGAAGGCAGGGACACAGAAAACAGCTAATGTAGATTTGTTTTGCATTAACTGCACAGATTAATTGACAGTTGCCCCTTGAAATAAACAAAACAGAACTGCCAAACTCTGTATACAGCTCCTGGCACAATCTACAAGCTGGTGCCTTTGCTGCCACTCAAGGTAAACAAGAAACCACCCTAACAGTGAAATTCAATAGAACCAGGTCATTTTCTATGCTGAAAAGAAACCCAGAGAGACCCACACATGAGCTGTAAAACTTTCTCTGTAGACTGCATACATGCCTTCCTCTCCAAAGAGTTTTCTGCAGCTCTCAGTGTAGTCAGAGTCAGGTTCTATTTCTAAATGACTAGACCAGAGTTAGAACAAACATCTAACTAGTTGTGCATGACAGACAGGAAGGAACACACCAGAGCAGTTTCCCCAACCAGACAGCAAGCGTCTTACTCAGTAGGAAAAGCTCATCAGAACAATGAACAGAAGGGCCAGTCTATCAACGTCTTATCTTACTGTAAGAATTTTCTTTCTGAAAGGCTCAGAGTGCTTTATTTGCATGGATTGACTCATTTTTAAGGATTTTCATTCTGGAAAAAAAGGCCTCCATTCTGTCATATTAAAGATGATAAAACCATGGCAGGGAGAGGTTAAGTATGCTGCCTGTGGTCATAAAGAACCCTTGGTGTTTAGGATAAGATGTCAGCTCATTCTGATTTGGAGTACATGTTTTTTTTCTGTCACTGCATGCAAAGAGCAGAGGACATCGGCACTGAAAACAGGGAGCAGCCTCAGCCCCAGGGAACCTCTCTGAAGTTTCTGCCAAATCATTTGTTTTCACTTAACCCAGTAGTGCTTATATTTTTAGCATAAGATCCGATCAGAAGAGGCAATACCACCTATCTGGGCACTTTATCTCTATTACTGTCAGTGTGGACAGTTTCAGGATATTTCTCACTGGTGCCCATTGGAGAGTTTTAAAAATAGGACATGGCAGGCTCTCAGGAAACCTAAGAGCCAATATTGTGTTCAAGGTACCCCTGAAGCATTTGTACTGAAGTAGATGTAAAATAGAACACCGACATTTACCAGAGGCTGTTTAGACACCAATGAAGCCACAGAGGTCTAAAAACCATCAGCAAAGACAAGGAGGTAACCTAGAGCACATAATGAACTTTTCTCAATAAAAGATGTCCTGGGCATGAGAAAGACCACCTCCTTCCCATCTCTTCACTATTTTCCTAGTGTCACAGGGACAGCATAGGACCTAAGTGATATGTGATCGCTTCTTTCATTGTGAGCAGAATTATTCCAAGCAGGTAAGAATCGTCATTCATTCAATCGAGGACACCTACAGCACACTTTTTAACACAAGATGCCAAGGACCTGTGCGTACACATTGGTAAGCAAAATGGACACAGCCCTTGCCCTCCTAGAGACGATATTCTAGAGGAGGAAGAAAGATAAATAAACAAATACAGGGACTTGCCTGGTGGGCCTGTGGTTAAGCATCTGCCTGCCACTGGAGGGTATACAGGTTCGATCACTGCCCCGAGCAACTAAACTTATGCTCACAACTAATGAGTCTGCACGCTAGATAGAGCCTCTGCTTGGCAACAAAGGGAAGTCACCGCAGGGAGAAGCCCACAGACCACGATAAAGGGCAGCCCCAATCACAGCAACTAGAGATAGCCCTTACGCAGCAATGAAGATCCAGCGCAGCCGTAAATAAATGAATAAAATTCTATATGTAAGTAAATACAGATGGACTACAATGTCAGTGTTATTTCTAAGACGAGATGTAAAGCTGGGTAATGAAACTGAGGGTGACGGGGGTCTGTGTACAGGTAAGGTGGCCAGGGAGGACTTCTGTACAGAGGTAGCATTCAACCTGAGATCTAAATAAGAACTATTCCATTCACTCAAGTTGTTCAGTTCAGGAAAAAGGTGGTCACTGTCTTATTATGTGCCCAGCACTGCACATGAGAAAGTGACATTCGCAAAGCCTCTGCTCCACAGGAAACATGGAGGGCTAGAAAAGAGATAACACCGATACTCTGAAATCAGGAATGGTATTTGCAGTTTCAGATAAGACTCATCCCAGGTATGTCTGTAGTTTTTCTGTATCTTCACAAAATATCAAGAAAATCCAATTCATGTTATAGATAAGGAATACCACCTGCAATGTCAGCAGACAAAGGAAGTTGCAGCCTTCAAGCCATCGGCCACTACTTCTGCCCCGGATGGTGACAAACAGGCCTCCTGCCACCAAGCTGTCAGCCTCTGCATCTATGCACAGCGGCATACCCTGAGGGGCCTCAGGACTGAGAAAAGCAGGACACTGGCCCGAGTTAGCTTAGGCCCACTTCAGATGAATGATTTCAATGAGCCCAACATCTTCCATAAAACAGTGCTAAATTCATTAACTTGGGCTACCTGGTTTTCTTTCACTAATAGTCATCTTTTGATGCTCTGACCCACTGAACTTTGTTGCAGAAACTCCTATTCATCCTGGCTGCTCCCTGACATCTTCAGAGCAGTCCCTCAGAGTGATCTGCCAGGCTGCTTTCCAGGCTTAAGACTGCCAAATAAAACATAATTTTCAATTTTAGGTTGTGCTTTTTTTTTTTCAGTTGTGACTAAAGAATTGCAAATGCAACCAGTTAATTTAACAGCTTAACTGTTAAATCTTAGGATGGCCCTCCCTCCATTCAGAGATAGCAGGAGACCATTTCGTCCAAAGTGAAAACAAACTTAAGAAGCCCAGAGGCATCAGCACTGCTGCCTGGGGTGCCAGGGGTCCCAGGTGGAAAAGCACTGCCCTGTTCCAGGAAGGGTCCTTAAACTAATCTGACACCTAGTTTTCAGGAATCTCTCTTCCACGTCTGTCAGTATTTTCCACCTGCATCAGGAGAAAATCATAAAATAGTAACATACTCATCGTAGATATTTAGCCGTCAATGAGGGGTTCCTTCACTCTGCGGGGAGGGGCTTCCAACATCCTCCTCTTGAATCAAACATTAAGGCTAAGACAGAGTCTAGTCGGACTTCCTCGGTGGCTCAGACGGTAAAGCTTCTGCCTACAATACGGGAAACCCAGGTTCGATTCCTGAGTCGGGAAGATCCCCTGGAGAAGGAAATGGTAACCCACTCTAGTACTCTTGCCTGGAAAAGCCCATAGACGGAGGGTCCTGGTAGGCTACAGTCCACGGGGTCGCAAAGAGTCGGACACGACTCAGTCTAGTCACGTGTCTCACTATGTCAGACGAGGGAGATAAGAAACACAGTTCCCGTAGAAACATAAACTTTAGTTTAAGAAAATCTGAAAAGGCAGTCATTTGGAGCCTTGTCCTAAAAATCAGGAGATGGCAACTCTATTTACACTTTTAAAACAATCTGTTGTGTGACCCCGCTGCTGCTAAGTCACTTCAGTCGTGTCCAACTCTGTGCGACCCCACAGATGGCAGCCCACCAGGCTCCCCCGTCCCTGGGATTCTCCAGGCAAGAACACTGGAGTGGGTTGCCATTTCCTTCTCCAATGCGTGAAAGTGAAAAGTGAGAGTGGAATCGCTCAGTCGTGTCCGACTCTTCGTGACCCCACGGACTGCAGCCCACCAGGCTCCTCCATCCCTGAGATTTTCCAGACGAGAAGTTATATAACCTCATTGAAGCTCACTTTTCTCATCACTGCAGTCATGATACACAGCTTTCAAATATCTCTGTGGAGTCTAGTTCAGCCTGAGCAGCTCTGCTTTTATCTGTTTTGACTGCATGTCTGAGTAAGATTCCACTGGAAACACAGGAGTCCTGCTGAAATGAAACAAGGTGATAATCACTGGAAGAGAGGGCCACTGAAGCCTCTTCCTGCTCCACCATACAGAGATGCCTAACAATGCCCAGGCTTGAGGGACATGGAGAGCGGGGGCAGGGAATGCTGTGAAAAACAAACTTACCCTGCCTTACAAAGCCACGTGCTACCTTCTCCCTTTCAAAACTAAAAGGTACTATGGGGACTTCTCTGGTGGTCCACTGGTTAAGAGTTCACTTTCCAATGCAAGGAATGCTGGTTCAACCCCTGTTTGGGCAGCTAAGATCCCACATGCCTTGCAGTCAAAAAATAAAGACATAAAACAGAAGCAATAATGAAACAAATTCAACAAAAGACTTAAAGATACTCTACATCAGAAAATCTTAAACGATAAAAGGCACTACCATGATGATGATGATAATTATTATACCAAAACTTAATTTTGGCTACGGAGCTTAATAAGTTTTGGAGTGATTTTCCCACAGGATTCTTTTGTCTCAAAAAAAATTAAACAGTGCACTTTCTTTAATCCCCTAAAGGTTCCCCTTCTTTCAGGGGTATGAGGAGAAGAGGCAAAATCAATTATATCTTTCCTAAGTTGCTACTTTATCCAACACATATATACTGAATGTTTACAACATACTAGACACTAGTTGTTCTTTGGAGTTAACTAGGTTTTCTATAAAGCACAATTGGAGATATAAATCCTCAGTGAAATGTAAATCCAAGACCTAAACAAATGGAGGGTTATCCCTGCTCATGGACAGGAATACTCACTGTTCTTAAAATGTCAATTCTCCCCAATTTTATTTCCTGATTCAACAAAATCCCAGTCTTGGCAACATATCTTTGTAGATATTGACATGCTGAATCTTAAATTTCTATGGAAAGGCAAAGGCACTCAATAGTCAACAATACTGAAAAGAACAAAGCTGGACACACCCGACCCAGTTTCAAGACTTAGTGTAAAATGACAATTATCAAGAGAATGCAGTATTGGTGAAAGAACAGAGATACAGCCCAATGGAACATAAAAGAAAACCAAGAAATAGAATCACACAATATAGTCAACTGGTTTTTCACAAACTATAAAGGCAATTCAATGGAGAAAAGAGTTTCTTCAACAAATGGTGCTCTAGCAGCTGGATAGTCTATATGGGGAAAGAAAAAGATGAAGAAGAAAACAACAAAGAAAAGAACCTACCTAAACACATAAATCACACTTTGTATAAAAATTAATTCAAAGTGGACTGTAGATCTATATAAAAATGTAAAATTATACCTTTTAGAGAAGAAAACATAAAAGAAAATATACTGAACCTTGGGTTTTGTGAACTAGTTTTGATTTTAGATATGATATTAAATAAATGCATGACTGTAGAAGAAAAACTCAATAAATCAGACTTTGCTACAGTTAAGAACTTTCTAAACATGGTGCTAAAAGGAAAAAGACAAGCCACAGACTGGGAAAAACTGCTTTCAACTTGCATATCCAGTAAAAACAAACCAACCTTGTATTCAGAAAACATATGTTTAAATTCTCAAAATTCCACAAAATATCAAAACCCCCAATTTATAAATAGGTAAAAGATATGAGCATACACAACCCCAAAGAAGATATATGTATGTCTAATATGATAAGCAGATGTCAAAAAAAGATTCTCAAAAATGTTTTAGGAAAACATAAAACCATAATAAGACATCAGTTTCTAGCTATTAGAAAGCTAAGAATTAAAACAACAACAAAAGCTAACAATACCAAGGAGTAATACCAATAGACTTCTCTAGGTCTAGAGACTGGATTTGCCAGGAATGCAAAATGGTATATAGCTTGTTTGGAGAAGAGTGTGGCAGTTTCTGTTTGTTTATAAATAAAGTTCATCTATACTTACCATAAGACCTACCATTTCCAATGATATATATTTGTCCAGGAAAAAAGCACTTAGGTCCATCCAAACACCTGCATGAGAATTCTTAAAGCATTTCCAATCACAGTTGTCCAAACGGGTACATAATTCAAATATCTTTCAATGACTGGATAAACAAACTGCAGTACATCCATACAGTGGGATGCAACTTGGAAATAAGGAGGAATAGACTGCTACTGGCACATATCACAATACGGACGAAACACAAAGGCATCATGGTAAGTGAAATAAATCACATTTAAAAGGCTACCTACTCTATTAACTAAACAGGAAATTCTGGAAAACAAAACGATAGAGATCAGTGGATACCACAGATAAAGAGTGGAGGGAGTGATTCACAACAAAGCGGTCACAGGAGGGAGACCTCTGGGGATAACAGAAGTGCTTGGCATCTTGAATGTGATGGTGATTATATGACTCTGGGCATTTACCAAGAGGCCTGAACTATACATTAACTAAATTACAAATATATTTTAAGAAACTTAAATACACGAGTTTTTGTGGCAAAAATAGATATTTTTTTTCTCACTCTATTTCTATCTCTATTTACCTACTTATCTAAATGTTTGGTTACATTCTAAACTGTTGCAAGTGAATATGAGTTTTAATTGGTGGCTGCACTGGAGCATTCAAAAGTTGTATACGCTTCTATTTAATACAAGAAATATTTCTGCTTTTCCTTTATTTTTCTGTTAAATAACACATTGCATCCATGCACTGTCAGCCATGTAAAGGGAAAGACCAAACACTGGCAGAAGGCAGTAACACTGGGGCTAACTGTCCTGATTTGACTTGCCGTGTAACTGTAGTTTAACACAGCGTAACAAGACCACACACAAACATACACAAAAATGTTAGTTTTGTAATGGACTTTTATATCCTGCCCTTTTTCACCTGATGAGTTAAGACTATCGTTCTCAAAATAAGGATGTGCACTCCGAAATAGTCATTTATACATTATATATTTTTAAAAATTTTTGAGAACACAAGTAATTACAAGGAAGGCAAGAGAACAAAATAGCTCTTTAATGTTTAAAATCTGAGTGAACTAGAAAAAGAGAAACACTGAAAACAAATCATTATATCTGAACATGTTTGAAACAGATCTTGTTGGTTTCTTTCCAAATAACAAGTTTTCTAAATACTTTCATTAAAAGTTTTTGTCAAAAATGATATGAACGATCACAAACTTTCCTAGGTAAACAGGTGATACCAAATGATCTAAAAGTAGAGGAATAATTACAGTTTAGTCTTCCATTTTAAAAACGTGTATTTCTATCATGTGGTCTAGGGGTTCTTCTCAGAAAGTGATCAAATTCAGCGTAATGGTTTGCATGTACATGCTGTGTCTGTCTGAAAGTGTATCACTGGACAATCAAAAATAGTTATGCCCCAAAATATTACTAGGAAATGTTTTTACTTATATATATGTGTGTATATATACACACATACTTAGGAAGGCTATCTTATTTCTCCTTGCTATTCATTGGAACTCTGCATTCAGATGAATATATCTTTCTTTTCTCCTTTGCCTTTAGCTTCTCTTCTTTTCTCAGCTGTTTGTAAGGCCTCCTCAGACAACCATTTTGCCTTTTTGCACTTCTCTTTCTTACAGATGGTCTTGATTCCTGTCTCCTGTACAATGTCATGAACCTCCATCCATACTTCTTCAGGCACTCTATCAGATCTAATCCCTGGAATCTATTTGCTACTTCCACTGTATAATCGTAAGGGATTTGATTTAGGTTATACCTGAATGGTCTAGTGGCTTTCCATACTTTCTTCAATTTAAGTCTGAATTTTGCAATAACAAGTTCATGATCTGAGCCACAGTCAGTTCCTAGTCTTGTTTTTGTTAACTGTATAGAGCTTCTCCATCTTTGGCTGCAAAGAATACAACCAATCTGATTTCAGTATTGACTGTCTGCTGATGTCCATGTGTAGAGTTGTCTCTTGTGTTGCTGGAAGAGGATGTTAGTTATGCAAAACTGTTAGCTGTTGCCCTGCTTCATTTTGTACTCCAAGGCCAAACTTGCCTGTTACTCCAATGCAAAGAAATAGAAGAAAACAATAGAATGGGAAAAACTAAAGATCTCTTGAAGAAAATTAGAGAAACCAAGGGAACATTTCATGCTAAGATGGGCAAAATAAAGGACAGAAACACTATGGACCTAACAGAAGCAGAAGGTATTAAGAAAAGGTGGCAATAATGCAAGAACTACATGAAAAAGATCTTCATGACCCAGATAACCACAGTGGTGTGATCACTCACCTAGAGCCAGACGTCCTGTGAAGTCAAGTGGGCCTTAGGAAGCATCATTATGAACAAAGTTAGTGTAGGTGATGGAATGCCAGTTGAGCTCTTTCAAATACTAAAAGATGATGCTGTGAAAGTGCTCCACTCAATATGCCAGCAAATTTGAAAAACTCTAGCTGGATCATAGAAAAATCAAGAGAGTTCCAGAAAAACATCTACTACTGCTTCAATAACTATGCCAAAACCTTTGACTGCATGGATCACAACAAACTGTGGAGAATTCTTCAAGAGATGGGAATACCAGATCACCTTATCTGCCTCCTAAGAAATCTGTTTGCAGATCAAGAAGCAACAGTTAGAACTGGACATGGAACAACAGACTGGTTCCAAATTGGGAAAGGAGTCTGTCAAGGCTGTATATTGTTACCCTGTTTATTTAACTTATGTGCAGAGCGCATCATGCGAAATGCTGGGCTGGATGAAGCACAAGCTGGAATCAAGATTGCCGGGAGAAATATCAATAACCTCCGATACGCAGATAACACCATCCTTATGGCAGAAAACGAAGAACTAAAGAGTCTCTTGATGAAAGTGAAAGAGGAGAGTGAAAAAGCTGGCTTAAAACTCAACATTCAAAAATCTAAGATCATGGCGTCCAGTCCCATCACTTTATCGCAAATAGATGTGGCAATGATGGAAATAGTCACAGACTTTCTTTCTTTTCTTAGACTCCAAAATCACTGCAGATGGTGACTGCAGCCATGAAATTAAAAGACACTTGCTCCATGGAGGAAAAGCTATGACCAACCCAGACAGCATATTAAAAAGCAGAGACATTACTTTGTCAACAAAGGTCCATTTAGTCAAAGCTATGGTAGTCAGGTATGTCATGTATGGATATGAGAGTTGGACCATAAAGAAAGCTGAACACAGAAAAATTGATGCTTTTGAACTGCGGTGTTGGAGAAGACTCTAGAGAGTCCCTTGGACTGCAAGGAGATCTAACCAGTCCATCCTAAAGGAAATCAGTCCTGAATATTCATGGAAGGACTGATGCTGAAGCTGAAGAAACAATCTTTGGCCACCTGATGCAAAGAACTGACTCTTTGGAAAAGACCCTGACGCTGTGAAAGATTGAAGGCAGGAGAAGAAGGGGACAACAGAGGATGAGATGGCTGGATGTCATCACTGACGTGATGGACATGAGTTTGAGCAAGCTCCAGGAGTTGGTGATGGACAGCGAAGCCTGGTGTACTGCAGTCCATGAGGTTGCAAAGAATCAGACACGACTGAGTGACTGAACTGAACTGAGCATCCTCACGGCAACTGGCCTGCGGTGGGACTTTGCTCACGTGTTTTCCTTACTCTTCTGTTTCCAAAATCTAGAAGGTCATCTCCAGTCCTATCAAAGTCTTCACAAAGCCCTTCAAGGAAACTGAAGAACTTCCCGCTCCTTTCTCTCCTCCCTCTGTGCAAAGTGCACTTCTGAACATTGAGGCAGGAGTGCCCTCTACTCTGTAAACTTTTCTGTGCCAAGTGACTCCTCTAGTCTTTCAGGACCAGCTCAAAGGACAGATAAAGCACAGTCTTAGAAAATAAGGGTGACTAAGCTTTATCACTGTAAAGATATCCTTGAAAATATGTATTTCCCATGAATTCTTAAGAATGTGTATCATCTATCAATACCCCATTATGCAATGTAAAAATAATTAATGTTTACCAACTATTGTCATCTTTTGTATAGCATTCAACTTACATTCAGAGAAGGAAATGGTAACCCACTCCAGTACACTTGCCTGGAAAATCCCATGGATGAGAGAGCCTGGTGGGCTGCCGTCTATGGGGTCGCACAGAGTCAGACACGACTGAAGCGACTTAGCAGCAGCAGCAGCAACTTACATTGTAAAAGGTTCAGTGTTTTGTTTTGTTTTTTTTATTATTATTATTACAGTCGATTTACAATGTTATGTTTGTTTCAGGTGTATAGCACAGTGATTTCAGCTAATATATATGTGTGTGTATATATACATATTTTTTCCATTATAGATTATTACAAGACACTGAATATAGGTCCCTGTGCTATACAGTAGGTCCTTGTTGTTTATCTGTTTTACATAGTGTTAATATCTGTTAATTCCAAACACCTAATTTATCCTTCCCCGTCCTTTCCCCTTTGGTTACCGTGTTTGTTTTTTTTTTACGTCTGTGAATCTCTTTCCATTTTGTAAATAAATGCACTTGTATCATTGATTTATTTTTTAAAATTATACTTACAGGTGATTTTGTATGATAGTGTCTGTCTGGCTTACTTCACTTAGCGTGATGATCTGTTTTTTAAAGAAGTAAAAGGTATTGATAATTATAATCTGGAGGACCAAGCTGTTATCTCTAGTCCTATCAGAGGCACTATTTTCTAACAAAGGTAAAATCCAATAAAATGGAAGGAGAGATAAAACCTCCTGAATCAACTTGTACTCCATAATTAAATTAAATGAATACTATATTAATAAATATAGAGTGCTCAGAAACATTTAATTTCACATTTATCTTTTCAGTCTACTTAAATCTGCAAACCTAGTTTACAACTAAAACTCTGAGTTACGTATGTCAGAATTCTAAATTCAGCAAATTTTATTCACACAGATATTATTTTTATATACTCCAGTTCAGCACACCAAAAGGAAAGATATAGTCACATGTAATAATATTTTCCTACAGGAAAGAAGTGCTAAAAGCTGGTCAGAGCTGTAACTAGAAATGAAGTTGAAAATTAGAAAATGATTCAACTGTGATAATATGATTTCAGAACCTGTAAAAAAAAAAAGTTGTAAACAGAGAATGTCAACTTCTGGAAACAGTTTAACATTAGGGGAACCTTCACTACCAAAGAAACATGCATCTTTATGGAAATAACACATTTAGGGAAATATTTTTAAAACTCCTTGCACATCTAACATTGGTTATTTCCAATTAGCATAAAATATATACTGCTATTGCCAGGTCAGCTTTCTATGTAATATTTTTCCGGATTTTTTTTTTTTTGATGTGGACAATTTTCAAAGCGTTTATTGAATTTGTCAGAATATTTCTCCTGTTTTATGTTTTGGCTTGTTGGCCACGAGGCATGTGGGATCTTAGCCCCTGACCAGGGATGGAACCTGCACCCCCTGCGTTGGAAGTCAAAGCCTTAACCAGTGGACCACCAGGGAAGTCCCTGTAGGCAACTTAAAGTCCATGGATCAAACCATACAGTCAGCATGAATCCGCAAGCACTGCTGAGATCTGGTCCATTGGACTGCTGAAATTTCACAACAACGCAACATATAAATTAGAGTACAGGGCTCATTTTTATTGGGAACCAATGTACACTTATCATATACTGCCTGATTTCTAATACACATACCACCCCTCTCTCCCATCTTTGACTTCTAATGACTCCTCTTTTCAACATCATCTGGGTGAGAGCAGCTACCATCACTTGGCTTGGAATTGCTACCAGGATTGAAAATGAGATTCCATGTAGGAAGTCTCTGAACTCTTGACAGCTCACTGATCATGTATTGGTTTCAAAAATGTTTCTGGTTGCATGAGTGCTTTATTTTAAAAGTATTTATAACAATAGTAAAGCAGCTACAATAATTCTCATTTTGTAGGTAAGAATATAAGGCACAAGAGCCTAACATATAAAGTCCCTTTAGCCACTATTAGTATAGACCAGCATGGATCAATTTTAAAAGTGTCTAAAGGTCATCTGGGAAAGCATGTTAAAATGCAGATTCTACTTTTAACAAGGATATGTATATGTGCACATATATAAGTACATGTATAACTGATTCACTTTGCTGTACACCCAGAACTAACACCACTGTAAATCACCTATATGCTAATACAAATTTTTGGGTGCAGATTCTAATTTGATACAGCTCTGGGGTAGGGCCTAAGAATCTGCATTTCTTTTTTTTTTATTTTTATTTTTACTTTATTTTGCTTTACAATACTGTATTGGTTTTGCCATACACTGACATGAATCAGCCATGGTGTACTTGAGTTCCCAATCCTGAACCCCCCTCCCACCTCCCAACCCATATCATCTCTCTGGATCATCCCCGTGCACCAGCCCCAAGCATCTTGTATCCTGTATCAAATATAGACTGGCAATTCATTTCTTACATGATAGTATACATGTTTCAATGCCATTCTCCCAAATCATCCCACCCTCTCCCTCTCCCACAGAGTTCAAAAGTCCGTTCTATACATCTGTGTCTCTTTTGCTGTCTCGCATACAGGGTTATCATTACCATCTTTCTAAATTCCATATATATGTGTTAGTATACTGTATTGGTGTTTTTCTTTCTGGCTTACTTCACTCTGTATAATAGGCTCCAGTTTCATCCACCTCATTAGAACTGATTCAAATGTATTCTTTTTAATGGCTGAGTAATACTCCATTGTGTATATGTACCACAGCTTTCTTATCCATTCATCTGCTGATGGGCATCTAGGTTGTTTCAATGTCCTGGCTATTATAAACAGTGCTGCGATGAACATTGGGGTACACGTGTCTCTTTCAATTCTGGTTTCCTCAATGTGTATGCCCAGCAGTGGTATTGCTGGGTCATAAGGCAGTTCTATTTGCAATTTTTTAAGGAATCTCCACACTGTTCTCCATAGTGGCTGTACTAGTTTGCACTCCCACCAACAGTGTAAGAGGGATCCCTTTTCTCCACATCCTATCCAGCATTTATTGCTTGTAGACTTTTGGATCACAGCCATTCTGACTGGTGTGAAATGGTACCTCATTGTGGTTTTGATTTGCATTTCTCTGATAATGAGTGATATTGAGCATCTTTTCATGTGTTAGCCATCCGTATGTCTTTTTTGGAGAAATGTCTATTTAGTTCTTTGGCCCATTTCTTGATTGGGTTGTTTATTTTTCTGGACTTGAGCTGCATAAGTTGCTTGTATATTTTTGAGATTAGTTGTTTGTCAGTTGCTTCATTTGCTATTATTTTCTCCCATTCAGAAGGCTGTCTTTTCACCTTGCTTATATTTTCCTTTGTTGCGCAGAAGCTTTTAATTTTAATTAGATCCCATTTATTTTTGCTTTTATTTCCAGTATTCTGGGAGGTGGATCATAAGAGGATCCTGCTGTGATTTATGTCGGAGAGTGTTTTGCCTATGTTCTCCTCTAGGAGTTTCTGATCTTACGTTTAGATCTTTAATCCATTTTGAGTTTATTTTTGTGTACGGTGTTAGAAAGTGATCTAGTTTCATTCTTTCACAAGTGGTTGACAAGTTTTCCCACTTGTGAAAGAGATTGTCTTTAATCCATTGTATATCCTTGCCTCCTTTGTCGAAGATAAGGTGTCCATAGGTGTGTGGATTTATCTCTGGGCTTTCTAGACTCTACTAGGTGATCACATCTGCTCTTCCCCGGTCATAATGCGAGGAGTAAAAGTATAGACACTCTGTAACCCCAGTTTTCTCCCAAATCCAAGCACCAGAACCCTGCTCCCTTTATGTTGTTGCCCATTCACTAAGTCATGTCCGCTAAGTCAACCCCATGAACTACAGCACGCCAGGCTTCCCTATTCTTCAGTATCTCCTGAAGTTTGCTCAAACTCATGTCCGTTGAGTCAGTGATGCCATCCAACCATCTCAGCCTCTGTCTCCCCCTTCTCCTCCTGTGCCCTTTATAACTAGCATCTATTTCTCCTCTTCCTTCTCAAACCCACTGCTGGGCATCAGGATGGTAGTGACCCTCACATATGGGTCTCAAATTTGATCACCTCTCCCAGCCTCTTCTCAAACCATGAAGAGGCCTAGACCTCTAGAAATTTCTAACCATGCCGGGCAAACCCTCTCTTCCACCACATCTCCACAAACCCTTGCGTTTTCTAATAGACCTTCCAGACGTTACCATTTACTGGAATGTCTTTCTGTTTTCAGTATGAGGCTTCGCGTCTCCACCCCCGTGCCCCCCCCACCCCCCCCACCGCCCAGGCTGTCTCAGGCCCTAGGGAGCCACGCCTGGAGAGGGAACACCATCTGTAGGACCTCAGCCTAGCAGCACAAGGGCAGGCGGCGCATGTCCACACCCACAAGCCATCTCCACGCAGCAGACCGGAGAGCTGGCAGGAGCGAAGACTCGGTAGGGGGATATGGAGAAGAGATAGAAGAGGGACCAGAGGGGAAGGTGGTCCAGGAACAGGGCACCCTGCCCCACCGGGAGTGACTATGTGGATTTAGCTTGGTCTAATCATACTTTGTCTACATGATGTGAAGAACTGACTCACTGGAAAAGACCCCGATACTGGGGAAGACTGAAGGCAGCAGGAGGAGAAGGGGACGACAGAGGATGAAATAGCTGTATGGCATCACTGACTTGATGACATGAGTTTGAGCAATCCCTGGAAGTTATGATGAACAGGGAAGCCTGGTGTGCTGCAGTCCATGGGGTTGCAAAGAGCTGGACAGGACTGACCGACTGAACTGAACTGAGTCATTCTGGGGATGGTTGAAGAAGACGGTGATGACTATCCTCCACATCATCAGCAGAATGTTCTTACTGTAGCTGAACTCCAGACACTGAAGTATGTACTCTTTCCTGTGCTTCCAGTACCTCTCAAGGCCGTTTCCAGTGACTATCATGTTGTCACTGACAGCAGATGCGACATGCAGTCCTCGGAATGGCGAGAACAATAAAGCTCCAGGCTGGATCCAGAAGCACCCCTCCTCCACCCGCCTTGATTGCCCAGAATACCCAGCAACCCAAACCCGTTAACTCACAGCATCTCTGCTGAGAAGGTGGCCTGAATGCAGCTTATATGAATGTGACATGGTGACAAGAGCTGGCTGACCAAGGATTTCTGGCAACAGAGGAGAGCGTTACAAATGACTTATGCTTTCACATCTGTGATTTACACAGTGGAATGTGATGACCTGGCCTGATTAATAAATACAGGTGACAGGGAGCAGAAACAGCGAACACTTAACAAACGTTAACTCGTGTATTCCTGCCGCTGAGGACCGGCTAATGTCTGTCTTGCAATGACTTAGCAGATCTGACGATGACGCTGGGAGAAAAGAACAGGTTTATGAGGCAAAATAAATGCTCACGAGGGTGTGGCTTCCCAAGATTGGGGTGACACTAGAAATGAGCATTGGATCCTTAAAATCCAAGAGGGCTACCACACTCATGCAGAATTCCTAAGTGAACAAAGAAGAGGATGGAATCATTTGAGGGCCATCCAACTCCCCCCAGTGCCTTAACAGTTTCAGTTCTCAACCTCTCACTATCCTTTGTGGGCAAAGAAGGGTAATAAAGATGGAAAAGTAAGTGGTAGGAAGGAAGGAAGGATAATCATGCAGGCTTCTGATGGAGAATCCTAATGCCTCCTGCACCTGGAGGGTTGAAGATGAAAGCCATTACGACAAACGCACTGGCCAGGTGGGTGGGCGGCCCAAGCAAACCAATCTCCTAGGGTTTCATAAGAACAGCGAGTTTGCATAAATTTCAAATTCCAACCTAGAAGGATAGGAGATACTGAGAGACACATCCCATTTTCTGTAAGCCTCTCAACATGGCATTATCAGACCACATTCCTTGCAGATTAGACTTTAACATTCAGAGATGTGGAGCCTTTAGGTGACCCACCTGGAAGGAGAATAATGGGGCAGAAATGCAATCATACAAAGACAGATAAGAGTGCCAAGGTATGCAACTGAGCAAAGGCTGTCCAAGTCAAATCCATAATTTACGAGGCAAAATTAAGATCAGTATTTCTTGTATTTCACTAAGAGGACAGTCTAACAGTTGAAAGTAAGCATAAAGAATGGCAGTATCTGCACAGAACAATGCCAACTTTGCCGGTTTCTTTCAAAAGCTTCCAAAAGCGTCTGGCTATCTATTTTCATTCAAGGCATTCATTCTAGAAGGCTCATAAATATCAGACATGCTTTCTCTTTAATTTCTTCTAGAATATGAACACTCAGGTGATGATCTCAGATTGCACAGGGATTTTGTAAGATTCCCTTCTGGTCCAAGATCCACTGTACTGTAACTACCGACAAAATGTAACTTTTACCTTTGATTATGTTTTAACTTGGCTTGATGTCTATTTTGCCTTACATCTGTAACTGTAAAATGTGGTTGGTTTCTAACCATCTAATAGCTTTTAAGTTACAATTGGTTGTCCAGGCTTCTACAAGTGCCACAGCCTCCTCCAACTATTACTTGGAGCTCCTGGATCAGAGACCCTCAATGTGAGAGTTAGGAGACTTATGTTGCCTCAACAATTTAGGGATGACACCCTTCAACAACAGGAAGTAATTATGGAACGAAAACGATACCCCTTTTGCCTTGGTAATGTAATTCTCCTAAAAGAAAAGGGGGAAATGAGAGAGTCAATTTCTAGGTAGGTTGATAAGAAGTCTGGGGTACCTGAGGAGGAGAGAGGGGTCCCGGGCTCTCAAAGAGGAGATAGGGGTCTGGCATTCTCAAGGAGAAGAAAAGAACAAACTTTTTTTCCCTACATTCCTTAGTCTTAGTCACATAAAATGTTTTTTTCTTTAAGTCCAGAGCTGATGATTACACAACAGAACAACTCAGCTTAAACTCTTTACTAAGGATTATATAACAACAGTGTATTCTGCTTGAGAACAGTTTCTCCTCCTTGAAAACCTTCTGAGTAATCCTGTTATTTTTTAGACTAACAGGCTGGTTTTGGAAAAGGCAGAGGAACCAGAGATCAAATTGCCAACATCCACTGGATCATCAAAAAAGCGAGAGAGTTCCAGAAAAACATCTATTTCTGCTTTATTGAGTATGCCAAAGCCTTTGACTGTGTGCATCACAAGAAACTGGAAAATTCTTCAAGAGATGGGAATACCAGACCACCTGACCTGCCTCTTGAGAAACCTATTGGAGGTCAGGAAGCAACAGGTAGAACTGGACATGGAACAACAGACTGGTTCCAAATAGGAAAGGAGTACGTCAAGGCTGTATATTGTCACCCTGCTTATTTAACTTATATGCAGAGTACATCATGAGAAACGCTGGGCTGGAAGAAGCACAAGCTGGAATCAGTAACCTCAGATATGCTGATGACACCACCCTTATGGCAGAAAGTGAAGAGGAACTCAAAAGCCTCTTGATGAAAGTGAAAGAGGAGAGTGAAAAAGTTGGCTTACAGCTCAACATTCAGAAAACGAAGATCATGGCATCTGGTCCCATCACTTCATGGCAAATAGATGGGGAAACAGTGGAAACAGTGTCAGAATTTATTTTTGGGGGGCTCCAAAAATCACTGCAGATGGTGACTGCAGCCATGAAATCAAAAGATGCTTACTCCTTGGAAGGAACGTTATGACCAACCTAGATAGCATATTAAAAAGCTGAGACATTACTTTGCCAACAAAGGTCCGTCTAGTTCAAGGCTATGGTTTTTCCAGTAGTCATGTATGGATGTGAGAGTTGGACTGTGAAGAAAGCTGAGCACCAAAGAATTGATGCTTTTGAACTGTGGTGTTGGAGAAGACTCTTTGAGAGTCCCTTGGACTGCAAGGAGATCCAACCAGTCCATTCTGAAGGAGATCAGCCCTGGGATTTCTTTGGAAGGAATAGTGCTGAAGCTGAAACTCCAATACTTTGGCCACCTCATGCGAAGAGTTGACTCATTGGAAAAGACTCTGATGCTGGGAGGAATTGGGGTGCAGGAGGAGAAGGGGAAGGACAGAGGATGAGATGGCTGGATGGCATCACTGACTCGATGGACGTGAGTCTGAGTGAACTCCGGGAGTTGGTGATAGACAGGGAGGCCTGGCGTGCTGTGATTCATGGGGTCGCAAAGAGCGGGACACGACTGCGCGACTGAACTGAACTGACTGAATCCTGTTATTTTAAAATGTAAATTGTGGGAGTGGGTCTAGTAGAATCTTTACAGCCTTGAGACATTCTTTTGATTTACTATAATAACCAATTTAAAAAGTATATAGCTCCCTTGCTAAGACTAGCAAGTGGGGCAATCTCTGTCCCCCTTCTGATGTCTATGTCAGAAGCTTTCTATGCCCTCTTTCACTTTAATAAAACTTTGCTACACAAAAGCTCTTGAGTGATCAAGTCTGGTCCCTGGTCCTGAAGCTAAATCTTCTTCTTCGGAGATCACAAATCCGACATGGTTCAGCCTAAGTTAACAGGACCACCTTTCAGGAAGGAAAAGAGAAGAATGAAATTGGAACAAGGAATGCCTCTTTCCCTCTTACAATTTTTTAAAAAGAAAATCTCTGATGGTGGGAAGGCTTTACAAGAGATATGCAAGCAGATATAAGTTTTCCTTCTAATCTCAGAACCATCACATCTACTAATTCTCTCTCTGCCTCTTCCCCCCATGTTTTTAGCAGTGTCTGTGTAATGGTTAAGTGGACCTTGCTCAATTTATTTTCTAATTGAAGTATAGTTGCTTCACTGTGTTAATTTCTGCTGTACAGCAAAGTGATTTAGTTATGATGTGTTATTTATAAAACATTTAGTTTCTACACATTCTTTTTACGTTCTTTTCTATTTTGGTTTGATTTATTTAATATCCTGTGATTCTGCACCTGATATTGTACTCTATAGTAAGATCTTGTTGCTTATCCATTCTCTATATAATAGTTTGAATCTATGTTCTATTTTCAATTATAAGTATTTTATCTTCTTTTATAAGAAGGCATGCTCTTTAGGGCTTCCAAGGTGGCTCAGAGGTAAAGAATCTGCCTGCCAATGCAGGACACACAGGTTCAGTCTCTGGGTCAGGAAGATCTCCTGGAGAAGGAAATGGCAACTCACTCCAGTATCCTTGCCTGGGAAATCCCATGGACAGAAAAGCCTGGAGGGCTACAGTCCATGGGGTCACAGAAGAGTCAGACACAACTTAGCAACTAAACAACATAGCTCTTTTATAAGAGCTGGTCTGAGCTAACATCCCAAGGATGATGTAATCCTGGTGTTTATTTCTGGTAATTCTTCTTCTGCTGCTGCTGCTGCTAAGTCACTTCAGTCGTGTCCAACTCTGTGCGACCCCATAGATGGCAGCCCACCAGGCTCCCCCGTCCCTGGGATGCTCCAGGCAAGAACACTGGAGTGGGTTGCCATGTCCATCTCCAATGCATGAAAGTGAAAAGTGAAAGTGAAGTCGCTCGATCGTGTCCGACTCTTAGCGACCCTATGGACTGCAGCCCACCAGGCTCCTCTGCCCATTGGATTTTCCAGGCAAGAGTACTGGAGTGGGGTGCCAGCGCCTTCTCCCTGGTAATTCTAGGGAGTATTAAGAACGTAAATTGTATTACTGGTGGCAATACAACAGTAGGACTGACTCACCCTGGGGACGCCTAGCGCTAAGGAATACAGATTTCACATCATTTATATACACCCCTTCCACTGCATAAGCATACATGACTCAGGAAGGCAAATAACCCAGAAATAACGGCAACCATGACATCACAGACTCCTAACTTTCTCCACCACTCCTGAAAGTGAACAGGAAGGGGTTGTAAACAACTATTACTGTAGATATGAGTGTGGAGGGAGATGGTGATGGTGATAGAATGCTTACAAAACTGTCCAAATTCATCACTGCCCATAAAAGCTGGTCTAGGACGTTTGCGTTGACTACTCAAATGACACCCGCGTTGATAAAAGTCCAACACATCAAATTCTGTTGCTCTCATGACCCAAAGGAAAACACAATTAGGACACATGAATGTAGGGTTTTGCTTTATGAACCAAAAAAAAAAAAAAAATGAAAACTCCATATCTGGTTAAGCCTATCAGGAAGGAAGAGAAAAGGCCAGTAAAGGAGAAAGAATTCTGTTAACAAAATTTTGCCTTAATTGAGGTTAGTAGAATCCAGGACAATGAACAGCTTGATTGTTAAGCCCAGTGGTAAATATCTGTTGTCTCCATTCAGATACTAGCTGGAATACTTCACCAGAATATGCACATAAGCCCACATTCAAAATGAACATTTTAAAGGTAAATTTATTATAAATGCATTTGGATGTTTAAATTAATTTTCCCAGTGTATTGGCTTTTTTTTTCCCTTAAGCAACAAAATCTTAACCAAAAATGGCTTAAACTACAAGGACATTATAATCTTACATTAGAAAGGGAGGGAGCAGTGGCTCCCAACACTAATATAACTGCCCAGTGATATCATAAAGATCCATCTCTTTCCATCTTTATGCTTGTTCATCATCAGGTTTAATTTTCATGGTCAAGAGAGGGCTGCCACTGCCCCAGGCATCACATGCTTTTAATCATATCCAAAGATAGAAAGAAAGACAGTTGTTCCACACATTGTTGTTTCGATCATAAGAAAAACATGTCTTGGGGTTCCCAAGCTGTCTACACTCAGACCCTACTGTTGGACTTCGCCTCAGGTCTCATTGTGGGATATGCCTTTTCCCTGGTTGCTGAGACTTCAAAAGAAGAAAGCATTGCATTGTTCAGCCCTAGAGCTGAGGATAGCTCCACTGGCAAAGAGGAACCCCTACTGGGAAGGCAATCAACTGTGTCTACACCCAGCTTTGAGGATTAAGATTTAAATCTGTTATATTGAATTAAGATCAATGAAAAGCTTTTATTCTGTAATTAAAGCAATCTCAGTTCCAACTCATATTTTTTCTTATCTTTTAAACAGACACAGATGTTAAATATACTAACTTTTGACATACGTATGCATGTAAATTTGTGATGCCCAGATGTAGAAGTAAGCGTGTAAACAAATTCCCAAAGATAGCAGAAAATACGTGGCTTGAAAATTGATGGGCAAACCCTTCACTTCAGGTTGAATCTGAAACAAAATAGAAGTGCTCACTCTCTAGAGAATAGGGTATCAGAATAGTGGGATGGTAGCAGTCAAGCCAATTGTTAATTTAACCCACAACTTAGTAAGAGCTATTTTGACTATTAAGGCCTTTGAAAAAAAAAAGAAGGTCGTGTTGTCTCTATCGCCACCTAAAGGGCGCAAAATGCTAGAAGGTCTTCACAGAAACCTATTTTGTGCTTGACCACTTTCAAGAGATCAAAACAAATTCATTCTTACAGGGTGAGATGAATTAATTGATACAAAGAGAACTTTTTTTATTATTAAACAGTCCTTGGTTTTTTTTTTAAATGATTGAAATTTGCAGCATGCTCATTTAATTTAAAATCACACAAATCACTAGCAAACCAATATGCTTGAGAGCGTTTGCAGAAGTGAAACATTCCAACACATAACCAAATTAATTCTTTACACATTCAGTAAGACAGCAACTGAAGGAAAAACCGAAGAATGTAATGAAGAGTTTCCCAAATACAACATCAGTGAGGAAAAAAAAAAATAAAGCAAGTAGAATGAAGAAAAAACAGATCAAAACATGCCTGTTTGGAAGCAATGCTATTATGTAATTATGAATTTAGAGACTATTTATGAAAGGTCTACTGGCACTGCCAAATGCTGGCTATATTCCCTGTGAATTTGTAAAACTTCATACCATTGTGGGGGTAAAAGATGTTAAGCAAAGGATCACGTAAATTAGCATAAAATGAGTGATTAGGAGGTGAGCAGTATGAAGGAAAATGGTTGTTATAGAGACAGTGATCCAATTTAAAAGGATGTGGTTGAAAAAGGACCCTCCAGGGGAGAGATCAATTAGCAGAATGGTTATATCTCCAAGGTTACACTTGTTGATGCAGAATAATTATAAATAACACCCTATTTTTACTGTGAAGTGTTCTGATTTGTATGATAAATTATGTGGTTGCCCACATTTAAAATTAAGTGCCAACAATTAACAGGTGTCAGCCTAACAATGGGCTTCCCTGCTGGCTCTGTGGTAATCCAACTCCCAATGCAGGAGACATGGGTTCAACCCCTGGGTCTGGAGGATACCCTGGAAAAGAAAATGGTAACCAATTCCAGTATTCCTGCCAGGAAAATTCCATGAACAGAGCACCCTGGGGGGTACAATCCACGGAGTCACAGAGTCAGATATGATTTAGGGTCACAGAGTCAGATGTGAACAACAGCCTAGCAACTAGACAAACACTAGCTGTTCTCGGTGTCTGAATGAGCTTGTTCAGAGCCTCAGGATAGAGAAAGCTCAGGGAATTTGGTAAAATCAGAGAGGACCGGTGCAGCTGCAAAATGAGATAAGTTCTAGATGGAGTCAGACGGGTCATATTCCCAGCTAATGTCACATTCCATACATCAGAGTTCACCTTAAGAACAATGTGAAGTCAAGGAAGATTTTTAAGATATAATGTTCTCCCATTTCAAGAAAACAGTCTCAGGCTGCCTTATAGTGTATGGGTTTAAAAAGTGAAAATGTGAGTCATTTAGTCATGTCTGACTGTAGCCCACCAGACTCCTCTGTCCATGGGATTCTCCAGACCAGAATACTGTAGTGGGTAGCCATTCCCTTCTCCAGGGGATCTTTCTGACCCAGGGATCAAGCCCGGTCTCCTGCACTGCCAGGTGGATTCTTTACCATCTGAGCCACCAGGGAATCTGCTAGTGTATCGATCAGAAGAAGGCAAACATTGAACAGAGAGGCACTCCGGAGGTTACCATGATCATCTCATACAGAGATGAGAATGGCATGAGCTGGAAAGACTGATTCTGAAGCTGAAACTCCAATACTGTGGCCACCTGATGCAAAGAACTGACTCCTTGGAAAAGACCCTGATGATGGGAAAGATTGAAGGAGGGAGAAGAAGGGAACGACAGAGGATGAGATGGTTGGATGCCGTCATCGACTTGACAGAGATGAGTCTTGAAGAAGCTCCAGGAGTTGGTGAGGGACAGGGAAGCCTGGCAGGCTGCAGTCCATGGGGTGGCAGCGAGTTGGACATAACTGAGCGACTGAACTGAACTGAGAACAGTGCAGAGAGAAAACAAAGCTGGGTGGACTCTGGTTATCTTTCTTTCTGTTTTTTAGTCACACTGCACAGCATGTGGGATCTTAGTCCCTTGATCAGGGATCAAACTGGTGGCCCTCTGTAGTGGAAGAGCAGAGTCCTAATCACTGCACCACCAGGAGGCTCTGACTCCAGATATCTTTTAGATGACTGTGTGTTGGGATGAAAGAGCAGGCAAGGAAAGCTTAAGTTTTAGCGAGATTTTAGGTGTCACCTGACATTTTTCAAGAAGTGCCTGTTTTGTATCAGGTGGCAATATCTCTGGGACACGAGAAGAAGTTTGTGCATTCCACAAATAGACTGTATAGAAAAGGGTTCGCCTAGCAGGCCAGATTACTACGCTTTCAAAGGATAGTAATGTTAACACAGCCTTGAATTGGCCTCTGGCCACTTGGATTTCAAGAGGGCTTCCCCATTCCTAGAACTGACACAATGATCCACTGGGACTAGACTGCTGACATAAATAGCATGGTTTATGTGGAACAGCTGCTTTCCTTCTAGGAGTCTGGAATTTTGGTTCATGCCAGGTACAGGGTACCCGCCCTACCAGCCTCAGTGGAAACCCTGTCGCTGAGTCTCCAACAAGCTTCCCTGAGTGGTGACACTCACATGTGCTGTCACAATTTGTTTCTGGAGGGATCATGTGCCTCTGGTGTGACCCCACTGCAAGAAGACTCTTGGACGCCGATGTCTGCAGGCCCCAGACTCCGCCATGCCCCTTTTTGCTTTTCCTATTTCACTCTGTACATCTCACCATAACACATCACAGCCGTGAGTACGACCACGTCTGAGGGCTCTGGGTCCTCTTAGGGACTCCTAAACATAGGGTGGACCCCAGACACAATGATCAAATTGCCAAAACAGAGATTTCGGAACTAAACTACAATAGGGGATCAGAAAACGGAGAGGGGACAACATAAGATAAATACTTCAGAGATACAACTGCATGGGCCACTTCATCTAATGACTATGAAAGCCACATGCTCTCCAAATGGAACGTCACATGGTTCATGTTCTTGGACCTTTCTTTCCCTTCCTCAAGGAGATAAAGTCATCATAAGAAATTACCAGTAACAACATCTTGATACGCAGGGTAAATTTCCCAGTATTCCCGAGCCCTGACCTCTCCACGAAGCCAAAGAATCAAGTTTAAACTCTGCAGCTGTGGGGCACACAGAACGCCTGGGGATGGTGATACAAAGGAGAAGCTGGGACTTGCTGATGTCAGAGGAAAATAATATCAGAGGCTCAGGAAGTGCTTGTGGATTTTCTTCTTTTTCTGACTAAAAGGTCCTTTCTTACTTTGTGAAAATATAGAATTAGCCATCACCTATCTATTCTTGATGGAAGCCCTGAACACAGAGATGTAAAGATTGGGCAGATTTAGGGGATGGTGTGTTGATTATTTATAACCTCTCCAATCATTTGAAATGATTATTTCTCTAGGATTAAATCCTAAAATACATCATTCAGAGAAAATCTTATTTAAAAATGGAATAACAATTCTAGCAACAAAGGCAAAAGCAAATCCAGACTTCAGGATAATTACACTGCAGCCTTGACCCCACCCCACATAGTCTCTCCTCGCTACCTTTCTTTATCCCTTTTTTTCTTTTAAAGGATGATGAAGATGTTGGTCAAAAGTTGTCTTTTACCCATATCAGATGTGCCAGTACTTTACTGGGCTAAATCCTCTATTTTTTGCCAGCTGTATCTTTAGGGAAAAACTAAATTTATTTCATTTTTATCATTAAGTAGCATTATGAACTGTCCACATAGTCAACTTACCAGAGTGCTAGATATTAACAGAAAGCAATAAAAACAGAAATAGTCCCTGTTCTTTAAGATGTTCACATTGGCGCATCACAGCTTTGAATAAAAGGTCTTCCTTCTGATCTGAAGTTCCCAGAACACTCATAAATATTATCCATGTCATTTCCCACTAGTTCTATGAAGAAAGAATAGCCCTTATATTTGGGGGGTTTTGTTTAGTCTATAAATATGAATATCTAAAACATTTTAAAGGGAAAACAAATGAATATTTGTCAGAGAAAGCTGAGGGTGGGCCAAGGTATTTCCACTTCTCTACCTATTCATCTAACAAAGGTACCAGAGGAAAGCGCCAGATTTTCACATAGATTCCAGAGATACAAAGGAATATGAAACCCAGCTTACATTATTCTTGATCTAGATTGTTCCTTGTGCATTTCTCACTACTAACGTGACCTTATAATTATATTGATAAGATTTTTTGCAATGGGAGAGATAATATCTCTTCATATTCATGTAGGAATTCTTCTGTCCTTTAATGTTCATACCATCTTGATGACACAGAAGCTGGCAATAGTTTGGCTCAGTTTTTTGAAGTATTATCTCATCATTACTTTTCACTTTTATCTCTGCTTCAAGCTTTACTGAGGTCTACTTTATAAAACCACAAATTCACCAGTCTCCGTAATTTTTATTTCCTTCTTTAGATAGTAAAAATAAATGCTGATCATAAATTTCAAATTATTCAGATGTATAAAAAGCAGGAAATAAAAGCCTCCAAACAATTTCAGTACTATTCTTAATTTCTAATATATCCTTCCATATTCTTCTCAGCATACATAGAGCTAAATGGTTTTCTGAATATTATTTCAAATGAACTGTATATACACAAAAGTCACTTGTCATTTCGTGAACAAACTGTGTTAGAGTACAAACTCTGTAACTAGTTCCCAGAAGAAGAAACATATACCACAAATCAGATTCCACGGTTTTGTAACTTTCCGTGACAGGGTACATTCACTTATATTGCACTGCTTTCAGACATTATCTAATGTGTTTCATGAGCATTTAGGTAATTTCCAATTGCTCACCATGTGCGTGTGCTAGTCACTCAGTTGAGTATGTGACCCCATGGACTGCAGCCCACCAGGCTCCTCTGTCCATGGAATTCTCCAGGCAAGAATACTGGAGGGGGTGGCCATTCCCTTCTCCAAGAGATCTTCCTGACTCAGGGATCGAACCCGGATCTCCTGCATTGCAGGTAGATTCTTTACCATCTGAGTCACCAGGGAAGCCCTTTTACCATGTAAAGAATCATAAAATAGTCTTGAACATAGAATTTCCTTCCGCATAGAGAGAATGAGCCTTGGGACAAACCTCATTGGCTCCATGACTAAGTGGTCAAATGGTTTGCTTAAACCACACTGACATCATTTAATATGTAGGGCTAAGAAGAAGAGGGACAAAAATGAGAAAGAGAGCAAAGAAAGGAGAAGTGGGCAAGAGAAAAGAAGAAGAAAGAGAGGGAGGAGAAAAGGGGGAAAGAGGGAAGGAAAAGAAATTCCTAAAGCAGATATATATTTATTCCTTTAGTCACATGAAAGTTGAAACTGAGATCATTTTGGCTGAAGTTCTAAAGTGGCTTATTCCAATCTAGTGCAAAACTTCTATATAACTACAAGTTATAACTCAGGTTCTTCTTCCTTCTCTTTACATCAGAGCCAAAATAGCCATGAGGCGGTTTCAGGCTTAATGAGAATAGCATCCATGGCTGAAAGACCCTAAGATAATGAAAGGGGGCAGAAAAGAGTCACCCCTGAATCAAGGTGCTCTTCATTTTCAGTGACTGAAGTCAGGCGTTCTAATCCATGCATGTCTTTGGTGCTTTTCATCTCACGCAAGGACTACGCTTGTAGAGGACTTTAATTTGGGGAGTACTATTAGCAATGTGCCTGAAAGAAAAGAATTCCTAAATTTATGGAAAGCATTGCTGAGAATGACCTATAGGACAGTGTGATATATAAAGCCAAATGCAAGTATTTCCTTCCAAAGATCATCTAAAATAGCACTGTATCAAGGGAGTCATTCGATTGCAGAGGATAAACGGTAGGAATAGGCTTTCAATATTTATTTGTATTTGCATAAGCATCTATAGTGTATCCTATGTCCTGCTGGAGTGAATGAGCATAAAAAGAATAGCAGTTTCCTTTTTTTTTTTTTAAAAAAAAAAAAGGTGGGGTGGGGGCTTCCCTGGTGACTCAGTGGTAAAGAATCTACCTGCCAACACAGGAGACATGAGTTCGATCCCTGATCTGGGAAGATCCCACAGGCTGAGAAGCAACTAAGCCTGTGTGCCATATCTACTGAGCCTGTGGTCTAGAGCCCAGGAACCACAAGTACGGAAGCCCCTGCACCCTAGAGCCCACGCTCCACAACAAGAGAAGCCGCCACAATGAGAAGCCTGCACACCGCAACGAGAGAGGAGCCCCCGCCTGCCACAACTAGAGACAAGCCCATGTAATGAAGAAAACCTGGCACAGACCAAAAAATAATAATACTAATAAAAAAGAAGAAGAAAAAGAACATTATATATATGTTATCAAATAGATCTCATTGACATCAACTTATTACAAGGAGAAGCTCTATCATTCTTGCTTTTTGAACATAAATAAAGGCTCCAAAGATTACCAAAGATTTATCTGTCCCTTGAGGTGGTTCTGGTAGCCAAAAGCTACAGGTGGACAAGGTTGACCACCATCTGTGGAATCCATCTCCCATGTGGTAGGTCAAATAATGCAACCTCCCTACCCCTCAAGATGGGTCTCATCTGTCACCCTAATCCTCAGAACCTGGGACTATGACACCTTACACAGCAAAGGGGGCTTTGCAGATGTGACCTTGCAACTGGAGAAATATCTTCCATTTTTGTTCTTGTGTGTGTGTATTTTAACTCGCTCATAACAATGAGGAGAGGAGTTCAATGCATTAGTGCAACCAGTTAGAAGGCAATGAAGAGTTGTTATCATTCATTACATCCAAGTTATATCTGTCAGTTGGAACCCAGTTTTCCCAAGAGAACATGGCCATTCAATCCATAAAGACAAATCAATAAGATATTTGAAAATGGAATACATGTATCAGTACATTTAGAGAGACTTTGCTAAGATTAACAATGTGCCATAATATTATATCAATGAATAGGAAAAATATTTCTTTTGCATCTTTAGTTAACAAAACCAGCATTTTTGGTTTTGTCTTTAAAAATATTTCCCATGTTTCAGTTTGATCCTAAATCTTCCCTTAAAGATTTTGATTCTCAGAATTCTTATCTCCAAAATTATTTTTACCTTATATTGTGCCCAACACCAAGAGAGTTCTCTTAAAAGGATCTTATGAAAAATGAGCACTGCCGTCACTGATAATAACACTAGCCACAACAATAATAATGTTGGCAAATAAACCTATTTATTGCGGATTTGCTGTGCACAGTGAGTTTTTCAAACCTATTTGAAGTAAATGCTCTCAACAGGTAGGTATAATGAGTAGGTACCTTCTTTTAATAGCCAATGATGAGTATGAACATGTAGACATAACTGTATCTAGATGTCCACACACATGGTCTTTCTCATTTCCTGTAACTTCTCATTGCTTCCATATATTGCCCCACAAGACTGATTTTTTTTTTTTTTTATCAGTCAGAACATTAACTTCTGGAATTCCATTAAGGAGGTGAACCGTGGTTGCAAAACCCTATCTATACCACAAAGTAGTTATCAGGATTGGTAATAGCTATATTTAATCTTGTAAAGGAGGAAAGGGCAACTCACTTAGCAAGTCACAACATTCTTTTCTGCTGATTATAAAATAAGCGGTGGAAGACCACGGCGGGGTGCAGGTTAAACAGTGGGCATCAGATTTTCTTATTTATAGCGATGGCCAAAGTGCAAATTGTTTTTGTTTTAATTGATTTTGTGGCTGTGCTGGGTCTTCTTTGCTGCATGCAGGCTTTCTCTAGTTGTAGGGTTGGGCCTCTCACTATGGTGGCTGCCCTTGTTGTGAGGCACAGGTTCTAGAGTGCGGGCTTAGTAGCCCCAAGGTATGTGACATCTTCTTGGACCGGGGATCGAACCCATGTCCCCTGAACTGGCAGGTGATTCTCAACCACTGGACCACCAGGGAAGTCCAAAAGGACAAATCTTGACCCGGTTCTTTTCTACTTTCTAGAAACCTATAGCATCTGTATCACCACCAACTCCTTCGAAATGCAAAGCCCCAGGCCCCCACCTCATTCTAATGAGATGCCCAGGTCACTGCCACGCACATTGAAATTTGAGAGCAAAGCCCTCATTTTTTTCTCCTCGTACACACTGAAAAAGCCAGAAGTAATAGGAATCAAGAAAAAGGCAAGGCTACTCAATCCTGGGACCTCCCAGGTGGCACTAATGGTAAAGAACCTGCCTGCCAACACAGGAGACATAAGAGACATGGGTTCAATCCCTGGGTTGTGGAGATTCCCTGGAGGAGGGCATAGCAACCCACGCCAGTATTCTTACCTGGAGAATCCAATGGACAGAGAAACCTTGTGGGCTACAGTCCATAGGGTCACAAAGAGTTGGACACGACTGAAGCGATTTAGCACACACACACTCAATCGCTATTAGACACCCTGGGGGAACATGACCTACAATTCAGAATCTCCACAAATGGACCTCGAGTTTCTGTATTTCTATAGAAAACTCCACACAGATAGTTCTGATGTGTCTTTATCGTTGAAAACCACAGGTAAAAGTTTAAAGAATCTTATTTCCACTCAGTTAAGAAATAATGACATATACCCCAAATGTTCCTCCATCTACTTGTCAACTCTGAAGTTCATGAAAAAAACATAAAAGCAACCCAAATAAACTATGAATGGATTCAGTAAAAGGAACCATGCCAGTCACCCCATGAAATGCTGAAATCTCTTTTAAAAAGTGCCTTACCCATTTGACTAAGCTGGGAAATCTTAGGCTTCCAACATGAGAGTATGCTTTTTCACTTTTAAATGTTGACTATCTCGGCAATGCCTAAATTTTTACCAAAGATAGTTCATTCTAGAGCAACAGCAAAACACATTCTAGAACAATCAGTAACTCTCAATTGAAAAATCAGACAAACAAAAGAGGACAGTCATTGCAGAAAAGAGTCTGTTAGAATCTTGATAGCAGGGACTAATTTCATGTATCTTTCATGTGTCTATAGCACTGAACATGGGGATTACACATAGGGAGAACGTTTGCATTGAACTGAATTCACTGAAAACACGGATACAGATTGCTATGAGTCCACCCCCATCAAAACACTAGAGTCACGCCGTGCACTTGCCGGGGATCTGTTTGATCTTACAGCCCTTTTATTCGGGCTGCTATTCCAAGACTGTAGGACACTCTGATTTAAACCTTTGAAGCTGTGTAAGCAAGGGAAACACATTGAACCTGCTCAGAGTAAAGCAGATGGAAAGTTCAGTACTCAATATCTTTGTGGAAAGAAGCTAGTTTAAAGAGCTGTGAAGGAGCTTCCATTTCCAAATCTTCCATCTTAAGAAAAAGCCGATTCTTAAACAGGACCTAAGAAAATTCCTTTGCAGCATTATTCCTTGCCCATTCTTGGTCCTTTTCACAGTTTTGTGCACTACTCTTTTGGAAATCTTGATATTACTTATTTGGTATTAATTATTATAATAATTTTGGTATTATTTCTCTTCGTAGCTGATTATCCTTTTACAGCCAGCTTTCAGAAAAAGAATCAGGGACCCAATGGCTAAGACTACATGCTCCCAATGCAGGAGGGTTCAACTCCTGGTCAGGGAACTAAATCTCACAAGCCACAACTCTTGATAAGATCCCAAGTTCCGCAACTAACACCAGGCACAGCCAAATAAATAAATAAAAATTTTTTAAAAAAAGAAGCAGATAGCATTTATTTGCACAATTGTATAATCCTAAATACATAGAGCACCCCTTTAAAAATTATTTTTAGTGTTAGTCATAATTTAAAAATAGCTAACTTTTATTGCATACTAACTAGGTGCCAGTCACCCTCTCTAAATAAGATACTCACAAAACTGACTGAGATGAATAATCTAATGATCACTGCATTATCCCCATCCTGCCCATGAAGACGCTGGTCAGAGATGTTGAGGAAGTTATCCAGAGTTGCACAGCCGCCACATGTCCCAGCTCAAGGATAATCAGCTCAAAGATCCTTACATGGAATATCAGTTGTTTGTCTTGCCATGATCTTTTATTTACTGAAATTATTTATTTGGTGTTAAAGAACTTTGCCACAATAGCAAACAGAAGTGTTTTGAGCAGGTGAAGAGGGTAAATTAGGGGACTAGAGAAGGGACTTATCATTGAAAACTGCTCAAGCCTGAGGTTGTTATACATCAGCGTGCATCACACTGACCCAGAGGGCCTGAGACTCTGCATTTCTAATAGACACCTAGGGGGTACTGATGCCACTGCTATCGGGGTGGGGCAGGTTCTTCCTGCAAATTACAACAGTCACATTTCAGAAATGACTTCTCATTGTCAATCTGTAACTATCGCTCCACCAACATCACCTTCAGAAGAGTCAGTTCTAAAAGAGAAAAAGAGTAAGTCCTGCTCATATCATTTTCAACCAGAACTTCCCCCCTCCCCCCAAAAAACTAAACTCAAACTGTCCCGTCACAGATTCAGCCACTTCTTATGTTGAAATTTCATGTGAAAAGCCTCCCAAGTGTCACTTTTGATAACAAATAACCCAGGATACACTTCAATGCCATTTCTTCAATTATATTTTCTTTACTGCTCAAACAAGATAAATGGGGGGAATCCACACAATTTTTCATAGGTCAGAGATTCAGTGCACAGGGTGTAGCCAGAGTTTGGTTAACAATACAGCAAGAGCCCGTCAAAAATTATAACCTAGATGATTTTTTTCCTTCCTCAGGCTTTTTGTCAATTTTCCCCTCACAGCATTGAGTCTCCTTTTACAAAAAAATAATTAACAGAAGAAATCACCCAATCTTCCAGTTAAAATACAATGAGGTACTGTTGTTAGAAAGGCACGCAATTGATTTACAGGCTCTCAGAGCTGAGAGATTTCTCTATTTAAATCCTGTGGGTCTAAAGAAAGATACGTTCTATTTCTGCTTTTAGTTGACAATGTTAATAATTTCTATATTTAAATTTGAACACATCATGCTCTTAGAGAGTTTAAATTAAATAGTTTGAAAATAGATGATAGCTAACTTTCTTCTCTTCCTTACAAATTTTTACTGGAAAAAGGAAAACTAGGGAGAAAGAAGCTAAAGTCAGATTAGGCCCGAATGTTGACCTTTCAAATACAGAATAGTCTCTTTCATAACTTTAAGTACATACAACAATTATTTCATGCTCTCAGACATGCCTGAGGACTAAGCAAAAGAAACCAATTATAGACATCATCGAATCATGGTTAGAAAGGAGACGGAGGCCATCTACTACAACCAAATACAAAAGTGTTGCTTGCAAAGAGTCAGAGATGTCAGGAATTCTTGTGAAATACAAGGAACACTTTCAGCTAGAAAGAACACCATTCCTTTGCATTTATTAATTCAGCAAAATCCCAATTCCAGTAACTTTTCTGTCGATACTGACATGCTGAATTTAAATTTGTATGGAAGGGTAAAGACATCAAATAGTCTCAACAGTCAACAATTCTGCAAAAGAACAAAGCTGCAGGACACACCTGAGCCAGTAAAGACTTAGTGTAAAAGGACAGTCATCAAAAGAATGCAGTATTGGTGAGAGGGTAAGACAAGACCAATAGAACACAAAAGCTGAAGAGAATACCAACTATTGCCTTTGTTGAGCAGCGGAAGGCAAAAGGATGTGGGCACAAATAGCTAGGGTGTAAGCTCACTTTCCCTGGAGAAGGAAATGGCAACCCATGCCAGTATTCTTGCCTGGAGAATCTCCATAGACAGAGGAGCCCGGCAGGCTACAGCCCACAGAGTCAGGCACGGCTGAGCGACTAAGCACAAGATCACTTTAAGTGCACAGCAAGCAGCCATTGTACTTCCCTAGGGGTCCAGTGGCTGAGAATCCACTTCCAATGCAGGGAATACAGATTCGATCCCTGGTCTGGAAAGACCCCACGTACCATGAACCAACTAAGCCTGTGAACCACTGCTGAAGCCCACGCGCCTACAACCTCTGCTTCAAAACACGAGAAACCACAATGAGAAGCCTGTAGTCCCTGCTCTCTGCAACTAGAGAAAGCCCACATGCAGTGGCAAAGAGCCAGCACAGCCAAAAAGTCAATCAAATAACTTCTTTTTCAAAAAAGCAGTTATAGAATGGAGTCATATTGATCATGACAAGGCATGAATAATCTCTTTCCAATCATCTATCATTCTTCTGCTGAAAAATGGCAAATATCCCACCTTTTAATGGAATCATCTGAGAATGGCTTTGAGACTAGAAAATTAATAAAACAAATAAAATGATGCCAAAACATAAAGAAAAAAGAACAACTACTAGGTGGACCCTGTTTAATGGAGAAACCATCCCCACTGGAAAATCTGCGGCATGTAGGTTTCAGGTGGTGCAAGAATCTTAATGAGGAGTTACACGAGTTTGTGTGCAGAATGACAACTTGAACTAATCAAAAGAAATTCAGCACCGGGCAAAATCAATACTTTATCACTTGCATCGTTTAAAAGTGGACTGGACAAGGAACTAGAGGCTCAACTGTAAGGAACAATTCCCGCGACTGGCAGGCAGGGAAGGGGGTGGTGAGATCGCATAGACCTTTCCCATCTTCGTTTCTGATTCCACAGCACTGGCAAACGAAGTCAGTTTCACCAGGGAAGCGACATGCCGAGACGTGGCTGCTGGCCGAGGTCTGCTCCGATTTTACACTGGCCTTTTCAGGAGACCACTTGGGGTATGTCTTCCACACAAACTCTCTCTCCCAAAGGGCTTCTACATAATTTACTATCCTCTCCCTCAAATTCCAAAGGGAAGACCCATGCCTTCTGGGCATCTAGACAGGTTGAGCTCCTGACAGACTATCAATCCGCAGACCTAAAAAAGTGTAAACCCCAATCAGACCAAACTCCAGGGTGACATTTACAGTAGGGAGATAAAAACCTTCCTTTGGGGGCACGAATATCTCTGCTCAGCCTGTCAAGTTAAAAAATGAGAAAGAAATAGAGTGTCACTTTCATCTGCTAATTAAGTAGCACAATCCATAAATGTGGGTCAATGGCTCCCCTCTTTCTTCCCTTTGTCCCAGTTTGGGTTTGTGCAGCCACCACGAACTCTAACTATGATGAAGAGTCCTGCATCTCATTAGGCAGCCCAAAGTGCTGAAGGAACAAGCAGACTCACTGGAAAGAAAGCTCAACCAAATAAATAGGCATTAAACAACAGAATGGGCTTTTAAAGAGTTGACTTTGTCAGCAGAGACTTGAAAGATACAAAATACCTTAACTCCTCTACATCCAAACAAGTTCCATTCCTAGAGCATCTTTGTAACTTCAATCTCTTCGTAGATCCCGTGGTTATGCAACTAACACAATTGGCTATATAGTATTGTATTGTAATAGGCTTACAATACTTTTCTTACAAATAATATGTTAAAAAAAAAACCAAGCACAAAAATACACAGTATCAATCTTACAGGACAGTGCCTTGAAAAGTACAGTAGTACAGTACAACAGCTGGCATATAGCAACTGGCATCGAATGAACACGGGAGGAGAGTTACTGAGTGGAGGGGGGAGAGGAGGTAGGAGATGGTAGGGCTGACGAATCATCAACAGGAGATGGAGGGCAGGCTGCAATCTCCCTTGCTTCTGATGCGGGTGGAATGCACATTCCCATCTTTGAAGGTTCATAGGTAGGGGTACTTCCTACTTACTAGGGAAGTACTTACTGTACTTCCAAGCTAAATCAGGGGTAAGGGGAGAAAGACTGGAACACAAGAAAGGTGTGTCTCAATACACAGATATAGATGTCCCTACACAGTGCCAAAGCTGTCAAAGCAGGTATTTACTGAATTCTATCGCACAGCCTATGCTAAACATTGTGGGAAACAGAGCTCATTTACGAACACACCCATACTTTTCTAAGACCACATTATTCTAATGAAACGTTTTGTTGACACACACCCACGTATATGTGATGGATCCAGCTTTATTAAAAATTCAGGACATTTGGGATCGACATGTACCTGCTGCTCTACTTAAAATAGGTAACCAATGAGGACCTTTCAGAAAAATATTTTTAAAAAAAATTATATGGCTCAGTGGGAAAGAATCCACCTGCAATGAAGGAGACACAGGTTTAATCCTCAGGTCAGGAAGATCCCCTGGAGAAGGGCATGACAATCCACTCCAGTATTCTTGCCTGGAAAATCCCTGGACAGAGGAGCCTGGCAGGCTCCATGGGGTTGCAAAGAATCGAACATGGCTGAAGCAACTGAGCAGCAACTACAAAATAAGGTTGCCACCTGGAAGACAAGCTTTAGTTTACATTTTATTTTATTTTGGCCACACCAGGCAGTATGTGGGATTTTAAGTTCCCTGACCAGGTATTGAACTCACACTTCCTACAGTGAAATCTCAGAGTAGTAACCACTGGCCCACCAAGGAAGTCCCTGAAACTCATGTTAAATCCTCCCTGTTTAGCCTCAGTTTCCACTTCTTTCCACTTCTGCCTATGCTCAAGGGCAGACCACACTCATCCAGGCTGCCATGCTTCACCCACACCACCCCACTTTCTGAGATGTGCTTTACGTATTCATCCTTTAAGTTGTGATGGAAAGATCTTTCCTCCCAGAAACCTCTCAGGTAACATCTGTCAGTTCTCGCTCTATGAACTCAAAGAAATAGACATAAAATTACCTAATTCTAATAGCACTTCTCAACTTGCCTTGTAATTTTCATCCCCTTCTTTTGACGGTGGGCTCTTCAAAGGCATGGTCCAATGACTATTAAATATATATTCCTTCCCCCCCCCCCCACCCTTAGCTAAGACATTTAACTGGAAGACTTGCTTGTGGCAGGCATTGCAGGAAATAGCACAGATGCGTGAAAGCCAACACAAGTCCTAAGTTAAAAGGCACGGGTCCTAGCCTGAGCCCTGGTTATTTTGGAGGTGAGCTGCTGGTAATGTCACTGTGGTCCTTGTCCAGAAAATCAGGACGATGTTAAACTACCCTGTTACAGAATCGCTTAAATCTCATCATTGATACAAAGTGTTCTTTAAATTATAATGGGCTCATAAAAAGGAACATATTTGAATCAGTCCTAGAGAGGTGGAGGAACCTAGAGCCTCTATACAGAGCGAAGTAAGTCAGAAAGAGAAAAACAGATATCATGTGTTAACAAATATATGTGGAATCTAGGAAAATGGTACTGATGAAACTCTTTGCAGGGCAGGAATAGAGATACAGACATAGAGAACAGACTTCAGACAGAACTAGGGAAGAAAAGGGTGGGACAAATTGAAAGCCTAGCATTGAAACATACACACTACCATACGTAAAACAGACAGCCAGTGGGAAGTTGCTGTGTAACACAGGGAGCTCAATGAGGTACTCTAGGACAGCCTGGAGGGGTGGGAAGGGGTGGGGGAGGAGGTTCAAGAGGGAGGGGACATCTGTACTTACAGCTGATTCACTTTGTCCTATGGAAGAAGACAACACAATATTGTAGAACAATTATCCTTCAAAGAAAAATAATTTAAAAATAAAAATGATAATGGGCTATCAAACCATCACAAAATGCATATTCTTCTCTGGTACCTTCCAGTGGGGAGTATTCTAAGCAAGGTTCCATCTACATCTGAAGTTACTGGGCTTGTGCAGTCTCATGGCACCAAATTCCTGGCACTTTCAGTCAAAAGGAAATGATGTAATATTAACAAAATGCCTATAATATCTACAAATTAAGAGAAGAATTATGATCAAGGATATACAAGTGAGACACAAACTTGCACAGAAACTTCAAAGCCATGCCCACAGTCCCAGGGCACAGACAACCTCCCCAGCATATGGGGCTCCCTGAACAAGCCCCATTTTTGCTGGCAGGTGTGAATGTCCTTGCGACATGACAGTAGGTACCAAGTCCAGTCATGGTCACTATAAATCTACAAAGCAAAAAAACTCCTTTGCAATTCCCATTCATCTTTTGGAATTTATTACCAATAAAATATTAAAGCTCAGTCTCAAGACAAAACAAAAGATAAAGTACTTTAGCACATAAACTCTAAGGTGAATGAAAAACTGTATTTTTACATAAATAATAGATCCATAAAATCCCAGATCTACAAAGGGACGTGTTACATTTTTTTTGTTTAATCAGAAAATAAAAAGGGGCATCTCTGTTCACAATTGTGTAAGCAAAGGACCCCAAACAAGTTCAGTTTTCTCTTAGAAAACACAACTTGAGGCAATTCTGAAAATCTCACCAACATTTTTTTCTTTTCTGTTTAAGGACATCAGAGACACGTAAAGGAGGATAAGAAATACAGTTGTCTGACCCAAGTTACATATCAAAAAATGTCATCAGCTCCTGTAGGGGAAAACACAGAACCTCAAATTTGAAGCTTTCTAGATGCCTTTCAATTCACCTTGACAGATTTCATCTTAGCCTGCACAGAGCTGTGAAGAACTCCTGAAGGTTATTTACGATTGATTTATTTTGGGCTTACGGTGTTAAGATTTGCAGTAGCTTGTTACTTTAAAATGTATTTGCACTGAAATAATTCATAATTACAAAGTTATATTAAAATCCCAAAGGCAAATGAATCCCCTCAAAGTGCTGCAACACTATTTTTGATATCACAACCAACCTTCAAACAGGTGATCCTGTCAGCGGGGCTGAACCACATCCACTCACCTTTTAATAAAGATTTAATAAGAAAAGAAAACTTCAGCACAAAACAAAAGCAGGGGATATCTGCAACAAGAAAGCATGAAAAGGAAAGGAAAGGATGGTTCTGTTAAATCAAGAACCGGCATGTGTGTGGAGCGACTCATCTGCTTTGTGATAAGGCTTTAGGCTAAACTCAAAGGAGCAAAACTTCATTATTTCATGTTCTCTTCTGTCGTGTTGGAGAAGACTCTTGAGAGTCCCTTGGACTGCAAGGAGATCCAACCAGTCCATCCTATAGGAAATCAGTCCTGAATATTCATTGGAAGGGATGATGTTGAAGTTGCAGCTCCAAAACCTTGGCCACCTGATGAGAAAAGCTGACTCACTGGTAAAGACCCTGATGCTGGGAAAGATTGAAGGCAGGAGGAGAAGGGGACGACAGAGGATGAGATGGTGGGATGGCATCACCGACTCAATGGACAGGAGTTTGAGCAAGCTCTGGGTGATACTGAAGGACAGGGAAGCCTGGTGTGCTGGAGTCCACAGGGTCACAAAGAGTCGGACACAACTGAGCAACTAAGCAACAATGGCTTGGCAGAGCTAAAAGTTCAGTAAGTGCAATCCATACACATGACAGTGCTTCAGACCACACAAAAAGACGCCTGACAGTAAGCATTCTAATGACCGCCTAATTAAATATAAGAATATAGATCACTGTCTGTGGAATTAAATTACTCATTCTAAATAATAATAGTTTCAAAATAGCCCAAGGGCCCAGAGCTGAGGCCAGTGGACAACGGGGTAGCTGAGCTGGTGATACCGTGAGGAGATCGCTGAACTGAATCCCTGAGTGACTTGCTTGGGGTGGATAGCTGGGAGCATGTGTTCACCCAGAGCTGGCCAGCTCTACAGCTATAAATCACCTAGGATTCAGGGCCCTGGAACTTGCAGAGGTAAAAAGAACAAGATAAATCATTTAGACACTAAAGGCAAAATTTAAGTATCATTTGCTCCATAAAACCTTGCATGATCACCCCAGTCAACACACACAGATCTCATTCTGATTGCTAGGAGTTCTCTCTCCCAGTCCTTCGGAACATTTAGGAAGTTGATTTTTAATGCTGATTATTATACAAATTGACTACCTGTAAGGTACTTTATATAAGCAGACCACTAATTTCTCCGGCAGAATTTTTTCACACACACAGACACAGTCCTTTGTGTCTATCCACAGAGTTGGAACTCAAGACTTGCCTTCTACTCATTATCCAATGATCATCTTAAAAAAAATATATATCTATTTATTTGGCTGTGTTGGGTCTTAATTGCAGCATGTAGGATCTTTCAGTTGCGGCCTGTGGGATCTAGTGCCTGACCAGGTATCAAACCCGGGTCCTCTGCTTTGGAAACACAGAGTCTCAGCCACTGGACCACCAGGGAAGTCCCTCCAGTAAACATCTTTTGGTTGATTAGAAAGTAATGTCAGAGCAAGAAGATGGTAAGCAGGTCCTGGCAAATGTGATATTAAACAAATCAATCATCTTCAGGAATTCTTTATTTCTTTTCACCATGGTCATGAAAACTCTTTTAGGCTTAAGATAAGAACTATGATGCAAATATTAACACACATTTACTATCAGTTTCCACGCCACATACCCTGAGGAATTGACATACTGCTGTAACTGTCAGAGGATATCACTCTTAATTGCCTAAGAACCCAAATCTTCCTTCCTCATCTGATTTGAGATTTTACAGTAAACTTTTGGCTTCCTCTGCTTTACAAGTTCAAATAAGCCTTCCTTTCAACCTTCTAATCTGGAAGCCAGATTCTTACAAGCATGAAATTATAATTAAAAATTATCTTCACTATGAATAAAAATCATACCCAAGGAATCGTTCAGTGGCATTCCTCTCCAAAAGCTTTCAACATCCCCCTGAATAAAAGATCATGACTTAGAAAGCAGCATTGTTCTTTTCAGACAGGATGGAGTGCTCGTGTCCCCCATACAATAATATATTCAGATATATTTCTGTGTATGCATATATATAAATGGGCTTCCCAGGCGGCACTAGTGGTAAAGAAACCATGTGCCAATGCAGGAGACTTAAGAGACTCAGGTTCGACCCCTGGGTCAAGAACATCCCTTGCAGGAAGGTATGGAAACCCACTCCAGTATTCTTGCCTGGAGAATCCCATGGACAGAGGAGCCTGGCGGACTACAGTCCATAGGGTCAAAAAGAGTCGGATGCAGCTGAAGCAACTTATCGTACGCTCACGCATATCTTTTAACATAAACAAGTATATAATATAATGTGTCAAAGTGTATGTTGTTCGGGCTGACATAAACAGGAAGCCTTAACTTTATGAAGCCTCAGTCCCCCTTTTGTCTCTCCTCACGCAGCCTTTGTGAAAGGTGAGCTGTAGGGTTTGTGTTCTCCTCATTAAGTCACTGGGTTCCGTAACTTGGGGTTTCAGGTGGAGACTCTAAGGCAATGTAAAGTCAGGGGATTTTAGACGACAGGTGAGGCAGGAGAGAGACAGGAATGCAATCATGTAACCAGAGGTGTGGTGTTGGAGAAGACTCTTGAGAGTCCCTTGGACTGCAAGGAGATCCAACCAGCCCATTCTGAAGGAGATCAGCCCTGGCATTTCTTTGGAAGGAATGATGCTGAAACTGAAACTCCAGTACTTTGGCCACCTCATGCGAAGAGTTGACTCATTGGAAAAGACTTTGATGCTGGGAGGGATTGGGGGCAGGAGGAGAAGGGGACGACAGAGGATGAGATGGCTGGATGGCATCACTGACGCAATGGCAGTGAATCTGAGTGAACTCCGGGAGTTGGTGATGGACAGGGAGGCCTGGCGTGCTGGGATTCATGGGGTCGCAAAGAGTCGGACATGACTGAGTGACTGAACTGAACTGAACTGAGAGGTGAACACAGTGAGGTTTTAGGGCAAGAGGCCCCCAAAGTCAGAAAAACCCACTGACTGTCGTGATTGAAAAGAGTCACGCAGACATACGTGCCAAGCACACTGAATACAACGAGAAGAAAAAAAGGGCTCCCCTAGTGGTCCAATGGCTAAGACTACAAGCTCCCAATGCAGGGACCCCGGGTTCAATCCCTGGACAGGGAACTGGATCCCACAAGCAGCAGCTAAGAGTTTGCATGCCACAACGAAGATCAAAGATCCCACATGCCAAACTAGGACTGGGAACAGCCAGATAAATAAATCATTTTTGAAAAATATCAAAATAAAGGCAGAGAGAAAGAAAGGAACAGAACAGATAACACCAGATGGAGAGATGATAGAATCGACTGGCTTAGTGACTGACGGTGTAAAGAGGGTGAAGATGATGTTTAGATTCTCACTGTGGGGGATGAAGCAATTAGTGTGATGTCACTGATACAAAGGAGAAAGAAGGAAGGTGGATTGCTGTATGGGGTTGCTGGGAAATAAGCTGAAATGGAGCTAAACAACCTGGGCGGTGTCACTGCCAATGGGAGGGTCACCAGAGGGAGAGCCAGGTGCCCTCACAGAGCAGCTGTGTGACCTTGACAGATGTGAACATCCCCGCAGGCTTCACTTATCTCCTGTCAAGTGAGCAGGTTGAATTAGATGACTTTCATTCTTTCCTCTGCTCAAGAGACTACAGCTCACATATTATCACTCGCATTTCCACTATCAGCAATATAGGAAATCAAAAGAAATATGTATTCTCCTGGACATAGGAGAATGGCTAGCTGGAAAAATAAGACTGGAGAATAGCCTTCTATCCTTTTCCCGAGGGTTCTCCCCTGCAAATCCGGAGAGCCCCTCCACACCTGCAACCTGACTCCACTGACGATGCTGCCCTTTGCTGTTACCAGTGCCCTGGGGCACGACGGGAAAGCAATCTGACTGGGGCCACGGTCAGATGCCCCCAGCCCAGCACCACAATCCCAGGCCACACCTGATCCATTCCTCAGCCTTCCCTCCACGGGGCTCTACCATCCCGCAGCACCTTGACAACCCAGGAGTGGAAGAGAAACACCCGGACTTCCCCACTCTCTTTACAGCTCTCGCCAGCCAATGTATCAGGAGTCCGAAAGCTAAGGGACTTAGCAATAGTTTGCTGAGGGGAGAGGGGTATGGATTGAGAGTGTGGGATTACTACTCTATAGAGAATGGATAAATAAGGTTCGACTGTAGAACAAGGAACTAGATTCAATATCCTGTGATAAACCATAATGGAAAAGACTATAGAAAAGAATATATTGGATTGATCCAAAAATTCATTTGAATTTTTGCATAACATCGTATGGAAAAACCCGAACGAATCTTCAGGCTAACCCAATATATATATATTGACTAACCCAATATATGTGTGTGTGTGTAAATATATCACTGAATCACATTGAATTGAATCACTTTGCTGTATAGCAGAAATTAACACAATGCTGGAAATCAACCCTACTTCAATAAAATAAACAAATAAATGGGGAAAGTGAGAGACCCTTAGGGACTGGCTTGTCGTGATGGTCACAGGGCTTTCCAGGAGTGCTGAGAACCAGAAACCAGACTGGGATTAGGCAGGTGCAGCTGAAGCAGAGGCTAGACACCTCCACTTTTAGCAGGAGACTCTGAATGGGCCCCCTCACAGGGTTGGGCAGGGCTTGGTTATGGGGAAAACTGGAGGGGACGAATCTCTTGACACAATGGGGCTTGGCGGGCAGAAGCAGGAGTCAATCTCCTACAGGAAGAGCAGGCACCTGTCTGGGTCACCGGACTGGCAGGCCAGAGAACTGGCGACAACCAGCAATGATTCTTAAGTACAGGAGCCTCCACTCCCACTGTGATACGATCCATCTTTTCAGCCTGACGTATGAAACCCAAGACTGGCCTTGCTCTTCAGAACTGTGTCAGCTCCTTCAAACCCTTTTGCTGTGCCTGGAGCCCCTGCAGGAGGCTGAGAGCTTGAAGGAAATACTACGAGAGACTCAAAGGGGTTGAGAGCAAGTGAAAAGGGAGTCACAAGGCAAAATGCCTTGTTTTGGCAGAAAACAGCACTCATACAGCTCATTCTGTATTTAAGGAGGTGTGTTTAAGGACCTCAGACATGGGGATGATACCACTCTAATGGCAGAAAGTGAAGAGGAAGTAAAGAGCCTCTTGATGATGGTGAAGGAGGAAAGTGAAAGAGCTGGCTTAAGACTAAATATTAAAAAATAAAAGTAAGATCATGGCATGGCAAATAGAGGGGGAAAAGGTGGAAGCAGTGACAGATTTCCTCTTCTTGGGCTTGAAAATCACTGCAGACAGTGACTGCAGCTGTGAAATCAGAAGATGAATGCTTCTTGGCAGGAAAGCAATGACAAACCCAGACAGTGTGTTGAAAAGCTGAGACATTACTCTACCGACAAAGGTTCGTACGGTCAGGGCTATGGTCTTCCTAGCCGTCATGTACGGTTGTGAGAGCTGGACCATAAAGAAGGCAGCGCACCAAAGAATTGATGTCTTCAAACTGTGGTGCTGGAGAAGACTCCTGAAAGTCCCTTGGACAGAAAGGAGATCAGACCAGTCAATCTTAAAGGAGGTCAACCACGAATATTCATTGGAAGGATTGATGCTGACTAAAGTTCCAGTATTTTGGTCATCTAATGCGAACAGGTGACTCTGGAAAAGCCCCTGATGTTGGGAAAGATCGAGGGCAGAAGGAATAGAGGGAATCGGAGGAGGAGATGGCTGGATGGCATCCCCGATGCAAGGAATATGAACTTGGGCAAACTCTGGGAGCTGGTGAAGGACAGGGAGGCCTGGCGTGCTGCAGTCCATGGAGTCACAGAGAGTGGGACAAGACTGGGTAACTGAAGAAGAACAATTTAAGGACCATATGTGTATGCCCTTGTAGAAAGGCTATCACAAGATATCACAGGCGAGGAGCTGTGGATTATGAAGGGATCCTGTGTGTAATTACAGGATTATGAAGCCAGCCAGTTGATCATCACAGTAAAGTTTGTTTAAAAACACACTAAATGTTTCCGAGTAGATGGACAGGGGGTGAGTGAGGAGACAGCAGCTGCTAGAAGGGATCCTAATCACCTAAGCACTAAGCAGCAAATACGATACAAGGAGCTCTGGCAAGGATGACACAGAAGCAGCAAGAGCTCTGGGTGACCCTGGAGTGCCTGTAACATGCTGAGAAAATAAAGGACGCACCTCATAAAAAGGAACACAGAAACAAAGTATACGTGAGAGAGACAGACAACTTCTCTCAGGAGGAAAACTCAAAGCTCAGAGCAAACGGACAGGCTCAGAAGAAGAGCACATTTTTAAAAAAAGGCCAGATGCGATCTTGTTGCTAAATCCTCCAGAAAAGTGACCCTCCATGTCCCAGGGACCCTGCAGTGTTCACAGATATGGAATATCTTTCCCTTGGCCCACCTGAAGCTCCGCCGGTAAATATCACCACCTTTCTATAGTAAACACAGATAAACCAGAGGCACAAGGGCAGATGAATCAAAGGCACTCCAGCCATCCCTGTGGTCCTACAGAGGTTTACTAATGTAGTCCCAGGCTGCCTGGCAGGAGGCTGCGGTCCCCAGCCAGGAAAGGTGACCCAGGGAGCTTTCCCGCTGCGCTGCAATTACAGAAACACTCTTGCTTTCATGACCCCAAAGCCAGGACCCACAGAGGCACACCACTCACTCTCTTGTGTACCCGCTGGGCTCAGCAGGAAGCTCTTCTCAGTGTGAGCTGGGTTCACAGGCTCCCGGAAGATTTCCAATGCAAACAGGATGCTTGAGTTCCACAGCACAGGACAACAGTCACTCCATGCCTGAGTCTGGGCAGGTTCTGTCTGACAGCATCTCTCTTCCAAAGGTCTCCTGGGCCCCAGATCGGGCTGGATGCCTAAAAGTGGTGCTGTGATCAAGGTCTGCAATGATCCCTGTGGCTGAACAAAAAGTATCTGCTGGGTAATCAGACACCAGGAAGCATGTGATCTGAGGAAGAGACAAGATGATACAGCGCATAGTGCTTTTACAGAAAGGCCTCAGCTCTCATTGGAGAAAATGACAGGCACACATAGAAATATATAAGAGAGGTAAAAGAGCCCCTGGGACAGCAAGGAGATCAAACCAGTCAATCCTAAAGGAAATCAACCCTGAATATTCATTGGAAGGACTGAGGCTGAAGCTGAAGCTCCAATACTTTGGCCACCTGATGGAAAGAACTGACTCAGTAGAAAAGACTGTGATGCTGGGAAAGACTGAAGGCAGGAGGAGAAGGGGACAGCAGAGGATGAAATGGTGGATGGCATCACTGACTCAATGGCCATGAGTTTGTGCAAACTCTGGGAGATGGTGAAGGACAGAGGCTGGCAGGCTGCAGTCCATGGGATCACAAAGAATCAGACACAACTGAGTGACTGTGGATAGCAACTTCAGTTTACCCAAGGTCATGCAGAAAAGAAAAGTAAAAGAAAAGCTGGCTTAAAATTCAGCATTCAAAAAACGAAGATCACACCATCCGGTCCCATCACTTCATGGCAAATAGATGGGGAAATGGAAACAGTGGCAGATTTTATTTTCTTGGGCTCCAAAACCATTGTGGATAGTCATTGCTGCCATTAAATTAAAAAACCCCTCCTCCTTGGAAGGAAAGCTACGACAAAACTAGACAGTGTATTCAAAAGCAGAGACATCACTTTGCCAGCAAAGCTCTGTCTAGTCAAAGCTATGTTTTTTTCCAGTAGTCACATACAGATTAAGAGAGTTGGACCATAAAGAAGGCTGAGCATCAGAGAATTGATGCTTTCAAACTGTGGTGCTGGAGACAACTCCTGACAGTCTCTTGGCCTGTAAGGAGATCAAACCAGTCAATCTTAAAAGAAATTAATCCGGAATACTCACTGGAAGGACTGAGGCTCAAGCTCCAATACTTTGGCCATCTGATGCGAAGAGTCAACTCAGTGAAAAAGACCTTGATGCTGGGAAAGACTAAGGACAGAAGGGGGCGACAGAGGATGTGATGGTTGAATGGCATCACTGACTCAACAGACATGAATTTGAGCAAACTCTGGGAGATAGTGAAGGACAGCGGAGCCTGGCATGCTGCAGTCCATGGGGTTGCAAAGAGTCAGACCCAACTTAGCAACTGAACAGCAAAGCACTCAGTGGATAGCCACCTCAGTTTACCCAAGGTCATGTAGAAAAGAAGACAAGTGTTATGAAATGAGGCAGTTGAGACATTTCCATGAGAAAGGTATGGTTTTTGCTGCCCACAGAAGATGGTAAGTATGGGGATTGATGGTGGGGTGGGAGTGAGTGTTCCTGGCTGATGGAATACTATAAACAGAGATTACGGAAGAGGGCGGCTGGTTATAGAACCCGGAGACCACCCTGGAGGGCAAGGCGATACTGCAGAGACACGTTGGGACCACATTTTAGAAGACTTTGAAAAGAGCCCAAGCCCTGTTTGAGGAGTCTCTGGAAGTGCTCGGAGCTGAATAACTTCCAAGGGGAACCAAAAAGTCTTTTCACCTATTTCCATCAAATGCCTCTTTATATCAATGGCACACACTTGCCAAAAAGCATATACCTTCCCTCCTTCCCCTCCAAATAGCCACTCTTACACACATTTAACCGGAACTTCTTAGCCCAAAATTCTTCCCAGCTAAGCTCACTAGCCACCACTCCTTGGGTCTAACTCACGATGGTGCCCTACATTTGTTCTGTTTTGCAGAGGACATCTCACGGGCCAAAGTCCTTTTCATCAAATACATTTCATTCTGCAGAAACTCTCTCTAGCCCATTCTCATGGAGTTATGAAAAGCAAAGTTTTTTCAGCAGAGGGCTTTTAGGAGGGGCTTAATATTCCTAAGTGCCCATCTTCACTCCATCACTGGTATCTACATACTTCCTAGTGCCAAGAGGAAGTGCATGGTACCACGATTACACCAAATCAAAGGAGTCCCCCACGAAAACAGTACTCAGTATACCCTGCTTCTATTACTTCAGCTCCACTAATGTGTGTGCACATTCTCAGTCATGTCCGACTCCTTGTGACCCCATGGGCTGTAGCCCACCAGGCTCCTCTGGCCATGGGATTTCCCAGGCAAGAATACAGGAGTGCGTTGCCATTTCCTTCTCCAGAGGATCTTCCCGACCCAGGAATCAAAACCACGCCACCTGTGTCTCCTGCCTTGTGGGAAGATTCTTTACCACTTGAGCCATCGGGGAAATCAGCTCCACTAATAACACATTTTAATTCATTTTTTGTAATCTCAATTTTACTTAAGACAGAAAGTGATCAGATTTTTTTGTGATTAAAAAACTGCACAATTGAAAAACTTCTTCAGCGTAACAGGATACAGACCATAACTAGCCAAAAAACAACTATGAGGAATTTTTCACATTTCTTCTAAGTTTCATGAAATGGGAGCATACACACAAGTGGTTTCACCTGGAATTTTCACATTGCAAGAGAATCTAAAAATGATCAGCATTTGGGATTCCAAATACCACCCTGAGCTCCTACTTTAAGGGAATTAAAAATATAATTCCTCTTTTCAAAAATGCAATTGAACAAATGGGACAAATTCAACGGCCCAGCCATTCTTCTATAGCTTTCGGAACTCCCGACTCCATGAAACTTCACTGAATCAATAGTTTGGATTAGAGAAGAAAATTCTCAATGACCTGTCTTTATTCTATTGCTTTCCCTTAAAATGTTGGTGATTTCTAACAAATGGAATTCCCAGTGTTAAAATTAAATATAGATTGTAAAGCCACTACCATTAATCTTATTGGTCACAATTGTTATTGTATAAAGGCTGGTTTGCCATTGAGAGAGTCATTTCCTAGGCAGGTTGATAAGAAGTCTAGAGGTCCCCAAGCAGAGAGGGGTCTGGAATTCTCAAGGAGGAAGAAGGGACAAACTTTTTTTTCCCCCACTACATTCTTTAGGATTATATATCCTGCCTGAGGACAGTCTCTGGATTAAACCTTCTGGCTAATTCTGTTATCTTAAAATGTAAACTATGGGAGTAGGTCTGGCAGTGTTTAAAACCTCCAGACATTCTTTGGATTCATTGGAGAGTATATAACTCCATCGGTAACACTAGCAAGTACTCTTTCTACCCCCTTCTGATGACTATGTCAGAAGCTTTCTCTATCTCCTTTATACTTTAAGAAAACTTTATTACACAAAAGCTCTGAGTGATCAAGCCTTGTCTCTGGCCCCGGATTGAATTCTCCTCCTACAGAGGCCAAGAATCCCGGCTTATTTGTGTGATTCTGCAACAATCTTTCACCATCATTGTGCATGGACTCAACTGTAAGTTGTTTATTTTTCGTGTGCAAGTTTTCTCTTTTTCTTAGCTAAAAGTTCAACTGTGGCAGGAGGGTTTCTTGACCATCTCTAATTTCTATAGGTGCTAATATCTCTGGAGGTTGTATCAAAAACTTCAAAGATAAAAGATTATTTAAGGGTTATGCTAGACCATTCAGGTATGACCTAAATCAAATCCCTTATGATTATACAGTGGAAGTGAGAAATAGATTTAAGGGACTAGATCTGATAGATAGAGTGCCTGATGAACTAGGGACTGAAGTTCGTGACACTGTACAGGAGACAAATAGCTGTGAAAAGAAGAGAAGCGAAAAGCCAAGGAGAAAAGGAAAGATATAAGCATCTGAATGCAGAATTCCAAAGAATAGCAAGAAGACATGAGAAAGCCTTCCTCAGCAATCAAGGCAAAGAAATAGAGGAAAACAACAGAATGGGAAAGACTAGAGATCTCTTCAAGAAAATTAGAGATACCAAGGGAACATTTCATGCAAAGATGGGCTCATTAAAGGACAGAAATGGTATGGACCTAACAGAAGCAGAAGATATTAAGAAGAGGTGGCAAGAATACACAGAAGAACTATGCAAAAAAGATCTTCACAACCAAGATAATCATGATGGTATGATCATTCACCTAGAGCCAGAGATCCTGGAATGTGAAGTCAAGTGGGCCTTAGAAAGCGTCACTACAAACAAAGCTAGTGGAGGTGATGGGATTTCAGTGGAGCTATTTCAAATCCTGAATGATGACGCTGTGAAAGTGTTGCACTCAACATGCCAGCAAATTTGGAAAACTCAGCAGTGGCCACAGGATGGGAAAAGGTCAGTTTTCATTCGAATCCCAAAGAAAGGCAATGCCAAAGAATGCTCAAACTACCACACAATTGCACTCATCTCACATGCTAGTAAAGTAATGCTCAAAATTCTCCAAGCCAGGCTTCAGCAATACGTGAACCGTGAACTTCCAGATGTTCAAGCTGGTTTTAGAAAAAGCAGAGGAACCGGAGATCAAATTGCCAATATCCTCTGGATCATTGAAAAAGCAAGAGAGTTCCAGAAAAACATCTACTTCTGCTTTATTGACTATGCCAAAGCCTGTGACTGTGTGGATCACAATAAATTGTGGAAAATTCTGAAAGAGATGGGAATACCAGACCACCTAACCTGCCTCTTGAGAAACCTATATGCAGGTCAGGAAGCAACAGTTAGAACTAGACACGGCACAACAGACTGGTTCCAAATAGGGAAAGGAGTACGCCAAGGCTGTATATTGTTACCTTGCTTATTTACCATATATGCAGAGTACATCATGAGAAACACTGGGCTGGAAGAAGCACAAGCTGGAATCAAGATTGCAGGAAGAAATATCAATCACCTCAGATATGCAGATGACACCACCCTTACGGCAGAAAGTGAAGAGGGACTAAAGAGCCTCTTGATGAAAGTAAAAGAGGAGAGTTAAAAAGTTGGCTTAAAGCTCAACATTCAGACAACGAAGATCATGGCATTTAGTCCCATCACTTCATGGCAAATAGATGGGGAAACAGTGGAAACACTGTCAGACTATTTTGTTGGGCTCCAAAATCACTGCAGATGGTGACTGCAGACATGAAATTAAAAGACGCTTACTCCTTGGAAGAAAAATTATGACCAACCTAGACAGCATATTAAAAAGCAGAGATATTACTTTGCCAACAAAGGTCTGTCTAGTCAAGGCTATGGTTTTTCCAGTGGTCACGTATGGATGCGAGAGTTGCACTGTGAAGAAAGCTGAGCACAGAAGAACTGATGCTCTCGAACCGTGGTGTTGGAGAAGACTCTTGAGAGTCCCTTGGACTGCAAGGAGATCCAACCAGTCCATTCTGAAGGAGATCAGCCCTGGGTGTTCTTTGGAAGGAATGATGCTAAAGCTGAAACTCCAGTACTTTGGCCACCTCATGCGAAGAGTTGACTCATTGGAAAAGACTCTGAGGCTGGGAGGGATTGGGGGCAGGAGGAGAAGGGGACGACAGAGGATGAGATGGCTGGATGGCATCGCCGACTCGATGGACGTGAGTTTGAGTGAACTCCGGGAGTTGGTCATGGACAGGAAGGCCTGGCGTGCTGCGATTCATGGGGTCGCAGAGTCGGACATGACTGAGCGACTGAACTGAACTGAACTGAAGGGTTATTTCCTCTTATTTCTTAGAGGAAATCGTTCCTTACACCTAGGAAAGGGAGTAGGCACATGCTATCCGGGGCTCTTAACAGAAGCAATGGTGTCTGTTATGCTAACAGTACAAGTGTTATAAGACTGCTTTTCTTATTTTCATGGTCACACATATTAACATTTAAAAGATTGTATTTTATGTGTCCTTTCTTTGTTAAGAAAACAGCATTTATACAAGAGGAAAAACAAAAAGCAACCCCATTCGAGCTGCCCATTAAGTCTGTCTGCTGATACATTTATCACTTGTAAATGTCTTCATCCTGTCTTGCTTTGTCCTTTTTCAGTGGCTGGTATGGTACCCTAATTACAAGGCTCTTCTGTATTTACTTTAATACCTTCACATCACGTGTACTTTTTTCTTCATCTCTCCTTCACCAGCACCTAGCACGTGTGTGTATCAAGGCAGGAAACATTGGAACAGGCTTACTTTAGTGGCTCATACTAATATTCTGGTTCCTTTAACACGGGTAACAGACATCTTTCACCTTAAATACTCTGTGCTAAGTATTCAGTGCTGCCCAGAAAGCAAACTTTCAGAGCTTTGATTCCTCTCATCTTTCAAGGTGGTAGAGATGATCTAAACTCACATGTAAATAAAGTTTTTTTTTCATTCTACATTGTGATTATCTTATTTCCCTTATAAGATAATCTTATTACTTTGAACTGTTCATGACGGTTTCTAACAATTCAGATACAATATTTAGCTAAATTCCACCTTTACAGTATACATGATTAAAAAAAAAATTCAATGATGAAAATAAGCAATACAGAAAGGTTATAAAAAGAACAATCAGTTCCTTAGAGTAAAATAAATTTTCTCATGTTTCATAGCAGGTTCATTTCTAGGTGAAAATCTGATCTGCTAAGCTAATTAAAACACATCTTACCTCCTTATTAAAGTTGAGCCTCAAGAATCTCAGATAAAGTTGAGAGCATTTAATTCCCAATGTATTACACAGCAGTAACTGTGTTCCGTGTTTTAAATTCTACAATCCAAAATTGTCACCAACCCTACTTCCCTCACAAAGGGTCTGAACCAATGAAGACTTTGGTGTAGGTCTGCAATCTATTAGAACATAGAGGAAAATTATATATAACTGAAATGAGAATTCAGCGAATCCTTTTGAGATGTAACAAATATGGGAGTTTGATGATGCTCAACAGAAATGGGAATGTGGGTGGAAGAAAATGGAGAGGGACCATAGATGCTAATTATTAACAACATCCTTCTGGTTTGGTCTCTTCATGGACCCAACCAAGCTCTATCACCCTTAGCCAATTCTTTAGACATTAAAGTTTTATGTCTTCTTTAAGCTGCGTAGCCCCTTCTTGGGACTTCTCAGACAGATTTCAAACAGAAATGGGGGAATACGCTTCACAGAATCATTCTCACTTATAATTCTTTCTTACAACTTCTTTTGATGAGAGAAACTTTCCATTCCAAACATTACATCATCCTCCTCGGACACCTGGCTCAGAACACCAGACAAACTCAATTTAAAAGATATACTTTCTGTCATCATTCAACTGAATTACTTCTACTAAACAGTAAAGGAACGGTTTATGGTAGAAGCCAAGAATAGGTGAGGTGGTAATTTCTCCAAGAGAAATGCAGTATCATCAATACACACTGAAGACATACATAAAATGATGAGTATGTCACCAAAAAATCCCACAATTTCTCTGGAAAGCTCATAGTATTTTAGAAGCTAATACATAGTATTAAGAAAGGCCCAGCTTTGTAAATCTACATTATCACATACTTGCTGATCCCTTCCCCTAAGACAGAATAATTCCCAACCCATTTTGAAAAAATAAAGCACATGAGAGAAAGAAAAAATCAGTTTGATTTCTGGTGCTTAAATGAGATAAACGTGAGTCTGTACTGATGTATTCATCAGTGTTATTTTTTTCCCCCTATAGTATCTATAATAAAAGTAAAGATGACTTTAGACTCATGAATTCTGAGTTAACTCTGGGTTTTCCCTCTTCATTTAAAGATGTCTTAATGTGGACCACTTGTAAAGCCTTTACTGAACTTATCACAATGTTGCTTCTGTCTCATGTTTTGATTTTTTTGGCTGAGAGGCATGTGGAATCTTAGCTCCCCAACCAGGGATTGAACCCCACCCTGCCCTGGAAGGCAAACTCAGTCACTGGACTGTCAGGAAACTCCCTACTGTGGGGTTTAAACTTTCAAATAGTGTACAACTGCCAATAGCTGATTCTCATCTCTTCTCTCTCAACCCTCAAAGTCTCTTTGGGGATAAGGTAACCTCAGTGCAACACTGGTAACATTCTCAGGACAGGGTACATTCAAAATAATAACATTATCTGCCTTATTGGGGGACCCCACCCCCCAGCTGTATGAACTGTCAAGTTTTATTGCACTCGAGAGAGACATGAAACGTTCACCAGTGCAGGTGAAAAGCCCAGAGCAAGCAGGACAAATGTGCTGCTTCATAACTTGGGATGCTTATTAACTAGAAAATAAAAGCTACGCTAAAAAAAAAAAAAAGATGACTAACAGGAGAAAAGAAGGATAAATATGGCCAGGCTTTATTGCTACATGTACTTTTTAAAGAAGTGCCTATTGTACTGTGGAGTAGGTAGCATTTCCCAGTATGTTTGGAATCATTCAGCACAGCACCATATGGCGCGCTAATGTCACTGAGCAGTGGGGCACAAATAGCTCACAATTCATTTCACTTTGGACCCTTATTCGTCTCAAAAGTGCAACTGTTCTGAGACGCGGCACCGCCATTTGATGCTCCTCAGAATCAGGACAGGCTGGGTCCTCCTCGTGAAGTTATTCTTTGTTACCTATGGAGCCACTGAAGAAATACAAGAGGAGGGGTTATCCTTCTGGAAAGGTTATGTAAGTTAGCCCATGTGAGAGAAAGGGAGGGGACAGGGCGGAGAGAACCACTTACCTGGCACCTAAAACAAAGCAGACAACTGGTGCTGGGACAAAACCTCTTTGGGCATTCACTGGTGTGGGAAAAGAAATGATTCAGTCAAAGAAAATATGAGGGGGATGGGTGAAGGGAAAATTCAGCCTGTCTGACCCACTGTGAAACTAGGGACATATTCCTTAAAAAAAACCAAAACTGTCATTGGAAGGGGCTTCTCTGGTGGTCCAGTGGTTACGAATCTGCCTGGCAATGCAGGGGACACCAGTTCAATCCTTGATCTAGGAGGAACTGTGTGCTTCAGGGCAGCTAAGCCCATACACAACTGCTGAGCCAGTGCTCTAGAGTCCAGGGACCACGGCAAGAGAAGACACCGCAATCAGAAGCCCTAACGCGGCAAGCAGAGAGTAGCTCCCGCTCCCTGCAACTAGAGAAAGCCCGCGAGCAGCACCAAAGACCCAGTGCAGCCATAAATGTTAAAAAAAAAATTGTTATTGGAGTACAGTGGCTTTATAATGTGGAGAAGGTGATGGCACCCCACTCTATGTGCTTTCTATGGTAGAGCAAAGTGAATCAGCCATACGTATAAATATATTCCCTCTCTTTTGGATTTCCTTCCCATTTAGGTATTCTTTTCCATCTTGAAGTTTCAGCATCAACTAGCAAACAATGGCTACAGTAGGAAAGCTCATCTGCTTCCCTGTTTAAGTGTATTAGCACTAAGAGACTTCCCTAGTGGTCCAGGAGTCAAGATTTCCCCTTCCAATGCAGGGTGTGCAGGTTTAATCTCTGGTCAGGGAGTAAGATCTCATATGCCTTGCTGCCCGAAAACTAGAACATAAGCAACAGAAGCCACACTGTAACAAATCCAATAAAGACGTTAAAAATGGTCCACATCAAAACCAAAAATCTTTAAAAATGGACAAGATTAACGTGGTATCAAAGAGTCAAAAACGAGTGATGTGCCAAAGCAAGGGTTACATGATTTATTCTAGTTGTTATCAAATGGTCTGGGAAGGCAGGAAGAGAGAAAGAAAGAGCAGGCTCAGATCAGAGGCTAAGAGAAAAGATCAGAAGGGTAGTTAACACTATGTCCTCATGATTCCTCCTCACCCACCCAGTCAGACAACAATTCATTGTTCTTCCTTGTTCATTCCATTCAAAGGAACCATAAGCCCACAGGTCATAGCTACGAGGAAGGGTTTTAGAACTGTTTCCAGTTTTAAACATCTGCTCCCTAATGCGACACCATGCAGAAACACCATAGTACAAAGTGTCTGCTAAGTCACTTCAGTCATGTCCAATTTTTTGTGACCCCTGGACTGCAGCCCTTGGGGCTCCTCTGTCCATGGGATTTCCCAGCAAGCATACTGGAGTGGGTTGCCACTTCCTCCTCCAGGGAATCTTCCCAACCCAGGGATCAAACCCCTGTCTCTTAGTCTCCTGCGTCAACACCACTAGTGCTACCACAGTGGGGCAAAAAAGAAAAAAAAAAAAAACTATAAACAAGAAAGCTCAAGGATCCAGAGTTATAAAAGGATGTACACAAAATATCCAGAGATACAGATTTCAAGAATTATGACCTGGACCAACCTTCCTGCCCAGTATGTGTCTTCTACGGTGACAACAGCTATTAAGAAACAAGACACCAAAACGAGGCTCAAGGTTCACTTACAAAACCAGGAAAGAATAGATCCACAATCAGTGTTATTCCCGCTTATAACAGGTGTTTACTAGACAAAGGCTTGAGTTCCAGATATATTCCTCAATAAGCTTTGTATGTCTTTAACACCTAATTTTTTTTTTAATGATAATGCCGACTTAACACATGCCCAAATAAAGAGTATCATCAAATGCAAGGGAAGAAACTGTTTAATAAGCATTGGCCTGGAACACAGCTCTATATTCCTCACTTCCACATTAATGGGACCGAGGTGTTAAAGTCATGACTGAGATATAACAGTCCAGTGGAAAGTACTGGGTTGGTCAAAAAAGTTTATTCAGATTTTTCCATTAGATGTTATGGAAAATCTCTAGTAAACTTACTGACCAACCGAAATGCATGAAGTATAAAGCAGAACACACATCTTAACCGCTACTGACCCTTTCCATCTTTTACTAACACTCTTTTTGGAAAAAAATAAATAAAAATATATTTTGCATGAAATGTTTTAAAAGGTACATTATAAGTTAGCGCTAGAGAATTTTTCATTGGCTTTCTTTAGATGTGATTGATTCAGTTGCTTTATCACTGCCTTAGTGATTTCATTTATTCAGATTATCTCCATGAAGGATAGTAACCATGATTACACCACAACCGTGATTTTGCTAGAAAACGGCTGTAGTATTTGGCTTCATCCCAACAAACAGAATGGATTCAATGGCCTCAGCATGTATGTTTGATTTTCTTGACTAAAAGTTACTTTCATTGTTTGGTTCCATTTTTTTCAGCAAACTGAAAATAAAGAAGAGGCTGACAGACTGTTTAAAAAAAATATACAACATTCTGAGCAGCGCAAATAAAAGGCAGCCATAAAAATCTCAGGAAAATTACTGTTTTTTTTTCCTTCAGAGACAGTTTTAATTTTCAACATTCAATATTCTTTTGAAATTTTCTAGACACAATTACATTGAAAAGACTTCATACATTTAAAAAGAATATGACAGAACACTTAGTTAAATGTTATATTAAAGATTCATTGTAAATTAAATATTAAAAAAGTATTCAACAGATCCAAGAGCAGTTCAAATCCATCTGTTACTACAAACTATATTTTTTATTTATTTTAGCATTCTGCCATATGTCATGACAGAAACCCAAGCTTTTTTGTTTTCTTAATTTTCAATTTGAAAACCCTTCTGGAAATGAATAGTCATAGTTGATACAGAGTATTTATACTGCACTACAGATTATGTCAGAGTTATATTTCACCAGGTCATTTTAGGACGACCACAGATACAATTTAACTAGAAAAAGGTTTCTTCCTCCCAAGGCATGTTAGCTTCTTAGAAACTCTGGATTAAGTTTCTCTCTAAACTGGTCTCAACTGGGGGAGAATGGATACATGTGTATGTATTGCTGAGTCCCTATCACTGTTCACATGAAACTCTCATATCATTGTTAACCCCCTATACCCCAATACAAAATAAAAAATTAAGTTTTAAAAAATAAATTGGTCTCAAGCGTTAAGAAAAATGAAGAAAGGGAAACATACCTGGAATAGTCTTTAAGAGTCGGAAACAAAAAGAAGGAAGAAGAGACGTTCTAAATGTAAAGCAAAAAGATACAAAACTGCCACCCTGAAAAATGTATCCTCATGCCACTGATGATAAATACTGAAGATACAGTGAAAGCATGGCAAGAAAGTCCTAATGAAATCCTTACTGAAGAAAAGCACCAGAGACATAGGTCTGCTTATTCTGAGGCAAATAAAGAATACAAAAATAGAGGGGAAATCGGAATTGTCTATATACATCATCTTGCAGCAACCATCATGCCTGTTTCAAGGGGAGCTATTTGCAAACAATGAAAACAAACCAGAAGAGAAAGAGAAGTTTTCCAGGATCCATCTATGGATGGATGCAGCCAATAAAACTCTTAGCACCATTGGACTAAGACGTGGAAACATTTCAGACGTTACATGTACACACTTAATACAGACAAAGCCTTCTCTGACAGAGGCAAAAAAAAAAAAAAAAATTCAAGGGAGTGGGTGTACCTGCCAACCTCTGCATAAATAGCCTCTCTCTATTAGAGTTCTCCACTGTAAAAGCACTATCCTTTTAAGTGTGTATATACTTGAAATCTCTTTCAAAAGCCCTATGGCCTGACTACTTAAGGGAATACAGTAAGTTCCCTACATATGAACGCTCTCCATTCCAAGAGCATGTTTGTTAGTCTAATCTGTGTGGAGGTTCAACAAAGTTAGCCTAAGTAGCCAACTAACACAATTGAGTATATAGTACTGTACTATATATAACAGAAACAGATTTATAATACATAAAAAAAACACATATATAAAACGTTCTTAATCTTACAGTACAGTACCATGAAAAGTACCGTGGTACCGTGCAACAGCTGGAGCTTAGCAGAACCAGCTACATCACTGCTGCTTTTACTCTTACTTCCAGACATCCTGGGCTAGAAACAAATATACGGCCCCAGAGTACTCTCTACTGTACTGTATAGCAAAGTACACCAAATCACAAGCACCTGTAGAGGATGAACACACAGGACAATGTACACCAGACACATGAACTAACTTACATGACTGGACATGCGAACACACGCTTGCATCTTTGAAAGTTTGCAGCTTGAAGGTTCATAGGTTGACTGTTCTGTCCTCCCATGAGCTCTACCACATCACTGAACCATTACTTCCAGGGTAAAGCAAAAGCAGAGGGTTGTATCTGCGGGCACCAGCACACTTCACAGGAAATCTGCTTGTTGATAAATTAAAAACAGAGGAAAGGACAGAGAAGCGGAGAGAGACGGGGGAGGAACAAGCAAGGCAGCGAGAAGGAAGGTACAGAGGGTACTGTAAATGACTGCAGGGCCACCAACTTTTTTCTTCTGTGTCACACCGCATGACAGAAAGATTAACTGGTTTGGTTCATTTGGTTGGACAAGCCTGGGAAAGCAAACTTCAAGGCTCCCATAGCCCAAAGTGCCACCATTATAAATTCCCCCTTCTCGCCTCTCTGTTTTACGGATGTCATCTGACTCGTGCCATATATTTTTGTTTTCAGTTTTGCCTTCACTATATTTCTGTTTGCTCTTTTATACTGCCAGCGAATCAGAACTGACATATTTTAGAGTTTATAGTTGAGAGGCGAACATTCAACAGTTTTAGTACATTTCTAATAATTACCAATGCTTCCCCCCACCCTGGGAAAGTATAGGGACATAGTGTCACATACATGGGCCCCGAACATGATTCATTTATGATCAGGTTATCAGTTGGGGAGGGTGAGGTTCCTGTTGTAACTGACAAAGAAAGTACGCTGTATCTGAAACACTCTTTTTTTTCATTAAGAGAAAAACAAATACCATATATTAACACATATACGGAGAACTAGAAAAATCATATAGATAGTATTATTTGCAAAGCAGTAATAGAGACACAGAAGTAGACAACGAATGTATGGATACCAACGGGGAAGGAAAGGGAGAATGGAAGCAATTGGGAGATTGGGATTGACACGTATACACTGTTGATATTATGTATAAAACAGATAACTAGCAAGAACCTACTGGATAACAGAGAACTTGCTAGCGCACTGTACTGACTTAAATGGGAAGGAAGTTCAAAAGGGAGTGGATATAGGTATAACTGTGGCTGATTCATTTTGCCATGTAGTAGAAACTAGCACAACATTTTAAAGCAACTATACTCCAATAAATATTAATTTAAAAATAACGTATTCAGTTCAGTTGCTCAGTCGTGTCCGACTCTTTGCAACCCCACGAATCGCAGCACGCCAGGCCTCCCTGTCCATCACCAACTCCCAGAGTTCACTCAGACTCACGTCCATTGAGTCAGTGACGCCATCCAGCCATCTCATCCTCTGTCGTCCCCTTCTTCTCCTGCCCCCAATCCCTCCCAGCATCAAAGTCTTTTCCAATGAGTCAACTCTTCACATGAGGTGGCCAAAGTTTCAGCTTTAGCATCATTCCTTCCAAAGAATTCCCAGGGCTGATCTCCTTCAGAATGGACTGGTTGGATCTCCTTGCAGTCCAAGGGACTCTCAAGAGTCTTCTCCAAAACCACAGTTCAAAAGCATCAGTTCTTCGGCGCTCAGCCTTCTTCACAGTCCAACTCTCACATCCATACATGACTACTGGAAAAACCATAGCCTTGACTAGATGGACCTTTGTTGGCAAAGTAATGTCTCTGCTTTTGAAGATACTATCTACGTTGGTCATAACTTTTCTTCCAAGTAGTAAGTGTCTTTTAATTTCATGGCTGCAATCACCATCTGCAGTGATTTTGGAGCCCCCCAAAATAAAGTCTGACACTGTTTCCACTGTTTGCCCATCTATTTCCCATGAAGTGATGGGACCGGATGCCATGATCTTCGTTTTCTGAATGTTGAGCTTTAAGCCAACTTTTTCACTCTCCTCTTTCACTTTCATCAAGAGGCTTTTTAGTTCCTTTTCACTTTCTGCCATAAGGGTGGTGTCATCTGCATATCTGAGGTTATTGATATTTCTCCTGGCAATCTTGATTCCAGCTTGTGTTTCTTCCAGTCCAGAGTTTTTCATGATGTACTCTGCATGTAAGTTAAATAATCTCCCCCCCAAAAGAGAACTTTTTCTCTTTTGATGCAGGGAAGAAATTAGAAGTTAGGGGGCAAAAAGTGTAATGGCAGAAAGAAACTGCACAAGGGGATAAAAGCATGGGGAGAGAAAGGAACAGGTAAGAATTCAATAATAATTCTCTTAATGGGTAGGTAGATAGGTACATGGATAATCAGTTGACAGATAATAGATACATAGTAATAATGACTAATTCTAGAAGATGCTCATTTATGGGGAGGAAAAAAAACTGCTCCATGATCATTATGGCAATGCTGTATAATATATTCCCTGGGGACTTTCCTGTTGGCCCAGTGGCTAAGACTTCATGCTCCTAATGAAGAGGGCCTGGGTTCAATCCCTGGTCAGGGGATAAGATCCGACACGCCATTACAGTCACTAGCACCTGGTGCAGTTCAATAAATAAACAAATATAAAAAGTATTCTCTGCAAGATTCACAGTAAAGAGGAATATATGACAAGCTCTAAGAAGTTCTGCAGCAAAAAATTTACTAGGACCATTTTAAGTCAATAGATCTGCAGTCCGCTGTTTCTTCCACTAACTAAATTATAACCACTATAGGCACATCAAATAGCTCTACATTTCAAATTATTTTATTAATCTTTTCCTACTTGGAGCTGTACAAAAGGAGGCTGCACCAGGCTAATGATCTCTATTATGACATGAGCTATGAAAATAATTTCCATTAATTTTAGATGATTAGGCGTTTTACCAAGCTGTCTACCATGGGAAAAAAAATAGAATATGTACTATATCGTAACTGATGGTAATCATGCTTTAATAACCCTGTTGTCTTTTACTGTTTTTCAATACATTATATTTATAGACCCTAAAGGACTCAAGGGAAGGAGGACCCATGGCTTACATTACCTCACATCTTGTATTGCTGGGCCATTTGTGAATCCTTCCACTCAGTAAATATTTGATGGGTGGTAAATATTGCTCTGTGTTATGCTTAGTCACTCAGTCGTACCATACTTTTTGTGACCCCATGGACTGTAGCCCGCCAGGTTCCTCTGTCCATGGGATTCTCTGGGCAGGAATACTGGAGTGGGTTGCCATGACCTCCTCCACGGGATCTTCCCAACCCAGGGATCGAACCCAGGTATTTCACATTACAGGAGGATTCTTTACCATCTGAGCCACCAGTGTCCGTCGCTCAGTCATGTCCAACTCTTTGCAACCCCACTGACTAGAGCCTGCCAGGCTCCTCTGTCCATGGGATTTTCCAGGCAAGAATACTGGAGTGGGGTGCCATTTCTTTCCCTGAGCCACCAGGGAAGCCCAAATACTGCTCTAGGGGGATTTAGTCAGAGGCAGATGACAGACAGAGCGTTGGTATTCAGAGACCTTAGAAGAAGGGGAAATGAACGTTTATGTAAGCAAATACAGGAAGAGTTCTAGAAGAGCAGACAAAACAATACGTAACAGAAAAACCTCACCTATCCTGAAGGTTTGGGGAAAATTATCTGAGAAATGACATCTAAGAGAAAGCTCAAGGCAGAGAAGAATCTGTCAGAATAGGAGTGATTTCGTGCGTGCGCTGGGGGGAGGGAAGCATGAGCATGAGGCCAGAGGGAGATGGAACATTAGGGAAAAGTAGAAGAAGTTCATTAGCATCTCCATCAAAGAAGGCGCAAAGGTAAGAGGAAAAAAGAGTGAGAAAAAATAGTTGGCCCTTGGAATCCACGGATGAGGAACCCTGGACATGGAGCCTACAGATATGGAGGGTCTACCGTACCAGTCTGTGCATTCCCACACACTACATCTCTGCCTGTTTTAGGAGCAAAAATGCAATTGGTTGATTAAAAGGCGATTTAATTCCAAGTGTAAGTACATTTTGGTCAAGTGCCCTAGGAGCCCATGTATGAGTCACCTCTTCTTTCCTCTTTTTTCCTTCCCCACCCCACCCAAAAGCATCCCATTTTGGGAGTAGTGAATAAAGTGTGAAATGATACAGTTCTTGTTCCACTGGCTTATTATGCCTAGAGATTCAATGATATTTTGTTATATTTTCTTGCCCCCAAACTGAGGATAGCTCTTTCATTGACTAATTAATATAAACTACAGTTGAAACATTTCAAGTTTTAGATCAGGGCATCTGTACTGTTACTTGTCCATTAACGTCTTATTATACCCAGTAAAGTACATGCAAAGCATTGCCTATACCTAGCTGGTGTCTAGAAAGAAAAACTCAATACTTAACACAACAACTCTGTTTCCCACCAGAGATCCCTTCCCCATGTCTTCAGAGCTGGGTACTGCAGGCATGTTTCCTTTCCTCTTTGACCAAGCGCAATTCCCCAGCACTTTACCTCCTGCACTGTGAGTGACTGCGAACTAAGTTACTGCATCATCACTTCACCCTTCACATCTGCTCTTTTATTTTTTGTATGAAAACTACAAGCTAAAGAGAATCCTCTGAAGGAAACATTTTGGACAAAAAAAATGGTAGGGAAAAAGGTGTTGGAGACACCATGTTCTCTAGGGGTTTCTCGCTCACACCCTCTCTTAAAACTACTCCTTATGTATATTTTTTCCTTTAGTTAACAATGTGTCTTAGAATTATTTCCCATTCAGTTCATAGAAATCTTCTTCATTTATGTTATGGTTACATAGCGTTTCATTGTGTGAATGTACAATGTACAGTGGTTAATTTGATCTCTCTCTTCTGTAGGCATATGGAGGTTGTTTCCATTTTTTTGCAATTACAAACAATGCTACATACAAAAAATACCCTTTAAATATGAATGTATGTGCATTTCTTATATATAATATATAAATGTACATTTTTTTTTTGTTGTTGGCTATATGACAGTGTATAAATGTACTCAGCCATTAAAACAAATGAAATGATGCCATTTGTAGCAACATGGATGGGACTAGAGATTATCATACTAAAGAAAGTAAGTGAGAAAAAGAAAGATAAATACCATATGATATTATTTACAAGTAGAATCTAAAATACCACGCAAATGAACATACTTACAAAACAAAAACAGACCCATAGATATAGAGAACAGACTTGCGGTTTCCAAGGGGCAGGAAGGGTGGAGGAAGGATGGGTGAGAGTTTGGCATTAGCAAATGCAGACTCTTATATAAATAAATACAATGGATAAGCAACAAGGTCCTGCTATACAGCACAGGCAATTATATTCAACATCCTGTGACTAAATCACAATGGGAAAGAATATGAAAAAGCATATATACATGTATAACTGAGTCACTTTGCTGTACGGCAGCAATTAAACACAACATTGTAAATCAACTACACGTCAATAATTTTTTAAAAACCAAAGAACTGCACAAAAATAACAGATTTATTTTCACAAGGATATAGGCTAGCAATTTTGAATCTATCTTGGGTTATTCTAGGATTGATTAAATAATTAAGTATATCATGGATAATGAGAGCCAGCTTACTCACTGGAAAAGAAGGCTATTACAAATAAGGAATACGGAAAAGATGAATTCTATTATGTTGGATCGATATAAGAGGTATTGGTATAAACTCATGGACTTTTATACAACAATACAGACCCGCAGACACAAACAAATACAGATGTGTGTGTATGTATGTATACTTTGCTCATTCACTGTCTAGCTCTGTTCACTGAGAGGGCTTGGAGCCAATGGCACTCCAGGACAATACCATGCCTAACTCTTGATCATGGTTTCTGAATATTATTCTTGTATAAAAAGGAACCAGAACTCTGTGATAAAATGCCCTGATTCCAGGATGGAAGCAAGGGAAACAAAAGATGAGCCAGGAACATCTTGGGGGTGTCATAGCATAGGAAAGCCCCTAAAGAAATGACAGGGACATTCAAAAGGACACAGCAACTAACTGCAGGGGCCTCCCAGCAGTCAAATCTGGGGTAGTTTTGAAAAACGATATAAATCATGACAGCAGAAGAACTCAGTCCAAACTAAGAATCCATCAGCTCAAATTAAAATTTGAACCAACAAACAAATAAGGAAAAAGGGAAAAGCAAATTCTTACCATAAAATTTCGACCTACGAATGTAGAAGAAATAATGAAACCTTAAAAACTACCACTTGGTACACAACAGATTATTAATATAATTGTGTGAGGAAGGAGTCTTTAATGAACACTAAAACTGATGGGCAGAAGTATTATGTGTACACAGCTTCAAATGAACAGCATAAAGGGAAACTGGTAACATTTCAATTACAGATAGAAAAAGAATAACCTTACAATGGGAAAATGTGGCAAATGGCATGCTAATAACCAAATGACCCATATTAGCATCACCAATAATGGGATAAATAGACACAATGGGCCTTCTGAGGTAAAGCACAGAAAAGGTCACAATTATTATCTCTGTGTTGCTCCTAAAAAAGATACAATCCAGGGATTCCCTGGTCGTCTAGGGGTTTGAACTCCAAGCTTTCACTACCAAGGGCCTGGGTTCAATCCCTAGTCGGGAAACTAAGATCCCACAAGCCATGTGGCACAATCCAAAAAAAAAAAAAAAAGTATAAGCCAAATATGAACAGGAAGAAATACCACAAAAGCCCAGATTGATATCTAAACTATAAAATAACAGGTCACTATGTTTCAAACATTTTACGGTTACTAATATAAAATCAGACCGAGAAACTATTGCAAATTAAAGAGCCTAAGAGATATAACAATGCCATGCAACATCTGATCTGAGGTTGGACTCTGTACCAAAGAAAAGTCATTCATTGGAAAATTGTCAATTTTTTAAAAAAAAGTCTGTGGATTTCGAGGGTTGGCCAACTAAGCCTGGCTGAAGTGCAAAGTATTAGTCACTCAGTCATGTCTGACTCTTTGTGACTTCATGAACTGTAGCCCACCAGGATCCTCTGTTCATGGGATTTTCCAGGCAAGAATACTGGAGCGGGTTGCCATGTCCTTCTCCAGGGGATCCTCCCATTCTAGGGATCGAACCTGGGTCTGCTGCATTGCAAGCAGATTCTTTACCAACTGAGCCACCAGGGAAGCCCAAGGCCAGCTGGTCACCTATTTTTATGATTAAAGTTTTAAAATAAAGCTATTAGCATTCAGCTAAGTATTATCTACAGATGCTCTTATTCAACAGCAGAGATGAGTAGTAGCTATAGAAACTTACAGTCAAGAAAGCCAGAAACATTTATTCCTGGGCTGCTAACAGAAATAGTATGAAAAAAATAGAAAAGGTATGATAAACTCTGGATTAGAATATAATATGGATCTAAAAGAAATAGATAAAACAACCCACTGTATACCACAGGAACTATATTTAACATCTTGTAATAACCTATCCCCTTTATGGAGCACTGCCTTCTTATGGCAAAAGGGCTTGTGTAATTCAACAAAGCTATGAGCCATGCCATGCAGGGCCACCCAAGACAGATGCGTCATTTGTCAGAGAGTTCTGATAAAACGTGATCCACAGGAGGAGGGAATGCAAACCACCCCAGTATACTTGCCATGAGAACCTCATGAACTCTATAAAAGGCCAAGAAGATATGACACCAAAGGTGAGTCCCCCAGGTCTGAATGTGTCCAGTATGTTACTGGGGAAGAATGGAGGGGAATTACCAACGGCCCCAGAATGAATGAAGCAGCTAGGCCAAAGCGGATACGATGCTCAGCTGTTGATGTGTCTAGTGACAAAAGTAAAATCCGATGCCGCAAAAAACAGTATCGTATAGGAACCTGGAATGTTAGATCCATGAATCAGAGAAAACTGGACATGGTCAAGCAGGAGATTGTAAGAATAAACATCAACATCTTAGCAATCAGCAAATTAAAATGGACAGGATTGGGTGAACTTAATTCAGATGATCATTAGATCTATTACTTGGGGCAAGAATCTCATAGATGAAATGAAGTAGCCCTCATAATCAACAAAAGAATTTGAAATACAGTATTTGGTTGTACAATCTCAAAAATGACAGAATGATCTCAGTTCATTTCCAAGGCAAGCCGTTCAACATCACAGTACTTCAAGTGTATGTCCCTACCACTGATGCCCAAGAAGCTGATTAGTTGTATGAAGACCTAGAAGACCTCCTAGAACTAACGCCAAAAATAAAAGATGTTCTTTTCATCATCAGGGATTGGAATGCAAAAGTAGGAAGTCAAAGTATAGCTGGGGTAACAGGCAAATTTGGCCTTGGAGAAGAAAATGAAGCAGGGCAAAGGCAAATTGAATTCTGCCACGAGAATGCACTAGTCATAGCAAATACTCTCTTTCAACAACACTAGAGACATGGACATCACCAAATGGTCAACACCAAAATCAAATCGATTATCCTCTTTAGCCAAAGATGGAGAAGCTGTATATAGTGAGCAAAAATAAGACCTGGAGCTGACAGAGGTTCAGATCATCAGCTTAAACTAAAGAGAGCGGGGAAACACATTAGGCCAGTTAGGTATGACTTAAATCAAATCCCGTATGAATTTGCAGTAGAGGCAACAAATAGATTCAAGGGACTAGATCTAGGTAGCAGTGCATCTGAACAGCTATGGACCAAGGTCCATAATACTGTACACAAGGTGGCACACAAAACAATTCCAAAGGAAAAGAAAAGCAAAAAGGCAAAGTGGTTATCTGAGGAGACTTTATAAATTTCAAAAGAACAAAGAGAAGCAAAAAGCAAGGGAGAGAGGGAAAGGCACATCCAATACAAGCACAGAGTTTCAAAGAACAGCTGGAAGAGACGAGAAGGCGTTCCTCAACGAAGACTGTTTAATATTAGAAGAAAACAAGAGAAGGGGAAAGACCAAAGATCTCTTCAGGAAAACTGGAAACCTCAAGGGAGCGTTCTGCCCAAAGATGGGCAAATAATGGATAAAAATGGTAGAGACCTAGAAGATGCTGAAGAAATCAAGAAGAGAGGAAATACATGGAAGAACTGTACAAAACGATCTTAATGAACTGGATGACTACAATGGTATGGTCAGTCACCCAGAGCCAGACACACTACAGTGGGAAGTCAAGCAGGCCTTAAGAAGCACTGCTGCTAATAAAGCTAATGGATGCCATGAGATTCCAGCAGAACTATTCAAACCCCTCAAGGATGATGCCATCAGGGTTTTGCATTCATTATGCCCACAAATCTGGAAGACCCAGCAGTGGCCACAGGACTGGAACAGGTCAATCCTCATCCCAATTCCCAAGAAGGGCAGCACCAAAGAATGTGCTGGGCATTCTTTGAATGTGCTGGACCAAAGAATTGTCACTGGACAATTACACTCATCTCCCATGCTAGTAAGGTCATGCTTAAAATCCTGCATTCTAGGCTTTGCCATTATGCAAACCAAGAACTTCCAGATATCCAAGCTGGATTTAGAAAAGGAAGAAGAACTAGAGATCAAATTGCCAACATTCATTGGATTATAGAAAAAGCAAGGGAATTTCAGAAAAATTTTGTTTCATCGACTATGCAAAAGCCTTTGACTGTATGGCTCATGACAAACTGTGCAAAGTTCTTAGAGAGATGGGAATACCAGACCATCTTACCTGTCTCCTGAGAAATCTGTATATGGGTCAAGAAGCAACAGTTAGAACCCGGTTTGGAACAACTGATTAGTTCAAAGTTGAAAAAGAAGTACAACAGGGCTGCCTGTTGTCACCCAGGAAAGCAATGACAAACCTAGACACTGTGTTGAAAAGCAGAGACATTACTCTGCTGACAAAAGTCCATAGTCAAGGCTATGGTCTTCCCCGTGGTCACATACGGTTGTGAGAGCTGGACCATACACAAGGCAGAACACCAAAGAACTGATGCCTTTGAACTGTGATGCTGCAGAAGACTTCTGAAAGTCCCCTGGACAGCAAAGAGATTAAACCAGCAAGCCTGAAGGGAAATCGACCACGAATACTCACTGGAAGGACTGATGCTGAAGCTGAAACTCCAGTATTTTGGTTATCTGATGCAAACAGATAACTCATTGGAAAATGATGCTGGGAAAGACCAAGGGCAGAGGGAAAAGAGGGCATCAGAGAATGAGAGGGCTTGATGGCATCACTGATGCAATGAACATGAACTTGGGCAAACTCTCAGAGATGGTGAAGGACAGGAAGGCCTAGCGTGTTGCTGTCCATGAGGTCACAAAGAGTCGGACAGGAATGGGTGACTGGACAATAACAACAAAACCTATAATGGAAAAGAATCTAAAAAGAATAGATATATATACATAGATCTATAACTGAATCACTTTCTAGATTAAATATATACTCCAATAAAAATATGGTGAAAACATTTTTTTAAAAAGAAGAACATAATCATGGATCAAGGTTAATGTCATGATTTAGATTGCTGCATTTTTTTTTTTTTTACTGTTAGTTTGGGGAATTTGAGAGCAGGGTTTACAGCAAATCTGTTTTTGTCACTCTTCTGTGAATCTTAAAATATTTTAAAATGAAAAATTCAAAAATAACATATGCCTTAGAGCCTAGTTATTTCCACTGTCACAGTGGCCCAGTCATTTGTAAGACAGAGAGAGATTCTTCCCTGGTTTCATCCACTGAAGTGTGACCCTTCATTGCTTCTGGTGAGAGATGGCCACCCTCACAGAAGACTGAATGTGAAAACGCTAAACCCATACACTTAGCCAGAAAGTGCTCTTACCCAGAAGGCACTTTATGGTTGCCATTCATTATGGGCTCTGGACTAAGTGCTTTTACACCTACTTTCTTGAAAAGGAGTGCATTTGCAAAAGGGAAATCCATTTACTTCAAGATTTCTAATTCCATTAAAAAGAAACTTTCTAGTAGATAGTAAAATAAGCAAACAAGGCTACAGAGGACCAACCTCCGATAGTGACTCAATTCTCAATTGCAACGTGTGAAAAGTTTACTGAAATTCTTCCATGCCCAACACCCCGAATACATTTACGAAGGTTTTCTATCCCTACTTCACTATGAATGTTGCTTGAATAAAGTGACTGATATCATGACTGGTGATAAAGGTAAATACCATAATCCATCAAATCTAAGCTATCATTGATTGCAAGATGCACCTGTATTTTATTTACCCCTGAAGGTAAGTGTTTTGCCCATTTTAACTAGAAAATGTCATCAATAATAAACATTTCAAATTCACAGATTAAAACATATGCCTTAGAATGAAATACAATATATAATATGTATTCAACATATGACCCACATATAGTTGTTTGGTTTCTGTCTTAACTGAAGTATAGTTAATTTACAATGTTGTGTTTCAAGTGTCTATCAAAGAGAGTTAGTTACACGTATATTCTATCTCAGATTCTTTCCCACTATAGGTATTCAATATCATAAGATATTGAGTACAGTTTCCTGTGCTACACAGCAGGTCTTTGTTGTTTATCTATCTTACATACAGTAGTGTGAATGTGTTAATCACAAACTTCTAATATATGCCCTTATCCCCAGCCTGCCAGCCTCTTTGGTAACTGTGAGTTTGCGTTCTGTGTCTATAAATTTCTGTTTTGGAAATAAGTTCATTTGCATATGTTTGTGTTTGTTTTGTTTTGCAGATTTCACATGTAAGTGACATCATATGATATCTGTCCTCTGTCTGACTTCACTGCATATGATAATCTCCTGTTTTTGGAAATAACTTTTACTAATTTGGATTGTCCTACGCAGGGTGGCATCACAGGTCTAATTTAAAAACAACAAACAAAAACGACTAAAACAGATGGCTAGTTAAAGCCGTTACTAAGACTCATAATACTGGGAATAATGGTCAAGACTGGAAAATTTCAGTTCTGTTAAAGGAAAGAAGCTTGCACAAGCCATTCTGAGAACCCAAATTACTTCCTGCATAGATACCATAGGCTGCAAGCTACTGACCCTTTCACACATCTCTGCATTTCTATGCTCTCTGCTCCTTATATTAACAACACTCACTATCCCACCTGAAAGAAATCAGTCCACTGTGCTGACTTCTTAACATTCAGAGTTGGCATCTTGAAGACACTGGGATAAGTGGCTAATTCCTTGTGAGTTTGTCCTAAACGCTTCTTGTTCCCTGGAGGTTACATGGTCTGATAACATAAGATCCAATGGCCCTATTTATCGCCTTATTTGCTTACTGTCCCTGTTAAAATCAAGGCTAACCATGAGGTTTCATAAGTTAGGTCTTAGATAACATCCAGTCCGGCTACTTTAGACCACAAAGGAGACAGAAACAGGGAGAGATGAGAATATTCACATAAGAAAAAGGAAATGAGAAAAAAGATACAAATGAATCTCTTTACAGAACAGAGATAGAACCACAGATATAGAAAACAAGTTTATGATTAGCAAAGGGGGAGAAGAGGGAGGGATAAATTAGGAGTTTGGGAGTAACATACACACACCACTATATATAAAATCGACAACCAACAAGGACCTATTGCATAGCACAGGGAACTATACTCAACATTTTGTAGTAACCTATAATGGAAAAGAATCTGAAATATAGCTTCCCAGGTGACTCAGTGGTAAAGAACCCAGCTGCAAATGCAGGAAGCACAGTTTCGATCTGTGGGTAGAGAAGATCCTCAGGAGTAGGAAATGGCAATTCACCCCAGTATCCTGCCTGGAAAATTCCAAGGACAGAGGAGACTGGCGGGCTACAGTCCATGGGGTCACAAAGAGTCAGACTACATATATGTGTATGTGTATCTGAATCACTGTTGTGTACACTGGAAATTAACACAGCATTGTAAAGCAACTATACTTCAATGAAAAAAAAAAAAAATTAACGGACTTCCCTAGTGGGCCAGTGGTTAAGATTCTATGCTTCCAATGCAGGGGGCCTGGGTTCGATTCTTAGTTAGGGAAGTAAGCACATCCTCCATGTGCTCACGGCCAAAAATACATAATAAAAAAAGAAAGTGAGAAATACTCAAGCTGAGCCCAGACCAGAACCAAGGTCCCCTCCTTGTCCAAAACTTTTTACATTCTATTATGCAAAAGACTGAATCTTATTTAATATTTGCAACTACCCTAAAACTCCTCCAGTACCTACATACCATTTATCATGATCCTGGCAAACATGCTAGTTCTCAGATATTTGAATATCCATTAAACTTACTTTCTTTTTGGAAAAAAAAAAGAGTCCAAATGTGTTTTTGATGTTGGACAGTGTATTATTTTTAAAAAAATATTTTTAAAGCAACTTGTAGAAAAATAGAAGTTTCCGAAGCAATAGCAATTCTGCAATAGTAACCCAATCATAAGCCTGCTATTTGAAGAGACTAACCAGAAAACACAGGAGGAGTTTTCAATGATTGTCAGTAGCTACAGTTGGGGTTTTAAAAACCTACATTGTCAATTTCATATCTTTTCTTGAAATATATATTCATGTGACTATAGCCACAGTTTAGATCTACTATCATGGCCACAAGTCTTCCATATTCCTGAAATATATACTCAAGAGAGCAGAAATTAATGGTTTGAATTCAGAAATGCACATACTTGACTTCTAACAGAGTTGCAGTTAAGACTCAGATACATGGAACAGAGAAGACAATTTCCTTTCTGACTAATAATTGGTAACCTATAGACAGCGCACTAAACAAGACAGATTGTAAAATCCTCCAACACACTCAGCATTCCAGGGAAAACGCCAAGAACATCAAGCCCATCAGCAGTTCAGCAAAGCCCAGTATCAGAGACCACATCTCCCCTGACTGATTTAATGAAGATGGCAAAAGCTACTTTAAAGGAAGATGCATTCCACAAAATTTAGGGTAACAGAGCCTCTAATTAAAGCACTCCCAACAGAAGAGAAAGCTCCTGGTGTGTGAGTTATAGGAATTAAACATGTTACTACCATTTGGAAAGGATAATACATTTATATGTCAGAGAAACAGGAGACAACTCTGATATAGGGACCTTACGAGATAACATGGCCACTGACCTGGGCTTGATAAATGCACTGCAGAGAGACTTCAAGGACACAGTGAGAAGCTGGGAATGGTGCAGGGACACGAAAAAAAAAATAATAATCCTAGAACAAACCGCATTTGCAATGCAGTTATTATTTGAGTTCACAGACGAACTAGAATAATTTCAGCTAATTCAGGAAAAAAAAAAATGGAAAGTGATCAGAGAATCAGCTAATGTACAGAAACTCTCCATTAACCCTCACTTCCAAGCTTTTATGATATAATGATAATTGGTATTCATCATTTTAGAACCCATCCTAACTCTCTGAATCATCATGGAAGATCATTAGAAACACATCCACTTAATGAATGTAATGTAGGGCATCTTTGAAGAAGCTACTGAACTCAGTGCTGAGGGACCAGAAAAGATAAGGGCCATAAGGTAGGAATTGAAAGAAAGGAGAGACTTGGTGATACTGTACTGTATTTTTTTTTAAAACTTGATAATCCACATAACAAATAGTAATAAATCAATTCACCAGAACATCTCAATCAAAAAATAGAGTTTACAGATGATTGCCACATGATCCACAAAGGCTTTAGTAATTTTGCTTTTGCTTAGTTGCTAAGTCGTGTCTGACTGTTTGCGATCCCATAGACTGTAGCCCGCCAGACTCCTCTGTCCATGAATTTTCCAGGCAAGAATACTGGAGTGGGTTGCCATTCCCTTCTCTAGGGGATCTTCCTGATCCAGGGATCGAACTTGAATCTCCGTGTCTCCTGATTGGCAAGCAGATTCTCTATCACTATGCCACGTTGGAAGTCCCTGTAAATGTCCACAAATGAAGATACATTCAATGAGATGTGCATTCCAAAGGGGCAACAAAGTCAGAATTTTAAAATGTAAAAAATAAAAAACTAAAAATTAAAAAATAAATAAATAAATAATAAAAAAAAAGACAACCTCATCCCATGATTTTGGGCAAAAATATGGAAGCTGGTAGCTGTGTAGAGAATTTCTGTTTGGAGAGCATTGATAGCCCAAGCGCAAGAAGAAAAGAAAAGAAAAAAAAGTATCCCAGACATGTTCAGACCATCACTAAGTGTAAAAGCAAGAATGTAAAAAGCAAACAAAAATATGAGCATTCAAACAGAAATAAAGTTTCTGCTTAAAGAGACTTATAATCCCTAGGTCCATTTTCTACCTGTTTCTTATATATTCAGAACCAATCATGATTTGTAACAGGTTAGTTTTTAACTGATTCATATAAAAACCCAGGTTCCACTTAACTCAACAAAGGCATAAAGTGATATCAGCTCCACAGTAACACCAAAAGATAGATGTAGTACCAGCTTCTAAGGACAGCAAGAATGACTGTCACTGCACATAAGCATGTGTATCACAGGCTTGAGAATGCTTCATAAGAAAATGGTAGTTAAAATGAAATAATTCAGGGGTAAAACTCAGTCAAAATGGAGTAGTTCAGGGTTAAAACTTTCCCATTAAAAATGGGAAAAAACAAAAGAAGGGGAGAGAAATGCAGGCAGAAGAGCATTATGAAGAAAGCTTACAGTCAAGAAAAAACAGCACATACTAAGGGCTTCTCAGGTGATGCTAGTGGTAAAGAACCAACCTGCCAATCCAAGAGACAAGATTCAAAGGTTTGATTCCTGGATTGGAAAGATCCCCTGGAAGAGGACATTACAACCCACTCCAGTATTCTTGCCTGGAGAATCCCATGGACAGAGGAGCCTGGAGGGCTACAGCCCATTGGGTCACACAGAGTCGGACACAACTGAAGTGACTTAGCATGCACACACTAAGGGCCAAAAGGAGACCCTGTAGTTTGAACAACAGGTGAGAAGGGGAACTCGATCATAATGAGGCTCAAGGAAAGTGGGGCCAATCATTCAGAGGCTTGGAAGTTATTTGACTTTACTCTGGTGACAACTGAGTCATTACAGAAATTCAAATGAAGCGAACCCGATTTTCACATCAGGATGCTCACTTTGGTAAGCATGTGAAGAATAGGACAGAAGAGAGGCAAGACTGGTATCAGGGAAGACAATTAGGAGACTGTGTATGAACTAGACAAGATATAAACAGAGTCAAAATAGAGGTAGTACATAGTGAAAAAGGTGGGTTAGGATCATAGAAGTTGAAACAAAGAAAAATTGTTTATCACCATCTATTTCCACAGCTATTACAGTCAGCACTGACCATGTTCTTAGAGCTGCATGGTGCTGGGAAAACAGACACAGACCCAAAGCATACACCCACACTCGCTAAGTAACAAGTTTGCTAAGGAACTGGAAACAAGCTTCCTGGTCCTGCTGATGAGGGCATTGCATTACAAGGTTCTCGGCGGCTACTTCAATCTGCTTGGCATATCAAGATGGAAGACCACGGAAGCTATTTTTAAAAGGCTTTTTATCAGGAAAGAGAAAGCGCAGCTCTGAGATTGAGGGTCAGGTTACAGACTGCGGGAATGCAGAGGAAGAACAGAGACTGACTCACAATGCTCAGCGTTCTCATCTGGGCAGGTACTTCCTAACAAGATAAAGAAAGTTCGCCTACTGCATAACCCGGAGGGGAAAGTACAATCTGTTTGTAGGACATATATTAAGTTAACCTTAAAAAGGCATTTCAATATATATTAGGTATAGACAAATACTGTTTGATTCCACTTAGACGGGGTACCCAGAAGAGTCAAATGCATAGTCAGAAAGTACACTGGTGGATGCCAGGCGCCAGGTGGGGTGATGGGGACGGAGAATGGGGAGTTAAGTGTTTAAAAAGTTGCACAACAATGTGACTCTACTTAGGGCATTCACTGTACAGTTACAGACGGTTACAATGTTTTATAATATGTGACTTTTCAGTTCAGCTCAGTTCAGTCGCTCAGTCATGTCTGCTCTCTGAGACCCCATGGACTGCAACACGCCAGGCCTCCCAGTCCATCACCAACTCCCAGAGCTTGCTCAAACTCGTGTCCATTAAGTCGCTGATGCCTTCCAACCTTACCACAATAAAACTTTTTTTAAAGAAAGAAGTTAAGTTGCGTTGACTTGGCCCAGAAGCTCAGGTTACTTGCTAAGGAGGAAAGAAGCCACTCTCTGGGGTTTGAGCTGAATGATGACATTCAAAAAGTTCCCGACAGATCCCTCAATATCTTGTCCAAGTTCTTCAAAAGGAACTGGCCTCAAAACTCTTTGACACGCCCTCTACCTAGAGTTCGCATCCGTGTTCCCTTCTCTCGAATCTGGGCAGACCCCGTGACTTCATTGGATAACGGAACTGGCCGGAAGTGACGCAGTGTAGTTTCCGGTCCAGCCCGAAGGAGACAGGCAAGCTCTCACTTAGGTCCCTTGGAAATCAGCTGCCAGAGCACAGTGACTACCTGGACACCAACACACTGTGGGAATCACAGCCACAGAGAGAGCTGCTAGGACAAGACGCTGTGTGGAGGGAGAGGGGCCACAGAGAGCTGAGACGCCACACAACGTGAGTGAGGAAGCCATCTTAGAAATGGATCTTCCAGCCCCAGCTCTGGATCCAAACCAAACCACACAGGCCAGCCCTTCCTAACATCCTTACCCAGAAAATCATGAGTTATATAAACGACTTTGTTTAAGCCACGAAGCTTTGAGGTGGTCTGTTACCCGGCAAAGAATAACTGGGAGGCAATTAGTGAACTAAGAAAGCTAAACCACCATTTTAGGATCCTAAGTAAAAAAGATTGTCTCTCTGGTCTCAAGAGAACCTCTCCTTCACCTCAGCGAAAGCACAGCGGCAGCATAAAAAGTGACCAGACCAATGACAAGAATTACTACATGGAATAAGCAAAACGAAATACATTTTGCATAATATACAGAAGATGTTCAGTTACCTTGAAAACACATGCATATGAAATAGCTCCAGTTGCACTCGAGTTCACAGCATCCCTCTGTTAACATCTTGTCAGATGTTCATTTTAAGTGCTTATTAACAAAGATGTCATAAACTCATAAAAATTCCCACAATGAACTTTTCCAGTGACAAGCTGTCACTCATGTATTTGAGCATTGCCCCTGCTTTGCCTAATGTATCAGAAGAAAAAACAAGACAAGAGATGAAAAAAAAAAGAGTAAACATATCGACACCAAAAGAGATGACCCACTTATTTTATTCTATTTGCAATATAACACCCGATTCAGTCTTTAAAAAGGGAAAGAAAAAAATAATAGTGCTCTGTGAGTCCAATAAATTTTCTTGTATTCAACACAACTTGGCAAATAACTACCAAACATACCCAAATGAACTGCACTAGCCATATTAATATTTTATTTCTATGCTATTTTAAATACATATTTCACTTATTTTCTGGCTAAGTAATATATTTACATTATCCAAACTCTAAACTCTGTAAAGATAATAGAGAAAAGTCACCCTTCCAACCCTCTCTTCAGCCACCTAGTACCCTTCCCTGAAGACAAAAAGTATATTCAGTTTCCTATAATATTTCTAGAAATATTTCATTCAATGAAAGCACATATGCTTTCATATAACTGTATATAAACACCTATATACATATATAGGTACATTTTATATAAAAAATTATGTATATGAGTATGGATGTACAGATGTGTATAACTTTCCCCCTATTCTACACAATCACTATACACTGTCTTGAACCTTTCCATTCTCAGTACGTATTTTGGAGAGTTTTCAATATTAATACATACAGAGAGTAGCACTGACATACATACAACTACCATGTGTAAAACAGATAGCACCGGGAGCTCAGCTTGATGCTCTCTGATGACCTAGATGAGCAGATGGTGGTGGAGAGGATATATGTATACTTAGGCTCATTCAAGTTGCTGTATGGCAGAAACCAACACAATATTGTAAAGCAACCATTTTCCAGTTAAAAATAAATTTTAAAAAAATCATGCAAGTACTGAAAATTTTAAAAATACATATGGAGGTATCTTGTTCATTTTTAGAGTAGTGCCCAGTCCACTGCTCTGTATTTACTCAGAACCCTGTGGATAAAAGTTAGGATGCCTCTAGTTTTTGCTCTTCTGCTGTAATGACTCTCCTTCATTTCCTAGCACACAGGACACTTATTTCCAGGATGTCAGAGTTCTGGGATAGAGGGCATATGGATTCATAATTTAGATAATTTCTCTCGACTTTTCTTATATAGAGACTGTATAAGGTTATATTACCAAACTCACTGGTTTATTTTATCCATAGACATGATTTTATTACTACTGTTTAGAGTTTTGCTAATTTAACAGGTGAAAATTGGTGTTTCGGCGTGTTTTATAATTCTTTTATGTACTGTTTGTGTTTAAGAGCCATTTACACTTCCGCTTCTGTACGCCACTGGCTCTTATTCTTTGCTTACTTTTGTAAGGAGGTATTGGTCCATTTCCTATTGATTTCTAGGGATTATTTAAAGAAACTATCACTTTGGCTCTGGTAGGAACTTTAAAAAGTTTTTTCCCAAATTATCTTTTGAATTTTCTCATCAGGGTATTAGCATGACAACTTTCTTAACGCAGTTGAATTTTTCAGACTTTTTCCCAGTGGTTTATCCATTTAGGGTCATAGTTGCACAGACTATTTGTTGATCTATTTTGCTGTAATGAGTGCAATATCCTGCAAAAAGATATTAGTCAAGTGTCATTAAGAACTATCATCATTGAAAAAATCTTGATAGAATAAAAATTTTCTTAGATCCTTATTAGTGAGTCATTTATTTTCAACAACATTTGAATCAATGTACTTATAGTGCAATTAAAAAGAAACAATGGGGAAATTTCTTGGCTTTCACTAGACAATAGAATTTTAGTTATAATTTTTGATGTTGATAACTTTTTACATTTAAAATTATTAAGACGATGATGTCAGAAAGATTGAGGCCTAGAGGGAGGGCTAGAGGATCGCAATGCTCATGTCTTCCACAAAAACAGTATGTAAACAATTACAAATCAACAAAAATAGCTCTGGGGAAGCTCAGGACTATGGTGAAACGCAGCAGAAACCCTATAGAGTTCAAAACCCAAGGATGGCTGCACAGAAAAATGTAGGAAGCATCTTACCTGCATCACCACCTTCCCAAATCCAAAGCAGCTTGGCACCAGGAGCGATCCACTGGGAGAGATTTCACCCCACAGGGAAAAGGAGGTCATGAACATCAGCAGCATTTGCTACCCGAGGATCCCACGGTCTCAACCAGTTGATAGAGCTGCCCGGAGCCCATACCGATGTGTCTCCTCCTGGTCCTCTGGGGACCAGAGCTGCTGCTTCTCTGTAACAACCCTCTGGGGCTCAAGTCAGGCTTGGACTCCCAGTAACCAAGGCGGCACTGCCGATGCTTACGCATTTAGTGTCATAGTTGCAGACCCAGGTCCTAAGTCACTGCTTTGACCTGCATCACTGGGACTGAGCTGCTGCTGCTGCTGTCTCTCCATCTCTGGGTCCTGACATGAGGCTTTAATAGGACCATCACCAGGGTCATGCTACTTACTGTTCTGTGACTGCCCACTGTGGATCATAACTCATGGCTGTGCCTGGGCTGTGCCACTGCAGCTTTGTGCCCCAACCCAAAGGTTCTAGCTGTGGCTCTAATTTGTCATTACACAGGTGAGGGAGGGCACTAGGGCTTCTCTGTATCCAGCCCCTGGGGTTGTAAGTCATTGTTTTGTCCTGCCATCACTGGGCTATACTGTGGTAGCTCTTGCCCACCCCCAGGAGGTTGTGGCACTGACCTCCTATCCGCAAAGCCAAGCTGCTACTATATCCAGCTCCACCGTCTGGGGGACCAGAGTTGGGACTCTGACCCACCACTCCCAGGGCCTCCTGGTACTGCACCCTGCCCCACCCCTGGGCCAAAGACACTGCTGTAACCTGTCATCCCAGGCCTGTGCTCCTGTTGGTCTCCCCAACACACACACACATGCAAGCATGTGCACATACACACACACGAGGCCAAGACCACTGCCCTGAGTCCCAGAGATGCAGACCCTGGTTCCATAGGAGATGGGCATAGGCCTGCACCTCAGACACCAACATCACCACCATAAAAAATACATCTCTGTCCCAGGATCCAGGTGGCATGGTAGCTCTACAATCACCTGATCCCACAACCATAGCTCCACTTCTGCACTGAGAGACAGCACACCAGACCTGGGGCGAACAGCGATAACCTCAAATAAAATATCCACCCCAAGAGAATAAAAGGGAGCAAAAGGACCCCAGCAGTCTTCACCTCTGAGGATGACACTGAGAGCCCTAGCTAACACTGCCATTCAGAGAACCTCTGCAGACTTGACCACAGGAAACTCCAGAAGTTTTAGCAGAAGATGATTTTAGCTGAGAGAGACACTCAAGAGACCCTGCCTCGGTGGCATCCCAGACATAAGAGACACTGAACCCCACCCAGCCGGTGCTTCTGTATTCAACTTCAAGAAAAGTCTTGCCCCATCAAAGTCAATTCATAAAAGGCTGAAAGAGGCAACCGCTCCTTTAAATTCACACGTATAAATGCAAAGCCATGAGAAGCGTGAAAAAGCAAAAAAACATGATACCACGAATGGAAAATAATAATTTTCCGGTGAGTGACCTCAAAGAAATGGAAACCTCTGAGTTGCCAGAAAAAAGAATTCAAACAATTATTTTCAAGAAACTCAAGGGTCAAGAAAATACAGACAGACAAGTCAAAGAACTCAGAAAAATAATGTGTGAACAAAATGAGATGTTCAGCAAAGAGATATAAATGATTTTTTAAAAATACTGAACAGAAATTATAGAACTAAAGAACATAATGAATACCATGAAACATGACATAGAGAGCTTCAACAGCATGCTCAATAAAACAGAAGAAAAGAAAATCTGAGAATTTGAATACAGATCTCTCAACATTATACAGCAAAGAAAAAAAGAACTACAAACGAAAGAGGAAAACTGACATAAATTATGGCGTACCATCAAAGAAAACAATATTAGTGTTAGAGGAGTTCCAAAAGAAGAGGACGAGAGAAAGGAAATGAAGACTTATTTAAAGGAATAATAGTTGAAAGCTTCCTAAATCTGTTGGAAATACACAGCCACACAGGTACATGAGGCTCAAAGATCTCCAGATAGATTCAACACAAGGAGATCTTCACATAAATATATTATAATCAAACTCTCCAAAATCAAAGACAAAAATAGAATTTCAAAAGCAAGCAAGAGAAAAAAGACTAATCACATACAAGGGAACCCAGATAAGGCTAGTAGCAAATTTAGCAGCAGTAAACTTTTTATTTTAAAAGAAGATCATTATACAATTACATTATAATTGTATTTATAATTGTAATTGTATTTACATTATATAATTATAAAGGTGTTACTACAATATTGGAGCATCTAAACATATTAAACTATTTTTTAAAAATTCATTCCTTTTTAATTGTGAGTTGTATTCCAAGCTGTGGACATACCACGGTGTAACCATTAACCTGTTGGAGGATATCCAAATTGTTACTGGTTTTTAGCCATTATGTATAAAGCTGGTATTGACTTTTAACTTTTTAAAAAATATTTATTTTTAATTTATTGATGATTGGTTTACAATATTGGTTTGATTTCTATCACATATCAACATGAATTCACCATAGGTGTACATATATTCCCTTCCTCTTCAATCTCTCTCCCACCTTCTGCCCATTCCCACTCCTCTAGGTTATTACAGATTCCCTGTTTGAGTTTCCTGAGGCATACACAAATTCCCATTGGCTACCTATTTACATATGTGAGTGTATATCATCCATGCTGCTCTCTCCATTCATCTCACCCTCTCCCTCTTCTCCCCCACCCTTCTCCACAAGTCTGTTCTCTGAGTCCGCATCTCCATTCCTGCTCTGAGAATAGATTTGTCAGTCTCATCCTTCCAGAATCCATATATATGTGTGTTGATATAAGATACTTGTTTTTCTCTGACTTAACTTCACTCGGTATAACAGGATCTGGGTTCATCCACCTCATTAGAACTGATTCAAATTCATTCCTTTTCATGGCTGAGTACTACTCCATTGTATATATGTACCACTGCTCCTTTATCCACTGATCTGTTGACAGACATCTAGGCTGCTTCCATGTCTCGGCTATTGTAAATAGTGCTGCAATGAACATTGGGGTGCATGTGTCTTTTTCCAGTTTTGGTTTCTTCAGGGTATATGCCTAGAAGTAGTATTGCTTGGTCATATGGTGGTTTTCAGTTCAGTTGCTCAGTCATGTCTGACTCTTTGCAACCCCATGGACTACAGCACACCAGGCCTCTCTGTCCATCACCAACTCCTGCAGTTTACTCAAGCTCATGTCCACTGAGTCAGTGATGCCATCCAACCATCTCCTCCTCCGTCCCCTTCTCCTTCTGCCCTCAATCTTTCCCAGCATCAGGGTCTTTTCCAATGAGTCAGTTCTTTGCATCAGGTGACCAAAGTATTAGAGTTTCAGCTTCAACATGAGTCCTTCAAATGAATATTTAGGACTGATTTCCTTTAGGATGGACTGGTTGGATCTTCTTGCAGTCCAAAGGACTCTCAAGAGTCTTCTCCAACACCACAGTTCAAAAGCATCAATTCTTCAGCATTCAGCTTTCTTTATGGTCCAACTCTCACAGCCATACATGACTACTAGAAAACCATAGCCTTGACTAGATGGACCTTTGTTGGCAAAGTAATGTCTCTGCTTTTTAATATGCTGTCTAGGTTGGTCATAACTTTTCTTCCAAGGAGTAAGCATCTTTTAATTTCATGGCTGTAGTCACCATCTGCAGTAATTTTGGAGCCCAAAAAGATAAAATCTGTCACTCTTTCCACTGTTTCCCATCTACTGACATGAAGTGATGGGACCAAATGGCATGATCTTAATTTTCTGAATGTTGAGTTTTAAGCCAACTTTTTCACTCTCCCCTTTCACTTTCATTAAGAGGCTCCTTAGTTCTTCACTTTCTGCCATAAGGGTGGTGTCATCTGCATATCTGAGGTTATTGATATTTCTCCCAGCAATCTTGATTCCAGCTTGTGCTTCCTCTAGCCCAGCATTTTTCATGATGTACTCTGCATATAAGTTAAACAAGCAGGGTGACAATATACAGCCTTGACATACTTCTTTTCCATGTCCAGTTCTAACTATTGCTTTCTGACCTGCATACAGATTTCTCAAGAGGCAGGTCAAGTGGTCTGGTATTCCCATCTCTTTCAGAATGTTCCACAGTTTGTGGTGATCCACACAGTCAAAGGCTTTGGCATAGTCAATAAAGCAGAAATAGATGTTTTTTCTGGAACTCTCTTGCTTTTTCCATGATCCAGCGGATGTTGGGAATTTGATCTCTGATTCTTCTGCCTTTTCTAAAACCAGCTTAAACATCTGGAAGTTCATGGTTCACGTACTGTTGATGCCTGGCTTGGAGAATTTTGAGCATTACTTTACTAGCATGTGAGATGAGTGCAATTGTGCAGTAGTTTGAACATTCTTTGGCATTGCCTTTCTTTGGGATTATAATGAAAACTGACCTTTTCCAGTCCTGTGGCCACTGCTGAGTTTTCCAGATTTGCTGGCATATTGGGTACAGCACTTTCACAGTATCATCTTTTAGGATTTCAAAGAGTTCAATTGGAATTCCATCACCTGCACTAGCTTTCTTCATAATGATGCTTTCTAAGGCCCATTTGACTTTGCATTCCAGGATGTCTGGCTCTAGGTGAGTGATCAGACTATCATGATTATCTGGGTCATGAAGATCATTTTTGTACAGTTCTTCTGGGTATTCTTGCCACCTCTTGGTATCTTCCACTTTTGTTAGGTCCATACCATTTCTGTCCTTTATTGAGCCCATCTTTGCATGAAATGTTTCCTTGGTATCTCTAATTGTCTTGAAGAGATCTCTAGTCTTTCCCATTCTATTGTTTTCCACTATTTCTTTGCACTGATCACTGAGGAAGGCTTTCTTACCTCTCCTAGCTATTCTTTGGAACTCTGCATTCACATGGGTATATCTTTCCTTTTTTCTTTTGCTTTTCACTTCTCTTCTTTTCACAGCTATTGTAAGGTCTCCTCAGACAGCAGTTTTGCTTTTTTGCATTTCTTTTTCTTGGGGAAGGTCTTGATCCCTGTCTCCTGTACAATGTCACAAACCTACATTCATAGTTCTTCAGGCACTCTATCAGATCTAATCCCTTATTCCTAGTTTCTTCAGGAATCTCCATAATGTCCTCCATAGTGGCTGTATCAATTTACATTCCCACCAGCAGTACAGAAGGGTTCCCTTTTCTCCATACCCTCTCCAGCAACTGTGGTTTTGGGATTTTTTGATTATGGTCATTCTGTCTGGGGTGAAGTGATATCTCATTGAAGTTTTGATTTGCATTTCACTAATAATGAGTGAGGTTGAGCATCTCTTCATATGTTTATTAGCCAACTGAACTGAGGATAAAAATAGACCTCAATGCAATAACAATAGGGGATTTCAATACCCCACTTTCAACAATGGATAGATCATTCACACATAAAATCAATAAGGAAACAATGGACTTGAACTACACTTTCAACCAAATAAATATACCTAACAGATATATTCATATTCAGATCATTCCACCCCAAAGCAGCAGAATACACATTCTTCCCAAGCTCACACAGAACATTTTCCCAGATAGATAATAGGTTAGGTAACAAGTCTTAATAAATTTTAAAAGATTAGCAAAACCATAATGAGATATCACTTCATATCTGTTAGGATGTCTGTTATCAACAAGACATGAAATATGTGTTGGCAAAGATGCAAAGAAAAGAAAACCACTTTTCACTGTTACAGGAAATGTAAACTGGTGCAGCCACTATGGAAAACAGCAAATAATTCCTCTAAAAGTTAAAAATAGAGCTACCATATGATCCAGCAAGTCCAATTATGGGTATACATCCAGAGGGAAGGAATATCTCAAAGAGATATCTTCAATACCAAGTACAATGCAGCATTATTCACAATAGACAAGATATGGAAGTAAACTAGGATGAATGGAGTTAGAAAATGTAATACATACATACATACATATATATCTATACACATATATATATATATCTATACATGCATGTAATGATTCAGCCACTAAAGATAAGGAAATCCTGCCATTTGCAACAACATGAATGAACATGCAGGACATCATTCTAACTGAAATAAGCCAGAAAGAGAAACACATAATGGATATTATTACTTACATGAAGAATATTTTTTTCAATGAATTTCACAGAAACAGAATATATTGGTGGTTGTCTGGGGCTGTAGTGAGGGAGAGATGAGGAGATAAAAGATAAAATAGACAAATTTTTTGACTTCCCAGGTGGTGCAGTGTAAAGAATTAATCTCCCAATGAAGGAGACAGAGGTTCGATTGCTGGGTCAGGAAGAGCCTCTGTATTAGGAAATGGCAACCCACTCCAGTATTCTTGGCCTGGAAAATTCCATGGACAGAGATCCTGGCAGGACAGAGTTCATGGGGTCGCAAAGAGTCAGACACAACTGAGCATGCACATATACAAACTTTTGGTCATGAGAAAAACACGTTTTGAGGACATAAGCACCAGCTTTTATTAGACTTTTAAAGCTCTATTAATCTTAAAAGGGGGAAAACAGCACTTCCATCTTTCAACCTGAATTTTTATTAATAATATTAAATAAAATTAAAGTCTTACCATTTATAATTCCAATAACACAAACCACATCTCACATTAGGCAACAGCCCAATGGATGTTCCTTGTGAGCAATGAGATTAGTAAGTTTCATGTTTTGTAAATGATATTTATTTAATGTCATATTTTCTATGGGAAACAATTCTTAGTCTCTATGCACAGATCAGTGGTTTGATTCTACAGTCTTCAAAAACAACAGAGAGAGGATGGTCCTGACTGTAATTTATCAAAGAAGATGGTGCTTTTTTCCATAATTTCTTAGACTTAAAATTACTTGCACTGACCTCTGTCAACCTGTTTACCTTTATAAAATGCAATCAAACTGTATAGATATATTTAATACTATGAGTTCAAGTGCCTTAAATATCACTATCAGGAATATTTTAGAAAACCTTCTGTAAGATCAGTTATAATTGTTAAAAGTTTATCACTGTTTAAAGGCTTCATGAGTCATGCAGGGACTTGGTGGGTAACAGAAAATTATAAAGGATTTTCAATGACCTTTTGCAAAAAAATGAATCTCAAGGTTTTGGAATAGGGGTCTTTGTTAAAAGTACTTGCACATATGTGGATTCCTGCAGCTAATTTTCAACTGCCAAAAGCTTACGCATATTCACAAGTTTTTTCAACTTGGCAGTTTATAAAGTTTAACTACACACACACACACACACACACACACACACAGCTGTTTTAAAACCAGAAGAAATATCCTCCCTAGAATAATAAGAAATCTAAAGACATAAGCTTCCATTTAAAAGAACTTTTTAGATTAGTTTTCAAAATCCTTCTTTTCCCATTAAATGAAATTGAAACATTATCTGAAAAATGAAAGTGTTAAGTCACTCAGTTGTGTCCAGCTCTTTGCGACGCCATGCACTGTAGCTCGCCAGGCTCCTCTGTCCATGGGATTCTCCAGGCAAGAACACTGGAGTGGGTAGTCATTCTCTTCTCCCAGGGATCAAACCTGAGTCTCCTGCATTGCGGCCAGATTTCTTACCACCTGAGCCATCATGAAGCCCAGACATTGTCTACTTAATGAATACTGGGGATTAGGCTAAAAGCAACAAAAAAAACTACAACAAATGAAATTATCTGCAGGCAATTGAAGGTCACAAAAAAAGAGGGTGTACAGACTGAAAATCAAAACAACCTCAGAAACAGAAGACAGCATGTTCTTAAATATTTTTGTAAACATAATTCCCCCTGCCCCCTATTTTATTAAATAAACTTTAAATCGCATTTCCCTAAATACTTAGAATGAAGATGGAGGATGGAAAATTTGACTGTTTCTAAGCAATTATGTCAAAAATAGTTATCTAGAAAATGTAAACTCACTTTCGGGGCACATTTCAAAGCTAGAAATGTTTTTAAATCAAAAGTGGTGAAGGAGTTTATTTTTCCATCGATAGTTCTCCAAACATTATATTGTTGAGTTTTTCATACTCTTGGATTTTATTGATAGCAATTATTCATTTAAAAATATTGAGTACCTGTTTTTTGCTAGGAATTTATGAATATTTAAGATCCAAACATGAATTCAATACTTAAAGACACTCAATTTCGTGGAGATCATATATTAGTCAAGGCATACTTAGTGGTCTGCTATAATTTTTTTCATTTTCCTCTTTTCATCTAATGTTATGCTCTTGAGATAGAACCCTATTATATACCTTGAAGATTTTCTGGGTTCAGTTCCAGACCATCATCAGAAAGCAAGTATTGCAATACAGTGAGTCACACAAGTTTTTTGGTTTCTAAGTGCATATAAAAGTTATGTTTACATTATACTGTGGTCTATTAGTAATAATAGTATTATGTCTAAAAAATGTACATACCTTACTTTAAAATACTTTATAGCTACAAAAACTTAACCATCATCTAAACCTCTGGCAGGTCATAATTTTTTGTTTGCCCTGTCTTGATGTTGACGACTGCTGACTGATCAGAGTGGTATTTGCAGAATTTGGGGGAGGCTGTGGGAATGTCTTAAAGGAAACAACGATGAAGCTTGCACACTGATTAACTCTTCCTCTGATGAACAATTTCTCTAGTATGCAATGCTATTTGACAGCATTTTACCCAGAGCAGAACTTCTTTCAAAGCTGAAGTCATCCTCTCAAACCTTACTGCTGCTTTATCAACTAAGTCTGTGTAATATTCTAAATCCTTTGTGTTGTTCCAACAATTTTCACAGAATCTTCAGCCTGTGTAGAGTCCCTTTCAAGAAATCCCTTTCTCTGCTTATCCGTCAGATGCAATTTCTCACTCTTTGAAGCTTTATCATGAGATTTGAGCAATTCAGTCACATCTTCAGCTTCACTTCTACTTCTAGTTCTCTCCCTACTTCCTCCACCTCTGCAATTACTTCCTCCTCTGAAATTCTGAACCCCTCAGTTATTCATGAAGGTTGGAATAACCTTCCTCCAAACTTTTGTTAATGTTGATATTATGACCTCTTCCCTTCGATCACAAATGTTCTTCAGTTCAGTTGCTCAGTCATATCTGACTCTTTGTGACCCCATGGATGGGAGCACACCAGGCCTCCCTGTCCATCACCAACTGCCAGAGTTTACTCAAACTCACGTCCATTGACTCGGTGATACCACTCAACCATCTCACCCTCTGTCATCCCCTTCTCCTCCCACCTTCAATCTTTCCCAGCATCAGGGTCTTTTCCAATAAGTCAGTTCTCCGCATCAGGTAGCCAGAGAATTGGAGTTTCTGCTTCAACATCAGTCCTTCCAATGAATATTCAGGACTGATTTCCTTTAGCGTGGACTGGTTGGATCTCCTTGCTATCCAAGGGACTCTCAAGAGTCTTCTCCAACACCACAGTTCAAAAGCATCAATTCTTCGGCACTCAACTTTCTTTCCAGTTCAAATGTTCCTAATAGCATCTAGAATGTTGAATACTTTCCAGAAGATTTTTATTTTATTTTGCCCAGATCCATCAGAGGAATCACTATCTCTGGAAGTGAGAGTTTTACAAAATGTATTTCTCCAATGATAAACTTGAAATTCAAAATTTCTCCTAATCCATGGGCTACAAAATGATGATGTGCTAGCAGGCATGAAAACAGCATAAATCTCTTTGTACATCTCCATCAAAGCTCTTGAATCACCAGGTGCTTTACAATAAGCAGTAATATTCTGAAAGAAATCTTTTTTTTTTTTTCCTGAGTAGCAGGTCTCCAAAACAGGCTTAAAATATTCAGTAAACCATGTTGTAAAGAGGTGTGTTGCCATACAGGCTTTGTTGTTCCACTTAGAGAGCAAAGGCAGAACAGATGCAGTGTCACTCTTAGAGGCCCTAGGATTTCCAGAATGGTAAATGAGCACTGGGAGTGGCAGTGCTGGTGCTCAGTCATATCTGACTCTTTGCGACCCAGTGCACTGTACCCCACCAGGTTCCTCTGCCCGAGGAACTGTCTAGGCAAGACCACTGGAGTGGGCTGCCATTTCCTCCTCCCAGGGATCTTCTCAACCTAGGGATCACACCCACTCTTAATGTCTCCTGCCTCGGTAGGTGGATGCTTTACCACTGTGGGCTTCAATTTAGTCATCAAATACATCAGAACCTACTAAGAAATTAGTCCTATCCTCTTTGAAGCCAAGTACTGACTTCTCCTCTCTAGCTATGGGAGTCCTAGATGGTTGTCCTCTTCCACAGAAGGCTGCTTGGTCTACATTGAAAAATTCATTGCTACTGTATCATCTAAAAATGATCACATGGATAACAGCCTTGTCTAACTCAATGAAACTATGAGCCATGCCGTGTAGGGCCACCCAAGATGGATGGGGAATGGTGAAGAGTTTGTAGCATCACTACGAACAATGCTAGTGGAAGTGATGGAATTCCAACTGAGCTATTTCAAATCCTAAAAGATGATGCTGGTAAAGTGAAGCACTCAATATGCCAGCAAATTTGGAAAACTCAGCAGAGGTCACAGGACTGGAAAAGGTCAGTTTTTATTCCAATCCCAAAGAAAGGCAATGCCAGAGAATGCTCAAACTACCACACCATTGCACTCATTGCACACGCTAGCAAAGTAATGCTCAAAATTCTCCAAGTTAGGCTTCAACAGTATGTGAACTGTGAACTTCTAGATGTTCAAGCTGGTTTTAGAAAAGGCAGAGGAACCAGAGATCAAATTGCCAACACCCGCTGGCTCAGACAGAAAGAAAAAGAATTCCAAAAGAACATCTGCTTCATTGACTACACTAAAGCCTTTGACTGCATGGATCAAAACAAACTGTGGAAAATTCTTCAAGAGATGGGAACACCAGACCACCTTATCTGCCTCCTGAGAAACACGTACGCAGGTCAAAAACCAACAGTTAGAACTGGACATGGAACAATGGACTGGTTCAAAATTGGGAAAGGAGTCAAGCTTGTCATTCTGCTTATTTAACTTATATGCAAAGTATATCACATGAAATGGCAGGCTGGATGAAGCACATGCTGGAATCAAGACTTGGGAGAAATATCAATAATCTCAGATATGCAGATGTCACTACAGTTATGGCAGAAAGTGGAGAGGAACTAAAGAGCCTCTTAATGAAAGTGAAAGAAGAGAGTAAAAACACTGGCTTAAAACTCAGCATTCAAAAAATGAAGATCATGGCACCCTGTCCCATTACTTCACGGCAAACAGAATGGAGTGACAGATTTTATTTTCTTGGGCTCCAAAATCACTGCAGATGGTGACTGTAGCCAGGAAATTAAAAGACGTTTGCTCCTTGGAAAGAAAAGCTATGACAAACCTAGAGAGCATATTAAAAAGCAGGGACATTACTTTACTGAGAAAGGTCCAAATAGTCGAAGCGATGGTTTTTCCAGTAGTCATGTATGGATGTAAGAGTTGGACCATAAAGCAAGCTGAACACCGAAGAACTGATGCTTTTGAACTGTGGGGTTGGGGAAGACTCTTCAGAGTCCCTTGGACTGCAAGGAGGTCCAACCAGTCCATCCTAAAGGAGGTCAGTCCTGAATACTGGAGAGACTGATGGTGAAGATCTAATACTTTGGCCACCTGATGCGAAGACCTGACTCATTAGAAAAGACCCTGATGCTGGGAAAGACTAAAGGCAGGAGGAGAAGAGGATGACAGAGGACGAGATGGTTGGATGGCATCTCCAACTCGATGGTCATGAGTTTGAGCAAGCTCCGGGAGATGGTGAAGGACAGGGAAGCCTGTCTGTGGACTCAATGGACTTGAGTTTAAGGAAGTTCCAGGAGATGGTGAAGGACAGGGAAGCCTGAAGTGGTGCAGTCCACGGGATCACAAAGAGTTGCACACGACTGAGAGACTCAACAACAATAACAAATGTGTATTATCCTCATTATCTCAGCTAGATCTTCTGGATAATTTGCTGCAGCTTCTACATCAGCAATTGCAGCTTCAACTTGTACTTTTATTTTATGAATGTGGCTGCTTTCCTTAAACCAACCACTGCCAGTTTCAAACTTTTCTCCTCCAGCTTCCTCACCTCTCTCAGCCTTCTCAGAATTGAAGAGAGACAGAGCTTTAGGCTCTAGATTAGACTTTGGCTTTTGGCAATGTTATGGCTGCACTGATATACCCAGAACATTCACACTTTTGTCCATATCAGCAATAAGGCTGTCCTGCTTTCTTATTACTTACATGTTCACTGGAGTAGCATTTTTATTTTAATTTCCTTCCAGAACTTTTCCTTTGCATTTACAACTTGGCTAACTGGTACAAGAGGCTTAGCTTTCAGTCTATTTTGCCTTCCTTAGTAAGCTTAATCATTTGTTTCTTTTAATTTAAAGTGAGATACATGGGGCTCATCATCTGAACACTCAAGAGGCCCTTGAGGGGTTAATAATTGGCCTAGTTTTAATATTTCTCCAACCCCCAAAGACAGAAGCCACAGGAGATGGGGAGAGGGAAAAAGCCAGTCAGTGGAGCAGTTAGAACATACATATTTATCAATTAAGTGCGGCCTCTCATACGGTTTGTGGGGCCCCCAACAATTACAATAGGAATATCAAAGATCACTGATCACAAACCACCATAACAAACACAACAATAATGGAAACATTTGAAATCTTAAGAGAATTACAAATAAACGTGACACGGAAACACAAAGTGAGCAAGTGCTCTTGGAAAAATAGCACCACAGACTTGCTTCATGCAGGGTTGCCACAAACCTTCAATTAAAAAAAAAAATGCAGTACGTGCTAAGCACAATGAAGGTTAGTTCAGTAAAGTGAGCTATGCCTGTGCACTACAATTTATTTTTAAATTTTTATTGGAGTATAGTTGCTTTAGAGTGTTGCGTTATTTTCTGCTGCACAGCAAAGTGAACAGCTAGATATATACATATATCCTCTTTTTAGGATTTCCTTTTCATTTAGGTCACCACAGAGCTCTGAGCAGCGTTCCTTGTGCTGTCCAGTAGGTTTGCATTAATCATCTGTTTTATACATAGCAGTGTGCACATGTCCATCTCAATCTTCTAACTCATCCCACCCTTCTGCCCCCTGGATGTCCATGAGTTTGCTCTTTATATCAGTGTCTCTATTTCTACTTTACAAATAGGTTCATCTGTACCATTTTTCTAGATTCTGTATACATGCATTAATATAAGGTATTTGTTCTTTTCTTTCTGACTTCACTTTGTATGACAATCTCTCGGTCCAGCCACATCTCCGCAAATGGCACAATTTCATTCCTTTGCACTACAATTTATTTCTCCATCCTCAAGTTAATGGCTGCTGGAGTTATTTCCAAGTATTTTTGTATTACAGACAACTACACTATACACATACTTGTGCTTACAATGCGGTGAAGACATGCAAATGTTTTTAAAATTTCTCAAACTGTGATTCACAGAATCCTGAGGCTTCACAACATCCACATGACCAGGAAAAAAAATCTATTTTTACTAACAACAACATTAAAGTGTGCTTTTCCTTTTTCACCGCACTGACACTTAACTCATGGTATAAGACCAATGGTGAGTAAACTGTAGGCAAAACTGATATGCTGCCACATGCTTCCAGCAGGAAAAAAAGTGTCAGCCTCAGGACATTAACGAAGTAATAAAAATCATTAATTTTGTTAGGTCTCTACTCTTGAATACATGCTTTTTAAAAAACAAAAATTATGCATAAAGCCCTTCTCTTGCATACTGAAGTGAAAAAACTCTTATGTCATTTAACCTACTAAAGTAGGTTTTTTTTTCATGGAACACTGTTACACTGAAAGACTAAAAAAACTATTATCCAGACTTCAGAATTTAGCAGAAATTGTTTTGAAAATAAACAGTGAAATTATCATTTCAAACAAAATGAAACAAAACAACTGACAGTATTCATGGACAATAACAAAAGCGTGTGCTTTCATTTGACAATCAGAATTGTTAAAAAACTTTAATCTGTCACTGTAAAATTACAGCTTCCTAATAATCAAAGACTATTCAGATGAAATCAGTAGTAATATTAATAAAAGTAATTTTCCTATTGCATTATGCAATGGGTCCACTTTTGGAAGGTGTTTAGAACTAAGTAAATCAATATTTTCTAATTGAATGTTGCATGATATCACAAAATTATTGTGGATAAACACCCAACCAAAATGCAAGCTACCAGGATGGAAACAAAGAGTAAAAGTTCTTTGATATTATTTTATTATACTGCCACTGAACTTTACAAAACTAATATATGTCAAGTTTTATGTAGTATCAAAAAGAATGCCTACAGATGTCTAAAAAGATTGTTAAAACACCTCTTCCTTCATCAAGTTTACATTAGTGTGGGCCTAGATTTTCTTCATATATGGGGACCAAAACAACATATCCCAAACAGATTGAATCCAGAAGCAGATATGAGTTGCTTCCTATTCAGCCAAACATTAAAAAGATTTGCAAAGATGAAAAATATCATGTTTTTAAGTTCATTTTTGTTTTGTAAAACATAGCTAATTTTCATTAAAAAATTGCTGTTTATGCTAACAGGTGGTGGGTATATTTTTGTTATTCTAGATATGGTAATAAATATCTTAAAATGGTCTAAAAATTTAATGCTTATTTCTGGTAAAGATCAATAGATAGGATTTCCCTGGTGTTCCAATGGCTAAGACTCTGCACTTCTACCTCAGGGGGCGAGTGTGCAATCCCTGGTCAGATAACAAAAATCCCACATGCCTTGAGGCACAGCCAAAATGTAAAAGAAAAAAATCAGTAGATAAAACCTACAGAAGCAAAAACTCTTTGGGGCTCCTAATAAAGTTTAAGACTCTAGAGACAAAATAGCAGCATTTGAGAACTTCTGTTCTCTGGTGTATTTCTAGAATGAAAATGCTGGATTTGGATACACATAACCTTCAACTTTATTAGGTAATAAAAAAATATTTCCCAATTTTTACTGCCAGCAGCATATGTATTGCTCTTCTTTTCATCCTCTCCAAATTTTGGAATTATCAGAACTTTTCGTGCTCATCATTCATCACAGAGAAACAGCATCTCATTCCTGTCTTAAAGTTCTTTTTCTCATGGATAGAGAAGTACTTCTCAGTGTGGTAACGCCGCACCGATTTTCCCAGGCTGATCTAAACCTTCAACTAGAATGTCTGCATCTGTGATCCTAGAAATAAAGAAGCTAATTTTTACTTATTAACTAGGATTTGGTATATCCATCTTATCCTGTAGCATGCAATAGTCGTTGTAACCACTGAACTTGCTTCTCTCCCAAATGTGCTTTATGATATTCCAGACACTCCCGAACTTGCTCCACTGACTGCATGACTTGTACTCACTTTTTTCACTTCATGGTGTATTTCTTTAGTGAAAAAAGGCAAATTAAAGTATATAGAATGATTTTATTTGGGTAAGACACCACCAATGATATGGGGACTAAATCTACTTAAATATATCTGCATAAGCAATTTTAAAAGGTGTGTATATTGTCCTCTAATGTATAAATTTTCCGGTCTGCAGTGATGTACTGTGTTACGCTGAATAGGTGCAATGTGAGTCAACCGAAACCAACACAAAGACAAAAATCACTGTTGGGCATGGCAACATCTGGTACATGGACTCATTAGAAAACGTAAAACTGGGCAAATGAAAGAGTAGTGAAGTCTTCTGCCCTCTCATAACATCTCCTATGTAACTCTAAATTTAAAAAAATATATATTTAGAATTGTGATCCTCCACTACCTGCTGTCCAAAAAAGCAACTGATTCCATTCTACATTCAAGACCATGATACAAATTTTTCATCTTCTTTAATTGCATCAAATGCTTACTACTTAAGCTTAAAAATTCTTGGTTATATGATGATGTGGTAAATATTTATACGTATAAAATTGTGTACATATACAAATATTTATACATGCTCTACATATATATGTAAACATATCAACTATTTTCATTTCATGGTTTTATATTTTCCCTGAAGTTAAGATGCTCCTTAAGAATTCTATATTTCTCCTTCATTTTCTTTCTGACAATTAACCCTGCTCCAACTAGGACACACACATTTAATAAAACTTTTTTAAGGGACACACGGTGCACCATGCAGGACCTTAGTTCCTCAACCAGGGACTGAACCTGTGCCCTCTGCATGGGAGTGCAGAGTCTTAACCACTGGAGCACCAGGGCAGTTTCTGTAATCTACACACTGATTCTGCAAAATATACTGGGGGGAAAGAGCAGAAAAACAGCACATATGACTAAAGAGGAAAATGCACCTTGAAATTCCATGCATCACCAATGTTTTAAAATGATTCCTTAAGCATATTTATGGAAAAAAAATCTTTGCAGTCCTAATGAGTTTTCATTATTTTCTATATAAATGAATATTTAATTAGTCATGATTTAAAGCCTCTAATCTGATTTGCAACTCCACACAAAGACAGTAATTATTTCTACACAGTTCCTGTCAGTTCCTACTAGTCTAAATAATGATAATATCATGGCTTCCACTGACAGTTTCTTACCTCCCAGACCCCCAGCTAAAGTACATTTCCTCTTTTTCCCCAGGAACATATAGAAAATTGAAAGAGAGAGTCAGGTAAAGCCAGAGTTTTTCAATTTAGAAAAATTTTTTTTTAATCTTTTAAGAATCCCAACATAAAAACGAAATGGAAATCCTCCAGAGAATATACATACCATGAACCAAAAGTTCAGGGTAAAATCATACAGAGTCAAGATCCCCAGAAATTAAATGTGCAAATCTTCTTTATCTTTCCCCTGGTTAGTCACACTCCTCACCAAGAGATTATTCTGCTTTTTAACCTAATTTTCTTCTGTCAGGTCTGTATCAGAATCATAAAACCTCTCTTCCTTCCTTTGGACATTATCCATTTTATTAAGCAGTTTCATGCATGAGTTTTTGTTCAGTGTTTGAGGGTAAAAAAAAAGAATGTAATGTGTTTCATATCCTTTAAATTTTTCTGAGCACACAGAAGAACATTTAAAATAAAAGTTTATAGCAAAGTCCCAGAGATATAAGGCTGGCATATTGTGTTTCTGAGCACAAAGCTGGGTTTACTTTTCTTCCCATGTCTTAAACCATCAGAGAAGATGAAAATTACTTTGCCGAATAAAAGAAATCTCTCTGTGCAAATGAACATGAAAAGTGGAATCAGAGGGAACTTACTAACATTGAGATGTGTGATTCAAATGTACTTAGCACAGAATACAGTAGAATCTTTATTTCTAGAAATGTTCCACATGACAAAAAGAACACAAGAGTAGGAAACTGCTTTCCAGCTCCCTTTAGAAGTCTTCAAGTGTTTTCCAGCAGGTATTTTTCTCTCAGCCTTCTGGTCTTTTTTATTAACTTTTTTTTTTTTTCATCTGCTGCAAACAAAGGGGGTCATGGAAAATTCTAGAGGAAAACTCATTAAATGAAGATACAGCAGGTCAGAAATAAATGTAGGCATTACATTATGAAATGTAAACAGCACTGGCTACAATCAAATATGATTAGATTATAAGCATTCTTTCCAGCTCACATATGGAGAAAAATGTGCTTTTAAAGGAAAATGTCTATAATTTAGCAAATGCAGATGTTAATATACAGATTAAACTCTGCCATATTTAAAAAATTAAATGAAATTCAATCACACCATGTAATCCTCCTGGCATTTACCATCGCACACCCATTACTCAACAGGTTAGAGATACATGTACATTACCATTGCATTATTTCTATGTAAGCATACAACCCCGCTGGTTTAAGTATTGATATTTATCTAGGATATTAAACACTACAGAAGGAAATCATCTCACATGTTTAAAACTCATGCTCCTTAAACTCTGTGTCAATATGACAAAGCAATATTTCAGCCAAAATGACACATCCTTCTAACCCCCATGGAATATTTCTGCCTTAAAAGACAAAATATGAATGGTTCAAAGCATCAGAGTATGGGATAACCATTCACAAAAGCAACAGTTTTATGTAGTAAACCTCTTTATGAGACTATAGTAGTTAGAGATGAAATTGTAAAGGGGGAAGTGTAGATTGCTTTGATTTAGAAAATTGTTGCCATTAAACAGTTTACAAAGAGCCGAGTGTTTCTGCATCATTATCCCCAATGTGTCAAAGTCAGCATTTTCACAATATTTAAAGCACTCCCAACTTCCTCATAAATATCATTTATATTCCTGCACAGTTATTCAGCATATCAAGGAATATCACTTACAGTCTTCTACAGTTACACAGTATGATTATCTGAGCCCATGCACGTGAACCTGAAACAAAGATACAGAACAGGACAAAATTCCATCCAAGCAGAAGCACAGAGATCATGTAATTTCACTGCCAAGTTTGACCCAAGACTCAAGGCCACTGTGTGCTTTGCTTGTGAAGAGTAGCACAGAAGGTCATCTGGGCTTCCACAAGCAGCTGAATCTTGCTACTGGGCAATTCAATTGTGGGTGAGCAGCTGGCCTATGTACTGACATTGCCATTTATTTTTATTTACTTGCTGTGTTGGAAGAGGCCTTTCCTGCTCATACAAAAAAAAAAAAAAAAAAAAAGAACAAGATCCACAATGTCTTTTTCTATCTCTTTACCTACTGAAATCACAGCAGAGCCATTTCAAGCCACTGCCTCCCTCAAGAAGCAACTGCTTAGGCTGATACTGGTCTCAGAGTCTTCTCTGAAATTCTCCAGCATTTGTCAGTAACACCAATTTTGATAGACAATCTAATATAACCTTCCGATGGATCCTTCATGAAATTCTCGTGCAGTATAATAACTTTAAATCATGAGAATGATAAAAGCGATCCTTCAGTGGAATTTGCAAACACATTCATTTATATTCAATACAGCAACACTACAGAATTATATTAAGTGGCTTCTCATTTCTGAAGCTCTGAAAAGGGCCAGCACATGAGAGATGATACCACACGTGCTGTGACTTGAAGAAAGGAGGCCTGTAGTGGCCACGAGGTAAAAAGGAATCATTTAGCAAAGAAGATTTCTGATTTGTTAATTAAAACTATAATTCTTTCAAGTATCCAGTGTAACAGCCTAATGTTTTACAAAGACAATACTACCCTAGGAAATATTTCCAGATAAATAGATAACTCCTTTTATCTATTAAGCACACTTAAAAGCATCAAGACTAAAACCTCAATGAAAAAGTAGGCTACAGATAGATGAGTAATTTATGAAACACAAAGAAGATTGTGTAACATACAAAAGAAATTAAGAAGAGAACTACCATATGATCTAGCTATCCTCCACTTCCCAGTATTTATCAAAAAAAATATGAAAACACTAATTCAAAAAATATACACATCCTTATGTTTACTGCACCATTATTTACAATACCCAAGATATGGAAACAAACTCAAGTGCCAATCAATGGATGAATGGATAAAGATGGTATCTCCCTCTCTCTCTCTCTCTCTCTCTCTCTCACACACACACACACACACACTAACACTGCTGCTGCTGCTGCTGCTGCTGCTGCTGCTGCTGCGTCACTTCAGTCGTGTCTGACTCTGTGCGACCTCATAGACGGCAGCCCACCAGGCTCCCCCGTCCCTGGGATTCTCCAGGGAAGAACACTGGAGTGGGTTGCCATTTCCTTCTCCAATGCATGAAAGTGAAAAGGGAAAGTGAAATCGCTCAGTCATGTCCGACCCTCAGCGACCCCATGGACTGCAGCCTACCAGGCTCCTCCGTCCATGGGATTTTCCAGGCAAGAGTACTGGAGTGGGGTGCCATTGCCTTCTCCCACACTAACACTATTCAGCCATAAAAAGATGAAATCTTGCTATTTGTGTCAACATGGATGGATCTTGAAGTTATTATGCTAAGAGAAATAAGTCAGAGGAAGAAAGACACATACATATGATTTAATTCATATGTAGAATATAAAAAAACTAAATAAATAAACAAACTGAACCAAACAAAAACAGACACATAGGTACAGAGAACAGAGCAGTGATTACCAAAGTCCTGGGGGTAGCAGGGAGGGAAGGCAAATGCGTAAGGGGCATCAACTATATGAGGAGAGGAAACTAAAGTAAACTTTTGGTGGTGAGCATGTGATAGTGTGCAAAGAGTAGAAATAAAAGGCTGTCCACATGAAACTTATATTATGTAAAATACCAATGTTACCCAACTAAAATTCAATTAATGAAAAAAGAAACCAGATGTTTCACAAGATGCTATTTATATATTTATTTGCCTATCTACTGACAAAGATGAAAACAGAATACTGACCTCTTGGTGTTTTGAGGTCTTGGCAAAATCACTATACCCATATATTGCTGGAAGATAAAATGGCAACATATATCAGAAGATTTGAAAAGTGCAATCTCTGACTTAGTAATTTCACTTCTGCAAATGATCCTAAGGAAGGTAGCAAGTCAGTACGTAAACATATACACAGCAACTTTTAATGGGAGAAAAAACTGTAAGTATCATATATATTCAGAAATAGAAGACTAGCCAAATAAATTACACTCTTTAATTGAATCTGTGAAATCCAACAGAAATGACTGTGCATTCATAATTATTAAAGAACAAACTATACAAAGCACTGCTAAGTGGAAAAAAAAAAAAACCTGCCACAGAAAACTAAGGCATGGTCTACATATCTCTGTAGCAGAACACACAGTTTATTAATTAATGTCTTCAGATCTGCAGCACCGCCCTGAACTGCTAAGGGAGGCTGGGGACCCACTCCTGCGTTGATTCTCTCCTAAGCCTTCTAAGGAGGGAACCAGCAAGCCAAGCAGGTGTTTTAAGATTTCTAAGTCCTGTAAAATTTAGGAATAAAAAGGAAGGAAGTGGAAGATAAGTGGCACCAATCTGATATGGGTGGGGCTTTTCGCAGTGGGAGTTTTAATTGGGGAGAAGTTGCATGTAAAAGAAAAAAAAAAAAGATGTGGGAGCTGCCCTAGTATTTGAAGGGTGTGAAGAAGAAACACCCATATGTTAGAGGTGATGACCACGTTTCACATACTTAACTCTTAAACACTCCAAGAAACTCAAGAATTCATGCTACTTTGACTCTCCCTTCTTTTGAAGGGCATGTTCTCTTGAACACAATGCTGCTCTGAACCTGGATGGGCTCTGTGAGTCACAGCAAGGGATGCATGTCGGTGTAAGATCTATTCCACCTTTACCTCTAGCTGCTCGATGACTTGAACATTTAGGTTTGCATGACCTGAATTTTCTAATTCTTTTAAGAACATTCATCGCTAACAATATAAGTATACCTGACAAAAAGTTATTGAAAGCCCAAGTTACTACATAAATGCTCCCTGGATGTTCACTCGCGTTTCCCAGTGGTATTCAAATTTCAGGCTGTCTTTCCTCCTCACCCCCAAAAGCAACCCATGCAACAGGGATTTACCTGAAAGTTGGTTTCTCTGAGACACATTCCTAGGAAGTTTCAAACCGTGAGTGACAACAACACCTGCAGGTATAGCATGATCAAGGGGATGCAGGGAAGCGAAGGAAGCTGATACACAGAACTAAAGCAGGTTACCCTGACCCTGCAGCCCAGGCCTGCCGGAGACCCCTCGGAGAGATTGTCAGGTACTCTCTAAGTCATCCTGGACTCAGATGCTGTTCACCAATTCCCTTGCACTAATTGTGGCATTTCCACCTGCCCCTCGGGTCCAGTAAGGTTAGCCAGAGCATGTACATGTAGGCAGATGACTGAGTATAGTCTTCCTACTTCTTTGAAGACCATGATGTATCAGGTACATAATAACAGTGGCACATACTGCCCTTTAAGCTCCCTCCTTGGCTACCCCATCCCCATGGGAAGCCTTCAAACTGAAAAAGAAGTACTATAAGATAACACTAATCTCATCTGCAGAGATGTGGATGGACCTAGATACTGTTATACAGAGTGAAGTATATCAGAAAGAGAGAAGACAAATATAACATCACTTACATGTAGAATCTAGAAAAATGGTACAGATGAACTTATTTGCAAAGCAGAAATAGAGACACAGATGTAGAGAACAAACTTACAGATACCAAGGGGGGATGGGAGGATGGGATGAATTGGGAAATTTCGGCATATATGGCAGAAGATCATACTAAACATCTTTTGTATTTTTTTTAATTTAAGTATAGTTGGTTTACAATGTGGATTCAACATATTTTGATTCAGAAGGCAATACAACACAGCAAGCAATTTTATAAACGCAGTGTGTGGTCACTCAATAGAGGATCAAGTCTCACACCATGAATAAGAGTGAGTAATGGGATATGAGAGCACCCTGCCTTCTGTCTGTCCTTGCGTGGTGGTGGTGCTTTAGTCACTAAGCCCTATCCAATTCTTGAAACCCTATGGACTGTAGCCACCAGGCTCCTCTGTCCTTCGGATTTCCTAGGCAAGAATACTGCAGTGGGTGTCTATGTCCTTTTCCAGTTCATCCACAAGATAAGATCTAATCCAAATGCTTGGGATTCTGAGGTCACAGGGAAAGGTCAGAACTCACACCCTTGGATGGCTGAATTTTATATTATTTACAAGACTCCCATCTGTGAGCTCGACTGAGTCCTAAAAGTTCCATGAACGGATCTGTTTAGACTGCAAATTATCAGGGACAAAAATCACTTCACTATATCAATGGCAAGTTAAAATTCTCAGCATGTTACAAAAATGACAGCCAAGAGTCTTAAAAATGGGGGGGGCGGGTAGAAAATGAAACCCATACTCTACAGTATTGATACCATGAAACAGTTAGGCTATTGGAAACCTGCAGTGTTTGACATCTTGCCCTATTTTCTCCAAACATTAAAAAAGTGAGAAAAAAATTGCATGCTATTGGCCTTAAGTCATCAATACAACATCTGTTTAATATGTTTGTCTCATAAAGCTCAATTAACTATGATTTTTCTCATATTTAAAATAAAAGCTGGTCGCTACATGTTTCACTATTAATTCCATTGACACAAACTGTTTGTCATATCACTGGCCACTTGTTAATAACATGTTTTGCTCTTCATTAATTCTCCTATCAAAGATGTGTCTGTTCTGCCTAATTTGCATGATTATTAAGCATCCCAACTTTCTTCTGAGTACTTGTGTAAAGGTTATATCAAGATGACAGGCCAAAAATGTTTTAAAATGGTAAGGAGAAGAGGAAGAAATAAATACAATGGCCTTTAGTTCCATCAACTTCAAATGTGTCTCCTCTAAAAATAAAGACTTCTCCCTCATCACCCCCACCACACCATTTTGGTTTTGGCTGCTCTGTTTCCTATCTATGTGGAAGGCTATTTGGGTAATAGGTCAAGTAAGAATTAAAATATGGGGACTTTTCTGGTGGCCTACTGGTGAATACTTCACCTTCCAATGCAGGAGGCGTGGGTTCAATTCCTGGTCAAAAAGCTAAGATTTAACATGCCTTGCAGCCAAAAAAAAAAAAAACAAAACAAAACAAAACAAAACAAAACAGAAAACAGAAGCAACATTGTAACAAATTCAATAAGGGCTTTAAAAATGGTCCACCTTAAAAAAAGAATTGAAATCTATGTACCATGGAACACTACTCAAAGAAAATTGTCAAGTATGCCTTACCTTTTCCATTCCCTTAGACACGTATCAAAAATGGGTGACAAGTGGCCAATTAAAAGCCATTATTAGTTTTTGAGTACTCATAAATAAAAATCATGTCTAGATTATAATGGAAAAAATCTGAATTACTCCAACATGATTTATACAGTAGAAATGCTAAGGATTTTGCTCTGTGTTCCCGAAAATTGCTATCTTTGTGATTAAGTTATGCCAATATACTTACAATAGGCGTGTAATTACAGATAATCACTATTACAATATTCATAGGTCAGGTATGTTCCCAGGTTCTGAAATCAACCATTTTTAAACTATAGAATATTAATTTCAGAAAGCTATTCTCCTCCCCTGAAATTATACTTTACTTGTAGGACAGTGAGTATCAAGATTCAAGTTTTGACCAAAATACTTTTTGCCCACCTAACACCTGACTGGAAATTTTTGGCCCCTGAGTTGCAAGGTTCTAATGAATTGGCAAATCTTGATGTCTCTTTGGATGGTTATTATGTAACCCTCAACTCTGGGGTCACCAAATCAGTGCTATTTATTATCAACAGGCAGCATACTAGTATACACAAATGCAGGTTTTTTTCTCTCCATTGTACATCTCAAATGACCAAACGTATTATGAAGAGGGGACTTGGGTGCCAGAGACAAAGCAGCAATTAATTCTCTGTAAGTTGCAAATGGAAGATCCCAGGGCACCCTGTGGCCCACGCAGGGATCTGCACTTCCTCCAATCCCATCTGCTGCTTTATTTTTTCACCGCCACGTTGTAACACCCATGCAGAACCCCCAACACATTTAACTAGTGACTCATTTTAAATCAGATAGCTACGAAATAAAAATCCACAGAGTGAAAATGCCTCTGGTCCACACACAACCATTTGCTAACTGCTGTGTCTGTCATTCAAAAGATTGCTGTATTCTTCCATGACCTTGTGCAGCGTATTCAGTGCCAAGGCATTCCCAAGGATATTTTTATGTAGAAGCATGTATCCCTCTAGTCAATGGACTTCCCTGGTGGCTCAGATGGTAAAGCGTCTGCCTACAATGCAGGAGACCCAGGTTCAATACAATCCCTGGGTTGGGAAGACCTCCTGGAGAAGGAAACAGCAACCCACTCCAATTTTGCCTGCAAAATCCCATGGATGGAGGAGCCTGGTAGGCTACAATCCATGGGGTCGCAGAGAGTCAGACACAACCGAGCAACTTCACTTTCTTTTCTTTCTTTATCCCTCTAGTAAAGTGCTTTACGTGTGTTTTGTGGGAATGGAGGTTGGAAAACTCCTTGTCAATCATCCGTCCTGGTCTTCCGGTCCAGGGGCATTCTTCTAACTCTGCACCCACTCTCTGCTCCAGCAGCTCACAACTGCCCCAGGTCGCCTGTACTCTCCATGTTCTTTTCTTTAAAAATTGTAGTTGACTTACAATGCTAGTTTCAGGTATATAGCAAAGTGATATGGTTACACACACACACACACACATATTTTTCTTCAGAGTCTTTTCCATTCTTTTTGTTGCTGTTGTTCAGTTGCCAAGTCATGTCTGACTCTTCATGGCCCCATGGACCACAGCATGCTAGGCTTCCCTGTCCTTCACTATCGCCTGGAGTTTACCCAAGTTCATGTCCACTGAATTGGTGATGTCATCCAACCATCTCTTTCTCTCTCATCCCCTTCTCCTTCTGCCTTTCAATCTTTCCCAGCAACAGGGTCTTTTCAATGAGTCAGCTGTTCCCATCAAGTGGCCAAGTACTGGAGCTTTAGCTTCAGCATCAGTCCTTCCCAAGACTATTCAGGGTAGATTTCCTTTTAAGATTGACTGGTTTGATCTCCTTGCTTTCCAACGTTAAACTGAATCTTTTGTTTCTTACTTTTCCACTATAGGATATTATAAAGTATTGAATATATATATATATACACACACATACACAAAATTGAGAGGTTTCATCTCATTTCCTTTTAAAACTTTAAATTAGAACTCTGATTGTGAACACTGTGCAATAATGTGAATATCATCATTTGTATTCTGCAAACATTTTACAACATGAGAAAGCAAAAGGCAAATTAAATTTTTACTGCATGCCAATCAATTTGGATAATGCAGGAGTAAAAAAAAATCACAAACACAAACCTTTAATAATTGATCATTTTGACAGTGATAACTAAAAATATGATTACCACTCTGGAAATGTTGAAACTAGATCAACAGTTGACTTTCTTGGCTATCTGATTTGCTTTTACTCCCCTACGAAATACAGAAAGATAATGGTTTTTCCATATTTGCACAGAATGAGGCTTTTCTAGTTTTTCTAACAAAGATAATCAGAAGTTAGGTTTGTTGGAGAGAAAGCATTTGAGTAACTTACTGAAGGGAGCAAAATTCAACATGTGCTGTGTACACACCAGAATGCTGAAGAGGAACTGCCCACAACTGGGAAAATTTTCCTAACTTGGTAGAAAAAGCTGACTGCTTTCTCAATGATTGGAAACTGAAGTAAGTAAATACATGTGCTTCAACCCCACAGACCCACTGAATAAGCTAAACACATAACCCCGATGCAGGGAAAGACTGAAGGCAAAGAAGGGGGAGGCAGAGGATGAGGTCGAATAGCATCACCAACTCAAAGGACATGAATCTGAGCAAACTCCAAGAGAAAGTGAAGGGCAGGGGAGGCCTGGTGTGCTGCAATCCATGGGGTAGGGCAAAAAGTCAGACACAACTTAGCAACTGAACAACAATAAGTAAAATGTCAGTAGTGACGCAAAACATTACTTCCTTATGTCAGAATGGACAGAAAGCAGTCTGCCTGAAAGCAAAATCTAAATAAGATACTGACAAATAAGCTGTTCCTGCCTCTGAGGATTCCTCCAAGAAAATAATCAAATTTTAATTGAAAAGACATTAGCGTGAACCATGGAAATGTCTATCAAAACCCCTCTCTTGCACACTGCTAGGTGGTGATGTTGAGATGAGAGGATAGGGAGACAGAAATATACTGAAGAAACTGATGTCTTCTCAAGCGTACATCTAAAAAAGACAACATTAAGATCACTCAGCAGTTGAAGCCCATGATGTATTGTATCAGAATTTATAACTACTGCAAAATTTCTCAATCATTACTCTCCCGTGATGGGGTCAGCATTTTGAATATTGCTCACAGAAAAGCGTCTAAACTCATAAATAAATAAGTATGGAAAATGCACGTGATCATCCTGACAAAATAGTTCAGGGGGGTTACTGAACAGCAGTGGCTCACAGGCATCTGTTCATCCAGCTGTTAGCTGAGAAGACAGAGAGCAGGTGTCAATTTCAGTGCCACATCAGAGTTAATTTCACATAAGGCAGTGCTGAAAAGAATATCCGAAACAACAGTAAAACTAAACATAAAATCAAAGAAAAATCACCATGTCCCTGAATCTCTCTGGGCTTGGTGTCTGAAAAACCCCATCCTTAGCAGAGAGTCTATTCTTCAAGTACTCTTGGGAAAAAGAAAGCGGTCTCGGTACCACCCAGGTCTGGCCTGCTTGGAAGCAGATATGGAGTGGGCATGGCCGATCAGCTCTGTCCCTCTCTATAACCTGAGAGCTCAGCTACATCACCTGTGATCTTTGGCTAGTCCTCAGCATCCATAGCACTGAAAAAAGATCACAGCACTGAATCCAGACACCAGTGAAGACTCCTGCATAAATCCATTAAAACACTGTACCTCTCTACAAGCAATTATAAAACTCCCCCTGGGCATAATTAACCACGATTCAACTTAAAGTTTAGATTTTAGGGAGTGCCAGCAATGTTAAGAAAGTATCTCGTCACATCATACGTCACAGATTCATAAATTTTTGAGCTGGAGGCTCATTCTTCTAAGTGGCAGAGAGGTTAAACGATGTTCCCAAAGCAACGCAACTGATTAGGAAAGTGGTCTTAGCCCTCAATCTAAGATCACGCCTCAAATTACTACACTCTAAAGGAGACCCTTAAAGAACTGCATTTCCTTTATCTTAGCTCTTTTATCATTGACTCTCCACACTGAAATGGGTATCTATTACTAACTCTTATTAGACTGATTACACCTTCCCTGCATTTTAATATATGAATAGTCTTTCAGAAGCTGAAATCACTCATTTGAACCTATCACTTCAGAGGTTGATTGCCTATCATTCTCTGTATGTTGTTAGCTGGTAAACATGCACACAGCTCATGTCCTAAGGAAATTTTAAAAAAATAGACTTGGACCCTTCTGATGCAGTATGATGGAATAATCATTTTTCACATGAATGAGCTTTCCTGAGAAGACAAAAATAAATTTCAGCACTGATAAAATTTTTAAATTGTTTTAAAATTGTTAAAGATTAAAAAAATAATAATTATTTAAAACTGTAAATGCTCACTAAGTGCTTTCCATGAATCATGTCATTTAATCCTTCCAATAAACTGGTGCCTTAGTTACCATCAAACAGATTAAGTGGCTAACACAAAGTCATAAGCGAGTTGATCATACAACCGTAATTTAAGCCAAGTATAATCACCATATATCCAGCATATAACCCAGTCATTCCACTCAGAGGTATTCGCTCAAGCAATTGAAAGCATGTCCACAAGATTTTGCACATGAAAGTTCTTAACAGTTTTACTTGTGATAGCCAAAAAGTGGAAACAATCCAATGTCCATCAATGGGCCAACAGATAAACACTGTCACACAGACACACAATGGGATACTGCTGAGTCATAAAAAGCAACAAACACACAACATAGAAGAATCTAAAATCAACTGAGTCAAGTGAAAGAATTTTGACCAAAAAAAGAACACACATAGTATGATACCACGTATACAATTTTCTAGAAAAAGCAAGTTTATAGTAATACAAAGGAGATCAGTGATCGCCTGGAAAGGGAATGCGAAGGGACCTATGCATTCATAAGCGGAATTAAGTAATGATGGGGTGATGGTTAGGTTTATTATCTTAATTGAGGTCAAAATTCACCCAATTGGACACTTTAAAGATGTGTACTTTACTATACATTGATTATACCCAAATTTTAAAATCTTGGCAGTCCACCTCCAAAGTCTGTGCCCTTAACCACCAAAGTATATGGCCTCAGATATTATAAAATGTCCTACTGAGAAAAAGAATGCTGAGTTTATTTTTTGCAAACATTTTATTTTATATTGGAGAGTAACCAATTGACAATGTTGTGATAGTTTCAGGTACACAGCAGAGCAACTCATACATATACATGTATCCATTCTCCCCCAAACTCCCCTCCAAGGGATACTTAGGGAGTTTGGGATGGATTTGCACGCTCTGCTATATTTAAAATGGGTAACCAATAAGAACCGATTGTATGGCTCAGGGAACTCTGCTCAGTGTTATATGGCAGCCTGCATGGGAGGGGTGAGTATTGACTTTAACTCAGTTTTACTTCAGTGCAATTTCACTTACTTTAGTCTATAGAATATAAAGGGCTACTTGATGCCTGTTGTTCTAATTAGTGATTTTGTTACCTGCCTGCAAATTAAATCCTTAAGGACAAAGCTGGTTTTGATCCATGTGCCCGGACACTTTAAATGACCCCACATTCTTGCTGATTGCATTCATGCAGCTTCTGTCTTTTCCCAGCTGCCTCTGATCTTTACTGTTACTTTTTGCTTGTTTAGGTAAGGTTTTTTTAAACTTATTCTTTTAATCTATTTTCTTCACTGTCTGCTATTCTAATCCCTCGGGTTGTGAAGTTAAATAAAACTGGTAAGCTTCCACTGCATGCAAAATTAAGTTTAAAAAAAAAAAAATCAAAAAGGTTCTGTTCTGAAGGAGGGCTTCTGCCACACCTTTTCTAAGAAGGAAAAACGCCCTGTTATAGGAATTTTTATTGACATTGGCGGTTAATTCATTTAGAGTACTTAGCGGTGCATCTGAGACCCTCCCAAAATTTTTAAGATCTGAATGCTGGGTAATTGGCAATTAACTAATACAAGTTATGGTATCAGCATTTTAAAACATTGCAGTAAAGCATTCCATATTCTAATTTTAGTTTGGCAGGAAGAAATTTACCCTGAAGTTATGATTGTAGCAAATACTAATGTTCCAGGTTCTGAGAGACCTACAAGTCAGACACAAAGTAGAATTTGGAAGGTGGCCCATACAAGGAAGAGGTTTAAAGCTTACATGGCTTTAGCTACTTAGGAAATCCACTTCTGATCTCAGAGCAGCTTATTCATAAGGGCATCAGACACTTGGGACAGCTTCTTTTGCCTTCCTGGTTGGAGAATTATGTAATCAGAGCTTGATTAGAACTGTATATTAACCCCACTCGGAAGCATCATCAAGGCTGGGAGCGTGTCAGCTCAGTTAATGCTGGAATGAGGACCAGGGCTTTCTCCTTGTGGTCCTCACACTCCAGCTGCCCAGATGTCAAACTCACTTCCTCCTCTTCCTGATACAACTGCAGTTATTGCGTGAAGATGGACAGAGGTGAACAGTTAGCAGTGATCGCCTGTGGCCCAATTATCAAATGCCTTGGCCCAGAAATAAAGTATCTATAATTTGTTTGGCCTTACCCATGACTCTGCCTCTAACTAATAGTTGACTGGGTATGATTCTGAGCTTCCCAGAAGGTGCTAGTACTAAGGAGCTCACCTGCTAATGCAGGACAGGAAGATTCCCTGGAGGAGGGCATGGCAACCCACTCCAGTTTTCTTGTCTGGAGAATCCCATGGACAGAGGAGCCTGGCGGGCTATGGTATACAGGGCCACAAAAAGTTGGGCACAATTGAAGCAACTCAGCACACGTGCACAATTATATGTTCAACTGCCAATATTTTATGTTTTAAAAACCCACAGAATTCTCTTGATAATCATGTTCTGACCAGTCATCAGAGTCCAACATATTCAAATGTAGCAAAGTAAACAAAAGAGCTGTCAAAATTCAACAAGAACTCAGATGAAATCTTTGCATTTTCAAACAATATTTCACAAAGTTTCCCTAAGAAACAACGGGAGAGATCGCTTCTCATCAGGATTGTTGCTGCCAATTCCTTCATGTGAACCTGAAGATTTGCAGTTGAGAATGAGACCAAGAAATTTTTGTTTTGGGGTGTTTTTCTTTTTTTAATGTGGACCATTTTTAAAGTCTCTTTTGAACTTGTTATCATATTGCCTCTGTTTTGTTTTGGTTTTTTGGCCAAGAGGCATGCGGTATCTTAGCTCCCCAACCAGGGATCAAGCCTGCACTCCCTGCGTTGGAAGCCAAAGTCTTAACCACTGGACCACTAGGGAAGTTCCAAGAGTATGAGGCCAAAAACTCAGAACATGAGCTTTTCAAAAACCCACTGTGCTGCTTCACAGGAGAACAAGAAAAGTCTCCAAAATGGATTCAGACTGAAAGCTAAACACTGATCTAACACTATTATTTTAAAACACTGCTAGGTTACTACTAGAAGTGAAGTGAAAGTTGCTCAGTTGTGACCCCATGGACTCTTTGTGACCCCATGGACTATACAGTCCATGGAAGTCTCCAGGGCAGAATACTGGAGTGGGTAGCCTTTCCCTTCTCCAGGGGATCTTCCCAACCCAGGGATCAAACCCAGATCTCCCGCATTGCAGGTGGACTATTTACCAGTTGAGGCACAAGGGAAGCCCAGAATACCACTAGCATTCACCTTAATTTTAGCATATTTTGGCCTGAAATCAGAAAGCTTATGGTTTTATCCTCCAAAAGGGTACTCATCAAGTCATTCTGAAGCCTGCTCATCTATTAGATGGGTCAACGGACAGCATCCTTACAGTAGAAATTAACTAACCTCAGGGAAGAGAGAAATCAAAATCCTCAGGGAAGAGAGAAATCAAAATCATAATAATGATCATCAAACCGTGAACACATGCTTTATGCTGGGAACTATACTTGTTGCCACCAGCTTTCCTAAGATCCAGGCAAAGGAAATCTTATTTTCCTATCAGAAGTATGTGGCAAATGTTCTACAATTTGTAGTGATATAAGCAGGAGGGCAGGCTGAATCCATAGCCCAACTTATTGGCCTATATCAGGTGGTTCGACTGTGTTCAGTGCACTTTCTGGATCCTTCTCTGGGAGAACAACTGGTTTACAAAGGAAACAAGAAAATGATTTATATATAAAGGCTGGACCATGTTCAATGGCTAGCAACCTGACTGGTAGTGCAAGCCCACATTGCTTGTTGCCTCTGCTTAACAGACTGGTTTCAAACAGGAAAAGGAGTACGTCAAGGCTGTATATTGTCACCCTGCTTATTTAACTTATATGCAGAGTACATCATGAGAAACGCTGGGCTGGAAGAAACACAAGCTGGAATCAAGATTGCCGGGAGAAATACCAATAACCTCAGATATGCAGATGACACCACCCTTATGGCAGAAAGCGAAGAGGAACTAAAAAACCTCTTGATGAAAGTGAAAGAGGAGAGTGAAAAAGTTGGCTTAAAGCTCAACATTCAGAAAACGAAGAAAATGGCATCTGGTCCCATCACTTCATGGGAAATAGATGGGGAAACAGTGGAAACAGTGTCAGACTTTATTTTGGGGGGCTCCAAAATCACTGCAGATGGTGACTGCAGCCATGAAATTAAAAGACACTTACTCCTTGGAAGAAAAGTTATGACCAACCTAGATAGCATATTCAAAAGCGGAGACATTACTTTGCCAACAAAGGTCCATCTAGTCACGGCTATGGTTTTTCCAGTAGTCATGTATGGATGTGAGAGTTGGACTGTGACGAAGGCTGAGCACCGAAGAATTGATGCTTTTGAACTGTGGTGTTGGAGAAGACTCTTGAGAGTCCCTTGGACTGCAAGGAGATCCAACCAGTCCATTCTGAAGCAGATCAGCCCTGGGATTTCTTTGGAAGGAATAATGCTAAAGCTGAAACTCCAGTACTTTGGCCACCTCATGCGAAGAGTTGACTCATTGGAAAAGACTCTGATGCTGGGAGGGATTGGGGGCAGGAGGAGAAGGGGACAACAGAGGATGAGATGGCTGGATGGCATCACTGACTCGATGGACGTGAGTCTGAGTAAACTCCGGGAGTTGGTAATGGACAGGGAAGCCTGGCATGCTGCAATTCATGGGGTCGCAGAGTTGGACAGGACTGAACGACTGAACTGAACTGACTACTGAACCAGCAGGCAAGCAGTGCAAACAACAGGAGAGATAAAGTAAGACAAGTGGACACAGCACTCACCTGTCCATCGGTCCGAAGGTCCCTCTGATCTTTACAGTCACTGCCACCTGCATGGATGAAGCATTCTACCACATGCAGGGAGAACAGGTGTGTGAGCCACTCAGTTGTGTCTGACTCTCTGCGACCCCAAAGACTAGCCCACCAGGCTCCTCTGTCCATGAAAATCTCCAGGCAAGGATACTGGAGTGGGCAGCCATTCCTTTCTCCAGGGGATCTTTCTGAGCACAGGGATCTGTGCTGAGTAGTCATGCCATAGCAGCTAGGGGAGGGTCAGTGTCAGTGGGGAAGTGTCTATAAACTGTTAGAGAAGGCAGCTGCCAAAGCCATCAACTTTCATGTTTTAATATTTTTGCATCATTGACCTTCAAGCAAACCCAATGGCCTCCCCAATACAACTGTCCCATGTCTTTAAACTTTTTAAAATATCGATAAGGCTTATGAATTAATGTATCACTCTCAGACACATACACACAATTATTTGTCTCTGGTCGTTCTTTTTCCTGGTTCTTTCTCAGTTTCTCTGCCTTTTTCTTCTGCCTCTTAAAACATCTCTTTTGGATAACAATTACTCAAAAAAGAAAAAAAAATCAAGATTATCTTAATTTGGCAAACAACAAACCAACCCACCCAACCATGGCAACCACAAGCAACCCAGAGAGTCCTCAAAAGAAAGGAAATGAGGTTACAATTTTGGTCTCCCTGGGGCAAAATGCTTTCCCGTGCGACAGTGCACTTCACTTTATACAATCACTTTTAAACTTACTTATCACTTTATCCAGATTTTGTATAATACAGTGAAAGAATCCACTTGAAAGCCAAGGCATCCTCGCATTAAGAAGACCTGCCATGGGTCAGATCAAGTTCAATTTTATAGGTCTTTTTATTGCCGCCCCCAGCTCTGCTGCCCTATGGTAATCAAAGTCAGGCTCATTCATATCACCTTATGTATATTTCAGATTTCCAAACTCAGGGTTTGAAGCCTAAATGTATTTTGTTTTACAAAGAGTCTGAAAAATGATAGAGGCCCTGCAAAAACGTATCTAGATTGGATCTAAATGGAATCATACCACTACGGCTGAACTGAAGAGCAACTGGAATAATGCAATAGCTATTTGCCCAATAACTGGTGTCAGCGAGTGGCTTTGAATTATTTTTCTAGTCACCACTTGTGGTTTTATTCACCACAGTATAGAAGAGATCTTAAGGCTCATTTTACCACTTCCCCTTCATTTTACAGATGAAAAAAACTCATAGTCCCGACAGGTGATATGAACTGTTGAGATCACAAAGCCAAACACAGCATCTTCCTAACTGAATCTCTCATCTACTAATTATTAGTCTAGTGTGTTTCAACAGCATACAGACTATCTTATTAGGCATTACAAGAACCATTTGTTGAGCAATTAGTATGTAACAAATACTGCATTGGATCATGGAAATCGAATATGAACTAGGGTCAAAGACTCAGTCAATGAAGTCAGAAAAATTTAAGGTTTAAATCCGATGTCACTATTGACCATCACTGAGGCTTTAAACAAATGCCTGAGCAGCTGTGAACGTTCAGAAGTCACTAAATTTCCAAACGTGATTTAGTTGTCTCCTTTGTAAGTATGAACAATTTAATGAGATAATGCAACTGACATGCTCAGCCCAGTGCCTAGAATTTAAGGATTCATCGCATGTTGTCGCTGTTGTTCAGTTATGTCTGACTCTGTGACCCCATGGACTGCAGCACTTCCAGGCTTCTCTGCCCTTCACTATCTCCTGGAGTTTGCTCAAACCCCTGCCCCTTGAGTCAGTGATGCCATCCAACCATCTCATTCTCTGTAGCCCCCTTCTCCTCTGCCCTCAACCTTTTCCAGCATCAAGTACATGTTACCTATTATTGTTACCACAAGTTGAAGAAAGCACCGCTCATACCTGCTCAAGTGCCAGAAATCCAAGTCTAGAAACATGCAGGGAAACGTGAATAATAAGAGTGAGTTCAATGCCATCCTGGAGGCACGTGCAACAGGAACAAAGCCGCTGATTCTGCTCATGGAGAGGCCACCCTTGGGCAAGCTGGGCTGGACCCCAGGTACAGACTTCTTGTTTTTATAACTTTTACTTAATTTTTTACTGATTCAGTTTTGTAGCAAACCTAATCATGGCCTAATATATGAGAAGGAGTCAGGGAGGTGGAAATATTGAAAGACAGCTAAAATAATCAGCAGGGGATTTCCTGGCATTCTGGTGGTCAAGACTCCATGCTTCTACTGCAAGGGGCATGGGTTCAATTCCTGGTCAGGGAACTAAGATCCTGTGTGCTGCACGGCACAACCAAGGGAAAAACATGCAGCAAACATTTCAAAAACCCAACAGGCAAAATATAAGGCACTATTAACAGAATTTCACATGATGTTCAGCATTTTTCTGGTGATTATTTAGTTTCCAGGCTGATTAGAACTCCAATCTAATGTCATGTTTTAAAGATTCTCATCTCATGTTTCTTTTTCAGATGTAAGTCATCCCTATAAAAACCAAGAAATTGGGAATATTCTCTACCTATATCACTTCTATATGCTGAAAGAGGTCTATCTTATTTTTTCTTGATAAAAAATAAGGAATCTTCCTATATGATGGAAAATGGGCCAACACACTGGAGACTACAGCATAGAAAATAAAAACACAGGACGTGGGAAGTGAACAATTCCAAAATCAAATTCTGGCTCTGACTTTGAGCAAATTACTTAAGCACTCTGAGTCCAGTTTCCTGTACCAGAGAGAAAGCATACCTTTTGTATGGGAACTAGTGATGATTAGAGGATGTAATACACAAAAGAGATTTTTTTAAAGGCTCTTAGTCCACAAAATTAAAAAGGGAAACCTGGAGAAAAAGTTGACCTTATGAGTAAGGAACTCTATCGACACACTCATTCATCAGTATCTCAGAAAATAAAGTTGAGATAAGAGGTCAGGGCAGGAATGTGTCACTTTGTACAGCAGAAACTAACACGGCATTCTACACTCCAATAAAAATCAATCTAAAAATTAAATACATAAAAATAAAGCAGGTATTTGGGGAAAGGAGATGTGAAAAAGACAGAGAAGGACAAACAGTGTAATAAGCATGGGATTAGGGAAGAAACAGAATCCTTCCAAAATGTATTATGAAAGAACCAATTCACTTCAAGGGTCACATACAGAAGGATACCTCTGTGGCCTCTAAGAATAAAGGCAGCTCCTGATATAGACAGCCTGTCTTAGAAGAAGGAGTTTTCACAACGGGCCAATCTGGTTTTATTAAGTTTATATAGGATGCGTAAGCTGGCACATTAAAATTTTCTCTGAAAACTGAGTCTTGCCTGCCTTGGGAACTGCTTTATTACATCAAGAGGCCCAATACCCACTAAACTTTACAAGGAAAGAGATCCATAGACATATCTTTGAAATGGAATTTGGATAATTATTTACAGCAGGAAGAGGGGGGAGGGGGGAAAGCTTGAACCTTTGTCCTGACCAAAGCTATTAACTCCCAAGAATTAACCGAATCTGGGTCCCTGCCAGGAAGTGAATGAATGTCTTGCTTTGAACACTGATGCTTAGATTTGACAATTAAAAAAAAAAAAAAAACAGGCAGCATCGCAAATGATGATTTCATTTACTTCCCTGTGGAGGATAAACGTATTCATCGTCTGAGGCGCAAAACTGTCATGGACTCTACAATCTGTGACTAAAAGAATTGGACCCACTACTTTCTGTGACTTTGCACAGGGATTATCTACCCACTACTAATAACAGCATTAGGTCCATACACAAAAGTAAATCTATTTTTTAAAAAATGATTTCCAGGATCTTTTCCAGGGTTTTAAATTTATTTACAAATATACACACACATCTTATTCAAAGGTTGTCTCCACTGAAATGTGAGGTCACCCAAATCTCTTCCTGGCACTTGAACAGCAGAAATGTCCTTGGAGACCTTTCCTTACTCCAACTTTCCAATCCCATGGATGAAAAAAATCAAAGACCTTCTTATCCTAATCTTCTGTGAGTTATTTCTCTAAGTAGTGTGTCTAACAGCTGTCACCTCAAACATCCAAATCTCTGGGTTCACACTTCTGATAAATGACTCTTGCAACATTGTACTTGTGAAATCCACTAACCAGCTGGGAGCTCAGAACTTTAACTCCAGCTGTCACCTTCAATCCATCATTGTGGACGGCAAGAGAATCACAGCTCTCCAACTGGGGAGCTTGCCAAACTCAGGAAGAGCAGTAGCAGTCAATTAGGCAGGTTGGGAACCAGCTTCCCAGGCATCTCCTCCAACAGACAAGCCTCTTGTTCAAAGGAGACCTAAGTAGAATCCATGGAGAAGACAGAGTTCATACATTTCCCTTGGCAAAGGAGCCCTGCCAAGCCCCACTTGCCATCACAGGAGCCTGGATGAAGGCAAACTGTCCTCCTGCCAAATACAGACTATGTGGCAATTTCCATCAGCTGGGAATTCTCTCTAGGATGTTGGGATGGCCTGACACCAGTCGTATGCCCAGGTCACTGGTAGGAGATGGGTCAGCAAACATGCCTCTGGTAGAACACACGCAAAAAGGACATTCCAGAGTCACGAGCATCCTCATTTTGAAAGGCGATTTGGTCCAGGTGAAACTTAACTGGTGTGATTTACACAGCTTCAAGTGACGGAGCTGCACGCTCACCACCAAAACACCCTTTGGGAAACACGGTTTAGAAAGTATCATCATGGCTATATATTTCAGAACTTAGTGGGCATCTAATTTTCATAGCCATTTCTTCCCTTTATCTCTCTGCTGCTGCTGCTAAGTCTCTTCAGTCGTGTCCAACTCTGTGCGACCCCATAGATGGCAGCCCACCAGGCTCCCCCGTCCCTGGGATTCTCCAGGCAAGAAAACTGGAGTGGGTTGCCATTTCCTTCTCCAATGCATGAAAGTGAAAAGTGAAAGTGAAGTTGCTCAGTCGTGTCCGACTCTTCCCAACCCCATGGACTGCAGCCTACCAGGCTCCTCTGCCCATCTGATTTTCCAGGCAAGAGTACTGGAGTGGGGTGCCATTGCCTTCTCTAGTAAAGAATAACTGGGAGGCAATTATCAGTGAACTAAGAAAGCAATGCTTTTGAACTGTGGTATTGGAGAAGACTCTTGAGAGTCCCTTGGACTGCAAGGAGATCCACCAGTCCATTCTGAAGGAGATCAGCCCTGGGATTTCTTTGGAAGGAATGATGCTAAAGCTGAAGCTCCAGTACTTTGGCCACCTCACGCGAAGAGTTGACTCATTGGAAAAGACTCTGATGCTGGGAGGGATTGGGGGCAGGAGGAGAAGGGGACGACAGAGGATGAGATGGCTGGATGGCATCACTGACTCAATGGACGTGAGTCTGAGTGAACTCTGGGAGGTTGTGCTGGACAGGGAGGCCTGGCGTGCTGCGATTCCTGGGGTCGCAAAGAGTCGGACACAACTCAGCGACTGAACTGAACTGAACTGACCACCTTTACACATTCAGGCAAATTTCCCCCTCTACATGTCAATCCACTGTATTGTCCATGCAATGCAAGGCCCATTTCAACTCTACTAAGGTTGAATCTTTAAAACAAACAAACATTAAAATGATTTCCAGGAGTTGAATACATTTACAGACTTGTCATCACCCAGGGTTCTGGACCACACATGCCTTGCTGCAGTACCTATCACTGGTGGGGAGGAGGGGCTGATTCTGTAGAATGTCACCTCAGGATCAGTTCTCAGGGTGCTGATGGCTTCTATCTTATTTCTTTTCCACTTGAAACTGAAGCCCTGGTCTGTGGGGTCCTCTGGATCTCCTGCATCGTAACTACCAGCGGGGCTTTCCCTCCCTGTGTCTTCTGGCTTCTTGCCTCCTGCCATGACCAGTCCCTTCTCTGCCTCCCTTTATTCTCTCTCTTTAGTGATATGTTACTACACTCTGATGTTCTGTTGGTTTATTCATAAAATCAAGAAACACACACTTTCATACATTAACGCATATATGTGGAATTTAGGAAAATGGCATAAACTTTTTTTACAAAGCAGGAACAGAGACACAGATGTAGAGAACAAACATGGGTATCAATGGGATTGGGGGGAGGGGTGTGGGATGAACTGGGATTGCCATACGTACACTACTATATAAAGAGCAGAAACTAATGGGAACCTACGGCATAGCACAGGCAACTGTACTCAATGCTCTTCGGTGACCTAAATGGGCAGGAAATTCACCGAAGAGAAGATATGTGTATACATGTGGCTGACTCACTTTACTATATATCAGAAACTAATACAACATTGTCAAGCAACTGTAGTCTAATTTTAAAAAGAAAGATATATACTTTTAGAGTTAGAAAGGATCTTAAAGGACAGCATTTGAGCCAAGAGGACTTCCTGCTGAAGCCTGAATAATACCTTTCTCCTACAAAAACCTATTTTATCATTAAAGACTATGGTAGAAAAGTCTTCATCATACTGGATCCAAATCACTCTTAAAGCCTATACTCATTGATCTCATTCTAACCCTTCAGGAGACGACAAACTGGAGAGTAAGGAATATGGGCTTTAAAGACCAACAGACCCAAGTTAGGATCCTAGGAACACCACGGTATTGCTATACAAGCTGATGCATAAGACCCAGCCTCAACTAGATACCAGGCCACCATATGATTTGGGGTGATTTCTGGTCCTTGGACTGAACAGAACACAGAGGACATTAAACAGATGATCTTACTCTTCTGTTTCTCCTTCTTCCACATGAAACTCAATGTTTCTGATGCATCTGAGGTCTTAAATAGCTTATGGTTTCAAATTCTTAATACTAGTGGTGACTCTCCCTTGAACATGTTCTAGACGATTCTGTTCTGCACATGGTACCCAGATGGAAGGCACTGCCTCATGTGTGTTCAGGCTAGTGTAAACTAGAACCAAGCCTGATCACTTAACACAGACTCCGGTTCAATCCCCTCTCCACCCCAACCCACGTTCCATGTCACTCTAAGCTTTTTTCAATCATACTTTTCTGCCTGTATTCCTTGTCCTGGCAGTTGAATCTGTCTCCCTTTGTTACAAAATCATGGATGTTCCGGTTTAATTTTCACTGGGGGTCTCAGATTTTCAACCTAGAAACACTGAAGGAACATTATCAGGGTAAGATCCTTTTAAAACAATCACTAGAAATTTTGTTTTTCCATCCCAACCTTCATATGCATGTTTGTATAACGAATCTGTGAAGAATGGAGTTTCTTTATCATTAACGTCAAAGGCTGACAAGATGGCTTTGTCATTGCCCTACTGGATTCTACGCACTTGCTTTAGGCCTGAATCCAAGGGTCTTCTATCTCTGGGTCTTTATTAGTTTCAGCTTTTCACTGGCTGGGAAGATCCTACAGTGTTTCCAAGCTGTGCTCCTACTTCAAGAAACATGACCGTCTCAGATGCTGATTAAAGAGATGATGGATGGTTATCATCCGACACAGTTCCTGGCACAAGACAATGGTCCTCTGTCCTTTTCTTATGACAGTGTCAGAAAAAAAGGGGCCAAGACCTTAAAGAAATGAGGCCGCTTAACAAACATTGTCCTGGGACAGATATGGGCTGCCTTCTGCAGCGCAGAGAACTAATTAGCATTCATTCTCTGTAACAAGCAAGTTGCTAATTTGATAGAAAAACCTAAGTAAATTTGCAGCCTCCCTTCATCATATAATATTCATTTTCATTTAGCAACTCGGTCATCTCAGGCTGAATATTAGTTTTGAAATTTTAATTGACTATGTGTCTTTTACTCAGTAACCACAAACATCAAGTTGAATCATTCGGCTAGAATATAAATGGAATTAACAAATGGCTGAAGTTACCTATGAGGCAGGCACATGGAAATTTGTCCAATATAATAAGCAATGATAAAAATAAAAGTGAATATTTTCACAGCAGTTTAGAATTTATGAAGTGCTTTTCTAATATCTACATTACCCATTTTAAATACTTGAAAACAGCAGGAAAACAAAAGATGAAAATGAAGCAAGGGACAACTTACATGGCATAAGAAATCAGGAAAAGAATTTTTATTATTTGCCTTTTTGTCTTCAAGTACCTTATATAGTGGACTTCCCTGGTGACTCAGTGCTAGAAAATCCACCTGCAATGCAGGAGATGCAGGTTTGATCCCTGGGTCAGGAAGATCCCCTGGAGGAGGGCATGGCAACCCACTCCAGTATCCTTGCCTGGAGACTCCCATGGGCAGAGGAGCCTAATGGGCTACAGTCCATGGGGCAAGAGAGTTGGATACAACTTAGGAACTAAACATCCTCCTCATATTTTACGTGGTACATAGTAAGTACTCAATAAACACCCATTAAATGAACAGATGGAATGACTCACCATTATTATGTTTGCCCAGAACCTGTGTGCATAGGACATGCTCCTGAGAGACTGAACAGGAACTTTTCTGAACAAAAACTGGACAAAATGACAGCCTACGAATCTGGGAAAGTCAGTGACTTTGCTATCAATCATCTTTGTACAAGTAGGTAAACGCATACTGTATTTGACAGAAGATTCCAGAGGCATCGAAGAAGGGACCAGAGCAGATACCTCTCCTCTGTCTGAACTCGAGGACGTGGAGCCCTGGTACAGCAGAGGCCCCTTGTGCCCATCTTCCTCTTCAGCGAGTCCAGAGGGATCTGAGTGAGTCTTTCCTGGTTCTCAAAGCTTCCCTGGTGGCACAGTGGCAAAGGATCCACCTGCCAAAGCAGGAGACATAAGAGACGTGGGTTCGATCCCTGGGTTAGGAAGATCCCCTGGGGGAAGAGATGGCAACCCACTCCAGTATTCTTGCCTGGGAAATCCCATGGACAGAGGAATCTTGTAGGTTACAATCCATGGGGGTCTCAAAGAGTCAGACATAACTGAGAAACTAAGCAGTTTTGCATAAATCCTGCTTGGGTACAGATTCAACTCCACCACTTAGAAGTACCTTGGATAAATAAACTTTCTGGGCTTCAATTTATTCATCACTAATATGGGAATAATAAGATAGTTATCCCATAATAATATGGGATAATAATAACATGTACATGTTCCAAATAAAACTATATTAATATAAGTAAAAATGCTTAGAAACATGCTCTATACCCTATAGGTACCATATATGTATTTTGAATTACCAGCAGTCAAATTTCCAGTGCCCAACAGAATGCTTTCCACAAAGAACTGATAATGTGATATTTGTCAAACAAATAAGCCTTCAGACTTTTTTCTACTTGGAAGAAATGTCTATTTTTCATAGTTTATAGTTTTTGGAATCACTCAAAAATGGTAAAGGACAGAGTGGAAGGTTGGGCAGACAGGTGATTCAGAAATTCATTAAAGGTGGTATATGGCATTTCCTTAGAAACCAAGTGACTCCAAGGAAAGGTTGTGTCAAGTAGACTCAACAAAAACACAACGGCACCAATTAGGCAGCCCATTCCCTTTCAGAGAGCATGTGCTAGTCTGTGGAGGCAAAGTCTGCTTCTTTAAGGTGGCCCCAGGTCTCATACTGACTGAAGAAAGGCTTTTCTAAAGTTTAATCCATGTATAAAGGGAAAGAAAGCAAAAACAGTAAAATGTCAAGTTTTTTTTAGTGTCAGAAATGGAAATGATGTAATGAATATCTACTTCCTCTGATGGAGTGTATTAGCTCAGTTTTTAGATTAATATTGTCTGATTCTCTTCTGATCTGTGTGAAGATCATATTGGCCCTACTGTTAAATCTGGATTGCCAAAGCAGAAATGCCTGGGCTAAAATAAAAAATGCCTATAGATATATCATCGAGAAATACAGCTTGCTTAATGGAAGGGCTTGCTGCTGTAACTAGATATTATGTGTCAAAAAAAAAAAAAAGTACTGAATGGTTTGTCTCTTTAAACCTGTCAATCCAACCTCTTTGGAGAGTAGTAAACTCATCATATCATTATAGCGATTTAGAAAGATCATTTAAGAAATCATAGTACTGAGGCAAAACCTTGTGCCATGATTAGAAAAAATTAGAAGCATTAAGTTACCTAAAATAGGAAATCAACATATTAACCTTTACTTTATTTAAAGAGGCAGACACAACATGCATTGCAAATGAGGGACATTCGCATACACTTATCCCCTATTCCTATCAGGATTAAATCCTCCTGAGAAGGCAGTGTCAGAGAGGGGATTAAAGCATCATGTTTCATTCAGTCCCCTAGGGGAATTCAACAATATTACCTGCAAACCACAGGCTGACACAGGGAGTATCAGACCACAAGGAAAGGGATGACCCAAAGCTGATGCTAATCCCAAGAAGCTAAGGTGAGTTTGTAAAATGAAGATCTACACGTGTTTTTCTCTTAGCCAATTTATGAGCTATGCTGGCAGAAGAACAGTTTTCTAATGTAAAGGAAAAGAAAAAGAGACAGGGAAGGTGGGAGGCAGGGAGGGAGGGAGGAAGGAAGGGAAAATGGGAGGAAAGAAGGAAGAAAAAAATAAAAGTTTTTTTCAATTCTGTACATGAGGAATACAAACTATTAATTATTTGCAATTCAGCAAGTGTAAGAAATGAGCAGGTAATAAATATTTTTGTGTGCCATCTTTAAAAGAAAAAATAAATCCTGCACCCAGTAGTAAAAATAAATAACCCTCCATATACGTAACTCTACACCAAAATCTGCTTACATAATGATATTACGCCTTTCATTCATAGTTGTCATTAAAAATGTTTTCCCTCCAAAAACTAATTATTGATTTCATGTGTGTGTGCGAGCATCCTCAGCCTTGCCCAACTCCTTGCAACCTTGTGGACTGTAGCCTGCCAGGCTCCTCTGTCCATGAGCTTTCCCAGGCAAGAAAACTGGAGTTGGTTGCCATTTCCTCCCCCAGGGGATCTTCCTGACCCAGGGATGAAACCCTTATCTCTGGTGTCTCCAGGATTGGCAGGTGGATTCTTTACCGCTGAGCCACCTGGAAAGACACTGATTACACAGGAGATAATGAAAGGTAACATCTATGATGTTTAAGGCACTGGGCTGAGGATTCCACACACACGTCCCTCATGTTTTCCTCTTAGGAAACTTGTGAAGTAGGCACTGTAGGTTTTCATTTCCTGCCTACAAAATGGGGATCAAAATATCCACGGAGCAGTTCAAAAGGCTTTCTTAAACTGCACCACGGTATTTTTAACCAGCATAAGGGATGGGGAAAGGAAAGCTGATGAGACACATAAAGTCAGCAGCCTTTTAATAACTTCAGGCAGTACTTGTAACTGAAACCCTGGTTACCCAGGGACCCCCAGCTTCAAGGAAGACTCTTGTCCCTGGTCTGCTTATGTGGATGTCTGGCCCTAGGATGAACACGTTCTCTCTTTTTATTTTATTGAAGTTATAGTTAATTTACAATATTATATTAATTTCTACTGTATGGCAAAGTGATTCAACTACACATATTCTTTTCTATTATAGTTTTTCACAGGATACTGAATACAGTTCCCTGTGCTCTACAGTAGGACCTTGTTATTTATCCATTCCGTAAGGAAGAGTTTGCAGGTGCAAACCTTAAACTCCCAGCCCCTCTTTCCCCGACCCCACTTCTCCCCTGGGTAACCACAAGTCTCTTCTCTATGTCTGTGAGTCTGTTTCTGTTTGTAGATAAGCTCATTTGTGTTATATTTTAGATTCCATATATAGTGATAAATGTAAAGTAAAGTGGAAGTCAGTCATGACCGACTCTTTATGACCCCCTGGACTGTAACCCACTAGGCTCCTCTATCCATGAAATTCTCCAGGTAAGAATACTGGAAAGGGTTGTTATTTACTTCTCCAGGGGATCTTCCCAACCCAGGGTTGGAACCCTGGATCTCCTGCATTTCAGGCAGTTTCTTTATCGTCTGCCCACCAGGGAGTCCTATATAAATGAAACCACATGCTATTTGTTTTTCTCTTTCTGATTTACTTAGTCTGATAACTTCTAGGTCCATCTGCATTGCTGCAAAAGGTATTATTTCTTTTTTTAATGTGTGAGTAGTATTCCATTGTATATACATACAAGAATCTTCTTTATCCATTCATCTGCCAATACACAGTTGGTTCTACGTCTTAGCTACAGTTCATAGTGGACCAGCATACTCATGAACCTGCTACAGAGTTCACGTTTCACGTCCAGTGCCTGCTGAAGTCATGAGGACACAATCAGGTTCTACATGAGTGTATGGAAAGGCAGTATGACAGGCTGGGGCTGCTAACAAATATTCATATGTTGAACAGAATTTGCTGTAAGAACTGCTGTCATTATAGCCGACTTCACAAAAGCAAATGGTGACATCAGGAATATATAGTCCTCACTTCTCTTTGGTTTCCAGGTACTACTGGTATTTCCCACGAGAACATGAAAATCATGGTAGAACATTTTGTATCTTGTCTTGATCACATATGAAATTTATCGTCAAAAAAGCATCTTGTTCTTTTCTGCCTTCCTCACTATGGAATGGAAATCAGTGTATTTCAGTTTAGGGATTCTCTTAGCTAGACACTTATTTTAAAAGAAGAAAATGCCGAAGCTCACGGAAAGTAAGTGATGGTGGAGTGGTCTTCACCGAAATACACATTTCAAAGAGACAAGAACCTCTTATGTCACAGGAAAAGAGACAGTCCTATTAAGGAATACAGATTAATCTGACCTTTATCCAAGTGCAAACTGGATCAAGAATTCAAACAGCCTCACACACAGCAAAGGGACACAAACTCACGTTTCCATAAATGAGAAGTTAAGTTGACCTAAAGGGTATATTTTAATAGGAAGCGCTAATGTGATTGTATGTCTCAGACAAGGGGAAAATCCAGACTTGTCACCATACTTGTGCACGTGAGCTTGAAGACGCCTCGTCAGCTTAAAGCACTGCACACCTGAGTTAGGATTATGAAATGCTATCACAGAAGATCACAGAATCCCCTTCTTTTCCCCCAAAGACCTGAAAGAAGAGTAGATACCTTCTTCAGTGAAAGTCAGTGAGACCCTTCTCTAAGATTCTATGCACTTGGGTAGATTTTCTGATACATGAACCTCCTGAGTATTCGTTTTTGTACATTCTAAGAATACTCAGACACACTCTGAATGGATAGGTTACAGCTATTCCAGAAACACACACATCTGCAGCTTTGGTATCCAAAGGTCACTACTCAAAATCTGTGCTCTTACTAACAACATACTACACTGGGATTTGTATTCAGGCTATTTTGACGTGCTTAGGATACTAAAGTGTTATCCAATGGGAAGTGACTTTCTCCATCTTGAAGTATCAACCATCTCTAGTTCTCTGATGGAAGAGAGAATACACAAATACTAAACACCTACGTTGAAGCCACATCTGTAAAGCTTTAAGTGTACAAAACTGGTTTAAATCCTAAAACAACTGTAAAAAACATGTATCATTAAAATGTCATGGATGATGAAACAGTATCATTCGCAAAAATACCTGCCCCAGAACACACAGCTGGGACCCACTTCAAACCCTGAATCTTATTTCCAAGCCTATCCTTTGTAATCCTACCTTATAGATCCTTACATTTACCATGTGCCTACCTGTCCTATCCATCTCTTTACTATTAATGGGGGAATGAGAACTAATAATTCTGGTTCTTGACTGGGTATCAGTCCAACTAAACGCTGCCAAAGAACTTGGACATTTATATAGAATGTGGACACCAACCTACACACTGGGAGAAGAACATGGAAGTAACAGTGAGGTGATATGATTATATTCCAAGAATCATGAAATAGAGTAGCACATTGTCTTCTAAAAATAAGATAGCAAAATTAGACCAGAGATATGTAAAATCCCCTTTCAGAGACAGACGAGTTCTTATGCCCAACAAAACTTGAAAATATATTAACATATATGGTAGTTGGGATGTGGGAAAAGTGAAAGTGTTAGTCACTCAGTTATGTCCAACTTTTTGGACTGTAGCCCACCAGGGTCCTCTGTGCATGGGATTCTCCAGGCAAGAATACTGGAGTGAGTTGCCATTCCCTTCTCCAGGGGATCTTCCCTACCCAGGGATCAAACCCGGGTCTTCTGAATTGCAGGCAGATTCTTTACCGGCAGAGAGAGTATTAATCAGAAGAGAGGACAGTCAGAAATTGACAAAAGGGAAGACAAACCAGAACAAGCTTAGGCCAGGCCAGTCGCCCTACTGACCAGAAGCTATGTCATACTCACCCCAAGCCTAAGGAGCCTGGTCCCAGCAGAAGACACTCCTACAGTGAACATGGACATACTAGGCAATGTAAGCTTGGAACCATAAAGTATTTGTCAATTATCTAAACCTACCCTCAGTCTAACCTCAAACTCACCAAGTAACCTGGTTTCCCACATCAGTGGAATGAAGACAGTACATGTAACAGGTCGAAAGGAATGTCTATTTGACAGATGGCTGTGTTTCACATTGCTAACTGTTGGGCCCTACGCTTTCCATCTCTAAAGTCTCTTTTTAAGTACTTCAATGTGATTCAGCATCCTTAGTTGAATTCATCCTGATGTTATTACCACATAACTGCTTTCTGGGGCTTCCCAGGTGATTCAGTGGTAAAGAATCTGCCTACCAATGAAGGAGACACAGGTTTGATCCCTGAGTCAGGAAGATCCCCTGGAAAAGGAAATGGCAACCCACTCCAGTATTCTCGCCTGGGAAATCCCATGGAGAGAGGAGCCTGGTAAATCTACTTTCCACCTGTTAGTCTCTTCCAAGTACTTTAATGTCATTCAGCATCCTTAGTTGAGTTCATCCTGATATTGCTATCATTTAATTTTTGGGTGGTAAGGTAAAAAAATTATACCTTTGGCCACGGTAAATTTACTAAGATATTGTTATAATGTCCATTGTAGTAAACAGAGTCAACTGCTCAATAGCTGGCGACCAGAACAACCAAAATCCCTTTCCTTTAAACATCTTCAGACATTCTCTTATCAGTGAGTGGACAGAGGTTTGTTTGTAAATTTTAGCAGTAACAGGTACACCAATTCCCTTCTGACACACACTATTTGGGGATGAATTACTCATAACTATTATGCACCACTGCAACAACAAATGATGACAGAAGATGTATTACACAGGAACCAGAAAGCTGGTTTATTTTCTCAACTCTGCTAGTTAGCTACATAACCTTGGAAGTGTGATTTAACTGTTCTGAACCTCAATGTCTTTATTCACAAAATGGAGGGACTGAAATATATACTAAGGATTCTACAAGCTGTAATATTCTCCCGCTGTATGTTTAGATATTAGCTTATCCTCTGAAAGTCAGAACAATTACTTTATGTTGTACAATTTCACTTTCTTTCAAAGACTGGCTTTGTGGCTGTCATGGCTATTCACAATGATTAAATGAATGTCCTCTTGTAGCCCCCAACAGCCCACCTGACAGTATACTTCCTAAAAAATGCGAAGTAATATAAGCAATGAAGACAACGAATCTGCACCGTCTCTGCATTATCTCTGACCTCACTTACTCATCACACCGAAACGCAGGCTCAATAAAAATGTAACCTAAATAATTATACTCTCGATTAAATCTGTAATCACTTTCATTCAGGCTCACGTGAACCATTCCAGAAATCAAGAGGCCAGAAATCGCTCAATCAAATAAGATAACAAAATCCTCCTTTCATCCTCAAATAGGGCAACATATCTGATTTTTCTCAGCTGCTGAGTCAGTCAGTATTCTGCAGAAATATTTTTTTCATACTTTGTGAGTTAATTTGGCAGATGGACAATCACAAAGGAGTTTTGTGTTCACTGGATAACTATCATCTATATGTTTCACTTATAGAGACAGAATGGGGTCAAGCATCTTTACCACGCCAATTAGCAAATGCATGCCCTAAAATGCCTTTCACACCTCTGCTGTCAACTCCAATCATTTATTTATATGAACAAACATCATCTGCCTTTCTTACTCTTTATCGACTAACAAATGACAAAGTAATTCTACTTCCCTAAATGTGTTACAAGCTCAAAATGCTAGTTTCTCCAAGCTATTGACACCCAGTCAATACTGTCATGTTTACATGAAAAAAATGTAATGTTTCCTTACTTTAGATAAAATTATACAGCTATTCAACTACCACTCCTCTAGACCAGTGTTTTATCAGCATCCCAGTAATCAGTTTGGAGAAGGAAATGGCAACCCACTCCAGTGTTCTTGCCTGGAGAATCCCAGGGACGGGGGAGCCTGGTGGGCTGCTGTCTATGGGGTCGCACAGAGTCGGACACGGCTGAAGCGACTTAGCAGCAGCAGCAGCAGCAATAATCAGTTGATCAATTTCCAATATGGCCCTTATAATTCATTCTCCATCATGCAGCTCAGGTGAGCTTCCTAAGCTGTAAAGCTGACTGTGTCAATCTTTTGATCATTCTTCACTGGCTCTCCAGTGCTCTAAAAATAAAATCCCAACTTCCTACAATGACACACAGTGTTTCTTGAGGTCGGTACCTATCTTATTGTGCCTGCCCCAAGGAGCCAGTAGAGAGGGTAAGAATCAGACTACAGAATCAGACTGTCTCATTGCAGACCTGCCATTCATTGGCTCTGTGACCTTGACCGAGTTAAATCTCCCTGCACCTAAGAGGTAATTGAGGTTTACAGTAACAGTACGTTTCTCACTGCGATTTTTAAAGTTGTACAGATGACAAACTGGTCACATATACTATCACTCTTCTCAAGACATGGAATCAATTCTCACACCATTTGCACATGGAATCACTTCTCACACCATGTGGGTGGACCACATGACTTGCTCTGAGCCTGAGCTTGGAAGAGGCTTGGAAAGGGCTTGAACACTGAGATTTGCCTTCTTGCTAATCTTGAGTCCCTGTGACTATCACATGAACCAGTCTGGCTGGCCTGCTGAATGACCAGATAAGGGTCAGGTCATCTCCACTGCCCCAACCGGAAGTAAAACAAATGCCAAAATTGGGAGCGAGACCATTCTAGATCACCCAGACTAGATGAACCACCACCTGAGAACAAATGAGAAAGTCCAGCCATGATGGACCAAGCCTGGCTCTTCCAGCAAAATGAAGCTTCTGACTCCTAGACTCGTGAGTAACAATAAATGATTGTTATGAGCCCCTAAGTTACAGGAGTTTTGATATGTGGCAAGGATTAAATGAGTTAATACAGGTAAAGCATTTTTTAAAGTTTCAGGCATGTATGAACATTAGCTATTATAATTCAGTGGCCTCCACCTTGCTTCCCATTGTCACTTAAATCACTGGTACAGAAACCATCCTGAAAGATACATGTTCTCACATCCCCATCTACAAGTTAGCAACCTGGAATACCACCATCCCTACCATCAGGTAGCTAACGCCTAGTTCTCTTAAATTACATTCTTTTTGGAGGATCATTTCTTGCCATCATTACGTGGTGTTCAATGTCTCTAATACAAAGGAACTTATTTACAAAACAGAAATAGACTCACGGACATGGAAATCAATCTTATGGTTACCAAAGAGGAAAGCGGAGAGAGGGATAAATTAGGAGTGTGGGACTAACAGATACACACTGCTATACAGAGAATAGGTAAACAACAAGAGCCAACCACACAACACAGGGAACTATTAATATAATCAATATCTTCTTAAAATGAAAGAATATGAAAAGGAATATATATGTGTGTGTATACACATACCATATATATATTACATATGGGTTAGCGTTATATATATATATATATATATACATATATGTACCTGAATCACTTTGCTTTACATCTGAAACTAATGCAATATTGCAAATATACTCCAATTAAAAGACATTAAATAGAAAAAAGTTCCTTCTGTGAATTCTGAAGAACCCTATGTTTACTCCATTGCTCTATTTCCATACTGAACAGCATTACTCATATATTTACCACCATCACTATTTTATAAGCTACTTAAGGGTAGGGACTGTGTCACTATTGGAAATTAACTGTTGCTTTACTTTTGATTCCTCCTTATCATGGTGCTTCAGTCAACCTTATCTAACCAATAAGAGTTGACTCCCCATAAGAAAACTATTTGTATTTCAAGGTTCAAAATATGTTTAAATGAACTTTTGTTAAGCCTAGTCTACTTTACTGAGACTTCCCTGGTGGCTCAGACTGTTCAGCGTCTGTCTACAATGTGGGAGATCCGGGTTCGATCCCTGGGTCGGGAAGATCCCTTGGAGAAGGAAGTCGCAATCCACTCCAGTACTATTGCCTGGAAAATCCCATGGACAGAGGAGCCTGGTAGACTACAGTCCATGGGGTCGCAAAGAGTTGGACACAGCTTTACTACTGTAAGTTTTAAAAAATATATTAATATGATCTTATATATACCATACTTCTATTGAATGTTACCTTGTTTGTTTCAACCATTGTGCCTACTCTTTTTTGAAACACTTTTTAATTGAAGTGTGATTTGCAATGTTGTATTTGTTTAGTGTACAGCAAAGTGATTCAGTTCAAAGTCCTATTTGACTCTTCTTTGTGACCCCATGGACTGCAGCATGCCAGGCTTCCCTGTCCTTCACCATCTCCCAAAGTTTGCTCAAATTCATGTCAACTGAGTTGGTGACACGATCTAACCATCTCTCTTCTGCAGCCTTCATCTCCTTTTGCCTTCAATCTTTCCCAGCATCAGTGTTTTTTCCAATGTGTAGGGTCTTTTCCAGCGAGTCGGCTCTTTGCATTAGGTGGCCAAAGCAATGCAACTTCAGCTTCAGCATCAGCATCAATCCTTCTAATGAATATTCAGGGTTTTCTTTTTCAGATTCTTTTCCACTATAGGTAATTACAAGATATTGAATATAGTTTCCTGTGCTATACAGTAGGTCCTTATTTATCCTACATACAGTATGTAACTGCTATGAAACTTGTATCTGTCACCAACATGAAGTTCCTCTCCCAAACATGTATCACTCACATATGATGCACATTTTCCAAATCCTCTCAAAAACCATGGGTATAAATATGGAAGTGAGCAAAATAACTGGACTTGAACTTATGAGAGATCTCTCTTGAGAATAATCACTTTTGTGGTATTCTATCCACATAATACTCACTCCAGTTGATTAAGCTTATATCCACATTTTGATCAAAATATATAATGAATCCACACAGCTTATAGAGATCCAGGCAGGGCATCTCATATTTCAACAACCTAGTAACTCTTTCCAAAAATGAGATCAGGTTAGTTGGGAATGACTTGCTTTTAATGAACATATCATGATGGACAGTGACCACTAGTTTCTTCTGAGTGCTCAAAAGCCATCTGTTTGGTAATTTTGACCAGAACTTTTCAAAGGAGAAACTGTAACAATTATTTTCAGAATCCAAATGCTCCATCAATTTAGAAAATTAGAACATTTTGCCATTCTCAGGACATCTTTCTCGTGCTCAATGAAGCCTCAAAAAATGTAACGATATTTCACTTCCACACATCAACTCAAATCAACAAACGTTATAACAACAGTGATGGCTAAAATTTACTCAGCTCTTACTGGGTGCCAGGCACTGCTCTAAGCTTATTAAGTACATAAACTCATTTAATCTTCAGAACAATTCTATGTACTATTATTATATCTGTGCAACAGATGAACAAGTGCCTAAACAGGCTGCAACTTGCTGAAGTCAGAGTTCCTAAGTGACAGAGACAGGATCTGGCCCTGGGCAGCCCTCCCCTGTGTCCATCATCTTAGCTACCGAGGAAGGCAACAAAGAGAGACAACTCAATAAGTCTCTGGTGTGACTGACCAAACCCTCCATCTCCGTTCTTCCATTTAGAAGAAACGTCAGTGGAAGACCAACAAAACAACCTGCTCATCTCAAGCTTGAAAGGCTCTTCAGTTTCCTTTCTGCAAATAATCACAAAACTTCCACATGGGACAGGATAATCATAGCAATTTCCTATCACATGCGACACGGCTCCTTGTCATCTAGAAGAAAAGCTGATGAGCAGTCTACAATCTGCTCAAATATTTTCTGTACAGCAGTTCAGCACAGTCAAATGCAAGATCACAGGAACAAAGCACCATGATATTAAAGAGCATTATACTCAATGTCAAAGAAACGATTTCCATGAACTATATCCTTCTAAATAAATATTTGAAAGGCTGCGTCATATTTGCAATTGACATGAGGCTTGCACTCCTTATAGTCTAAGAAAAGCTCAGTCCATGCTAATGACATATCATGGGTGAGCTCTAATCAAATAAATGTGAACTAATATCTATTCGGATAGTGATGGCTGTACTCCCTTTAACTGGAAATTTCCATTGAATTTGAACTGATTGTTCCTTTCAAAGGACCTGCTGAATTATTTTAACGTGGTTACCCAGCGCTTGACAGAACCCTCTTGTCATCTGATACACTGTTGTCAAGTGAGTGCATGTTGATACAGCTAGGCATTCTGCCCATGGGTACAGGAAGTTGGTTTGGGGGTGGGAGGGGCTACTAATTTGACAATTTAGGTTATAAAGGAAAAGAGTAAATAAAGACTAGACAATAGTGACGCTTTAGTGGGAGGTGATATCATGGAATGCCATCCTAAATTGAAACACGTGTTGCTAACACAGAGGGGAAAATTCAACACCAACTGGATACTTCCTCTGACATCTGTGAATCTGTCTTCTGATCTGATGTCCCGGCTAAGACAACGGGTGTCACCAGAGTCTGTAAAGTATTCAGAGATGCTAATCATGCGTGCTGAAGCCTATTGAACATGTCAAAATTCATTTTAAAATATGACCCAGTATGACAAACCCATCCTTACTCCCTTCGAAAGATCCTTGCATCCAATTTCCACACCTAATAATTCTTAGTTGCACAGACAGGGCTGGACTTCCCTGCATTCTTTCCAAACTTGAAATGTCATGTGAACATCCCTAGAAGATATTTCCTGATACCTAGGGCATTCAACTTCAAGTCACCAAGGAATCGTGATGCTTTGTAATCTCGGCAGAGGATTCGTTTCTGGACCTCTCTCTCAACATCTGACTTGCCTGTAACAGTGATTCCTGACATTTTCCAACAGGAGTGAATGCTACAGGCAGTAAAAGCACAATTACAGATTTGACAATTATGTCATCCTGGTTAAACATTTTGGATATGACTAGACACTGTGTTGGAGCTTGCCACAAGAGGTGTTTTCAGAAGCGGGGTGCTGACAGCCAAGCATCACAATGATTTATGGTGCTGATGACAGCATTCAATTAAATTGTTCTTAACTGATTTTAATTAATTGCAAAACAATGTTAGCTTGGGAAACACAACTTTACCTCTGAGAAGGAAATACTGATTGAATAGAGCACAGCATGAGCATAAAAGCTCAGAATTTTAAGAAGAATGAGGGAATTAAAAAAAAAAAAGAAAAAACTGGGAAACAGATTGAAGTTGATGATGCTGATGTGAAGTCAGGAGTGTTGATGCAAGGATTTCAGGTACAACAGGTAATAACATATTGCACAAATCCTGCAGGACCTGATGGAAGGTTCTCTTCCTCATACTTCTCAAGTCGTGTTGATCTGTTCTTTGCTCTCGGCCCTCCCTCTACTCCTGATGCTCAGTGTTTGCGACTCTATGGACTGTAGTCCACCAGGCTCCTTTGTCCATGGAATTCTCCAGGCAAGAGTACTGGAACTAGTTGCCATTTCCTCCTCTGGGGGAATCTTCTTGACTCAGGGATCAAACTCACGTCTCCTACACTGGCAGGCAGATTCCTTACAAGTGGACCACCTGGGAAGACCCCTTCTATGCCTTTCTCTCCAGCATTCTTCAAACTACTTGCCACGCATGTTGGTGCTGATGGCGTGACAATGTATTTTATTTTTTTAATTTTATTGAACTATAGTTGATTTATGCTGTTGCGTTCATTTCTGCTGTATGGCAAAGTATTTCAGTTATACACACACACACACATCTATCTTTTTCATATTCTTTCCCATGATGAAAAAGGTTATATATGTGATTGTTGAATATAACTCCCTGCACTATGCAATAGGACCTTGTTGCTTATTATTTTAAATTCTACACAATCTTCATCATTTTGATATACTGGTAAACCCCAGCTGCAGCACCAAATCTGTGCTGTATATTTGCTGAATTACTTGAGGAATGAAACAAATACTGTCCACTCAGCATGGGTTAAGTGTTTTCGGTATAGCTTGCTTGCACTTTGCATACATTATCCAAGTTAGTTCTCTCAGCAGGCCGATGAAGAAGGGGAAAACATTATCACTATTTAAGAAATGAGGAAGCAAAAGTTTCCTGAAGTTCAGTAATTTCTCAAACCAAGATAGTACAAAACCCTAGCCTGCCCAGCATCTGAGTTGGAACCGCTGACCATCAATTACTGTAGGATCCACCATCCAGTGTACAAAGCAGACACCAGCATCCATGGTCCCAACTCCTGGGCAGAGCGCTGACACTTTCCTAACATCCTCTGAAATAACCTTTCAGTTTCTTGACCTACAGTTTCCCTGTACGCATGCTCACATGCTCACTTCCATTTGCCAAGCACCTTGTCTCAATCCCCCAACCTCCCTCCTTTCTCACAATTGGGTTCACAGCTCCACAGACCAGTATCAACATAATCCCTGCAATGAAACTTTCCTACTGGGTCTAAGGACAGTGTCCTTCTTCCCCAGGCTTTTACAGGCACTGTTTACATTTTTTACTTTATGTATTAGAATGGACATTGCCATTAGTCCAATTAGCCCATCAAATTGGGTGTCTCTCTTACTCTTATCTTTATAGCCTTTGTTACAGAAAGAATTGTGTATGATCAAAAATTCATAAGCTGAATTTCTAACCCCCAAAATGACTGATTGGGAGATAGGGCCTTTAAACAGGTAATTAAGGTTACATGAGGTCATAAGGATGGTCCTAGTCCAACCTGACTGGACCTTAGAAGATGAGAATTCACAGAGACTTACTAGGGGTGTGGGGTGGGCCCTGAAAGTTCATGTGAGGATGCAGTGAAAAGACAAGTCAAGGACAGAAGCCTCAGGACCACCAACCCTGCAGGCATCCTGACCTTGAACTTCCAGCCCCCCAAGCTTTAAGAAAATAAAGTTCTATTGTTTAAACCGCCTAGCCGTGGTATTTTGTTATGGCAGCTCTACAACTGATACATCCATGGAAATCTGACCATTCACAGTAGACACGTGTAAACACTTAGTGAATTAAATCAGAAACAGATTCATGATATATTCCATATATAGTGAGGAACAAGCTTCTATGCAAATATATTTGCAGTATATAATTAATATTTTCCTTCCTTTCCCTTTTTCTGCTCCCAGCCTTAGTTTTTCATTCCCTCTCTTTCTAAATATTTTTTAAAACTCTGAAAAATGCTCTAACTGCTGCCTATATTTTGCCACAGAGAGGTCTGCAGATTAGCTGTAAATTCTTGAAAATGTAACAGTTTCAGGTAATTTAAGGCTGAAATTCAATTCAGGCTCCCCCTCTATTTTCTCATCTTTTATTTATGTATTGACAAAGTTTTTTAAAAAGATGTAAAAACAAACAGAATTTCAGTTTCACATTGGATTATACACTACTCTATGTAAAAAATGTTAAACTATGTATTGCTATAGCATAGTGGCCTTTCTAAAAAAAAGAAAAGACACTTGTAACTTCCAAGGAACACTTGAATAAAGTATCCCAGTATAAAAGTCAAGTCATCAAAGAGAGGCAGAGACATGAAAAATCTTTAGCACCAAAACTATAGAAACACTTATTTATAGTGCATTCAAAGACAATAACACATAATTTCTCAAAAAGCAATGACTAAAATTAAAAATTAATCAGAATTCAAAATTAGCACACTTCATTGATGAGGACCCAAATATCTTTTGATGATCTGTATGTAACACAGCCACCTGGAATCTTTGAACATACAATCTCTTGGACCCTGCTGCTGCTGCTGCTAAGTCACTTCAGTCATGTCTGACTCTGTGCGACCCCGCAGACAGCAGCCCACCAGGCTCCCCCGTCCCTGGGATTCTCAAGGCAAGAACACTGGAGTGGGTTGCCATTGCCTTCTCCAATGCATGAAAGTGAAAAGTAAAAGTGAAGTCGCTCAGTCGTGTCCGACTCTTTGCGACCCCATGGACTGCAGCCCACCAGGCTCCTCCATCCATGGGACTTTCCAGGCAAGAGTACTGGAGTGAGTTGCCATTGCCTTCTCTGAATTACTCAAATCATTTATTGGTGCTGCACTGTGGAGTCTGTATCTCCAGTAAGGCCCAAGAAGGGGCTTATGTCTTTTAAAGTCTGATAACATTTTACATTATTAGGTAAAAACTGTATGTTACATTGACAAAAATGTTAAGAGAAATGACTTATAAGAATTCTGGTTGTATCAATCCCAAACAATTTTTAAAAGTCACTGCTAAGTATCCACAATTAACCTTTTGGAATAAAATTTACATTTTAGTGTTCTTGGTTTGTTTCAAACAGGACTCATGCTTAAACAGTATTTATAGTGACAAAGAAATATTGTTTGACATCCCTTATATGGAGAATCTAAAAAGAACTGATACAAATAAACTTACTTACAAAACAGACTGACAGACTTAGGGAATGAATTTATGGTTGCCAGGGGGATGGATGGGGGAAAGGGTAGTTAGGGAGTTTGGGATCAACATGAACACACTGCTATATTTAAGATGGATAACAAGGACCTACTGTATGGCACAGGGAACTCTGCTCAATGTTATGTGGCAGCCAGGATGGAGGGGAGTTTAGGGGAGAATGGATACTTGTATACATATGGCTGAGTCCCTTTGCTGTTCACCTGAAACCATCTCAACATTGTTAATCAGTATCAGTTCAGTTCAGTCGCTCAGTCGTGTCCGACTCTTTGCGACCCCATGAACTGCAGCACGCCAGGCCTCCCTGTCCATCACCAACTCCCGGAGTTCACTCAGACTCATGTCCATCGAGTCAGTGATACCATCCAGCCTTCTCAGCCTCTGTCGTCCCCTTCTCCTCCTGCCCCCAATCCCTCCCAGCATCAGAGTCTTTTCCTATGAGTCAACTCTTCAAATAAGGTGGCCAAAGTACTGGAGTTTCAGCCTCAGCATCATTCCTTCCAAAGAAATCCCAGGGTTGATCTCCTTCAGAATGAACTGGATGGATCTCCTTGCTGTCCAAGGGACTCTCAAGAGTCTTCTCCAGGGGAGACAGAAAAAGATGGCGGAGGAATAGGACGGGAAGATCACGTTCTCCCTCACAAATTCCTCAAAAGAACATTTCAACGCCGAGCAAACTCCACAAAACAACTTCTGTAGGCTGGCAGAGGACATCAGGCAACCAGAAAAGCAGACCATTGTCTTCAAAAACAGGTAGGAAAAAATATAAAAGACGAAAAAGGAGACAAAGGAGGTGGGGAGGGAGCTCCGTCCCGGGAAGGGAAGCCCGTCCCGGGAAGGGAATTTTAAGAAGAGAGGTTTCCAAACACCAGGAAACACTCTCCCTGCCGAGTCTGTGGCGAGCCTTGGAAACACAGAGGGCAACATAACAGGAAGGAAAAATAGATAAATAATTAAAACCAAGAGATTACAAGCCCACCAGTAACTCCCCCAGCGGAAAAGCAGCACAGACGCCTGCATCCGCCATTGGGAAGTGGGGGCAGGGCAGGGACGCGCGGGAGGCGCGGGCTGCAGAGCTTTGCAAGAATTGGGCAGGAACGCCCCACGCGCAACCAGAACGATCTAACTTGGGCTAGCAAACCAGACTGTGGGATAGCTACCACGCGAAAAGCTCGAACATAAGACACCGCCAGGACTGAGCACAGAACAAAGGACGGAGCGGAAAAAGCCGGCTGCAGACCATTCCCCGCCGGGGACAGGCAGCCAGAGCCGTAAGGACTGGAAAGGGGCAATTGCAGACCCGGAGAGACTTTACTTACCTAACTGCAAGCAGGCTCCTTTGCTAAGACTTCTGGGGGTGCTGGACAGTCACAGTCTGCCTCACGGGGTGCGCCAGCGGTCCACCCAGAGAGCTGAGCGGTAGCGGCGGAAAAGGTGACAAGCCCCGGCGATCGCGCTCGCCAAACTCCTGAGCTACTCGGACCTGGGAAGGGCACAAAGCGCAGTCCCAGCCGCATTTGTGCCTCTGAGGGCTGCCTGAGGGCCGAACCTGAGCGGCTTGGACCGGGGAAGTGCACGCAGCCTAGGGCCGGCCCCAGACGGTTCCCGGCTGAGCATCATAGAGCCGGAGCGGTTTGTACGCCGCGAGAAAGGACAGGTCAAGCGGGGCAGAGATACTGTGTACACACGGCAGTGCTATTTGTTTGCAGCATCCCCCCTCCCCACAGCGCGACTGAACTAGTGAGCCTAAAAACCAGCAAACAGAAGAAGTTAAACAGAGGGAACCACCTTGGAAGTGAGCCCACACGGCCCATAACATCAGAGAAGAGCCAGATATATTTTTAATTTTTAAATATTTTTAAAATCATTCTTTTTTTTTTTTTTTGCCTTTTGCTTTTTTTTTTCTTTTTTTTCCGAGCTTTTTTTTAATTGTTAAGTCTTCTATTTCTCCTCTAATTTTTATTTCTATAACCTAGTATTACTATTTTTTTAAAAAAAAGACTTTTTTTTTTTTAAGGCAAACACCATATATACTCTTTGGATGGTTGTTGGTGTTTTGTTTTTTTGTTTGTTTGTTTGTTTTTTAATAATTCTTTTTTTTTCTTTCTTCCTTTCTCCTTCTGCTTTTCTTTAATATTGTATCTTTGAAAATCCAACCTCTACTCCAGATTTTTAATCTTTGTTGTCAATTTTGTACATTTAAAAACCCAAACTTCACTACCCAAGTTTACCTGAGAGTGAGATTACTGACTTGTCCACTCTCTCCTCCTCTGGCCTCTCCTCTTTCTCCACCAGGTGGCCTCTGTCTCTTTTCTCCCCCATCTCTTCTCTATCCAACTCTGTGAATCTCTGTGTGTTCCAGACGGTAGAGAACACCTAAGGAACTGGTTACTGGCAGGATTTGTCTCTCTCCTACTCATTCCTGTCTCTTATCCTCCTGGTCACCTCTATCTACTTCCTCCCTCTCCTCTTCCCCGTATAACTCTGTAAATACCTCTGAGCGGTCCAGACTATAGAGCGCACATAAGGAAGTGACTACTGGCTAGCTTGCTCTCTCCTCTCTTGATCTCACCGCATCTCATTCCAGTTACCTCTAACTACCCCCTCCATCTTCTCTTCTCCTTGTAACTCAGTGAACCTCTCTGAGTGTCCCTCAAGGTGGAGAAACTTTTCATCTTTAACCTAGATGTTTTATCATCGGTGCTGTATAGATGGAGAAGTCTAGAGGCTACTGTGAAAATAAAACTGAAAACCAGAAGCAGGAAGCTTAAACCCAAAGCCTGAAAACATTAGAGAACTCTTGAATTCAGGGAACATTAAGCAATAGGAGCTCATCAAATGCCTTCATACCTACACTGAAACCAAGCTCCACCCAAGGGCCAACAAGTTCCAAAACAAGACATACCACGCAAATTCTCCAGCAACACAGGAACACTCCCCTGAGCCTCAATATACAGGCAGCTCAAAATTATCCCAAAACCTTTGATGTCTCATAACCCATTACGGGTCACTCCATTGCACTCCAGAGAGAAGAAACCCAGCTCCACCCACCAAAACTCCAACACAAGCCTCCCTAACCAGGAAACCTTGACAAGCCACTGATAGAACCCCACCCAAAGTTAGGAAGCTCCATAATAAAGAGAACTCCACAAATTATCAGAATATAAAAAGGCCACCCCAAACGCAGCAATATAACCAAGATGAAGAGACAGAGGAATACTCAGCAGGTAAAGGAACAGGAGAGTTGCCCACCAAACCAAACAAAAGAGGAAGAAGTAGGGAATCTACCGGAGAAGGAATTCCGAATATTGATAGTGAAAATGATCCAAAATCTTGAAATCAAAATGGAATCACAGATAAATAGCCTAGAGACAAGGATTGAGAAGATGCAAGAAAGGTTTAACAAGGACCTAGAAGAAATAAAAAAGAGTCAAAATATAATGAATAACACAATAAATGAGATCAGAAACACTCTGGAGGCAACAAATAGTAGAATAACGGAGGCAGAAGATAGGATTAGTGAAATAGAAGATAGAATGGTAGAAATAAATGAATCAGAGAGGAAACAAGAAAAACGAATTAAAAGAAACGAGGACAATCTCAGAGACCTCCAGGACAATATGAAACGCTCCAACATTCGAATTATAGGAGTCCCAGAAGAAGAAGACAGAAAGAAAGATCATGAGAAAATCCTTGAGGAGATAATAGTTGAAAACTTCCCTAAAATGGGGAAGGAAATAATCACCCAAGTCCAAGAAACACAGAGAGTCCCAAATAGGATAAACCCAAGGCGAAACACCCCAAGACACATATTAATCAAATTAACAAAGATCAAACACAAAGAACAAATATTAAAAGCAGCAAGGGAAAAACAACAAATAACACACAAGGGGATTCCCATAAGGATAACAGCTGATCTGTCAATAGAAACTCTTCAGGCCAGGAGGGAATGGCAAGACATACTTAAAGTGATGAAAGACAATAACCTACAGCCCAGATTACTGTACCCAGCAAGGATCTCATTCAAATACGAAGGAGAAATCAAAAGCTTTACAGACAAGCAAAAGCTGAGAGAATTCAGCACCACCAAACCAGCTCTCCAACAAATTCTAAAGGATATCCTCTAGACAGGAAACACGAAAAGGGTGTATAAACCCGAACCCAAAACAATAAAGTAAATGGCAACGGGATCATACTTATCAATAATTACCTTAAACGTAAATGGGTTGAACGCCCCAACCAAAAGACAAAGACTGGCCGAATGGATACAAAAACAAGACCCCTCTATATGCTGCTTACAAGAGACCCACCTCAAAACAAGGGACACATACAGACTGAAAGTGAAGGGCTGGAAAAAGATATACCACGCGAATAGAGACCAAAAGAAAGCAGGAGTGGCAATACTCATATCCGATAAAATAGACTTTAAAACAAAGGCTGTGAAAAGAGACAAAGAAGGCCACTACATAATGATCAAAGGAACAATCCAAGAAGAAGATATAACAATTATAAATATATATGCACCCAATATAGGAGCACCACAATATGTAAGACAAATGCTAACAAGTATGAAAGGGGAAATCAACAATAACACAATAATAGTGGGAGACTTTAATACCCCACTCACACCTATGGACAGATCAACTAAACATAAAATTAACAAAGAAACGCAAACTTTAAATGATACATTAGATCAGTTAGACCTAATTGATATCTATAGGACATTTCACCCCAAAACAACGAATTTCACCTTTTTTTCAAGTGCTCATGGAACCTTCTCCAGGATAGATCACATCCTGGGCCATAAATCTAAACTTGATAAATTCAAAAAAATCGAAATCATTCCAAGCATCTTTTCTGACCATAATGCATTAAGATTAGATCTCAATTACAGGAGAAAAACTATTAAAAATTCTAACATATGGAGGTTGAACAACACACTTCTGAATAACCAACAAATCACAGAAGAAATCAAAAAAGAAATCAAAATATGCATAGAAACTAATGAAAATGAAAACACAACAACCCAAAACCTGTGGGACACTATAAAAGCAGTGCTAAGAGGAAAGTTCATAGCAATACAGGCATACCTCAAGAAACAAGAAAAAAGTCAAATAAATAACCTAACTCTACAACTAAATCAACTAGAAAAGGAAGAGTTGGAGAACCCCAGAGTTAGTAGAAGGAAAGAAATCTTAAAAATTAGGGCAGAAATAAACGCAAAAGAAACAAAAGAGACCATAGCAAAAATCAACAAAGCCAAAAGCTGGTTCTTTGAAAGGATAAATAAAATTGACAAACCATTAGCCAGACTCATCAAGAAGCAAAGAGAGAAAAATCAAATCAATAAAATTAGAAATGAAAATGGAGAGATCACAACAGACAACACAGAAATACAAAGGATCATAAGAGACTACTATCAGCAGTTGTATGCCAATAAAATGGACAACGTGGAAGAAATGGACAAATTCTTAGAAAAGTACAATTTTCCAAAACTGAACCAGGAAGAAATAGAAAATCTTAACAGACCCATCACAGGCACGGAAATTGATACTGTAATCAGAAATCTTCCAGCAAACAAAAGCCCAGGTCCAGACGGCTTCACAGCTGAATTCTACCAAAAATTTCGAGAAGAGCTAACACCTATCCTCCTCAAACTCTTCCAGAAAATTGCAGAGGAAGGTAAACTTCCAAACTCATTCTATGAGGCCACCATCACCCTAATACCAAAACCTGACAAAGATGTCACAAAAAAAGAAAACTACAGGCCAATATCTCTGATGAACATAGATGCAAAAATCCTCAACAAAATTCTAGCAATCAGAATCCAACAACACATTAAAAAGATCATACATCATGACCAAGTGGGCTTTATCCCAGGGATGCAAGGATTCTTCAATATCCGCAAATCAATCAATGTAATTCACCCCATTAACAAATTGAAAAATAAAAACCATATGATTATCTCAATAGATGCAGAGAAGGCCTTTGACAAAATTCAACATCCATTTATGATAAAAACTCTCCAGAAAGCAGGAATAGAAGGAACATATCTCAACATAATAAAAGCTATTTATGACAAACCCACAGCAAACATTATCCTCAATGGTGAAAAATTGAAAGCATTTCCCCTAAAGTCAGGAACAAGACAAGGGTGTCCACTTTCACCGCTACTATTCAACATAGTTCTGGAAGTTTTGGCCACAGCAATCAGAGCAGAAAAAGAAATAAAAGGAATCCAAATTGGAAAAGAAGAAGTAAAACTCTCACTGTTTGCAGATGACATGATCCTCTACATGGAAAACCCTAAAGACTCCACCAGAAAATTACTAGAGCTAATCAATGAATATAGTAAAGTTGCAGGATATAAAATCAACACACAGAAATCCCTTGCATTCCTATACACGAATAATGAGAAAGTAGAAAAAGAAATTAAGGAAACAATTCCATTCACCATTGCAACGAAAAGAATAAAATACTTAGGAATATATCTACCTAAAGAAACTAAAGACCTATATATAGAAAACTATAAAACACTGATGAAAGAAATCAAAGAGGACACTAATAGATGGAGAAATATACCATGTTCATGGATTGGAAGAATCAATATAGTGAAAATGAGTATACTACCCAAAGCAATTTACAAATTCAATGCAATCCCTATCAAGCTACCAGCCACATTTTTCACAGAACTAGAACAAATAATTTCAAGCTTTGTATGGAAATACAAAAAACCTCGAATAGCCAAAGCAATCTTGAGAAAGAAGAATGGAACTGGAGGAATCAACTTGCCTGACTTCAGGCTCTACTACAAAGCCACAGTCATCAAGACAGTATGGTACTGGCACAAAGACAGACATATAGATCAATGGAACAAAATAGAAAGCCCAGAGATAAATCCACACACATATGGACACCTTATCTTTGACAAAGGAGGCAAGAATATACAATGGAGTAAAGACAATCTCTTTAACAAGTGGTGCTGGGAAAACTGGTCAACCACTTGTAAAAGAATGATACTAGATCACTTTCTAACACCGCACACAAAAATAAACTCAAAATGGATTAAAGATCTAAATGTAAGATCAGAAACTATAAAACTCCTAGAGGAGAACATAGGCAAAACACTCTCAGACATAAATCACAGCAGGATCCTCTATGATCCACCTCCCAGAATGCTGGAAATAAAAGCAAAAATAAACAAATGGGATCTAATTAAAATTAAAAGCTTCTGCACAACAAAGGAAAATATAAGCAAGGTGAAAAGACAGCCATCTGAATGGGAGAAAATAATAGCAAATGAAGCAACTGACAAACAACTAATCTCAAAAATATACAAGCAACTTATGCAGCTCAACTCCAGAAAAATAAACGACCCAATCAAAAAATGGGCCAAAGAACTAAACAGACATTTCTCCAAAGAAGACATACGGATGGCTAACAAACACATGAAAAGATGCTCAACATCACTCATTATTAGAGAAATGCAAATCAAAACCACAATGAGGTACCACTTCACACCAGTCAGAATGGCTGCGATCCAAAAATCTGCAAGCAATAAATGCTGGAGAGGGTGTGGAGAAAAGGGAACCCTCCTACACTGTTGGTGGGAATGCAAACTAGTACAGCCACTATGGAGAACAGTGTGGAGATTCCTTAAAAAATTGCAAATAGAACTACCTTATGACCCAGCAATCCCACTTCTGGGCATACACACCGAGGAAACCAGAATTGAAAGAGACACATGTACCCCAATGTTCATTGCAGCACTGTTTATAATAGCCAGGACATGGAAACAACCTAGATGTCCATCAGCAGATGAATGGATAAGAAAGCTGTGGTACATATACACAATGGAGTATTACTCAGCCATTAAAAAGAATTCATTTGAATCAGTTCTGATGAGATGGATGAAACTGGAGCCGATTATACAGAGTGAAGTAAGCCAGAAAGAAAAACACCAATACAGTATACTAACACATATATATGGAATTTAGGAAGATGGCAATGACGACCCTGTATGCAAGACAGGGAAAGAGACACAGATGTGTATAACGGACTTTTGGACTCAGAGGGAGAGGGAGAGGGTGGGATGATTTGGGAGAATGACATTCTAACATGTATACTATCATGTGAATTGAATCGCCAGTCTATGTCTGACGCAGGATGCAGCATGCTTGGGGCTGGTGCATGGGGATGACCCAGAAAGATGTTCTGGGGAGGGAGGTGGGAGGGGGGTTCATGTTTGGGAATGCATGTAAGAATTAAAGATTTTAAAATTTAAAAAATAAAAAACTAAAAATTAAAAAAAATAAAATAAAATAAAATAAAATAAAAAAAAAAAAAAAGAGTCTTCTCCAACACCACAGTTCAAAAGCATCAATTCTTCAGCACTCAGCCTTCTTCACAGTCCAACTCTCACATCCACACATACCCCAATACAAAATAAAATGTTTTTTAAAAAGCTATTTTTCCAGATGCATAGTTCCCATTTAATATAGTCAAAGACCCACAAAGGCTAAGAACTTGATGATCTATGGGCAAAAAACGACACGCAACAGAGTGATTCAGGGTTTTGGCCCTGAGCAAAGGAAGCGGTGACTAGGGCATCTAACTATCAGCTTAAATCCTCTGCACTCAGCGTCTTGTCTGCAACATGAGTGTTTAAGACTTAACTCCAATTCCTTCTACCCTAAGAATATATGAATCTGGGTAGCAAGGTCATCATGCCTCAGTTTCTAAATCCATAGGTTGAAACAGAGCTCAGTTCACTGGCAAACATTATGGCTTGCTAGAGCAATCGTTGTTACGGGGGAACTTCCCAAACATTCAAAGTGCTCAGAATCGTTTCATGTTGAGGAAGAAGAGCCCAGCTGAGCAGGGATCAGCTCTCAGCCCACGTCCCTGCAGCAGAGCAGCTGTTCTGGAAGCATCAAGCATGAAACAAGCAATGTACAGACAAGGCTGTCGTGCCGTTACTACCCCTCTGTGGCCGGGGGCTGTCATCTATCCAACCCAGCTCTCTCCCTCTTTGACTCCCCTCTTCAAGCACTAAAAGCACAGATTTCAGGTCCTGTAAGTTTTACGGCACAATGGCTCTTTCCTATGAAAGACAAAATCATCCATGGCATGGAATAATCGCTACTGACTAGCAAAGCATGGTGTCCACGTGTAATTCTAGTATCAACTTTAAACCATGCATTCACTTAAGTTGAAACCATCCTTTCTCAGGAATTGCCATTTTGTACGTATAAATACCGCTGGAGCTTTGGTTCCTATGACCAGATGGCAGGCGTGTGAAATGCGAATATAGCTGAGGAGATGCAAACAGATGATCCCTCACTGACAGGCACCAGAGACCCGAGTGAAGGCCAAAGTTTTTATTTCAAAAAGAAGTAATTAGACTTGACAGCAGAAGTGCAAATAGGGCCCAAATGAATAGACCTGTTAACTGGACTTCCCCTGTGGTAATTGTTAACCCAGGACTGTTTGGCCATAAAACACGTCAATAGTTTCACTGGAAGAGTGTCCTTGCATTTGAGTCACAAAAGACAGTCCCAAATGAGAAAACAGCCATTATTTTAACCAATCAGAATCTGGCCCCATCTATTCAATGGGAGGCTTTGTTAATTACTTGCTGACAGAATGTCCTTTTGGTAGAGACCCATGATCCGCAAAAGGGCTTCTCAGGTGGCTCAATGGTGAAGAATCCGCCTGCCAATGCAAGTGCATCCCTGGCTTGGGAGGATCCCCTAAGTAGGAAACAGCAACCCACTCCAGTATTCTTACCTGGAAAAGCCCACGCATAGAGAAACTTGGCGGGCCAGGTATGCATGGGGTTACAAAGAGTTGGGCACAACTGAGCATGCACGAATTATACACAAAACTCACAGGCTGGAATAAAGCTGCCCTCTAAGTTTATATTTATAGATGCATGTACTCCAGCCTTATGTAAAAAGGCTTAAGGCAGGTAACTCTGCTGCTTCCATGCAAACATGGCCTTCTTTTTGAGTACAAAATATGTAAGGCATAATCGAAGTGGTACAGAAAAGCTGCCTTCATAGCAGATGAGAAGTAAGTGATCACAGGGCCCAGCAAATACCCTCAATATCTCCACCGAAGTCAATAATGTGGGCTTGCACTTTTACACGTTCCAAATGAAAGCTTCAGGAGATCCCCCCACACACCCCTGCCAGGCTTTTCCATTGCAATCAATGTTGTGCTTCTGACATGGAATCAATATTAATTGCAAAGCCCTTGCCCGGCATTTCCATATGCATGTGGAGGAAAAGCAAGGTCAATTTCATCCCAGAGCATTCTCTCCCTGCCTCCCCAAAGACCACACAAGTAGAAATACAAGGTTAATTAGCCAGGTACCCAGCAGATGATGGTGTGTTGCTTTTTCTATTTCAATCTCTATCATTTTAATCTAATGCAATTTACATGATTTTACACCACTCAGCCCGTCATCTCATTCTCTCTTGAACCTCTCATTTAACCAAAGAAGAAATTTTAGGTGTCCTGACTGTCCCATTAGAGTCCCTTGGATTGCATGCAAGGAGATCAAACCAGTTCATACTAAAGGAAATCAGTCCTGAATATTTATTGGAAGGACTGATGCTGAAGCTGAAACTCCAATACTTTGGCCACCTGATGCGAAGAATTGACTCACTGGAAAAGACCCTGATGCTGGGAAAGACTGAAAGCGGGAGAAGAAGGGGATGACAGAGGATGAGATGGTTGGATGACATCACCAATTCGATGGACATGAGTTTGAGTAAGCTCTGGGAGTTGGTGATGGACAGGGAGGCCTGGCATACTGCAGTCCATGGGGTCGCAAAGAGTCAGACACAACTGAGCAACTGAACTGAACTGAACCAGGCAAATGATGGAGTCACAACCATCTTATGGAATACGGAAGACCACCTACAGCTTACACGAATGATGCCTTCTCACCTGAGTCCCTTGGGAAAGCAGAAATCAGATCAAAGAACATCAGGCAGATAAGGAATCCTGTCCAGTTGATCTGTAATCACTAGTAGTAATGAGTCAATCCAATGACTGCCAAATAAGGCCTGGGTTTTAATTCTACATTACGATGTTGACCATTTTTATTGGCCCAACTGTGAATACCTTGTACTAACAAAATCTGAGATTTGCCAAACTGCCTTTCAACTGTAAATCTCAAATAGCCAAAAACCACAACAGAATGAAGGCAATCAAAAATGTTTTCAAATTTACAATTAAATAATTTTAAACCACGGGAAGCATAAATGGAACATTGGGACAATGTCTACTCATCCCAGAAGTATATTTCAACTGAAGCAGAAACATTCTGGATTTAAAAAAAAAAAAAAAAACTCCATGTCAAATTTCAGAGATAATTCTTTATGGTGATGACATTTTACAGAAGGGCTTCTTCCTCCAACCCCCTACATAAATCTAAAACAGCCTCCACTTCCAGAGGTAGTTCATAGGCTGGTAGTAACAAGAGTTACTAACATTTCATTAAGAATCTTAAAACCTAAATAATGAAGAAAGTTCACGCAGAATAATCCCTTAGAAGGAATAGTTCTTCCCCTTCCCTATTCTATGTGTGTGTTCATGTGTGAATAAATATTTTTCTTCATATGCCTGTGAAAACCTCACCACTTACAGTGTCTCTCCCTTGAAGAAATAACTAAAATTATGCTTATAAAATTTGATTTCAAATCTGACAATATACTGGTTAACACTGAGAAACTGAGAAAAAAATTCAAGGGACATTTTTAAACAAGGAAGTCACAGGGTGATCCCTACGTAAGAACATATGTAAGTAATCTAATAAATAAAAAATATATATCCATGCAAAAAACCTGCCATCTATTTCAAAGTTCATAATAATATATATATATGTGTGTGTGTGTATCTTTGTACATATATATATTTGACTAACTTGCATCATTTATTCACTACTCCAAGTAGTATAAATCAACTTACTATTATTCTTCACTTCTATTGAAAAATGAAACAGTTATCTTTATACTGAAGTAGGGTTTACTTATTTAAGGTTCAGTAAATAGACCAATACATCTCACAGAAAGCCATGTTAACCTCATCATATTTATGCACATAAAGGGTGTAAGTATCATATTCCTCTCCATATATGTAAATTCTGAAATAGTGACAAGAATTCCCCCAAGGTCATGATACCTAAGAGGCTTACTCACACTTCTGCAATACTTGGCTACAAACTCAGGCTCCCCCAAGAGTTCTGATTTCATGGGTCTCTAGATTGGAAGGAAAAGAACATTGTATAATTTTGTTTGCTTTTTCAAAATATCCACCCATCTGATTCTAGAGCATCTCAGAGAAGGGAACCTGTAAGTAGGACAGAAGACTCTAGAAACTCACCATCTCTCAAGCAATTCTCTCTTCTAGACAGTTCTGTCCACAATCATTTCTTCTTTATATTCAATTAAAATCTGTCCTGTCACTGATCCTATTTCTCCTCACCTGAAACCATACCTACCAAATATAATGCATCTTCCGTACATCTTCAAATATTTGATGACAGGTCTCATGGTTTGCTTATATCTTAAATAAAATGAAAAGGCTGAAATTATTACCTTTCATGAAGATGACCTTCAGAGGAAGGCTGGATGATCAGGGGAAAAAAATACCATCAGTGGCCCTGCTTCAATTCTTCAGCCTAAAATAATATAATACATTTCTGTGGCTTTCAAACTAATATAAATGAATATAATAACTTCCTTTTGTTCATGGCCGATTACATTATATTACAACAGCACGACTTCCAGGGCTAGCATGCAAAAGTAATTTATTTTTCTCCCACATCTGTAACTATTTCAGAGAGCAGCTAAGTCTTCATAATTACGCTGCAGACACAGTAAATAGAGCAAACCCAATAGGTCACACTGTGACTATAGTTCAGGGAGAGAACAATTATTTTATCCCATATAATTTGCATCCAACATTTCACGTAGCAAACTAAAGAGGAAAACAAAACACTGGCTTACAGAATTACTACGGCCTCTTAATAATATTCACTCTTCTTTTTTCTCTTTAACGGCTCTTCTGTCTGCAACAGGCATGCACACAGACACACACAGTATAAACGACATGCCTGAACGATTTTCATTAGAAAGTCATTTCCTTTTAGGTTGTGATTCATTTTACTTTGTCTGACATAGATTAAGTTATTATGAAATTAACAAAAATTGCTGGCATGTCATTCCATTTCTCTTCTTTTACTCTTTTCCTTCCCTCTGTACAAAAACAATTATCCACCATCTGAAGAATGGTCAAAGTCAAGAAACAAGGTTTTCTGCTTTCTAAATAGAGCAAAACCCGCTCTCTAAAAATACAAATCACTAACAAGCAAACATCCTTCCCAGGAACCAGGTCTGTAACAGGCCAGCACTAAGAAATGAAACTACTGTGTTTACGGTTTTCTTAATATATTATCAGTGAAAAATTTGAAAGCATGAAAATAATTCTCTAGCAATGCTGAAGGGGGAAAAAAAAATCAAATTATGGCAACGTTCCCTGCCAATCAAAGGACTCTGTCTTGATTTCTCTTGTTTTAGAAGCCAAAGTCCTCTTAAGGGAGAACAATGTGACTCTCATGAGAAAAGAAGTCTAATGGCTTTAGTTTTCTAACATGGAAGAGCCCCCTAAATGTACAGAACAAAATTAAAAGCACTGTGACAAGAACAGACAACTCAGACTGTTAATGAAGAACTAAGGGAGGTTGGTAAAGACAGAGCTAGCCTCCAGAGCAAAGCGGCTTCAGCTGACCATTTGCATGTCAGTCCCCATTTCACGGTGGCAAAGACTGAGAATAACTAGGAAATACATTAGCATTTTGGCCTTGCTGAAATGTGAAATGTACTTGCTGCTCTCAGGGCCGGCATTTCCTCAGGCTTATAAACAAGCTGCTTTAACAGCGGACAATTGATTTTAGGCATTCAGGCCTTAAGTAGAATTATCTTAAAGCAGAGAAGACACACATTCAATAAAGCAACAATATTTTCATATTGGAAGTCAGAGTTAAGATCATGGAATTCTGAGCCGCGCTAACTCAGATGAAACTGTTGTTTCCAGGACTTAGGGGCTCACAGGCTGGGGGTAATTAATTTTAATTTTCTAAACTTACACCATCCCCTGTCCCAGTCAGTCAAAAAGGTACCAGTCAAAGGTAACGTCAGTCAAAGGTTACCACCGAGCTCTTGAAGAGTGGCAAATATGACTCAGGGGCTGAATTTTCAGTTTTATTTCAAAGCAGAGACTCAGTTCAATTATTGGAACAACTTTTAAGCATGTTGGAACAACTCGGGTATGCAAATTTGTACATTTCACAAGGTCTAAATACAGATCAAGTATTTCCAATGAAAATCGAGGCTCCAAATTGAGATATGTTCTCTGCAAAAATAGGATCCAATTTAAACACTTAATATAAAAAATGTAAACCATATCTCATTAATGTTTGTATATTGATTACATATTGAAATGATGATATGTTGGATGAACTAAATAATATATATTATTAAACTCGTTCTTTTATCTGTTTTAAAGTCACTACTAAAATTAAAATTGTGTATCTGGCTTACATTTGGTGCCCTGTACTATGTTTCTGCTGAGCAATGCTCCTTCAAATCTTAGATTCCAACCATCAAATAGTAAAGAATGACACTGCAGGGTTTTGTAAAAATTAAAATTCATATATATAAAGCATATTCCTTGGGGTCTAGCATGAAAACTGAAAGTTAGTTGCTCAGTCATGTCCGACTCTTTGCAATCTCATGAACTGTAGCCTGCCAGGCTCCTCTGTCCATGGAATTCTCCAGGCAAGAATATTGGAGTGGGTTGCCAATTCCTTCTCCAGGGGATCGATCTTTCAGACCCAGGGATTGAACCCAGGTCTCCGGCACTGCAGGCAGATTCTTTACCGTTTGAGCCACCAGGGTCTGGCATACCACTCAACAAATGGTTAATTTTTCTTAATTCCATTACATGGTAAAGAAGGCTTATTTATTACAACATCATTTATGCCTTAAGATCTTAATAAACTATCAAAATTTCTGCATTTCCTAGACCATTATCTTTTTCTGCTTAACACTTTGCAATATAAGATCTTCATGAATGCCTAATGTGTGTTCTTCAAAGATGTAAAAGAATTTTTAAAAGTTATCTCATCTTCCATCCTGCCTTCATATAGCATCTTTTCAAAATTCCCACTCCTAAAAAAAAAATTCCCACTGTTTGTTCTACCCTGTGTATTCGGTGTCTCTCTCACACACACACTCACACATGTACAGCTAACACTATTATATCTGACCATGAAAAGAAAGTTCTTTAAAGCAGCTTCTAAAAATCCTCTAAAAGGCTGCAGTGTGCAACATCTCAGGAAAAGAAAATACGCAGAGAGCGCCCTGCCGTTCTTCCACTTGGTAGTAAGGTTATGAGGTTGTATCGCATTTCAATTGCATTTCGGTTAACTTTCCTCTTTTATACCACAGGAAACATCCAGAATCCTAAGAAAAGGAAACAGTGAAGAGACTGAATTTCTCCCAAGACAAGATTTTTTGATCTGGCTCTCAGCCCATCTCCATTTGGAGAGGCAGGGCTTCTCTCATTCTTTGAAACCCAGTGGCACTGCTGAGCTGCTCAATGCCAAATAAATATTTCACAAAGAACGGTGAGCTGTTGAATTTGCCCCACCTGGGTTAACTATAGTCAAATTCCACCCTCAGCCTCGTCCCCTGTCCCCACTATCTTTCACCCCATTTTATCTGGCACATTTTAGGCCTCTCAAATTCATGTTTCTTCATTATCGCTGAATTTCTTAATTCATCTCTCAGGCTCCGTCTCTCTCTCCCCATCCATCCCTCTTCAAAATTGAAACATACACTGCACCAAGGGTTCCTCTACACTCCCCACTCTCCTTTCCCTAGTGTTAATATCTTACAAAATCATTATGCAATTACGAAAGCCAAGACATTAATACAGGCATAACCCTATTTACTAAAATATAGGTCTTATTAAAATTTCACTCTTTTCCCCACGGATGTCCTTTTTCTTTTCTAGGAGCCAGTTCAGGACCGCCCCCCTCCCCAACCACCCCACCCCAACCCCGTTGCCTTGAGTGGTCATGACTCCTTATCCTCTTATAGTTTACGATAATTCCCAGGCTTCCCTTACACTTCAAGTCCTTGACACTTTTCCAAAAAGAAAAGCAAAATTTTGTGAATATCCCTCAAGTTTCTCTGATGTTGTCCCATGATTAGATTTGAGGTTATCTATTTTTGACAAGAACAGCACAAAATGATGTTGGGTTCTTTTCAATGCATATTAAGAGATACGTGATATGCATGCCTTATAACTGCTGATATTAACTTTAATCACTTCATCAAAGTACTGCCTCTGGGTGTGTTCTGTTTAATTTTTTTCCATCTGTAACACAATGAATACCTTGAAAGAGATACTTGGAGATGTTGCAAATGCCCAGTTTCAACTCAAGCTTTTCACCCACAAACCTCAGCCTCCCTCATTTAATCCAGCTTGTATTAATTACTACTGTGCTATGTTCCCACTGGTGATTTTCTATTTCCCTCACTTTCTACATTTATGAAATGGGATTCTCTGAAAAAGTTCCTTCTCCCGCACTTATTTTTTAAATATTTATATCAGGATGGGCTTGGGGATGTATATCTATCCTATGGGTTACAATGTAATATTGCCATTGTTTATCCATTTACTTGCTCAAGTTGTTCTGACTTTGACCCCTGGGAGTTCTTTCAGGTTGGTTCCTGTGTCTTTTCAACATCTGCCTCTTTTTTTGAAAATTACTGACACTGTAAGATGGTCCAAGTCCATCTTATATTTTTTCAAGCTCTACAGTTATTTCTCAAGGAAACATGGTTTCTTTTATTGAAAATGGTATTTAGTAACCAGGATCGAGGTGCTGTGGGTGCTCATGGTCACTAAGCTAGCATTGTTCTGTCTTCTCCCTCTCGACACACACAGCTAGTGAATATACATACGCGCACACACACACACACACACACACACCCGTGTTCCTGTGTCTATCTGCACATACGTCAAAACCACGAATATGTTTTCTTTGCTGTGATTGATATGTGCATGTGTGCTAAGTCACTTCAGTCGTGTCCAACTCTGTGCGACCCCATGGACTGCAGCCCACCAGGCTCCTCTGTCCATGGGATTTCCCAGGCAAGAATACTGGAGTGGGCTGCCATGCCCTCCTCTAGGGGATCTTTCTGATCCAGGGATCAAACCCAGGTCTCTTACATCTCCTGCACTGGCAGGCAGACTCCTTACCCCTAGTGCTCCCTAGGAAGCCCTTGATATATGTAGATGACTTTAAAATATATAATTAATTTACCCTACATTCCCCCAAAATGTGCTCATGCTGACACCTCTAATTCCAATATAACACCAGAGCATTTGTTCTATTCTTTAAAAACTTTTTCCCAATAATGAAAAATCCTGCTCTCCATTATCTACACATTATCTGCTTGCTTGTTCAGTCCTAGAATACTCAGAATAGTTTCACAATCACTAACCCATATCTCTGTGGGAAATAAATTCACTAAATAGATCAAGCTCTTTGTGTACACTTTGACTTTAGTCTTTAAAATATTAACATTGATCCAGTTAAAATGTTCTTAAAAGTTATTTAGGTAAGTTCTGCATCCTTCACAAGGTTACCTAAGTCACTTATGATACAATTACATTCATTTATCATTACTTGAATTCTCTTTGGGTTCCATCCACATTTTGGTTATTTTTTTTACTCTGGTTCTAAAAGGCAAAGTCAAACTAAAAATATACAAAGTTTTGTTTCCATCTCATCTCTACTACCTCATTCCTAATCCCTTTTTTCACGCCTTCCTATAGGTAATTAATCTCATTAGGTACTGATTTTATTCCCATATTTCTTTGACACAAATTAGCGGATACCGTTTTAAGTATTTTTTTTTCCTTGAATGACAGGTACTCTTTTATTCAGGATACCCTTTGTACTACAAGTTTCTACAAGTTTGTACTACAATTACTTAAAAGTAATTCCTGGACATTACTCAATAGCAATCACTTCACAGAAATCATCCTCACTCTTTTTTTTAACAGCTGTATCGTACTCCACTGTGTGGCTGTAGTTTATTCCATCACACTTCTCTGTGGAAATTTAGGTTGTTCCTGGTATTTTGTGCTTACAAACACTACAATAAGTAATCTTATTCGTATAATACCCATTTTCACACTGGTGGAGGTGGGCCTTTCGCATAAACTCCTAGATGTGGGATTCTGAGACAAGCAGTAACTGCATAAGCAGTTTTGCCATGCGTCACCAACGTTTCCTCCGGGAGGGCTGTACCAGTCTGCATTCCCAGTAGCAATGTATGACAGTGCCAGGCTCCACATTTTTTGTTGTTGTTGTTCTACCACATCCTCCACAAAGCACATAAAATCCTCTATAAGGAAGAAAGAGAAGAAAGAAGGAAGTACTGACACAGAGGTCTCTCCAGCTTCAAAATAATGGATAATTCCCTACTGTCTGTGAAATAAAGCTCTCACATCTTAGAAGTGCCAATAAGGCTCTCTCCAGGTAGCTTTGAGGCTAGCCTCAACTTCAACAACTTTCTCTTGATGCTCCTTCCATCGGGGGACTTACCAGTCCCCAAACATTCCACCCTCAGTGCAGTTTCAAAGCTCTGCCCATGCTCTTTCTTTCACTTGCAATCCCACGCCTCTAACCACTCCCACTTACTAGAGATGCCTTAGTTCGAATTCACCCTTCAAGCGCAAATATCAATCCCGCTTCCTCAGAACACGGTAACGTGACAGAGAATTCCAGAAATTCTCTATTCACGCCATCTTTTAAAATTTTTATTTGATTGAAATTGATTGACAAAGCTGCATTCATTTCTGATGCACAATAAAGTATTTCAGCGATAATACCCATATACATTTTTTCATATTCTTTTCCATTATGATTTATCACAGGATATTGAATATAGTTCCCCGTGCTACACAGTAGGACTTCGTATTTATCCATTCTATATGTAAATTTGCATCTGCTAACTGAAAATTCCCACTCCATCACTCCTCCACTTCCTTCCCCTTTGGCCACTCACATCTGTCCTCCATGTCTATGAGCCTGTCTGCTTCACAGATAAGTTCATTCGTGCCATATTTTAGATTCCACATATAACTGATATTGTGTGGTATTTGTCTTTTTCTGTCTGACTTACTTCACTTAGTATGAGGATCTCTCAGTCCATCCATGTAGCTGTAAATGGCATTATTTTATTCTTTTTCGTGGCAAGTAAAATTCCACTATACCACATCTCTCTCCATTCATCTGCTGGTCTACATGTAGGTCGTTTCCTTGTCTCAGCTACTGTAATGACACCATCTTGACCGCACTGAACCAACGACACTATGCTTGGCTCCACAGAAATCTGGTTTCTTCGCACACTTTGACAGTGGGGACATTATCTTCCTTAACCCTGAAGTGCCGACACGGCAGGTGCACAAGTTTTCAAACGGGTGCAAATGAATGAACAAGATATGCAAATAACACTGCTCTTTATTCAAAAGCACACTCCTCTCTCTCAGAGCTCTTGTAGTCTAACGGTTTTATCAATGTTCAAGTACCACTTCTCTTAACACACTCACTGCGGAAGAACAAACACTGAAACTTGCATCCAGGGCTACCAAACACATGTTCTTCCAAGACTTTTCCTTCTGACAATATATGGAAATGTGCTCCATGTTCTTTGCTTTATTCTCATTGGGATATTCTGCAACCCTTGCTGCTGCTGAATAGATAGGTCTGAACAGCACCCCATGTATATATGTTTTATGAGCATTTCTCATTACTTCCTCAGAATGACCAAAAAGTATTAAGAGGTCTAAGCAATTTTTTTAACTTTTATTGAAGTATAGTTGATTTACAATGTTCTATTAATTTCTGCTATAGAGCAAAGTTGACTCAATTATACATATTTTATATATATATATATATATATATCCTGTGATAACCCATGATGGAAATGAATCTGATTATTCATTATTCATTTTCAGATTCATTTCCATCATGGGTTATCACAGGACATCAAATATATATATATATATATATATATTATATATATATATATATATATATACTCTTTCAGATTCATTTCCATCATGGTTTATCACAGGATATCGAATATACTTCCCTGTGCTATACAGTACGGGGCTTCCCAGGTGGGCACAGTGGTAAAGAATCTGCCAATGAAGGAGAAAACTAAAGATGTGGGTTCAGTCCCTGGGTCAGGAAGATCCCCTGGAGGAGGAAACAGCAACCCACTCTAGTATTTTTGCCTGGAAAATGCCATGGACAGAGGAGCCTGGAGGGCTGCAGTCCATGGGGTCACAAAGAGTCAGACACAGCTGAATGACTGAGCATGCCCGCACGCACGCTATACAGTAAGACAGTGCTGTTTCTTCATCCCAGATACATTAGTCTGCATCCGCTTATCTCGAACTCCCAGTTCTTCCTCCCCCTATCCTTGGCAACTACAAGTCTGTTCTATCTGTGGGCCTGTTTCTGTTTCATAGGTATGGTCATTTGTGCCCTAATTAACATTCCACACATAAGTGATATCATACAGTAGTATGATAACCTCTAGGTCCATCCACGCCACTGCAAATGGCATTATTTCATTTTTTGACGCCATTCATCTGCTGATAAACATTTAGGCTGTTTCCATGTCTTGGCTACTGTAAACAGAGCTGCTGTGGATACAGGGGTGCATGCGTCTTTTCTTATTATGACTTGTCTGGGTACACGCCCAGGAATGGGACTATTGGATCGCAAGGCAACTCTACTTTTAGTTTCTTGAGAAACCTCCACCTTGTCTTCCATAATAGCTGCACTGATTTATCTTCCCACCAACAGCTTTTGGAGGGTTCTCTTTTCTACCATCTCCTCTCTAACATCTTTTATTTGCAGACTTTTTAATGATAGCCATCTGTACAGGTTTCAGCAATTAATGTTCATTCTGACAAGGAGTCGAGGAATGGCATCATCTACCGAGATATTAACATGTCTCTTATTATGGTACCCTAGGAGCCCTTCCCACCCGCTGGTCTCCACGACACACATTCAGGAGAACACACAAGCTTTTCAAGCTAAGACAAACAGCCCTTTCCTATTCCCAAGTGAGAACTAACAGTTGTGTGGGTTTTTTTTAATACAAATTTAAAGAGGCCACAGAACCAAATTTTAGGGGTGAACTGGACTGGGAATGTTCAAAGGGAGAGAAGGCAAGGAAGAAAGACTAGCTGGAAGAAAGACTGGCTTTCCTTGGAAGAAGCCAGGAGCTAAGGCAACTGGCAACCCGCTCCAGTACCTTGGCCTGGAAAATCCTATGGACAGAGGAGCCTAGTAGGCTACAGTCCAGGGAGTTGCAAAGAGTTGGACACCACTGAGCGACCTCACTTTCACTTTCTATAGCAAAGGCTGGATTCCACTTGCAGACAGTGCCTTCATCGAGGGAATGGGCTCGAGACAAAGGCAGATGATGCTCCGTAGAGCTGAGCTTCCCAAAACAGCAGAGGAGGGCCCTGTGGCTAAGCCTGTGATGTGCAGAGCAGACCCATGTGAAAGGCAACCCTACCAGCAGCATACCTGGGACTGACGGGAAAGAACACCAGTTACCAGTGCTGATCTTAGAGGCAAGGAAGAAACCCAGGCTCATATCCCCTCTGCTGCACACACCAAAGCAGCCCCCTAACGTTTGAATCCACCCAGTGGAAGTCACAGGACCCCGCCAAACTTGAATAAATCTGGGGTCTAAGTACTCAGCATCTGCTGATGCAGAACTGGAAACAATAAAGATACCTTATAGCAGAGCGCTAGGGAACAAAATGAATTCCTGTCATAGTTTTAAAGCACTAACTGCTAGGACGAGGACTGGAACTCTTCTATGCCCCTCATTAGTAAGTCCTCTCAAGTAGCTATGGAGTTGAGATTAGATCTTGGGAAGGACACAGGCTGGGACGATGTCCTTAGTTGGGGGATAGGAGACCTCCTGGCATGAATTCTAGGTTCTGCTGCTCAAGGCGGCCTCAGCCAACCTGTTAAGGGGATCACATCCTAATCACATCTCCTAAAAAGGTGTGATTCCATCATTTAACTCTTTCTATTCTCTGCTATGCAGATCACAGAAAAGGAAGGTCCCAGTAACTGGACCAACATCATTTCAGAGGCACAATTACTCTTCTACTGAAATTATTTTCTGCTATCTAGATTCTAAAACTTACTGGAAAATGGAAAGGCTGATTAAGCCACAATTTAGAGTAAACCTTTCTTGTAAAAGTTAATCCAATAGTCGGAAAGTTTTTATCGGACTAGTTATGAGAATTTTTTCCTAAGTAAAGAAGGAAAGTGGGAGATACAAAACATTTATTTTTGTAGGAGGCATAAAAAAATGGCCAGATAGAAGTAGTTACTGATAAAATTTCACGTCTCTGTCTGCGGTCAACTCTGTAGATTCAACTGAATAAAGACAAACATAAGCTTCCCAGGGACAGTTGTTACCTAGACATCGGTTTTTACCATGACTTGCAAAATATTTTTTTGTTTTTAACTGAACTGATTTCACACATAGGAGTTTCAACTCTAAGGAACCCACTAACATCAATATTATTATGTGACTCTGAATATCACAAACTGGCATGATATTACTTACCGAATGCCCTTAGACTTAAAAATGTGGGTAATACAGTATATATACAGTGTGGGGTCAGAGGGAATCTGGTGTGGTACACTTATTTTTGACTCCAGAATATAATCAACTAATTCATCTTAAAATAAATTCAAGTTGTTTATAACTATCTCTGAAAGCTTTGACCAATGTCCAACATTCCAATGCTACCATAATTAGAGCAAAATTTTTCCACTAAAACTGAATTAATAACTGAAGTTCTGAATATGCAATATGCACAAACCCTGGTTTTTAAAATCCCTAATGGGCTTTGTAGCAGTGCAATTTGGCAAAGTGAGTAAAATCCTAACATAATAGATAAAGGTAATTAGAGATGCAGAACAAATTCTTTTTAAATGCCCTGCATGCAATTCGGACACTTTAGTTCCTTCTTCAGAGATGGAAAATTAGCAAGAGGAGGAAATAAATCAGAAAAAGAATAAGAGAAAATAGAATTGTATCAATCATAAAGGGATTTGGAGCTAGAGAGTTGTTAATATCCTTCCAGCAATTTTGACTTTCTAAACTCCCAAGAAACTGGCCAGTTTACAATGCAATGAATCTCTCCACTTTAGAAATAGTCTAAATTCAGTTAGGTGGCAAAAATGGGGAAGACAATCAATGGTCTCAGGAACTAAACGAAAACCAGTGGATAAATGTTTTAGGGAAAATATATCCTCCTGGACATGGCTGCATAAATCTTTCCATAATTCAGTTCAGTTGCTCAGTCATGTCCAACTCTTTGTGACCCCATGGACTGCAGCAGGTCAGGCTTCCCTGTCCATCACCAAATCCTGGAGCTTGCTCAAACTTATGTCCATCAAGTTGGTGATGCTATCCAACCATCTCATCCTCTGTCATCCCCACCTCCTCCTGCCTTCGATCTTTCCCAATATCAGGGTCTTTTCCAGTGAGTCAGTTCTTCGCATCAGGTGGTCAAAGTATTGGAGTTTCAGTTTCAGCATCAGTCCTTCCAATGAATATTCAGGACTAATTTCTTTTAGGATTGACTGGTTGGATCTCCTTGCAGTCCAAGGGACTTTCAAGAGTCTTCTTCAACACCACAGTTCAAAAGCATCAATTCTTCACAGCCATCATTTCAAGTAAGTACACATTTCTCCTTGGAACATGAAGAATACATTTGGTTTTATGGCATATTTATATGTATTTATACATATATATGGAGAAGGCAATGGCACCCCACTCCAGTACTCTTGCCTGGAAAATCCCATGGACAGAGGAGCCTGGTAGGCTGCCATCCATAGGGTCGCTAACAGTCGGACACGACTGAGCGACTTCACTTTCATTTTTCACTTTTATGCATTGGAGAAGGAACTGGCAACCCACTCCAGTGTTCTTGCCTGGAGAATCCCAGGGACGGGGGAGCCTGGTGGGCTGCCGTCTATGGGGTCACACAGAGTCGGACACGACTGAAGAGACTTAGCAGCAGCATATATATATATATATATATATGCACAATATATACACAATATATATAACATAGTTTTGTATGTTATATCATATTATAAATGCCATGCTATATTTACTATATAACATAGAAATTGTATACTATATAATATAGTAAATATTTATAGTATATGTTGTACATATTCAGTAGCTAAGTCATGTCCAACTCTTTGTGACCATCAGCTGTAGCCCACCAGGCTCCTCTGTCCATGGGATTCTCCAGGCAAGAATACTGGAGTAGGTTGCCATTTTCCAGGGGATCGTCCCAACCCAGGGATCCAACATGGTCTCCCGCACTGCATGCAGATTCTTTACCGTCTGAGCCCCCAGGGAAGCCCTTTATATGCTATAACATGTTATATATGCTACTTGCTTTGTGAAACTTCAGCTAACCAAATGTGCCGAAGAATTGATGCTTTTGAACTGTGGTGTTGGAGAAGACTCTTGAGGGTCCCTTGGACAGCAAGGAGATCCAACCAGTCCATTCTGTAGGAGATCAACCCTGGGATTTCTTTGGAAGGAATGATGCTAAAGCTGCAGCTCCAGTACTTTGGACACCTCATGCGAAGAACTGACTCATTGGAAAAGACTCTGATGCTGGGAGAGATTGGGGGCAGGAGGAGAAGGGAACGACCCAGGATGAGATGGCTGGATGGCATCATGGACTTGATGGATGTGAGTCTGAGTGAACTCCAGGAGATGGTGATGGACAGGGAGGCCTGGCGTGCTGCGATTCATGGGGTGGCAAAGAGTCGGACACGACTGAGCGACTGAACTGAACTGAACCAAATACTGATGGGAGTTCAAAGTGATACATGTAAAGATGAGGTTCAATTGAAAGCCTGAGTACTCATTTTTATACTTTAAATATATGTATATATATTTAAAAGTAAATCTTTATATTATAAATACATAAGTATGCTACAATATCAAATATATTATGCATGTTTACTATTTACAATATTAACTATAACACTAAATATCTATATTATATTAATATGACCATACATAACATTTCAGTTCAGTTCAATCACTAAGTGGCACCTGACTCTTCGTGACCCCATGGACTGCAGCACGCCAGGCTTCCCCCTGTCCATCACCAACTCCCAGAGCTTGCTCAAACTTATGTCCATCAAGTCGATGATGCCATCCAACCAGCTCATCCTCCGTCATCCCCTTCTCCTCCTGCCTTCAATCTTTTCCAGCATCAAGGTCTTTTCAAATTAATCAGTTCTTCAAATCAGGTGGCCAAAGTATTGGAGTTTCAGCTTCAACATCAGTCCTTCCAATGAACACCCAGGACTGATCTCCTTTAGGATGGACTGGTTGGATCTCCCTGCAGTCCAAGGGACTCTCAAGAGTCTTCTCCAACACCACAGTTCAAGAGCATCAATTCTTCGCTGCTCAGCTTTCTTTATAGTCCAACTCTCACATCCATCCATGAATAGTAGAAAAACCATAGCTTTGACTAGATGAAATTAAGTATAAAACAAGGACCCAGTTAGACTTCAAACTGAACCTCATCATTACAACAAATGTGAGCTATGCCTCTGCTTAGCTGAAGTTCAGTAACATAAAAGGTAAAGATGGAAGAATGGAATGGAAGGAATGGAATTTAGACTCAAGGCCTATCAGTGGTCAGATGGCCTTAAAGGTCATGCAATCTGCTGTCCACCTCATTTAAGCATAAAAAAAAAAAAAAAAAAACAAGAGCCCAGAAGTCACCCAAATGTAAGAGCCAACCCCTGGGACAAGTGAAGTTGAGTCCAGAAACTACTATTCTTCATTTTCCCAGTTCAATGATTTCTCTGGTGCAAAAGCCTGTCTACTTTCCCATGAGCAGTTCCCAGGCCCCCAGAGATCCCAGCTTTGGGCTGCAAATTATTCCCAGACCACCAAGGAAGTCGCATGACCTTGGAGAGACATTTCCTCCAAGGTACTTATTTTTAGAACAGTTGGTTGGTTGACTTGTACAAAAAGAAAGAAGTGGTTTCGAATTCCTTCACTCCTTTTTGCTCACAGTGTATGAATGACCATTCTGATCCACTCAGTTTCCACTGAACGTCCTGGGCCCTGATTTGGGGGTTTATTCTGAAGTCTCTCCTAAAAGTAGCCAGAAGTAGCTGATCTTTGCTGACTTCTTCCAATTGCTTTAACACACCTTCTTGCCATACTTTCTTAAAGTCCTCTATGTGGGATATATTTGACAGACAGTGAAATGCAGCCCTATTTCTGACGATAATGCCTTTTAACAGTTGTCAAGACAGATTTTACAGAAGGCTACAGGAATTCTTAACTCCCAAACAGCTTTTTCATCTTTATGTAAAACTTTGGGGCCCCATGAATAGTTATCACTTTGAATTTTTTTCCTAAAAAATCACACACGCACTAAATTGTGACTTATGTTTCTAATGTTATTCTTTTTTAAGTATACACTGTCATATAAAAGTTCCCAAGTGAATCATCCCAAGACTTTTACCTCTGTGACCTAGAAACTCCAAACTGTAGGGAGACAGATGTGAAACTCCTGGACAGTGTTAGAAGCCTCACTGTCAAGTTCATGGATGAGGAAATAGACCTGTGACTTTGCCAGCCCTCCATGGGGGTAATTTTTCCAGAACTTATCCCTAGTAAGGTTTCCTCAACAAGAAGCTTAATTTGAGATGTAGAGTGACTTTTTTTTTTTTAACCATTCTGTGCTTTGGACCAAAAGAACAAATTGGTTACTCCAGCTCCCTAAAGAAATGTAACTGATCTATGAGCTAGATCTTCTTTCCCTTTCACCTTCGTCTCATATAACAGCAAAATGAATTCTACCCAGCGACTCACTCAGATTTAACTATCATCTCCTATGGAGAGCATTTAATTTTATTTACAGATTCATATAACACACCACTTACTCAAAGCTTCATCTGAAACCAGTTACTACTTCTAAACAGGAGCCAAACATTTGGGGATAATGGTTATCTCCCCTATGTGCAGAATGTTTTAGCATGAATGCTCTAATTCTGCTAGGGAGGGTGTTCACCTGAAGATGAATCCGTCTTTTTCTGCGAAGGCGGAGCTGGAAAACCCACAGGACTTTTCCTCATCCCTGAGTCTGACAATGAGGCTATTAACACTGTTAAACAGTTTCACATCTACCTGGGTACAGTTTGCAGTTTGTAGACACAGCTGTGAAAGTCTTATGATTACACATTAGTGCTATTATATGACACTATACACGTAAAAATTAAAAAAACAATCAGAAACACAAAGGTCACTGTTTCGTGAGTGTATCACTGAGGTGTTAATAATTATTTCAAGGCCAAGAATTCAAAGGCATTCAATAGCCGGAAAGAGTCTACTTTTAAACTCACTGGTCAGGAAGGTACCAAAAAGGAAGGAATGCCCTCCGAGTCAGGGGATGCAAACTTATTAAAGTAACTTTTGCAACATCTAACTCAGAGAGAGAAATGTTTTACTTACAGAAAATACAAATTATATTTTTAAGTAACTTTCCCAGACTTTCTACTGCTCCATGGAAAACAAATGTGGCTTCTTTACCAGTGACAACTGGTACATCAACTGAAACTGCCAGGAGGTAATTTATCTGCAACTCCTTGCATCAAACCTGGAGCTTAGATGGATGGTATCGGTGGTAGCAAAGGGAGACGATACTTTGCCATTCATGTGCAAAGAAAATCTCTATCACCAAAAGTAGCAAATGCTTTTTAAAATTTTTTGGCCATGCCGCATGGAATGTGGATTCTTAGTTACCTGACCAGGGGATAGAACGTGAGCCCCTTTTAACAGAAATGTAGAGTCTTAACCAGTGGACCATCAGGGAAGTGCCGAAAGTTGTGAATTTTTTAAAAATCAGTTAAAAGAAGGTTTTATAAACTGTATTTTAAAGAACAATATTTGCTATTTAGTTTAATAAATGTCGCTTATACTTTCTATGAGTCTAGCATTGCTTTGTACATATAACTTCTAAACTCAGTATGATTATTTCAGCAAGAAGTATACACAAGCATAATACAGTCTGATGTAGTTTCACGTGGTCTTTGTCTTCCTATTTATTCAAAGAATTGGCCAAAGAAATACAGGAATCCTACCCTCGCCCTGACAACCCCTTCTCCTTGTTGAAGACACCTCATACACGACAAAAATTTCTGATGATTCACATAAAAAAGGATGAAAATTGCTCTCAAGGAGGGTCATAGAGTTTTATAGTCAAGTCTGATCTGATGGTTTCTAAAAGAGGAGGCTATTTACTATATTTACATAGTTTACAAGTAAATATTAGCAATAAACAGGCATAAAGAAATTTATGTGTCATAATTGTTCAAAAGGGGTGGTAGTTAGCAATCCCAGAGCATGGTGTTCTGAGTGTTGACTGCTGTGGTAACATGCACAGCAATATTCAGAAACAGGCCACCAACTCACGAGGTATTTTAAGAAGAGACCAAGTATGCCTAGGTTTGTTTCTCTTACTTACTTTAAGAAAAGCAAAAGAAAATTGAGACCAAGTTCCAGCCTCTGCAAACTGCTCTGAACCTTTGGAGATTTAGAACTGTTTTTACAATAGAATCCTGCCTAGATGGATATTAAGTGATGGAAAATAATATAATATTTTAGTACCTAAAAGAATAACTGAGTACATGTGAGGGGACAGGTCATTAAATGTGAGTATTCAAGAAGTGATATAAAAGTAATTCATAAAACAGAGAATATAAAAGTGAGAAGGATACCTAGATTTAAGACACTATCATAACACCATTCACCAAATGAAATGAAGGAAGTAGGCAAGAAATGGGAAAATAATATCCATGGAGAAGCATCAAGGCATGGCAGGATTTATTTCCTGTAATAATGGAGATGCAGGTCACAGGGGGCAGTGGACGGGGATTATGCTAAACCTCAGTTCTCAGGCATGCCCATAGGGCAACACTGGTACTGATGAACCTATTTGCAGGGCAAGAATATAGACACATGGGCTTAGGACACACCAGGGGAAGGAGAGGATAGAACCAACTGATAGAGCAGCACTGATATATACACACGACCATGTGTAAACCACTCCAGTCCTCTTGCCTGGAAAATCCACGGACGGAGGAGCCTGGTGGGCTGTAGTCTATGGGGTCGCTAAGAGTCGGATACGACTGACTGACTTCACTTTCACTTTTCACTTTCATGCATTGGAGAAGGAAATGGCAACCCACTCCAGTGTTCTTGCCTGGAGAATCCCAGGAACGGGGGAGCCTGGTGGGCTGCCGTCTACGGGGCTGCACAGAGTCGGACACGACTGAAGCCACTTATGTAAAGCAGACAGCTACTGGGGACCCGCTCTGTCGCACAGGGAGCTCAGCACGGGGCTCTGTGATGACCTAGAGGCATGGGACATCCCAGAGGAGGGGATCTATGTACATTTATGGTTGATTCACGTTGTGTGGTAGAAATCAACACAACACTGAAAAGCAATTTTCCTCCCACCAAAAAAAAAAAAAAAAAGAATCACGTGTGTGACTTGGAAGAGTGCCTTCTAGCTAGAGGGTACAGCAATGAAAGAGTTTCAGAAAGAAGAGAACTTTGGCCCAAAAACAATATTACAGGGAAAGAGCTGTAGTTAGTGCAAGAAACATGGACACCCAGCGACAGAGGGATGGATCTTCAACGAATGGTGCCCCTCCTGTGCCCCACGCAGCTGTGGTGCTGGGGAGATCTCTCCTTCCTTCAATCAGGGCTTTGAGGGCCAAGAGGAAAATGCAGAAATGCCACATTGTCAGGCAAGAGGTACTTTCTCATCAGGGCAGAGTCAGAAGGAAGATACAAAGCAATGGCTTCAGCACAGAGAGGAGTTTGCCCATGGGGAGGAGGGTACATGGACACATGATCACAGAGCAGAGATGTGAGGCCACGGAAAGACCTGGGGAGCTGGTGAAGGAAAGAGCGAGCTCTGGCCGGGGAATCAGAGGGAGGAGGCGCTGTGCCTGCAGTAACAGGTAAAAGGAATCCGATGAGTGGGGAGGCAGGCACGCGTGTGCTTTAAGTAAATATCAGCTGGCAACTTCATTTGCTAGGCAATGGGGAACCAGGGAATTTGAGAAGGGAGACACAGGATCAGAACCTCATGAAGATCAACCTGGCAACCCAGGATAGAATGAACTGATGGAGGAAAGCATCGAGGAGAGAAGTCCATTTACAGGCAGCCTTCTAGGCAAAGGGAAAACTAGCTGGCAAGGGGAAGGAAAAGAGGTGTGTGCGCAGGCTCAGTTGCTTCAGTCCTGTCTGACTCTCCGTGACCCCATGGACCGCAGCCCACCAGGCTCCTCAGTCCACGGAATTCTCCAGGTAAGAATATCAGTGCGGGTTGCTGTGCCCTCCTTTAGGGGATCTTCCCAACCCAGGGATCGAACCCGCATTTCTTATGTCTAACCCACGTGAGCAGGCAGGTTCTTTACCACTTGGTAAAGTCCAAAGGAAAAGGGGTCCATGCTAAATTAGAAAATGCAGATTTCTAAAGATACAATTTGTATAAGAAGCACGGGCATGTTTCAAGTACTGACAGACAGCAGTGTTATCTGTTATGGCTGACAGCAGGTAAAAAGTCATCAAGGAGAGACAGATGCATTCCTTGTTACGCCACCTACATCCTCATGTTAACAGTCACCCCCGCCACCCACATGTGGGAACAGACACAATTTCACAGATCAAAGCAGATGCAGAAAGAACATATCAGGAAGATCAACTACAGATCTAACACATAACATAAGACACAGACCCTCACTAAACACTAAATGATTGAATATCAAGACTTCACTACTGTCTTCTCTAAAAAGTTCCTCTAGCAGAGGAAAGCGCAACTCAACCTCTGCACAGAGAAGGTAGCATTCCTTCATACACAATGTTGATACATTCATCCCTCTGGATTCAAAGCTTCCACATGCATGGATTCAACCAACAGCAGGTACAGAATCTGCGGCTGCAAAGGACTGACAGCCCAATACCATTTTAGCACACAAGGGACCTGGCACCCATGGGTGTTGGGATCCACGGGGGTCTTGGATACAGTCCCTCAGGGACACTGATGGAGGAGCATAGTATGCTTGGGTCTTTACCTGCATGACTGAAAAGATAATGCTCCGTTTCCATTATAACAGCACCCAGAATCCTGAATTTTTCTCGATTTACAAGGTGGGGTGTATAGTGCTAACCTTCTGTTGGTCTTGATCCACTTTGCTGCAGTTAATTGGAAGCTGAGGATCTTTTGCCGATGGGAGAACCCAATCCACCCACAACCCAGGTCTGTCTCTACCCTCAGAATCTTTCGGAAGCAAAGCAAGGTCATTTCAGCAGCGTTCAACATCAGAGCGTTTATACCTGTGTGTGTGGAAGTAGCTGGCATAAAGGTGAGAAGGAAGAGTCGCCATCATCCCTGGAGGTTTACTGCGGCAGGAGCCTTGGTTATTAACGGGCCACGGAGGACTCACTCCTCCATATTTTACATTTGGGAACCATGTTCATTAATCACCCGTGTGACCTACAGCACAAATACGATGCTGACAAATGTTCGCTTCATTGCAAAGGGTCATTCGGCTTGGGAGCAATTTGCCACCCACATAAAATTTATACTGTGTTTACGTTCTCTGAATAGTTTACAAGTTCATCGTTAAATCTCACAAAACAGCTGGCCCTCATTTCCCAACACCATCTCTCTCCATGGTAAGCACGGACACCTCGAGTTGCCGGTGGGTGGACAACTGAGTGAAGTCCCAACTATTCCTCTTGAGTTTATTTACCTTCCTCTTGCGGAAGGAATGCCGCACGTCTGTAAGCAGGAGTCGCTATTTACAAAAATGACTGAGCACACAGGATTGAAAGGAGGGCATCATTAGAATGCAGGAGACGCCCCCGTCCTCCTCAGAGCATCTCAGCAGGGCACAGGAGATTCTGGCAGGCTCCGCAGTCTCCTGGGCTCAGAGCAGGGAGCCCGGCGAAAAGCAGAAATTGGATTTCTCCGAGGCTGTAAATCCTGTATCTTTCTTAGGGCAGATAATCACTCACTACTGGTGCTAATAACTAGACCCTATCACAGTGTACAAAACTTAACATTTATTGAGTAGGAGAGTCCCCTGTGCTATACAGTAAGGTCCTGGTTGGTTATCTATTTTATATTTAATACTGTATGCATGTTAATCTCAAACTCCTCATTTATAGCCCCCCTTCCTCTTGGGGAACCATAAGCTTGTTTTCAAAATCTGCATGTCTGTTTCTGTTTTATAAACAAGTTCATTTGTATCATATTCTGTAATAACCTATATGAGTAAAGAATCTGAAAAAGAACGTATGTTTAATTGAGTAACTAAGTTATATACCTGAAACTAATACATTATTGTAAATCAACCATACCCCAATAAAATAAAAAATAACACAAATTAATAGCAATAAAAATAGCGAAAATATTTTAATATTTAGGGGATTGTTTTGAAAAGACACTTCTCCAGGTAATATAAAGAAATTCCATGAAACTCCATTTTCTAATTCAGACACACACTGAAATGACCATCAACTGGGTTTTTTAAAAATAAAAAATGCATGCATGCTCAGTAGCTCAGTTATGTCTAACTCTTCGGCAACCCCATGAACTGTAGCCCATCAGGCTCCTCTGTCCATGGGATTTTCCAAGCTAGAATACTGGAGTGGGCAGACATTTCCTTGAACCCATGAAACTCCATTCCTTAGTTTCGACATGCACTGAAATGACCATTAGTTGGATTTTTTAAAAAATAAAGAATAATCTGCTTATGGTTTTTACACAAGAAACTTCATGGGCTTTATAGATATAATACAGATGGAAATAAATAAATAAACCCAAGGGAGAGATCTTAAATGCAAAGGAAGTATCTACCTGGGAAGGTGGCAAAAATGATCCAGAAAATTAGTTTTGCCAACACCCATTAGGTAACAACGGCAGGGTTGGTGATGAGCGTGGGTGTGGTATGAGGCACAGGTGACTTCCCCAGTGTATCCGGAGTTCACAAGGAGCTGGAGGGCCCTCTGCGATCAGAAGTCACTGACAGATTAAACCTGGCTTTCCCTGGGCATGAGGAATGGAGTACGGTCCTGGTTGGCTGCTGATTGGAAGAACTAGACCAGGCCAAGTAAAAAAGCAGTAGTTCGGCGAATTCCTACAGACTGCTCTACATGGAGAAACTGGCCAACAGGTCAAGCTGCCTGGGGTACCTCCTTTGGTTCAGGTCATCCCCACCTCTGCCCCTGCATCTCTGAGCACTTTCATTAGAGCTGAGACACTGCAAAGTATTCAACCATCTCTGAAAGGATACATTTCCAATGCCAATCTTTGAAAAGCACAGACGTTTCTGCTTGCACATAAGCAAAATTCTGAAGAGACAAAGTGGCTATCTTCCTAAGAAACACGGTGACAGTAAGAAATGGAAGAATTTCTTTTCAATGTATTCTCTAAATACAACTCAAAAGGACACTGCATCTCTGAAAAGAGAGGATCATGGAAAGAGGCAGTCAAGAACAAGGGAAAAACAGAAAGGCCAGCCTACATAGTTAAGACAGTAACAAAGGCAGGGAATAGCAGTCCAAACTGTGGAAAAACTCATAACAGTCAAGGCAAAAGCTCAAGGACAGTTTCTCCAGTCTCAAGGGGAAGAGCAAAGAGATGAAGATTAGAAAGGAAAAGCTGAATGATCGTGAACCCAGGTACAGGATAGTCAACATGCATTATAGGAATAGCACACAGAGACCGGAGCAAACACAGAAAAAAGTCAGCAAAGGAAAAAGTAATTGAAAACTCATCTTCTTCACTGAGAAGAAGCTCTGAAAATGCACCATCTATTTACCAATTTTTAAAATACTATCCTAAAGATTTATTTCTGCCAGTGGACAGGCCAATCATCCAATGCTTATGTATTAATTAATAATGATAGACAACTATCCCAAGCATTATTTCAAGCAAAAATCACCTCCACCTCCTTATATAAAGAATGACAAGGGAAATTATATAACTCAGAAAAAAACTGCTTAGTGAATATGAAATCAAAACAAGTGGGAAAAGATGGATAATCAACATTTTAATGGTATCTGCTTAAAGCAGCTGGATAAAGCCATCTCAAAATACGCCTAGCTACAGTAATGGCTCAAAAATGTTTGAATCCACTGGCAAAATCTCACCCCAGCCTGAAGAGTACTTGTATTACCAGGGTTCATGTGGGGCTTCTTGACCTCACTTGTCTATGCACTGAAGTCTGACCAACATTCTGATGGGTTATTCATTAGTTGTGCTAATTTAATCAATCAACTTTCAGTCAAAACCTGCCTGCCCAGAAGCAATTCTGAACCCCACCACCATCCAAGCAACCGTTCACATATCTAACCTTTGATCTGTTACATGTCAATATTTGACATTCAGAGAGCAAGTTCGTGGCCAATATAACCATGTTGTTATGAAGCAATCAGTATAACCCCTTGTTCTGACAACTTATCCAGAGGACTTGAAAAATGGAATCGAAATGCAGATGTAGAGAACAAATGTGTCCACACAGGAGGGAAGGGGAGGGTGGGATAAACTGGGAAATTAGGTTTGACATCAAAGCACCATCGTGTGTAAAACAGGCAGCTAGTTGGCAGATGCTATATAGCACAGGGGGCCCAGCTTGATGCTCTGTGGTGACCTAGAGGGGTGGGATGGGGTAGTGGGGAGGAGGGAGTTCAGAAAGCGAGGGGGTATATGTACACATGTAGCTGATTTGCTTCACTGTACAGCAGAAACTAACATATTATGAAGCAATTATATTCCAATAAAAAACATAAAAAGGCACAATTAGATGGATATACACTGAAACATGTATAAACTGCCAAAAACACATTCTACAGTATTTCTGATTTCCATAAAACCACTAATAAAACTGATCAAACATTAAACCACAATGGAAATATTATACCTCTATCCTGTCTTCCAAGCAAACAATCAGACTTTGCATAGATTCCATTTCTCTGGCCATACTGCCCCTAATCCTTTAGAAATTCTGCACTATTCTGTCTACACAAGGTCTGAGTACTAGGGGAAAAAATTTATACTACACATGATAACGATTTGGAATATAGATTGGTTGATAGATACAGGTGTGTGAAAGGTAGGCCATGCAAACAAAGCAGCTATTAGAGGCAAATCAATGTTACACTATATAGTAGCTCAAGCCCTAGGAAGTATCATGATACCCATTTTACAGATGAGGAAACCGTGGCACACTGATTTCCTCCAAGTCACACAGAGAGTAAATGTTCAAAATGAGAGTAGATCTTGAAAGCTCACACTTTTTGTCACCTCTACTCCAAAAATAATGAAAACAAAATGAAACAAGCATAATTTCATGGAGCTGAAACATGAATAAAAATACACCAAGAAAAAGAAGACTGTTGTTTAGTTGCTAAGTCATATCCAATCTCTTGTGACCTCATGGACTGTAGCCCACCAGGCTTCTCCATCCGTGGGATTCCCCAGGCAAGAATAATGGAGTAGGTTGCCATTTCCTTCTCCAGGGGATCTTCCCGACCCAGGGATCAAACCCAGGTCTCCTGCACTGGAGACCCCTGAGCCACCAAGGAAGCCTCAAGAACAGGAATACCAATTTTCAATTACATTGCCCCAGAGACAAGAAATGCAGCTCACATTTTTCTGCATGAAAGACATGATTTCCCACAGTTTTTGTCACAATAATATTGATTTGAATTTATAAAACTACTTCTCCAACACACTTTGCCTGAAATTAGGACTTATAACAGATGGTGACATATGTTATGAACTTTTAATCCAAAATATTAGATTTCTTCTACCCTGGGCCTTTGGGAAGAATCCTGGCAACAAAAACAGAAACCAGTGTATGAGGATAGAGAGAAATTTGGTGAAAATTTGAAAGAAAAGTGAGAGAAGAAATGTGCAGATTTATCATCCTATTTCATTGTAATCAAAGAGATTTTTAGAATTGATAAACATAAAATACTTTTAACACTATACTAAGGCATTTCACCTACTAAAACTCCCTCTGGCTGTTGTCGCCTATGGTTCACATACATATTCAATATTTTGAGACATAGACAAACTTTGAGGTGATGAAGCTGCTGCTAACCACCTACGTCTTTTATGGGACATATAACGAATTAAAGTTGATATCAAACTCTGCCACCAAAGGACAAAATGGGGTGTCTCACAGTGAGATTTGGAGTTTCTAGGCTGACCAAAGGACGTGTCGTGAATCACCAGTCACTGCCATCGAAGCTCGACATGTGTATGCCTGTACACACACAGACATACACACACTGAACCCAGAGGTGCTGGACCTCTGCCGATACCAGCCCGATAAGTTACAGGTTACAAATTCAATTTGGCTAGTGAGTCATTTTCTCCCTGACCCTTGAGAGGCAGTTTAGCTTCTTAGGACATGATCACTGCTGTGCTTGAGTTAGGCAACAGGTTCTTATGAAAAGTCCTTCCCTAGAGACTCGCTACATCATCTGAAGAAACAATTTGTTCTTAGCTTTTCACTCTGGCAGTCCTTTTGCACTGTGCTGTCTTTATTTTCCCAAGGTGTCTTTTAAAAAAATTCATGTTTGGTGTTTCCCTGGTGGCTCAGTGGTAAAGAATCCCTCTGCCAATGCAGGAGACACCGGTTCGATCCCTGATCCAAGATCTCACACGCCAGGGAGCAACTAAGGTGTAGTGAACCACAACTACTGAGCCTTTGCTCTAGAGTCTGGGAGCCAAAACTACTGAGCCTATGAGTCCAGAAACCCGTGGTTCACAAGAGAGGCCACTGCAATCAGAAGCCTGCCCACCGCAACTAGAGAGTAGGCGCCTCTTGCTGCAACTACGGAAAGAAAATTCCACGCAGCAACGAAGATCCAGACCAGCCAAAATTAAAAAAAAAAAAAAAAATTCACAACCCTATCAGAGGAAACCTATCTATTACGATGACTAAGAAAAGATTTTATTCTTTAAATGCCAGCTGGTAATGAGCAAGGTCTTTTTAACGTTAAGAGACAAGATTTGGGGTTCTCAGTGGTAAACATGAGCACCATTCAAACCACAATTATGCTCAATCAACTGAATTAGACAAACACATACTCCATCAGTAAGCAAAAAAAAAAAAAAAGAACAACAAATTACAAATTGATTAAAAATCCGTAGTAGGCATAAAAATCATACCAGCAGACCTACGAAAAAATGAAACGCTTTGGGTTGTTAAGGCGTGTACTTTCCCCAGAGTTATAAATAAAACGTATGTGGAAGATGGTAAATTTACATTTAACAAACTTTTCAGGCTCTGCAGTCACTTGGTAAGAGATTTCTGATCCAAGCTACAATGAAAAAACAACTGGATTTACATAAACCAATAATAACTGTCACATAGGAGATTTTCAAATATATCCACCTGGAGGAGGGTTCCCAGGTGGCTCACTGCTAAAGAATTTGCTGCCAATGCAGGAGACAAGGGTTCGATCCCGGTGGGGAAGATCTCCTGGAGAAGAGCATGGCAACCCACTCCAGTATTCTTGCCTGGAGAATCCCATGGATAGAGGAGCCTGGCGGGCTACAGTCCATGGGGCTGCAAACAGTCAGAGATGACTAAGTGAGCGCATACACACACACACCTGAAGAGGCAATGTTGTAAAACTAAAACCTCAAAATTGAGTATGTTTTAGCTGAGTTTTTGCTATTTTTTTCCCTCTAACTTCCCTGAGGAAAATATTTCTGAAATCAATATTTTGGGAAACTTTCCAATATAGAGGAAACTCTTTAACACTATGTTTCACAGCAAAATTCAGAATTCAACTCCCTCCCACTGAGGGAAGTTGGATTCCTTAAGTCCAAAAGAGGCCTGGCTATAAGCTTTTTCAACCTAACAAGAGCCAGCATAAAGATCTAAAACACAAAGTTGCAGCCAGGGACTTGGGCACTAACATCACACCTCCTGATCCCATCTTGAAATGCCTACATATTTCCTGACTGTCAGGTACATGTTAACATGAAGGACGGCAACCAGAGAATCTTAGGACACACGCATCTTCACACTTTCATGATTGCTTTAAATGTCTCCTGTGGATTAATTGAAGAAGTAGTGTTTGGTTTGATGCTATGTCTGACTTTAAAGATTTGTATCTGGCAAGGAGGTTACTCAATAATGATTCCCTGTAATAAACGCTAGGGGCTGCATTCAGATTCCAACTTCAGGACAAAATACTCCCAGCTGGAAGCATTGGTGGCTGACAGCTTTCAGATGAGCCCTTCTCTCCCAACAACTGTTCTAAGGCCAGAGCTCCTCAAACTTGCTAACTTCTGAGAGTCCTTCATGACAGTCTTAAAGAGACACCCAACCTACTGTTTACAACTTGGTAAGTATTCAAGTCCTAACCACTTAGCAGCCATCGGGCACTCTAATTTCAAGCCCTGGGCAAGTGGACACCACCACTCCTTTTCTGCTTGGCATTGGTTTTTATATGGTACTTGCTTTTTTTCATACCAATTGCTGAAAATCTGGATTTGAAAGGAAAAAAAAGCAACACAGTGTGGAAACTGGGAATTATCTCGACCTGGTAGTGCAAGCAGAGTCCCTGTGAATACACTGGGTAACTGCAGGCACTTAGGTGCAGATGTTGGAGACCAGCCCTGGGTTAATTTCTCACTCAGTCTTCCTGCCTTTCGCCACTGCGGCCGCAGCCATGAGTATGCTCAGGCTTCAGAAGAGGCTTGCCTCCAGTGTCCTTCACTGTGGCAAAAAGAAGGTCTGGTTGGACCCCAATGAGACCAATGAAATCGCCAATGCCAACTCCTGCCAGCAGATCCGGAAGCTGATCAGAGATGGGCTGATCATCTGGAAGCCTGTGACTGTCCATTCCCAGGCTCAATGCAGGAAAAACACCTTGGCTCGCCAGAAGGGCAGGCATATGGGTATAGGTAAGCGAAAGGGTACTGCCAATGCTCAAATGCCCGAGAAGGTAACCTGGATGAGGAGGATGAGAATTCTGTGCCGGCTGCTCAGACGATACCGTGAATCTAAGAAGATTGACCACCACATGTATCATAGCCTGTACCTGAAGGTGAAGGGTAATGTGTTCAAAAACAAGCGGATTCTCATGGAACATATCCACAAGCTGAAGGCAGACAAGGCTCGCAAGAAGCTTCTGGCGGACCAGGCTGAGGCCCGCAGGTCTAAGACCAAGGAAGCCCGCAAGTGCCGTGAAGAGCGGCTCCAGGCCAAGAAGGAGGAAATCACCAAGAATCTGTCCAAGGAGGAAGAGACCAAGAAATAAAGTTCTCCCCCTCTTCTCTGTACATAGTGGCCTCGGCAATTGCATAGATCACTCATTCAATAAAAGACAAGCCTTAAAAAAAAAAAGTCTTCCTCATTCAAAGTAAGCCCCGTCATCCCCACAGGCAGGCCAGATCTGGGGACTGTTAGCAGAAGATGGCCATGGGGGTGTATTTAAAGTCATAGGCACTGGTTTCCATTTGGGACAATTCTAATGGCCGATTCCACTCTGAGCCCATGGAATCTCTGCAACCTCTGTCGCAGCTACAGTGTCCTTCAATTTCACCCTCCTCCAATCCAGCTCCCCCCACTCACCCCACAGCATCCTCAGTACCTGCATCCCAGGGAATCCAGTCTATGAGAGACACTTATAAGGAAAAATGTTTCAAGTGGAAGCAAAGATCACATTCCTCAGCAGGACAACTGAAATTATACTTTAAGCAACACTTTATTTTTTAAAAACATCATTTTCAGTTTTGTTTGGGGCTGTACAAATACTCAGCAATTCAACATCACTTCTTTGCTGAGAATCCAACAATTCCAAGAACAGCAGAGCCATAACTCCTCTCCACCACTGCTGTGAGTTCTGGACTTTTAATTCAGTGGTGGGTAGACTGACCATATACTAAACCTAGCCATGGCCACACTGAACAATGCAGCTGAAAAGAGCTTTCATCTTTATCTAAGTCAAAGAGGAAGACAAGAAAGCTTGCAAAAAGCTATCCTTAGAGTTGCAACTCATTTTAAGCATATTCAGGCAAAGGGAAATCCCATGGGGGCAGAAACCTGTCTATCTATCTCAAAGCCTAGAGAAGCACCTAGAAAATTAGGGGCATCCAATACATGTATTGGAGAAGGCAACGGCACCCCACTCCAGTACTCTTGCCTGGAAAATTCCATGGATGGAGGAGCCTGGTAGGCTGCCGTCCATAGGATCGCGAAGAGTCAGACACAACTGAGCGAATTCACTTTCACTTTTCACTTTTATGCATTGGAGAAGGAAATGGCAACCCATTCCAGTGTTCTTGCCTGGAGAATCCCAGGACGGGGGAACCTGGTGGGCTACCGTCAATGGGGTCGCACAGAGTCGGACACGACTGAAGTGACTTAGCAGCAGCAATACATGTATTTAAATGAGAGAATCTGAAACCCAGCTCTCGCACCCTCTTTAGGATCAGTGACTTTCCTATAAGTACAGTTCAGAATTCATGACTCTCTTAAAACACCAGGGGTATCTCTACTATATATAAAATAGTAAATCAATAAAAAGCTACTGTAGAGCACAGGGAACTCTACTCAGTACTCTGTAATAACCAATATGGGAAAGGAACCTGAAAAAGCATATGTATGTGTACAAATGAATCACTTTGCTATACACTTGAAACTAACAACACTGTAAATCGACTATACTACAATATAAAATTTAAACGAGATCACTGGTGTTTATTATGACATTTGTGTATTTTACAAACAAAGCTCACCCAAACAGATGTGTACTACTGATGAGAAATGGCAGGAGGCCATCCTCAGCGACACAGTAGTATCTCCACAATGTACCTTAGGGGCACATTTCGATGTTAAAAGTTAAAGAAATAAATAGTGTTTTTTTTTTTTTATTGCAGTCACAAGTACAGTACCATAAGTTGGCAACTGCAAGAAATGACTGCCTATAAATTTACTGTATGTTATGAGCCACTGTTTTAAATGGCCATGAAGCAGGTGTCTGCTGGAGACTTGTACAAAGCTAAGAGGTTCATAAAAATATAAATGAACAGTGCAGCTCTGTCTTAGATCTTATAATTTAAGATCTGACAGGACACAGGTTTTATTTTTAATTTGAAGAATATACTAAATCACACCAACCACTCCCCTAAGGACAATTACACAGTCTATCAATGGATCATAATAATGAATTAAGTACAATAGTCTGTTATATTATTATTGCTGTTGTTGCTATTAAGGTTATTCATAAGAAAAAGGCAAAAAGGAACTCAACATAGCCAGAACCAGAATCAGCAAATTCATAAAGTTTCTGTGTGTGTGCTCAATCCCTTCAGTCGTGTCCAACTCTGTGACCTCATGGACTATAGCCCGCCGGGCTCCTCTGTCCATGGATTCCCCAGGCAAGAATACCAGAGTGGGTTGCTGTGCCCTCCTCCAAGGGATCTTCCAGACCTAAGAATCAAACCCAAGGCTCAGGCTGGTTCTTTACCACTAGCATCAACTGGGAAACCAGTTTTATTTTAATGCATGACCCCTAATACCTCGACACTTCCCATCTAGACGTGGGTCTATGCCCCTGCTTTTTAATTTAGGTGGGCTTCTGATGGCTTCCATCCACACTGACAGAAGTGATTTCTGAGATTAGGTCACGAGAGCCTATCTTCTGTCTGTTACCTTGGAACATTCACTCTCCAGATGCCCTGCGTAGGATGCTACCTTTCAGCATCTAGCTACTTCCCTGGCAGGCCAGTGGTTAAAATTCCATGCTTCCAAAGCTGGGTGTGCAGGTTCAATCCCTGGTGAGGGAACTAAGATCCCACATGCCACGTGCTATGGACAAAAATAAATAAGTAAATAAAAATAAAAATTTATTGTGAGTCAAAAAAAAAAAAAAATCTAGCTGCCATGCTGTGGGAAACTCAAATACTCAATACATAAATACATAAACACCAAGTACCAAGTGATTCCAGTCCTAACCAGTCCCTTCATTTCCAGGCATTCAAGCCTTCCCTGCCAAAGCCCCAGACATCTTTCAGTGGAGGACAAGCCACCCTATTAACCCTACTGAATTCCCGACCCACAGAATCCAGAGCATAATAAAACGGTAGTGGTCTTAAGTCACTCAATTCGGTGAAGTTCATTATACAATAAGAGGAACTGACATAGCTCTTTCTATATCTCACTACTGGAGTATGGTCTAACAAACATTAGCTCTAAGATGTTGAAATTTCTGTACTTTTATCTAACTCTTTGGCCAGCTTCCCATGTGGTCTAGTGTCTTTTAATATTTCTCCCTTCAAGTCTTCAGTGTATTTATGATCTGTTTTACAACAGTTCTTGCCAACAAAGGAATGCATTTCAATTGAATGTTGTAATCTTTGGAGCACATTATTTTGGCCATTTGTACCAAGGAAAAAGAAATAAACTGTTCATCCAATGGTATATGGCGAACTATCTTCTGGTCTCAAGAAACCTGAAATAAGCTTCTGAGCATTTATCATCCAAAACAGCGAAATTTTTTAAGTTACTGGAGGAAAGCTTAATTTTTAAACATCCTGAAGGAAAAAAATGAGGTCCGTCCTAATGTTCTGGAGGTTTATTATTTAAATATATATAGTCAGAAATACATCATTAACCCTCATATATCACCCAATTTTAATAATTATCACCACATGGTCCAACTTTCTTCATTTATATCCCTATAAACTTCCCCTACATTTCCAGAGTATTTTGATGCCAGTCCCAGACATCATATTTCCAGAAGCCTTTCTATAATGTATCTCTAACAGAGGTTAGTGAAGTACATTCTACAGGTCAAATCCTGCCTGCTACCTGTTATTACAAATAAATTTTTATTGGAACACAGCCACTACATATTAATTTTATCTAATTAATGGGGTGTCTTTGGTTGCTCTCATTAACAAAGTAGTTATGGTAGTGAATTTGTGGCCTAAACCCTATGGCAAAGCCTAAAATTTTTAATATCTAGCCCTTTTTCAGAAAATGCAGGTCAATCCTTCTCTAAAGGATACAGAATCTTTAAAAAAATCAAAAATAATGGAACATGAATGAACCTAGAGATTGTCATACTCAATAAAGTCAAAGACAAATATCATATGATAGCGCTTATATGTGGAATCTAAAAAAAAACAGTACAAATTAATTCATCTGCAAAATAAAAATAAAATTACAGATGTAGAAACAAACATGGTTACCAAGGTGAAAGGGTGGAGAGATAACTTGGGAGACTGGGATTGACATATATATAAAATAGATCACTGATAACCTGCTATAAAGCACAGGGAACTCTACTCACTACTCTGTAATGACCTATATGGGGAAAGAATCTGAAAGAGAGTAGATGTATGTATATGCATAACTGATTCACTTTGCTGTACACTGGAACACACATTGTGAATCAACTATACTCCAATACATTTTTTTAAAAAAAGATGTAACACTAAATGCCTTACTAGTTATTACACCTCCACACTTAAATATACTGTATGATATGATAAGGTATCACACTAGCTTCGTACTATGAAGGTCCATCTAGTCAAAGCTATGGTTTTTCCAGGAGTCCGGTATGGATGTGAGTGTTGGACTATAAAGAAGGCTGAGCGCCAAAAAATTGATGCTTTTGAACTGTGGTGTTGGAGAAGACTCTTGAGAGTCCCTTGGACTGCAAGGAGATCCAATGAGTCCATCCTAAAGGAAATCAGTCCTGAATATTCATTGGAAGGACTGATGCTGAAGCTCCAATACTTTGGTCACCTGATGTGAAGAACTGACTCATTTGAAAAGACCCTGCTGCTGGAAAAGATTGAAGGCAAGAGGAGGAGACAGCAGAGGATGAGATGGTTGGATGGCATCACTGACTCGATGGACATGAATGTGAGCCAGCTCTGGGAGTTGGTGATGGACAGGGAAGCCTGGCGTACTGAGTCCATGGGGTCACAAAGAGTTGGACATGACGGAGCAACTGAACTGAATTGATGATTAGGTAGCAGTCATACCACAAAAGGGGTGGAATTATTATTAACTGTGGTCAAAATAACATCACTATAAAATGATTTGACTTTCTGTCAAATCTGGTATGAATGTTATTGTTTTCCCTCCCAACCTGGATGACGGGGAATCTGTGCTCAGATCTGGGGAAGTACAGCTCTGCCATTTTCTTCTGGTTTCATCTGAACTTGTCTTATTAGGACTGTTTATATTTGTTCACAGGAATATTTACAAGCTATCTTCCCATTTCAGGCAGATGAGTGAAAACCAGACCATTACTTACCATCATGGCAAGCCCTCTGGACTGTGTCATCCCCCCCCTCTTCCATGCTATCTCCTCCGTTTCAGGATGGCCCTGCCTATAGGCTGAGTGGGCAAAAGAATCAATTTGCAGTTTATATATTTAAAAAGCTTAATAATTAAGATTAATTTCTAGATTCAAAGTAGATATTTAATGAAGCTTTCTTGGTACAACCATAGGGATAATCACTATATAGTATTCTCTTTGTTTTTCTCTATATTGGCAACATTTCACCAAAAAAGATATTCTGTACCCAAGAGATTATACTGCAAGCTCCACTTCAAAGGCTTGCGGAGGAATTTTATCACTCTACTCATTTGCACTTATGCCATCTGCAGTGCTGAGCAAATAGATCAATGAATTGATAAGCTACAGGTCATGCTGTAAATCTGGTCTGTATATCCTGTGGCTGAATATAAACGAGCCCATGTTTTTACTCTCCAAAATGTCACCAGATCTTAGAGATCACAAGACCTGCTTTGATTATGTTTGTTCCTGGACCAAATAAAGGACAAGCCACATAAGCTTCATCACAAAAAAATAAAACACAGCTTTTTTCCAGGAAATGTATTAAAAAGAATACTGGTATTAATTAAAACCAAAAAAAAAAAACCCCACATGTGAACATCATTTTCAGGTAAATTTCTGTCAATTTTTTGTCACTTCAGAGTTTGCATCCAGTTCAGAGGGAAAGAATATTAATATTTCTTATTTGTCAAATAAGACAGTTACAGGCTAGAGAATTAGGTGACAGCACCAAGGCTAACAGGCTAAGGATGTATTCGGTTTGTATTCTCACATCCAACTATCCGGTGATCAAGGCTTAACATTCAAATGCTCTTTTAAAGCCTAAATATACCCATCCTTTTCGGATACAAAACCACAGACAGGGAGTTCCATCACCACCACGTTGAATGAAAAAGTCCACTATTCATAACAAAGAAGAATACCAATTTATTAGGTATCTATGACATGTCAACAAACTTACAGAAATAAGCTATCTTATTGCCACTCATGGCAATGCCCTCTCTGAAGTACTGGCTTCAGGGAGGAATGATTTGTCCTACCGAATGGAATTATTAGAAGAATAGCCAGTGGTGGTCATCTTTGAAATGGGCTTTGAAGACTACGTAGGAGTTCAACAGCCTGATAGAGAAGTCAGGCAGATGGATGTCTTGGTAAATAGTCATATGCAAAGGTACAGAGCTGTGAAAAGCTCAGGGTACATTTTTGTGAAGAGCAAGGTAGACAATGGACAGTGGTGAGGCCTGAAGTTAGAAAAGTAAGTTGAGGGACTTCCCTGGTGGTGCAGTGGTTAAGACTCCATGCTTTTACTGCAGGGCAGCAGGGGGCATGAGTTAAATCCCTGGTCAGGGAACTACGGTCCCACATGCCAGCAGTGTGGCCAAAAAGAGAATTGGCTTAAAAAATTCTCTATTGAAGAGTAGACTGAGGCCAAACTACCGCATTAAGGAGTCTGTACTTTATCATAAAGGCAAAAAAAGAACTGCTGTCAACTTGGTAAGAATAATAAAAATGAGGGTTGAAGAAACAGATTTCTGATACTGAAAGATTCATTTGACTACGGGGTATGAGACGGTAGCCAAATCTTGCCCTAGGACCTAATATTCAGGATTCCAACTTGAATTTATGAATTGATTGTTTTGCTGTAAATCTATAAGTCACTTTGGCAAACAACTCAGTTATTTCAAGAATTTTGCTAAGAAGGGAAATTTCCAGGACAAGAAATCTTGGTATGAAGGGGACCCTGGGTATGGAGCTGGGACACAAAGCAATGGTCATTCCAATCCCAGAAACTAGCCCACCCTTTCTTTCCAATGAAGCCCTTCTTAATCCTTTCAGTGCAGTCTTATCCGCTCTGATTTGTGAAAATCTATTACTCACTGAATACAACGCTTTCCAATTCAACTGGGCTTGGAAAGACTTTTTAAAACTGGTATGGTTCTGTTCAACAGTTGAATAAGCTTTTAAATCATTGCACGTTGAACCTAACATAAAAGGCCAAATATTTAAGAAGGCAGGGCTGTCTGTTGGGCAAATATTTACACAAATCTTTAAAACATTCAATATTTATTGAGCCGACCATATTGTCACTTCCAAGACTTTAGTCAATATAAATACATGCTAACTGGAAACAGGGAGAAGAAATGACTCCAGAAGAGAAGAAACTCTTCCTGTGGTTACCCTTCTGGTTTTTAGTTCCCTGAAGTGGAACAGATTACAACAGAAGAACGTATTAATTTTTAAAAGTTTCATTACAATTTCTTGTTCATTGCACCAAAACCAAAGAACCCTTCAGTGCCTCTTAAAAATTCAGGGTACAAGGATGCAGCTTTAATCCTGTCCACTGGCTACAAGCATCCCCTGACATCATAAAGAAGATCTGGAGTTTCAATGCTGTATCTTGGACGGATTATTTGTATGGGTCGATAAAAAGAGATCAAGAAGCCCAGGCAGCTACTATAAACCCACTTCTATTTCTGCTAACACTGGCTTTATTTAGTCACATCAGACATACTCTTGCTAGGATATATTTGGCTTCAAACACTGAGAAGCAGCTGAATAGCTTAATTAAACACAACCTCCTTTCCAAAACTACTCGAACAATGAAACTTCTAAACATTCCCTATTATCAAGCTCGAGAAAACAAAGTAACACTTAAGACTGTCCTCATCAGTTAAGGAAATATGCCTGAAAGCCACTTTTTCCCTTCCATCATGAAAGCAACAGTCCAGATTTTGCACCAGCAATGAGCTTCCATTAAACACACACACACAGGCATCACTGTTAAGCCAGGTTATATTTCCCTTAAAAGGAAGAGCTCACAGATCGGTGGAGAGCCCTCCACACTGAGGAATAGCTCTGGCTGGCTCTGGCATAATAAACTGCTGTTTACCTTTTGGATTCTATTTACGCCACATGCACATTGTTCATCATTATTAAATGATCCTTTTTTATCTTTCTATGACAGTTACATATTTTAACAGGTGACAGTTTGCCTTTATAAGCAGCAAAACACTGGTTTATTAGTATGCTTGTATGGCATAAAATACAGCTCATTTTTTTACTGAAATAACTGGAGGAAAGAAACATCAATTGTGCAGAGGTCTGAATAGCTCAATGGGTAGAGAAGGTCCTAGCCATAAATTAAGGTAGGTTTGTTTTATTTATGAGCCTTAGGTATTCCTTCACAGTGGCTACTGTGCATGAATTTTAAGTTGCCTTTTGATGAAGGCAAGTCTCTCTAAGGTAACATCATAAACTCTCACATGGTTTCATAATTAAATCACTTTTCTGCAGTAAAGCTAGGGAAGAGTGGGACTCTACTACTCAGAAGATCCCTCCTGTCTCCAGAAGTCAGCAGTGCAGGCTGCCTTAATAAAAGGAAAAAAAGTCATCATAATACCCTTGAGTCACTGAAACGGCAAATGTATCCTTCATTGGCTTTAAACTTCAGTAAACTCCAATCCTGGAGAAGGGAATGGCAACCCACTCCAGTATTCTTGCTGGAGAATCCCATGGTCAGAGGAGCCTGGCAGGCTACAGCCCACAGGGTCACCAAGAGTCAGACATGACTGAAGCGACTTAGCACGCATGCACAGACTCCAGCCCAACTCAACCTGGAAAGAGCCAGCAGTGTCCTGGATGTCTTTCTTAGAACAAAGTCTGTGACAATTCTAGGGCCTGCTGGTTAATGCTGTAATCCCTGGGGTCCCCAACAGAGGACCCCATTTCTGGCACACAGCACTGAAGAATCATACCTGCCAGGAATGCCTTAGGACATTGTTGATGTTTACATTTAATATTAAACATAAGTAAAATCCTGCCTGCAGATAGTACTCTGCTGTGATCTGGGGAGGAGGTAAAGAGACACAGAATGCCCTCATCCAGGACTTCCGACGAAGCTGGAGTTAGTAGATCATTTCTATAGTGGTTCGTAGTAAGCACCTCATTGGGTAAAATATGGCCCTTTTGAATGATGGACCGCTCCAGAGGTGTCTGCCGTGCGCAGGGGTGGCGCAGTGCTAAGATAATGGCCCTGGCTGGTAGCTCTGTTATTTGTTTCTTACCTGACAGGTCAACTGCTCTCTCTGCATCTTCGAGGAGACATTAACTATAGCTGTCACGCCGAAGGCAAAACTCACTCAGGAATAACACAGTGAAGTTCCTGATGGTTATGATTTCATCCTCAGGGGTCTGAGATTTGGCAAATCCATGTCAAAGAAGGAGGCCACCATTTTCTCAATTAAAATATGGAAGGCAAGGACTTCCATGGTGGTGGTAGTGGTTAGGATTTTGCAGGGGGCGTGGGTTCGACCCCTGGTCTGGGAGCTATGACACCACACGCCTCAGGGCCAAAAAAAATAAACCAAAAAACCAGAAACAATACTGTAACAAATTCAATAAAGACTTTAAAAATGGTCCATATGCAAAAATATTAAAAAATAAAATATGGAGGGCTGAAGACTTCCTTGGCAGCCCACTGGTTGGGACTCCACACTTTCACTTCCAGGGTGCAGGCTTGATTCCTGGTTGGGAACTAAGATCCAACGAAGGCCAAATATGGAGGGCTACCACTTAGGCAGATCTTAGCATGTGCTTTGGGGAAAATGGTAAGGATTGTTTCTTCCCCAGTAAGTTAAAAAGGAAAAGAATAAAATCCCAGCCACAGAGAAAGCCATCCCACTCTGCAGATCTGCAGCCATCTCTGCCCTCTCCTTCTCTTTACCTCGGCCACCTCTTTTACACAGAGGCCTGGAGGATATGTCTTATACATGTTTTCATTATAGCACTTAAAAAAAAAAGATCAGTCGGCTTTTTGCACTCTTCTCTCTCGCTAAAGTTGCTTCTGCCCTTTGAAAATATGAAAGCCCTTGAGTGATTTTATATTTTCAAAGGGTAAAAGTGCTAAAGAGCACTTCTCTATTTCAGAGAGGAGGGAAAAAAGTAAATCAGTCTGCCTAAAGTGTTCACTTGGAAAAGGTAAAAATGAACCAGCCATGTGATGGGGAGTAGTTACAGCATCTAGAGTGATATATATATAGCCCCCTGCAGTCCTTGGCTGGAAAACAAAACGAGGTATTGGCCGCTCTCAAACGTCTGTGGGGTCTGCTTCTCAAGGAATCAACTCTTTTCCGAGCTACGATGAGAATGAGCGTCTAGCCTGTGATAATTTCCACCCTGGACCATGCTGTCACGTGCGTAAAACCAAGGTCCACTCCCGACCTCTCCCGTCCTGATCACCAGCCAGCACCACCAAACACGGGCTCTCCCTTTCCTGAGGGCTGGTCCTCGGTGTGAGCCTTCTCCTTCCCGTCAGAAGTCGTGTCTTGAAAGGATGGCTGCAGCTTCCGTCTGCCCTTGCTACCTCACTAAGAGAAACTACTTTATAAAGAGGATGGGATTTCAGGACTTAACACCTCAGAACGAGTAAACAGAATCCTCTTCCAAGGACATCTGTATGTTTATTTCTCCATGGAATATAACGTTTTCTATTCTGTCAGATGCCTGACCAGCTGGGGGTAAGTCTAGGAAGTCACTTCTTAGAGGGGAGGCATCTTGTCCTGATTTGTGCTGCCTTGAATGTCCTCTATCTCCCAAACCTTCCTTCTCAAAATTCATCACTCAGCTGGCCTGGTTAACACTTCCTTGGAGTAAACCCCATGTTCCAGGTTCTACTCCCTCCCTGCATTTCCCACAATGCCTTGTAGAGTGGATTCCGGCACCTCCCTCACTCGGCTGGAAGATCCTCGATGGCAGGTACGGTAGCTTTCATAGCTAGATCCCAGCCTCTTGCACAGTGATTCAATATGGAAGTAACAGTGATGAATATAGATAAAATATTACATATGAGAATTGTAAGTACTTTGCATGTGTGAATTTAATTAATCATCACAATATCCCTAAGTAGCAGATACTATTACTTATCTCCATTTTACAGAGGAGGAGACAGCATACAGAAAGGTTAATTAATTTTCCTATGGTCACACAGCTGATGAGTGCTAAAAACTAAATTCTAACTCAGTCTGGTTGTAGAGACTGTGCTTCATAAGTATATTCTTCGTTGCCTCTTTCAAAAACAATATCTATACACCTTGTATGTTAGTCAGTCAGCCGTGTCTGACTCTTTGCAACCCCATGGACTGTAGTTGGCCAGGTTCCTCTGTCCGCAGGATTCTCCAAGCAAGAATAATGGAGTGGGTGGCCATTTCCTTCTCCAGGGGATCTTCCCAACCCTGGGATCGAACCTGGGTTTCCTGCATTGCAGGGAGATTCTTTACTGTCTGAGCTACCAGGGAACCTTAAATATACTCAATAAATGTTTTCTGGAACAGATTTTTTATTTTAATATTCAGATGCGTCACTTAGAACCTGTAATGACCCAGGAAAATCTAGCTAATACCTTCCTATTTCCTTCTCTGTAATCTTAGCTTCTTCCCTTTGAGAACTGAAATTAAAAGGTCCCATAATCTGGATAGCACAATGCACGGATGTGTTAAATACATGTGAATTCCCTGTACCCACCAATGGGGTTAATTCTATTAGTGAGTTTCAGGCAATGAAAGCCCTATTAAAATGCAGGTTGCTAATTTTACCTGAGGTAATCATTTGGCCTATAATTACTATTGCCAACTATTATTAGTTTGTACATCAACGCATGCATATTCTTTGCCCAAAGCAAGGTCAGCCATACATGATACCATATCCATGGCAGGGGGCTTACTGTTGCAATCTTCTTTTGGATGTACATGAAGCACAGACAGGCCCTGAGGATGGCACGGAGATTGGGTCCAGTCTCCCCCAGTATAAGACCAGCAAAATGGGCTTGTCATCCTGCCAGGCCAAGAGAGCCAGACACTGTCATGTCCATGCTCACTGCTTAAACTGTCAAAGGGGAAAACAAGACTGACATTCAAGGACACTTACACATTAGGAAAAATTGTAATTGATAAACTGCTCCGAGCAGAGACAGGAGTCAAAGACAGAATCAAGAAGCTGGATTTCAACACACGTTTTCTTAGGGAACCTCTACCATACCTGGGGACTAAGAAGGGACTGGGAAAGCTCTTTGTCATTGTTATTTATTAAAGTACAACTGATATACAATACTATGTTGGTTTCACATGGACAGCACAGTGATTCGGGAGAGCTACTCTGGAAACCCAACCATAGCTGGCTTTGAAAGGAATATTATATCCGAAGAAGGCTGGACACTCATGGGAATCTTCGATACAAAGTTAGAGGGCATTTTTTAACATTTAAATTTACTTTCATGTATTAAAATTACAAAAACCTAAATTGGAGGATACAAATTGTATTCCTCATACTACTCACATAGTACAATTATCGTGTCAGTTTCAGGTATACAGCAAGATATATTCAGTTACTCTTTTCAGATTATTTTTCATTATAGGTTATTAAGATATTGAACATAGTTCCCTATGCTGTACAACAAATCCTTGCTGCTTATCTATTTTATGTATAGTAGTTTGCATCTGTTAATTTCATACTCCTAATGTATCCCTCCCCTCTGCCTTTCTCCTTCGGTAAACATAAATTTGTACTCTTAGTGTTTCTGTTTTGTATACAGATTCATTTGTATTATTTTATAGATTCCACATATAAGTGATATCACCTAATATTTCTCCTTCTGACTTACTTCACTTAGTATGAAAATCTCCAGGTATATCCATGTTGCAACAAATGGCATCATTTCACTCTTTTTTATGGCTGAGTAATATTCCATTGTGTGTATACACATATATGTATATACACACAGACACACATATGTCAAAATTAGAAGGCATCCTGATATGATAGCAGGAAAGAATGCACGTGTTGGAGCAAAGCTGACCTGTGCCAAATCCCTACGCTCATACTTATCAGTAGTATGGACTTCTGTAAGTATACTTGACTTTTAATTTCCTTATTTGTAAAGCAGATAATAATGCCTACCTGGGTGACACAGTGCAAACATTCACATTAACATATAATTATCAAGTCAGAGCTCAGCTAACACACAAATACTCATTGTGGTGCTAATGATTCATCCATTCTACTCTTCACATATTCCTTGAATTACTAAAACAGGCCAAACAGTATTCAAAGATTCAGAAAACAAACTGCCCCTGTCAGCAGGTATCAAATGAGGAAACAGACATTCAACTCACTACAAAACCACTACCAGCTACAGAACTCTGATATCATTACGTATATACACACACATAGAGGAAACACTTCGATAGGTGAGGAACTGTTGATGTTTTCACTCTGGAGGTAAGTACTTTGACTATGAGAGAGGGTGGTGATGGAGAGATGGATGAAGTGAGAATATGTTACGTCATGCTATGCCAAAATATATGGTCTTCTGATTTTCATTTTCTACATCTTAATTACTTCACATGCATTTTATTAATAAATTAGCCTAAGAAGGTGGGAAGGGGACCTGGCAATGACTAATTGCTCTAATCTTAATTAACTCTGCCTAGGAAAATTCCTATTCAACTCCAAGAAATAAAACAACACAGAATATAATTTGAGCATATGTAATGTGATCACTGCTCTTGGCTACCTAGAGATAAGACTTTACCACAACTGAGATAGTCCCCAATCACACAAGAACAATAAATATTCCAATAAATGTATCACTCTGTGTCCAAGTGTACAGTAGTCAGAACTCACACTGGCCAAAGTTTGATTCATTCCAATGCCGAGATAAAACCAGTCAAAGCTGTCTTGAAGAGTTTAAAAAATTTTTTTAAATTCTGTTCTGAATGTCAAAGGAGTACTTCAATCACTTTGCCTTTCTCATACTGAAGAGATAAAAAATAAGTGTATATCTTGGTTCAGTTAACACAAAGCCCTACTGTGTAAGTCTTCTAAAGAAGTTGGTACTCATGATCTTGGGCACAACAAAGGGTATGTACACTAGCTCTGGCCAGTTGTAGAAAAGATAACAACGTGATCATTTCACATTATCCAAAGCACACAAGACACAGAAAGGAGGCACTAAGTCTGCCACGACAATGTGAACTTTCTGAGAAGACAAGGTGAGCTGAACTAACGCATCCGGTTTAATAATTAGGTAACGTGCTCCTTTCAAAAGATGAAGAACAGGAGGGACCAGTAGAGATCTGCCAACAACCAGAGGCACCATAAGAACTCCCGTAAGGTGGCTATTTTTGAATGCTCTGTTGGGGATTTCTGTCCTCTTTAGTACCTTCCCATATTTTCAAACTTCTTACAATGAGCACAGAACATCCTTCTAAGTCAGAAAAAAAAATTTTTTTCACCCAAAAAACTACTTGGAATAGGCACAAATAAAGCTCTCCAGGCTCATTAGCTGTGTTGCTTTAACCATGCAGCCCACATGTGACTAAACGGGTGGAGAAGAGTGTGTCGGCTCCTAGACACCCTGTGTCAGCCCCTGCTAGCCCCTTGACTCCGTTTCTGGATGTTCTCCTGCTCAGAAGTTCCCAGCATTAAATAGGTGAATTAAATAAAATTTGATTTCACCCAAATCACACATCTAAAGGTGGAAAGACAGAACATATTTATAAGCTTACTTGAAGGTTTTGTGGGGTTTTTGTTTGTTTTTGGCTTGTTTGGTTTTTGCATATAGAGTATCTTAAAAACCTAACTTAGAGGCTTCCCTGGTGGCTCAGTGGTAAAGAATCCACCTGCCAATACAGGAGCCTCGGGGTTCAATCTCTGATCCTGGAAGATCCCACATGCTAAAGACAAACTAAGCCTGTGGGCCACAACGATTAAGCCTGTGCTGGAGCCCCGGAGCTGCAACTATGGAATCCCGAACTCCCTAGAGCCTTTGCTCCATAATGCGAATACAGCAGACCGCACCTAGAGAGTAATGTCTGCTTGCTGTAACTAGAGAAAAACCCACACAGCAACCAAGACCCAGCTCAGCCCAAAATAAATAAACTTAAAAAAAAATTATATATTAAAAACCCTAACTTAGAGCAGACACAGCCCTAGGTTAGGTTCTGAGAAGACATGGTAGAATAGTAAACTGCCTTTCACCTCTAAGGAGACAAAAATCAAGAAAAAAAAATTTTTTTAATAAAAAAATGAATTAAAATACTGTCTGACTGGTAGAAGAACAGAAGTGATGTCAAAGTATGGAAATAGAGCATTCAACAAGAAATTAATCTCTAGGAGTACAGAAGACTCGTGGACAGTGGTCTATAAAAAGAGTTCTGTTGAACAAGGAATATGAACAAGGGCCCAGAGATGGGAGCCAGCACAGCATGTTTGGGAAATGCTCAGTATTTGGATGTGGTATGAGTATCACTGTCCAAAACTGACTCAACAAGCCAAGGGATCATGGACCTACCACGTGTGTTGGTTTTCCAGGATTTTCAGGATTAGTTCCTATTTCTGGACAGTGTCTGATACTTTAGTTCTTTGCTGCTGCTGCTAAGTCACTTCAGTCGTGTCCCACTCTGTGTGACCCCATAGACGGCAGCCCATCAGTCTCCCCCGTGCTAACAGAACTGATAATGAAAGGTGTTCTAGGATAAGCTCAAGGGAAAAAGTCAGGGACCAACCAAGCTCTATGACCTTGGGCACTGCATTTAAACGCTGCAAATCCCAATGATCGTAGGTGGGCAAATAAAATGAGACTGGTTGGATAATTTCTAAGATACAATTTAGGTCAACAATTTATCAAATAGCTATTCAGTAAAAGACACCAGCTTCTGCTCCCAAGTGTCAAAGATGAACAAAACAAAGCCTGCTTTCAAAAACTGATACAAAATGTGAAGCAAAAGAGAAATAAACATACCTAAAAACAGCAGCATGAGGCAGGATGTGAGACATAAGAAAAGGAGAAAAGGCACAAGGCAAAGGAAATGATGAGACAATTTTGAAGCACAGCAGGGAGTCTGGATGAGGAGGAGGTACATGAAAGGGCAATGGGAGATGAAACCAGAAAAGTTCTTGGAAGAACACTTAACCCCAGACTAAAACACTCCCCGAGCATCTATGAAACTTTCATACATTACAAAGATGGCACTACAAATCATTAGAAAAAGGAGGGAGACCCCCCTCAATCAATGGTTCTGTGACAACTGGTTATTCACATGAAAGAATGAAATTAAATCCCTAACTCAAACTCTACACAGAAAAAAAAGAATCTATTCTGGATGGATTAAGGCATAAATATGAAAGAGCAAAATATAAAATTTTAGACTATAGAAGAATATGCTTCATGAGATTCAGGATTTCCTAAACATGACACAAAAGAGCATAAGACGACTGACAACTGATTACCATAAAATTAAAACCTGAGTTCATAAGAACATTAACAATTCAAGTCATCAGAAAATACCATTAAGTTAAAAAAAAACTGGAAGAAGTTCCAACCACATATGACATATTAAAGCTTATTAAAATACACACAGGCACACGCACACGCACGCACGCACGCACGCTTCCCAGGTGGCGCTAGTGGTAAAGAACTCACCGGCCAGTGCTGGAGAACGTGGGTTCGATCCCTGGGTCAGGAAGATCCCCTGCAGGAGGGCATGGCAACCACTCCAGTCTTCTGGCCTGGAGAATCCCCACAGACAGAGCAGCCTGGCGGGCTACAGTCCATAGAGTCACAAAGAGTTGGACAAAACTGAAGTGTCTTAGTATGTACACACACAGACACACACACACATTTGTGCACTTAAAACTCCTGTAATTCATTAAGACAAATAGAAAAAATGAGCAAAAGACTTGAGTAGGTGTTTATAGAAGAAATATAAATGGCAATGAAATAAATGAAACAATGTTTAACTTCATTAGTAATCAGGGATATGGAAATTAAGTCCATTCAGAGATAATCATATTATACCCACTAAATTAGCAGAAATCTCTAGGCCTGGAAATATTAACTGTTGGCTGATGTGAAGTGATGAGAACTCATCTTTGAAAAATGCTGTGGCTTATATGGAAATTCTAACATATTCATGCTCTGGGTCTTATTAATTTACTCTCAGATGAGAAACACTTGAAAAGTGGGTACCATTAGACATGTACATGAATGATCCCAGTAGCACTTTTCATAATAGAAAAAAAACAACCTGAAAATAAGCCAAATATCACTGAGAGTAAAATAAATAAGTCAATTATGGTTCAGTCATAGCAAAAAATATTGTAAAAGAGGGAAGTGATTCAATATAACATAGCTGAAAACTAATACTGGGTGAAAAAAGTAATTGCTGAAGACTATAAATATACGTCAAAAAGAAGCAAAAGTAAACTCTGTTTAGGAGCACCTACATATTTGTTTAAAATAGTTTTAAAGACCAGGAAATGATAAGCACAAAATTCAAGTAATATTATTTCTGAAGGAGAACCAGCAGGATGAGAATAAAGGAGAAACACAGAGATGAGTCAAGGGTTGATAACGTTCTATCAATATGGTAGTGAAGTGCAGATACCCATTTTGATTCTTTGAACTAAACTCATGTGCAATAATTGGTCACGAAATTATTTGATTTCACAGACAAAGAAAGATAGAACTTTTAAGAAACACTTGCTTTAGAAAGAATTGCTATGTCATAGTTCCTAAATTGGCAAAGAGGTACCAGCTGTTCCCACCCAACTCCGTCAACAACAATGGTGCCGATGGGGCCAGCCCAGCACTGTAAGAGGGACTATGCTGCCTTCATCCAACACCACGATGGGCACAGAGATATAACCCCACTTACAATTGTGATCACTTATCACTTATATCCTGGACCTAGGAGACGTTAGATGAGCGCTAGTAGGACTCTCCATTTGTGGCCCTTGAGTTTTTGTCGGAAGGGAAACATATGGTGCAACCTCCAACCCTGAGTTCTTAAAACTCTGTTCCTTTATTATATTATGTTTCTTATTTAATCACATCCTTTTGATCAATACCTCGGTTCCTCCATCCTAAAGACTGAAATGCTGAGTACCATTATCCAATGCCAGTCATCCAAGCTATTTGTGATCCCACATGAAAATCTAAGGCTTAATTTAACGGGGAGGAGAAACCTGGGTGGCCACCTTAATCCCTTACACTTTGCTATGACCAGGATTGTCAAATATCTTGTCTAAATCTCAAAGGAAAAACAAAAACGGGATCAGTTTCTACATTTGCTCGCAATCAATGCACCCACTAAACTAGTGGCTCTCAAACTTTGGTTCTCAAACTGAGACTCACCTGAGGAATTTAGAAACAGTATCAGTGGATCCTCTCCCCCCGAGATGCTGAGTAAATTTTTCTGAGATGGAGGTCTTGGCATCAGCTGATTGAGAACACGAAGATTAAATTTTCTCTTCAAAATTTAAATTACACACATACATATCTCTCTAAACAGAGGTGACGGTCAACATTTGGTGCTCATTTTTCAATCTACTATATTTCAATGAAACTGCTTAAATATTAAATATCAGTTTCAAACTTTAAAGCTAGTAGGCATACACACTCAAAGCACTTCTCTGTCATATTTTCACTTAACCTGGGTGACAATATCACAGAGGTCAGCATTTCTACCAGTTTGGAAAAAGAAAAGGTAGGGGGCAGGCAGGGGGTCCTTTGGGTGATGGCTGGGAATTTGCAGCTTTAAAACCTAATCATCATTTCCAGCAGCAAGAACCTTCACTGATAACTGCTAAAAATAACCGAACCCTGAATATTTTGACACCTAATCTCCAAGAATCAGAAGTTTCCCACACCCTCCATGTCTAACACTTTCCCAACAAGGTGGCTTCAACATGAATAATCATTACAGAGTCACTGGAGTCTATAAGCCCCAGCTCAACTACAGGGATTGTTTTTTGCAAGTTACTGTGGCCATCAGAGATGCAAAATTCACTATAAGATAAAGATCCATGGGACTTCTCTGGACCACAGCCGTGGTCCAGAGGTTAGCACTCAGATTCCAGTGCAGAGGGTGAGGATTCAATACCTGGTCAGGGAACTAAAATTCCACATGAGATTCCACTGCAGAGGGTGAGGATTCAATACCTGGTCAGGGAACTAAAATTCCACATGCCACAATGTGCGGCGAAAAATAAAAACTACCAGAGATGACAAGAAGGGGAAGCAACTGAGGCTTTCAAAATTACATCCAGTCACTCTCTTTGGATCCAAATTCATGACCTTTTGAGGGTATCACTGGCAACTTGCTACCAGCCTCAAAAATCTTTCTTTTAAGAAGTACAAGTCAACTTGCTGTGTTGAATCGTTCAGTTGTGTCCGACTCTTTTCAACCCCATGGACTGGAGCCCACCTCTGTCCATGGGGATTCTCCAGGTAAAAACAATGGAGTGAGTGGCCATGCCCTCCTCCAGGGGATCCTCCCGACCCAGGGATCGAAACCAGGCCTCCCACATTGCAGGTGGATTCTTTACCGTCTGAGCCACCAGGGAAGCCCAAGAATACTGGAGTGGGTAGCCTTTTCCAGGGGACTTTCCTACCCAGGAAGTCTATTACTTGCGCACATTTAGAATCTGCTCCATCTAGCGGTCCTCTAAGCACCCAACCTCTGAATCCATCTGAATTAACACCACCTCATCACAATGGACAAAGCTCACCCTTACAACTGGAAAGTGTTACCTTCTCACCACACCTGAATATCCAGATTTAAATAGGGAAACATGGAAAGTGGAAGCAGTTTCCTTATCCAGAGAAGAATTAGGAGTTGTGTGGCAAATATTAACACTCAAGTTATTTCCTTGGATAAAGCATGAGGTTTTCTCTTCTAACTCTTGGCAGTAACATCACATAGTCTGAGCCAAAGAGAAGCGACTATCTTCATCCTATGTACAGAATTTTTAATAATCACACTTAGAACATATTTAGGGTCTTCTAGTGAATTCATGCTGACTGAACAAAATTTTTACCAAAGATGCAGAAGGTATTGGAACAAAAGCTTGACTCACCCTAAATTTCATAAAAACACAAAACCAATCTATGCTGTAGATACAGGAAATGTAATATAGATAATAATGTAATACAATATTCATTAGCTCTGCTACAATAAACTGTGAGCCCCTTAAACCACAGCCTCATCATTCTAAGATTCAGAACAGCACCAAAGATGAAAAATCTACCCTATTTCAAAGGTATTTAGAAAAACAAAAATTTTGAACGAAAGGGAAACATCCTTTAACAGCAGGGTGAAATAATCAATAGGCTTTAGTCTCAGGGTATCACTCTTTTGAATTCCTTGGTGCCTCTATTGATTGTGATTGTTATTATGGATCCAAAAAGGAAAAGAGGCAAGAACACTAAGAAAATGAAGATCTGGGTTCATAGGCAAACATTCATAGAAATGACCTCCTACAAGGCAAGTAATCTATGCTGCTTCTTTAGACCTCAGTTGCTTATGCAGAGATCTGAGCTTCAGCATAGACATTTTGGGATTTCCCTGGTGGCTCAGATGGTAAAGAATTCGTCTGAAATTCAGGAGACCCAGGTTCAGTCCCTGGGTGGGGAAGATCCCCTGGAGAAGGAAATGGCAACCCACTCCAGTATTCTTGCCTGGAGAATTCCAGACAGAGGAGCCTGGCAGGCTACAATTTATGGGGTCACAAAGAGTTGGACACAATTGAGCAACTATCACTCACTCACTAGACATGTTAGTGATTTTATGATGCTTCTTTACAAATAGGATGCAGCTGCACATAGAAACTTACTGATCAAATTAATGTTTATCATGTGTTAAATACAAAGCCACTCGCATGCTTTCGATCTTCTGCTTTTAGACAACGCTCCTCAAATGCTAACGGAATTTCTCTAGACAGGAAAAAGACCAATTCTGTACAAACTGGGTTGGCCAAAACGTTTGGATATGGGAAAACTTGAACAAACGTTTTGGACGACCAAATATATAGACTGCTGTATCAAAACCTCACGGGGATAGCAAACCTAAAAACGACAATGGATACACACACACACACAAAGAAAAAGCAACCCAAACTAAAAGATGGTCATCAAATTCCAAGAAAACGAAAGAAGAAAGGAAGACAACAGACAACACTCCTCCACAAAGCTATAAAAAGCTTTATTAGAAGAGCTCAAAGACCATCATTGAAATGAAGACCAACTGATTCCCTGATCCTTTAAATCTAATAAAAGGTGGCAGAAGTCCTTATCTTGAGACAAATTGGAAGGTTGAGTGCTGTATCTTGTGACTTTTGTTTGAATTAAAGGCGTTTTACTAAAATAACTTGAAAAAGGTTCAAATCTAGAAATTTACCATGAAATAGCATATAGATGGCTGCTGCTAAAAAATAAAAAGTCAGCCTAGCAATTGTGGGTCCATGCGCCCAACTGGACAACAATGGGCTGCCGTGGATGGATTCTAACCCACTCGGCCCTTTTCCACACTCATCCTACTTCTGCTGCTGGAGTTGCACATGCATGTAATAGTTTACAACCACTGATTTAAGAGAAATTCATATGTAAAAACCACACTTCTCTTACTGATGATTCTTGAAAACACTTGAGCCAAGGCTCACCAACAACAGTCCTGAAGTCCTACTAACTTGCCCTAAAAATTCTTTCGGAGTACTTGTTATTGAAGGTTTTGACACATTTGAAATACCATGAAATGCCTCCTGATATGCCAAAAATACTGTGAAGAAATGGTACTTAAAACAACCAGGTAGCATCATACAATAATATTAGAGCAAGAAGGAAGTCTGATGATAATGCTGTCTCTTCTCATTTTAAAAATAAAAGAACCAGAGGAAAAAAAGTGACCTTTGCAGGACATGCAGCCTTTAATCTGCAGCCCACCACACTGCTTAAATAGGAAGGCAGGGTTTGGGGGTTTTTTTGGCCACGCCACATGGTACGTGGGATCTTAGTTCCCTGACCAGGAATCAAACCCGTGCCCCCTGCAGTGGAAGATTCCTAACTACTGGACCGCCAGAGCAGTCCCAGGAAGGCAGTTTTGACTTGGTGAGGAGACAGGCAACAAGAGGAGACTGAGAGTTGGGGGTTGGATGGAAAAGATCAGGGAGAAGGCAAGAAACGGGGCACTCAAATTAAGAACCTGACGATCAAGTCAAAACTGTGTCTCCGTCTCAAGTTTAAGTGTTATTAATGGCATTTAAATTAATAGCATAGAACTTTAATGATGTAAGTTTGCAATGATGATATATGACATTCTACTAACATATAATACATACATACAGATATCTGCACATTAAGGCACTTATCCCCTTGACAATTATTAATAATTGAGAGCACAAGTGATGGTGTTGTCTGCTGCAGGATATGATAGGGGAGGGCTGTCTTTTCACATTGCTCTCCAAGATGGATGTGCACTTCAAGCTGTCTGCTAAACTTGCGATAATAGCCAATGGGTTTTAGTTGTCATTTTTGTATTTGGGATGGGCAGGTAGGGTTTTATGTTTATGTTCTCTTTGCTCCAAGGTGAAAAAAAAAAGACAAATTTTTTAAAACCATTCTTTCTTTAAAGCAAACCCCCCAAACACTTACATCCCCCCACACACCTAACACTGACAAAACCTGTGAACCTCCTGATTGCCTTTCTTTTTTTTTGAAGGGAGATAACTTTGGAAGTTTCCTGATGCAAGCTTCTGGCAATCACTACAGCTGCAGGTCCGCACGCGGAGGGAGATACAAGGGTTGACTATTCAGATGAAGGACAGTTACAATTTTCCCAGCTCCTTTCAAAAGGCTTACAACACATATATTTCTCCAGCAAAGAATTTTATTTTGTGGTCTGTATTTTTTTTTCTATTTATTTTTCAAACATAGAGGAGATAGTTCTTAAAGACACACTGATGAAAATTATTATTGCAAGTCCAAATACACGTTTCAGTTCAGCTCAGTCACTCAGTCATGTCCGACTCTTTGCGACCCCATGGACTACAGCACGCCAGGCTTCCCTATCCATTACCAACTCTCGGAGATTACTCAAACTCGTGTCCATTGAGTCAGTGATGCCATCCAACCATCTCATCCTCTGTCGTCCCCTTCTCCTCCTAGATAACTTCCAGGTACAAATCAAAAGGAGAAGACAATGGCACCCCACTCCAGTACTCTTGCCTGGAAAATCCCATGGATGGAGGAGCCTGGTAGGCTGCAGTTCATAGGGTTGTGAAGAGTCAGACACGACTGAGCGACTTCCCTTTCACTTTTCACTTTTATGCATTGGAGAAGGAAATGACAACCCACTCCAGTGTTCTTGCCTGGAGAATCCCAGAGATGGGGGAGCCTAGTGGGCTGCCGTCTATGGGGTCACGCAGAGTCGGACACGACTGAAGTGACGCAGCAGCAGCACAAATCAAAAGACTTTAATCTTATCTCTAAACTGTATACAGAGAGTAAAAAGCACAGGATTACTGGGTTGGCCCAAAGGTTCGTTTGAAAACTATGAACAGACCTTTCGGCCAACCCAATAATAATAAACAATATATTTAGAGAGAGATTCAGATTAAGAAGTCAGGACGGTATTTCTAAAGAGTGCTTTGTGCCTATAGTGACATCTTTAAAATAAAACCTCAGAAGAACAAACTGTGATGTTACTTTAATGAACTAAACTTTAATCCCTTTAAGAAATTTAGTTAGCAAATTCCTCAGGATAGTTTACATGCCACTGAGGCCATACTACAGTACGTGTGTGTGCTCAGTCACTCAGGCGTGGCCTACTCTTTACGACCCCATGGACTGTAGCCCGCCAGGCTCCTCGGTCCACGGGGATTCTCCAGGCAAGGATACCGGAGTGGGTTGCCATGTCCTCCTCCAGGGGATCCTCCCAACTCAGAGATCAAATCCAGGTCTCCTGCACTGCAGGCGGATTCTTTACCATCTGAGCCAACCAGGGAAGACCAAGAATACTGGAGTGGGCAGCCTATCCCTTCTCCAGGGGATCTCCACCCAGGAACTGAACTGGGGTCTCCTGCATTGCAGGCAGATTCTTTACCAGCTGAGCTAACAGGGAAGCACATACGACGGTACACAGTATACTATTTTTCATATATTCACCATTTTACTTGCCTCTGTCACTCCTGACACCTTTCCACTTGTTCCCTTTCCCAGATGGGACCACTTATGTTCATAACCATGAGAAACATACCACCACATAAACCAAGAAGTCAACAGGTATCACTGAAATTTTTTACTCATTTATTTCTCCTTCTATCACACCTGTTTGTGGATTCCCAGTCCTGTCTCAAAAGTAGTACGAGCAGAATGTTGTAAGGTCCAACTTAAGTGCCATCAACCTATTTGGTACCAAAATAAATAGAACAGACTGACAAGGTAGTCAGAAAGTCCCAGAAACCATTTGGAGACTCGGCATCTGGTCCTAATGCTATTTATGACTCTGTCCAGCCTTGGGTGGGAAAAAAAGTCTCTAAACCTTAATTTCATCATCTGTTCCATATCAGGGTGGATGTAAAAATACAAAACTATCCCAACTGTGAATGGACCTAAAAATGTGAAATTGCATGCAAATGAATTATTCAAAACAGCCCTCCGTGATAGTGTCACATCTTACACTTAATCATCTTTTTAGAATAACATATCCAGGAGTGTGGGGCTTCCCTGGTGGTTCAGCAGCGAAGAATCTGCCTGCAATGCAGGAGTTGCAGGTTTGATCCTTGGATTGGGAAGATTTCCCTGAAGGACAGCACGGCAACCCACTCCAATATTCTTGCCTGGAGAATCCCATGAACAGAGGAGCCTGGAGGGCTACAGTCCATAGGGTTGCAAAGAGTCAGACACGACTGAAACAACTTAGCATGCACACATGCAATCCAGGAATGTAGGCTTTACAATCTGTTGTGGGGGGGGGGGGGTGATATATGTAAAACCCTGTTACAGTTATTTATTTATGGCAACTAAATTTTCCTGAGTATTTTATCACAGTATTGAGTAAATTTTAGAAATGGTATCTTTATTATTATTTATACCTTAACATAATAAGGTTAAAGTAAAAAAGATTGTTTAGCATGTGTTATGGGACCAGCCCTGCCAGTGCTGGGTTAAGTAACATTAAGCGAGACGGCCACTGCCAAGTAGACACAGCAAAGGAGGACCCAAAACCTCCTCCCACATGTCAGGATCCAGTTGCTTGGGGAGCATATGCACCCCACATGAACATTCCTCTGCTTTTGTTTTTAACCAGCTGTCTCTGTTCAACCTCTCCCTTCAGTACAGCCTCACTTTCAATATCCTGAACTCGGGATCATTTTTAAGTACAGCACAAATCAAGAGATACGATAAGATGAAAGAGGTGGAAAAGGTCCTTATTCAACAAAACTCTGGAAATTGTTCAACTTCTGGGGGACTCAGTTTCTTCTTAATGGACTAGGCACAGACATAAGTCCTCCATTACTTCAAAACAAAACCCAAGCCTTTGAAAATATTACACCCATCATTCCAAATGCTGGAAGCAAGACACGAATCTCCAACAGAATGGGGCTCTCCCTGAATGTTTTGTAAGTGGTTCTACATTTCTCTGTGTTAAAACTGACATCTGTCTTTGCCTATTCGTCTATCAGCATTTTTGCAATACTCTTACATAGGACTCTACTTCATACTGTCTTCCAAGTGAAAAGCAATACTGAAAATTAAAAACAAAATTTTTTTCTTTATCTTGAATTACTACCATCCCTGACCTGCTACTCAAAGTATGGTCAGACAGTGTTATCTGGAAGTTTGTCAGAAAATCTCAGGCCCCTCCCCAGATTTAGGGAATCCGAATGTACATTTTAACAAGATGTGCATTCAAATGTACATTAACATTTGAAAAGCCCTGATTTGTGTGTTTCAAATATTACCAGCTTAGCTTTCATAACCCGTGATCATTTGGTTTCCCTTCCTCTTCCAGGAGATTTTATTAAATTAAATTCAAATAAAGACGGTAACTACTAAATAGGTACTGTGACGAGGCAGGAACCACCAATCTCAGGAAAACAACGCCACAAAATGTGCCACAAATTTCTTTTAGAGGCAAATCTTCTCATCCAACATTCAGTAAATACACTTGCTTTTATAGTAAAATCTATGAATGACATTAAGCCTAGTCATCCCAATGTTGGTTGGTCCCTTGAAGTCATCAGGATTTCTTTGCTTTAACCTCTAGTATCTCCTGCTCCCTATGACTGTCTGTCAAATCACTTACCTTCGGGGGATGTCTGCAATGTCATTTTCCCTTGGACTTACCTGATTGAAAAGTTACACCATTCAGTGGAAATGAAACAACACATCTTGTGAAACCCATCCTGAGTCAAATTCCATGGTGCTGCAGTGAAATTACCCCATATGCTTCCTCCCATCCTTATAAGCCAAGTTCCAGCGAAAGCATATAGAGTGTCAAGGTCTCTCATTCTGGGGAGAGAGGCTCTTTAGCACTTTATGAACCAGAAATCTGGGGGCAGAAAGTCAATACCTGCTTTAAGTGAGGCTGTAACTGACCTCACTTGGAAGACAGCTTTTGGCTTCCGGCCTCCTTAATTAGGAAGGAAACTGTCAGAAGAAACTGATCATACAGGAGAAACAGAGGCCTCCCTGAACTCCTGTCCTCTTGGAAACAGTATTAAGAAACATTTGACAACGTGAAACATCAGGGAACAGTTTACATCCTGTCGTGGTCTAACGTAAGCCGACAAGTGGACTCCACGTCTGATTTCTACTTTAGCCCCATCAACACAACCCTAATTTTTCTGCCCCTAATTTCTTAGTCCAGGGAAATCCAGAGAAGGTGGGGGTGTGGAGAACAACATACGCGGTCCCCACCGTCCTGTGCACAAATCCACTTTTCAAAGAAATCCTCCAGAAGCAGGAGAGAGTGAGCCGTGGATTTCTAAGGCGGTCCAAACTGAATACAAGAACATCCGCCTAATTTCTGCCCGTTATCTACGCACAGCATGTGTACGCGCACAATAAGAGCAGACAACGCAATGTGGTACCAAACAATTAAAAGTTCTTCTCAAAGTGGAGATGCAAAACAGAACGAATCTCTCTCTTCTATAAATGAATCGAGCCATCTGCCTCGCAGAAGCAGCAGCAGGAGTACCCAAAACAGCAGAAACAGCAACCTCTGGTGTTAACAATCTAGTCTCGAATCTCATGCTTCACATTTCCCCGGCAAACAAGGCTAAAAATACAAGACAGGCAACAAATAGTCTCTTGGGATCTGCCGTTCCATGGATGGCGTATTCAATCAGAGCAATATTTTGTGCTGAAATTCAAAATTGGGGGTGGGGGGGTGGGCAAGCTATCACATTAGAAGCTGGCGCTCGGAATTTTAAGTGTGAATCTGATCCCAAAGTATATTAAGCTGAATGGTGAGAGGGTGGCTGTTTCCATACAACATAAATCTCTGAGATGTAGCTGAATACATTTATAGATTTATTTAAGCTCCTCTAAATTCTTCTGCAAATCTCATAGTTAGAGAGATAATTTTAGCCCTCGTGTCACCAAAATATCAGAGCCGTTTTGCTTTCGGCACAGCTCAGAAAAGCCTCTTTGCCGTGGGCTCTGGAGCAGGACTGCGTGGGTTCAAATCCAGGCACCGCCACAGAATAAACTCCGTGGCCTTGAGCAAGGAATCTGACCTCTCTGTCTTAATTTGTTCTCCTGTCTTAAACAGAAAAATCTTAAGAGCGCTCACTTCAAAGACTTATTTTAAGCATTCTATGAGTTAACACATGTAAAACTCTTTAGAGTAATTAACGAAGGTGCGAGTGCATGCCCAACTCTTTGAGACTATGGACTGTAGCCCACCAGGCTCCTCTGTCCATGGGATTCTCCAGACCAAGAACACTGGAGGGGGTTGCCATTTCCTCCTCCAGGGATCATCCCCGATCCAGGGATCAAACCCACATCTCTTGCATTGGCAGGAGGATTCTTTACCACTGAGCCACCAGGGAAGCTCGTAAATACAGTCACTACTAGTATTATTTAATATTCAAGCAAGGCTGCAAAAACACCTTCTCTTAAAGAACAGGCACGATATAAAGAGTAGCAGCAACACTATGATAGGTCTCCTGCCAATGGCGGGCACTGAACACACTAGCGGGTGAGCAGCTAAGTGCCCTGACCTCGAGCCTGTGGCCAAGAATGACGGAAGACAGCTCCCTTTGGTTATTCGAGACTGTTTGTTCATGAAGGCAGTTGAGTAAGGACGACAGAAGAAAAGATAACAACGCAGTGGGTCAAGTGGTACCACCCAATGAAAGGGACAATCAGAATTCATGGCTGAGGTGTAACAAGAAGGGGGACACGCTCTGGCTCTGTGAACACCTGTGTCTGCCCGTTAAGAAGACATCCTGTAACACCACCATCACCTTCCATGTGATGGAATAAGTCTTTCTTCGTACACCTGTCTTTGGGATTAGACTATAACCCCTATAGTCTTGGTCTCCAGCCTCCATATTTAAAAAGAAGACAGACCCAAGGAAGTGATATCAAATTTCATGAACTCCTGAACAGGCAATTTCTTGAGAAACCTTGAAAGCTGGCAATACTTTAGGCTGAGTCCTTATTTGGTGGATGGAAGATGGTGAAAAGTTTGAGTCATTGAGGCAACAGGAAAGGGTTTCCCCAACTACTGAGACTACAGGGTATGGACCTACCAGTCCCACTTAGAGAGTTTTGATGGAACTCACTGAGGATTCCTGGGGTTCCACAGGTTTTCCCAGCCTGCAGGGTACCACTTAAACCACAGACAGGTCACTCAAAGACTGAGAAGAATGGAAGGCTGACATTACTATTTTTCCTAGTAAGAATATTAAAAAAAAAAAAAATGGTGACAGGTGCTGCTATTATATGGCCAGGTAAAAACAATGAAATTTCTTAACAACTGAAATACTTAAAGAGATTTCCTGAGCTGAAGCCTTTGTTGGGTAGGAAAAGAATGTGTCACTGGACTGCTCAAACTAAGAGCACAATCCAAGAGTCACAAAAAGAAAATCCCATCGAGAAATAGGGAGAAAAGGCTCTTTTTTCATAGCCCTCTGTGGAGGGGCGGATTTTGGAGGAAAAAGCAACAGAAGGCAGGGCAGGGGAGGCAGTAATAATGTTTATTAAGGAGAAAGTGAATATGGATTTAAAACTGTAGGAATGAGGGAGGTAAATAGATTTAAGTATGCACAAACCACATGACCTACTATGCCCATAAAGCAGACGTGTATTTCTCTTGCCCTTAACACATTGCTACGGTTACGGTAAGGAAGATTGCATTGTCCAGAACAATTTTTTAAAGAAACTGGGTGAAAGCTCAGCCTATCTGAGATCATCTCCCTCCCTGCCTTCAGACTGAGAAATCTCCTAAGTACAGTATCTAACAGAGGAATTACAACCAGATCAACAGCGGCGCTCCTTTTTTTCAAAGAACAAAAACAAATCAGTGTGACAACATGATGGGGATTCAATTAGCACTTGGCAGGTCATGAACAACTTTTAAATCACTTTTCTTTTAAGTTGGAAAGTGTTAAAATATACGGTAATCATGGTACCCAAGTGCCTTCCTTACAGTATGCTCTCGAGCAGGAACATAAATCTGAAGACGTCAGTCTAACTTACAAAGAAGAGAACCAGAACGTAGTTTCTTCAGGCAGTCTGTTGCCCCAAGTATCTTCCTCTTTGAGGACATTCAAAGCCAATCATCTGAAATCTCATTCCGATTTTCAGACGGTTTTACTTTAAATATGGAGTGAAAGAAAAGGGGAGGGAATTGAGTTGGTACAATCGTCTTGGAAACAAATATAGCTAATTGTAAAGAAATGGCTACTGAATTGTTGAATAGTATTATATAGTCAAAGTCAAGAGCATAGTTCTGTCTATCCTGTTGTTTAGGGAAGGCAGAGAAGCTTGGCTCAAAACAATGTGCAAAGAAGATTCACAAAAAAACTATTTACTTGGGAAAGTAAGAAAGACATGAGGCCAACCCCAGAGACAAAACTTAGCAAACACGTCCCCAGGGGGACCTCATCTTGCTTTCAATGAAAGGGCACCTTCCTGGGCTGGGAGAACTGAAGTAACATTGAAACCCACCCTTTGTTCTGAAAAACTCTTACTTGTGCCCACCTGTCCCAAGTCAGGTGCATGCGGCTTCCCAGATTTTGCAGCCTGTTTACTGCTCATTTCTTGGGGAATCTCTGACAGGTGCTAAAGGTAATGGGCTTGCTGCCCCAGCAAGTAAAATACTACAAGGGAAATATTAATCAGATGTACAGCTCCACTCCATGTGTCTTAAACATTACTATGATCTGCGCAAGACATTTGTTGTAAATAAGCCTGCAGAGTGTACAGTATGTTTTCCAGGAGTCCTCCGAAGAACAGCTTGCCGACAAGAGGTGCTAGCCTTAGTTTCACAGCCAGCAAAACTCCATCCAAGAGGCTTTTTGGCAGGTCCGCACCTCTTGTTTCAAGCTAGATTCAAGACAGACCCGTCAACCAAATTCCAAAGGTCAGTATGTGGCATCAGTCACTCTTAGGTACTCAGCATAGAATAGCAAGTGGAAACTCAGACATTTAAAATCAACATTCAGGACAGAAAAGGCCCACTTTCCCCCAGAACAGTGTATTAAAAACAACTCAGAGCTGACTTTGCAAGGAGGCATTCTCCGTAGTAAATTAAATGGCTGAAGCTTGTGCTTCTTCCAGCAAGGAAAAGAACTATGCTCCCCACCATCAGTGTGTGCAATCACTGGCTCATTTTTAAGCCTTTTCTGCTTTTTAAAAAGCCTACTCCATTGGGGGAGGGGGGGGGGACTTTTCAGGAAATGAAATGCAAATAGTCACTGAACAGGATCATAAAACGGGAAAAACCTCTATCCACCTTTTTTTTAATTCTTCATTCCAGGCAGCAAAACTGCTTTTAACACACCGTTAGCTTTTTGAATGATACTGGTTCTTTTATGATCATCCTCAAGCCTTTCCACCCTTTTCTGTCTCGCGGCTACTCACAGCATGTTCGAGGGAAATGAGGTGGGCAGGTCAGTTTCACCTCTCGACAGACCAGCGTTAGGTAAGTCACTGAACGTGATTTACAAATTCTAAGCCTAATGGATGACACCCAGGAAATAAAGAAAGGTAAAGAAGAGCGGGAAGGAGAAGCTTCCTGGTGATTCCAAAGGTAAAAGGCACAGTCCTCAAGCTATGCGTAACCCTGCCTCTGATCACCTTCAAACAAGTCCGCGGGTTTTAAATTGATGCTCCCCGTCCTCGCTCAAGGTGGAGCTGAAACCAGTTGTAAAATTTCTCTCTGCTGGAGTCCTATGGAACCAGGAAAAACGGGGTCTACGTTTCTAAGTAGAAAGAAGCAGCGGCTTCCCTGCCTCTCAGGGGCCCCGGCTGGCGAGTTCCCGGGCAAGAGCCGGCACCCGGTAGGGAAACCAGACGCCGGGTGACCGGCCTCGGGCCAACTGCTAACCCGGCCGGGCACTGCAGGCGCAGGTACGCGCGGCCCGCGCATGCAGCTTTCCCGGGCACACGGCGGCCTTCTCGAAAGATAGCCCAGTGCTGCCCACGACCTCGGGCTGCTGTCGCCCAAGGCGAGTCGAGCTTCGCGGACCTCAACCTAGGTGCTGCTCCCCAAAGGGAAAAGGCGCGATCTCCATTCAAGCCCACCCTACCGAGTCTCCCAGTACCCGGTCCCTTCTCCCCAGGAGCTCTCGGACACCCCTCCGGGTGCCCACCCGAGAACGGGCTCGCTTCGGAAGGAAGTGGAGTGGACTCGAGAGAGCGAGACTGGAGTGAAGAGAGCGGCGGACTCCAGTCTGCAGCAATTGGGGAGGGCTCGGAAAAGGGAGCGAACGAAGAGAATCGAGGCAGGGTAGGGGCCCAGCGGTCCCAGCAACCTGTAGGATTGCAGCTGATCGCAAACTTGGGGTGGGAGACAGACAGTGGTCCCCTCGGAGGTCCTCCACCCGAGAGCCACCCCTTGCGCTCCGCGCGCGCGGGGAGGTGCAGGACGCAACTTGGGAAGCCAAGGCCATCGGTGCGGGTCCCGATCGGTCGCCTCCCCCCGTCCCACCCCCCCGCCCGCTGGGCCCCGCGCTTACCTCGGGCAGCCGCAGCCCCCGCCGCCCAGAAGCAGAGCCCCAGCCAAGGGAGCCACCGGCGCGCCCCTCCAGCGCCTCTTCCTGCGGCGGCCGCTCTCCCCATACTGCTCGCCCCGCTTAGGAGTACAGGTCCTCTTCCGCGCCCCGGGAAAGGCTCGGCGAACCAGGGGGGCCGAGGAGAGTGGGTCCCGGGGGTCTTCAGCGAGTGACTGTTCCACGGCCGCTCCCTACAGCAGCGGGGCAGGGCGCTCCGAGCCGCGGCGCGCTGGGCACCCAGAGGATGCGCGCGTCCCCATAGCCTCCCACGGCGGGGCGACCGACGCCGCCGCGGTCACTGCCGGAGTCGCCCGCCTTCCCTTCTGCACTGCTCGCGAACAGCTCTCCCGCCGCCGCCGGGATCCGGACTAGGGAGGTAAGGAGGGAACCCGCATCCCTAATGAGACCCCCGTGGCCGCGCCTTCTCCTCCCCTCCGAGCGGCAGCCAATGAGCCGGGCCGGGGCGGGGCGGCGGGAGGGGCGGGGGCGGCCGGCCGCGCGGCGCTGGGTGGGGCGGGCGGCGGGAGGCGCAGGTGAGCCCCGCGGCGGCTGCGCGCAGCCCCCCGCCCCGCCCCAGGTTCCCGCACGCTCCGCGAAAAAGCCTCGGCTCAGCGAGCGCGAACGCGGGGCCTGAGCGGGGCTCGCGGAGGTCACGCGTGCTCCAAAGATGCGAGCAGAGCCGGCGGGCCTCTTAGAGGCGAACCCGGCGCAGAAAGATGTGAGCATCTCGGCAGCCTGAGTCTCCTGCTTCCTGGAAACCACTGTTTTGTTCAACTTTGAGCCCTTTCGCAGCCCTGCCTCTCTAGCTTCCATTTTTAAAAATCAAATCAGGCAACACTCTTGAAGCATTAAAAAAAAAAGACTCAAATGCCAAGTGGGGGAAAAAAATATCACTGGAATAAACCCATTATTGCGCTAGGCGAAATATGCAAGGATGTATAGAAAGCGGTGGGGGATCATGGGTGCCCTCGGAGGATGTGATTGAGTTTTTTTTCTCCCCCAATTTCCTTGTCTGTGGTTCTAGTCACCCTGGAATCCCCCCAACTTTTCAGAAAGCTACCTCGTTTCTGACAGCTCCTGTTTTGTTTTAATCTGGGCCCTGGCAATTGCCTTTCTCCTGAGCATCAGGGAAAGGCAGACGTGCTGGGCCTTTGTAAGAAGGAAAGAAGACTTTTCTTAAAATTGTGGTTTGTTTTGAATAGACTGTCAAATCTTTATTTAACTGCTTTTGAAAGTACCTTGTGGTTGCCTCTTAGTCTCCCTCCTGCAGAAGGAGTCATTTGAGAGACACTGCCTTGGGGCCACACAGTTTCAGAGCAAAGAACACCCCTGGGGGTTTGGCCCTGAGTTCAAGGCTGCATAGGCAAGGCATCTCATTCTCTCGCAGTATTGAGCCTCTCCCCGCCAAATGGTATCTAAGCTGGTCAGAATGTGTGTCCCCTTTTGCTTGGTGGATCCAAAAGAAAATGAAGTCTTGGTTTGAAAGAAAGACAAAGTTGTCAACGGCTCCCCACTGCCTACATTCAACATCGATACAGTACTTTTACAAAATCCATCTCTCTGGTCAAGTTGTTACCTGCTTCCCAACACCTTTCTCGGGAGAATAAAGGGTTTAAAGCGAGGTAATTGTTCTGGATGAGGTAATTGCGATAGATAGCTTTCTTCCGAGGAAAAAGAGGATGATAGGGCAAAAAGATTGATTCCTTGATAAGCTCGCACGCCATGCCTCTCCGGAGTGCCACCAGACACGTGACTGTCAGCAATCGCTTCCTCACATCCTCTTGCCGCTCAATAAAAGGTTTGGGACCTGGTCAAGAAAACCAAGCTCTGGGGAATGAAGGCTTGGAAACAAAGACTGATGTGGGACTGGCCAGGGACTCGTCTGAAAATCTCTTTAGAATCTTGGTAAATGACGGTTTTGTCCTTTTCCTCTGAGAAGGTGAATTGGGAATTAATCTACCAAATATGCTTTACCTGTCTCCTGGAAAATAGTCATTCATCCTCCAACTTTCCTTATTCTTCAAGACTATGTGACAGGTATATCACAAATGAGTATTTTCTTTAAAAAAAAAGAAAGAAAAAGGAATGACTGTTTCTCTGAGATAGTATTTAACTACTGTTGACTTCAAAGGGGTGCAAAAGTATAATAATTTTATTTTGAAAAAATATGTAGGAAATAGATGAGCTAATAAGGTTAACAGGTGAGATTAATAAGTCAAGTAGAATTGGGATGACAATTAAGAGAGGACAGAAACTAAGAATCTTTGAGTGCATACCTTGCTCAGTATGTGTACATTACATATGGACATGTATATGTTATGTGTTCATATATTTGTTGTATATAAATATATATTATATATTTTTGTTTTTGTTGTTTCAGAAAAGAACCAAACTCTGGAAGTTGGGTACTATTATCCCTGCTGGGCAGGTAGTCAAGCTGAGTAGATAGTGATTGGCTCAAGGTCACATACCGTGACTCAGCTGGTAAAGAATTGGTCTGCAATGCAGGAGACCTAGGTCCAATCCCTGGGTTGGAAAGATCCCCTGGAGAAGGAAAAGGCTACCCACTCCAGTATCCTGGCCTGGAGAATTCCATGGACTGTATGAACCATGGGGTCACAAAGAGTCGGACACGACTGAGTGACTTTCATTCACTCACTCACATAACTACGTGGCTGACCATCAAGAATGAGGCACCAGTTTGAACAATTCTAAACCCAATATAAAGCCTGAGGTTGTGTCTAGTCTGTCAGGTTTACCAGAGATAGACCTCCTGCCTCATTTTCTTCAATACTGTTTAACTATTGGGTTGGGAGAGGTGGGGTCTTCAGTATTACGACACATCACAGACCATGTATTCATTTTAGGTCCTGTGTTAATTATGTTCTACATCTCAATACACCCTCTGTTAATCTAACTCTGGCTATTTTATAAGATGCATGAATCATACTCCGTTCCATTTGGAGAACCACCCATACCCATTTGGAAAAGCACACTGAGCGGTCACTACTTTAGATCATGGTCTCTGGCTGAGGAACAGCATGGAAAAACTGACCTGAGAATCAGGATGCCAGGGCACTGGGCCCTGACACTGCCGGGGACTGACTATGTGGCCTGAGACAAGTCAACATGCCCTTTGCTCAGTTTCTTCATCTGTAAAATGGGGCTATTTCACTAGATAAGCTTCAGATCAACCCTATTGAAGATCCATCATTTTCAACTCTAGCATATCGTGATCTTGAATGCTCAGTACAATCAAGTTGGAAATTAAGCCACTCCTTCTGAAACTGGGACAATTATGTAGCAAATGCATTAAGTGTTAGCTGTAACCAAGGAATATTCATTTAATGAATAGGCTTAGGAAAGTGTTTTTCTCCATTTTTGTTGCTTGAATTGACTATGACTATTTTCTAGCAGTTGATACCTAGAGATCAAGAGGTAGAATATTTCTGCGTCCAGTGCCTGTTTTATTGCAGTATAGTTGACATATAATGTTATATGAGTTTCAGGTGTACAAAACAATGATTTGATATTTGTATGCATTATGAAATGATCACAAGTCAACACCTGTCACCTTACCTAGTTCAGTCTTTTTTCTTGTGATGAGAACTTTTAAGATCTACTCTCAGCAAATTTCACATAAGCAAAAACAGTATTTTTAACTAGTCACCATGCTATACTGTACATACATCCCCAGGAAATATTTATTTTATAACTGGAAGTGTGTCCCTTCTGATCCCGTCCACCTATTTCACCTAGCCCTCACCCCCTACCTCTGGCAAACACCAATCTGTCCTCTGTATGTGTGAGTTTGGTTCATTTTGCCCGTTGTTTTTGTTTTGGATTGCACATATAAGTGAGAACATGCAGTCCTTTCTCTCCTTCTGACTTACCTCACTTAGCATAATGCCCTTCAGGTCCATTCTTATCGTTGCTAGTGGTAGGATTTCCTTCTTTCTTCGCTGCCTTTTGATTATCTCTTGCATTGGAGAAGGAAATGGCAACCCACTCCAGTGTTCTTGCCTGGAGAATCCCAGGGACGGGGGAGCCTGGTGGGCTGCCATCTATGGGGTCGCACGGAGTTGGACATGACTGAAGCGACTTAGCAGCAGCAGCAGCCAAACTAGTCTCAAAAAATAGAAAATATTTAGTGTAATTTGGAGGAGAAAATAGATTTTGCATGCAAGATATGCCCTTCTGAATATAATAAATGATTTTTAAGTTGTTAATTATAACTCCTTAGGAAAGCCTTGTGTATTTGCCTGAAAAAAAAAAAAAGTTGTAAATGATCTAACCCACCTGTTTGGTAGAAGTGGTAAAACTCCAAAGGACATTAAATAAAGTAGAGATATTCTGCAAGAGTAAGGGGTGGGACTTCCCAGGTGGTCCAATGGTTAAGATTTTGCCTCCCAATGCAGAGGATTAGGTTTGACCCCTGGTTGGGGGTTAAGATCTCACATGTCTTGTGGCCCAAAAACAAAAACTTAAAGCAGAAGCAATATTGTAATAAATTCAATAAAGACTTTTAAAAAAAATGGTCCACGCCAAAAAAAAAAAAAAAAGCAATAATAGTAATCTTAAAAAAAAAAAAAGAGTAAGGGAAAGAACTTGTTCCAGGAGATGGAGAGGGAAAAAGAAGCCAAGAGGTGGGTGGAAAGCCATGCCTACCAACACGTGGCTTTTCTTCTGAGAGATCCAAATCATCAGGAAAGTTACGGCAGCGAGTGAATTCTTTATGAAAAAGAGCAAAGGGACTATAGTTTAGATCTAGATTACTAAAGACAAAACACACTCAGGAGAGAGGAAGGCCCTTAGATGAGGAAGTATACTTTTTGAAAGTATGGAGACATCGCGGGCCCTCCCTAACAACAGAACCAGATTAGTTTAGGAGCAGGAGATGCCTATTGAAAATCTGAACAAAAGCCAGTTATCGGAAGTCAGTGAGATCAAGAACTTTGGGAATAAAACTCAGCTTTAGCTGAGGAGATGGATAAGATGGGTTTAGGAACATTGGGGGAAAAGAGCAGAAAAGAACTCTACCGCATAACGGTACATCTTGCTTTACTTTCGGGACTGAATGGGCAGTTTTAGTTACAACCGCTGTCAGAATCTTTCATAAGGTTTCTAGGGCCTTTGCAGGCTGCACACAGATCCTTTCCTAAGCATGCACCATAGAGAGGCAGTCTTCCCACATCTGTGTCTTTCCTCCTCCAGGAAACTGACTATTATTTCTCATTTCTCGACTCAAGTGTTTCTAAGCTCTGCCTCTGCCGGATGTTTCTGATAAAAGCCCCTGTCTCTATTCATCATACAGTTATGATCATTAATAGGGGAAGACCTGAAATCAACAGACGAAAGAGCAACAGCTGGCAACTGCAATGGGTGAACCTGGCAATACAATTAAATGAGATAGTCTCCAAGCAATGTTGCCATTGGGAATACTCGGTGTCAGTCATTTCCCCAGAAAGGTCTTGTTCAATCAGAACAGCATATTTCAGAAATGCACGTGACTTAAGAGAGAGCAGACAGGATTTCATTCACCACTATGGGCTCACAACCTACTTATGATTCAGAAAACTGTTGGAACAGGGGGAGAAAAGGATGCTGAGAGCTGGGGAGGCTTGAGTGCTCCTCATGTGATGTTCTGCCTGGGTACAATAATCCAGGTTAACAACCTTCCCTGGTAAAGGCAATATGGGATCGTTTGTTAAGGACACTCTCTCACACACACAAAATTAGAGAAGTCTATTTTGCATGTTGGGCTACGAGGCAGCAATGAAGTGCAGAAATCCAATACATTTGTTTAGAAAGGGCAGTGGGGCACTCAGATAAGACTCTAAACACATTTTTCCTGACGCCACAAGTATGCCTTCCTTGTTTTCTACTCCAGGACTTTCTTCCTGGAATCAGGCATCTAGGAGTTTGGACTGTAGCTGCTGACACAGATGAATGAAAGAACTTAAAAATAATAACAAGAAACGCAATTCTTTGGCAGTAAAATGAATGGGTTAGCTCTTTAAAAAAATAATAAACTGGGTGAAGAAAGACAAGATGGGTTAATTCATAAAAGATGTGGCCTCTGATGAGTGTCGCGTGCAACCCCTGAGTTACCTAACCTTGGCACGGAGCATCAGAAGTGTGCCAGTTTCTCAGCCCAGCACCTTGTGGTAGCTCGGGGAGAGCCTGGTATCTTTCCGTGTTGGGAGGAAAGACTATGATTCTTAACTGTCGACTGGAAGATGCCACCAATCCTTTGTGGAGTCTGTGTTTGTGACCAGTGTTTACTGCCCAGGTTGCAGCAGTGTGTTCCTTCCACAAGCTGCCACAGAGGACCATTCATTCACTCATTCGTTTCTTCTTCTTGATCTATGCTGGTAGGTACATGCCTGCTGGTGAATAGAGAGAATAGGGGAAGAGACTTGCAGAGATAAAATAAATGTATAGTTCAAGGTCACATGACTGCCATGTCACCTTCACTACACCACACATCTGTCTCCTGCCAACTGAAAAAAAAAAAAAAAGCAGAATCTAGAAGTCGAGAATGATGTTTTATTCAGTGGACTTGCTGAGGACTTAAGCCCAGGTGGCAGCCTCTCAGGTAGCTCTAAGGGACTGCTCTGAAGAGGTGGGTGAGGAGCCAGTGTATACAGGAATTTTTGTAACAAAAACCAGATAGCTGCAACATTGAAAGATTACTGTTAAAGAAAAAATTCAGATGTCTCAAGTCAATGAACTTAGCGCTTTTCTATATATGGGGAGATGTAAAGTCTGGGCTCATTGAAATCAATCCTTTGATGTTAGTGTTAACTATTTAGGGCCAGTATCCTTCTCTTCTCCATCCTGCATCCCCTCAGGGTGCACTGTCAGTGACTGATGCCATGATGGCTCCGATGTCCTTTGTTTACTGACCTGGTAGATGGCATTCTTTCTTCACACCCCAAATAGAAGACAGCTGAACCCATGAAGAGATGACTGCCCTGCACGTTCTGGTCAAGAACAGAATCAAGAGTCCAAAAATATGACAAGCAGAGCAAACTCATATTCTAACCCCTCCATTCCCTCATTCATATTGCAAGATTCAGAGCTGCTTTATTTTCCTGGAACCCAAAGTCAACTGTTTGAGAAATGTAAGTTTCCGGGATCCGGCCATGAACAGAGCCAGTGTCTTTCTTTCTACACTAAAGTTGCCTGTTTTCCTGCAGACCAAGGGCTAAGGAATAGATGGATGCAATCTGTCAAAGTTGGAGACTAGAAAGGTCAATAGTGCCGGTTCGTAGTACCAGAACCAAGAGAAGAAAAAGGAGTCTAGCCTCTGGGACAAATTATGACGAACAGAATGGTAGTGTATGCATTTGGGGGTGGATTATGCTATCAAAGAAGTTTCTCTAAGAGCCTTTGCTCTTAAGAAGCCACTTGTACAAATGCCAATCACTAAGAAAAATATGGCTTCTCTGAGAAGTAAAATAAAAGAAATAAGCAAAATAAGGTTTCTTCTCATTTTTAAAAATTTTCTTCTCTCACTTTCTTTTTCCCTTCAGTTCCCTTGACCTCCCTTCTGGAATAAAACATCATAAATGACTACCTGTCACTAAGAGAGGGATGACAACTTCTTTGGATCCTTCAAAGCAGTACTTAAGTTGCATGATTCCAATCAATGGTGTACAAAGAGAAAATGCTAGCTTAACACAAAGGATCATTTCCAATTTTCAAATACAGCTTTGACTTTTCTGACCCAAATCCTACTATATACCTGCTTCCTTTTATCCATCTTTATGGGAAAAAAACTATGAATTTATAATTTGTTATATCTTAAGGCTCAGGCAGTAGATTTAAAAGCATTCATTAGTAAATGGCTGTCATGCATTCTGAAGGAGAAAAGATCTGCTTTACATGTTAAGTAGTATTTTACCGAAAATAAAATTTAAAAGAGTACCATTTGCAATTTAACTCAACCACATATTCCACTCAACTTGTCAGGTATAAGGATGGCTTCATCCCAATCCAAGTACCAGCTTCCCTAGAGAGACAATCTAGTTCAAGAGTAGATTTTGGGGATCACTAGAGGGCCATGATCATTATTAGACCTTTTATAAGAAATTAATCCAAACAAAATAAATGTAGAATTCCTTTGACTCTCTTGCACTCAGTCACAGACAATATATTACTCTGTTGAGAAGAGGAAGCAAATTACACACGTATGTACACACACAAACACGCACACACATGCACACACACGCGTGCACACATGCACGCACGCACGCACACACACACACACATTCTGGGCATCTGAGTGGTTGTGCCATGTCATTTATTTATATAGACGGTCCCCAACTTCAGTGGTTTGACATAATTTGTTGACTTTATGATAATGTGAAAATGAAATGCATTCTGTAGAAACTGTGCTTCAAATTTTGAATTCTAATCTTATCTAGGGCCATTGAAATGTAGTCTGATGGTCTCTGCTGATAGCCACAGCTCAGCCTTGTGATCACAGTGGTGAACAATGAACACACAACCATTCTGGACCCATCAATCAGTCTGTTTTTCACTTTCCGTATAGTAGTCAACCAACACATGAGATATTCAATGCTTTATTTTAAAATAGGCTTTGTGTTAAATGATTTTGACCAACTTTAGGCCAATGGAAGTGTTCTGAGCACTTTTAAGGTAGGTCGGGCTAAGCTATGATGTTCTATGACTGTATTAAGTGCATTTTCAACTTAACAATATTTCCAGTGATGATGGGTTTATGGGACAGAACCCCATAGTAAGTTGATGAAGATCTGTATAAGTGTGTGTAGAAATGAACTGTTTGAGTGTTTGTATATACATAAATGAATGAATTAATACATATCTATATAAATGCATCTATGCATCACATATGTGACATCAGTCAGTCAGTTCAGTCGCTCAGTTATGTCCAGCTCAATGCGACCCCATGAATCGCAGCACACCAGGCCTCCCTGTCCATCACCAACTCCCAGAGTTCACTCAGACTCATGTCCATCGAGTCAGTGATGCCATCCAGCCATCTCATCCTGTGTCGTTCCCTTCTCCTCCTGCCCCCAATCCCTCCCAGCATCAGAGTCTTTCCAATGAGTCAACTCTTCTCATGAGGTGGCCAAAGTACTAGAGTTTCAGATTTAGCATCATTCCTTCCAAAGAAATCCCAGGGCTGATCTCCTTCAGAATGGACTGGTTGGATCTCCTTGCAGTCCAAGGGACTCTCAAGAGTCTTCTTTAACACCACAGTTCAAAAGCATCAATTCTTCGGCGCTCAGCCTTCTTCACAGTCCAACTCTCACATCCATACATGACCACAGGAAAAACCATAGCCTTGACTAGACAGACCTTAGTCGGCAAAGTAATGTCTCTGCTTTTCAATATGCTATCTAGGTTGGTCATAACTTTTCTTCCAAGGAGTAAGCGTCTTTTAATTTCACGGCTGCAATCACCATCTGCAGTGATTTTGGAGCCCCAAAAAATAAAGTCTAACACTGTTTCCACTGTTTTCCCATCTAAAAGTGATGGGACCAGATGCCATGATCTTTGTTTTCTGAATGTTGAGCTTTAAGCCAACTTTTTCACTCTCCTCTTTCACTTTCATCAAGAGGCTTTTTAGTTCCTCTTCAGTTTCTGCCATAAGGGTGGTTCCATCTGCATATCTGAGGTTATTGATATTTCTCCTGGCAATCTTGATTCCAGCTTGTGCTTCTTCCAGTCCAGTGTTTCTCATGATGTGCTCTTCATATAAGTTAAATAAGCAGGGTGACAATATTCAGACTTGAGGGACTCCTTTTCCTGTTTGGAACGAGTCTGTTGTGCCATGTCCAGTTCTAACTGTTGCTTCCTGACCTGCATACAGATTTCTCAAGAGGCAGGTCAGGTGGTCTGGCATTCCCATCTCTCTCAGAATTTTCCACAGTTTACTGTGATCCACACAGTCAAAGGCTTTGGCATAGTCAAGAAAGGAGAAATAGATGTTTTTCTGGAACTCTCTTGCTTTTTCAATGATCCAGCAGATGTTGGCAGTTTGATCTCTGGTTCCTCTGCCTTTTCTAAAACCAGCTTGATATGCCTGCATAGATATGTGTGTATGTGTGTGTATGAATGAACTAGTTCATGTACCTAGAGTGTGTGTGTGGCTGTGTGTGAAACAAGAGAACTGAAATATTAGAAAATTTTCTTCAAGAATGAAGAAAAGGAAATGAGTTCTGACCAAGATGACCTGGTAATTTTATCCTTTAATCCTACTCTATTTCAGACATGTAGGAATGATAAGAAACAACAACAACAATAAAAAAACAAAACTGAAGACAAACAGCCTGGCTCAAAGCCAAGCTAAATATCTTCATGGATCATCAACAGAACAGAACTGACAAATGGTGAGTGAAGCTAAATCCACGCACATTCTGGGCTCTCGCTCCCAAAGCAGGAAGTGGTACGAGGGAATCCAAATAATCCAGGGCAATAGGACATCAATGGTTTCTTGCCACATGGATATCAGAGTTGGAACAACTTGAAGAGACTGAATTGGAATTTTCCAACTCAAAAGGCAAGCCCATCTGGCAAATTCAGTCAATCTAAGATGAATCTTTAGGGAAAGATGAGCTATAAAGATAAAAATCTCTCATTGGGAGGTGAACCTAATATTAATATTGATATATTGGTTCCTATTGGCTGAATGCCCCATCTCCCAATAATTCTACAACTCAGAAGTCCTGAATGACTTTTATAAGACCTAATTTAAACTTGGTTTTAGGTGCAGATAGCCACAAATCTGAAATCCAGAATGGTAATCACTGATAAGGATGAAGTGGGGGAGGGGAGCAGAAAAAGAATTTTCTGCCTTAAAATGATCATACTAACCAATATCCTAAAATACTTAAAAATAATATAATGCTAAAAATACATAAAAATAAAATCAAGTTGAATGTTAATTTACTCTTCATGAAAAAAAAAATCACAGGACATCAAATATCTTTATTTGGAAAGCTCCAAGGTATAAAAAGAAAAACTACACTTATTATAAAATCATAAAAATCATATAAAATTGAAGTCAAGCTGAAATAAATCAATATTAGTGGATAAGAAGACATAACTCTTGGAACTGAACAATAGTATTTGAAAAGTAATAAACAATGCTCTGTGATGACCTGGAGGGATGGGGTATGGGGGGAGGTGGGAGGGGAAGGGAGTTCAAGGTGAGGGGGACGTATGTGTACCTATGGCCGATTCATGTTGATATATGGCAAAAGACATCACAATATTATAAAGTAATTATTCTCCAGTTAAAATAAATAAATAATTTTTTTTAAAAAGAAAAGTAATAAAGCACAGGGCTCAAGGCTGGCAAAGAGAAGAGACAATTGGTTAATTTAAAAATAATATTGAAGAGACATCAGATATAAACAAAAAATGTAAGTACGATTTCAAACATGTAAGAGAAATTAAGAGACTTTGAGCCTAGATTTAAATACTCTGCTACTGCTACTGCTGCTGCTAAGTCACATCAGTCCGACTCTGTGTGACCTCATAGACAGAAGCCCACCGGGCTCCTCTGTCCCTGGGATTCTCCAGGCAAGAACACTGGAGTGGGTTGCCATGTCCTTCTCCAATGCATGAAAGTGAAAAGTGAAAGTGAAGTCTCTCAGTCGTGTCTGACTCTTAGCGACCCCATGGACTGTAGCCTACAAGGCTCCTCTGTCCATGGGATTTCCCAGGCAAGAGTACTGGAGTGGGGTGCCATTGCCTTCTCTGAAATACTCTGCGAATAAGATGCTTTAAAAGGTGATCATAAAGGAAATGGTGCGGAAATAATTTTTCACTTGGTAAAGAATCTGCCTGCAATGCAGGAGTCCTCGACCCATGAATCAATCCAGGGTCTCCTGGATTGCAGGTGGATTCTCTACCAACTGAACTATCAGGGAAGCCCTTTCAGGAGCTACAAGATGAACTTTTTCTAGGATTAAAGGTATAAATAATTATTCATCTGAAAATTGCACTCAAGTTACTAAGTACAATACATAAAAATAAACCCACTAAGTCATTATAATGATATACAAATGAATAGAATATCAAAGGTATAACAATGCCAATGATTGAGTGACTGTATTAAAATTATCAAATATTAAAAATATTTTGTAGAAAGAAACAAATTCGTAGTGAAGATCACAGAATAATACCATCAGATTATTATAGTGAAATAAATATAGGTGTAAGATGTACTGATTTATAGTATAGAACATTTAAAGGAATTTCTCACACTTTAAAGATTAAGAGGCTTTATAAAGCACAGATCAACATGTCAATATGATTAATATTTTTGGTAAATTACATGAAAATATGGAAAAGTTCACCAATGAACAAAAGAAATCAAAATAATCCATTGACATTTTCAGATTTAAAGATAAGAGCTATTGAAACTAGGAATTTTTTGGATGGGTAATATTGTAATAGACACAGATGAAGAGATAATTGGTGACATGAAGGAGAGATCAGAAGAAAATACCCAGAATGAAGCATAGAGAAACAAACCAACAAAAATAAATGAAGAAAAGAGCACAAGAATAGTTCAGAAGGGAGTAAGTTTATTAAGAGCAAGTTGCTCAGTTGTGTCCGACTCTTTGCAACCCCATGGACTATACAGTCCAGTGGAATTCTCCAGGCCAGAATACATGAGTGAATAGCTTTTCCCTTCCCCAGGGGATCTTCCAACCCAGTGATCGAACCCAGGTCTTCTGCATTGTAGGCAGATTCTTTACCAGCTGAGCCACAAGGGAAGCCCAAGAATACTGGAGTAGGTAGCCTATCCCTTCTTCCGCGGATCTTCCCAACCCAGGAATTGAACCGGGGTCTCCTGCATCATAGGTGGATTCTTTACCAACTGAGCTATCAAGGAAGTCCTTATTAAAAGCAAAGAACAGAGATAAAGAGGGCACTGCAAAAGCAACAGGTCGACCTCTTGACAGATCAGGGAAAGCCAACCCCTCTCATATGTCAGTAGCCAATTTTTATGTTGTTGTTCAGTCGCTAAGTCATGTCCATCTCTTTGCAACTTCATTGACTGCAGCACAGCAGGCTCCTATAGGAGCCTATAGCTCCTATAGGCTTCACTATCTCCTAAAGCTTGCTCAGACTCATGTCCATCAAGTCAGTGATGCCATCCAACCATCTCATCCTCTTTCATCCCCTTCTCCTCCCACCTTCAATCTTTCCCAGCATCAGAGTCTTTTCCAGTGAGTTGTCTCTTCACATCAGATAGTCAAAGTACTGGAGCTTCAGCTTCAGCATCAGTTCTTCCAGTGAATATTCAGGGTTGGTTTCCTTTAAGATCAATTCCTTTAGGAAGGTGTCCAAGTTTTATAGCCTCAAGACAAAATTCCTGCTGGAAGGGTGGCATTAGATGATTGGTTAGGGTGCTATAGGGTGGATATTTTACCTAATATGGAGTTTGGAAACGGTGGTTTAGGCCAGGGGTACACATAGCAACAGTTGCTATGGAGCTTTGTCAGTTCTGAAGATTTTTGTCCTGTGACCTTGGTACAGGGCTCCATATCTGTGACCTTGGTAGAGGTCGCCACACCTATGACCTTAGTATAGTACTACACATTAAATTCTATATTCAGTAAAAATACCCTTATGAAGATAAAGCATGTAAACATTTTCCCACAAATAAAAGATGAGGGAATTTATCATCAGCAGAGGCAAATCAATGAATGTGCTAAAGGGCAGAAGGATAGTCCTTCAGGCAGATGGGCAGTGACACCATGTGAAAAGACAAATATGAAAATAGAGAAAAAAAGCAATAAGAAGGTGGCATTTTTAGGTAAATGAAATTGATCACATCAAACAAAATCATAGTGTGTTTAAAATATGTGTACATATATAAATCTTAATAGTGGCAAGATTAATCCATATCTGTTAAAAGTGAGGAATGAGGAAAGGCATTGTGAATAAAGGAGGACAATGGGAGAATTTTTTGACTGCAGATATTGTCCTATTTCTTGATCTGGGTGATGGTTTTATGGCTTTGTTCACTGTAATAAATCATTAACCTGTATAATTACGATCTGTTCATTTTTCTGTATGTAAGTTACACTTCATTAAAGTGATTTTTAAAACTACATCTAAACATCATAACTGTATAACATCAAAAAACAAACAGTAGAATGGGGAACATTTTTGAAACTTATATGATTACTTTTTCTTTTTTTTTCTTTTTAAAGTTGAAATATATAGTTGATTTACAATATTGCATTAGTTTTGGCTATACAGCAAAGTGAATCAGGTATATACAGATTCTTCTCAGATTATTTTCCACTATATGTTATTACAAAATGTATATGTCTGTGTGTTAGTTGCTCAGTTGTGTCTGACTCTTTGTGACCATGTGGACTGTAGCCCACCAGGCTCTTCTGTCTGTGGAATTCTCCAGGCAAGAATACAGGAGTGAGTAGCCATTCCCTTCTCTAAGGGATCTGCCTGACACAGGGATCAAACCCAGGTCTTTATTTTTGGTTGTTTTTCAGGGTTTTGTTGGCTTGATTAAAATAGAATCCCTATGACTCATGATTTATTTTCCTGAATTATATTCCGTATGTTGTAATAATGGGCTTCCCTGGTGGCTCGGATGGTGAGGAGTCTGCCTCCAGTGTAGAAGACCTGGGTTCAGTCCCTGGGTTGGGCAGATCCGCTGGAGAAGGGAATGGCCGCTCACTCTAGTATTCTAGCCTGGAGAATTCCACAGACAGAGGAGCCTGGTGATCTATAGTCCATGGGGTCACAAAGAGTCAGACACGACTGAGCTACATTGCAGGCAGATTCCTTACCATCTGAGACACCAGGGAAGCCCGTTATTACAAGATACTGAATATAGTTCAGGAAAATAAATCATGAGTCATAGGAATTCCATTTTAATCAAGCCAGCAAAACCCCAAAACACAACCAAAAATAAATATGTAAACTTTGTGTGTATTGTTATGAATAGAAAAATGTGGAAATGAAGCGGGGAGAGTTTGAGAGTAGGAAGAGATTACTAATTTATTTTATGCATCTTTCTATTCTTCTACTAGACAAAATGAACATTTCTTTTACGATTCAAATTTCAACAAAGAAAATTTAAGAAAGAAATCCCTTTCTAATTATAAAACTAACATAATTCATACACTTAAATGTACAGTATGTGCCAGAGACAGAAACTTCATACCAAATAAATTCTATATGAATATAATTACAAAACTCTAATAAAACAGCTGCATTGTATATGTATATATGTGACTATATATGATATATATATAATATATATGTGTAGTACATGTAAACAATGAGAAAATTGGGAAAAGATGTTTGTCTCCTTCATGCATGTGGTCTTTTGACCCTTGTATGACCCCATAAGAGTGGCCTTGTGCCTGGGATATTTCAGAGAGATAAAGAGCCCCACTCCCTGTGCTGAGCACATCTCCCTGTTTAGGAGTATTTAACCCAGTTCCAGATACACTCCTTTGTTCAGCTTAATGGTGTGCATCATATGGCCTTTAGGCATGCCTCATCTTTCTGTATCTCAGATTGCACAGAGGAGGGGCTGGGTCCATTGTTTGCAAAAAAAGAGGAGGTGCGTAGATATCACCCAGTGTCAGTTTGAGGTGGGGCCTAACACCCACTACTGAAGCAGATGTTGCTCTGTCTGTTCTGTTGGGGGAGTAAGCCTTTTTACTCTGTAATACCTCTGTGACTCCTGTCTTTCTAGCCAGCCCAAACCATGGAGTGAGTTGACAGTGCAGAGTTGACTGAGCAACAGGGGAAAAGTTGCTTTAGGTAGAGTAAGACTCCTCCCCTGGAGGCGATAACAGCTGTCACTTGCTCGACACACACATTACGATATTTGAGTACTTGAAACCTTGCAGTCACCTCTGCTGCTGCTAAGTCGCTTCAGTCGTGTCCGACTCTGTGCGACCCCTTAGATGGCAGCCCACCAGGCTCCCCCATCTCTGGGATTCTCCAGGCAAGAACACTGGAGTGGGTTGCCATTTCCTTCTCCAGTGCATGAAAGTGAGACATGAAAGTGAAGTCACTCAGTCGTGTCCAACTCTCAGCGATCTCATGGACTGCAGCCAACCAGGCTCCTCCGTTCATGGGATTTTCCAGGCAAGACACCTCAGGAGGGGCTAAAAGGGCATCTGAGACATTCTGCATATATATTCTGGCAAAAAATGATCAAACTATAAAGAGTAGGGCACTCTTGTGATTGACTCTTCCACCACCAGAGCCAAAGTGATACAGCAAAGAGCATGTCATTCTCATTAAAACTGTGAACAAGCTAGAGTGCTGTGACTCTCGGTATTGAATGATGTTCGAGATGATCCAGCCATTGCAATACATTAAGGTTATACTGAGCCCAAAGGAGACTAGCGAACAAACATTTATGATACGTGTATGATTCTCCTACTTAGAAGATGCCAGAACTAAATTCTAGAAATTACTAAAACCCCTCTGGAGATTTCTGCTTGTGGCATCTGAAAAACAAATGAAAAAGCTAGAAATGCTGGATAAAATATCGTATACTTCTCTATAGTTCAAAGTTCTGTTCAAATTTAGGAGAAAATGCAGAGGCCAGAAATAAATCTGGAAAGATAAGCTTCCTTTGAGGCTGGGGTTGTCCTGGGGAGTTTAACAAAGTCTACAGCCTATAGGATTGCATTTTAATGCCCACTCTGGGCATATGAAGCTAATCCTTGGATCTTCAGAAGGGGAGGAATTAGACGTGAGACCTGTATACAAACCAGGGACCCATAAAGTACTTCAACAAAACTGAAAATGTGAACCAGAAATATCCACTTAACAAAGAGAGGGCACAAGAAGACTCATCTGTCTTAGCCTAAGATCTAGGTTAGAAGAGTTTTTAAGAATTTTAAATGAGGCTTTTCTAAATATAGGTTTCAGGGTCAAAAATATATTACCTATGTGGTTATAGAAAGTCAAAACCATGAAATTAACTTATGCAAGATGGGTAGTGTCTCAAGGGTATATAGCCAAGGAAAAGAATGTCCTGTTTGGAGAACAAACCTTTAAACACAGGGATTTTCCTCCAGAAAATCCAGACAAATATGAGCTTACAATCTGCATGATGAATAGCAGGAAATTGGCCTCAATAAGAGTGCACCATCAGCGACTTACTGGTGGTCCAGTGGTTAAGAATCCACCTGCCTTTTCACCTTCTTATAGTTTCCTTTGTTATGTAGAAGCTTTTAATTTTAATTAGGTCCCATTTGTTTATCTTTGCTTTTATTTCCAATATTCTGGGAGGTGGGTCATAGAGGATCCTGCTGTGATTTATGTCTTTTGCCTATGTTCTCCTCTAGGAGTTTTATAGTTTCTGGTCTTACATTTAGATTTTTAATCCATTTTGAGTTTAATTTTGTGTATGGTGTTAGAAAGTGTTCTAGTTTCATTCTTTTACAAGTGGTTGACCAATTTTCCCAGCACCACTTGTTAAAGAGATTGTCTTTTCTCCATTGTATATTCTGTAAGCAAGGTGAAAAGACAGCCTTCAGAATGGGAGAAAATAATAGCAAATGAAGCAACTGACAAAGAATTAATCTCAAAAATATACAAGTAACTCCTGTAGCTCAATTCCAGAAAAATAAACAACCCAATCAAAAAATGAGCCAAAGAACTAAACAGACATTTCTCCAAAGAAGACATACAGATGGCTAACAAACAGATGAAAAGATGCTCAACATCACTCATTATCAGAAAAATGCAAATCAAAACCACAATGAGGTACCATTTCACGCCAGTCAGAATGGCTGCGATCCAAAAGTCTACAAGCAATAAATGTTGGAGAGGGTGTAGAGAAAAGGGAACCCGCTTACACTGTTGGTGGGAATGCAAACTAGTACAGCCACTATGGAGAACAGTGTGGAGATTCCTTAAAAAAACTGGAAATAGAACTCCCATATGACCCAGCAATCCCAATGCTGGGCATACACCCTGAGGAAACCAGAATTGAAAGAGACACATGTACCCCCAATGTTAATCACAGCACTGTTTGTAATAGCCAGGACATGGAAGCAACCTGGATGTCCATCAGCAGATGAATGGATAAGAAAGCTGTGGTACATATACACAATGGAGTATCACTCAGCCATTAAAAAGAATACATTTGAATCAGTTCTAATGAGGTGGATGAAACTGGAGCCTATTATACAGAGTGAAGTAAGCCAGAAAGAAAAACACCAATACAGTATACTAACACACATATATGGAATTAATAAAGATGGTAACGATAACCCTGTATGCGAGACAGCAAAAGAGACACAGAACAGTCTTTTGGACTCTGTGGGAGAGGGCGAGGGTGGGATGATTTAGGAGAATGGTATTGAAACATATATACTATCATATGTGAAATGACTCGCCAGTCCAGGTTTGATGCATGATACAGGATGCTTGGGGCTGGTGCACTGGGATGACCCAGAAGGATGGTATGGAGAGAGAGGTGAGAGGGGGGTTCAGGGTGGGGAACACATGTACACCCGTGGCGGATTCATATCAATGTATGGCAAAACCAATACAGTATTGTAATTAGCCTCCAATTAAAATAAATAAATTTATACTAGGAAAAACAAAAAAGAATCCACCTGCCAATGCAGGGGACACGGGTTTGATCTCTGGTCTGTGAAGATTCCACACATCATGGGGGAGCTAAGGCCATGCGCCACAGCTATTAAAGCCTGAGTGCCCTGGAGCCCATGCTTCACAGCAAGAGAAGCCACCGCAATGAGAAACCCAAGCACCACAGCTAGAGAGTAGCAGCTTCTCACCGCAACTAAAGAACGAACACAGCCAAAAATTGAAAAATAAAATAAAAATTAAAAAAAGGAGCGCATCGCCAGAATCAACAAGCTAGAGAATCATATTACTAAGGAATTTAGATATCACAACTTTTTAAATAAAATTGAAACAAGCCCCTATTTTATAGTATCTGCTGCTGCTGCTGCTAAGTCGCTTCAGTTGCGTCCGACTCTGTGCGACCCCACTGACAGCAGCCCACCAGGCTCCGCCGTCCCTGGGATTCTCCAGGCAAGAACACTGGAGTGGGTTGCCATTTCCTTCTCCAATGCATGGAAGTCAAAAGTGAAAGTGAAGTCGCTCAGTCGTGTCCGACTCTTAGCGACCCCATGGACTGCAGCCTAGCAGGCTCCTCCGTCCATGGGATTTTCCAGGCAAGAGTACTGGAGTGGGGTGCCATTGCCTTCTCTGTTTATAGTATCTAGTGAAGCAAAATAATTGAAAACATGGGCAATGACCAAAACATCATACAGAAAGACATGAAAAAGAGACAAAATAGATCACTTGCCTCAGGAGGGTTGCAGGATATTCTCGTTCAAGGGGTGTGTCATTGTCTTCTCCACATGACTACAATCCAGTGCAAAATTAGTAGACAGTTGCCCCTCACGTGTTTGTGGTTGACAGAGATGCCCCCAAAGGAATAGAAGAGAGGGCAGAATATATGAAACCAAAAATGAATAACATTAAGAAGCAAAAGAGAAGAAAATCCACAGAGAAATTGTTTTATCTAACTGAACTTCAGTGTGCTATAGAATACAACAGCTGGTTCAGACTCTTCCAAAGTTGATAAAGAAGACAAACATCAGCCTGTGGAAGCATTGAGTGTCAGTGAATCCTACCCCCACGTCCCCCTCGCCCCCCAAAAAAACCCTTAAAATTGGATAAAATGAGCCATTTCAGGTTCTGAAATGGGAGAAAGTGAGACAAACCAAGGAGATGAAATGTGAAGAGCTGCGGCAGGAACAGTGGGAGTTGAGGACCACTGACCTCAGTACACTCTTATCCTTTCTCCCCAGTTTGACTGGTGAGAACTGTATGTTTGCCAGCCTAAGACGGGCCCCAAATCCTAGCAGATTTGCTGCCAGTGGGAGACGCAGATTGGGCAGAAGTGACATCGCGTAGCTCTGTCAGCTGTAAATGGAAAACTCAATAGGAAACGAATGGGAAACACCTGCACGCATGCTACCCCAAGACTGAGGGCCCAGGGTGGCAAGCAGGCAGCCAGGCAGAAATTAATGGGAGATTCTGCAAAGGTGAGAGCTCCGGAAGTGCTGAAGGAGGTTCTTTGCATATACCTGACTGACTGGGAAACTACAAACAACAGCAAAGTTGACCTGAGAGAATCCAGCAAGAAGTAAAATGTGACGGAGATGTGGGAACTGGCTGGAAATATGAATGTGCTCCCGGAACCACAGAGACATCGAACTGCCCAGGATGACAGCCTTATGGGCTTCAGGTGTTTGAATGAAAGCTCTTGGCAAATTATTGGCTAACCACTAAACTATGTGAACACAGAAGCAAGCCCTAGGGAGCCAGACAAAAAAAAAGCGAAATGGAAAAATCAAAAACTAAGCAGAAACATCCCTTGCACTGAGTAGGAGACAGATTCCACAGCTTAAGACTAGGCAAGATAATTAAAAACAAAATGAAAAGCAAAAAATGAACAGAACTCTCCTTTGGTCCTGAGTTGAAAGCCGAAGCAAAAATAAAGAAATCTGGCAGTTATTTACCAATTGCTGACCTTTCTGGGCCAATTGCTGCAGAGGTCTTTGGTTTTCCTGGACTTGTTGGTGCAGAATTTGTCATGAATGCTCAGGCCCTTGTCCATTTTCATGTTCAGAGTTTCAAAGAAAGCATCTGAATGAACGGGCATAGAGAAATGCATTGAACATTATTAGTGATTAGAGAAATGCAAGTTAAAATTACAATGAGAGACCATTAAAAAACTATGAGAAAGGCTAAAATATAAAAGATCAACAATATAAAATGTCTGTTGAGAATATGCAGCAACTGGAACCCTCACTCACTGCTGGTTGGTGGATGTAGTGGCTTTGAAAAATTACTAGTTTTCTCAGAAGATTAGTATACACTTACTATCTAATCTAGCAATTTCACACAAAGCTTTTCAGTGTTTTCTTGGGGTTACAGGTTGGGAGGGCAGGGTTGGAGCAAGAACTGCTTGTAAACCTGTGTGTGGTAATGCTTTGAGGTGATAAAGTTGTTCTAAAATGGAATTGTGATAATTACACTTCATACATTTTCTTAAAAGCCTGGTTTACTTAAAATAACTGGATATTGTCTTCTGTAAGTTACACCTTTAAAAGTACTAAATTGAATTTCTAGCAATTTATGTTAAGTAATAAAAATCCCATCCTGAAGGAGATCAGTACTGAGTGTTCATTGGAAGGACTGATGTTGAAGCTGAAACTCCAGTACTTTGGCCACCTGATGAGAATAGCTGACTCATTAAAGACCCTGATGCTGGGAAAGATTGAAGGCGGGAGGAGGGGATGACAGAGGATGAGATGGTTGGATGGCGTTACCGACTCGATGGACATGACTTTGAGTAAACTCCAGGAGTTGGTGATGGACAGGGAGACCTGGCGTGCTGTGGTCCATGGGGTCGCAAAGAGTTGGACACGACTGAGCGACTGAAGTGAACTGAACAAAAATTTACTAAATTTAGAAAGTTTACTAAATTTACTATCAGTAGTTTCCGTAATAGCTCAAGTGGTAAAGAATCCGCCTGCAATGCAGGAGACCTGGGTTTGATGGCTGGGTGGGGAAGATCCCCTGGAGAAGGGAAAGGCTACCCACTCCAGTATTCTGGCCTGGAGAATTCCATGGACTCTATAGTCCATAGTGTCACAAAGAGTTGGACACGACTGATTGACTTTTATTTTCAATAAAAATTAAATATTCAGTAAATAGCTTCAACCATATAATAAGTGATTTTCTTCACTTCAGAGCCCATATCCTTAACTATTATCCAATACTCTATATTTGGAATGTGTTTTAATTTTATACATTTTTAAATTTCTCATAGTTTATGCCTTGAATAAAGACTCCCTTTTTTAATTTTCAATATAAGATGCACAAATAATTAATGATGTCTTTTTCATTCTTGTTTTTATTTTTGCTTTTTTCAGACAACTCGACTAGTTTGAACTCTCAGGTCTTTTTTCATTACCTTTTGGCTTCCCTGATGGATCAGATGGTAAAAGAACCTACTTGCAATCCAGGAGAAGGGAATGGCAACCCACTCCAGCATTCTTGCCTGGAGAATCCCATGGACAGGGGAGCCTGGTGGGCTACAGTCCATGGGGTCGCAAAGAGTTGGACAAGACTGAATGACTAACACTCTCACTTTTTCTTGCTTTTTATTGGAGTAAAATTGCTTTACAATGTTGTGTTACTTTCTGCCGTAAAGTGAATCAGGTATTTGCATACATATGTTCCCTCCCTCTTAGATCTCCCAGCCAGCCCTCCATGCCATCGCTCTAGGTTATCAGAGGGCACCAAGCCAGCTCCCTGCTCTACTCAGCAGTTTCCTGCTAGTTAGCTATTTTTCACACGGTAGTGTATACAGTGTATATAGTGTATCTATCTCCCATCATCCCACCGTCCCCTCCCCAGACCACGTCCACACACCCTTCCTCTACCTCTGTGTCTCTATTCTTGCCCTGCAAGTAGGTTCATATCTTTCCTACAAGATTTTGCTCATGTCTCTCTCTCCCCTCCAATCCTACACTGAGTGGCAGGTAAATCTTTCTAAGTCTCAATTACACCTTCCTTTCTGGACTCAGAGTGTACAACAGTTTCTTGCTTCTAATCCAGGGAAAATCATTCAAGTTGGTATTTTAAAAATAGGTACAGTGCTTCAGGTTCTGAGAGATTAGTAACAGGATATTGTGTGTGTCGGTGTGTTTGTGTGTCTGTGTGTGTATGCATGTGTTAAGTCGCTTCAGTTGTGTCTGACTCCTTGTGATCCTGTTGACTATAGCCCACCAGCCTCCTCTGTCCATGGGATTTTCCAGGCAAGAATACTGGACTGGCTCGCCATGCTCTCCTCTAGGGGGCCTTCCAGACCCAGGGATTGAACCCGCGTCTCCCATGTCTCTTGCATTGGCAGAAGGGTTCTTTAGCACCACTTGGGAATCCCAGGATATTATATAAAGTAATATAGAGTGCCTGATGAACTACGGAATGAGGTTCGTGACATTGTACAGGAGACAGGGATCAAGACCATCCTCATGGAAAAGAAATGCAAAAAAGCAAAATGGCTGTCTGGGGAGGCCTTACAAATAGCTGTGAAAAGAAGAGAGGCGAAAGCAAAGGAGAAAAGGAAAGATATAAGCATCTGAATGCAGAGTTCCAAAGAATAGCAAGAAGAAATAAGAAAGTCTTCTTCAGCGATCAATGCAAAGAAATAGAGGAAAAGAACAGAATGGGAAAGACTAGAGATCTCTTCAAGGAAATTAGAGATACCAAGGGAACATTTCATGCAAAGATGGGCTCGATAAAGGATAGAAATGGTATGGACCTAACAGAAGCAGAAGATATTAAGAAGAGGTGGCAACAATACACGGAAGAACTGTACAAAAAAGATCTTCGCAACCCAGATAATCATGATGATGTGATCACTAATCTAGAGCCAGACATCTTGGAAAGTGAAGTCAAGTGGGCCTTAGAAAGTATCACTACGAACAAAGCTAGTGGAGGTGATGGAATTCCAGTTGAGCTGTTTCAAATCCTGAGAGATGATGCTGTGAAAGTGCTGCACTCAATATGCCAGCAAATTTGGAAAACTCAGCAGTGGCCACAGGACTGGAAAAGGTCAGTTTTCATTCCAATCCTGAAGAAAGGCAATGCCAAAGAATGCTCAAACTACCACACAATTGCACTCATCTCAACATGCAAGTAAAGTAATGCTCGTAATTCTCCAAGCCAGGCTTCAGCAATACATGAACTGTGAACTCCCTGATGTTCAAGCTGGTTTTAGAAAAGGCAGAGGAACCAGAGACCAAATTGCCAACATCCGCTGGATCATGGAAAAAGCAAGAGAGTTCCAGGAAAACATCTATTTCTGCTTTATTGGCTATGCCAACACCTTTGACTGTGTGGATCACAATAAACTGTGGAAAATTCTGAAAGAGATTGGAATACCAGACCACCTAACCTGCCTCTTGAGAAATCTGTATGCAGGTCAGGAAGCAACAGTTAGAACTGGACATGGAACAACAGACTGGTTCCAAAGAGGAAAAGGAGTTCGTCAAGGCTGTATACTGTCACCCTGCTTATTTAACTTATATGCAGAGTACATCATGAGAAATGCTGGACTGGAAGAAACACAAGCTGGAATCAAGATTGCCGGGAGAAATATCAATAACCTCAGATATGCAGATGACACCACCCTTATGGCAGAAATTGAACAGGAGCTAAAAGGCCTCTTGATGAAAGTGAAAGAGGAGAGTAAAAAAGTTGGCTTAAGACTCAACATTTAGGAAACGAAGATCATGGCATCCAGTCCCATCACTTCATGGGAAATAGATGGGGAAACAGTGGAAACAGTGTCAGACTTAATTTTGGGGGGCTCCAAAATCACTGCAGATGGTGATTGCAGCCATGAAATTAAAAGACACTTACTCCTTGGAAAAAAAGTTATGACCAACCTAGACAGTATATTCAAAAGCAGAGACATTACCTTGCCATCTAAGGTCCGTCTAGTCAAGGCTATGGTTTTTCCTGTGGTCATGTATGGATGTGAGAGTTGGACTGTGAAGAAGGCTGAGCGCCGAAGAATTGATGCTTTTGAACTGTGGTGTTGGAGAAGACTCTTGAGAGTCCCTTGGACTGCAAGGAGATCCAACTAGTCCATTCTGAAGGAGATCAACCCTGGGATTTCTTTGGAAGGAATGATGCTAAAGCTGAAACTCCAGTACTTTGGCCACCTCATGAGAAGAGTTGACTCATTGGGAAAAACTCTGATGCTGTGAGGGATTGGGGGCAGGAGGAGAAGGGGATGACCGAGGATGAGATGGCTGGATGGCATCACGGACTTGATGGACGTGAGTCTAAGTGAACTCCGGGAGATGGTGATGAACAGGGAGGCCTGGCAGGCTGCGATTCATGGGATCGCAAAGAGTTGGACACGACTGAGCGACTGAACTGAACTGAACTGAATATAAAACATATATTAAACTCCAGCTTCCCAAATCTACGAATTCATAGACTTGAATAAGAAGCATATTCTTATTTATTTTTTTTTTGTAAATGATCACCTTCTCTGATTTATTTCCTATGGGTTAATAGATGGAGGTGAAACTTTAAAAAAAAATTTTGTCTTTGTCACAACAGCTAATATTCTCCTCACAAGTCCTATGAAACAACTACATCTTTCCTGACAGGGCAAAGAGGTGCTTCAGGCTTTGATACAGCCAATTATCTAGCTATCTAAAAAGTATGAATATTCGAAGGACACATCACATGACATGAGTCCATTGGTAAATTCCAGTGCAAGAATCTTGATCTCTGGAAGTCAGCCTCATTAAACAAAATAATAAAGACTATGTCTAATAGGTAATTAACATTTTAATTAAAACTCATTTGCAAAATGTTATTTTATTTCTTTTTATGTAAATAACATCATTTTATCACCAAACACTTTTTTTTTTAATATTTGAGGCTCTTTTATTGGGTAAATTACCCCAGTCCTTAGACTCATGGTCGTTCTCTTAGAGGTAAAAAAGAACGTCCTGATTCCACTCTGTAAAGGAAGGTACTTCTTTGCAAGTATTTTTTCCTCTTTGCCTATGTCTTCATGAGTGGACTGTGTTGTCTGTATAAATGTGATGAGGACAATTTTGATAACAATCATGATCATAAAGAAATACAGAGTATCAGGGAAATTTCTGAATACTGACACAATTTTAGAACAAGTGAGTTGAGGACACAGAAACTAAAATCTGCTTGGCTTTTAAAAAAAAAATAGTCATGTTATTTGTAAGTATTTCCATTAACTGCTTACTAACTACTGCTGCTGCTTCTGCTAAGTCACTTCAGTTATGTCCGACTCTTCACGACCCCATGGACTGCAGCCTACCAGGCTCCTCTTCCCATGGGATTTTCCAGTCAAGAGTACTGGAGTGGGTTGCCATTGCCTTCTTCGTACTAACTAGGCACGTGGAAAAAAAATAGTAATTTTGCTACACTGAACAAAAAGAACTTGGCATTCAACTCAAAGCATGGCTACAGGGATGACCTGCACTTCATTTTTGTCACTGCTAATCAAAGTCTCGTCTCACCTGGATGGGTTCAAGAACTTATTCTCAGTGGTTTGACCTGGAATGATTTGGCTGCTTTGTAATTCCAAGCCCATAGGAAACTGACAGACAAGAATGCTCAATTATTACAATGTATGGGAATATCTGAATAAATAATCCTCCCATTACTGTGGGATTGTGGTGTGCAGTGTGTATGTTGGAGAATTCTGATCAGTAGCCCCCATTCTGTAGGTAGTGGTTATTGGAAGGCACAGAATTGAAGATCCAGGAGCCCCTTGTGACATCTCTGACACATTGTCATTCACATAAACTGCCATTCTTCATTTTAGAGTCTTTCCACTATATATTCATGGTCAAGAGAATCATCCTCTGCACTGGGTGTTTTTGAAAATATATAAACACAATGCCAAATTAATTTGTGGATCTCCTTTCCTTGCTGCTGAGTCATCAAAATATTACCAAATGATGTATATATGAAATAATTTTGAAGGTATCCCAGAGGTCATCAGTCACAGTTGATCTACTTTCTTTTTAAAGATTTGGTGGTGCCATGGTAAAGAATCTGCCTGCAATGCAGGAGACGCAAGAGATTCTAGTTGAATCCCTGCATCACAAAGATCCCCTGGAGTAGAAATGGCAACTCGTTTGGGTATTCTTGCCTGGAAAATTCCATGGACAGAGGAGCCTGGCAGGTTATAGTCCATGGGGTCGCAATGAGTTGGACACAACTCCGAGATTGAGCACGGAGATTTCTTTTAATGACTAATCTAAAATATCTGTTGATTCTTTGGTAATAAAATGCAAGGGTAGAATAGTTTCCAACTTTATAACCAAATTCCTAGGTGGAGATGGGGATTCCCTCTGTAGTCTTAAGGTCACATTACTTTTATACGACAATATACTGGCATTCATTATGTACATTTTAAAGCAAAATGCAATTAGGTTTGTGCCAAAGCAATATTTAATACAATTACATTATGCTTAATTTTATTTCAAAATGAACTATGTGTGTGTTCTTGTTATTTATGTTGGGCCAGCATGGTTATTGCCTTTTAACTTAAAGCAGTTCTATTGTACATTGCTTGTGTATCCTATCGAAAAATGAACACAATTTTGTATCACAGCATTTAACTTGGCCACAACCAATGTTGCTATTGCTACATTATAGAAAAATGTGTTTGACAATGTAACCAGTTGGTTTTTATTTAATACAAGGCAGGAAGTGTCTGTCTCATCTATGGGGTCCTCATGATGAGCATGACTCATAGTAAACTCAGAAAAATAAATGTAAACAAGGTAGACTTGCAAAGACTGACAAGTCAGGGCAAATCCATCTGGTAAGAATCAATGAAGTGAATTGTATTCTGCACGAATATTAGTATAAGAGGATTCTGTTTCTTGAGAAGTATGAACTACAAACCACACACACACGCACACACAGAGGGACAGACGGTTGGATGCTGGTTGTGAAAGTGACCTGTTCGTTTCAGATCTTCACTTATCATGCTATGGACAAAGGGAATAGGTTGCTCTTTACTGACACTGTGGAAGAGGCTTTCAGGGTTGAAACAGATAAACACTCCTGGTATAGAATATGTATGGTTTGAGAAAAAGCAGAAACACAGCATGGGGAAGAATGCACTAAATATATATCTGCATTAACTGTAAAGTTGTTTTTATCTGTAGAATAAATATGACATACCTTGATATATGACATCTGCTTGGTATGTTTTTTTCCTCTGTTGAAAAAGTTATGTAATTAATAGCATATAATTCAATGGTATAAAGCATTTCAAAGTGCTCAGTTATAGAAATAAACATTTCAATAAATGCAAGTATATTGACTGGAAGTCAGACAGTCCTTATATGTATGTGGTATATATATAATATATGTTGGGGAAGGAAATGGCAACCCACTCCAGTATTCCTGCCATGGACAGAGGAGCCTGGCGGGCTACAGTCCATGGGGTTGCAAAGAGTTGGACATAACAGAGTGATGGAGCACCATAATGAATGTATATACGTATGTGATTGATAAATGTGTATGATATATACATGCATATATAGACACATCTATGTGATATATATATGTGAGAGAAGAAAATTATATCTAGCTTTCTTCTCCTCTCACTTTTTAGATATAGAGGACATGATAGGCTTTCTGTTATGAGAGTAATAATTTGAGTTAGGACCTAAAAGTAATAAGGAAAGACCTACTGGAGAGCATAGCACAAGGAACTATAATCAATATCATGTAATAACCTGTAAAGGAAAAGAATCTGAAAAATAATATATCCATATGTATATAAACAATCATTTTGCTGTATACCTGAAATTAACACAATATTGTAAATCAACTATACTTTAATTAACAAAATATTTAAAAATTAAAGAAAATAATAGATACATAGACATGTCCACATGAGCTAACCCTCACTTAGCCCTGACTTTCTGCCTTGGTACCAACTGATATTTTGAGTATATTTTCCTTCACAATCCCATTGTTATGATCCATATAAAACCTGAGAGCAAAGATCTGACAGAATAATTCATGAGTGTGCAAGACTCTCTGGTGAACAGTCACAATTGCTGGTGCAAAACTTGTCACAATGATCCATGATCCACATGTGGTGGAAAGCTGAACTGAGTTAAATGGTAGTGTTGCTGCTAAACAGATCTGCATTTTGGCTACACTGAGGTTTTCTCCAGCCTGTATTCTAGGGATATGGGAGTGACTGGGTCTTGTTTGAATTCAGCTCACATTGTCTTGCTAATGCTGGCTTCTAGTTGTTTCCACAGAAATATCGCTCCTATATGTCCTGTTGAAGAACGTCAAATATTATATCAGCTGGGCTTATTCCACATGTAAAGAAGGTGGATGGAATTCCATGACATTGAGCCCTGGGCAACTCAATTGTTAAAGACCAATCTCACCCTATTTCTACTTCTTGGACAATCAAATAAAAGGCAAGGAGTTAAACCAGACATAACTTGATATCTGAATACCCAGGAAACATGGCTTTTTGGCCACACCATGTGGCATGTGGGATATTCGTTCCCCAACTAGAGATCAAACCCATGGCCCCTGCAGTGAAAACGTGGAGTCTTGACCACTAGACCGCCAGGGAAGCTCCCCAAGAAAACATGGCTTGAAGCTGAGGAATTGAGAATAAGCTAACATGAAGGTTACTTACATTTAAGAAGCCATTTGAAGCATGCAATCAAAATCCTTATGTCAATAATCAAGTAAAATAGATGGCTCCAAGGGTCAACTATTAGTAACACCGTAAGCACAGGGTCTGGGTTAGCTACTCCAAATAAACATCTTAAGATGAAGAAGAACTTCCTACAGTGATTATGGATTATCTCAAAGTGAAATTCAGCTTGATGAATCAACTGATTTTTGTGGCTGAGTCAGATGTATGGGTTAGCATCAAAGAAAGAGGAGGAAGCATGAGTCTATGAGTCACTGTAACTAGTTCAAAGGGGAATCACCATATTCAATCTCTTTAGAAAGTTTTTTAATTAACTTAAAATGCACTTCAGTACATGAGGATAAATTTTCACCTGCTCTACTGGTTTTAGAAATTAAAAGGAAATAGTTTCTTAAGTGGCTATTAAAAGAAAATAGTTTCCATGAGCATATATTATATCTTGTAGCATCAAGAACTTGCCACAAAGAATTTGCACCAAAATTAAAAGGCCTTGTTTTCAGTGATTTTTGATGGTACAAACAGCATCAGAGGCAATGCTCAAAAGGGTCATGCTTCTTCAGTGATTTGGGTGATAGTTTTGCTTCTGTAAAGAGTGAACATTTTTGCTGAAACTCCGGTTGATCAAGAGCTGTGTACCTTCTGCAACATCAATGGAGTGAAGCATGGCTAGGTCCTTGGTCAAAGTATCCATTGACCTTACTGATCATGTGGGAAGAACCCACATGGCACAGGGCAACTAAGCCTGCGTGGCAACTACTGAAGCCTGAGCACCCTAGACCCTGTGCTCCGCAACAAGGGAAACCACTGCCGTGAGAAGACTGGGCATGACAATGAAGAACGGAGTATCCCCTGCACTAGAGCAAGCCGCTTGCAACATCAAAGACCTAGCACAGCCAAAATAGATAGGTGGAGAAAATATATTAAAAATAAGAAATGAGGAGGTACTTCTTGGCCATATAGACACACATATTTTTAAATGGAAAAGTGCGTTATATGAGCATGACAAAAACTAGAGATTTTTAAGTTAGCCCTTTAGAAAGGAAAGTGAAGTTGCTCAGTCATGTCTGACTCTGTGACCCCATGGACTGTAGCCTGCTAAGCTCCTCCTCCCATGGGATTTTCCAGGCAAGAATACTGGAGTGGGTTGCCATTTCCTTCTCCAGGAGATCTTCTCTACCGAGGAACTGAACCTGGGTCTCCCACATTGTAGGCAGATGCTTTACCATCTGAGCACCAGGGAAGCCCTTTAACTGAATTCAAAAGTAAGAAAGTCTACTTAGTCAAAACTATTTTTCAGTCAATTTACCTTTTTCAGTTGACTGGTCTTGCAGGTAGTCCCACTTTTGGTTGTGTGCACTTAAATATCCCTGCTTACTCAGAGTGAATTTGAACAGATATGTTAGTTTTTGCTTTATATGAGGCAAGCGGCAAGGTTATTTAAAATAAACCTGGGACTTCCTCTAGGGAGTCTGGACCATGAATTAGATTTTAAAATCCTTGATATGTGCAAAGCACTTTGACATATATTATTATTTATCAACACTGATAATAATACTAAAAAGAAGTTTTAATATTCTCATATTATGGTGGAATTCCCTCCACACTGCCTGCTATATTAAAGTGTTAAAAAAAAGAGTGATTACTATGATACCAGGGATGGAGTGGCCTCAGTGTAGAGGTGTGTGCTTTGCTTAGTCACTCAGTCATGTCTGACTCTTTGTGACTCCATGGACTGTAGCCTGCCAGGTTCCTCTGTTCATGGGGATTCTCCAGGCAAGAATACTGGAGTGGGTTGCCATGCCCTCCTCCAGGGGATCTTCCCAACCCAGGGATGGAACCCAGGTCTCCCACATTGCAGGCAGACACTTTACCATCTGAGCCACCAGGGCATCCCTAGTGTAGAGGCATCTGCTTCAGTTAGGGTATTCTCTTTCGCCTTATTTGCAGCATAAAACCAAACCTTTTATTAGATTTCAGAAACAGTGAAATACAAAGATCAGCCACACGTTAATTTAGATCTTTGACTGGATAACAAAACTGATGGCTGGACTTCAAAAGATTCTGCTCATAGATGCATCCATTCATTTACTTATTTGTTCTTCAGCTCATCCATCCACCCATCGATCCATCAATCCATTCATCATTCTCTGCCCAGTAAATATTGAGTGAGCGTCTACCATGTCCGGGAATTTCCAAAGGGACCAAGAGCTCCTATCCTCATTAAGATGAAGTTCTAACAGGGGAGAAAAAGACATTACAGAAAGGTTTATTTTCTTACACAGCTGGATTTGTTGACTAGAATCACAACTACTGTACAGATTATTATATAAAAATAATGAAATCTCAATTGTGATGACTGGTGACACAGGGTACCATTTATGTACATGAAATGAGAACTTAATCTGGGGTTAGAGAATCTGCACTAAGGAAAAGGAGATTGCTTGTGCAAAGGTTTTGAGGAGAGAAAGAGATTAACAAAAATGAAAAAAAGTTTGGGCATGTCGAATCAAGTACTTAAGAGCTAAAACTTGACAGGTGGACATGGACTAGATCCTGTAGGGACTTTGGGGATGTGTTAGAAGATTTCGGTCCTTGTCTTTAGGTCAGTGGGTTACATTTGAAAGACTTTATGCAGGAAACTGCTGTGATCAATCATACTGCGTTTTACTTTCTCCTCTAACAGCTGTGGCTTTATTATTATGTACAACAGTTTTTCTACTCTTTGAAAATGTTATGCTTTCTGTTGGTCCAGCTTTTAAGGATTAAAAAATATTACACAGGGACTTTCCTGGTGGTCCAGTAGCTAAGACTTTGCACTCCCAATGCATGGGACCCAGGTTCGATCCCCAGTCAGGGAACTAGATCCTACATGTCGCAACTAAGACCTGAAGCAGCCATATAAATAAATAAAACAAACGGTTTTAAAAAATTATACATTGAAAAATCTTCCTCCCACCCTATTTTCCTCCCTCCCTACTGCCCCTCGTTCAGTTCAGTTCAGTTGCTCAGTCATGTCTGACTCTTTGCGACCCCATGAATCTCACCACGCCAGGCCTCCCTGTCCATCACCATCTCCCGGAGTTCACTCAGACTCACATCCATCGAGTTGGTGATGCCATCCAGCTATCTCATCCTCGGTCGTCCCCTTCTCCTCCTGCCCCCAATCCCTCCCAGCATCAGAGTCTTTTCCAATGAGTCAACTCTTCGCATGAAGTGGCCAAAGTACTGGAGTTTCAGCTTCAGCACCATTCCTTCCAAAGAAATCCTAGGGCTGATCTCCTTCAGAATGGATCGGTTAGATCTCCTTGCAGTCCAAGGGACTCTCTAGATGTAACCAATTTTACTACTTTCTTTGAATCCTTCCAGAAATATCTTTGGTGTGGATGTAATTTCATAGAGCTCTACTATGTAAAATATTAAATATCTATAAAAAGTAATGGTAAAAGTGTAATAAACCTCCATGAACCTATCACAAAGCTTCACCAATTATAAAATCAGAGGCAGTTTTGCATGTCTGTAACTCCACCCACTTTTCCAACAACTCTCTCATAAATATATTTTGAAACAAAGTCTAGGCATTATATAATTTTATCCACAATTATTTTAAAAATTACGTCTAGAAGAATTCCTTTATAAAACCATAGCATCAATGCTATAATCACACTCCAGACAAAGAAAAAATAAGTTATTATTACAAAATTCTCATTGTCTTAACCTGGGGTCCTCAAAAGAGTAGACCCTAAAACAGATTGGGGTGTCACTTTGGAGGGTGACACCAGTGGGAGGAAGTGGCCAAGTGGAGGGGACAGAAGTCAAGAAAGAGTGTGCTAATGATGAGACACTGTCGTGTGAGGAGGGAGTCAGTCCCCCTGGAGACCCTGGGAGAGACTCTCTGGGCACATGTCAGAATTGTGCCATGGAAAGTCAAGGAAACTGGGCATTCATCCACCATCACATCTCACAGGTTGAGCGTTATCTCCTGGGCCTTCTGACCTGTCTCCAGAGAGACTCAGAAAGATTCTGGCTAGCCCAAGAACCTCTGATCTCTTGCGGAGGCTGAGAGACAGCTGCTGGAGCACAGCCAGCATCCCATGCATCACTTCCATTACACAAATTCTATATTATTTCACTCTTTGCTTATTGAACTGGGAGCCGTGCATTGTGATTGGTTAACTTCTTTTTATAAGTGCTTGAAACTTTAAAATTTTTATTTATAACTTGCCTCCAGTTTATAATAAATGCATATCATTTCACATTATGTTTTCATACATTTCTTTGAAAATTTTGATATCCTATGAGAATTCTTAATAGGCTCAATTTATTTTCTCTCTAAATATCTCCAGTCACATTTCAATTAATACTACATTTTAAATACAAAATATATTCCTTGGATTGTATAGAGATTTTGAAAAAAATTTTACTGGAGTAGAGTTGATTTATAATGTCGTGTTAGTTGCAGAAATGTGTTTTGTAAGTGTTTTCTGACTTATGGATTCATCCTCCATTTCTTTTTTCTTTTTACCTTTTTTTTTGGTGGTTGTTATAGAATCGTCATTTTCTGGTAGAATTTCTTGCAGACTGGATTGCAGAGTTCATCTCCATAATACTCACATGCTCTGTTGTTCTCCGTGTTTCATGTACACTGGTAATTATCATATCCAAGTTTGATTTTTTTTCCAGACAAATTCATACCCAGGTGGTGGTGGTTCCCTCTGGTAGAAGGTGCAGAGTTTCCTGTTTTCCCGCTCATTATGATAGTAATAGCAACCCAAAATCACTAATAGCATTAATTCATTAGAGGTTCGAGATAGGCTAATCTATCATTCTTTCTTCAATCATTAGTGTGAGCACCTCTATAAAAAGAAATTTGTCTTCATCAACTGTTTGGTTGCCCTAAGGTATAGCTCTTAAAGGTTAAATGCTTGACTTTTTTTTTTTTTCCATTTCTGAGCTTTCAAAATAATGAGTTTGTCTTAATATTTTCCAAAAGTGATGACTGACTTTTTTGTATCATTATGAACTCATGGATTTAAATCATTTAATATTTTTCAAGCCACTGCAATTATTTTCTTGATCAATGCTCAAACTGGCTCATCTTTGAACAGGCAGTAGTACCTAAGTTGGCTCCCAAGTTCTTTCGACCCAGTGTGATCCTCTCTGATGGCTTCCTTGTTTACTGGTGTGAAAATGCTCATCTTGTTTCCTTTATATCTCCATCCACTTTTCAAGGCACCCTCTCTTGGATTATTTTGAAAAGTATCTAAAACATTTTCCTTCTGGTAATAGCTATTTCCTTGAGGAGTCCTGTTTTGTTTTTGTTTTTTCCACTTGGTTTTAGCATGTAAAAACCACAATTAGGCACTAGGGATTTTATCCACTATTTGGTCATTCATTGTTTTTAGGCAGAACTAGAAAACACACATTAAAAAAACATAATTACCATCTTTGTAAATTCCATATATATGTGTCAGTATACTGTATTGGTGTTTTTCTTTCTGGCTTACTTCACTCTGTATAATCGGCTCTAGTTTCATTCATCTCATTAGAACTGATTCAAATTCATTCTTTTTAATGGCTGAGTAATACTCTATTGTGTATATGTACGGAATTTAGAAAGATGGTAATGATGACCCTGTATGTGAGACAGCAAAAGAGACACAGATGTATAGAACGGACTTTTGGACTCTGAGGGAGAGGGAGAGGGTGGGATGATTTGGGAGAATGGCATTGAAACATGTATACTATCATGTAAGAAACGAAGTGCCAGTCTATGTTCGATACAGGTTACAGGATGCTTGGGGCTGATGCATGGGGATGATTCAGAGGGATGATATGCGGTGGAAGGTGGGAGGGGGATTCAGGATTGGGAGCTCGTATACACCTGTGGTGGATTCATGTCAATGTATGGCAAAACCAATACAGTATTGTAGAGTAAAATAAAGTAAAAATGAAATTAAACAAACAAACAAACATAAGACAGCGGACCTCCCTGACGGTTCAGGACAACTCCCGGTGTCCCCTGCAGGGGGTGCAGGTTCCATTCCTTGGTTGGGGAACTAAGATGTAGCATGCTGTGTGGCATGGCCAAAAATAACTAATTAATTAATTACTTTTAAAAAGGAAAATAAACAAGATGCATTTTGAATTTATACTGATTTTCCAATTAAAAATCAAGACTATAGAGATTTTACTTAATACCATTGATCTTACATCAATATTTCATTTGTCCCATGCCTCAAAATCTTAGTTCTCTGTAATGCCAATGTAATTACTCATTTGCTTATGTTCCATTATACACACAAAGTTCTCCCAAGAATAATATCACATTACCACCAATGATATGGTTAGCGAAAACAGCCATATTTTTTATTTTGCACTTCGTTTCCTTTGGGATCTATTCCACTGTGGATGTACGGCCAAATTATTGTGTTTTAAAGTCCCTTGCAATATTTCCTCTCTCACTGACTATGCCAAAAATTGAATCACAGTTATTTTTCATTTCATTTTAGTTTTTATTTCTAAGTTCTTTCAAAAATTTTTGTTTTAGAATTACATAATACATGTCCATGATTTCAAAGTCTAATTTCTAAAGCAAAGTATAGTCAAAAAGGTTTAGCTTGGATTTCTGTTCCCTCTATCATATTCCCACCTACCTACCATGGGTACCCTTAACAATATGAGCAAATATGTTTATATTTATATGTATATACCTGTATACCCAGATGTATACACATATATGCATTTTTTTATATACACATGTATTTATATTCCCTTCTCCCTTAAAACATGATAAACTATACATACTTTTCTGTATCTTTGAGAATGCTTTTTTAATTGTGTTTGTGTCTGTACTTAAGAAGCTGATGCACAGTGAAGGGCAGGGAATGTATGGATGTGAGGTATCTAGCAAATACAAAGCTGAAATTCATTACATAGTATACTGAACAGTTGTATTGTTTCATGGCTTTTCCTAATGAAATTCTTAATTTCTCTTTACTTGCTCTTCTCTGTGCCTGCTTTTGCCAGATAAAAATGCTTCCTTGATTTGCCTGAGTTGAAGCTTACTCTTGAATTCTGATAGAATTTCCTACAGGTGTTTATAAGAACAGGCTGCAAAATTCCCATTTGCACACACGTCCTTTATTGCTTCATGCACACCCCATGAAAAAAGATCTTGACTTTCCCATTTATTAGCAATTTAGAGATAGCATGTGCTCCTTTTTTTTCCCCCCCAGTGTAATGTACTACCTTTTGTATTTAACAGAGTTGGTAATAAGTGGAAACTGGACTAGCCAATTTCACTATGGATTACTGTTCAGTTGAAGTCAGTTTTCTTTTGCAGGCCCTCTGGAATTAACATAATGAAGTAAGCTCTGGCACCAAAAGGAAAACAAAGGCATTTTTCAGGCTATATGTTCTTGTTTTACTTATAAAACACATTTCCTTTCAATTGTGTCATGAAAATGAGTGCTCCTTAAGTACCTTAAACAAAATGCAATTTCAGATTCTTTTACAGCACACTAAGCCTGGCAAATGGAGTTAGCATTAGTGAGAGGAAGCAAGTACATACCAATGCAATTGTGGATTTGATAAACATTTTCAAAACAGGTGGATGTGTGGATGGGCGGTTTAAGAAGAGACTCTGAAGCGGAGAATGAAGGAGCTTCCATGAATGGACACTATGTGGTATGTACTTGGGGTGGGTGAATTGGAATACATGAATTGCTGAACTAGAGTATGGACATTTTGTGCAGGGCTCTGTAACTACACACCTAACTATATACACAGATCTTTTAAAAATAATGGAATCAACAAGTCATATTCTTCCTGAAGTTTCACGTCAAGAATCAAAATCTGATGACCCAGAGAGATGTTATGGGGAGGGAGGTGGGAGGGGGGTTCATGTTTGGGAACGCATGTACACCCGTGGTGGATTCGTGTCAATGTATGGCAAAACCAATACAGTATTGTAAAGTAAAACAAAGTAAAAATTAAAAAAAAAAAGAATCAAAATCATTCCAAGATTATTTTAACAGCATTGAAATTACCAAAAACTACAACATGAAAAAAACAAAATAGAAGTTAAATATCATGTACTAAGAAAAAGATTCATTTCTGATTTCTTTTAAATAACAAGCTTCTCTAACAGTCTCAATTTACCAAAAGTAGGTTTATTAACAATAAGAATTTTTATAGCTTTGTCCATATAAGATCATGGATGACCTTGGGAAGTCGTCAACTGCAATATTTATCTGGTACATAACAGATGGTGAGGAAGTGGAAAAAAGCTGATATAATTTGCTTACACTTTGATTGAAATACTATTTATTACTCTTTCAACAAGTCTGTGTGTATATGAAAAAGAGGTAGGATGGCAGTGTGAAGGAACGAGAGGCTAGAAATTCAGTTTTTTCTTTTCTTTTTTTTTGATTGTGTCCAACCAGGGATCCAACTTGGGCCCCCGCAATGGAAGCAGAGAGTCCTAGCCACTGGACAGCCAGGGAATTCCCCAAAGGACAGTTTTCTGATGAAATTTTTGCAGTTGGAATGCAATTTACTTTATTGTAACATAGTTGATGTTTAAGTTTTAAACTTCTAAATAATAAAAATACATTTTTTTTTTTTGCAGGTAAGACATTCATTTTGGTAAGAAAAAAAAAAATCAAACCAACATAAAAAGGTCCTATTTCCTTTTAAGGTAGACCCTCATTTATTTTGGTTTTTGCCTGTTGGCTCTAGCAGGTAATCACATGTATTATTTTCCTGAATATATTTCCCGATTTTTCTTCATGCAAATATAAGCAACTATGAATATATGTCTTTATTACTGTTAATAGGTTCTTTGTCACGTGGTGTGAGGTGGAGAGGAAGGAGAAGTACTGTACAGTCATTGATCAGATTTCACGTTGCTCATGAGTCTATGTATCTGGACTATGAAAGTCACGAATGTTTCTTAGCTTTTCCTCTCCCCACAAGTGGAGAGAACAAAACTGAAAAACTCCCTGGGAAAGGGGTCGCTGGTATAGAGGAAACAAGATGGCGAGAGCTGGCCGGATAGAGTTGGTGTCTGCATTCTTCCAGGTCAGGTAAGGTCTGCTAACACCCCAGGAGGTTAGGCTCTGGTTAACTAGTTTCTTCTGAGGACGAGCTCTCATGTGTCGACTTTTTTTTTTTTTTCCAAAAATTGTGCATCATTTAATATTTTAAAAGTGTACATTTTTAGATGGTCACCATTATAATCATATCTTGTATCTATTCATAAAAATTAATTGATACTTTTATATTCCTTCTCTCTCTCCCTTTCTGCCTCAGTGTCCCCCTAATTGACTTAACAGTATTTTCCCTTCATGTTCACCGCTGTACTCTTCAGTTAGTCAGTTCAGCCGCTCAGTTGTATCCGACTCTTTGTGACCTCATGGACTGCAGCACGCCAGGCCTCCCTGTCCATCACCAAATCCTGGAGTCCACTCAAACCCATGTCCATCGAGTCAGTGACACCATCCAACCGTCTCATCTTCTGTTGTCCCCTTCTCCTCCCACATTCAATCTCTCCCAGCATCAGGGTCTTTTCAAATGAGTCAGCTCTTCGCATCAGGTGGTCAAAGTATTGGAGTTTCAGCTTCGACATCAGTTCTTCCAATGAATTTTCCGAACAGATTTCCTTTAGGATGGACTGGTTGGATCTCCTTGCAGTCCAAGGGACTCTCAAGAGTCTTCTCCAACACCACTGTACTCTTAAATATGCGTATATTTCCACTATTTGGTTTGCCAGCTTTAAAGGCTATCTTTGCCTCCTAGCTACTAATGATGAGGCATCTGCAAGTTTTTACTTGCACCCTCTTGCTTTCTTCTCTTCTTCATGTTAGCTATTTTCTGTTTTCAAGCTATCTTATATTTCCAGTGATTCTGTTACACTTATTTGCTTACCTTGGTTTTAAGTTTAATTTTAGCAAAATAGAGTCTCCACTTAACACAAGTCTGCAGCTAAGCCTTTCCCAAGTTTATAGTTATTTTCTCCAAGTAGAACTTACAGAAAAAGTATTCTCTAAATTTTTTCCATTTTCTACAGTTTGTAGTGGAGACTTCCACGGGCGTCCAGGAGTTAAGACTGCATAATTCCATTGCAGGGAGTAAGGGTTTGATCCCTGGTCCAGGAACAAAAATACCATATGCTACATGATGTGGCCAAAAAAGAAAAAAAAACAACAACATTAAAACATAATTAAATAAACTGTTAGTTGGTAGTTATTTTACATAGCTTTAATCTTTTATATGCTTAAAGGATAGCTCGGCTAGACAGAAAATCTTTGACTCATACTCCTGCCTTCAGTATTTTTCAGGGACTACTTCACTGTTGTTTGGCACTGGATATCATGTTAGAGAGACATCGGATGTTAGTTTAATTATATAAAGAGTATTTTTTGCCCCTTAGAATTAACTTTTTTTGGTGTCTTGTACGTGGAAAAATTCTTTTGTTATCTTTAACATTCAAAAACCTGTACTAGTAAAGTTTGCATAGAGTTGACTATTCTGGCCCATTTTTTCAGGGGACCAAAATGTAGGTTCAAAGTTTCTTTATTTTCAGAAAAGTTTTTTTTTTCTTTTTTTTAATACTTTTAAAATTTTATTTTCTGTGACCTGTGACCCCTGCAGTGAAAGTACTGAGTCTTAACCCCTGGATCACCAGGGGAGTTTCTAGAAAAGACTTTTGAATTACATTTTAAAATATTTGCTTTTTTGTTTGTTTTTAAGAGTTCCAATTCACATATATACCTGAATCACTTTGCTGTACACCTGAAACTAACACAATGTTGTTAATCAACTCTAGTTCAATTAAAAAAAAATTCCATATATAAATATGTCTCCTGCCCTTCGCATCTGTCCTCTGTATCCCTTCGAACTCTCCATTCATTTTACTTCTTTTATTTTCTAGTTTTTACTCTGTGCTGCAGTGGCTGCTGACAGCCAGAGTAGCTATCTTTCTTGTACTCTTTCCAGTAATCTTCCTTTCTGTAAGTCTTCCTTCCCTTTTTTTCTGGATTCTGTCAGCAGATGCTCAGCACTCCCTGTCGTGTGGCCATTTCCCCCGTGTTCTTATTTTTCTGCCTTGTAGTCTTCCTTCTTGCAGTGATTGCTTCATAACTCATTTTAATGGAGGGATCTTTGGCTAAATCTTCAGCCGCAACTTGGCAGTATTTTTCTGGTGACTGTTCTCTTGTCGGAAAGCTTTACTACTTTTTTACACCTTTGTAATAGTATTTTTGTATGGATTCTGTGCTGCTGTTTTTTTATGACTCAGGGTTAAATGGGTTAGATACTTCTGGGCCTGCTGTTTGCAGTTTTCCATGGTGGGTGGCACTGGGGCTACGTGGGGCAAGGAAAAAAATCTTACAAATCAAGGGTCCATCTTCCGCAGCCTGGAAAACAGACTGCAGACTCCAGGATGGCATTCCCTTGTGTTCTTCTGTGTGACTTCTCAACAAGCTTCCACCCTTTTCCAAAATTAATTTGGTCCAGGAGGGGTTTCTGCTACCAGCTCTGGGCTCACAGGAGGCTGTTTCCATGGGATTGATTTAAGGGATATTTCATAAAATAATTTCTCGCATCAGCCATGTCTTGTCCCTTACCACTTTTCTTGCCCTCTCTGCTCACTGGGGCTTCTGGAAAATGCTCAGCTCTGTTCTCAGCCATTGTACCTTGGAATATGCCCTTGATCCTCAGGATCAAGAGTAAAGTACTGTTACCAGTGCTTTCTGGGGTCTCCCACACTCAGATTCCTCACCATTTCCTTCACAACTCACTGCTACTCTTGATGTCCAATACCGTGCCAGCTCCCTTACAACCCTGCCCTGTCAGCTTTCCAGATTTTTGTTTCATCTCAGAGTGTGTGAAACTTTTTGCTTGCACTTTTCCCCCCATTATTTATTTCTACAGTTTCCAAGAGGAAAGGAGGAGATTCTAATTTATATTCTTAAAAGTACATACTAGTGTGTTTCTTATTCGTTAGTTTTTAGTTATAAGTGAGGAGACCTGAACGCCGTAAAAAGTGAAAGTGGGGGGGGGGAGAAAGGCCAACAGAAAGCCAGAAACTAAAATTGTTTTAAAAAGAATTTTTAATTCAAGAAAGAAATTCTTGAGAGATGCAAAAGACTACAGCATCAAGACTACACACAGAGAGAGGTCTCATCCTCCGAGACAGAAGGGAAGTGAGATTAGGGCACCATCCATGGGGATCCCAAGATGATGGAAAGCCTTTGTTGTTAGTTGAAGTGGAGATGAGATTAGGAATTGATGCTCGGTGCACTGGCACTTTTCAACAAGGTAAACAGGAAAACAAAAAGGTTCACCTCTTAAGATTTAGGCAGATGGAGGTAACTCTGGGAAGGATTTAGAATCATCTCCTGTGGGACTTTGAAGATGTTAACAAGAGATAGATAAAAGTTTATCTGCACAGTCCAGACACCTCTGTGAACTTGGAGAGATGAGTTAAGAGATGACAGCAAAGGAAATTTCATACCTTTTCAGGTTCAGCCTCTGGGCCTTACAAGATTGGGAGCGAAAAAGAAAGATGAAAGTCTCAGGGTTAAGAACTGGTACAGAAATGGCAGACCATTCATGAGGTGGAGTAGGGGGTCTGCCTGTGCCTGGCACTTTGGCCTCCACTGAAAACCCTCTCCATCAACCACAGGTCATTCGCCACTTTGTTCAGCCTACACTTGATATACTGTAAGGACAAATGAAATTCTCTGGCTATTTTTCATAGTTATGAGCATCCACATAAATATTACCTAAAGTCTAAAATTCTATATAAAAGATTATGGCCAATAATACTCAATTCATTCTTTAGTTAAGTGCTCTGATTTATCTCAATATGAAACTCGTTGCAGTTATGTTTAAATCAGGGAAAACATTTTGGTTCAAAAGAATCACTTTATTTGAAGAATATATCCTAGTACTTTCTAATTTAATCTGAAAAAATCCAAAGTATTTTTTTGTGTGTGTGTCTGTGTGACAGTGAAATTTGTTTATATTTCAAGTTTAGGATGTTGCCTGGAGAATCCCAGGGACAGGGGAGCCTGGTGGGCTGCTGTCTATGGGGTTGCACAGAGTCGGACACAACTGAAGTGACTTAGCAGCAGCAGCAGCATGTAATATAAATGTATGTGTCTGTATGTGTGTTTTTACCTGAAATTTTAAAATATGTTACCAAATCTCAGCTGGTACTTCTCACCACGTAAAAGTCCAATAAACTGAAGAATTAGATGTTGGGGTAAGGAATAGTGACTCTATCCTGAAATTTATCCCACTGAGAAAGTGGTGGACTAGTGTCCCAAAGAACTATCTTACCAGAGTTATTAGCAGAATTCAGACTTCTTTTTGAAAATTGCGTTTATTTATGTATTAATTTGTGGCTGTCTTGGGTCTTTATGGCTGCATGCAGGTTATTCTCCAGGTGTGGCAAGCAGGGGCTGCTCTCCATCGTAGTGCATGGACTTCTCATTGTGATGGCTTCTCTTACTGCAGAGCACGGACTCTAGAGCGTGGCCTGAGTAGACGTGGTGCACAGGCTTAGATGCACCATGGCACGTGGGATCTTCCCAGACCAAGGGTCAGACCCATGTCCCCTGCACCGGCAGGCGGATTCTTTACCACTGAGCCACCAGACTTCTTTTATACGGAAGGGGGAAGGGGTGTGGCTGGTTGTTGCAAATTTCTTGGTGCAGGAATCTTTTTTGCAGCTATCCAGGCAGGTCTGATCACAATGTTCCTATAAACTTTCAATAGGACACTTGTTTTCTGTTCTGTGACTTTTTACCTGTATGTGAATGGAAAAGTGGTATATTTTAAAGGACAAGCATTGGAGGCAGTGCCTTGAGAATGGGCTACTCTATATGTTTCAGGCCATAGGCAACATTCTTTTACAAAAGGTGCAGAGCCCTCATGACTCAGCACAGGCAGCAGAGCACAGGGGTTAGAGATAAAGGAGTAGATCCAATATGGAGTCAGGTTTGTTCTCTGTTACAAGTAATCTTTGTTTTTATTTACAGAAGTGCATGTTTTTATTTACAAATATATGTCTCATGTAAACTGATGAAATCCTTACCTTTGAGGTTCTGAAACCTCCCAAATCAGACTGAACAGAACAAAGCCAGCATAGGCCTCTATCACAAACCCACTCTGAGATTGAATAAGCAGAATGTTTTAAATTGAAGGTGAACAGACATTGAAAATCTAACCAAATTCCATAGAGAAACTTCTGACCAAAGCAGAATATAATAGGAGGTGTTGTATAGTCAGTAGAATAGGTACAGAGCTGAGATTCTAGTCACAAGCACATAATCAAATTCGAGCTCTTGAATCATCGGATTCCATTATTTAAAGTGGCATAAATCCTTACGATACCTCACTTGTTCTGTAACCAAGAGAAATTATCCCTACTTGATATTCTCTTGACTTAATTGTATCATGATTCAGGTTCAGGGAAGGAACTAGTCATTAACTGCTTGCTTGCTTCTAATTTTAAGTAGCCCTGATCTACAGAAAGCACGAGTTCAAATGCATCTTTTCCAAAAAGAGTGCCACCTCTATGACAAATTTTCAAAACACAAAGGTCTGTATCTTCTCATATTGACTCATGACCACATAAAGCAGTTTAAAAGTTTAAAAAAGAAAAAACAGTAGCAAAAACACCTGCCTCTGGTTCTTAAGGGAGATCTTTAAGGCAGCCTTATAATAGTTGCTTAAGAAACAATAGACCTAGAAGCACAGAAGGAAGACAAGGATGCCAGCTCCTGGTTGTTGTGATTGCTTGTTTGTTGCTTCACCTTTGTTTTGAACCTGGGCTAGAGAATCCTTAAAGAGGGTTAAGGATGCTGATTAAATTAGAACATATAACTTTTTTCCCATTCGTTAAAAGTTAATATTCCTGAAAGTACTTAATGTTCAAAATTGTCTAGAGTTTTAGATCTGAGGAGAGAGACATGGGACTAGAGGTGGGATTAAAAAGAAATTGGTTATATCTTATACTTGCTTAAGGAAACAAAGGAAATCAAATCAGCAGAGTAATTTCTGCCTCTCAGAGAGGCAATTTAGCAGCTTGACTATATGGAAAATTGAAGGTTTAGGGGAAAATATTTCAGATTCAAACATTACAGGAAAGTTACCCAAGGTGGTCTTTAAAATAGCTTATACACTGTTTTGCACAGCACCGCACAGTGTAAAGTAGGAGTTAAGTACAAAAAGCTGCAGAGTCTCTATAGGAGAAAGTAGGATAGAGAAACCGTACTTAACATGTAATGGGGAGAAAGAAATTATCTGGGAGAATTTAGAAAATAATTCTTCATGTATCCACTTTATTTTCTCTCTACCAGCTGAAATCACCTTTACACATTCGTGGGCCATAATAAATATTTGTTCAACACATGAATGCCTTACGCTGCAATGAATCACAACCACCAGCACTACTACAATGTCGGGAAAGGAAAAAAAGTAATAGAAGAAAAAAACCTGTGACTAGAAAGATGTGAGGTCATGGTATCATCTGAACACAGTGGTTACAAGCAGAGACTGGAATTTGGACCCACCCAGGTTCAAATCCTGACTTTACCATCTCTCCTTCTTTGTCACCTGGCAAGTCATTAAACCCTCTTAACTTCAATTTTTTTTATATACATAATGATGATAGCAATGGCATATACTTCACTAAGCTGTTATGAAGGTTGTATGTTATAAGGCATGTTAACTAATTATCATATTATTACCATACAGTAAGAACAAGTACATATTAGTTATCATTATTATCTACAAAGCAATAATCCAATTTCTTTATTTTTGCTTTTATTTCAAGTGCTTTAGATGTCATATATTAAAAATATAATTGCCAAGACCAATGTCATGAAGGGTTTTTCCTATGTTTTCTCCTAAAAGTTTTATAGTTTCAGGTTTTACATTTAAATCTTTAATCTATTTTGAGTTAAGTTTTTGGGAGCTGTATAAGACAAGAGTCTAGTTTCACTCTTTTGAGTGTGAAAATCCAGCTTTCCTGACACCATTTATTGAAGACATTTTCTTTTCTCCATCGAGTATTCTTGGCTCCCTTGTCAAATATTTGTTGTTCAGTTGGTAAGTCATATCTGACTTTTCACAACCCCATGGACTGCAGCATGCCAGGCTTCCCTGTCCTTCACTATCTCCCAGAGTTTGCTCAAACTCATGTCCATTGAATTGGTGATGCCATCTAACCATCTCATCCTCTGCAGCCCCCTTCTTTTGCCTTCAGTCTTTCCCAGCATCGGGATCTTTTCCAACAAGCCGGGTCTTCACTTCAGGTGGCCCAAGTATTGGAGCTTCAGCATCAGTCCTTCCAATGAATATTCAGGATTGGTTTCCTTTAGAATTTGACTGGTTTGATCTCCTTGCAATCTAAGAGACTCTCAAGGGTCTTCTCCAGCACTGCAATTTGAAGCATCAATTCTTCAGCACTCAGCCTTCTTCATGGTCCAACTCTCAAAGATTTCCCTGGTGGCTCAGTTGCTAAAGAATCTGCCTGCAATGCAGGAGACCCAGGTTCAGTCCCTGGGTCAGGAAGATCCCCTGGAGAAGGAAATGGCACGCCACTCCAGTATAATGGCCTGAAGAAGCCCATGGACAGAGAAGCCTGGTGAGCTACTGTCCATTGGGTTTCAAAGAGTCAGGCATGATTGAGCGACTAACATTTTCTCACACCCATACGTAACTACTGGAAAAACCATAGTTTTGACTATACCAATCTTTGTCAGCAAAGTGATGTCTCTGCTTTTTAATATGCTGTCTAGGTTTGTCATAGCTTTCCTTTCAAGAAACAAGTGTCTTTCAATTTCATGGCTGCAGTCACTGTCCACAGTGATTTTGGAGCCCACGAAAAGAAAATCTGCCACTGCTTCCACTTTTCCTCCTTCTGTTTGCCGTGAAGTGATGGGACCAGATGCCATGATCTTGGTTTTCTGAATGCTGAGTTTTAAGCCAGTTTTTTCACTCTCCTCTTTCACCCTCATCAAGAGGCTCTTTAGTTCCTCTTTCCTTTCTGCCATTAGAGTGGTATCATCTGCATATCTGACTTGATATTTCTCCTGGCAATCCTGATTCCAGCTTGGTTTCATCCAGCCCAGGATTTCACATCATGTACTCTGCATATAAGTTAAATAAGCAGGGTGACAATATATAGCCTTGTAGTCCTTTCCGAATTTTGAACCAGGTCATTGTTCCATGTCCGGTTCTAACTGTTGCTTCTTGACTTGCATACAGGTTTCTCAGGAGGCAGGTAAGAACTTTCCATTTTGTTGTGATTCACATTGTCAAATATTAGTTTACCATATATGCATGGGTTTAGAGTCCACGATACTGTATTTATATTTGAAGTTTGCAAAGATTATAGATCTTAAAATTTCTCATCACAAGAAAAAAAGTTGTAACTGTGAGAGGTGATAGATGTTAACTAAACCTATTGCAATAATCATTTTGTAATATATATTGGGTTGGTCAAAACATTCTTTCTGGTTTTTCCATAACATTGTACGGAAACCCAAACCAACTTTTTGACCAACTCAATACATTTATTGTCATGTTGCACATCTTAACATAGGCAGTGATGTCATATATCCATTATATAACTAGAATAATGAACAAAGAAAAAGAAACACCGCATTAAGGTGGATTAAGCTGTCCTGCAGGGAAGGGATCACCTTAAATGTCATTATTTCAAAATCACTTACACCTTGGAATATCTATTGGAAAGTTGATTGGAAAAATAAGTAGTAAAAAAAAATTACTAAATGTGTTTATATATTTAATATAAAAAATTGTGAAAGTAGAGGTGATTTGGGGGCTCCCTGCTGACTTGGAGTAAAATAACTCTGGGATGAAGAATCAGCCTGAAGAGCATCTTTGGAGATAAATGGAAGGAAACGCAACAGTTCTCACAGAAGTGGCTCATTGCCCTGATGAAGAGGATCTCTTCAAGTGTTCATGATCACTGAGAGTGCACATCAGGAGATGTTAAGTGAAGAGAGAAAAGGGAAATGTCTTCCTTTGTCAACTGATGCCTTGTTGGGGGGATAAAGTTGGAGGGCGGGTCCATAGTGCAAGGTTTGGGTTCAGCCGCTTCCATCCACTGTTTCTGAATCAGTGAAATGTTACATTGAATTCCCATGAGCACAGACTCTTAACCAGCAGCCTGTGAATGCTACAGTCAGTCCAGTTGGAATAGAAATGCAAGACTGCACTCTCCCCATCACTCAAGATATTAAAAGTTACGGTATATTGATTGTGTCATAAGCAGTATGGAAGGCTATACTGTATGTAAGGATATTTCTATAGGATAGGTCCTATAGAAACCACATGCTGAGTGGATGCAAGAAAACCACTCTTGCGGGTCCAGAGCACGCTACTAACCTAGCATGGTGTTTCCTTTGATGGGAAATCAACCATGTAATTTGCAAAAGTGACCCAGACATATAACTCTAAGAGGGTGAACAACATAAAAAATACACAGGATTGTACATGTTGGGGCAGATACCCAGATATTTCTCTCTCAATACTTCTATCTACATGTAGAATGATATATGCTATAGGTTGAGTGTTTATGCTGCCCTGAAATTCACATATTCCAGTTCTAATCTCAATATGACTAAACCTGGACAGGGCCAGTCAGGAGAAGAAAATCCCACATGCTCACATACATGGAAATGCCAAGTGAAATAGAAAAATGTAAAGCAGTAAATGCCAAGAGAAATAGAAATCATCACCGTTGTCATGGGTGATGCTCATAAAGGTGTCCTTTGTTGTGGGCACAAGGGTAAGTGCCATTTGTAGATTAGCTCATTTAATCATTATTACAACCCTAGATAGACAGGGATAGAAGGGGCTTCCCTCGTAGCTTAGTCAGTGAAGAATCTGCCTACAACACAGGACACCCGTGTTCGGTTCCTGGGTCGGGAAGATCCTCTGGAGAAGGAAATGGTAACTGACTCCAGTATTCTTGCCTGGAGAACCCCATGGACAGAGGAGTCTGGCAGGCTACAGTCCACAGAGTCACAAGAGTCGGATTTGACTTAGCGACTAAACCACCACCACTGCCAGGAGATAGGAATATTATTATTCTCATTTGAAGATGAAAATAGAGGCTTAGAGGGATCAGGTCACTTGGGGGATAGATGGCAGGGCACCCCCGAACAACAGGCAGAGTATGGAACTCATCTCTTACTAATCAACGTAAGGCTTGAGCTTTCCTGGTGGCTCAGTGGTAAAGAAACTGCCTGCCAATGCAGGAGACATGGGTTCGATCCTTAGGTTGGGAAGATTTGCTGGAGTAGAAAATGGTGACTAACTCCAGTATTCTTGCCTGGGAAATCCCATAGAGAGAGGAGCCTGGCAGTAAAGCCTACAGTCCATGGGCTTGCAAAAGAATACACAAATGAGCAAATAAACAACATCCAAGGTCCAGCTATGATTTTCAGGCATTTGGAACATTTGTCTTTAGATCACTTTCAGTTCAGTTCAGTCGCTCTGTCGTGTCCAACTCTTTGCGACCCCATGAGTTGCAGCACGCCAGGCCTCCCTGTCCATCACCAACTCCCAGAGTTCACTCAGACTCACGTCCACCGAGTCAGTGATGCCATCCAGCCATCTCATCCTCTGTCATCCCCTTCTTCTCCTGCCCCCAATCCCTCACAGCATCAGAGTCTTTTCCAATGAGTCAACTCTTCGCATGAAGTGGCCAAAGTACTGGAGTTTAGCTTTAGCATCATTCCTTCCAAAGAACACCCAGGGTTGATCTCCTTCAGAATGGACTGGTTGGATCTCCTTGCAGTCCAAGGGACTCTCAATAATCTTCTCCAACACCACAGTTCAAAAGCATCAATTCTCTGGTGCTCAGCTTTCTTCACAGTCCAACTCTCACATCCATACATGACCACAGGAAAAACCATAGCCTTGACTAGATGGATCTTTGTTGGCAAAGTAATGTCTCTGCTTTTCAATATGCTATCTAGGTTTGTCATAACTTTTCTTCCAAGGAGTAAGCGTCTTTTAATTTCATGGCTGCAGTCACCATCTGCAGTGATTTTGGAGCCCCCCCAAAATTAAGTCTGACACTGTTTCCACTGTTTTCCCATCTATTTGCCATGAAGTGATGGGACCGGATGCCATGATCTTCGTTTTCTGAATGTTGAGCTTTAAGCCAGCTTTTTCACTCTCCTCTTTCACTTTCATCAAGAGGCTTTTTAGTTCCTGTTCACTTTCTGCCATAAGGGTGGTGTCATCTGCATATCTGAGGTGATTGATATTTCTCCTGGCAATCTGGATTCCAGCTTGTCCTTCTTCCAGTCCAGCGTTTCTCATGATGTACTCTGCATATAAGTTAAATAAGCAGAGTGACAATATTCAGCCTTGACGGACTCCTTTTCCTATTTGGAACCAGTCTGTTGTTCCATGTCCAGTTCTAACTGTTGCTTCCTGACCTGCATATAGGTTTCTCAAGAGGCAGGTCAGGTGTTCTGGTATTCCCATCTCTTGAAGAATTTTCCACAGTTTCTTGTGATCCACACAAAACACACTTAATGTAAAAATATTACCTTGCATCATGCAGTTTTTTAAAGGAATCAGGTTCATGTAGGCCAACAATTTGAAGTGACAAGCTGAAAGATCTCATTTAGAACTTTCCATCTGGTTTTGTGATTCAGATCATTGTACCACTAGCCCAGTCTTCTATGCAGAATGATGAGGATGTCAGGAAAATGCATGATGGTCAAACTGGAGACACCACCAAGTACAACCCAAAGACATCAATGTCAAAGCAACAGGACATCACGTATATCGTGGATCACGTTGGTCCTGCTTGAGGACCTTTCACTGGACTTGGACTGGCTCATTGCTTTGGAGTAATCAGGCATGAACATTTTATTTTCTCCTAGCTAGCCAGAATATCAACTCCTGCTAAGAGATCAGAAAAGAAAAAACTGGTTCCATATTGGGCTGACCTTTGTCAAATTCTCAAGAGGTTGGAAACCTGCCTCTTTCTGCTACTAACCTGCTTCCTTTTGTGAAGAAATAGCGCAGCCTTAAACCTACGAGGACATTGACAGTAGTTTTATATTTCTTACAAACCACTGATCCAGGAGGCTGCCTCCCCTTAGTCACTAAGTCGCTGACTTATTCAAGGCTCACGTGATGTATGATGTGTGGGAATGCTCTGTTGCTTAGTCATGTGCGACTCTGCGACTTTATGGACTGTAGCCCTCCAGGCTCCTCTGTCCATGGGATTCTCCAGGCAAGAATCCCGCAGTGGGTTGCCGTTTCCTCCTCCAGCGGATCTTCCTGACCCAGGGGTTGAACCCAGGTTTCCTGAACTGGCAGGTGGATTCTTTACCACTAAACCACTGAACCACTTGGGAAGCCAGACTTGTGTGACAGAAGGGGCTTTTCATACCCAGAGAGCAGGGAGGGACCAGTTATGGTTCTCTTAGTCAGAAATTCCTCCCAAAGTTTGTAGAGACCTTTTTGATAGGAGGGGGTGCATCCATCGTCCAGACAAGAGGTAAAAGAAGGATGCCAGTGACTCAGGATTCTACTAAGATATTATAAGGAAGACTGTGGCTGGAAAAGTACAACTAAGCGAAAACAAAATGACTTCAAGTGGAGGTATTGGCTCTTTCTCTGTATTAGCAACACACACACAGAGCTGGGGCCTGCTTGTCACCATCAGCGGATGCTCTCCATGTTCATCGCTCAGGCAAGGGAACCTCCCATTAACTGCAAAGTGCGTGTCCTCTCATTTTCTGCGGCACAGAGGAATATCAGATTTTGTGTCAGTGGTGCTAATGGTGGCAGATGTCCCTAATGGGGTCCTGTTTGTGGGTAAAGAAGGGTTATTACTGTCATTATTTCTTCCTTGTCAAGTGCTTGCTACAGACTAGGTGCCATATGGGATGGCGAGCTCCTCCCCATCCTGCCAGGGCCCAGCACGATTGTGCGTGGATGATGCTGCATGGAGATGCTCCCTGGGGTGGCTCAAGCTAGCGAACGGCTTTGATGCACTTCGGGCTGACAACGTGAGTTGCAGCCATTCTCTGATGCCTCAGAGCCACTTCAAATCTTTGTCAGATGCCAACCCGGTGGGGACAAGCTGACTTTGGTCTCTTTATTTGTTCCTTTGGGAAGCTCAACGTTCAGCCCCCGTGGAATATTTCCTGAGAGTTCAAATCTGCGCTGGCATGAGGGGAAGGGCAAGAGATAAGGAGCAGGCATGCTCTGGTTCCTTGAAATAAATGGAGCTTCTGACTGTACAATGCTGCAGACTTAGAAACACTGGGCATAAGACAACACTAAGTGACATTGATCAGATACCTGTGTTACAGGGATTTGTGGAGGCACATTACGGATGTCATCTCATTTAAACCACAATCGTGTGTTCCAATAGAAGGGATGACTGTTGCCTTCATCAGACCTGGGAGGTAAGGATGGGGTCCAAGTAACCTGGCAGCTCAGCTGGTAGAGAATCAGCCTGCAATGCAGGAGACACCAGTTCAATTCCTGTGTCGGGAAGATCCGCTGGAGAAGGGATAGGCTACTCACTCTAGGATTTTGGGGCTGCCCTGGTGGCTTAGCTGGTAAAGAATCCACCTGTAATGTGGGACACCTGGGTTCAGTCCCTGGGTTGGGAAGATCCCCTGGAGAAGGGAAATGTTACCCACTCTAGTATTCTGGCCTGGAGAATTCCATGGACTATACAGTCCATGGGGTCACAAAGAGCTGGACATGACTGAGTGACTTTCACTTTCATTTTCACCCTACCTGTGGTCACACAGCTGGTAAGCTGCAGAGACACGCAATGAATCCAAGCCTTCTGGCTGTTTCCAGAGTCCCCTGGATAATTTGTAGTTTCTGTAGGCTTTGAACATTTTGGACAAGATATTTCTGTTGCTGAATTCATAGGACCTCAATTTCATAAATAGTTTTCAATTAAAATAATGAATGTTCATCATGCTCTTTGCAGTCAATTTCTTGTTGTGATGTAAGAAAATTCAGGGACCTTCCTGTTGAAATACTGGATCTGACCTCATTACACAGTCATGGCTCATACTTTTTTTAAAAAAAGCAATTCTATTTCTCCAGACATCACAATCTGTATCTGAGAGGCTGTCTGAAAGAGCCTTATTATGGCAGCTTGTTGCTGACAAGCAATACACTATTGCCATCTATTGTAATGGAGAGTAAGTTGATTTACTGCAAAGGATAGTGAGTTAATAGGAAACATTCAGTATGCAGCTGGGAACTGCATTTCATCGCTTCTGTCCACAAGAATTTCTCGATAGCTTGGGGCGACCCGGGTGCCTGCTCTCATGGATAGTATTTGACCTGAAGAAACTCAAATCTCACTCACTCCAGGGTCATGAATCCTATTCACTGATGAAGAGGCTATGGGAGATAAAGCAATTCTTTGACTCTTATTTCTTTAAACTCAACGAGAAACATTAGTAGCATCTTTTGCCAAAGCAGCCTTTTGCAGAAGATCTCATTCCAATAGCAACATTGGAGCAAGGGAGGCTGGGATTAAGCTCCTAGGGGCTTCCCAGCTTGACAGTGAAAGACAGAACCTCCTGTCGTTCCTCATTGGCACCATCTCTTATTCCCCAAAGAGATGCAAACAGTTGCTTCACTGATTTCGAAGGGCTGTCTACTGTATCTCATTGTCGTCCTGCCTTCTAAGCTGATCAGAAAGCCTTAGGGGGCCATGATACCCACTTCATTTCCTGCTGGTCTTAAATAAATCTGTGATCTGCTGGTCAGCACTGGGATCATTCACAGCTAACATCCCGGGGTTCCTCATTTCCAATCTGCTATGGAGCCGGCCAGAGAACGCTGCCCATCTCTGGAAAGTGCAGCAAGGCAGTCAGCATCATTATCCACTCAGCCTGTGGCTGTTGAAAAGTTGGCACATGCAAGCAAGTCTCAAATAGTGTCAGTTCTTTTAAGAAATTAACTTGAGTCCCTTTCTATTTGTCTGACCCCTTTGGCCTGCTGTCTCTTCCCCTGTGCCAGGAGAACACACCACTTTACTTTGGTATCTCTCTGTTCTGTCTGCTTTCCTGGACTTAGTGCCTGTCTGGGAGTCATCAGAAACTCCCACTTTGGTTACATCAGTTTCTACCTCTTTCTTCTTGCCTCTTTCCATAACTCCTAAGGAAAACAGGTTAGACTCAAAGAATTGTTGCCTGGTAGTGGTTTAGTTGCTAAGTTATGTCCAACTCTCGTGACCCTGTGAACTGTAGCCCACCAGGCTCCTCTGTCCAGGGGATTCTCCAGGCAAGAATACTGGAGTGGGTTGCCACTTCCTTCTCCAGGGGATTTTCCCTACCCAGGGATCAAACCCAGGTCTCCTCCATTGCAGGCAGATTCCTTATTGACTGAGATGAATTGTTATAACTTCCCAATTGTGTTTTCCATAGCAATTTTGAACTTTAGAAGGTTATAAGAATGGATTTACGCTTTTGTGAGGCAACATGAAATAACTTGGTTAGAATCCCTGTACAAGAGAGCCTTTCTAAGCCATGCAGAGAACAGCGCTTGTGCTTGGGACATTTAGTTCTCTGGTTTGCCTCATTGAGCTCCTGCTCATTCATTCTTTAGGTCAACAAATCCTACCGAGCTCAGACTACTAGCCAGGCATGGAGGTAGGCACTGGGGTGCAAAGACAAGTGAGAAATGATATTTATTCTTAATGGACTTATGGAGACAGACATGATACACAGATGCCGCCAGTGGACTATTTCTGCCATGCAGAAGTGTGCATGGCATGGAAGGGCACTTTGGAAAGCTTCCTGGAGGAGAAGAAATCTGAGCTAGAACTTGAAGCTAGGCAGGAGTAGGAGGAGTAGAGAACGACAGAGCAAAGAACTGAACAAAATTCCAGAGACCAACTTTGGTATAAAGCCAGCATAAGAGTTTGGCATCACTTGAGTGTAAAGTGTTCAGCAGGCAGACCTTCAAAAGATAATTGTCTATAAAGGAAATATGATGTGTATAAGCACCACCTCAGATGCCTAGAAGGATCTGGTGGTCTTGCCCACATCCCTACCTCCAGTAGCTTACAGTCCAGATGCATGATACTATCATTGGATTCCTCTTTTTACCAAACCAAAAAACCCTGGATGGTGGCACAGACATATTAAAATATCAGAAAGCCCCCTGGACAACAAGAAGATCAAACCAGTCAATCCTAAAGGAAATCAACCCTGGATAGTCATTGGAAGGACTGATGCTGAAGCTCCAATACTTTGGCCACTTGATGAGAAGAGCTGACTCATTGAAAAAGACCTTGATGGTGGGAAAGATTGAGGGCAGGAGGAGAAGGGAGTGACAGAGGATGAGATCATTGGATAGCATCATTGAGTCAATGGACATGAGTTTGAGCAAAATTCTGGGAGATGGTGAAGGACAGGGAAGCCTGGTGTGCTGTAGACCATGGGATCACAAAGACTCAGACATGACTTAGTGACTGAACAACAAGCCTAGGATTAGAAAGCATCATGAGAAAAGAAAATAATTGGGATAACTTGTATGTAGCCTTTATCCAGGCCAACTTAATTCCCTCAGATGTAGCCAATGATATTAGCTCTTGCAAACTCATTAAAGAGTCCACTGCCTAATTTGACAAGGATCCACTTTCTGTGATTTGGATGATATAATCAAAAGCTCTAATACTTTGGCCACCTGATGTGAGGAGCTGATTCTTTAGAAAGCCCTTGATGCTGGGAAAGACTGAAGGCAGGAGGAGAAGGGGCTGACAGAGGACAAGATGGTTGGATGGCCTCACCGACTTGATGGACATGAGTTGGAGCAAGCTCGGGAAGATGGTGAAGGACAGGGAAGCCTGGCGTGCTACAGTCCATGAGGTCACAAAGAGTCAGACACAGCTGAGCAACAGAAAAACAACAAATCAGCATGAAGATGAATCTGCTGTGTGTCCCGTATGGGTATGTGCCATTTCTCTCCCCGTCTTTGGAATCCGTACTTGCTAGAATAGTCCCTCAATGGGGCTCTCCCTCCACATGGGGGTACAGTAGGAAATAATAGTCAACTAGACATGAAGCTCTAAACCTGGTGGGAACATCCAGCGGGCGTAAGGCAAAGTTTGAGGTGCATTTTAGGGTTTTACAAGGCTCTCTCTCTCTGTCTGCAACCAGCAGAGAAAATGCTCATCAGTTTAGCAACTGCCTCTTCTAATGGAATCGCCCTTTCTTCCTGCTTTAATCAGTGGATTGGACTCTCTTTTAGGCTTAAATAACAACGCTCATATCATCTAGATATAGTCTAACACAGCAAAAAGGAAATCAGCAAAAATATCAAGATAACCAACAGTTATTATCCAAGCTACTTAAGGAAAACTATATCTACTCAGCCCTTAGAAGATCTGGAATTTTAATATCTGTGTAAGGAGGGAAGATACAGAATTTGAGGTAGGCAAAAATGTCTGATAAGAAGAAAATGTATACCTTGTAGAATTATCTTCAGTCTGTGAACAAAATTTTGTAGCAGTTAGATCATTTAATCCCTTGTAAGAAAGCTCAGAAATCCTAGTTCATAGGGAATTTCACCTGTGCTAAAGTCCTAGAGAACTTACATATTCATGACATCCCATTTATTGAACTGTTTTTTATCTCTTGTATTGGCCATTTAACTTTTCCTGTGTTCATAAGAGGTGGCTCAGCAGATGAAAGAGGATATGGGTTTTAAAGAGAGAACAAATCTGGATTTGAATTGGATAAAACAGCCTGAATTGCCCATTTTCCAGCTGTGTGCAGTGGTGCAATTAGATAACAATTCTGAGTCTTGGTTCCTTCCTCTTTAATATAGAAATAGTGATACTCTCCTGGATTCTTAGGGTTTCCTAGGTGGCTCAGATGGTAGAGAACCTGCCTGCAATGTAGGTGTCCCAGGTTTGATCTCTGGGTTTGGGTTGTTATGAGAATAGAATAAAATATATCCACAATATCTGGCATGGGAATTGGTATTCATTAAATTATGACTATTATTTCATTTTAGCCGTGGAAAATGATTTTAAGCTCTCAGTCCACTTGCTTTGGGGAAGCCAGCGGCCATGTGAGAAGTTTGGCTACATTGAGAGTTTGGCCATTCAGTAAAGGAAGCAACATGGAAAGGCTGTGCGTGGAAAGCAGGAGAGTGAGGGGACACACCCAGCCATCCCCCAGCCACATCAGCAGATCAGCTCAGGTACCACATGGCAGGGAAGGAGCCTCTAGAGGCCTCCAGCCTCATGGCCATGTGACTCCAACAGCATGGGAGGCCAAAATCAGAGCCATCCAAGGAGGCCCAGTCAACTCTCACAGCCAAGAGGGATAATAATAAATGTTTGTTTTAAGCTATGAAAAAAAGGGAGAAGAATTGTGATTTCCTTTAAGTAAGCTTTATTTATTACATGCTTTGTATTTCCCAAGATCTAGCCCCCTAACTGATCCAAAAATCACTATTTACAGGTGGACTATTAGTTTCCTTTTATATTTTTATTAAACGAAAATGCCAATATACCATATCAATGGATCTCTGCAATACACAGATTTCAAAACGCTTGATTTTCTCTCCATGCATTTTCACCAAGGGTTCTCTTTTATTCAAATGTGTAAAAGGCATAATCACATACATTTTAAAGTAGTGATTATCTATTGAGACTATATGGAATGTTAATAGTATGACCAATTCATTTATAAAATGTAAGAAAAAAATCTCACAGTGAAAATATGTATAGGTCTTGGTGAAGATTATTTGGATCTGACTCCAAAAGCAAAAATAAACAAATGGGGCTACATCAAAGGAAATTGTCAACAAAATGAAAAGGCAACCTAGGGGGTGGCAGAAAATATTTGCAAATCATACAGATGATAAGGGGTTATTCTCCAAACTATATAAAGAACTCATAACAACTCAATAGCAAAAAAAAAAAAAAATTCAATCTGATTTTAAAATGCAGAGAGGATCTGAATAGACATTTTTGCAAAGAGGACATTCAAATAGCCAACAGGTAGATTAAAAAAATGCTCAACATAGCTAATAATCAGGGAAATCAAAATCACAATAAGTTACCACCCCACACCTGTTGGAATAACAATCATCAAAAAGACAAGAGATAACAAGTGTTGGCGAGGATATGGAGAGAAGGGAACCCTTGTGCGCAGTTGGTGGGAATGTCAATTGGTTCAGCCACTATAGAAAAGAGCATGGAGGTGCCTCAAAATTTAAAACTAGAACTACCATATAACCTAGCAGTTTCACTACTGGGCATTTATCTGAAGAAAGCAATAACACTAACCTGAAAGGACACACGCACCTCGAGGTTCACTGCAGCATTATTTACAGAAGCCAGGATAAGGAAACAACCTTAGTGTCCACTGATAGATGAATGGATAAACAAGATGGGAAATATACACACAGACCATGGAATACAATTAAGCCACAAAAATAATGAAACCTTGCCTTTTGCAGCAACATGGATAGACCTTGAGGGCATTATGTATGCTGAGCAAAATGAATCAGACAGAGAATGACAAACACTGTATGATCTCACTTATACATAAATGGAATCTAAAAACAAAAAATCAAATAAAACCAAGCTCATAGATACAGAGAACAGATTGGTAGTTGCCAGGAATAGAGGGAGGGCAAGTGAAATGAGTGGAAGGGGCCAAAAAGAACAGACTTCAGTTATAAAATAAATACGTCTGGGGAATATAATGTACAGTGTTAGCTACAGATAAAAACACAGAAGTCATCTCTTATCTGTGGGGGATAAGTTTCAAGACCCCAGTGGATGCCTGAACCCTACATATGTTTTTTTCCCAGGCATACATACTTATGATAAAATTTAATTTATAATTAGGCACAGAGATTAGCAACAATAACTAATAACAATATAGAATAATTATAACAATATACTGTAATAAAAGTTAGGTGAAAATTGTGTTTCTGTCAAAATATCTTATTGTATATATTTAATGTATTTTCAGGAGAAATACCAGCAGTCTCAGATATGCAGACGATACCACACTAATGGTAGAAAGTGAAAAAGAACTAAAGAGCCTATTGATGAGTGTGAAAAACGAGAGTGAAATGAGAAGGGTGAAAGCTGGCTTAAAACTCAGTCTTATAAAAACTAAGATCATGGCATTCATTCAGCCCCATCGCTTTATGGCAAACAGAAGGGGAAAAAGTGGAAGCAGTGACAGACCTTCTTTTCTCAGGCTCCAAAATCACTGCAGATGGTGACTGCAGCCATGAAATTCAAAGACGCCTGCTGCTTGCAAGGAAAGCTAGACAGCATATTAAAAAGCAGAGACATCACTTAGCCAACAAAGGTTCATATAGTCAAAGCTCTGGTTTTACCAGTAGCCATGAATAGATGTGAGAGTTGGACCATAAAGAAGACTGAGGGCCAAAGAAATGATGCTTTCGAACTGTGACGCTGGATAAAACTCTTGCGAGTCCCTTGGACAACAAAGAGATCAAACCATTCCATCCTAAAGAAAATCAACCCTGAATATTCCCTGGAAGGACTGATGCTGACGCTGTAACCCCTGGACTTTGGGCACCTGATGTGAAGAGCTGATTCATTAGAAAACACCTTAATGCTGGAAAAGATTGAAGGCAAAGGAGAAGGGGGCGGCACAGGATGAGATGGTTAGAGGGCATCACCAACTCAATGGACATGAATTTGAGCAAAATCCAGGAGATAATGGAGAACAGAGGAGCCTGGCATGCTGCAGCCCATGGGGTCACAGAGTCAGACATGACTGAGCATCCAAACTGCAATGACAACAACCGTCTTTACTAAGAACTGATGATGTCCTGTAGCTGTATCTTTTGCAGTTGGAGGTGTAACAGCAACGCTGGACTTCCACATTTTACTTTGAGGAAGCACTTTATGACTTCTTTTTTGGCATATTCAAATTGCCCGCCTCATCTCTGGTGCACTTTGAGGCTATTACTAAGCAAATTATGGGGCTTGAACTTAAGCACTTTGATACTTCAACAGTAAATCTGATAACCAGAGGACTACCAAGTAACTAACTGGATGGCATGAGATTTTATTAGGGCTGTGAGCAATTTAAAACTTTTGAATTGTTTCTTTCTAGAAATTTATATTTATTATTTTTGGACTGCTGTTGACTGTAGGAGACAAGCAGTGGAAAAGAAAACCATGGCTCATAAAAGGGACAACTGTATAATGTTTATTATTTGAAAGTTGCTAGTTTATTTCAGTTCAGTTCAGTTGCTCAGTCGTGTCCAACTCTTGGCGATCCCATGAATCGCAGCACTCCAGGCCTCCATGTCCATCTCCAACTCCCAGAATTCACTTAGACTCACGTCCATTGAGTCAGTGATGCCATCCAGCCATCTCATCCTGTGTCGTCCCCTTCTCCTCCTGCCCTCAATCCCTCCCAGCACCAGAGTCTTTTCTAAAGAGTCAACTCTTCACATGAGGTGGCCAAAGTACTGGAGTTTCAGCTTTAGCATCATTCCTTCCAAAGAAATCCCAGGGCAGATCTGCTTCAGAATGGACTGGTTGGATCTCCTTGCAGTCCAAGGGACTCCCAAGAGTCTCCTCCAACACCACAGTTCAAAAGCATCCATTCTTCGGCACTCAGCTTTCTTCACAGTCCAACTCTCACATCCATACATGACTACAGGAAAAACCATAGCCTTGAATTGGAGAGAGTAGCTGGCTTCAGCAATACGTGAACCATGAACTTCCAGATGTTCAAGCTGTATATAGAAAAGGCAGAGGAACCAGAGATCAAATTGCCAACATCCGCTGGATCATCACAAAAGCAAGAGAGTTCCAGAAAAACATCTATTTCTGCTTTATTGACTATGCCAAAGCCTTTGACTGTGTGGATCACAATAAACTGTGGAAAATTCTGAAAGACATGGGAATACCAGACCGCCTGACCTGCCTCTTGAGAAACCTGTATGCAGGTCAGGAAGCAACAGTTAGAACTGGACATGGAACAACAGACTGGTTCCAAATAGGAAAAGGAGTGTGTCAAGGCTGTATATTGTCACCCTGCTTATTTAACTTCTATGCAGAATACATCATGAGAAATGCTGGACTGGAAGAAGCACAAGCTGGAATCAAGATTGCTGGGAGAAATATCAATAACTTCAGATACGTGTCACCCTGCTTATTTAACTTCTATGCAGAGTACATCATCAGAAACACTGGACTGGAAGAAGCACAAGCTGGAATCAAGATTGCCGGGAGAAATATCAATCACCTCAGATATGCAGATGACACCACCCTTATGGCAGAAAGTGAAGAGGAACTAAAAAGCCTCTTGATAAAAGTAAAAGGGGAGAGTGGAAAAGCTGGCTTAAAGCTCAACATTCAGAAAATGAAGATCATGGCATCTGGTCCCATCACTTCATGGGAAATAGGTGGGGAAACAGTGAAACAGTGTCAGATTTTATTTTGGGGGGCTCCAAAATCACTGCAGATGGTGACTGCAGCCATGAAATTAAAAGACGCTTCCTCCTTGGAAGGAAAGTTATGACCAACCTAGATAGCATATTGAAAAGCAGAGACATTACTTTGCCAACAAAGGTCTGTCAAGTCAAGGCTATGGTTTTTCCAGTGGTCATGTATGGATGCGAGAGTTGGACTATGAAGAAAGCTGAGTGCCGAAGAATGGATGCTTTTGGTGTTGGAGAAGACTCTTGGGAGTCCCCTGGACTGCAAGGAGATCCAACCAGTCCATTCTGAAGGAGATCAGCCCTGGGATTTCCTTGGAAGGAATGATGCTAAAGCTGAAACTTCAGTACTTTGGCCACCTCATGCGAAGAGTTGACTCATTGGAAAAGACTGATGCTGGGAGGGATTGGGGGCAGGAGGAGAAGGGGATGACAGAGGATGAGATGGCTGGATGGCATCACCGACTCGATGAACATGAGTCTGAGTGAACTCCGGGAGTTGGTGATGGACGGGGAGGCCTGGAGTGCTGCAATTCATGGGGTCGCCAAGAGTCGGACATGACTGAGCGACTGAACTGAACTGAACTGAACTGAAGAGAGTAGATCTTTAAACTTGTCATCATAGTAAAAACTTTGTAACAAAGTATGGTAATGGCTGTTAAGTTTTTGTGATGATCACTTCACAATACATAACAAATGTTGAAACATTATGTTTTACACCTGTGACTAATATAATGTTATATGTCAACTACATCTCAATTAAAATGTCTGCTCAAAACTGAGAGAGTCCATGGTTTCCAGGGATTACTGGTCAGTGAAATGAAGCTGCCTCTCCTTGAGGAACTAACTCAATAGCCATGGTATTTAATAATATCTAACTCCACTCTGTATATGGTTCTTAGCTTGTTATTAAATGTGTTTACTTCCTTTCCTCCTACTGACAAAGTTTTGGACAATATGCTGAACTAAGATTCCAGGAAAATTCAAGATGGCTAATAGTCGTTGATACACATTTGCATGCATGCTAAGTCAATTCAGTCATATCCAACTCTTTGCAACTCTATGGACTATAGCCTGCCACACTCCTGTGTCCATGGGATTCTCCTGGCAAGAATACTGGAGTGCATTGCCATGCCTTCCTTAAGGGAATCATCCTGACCTGTGGATTGAACCTACGTCTCTTGTGTCTCTTGCATAGGCAGTTGGGACTTTACCACTAACATCATCTGGATATTCCCAGATCCACCTTTATCAATTCACTAAAAGTTTAAGTGTAATGATTAATTCTTGGATTCTGTTTAGAAATCACAGCATGTAAAAAAATTTTTTAATGTATTTTGGGGGGGTTGTTTTCATATTTCTCTTGGGTACCAAAAAGAGATTTGTGACTTCATGGAAAATAACAAAAAATTCACAGAGAAACTTGGATTAGGCAGTAATTACATTCAAATGTCATATTTAGTCTGAGCCCACAGTTATTAAGCCAACAGATAGGTAGTTAGATAAAAAGAAAAGGTTACAGTGCCTTCATAGTCTGAAAAGAACCACACACTTCAGTTATTTAGAAGAGAGAGAGTGTCTGGCATTAAACTGTGTGCAAAACAGTCTAATACAAATCTTCCCATTGGAGTTCCTGATTAATAACAGACAAATCCCTCAAAAGAAAATTTGCTAGAAGTACAAAAATGTACTTCATGTAGACATTTTTTAATAGTGATCCTAAACAAAAATAAGGATATAAGGTGAGATTTTTTTAACTCAGTGAAAGTATTTTATTCTATCTGGTGTGATACCACCAGAGGGATGAAGACTGTGGGAGCTGGTGGGGAGGGTTTTGCTGGAGAAGCAACAAATTAATCTTATTCATTTCCAAAGTGAAGAAAAACAGAGCTGAATGCTGAGATCAAAAGAGAGAAGCCAGAGTTAGAGCCAGGAAATTATCACTGGGCATCAGTGATTCAAAAATCAGGTGGAGCTGATGAGAGAAAGAGGTGGAAAAAAGAAACAGACCCCAAGTGTCAGTGGATGGACAAATCACTCAATCAGAGCAATTTCATGTGGAGCTAGGCTAGTGTTTGTGACGCCCCAGAGGTCTTCCCTGGCACCTGATAAGTTGATGTCAAGTGAAGGAAATATATCCTAAATGATGTATTCTCTTTATCAGCAAGCATGATGCTAAACAAACTTTTAAAAGGCTAAAAGAATGGATGATTAGGGATCTTCCTAGTGGTCCAGTGGTTAAGAATTCACCTACGAATTCAGGGGACACGGGTTTGATACCTGGTCCAGGAACAAAGATCCCACATGCATCAGAACAACTAAGCCCATGGGCCACAACTACTGAGCCTGCATGATACAACTGCTGAAGCCCTCGCACCCCAGAGCCTGTGCTCCACAGCAGGAGAAGCTACTGTAATGAGAACCCTGCACACTGCAGCTAGAGAGAAGTCCTCGCTCGTTGCAACTAGAGAAAGTCTGCACGCAGTAATGAAGAGTTTAAGTGCCACAGTGATGTTCCAATACAGCCAAAAATTAACAAATAAATGAATTGTAAAAAATGAGTGGATGATTAGTGTTTGCCTTATACTAATCTTGGTCAGTTCAGTTCAGTTTCTCAGTCGTGTCTGACTCTTAACGACCCCATGGACTGCAGCACGCCAGGCCTCCCTGTCCATCACCAACTCCCGGAGTTTAATCAAACTCATCTCCATCGAGTCAGTGGTGACATCCAACCATCTCATCCTCTGTCATCCCCTTCTCCTGCCTTCAATCTTTCCCAGCATCAGGGTCTCTTCAAATGAGTCAGTTCTTCGTGTGTCAGGTGGCCAAACTATTGGAGTTTCAGCTCAGCATCAGACCTTCCAATGAATATTCAGGAATGATTTCCTTTAGGATGGACTGGTTGGATCTCCTTGCAGTCCAAGGGACTCTCGAGAGTTTTCTCAAACACCACAGTTAAAAAGCATTAATTCTTCAGCTCTCAGCTTTCTTTATAGTCCAACTCTCGCATCAATACATGACTACTGGAAAAATCATAGCTTTGACTAGACGGACCATTGTTGGCAAAGTAATGTCTCTGCCTTTTAATATGCTGTCTAGGTTGGTCATAACTTTTATTCTAAGGAGTAAGCATATTTTAATTTCATGGCTGCAATCACCATCTGAAGTGATTTTGGAGCCCCCCAAAATAAAGTCTGACACTGTTTCCATTTTTTTCCAATCTATTTGCCATGAAGTGATGGAACCGATGCCATGATCTTAGTTTTCTGAATGTTGAGTTTTAAGCCAACATTTTCACTCTCCTCTTTCACTTTCATCAAGAGGCTCTCTATTTCTTCTTCACTTTCTGGCATAAGGGTGATGTCATCTGCACATCTGAGGTTATTGATATTTCTCCCAGCAATCTTGATTCCAGCTTGTGCTTCTTCCAGTCCAGCGTTTCTCATGATGTACTTTGCATACAAGTTAAATAAGCAGGGTGACAATATACAGACTTGACGGACTCCTTTTCCTATTTGGACCCAGTCTGTTGTTCCATGTCCAGTTCTAACTGTTGCTTCCTGACCTGCATATAGAGGTTTCTCAAGAGGCAGGTCAGGTGGTCTGGTATTCCCATCTCTTTCAGAATTTTCCACAGTTTATTGTGATCCACACAGTCAAAGGCTTTGGCATAGCCAATGAAGCAGAAATAGATGTACTTTTGGAATTCTCTTGCTATTTTGATGATCCAACACATGTTGGCAATTTGATCTCTGGTTCCTCTGCCTTTTCTAAATCCAGCTTGAACATCTGGAAGTTCATGGTTTACGTATTGCTGAAGCCTGGCTTCGAGGATTTTGAGCATTACTTTGCCAGCATGTGTTCAGTTCAGTTCAGTTCAGTCGCTCAGTTGTCTGACAGTTTGCGACCCCATGAACCGCAGCACACCAGGCCTCCCTGTCCATCACCAACTCCTGGAGTCCACCCAAACCCATGTCCATCAAGTCGATGATGCCATCCAACCATTTCATCCTCTGTTGTCCCCTTCTCCTCCTGCCCTCAATCTTTTCCAGCATCAGGGTCTTTTCAAACGAGTCAGCTCTTCCCATCAGGTGGCCAGAGTATCGGAGTTTCAGCTTCAACATCAGTCCCTCCAATGAACACCCAGGACTGATCTCCTTTAGGATGGACTAATTGGATTTCTTGCAGTCCAAGGGACTCTCAAGAGTCTTTTCCAACACCACAGTTCAAAAGCATCAATTCTTTGACACTCAGCTTTCTTTACATTCCAACTCTCACATCCATATATGACCACTGGAAAAACCATGTGAGATGAGTGCAATTGTGCAGTAGTTTGAGCATTCTTTTGCATTGCCTTTCTTTGGGATTGGAATGAAAACTGACCTTTTCCAGTCCTGTGGCCACTGCTGAGTTTTCCAAATTTGCTGGCACATTGAGTACAGCATTTTAACAGCATCATCTTTTAGGATTTGAAATAGCTCAAATGGAATTCCATCACCTCTACTAGCTTTGTTAATAGTGATGCTTCCTAAGACCCACTTGACTTTGCATTCCAGGATGTCTGGTTCTAGGTTGGTTATCTCACCATCATGATTATCTGGGTCATGAATATCTTTTTTGTATAGTTTTTCTGTGTATTCTTGCCACCTCATTTTAATATCTTCTCTCTTAGTTCCATACGATTTCTGGCCTTTACTGTGCCCATCTTTTCATGAAATGTTCCCTTGGTATCTCTAATTTTCTTGAAGGGATCTCTAGTCTTTCCGATTCTATTGTTTTCTTCTATTTCTTTGCATTGATCACTGAGGAAGGCTTTCTTATCTCTCCTTGCTATTCTTTGAAACTCTTTGTTCAAATGGGTATATCTTTCCATTTCTCCTTTGCCTTTCACTTCTCTTCTTTTCATAGCAATTTGTAAGGCCTCCTCAGACAATCATTTTGCCTTTTTGCATTTCTTTATCTTGAGGATGGTCTGGATCCCTGCCTCCTGTTCAATGTCATGAACCTCCGTCCATAATTCTTCAGGCACTCTGTCTTGGTACAGACCAATCATTCTGAGTTTTCTTTTTATATGCATCAAAGAAGAGCTAATTTGGATCAAGCTCTGACAAGAATTGAGTTCAGATTGTCAGCCCACTAATAAGACACATTCTTTGGTTTTATACATGAGTTGTCTAGAAGGCAACACAAGCATTCGGATAATACTTTTGATCTTCCCTATAAGAAAGATCACATACCTTCTCTCAGAGACAGAGGTACCTCCTTGAGGCAAAGACTGTCAATAAAGCAGCCTAAAATATTAGTAACTTACATTTATTAAGTGCTTATTCTATGCTGGGCATTCTGTTCAGCATTCATTTCCTTTAATCATTATGGCATTATTATGCTAACATGCAATAAAGAACCTGCCTGACGATGCAGGAGCCTCAAGAGATTCTAGTTTGATCCCTGGGTGGGGAAGTTCCCCTGGAGGAGGAAATCTCAATCTACTCCAATATTCTTTCTTGGAAAATTCCGTGGACAGAGGAACCTGGCAGGCTGCAGTCCATGGGGTTGTAAAGAGTCGGACATGACTGAGGGTGAGTATCATGATAATGATTATGATGCAATAATGTAACAATTACTATTATCCTTTTACCAGTGGGGAAACTGAAGCTTAGAAAGACCAAGGTAGCAAGGAGCAACTTTAAATCTTTTGGAGCATTTATATGAACATTTGCTTGTATGTGTGAATATCTGCTTATATGACACATCTTTAGGTATATTTCTAGGATTTATATATGTCTATACATGTACTTAATTTCTTCACATTGAACTGAAATATAATCATATAGTTTATCCAAAAATATAAATTTAGCTGTTCATCAATTAGTTTTCCATGGTGGCTTAGATGGTAAAGAATCTGCTTGCAGTGTGGCAAACCTGGGTTTGATCCCTGGGTTGGGAAGATTCCCTGGAGGAGGGCATGGCAACCCACTCCAGTATTCTTGCCTGAAGAATCCCCATGGATGGAGGAGCCTGGCAGGCTATTGTCCATGGGGTCACAAAAAGTCAGACGCAACAGAGCAACTAAGCACATCATAGCTCATCAATTAACTCCAGAATTTGTCACTGCAGTAAATCTAGGAAAGCTCCTTAATGAAACTCAATTCCACAAAATATGTAGATCAGGGATTGACAAACTTTTTCTGTAAAAGAATAAATGGTTTAGGCTTTGCAGGCCAGACTCTCTTTGCTGCAACTGCCATTGCGATTGCATAAAAGTAGCCAGAGACAATATGTAAACAAATGAGCAGGTCTGTATTCCAATAAAACTTTATCGACAAAAACAGGAAGTGGGGTAGGATTTAGCCCTTGAGTTTAGTTTACTAATTCTTGATATAGGAACAATATACATTATAATCAGATGTATGCAGTATATTGTACCTGAACCGTGAACTTTCAGATGTTCAAGCTGGTTTTATTTTTATTTTTATTTTTTTAATTTATTTTTTTTAGTTTTTTATTTTTTAAATTTTAATATCTTTAATTCTTACATGCATTCCAAACATGAACCCCCCTCCCACCTCCCTCCCCATAGGCAGAGGAACCAGAGATCAAATTGCCAACGTCCACTGGATCATCGAAAAAGCAAGAGTTCCAGAAAAACATCTATTTCTGCTTTATTGACTATGCCAAAGCCTTTGACTGTGTGGATCACAATAAACTGTGGAACATTCTGAAAGAGATAGGAATAACAGACCACTTGAACTTCCTCTTGAGAAACCTATATGCAGGTCAGGAAGCAACAGTTAGAACTGGACATGGAACAATAGACTGGTTCCAGATAGGAAAAGGAGTATGTCAAGGCTGTATATTGTCACCCTGCTTATTTAACTTATATGCAGAGTACATCATGAGAAACGCTGGACTGGAAAAAGCACAAGCTGTAATCAAGATTGCCGGGAGAAATATCAATAACCTCAGATATGCAGATGACACCACCCTTATGGCAGAAAGTGAAGAGGAACTAAATAGCCTCTTGATGAAAGTGAAAGAGGAGAGTGAAAAAGTCGGCTTAAAACTCAACATTCAGAAAACGAAGATCATGGCATCTGATCCCATCACTTCATGGGAAATAGATGGGGAAACAGTGGAAACAGTGTCAGACTTTATTTTGGGGGGCTCCAAAATCACTGCAGATGGTGACTGCAGCCATGAAATTAAAAGACACTTACTCCTTGGAAGGAAAGTTATGACCAACCTAGACAGCATATTGAAAAGCAGAGACATTACTTTGCCAACAAAGGTCCATCTAGTCAAGGCTATGGTTTTTCCAGTGGTCATGTATGGATGTGAGAGTTGGACTGTGAAGAAAGCTGAGCGCCAAAGAATTCACGCTTTTGAACTGTGGTGTTGGAGAAGATTCTTGAGAGTCCCTTGGACTGCAAGGAGATCCAACCAGTCCATTCTAAAGATCAGTCCTGGGTCTTCTTTGGAAGGACTGATGCTAAAGCTGAAACTTCAATACTCTGGCCACCTTACGCAAAGAACTAACTCATTTGAAGAGACCCTGATGCTGGGAAAGATTAAAGGGAGAAGGGGACAACAGAGGATGAGATGGTTGGATGTCACGACTGACTCGATGGAGATGAGTTTGATTAAACTCCGGGAGCTGGTGATGGACAGGGAGGCCTGGCCTGCTGCAATTCATGGGGTTGCAAAGAGTCGGACACGACTGAGCGACTGAGCTGAACTGATGCAGTATATTACTAATTTCTTTATACTTTTTATAAGTATACTTCTCATATAAGTATGATATTCAGCTGGTCTTTGTGATAGTATTCTGAAATTCACTATGGCCATTATTATAGTTTAAAAAATAATAATTAAGAATTCAGTTAGATATTACATATTCATTGTATATAAATTTTATGGCATATAATTACATGAGTTTCTTCTGTTATAAAGAAAGTTTTAATTCACACTTCCAATAGGTTAAGGCGGATGAGTTGGACTTTCAGAGGAAAGATGCTGAGATTATACTTATATTTGTAGGTAGTGGTGGTTCCGTGGTAAAGAATCTGCCTGCCAATGCAGGAGAACCAGGTTCAATCCTTGGTTGGAAAGATCCTCTGAAAGAAATGGCAACCCTCTCCTTGCCTGGGAAATCCCATGGACAGAGGAGCCCGGTGGGCTATAGACCACGGGGTCGCAAAAAAATGGACACAACTTAGTGCCTAAACTACAGCAACAGAAGTGACTCTTTGCCTTTTGATCTATTTGTAGATGCCTTACACAAAGAGTTTAGATTTAAAAGTTATTTCTGGCTGTTGTTAGTAATATAAAATAGATTTCTTTTCCCAAGAAGAAAAAGGAAGATTTTTCATCATTCACGATGTGCTTCTAAATTCCACTTAGCTTGGGTAATTAAAGGTTTGGATTCTTTCTACTAAGTTTCTGGCTTTCAGCACTGCCATTTTTCTTTTCTTGGCATTTTAAAAAAATAAAGATTCAGGAGATGCTTAAAAGGGTGGAATTCTCTGTATTTTTCTTAGCATTAAGAAATACACTTATTCATTGCCAATGTTTTTTTTTAAACTTTCACTTTATTTTAAAATTATTTTTACTTTTAATTTATTTTTATTTATATTCCATGTCCCCCCATTCACAATACAGACCAGGCAAAGGGCCTGCCTGGACTGAGGTGTACATGGGGTAGGTTTACTCTGCCTCCTGTTTCTATATGGTCAGGGTAAGAACACAGCCTTCAGTAAGCAACAAGATGGCTGATGCTAATATTTTAGATTATTTTACATTAATGATTCCTACTACTGCTAAAAACATACACACACAAACTCTTACAACACTAATATTCAATACCAAAGCTCAAACATTGCAAATACTGGAAAAGATGGCAAAAAACCAAATGCCCAATTTCAGACATCCTAGAACTTTTCTGATAGTTTTTACACATCCATTTCATGACCTTGGGAAGCTTCAGAGGCCTTGACAGGGACGTTAGGATCCTAGAAGTCTGGACTGGAGTTCCACCTCTCAGCTAATCTGGGCATAAGTTATATAAACCCTGTGTCTTTACCACTGACTTGAGATCAATGCTGAGCAAAAAATAAAATAATATCTGATAGAGTGTGAGTGGGGTATGTATTTCTTCTCTTCCTTTTAGAAGGTGGTGTCTCCCTCCTTTTGAAAGTCACCTATTTATTTTTTATAATTTTTTATAATACAGTATAATTTTTTAAAACCGACACTACTCTTTGAAAATGAGAATGCTATTGAAGAGAAAATTACTGAAGTAAAGAAACCAAGGCAGAAAAGGATTAGAGGGTGTATACTGAAAGATTTGCTTAGGAACAGATTTTTTCAAAGAGAGTGAGCACCCTCATTTCCTCTCACTTGAATCCTTTAGTTGTAGCCCAAGATAGAACTAAAGGTTAAAAGAAGGTAATTACTGATTATTTCGAGGGTAATTATAATGAGCTGAGATAACAGAATGATCACATTTCAAAACTTGATACTGTTTTTTTTTTTAAAGCAAAGAAAATGATTTCATTAAGTGGTATTCAAAACTGTTCAGGTTGGGAATGATGTTTAGAGAGATATAGATGACAAAATCCACTTGAATGCAGAGTCTTGCATGTATCTGCTGAAGCATCCAGGAAAATGGAAGGGATATGCATGAGGTTGGAAAATATCATTATATATATATATATATATATATATATATATATAAAATTGGACATCACATGCCCTCAGGGGCAGCTTTTGAGAACACCAACTGAGCTGCTTCTCAGGTTTGTGGCAGAAATTGAAGTCAAAGACAGGAATTTTTCATCTGCAGAGTTCCTGATTCACAAGGAAAGCAAGAACTTTCTTTGTAAATTGATTTTTGAGTTTCTCATCTGAGGTGTGAAAGAGACCAGGGTATTGTTTTCCTATTAAACAATTTTTTTGGTTTGACTATTATTTCCTTTTTCTTTGGAGATAATCAAATCCCTTAACTTTATTAGACTTTCAGTTTGACATTTGGGATGCCAGGGAGTGATTTTCTTAGTAAAGAAGGTTTTGTTGTTGTTTAGTTATTTAGCCGTGTCCGACTCTTTGCAACCCCACGGACTATAGCCTGCCAGACTCCTCTGTCCATGGGATTATCGAGACAAGAATACTGTCATGGGTTGCCATTCCCTTCCCCAGGGGATCTTCCTGACCCTGGGATCAAAGACACATCTCCTGCATTGCAGGTGATTCTCTACTGTCTGAGCCACCTGGGGAGCCGGGGGTTCAGAACTGTCTTCCTATTCCTCTCTGCCACGTACAATTATTTTCCTCCGTGATTTCTCACCCAGGGAGAAATGTGTATCTATTTTTTGGATGTCAGGCTAGCATGTCAGGACACCCTATGACAAGTCGAGCTGATGACATGATGGTATGGGTGGGGACCAACTCACCCTCATCAGGGCTCACTTGTTTTCTCTCTTGGGGACTGAAGTCAGGCTTTATGCTGACCTCTCCAATGGCTCTTCCAGAATATAGCTTTGCCAGAGTTCCCAATCCCTGCCAGATGCAAACAGGAACTGCAACTTTCCTGAGGTGGGTATCTGCCTATTGATCATGTGCTGAAAAGTCAGAACATTTCTGGGAGTGGATGTATGTGAGTGTGCATGCGAGAGAAACAGAGAAAGAGCATGCTTTCTTGTTGCAATGAAACAGAATTTATGAGTAGGAGCAGACAGTTTTTGCTCCTGTTTGGCATCACACATAAAACAGAAGTCTATGTCTCTGATTTCTTGGGGACTCAGTTCCAAAGAGGTGTGTGTGTGTGTGTGTGTGTGTGTGTGTGTGTGTGTCTGTGCACGTGCACGCCAGGGTGAAGGGACTCGGGCACATGGGGAGAGCACATGAGAATTCGTGCGGGCAAATTCATCAGCACAGTCCTTTTTTCGTTCAGAATGTGGCGTGTCCACAGGAGGAAAACCACTTCTGCAAAGAAGTCTTCGTTTGAATTTTCACAGTGATGTCAAAGTCTGAAGGGGGCAACACACTGCTGTGTAAAATGGATCTGGGCCATGGCCAAGATGCCAAGCAGGTAGGGAAAAAAAATGATGAGCGCTCTTAGTTACAATTGCTTGGGCTTTCTCCTGGCCTCTGGGACTCTGTCTGGGATCCCTCAATGCCATCAAATTCATATTCTTATGCACCCTCATTTTCTGCTTGGATTAAAGCCCCCCTCCCTTTTTTCCTTGCTGGATCAAACCACATTGTGAATCTGAGGTTTTATCCTTAACATTCTGTATTTTCAGTTTAATTAGGTTCATATCCTAGGAAATGCTTTCCTGCCAACCTCTACAGTGGGACACTCTTGTCAGGCAGGAGTTGATCCTCAGTGCTCTCTGGGCCAGCCCATAATTAATTTTAAGAACAAAAGGAGAATTGTTAAGAGTTATCTATGTTTGATCACGTTGTGGGGAGTGCAAAATATATGCTCACTTTCCATGGCTACTATGTCACATGCAGTCCAGATTTTAGCATGGGACTAGATGAAGACACCTCCAGTCGTGCAAAACTCACCCTCCCACCCCCTCCCTCAGCAACTTGTTACCAGCAAAATCTTGGTTTGAGCAGTAGTGAATTCCGAGGAGACAGAGGTTTCACGGGCACATTTTTACAGTTTTCATTACCAGCAGGAAAGAATTTTCCTGCCCCAAAGCAGAAAATTATTTCCAGCATTGATTCTCTGTAATGAAAGCGAAGAATGTGTGTGAGTCCATGGGGAGTCTCTGTGTGTGTCTGTGTGTGTGTGTCGGGGGGGTGTTGCTGATTGCAATGAGGAGGGGCAATATGTGTTTACATTTGGATGGCAGGATTGGTACTTGAAAACACATGGCCAGTGACATTTAATGAAAGCCAATGGAATGAAGATAGTGAAGGGAATTAGCTTCCATGCTTCAACCACAGTTCCTATCATTAGTTGAACTTCAACTAAATAGGCAACTGGCCCCCTAGAGGACTTCGCTTTGCATTTCTCCCATAAAATGAAGCGAAAAAGATGCTGCTCATCCAAGAAGACCACAGAGGACTATTGAGTGCTTAGGAAGAACAGGAATTATAGGGTGTGACAATACACAAGGCCACAGTCGTTCCAGGCAGACTCCTTAACTAACAAATGTTAAGTCATGTAGAAACTCTACTAACATTTCTGGTAAAGACAGCTCAAATCCTTCAAGCACAAAGATGGCAACACTTTTGGGTAGGGGCCACCCTGTGACTCAGGAGCACTTGGGAGGGTCTTTGACTGCTAGCTGCAAAGACAGAAAAGAAAAATAGATCCAGGAATCCCGGAAGCCTACATCATTTCTCAGTGTTCTAACCCATTCGTAAGAGTTCAATCAAATGTCGTGATCTTAACATCTCCGCCTAAACGCCCTCTGAGACACTGACTCAAATATTTGGGTCAGTAATACGTTCATTGGTAGCTGAAAAAAATGCCCCAAACCAAATCACTACAAACACATTTCTACTAGTTACACAAGTTGATGTGATAATGTCTGAGGTGATTGTAAGGAACTCACCCTTTTACCGAGGAATAAAGTTGAAGATATTTCATTGAGAAAAATAAATGTTGCGGGTAATCAAATCGTGCGCCCACATTGCAAAACTTATTTATACCATAAGAAAGTCCTGTCATCTCTGCCCTCCATTATTCTCCAGCCTGAGATTCGGTTGGACTGGTTCACTCAGAACTTTCTTAACACTTGAGCACTTCTGTTGCTACAACTTTGTTGTTATTACACCTTCGTCTCACTTTCTAGATTTTTGAATCCTAAACACCCTTCCAACACCCAACTTCTAATCTGCTTCCTTGTTGATAAGGTCCATACTCACAGTGGTATCCTTTATCAGTTTTGGTCTTTAATATTCATTTGACATATATTACTAGCTAACTTGTTTTCTTTTTAAAGTTTTTGTCTTGAGGGACTTCCTTGGTGATCTGGTGGCTAAGACTACACACTTCCAAAGCAGGGGGCTTGGGTTTGATCCCTGATCGGGGAACTAGATCCTGCTTGTCACAACTAAGATCCAGCACAGTCAAATAAATATTTTTTAAAAAATGTTTTGTCTTAAAATTAATTCAGATTTGTATAAGTGTTGAAAAAATAGTATACCCCACGGACTGTAGCCTACCAGGTTTCTCCATCCATGGGATTTTCCAGGCAAGAGTACCGGAATGGGTTGCCGTTTCCTTCTCCAGGGGATATTCCCAACCAGGGATCAAACCTGGGTCTCCTGCATTGCAGGCAGATGCTTTACCCTTTGAGCCAACAGGGAAGCCCCATTAAAAAAAATAGTATAGAGAGTTCCTATATACCCTAGATCCAGTTTCCTCTTATGCAAACATCTTACATAATCAGCAAGTTTGAAAGAAATGAAAGTGAAGTCGCTCAGTCCTGTCTGACTCTTTGCAACCCCACAGACTGTAGCCTACCAGGCTCCTCCATCCATGGGATTCTCCAGGCAAGAGTACTGGAGTGGGGTGCCATTGCCTTCTCCAAGGGATCTTCCCAACCCAGGGATCAGACCCAGGTCTCCCGTGTCGCGGACAGACGCTTTACCGTCTGAGCCACTGTGGAAGCCCAATCATAGCAAGTTTACCAGACTAAGAAATTCATATTAGTGCAGTACTACTATTAGCTAAGAGCTTCTCAGGTGGCTCAGTGGTAAAGAATCCACCTGCAAGGCAAGAGATGTGGGTTTGATCCCTGGGTCAGGAAGAGGGCAACCCACTCAATTATGCTTGCCCAGGAAACCCCATGGACAGAGGAGCCTGGAAGGTTATAGTCCATGGGGTCACAAAAGAGTTGGACACGACTTAGCGACTAAAAGAATAAAAACAATGTTTCAGGATCTGATCCAGGATTCTACATTGCATTTAGTCATCATATCACCTTAGATTCCACCAATGTTTCTTTTTTCTTATTTTGGTGTGTAACATTGATACTTCTGAAGGGTACTATACAAGGGTTTTGTAGACTGTACCTCTGTCTGTGTTTGTCTTGGGTTTTCTCATGATTAGATGGAGGCTATAAGTTTAAGGGGAAAATACTAAAGAGATGAAGTGCCCTTATTATCACATTCTACCAGAAGGCACATGACATCAGTGTGACTTATCATTGATGATGTTAGCCTCAAACCCTTTATTAAGCTACTGTCTGCCAGGCTTCTCTGCTGTTATTCATTTATTTTTCTTTTCATACTCTATTCATTAGAAGCAAGTCACTAAGATCAGCCCACATTCATGGGAGAGGCACTAAGGTCCACCTCCTATGTAGGGAGGAGTACCAAAGACTTTCTGGGAATATATTAAAAACCATGGCTGTAGTTAATAAGTTATGGCAGAGATGATTTCAGGCTATTCGTTTTTCCTATTTGTCCTTCACATTTTGCTCACAGAATTTTAGCATCTCTCAGTGGATTCTGCAAGAAGCAGTTATTATTGTGTTGGACCAGGGCCTCCTTCCTATTTCTATCTTTCCTTCTGTATTTAATATTTGGGATTCTTCTGTAAGGACTATTTGTCTGTTTCCCCGCGTATTCATTTACTTAATCGTCTACTTATGCCACCATGTCATGAACGTTTGTATTATTATTTGTGTTATAATCCAATATTCTCTTTAATTTCATGCCAGTGTTGGCTGTCAGAAGCTTGGATGTCTTCGACATGCCTCTATTTGGGGGAGGGGGCACTTCTTTAATGTCTGGCATTTCCAGATGCTCCAGAATCGTTGTGTATTTCCTAGACCCTTGAATCAACCATTTCTCCAAGGAGCTCGGGTTCCTATGATCAATGAATGTCATTTAGAAACAAAGATCTGGGCACAGTTGTGCTTGTGGCTACTGGCCTGTCGCTGCTTTGGGGTGCTCTCACTGCACAGAACTATGTAATATATACATCTGGACACTATCCTACGTCTATATTCCTGCTGTATTTCAGTACCGCCCCTCTATTTTCTCTTTTCCTCTGATACTATAGCTCTTACTCTAATTCACCTTTATTTGATTTTGTCACTTCTTTCTTTGGCAGTGAGAACCTTCGCTCCCATTATTCACAACCCACTGATGGATGTGTTAAACACTGACGGATAGCTAAACTGCACCCCTGAAAAACAAACTTACCAACTACAGTATGATGTTTAGGCAAAGGAGTTTTTTTCTTTTGGTCATATTTTCTAGTCAAACCGCTGTTTACCTCTTGTACGTAGGTCACCTCATTTTTTTCCCCCACTCCCTCCAGTGAGATTTTCTCCTGTATTTGGAGTATAATTAGACTCATTTATCAGAGTCTGCATTTTATCCAGGATCCCCCAACATCTTCTCTTTGTTGATTTTAATTTGCATGCAATAAAGTCCACTGTATACTGCCAAGGACTTCCCTGCCAGTCCAGTGGTTAAGACTCCGCACTCCCAAAGCAGGGGGCCTGGGTTAGGTCCCTGGTCTAGGAACTAGATCGCACGTACTGTAGCTAAGAGCTATGAAGATCCCAGGTGCTGCAGCTAAGAACCAGCTCAGCCAAATAAAAGAGAAAAGAAAAAGAACGAAGAAAAATGCACAGTCATATGCACCCCAACCCAGCACCATATAGAATTGTCTTGTCACCCTTCGAATTCCCCTGTGTCCCCTCTGAGTCAGTCACTTCCCCTCCTTAAATCCTTCAAACAAATACTTATCTGTTATCCATCCTTGTAGTTTTGCCTTTTCAAAAATATCACAGCAAATGGACTAGGACACATGTAGTGTTTTTGGTCTGGTTTCCTATATCCAGCAACAATGAATTTGTTTCATCAGGAACTCATTCCATTTTACTGTTGAATCATGTTCCATTGTATGGATGCACCGCAGTTTACTTTATTTATCTGTTGACAGACATTAACTTTCGGCAATTATGAACAAAGTGGCTATAAAGGTTTTGTACCAGTCTTAGGTGAATGTAAATTTTCAGTTGATTTGAGTAAAAACCAGAAGTAGGATTGCTCAGTTCCACAGATGCCGAGTCATACAGTAAGGGTATGTTTAATTTCATAAGAAACTAACAGACTCATCTCCAAAGTGGCCGAACCACTTTGCATTCCTACTAACAATGAGTGAAGATGAATTAACTGCTTATTTTATTTCCTCCTGTAACACCAGAATGTGTGGGACATTATTTATTCATCGCAATTACTTATAGAGTCCCTATGTGTCAACCAGTATTCCAGTGTATTTTAATAAAGATTTATTCATTGGAAGAGAAAAATAAAAGTGTACACAAATAAATAACTTTGGAGAGTGATGAATACTATTAAGATGATTGTTCTGAGATTGAGATGAACCACTTTGAAGAATTACAGACTTAAAATTTCATTTGCCCCACTGAATAAGAACTTCATAAAAATTCATTGAAACCAATGGATATGTCATGGGTGTTCTGATATGATGCTTTGGAAATGTGCTGTTCAAAGGAAATTCAACAAGCTACAATCTTTCACTGGATCTCTGGTTCTAAACTCTCTTCTTTGCATAGCAAGTGAATAAGGATCTTTTGAAGTAGACTTGAGCCTCTGTTTTATGTTTATCTACATATTTTTTAAAATGTAATTTTGAGAATAAAGAGCAGGGGGGCAGAAGAAGATGGAGATCAGAAATAGAGGGAATTAATTTTTCCTTTCTTTCTTTTTTTGGATGTACCACATGGCATGTGGGATCTTATTTCCCTAGCCAGGAATTAACCTTGTGCCCTCTGCATTGGGAGCACAGAGTCTTAACCACTGAACCACCAGGAATGTTCCAGAAATAGAAGGAATTTTTAAAAGGTTTTTATTGGAGTATATTGCTTTACAATGTGTTAGGTTCTGCTGTACAGAAAAGTGAATCAGATACACACACACACACACACACACACACACACACCCTCCTTTTTGGATTTCCTTCTCTCACAGGGCATTGAGAAGAGTCCCCTTATACAGTGGGAACTTCTTGATAGTCATCTAAGATAGACCCTGTATTGACTGAAAGGTGACTTGAATAATATTTGTACTATTAAGGAAAATTAATTTAACTGGCTTACAAGTATTCCTGTCTTTAGAAATGCAAGATACAATGGTTCTTTCAAAAAGAAAACTATAAATTAGCTTGAAAACGTCTTTTGGAGAGACATATAGTTTTGAACATAGTAGCAGGAAAGAACAATGTTTAGCTGCAGGAAGATTAGAAACAGATTTTTATAAAATCACATTTATGATTCAATAACTTTCCATTTGGGTAGAGGTCTATCAGAGGAGTTTTCCTGATACCCTCAAACTTCTCTTATGTAGAAATGCATTATTTACCTAACCTAGGAAGAGGCACATTTCCTGAAAGTAGGTATTTTAAGATATTAATCATGGAACTTTGGCCAGTAGAATAACTTGAGAATGTCCAGAAACCCATGATGGTACTCTACTTAGGTTCCAGATGCACTGAACACTGAGTGTGATAAATGTGTTTCAGGGGGTTGGCCCCCTTAGAAAGGCTGAGCTTGTTAGGAACAAATGAGCTTCCCAGTAATGAAAATGGAGTTAAAACCAACTGAGTTTCAGTAGCTGTAACGTGGACCATTGCTGCTGATGCCTGTGCTGCTTCCTGATCACTATAGTTCTACCCAGCTCTTCCAAGCTTAGGAAACTAACATCGTCCTGTCCTCAATCATGTAAGGAATAGGTAGCTGGCTTCCAGAGACTATTCAGTTGAAAAGTAGCTTTGTGGGGAAGGGAATCATCTGGGTGGGGGCAGTGGGGGGTTAGGGGGGGAGTTGTGATGGGAAAGATGTGTTGGGTGTCACTGGAAATTGATGCTTTGCCAGAATTAGGAGCAAAAATATTCAGAACTAGTTTTAGAAGGCTTAGAGTGATTTTTTTCTGTGAAGCAAAAAAAAAAAAAAATCAGAAATATCTTGTGAATTTGGAACAGTTAGTTTAGTTCCCTATTCCATTCTCTGTGGCATGATGGTTCTAGGAAGCTGAGCTTCAAGATCACTCACTGGCTAAGGATCCTGAGTTGTGAAGAAAAGATGGACAGGCATAGGGTGGACAGGACAATGGGCCTTACTTAGCATTTAACACCTTGTAGCTTCTCTTGTGGAGAAGGCAATGGCACCCAACTCCAGTACTCTTGCCCAGAAAATCCCATGGATGGAGGAGGCTGGTAGGCTGCAGTCCATGGGGTTGCTAGGCGTTGGACATGACTGAGCGACTTCACTTTCATTTTTCACTCTCATGCATTGGAGAAGGAAATGGCAACCCACTCCAGTGTTCTTGCCTGGAGAATCCCAGAGACGGGGGAGCCTGGTGGGCTGCCGTCTATGGGGTCGCACAGAGTCGGGCACGACTGAAGCGACTTAGCAGCAGCAGCAGCAGCAGCAGCAGCTTCTCTTGAGCTGATCAGCAACTCATTACAGATGGATAAGGATGATTTTCAACTTGTTGCTGTCATTTGAACCTCACTTTATTTTCATACACATAATTTCCATAAAATAACCACATTTTTTTCTACCAAGAGAGGGAAAGGCATGAAAGAATAAAACATGGATAAATTCTGTAGGGGAGATAAATACACACACATACACACACACACACAAACATATATATGCATTTGTGTGTATCTCTTCTTGATCCGGTTTTGATTTTTTTCTCCTTGTTTCTGATGGACGTATTTCTGAAGTCAGAGCTTTTGTTCTTGTCTGTGGTCCCTGCCATCCTTTGAAAGACAGCTCCCAGGTTAAGGGGCTGCTGCTGCTGCTGCTAAGTCGCTTCAGTCGTGTCTGACTCTGTGCGACCCCACAGAAGGCAGCCCACCAGGCTCCCCCATCTCTGGAATTCTCCAGGCAAGAACACTGGAGTGGGTTGCCATTTCCTTCTCCAATGCATGACAGTGAAAAGTGAAAGTGAAGTCGCTCAGTCGTGTCCGACTCTTAGCGACCCCATGGACTGCAGCCTACCAGGCTCCTCTGTCCATGGGATTTTCTGGGCAAGAGTACTGGAGTGGGTTGCCATTGCCTTCTCCAAGGTTAAGGGGAGAAAGGGGGAAATGAAGTCTTGAGTTTCATATATTAAAACAGACAACAACAATACTCTCAGCACGTGCCGAGGGAATTGTAATGTAATGAATATTTTAAAATGTTTTAATGAGGTAAACTACAGTTAAGCTCATTTAAAGATAAGAATCTGGAAATGATGAAAGAGAAGCCTAGAATTATTTGAATATAGGTCAAAGTTTGGGTCCTGTGCAAAAATGCTATTTTAGTTTGTGGTTGGATCATCTGCTTCGTGACGAGTAGATATCATTTTTGGTGCCAGAACGAGGGCCGGTCCCGCTGCTATTTGTCGGGGTGTGCCAGGGTACATCCACTAGGCTGCATACCCGACTCCAGAGCTCTGTACCACGGTGCTGCACGCACGCCTAGCGTGCAATGATCTGCTTTGCAGCAGCGCCACCTATCGGCAATAGAGGGCAGGGGACAGACCCATGCAAACCGACTTCAAAGAAGGATTTGCATTGGATTCGGCCTGTATTGTTCCTCACTGCCAGGAAACAGAAGGACGTGGGACTTTCATTTTGAACCTGACGCCGCGTGTTCGCCTGACTGAGCTGAGGGAGAAGCTGTCATCGTGTGTTAGTTTAGTGCTGGCTCTGGGAATTAACTCTGTTACATACAAAAAGGACAGGGAGGAGATTTGCAGGCTCAATGAAGGGAAATGCTGTCTGAGGATTCCAAGCTTCGCGTTATTAACAAATATGAACGAAGATTTTCGGCCCTGGGAAACCCCAGCAGGAGCTTTCTCCTTTTTCCATCTGTCAGATGGTTGTGGGGCAGGAAGTCCGGAGCTCCTTAGAGGTAATGAGCTTTGAACATTCGATTAAGGAATTCCATTCTGCAAGCAGAGTTTCTGGCTTAGGGGTTTCAGAGGCCTTGGAGAGCAGGTTGCACTGACGTTCAAAATATAAAACCGTCCAGCCTCTGCAGCCTGGGCAGGGTGATGCCAGTCAGATAAATGGTTGCTCTGTTAGATGCTTGGGAACGCATTCTGGCCGTGCAGATGGTGGAAGAAAGCTGCTTTGCAGAAAATTCAATGTTTTTCAGAATCAGCACATTGAATGTTTTTCTGAAAAGCACTGAATACCAATATTTCCTTAATTCTGGTAGCTCAGAGGTTAAAGCTTCTGCCTGCAATGTGGGAGACCCGGGTTCGATCCCTGGGTTGGGAAGATCCCCACTCCAGTATTCTTGCATGGAGAATCCCCCATGGATGGAGGAGCCTGGTGGGCTACAGTCCACGGGGTCGCCGCAAAGAGTTGGACATGACTGAGCGACTTCGCTTTCACTTTCAAATGTTATTAGAGTCACTTGTAATTTCTTTTTTATTTTTATTTTTGTTCTTATGTGGGGAAGGGAAAGAAAAATTCCTAGAAATGAAGGAACGCTTGTGTCCTACTTTTCTTAGGAACAGCTTTAATTAAAGCCTTTGCTTCTGATGGACCACTTTCTCTTTTTTCCCGCCCTCTGAATTCAAAATGAGAGGTGACAGGGCTTCCCAGTGGGTCAGTGGTAAGGAATCCACCTGCCAATGCAGGAGACACAGGTTCCATCTCTGATCTGGGAAGATCCCACTTGCAGGGATCGGGGAGGTGGGGGAGTTGGGGGGGTGAGGGGTAGTAAGCTTGGGGGCCACAACTACTGAGCCTGTGCTCTAAAGCGGGGTAGCCACAACTACTAAGCCCACACCCCCTAAAAGCCGTGCTCTTCAATGAAAGAAGCCTGTGCATTGCAAGCAGAGAGCAGTTTCCACTCGCCACAGCTAGAGAGTAGCTACCGCTTGCTGCAACTAGAGAAAGCCCATGCAGCAGTGAAGACCCAGCACAGTCAAAATAAATAAATAGTAGTTGTTTTTTTTTTTTAATGAGAAGTGAAGAGAGACAGATGGCTCATTTTGGTGTTTCAAGCAGGATACAGCCAGGGTCGAAGGTCAGGGGCAGAGAGGCCCTTTGTTCTCTTTTATGTACTTTCAGACCCTAAGTTGGAGCAGGTTTATGGCCATCATGTAACCATGACTCCTGTGACTATTTATTTATGTTAACTAAAGAGCCTCAAGGATCCAAATTGATTCCAGTTCTTCCTCCTTGAAAAAAATATATGAATCTAAATCTGACATCAGTACATAGCCATGAAGGAAGCAGATTCCTTCCTGACATGGTATAGAGCGTAAACACAAACAATGAAATGGGTGAAACCACGGCAACTGCATCAGGGCACAAAAAAGTAAAAACCTGGGAGTTCAAATCAGACGTGGCATTTAAACTCCTTTGTTATGAACACAGAGGCAATCTTGTTCTCTCCCTCTTGTCATTTCTCAGAACCAATTCAAGAACCATGTATGCTTTGACATTCAAGTCCTAAGCAAAATAATATGAGTTGCAAGATGATTCGTTTTAATATGATCCCACCTACCAGTTCCTATTCAATTACAATACACCAGGTGAGCCTAGCTGGAAATAACGACCTTGATCATCATCACAGAAGTAAGGCAGAGCAAAGGTTGAATATATAACCTACAGTTAAACACATTAAGCAAAAGAAATACATCCCCTTCTCCAAATGAAACACAATAAGCATGAATAGTTTGCTGTGTATTCTAAGGATTAAAACAAGTCAAGACAAAACTGGAGTGATTATTTAAACAACATATGAAAGAGACCACTAATTTCCAAGGGATGTTTTATGCTTAAAGTCTTTAAAACATAGCAAGGAGATAAAGGTGTATGGATACTAAAATTAATTAAGAAAAGCATAAGCTACAACATGGAATATTACATAAAAGCAGTGATTAATTAATTAGTATTATGAATCAGTTGTATACAATCTTCTTGGACTTTCTAAAAGGAGGTGATGCATTTTTGGTCTGGAAAAGTGAAAAAGGATTCTTTGGGCTTTGAGAGATAGATAAATTGAAATAATTATATGGTAATATTACTACCCTTTCTGAGTTTGTAAATGTACTCTTCAGAGGTACATTACTTTGATCTCTTATGCATTTTCTAGGGTAAGTGGTTTATGCTTCTTAATCCAAGAAAAGCCTAAAGTATGTCATAAAATATAAGAAAAAGTTAAAAGACAGCTTTGAACTCCAACCTTTTCAAAGAGTTGAGATAAATGAACAACTGGAGAAAACAACAAATCTTTGATGAGTTGGGATACATAGAAACCATTAGACTTTGTTTTGAAAGCAGAGTGGTCCGTGAGCCATTTGTCTAAACACCAGTACCTAGCAACACATCTCACAGATGAAATATGTTTGACCTTGCATCTGTACTTTCATTCATTTTCTCAGTTATTTGCCAAATCTTTGGCTCCTTTCTTTAAGAACAAAGCTTGCTCCCATGAAATAGGAAATAAATACTGGAAACAGACATTGATACTAGGCTTTTAGTATCCTTCAAAATAAGGAGGAGACAAAGGATTTTTAGAGCTAAGGTGGAATATTTACATACACAGAGGGTATAGGAATCAAGCTTGACCTTGGGATGGGAGAAAGTACCCCAGTACCACAAAGACTTTGGACTTTGAAGAATAAGTAGAATTTTTATAGTGTAGAACAAAAATATAATTCTCTACCATTATAATTGTTTTTGTTTTTACTAAGTTGTGTCTGACTCTTTGCGACCCCATGGACTGCAGCACGCCAGGCTTCCCTCTTCTTCACTACCTCCCAGAGTTTGCTCAAATTCATGTCCAATGAGTCAGTGATGCTATCTAACCATCTCATCCTCTGCTGCCCCCTTCTCCTTTTGCCTTCAATCTTCCCCAGCATCAGGGGCTTTTCCAAAGAGGCAGCTTTTACATACCTATAAATAGAATAAATAAAGTGAGGGAAGAAGGAAGTGAATAGTGTGAGTAAAATGTGAAACATTTGGAATGGCGAAAGTATAGAGAAGAAAATTCAAAGAGACTTGGGAGCCATGCCATTTTTGCATACATAACAATGATTTCAGGCCATGAAATGATTCCAGGCACTGATATTTTAGATGGTAACCTAAGAAGTAAGCTAGCAGAGGAGAGGGTTGAATTTTACAAGATATTTGAGGCAAAGTACAATTGAGAATAAATTACATTAGGCCTAATAGAAGATATGAAATCATGAGAATAAATGGGAACAATTACATGGGGATAAGGGGCTTCCCTGGTGGCTCAGTCAGTAAAGCATCTGCCTGCAATGCAGGAGACCTGGGTTCGATCGATCCCTGGGTTGGGAAGATCCCCTGGAGAAGGGAGTGGCTACCCACTCCAGTGTTCTTGCCTGGAGAATTCCATGGACAGGGGAGCTTGGTGGGCTACCTCATGGGGTCACAGGGAGTCAGACATGACTGAGTGACTAACACACACACATGGAGAAAAGAGTGGTAAAAATGGATTAAAAAAAAAAAGATAATAGGGAGAATCCCGGTGTTGAGAATGGTTGTGTATGCAAATGAAGTAAGGTAACAGGGTCATTCCTGACTAACATTACTCACCTAGAGGATACTGTTGGTCAGAGTTAGCTAATTTCTGTGACAATTAGTTTCAACAAAGACATATGTGACTCTTTGTGGCCCCATGAACTATAGCTTGCCAGACTCCTCTGCTCATGGAATCTTCCAGGCAAGCATACTAAAGTGGGGTGCCATTTCCTACTCCAGGGGATCTTCCCAACCCAGGGATTGAACCTGTGTCTCTTACATCTCCTGTACTGGCAGGCAGCTTCTTTACCACTAGCACCACCTAGGAAGCCCACTGAACTGCAAGAGAGCCAGGAAATGTAGTCTAGCCATGTGACAAAGGAACAGAACATGGATATTGGTGAACAATTGGCCATATCTGTTAAAGTGGTCAGTAGACGGTAATGTCATGAAGCAAGAAAAGAAGAAAAAGTAAAAGAAAGTCTGATGGGAAACAAAGAGCATTTTGAGTCAATGTTGCATGTATAACTTCATGATGGTTGGAATATTCTGCAGACAGTATTCGGTTTGAGTTTGAATATCAGAGTGGAGTTGCTGAGGTGGAAATCATGAGCATGTAGGTGATGGTATAAATAAAGTTGTGATTGAGATAAAGAAGAGAAAATCATAGATGAAGCATTAGGGACCATACATTATAAGGCCTGGTTGAGGAGAGGAAGTGAGATTGAAAAAAGCAATTGGGCATGCATTAATAGGGGCTGTCCCAGTAGCTCAGTGGTTAAAGAATCTGCCTGCACTGCAGGAGTCACAGGACATGCGGGTTTGATCCCTGGGTGGGAAAGATCCCCTGGAGGAGGGCTTGGCAACCCACTCCAGTATTCTTGCCTGGAGAATCCCATGGACAGAGGAGCCTGGCAGGCTATAGTCCACAGGGCAGCAAAGAGTCGGATATGCCTGAAACAACTTAACACACACATGTGCATGTATTAATAGAAAGAAAATAGGGAGAAAAGTCAGCCAAGAGAACCAAAGCAAACTTGAGCAAGAAGTAAGAGGAGTTGAAAACGGTCATTTACTGCAAGACAGAGGGGCTGAGGAGAGGGAAAATGGAGAAATGAAGATGAGTGAAGAGAGAAACACTTGCTGAGAAATGCAGGCGAAGGGAAAGGACAAGAAACAAGGAAAGGATAGAATAAATTAGCAATGGATGTGGCGCTGGCAAGGAACATTTTCTTGTCGAACTGAATTATATAGTAGATCGTAAATTCTAAAAATGTGAAAAGAGCAAGAGACTTGAGTTTGGATTAAGATTTCTAATTTAGATCAGCTTAGCCTTGAAAGCTTAGGCTAAACATTTAATCTCACTTTGTTTCTCCATATGTGAAATGAAGCAGTTGGGCTCAATGTTTTCCAAGGTCCTTCGCTCCTCACCAATTTGAGTCCTACTATTAGTGAAGGCAATGCCGTATAACAATGAAGAAACGAAATCTGCGTGAATAGTTTCCTTCCTATGATGCAGCTTTGGTCAAACCATTAAATTTCTCTAAACTTCATTTCTTTTCTATAAAATGATACTGATACTTCTCGTCACAGTAGCACTATTCACAGTAGCCAAGACATGGAAGCAACCAATCAACATGTCCATCAACAGATGGTTGGAAAAAGAACATGCACCATATGTATACACAGTGGAATACTACTTGGCCATAAAAAGGATAAAACAATGCCACCTGCAGCAGCATGATGGGCCTGGAGATTATCATATTCAGTGAAAGTAAGCCAGACAAAGAAAAATATTATATGATATCACTTATTTGTGGAATCTAAAAATATAATAAAATGAACTTATTTACAAAACAGAAATAGATTCACAGACTTAGAAAACCAAGTCATGGTTACCAAAGGGGAAAGTGGGGAAGGATAAGTTAGGACTATGGGATTAACATAGACACACAACCATATATAAAATAAATAACAGGGATTTACTGCATAGCACAGGAACTACACTCAACATCTTGTAATGATCTATAGTGGAAAAGACTAAAAAAATAATATATATGCATAACTGAATCTGCATCTGCATACAGATTTCTCAGGAGGCAGGTAAGGTGGTCTGGTTTTTCCATCTATAGAAGAATTTTCCACAGTTTGTTGTGATCCACACAGTCACAGGCTTTGGTATAGTCAATAACGCAGAAGTAGATGTTTTTCTGGAACTCTCTTGCTTTTTCGACGATCCAGTGGTTGTTGGCAATTTGATCTCTGGTTCCTCTCACTTTTCTAAATCCAGCTTGAACATCTGGAAGTTCACGGTTCAATATACTGTTGAATCCTGGCTTGGAGAATTTTGAGCAGTACTTTGGTAGTGTGTGAGATCAGTGCAATTGTGTGGTGGTTTGAACATTCTTTGGCATTGCCTTTCTTTGGGATTATAATGAAAACTGACCTTTTCCAGTCCTGTGGTCATTGCTGAGTTTTCTAAATTCGCTGGCACATTGAGTGCAGTACTTTCACAGCATCATCTTTTAGGATTTGAAATAGCTCAACTGGAATTCCATCACATCCACTAGCTTTGTTCATAGTGATGCTTCCTAAGGCCCACTTGACTTCACGTTCCAGGATGTCTGGCTCTAGGTGAGTGATCACACCATCATGGTTACCTTGGTCATGAAGATCTTTTTTGTACAGTTCTTCTGTGTATTCTTGCCACCTCTTCTTAATATCTTCTGCTTCTGTTAGATCCATACCATTTCTGTTCTTTATCGAGCCCATCTTTTCATGAAATGTTCCCTTGGTATCTCTAATTTTCTTGAAGAGCTCTCTAGTCTTTCCTGTTATATTGTTTTCCTCTATTTCTTTGCATTGATCACTGAGGAGGGTTTTCTTATCCCTCTTGCTATTCTTTGGAACTTTGCATTCATATGGGTATATCTTTCTTTTTCTCATTTGCCTTTAGCTTGTCTTCTTTTCACAGCAATTTGTAAGGCCTTCTCAGACAACCATTGTGCCTTTCTGCATTTCTTTATCTTGGGGATGGTCTTGATTCCCTGCCTCCTGTACAATGTCATGAACCTCCATCCATAGTTATTCAGACACTCCATTTATCAGACCTAATCCCTTGAATTTATTTCTTACTTCCACTGTATAATCATAAGGGATTTGATTTAGGTCATATATGAATGGTCTAGTGGTTTTCCCTATTTTCTTCAATTTAAGTCTGAATTTTGCAACAAGAAGTTCATGATTTGAGCCACAGTCAGCTATAGAATGGTTCCAAATTGGGAAAGGAGTATGTCAAGGATGTATATTGTAATCCTGCTTATTTAACTAATACTCAGAGTATATCATATGAACTGCTGGACCAGTTGAAGCAGAAAGTGAAGAAGATCTAAAGAGCCTCTTGATGAAAGTGAAAGAGGAGAGTGAAAAAGCTGGCTTAAAACTCAACTTTCAGAAAACTAAGATTGTGGCAAATAGACGCAGAAACAGTGGAAACAGTGGCAGACTTTACTTTTGGGGACTTCAAAGTCACTGCAGATGGTGACTGCAGCCATGAAATTAAAAGACGCTTGCTTCTTGGAAGAAAAGCTATGACCAAAATAGACAGCATATTAAAAAGCAGAGACATTACTTTGCCAACAAAGGTCTGTCTAGTCAAAACTAGACAGTAGTTTTTCCAGTGGCCATGTATGGATATGAGACTTGGACCATAAAGAAAGCTGAGTGCTGAAGAATTGATGATTTGAACTGTGATGTTGGAAAAGACTCTTGAGTGTCCATTGTACTGCAAGGAGATCCAACTAATCCATACTAAAGGAAATCAGTCCTGAATATTCATTGGAAGGACTGATGTTTAAGCTGAAACTCCAATATTTTGGCCACCTGATGCAAAGAACTGACTCATTGGAAAAGACTGGTATGCTGGGAAAGATTGAAGGTGAGAGAAGAAGAGGATGATACAGGATGAGATGGGTGGACGGCATCACCCATTCAATGGACATGAGTTTGAGTAAACTCTGGGAGTTGGTGATGGACAGGGAGGCCTGGCATGTTGCAGTCCATGGGGTTGTAAAGAGTCAGACACGACTGAGCGACTGAACTGAATTGAACTGATAGGTGAATCACTTTGCTGTATACCTAAAATTAATACAATATTGTCAACAATACTTCAATAAAGATGGCATTGGTAGAATTTAACTCCTTGTTTTAAGATATTAAAAAATTACTGATTATAAATCACAGAGCATGATGCCAGATCTTTAGTAGATAATTCTAAGTGTGAGTGCTAGCAAGACAACAGGAGAACAGTTAAGCCAGTGGAGATGGGTGTGACAGACAGTGAATTCAAAGAAGGTTCTTTATGTGAAATTTGGGGGAAAAAAGAATCAGCTTGTAGTATCTTGGAGTTTCTTGATTCTTACTGATTACATAAAAAAGAATGTGTGTTGGCTTAAGCAGATTAGAAAACAAGAGCGGAAATTTGTGTATCCCCTCAACAAACATTCATGAGGATTTATAACTTACTTGGACCCCATTTTTGGTGCAGGGAGGAAAAGAGACATAGATGCATAGAAAAAAGTCTGGTTTCCTTATTAATCTCATATAAATGCCTAACTTGCATCTTGTATGTATCCTAGGTGGCCTTAGAGCAATGAAGAATGAATTTGTTCTCTAAATGATTGTGTGAGCATGTACAGGCCAAAGATGTACTAAAACACAGAGAGGAAATAAGATGGGAAAAACGTTGTTCCTTTTTTCTGTCATCTTAAATGGGTGCCCTGTAAGAGACCTGCAGGAAGCACTTGAAACATCCACTTTTAAGCATCCCTGTTAATTTTTCACACACAAAAAGACTCTTGTTTATTTGAGTAGGAGAACTGTAAAAAAATATATGCACCAGCAGCAAGATAAATCAACATCCTCAGTATAGCAGAATTAGTTGGCTGCAGACAGTGTTTTATATGCTGTTTCACTACCACTTTAATTACCTTCAAACAAGGAATATATTCTAGTTTTGCTCTCTTTTTCAAGTATGTGAAGCTGTATTCCATGTGTGTGATGATTATAACATTGAATTCCACCCTTTGGGAAATCAACCAGACATTGCTCTGAATTGCCCACTGAGTATACAAGACATGTGAGTTCTTTAAATGATAAAGGACAATGTGAAGAGAACCTTGCCTTCCATGTTCTCATTTGCTGCTACCTTGTTCCTCTGAGCCAATCACATTAACAAGTTCAATTAACAGAGCTAACATTGGACCTAGGGATGAGGACCAAGCCGACTGAAGAGATGTATGACTAGGAATATAGTGTGATAACCATTTATTATAGCTCTATGCAGTATTTCTAATGTTATTAAAGACTTTCAGAACGATATTAAAAAAATCAGAGTTCAGTTGTGTCCCTTTTTTAAAGGATTTTGTTTTCTTTATTTTATTAAAGGCATGATATATTCCTTAGTTTTCTTTGTGGTATACATGTATTCCTGTGCCATCTGTATAGTTACTATTTATTAAATAACATTAAATGTGCTGGGGAACATGATGAGTGCTCTGTAGATGTTACTCTTATCATCTTCACAATCATTCTAAAAGTTAGTTATTGTGATCCCTGCTACACATGGATAATATGAGGCTAACAATTGGTAGAGTTGGAAGTTGGGATTTGAACACAAATTTATATCCCAGGCTAACCCACTTTATGATCACCAGACTACAGAGCCTACTAGTAACCACATGATAAGAGATTAAAAGAAAAGGCTCCCAAAGGGTTAATCTCACAGGGACTGAGACTCAGGATAGGCTGAACCGTGTATCAACAATTAGCTGAACTTGTCTTTGTAAATTTCTGTACTATTCATCCAGAAGGGCTCCTAAAGTTTTTAAGGGAGTTAGGGATTTTCCTGGAGAAGGCAATGGCACCCCACTCCAGTACTCTTGCCTGGAAAATCCCATGGATGGAGGAGCCTGGTGGGCTGCAGTCCATGGGATCGCGAAGAGTCGGACACGACTGAGCGACTTCACTTTCACTTTTCACTTTCATGCATTGGAGAAGGAAATGGCAACCCACTCCAGTGTTCTTGCCTGGAGAATCCCAGGGATGGGGGAGCCTGGTGGGCTGCCGTCTATGGGGTCGCACAGAGTTGGACACGATTGAAGCGACTTAGCAGCAGCAGCAGCAGGGATTTTCCTGGTGGTCCAGTGGCTAAGACTCCCTGCTCCCAATGTAGGAGATATGGGGTGGATCCCTGATCTGAGAAGATGCGCGTGCTTCAGAGCAACTACGCCCAGGTGGCACCACAGCTACTGAGCCTGTGCTCTAGAGCCAGCGAGATGCAACTACTGAGCCCATGAACCCCAGAGTCCCTGTTCCACAACAAGAGAAGCCATTGCAATGAAAAGGCCATGCCCCACAACTAGAAAGTGGTCCCCGCTAGCAGCAACTGGAGAAGACCTGTGCCCAGCAATGAAGACTCAGCACAGCCTAAAATAAACAATTAAAACTGCAGAAAAAGAAAAAATCAAGTTTTAAAGGGAGTTAGAATAAAGATTTTTTCATGCAGCAACTTGGCTGAAGAACGCTTACAAGCGATGGACCAAAGATAGCAAGATGAACACGGACCTGATGGTGAACTGAAAGAAGTTCTTATTACATCTCCGCTGTGAAATGGACTGGATGAGGGCGTAGTTCTTCTTTCTCCTTTATACCATCTGAGTCTGTGGTCGGCTTGCGGGAAACAAGAGAGATGGTCCCTGTTGGGTTTGGCTGCCACTAGAAATGTGCTTGGCTGGGAAGGCAAGACATTTCTCCCCGGGTACTTTCACCTGAAAAGCCAGCTTTCCCTGGCTCGGGAATATCGTGTCACTGGCATAATGCAGGAGAAGCTCGGAAATGTAAGGGCCTGCCAGGTCCCTGCTGTGAAGTCAAAGTCCCTTTACCCCTACTCCCGCCGTCAGGAAAGCTGTTATTAATTCCCATTGTGAGTTTTCTAAGGTAAAACACAGATGCATACAGCTCAGCGCCGTGTGTGGCTTCAGAAAAGGTCAGTCATTGTCTCACCTGGCAAGGATCACTCACAAATAGGAACATTTGGACTCTGTTTTCTTTTTTTTGTTTTGAACGGTTGCTTGTGAGTGTAAATTCAGCACTGTTCCTTCATTCTCCACGGATCCAAGAGACAAACAACTATCACATGGCCAGGCTGCTGTCTCTGGAGATGCCCTCCCCGCCTTCCCTTTGAGAGGCAGCATCTTAGATTTGGAAGCATGTTGGACTGTGTATCCCTGGCTCAGGGTATGTCATCCGGGCAGAATTTGTGATGCAGAGGAAGGAGAAATGGCAGTTTGTTCAGCCCTGATCCTTTCCGACCTTTCCTTGTCATTTCAGTGAGCCGCGTCCTTTCTCTGGCGATAAAGAAAGAACTCTTTGAACTGGAGATCTGGAGACCGGGTTAGAATTCCCGCTCCCTCATACATCGTATATGCACTGGGCATTCACTTGACTAGTCTGAACCTTAGTTCCCTGGGCTATGAAATCATAATGCCTGCCTCACAGGTTTGTTGTGAGGATGTAAATGAGATGCTGTAAGAAAAGAAGTGTTGTGATGGGAAGGGGCATTATACAGCCCCGTGTGGTATTAACATCACTGTCTTCCGGGACACGTGAGCAGTCCTGTTTTTCCTTTGCTGTGGTCAGGATACCTGGACAGGGATTAGATGCAGGTGATGCGCAAGGAAATGGAGGGGAGAGGAGAGAGCCAAGGCTGATCTATTAACTGCAGCTAAAACAAACCAGAGCTCAAAACTGTGCAAATATTTCTTTAGCTTTCCCATAACCTGAAGGCCAAGCCTTGATATTGGGTCTATCCTTTTATTTATTGGTACCTTTTCCCCTTAGACCTCTAAGGCCAAAATGTTCTGCAGCTTATTATAATTTCTAATGCTCTTTGGGTTTATTTCAAGCAAAATTTATATAAATGTTAGGAATGGAATGGAGTGTAAGGAGAGATTAAAAAAAAAAATGAAAAATTTCCTCTGACCGTGTATCCTAGGAAAAGCTTTGGGCCCTACATCAATTTAAAACATCCTTAAGGGTAAGATAAAAATTATGGCAATTATTTTCCTTTCATCTTTCCCTTTTTCCTTCCTTACTCATTTTCTCTTTCTGTTTTTTGAAAAGCTTTTTAGTGAAGTATAGTTTATTTACAATTTATTAGTTTCTGGTGTATGACAATGTGACTCAGTTTTATTTATATATATAAATATATATGTGTGTGTATATATATATATATATATATATATATATATATATATAGCCATATATATATGGCTGAAAATCTGGAACATCAGACATGTTCCATCTTTGTATAATGAAATAGTCTGAACTTTCAGCCTTGTTGTATATACATATATATGCAATAAGGCTAAGTTCATGGGAGCAATTTTTTTAAATTTGGCATTAATCTAACTAAAGAGATTCTGATTGTGAGCCACCTACTGAGAATTTGGCAGCTGCCAGTAGGTAAATTTCCATATTGACATTGTACTTGGACAAGCCAAAGGGTAGTGAGAGACTGAATTATAAAACAGGTAAAGATTTTTGATTTACAAGTAGCTTACTTTGTGTGTGTGTGTGTGTATGTGTGTGTGTGTGTCGATTGCAGATGTTTCACTGAAAGGGAGTCAAAATATGCTCCCTTAAAATAAGACTAGGATTGATGTCAGAAAGTGAGTCAGACTTATTAACCCAAAGAAGAACACAGACTGTGTATAACTTCAATGTAGCAAGTATAGATCAAAAGAGACTCATCATAAATTTTTTCATTTTTAGAATTTATATTGTCTCTCCTTCAGTATTGAGAAGAGTCCCTTGGAAAAGGTACTTCTGCATTAGTCCATAACCAGCAGGGAAAGAGTCTTCTTCAGTCACTGAGACCATAAGGAACAGCTGTTTGATTAACAGATGTTAATGCCAGAATAGCTTTGGTTTGATCAATGATGTAATCAATCATGAAAGTTCTAATTTTAGCAAGGTTTAGACTGTTCCATTAAATAAAGATGGAACATGTCTGATGTTCCAGATTTTCAGGAGGAAAAAATCCATTTCTCTAAAACCATTATTTGTGGAACATCTGTATGCATATAATTGTAGATGTGATTTTTACATGTCTGTATGGCAACTACCTTATATAAAGGTAGTGGGGGAAAGGTGAAGATTTGTATTTCCCTTGTAGTTGGGAGAGGATTTGATTTTAGCTTGATTTTATGAATTAAAAAGGCAACAGAGAAAATAGAGACTAAAAAAGAACTAAGATTCAATTAATTTACTTAACAGGGAATTGTTTAATGGATAACTCATGTTTTATAAACTCATATTATGGTATCTGCATGTGGTCTTTGGTTTTATATTCTGTCCCTATACAAATGGAGCAACAAAATGAAAAATTAAAGTGAAGTCAAACTAAAATGACAGCAAAACATTTAATGCCTATTCTTCTACTCATTAGGACATTTTGATGTCAAAGCATAAACAAAAAAGAGATGCAATCTGAGAACAAAAAAAGAATACAACTTATCAGGAATATGGCAAAAGAGAGGGACTGGAGGTGGAAGAACAAAGAAAAATATTCAAATATTCCATGGGAGATTTCTCCAAAATGAATTTGAAGATAAATGATTTGCCTACAACTGGTTGCTAAGAGAGCAGAAAGTGGGACTAAAGCCCAGGGGAACGTTTTTCAGAAGCTTTCTCAGAAGGACCTATGTATCTAAAAGAGCTGAAGATGCCATCATATTCAGAAAGCTGAGGCCTCCCATCAAAGTGCTGCATAAAGGAGAAACAGGGCTAACTCTGCTGCATGGGTACACGGAACTCATGTTTCAACTGGCTGAAAAGCACAACTGCATATGGTGAACAAAAGTTTTGCAACTAAATAGTAACTAGTTCCTGTTCTTTATATTGACCTCAGATGTGTCTAGTAATCCCAACTAGTTTTATGTGTAGACAGACACAATCAGAAATACAAACTAAAGCCTCTCTATTTATACATAAAGACCAAATGGGTTGAGAGTTTATTACATCCTAAGGGTTTTACATGCATTACATTCATTTAAGTGGCCAAATAACATAAAGAAAGATACTATTATTTTCTTTCTTTGTGGGTGAGAAAGAAAGATCCCCACCTGACAAGTCTATGAAACGGTAAAATTAGGGTTCCAATTCAGAGACATTTGCAACCACCATGCTATACTGGTGGCTTGTTGTTTCTGTGAAATTGTGACTCAGGAAAACTTTAAAACATTTTATACATTATTTTTTTTGGCTGAGAACAAAGCAGGGGATGGCCAAATTTGATTACTGGCGGTATAGAAGATGATGTTTCAACCCAATAAGTAGTGCATCTCTTCACACCCCTTGTGTTCAAGCACATTAAACATGTGCTACCATAAAACTATGTATTTTTCTTATGTTACTTGGGAGAAAAAAAGCCTTTTGAGAATAAATTTTAAGCCTAAGTTCTCAAACATTAGAAAACAGTTTTCCAATGTCAACCAAGGATTGTATTTTTTATAACTATTCTGGAAAAAAATACCTAATACTTACACTAGTAAAGAGAAACTCTTAAATCTGTGAAATATAACATCACAGAAAGTGTTATATATTATTCTTGGTAAACTCAAAATTAGGAAATATTTTCCTTCTTAGAAGCACTGATACTAAAAAATAACCAAATAAGCTTCTTGGTTTATTGATGCTCATTTTAAGAAAAGAGGGTAGGCAATGATACTATACAGTATGGGATACTAGCTGCATTTTCCTTTTACACCACACACACACACTAAAATGTTTTGTGACCACACCATTCTTTTTTTTTTTTTTTTTGCTATAGAGTAGGACCTTGTTGGCTATCTATTTTATTTTTTTTCCAGGCTAACAATTTTATTTTTTTATTTATTTTATTTTACAATATTGTATTGGTTTCGCCATACATTGACATGAACCCACCAAGGGTGTACATGTGTTCTCCAACCTGAACCCCCCTCCCACCTCCCTCCCCATCCCATTCCTCTGGGTCATCCCAGTGCACCAGCCCTGAGCACCCTGTATCATGCATCAAACCTGAACTGGTGATCTGTTTCACATGTGATAATAAACATGTTTCAATGCCACTCTCCCAAACCATCACACCCTTGCCCTCTCCCACAGAGTCCAAAAGACTGTTCTATACATCTATGTCTCTTTTGCTGTCTTACATACAGGGTTATCATTACCATCTTTCTAAATTCCATATATATGCTTTAGTATACTGTATTGGTATTTTTCTTTCTGGCTTACTTCACTCTGTATAATAGGCTCCAGTTTCATCCACCTCATTAGAACGGATTCAAATTGTCTTTTTAATGGCTGAGTAATATTCCATTGTGTATATGTACCACAGCTTTCTTATCCATTCATCTACTGATGGACATCTAGATTGCTTCTATGTTCTGGCTACTATAAACAGTGCTGCGATGAGCATTGGGATACATGTGTCTCTTTCAATTCTGGTTTCCTCAGTGTGTGTGCCCAGCAGTGGGATTACTGGGTCATATGGCAATTCTATTTCCAGTTTTTTAAGGAATCTCCACACTGTTCTCCATAGTGGCTGTACTAGTTTGCATTCTCACCAACAGTGTAAGCGGGTTCCCTTTTCTTCACCCCCTCTCTAGCATATATTGCTTGTAGACTTTTGGATAGCAGCCATTCTGACTGGCATGAAATGGTACCTCATTGTGGTTTTGATTTGCATTTCTCTAATAGTGAGTGACATTGAGCATCTTTTCATGTGTTTGTTAGCCATCTGTATGTCTTCTTTGGAGAAATGTCTGTTTAGTTCTTTGGCCCATTTTTTGATTGGGTCATTTATTTTTCTGGAATCAAGCTGCAGGAGTTAATTGTATATTTTTGAGATTAATTCTTTGTCTGTTGCTTCATTTGCTATTATTTTCTCCCATTCTGAAGGCTGTCTTTTCACCTTGCTTATAGTTTCTTTGTTGTGCAAAAGCTTTTAATTTTAATTAGGTCCCATTTGCTTATTTTTGCTTTTATTTCCAATATTCTGGGAGGTGGGTCATAGAGGATCCTGTTTGATTTGTTGGAGAGTGTTTTGCCTATGTCTTCCTCTAGGATTCTTATAGTTTATGGCCTTATGTTTAGATTTAATCCATTTTGAGTTTATCTTTTGTGTATGGTGTTAGAAAGTGTTCTAGCTTCATTTTTTTACAAGTCGTCGACCAGTTTTCCCAGCACCACTTGCTAAAGAGATTGTCTTTTCCCCATTGTATACTCTGCCTCCTTTGTCGAAGATAAGGTGACCATAGGTGCGTGGGTTTATATCTAGGCTTTTTATTTTGTTCCATTGATCTATATTTCTATCTTTGTGCCACTACCATACTGTCTTGATGACTGTGGCTTTATAGTAGAGCCTGAAGTCAGGCAGGTTGATTCCTCCAGTTCCATTCTTCTTTCTCAAGATTGCTTTGGCTGTTCAAGTTTTTTTTTGTATTTCCATACAAATTGTGAAATTATTTGGTCTAGTTCTGTGAAAAATACCATTGGTAACTTGATAGGGATTGCATTGAATCTATAGATTGCTTTGGGTAGTATACTCATTTTCACTATATTGATTCTTCTGATCCATGAACACGGTATATTTCTCCATCTATTTGTGTCCTCTTTGATTTCTTTCACCAGTGTTTTATAGTTTTCCATATATAGGTCTTTAGTTTCTTTAGGTAGATATATTCCTAAGTATTTTATTCTTTTCATTGCAATGGTGAACGGAATCGTTTCCTTAATTTCTCTGTTTTCTCACTGTTAGTGTATAGGAATGCAAGGGATTTCTCTGTGTTGATTTTATCCTGCAACTTCACTATCCTCATTAATTAGATCTAGTAATTTTCTGGTGGAGTCTTTAGGGTTTTCTACGTAGAGGATCATGTCATCTGCAAACAGTGAGAGTTTTACTTCTTCTTTTCCAATCTGGATTCCTTGTATTTCTTTTTTTGCTCTGATTGCTGTGGCCAAAGCTTTCAAAACTATGTTGAATAGTAGTGATGAGAGTGGGCACCCTTGTCTTGTTCCTGACTTTAGGGGAAATGCTTTCAATTTTTCACCATTGAGGATAATGTTTGCTGTAGGTTTGTCATATATAGCTTTTATTATGTTGAGGTATGTTCCTTCTATAAACTATATGCTGCATCTATATTATATTAAAAAAAAAAGTCCACCTAGTCAAGGCTATGGTTTTTCCAGTGGTCATGTATGGATGTGAGAGTTGCACTATAAAGAAAGCTGAGCGCCAAAGAATTGATGCTTTTGAACTGTGGTGTTGGAGAAGACTCTTGAGAGTCCCTTGGACTGCAAGGAGATCCAACCAGTCCATCCTAAAGGAGATTAGTCCTGGGTGTTCCTTGGAAGGACTGATGTGGAAGCTTAAATTTCAATACTTTGGCCACTTGATGTGAAGAGCTGACTCATTTGAAAAGACCCTGATGTAGGGAAAGATTGAGGGCAGGAGGAGAAGGGGACGACAGAGGATGAGACGGTTAGATGGCATCACCAACTCAATGAACATGGGTTTGGGTGGACTCCAGGAGTTGGTGATGGACAGGGAGGCCTGGCCTGCTGTGGTTGATGGGGTCACAGAGAGTTGGACATGACTGAGTGACTGAACTGAACTTCTGTAATAGTCCTTCTCTACAGAATGGTCCCTCTCTATTGTAATAGTTCCCTTTATTATAATAGTTCTCTGTATTGTCATAGCCCCTCCCCTATGTAACTGCCCCCACAGTATCAGAGTCCCCCTACTAGAAATTTCCCACCTCCACAGTAATATTCTCCCACTACAGTAAGGGTCCTCCTTTATTATGAGTCCCCTCTCCACAGTAGGGCTTCCCTAGTGGCTCAGCTGGTAAAGAATGCACCTGCATTGTGGACCTGGGTTCACTCCCTGGGTTGGGAAGATCCCCTGGAGAAGGGAAAGGCTACCCACTCTGGGTATTCTGGCCTGGAGAATTCCATGGCCTGTATAGAGTCAGATACGACCGAGCGACTTTCACTTTCTCCACAGTAACATCCCCCCTACATGGTCATAGCCCCGTTTATTGTTGTATCTCCCCTCTATCATATTAGTCACCTCTCTACAGTAATATTGCCCCTTGTAGAAAAAAAGTCCTACCTCTGTGTAATCATCCCCTCTCTAGAGTAATAGTCCTTCTCCTTGAAGGACTCTTATCCTCCTGTAATAGTCCCCTTTCCTCTTCATAATAACCCTTCAGAATAAAAGTCTCTTTTCTAATAAAAAAAAGAAAAGAGGGTAATGGAAAACAATAACAAATTTTAACTTTATTTCACATTAATTTGGACCTTTTTTCACTAATGGTGTTAAACATCATGTGTATTTGTCAGGGTTCTGCAGAGAAATAGAACTACTAGGCTCACAGAAATGTGGAGGCTAGCAACTCCAAAATCTTAAGGACAGGCCAGCAGGCTGGGGACATAGCAATTCAGTGTTGCTGCTGAAGGTAGAATTCCCTCTTCCTTGGGGACAACACAGTCTTTTTTTCCTCTTAAGGTCCTCAACTAATTAGATGATGTCCACTCACACTATAGAGGGTAATCTTATTTCACTCAAAGACTACTGTTGTAAATGTTAACCTCATCTAAAAATACCTTAACTGCAACATCTGGAAGAGTGTTTGCTCAAATGCCTGAGTACCCAAATTTGACCTAGCCAAATTTGACACATAAAATGAACACACAATGAACATATTTCTTCTAAAGATATTTTTCCCCTTTGGCAAAATGACACTGACCTTGTATCTAGATCCAGTGCCAGTAGATAAACATTTAAGATATACATCATCTGATTTCACAATTTACTTCTATTACTTATAGTGCTGGTCACTCAGTCGTGTCTGACTCTTTGTGATCCCACAGACAGTAGCTTGCCAGGTCTGTCAATGGGATTCTCCAGGCAAGAATATGGGAGTGGGTTGCCATCCCTTCTCTATTATCTATAGCAAGGTACGTTTGCCAGTTACATACTTCTCAACTTGGGTGACAAGAAAGAATATTGTTACTCAAAGTAGAAGAGAACAGAGTTTGTTTCTTTTATACTGGAGTGCTACATTCTGTGCAGTTTAGAGGTCTGTCTACAGGACTGCAGATTCTATGAGATCACTTTATAATAAATACTGTTGCTTATTGTAGAAACAGAACATGGAAAAGGTCCAGGATGGATATTGCTGCGGAGCAGGGAGTGCCCTGTTGAGGAGGTCCTTTCATTACTTGCAGGGTTTTAGAAAGTTAACATCCAACCCAATCTTTTGTTATCTTTATATGACTTCAAAATGCTGCATTTCTGTGGAGCTGCAGGGCTTTTGAAAATGAATTCAGCTGACACGTTGAATTGGGTTGTATCAAGATGGATGGCAGATTCATATTCCAGCACATCACATGACTTGCATCAATTTAGTGTGTCAGCTGAAAAGTTTAAGGAGAAGTAGGGGAAAATCAGTTAAAGACATTATATTGCTGGTAAACCTGGTTTAGGAAAACTGTGGTTATTAAAGGAACTTTATATTGTGAATTGGCTCAGAGGTTTTAAAGGCTGTAAAATATGGTGATATTTCTGTTTAAATTTGGATGTCCACACAATAGTGGCTGAGATGGTGGACAGTATTTTGGAAACCAAAGGGAAAAGCAAGGAAGCATTAATAGAAAATGATAGATGTAAGAGTGTAAACTGAGGATGGTGCATATGTTAAGAGAAGGGTATCTGGGTGATATTAATTGGAGATGTAAAATGGCGACAATTTTGTATGGCAGATAGCTCAGCTCAGTCAATACAGAAAGCAAGACTGTCTGGACTTTTCTAATATTTAGATAATACTTCTAAAATTAAAGAAGGAAAGCATTTATAGTATGAACCGGTATCTATCACCTACCAGTACCAGACACTCTTCTATGTCCCTAGAATTCGATCAATAAACAAGAGCTGTAATTTTGCAGGAGTAGATAAAAATAGGCCATAAACATAAAAACGAAGTAAATTGTGTAGTATGCTATAAGGTGATTAATGCTGTGGAATCATGATGAAAAACTCATCAGGATGGAGGGATTGGGAGTGCCTTTGTGGGGGGTGGAGAGGGCTGGCTTCTCAGGCAGCTCTCACTGAGGATGTGATGATGGACAGGAAACAGGGTGCTTATAGGAGTTTGCACCAGTTGGCTGACTGGGGAAGAGCACTCCAGGCAGAGGAATGTCCAGGCTGGGGCCCAACGGGGGAGGAGGGGACAGTGTGGGCCTATGAAAGCAGTGGAGGCCAGGTTAGTGGGGTTTTCTAAAAATCATCACATTGAATATGGCTTTTATTTTAAGTAACATGGGGAGACAGGTGATTTTGAGAAGGAAAGTGAATAAACTGAGATAATCTGAGATATGTTCTAAAAAGGGGTTTCCCTGGTGGCTCAGATAATCTTAAAGAATCTGCCTGCAATGCAGGAGACCCTGATTTGATCCCTGGGTCTGGAAGCCCCTGAGAGAAAGGAATAGCTACCCCTTCCAGTAGTCTTACCTGGAGAATCCTATGAATTGATCCCTGACGGGCTACAGTCCATGGGGTCACAAAAGAGTAGGACATGACAGAGCGACTAAGCATACACACACATGTTCTAAAAAGATGGCTGTGGCTGTTGTGTTGAGAATAGACTCTTATAGAGGGTAGATTGAAGCAGGGAGACATAGAAAGTAAACACAATAACCCAAGATAGAAATGATGGTAACTGGTCCCAAGATGAGACTAATGGGGGATGTGAAATTCTCAACCTATTTCGAAAGTAGAGTCAATGGAATTTTGGGCAGCCCAGATATGGGGAGCAAAAGAAAGATAGCAAAGAACTCAAAAGACTTTTGACATCGGCCACTGGAAGGATGGAATCACCTTCAGTTTAGATGGGCTAAGCAGAAGACAGAGTGGTTTGGTGGAAATGAGCGGGAGGACAGATATAACCAGTCAAGGTTGTTATATCTGTTAGATGGCCTTAGGGATTGCTGAGGGGGCATTTGACTACACTGATTAGGATTGAGAGGACACAGCTGAGCTGAGTGTGGTATGCTGCTGCTGCTGCTGCTAAGTTGCTTCAGTCGTGTCTGACTCTCTGTGACCCCATAGATGGCAGCCCACCAGGCTCCGCCATCCCTGGGATTCTCCAGGCAAGAACACTGGAGTGGGTTGCCCTTTCCTTCTCCATTGCGTGAAAGTGAAAAGTGAAAGTGAAGTTGCTCAGTCATGTCCGACTCTTCGGACCCCATGGACTGCAGCCTACCAGGCTCCCCCGTCCATGGGATTTTCCAGGCAAGAGTATGGCATAATGTGGCATAATGGAATGTAGGTTAACTATACACTATTGAGAACATCCTATCATTTTTTAAATGGAAAATAATAGCAGTTTCATATGATTCAACCTAATAAAAAAAATCTTTGGAATTGGAAGAGATCACTAAGGTTGAGAGCATAGATAGAGAACTAAGGACTTTGTTATGTCTTGAAAATCTGAAAGTGGACTTCACATACCCTTATGTCATAAAAGAAAATAATCTGTTTTTTCAAAATGGGAGAAGTGTGCATACTGATTGGAAAGAATCTATAGAAAGGGGGAATTTTGTGATCTGGAAGAGATGGGACATTGACTGGAGCAATGTCTCTGGGCAGGCAAGAGGAAATGGGATCCAGCTTGCATTTAGATTTACACTACCATTGTGTGGTCTTAGAAAACCACACAAATAGTTGAACTCTAGAAATGGAATGAAAATATGGGCACAAATACAGATAAATTTAAAGTTGTACTGATGGGAGACTGTGAAAGTCCTTTGTTTCAATTTCCTTAATAGAAAAGAACCAAATCATCAGTTGAAAATGAGGAGGAAGGGCAAGAGGATTAGAGACTGTAATAAAGGTATGAAATAGTCACTAGGTGATTTGGAGATAGGATGGAATAGGGAAATGTGGTGGATTCGCCAGGTGGCACTAAAGGCCCTTTGAGAATGATGGTCATGAATTTAAAGTGAGGGTGATCTGCAGGATTTTTGCTTTTCTCCGGCCACATTCCATGGCATGTGTGGATGGTATGAGTTGGAGGGGAACTGAATTTACTTAGGGTTAAAGTTTCCAACCTAGACAGCATATTAAAAAGCAGAGACATCACTTTGGCAACAAAGGTCTGTCTAGTCAAGGCTATGGTTTTTCCAGTAGTCGTGTATGGATGCGAGAGTTGGGCTATAAAGAAAGCAGAACACTGAAGAATTAATGCTTTGAACTGTGGTGTTGGAGAAGACTCTTGAGAGTCCCTTGGACTGCAAGGAGAGCCAACCAGTGCATCCTAAAGGAAATCAGTCCTGGTTGTTCTTTGGAAGGACTGATGCTGAAGCTGAAACACCAATACTTTGGCCCCATGATGCAAAAAGCTGACTCATTGGAAAAGACCCTGATGCTGGAAAAGATTGAGGGAAGGTGGGAGAAGGGGACGACAGAGAGAATGAGATGTTTAGATGGTATCACTGCCTCGATGGACATGAGTTTGAGTAAACTCTGGGAGTTGGTGATGGACAGGGAGGCCTGGTGTGCAGCAGTCCATGGGTTTGCAAAGAGCTGGACATGACTGAGCAACTGAACTGAACTGAAAGTTTTCAAGGTGAATAGGATCAATGGAGAGAAAAGCAACTGTGTTGAGCATATCTCTAAAAGATAATCATTAATAAAATGCAAATACTGTTATTGAAGGTATATAGGAAATTCAGTGAGGATGTAAGATATAGGGGAGAAAATGAATGGATTTAAGGACTTTGGAATTGGGGTTCTAAGCAGAGTAAACTGGAAAGCTAGGAAGTGATACTTGCAACTGAGGATGTAGGAGAGGGGTGATTATTGGCACAGGAGGTCTAGGATAGGACTATAGGAGTGGGTGGAGTGGGTGGAGGCCAGGAGGAGAATCAGATCATTAGAGGAGAACAGATTAAGTAACTGAGAGGCTTTGTATTGGAAGTACCATCAGTGCAGATATTGAAATGTTCAGGAATCAATTCAGTAGGCTCATTTCATTCTTGTACGAGACAACTGAGTATTTAAGGATGCCAATTTACTTTATATGTTTAAATACAAATGTACTGAAAATTATAAAAGGTCTTTAAACTTGAAAGTATAAATTAAGAATTATCTGAAAATAAGAGAATCATACCCAATTTTTGGTTCAACGTTCAAAAATTAATATTTAAGAATTTGAATATTAAAAGCCTTAAAGAAGAATCTATATGAACAGGTATATAATATAACTTAAAAACAAAATAATAAAGTAATGTGAGTTAACAGACCAAATTAACACAGTAAATGACTCAGAAATAGGCAAGAACACATTGGATTTATTGAATGATAAAACTGACATCACAAATAAAGATGTTTAGAAAGTCTTACTTGACTGAATCTAGGCAAAATAGTCAATTGTTTGGAAGAAAAATGAACTCCATAACTCACAGAAAAATGAACATTTAAGAAGTCAGTTGTAAAAAGTAAACTGTAGAAAATAGAAGCTATCCCAGAAGAATTACTTTTTGTTTTTTGTATTTTAATATGGGAAAGGGACATTTTCAGCGACCTGATAGGATTGACATTTTAAAAAGGTTACTGTGGCTATTGTGTGAAGAGTGATTGGGGAAGGTAAGATGGAATCAGAGAGATGAGGTGGGAGGCTGATGCTACATGCAGGTGAGAAATCATGGGCCTTACATGATAGTAGCAGCTTCTGATGGAGGAAAAGTGTAGATTTCAGATGTTAATCAGTAAATTACACCTCTAGCTCCAACTGTCACTCTCACTCAAAAATCACTTGCTAAGATGGAAAGTGATTGCCACTCTCAGAATTTGAGTTTTTCCTGAACCTGTGATTTTTTTTTTTTTGGTTTATATCTGCTATATCATTTCTTCTCTTATGTATTTTAGTTTCTTTTTAAAATTTTTTATTGGAATATAGTTGGTTTACAATGGTGTGTTAATTTGGGGTGTACAGACAAGTGAAATTGTTATACGTATACATATATCCGCTCTTTTTTAGATTCTTTTCCCACGTAGGTCATTACAAAGTATTGAATAGGGTTCCCTATGCTATACTAATTTATTTCTTTTCTCTTTCTTTCTCTCTATCTTTTTTAAGATTAGGTTATAACCTTTTCTCTCACTCTACACCTACCTCTAGTTAACAAGTTATAGACCCACGAGAAGGTGTAAACATAGTACAGTCCTGTGTATTCTTCATCCAGCTTCTCTAGATGGTAACTCCAAAATAATAACCGTAGTAAAATATTAAATCCAGGAAATCTGTGTGTGTGTGTGTGTTTGCAGTTCTGTGTAGTTTTATTCCATGTGCAGATGCGTGTAATTACCATCATGATCAAGATTCAGAACCATTCCATCAGCACAAAGGGACCCCTGTGCCACTCCTTTTACAGACTCCCTCCCCTCATCATTGGCCCCTGATGACCATTAATCTGTTCTCCATCTCTATAATTTTACCATTTTAATTGTTTATTGGGTGTAATTCACATACCATGCAATTCACCTATGGAAAGTATACAATAGTGTTTGGTCTCTCACATTATTCTTTTCTTAAATTGTGGTAATATGTATCATAAATCAATAAATGCAACACAATGATTTTTTCTATCCAGTACATCATATCTGGCTATCAAAAAAAATTGCAAAACTCCTGAAATGCAATAGAACACAGTTTAAAGAGACAGAGACAGTGTCAAAACCAAACTTGAATATGACAGGTATATTGCAATTGTCAGACAGGAAATTAAAACAACTATGAATCAAATGCTAAGGGATCTCATGCATCAAGGAAACAGCATGCAAGAACAGAAGGGAAATGGAAGCAGAGAGATGAAAATTATAAGAAAACTAAACACTAAAGATCAAAAGCTGTGTAACAGAAATGAATGTCTTCAATAGGTTTATTAGCAGACTGGACATAGCTGAAGAAAGAATTTCTGAGTTTAATGATATATCTATATAATTCTCAAAAACTGAAAAGGAAAGTGAAAATAAAAGACCAGAACAGACTATCCTAGAACTATGGGTTTCCAAAGGTATAACTTGCATAATGAGAATACCAGAAGGAAAAGAAAAAGAGAAAGAAACACAAGAAATATTAGAAACAATAATGGCTGATAGTTCTTCAAAATCAATGTTCAACATCAAAACCCAGAATGAGGAAACTAAGAGATCACCAAGAAGGGTAAATTAAATATATATATATATATATATATACACACACACACACACACACACACACACACACACACACACAGTAGGCTTATTGTATTCAAACTACAGAAGGTCAAAGAAATTTGAAAGAATTCAGAGGGGGAAAAATACTTTATTTATAGAGGAAATAATATGAGAATTATATCTGACTTCTCCTGAGGAACCAAGCAAACAAGATGAGAGTGGAGTGAAATACTTGAAGTACTGAGAGGAAAAAAGCTCACCAGTCTAGAATATTGTATCCTCGGAAATTATCCTTCAAAAGTGATGGAGAAATAGAGACTTTCTCAGGAAAAAAAAAAATAAGGGACTGTGTTACCAATAGACCTGCCTTACAGAAAATGTTTTTTAAAAGTTTAGTTGACCCTTGAACATGGGTGTCAGGGTACCAACTTTCTGTGCAGTTGAAAATCTGAGTATAACTTATAGTCAGCCCTCCATATCTGGGTTCCTCTGTATTCATGATTCTGCATCCATGGATTCAACCAACCAGAGATCATGTGGTACTGTAGGATTTACTACTGAGAAAAAAAATTCCACATATAATTGGACTCATACAGTTCAAACCCCTATTGTCCAAGGGTCAACTGCAGAGCAAAAGAAAATGATGTAAGTCAGATGCATGGATCGATAAATAGAAACAAAGAACATCAAAGAAGGAGTAAGTAAAATAAGAACTTATAGTTTTCTTATTCTTGACTAATCTACAAATAACAGTTTATTTAAAATAATAATAGCAACAATGTACTTGATTACATACATGTATGTATATGTGTTTATAAATATGTTTATGTTTAAGTGAAATGAATAATAGCTGTGATTACAGGAACAGGAGGGAGGATTTAGAATCACTCTGTTATTATAAAACATTAGCAGTACCTATGAAGTGACATTTAGAGGATCCAGAAAAATATATTAGAGTTTTTAAAGGTGTTACTCTGCTTTATGACCTTACTTGGAAAGATGTGATGTATACCTTTGGACAAACACTGACTCCTGACTCAAAGACTCGAGTTTTGGGAAAAGCGGTTGCTTATGGAGATGAATGGAGAAGGCAATGGCACCCCACTCCAGTACTCTTGCCTGGAGAATCCCATGGATGGAGGAGCCTGGTGGGCTGCAGTCCATGGGGTCGCTAAGAGTCGGAGACTACTGAGCAACTTCACTTTATGAAGTGACATAGTATTACTTGAAGGCGGAGTTGGACAAGTTGCCCCAAACTCCAGAGCAATATAAAAAAAATACCTTTAAAAGTAATAAAATAAGCACGAATAATATTTTAAGATAGGAAAGACCATGGATTCACATAAAATGCTCAACTAAAATCACAAAACAGAAAATAATGAGAAACCAAAAAAAGGGTAACAGAAAATATATCAGTGTTAAGCAACACACCTCTACAGACCAAAGAAAAAAAATTCAAGAAAATTCAAAAATACTTTGATTTTGATTTTCAGTTAGTGAAGATGAAAGCACAGCTTACCAAAGTTTTTGAAATGCAAGGAGAGCAGTGCTTAGAATCAAATTCATATCACTGAGTGTATATATTATAAAAGAATGGGCTTCCCAGGTGGCTCAGTGGTAAAGAACTCACCTGCCAAGCAGGTGACACAGGTTTGATCCCTTCGTTGGGAAGATCTCCTGGAGGAGGAAATGGCTCCAGTATGCTTGCCTGGAAAGCCCCATGGACAGAGGAACCCGGAGGGCTACAATCCATGGGGTCACCAAGAACTGGACTCAACTGAGCAACTAACACACAAAAACATCAAACCCATAGAAATAAAGAGTATAATGGTTATTTCCAGGGGTTAAGGTATGGGGGAAATGGGGAGATGTTTATAAGGGTAGATTACAAACTTTCAGTTACATGAATAAGTTTCTGGAGATCTAAGGTACAGTGTGGTAACTACAGTTAATACTACTGCATTGTATAGCTGAAAGTTGCTATGTGAGTAGAGTTTTAATGTTCTTACCATAACATCACCAACAAAAAATTGTAATTATGTGAGGTGAAGATGTGTTAACTAACTTTACTGTGGTAAACACTTCATAATATATATATGTATCAAACCATCACATTGTATACCTTAAACTTATGCTATATATGTCACTTATATCTTAAGAAACCTGGGAAGAAAAGACAGTGAAGACTTCCCTGGTGGCTCAGTGGATAAGAATTCACCTACCGATTCAAGGACGCAGGTTCCATCCCTGGTCCAGGAAGATTCCACATGTCGTGGAGCACCTAAGCCCATGTGCCACAACTACTGAGCCTGGGCTCTGGAGCCTGCAAGCTGCAACTGCTGAGGCCTGCATGCTCTAATGTTTGTGCTCTGCAACAAGAGAAGCCACTGCAATGAGAACTCTGCTCACTGCAGCTAGAGAAAGACTGTGTGCAGCAACAAAGACCCAGTGCAGCCAAATAGATAAGTTAGCATCAGGAAGCAACAGTTAGAACCGGACATGGAACAACAGACTGGTTCCAAATAGGAAAAGGAGTCTGTCAAGGCTGCATAATGTCACCCTGCTTACTTAACTTAAATGCAGAGCACATCATGAGAAATGCTGGGCTGGAAGAAGCACAAGCTGGAGTCAAGATTGCTGGGAGAAATATCAATCACCTCAGATATGCAGATGACACCACCCTTATGGCAGAAAGTGAAGAGGAAATAAAAAGCCTCTTGATGAAAGTGAAAGAGGAGAGTGAAAAAGTTGGCTTAAAGCTCAATATTCAGAAAACAAAGATCATGGCATCTGGTCCCATCACTTCATGGGAAATAGATGGGGAAACAATGGAAACAGACTTTATTTTGGGGGGGCTCCAAAATCACTGCAGATGGTGACTGCAGCCATGGAATTAAAAGACACTTACTCCTTGGAAGGAAAATTATGACCAACCTAGACAGCATATTCACAAGCAGAGACATTACTTTGCCAACAAAGGTCCGTCTAGTCGAGACTATGGTTTTTCCTGTGGTCATGTATGGATGTGAGAGTTGGACTGTGAAGAAGGCTGAGCGCCGAAGAATTGATGCTTTTGAACTGTGGTGTTGGAGAAGACTCTTGGGAGTCCCTTGGACTGCAAGGAGATCCAGCCAGTCCATTCTGAAGGAGATCAGCCCTGGGATTACTTTGGAAGGAATGATGCTAAAGCTGAAGCTCCAGTACTTTGGCCACCTCATGCAAAGAGTTGACACATTGGAAAAGACTCTGATGCTGGGAGGGATTGGGGGCAGGAGAAGAAGCGGATGACACAGGATGAGATGGCTGGATGGCATCACCGACTCAATGGATGTGAGTCTGAGTGAACTCCGGGAGTTGGTGATGGACAGGGAGGCCTCGTGTGCTGCGATTCATGGGGTCGCAAAGAGTTGGACACGATTGAGTGACTGAACTGAACTGAACTTCTTAAAAAGAGAAAAGATAACCCACCCTATGGGAGACAATGTTTGCAAGTCTTAAATGTGATAAGGGTGTTGTATAACTACTGCACAGTTGCACTCATCTCACATGCTAGCAAAGTGATGCTCAAAATTCTCCAAGTCAAGCTTCAACAGTATGTGAACCGTGAACTTCCAGATGTTCAAACTAGATTTAGAAAATGCAGAGGACCCGGAGATAAAATTGCCAACATCTGTTGGATCATTGAAAAGGCAAGAGAGTTCCAGAAAAACATCTACTTCGGCTTTATTGACCACTCCAAAGTCTTTGTGTGGATCACAACAAACTGTGGAAAATTCTTAAAGAGACAGGAATACCAGACCACCTAACCTGCCTCCTGAGAAATCTGTATGAAGCTCACGAAGCAACAGTTAGAACTGGACATGGAACAACAGACTGGTTCCAAATTAGAAAAGGAGTAGATCAAGGCAGTATATTGTCACCCTGCTTATTTAACTTCTATGCAGAGTACATCTTGCAAAATGCCGGGCTGGAAGAAGCACAAGCTGGAATCAAGATTGCTGGGAGAAATATCAATAACCTCAGATATGCAGATGCCACCACTGTTATGGCAGAAAGTGAAGAAGAATTGAAGAACCTCTTGATGAAAGTGAAAGAGGAGAGTGAAAAAGTTGGCTTTAAATTCAACAGTCAGAAAACTAGGATCATGGCATCTGGTCCCATCACTTCATGGCAAGTAGATGAGGAAACGATGGAAACAGTGACAGACTTTCTTTTCTTGGGCTCCAAAATCACTGCAGATGGTGATTGCAGCCATGAAATTAAAAGACATTTGCTCCTTAGAAGAAAACCTATGACCAATCTAGATAGCATATTAAAACGCAGAGACATTACTTTGCTAACAAAAGTCCATCTTATCAAGGCTATGGTTTTTCCAATAATCATGTATGGATGTGAGAGTTGGACTATAAAGAAAGCTGAGTGTTGAAGAATTGATGCTTTTGAACTGTGGTGTTGGAAAAGACTCTTGAGAGTCTCTTGGACTGCAAGGAGATCCAACCAGTCCATCCTAAAGGAAATCAGTCCTGAATATTCATCGGAAGGACTGATGCTGGAGCAGAAACTCCAATACTTTGGCCAGCTGATGTGAAAAACTGACTCATTTGAAAAGACCCTCATTCTGGGAAAGATTGAAGGCTGGAGGAGAAGGGGATGACAGAGCATGAGATGGTTGGATGGCATCACTGACTCAACAGACATGAGTTTGAGTAAGCTCCGAGAAATGGTGATGGACAGGGAAGCCTGGCTTGCTGCAGTCCATGGAGTCACAAAGAATCGGACACAACTGAGTGACTGAACTGAACTGATACAGAAGTGAGTGAGCATGCATGCGTACAGAGCATACAGAATACTCTTACAATTTAATAACAAAAGGCAAATAACCCTATTAAAGGGGCTTCCATAGTGGCTCAGCTGGTAAAGAATGGCCCTGCAATGCAGGAGACCCTGGTTTCATTTCTGGGTCAGGAAGATCCACTGGAGGAGGGCATGGAAACCCACTCCAATATTCTTTCCTGGAGAATCCCCACGGACAGAAGAGCCTGGCAGGCTACAGTCCTTGGGGTCGAAAAGTCAGACACAACTGAGCGGCTAAGCACTCACACACAACCCTATTAAAGATGGTCAAATGACCTATTCATACATCTTTTCCAATGGAAATTTTTCCAAATGCACCTATTCAGTCCATTTAACAAATGGACAACAAGAAAATGTAAAGACATTCAACATTATTGTACTTAGTTGATCAGTCGTGTCCAACCCTAAGGACTACAGAGTCCTTGGAATTCTCCATGGCAGAATACTGGAATGGGTGGCCTTTCCCTTCCCCAGGGGATCTTCTCAATCCAGGGATTGAACCCAGGTGTCCCGCATTGCAGGTGGATTCTTTACCAGCTGAGCCACAAGTGAAGCCCAAGAATATGGAGTGGGTAGCCTATCCCTCCTCCAACAGATCCTTCCTGACCTGGGAATGGAACCAGTGTCTCCTGCATTGCATGTGGATTCTTTACCAACTGAGCTATCAGAGAAGCCCTCAACATCATTGCTGCTGCTGCTGCTAAGTCGCTTCAGTCGTGTCCAACTTTGTGCGACCCCATAGATGGCAGCCCACCAGGCTCCCCCATCCCTGGGATTCTCCAGGCAAGAACACTGGAGTGGGTTGCCATTTCCATCTCCAATGCATGAAAGTGAAAAGTGAAAGGGAAGTCGCTTAGTTGTGTCCTACACTTAGCGACCCCATGGACTACAGCCTACTAGGTTCCTCTGTCCATGGGATTTTCCAGGCAAGAGTACTGGAGTGGGGTGTCATTGCCTTCTCCGAACATCATTAGGGAAATGCAAATCAAAACCATGTTGAGATACCATTTCTCATCTAGTAGGATGGGTATAATCTAAAAGACAGAAAATAAGGTTTGGCAAGTCTGTGGATAAGTTTGAATTTTCATACACTGCTGGCAGGAATAGAGATGACACAGCCACTTTGGAGAACAGTTCCTCAAAAAGTTAAGCAGAGAATCACCGTTTGTCCCAGCTGTTCTACTCCTAAAAGTATACCCCACAAAAGAACGGCAGCATTATTCATAATATCCCTAATGTGGAAACAACTTGCCTGTTCACCAAGTGCTGTACTGATAGGCAAAAGGTGGCATTCTTATTTGGCCGTAAATAGTAGTGAAATGCTGATACAGGCCACCACATAAACCATCATGCTAAGTGAAAGAAATCACTCACAAAATGTCACAAACTATATGATTTCATTTATAGGAAATGTCTAGAATAGAAAACGGAGAAGGCAGTGGCACCCCACTCCAGTACTCTTGCCTGGAAAATCCCATGGATGGAGGAACCTGGAAGGCTGCGGTCCATGGGGTCGCTGAGGGTCGGACATGGCTGAGCAACTTCACTTTCACTTTTCACTTTCATGCATTGGAGAAGGAAATGGCAACCCACTCCAGTATCCTTGCCTGGAGAATCCCAGGGATGGGGGAGCCTGGTGGGCTGCCATCTATGGGGTCGCACAGAGTCGGACACAACTGAAGCGACTTAACAGCAGCAGCAGCAGAATAGAAAAGGTGGTGCTATTGGTAAAGAACTTTCCTGCCAATGGAGGGGATGCAAAAGACACGGGTTTGATCCCTAGGTCGGGAAGATCCCCTGCAGGAGGAAATGGCAACCTACTCCAGTATTCTAGCCTGGAAAATCCTATGGACAGAGGCGCCTGAGTGGCTACAGTCCATGGGATTGCAAAGAGTTGGACATGACTGAGAGACTAACATGAACTAACTAATAGACACAGAGAGCAGATTTGAGTTGTCTACTTGTCTAAGAGCTGGAGGGGTGGGGGGCAAGGGAACGGGTGAGGATATAAAAGTGGTACAGAATTTGGGGGGCAGCTGATGCAAATGTTCTGCAGTTGATTGTAGTGGTGACTGCACAACTCTGTGAATGTCCTGAAAGTCATGGATTTTACACTTTACACTGATGAATTACATGTGGTATAAACTATATCTCAATAAAGCTGCTACCAAAAAAAATGAAAATTCCAGCTTTAATCTGCTGTTCCTTTGTGTTTAGGGAGCGGGCTGTCATGCCAGAAGCTTTTCTTAGCGTTTGTGTTACAGTCTTGGGCTGTGCTGGTGCTTCGTCGCTCAGTCATGCCAACATTTTGCGACCCTAGGGGCTGTAGTCCACCACTCTATCTGTCCATGGGGTTTCTCCAGTCAAGAATACTGGAGTGGGTTGCCATGCCCTCCTCCAGGGGATCTTCCCAAACCAGGGATCAAATCCAGGTCTCCCACATTGCAGGCTGATTCTTTACCATCTGAGCCACCAGGGATTACAGTCTTACATTCAGCCTTTCTTGCCTGTCCTTTCATGGACAAAGGAAGGACTGCTCCAAGTTCTTTCCCTCTGCCACTGCTAGACTGCAGTTCATATTATTCAGTGCTTTGCCAGGCTACTGGTGGTGTTTCAGCCCCTGATTCACTCTTAGGCAGGCCTTAAAGATAGGGCTTTCTCAGCCTTCTTGTCTCTCCTCTCCATAGGAATCAAAATTTTCTTTTTATTGGTAGAAAATCTTATAGTAGGGATTTTCCACCATACTCCCCAGTGGTGTGAAAGTGAAAGTTTAGTTGCTTAGTCATGTCTGACTCTTTGTGACCCCATGGACTGTAGCCCACCAGGTTCTCCTCTGTCCATGGAATTCTCCAGGCAAGAATACTGGAGCATGTTGCCATTCCCTTCTCCAGGTAATCTTCCCAACCCAGGGATCAAACCTGGGTCTCCTGCATTGCAGGCAGATTCTTTACCATCTGAGCCACCAGGAAGCCCACCCCAGTGGTAAATGATCTCCAATAGCATTGACATAAGAATCTAGGACCCAATGTTATTTTTTTGCTAATGCCTAGTACTTGCTTTTGTTCAGCTGCTAAGTGCTGTCTGACTCTTTGTGACCCCAAGGACTACAGCATGCCAGCCTTCCCTGTCCTTCACATCTCCAGGAGTTCGCTAAAACTCATGTCTATTGAGTCAGTGATATCATCCAGCCATCTCATCCTCTGTCATCCCGTTTTCCTCCTGCCCTCAATCTTTCCCAGCATCAGGGTCTTTTCAAATGAGTCAGCTCTTCGCATCAGGTGGCCAAAGTATTGGAGTTTCAGCTTCAGCATCAGTCCTTCCAATGAACACCCAGGACTGATCTCCTTTAGGATGGACTGGTTGGATCTTCTTGCAGTCCAAGGGACTCTCAAGAGTCTTCTCCAACACCACAGTTCAAAAGCAGCAATTCTTCAGCACTCAGCTTTCCTTATAGTCCAACTCTCACATCCATACATAACCACTGGAAAAACCATAGCCTTGACTAGACGGACCGTTGTTGGAAAAGTAATGTCTCTGCTTTTTAATATGCTGTGTAGGTTGGCCATAACTTTCCTTCCAAGGAGTTAAGTGTCTTTTAATTTCATGGCTGCAATCACCATCTGTAGTGACTTTGGAGCCCAGGAAAATAAAGTCAGCCACTGTTTCCCCTTCTGTTTGCCATGAAGTGATGGGACCGGATGCTATGATCCTCATTTTCTGGATGTTGAGCTTTAAGGCAACTTTTTTCACTCTCTTCTTTCACTTTCATCAAGAGGCTCTTTAGTTCTTCCTCACTTTTTACCATAAGGGTGGTGTCATCTGCATATCTGAGGTGATTGAGATTTCTCCCGGCAATCTTGATTCCAGCTTGTGCTTCTTCCAGCCCAGCATTTCTCATGATGTACCCTGCATATAAGTTAAATAAGTAGGGTGACAATATACAGCCTTGATGTACTCCTTTTCCTATTTGGAACCAGTCTGTTGTTCCATGTCCAGTTCTAACTGTGCCTTCCTAACCTGCATACAGATTTCTCAGGAGGAAGGTCAGGTGGTCAGCATCAGTCCTTCCAATGAATGTTTAGGGTTGATTCTCTTTAGGTCTGACTGGTTGGATCTCCTTGCAGTTCAAGGGACTCTCAGGAGTCTTCTCCAGCACCACAGTTCAAAAGCATGCCTAGTAGTAATGTTGTTTTATTTTTCCACCAGCCACCATGAGTCTTAATGTATATCCTTCAGATAATGGCATTTATTAACTCTCTTAGATGTTTAAGGCTTTGGTTTCAAATGAGACAAATGTCTGTGGTAGTGGGTGGAGGTGGTGAGGCTCTGTGACTTCACCATAGTGTTCCCAGTCTCCTCCTGCCTATTGACACCAAAGCAGTGTGTAGGGGGAGGGGTCACTCTATTCTGTCCTGCCACCAGAATTTCTTGTAAGCTTCTGATGAGTTCGATGAAAAAGAGACCCTAAATGAGCCCATCTGAGTAGCTTGAATAACCAGCTCCTCTTCCTCTTGTCTGTCTAGCAAGTCTGTCTGCCTATTTTGTCTCACCTGGGAGGGGTCTGTCCACCTCTGGTTATTCTGATGATGTCAAGAGAAGTTGTGATTTGTTTAGCTGATTCAGGTTTTTCTTATTGCTAGTGTGGGAGCAGCCATGCTTTTCCCATCTTTTTACTTCCCAGTAGAAGAGAAACTTACTTGCATTTTTGCCTGTACAAGTAATTCTGCAATAGTCATCTATGTGCATACTTCTGTACACACTGAAGCTTTTCTTTTTCCAATGGGGAATACTACCAGGAGTAGGAATTTATTATTAAATGGTGCATATTTACTTTCAATTGTTCTTGCCAGATTTATTTCCATATTCTACATGACAGTAACAATTAACGTTTCCATCTCATATTTCTTCCAGCAATAAATATTGGTTTTTAAATAAAATATGTGCTAATCTTAGTGGCATAAAATTATACTTTATGGTCACCTTCAGGTGAATTTACCTAGATGGTATTAATTTTGTGATTAGAATTTGTATTCTGTGAATTGCTATTTTCTATTTTTGCCAATTTTTCTCTTGAGTTGCCCTATATTTTTCTTACGTTTAAAAAGAATCCCTGTGTATCACAATTATAAGCATTTTTGTTTGTCATCTGCTTTCATTTTTTTCATAACCAAACATTTACCTATTGACTTTTTTATTGAAGTATATTTGATTTACAATATTGTGTTTGTTTCAGGTGTACAGCAAAGTGATTCCTATGTATATATAATATATATATTTTAGATTTTTCATTATAGGTTATTTAAAGATATTGAACATAATTCCCTCTGCTATATAATAAATATTTGTTGTGTATCTATTTTATGTGTAGTAGTTTGTATCTGTCAGCACCAAACTCCCAGTTTGTCTCGTCTCTGCTCTCTCTCCCTCTTGGTAACCATAAATTTGTTTTCTATGTTTGTGGGCCTATTTCTATTTCATATACAGATTCATTTGTATTTTTTTTAGGTTTTACATATAAGTGATATCATATGATATGTTCATCTGGTTTACTTAGCTAAGTATGATATACTTCATTAAGTATAATTGTTGCTTCAAATGGCAACATTTTGTTGTTTTATAGCTGAGTAATATTCCATCATGGGTGTGTGTGTGTGTGTGTGTGTGTATATCATGTTTTCTTAAGCCAATTATCTCTTAATGAGCTCTTGGGCTGTTTCTATGTTTTGGTTACTGTAAATAGTACTGCTATAAACATTCGGGTGCATGTATCTTTTTGAAGTGTATATATATATATATATATATATATATATATAAATTTTTATTTTTACTTTATTTTGCTTAACAATACTGTATTGGTTTTGCCATACATTGACATGAATCCACCACGGGTGTACATGTGATCCCAAACATGAACCCCTCTCCCACCTCCCTCCCCTCAGCCGTTAGAAAAGAATACATTTGAATCAGTTCTGATGAGATGGATGAAACTGGAGCCGATTATACAGTGAAGTAAGCCAGAAAGAAAAACACCAATACAGTATACTAACACATATATATGGAATTTAGAAAGATGGCAATGAAGTATATTTTTGTCTAGATACATGCCCAGGAGTTGGATTTCTGGATCATATGGCAACTCTATTTTCACCTTTTTAAGGAACGTCCATACTGTTTTTCATAGTGGCTGTGCCAATTTACATTCCCACCAACAGTATATAGGAAGATTCCTTTTTCTCTATGTACTTTCCAACATTTATTATTTGTTGATTTTTTGATGATAGTCCCTCTGACTGGTATGAGGTGATACCTCCTTGTGGTTTTGATCTGCATTTCTCTAATCATTAGCAATATTGAGCATCTTTTCATGTGCCTATTATAGGTCATCTGTATTGCTTCTTTGGAAAAATGTTGATTTAGGTCTTTTGTCAAATCTCAATTGGATGGTTTGATTTTTCAGTATTGTGCTATATGAATTGCTTGTATTATATATTTTGGATATTAACTCATTGTCAATTGCATCATTTGCAGATATTTTCTCCCGTTCTATGGGTTGTTTTTTTCTTTTGTTAATGGTTTCCTTTTCTGTGCAAAAGCTTTTTAAGTTTGATTAGGTTCCATTTGCTTATTTTTGCTTTTATTATTAATATTATTTTGCCTTGAGAAAGTGAACTAAGAAATATTACTTCAATTTATGTCAGAATAGTTTGCCTATATTCTCTTTTAGGAGTTTTACTGTATCATGTTTTATATTTATAACTCTTTAAGCCATTTTGGGTTTAATTTACATGTGGCTTTCCTGCTTTCCCAACATGACTTGCTGAAGAGACTCTTTTCTCCATTGTATATTCTCACTTTGATGTGTGGGTTTATTTCCAGACTCTCTGTTCTATTCTGCTGAGCCATATGTCTGGTTTTGTACCAATATCATGCTTTTTTGATTTCTATAGCTTTGTAGCATTGTCTGAAGTCTAGAAGGTTTATGCATCCAGCTTTGTTCTTTTCTCTCAGGATTGCTTTGGCAATTCTAGCTCTTTTGTGGTTCAATATGATGCTGGGAGGGATTGGGGGCAGGAGGAGAAGGGGATGACAGAGGATGAGATGGCTGGATGGCATCACTGACTTGATGGACATGAGTTTGGGTAAACTCTGGAAGTTGGTGATGGACAGGGAGGCCTGGCTTGCTGTGATTCATGGGGTCTCAAAGGGTGGGATGTGACTGAGTGACTGAACTGAACTGAACTGATAAATTTTAGGATTTCATGTTCTAATTATGTGAAAACTGTTATGGTTTTTTTGATAGACATTGCATTAAATCTATACATTGCTTTGGGTAGTATGCCCATTTTAACAAAATTAATTCTTGCAATCCAAGAGCATGGGATATCTTTCCATTTCTTTGAATCATCTTCAATTTCTTTCATCAATTTTTTTTTTTATATAGTTTTCAGCATATAGGTCTTTCACCTCCTTGGTTGAGCTTCAGTTCAGTTCAATTCAGTCGCTCAGTCGTGTCTGACTCTTTGCAACCCCATGAATTGCAGCATGCCAGGCCTCCCTGTCCATCACCAACTCCCGGAGTTCACTCAGACTCACATCCATCGAGTCAGTGATGTCATCCGGCCATCTCATCCTCTGCTGCCCCCTTCTCCTCCTGCCCCCAATCCCTCCCAGCATCAAAGTCTTTTCCAATGAGTCAACTCTTCGCATGAGGTGGCCAGAGTACTGGAGTTTCAGCTTTAGCATCATTCCTTCCAAAGAAATCCCAGGGTTGATCTCCTTCAGAATGGACTGGTTGGATCTCCTTGCAGTCCAAGGGACTCTCAAGAGTCTTCTCCAACACCTAAGCTTATTGCTAAGTATTTCATTGTTTTTTGATATGATTTTAAATGGATTATTATCTTTCTGATACTTCATTGTTAGTATAAAGAAAGGTAACAGATTTCTGTATCTTAATCTTGTAACGTTCTACATTGCTAAGTTCATTTATTAGTTATAATAGTTTTTGTGCAGAGCTTTTAGGGTGCTCCATATTTGGTTTCATGTCAACTTGGATAGTGACAGTTTTATCTCTTCCAATTTACATAACTTTTATTTCTTTTCCTATCTGACTGTTGTGACGATGACTTTCCATACTATGTTGCATAGAAACAGTAAGTGTTGGCATCCTTGTTTTGTTTCTGAATTTAGCAAGAAGGCTTTCAGCTTTTCATTGTTGAGTATTGTTCTGGCTTCAGGTTTGTTGTAAATGGCTTTTATTATGTTAAGATATGTTCCCACTTTGGTGAGAATTTTTTTTTCTAGTCATGAATGGATGTTTTCTTTTCTTTTTTTTTTTTTTTTCTGCTGCTGCTGCTAAGTTGCTTCAGTCATGTCCGACTCTTTGCAACCCCATGGACTGTAGCCCAGCAGGCTTCTCTGTCCATGGGATTCTCCAGGCAAGGATACTGGAGTGGGTTGCCACTGCCTTCTCCAGGGGATCTTCCTGACCCAGGGATTGAACCCACATCTCTTGCATTTCAGGTGGATTCTTTACCGCTGAGCTAACAAGGAACCCCCACCCCCACCCCCAGCCCCCACCCCCAATTTTTTTCTGCATCTTCATCCTTTTAATACATTGTTGGATTTGGTCTGCTAATATTTTGTTGAGGATTTGTACACCTATGTTCACAAAAAATATTGGCCTGTAACTTTCTTCTTTTGTGTGATGTCTGTCTGATTTTGGTATCAGGGTTACCTATTGACTTTTTATTTTATATTTTTGCATATAAAATTTACATATTTGTATACTGAAATGTTTATTTCTTAGTAGTTTGAGGTATTTGTCTTAGTAAAAATTGTCTCCTTCTTATATTTTAAACATATAATTTCCTGCATTTTCTGCCAAGGGTTTATTCTTTCATTTAAAATAAGGAAATTTAAGTGTATAATCCAGTTGTAATTTATTTTGTAAAGAATGTGTGAAAGAGATGTAATTTCATTTTCTTCATGAGATATAGCTGTTGTCCATGTAGCCTCTTTAAAATAAATCATTGTTCCTCATTGAATTTAAATATCTCCTTGTCCCATGTTATTGTATTTTCTTGGATCTATTCTTGGATTTTCTCTTTGGTTCAAATAATTTGTTTGTCCATTCCTATGCACTATTATATTGATTATATTACAGTGAATATTTAGTATATTGTGATATCTGTTAAGGCAAATTTACTAAACAACTTTTACTCTTGTCCTTTTGCTTCATGATTTTTTTAGCTGTTCTCAAACATTTATTACTAAATATACATGTGGCACTAGTGGTAAAGAATCCACCTCCCAATGCAGGAGACACAAGAGATGAAGGTTTGATCCGTGGGTCAGGAAGATGCCCTGGAGTAGAAAATGGCAACCCATTCCAGTATTCTTGCCTGGAAAATTCCATGGACAGAGGAGCCCTGGTGTGCTACAGTCCATGGGATTGCAAAGAGTCAGACACAACTGAGCGTGTGCATACACACATACATGTTTAGATAATTTTAAACAATATCAATTCCGATTTTTAATGTTCTTTTACTCTGGTGAATTTTGCACAGTGAGCACAAATTTGTCACTTATGACTAGCAATGATGTTGTTGTTCAGTAGCTAAGCCATGTCTGATTTTCATGTCTGACTCTTTTCATGACCCCATGGACTGATACATGATGTAAAAGAAAAAAGATAAACAAGAGGGAGAAGAGTGGTGAGGTTCCTGGCACCTGCTCTGGGCTATATGAAAGCAAGATTAGATAATCATGTTGTCCAGTACAAGCTTTGGGGCAGATGAGGAGGTAAAAAGAATGAACACTCCTTGCTTCTGCACAGAGATGTGTACCCTAAGTGGCAAATCATAACAGACTCTTATTCTGTGCAGCAATTTGCAATGTGAAAGGAGAAATGATTTATACAATTTTGTTTCATACAAGGATTCCATGAATTGTGCTTTGATATTGCAGCTTGTCTAGAGAGCATAAGATTTTGGTTCCTAAGTTCCATTTTGAGGAATATCTTTCCTGATGCATAAAGTGTACTTTGCTCAAATAGATATGGGAAAGGCAACTTATTTTGGTAAAGCCCTGAAGAAGATGAACATGTAGCTTTGTTTCACTCAGCATTTCTCAAATTTAACTTTACATAGAATCTTTCTTTTCTGAGATATACTTTGAAATTATAACAGAACTCACAGAAGATACTTTGGGAGATGTTGGTCCTAGGAGAGGTAGGATGTAGATTGTCAGGTTGAATGAGCTCAGTAGGCAGTGAATAAAGTGGGGAATATCACTAGAATAAAAATGTTTATTTCAAATTACTTATATCCAAAGTAGAAAAAAAATTTTTAAAAAATCTCAGAAACACGAAGTCTATCTTGCTAGATTCTTATGTTTGGACATAGACTATGTCTTGATTCTCCTTCTGATCTGAAGGAGAAAACTTTTAAGTGGCACAGTTAGAATTCTCAGTGCCCTGTCTAATACTGTCCCAATTAAGTCATCATTCATTTTTATTTCTGTCTTGTATATTTTTTTCCTTTGAGGCTTACTGTTGGTGTTTGAATCATCTAAAAACAAATCTCTCTCATGCTTTTCCCTCTTGTCAAGTCTTATTCTTCTCTGGAAAGATGCTCAACATTATCTGAAAGAGAAAGTGCTCTATGTGTCTCATTCTCCCAAGGCAATTACTGGTTAGCCATCTCTGCCTTCAGCAGAGGTAGGAATACTCATGAAAGTAAAAAAACTGTAAGTACTTAGCTTCACCTTATGTAACGTTAACACTTCTTTGAATACATCTAGTTGTTTTTATGAGGAAATTGAAACACCCAACTATTTTGTACAAGTATATAAAATGTAAATAGATTATGTTTACAAATGCTATATCATACACATTCACGTAGACTGATTACTTACAATTTATTCTGGTTTAAATTCCTGGGAGCTAAGACAGGGCAGGTTTATGTGCAACAGCTGTGAGGTACAGTGGATTGCTGGATATGGAGGTTGGAAATTGGTATACACCTGGTTTTCTGCTCAGAGAGCTATACCACTGAATCTCAAAGGTCTTTTCCACCTCCAAGGTTTTTATCCTTCAAGGCAAGAAAGAATAATTTCTCAGTTGAGGCAACAGCTTACCCACATTAAAAAAAAAAAAAAATGAGGCATGGCTGAATTAAGATTGGAACCCTGGCATTCTATTCCCAGTCTTCAGTTGTTTCTTCATAGCAGTTCTTTTCATTTAGTTTCTGCCCTTGGCCTTGTGCTTTGGAGATTGGATGATGCAGAAACTGTTACTGTTTTTAGGGTTTTGATTTCAGGTGAATGGGTAGTCAGCTGGTGACCTGAGGCTTCTGCAGCATCGGAAAAGATGGCACTACCCATGTTTCTTGAGACCTGACCAGCTTCTGCTCGAGCAGATGGTAGGCAAAAGCAGCATCTTGAAGAGTTGAAGAAAACCAACCAGAAAATGGTCATGGAAGGGAGTTTCCAAACATGAGGGGGTCATTCTCTACACCCCTGTGTCAGTGTGTGATGCAGTCTTCTCTCTCCTGCTCTCCATTGCTTAGGACACTCTCTGCTTCACTCTTTGTAGAACTGATTTCTTTTTGTTCCTTCAAGTCTTAGCCTCTCAGTCCAGTTTTCCTTGGCAACCCTCCCAGGTTGGTCTACTTTATCATTCTCCCTTATGTTACATTTCCCAGCCATTTACAGCACCCATCACAATATGCAATTCCTGTGTATTTTTGTTTGCTTCCTTCTTATTATCTTGCTTACAGAATGCAAAATCCATGAAGGCTGAGGCCATGTCTGTTTATTTTTCTGTGTAATCAGTATGACTTATGAATAAATATATTTCATGAAAAAAATAACTCTAAAATCTATTTTCAGCAAATTCCCTGATAGTCCACTGGTTCGAATACCATACTTTCACTGTCAAGAGCACAGGTTCAATCTCTGGTTGGGGGACTAAGATCCCACAAGCCATGTGGCACAGCCAAAAAGAAAACCCATTTTCATAGCATTTAAAAATTAATAGTAGTATAGTTATTTGGCAGAACACTTAACAAACTTTAAATAAATGATAATATAAAATGAAAAATTATTAAAAAAATAAGACTCATATGAGGTAGCATGAAAATATGCAAACCTCTGAGTATTTAAAATTACATTAAAAACCATGAGAACAAAAAAAGGAATAAACTTCCTGTACAGAAGGCTGAGGGAAGTTGAGGGAAGAAAGTACAATTTAATTTTTTTTTCTTTTACTTTCTCTATTTTGGATATGCTCTTCTAGACAAAATATGCTGTGGTAGAAATAGGAGAACAGAAATCCAAGTTTAGTATACAGACTATGAGAGCATATAAAGCTGCTTGCTGTACAACTATTAAGCTCTCTTGGCTATATAATATGTCATACATATAATATACACCTTATAAATATATAACATATTTTATTCCTGGGAGCAAGAAGATTTGGAAAGGAAGCAAGAAGTCTTCTGCGTTGAGGAAGAAGGTGAAAGAACTTTTCCCCGTTCCTCACACTGTGCATAACTAAAGACGCTGGAGAGTACGTAGACCAGTGCCAGTGGCAAGCTGCTTAGTCATGTCCGACTCTCTGCGATGCTGTGGACCACTGCCCACCAGGTTCCTCTGTCCACAAGATTCTCCAGGCAAGAATACTGGAGTGGGTTGCCATGCCCTCCTCCAGGGGAATCTTCTCGACCCAGGGACTGAATCCAGATCTCTATGCCTCCTGCATTGGCAGGTGGGTTCTTTACCACTAGCGCCACCTAGGAAGCCCAGGTTATGCATAAAATAAACCTAAGAAAACTCTGATAGGTTGGAAAGAAGAAGGCAGAATGGCCAGGGCCTCAACATGAGGAAGAACACGTGTTAGTCCATTTTGCCTTATACATCCCAAACTGGAAGTAACTAAAGTCTGCACTCCTTAGCCAAAGGTCCAGGAAAGAAGCATTGCTGCTGCTGCTGCTAAGTCACTTCAGTCATGTCTCTGTGTGACCCTATAGTCCCGTCCCTGGGATTCTCCAGGCAAGAACACTGGAGTGGGTTGCCATTGCCTTCTCCAATGCATGAAAGTGAAAAGTGAAAGGGAATTTGCTCAGTCGTGTCTGACTCTTCGTGACCCCATGGACCGCAGCCCACCAGGCTCCTCTGTCCATGGGATTTTTCAGGCAAGAGTGCTGGAGTGGGGTGCCATTGCCTTCTCCGAAAAAGAAGCATTACTACAAGACAAAACATTTTTGGACAACAATCACTTTTCTCCAGCCAAACACCACAGAGAGCACTCTATCATCATCAAATCCAACAGGGGCCAAATCAGAAGCCTAGACTTTCACTCTCATCAGACTGAAACAAGGCACCCCAACCCCTTACCGCCAGTGATGTTGAGTAACAAGCTGAGACTTCTGTCTCTGCAGATGGTAATGTGGTCACCCCTTCCCCTCATCTCACAGTGTCACCTGAGACCATATGGAAAGTCTGGTTATTTCCCCCTGCCTACCCACCCAGCAATAATCATGAGGAATCCCACTTACTCCTGCTGGGATGGTATCAGACGAGTCTTAGTGGAGAGTCAGGACTTTTACCACCATCCAGCAATAGCAAAATCAGTCCCTTGTGGTGTCAGTGGAAGCTGGGGAACTCCTTTTCTCTGTTCTTGCTGGTATTTCTGGGTTGCTATTAATTTCAGCTCTAAGTTTGGATTATATGAGGTAAAAAGAAAAACTCAGGGAAAAGATAACTATACTGTTCCTCTTGTTCTGAGATCCTCAGCCAATTTGCCTTCTCTTCAGCTCTCAGAGTGTTCTTATGATAATTTTTATTTATAATGTCCAAGTTTTAAACTGTACTTAGTGGGAGGAATAGGGAAAACAGTTAACTTTATCTTCTTAGAGATGCAATTTCTCACACTGATTTTTGTAGTATACATGGATTTATTTCTTCCAGCTTATTTGTTGCTAATTTCCCTGTTTTTTGCCGGGGGCCAGAGTGAGGAATTCCGCCCATGGCAAAGGTCATGAGGAAGGAGGCTTGGCATACGCAAAGGCGTGATCAAGCCTCAGGAAACCCCCTGTTCCCGAGCATCTAACCCCAAAACCAGAGTCTGTTTTATGCTCTCACCTACACCTCTGACTTTACGGGGGGCTCTCCCCCATAACCGTTTCTCTCAGAGAAGGAGTAAACGTGCAGCTCCAAGGCAATAAAAATTCTTGGGCGTGACAAGAGTGTTTCAGCTTACGGACTCCTCTGAAGGTTATCTAGCCCACCTGTATAGGTTTGTCCGGCCACATGTGATTGCTTGCAGCCTCCCAACCTGAGAGGCACGAGATGTTTTAGACTTACTAAAGGCAAATTATTTTGGGGAGTTAAAATTATTAGTATAGTTGGTTAGGAATTATATTGGTGAAGGGTCTCTTCATTTGTGTCAATAATTGCTGCTAATTCCCTGCTCTGGGTGGGACAAGGATGTCTCAGGTCAAACCTCTCTGCTGACAGACTAGCTTGTGTGATTGTTTACTACCTCTCAACCATAAACAGCACAGAGAGTTTTGGAGTATTTTGAGAGTCTTAATAGCATAGGACTTTTTCTTCTTGTTGAGTCAATGATCGCCGCCAGGCCTCTATATCCTTAGGTACCTGGGAATATATTAATCAATGGATTTGGAATATAGCAAAGGAAATATGGTAGTTTTTGATGTTAGCAATACTAGACTTTTTGAGTTAATGGATTTTCTCTTTTGTAATAGATCACTGTACTTATATATCACTGTGTCCTTGCTGTGTAAGAATGTAACTTTATCATATCTTAAGACTAAATAGATCTTAAGGGGAGCATTGGTGAAAGGATTTTCATTTGTTGGGCTGATGTTTGCTGCTAAATCTCCATGTTCCCTACTCTTATAATGAATATAACTAGCATATAGGAGAAATAAGTATTAACCTTTAAGACTAATCAGGTTAACCTTGGGTTAAATAAATTCCTTTCTTGCTTGTAACTCACTACACCCTCACCCTATAGGAATGTAACTTTATTTGGAGGGTGGTGCCTGGTTTAAGAAAAAACACTCTTGGAAGAAATAAGTTTTTTGGTTATCAGAAAGAAAGCATCATAAAATGTCAGCAGGTCTCACTCATGGCCAGAAGATGATGTACCTTTTTTTATACATTTATGTGAAGCACCTGATTTTGACAAAGGTCAGGACTGCTGACCCCACGTGACTCTGTATTCATCCCTATGTGTAACAAAAGGTATATAAGCAAACCCAAAAATAAAGAAATCGGATCAGTTTCCGGAAAGACTGATTCCCCCATGTCGCTTCTTTCTTGCTCCCGTTTTTCTGGCTGAATTCCCATCTGGAGCATGGATGCTATTCCACGTAATCCAAGTTATTCAGCCTCTTTTTCTCCACTGATCTTCCTACTACACTATCCATTTCTAATCTCTCTATATCTGTGATTAAATATGTATTTTTCCAAAGACGCCGACTCCGTCCCCCCACCTTCGAATCACCCTGGATCCACCGGGGCTGGACCCCGGCAGTTTTTGGTGCTTCTTATTTCTCTGTTTTGCTGTCTTCTGGAGTTTATTTCTTTTCTCCCCCATACCACCACTGTTTTAACATTTATAGTCTCTATTTTCTTACAAATACCCTTAAATTTTTAACATGCATCACACATGTTGACTTTCCAGATTCAACAGTTCATGTATATCTTTCCCCCAGGAAGATACAAAGATCTTAGTTCTTTAATTGCAAAAGCTCTATCACAGTAGATTATTCCCTTACATGTTTTTTATTTTGGTTCATGAAATGAATTATTAAGATTGAGGGGGGTGAATTCTAGGTGGATTCCTTTGATTTATATGAGAGGTTTTGTATTTTATGTTTATATTTTTATTAATTTGATAATTAGGTATTCTTGAACCATTTGGTATGATAAATTTAAATCTCAAATGCATGTTATAAATTCTTAGTAAGGGGGACTTTTCCCAGAAATAGAAGGCAGGCCAAACTAAAGTAAATGAATTATAGAAGACCTCAAACAAATAAACAAATGTTCCAGACATTACGACTGGAAGACGTTACAATTCTTCCAGTTGTAATGTCTAGACTTTTTTGTAGTATGAACCTATTTGCTAAGTCTGTAGTGCCACAGAGGTTCTGATTTTATATGGGAATCTCAGTTTCACGTTTCCCCCTTGAAAAGGCCATACTTTATTTCTAGCTCTTTCATGCATGTTAACATGCTAGTCCCTGGCCGCTCCAGAAACTAGCTTAAGTTAATGAGTTACCTAATGCTGGAGAAGTTCAAGAATCTTTGAAAGTGGTATAGGGATTCCTCAAGACTCTTTCAACTTTTAAGGTGGTAAAAAACTGCATAAATATTATCTAATGCTGTATCACTTGTGCTCTTTCTGTGAGATAATTATCTAATGAGCGTTGTGTGTAAAATGTGTAGAGACCATACTCAATGTTTGATGACATAGCTTGCTAACTAATACAGTTACAGAGCAAACATATAAAAGGCAAAATGGGAAAGCATTGCATGACCAAAGTAACTGTAACACAAGAAAGAATCATGTATTTTCCTTGGAGATTAAACAAATACTCTCCAATCATGGACCAATGACTGACTGTGTTCTTTCAGAGATGATGATAAATATAGATGTTCTGTTCCTATCACTAATGACTCAATAAATAAAATCCCCAGACACTTTTCAAAAGTACAGTGTGATATCCAGAATGTTATAGGCAGCTGTGCCTCCTAGTGATGTGTGGAAAATTTGATAAAATGCCTCAAATGTTCTGAAGATAAAAAGTGCCATGTACCGTAAGTGATGAGTGATGGTCATAATTGTGGAGAATGGCCACAGGAAGAGACACTGTTATTACCTAGAAAAAGTTGTTACCTCTTTTCAAACACCGTAACATTGCTATTTCTTTATAAAGGACTTGAAGAAACCTCATATAAATCTGGTTTTCATAAAGCTGGAAATGGTCTAGACTCAATACACCATCCAGAGAGAATTTAGTCTACTCTCTGCCTCTCTGAAATGAATTGAAGGATACTTTCTGGGTAAGTCAAGCCAGGAGAATGTCTTATATCCTCACATGGGTGTTATGTTAGCGTGTTAGACAACTTCACATAGGCCTTTGTTCTCCAGATTCACCTGTACTGGTGAACTCCTTTCATGGAAGGACAACATGCTGCTGCTGCTAAGTCACTTCAGTCGTGTCTGACTCTGTGCAACCCCATAGACGGCAGCCCACCAGGCTCCCCTGTCCCTGGGATTCTCCAGGCAAGAACACTGGAGTGGGTTGCCATTTCCATCTCCAAAGCATGAAAGTGAAAAGTGAAAGTGAAGTCACTCCGTCGTGTCCGACCCTCAGCAACCCCATGGACTGCAGCCTGACTCCTCTATCCATGGGATTTTCCAGGCAAGAGTACTGGAGTGGAGTGCCACTGCCTTCTCCGAAGAACAACATAGGCACATAATAAAAAAATAATATTAAATAAAAATAAAATAAATAAAAAATTCAGAACAGCTGACATTTTAAATTTTATATTTGTCAGCACGTTTCACTGGTTAAAGGACCATTTATTTTGTTCAAGTGAACTCTGAAGGCTTCCAAAAGTAGAAATTAATTTGGTTGATCCAGCAATGAATTATGCCAATGTATGTAAATGCCTTTATGTTCTGCTTAATAATGTAAGCAGTTGGCCATATAGTGTGACTCACTGGGCTTTTAAAATTCAGGATGGAATGCATTAGTAAAATTACTGTGAGCAATGATTCAACTTGCACAGCTGGATCACCTTCAAAAATGCTGTTCTTGGGTACTTTTTTTTTAGTAGGAGGTTGTCGTGACCTAGTGTTTAACCTGACTCCCTTCTCTTTGGGTTTGGAGACATATGGCAATATTCATTTCCCTTGGAAAGACCCCCAATGTTACCCTAGGTAGAGAGTGGATCAGAGAGAATGGTGCAGGTGTTCACAACTAAAGGTATTAATACCTAATCAGCCTTACAAATCCAGAAGAGAGGAAGAATTCCATTAAAAATAAATTTCACATAATAAAGTGTGATCCACAAACTTAGCAAATCTGCAATGAATATGAAAGTTGAATATATTCCTAGCACTTTGATCACAGATCTTCAGCACACAGGAACAGGTGTTCCATAAAAATATCAGTTCTAGCTCTTAATTTAAATGAGCTTCTCACTCTTACTGCTCACTGATTCACTTAGGTTTACTGCTCCAGTGAGTAATATTTCAAGAAGACACAAACATCTACTTTCTTTAAAGCCTTTTTCAATTTTTTTGGACTGCATCTCAGACAGGAAGCACTGTTATGTCAAATGGTCACATTTAGGGTCCATTCAGAGTTTCTAAAGTGAGAAGGATGAACTATTTTAGAGCTATCTATTGAAGGCTATGTTTTTTTTGCTACCTCATCTCAAAATGGTTCTACATGTTATAAAGTCCACAGCAGAGAAAATGAAGTATGTTCACTCCAACTTCATGTCCAGAAGATGCTAAGTAATGTTTTCAACTTTTAAGTGTCTATTTTCTGGGAAACTTGTACAGAGAGGCATTTCAATATTATGTGTGATCATAGTCAACTAATAACACGGCATTTACTATGTGTCCATGAAAACAAACTTTACTGCACCTTCTGGATCACAAAATTTCCCTAATTTTCCATCTTTAAGACCAGAGTTACTGAGAGCTTGATGCAAATGAAGAAAATGTTTCCTTACACATTGAATTTTGGCCACATTTCGTCTTCTTTTCCAATCTTTACTGAACACTGAGAAAAGACAAGTATTAAGAAGAAATAGGGCAAAATGAGAAAAGATTTGGAGAAAAGGAGATGAAAGAGTTAAGAGGCATGAGAGATCCAGTATATGAGTGGACAATAACCAGACCATATAGAAAAACTGAAATCTGACCCATGACCGGCAGCAACTTGCTCAGGAAAGCAACCCCTTGATCTACTATAAACAGCCCAGGAACCCAGCCTACTGTCAGGCAGACTGGTATGAAGTCAGATTGCTGTCTCTAGGAACAATCCAGAAAGGTGACCAATAACTTCTGTAATGATTATCTCTTAATGGCCAGGAACTGGTTCATAACTGACTGCTTCTCTAATTTTTGCCTTTGATTCCAACTTAGGACTGAGCAGAGGAAGTCAAAGAGACCCCCATACCCAATCGCCTAGGATGCCCTATTTCTACTGGATTGGCCAAAAAGTTCTTTTGGGTTTTTCTGTAAGATGGTATAGTTAGCTTGCCTACAGCTTCTCACATGAACAGTTTCCAGTAGCGCACATGTGAGCCTTCCCTCTTTTCCACCCTAGAACTTTTCTTTTCTCGCCTGTCTTCAAGTTCCTGACTCCCTTGATATAGTGAGCTGTGAAACAGCAGGCTTGCACTGTCTCATGTGATGGTCTTCATTTATTTAGACAGGACTAATAAAGCAGGAAAAAAGAAGAGAAGACAAAAAGGAAGAATGTTTAGTTAGTGTTAGTCGCTCAATTGTGTCAGACTCTGCAATCCCATTGACTGTAGCCCACCAGGCTAATCTGTCCAGACCTTAACAATTATATATATTTAATATCAATGAACTTGTGTCATTGTAGCATAATTTATATTAATATCTATTTAAAAATGTATAACACTGGTTTGTTCTGGCAAATATACCATGCCAGAATGGTATATATAATGAAAGATGTTAATAATAGGGGAAATTAGGTGTGGGATATAAGGAAACTTGGGCTTCCCTGGTGCTCAGCAGGTAAAGAATCCACTTGCAATGCAAGTGATGTGCAGGAGACGTGGGTTTGATCCCTGGGTAGGGAAGATCCCCTAGAGAAGGAAATAGCAAACCACTGCAGTATTCTTGCCTGGAAAATCCCATGGACAGAGGAGACTGGCAGGCTAAATAAAGTCCATGGGGTTGCAAAAGAGTTAGACACAACTTAGCAACTAAACAACAACATAAGGGAACTCACTGTATTATTTTAGCAATTTTTCTGTAGATCTACAACTATTAAAAAATTAAAAAGTTTATTTAAAGAAATGATGCGTGACAAAGTCATGCCTCTAAGTTGATTTATTTTCATGATTCCTTTCCAAATATCAGATGTCTATCTCCCTAAGAGACATTCCTAGTCACCCGCTGCTGCCATACTCGCCCACCCTTCCTTTTTTATCCCAGTCTTTATACCCCATCTAAAAGTATCTGGGTGCAGGCAATATGTGGAAGAGTGGTAATGAAAGAAAAATGGTGAAATAGTTGGTTTCTATGGAACTAAGCACATTGAGAAGGCTTTAGGATTTCAAGGAAAATTTTGAATGCTACCATATCTTTCCAAGTCTATATCTAAGTATATTTTTCAGTGCCTTTTACATTTTATTGCAGGACTTGGAATGATGAACTGTAGGGGGTAATAAAACACAAAACAAAACACCAAACACAGAACATGAGGTTGAAGAGGAGAGAGTTTAATCAGGGGGTTATAAGAAAAGAGGTGCTTTATCTTCAAAGAGGACAACGTTCTTTCTAGGCCATTTTCCCTATTGGCAGTGCTCAGGGGCTTCCTTGGTGGCTCAGATGGTAAAGAATCTGCCTGCAATGCAGGAGACCTGGGTTCTATAGTGAGGTTGGGCAGATCCCTTGGAGAAGGGAATGGCAACCTGCCGGGGGCCAGCGTGAGGAACTCTGCCCACGGCAAAGGTCATGAGGAAGGAGGCTTGGCATACGCAAAGGCGTGATCAAGCCTCAGGAAACCCCTTGTTCCCAAGCATCTACCCCAAAACCAAAGTCTGTTTTATGCTCTCACCTACACCTCTGACTTTACGGGGGGCTCTCCCCCATAACCGTTTCTCTCAGAGAAGGAGTAAACGTGCAGCTCCAAGGCAATAAAAATTCCTGGGCGTGACAAGAGTGTTTCAGCTTACGGACTCCTCTGAAGGTTATCTAGCCCACCTGTATAGGTTCGTCCGGCCACATGTGATTGTTTACAGCCTCCCAACCTGAGAGGCACGAGATGTTTTAGACTTACTAAAGGCAAATTCTTTTGGGGAGTTGGAAATTATTAGTATAGTGGGTTGGTTAGGAATTATATTGGTGAAGGGTTTTTCATTTGTTGTGTCAATAATTGCTCTAATTCCCTGCCCTGGGTGGGAGAAGGATGTTTCAGGTCAAACCTCTCTGCTGACAGACTAGCTTGTGTGACAGGATTATTCATACTCCTGCCACATGATTGTTTACTACCTCTCAACCATAAACAGCACAGAGAGTTTTGGAGTATTTTGAGAGTCTTAATTAGCATAGGGCTTTTTCTTCTTGTTAAGTCAATGATTGCCGCCAGGCCTCCATATCCTTAGGCACCTGGGAATATATTAATCAATGTATTTGGAATATAGAAAAGGAAATATAGTAGTTTTTAAGGTTAGCAATACTAGACTTTTTGATTTAATGAATTTTCTCTTTTGTAATAGATCACTGTGCTTTGTTATAAATCACTGTGTCCTTGCTATGTAAAAATGTAACTTTATCACTATCTTAAGACTAAATAGATCTTAAGGGGAACATTGGTGAAAGGATTTTCATTTGTTGGGCTGATGTTTGCTGCTAAATCTCCATGCTCCCTGCCCTTATAATGAATATAACCAGCATTTAGGAGAAATAAGTATTAACCTTTAAGCATATAGGAGAAATAAGTATTAACCTTTAAGATTAATCATGTTAACCTTGGGTTAAATAAATTCCTTTCTTGATTGTAACTCACTACACCCTCACCCTATAGGAACTTTATTCGGAGGGTGGTGCCTGGTTTAAGAAAAAACACCCTTGGAAAAAATAAGTTTTTTGGTTATCAGATAGAAAGGATCATAAAATGTCAGTGGGTCTCATGGCCAGAAGATGATGTAATATTCCTAAGACCTTTTTTTTGCATGTATGTGAAGCACCTGATTTTGATAAAGGTCAGGACTGCTGACCCCCTAGTGACTCTGAATTCATCCCTATGTGTAACAAACGGTATATAAGCAAACTCAAAAATAAAGGAATCGGATCAGTTTCTGGAAAGACTGATTCCCCCATGTCGTTTCTTTCTTGCTCCCTGTTTTTCTGGATGAATTCCCATCTGGAGCGTGGATGCTATTCCACGTAATCCAAGTTATTCAGCCTCTTTTTCTCCACTGATCTTCCTACTACACTATCCGTTTCTAATCTCTCTATATATCTGTAATTAAATATGTATTTTTCCAAGGACGCCGACACCATCCCCACCTTCGAATCACCTGGGATCCACTGGGGCTGGACCCCGGCTGCAACCCACTCCAGTATTCTTGCCTGGAGAATTCCATGGACAGAGGAGCCTGGCAGGCTACAGTCCATAGAGTTGCAAAGAGGCAGACACAACTGAGCTATTAACACGCACAGAGACAGAAAGTCAGAGTACGTCTACAGAGGGAATGGAGATCTAGAGGCCTGATATAATACTCTGCTTGGCCAACAGAGGGCCACCGCTGTGTCCAACGCTAGAATCACCTTCATTGACCATATCTGAGGGAAGAAGAGAACGCTTGAAAACGAGATGAGCAGCAAACAGTCAGTGAAAGTGTGAGCAAAGGGGTCCACCACATCCACCTGGCAGAGTCCACTCTCTTCTATGTGATTACCATAGAAATGTACAACAACTAGGCTATGAAACTGTAGCCAGCATCCTGTCCCAGCTTTAGCCAAACATATTATTCACATCCTCTTTCACATCATAGCTCAATTAAAGGCCTGTGGCTACTTACTAGCTCTATCTCTTGTTTAAAGGGGAAGGTAAACTCACCCCTTACCCTTCCACCCTTGCTTAAAGGAATCACGGGCAACATTGTACTTCAGCAATCTGACTTCCATCTTCTATATTATATAAGAGATGGCTACAACTTCATGGAGGAAGCCACCAGCTATTCACATGCTTCTGAAATCATCAGTAAGATTGGAAAATGTTGGTCAGTCAGTCATATCCGACTTTTTGTGACCTCATGGACTGTAGCCCACCAGGCTCTCTGTTCACAGGCTTCTCCAGGCAAAAATACTGGAGTGGGTTGCCATTTCCTTCTCCAGAGGATCTTCCTGACCCAGAGATCAAACCTGGGTCTCCTGCATTGCAGGCAGATTCTTTACTGCCTGAGCCACCAGGGAAGCTCAGTAAGATTGGAGATATGTTAATAAGAAAGAGACTGACTCACTCAGGGAAAATACTGACCACATGTAACCTGAAGAAGTATCTCAGCAGTATGAAGGATACTCTGTCTGAATATTGTGTTTACAAGTTAATGACAACAATCACTTCCATGTTTCATTATACTTAGCAGTTGCATTGCTTTATAATCCTATTATATTGAGAGTATTTCTGACTTAAACTAGTTCTTGTCAGATTGGATTGTGGTTATTTCTGAGACTCCATCATGGTTCATCTTGGACTCCTTTGGACTTTGCTAGGAAAGTGCTGGTAGCCATGAAAGAGAGAGTTTTTGTTTCTCTTATACTTTAGCATATGAAAACATTTAGCATTGATTTATGATACTGGATAGATTCTGTGATGATAGATACAAAAAATGCCTGATTTTATCTTCTGAGAAACATATCTCAAATGTCATTTTCTTTGTCTACAATTAGAGGGCAGCATCTCTTCTGCCCACCCCACAGAGCTATAATAAGACTCAAATGAGATAATGTATATTAAAAAGAAAAAAAGCCTGGAAATTATAAAGTGTCAAATTATGGGAGAAGAAGGGAGAGAAGTAGCCTCTATAGAATGCCTACTGTCTTCCTGTGCTTTGCAAACATAATCTCATAAATCTCATTTACATCTACAATATCACTTTTAGAAAGGGATATCCAGATGAGTTGAATAATAGCTCATGTAGACAGTTGATATCAGCTGAATAACTTCACAAATGATAGGCGAACCAGCATTTATTCCTATGCCATTCAAGTTTCAAGGTCTTGTTTGTTTCTCGTTTCTATAAAGATGAGATCCAGTGACAAAAAAAAAAAAAAAGAAAAGAAAAATACACCTGAGTCTTTTCAATACTTTCACCTTTTTCCAGTTGTATTCTGTTAGAATGAGAAGCATAACAGACATAGCCAATTCTTCTACAATCTTTGAGTCAATATAACAAAGTTAGCCAGGTACTGAGTGCACACAGACACACGCACAATCAGTGGATTTTATGGCTACTTGTGTGACCTAGAAGAATTCACTCCGGTTTTTTCTTTTTAAAGTAACTTCTCTGTACAACACATTGCAGTTGGAACTGAGAATAAAAAGATGATTAAGGCACTCCCCTAAAGAGATAAATATACAGACAACTATTTAAAACAACACTATCAGACTACAACAGAGACGCATCACTAGTGGACTTGCAGTGTGGAATTCAGAATATGTAGAAACTTGTCAAATGGAAGAAAGTTCCAGGTAGAAGCAGGACAAACACCAGCTTGAAAGTGTGACCTATTTGCAGAGCAGGGATACTCTTCTCTGAACCTCATTTTCCTTATCTGTAAAATGAGGAGATTTAATATCATCATCTCTAAAACCCTATCATACTTTACTCTTCCAAGATTCTGCTTTTGTCTTTTTGACTTCTGCTTCTCGTATTCCCATATTCGGTGTAAAGAAAAAAAAGTCAATTGTATGAACGAGCCCACTATTCTACAAAAATAATACAATTAAACTTTAATATGAGCAAGGTACTGACATTTATCTACTCTCAGCTGTGAGCTTCTGAAAAACATTAAAAACTTGACGGCTAAGACTCCTCTTAACAGGAATGATTACATTGCTGAGCACATTTGATTTTCCCATAGGCATTAAACCAGCAGGAGCTTCTATTTTTACCGAGTTGTATAAGGGTTAAGTGTCAGACTTGATGTATTATCAGGGAATGTCATCCAAAATGGAAGAGGTCACTGCCCTCAGAGTAAGGCTCGTTGTTGGCCATCAAAGAAACAGCACTGACATTCAGCCACCTCACTGCACTTAAGGGAAAGGATCACTTTAGGCAAATAGAAGACAACTTTGAAATTGAAGTTGTCTAAGAAATTGCTCCCACAGGTCCTAACGGATACCATCTGTAAATGCTGATCAATCAGTTAGTCAATTCAGCAGCTAAAAGTATTTCCCATTTTTATTTTAGATTTCAAAGGAAAGGAACATTTAGGAGCTGGTGGCTAATAAGAAGGGAAACATTTTCCTTCTGTTGATTTACAGGGAAAGTCGGGGATCAAAAGTTTAACTGATAGCAATGTCCCCACTCCACTGGGGTTTCATACCTGGCTTGGTTCCCTGAAATACTAATATTAGAGGGCTTTGTTTAGTGGACTGTATAAACTAGAGGGGGCAGTTATTAAATTGTTTGACAAAATAGGTTTTTAAATTTTTTTAAGTGAAATGCTGTACATAATGTAATAGTTCTCCTCATCCACTTTACCATTAAATGTTCACAAAACACTAATTTTGGATGTGATTCTTGCAGAAGGTTGATTTTTTTTTCATATGCACTAAGGTGCAGGACAGGGAAGCCTGGCATGCTGTAGTCCCTGGGGTTGCAATGAGTTGGACATGACTGAGCGATTGAACAACAACTAAGGTGTAATTCTGGTCACAAATAGGGTATGAAGCGTAGGGAGCAAATTTAGCCACTTATATACAGCTGCTTGGCCATTGACTCAGGTTTCCTCTTTGGACTCAGGTCTTTGTGTACTGATCAAAAGTAGAAATTTAGGTGACTTGATAGACAAGCTATATCAAAATGTATTGGTCTGACTTGTAACCTTAAGTAAAGAGCAGCATCAGTGAGAGATACTCTTCTCTGGGATTTCCAAGCCATAAACATACTGTTTTGAGTTTGTAATCACAGTCAGGAAATTGATCATCTTATCGCCTTAAATACTCTTGATGATCTCATTGGAAATGAGATTCTGACTACTAGAATGAACAAATCTAAGATGTTAGGAGACTTCTTTTCCATAGGAACTTGCTAAGTCCCTCTCTACTCGTCAAAAATGAGCCTTACTTCCCAATTGCAGGGCAGCCAGCCCAGGCATAGACATGGATGCATCATGGGTCTGTGCTTGTCTCTCCTGTTCAATCTTTTGTTCTCCAGCTCTTCTGTGAACCAAAGCCACATTGTTACTAAGCATAGCACAGGCTAGAGATATTCCTAAGCAATCCTCTGCAAACTTGGTCATTCTGGGAAAGTGTTTCCCAAAGTCTGGTCCATGGAGCACCCAAAGTAGGAATCAGCTGAGTCACTGTTGAAAAATTCAATTTCAAGACCTCACCCAGAACTAATGGGGACAATGCCAGGAAACTGTATAAACACTTTATCTCTCCAAGTAATTTTTCTATTTACTGATGTTTGGGAATCCCTAGCCAGACCAATCAGTAGGTGCCCAATATGCTAGTGCAAAAGAGTGGAGTAATAACTCCAGAAACAATGAAGAGATGGAGCCAAAGCAAAAACAGCATCCAGTTGTGGGTGTGATTAGTGATAGAAGTAAAGTCCGATGCTGTAATTGCATAGGAACCTGGAATGTTAGGTCCATGAATCAACGTAAATTGAAAGTGGTCAAACAGGAGATGGCTGAGAAAAGAAGAGACGTTAAAGGCAAAGGAGAAAAGGAAAGATATACCCATCTGAATGCAGAGTTTCAAAGAATAATGAGGAGGTATAAGAAAGCATTCCTCAATGATCAATACAAAGAAATAGAGGAAAACAATATAATGGGAAAGACTAGAGATCTCTTCAAGAAAATTAGAGATACCAAGGGAACATTTCATGTAAAGATGGACACAATAAAGGACAGAAATATTATGGACCTAACAGAAGCGGAAGATATCAAGAAGAGGTGGCAAGAATACACAGAAGAACTATACAAAAAACATCTTCATGACCCAGATAATCACGATGGTGTGATCACTCACCTAGAGCCAGACATCCTGGAATGTGAAGTCAAGTGGGCCTTAGGAAGCATCACTATGAACAAAGCTAGTGGAGGTGATGGAATTCCAGTTGAGCTGTTTCAAATCCTGGAAGATGATGCTGTGAAAGTGCTGCACTCAACATGCCAGCAAATTTGGAAAACTCAGCAGCGGCCACAGGACTGGAAAAGGTCAGTTTTCATTCCAATCCTGAAGAAAGGCAATGCCAAAGAATGTTCAAACCACTGCACAATTGCTCTCATCTCACACACTAGCAAACTAGTGCTCAAAATTCTCAAGCCAGGCTTCAATAGTATGTAAACCATTAACTTCCAGAAGTTCAAACTAGATTTAGAAAAGGCAAAGGAACCAGAGATCAGATTGTCAACATCCATTAGATCAAAGAAAAATCTATAGAACTTGAGAAAAACATTTATTTCTGCTTTATTGACTATGCCAAAGCCTTTGACTGTGTGGATCACAACAAACTGTGAAATTTTTTTCAAGATATGGGAATACCAGACCACCTTACCTGCCTCCTGAGAAATCTGTATGCAGGTCAAGAAGTAACATTTAGAACTGGGCATGAAACAATCATCTGGTTCCAAATCAGGAAAGGAGTACATCAAGGCTGTGTGTTGTCACCCTGCTTATTTAACTTATATGTAGAGTACATCATGAGAAATGCTGGGCTGGATAAAACACAAGCTGGAATCAAGATTGCTGGGAGAAATATCAATAACCTCAGATATGCAGATGACATCACCCTTCTGGCAGAAAGCGAAGAGGAACCAAAGAACCTCTTGATGAAAGTGAAAGAGGAGAGTGAAAAAGTTGGCTTAAAACTCCTCAATCAAAAAACTAAAATCATGGCATCTGGTCCCATCAATTCATGGGAAATAGATGGGGAAACAATGGAAACAGTGAGAGACTTTATTTTCTTGGGCTCCCAAATCACTGCAGATGGTGACTGCAGCCATGAAATTAAAAGATGCTTGCTCCTTGGAAGAAAAGCTATGATCAACCTAGGCAGCAGCACAATAAAAAGCAGAGACATTACTTTGCCAACAAAGTCCATCTAGTCAGAGGTATGGTTTTTCCAGTAGTCATGTACGGATGTGAGAGTTGAACCATAAAGAAAGCTGAGCGGCAAAGAATTGATGCTTTTGAACTGTGGTGTTGGAGAAGATTCTTGAGAGTCCCTTGGACTACATGGAGATCAAACCAGTCAATCTTAAAGGAAATCAGTCCTGAATATTCATTGGAAGGACTGGTACTGAAGCTGAAACTCCAATACTTTGGCCACCTGACGCAAAGGACTGACTCATTGGAAAAGAACCTGATCCTGGGCAAGATTGGAAGGCTGGAGGAGAAGGTGATGACAGAGGATGAGATGGTTGGATGGCATCACCAACACAATGAACATGAATTTGAGCAAGCTCCAGGAGTTGGTGATGGACAGGGAAGCCTGGCATGCTGTAGCCCATGGGGTCGCAAAGAGTCGGACGTGACTGAGCGACTGAACTGAGCTGAGCCAGACCAATAACAGAAGAACCAACAGAAAAGAAAGCTGTAGATTATAAAGCTGATTATATAAAACATCTACCCTTTCCCCATGAAATAGATACAGTCCTCTAAAATTATAAATAAGAAGAAAAAGAACTTTGTTGATGAAAAGGGGCCATTGCCACAAAGGCTCACAACAAAGGCTGCAGCAATTTGGAAATTCCCAACTGAGAGTCCAAGTATATAAATTCCTGGTGCCAGTCCTCCAACGTATGGAAAGGGTGATCACTGGCACACAAGTAGCTTGTCCACAATTTCAGTCTTCAAGTTTTTTAAAAGCATGTTGACTTTATTGATATAAGGTGAAGAATCATATTTCTTGGTGGCCTCCATCTGTTATAGATATATTTATCAAAATTATCTCCTTTTTCCCAACTTGGTACTAAACTTTTATGTTCACCTGTTAATAGTAAGGGTTTCTCCATATCCTGCAATGATTCTGACTAGATTACTTCTAGATGTAAGTACTGGAGCAGGCATGAGCCTTTCTCCCTGCAGAGTCGCTGATTTGTTTCCCACTGCCTAGACTATAGGCAGCGTTGTTTTCCCTTCACGTGAAGTGGGGGCCTGGAAATACTGCCAAGGCTCCCCAGTTCGCTATGCGGCATTTTCCGTGTCCTCAGATAACCGTTTATTCCAGATGATTTTCTCTCTGCATTCTCATTACGTCTGCCCCTTTAAATCTGATCATTTTTATTTTACTTCTTACACAGCCCAAGGTAATAAGCATCGGCAGGTTCCATGAGTCACGTTGAGTGTTTCCTATGAAGGAACAGGGTGTGATTGAGGTGAAAAACAAAAAAAAAAAACCAAGCTTTGTTTTAATGGCGGGGATAAAAATCAGCTGCACTTCATAATACATCTGATGTCTCTTGTCAAGGGGGAGGAAATTAGAAGCATGACTAGAGGCAGAATCTTTGCAGAAATCTGTTAGATAGCAGAATGTTTAGTCTGTGACAGGTCTGGTAATGAAGTGCTGGAGACTAATTCAATTGCTGGAGTTACCTGATTATAAAATTATATTTTAAAAATCTATTATTTATTTGTTTGTTCAGTCTTCGCCAGTCACTGTAGTGCTCAGGGTTTATTAGCAATAGAAAGGATATAGTTCAAAACATCTGAATCAATTATGTTCTGGAGGAAGTAAGAACCTAGTCAGTAAGTGAGTCATGTATATAAGCTGATACATTAATTTATAAACTCTTAAGAGGCTAAAAGGCAACAGCAAAAGCAAAAGCAAAATCATTGCTGTTACGTCCAGTAGGCACAGCTTTCATCCTTCACTTCACACCATTGCTCCAGGCAAGAATTTCAGCAAAGTTCTCAGGCATTAAATGGTGCATTCTGATGGCTGTACACTAGTTTCTGGTATCTGCAGATCTCATTCTCTCTCCCAACCTCGATAATTTTCCAGACATCTTATTCTGGAGGTTCTCCACTTTGGAATTTCTCAAACCTATCATTTTATGCTTTCGGCACTGGTGAATACAAACCCTAGCAGAGAGACACCAAGAGCTATTATCTCCAAGAGTATTGCATCACAGTGGTTAAAGTACACGCTCTAGAGTCAGACTTCATGGGCTTGGTAACAGAGAAGAACAAATCTGACTCCATATTGGACCTATTCATGTAGCTCTAACCCCTGTGCTCTGTGGCCTGTGCTGAGCCATGCTGGCTCTGTCCTGTTTATAAAAGAACGCTGCCTATGGCCTGAAATATACAGGACAGCTGATTCCCAGGGCTCTCACCTTTAAAAGCAGAACACTTTTGCATTCATGTAGAGGTAAAAAATTCCAGAACAGAGACTAACCTTTGTCTTGTTGGAGGTTTACAGGGATAATCAGATCAGAGCCATAAGGATAACTTAAAAAAACAAAGGATTCTGGCACCAAGAAATTTGCAACAACCAGCAATACTCCCTTCCCTTTTAGTTTAAAAGAATCCTGAAGTCTAGCTCAGGTAAGATGGTTCCTTGTGACACCAGTCTAACATCTTCTTGGTCTGTTGGTTTTCCAAATAAAGTCACTGTTCCTTGCCCCAGTAACTTGTCTCTCGATTTATTGGACTGTTGTGCTGTGAGCTGTACAAACTTGGACTCAGTAACAGTTTGAATCCTGACTCTGACACTTACTGGCTCTATGATTTTAGCAGGTGACAACCTTGGTTTCTCTGTTTGTAAATTTAGGATAATATTAACAACTGTCTTAGGCAATTTTGAGGACTGAAAGAATATATATATAGTGCTTAGAATAGTGTCTGAAACACAATATATGCTCAAACTTTTTACCTACCATTATACGGCAAATGCCTAGCGTCTTCATCAGGACTCATTTGTTTATAATGGGACACAAAGGTATGGAAACTACCTTAAGCAAAACAAACACCTGAAAAGCCACCTTTTTGTTCAAAGTTAAAACAATATCTTTAGGAACTGAGAGAGGGGAGGGTAGTTGGTTTCCAGGGTACTCCTGAGCCTCAGAACTTGGAAAGCTCTCAAGGTCACCAAGGCAGAGACTCAGCGTTCTAGGTGGTCACGTGATTCCTTGTCCCTGGTCCAATCAACTGTGGGTAAAAGACCTGAATCATGAGTCCCACCTGTCCCACTCAGCAATTATTGTGGGAACATACTCTATGAGAAAGGGTCTGGGAAAGGCATATAAATTGAGTATTTAGTTTACTAACTTTAGTATGCAGCATTCTGGGAAGATCCCCCTTGTGTCTTGGTGAACTTCTGGTAAATGGCTCTACTCTCCATAGATAAAGTGAAAATCAAGGAAAATTAAAAGGCCAGTAGTAAGATTCATCTTTAGGAAAATCCCAAAGCATAGATGCAGGCATTCTATCCCATCTCAACCTAATTTTTTTTTTTTTTAGTTTTTTATTTTTTAAATTTTACAATCTTTAATTCTTACATGCGTTCCCAAACATGAACCCCCCTCCCACCTCCCTCCCCATAACATCTCTCTGGGTCATCCCCATGCACCAGCCCCAAGCATGCTGCATCCTGCGTCAGACATAGACTGGCGATTCAATTCTTACATGATAGTATACATGTTAGAATGTCATTCTCCCAAATCGTCCCACCCTCTCCCTCTCCCTCTGAGTCCAAAAGTCCGTTATACACATCTGTGTCTCTTTCCCTGTCTTGCATACAGGGTCGTCATTGCCATCTTCCTAAATTCCATATATATGTGTTAGTATACTGAGTAAATTTTGGGCAGTTTTGTTGCATAGATGGGGAGAAATCCAAACTTTTCACAAGTGATCTTTATGTTTCAGTTCTTTCCTAGTTTCCTTTTTGAATAGTACTGCTAGTAACATTTTCTTAATATAGGACTGAAAAACATGCTAAGAATTTTATCCGTATGTTATTATTGTGTATAATTTTAATGCAACAGATTTCCAGACCAAATAAGTGACTTTTAATTTCTATATGTTTTTACAGAACTAAAACAAAACACAAAGCAAATAAAAAAGCAAACAAACTTAATTCTACAAATAATGAAGCCCCCAGAACTTGAAAATATACACAGTAAATTAAATCCATGGGCACTTACGATTTGGAGTTCATGCATCTCAAATTGTCTTTGTTTATAACCATTTGAAAACAGCCGATTTCCCTTAGCTAGTATTTAAACTAAGATAAGAGCACCTGTACATTACTATAAGCATTTTAATAGCATGTTAATACAAGAATGCCTAGAATATTGAACTATTACTGGCTATTATGAGCACTTAAAGTACGGGGAAATGGAATTTAAATGCTATGTTTCTAAATTGTGTGGGTATTTTAACTATCCCCCATTAGCCAGTTCTTTCATCAGGAGACATCAGTCGTACTTCTCCACCCCTTGAATTCCGGCAGGGCCATAGGACTTGTTTGTCTTATAAAATGTGAGCAAAAGCACTACATGCCACTTTCTTGTAAAGCATTTTGTTTTCAGTACTTGACTCTCTAATTCACCCAGAGATCTTGATAGCATGTGCTGCTGTGAAAAGATGTCAGTGTCATGAGATTACAACAGTCCGGAATGCTGAGCTGTCATGTGAAAGAAAATTAACCTGGAATTCATTTGGCTCACAGTGGACTTAAATAAAAGACTTTCTTTAATTGACAAGTAAAAATGGTATACATCTAAGGTATACAGTCTGATGTTTTGATATACAAATATGTTGTAAAATAATTGCCACAAACTAACATATCTGTTACCTTTTTTCATCTTTCTGACTTTTCTTTTGTAGTAAGAACATTTTAGATCTACTCTCTCACTAAATTTCAGGTATATTATACAGTATTGTTAACTATATAGACACACTGCTGTACCTTAGATCTGCAGAACGTATTTACCCAGCATAGCTCAAACTATGTGTCTCTTTGGATATAAACTGCAATTTGGGGGCTACTTGTCACTGCAGCATGACCTTAGAGTAGATACTGTCTGCTACACATTTTAGAACTAAACAGACTTTTGAATCCTGAAAGTTGGAGAAAATCCTGACACTTTGAGCTTTGCTTGGAAAAAGGAAGAGAGACTAGGAAAACTGAAGAGTTTCATGGCAAATTCTTACATCTTATTTTCTGACTTGAGGAATAGTGTTGCACAACTTCCTCACTTCACAAGTAAATGACGAACAGACCAGAAAGAGGAACTGACTTTATTGAGTTCAAATATTTGTCAGTGGCAAAGTATATTAATGTGTTACATACTGTTCTACAGGGAATATGAGAAATATGAGGGAATATGAGAAATAAAAGAAAAATAGCAGGCCAGGAAGAAAACTCCAAAGCTGGTTGCAACTTTAATAAATAACATGTTGATCAAAAATTTAGTGGAAATCTGAGAATCCTGAATTCAAAATTAAAGGTTCTCCTTTCTCCTTCTTGAGAAAGGAAAGGAAACTCTAGGCAGTGTTGCTAGCATAAGGTCCCAGGCTGAGTTCACCCTACCTCCAGGAGACATGGGAGAAGCAAACACTGCCTTTTTGTGTGATTTACATGTGAAATAATAATAAAGGGAAAAAAATCAGATAGTGATTAAGAATAAATCAAAGAAAGCTGGCTAATGGTAGAGATGGGGAAAAAAAATCTGAGTCTTCTGATTGACAGTTAATTAGGCACAATATGGTTAAAAGACTTGAATTCTATTCCCGAGCTGAGGAAGTTTAGACAGGCTATTTAACTTCATTGAACTCATTTTCTTTATTGTAAGAATTGATTGAGATCTAAATTTCTTCCTCACTTTAATTTTCAGCCGGTTTTTTTTTTTCTCAGCTAGCCCTCAATGATTTATTTTTTCAGTACTGAAGTATTATCTATAAGTAGTAATGTGATATAAATTTAGCAAAGAAGAGTTGAGTAGAGTTAAGATATCTAATTCTAAACACTTCCTTCATGCCAGTTCTCAATACTTGCTACCACAGGAGTACACTCTTTCCTTCCTGTCCAGTCCCACTATTTTTCAGGTTAGACTGCTTTTCAGGTTAAACTACTTTTCAGGTTAGACTTCCTGCCTATACATTTTCCGTTTCTCCTGCTATCCATTCAATTGTGCTATATGGAAAATTTATGGTACTCTAAACAAGGAAATTTCACTATGACTGAATCTTTTCCATTAGTGTTCTTTCTCTTAGCCTTCATAGAAAACTGGCTTTCTCCAGTGGCTCACTTGATCCTTCTTTCACAGCATCACCTTCCAGGATTTGAAAGAGCTCCACTGGAATTCCATCACTGCCACTAGCTTTGTTCATTTTGATGCTTTCTAAGGCCCACTTGACTTCACATTCCAGGGTGTCTGGCTCTAAGTGACTGATCACACCATCATGATTATCTGGGTCAAAAAGATCTTTTTGTACAGTTCTTCCGTGTATTCTTGTCACCTCTTCTTAATATCTTCTGCTTCTGTTAGGTCCAGACCATTTCTGTCCTTTATCGAGCCCATCTTTGCATGAAATGTTCCCTTGGTGTCTCTAATTTTCTTGACGAGATCTCTAGTCTTTCCCATTCTGTTGTTTTCCTTGATTTCTTTTCATTGATTGCTGAAGAAGGCTTTCTTGTCTCTTCTTGCTATTCTTTGGAACTCTGCATTCAGATGTTTGTATCTTTCCTTTTCTCCTTTGCTTTTCGCTTCTCTTCTTTTCACAGCTATTTGTAAGGCCTCCTCAGACAGCCATTTTGCTTTTTTTGCATTTCTTTTCCATGGGGATGGTCTTGATCCCTGTCTCCTGTACAATGTTATGAACCTGTGTCCATAGTTCATCAGGCATTCTATCTATCAGATCTAGGCCCTTAAATCTATTTCTCACTTCCACTGTATAATCTTAAGGGATTTGATTTAGGTCATACCTGGATGGTCTAGTGGTTTTCCCTACTTTCTTCAGTTTTAGTATGAATTTGGCAATAAGGAATTCATGATCTGAGCCACAGTCAGCTCCTGGTCTTGTTTTTGTTGACTGTATAGAGCTTCTCCCTCTTTGGCTTCATAGGATATAATCAATCTGATTTCAGTGTTGACCATCTGGTGACATCCATGTGTAGAGCCTTCTCTTGTGTTGTTGGAAGAGGGTGTTTGCTATGACCATTGCATTTTCTTGGCAAAACTCTATTAGTCTTTGCCCTGCTTCATTCCGCATTCCAAGGCAAAATTTGCCTGTTACTCCAGGTGTTTCTTGACTTCCTACTTTTGCATTCCAGTCCCCTATAATGAAAAAGACATCTTTTGGGGATGTTAGTTCTAAAAGGTCTTGTAGGTCTTCAAAGAACTGTTCAACTTCAGCTCCTTCAGCATTACTGGTTGGGGCATAGACTTGATATCACTTACCGTGATATTGAATGGTTTGCCTTAGAAACAAACAGAGATCATCCTGTCGTTATTGAGATTGCATCCAAGTACTCATTTCAGACTCTTTTGTTGACCATGATGGCTACTCCATTTCTTCTAAGGGATTCCTGCCCACAGTAGTAGATATAATGGTCATCTGAGTTAAATTCACCCATTCCAGTCCATTTTAGTTCGCTGATTCCTAGAATGTCAACATTCACTCTTGCCATCTCTTGTTTGATCACTTCCAATTTGCCTTGATTCATGGACCTGACATTCCAGTCACTATGAACAAAGCTAGTGGAGGTGATGGAATTCCAGTTGAGCTGTTTCAAATCCTGGAAGATGATGTTGTGAAAGTGCTGCACTCAACATGCCAGCAAATTTGGAAAACTCAGCAGTAGCCACAGGACTGGAAAGGTCAGCTTTCATTCCAATCCCAAAGAAAGGCAATGCCAGAGAATACTCAAACTACCGCACAATTGCACTCATCTCACAGGCTAGTAAAGTAATACTCAAAATTCTCCAAGCCAGGCTTCAGCAGCATGTGAACCGTGAAATTCCTGATGTTCAAGCTCATTTTAGAAAAGGCAGAGGAACCAGAGATCAAATTGCCAACATCCGCTGGATCATGGAAAAAGCAAGAGAGTTCCAGAAAAACATCTATTTCTGCTTTATTGACTATGCCAAAGCCTTTGACTGTGTGGATCACAATAAACTATGGAAAATTCTTCAAGAGATGGGAATACCAGACCACCTGACCTGCCTCTTGAGAAACCTATATGCAGGTCAGGAAGCAACAGTTAGAACTGGACATGGAACAACAGACTGGTTCCAAAGAGGAAAAGGAGTCCGTCAAGGCTGTATATTGTCATCCTGCTTATTTAACTTCTATGCAGAGTACATCATGAGAAACGCTGGGCTGGAAGAAGCATAAGCTGGAATCAAGATTGCCGGGAGAAAGATCAATCACCTCAGATATGTAGATGACACCACCCTTATGGCAGAAAGGGAAGAGGAACTAAAAAACCTCTTGATGAAAGTGAAAGTGGAAAGTGAAAAAGTTGGCTTGAAGCTCAACATTCAGAAAACGAAGATCATGGCATCTGGTCCCATCACTTCATGGGAAATAGACGGGGAAACAGTGGAAGCAGTGTCAGGCTTTATTTTTGGGGGCTCCAAAATCACTGCAGATGGTGAAATTGAAAGACGCTTACTCCTTGGAAGAAAAGTTTGACCAACCTAGATAGCATATTGAAAAGCAGAGACATTACTTTGCTGACTAAGGTCCATCTAGTCAAGGCTATGGTTTTTCCAGTGGTCATGTATGGATGTGAGAGTTGGACTTTGAAGAAAGCCAAGCGCTGAAGAATTGATACTTTTGAACTGTGGTGTTGGAGAAGACTCTTGAGAGTTCCTTGGACTGCAAGGAGATCCAATCAGTCCTTCTGAAGATCAGCCCTGGGATTTCCTTGGAGGGAATGATGCTGAAGCTGAAACTCCAGTACTCTGGCCACCTCCTGCAAAGAGTTGACTCACTGGAAAAGACTCTGATGCTGGGAAGGATTGGGGACAGGAGGAGAAGGGGATGACCAAGGATGAGATGGCTGGATGGCATCACTGACTCGATGGACTTGAGTCTGAGTGAATTCTGGGAGTTGGTGATGAACAGGGAGGCCTGGTGTGCTGTGACTCATGGGGTCGCAAAGAGTTGGACACGACTGAGTGACTTAACTGAACTGAACTTGATCCTTGATTTCTTACCACGTTCATCTCTATTCCTTCACCTTGACAAGTCTTGAGGCAACTTGATGGATTCAGACTTTGTTTAACCTCTCTCGTGCTATGGTAACTTCCAGACTATGGTTTCACTCAATAGCTTGCTTACCTTTGGGGATTATGACATTTTCTTCAGTATCTTTTGGATGACTCTGTTCACATCTGTCTATATCTAGGACATTTATCCATTTTTTCAATAAGCACAGTATCTTGGTTATGCATTTCCTCTCTACTCTGTTTTTTGCCATTGTCTTGACCTTTACACTGATACCATTTCAGCTACATAATAGTAAGGATGTCTGCAGACCTCATTAGCATTCCGTTTGGGATCTCTGAGGTGCTTGCTGTTGTTGCTGTTGTCTTTTTATCAGGCCTTTATCTTAACCCTTTATTCTTGCTGATAGCCTCTTCACCTTCTTCATGAACTTAAATTCCTGAAACTCTCCCAGTCCTCAGTCCACCAATTCTGTCTGAATCCCCTTGTCTTTTTACAAAGGTTAGAACCCATGGTCAGACAATTCTGTGACATCTCTTTAACAGCTTAGAACTTCCCACTGCCACTCCCAACCTTCTGTCAAGGTTACTTTATAGATTCCTAATCCTGGGTAACCTCATCAGGTATCATCTCTACTCTTTCTGCTGGGCTGTAGCCAAGGAAAGTCACAAACTAAAATAATTGAGTCCACTGCAATTTCATGCTACGTAAACACAGTTAGGTCTTCCCAGCTGCTCAAGCCTCCTTGATCTATTTATTTATATGTGGGAGATACAACACAGCATCCCCCGCCTGAAGCAACTGCTCCATATTCTTCCACAGAGTTAATTTCCTCAGATTGCTGCCCCTACACATGTCATCTGAAAGTTCTAACTGTACCTGTGATACTGGCAGAATTGAAAATTTCTGACTTGACTTTCTCTACTGTCTTCAACATCTCAATTCATATCCATTTTCACCTTTGTCCTCTCAGCCTACTATAGTATCACATAAAATTATATTCCCCCTCTTTGACAACATTTTGTCGTATGCAACAGATCACATCACCTTCTTTCTGTAGGACCAGCTCTTGGAGATTCACTCTGTCTTTCAGTATTTCCTTTAGCATCTTCCTGTCTATAACTTCCTTTCTTTTACTACAGTCAGAGAGCAAGGCCAGAGTCTGCTGTTCTAGAACAATTGTTTATTTATTTATTTTTTTGTGTGTGGTCATTTTAGAGAGATAATTATCAAATTTTCTTTTGTAATATTTGAGAATTACCTAATTTCTTTTTTTTTTGTAATATTTGAATAAAATTGTGATCTCTTTTGCCTCTGCCTGGCATTGATCCCAGATATTTGAACTCTTGATCCTTGATATTTACACTTACTTTAGATGCCCTCCCTGAATTTCTTGTAAGTCAAGGACGATGTTTGAATACTAAAGTGAACATCATAATATTATGAGCTAACACACTAGAGTTCCATAACCTATAGAAGCTTGGGTACGAAACATTATGAAACATTTATAGAAAGCTGGGAGGGAGGATAAAGAAGGCAAGAATGGGCCGTGCTAAGAACCAGCTAAAGAATGGGTTGCCAATCAAACCACACTGTTAAATTTTTAGAAAACACATGTTGTGAATCAGTACCCAAAGAGTCCAAGATGGTCCTTGGTGTGTATTTGGGTCAATAGTGGCCCCAGGAGGAGATGCCTGGAACCAAACAATAAATAGATATGGGACCAAGATTAGTAATAATACTGGTGGTCAGTCTGGCATTTTAGATATGTGTTCATTGAAGTCAAGGTCCAGATTTCTATTTTCATGATTTGGTGAGATTTTGGTTAGTCTTTATCCTTGTAGTACCTTGATTTAACATAATTCAATGCACAGAGCAGAATTCAGTGAATATTCATGAAAGTGAATAGAAATGGAACCAGATAATCCAGAAAATCAAAACTTAGGGTCAAACTGTTTGCAGATGAGTAATGGGAAGCTACAACTCAGTGGGGACACAAGTGTTCAGGGTTGACACCAAGTTTGATACAGAAAGATAAAGTTCAGACTCATTGCTCCTGGTTGGTGGGAAGGTATCTTTTGAAGTGAAGATGTTCGTCACTCAGTTGTGTCCAACTCTTTGTGACCCCATGGACTGTAACCAACCAGGCTTCTCTGTCCGTGGAATTTTCCAGGCAAGAATAGCGGAGTGGGTTGCCAGTCACTTCTCCAGGGGATCTTCCCAACCCAGGGATTGAACCCAGGTCTCTCACATTGCAGGCAGATTCTTTACTATTTGAGCTACCTGGGAAGCCCTTAGGTATCTTCTGATACATTGCTATTCATGGTTATGACTGGTGGCTTGGTCTGCAAGTGGTCCTCTCTTTGCCAAGGAGGACTAGCAAAAGCAAGTGACCATTCTCATTTTTCAGTAAGCTTTTTCCTCCAAGGAAGACTGAGCTCCTTCATTCTTGAATATTTTAGCACATTTCATCTTCAGTGAACTGAACTCAGATTGCTTACTGAGACAACTCATATTATCTTCGTAACTCTCTGTTGTAACTCTTTATGATACATTTCTACAATCTGTTGATATACTTGAAAACACACATATATCAGAAAATGGAATTCCAGATAGCAAGAAAAGGTTCAGAGTTTACTTTGTATGGGTGATTTTATCTTTTGTTGTGAGAACTGGACCGTAAAGAAGACGAGCACCAAAGAATTGATACCTTTGAACTGTGGTGCTGGAGAAGACTCCTGAGAATCTGCTGCACAGCAAGGAGATCAAACCAGTCAATATTAAAGGAAATATACCTTGAATACTCATTGGAAGGACTGATGCTGAAGCTGAAGCTCCAGTATTTCAGTCACCTGATGCAAGCAGCCAACTCATTGAAAAAGTCCCTGATGCTGGGAAAGATTGAGAGCAAAAGGAGAAGAGGGTGTCAGAGGATGAGATGGCTCAATGGCATCACTGATGCAATGGACATGAACTTGGGCAAACTTCAGGAGATGGTGAAGGACAGGGAGGCCTGGCAGGCTGCAGTCCATGGGGTCGCAAAGAGTCAGACACAACTGGGTTACAGAACAACAACAACATAGTTGGTTTACAATGATAATTTCTGCTGTACAGCATGGTGATTTGGTATGTGTATATATATATATATACATCAGAGAAAGCAATGGCACCCCACTCCAGTACTCTTGCCTGGAAAATCCCATGGATGGAGGAGCCTGGTGGGCTGCAGTCCACGGGGTCATTAAGAGTCAGATATGACTGGGAAACTTCACTTTCACTTTTCACTTTCATGCATTGGAGAAGGAAATGGAAACCCACTCCAGTGTTCTTGCCTGGAGAACCCCAGGGACGGGGGAACCTGGTGGGCTGCTGTCTATGGGGTCGCACAGAGCCGGACACGACTGAAGAAACTTAGCAGCATATATATACATATATATTTGTGTGTGTGTAAAGGGGATTTTAAAAGTGTCTCATAGAAATAATAATGAATTTTAAAAAAAGAAAGTATCTCATAGAATCCTATTGTGATGAATGACTTCTGGGATATACCAATAAAGGTCTGATTCCAAACAAAGGGGGTCTATCAGTGAAACTATGTGATAAAGACTGATAAGAAGAGATGCTTCCTGCTTTGTTGATGTAGCAAAATTCTCACCCAAACACTATACCATTTGGGCTCTGGTGAGGAGTACCTGAGGCTGAAGAGATGGATTTGTGCCTTTCCTGGTCTCTACACAGTTTATTATTGGCTTTCCTTTTCCACTGACGTCACACTATACGGAACATGAAAGCGGGACTTCTAGGAGGCTCAGTAAGATAAATCTGAAGCAAGCTGGATGGCTTGGCAAACATAATAGAAGTTCTGCTGGTTTACCAAATTTCTTCTTTCTCAAGAATGTCTACCAAAAGACATGTACCTTTTGTTTAAGGCAGACATGTAACCTTTAAAATATTTTTGTAGCTTTATTGAGGTAAAACTGACATTTGATAAACTGCCTATATTTAAAGTGTACAACTTGATAAGTTTTGACATATACATAACATTCCAATCGAGACAGTGAACATCTCTATTAATGCCACTCTTCAAAATTTTCTTATTACTTCTTTGTGGCTCCTTTCTCTCTCTTCCTCTCCATTTTCCTGGCCCCTGTCTCCAGACAACACCTGATCTGATTTCTGTCACTATGGTTTAGTTTGACTTTTCTAGGACTTTATATAATTGGAAACATGCAGTATAAACTCTTTGTTATCTGGCTTTTTTTCATTGGCACAAATATTTTGAGATGCATTTGTATTATGTGCATCAGAAGTTTATTTTAAAATCAACAGTAATGTTTCATTTATATGAATAGACTAAATTATTATCCACTCATATGAACACATTCATTGTTTCCAGTTCTTTTTCCGACTACAAATAATAATGCTGTGAACATTCAAGTACCAATCTTTGGGAATATATTTTTATTTCTTTGGGTGAATATTAATATATAGGAATGAAATATCTGGGTTGTATATTATGTCTATGTTAATTGTTAAACTTTTCCAGGGTAGTTGAACCATTTTACTTTCCCACCAGCAATGAATGTGAGTTCTGATGGCCCTACATTCATGTCAAGAGTCAATAAGAGCAGTATTTTTAATTTTAGCCCTTCTAGTGATTAAACAGTCATATTTCATTGTGATAACAATTTGTACTTTCCTAATGATATTGAACATCGTTTCTTGTACATATTTATCAACTGTATATTTTTGTGAAATATGTCAAATATTTTTGGCCTATTTAAAAATATAGTTGTCTGTCTTTTTAACATCGAGATGTTAAATATTCTTTATATAATCTAGACTAAAATATTTATATAATCTAGACTAAAATATTAGAAATATGTCATGAAAATATTTTATCAAAGTTTGTGGCCTGTCATTTCACTTTTATAGCAGTTTCTTTTCTTTCTTTCATTGAAGTATAGTTGATTTACAATGCTGTGTTAGTTCCAAGTGTACAGCAAAGTGATTCAGCTATACATATATATATTTTTTCTTTTTCAGATACTTTTCTCTTATAGGTTATTATCTAATCTGTGTACAGATTCCTGTGCTATATAGTAAGTCCTTGCTGGTTATCTATTTTATATATGTGTGTGTGTATGCTCAGTCATGTCAGACTCTTTTTGATCCCATGGACTGTAGCCTGCCAGGCTCCTCTGTCCATGGAATTTTCCAGACAAGAATACTGGGGTAGGTGGCCATTTTCTTCTCCAGGGGGATCTTCCCAACCCAGGGATCAAACCCACGTCTCTTACATTTCTTGCACTGGCAGGCAGATTCTTTACCACTGTGGCACCTGGTAAGTCCATTTTATATATGTAGTGTGTATATGTTAATCAGTATCTTTAGAAGAGCAAAGGATTTTTTATATTTTGATGAAACCCAAATTATTGATTTCTGCATGTATAGTTCATGATGCGTGTTCCATCTAAAAAAGTGTTGCCAAACCCAAGGTCACTAAGATTTTCTCCCTTGTTTTCTTTCAAAAATTAAAAAAAAAAATTACATTTAAGCCTAGGCTCAATCTCAACTTAAATTTTGTATAAGCTGTGAGGTAAGAATTAAGGTAAATATCTTATAGATTTGGCTATTCAATTGTTCCAGCATCATTTGTTGAAATCTATTGCCAATAAATTATCTTTGTACCTGAACCAAATTGGATTGACCATGTGAGTGTTTCTTTTTGAACTGTCTAACCATGTACATCATTCTATTTTTTTTTTTTCTCTCTCTGTCTTGATGTCAATACCACACTTTATTCATCACTAAAATTTCATCCATCTACAGACAGGTAGTGAAAACCTCCAACTTTTTTCTTATTAATACTTTAAATGTTTACTGTGGTCATTTCTACTTTCTAAAGAACGTGTAAGTGAACACCATTTTTTAAAGCATAATTAATGGATGGAGGAGCCTGGTAGGCTGCAGTCCATGGGGCTGCGAAGAGTCGGACACGACTAAGCGACTTCAGTTTCACTTTTCACTTTCATGCGTTGGAGAAGGAAATGGCAACCCACTCCAGTGTTCTTGCCTGGAGAATCCCAGGGACAGGGGAGCCTGGTGGGCTGCTGTCTATGGGGTCGCACAGAGTCAGACACGACTGAAGCGACTTAGCCCTAGCAGCAGCAGGTATAAGGAGGAAATAATTAATGTGACATTCTGTAGAACAGCTGTGAATCTGGAGTTTGCTTCTGTGTTGTTAGTTCAGAACTCTGAACAAATACTCTAACTAACTAACAAATTTTCCCTCATCACAAATGAGGATTTTTCTTTTAAAGGCCAACAATATAAGCTCTGAAGGTATATTTCACAAGTGTGGTCTGTAATATTACATCAGTTCCAAAACTTTTTATTTCTAATGATCATTCATTATGCATGTAGGATGTGATAATATATATAACTGTCATATATTTATTATTTAAATGATATCATAATAATCTTCCTTAAATTTATAAGAGGCTTCATAATTATAAAGTACTTTTTACAAATTATTTCATTTGACCCTTACAACCATTTTTTAAAGAGGTTGTATAAGCATCACTAGTAGTATAACCATTGCTATATGTAGGCTTCTCTGATAGCTCAGAGGGTAAAGTGCCTGCACTGCAGGAGACCTGGGCTCAATCACTGTGTCAGGAAGATCCCCTGGAGAAGAGAAGGCAATCCACTCCAGTATTCTTGAGAAATCCCATGGGCAGAGAAGCCTGGCAGGCTACTGTCCATGGGCTCGCAGAGTCAGACATGACTGAGCAACTAACACTTTCACTTTCATAGTTACAAAACCAATAGTAAAACTATTGTATACATATGATATATGTAACATAGTACATTACATATACCTTTATAGGTTATAATATTTGTCTTTAAAATAATTTTACAAAAAAGCAAAAATATTTGCACATAATAATATGCATTAAATTATTCATTTATATAAATTGTTATATAATTATAAATTAACTTCAAAACAAGTAACTAATAGTTGAGACATATAGTATAACCTGTAGCAATTCAAATGAAGTACTGAGAGTATTTAGTATGATTAGTCACAAAAGGATTCACAGACTAAGAGAGACTTGAGTTTATTTTAAAGGAAAAATAGAATACTTGAAGTCAAAAGGAAGAAGATAACTTTTTTAGGAAGTGGCAATAGTATGACAAAGGTATTTGGGTAAAAGTTCATAAAGTTTGTGTCAAGATAATGAGAAGAATATGCTTTCTGTAGGAAAGAAATTGACTAGAAAAACAATCCTAGATGATTCTAGAATTGTATGTTAAGGTAGGTTGAGGTGACTTGATAAGGACCCTGAATGCTTTCTCATATAAGACATAGCTTCTATTATTACCTCTCTGCTGCTGATTCTTATATCTAAGTTTCCAGATCAGAACTCTTTCCTGAATTATAGACATATGTTTAAGTTCCTGCCAAATTCAGTGCCTGAGGAATCTCACAAATGACTCAAACAACATGTTCAAGTTTGACCAATATCTTTTTCATTCAAGCTTGCTCTTCCTCCTATATTCTCAACTTTATTGAAGGGACTATAAATGCCATCTATGGGGTCACACAGAGTCGGACACAACTGAAGCGATTTAGCAGCAGCAGCAGCATAAATGACTCAGAAGCCCAAATCAGAAGCCAGAAAGTCCTTCTATATCACTTTCATCCTTCAGTGCAACTCAGTTATATGAATTTCAGCTTCACATGTCTCAAGCTGGTTGCTCTTCTTCATAAACAGTGCCACTGTTGTCACAAAAGGCTTTTGTCTGCTCTTCATGGAACCACTGAGATGATCTAATTCGTTTCCTTGCCTCAAGCTTTTCCTACAGGCTTCCCTTGTGGCTCATCAGGTAAAGAATCCACCTGCAGTGTGGGAGACCTGGGTTCCCTAGAGAAGATTCTCTAGAGAAGGGAAAGTCTACCCACTCCAGTATTCTGGCCTGGAGAATTCCATGGACTGTATAGTCCATGGGGTCGCATAGAGTTGGACACGACTGAGGGACTTTCACTTTCACATCACTTTCAGTCTTACCTACACTTGCCATCAGAAATGAACAGTCACAACATTTTCTTTACCAAATTCATCTTCAGTAGATTTCCGTCAGTGTTACAATCTTTTATCTTGGTCTGCACTCAGTCTTGACTTTTCAGTTTCAATTGTTGCAGTCCCCACTCTTCTTCCACATACCCTGCCCTGTCACCATCCCAGCTGAGTGCACTTCCTTGGATGTACCACTGATTCGGATGCCACTGTGCATCTGTTCCTGCTGGGCTCCCTAGGAGGGTGTCTTCCTTAGCATTGATTGTGTCAAACTCAAACCTGTTGTGTCTGTGATACTTTCACTGGTTTCCTCATGCACTGTGTGTTAGTCACTCAATCCTGTCCGACTCTTTGGGACTCCATGGACGGTAGCCCACCTGATTCCTCTGTCCATGGGATTTCCCGGGCAAGAATACTGCAGCGGGTTGCCATTTTTCTGAGCTGAGTATTATTTCTTCTATGTCCCAGTGCATTTGGTGCAGGCTTCAGTTTGTTTACGTGTTTCCCAGGTGGCACAGTGGTAAAGAGCCCGCCCGCCAATACAGGAGACATAAGAGACGCAGGTTTGATACCTGGGTTGGGAAGATCCCTTGGAGGAAGAAATGGCGACCAACTCCAGTATTCTTGCCTGGGAAATCCCGTGGATGGAGGAGCCTGGCGAACTCTAGTCCATGGGGTTGCAAAAGACTTGGACATGACTGAGTTTGCACACATGCTGCATACTTAGTTTATATGAATGTGTCTTAAGAAGACTGACCCTTTTAGGAAAAGGACCACATGCAATTGCTACTTTGTTTTTTCTAGTCAAAGCTATGGTTTTTCCAGTAGTGTGTATGGATGTGAAAGTTGGGCTGTAAAGAAAGTTGAGGAGCAAAGAATTGATGCTTTTGAACTGTGGTGTTGGAGAAGACTCTTGAGAGTCCCTTGGATTGCAAGGATATCCAACCAGTCCATCCTAAAGGAAATCAACCCTGAATATTCATTGGAAGGACTGATGCTGAAGTTGAAACTCCAATATTTTGGTCACCTGATGTGATGAGCCTACTCATTGGAAAAGACCCTGATGCTTGGAATGATTGAAGGCAGGGGAAGAAGGGGATGACAGAGGATGAGATGATTGGATGGCATCTCATGAGTTTGAGCAAAGTCTGGGAGTTGGTGATGGACAGGGAAACCTAGTGTCCTGCAGTCCATGGGGTCAAAGAGTCGGACACAACTGAGCAACTGAACTGAACTGATTTTGTTTGCTTAATTTTCTTTCCCCAACACACATACTCACACTTGGTTGAAGGGAATAGACAATAAAACCAAATATTTCGTTAGAGACGGTGAATTAGAACAGAACAGATGGCAGTAGTGGACCACACTGGGTAACCTGACATCAGAGAAGCTTCTTCAGAGCAAGAGGCATGAGGGGAAACACCCTTTCTCCAAACCTTGAATTTCATGTGGATATCAATTTTTACCCTACCCTACTACAGATCCAGCACTTTTGAGTCATTTGTACCACATTTTACCCAGTCACCTACACCAATTTTTTCAGTCCATTAAAAATGTGAGGCGGAGAATTGGGTGACTGAAAGTCTTAGGGCTAAAATTCCTATTAGAGAGATAAACTGGGACAGAACATTAAAGTGCTTCATCATCCAATCATAATTATGTAATTTTTGAAGATTTACCTCTCCTTCAGTTGTGAGAAGCTACCTGGAAAACCATATTGGAGGCTTTACTTGCCCTCAGAAAGAAAGGTGATGGTGGAGATGAGAGACACAATAAACTGCTTGAGGAACTCCATTAGTATATCCTGGGAAAAGTAATCAACCATTGGCAGGACTGACATTTTAATCACATTTTCTCATCCATTCACTAACATTCTTTAAACTCAGCCCGCTGCTCATTGAATTGGAACACTGTACTGCCTAATCTTGCTACTTTTCTGAAGTTCACCTGGCAGTTAAATATTTTCAATGCCTTTCACATACTTTAAAAAGGGTAATTAAATGATACTTAGCCTTTGACACAATTAACATTTTCTTCACTTTTAAGAATGGAGATAGTACAAGGTACTAAATATAGTGACTTTCAAGAACAGAATAACAAAAGCAAGAGAAAAGCTTCAAAAAAGGTGAAGTTAGGACTTACCAAGTGAAGTTTTTATGCCAACTGCCTTCAGTTTTCTTTCAGTTTTTGTATAGACTACAGTTTTATAGACTTGGCATTTTACACCAAAAAGCCACTCTTCAAGGTGAGTTTTTTGGGGAGGCAGGGTTGGGGGACAGCAATCAAGGTAAAGAACAGTAAAATATCAATGGTAGCAGTTGGCGACGGCTGATGAGAAATAGATGTCAGATAAGTAAAGCAACAGGGAAGTCATGATTAGCACCACAGGGATATTGGAAATTCCAGCTGTGACAGAGAGCTTTCTTCATACCTGGGTTCACTACCCACTATAAAATGTGTTTTCACAACTAACCAATCCATCAATCATAAATCTACTCACTGTGCTGGATGTTATAGAGAACCATAAATCAAGCATCAGATAGTACTTACCTACTAGGAGCTCATGGCTTCTCTAGGAAGACAAGACAGGCTGGCATTTTCTCCAAAGAGGCAGTAAAAATCTCAGCTGCTCTTTTTGTTGTCCATAGAGTATTCGGAAAAGTAGCAGGGCAGAAGAGCTCACTGAATATTAGTAGGAACTTGGATTCAGAAGTTGGAAATTAGGAGACTAAGTTTGGTCTTAGTTGGATGCCTGACTTTAAAAAAGAAAGAGTTTCAGAGAAACATTTAAGCTGAAGGGAATCATACAAGAGAGAAATTGTGCGGCATTCTTTTTTAAACTTTACCTATAATTGAAGAATAACTGCTTTATAATGTTGTATCAGTTCCTGCTATACAACCATGTGGATCAGCTATAAATATACATATATCCCTTTCCTCTTGAGCCTCCCTCCCATCACCCCCACCCCAGCCCTTTAGGTCATCACAGAGAATAGTGGGCCATTCTGCTTTTCCCATGGGGTTCCTCTGTGAAGCTCTCACCTACTGTTGATTTTAATATTATTAGTTACAGTAATGTAATTTTTATGATCTAATTTGCTGGTTAATATCAAATGAGGTTATATATGTTTTAGATTTTCAAATTAAAAGTGACTTCAATCAATGCCTACTTGACAGTTGGGCTCTGAGAAAGAATAGAGGTCTACTCTGCTCAAAAGCATCATGGCAAGAAAATAGAGAATATGATGAGTCCACTAGAGGGTTCTTCTATGGCTGCCTCTTCTACTCCTGCCAATCAGTAAAGTACTGGCCCAGGCAGTCTAAAGCTATCTCCTTCGCTCATATGATGTTCTTTCTATTCCAAACACTTACAGAAGCCTCAGCGGCTTTTCAGTGGTGGTTTATTCACCCACTGATGTTCTTCAGTTTGCCTCTCTGTTCAAATGCAATAGGCCTTCTTCAGTTTACATTAAAAGTTCTCATCACAGTCTTTCCCCCTGGGTCCTTGGGTACCTATGAGTCTCACATGTACATGACAATGGGATTCTACGCAAGTGATTCTTCCTTTAACAAAATATAGCTCAAGGTGAATTGTAGCCTCCAGTTGGACAACGTTCGTTGTCACCTTGACTTAAAATTAGAAATACCGTATGGAAGCACTGGGTTCCCTAGCTCCAGTGTATTGAATGCCCACTATTTACTAACTTTGATCTGGACGATAGCATCTAATTTAATATGTGAACCCAGTTTACAGACACAGGACATGAGGGTGCAAAAACTACACTCCAAATAGGGCTGTAAATTCTAATGACAATCTCTGATTTCAAACAGTGTGGTCTTTCTTTCCTGTGAGAATTATTCATGCTGACGGTACACTAGAAACAGTTGAACTATCTGCCCTAAGATACAGATTGGTGAAAATACTATTCCCAAATCTGAATATTTACAGGGCATGAGCCATTAAAATATTCCCTAAAAGGCAGCATATTTCTTTTTTAATTTTAGAAGACAGTATTCTGGATATAGCTAGATAACTGATGCTGGAAAGTGTTCTAGGACTAACATGATACACATGCCTTCAACATGTATGTATGTAAAAAATCAGTAATAAACATAAACACAATAAGGTTCTAAATATTTATTGATTTAGGAAGGATTGCTTAAATGTCCATTGTGTGCCAGACAATGAAATAGGTGCCATAGACACAAGTAAATACTTGCTCTCCAGAAACAGTACAGTGGCAAAACTGAGTCTCAGCAGAGAAAATAATTGAGATAAACAATCAACTGACTTGGTAGATACAAGATACACAAGATAACTCAGTATAATTACTTGGTAGATAAACAAGATAGCTCATTATAATTACTAAAATGTTAGAAAAAAAGCAACACCCCCCCTTAAAAAATATTTCATAACTTCCCCTCTCTTAAATTCTCTCAGGAGTAGTTTATTTCCTAATTATCTGAGAAAATAGAAATAATCAGAATAAAACTACAGTGTCCAGTTACCTCATTTACCATCCTGGGTGCTCTTAGGATTAGAATTTATTCCATCTCCCCAACATCGCTACAGTAATTCACCTTCACCCAACATCATAATTCCTTTTTTTTCTTTTATTTTTTATAGACTTATTTAAGAGCAGTTTTAAGTTCACAGCAAGATTGAGAGAAAAAGTACAGAGATTTTCATCTATCTCTTGGCCCCACACATGCATAGCCACCCTCATTATTAATACCACTTTAACGCAATTACAGTAGCTTCTTTAAAATACTTGTGTGCTAAACCCAATATCTATGTCACCTCAGAGTCACTTTTCTTTTGATTAATTTTTATCTTGACTATGATTCAAATACTGCAGTTTCTTAATATCTATAAAAATGCTATTGCATACTTAATGTTGTGGAGAACAGCTTTGTTATACTTGGTGGGGGGGGGTATCTAATGTTTTGCTATTTATTTTAAGTGTATTCTTAGCCCTGGGATGCAGTGTTTACTTTTAAGATATGACCCTGGTGGGCTTCCATATAATTAAGAGGACTTTTCCAAGCCCATTTGGGCACAATTCAAACTCCATACTCTGTCTCTCATGCAAACAGCATCAGCTGAAATCTCTTCTCATACCTCTTTCAGGGGTTAAATCTTCTTAAGTTCTGCTTGTTTTGGGTCACTCCCCAGCATGATCTAATAAATGTGTATATGTGTGTGTGTGTATATACTCATGTATATATAGTTACATGTCATTTTACAATTGTTATAAACTAGTCTCTATTTCTGAAACTGGTATTAAGTGACGTTTCCCTCTATCCATGTTATTAATAGATACCCTATCATAAAGTTTTTCTTCATCTCTTCAGAAAACATTTCAATCTTGTCATCAAAACTAATCACCCTCAGCCATTTTTCACCCATTTTTGAAACTGAACCTTTGGGACTTCCCTGCTAGTGCAGTGGATAAGACTCCATGCTTCCAGGGCAAGGGGCTTGGGTTTGATCCCTGGTCAGGGAACTAGCTTCTATATGTCCCAGCTAAAGATCCTGCATGACACAATGAAGCATGAAGATTACGCATGCTGCGTCGAAGACCTGGTGCAGGCAAACAAATACTTGGAAAGAAAGAAAGAAATCGGACCTTTCTTTATATCAGTGAGAAAGAATTGAGTAGGGTACTAACATGAGCAAATATGAATCATAAGTGTGATTGAATATGACTTTGTGTATTATTTCTCTTAAAGACTGAGCATAACTATAAACTAGACAGGTTTATAAGGGCTTCTTTCACAGCTCAGATGGTAAAGAATCTGCCTGCAAGGCAGGAGACCAGGGTTCAATCCCTGGGTTGGGAAGATCCCCTGGAGAAGGAAATAGCAACCCACTCCAATATTCTTGCCTGGAGAATCCCATGGACTGAGGAGCCTGGCGGGCTACAGTCTATAGGGTCACAAAGAGTCAGACACAACTAAGCGACTAATGTGCACACTCACATAAAGTACAGATAACTGTACCTTCTCTAAGTTTTAGGAATAATCAGTGTCCTTTGCATCTATTAATAAAATGCTATTTAAAAGTCAAAACACAGTCATAAGATTATCTCCTCTCGTGTGCATATTTAATATTTTCTAGGAATTAATTTATTCAATGAAGTTTTACTGAACATATATATTTAGGTAGGTTCTGGAGATTGAACAAGTTTTGTAAAAGATTCTCTCAGAAGTCATAAAGTAGTAGAATAGAAAAATCCATCTTTCTCTCCTTATATTTTGTCTCCTGACATCGTTTTAATTGTTTTTGTCTAATGCAGTGTTTCAAAATGGTTTGGGGGCCAGCTGGAGCAATTTAAAAACAGCCAATTTAATTCTTTTAATGCCCAAGTATGCAATTCAGCCCAATTAAGCACTCTTAACTCCAGATATTTGAAGGATAAATGAAAGGGATGAAAACCCCACCTTATTGGGGGTATTAGAATAAAGGAACAGTTGAAAGTAGTGAATCATTCCCTAATTTCCCACTCTGTATCAGGGGTGGAATTCTCTCAGGGTCAGAGTATTCTACACTAGTGAAGCATGTGTCTTAAAGCAGATGTGATGCTTGTTAAAAGCTCCCTCAGAATCTCACGTGGTTTGGCTTCGTGTAGAGTTGCATCTTTAGGGTAGCTTCTGAACAGGATGGAAATAAGCGTAATCACACAAGCTCCAGTGTGTAAGTATGGCTTTGCAGTTATATAAATCCCTTAGCAGCCCTTACACACGTGTGTGTGTGCACACACTCACACACGTACACATAAAGCTCATTTCTGTTGAAACAATTTGCTCCTCGTTCCACTCAAAGACACTTCAGAAATAAGAACTTATCTTCTCATTGGCTTATGTCCTCTGAAGTGGAGCCATAATTTCACTGGGGGAGTAAATAAGTTTAATAAATCAAATTAGTTTTGTGCATAAATTTAGTTACTCAGTAGAAATTTACTCTCAGACAATCAGCATGTCATTTGGACCATTTCTTCCATCTCAGTAGGGAAATGTACGGTAGATACTGGAAAACTGCTATCATCAATTGCCACGGCTCTATCTTTTGCATCTCAATTCTCAACGTCATTTAAATTTTCACTTGGTATTTCTTCGTTATTACAGCATTGTTTAGACACACCTCCTTTCTTTGAGACAAGTTTGAGGAAGAAAGTTATTCAGTTTCAAACTAAGGATAAACCAACCACTGAAGTAAAAGGAAGAGATCAGTTATAATGTGGCATGAGTCCTAGATATATACATGTTGAAGAAGAAGAAGGCATTTAAGTAGAGACAGGGCCACTGCTCCATGAGAAGGGCCTAGAATCCCAGGCCTGACTGGATCTTTCGGAAGAGAAAACAAACAGTTTTCATGTCCCTTCTGGATTCTAGCTCCTCAGATCAGGACTCTGCCTTCTTCTGGCTCTATCTCAAGACAAGGATTTCAGTGGTCTCCCTTCCCAGCAGAGTTCAACACTTTTCATCAGCATTTCACTTAATCTAGTTCATTACGCATTCAAGGCAATCAGAAGGTTAAATTACACAGAACAAACACCAGTGACTGGTGTACGTGTAATAGTAGCAGGAGGTTTCCCCGGAGGGCAGAGAGTGGCAGGGCTGGTAATTTTGTGAATTGTATCATTAATAAAATATACTTTATTCTATTTGATGCTGACTTTAGGAAGGTTCCTGTGTGATGATTACATTTTTAAGCAGGCAATTTTTTTTATGGCTTTACCCAAGGCTAAGGGGAAATCTAATACAAAATTCAAGAAGACTTAGCTGAAATGCCCATTAAATTTTCAGTTGTGTCCTTTTAGGAATTTTTAAGAGCTATAAATTCAAAGCTGCTCAAGACAGAAAAAAAACATAATGTAAACAATTGCCTAACACATAATAGGGAGTCTACCAAAGAAAAGTATAATGCTTCTATAAGTTTTTATTTTCCTAATTAACAATATTTAAAGAAAGTTTGTCTTTAAAAATAAAGTCATCTTTTGAAAAAAAAAATATATATATTTTTGGCCACACTGTCCCAGACCAGGGATCACACCCATGTCCCCTGCAGTGGAAGGGTGGAGTTCTAAACACTGGATCACCAGGGATGTCCTGAGACAACCATCTTACCATCTTATTGGCATCTTTAAAAGTTAGTTGAAGGGCAATTTATTTATATCTTCTTTTTATATCTCACAGACCTAGAAGAATGTGTTGCCATTAATTAATTAATTATGAAGGTCTTAATCTGCATAATTATAGTTGTATTTATCAAATCTTCATGTGGTAGCTGAGAGTATGAGCTCTAGAATCATAATGGCTGGGCTCACATACTAACTGACCTTGCCAACGTGTTTGACTTTGGGGAAATTATTTCTTCTTTCTTGCTTTAGCGTTCTCACTTGAAATATTCAGGAAGACCAGTTTTACCCTAATGGATTTTTGTGAAGATTAAATGAGAGAGATAGGATGTGTTAAACTCTTAGCCTAGAGGCTGGTATATTCTAAATCCTCAACAAGTAATGCCCATTTTAATATTTGCATTTCAGATCCATTTTCCTTTGCACATAGAAAGTAATACTTCACCATACTATATATTAATTTTACGTGTGTATATAGAACAAGCAAAAATCTATTCATAAATTTAGTGAGGGAGAAACAAAAATTAGATAGATAGATGTAGCACAGTGTGCAGGTGATAAATTCTAAAATGAAAAATAAAAAAGAGAAGGGAGTTAGAGAAGTTGAAAGATTCCAGTTATAAATAAGATGATCATGAAAAACCTCACTAATAATACACTTAAATAAAGATCTGATGGGGGAAAAGAAACAAGCCACACAACTATCCAAGGAAAGCATTTCAGGAAATAAAAGCATTACTTCCAAAAGTCCTAAATGTTTGTAAATGTAGGAAAGTAAATAGCAAGCAGGTGAGTGTGGCTAAGACAGAATAAGCAAGCAGAGATAGTAGGAGGTGACATTTGAGAGATAATGGGTGAGACTGATTGTGCAGGACCTTCCATGCTCTTGAAAGATTTTTGACCTTTACTCTGAGTTGGGAGAAAAGTCATTAGAGGGTTGATGCAGAGAAGCAATAGGATCTAACCTACTTGGTTGCATGTTGTGAGTAGATTAGGTTTGACAAAGATCAAAAAAGGGAGACAAGTTACAAGAATATGGCAAAAATTCACAGAAGAGAAAGTGGCTGCTTGGGCAGAAAGCTGATAGTAGGGATTTTGATAACAGAGGATTCTGACTATGTGTTGTAGGGGAAGTAACAGGCTTTCTTAACTAATCTCTTGACATATTTCCCTGTCACCAGTAAAATTCCTAGTAACCAGATGCATGCATTTACTATTAACTGAGATGGAGAAGGCTGGCTCGAATATGTTTAGATGGAAAAATCAAAGATTCAGTTTGGCTTAGGTTAAGTTTAAAATATCTATTTGCTGGAACTTCCCTGGTGGTCCAGTGGGTAGGACACCACATTCCCAATGCAGAGAACCTGGATTCAATCCCTGCCTAGAGAACTAGGTCCTTTATGCTGCAACAAAAATGGAAGATCCTGCCTGCTGCAGCTAAGACCTATGCAGCCTAAATAAATATTCTTAAAAATCTTTAAAAAATAAATAAAATGTCTGTATCCTGAAGAATATGCTGAGTATAACAGAGTTAAATTTTTGTGGAAATACATCGTATTTCATGAGCTAGGATCAGTCTTGACATATATATTTGAGAGATATCAACATATAGATGTTATTTAAAACAAAGTCCCTGGATGAGATCACTAAATAATAAGAGTAAATACAAAAGGGTGGAGGTCTAAAGACTGAGTTCTAAATTATCTAGAAGGCAAGGAGATGAGGAAAAACCAGATGAGGAAATTAAGAAGCAGCAGCCAGAGAAGGAAGATGAGAGTGGGATACTCTGGAAGTCAAGTAAAGAAAATGTAAGTTTGGTCAAGACGTTTATTTGAGTTTTTCTATAACATCGTATGGAAAAGCCCAAACGAACTTTTTGGCCAATCCAATAGTTCCAAGAGGAAGGAGCAAATAATTACGTTAAGTGTTACTGTTACATTAAGTAAGATAACTAATAATTTACCATTAGGTTTACCAAGTGCTTATGTGAATTTGTTAAGAATAGTTTCAGTAAAATGTTACTGGCAAAATCCCTATAGAAATGGGCAAAATGCCTATAGAAATGGACACAAGGTAAAAAAGAAACGACCCTAACCAAAGACAAAGAGCATGTCACTTTAAACAAGTTTTCTTGTAAATGAAATGAAAGAGAAATGACAGCTGAAATGAATTTTGAGTTAAGAGAATGACAACACGTGTGTATGTGCATGGGATGTTGTATTTAGAAAATGATGAGTAATGGTTTCTGGTTCCGCATGTAAGGAGCTTGAAAGTTGCCACTCCATGCAACCCACTCCAGTATTCTTGCCCGGAGAATCCTATGTATAGAGGAGCCTGGTGGGTTACAGCCCATGGGGTTGCAGAGTCAGACACGACTGAGCGAGCAACTAAGCACAGCAAAAATGTTGAACAGATTGAAAAATTCAATATCTCTTCTAGACTCCATTAGTGAGCTGAGAACAGAGGGCAAACCACTGACCCCATCACATGGTGAGACAGGCAGGAACATACAGAGAGTAACAACTTATTGGAGAAGAGACTCACAAGCAGAAACTGATGCAGGAAACTGCATCACAGTCCCTAACTTCAGACTATTCCTCAAAGCTTTAATAATCAAAAAGTATGGTACTGGCACAAAAACAAACACAGGGATCCATGAAACAGAAAAGAGAACTCAGAAAGAAGCCCACACACAATTAATGTCAATTAATGTCCAGAAAAAATCTACTTCTGCTTTATTGACTATGCCAAAGCCTTTGACTGTGTGGATCACAATAAACTCTGGAAAATTCTGAAAGAGATGAGAATACCAGACCACCTGACCTGCCTCTTGAGAAATCTGTATGCAGGTCAGGAAGCAACAGTTAGAACTGGACATGGAACAACAGACTGGTTCCAAAGAGGAAAAGGAGTACGTCAAGCCTGTCTATTGTCACCCTGCTTATTTAACTTCTGTGCAGAGTACATCATGAGAAATGCTGGGCTGGAAGAAGCACAAGCTGGAATCAAGATTTCGGGGAGAAATATCAATCACCTCAGATATGCAGATGACACCACCCTTATGGCAGAAAGGGAAGAGGAGCTAAAAAGCCTCTTGATGAAAGTGAAAGAGGAGAGTGACAAAGTTGGCTTAAAGCTCAACATTCAGAAAACGAAGATCATGGCATCTGGTCCCATCACTTCATGGGAAATAGATGGTGAAACAGTGGAAACCGTGTCAGACTTTATTTTGGGGGGCTCTAAAATCACTGCAGATGGTGACTGCAGCCATGAAATAAAAAGACATTTACTCCTTGGAAGGAAAGTTATGACCAACCTAGATAGCATATTAAAAGCAGAGACATTTGATTTACAAGAAAACTTGCTTAAAGTGACATGCTCATTGTCTTTGGTTAGGGTCATTTCTTTTTTACCTTGTGCCCATTTCTATAGGTACTTTGCCAACAAAGGTCTGTCTAGTCAAGGCTATAGTTTTTCCAGTGGTCATGTATGGATGTGAGAGTTGGACTGTGAAGAAGGCTGAGAGCCAAAGAATTGATGCTTTTGAACTGTGGTGTTGGAGAAGACTCTTGGACTGCAAGGAGATCCAACCAGTCCATTCTGAAGGGGATCAGCCTTGGGTGTTCTTTGGAGGAAATGATGCTGAAGCTGAAACTCCAGTACTTTGGCCACCTCATGTGAAGAGTTGACTCATTGAAAAGACTCTGATGCTGGGAGGGATTGGGGGCAGGAGGAGAAGGGGACGACAGGGGATGAGATGGGTGGATGGCATCACTGACTCGATGGACCTGGGTCTGAGTGAATTCCGGGAGTTGGTGATGGACAGGGAGGCCTGGTGTGCTGCAATTCATGGGGTTGCAGAGTCGAACACGACTGAGCAACTGAACTGAACTGAACTGAATATACAACAAAGGAGACAAGAGCATACAAGGGAGAAAATACTGTCTCTTCAACAAGTGGTGTTGGGAAAATGGGACAGCTACATGTAAAGGAATAAAACTAGATCATTTTCTCAAAAAGTGTAGAAAAATAAAGTCAAAATGGATTAAAGACTTAAATGTAAGACTTGAAACAATAAAACTCCTAGAAAAGCCACATTATGCTCTTTATCAATCTTGGCGTCCTATGTATCTATAGGATCTATTTTATCAGCGACAAAAACAAAGCAAAAATAAGCAAAGGGGACCGCTTCAAACTAAAAAGCTTTTGCACATCAAAAGAAATCATCAACATAACTGAAAAGAACCACTGATAGGGGGAAATATTTACAAATAATATATCTGATAATGGGTTAATATACAAAATATACAAAGAACTAATACAGTTCACTATCAGAACCATTTGATTAAAAGTGGGTAGAAGACTTGAATAGGCATTCTTTTCAAAGAAGAAAGACATAAATTATCAATATTGCATGAAAAATGGAATATCAGAATAGAGGTACAGATATTAAATGGTATTAAGGGAATGTTATCAACAATTTTGTTCTACTAAATTTGACAACTCAGATAAAATGGATAAATCCCTTGAGATTTACAACCTACCCCAAATGGTATAGGATAAAATCTGAAGAGTCATATACTCATTAAAATAATTTTGTCATCTATTAAAAATGCTGCCAAGAAGAAAATTTCAGGCCCAGTGATACTTAAGTGATGCATTTTATCAAACATTTAAGAAGGTAATACTATTAATCCGATAGAAATACTTTGAGAAAGTAGGGAAGGAAACATACCAAGTTGTTTCATTAGGATAGCAAAGTACTGATTTTAAAGCCTGACAAAGGGAATCCAACAATAAACACATTATACACAAATATGTGTCATGAACCTAGAGACCAAACTTTAATAATATATTTTTGCAAATAAAGTTCAGCAATATTTAAAATGGTAACATTTCATAAACAAGTGGGGCTTACTCAAAAGCCCCACTTTTGAAAAGCAAGATTGGGAATATTATTCAGTCATAAAAAAGAATGAAACACAGCCATTTGCAACAACATAGATGGACGTAAAAATTGTCATGCTAAATGAAGTCAGACTGAGAAAGACAAATATTGTATGACGTCACTATTGTGACTCTAAACAACAGTGCTTATTTACACAACATATTCATAGACATAGGAAACAAACTTACAAAAGTGGAAGAGGAGAGTGACAGGTCGGGAGTATCAGATGAACAGATGCACATGACCATATACAAACTAGATAGACAACAAAAATTTGCTATATACTTTGGGAAACTGTATTTAATATCTTGTAATAACCTGTAACATAAAATAATCTGAAAAACATACACATATGTTTAACTGAATCACTTTGCTGTACACCTGAAATTAACACAATATTGTAAATCAACTATACCTCAAGAAATAAAGAAGAAACAAAAAAAAAAGAGTATTTGGCACAATCCAACACTTTTTCCAGTAAAAGTCTTTGGCAAACTGGGAATAGAAGAAAGGTTCCTCATTCTGAAAAATAGTATCTATAAAAATGCCTGCAACTAACATCATACTTAAGGATAAATCACTGAATAAATCCCATAAGGGCAGAGGTCATGCCTGTATTCTCTTTCCCATGTAGAAATTTTTATGACTTATTTAGAACAGAGAACAAAATATATAATTAAAATGTTTTGATAATATATACATAAATCAAGTACACTTAACTGGAACAATTAGATAGCATCAAAAACTAAAATCAGATTTCACACTGAATTATATAGCTTTCTAAACTTTGAATAATGTTCTTCTGAAATGCCAAGATAAAATCATGGGAGGAAACAAAGCAAGCCAGAGAAAACAAGAAGAAAGCAGAAATCAGATTATGAACAGGAGACTAGGTTGAATTGAGCGGCAAAAATCATTAATTGTGGAAGAGAGGGGGCACTTTTAAATAGGTCATGCCTGTTTTATCCATTTATATTAGCCAGTATCTGGCTCAGTAACTGCATGGTGGACACTTAGCTCACTTCTTAATTCCTTCATCCATTCATTTTCTTCAATATTTAATGAGTGTTGACCATGTGTGAGGTGGTGTTTTCAGTAACAGGACATAGCAGTGAACAAAACTAAAACCCAGCTTTCATAGACCTAAAAATAAATATCTGTCAAATGAAAGAATAAGTGAAAGAGAAAAAACACCTCTTAATAATGATGCTAATCAACATTCATATTTGTACATTTCCCATGCATATCATTTCATTGCCTTCTTACAACACTGATACAGTGTAAGCAGGGTAAAGTAATACGCATATTTTTTAGAGAAAGGAAACTGAAAATTAGAAAGACAGTGGGTTGCCTGAAGTCCCACAATGATGAATCAAGGACAGGCATCTAGATCTCCAGAGAGGAAATCTCACTTCTGTTCTTCTTCCTTTAAAATGAACCAGAGAAAGGATGAAAACAGACAGGCCCCACCACTTAGGATTTATGAAGGCTGCCACCCTTCTTTTTCCAAACACAGGAAAAATGGGTGCTTGAAGCATTTGCTTATTGTTCCATGGCAGCAGCTGTGGCAGCTTCGGTGAGGACGCCTTGTTAAAAGGAGAAAGAAGCATGGCTGCTTTGACAGAAGTTTTCTCGTGTGGCCTACGGAGGATCAGACATTCATCACGCGCAGTTATTTATTTATCATATCTTAGGCATTGCCCTCAATAACACAAATGCGAGAAAGCAGATTTCCTGTCCCCGGGGAAGGCCAAGTCTGATGAGTCAATAATTAAAAACTGCCTCAGCAGCTGACACTTGCGCCTCCCTGAGAAGCTGCAAAAGGGCAGGGGAGACAAATAAAAGGTTCTTTTTTTTTTTTTAAATTTTGAAAAATTTCTTGTGAATGATTTTTATTAGGAAGTTTTATGGCCAAGGGACTTCCTTATTTAGTTATTATTTTTTAAAAATTGAAGTTAGTTGATTTACAATCTTTGAAGAACCATAATGAACATTGAAACTCAGAGAAGGATGATAAATTTTCCTTTCCAAGGACACAACAAGAGGAAGAAGGAAGGCTATATTGAACAGAGGAATGTTAAAATAATCCAAAAAGACAGCTGAAGATTTAATTGAGTGTGTAAAAGAGCAGCAGATTACTTGGGATTAAAGTAGCATCTTTCTTCAAAAAAGGATTTGACTATTAGCAGTGAGGGAGTATATTGATTCAGCCCTAATGATTGGATTGGGGGTGGAGGATTAGTAGATGGTAGGGTCCTGGTAATCTCTTCTAAAGCCCTAGATTCTGTCTTCATTCTTTCAGCTCCCAAGGATGATAAGTTTTTTTTCAGCTGATGTTCACTGGTAAGGGTTATCCATGATTTCATTCCACAGACCTCCAGACATTCCTGAGTGGTGCCAAATTAATTTTAAAATTTCACTGTATAACCTTTTGTTCTCTTTCTCTAGTTATTACAAAAAATTCCCAGGATAATATAGGTAATTTTTTAAAAGCATGTTTTCTCTGGTTCTGTTTTTTTAATGGTTTTTTCTAAGGCTTCATAAACATCTCGTCTGAAATCTTAGGCATCTTCAGCATTATTTTAGATAAAGAGTAAAAAATGCTATTTGAGCTTATTACTTTCCTGATAACAGCAGACTCCAACATCTTCCATTGACAGTGGTTTGCAGAGCAGACAGCCATGGGAGAGAAAAAAGCAAACTAAATGAGAAAAGGTCATGAAACCCACCCAGGTTAGGCAAGAGGAATTTTTGGAAGAAATTCTAGCCTTAATGGTCCCAGGATTTAAGGTAGAGGATGGAAGTGTAAACCAGGATCACTCAAGAGCCAGACTCAGTGGGAGGTATGGCCTTGTGTCCTGATTTCAGTGTACTTGAAAATCGCTTTATGTTGCCAAATGCCTCTCTAATCTCTTCCATTGCCTTAAATCCCACCATTAGAACTTTTGTTCTTTGGCTTAAGGGTTTTTGCAATTGTGATGAAGTTTCTGCAGAATGTGATGTTTCCTGGGGGTCAGAGTATAAGTAAGACTTGATCCAAGAACATGAATTTGTTGATAAGATCCACTAGTAATAGCTTATTTGGCTAAGGGGTGAAAGTGTGAGGAGGGCATAACCTCAGACTTCAGAGAGGCAGATAATAGCGAAATAGAACTAAGAGTCAATATTAGAAATGAACTTTAAATCCATAGTATTATATCCAGCTGGGTCTGCATGAAATGCTTACGAGGCTACGATTTTTATCAAGTTCATACTTTGAGTTTGAAACGATGGTGAAGAAAAGCGATTGCCAAAAGCCTGGAAATGATCAGATGATGCCTCCAGTTTTGGGAAAAGAAGAGGAATTTCAGTGAACAATAGACAACTAAATCGTGAAAATAATAAGCTAATTCATTTTTTTACAGCTTTATGGAGATAAAATTCACAAACCACATAATTCATTTGAGTAAACTGTGCAATTTAATGACAATATACTTACAAAGTTGTGCGTTCACCACCACAACGCGTTTTATAACATTTTCCTTATCCCCAAATGAAACCCCACACCACGTCACCTAGCCTCACATCTGATCTCCCTAGCCCCACAGCCTCAGACAATCACTGATCTATTCTTTGTCTCTATAGACTTGACTGTTGTGGATTTTAAATGGAATTTAAACTGATTGTTCATGATCAGCATTTCAGTTTTTAAGAGTAAATCTTGCCCAAACATGATGAATTCTTCATTGATTAAATTACTCTGATCTTCCTTTAAAATGTTATGCAAAAGATGTATATAAATATCAACAAGGGTATCGCTTTTCTGGAAGAAAGAACATTTGAAATATTACAGCCCACCAAAAAATTAGTCAAGATAAGGAACTAAAAATGGACAAATTGTGGTATAAAATAGCTCAACAACCATTTATGTGCAGAGACAGTCATTAAAATGTTCATAAAATATAGCAAATGTCTAAGATAATTCTTTAAAGAATATGAAAGATACATTATAATTCATAAAATCTGAATCAGTTCATAACAACAACAAAATTTATAAAGACAGGCAAGAGAGAAGGAAGCCAGAAAAATTATTTTCTCATCTTAACACAAAGAAGAGTTAAAACACCATAATTAGAGAAAAAAAATAGGTTCAACATCTTCTAGAATTGAAAAGTAAGCATACAGTCTATTCAGAGAGAGGGAAAAAGTCAAAGGATATGACCTTAGATATGATAGAAAAATGGAAATGATAAGAAAGTACAACCAAATGATCCCTAGCTCCTGATTCCAGGCCCACTTCACATTGCTATGCTTTTTTTTTTTTTTTGACCATGTTATGGTGTGTGGAATCTTAGTTCCCCAGCTAAGGGTCAAACTCATGCTCCTTGCATTGGAAGCATAGAGTCTTAGCCACTGGACCACCATGGATGTCCTACTATCCTTCATTTTAAACTTCACTTCCCTCTAGAGTAATACTAAAACTAGACCTAGACTTCATCTCAAGGTTGAGAAAAATCCATTTAACTGGACCCCCACAAATGGACCCCCACATTTCTCTGAACTTCTATATTATTAACATTAATCACACATATAATTATTTAACTGCCTTCCTAGGGAGGGCAGAGGATACTTTTATCCTGCCCATAGACGTACTGCATGCAACAGGCAACTTATACATATATGTTGAATGACTGAATAAATGTATGGACGCTTGATTATAGGATGAAGCATGAAGATTTCAGAAGAACAAATATGTTAATTCATCCAATATGTGAAATATATAAGAATTTATTGGAAGTCATCATTTTTGGGGAACGTTTGTTGGCATGGATAATGCTCATGATGAACTACGAAATGAAAATACAGCCTGACAGTCCTGGTTTGCACTAATAATACACGTGGAGAGAGAAAGAATCGATAGGAGAGAAAGAGCAGGGGGGAGAGAGGGTGTGGAGGGAGAGGTTGGAAAGGATTTTAGTTCTAACCATTGACTATTTCTGGGAAGTTAAAATAAATGTTTTTTTTTTTCCACATAAATTTCTTTGCTTTTATTTTTTTAAAGGGAGTTTTGTTTTGTTTGTCCTAGCAATTATCTTTTATTTTTACCCTTTAGAGCATCATAATTCCCGCTTCTTTCTTGCTTTCCCTTTTACTAGTTGGTTGGCCAATATTAAATGATTATCTTTTGTTTTTTATTCCCATTTCAAAAAAAAAGGAACTTATTTTACTTTCCCATTTTCAATCCCTCTTTTTCTCCATTTTAAAAGTTGAATTCTTTGTACTTTATGAGATCATACTTATATACAATCCTCTCACTCTTTTCCTCATCCTTGTTTTAGTCTTACATCTATAATTAAACATACTGAATGTTTACCATGAGCATTTTCACCAAAAATTGCACATTATCTCTTGGTTGAATGAAGATCATCCCCTGGTAGTTTCCTCTAGAAAGGCTCATGAGACAGCCCGAGTCCTTTCAGGTGTAAACTTAGTATTTGTGGCCTTGACAGTTGAACAGTAGCTTAATTGGATAGAATATACTTATATCATACTTTCTTTTCTCAAAGTTTATTCAAATGCTGCTGCATTGCTAACTTTCTTTGTGTGTTGACTTTTAGATGTCTGATCCCAATGTACATGATTGCTAAGTCGCCTCAGTCATGTCTGACTCTTTGTGACCCCATGAACTATAGCCCACAAGGCTCCTCTGTCCATGAGATTCTCCAGGCAAGAATATTGAAGTGGGTTGCCATGCCCTCCTCCATGGTATTTTCCTGACCCAGGGATTGAACCCACGTCACTTATGTCTCCTGCATTGGCAGGTTCTTTACCATTAGCGCCATGTGGGAAGCCCCTGATATCAATATGATTTTATAAATTTGTCTTTTAGTGTCTAAGTTTCTAAAATTTTTGTCTTAATCTTTAACTTGGAATATTTTCATTATAGTTTTTTCAAAGAGTTCAGAATTTCAACAGTTACTCCAGGGCCCCAGTGGATTTTTTTTTTTTTTTATTAAGTACGTATAGTTCTTCTTTTCTTTAAAAAACGACTTTCTCTGATTATGTTTTTTTTTTTCTGATTCAGTTTTACTGATATGTAATTTATACATATTGAGTCAACCATTTTAAATGTAGAGTTTGATGACTTTTGATAAATGTATGCTTATATAACCCACATAACCACCACCACAATCAAGATAAAGGAGTTTTCATAACTCAAAGTTCCCTTGAGTCCCCTTTTATTGAATGCCATTCCCCTAATGCACTTGCAACACCTCCAAAATCCACTTCATGGCTCTAAGCAGGCACTGATTTGATTCCTAACACTACAGATTTCACTTTTTTCAGAATCCATTTGAATGGAATCACACAGTATGAACCAAAATGTGTCTGGCTTCTGTTTTGTTTTCCTTCTCTCTCTCAGCAAGATTTTGGAATTTATTCATACTATTGCATGTGTCAGTAGTTTATTTCTTTTTCTTGATGAGTGGAGAAGGCGATGGCACCCCACTCCAGTCCTCTTGCCTGGAAAATCCCATGGACGGAGAAGCCTGGTAGGCTGCAGTCCATGGGGTCGCCAAGAGTCGGACACAACTGAGCGACTTCCCTTTCACTTTTTGTCAGGCAGGCCGGACGGCTCAGTGAGGTGCATAGCACCAGGGACCTGAGTCATGTTTTCTGTTAGCTGGGAAAAAAAAACTGCATTCCTTGACCAAATTAGGAAGACTTCCCATACACACCAACCAGAAAGAGACAGGACATGCGCTGATCCTGCCTAGCCAATCATGTAACGCCAGCTACTCCTGTAACTGAGACAAAGAACTGCCTGTATATAAGCCGCCATACTCCTTTGTTCGGGGCTCTCATCAGATTCTGCTGTGTCGGATGAGACTTGAGCCCTAGCGCGCTAGAAATAAAATTCCCTTCTTGCCTTTGCATTACTGTGGTGGACTTGTTCGCTCTCTCGGTCGGTTCGGAGATACGGGCTCGGTGCATAACACTTGGGGGCTCGTCCGGGATCTCCGGCCTACCAGGGAGGACAGCTCTCCTGGTAGAAGGGAATAATCTCGTTAGGAGTTGAGAGCTCTGAGCACCGGTGCTAGCAGTGCAGAGGCCTAGATTAAGTCCGGGGCCCAGTATCATACTGGGGAGGCATCTAGGTGTAAAGTGACGAGGCAAGTCCAGCATAAGGCTGGGTCCCCGGTAGCGAACCAGGAGGGCAGCTGGCACTGAGGACGTCCTGACGGTAAGACACTTGCAAGTAGAGAAGGGGTCTCTAGTGCTATAAAGGAGACTGAAAGTAATATTGAGAGTTGGAATCTGTTTGTTGTGTCGTTTTTGTGACTCTGTGTGCCGGCACTGTCCGTGTGAGTCTTGTCATTGTCTGTGTTCTCTGTACCCATGGGGCAATCTACTTCTACTCCACTGTCTCTGATGACTGACCATTTTTCTGATTTTAAGTCTAGAGCTCAGAATCTTTCGTTACTGGTGAAGAGCAAATTGGTGACTTTCTGTTCCCCCGAGTGGCCCACCTTTGACGTCAGATGGCCACAATAGGGAACCTTCAATCCCCAAATTATCCAGGCAGTTAAAGAGAGGGTGCTTACCCCTAGTCCTGCTGGGCACCCAGATCAGACTCCCTACATTCTGGTCTGGCGGGATCTAGTGAGAAACCCACCAAAATGGCTTAAACCCTTTGTTCTCGCTCCTTCTAAACCTCCTAAACCTCCCCATCCCTCTTCCCTGACTCCAACCTCACTAAACCCACAGGTGTTAGTCATGAAAGCTTCTGAAGAAAAAGAAGAAAAACAGGACGACAAACGACCTAAGCCGGTGTTCCAGGAATCTTCTTCTCTGTATCCTAATCTGATTGACCTGGAAACCGAGTTGTTCCCACCCCTGTACGCGGATCCACATCCGCCCTGCTTCCACAGGTTCCACAAGTTTCATCGGGAGAAGCACGGAGGAGGGCGGAGCCCTCAGCTCCTCCTAGGGAAGGGGGCCCCGCCCAGTGAACTCGGGGAAGAGCAAGGGAAATGGCCAGCGCAGTGGAAGAAGAAGGCCTGGAAATTCCCTCCTCCACTGTTCACGCATTTCCGGTCTGGGCGGGGCCAGCCAGAGAGGGCTTGGAACAGACATATCAGTATTGGCTCTTTTCCACTAGTGATTTGTACAATTGGAAAACTCAGATTCCCTCTTTCTCTGAAAAACCTCAGGGTCTTATTGATCTTTTAGAATCTATCCTCTTTACTCACAACCCCACTTGGGATGATTGTCAGCAACTGTTACAGGTGCTTTTCACTACAGAGGAGTGCGAGCGAATCCTGTTAGAAGCTCGGAAGAATGTGCTGGGAGTAGATGGGAGGCCCACAATACAGCCTAACCTCATTGAGGAGGGGTTCTCCTTGGTGTGACCCAACTGGGACTTCAAACGCGCTGAAGGTAGGGAGCGTCTCCGAGTGTACCACCACACCCTTATGGCTGGCCTTAGAGCGACCACCAGAAAGCCAACTAGTTTGGCTAAGGTAAATTCAGTGAGGCAAGAGCCAAATGAGAGCCCCAGCAGCCTTCCTTGAAAGGATAATGGAAGCTTTTAGACAGTATACGCCTATGGACCCACAGGCAGATGAGTCTCGAGCAGCAGTTATGCTAGCATTTGTGAATCAGGCAGCCCCCGATATTAGGAGAAAGTTACAAAAGATAGAGAGGCTGGGTGAACAGTCCCTGCAAGATCTAGTGAGGGCAGCAGAGAGAGTTTTCAATCATAGAGAGACCCCAGAGGAGAGAGAGGACCACATTAGAAGGAAAGAAAGAGAATTTAGAGCTGAAGAAAACCGTAAGAACCAAAAAGAGCTGGCTCAGATATTTTTCACCGGAGTTGAAAACAAAAATAGGTTCCAAAAAGGGAAAAAGCTAGACTCAAAGACTGAGGAAAAACCTGCAAGGCGTAAGCTTGAAAAAAAACCAATGTGCATTTTGTAAGGAGATTGGACATAGGAAAGATGAATGCCCCAAGAAAAACCTAAAAGAGGGGCCCAAAAATCCCAAGAATGAGACTCCCTCTCCAGACAGTCATATCCTCTACACGGGTGAGGATAGTGACTAGGGGGGTCAGGGCTCAACGCCCCTCCCCGAGTCCTGGGTAACTATAAATGTGGAGGGGAAACCAGTTGGCTTCATGGTGAATACGGGAGCTCAATACTCAGTCTTAAACCAAAGAGATGGACCCATGTCTAAGAAAAGTAGCTGGGTGCAGGGAGCAACCGGGACTAAGCGATATGGATGGACTACAAAACGGCATGTGAACTTGGGGGCCCACCAAGTGACCCATTCCTTTCTGGTGATAACTGAGTGTCCAGCGCCCTTGCTGGGAAGAGATTTGCTGTCTAAAGTAAATGCCCAAATTCAGTTTGACCACAGGCAAGTATCAGTTTTAGATGGAACCAGGCATCCTCTTCAGGTCTTGTCTCTGGCATTAAAGGATGAATACAGACTGTACTTGCCAGAGGCCCCAGCGACAATAAGTCCCAAAGTACAGCCATGGGTTCAGAGATACCCTCAGGCCTGGGCTGAAACAGCAGGAATGGGACTGGCCAAACAGAGGTCCCCTATTATTGTGGAACTGAAAGCCAGTGCCACACCAGTGAGAGTGTAGCAGTATCCCATGAGTCAAGAGGCTCGACAAGGAATTACTCCTCACATACAACGGCTCATAGACGCTGAGGTCTTGAGAAAGTGCCCGTCCTCATGGAACACTCCCCTGCTTCCCGTAAAGAAGCCTGGGGGAACTGATTTTAGACCGGTTCAAGACCTGCGAGAAGTCAACAAACGGGTGAGTGATATTCATCCTACGGTTCCTAACCCTTATACATTGCTAAGCAGCTTGCCACCAAGCTACATTTGGTATACTGTTTTAGATTTAAAAGATGCCTTTTTCAGTCTGCCTCTTGCCCTTGCAAGCCAAGAGATCTTTGCCTTCGAATGGCAGGAAGACAGTGGTCAGACTCCTGTGCAGCTGACGTGGACTCGCTTACCACAGGGTTTCAAAAACTCACCCACGTTGTTTAACGAGGCCTTGGATGAAGACCTCCATGAGTATCGGGTTGAACACCCTACCACTGTTTTATTACAATATGTTGATGACCTTATGCTGGCAGCGACTATGGAAAAAGAGTGCCAAGAGGCAACAGGTGACCTTCTCCAAACCTTGGGGACTTTAGGTTACAGGGCCATTGCCAAAAAGGCCCAGATTGCCAAGCAAGAGGTTGCATACCTCGGTTATAAGATAAAACAGGGCCAGAGGTGGCTAACACAGGCTATGAAAGAAACCATCCTCCAGATCCCTGAGCCGGCCAACCCTAGACAAGTGAGAGAATTTCTGGGAACTGTGGGATATTGCCGATTATGGATCTTTGGGTTTGCAGAAAAGGCCAGGCCCCTGTATGAAGGGACCAAAGAAAACAAAGACTGGGAATGGACTGAGTCAATGAAAACGGCCTTTCAGGAGCTCAGGCATGCCTTGCTGGAAGCTCCTGCCCTTGCCCTTCCTGACCCATCTAAGCCTTTCCAATTATTTATAGAAGAAAGGCGAGGGATAGGAAAAGGGGTACTAACACAGAAGTGGGGACCTTGGAAGCATCCCATAGCTTACCTTTCCAAGAAATTGGACCCAGTGGCAGCCAGATGGCCACCTTGCCTCCGAATCATTGCGGCCACCACACTTCTAGTCCATGATGCTGATAAACTGACTTATGGACAGAGATTCTTGGTCTACACTCCTCATGCTATAGAGAGAGTTCTGAAACAACCACCGGGTAAATGGATTTCCAATGCCCTCTTGACACACTACCAGGCCCTGCTACTTGACACCTCACGGATTCATTTTCAAACACCCTGCACTCTAAACCCGGCTACTCTTTTGCCCAATCCGGAGGGGGATAGCCCCCTCCACGGCTGCAATGAGATACTGGCCGGAGTAACGGCAATATGGAAGGACTTAACAGATACGCCACTGGATAACAGTGAGCTAATATGGTTTACAGATGGAAGCAGTTATGTAAAAGATGGACAGAGACGGGCGGGGGCCGCAGTGGTAGATGATTCTGGACGGACGATATGGGTGGAGACTCTTTCCCCAGACACCTCAGCACAAAGAGCAGAGTTAATTGCCCTGATTTAAGCATTAGAGAGAGCCAAAGGAAAAAGAATAACTATTTTTACTGACAGTCGCTATACTTTTGGCACAGTACACATCCAGGGCCCGATATATTGGGAACGGGGGTTTTTGACAGCTGAAGGAAAAGAGATTAAAAGCTTGCCAGAAATCCGTCGACATCTGGAGGCTGTGCAGTTGCCTCGGGCTGTGTCAATAGTACATGTACCTGGACATCAAAAAGGGGACAGCCCCACGGCACGAGGAAATCGTGCCGCAGATCTGGCAGCTCGAAAAGCGGCTGATAAAGATTTTATCGCTCCGGTGTTGGCGATCGGACTTCCACCCCCAGGTATGGGAACTTTGCCCCCAACCCCTGAGTATTCATCCACAGACCTTGCCTGGATCCAGGAAGGTCCCAACCTCCAACAAAGAGAGGATGGATGGTACCGAGACTCCGATGGTTACTTGATACTCCCTGCTCAGTTGGGATGGCAACTGTGTGAGCATCTACACTCGTCTACTCATCTGGGAGAGAAAAAGACTCTGATGCTTTTTCAAACTGTGCGCCTGTGATTCCCCCGGCACCAAACAACTGTGAAGAACATAGTACATGCTTGTAAGGCATGTCAACAGATGAGGCCAGGAAAGAGGCAACACGCAGGACTGAGGTATCGGGGAGAAGGGCCAGGGCAGCACTGGGAAATAGATTTCACCGAGGTAAGGCCAGGCAAGTATGGTTACCGGTACTTGTTAGTGTTGGTAGATACCTTCTCAGGGTGGGTAGAAGCTTTTCCTACTAAGGGCGAAACTGCAATGGTAGTGGCTAAAAAGATTTTAAAAGAAATAGTTTCCAGGTTTGGCCTGCTGGTGACTGTTGGCTCTGATAATGGACCTGCTTTGTGAGCCAAATAGTTCAGAGCCTTGCCCTAGCTCTGGGGACCAAATAGAAATTACATTGTAAATACAGCCCACAGAGCTCGGGGCAAGTTAAAAGAATGAATCGGACCCTAAAGGAAACTTTAACTAAATTGGCTATAGAGACTGGCAGGGACTGGGTGACTCTCCTTCCCTTCGCCCTCTTTCACGCACGTAATACTCCTTATCAGCTTAATCTGACCCCATTTGAAATTCTGTATGGGTGACCTCCCCCTGTATGTCCAATATTTGAAGGAAAGAAACTTCCACCTCCTACTTTGGGACAATTCCAGGAGGCTTTGATGGCTTTGGGCAAAGTGCATTCTCGCGTCTGGAAACTGCTCCAGGAAATACATGAGGATCAAAACAAGGGGACTATCCCCTCACATAACATCAGCCCTGGAGATTGGGTGTGGGTCAAAAGGCACCACACCAAGGCACTAGAACCTAAATGGAAAGGTCCTTATGTTGTTCTTCTTACCACCCCAACTGCCCTAAAGGTCGACGGTATCGGGCCTTGGGTGCCTTGCAACCACGTACGCCCAGCTACTTCAGCAGAGCAGGAAGATGCTAAAAAAGAATGGGAAGCATCTCTGTACCTGTCCAACCCCCTGAGGCTGAAGCTCCGGCTTCGTCGACAGGACCAAGGCAACTCGTCTGGACCATCTTATGGATGACCATGTTACTCTGCTCCGAAGCTGCCAGCGTGAACCCGCACCGACCCGTCAAAATCACCTGGAAACTGCAAAATGGACTAACACGTGAGATACTTAACTCCACCACCGCAATACATCCACCAAATACTTGGTGGCCAGACTTATACTTTGACCTTAAGCCGGTAGTAAATGTACCTTGGAAGAGGGGCTATCTCCAGAATCATGCATTCTGGGCATGTCCAGGTGCACCCAGGCACAACTGGAAGATCTGTGGGGGGATACAGGACTCTTATTGTAAATCTTGGGACTGCGTAACTTCTAATGATGGGTCGGAGACTCCAGGGTATAGACGGTGGGATGTAGGAAATCGGGACTTGCTTAACTTCTCATTTGTAGGACCCGTACCTCCGTACTCCAATTGGGAAAAGGATCATAACTTTGCCCAGGTAAAAATAAGGTTTAACATTGACAAAGCAGAAAAAGAAAAGGCCTGGGTCAACGGGATATCACGGGGGCTTCAGACCAGAAATGACCTGACTACTTATAACGGGATCATTGTTGTGAGTCAAGTTTTAGAACTTGTACAAATATATAGTATCGGTCCAAACCCGTTGAACAGGTCCATGCAACTCTCTACCCAACAACCTCCCTACCTACATCCCAGGGACCAACAAAAGACCCAGAGGCGGGCCCCCTTGCTAAACTTGGAAAAACAGATCCACTATGGAAATTAGTAAAGGCAGCTTATGCTACCTTAAATCAAACCCATCCTGAGGCAACTAAATCCTGTTGGTTATGTTACAACTTAATTCCCCCTTATTACGAGGCAGTAGGCCTCAACACCTCTTACGACCTGGCCAACGACACCGATCCTCCCCAATGTCGATGGGGAGAACGAAAAGTAGGCCTTACAATGAGAGAGGTATGGGGAAAAGGGTTATGTATGGGCAAGATATTATCAGAGAGGTCTCCACTGTGTGTGCATGTCGTTGAGCCTACGGACTTGCCCATAGCCAGGTGGCTAATACCACAGATGGGAGGATGGTGGGTCTGTTCACACATGGGGCTGACTCCATGCTTACACAGCTCAATCTTTGACCCTAAAAAAAAATTCTGTGTTATGGTGGCTGTGATACCAAAGATACTGTATCGACCAGAAGAAGCTGTATATGATTATTGGGCCCACAAATTGACTCTTAATCAACAAGAAAGAGCTTATAAAGTTAAGAGAGAGCCCATTACTGCCATAACCATAGCAACTATGTCGGTCTGGGAATAGCCGGGGCCGGAACTGGAATAGCAGCTCTGTCCATGCAAAGTCAAGGATTTAACTCTTTAAGAGCGGCCATAGATGAAGACATTACCCGTATAGAACAATCTATTAGTCATTTAGAATCATCTTTAACTTCACTATCTGAAGTGGTCCTGCAAAACAGGAGAGGTTTAGATCTGCTTTTTCTGCAACAAGGAGGACTTTGTGCAGCCCTAGGAGAAGAGTGCTGTTTTTATGCTGATCACACCGGAATAGTCAGGGAATCTATGGCCAAAGTGAGAGAAGGATTAACCCAACGTAAAAGAAAACGTGAGGCTCAACAAGGGTGGTTTGAGTCTTGGTTTCAACAGTCCCCTTGGTTGACCACCCTAATCTCCACATTGCTGGGACCCCTATTAGTACTTCTATTAATGCTTACCTTTGGCCCATGCATTATCAATAGACTTGTAGCCTTTGTAAAGGAACGCATAAATACAGTACAGCTGTTCGTGCTTCGACAACAATATCAGACTGTGTCTCAGGAACCAGAGGAAGATTCCTCTGTATGATCTAAGAACAGGGGGGAATGTCAGGCAGGCCGGATGGCTCAGTGAGGTGCATAGCACCAGGGACCTGAGTCATGTTTCCTGTTAGCTGGGAAAAAAAACAGCATTCCTTGACCAAATTAGGAAGACTTCCCATACACACCAACCAGAAAGAGACAGGACATGCGCTGATCCTGCCTAGCCAATCATGTAATACCAGCTACTCCTGTAACTGAGACAAAGAACTGCCTGTATATAAGCCGCCATACTCCTTTGTTCGGGGCTCTCATCAGATTCTGCTGTGTCGGATGAGACTTGAGCCCTAGCGAGCTAGAAATAAAATTCCCTTCTTGCCTTTGCATTACTGTGGTGGACTTGTTCGCTCTCTCGGTCGGTTCGGAGATACGGGCTCGGTGCATAACACTTTTCACTTTCATGCATTGGAGAAGGAAATGGCAACCCACTCCAGTGTTCTTGCCTGGAGAATCCCAGGGTCGGGTGAGCTTGGTGGGCTGTGGTCTATGGGGTCGCACAGAGTCAGACATGACTGAAGCGACTTAGCAGCAGCAGTATTCCTCTGTATGTATATGTTGTTGTGCTGTGAGTGCATACTCAGTCATGACCAGCTCTTTGTGACCCCTTGGACTGAAGCCCCAAAGCCTCCTCTGTCCATGGGTTTCTCCAGGCAAGAATACTGGAGTGAGTTGTCATTTCCTACTCTAGGGAATCTCCCCAAACCAGCGATCAAACCTTATCTCTTGCATCTCCTGCACTGGTAGGTGGATTCCCACCTCACCATCTGGGAAGACCCTACAGGTATATACAACTAGGTGGCTGATCGCAACCTTGTGGTTTGCTGGGTTATTAACCTTTTTTGTATAGTTGTTCTGCGTATTCTTGTCACCTCTTTTTAATCTCTTATGCTTTTATTAGGTCCTTACCATTTCTGTCCTTTATCTGCCCATCCTTGCATGAAATCTTCCCTTTATATTTCCAATTTTCTTGAAGAGATTTCTAGTGTTTCGCATTGTATTGTTTTCCTTTATTTCTCTGCACTGTTCATTAAGAAATCCTTCTTCTGTCTCCTTACTGTTCTCTGGAACTGTGCATTCAGTTGGATGCATCTTCCTCTTTCTCCCTTGCTTTTTTGCTTCTTTTCTTTCCAAAGCTATGAGTTGAGTCTCCTCAGACAATTGCGTTGCCTTCTTGCATTTCTTTTTCTTTGGGATGGTTTTGGTCACTGCCTCCTGTCCAATGTTATGAACCTCTGTCGATAGTTCTTCAGGCCCACTGTCTACCAGATCTAATCCCTTGAATATATTCATCACCTCTACTGTATAATCATAAGGATTTGATTTAGGTTATAAGTGAATTATCTAGTGGTTTTCCCTGTGTGTGCATGCTAAGTCGCTACAGTTGTGTCTGACTCTTTGTGACCCTGTGAACTGTAGCCCTCCAGGCTCCTCTGTCCATGGGATTCTCCAGGCAAAAATACTTGAATCGGTTACTGTGCCTTGCTCCAGGGGATTTTCCCAACCCAGGGATCAAACCCATGTCTCTTATCTCTCCCGCATTTGGCAGGTCGATTCTTTACCACCAGCACTACCTGTGAAGCCCAGTGTTTTTTCCATACTTTCTTCCATTTTAGCTTGAATTTTGCAATAAAGAGCTAGTGATCTGAGCCACAGTCATAGCACTCTGCTATTAATAGAAACATCCCAGTATGGGGATAATCGTAGGCTCACAATGATTCGTCACTAAGAATCATTTGCTTCTCTTCTTTTATGGATCACAGTCCTTCACTAAGTGATCTTCAGTGTTTCAGCATGGTTGACATACATTTTCTCCAGTTTTCTTGTTGTTGAGACAGGAATGTAAGCCAGGGCCTTGTTTGCTTCATGTGACCAAAAGCAGAACTCTGGATTGCAGATTTATATACAAGTTCAATGACACTGTTTAATATTCTTCTCCCAGGATTTTATCTTATGTTAGCTCTTCTTTGCCTGTATCCTGATTGGATCACTTTCCTTCTGACTCTTTTTTTTTCTTTCTTTCTTTTTCTCATTGTTTTGTTCGTTTATCAGCCCCTATTCAGTTTCCCTTATTAAATTTTCATTTAAATCCATTCTCAATTATCTTTTACCTTAATCCTTATCTATGACCTTTTTCTTTAGTTTCTTTGCTGATTTTCATCAACTCTTACTTCCTTTCTAGTTGTCCTAACTGCTTCTCGGCCTTCTGGCTGAGATCACAGACGGTAAAGTGTCTGTCTACAATGTGGGAGACTCGGGTTCGATCCCTGGGTCAGGAAGATTCCTTGGAGAAGGAAATGGCAATCCACTCCAGTACTATTGCCTAGAAAATCCCATGAACAGAGGAGCCTGGTAGGCTATAGTCCATGGGGTCGCAAAGAGTTGGACATGACTGAGAGACTTCACGTTCACGTTCAAGTTAACTGCATCTGTTATATAAACATTATCTTCAAACACTTGCTTTAGGATATTTTATTCAGTTTGTTTGTCATCTCATAGTTTTTTTATGCTTTGTGGTCGGTTCTTTTAAAGGAATTTTTATCATATATACTGTTTATCATTTTCTGTCTTTATCTTATAGTAGCTTTATATGGAAATAGGCTAATTTTATTCAATCCATTTCATAAACAAAGTTTATATTTCAAAAGTACATTTTTTTTTCAGTTTAATGAAGTTTCTTTTTAAATGAGTATCTTTAATGTGGGAGGAAATAATTCCTAGGTCTTGTTATTTTTATTTTTTCAAGAGCCCTATTTTTTCTCTTAATAGCTTCTTTACCTTCATTACTACAATTCAGAAAGATGTCTTTCCTTTCTAATTACCTTCGTCTCCAGAAAAAATGTCTGCCCAAGACTGTCACCTAAATGTTTTTGAATTCTTTACTCATGTCTAGAACTTTTCAGCTTCCCTGGTGGCTCAGTGGTAAAGAATCCACCTGCAAGGCAGGAGTCATGAGTTCCATCCTTGGGTTGGGAAAGTCCTCTGGAAAAGAACGTGGCAACTCACTCCAGTATCCCATGGACACAAAAGCCTGGTGGGCTACAGCCCACGGGGTCACAAAAGAGTCGGACCTGACTTAGCAACTAAACAACAACAAGTACTTTCAGTTACCAGGTTTCAGACTTGAGTTCAGTGTTGGATTTTTCTGTGGTGCTTGTGTGTTCTCTTTGTCTGTGTCTCCTTTCTCTTTTCATATTTTCCATGCCTTCTCCTCAGACACAGCCCTGCTCTGCACACATGTGTTGAAGTGATAGTGAGAACTCTAAGAATGGCTATGCTAGCCTTTAATGCTGATTTCTGTAGGTACAGGTGATTTGAAGTTGTAGGACTCTCTTTTCTAATAATATTAAATATGTGTGCTGCATGTGTTTTCATCTTTATTTCTTTATTTACATGTTTTCTTGCAAGCTGTATGTACCAGTTCTGATTTTGACAGCTACCTTCATTCTAGGGTCAACTGTACTCTCTAAAATTTCCGTGTGATTTTGAAATTTTCTACAATAAATATTTATACATTTTATAACAAAAGCTTAATCAAAACATTTTTTTTTCAAATTTGAGCAAGACACATTACATTTTCTCAAGTCACTGTACCTTTGGGAATAATATAAATATATGAATTCTAGTTGATAATATAGAAAGGTAAATTTTAAGCCTTTTAAATAATCACACTTAAAAATATAGATCTTTAGAACTATGTCAGTTGTGAGAGAGGGCTAAAGTTAAAGATCAAAGAGTTCTGTTATTGGTCCTGCTTTGTCTGATTTTTTAATCAATAAATTAAAGGTGTAAAGGCATTTGTTTCAGAGTTTTTAATGAGAAATCTTGGAAAAGTTACAAATAGTTTTGATGGAACGATAAACACTTGGAAAGAATCCTAAGAGGATGGAAATGGATTAAAACCCACCAAACTAATTTAGCAGTTAGATTACTTTAGATAAAAGGAAAAAAGATCAATTGCTGGCATTTACAATGTGATGAACCTGGTTTATCAGGAATTCATGTGAAGAAGACCTGATGTTTCTAGTTATCTGTGAACATAATATAGATCAACAGTGTGGTAGAGCTCCATGGAAAAGACCAATACATTGTTGAGTTTGGTCATTAGGTCATCATGGGAAAAGCACATATTAATTCATTTCAGTGTGAATTTTGCCAGATTATTCAAAGACTTTGAAGCCATGTCTCTTAAAATATAATTGTGGTCATTTGCTGAGCTGAGTTTGGGGAAGAGATCATTGGTGATTACCTGGGATAGGACAGATAAAGTCAATGGGGGCACCAGATGATGGGCTTGGGACGAATGGTCAGAGACGATTAATATAACTTGGAGTTGGTATAGGCAGACATTTTGAAAAAGTAAATATGCACAATCACGATAAAAACACTGACTGTGAATTCTATCAGCTCCCAACACTGTAGGTAACTAAGCAGTGTCTGCTCACAGTCTGAGCATCTGCTTCGTGTGGGAGGTTACATACAGATGATGGTTCTAGATGATTTTGATCTTTAAAATTATTTAAGTCTATAATACTATACTCACATAAAATGAAATAAAGTAAAATAATTTCATAGTGTATAAATGGCCACAGAGATGAGAAATAAGTAAGGGATCACTACCATCCTCCCTTCTCTCCAGTTGCCTAGGCAGCTATGGTGAAGTTGATGAGAGCTACTGAGAAAATCAATCATAAAATCAATGGGAGAGTATGTTTTAGCTCAGATTTAACCTGGAAGCTGCTGCATACGCATAGGCCATTGTGGGGTCAAAGGCCAAACTCTTCTCTTCAGAAGAATAGATTTCATAGTTCTCAAGAGAGACAAGCTAGCACAGTGTAAACCTGGTAAAAAGAAAGACACTGTACCTGGGTCCACAAACCACTTGTAGAAGTGTTTGCAGAGTGTTGCTTTGCAGCTGAAAAAACTTCCTGAAATTTTATAAGTTAGCAACAGTGATAACTATTATAGAACTACCCCAACTTTTCTAGGACTTGTGGCTTAGTCTGAACTTTTAGTAAGTTGAAAGAAATTGAAAACATTATGCAATTAGCAGTCAAAACTGTAAAGCCTTTGGGATTTTACTTTACCTTCAAAGTAGTAAATTACCCCACCATAGATTATGGAAGAAGATGCTCACAGAAGGCACACAACCTTTAGATTAGAGATAGGACAAATATCAGTAATTACTTTCAGCAGCCAAAGGGACTCTTATACTGGAGTCCCAAATCCTAGTTCCTCTGAGGTGATGTGAAGAGAAGCAGGTGATACCTGAACATGTGAGGAGTTAGTGAACCCTTGGGCTTCGAAAACTTGAATCTTTGTATCGGACATCAAGCACACCTACCTGTTGCTCTGGAGGAAGACATCACCTTTACCTTCCAAGGCTACTTGCATGCACACATTCTTGAAAATATACCTCGGAACAAAGGCAGTCGATGCCTCTGCTTATGAGACAGAGAGAAGTATGAGAAAGCAATGGAGAGTTGCCTCCCGACGTTAAATGTCGTAGCTGCTGTAATAAAGCCATCATTGCACTGAAAGTCAAAGATGATGAAGAGGGACCCAGGATGACAAAGAAATACAAGAAAGACTACGACCAAACAAAGATCCATTTTAGACTCCCTTGGTTAGGATTTCTGGTTGTTGTTATTTAATTGCTAAGTTACCTCTGACTCTTTCACGACCCCATGGACTGTGCCCAGCCAGGCTCCTCTATCCATGAGATTTCCCAGGCGAGAACACTGGAATGTGTCAGCATTTCTTTCTCCAGAGAATCTTCCTGACCCAGGAATCGAACCTTCATCCCCTGCATTGGCAGCTGGGTTCTTCAATACTCAGACAACAGGGAAGTCCAAGAAAGACTATGACCAAAGATATATTTTAGACTCATTTGCTTAAGATTACTAGTAGTTTGTAGAAAGAAGGGAATAGGTCTTAAAACCAGAACCATGTAAATATTAATCTGATTGCCTATCTTGATTCCATCTTTCTTTATTATATATATTCCACTTTTCTTTCTTATATCTATATACATACACTCTAGCAAAGTTACTGCGTTGTGGACATAAAAGCATTTTCAATTAATTCTTCTGTCTCTTTTTAGTTCCATAGTTCAATAGATCCACACATTAAAAAAAAAAAAAACAAAAAAAAAAAACAAAAAAAAAGGAGGTCCACATGCATTGTTATGAACAGTATCTCAGCTAGCTGAACTAGCTGGACCCCAGCTGATAATTTCAATCAAGATTCTCATGCCAATATGTAAAATAGCTAGCTAGTGGGAAGCTGCTATATAACACAGGGAGGCCAGGCTGGCACTCTGTGACTAACTAGAGGGGTGGAATGGAGCGAGGGTGGGCGGGAGGCTCATGAGAGAGGTTATACATATACCCATGGCTGATCCATGCTGTTGTAAGCAGAAACCACCACAACATTGTAAAGCAATTACCATCCAATTAAAACAACAACAAAAAAGATTCTCATGCCAAGAATAAGCATTGGTATGCATACTGTGGTTCTTAAAACTTATTGAGGGAACATATCTGGATGTGGATAAAAGACCCTGGGCACCATTGTACAGAATTCTGCTTGAATAGCTGTAGTGTATGTTCCATAAACCTGCTTTGAAAATAAGCCACCTCAGTGATTTTCATGCAGCTCTATTTGAACAACTGTTTGAGAACTACTGCTGTAGACAACATCACCTTATTGAGTCTTAGCAGGCTTTAAATTACTAAAGCATACTGAAATGTAAGGCACTAGGTAAATGAAAGGGCACTGATGTATTATTATTGGAAAATACTTTTTCAACATCACCAGGCTGTGTCTATGTGCATTGGTGTGTGTGTATTTCACAGAAGACACTGTGGAAGTGGAATAACAGAGAAGCAAAAATGGGAAAGGGGTCCCAAAAGAATTCTGATTTAGAAGAGATAATTGAGCCCTTATTTGATGATAAAATAGGGTGTCAAGTTCACAATCCTTAGTGCAGTTATGAACATCGTTTAAGTCATTCTGATATAGGCAATGCTTTTATTTCATATCTGAAATTGTTGCTGTAAAGTTAGAAGGAATTTTACTCTTTGTCTTTTGCAAAACTTAGTTTTCAAAATCACTGGTTCATACAAGTTGTTGCCAAACTTATGGTAAAAGAAAGGCTTTTATTTTCCAATCAGGGATCAGACTCAAGTGTTGGTATTTATCACTCCTATTCTATCTGAAATTCTCTGAGCACGTCAGCTAGAAAATTCTAGTGATGCAAAGGAAGCTTTGTTATCAGTGCTTCAATATAATGTGCCATGACTTCTAGGTCTAAAGCTCTAACAGCAATAGCAACAGTAACAATACACTTTAAGCAGGAATATAAAAGCTTCATGAACCCTCTTTTAAAATTCTCCCTTTCATGCCTGGTTGAAGGGAATAATCATGTGCATTTCCTCACAAGCAGTGCTTTAGTTTTTATTATAGTTTACTTCTGCTCTTCAGTAAGAAATGGAATTGAAAGAGGTAACATGAAAAATTTATTATAGTTTTTCCTTGTAGATATATTCTATTTAAATGTAAATTAATTGGAAAAGTGTATTTCATTTTTACCAGAAAAGGGTCAATTATGCTGAAAGTATTAAGAGATACTTTAAAAATTATTTTATTTATGCTTTCTTTTTTCCCAATATTTTGTTTTAAAAAGTTTCAAACATAGGAAACCATAGACGTGTATGATGAATTCCCGTATATCTACCGTGTAACTTCCATGATTAACTTTACCACATTTTCTTTCTCACATAACTCTCTCTCCCATTGTTTATCCACAAATCCACTTAAGTTTTTGATGCATTTTAAAGTAGGCTGTAGACAATAGCAAATACTAAACTCTATTTAATAATATGCATGCTGAAACATTTTGGTATTTCTGAAGACTTGAGCATACATATTATTACTAGTATTCAGAATTTGTTTATTGTTTGCAAGTTAAAATTTCTATTAAGTATATGCAAAAATTTTTAGTGTACAATTTGATAGGTTTGGCATCTGCATACCTCTGTGAAAATCAAATAAGATACAAACATTTCTATTACCCTGGAAAGTTTATGCTTTTTCCTCAATACCTTCCCTTAGATTCAACACCATTCTGATTCTGTCCACTATAGATTAGTTTTGCCTGTTCTAGAACTTTATATAAATTGAGTTATACATTATGAACTTTTTAATGTAACCCTTTCTTCACTCAGATTAATGCTTTTACGATTCATCTATGTTGGAGCATATCAGGATGTTTTCCTTTTTAGTCATAACTAGTATTCCAGTTTATAAGTATATGACTGCGTATTTATCCATTCTCTCGCTGATGGACTTGTCTACTCTGAATATGAATTTGTCTACTCTGTACAAGATGTTTGTACAAGATGTACTTTGTACATTGTACAAGTACAATCTTGTACTTTGTACAAGATGTTTTTTGGTTGAATATTTCATTTGTCTTGGGCAAATACCTATTATGATGGTTAACTTCATGTATCAACATGGGGAGCATTTTAGGATGAATTTAACATTTAAATTGGTCAACTCTGGATAAGCAGATTGCCCTTCAAAATGTGGGTGGACCTCACCTAATCAGTTGAAGAGCTAAACAGAACAAAAGACTGACCTCTCCAAGCTATACAAAATTCTCCAACAGATGGCCTTTGGATTCTATCTGCACCATCAGTTCTTCTGGGTTTGCAACCTGCTGGCCTGCATTGTAGAATTAAACTTGCCAGCTTCTATACTCAGTGAGCCAGTTCCTTACAGCCACTCTCTCTCTCTCCACACAGACACAGACACAGACACACCACAGACACACACATAATTCTTTTTCCTGTTTCTCTAGAGAAGTCAAATTCATCTATAAATGTAGTTACTGGATTTTATTTACTTATAATAGGCTGTACATGCATATGATTTTTTAAAACATCAACAGGAACTAAGCATATTCAGTGGAAAATAAGTCCTTATACAACCCTGTTACTCACTAGTGCCCTAGGGTTGCCTCCAGAGACAATTACTTTCACACAGAGTTTTGTGTCTTTTAAAGAAATACTCTTTTCATACTTTAAAAGCTTCACAAAAATGGTAAAATGCAGACTGTTTTCTACTACCTTGACCTTCTCACTTATGGGGATTTAGTTTTTACATTTGTACTTTTTCATTTTTTTTTCTAACTTAGAATAGAGAACTTAAAGTTTAAAAACTTAAAATGCATACCAGTTCATTATAGAATATTTTTAATATGAGCTCATCTTTGCTTGTTGTACTCATTAAAAAGTATTTGCTGAGATACTCTTGAATATCAAATATTTTACATGCTACTTAATTTAATTCATACAATCAACCCTGAATTAACAATTCATTCAACAGTCATTTAATGACTGTTTACTACTTGCTAGATACTTTTCAAAGCACTAGAGATAAGCAGTGAAAAAGAGACAAAAATCATGGCTTTGTTATTTAATTGGAGGAAGGACAACTAAGCACAGTAAACAAGTAAAACATTTATATACTACGGGCTGCGTGCATGTGTGTGTGTGTGTGTGTGCATGCGTGTGCGTGTGTGCTCAATCGTGTCCGACTCTCTGCAAGTCCATGCACTGTAGCCAGCCAGGCTCCTCTGTCCATGGAATTTTCCAGGCAAGAGTACTGGAGTGGGTTGCCATTTCCTTCTCCAGAGGATCTTCCCCACCCAGAGATAAAATCTGCATCCCTTGTGTCTCCTGCATTGGCAGGCAGATTCTTTACCACTAGCACCCACTGGGGGCTTCCCTGGTAGTTCAGCTGGTAAAGAATCCAACTGCAACGCAGGAGACTCTGGTTCGATACTTGGGTCGGTAAGTTCCTCTGGAGAAGGGAATAGGCTACCCACTCCAGTATTCTTGCCTAGAGAATTCTGACTTAAACAGGGATCAGTGGAGGGTTTTTGGGGTAGGAAAGTGAAATGATCTGACCTATGTTTCCAAAATTCACTCTTACTGCCATGATGACAATGTACTGGGGCAAAAGTGGAATGAAGGTGATTAGTTTAAAAATTTTAACAATAATCCAGGCAATGGACAATGATAATTTGGTTGCAACAATCAAAGTGGTTAGAACCCTTTTCTTATACAAAGTAAATGTTTTAAGGCTCCTGGGAGAGGGTAGTGAATCCTACTTTTTCTGAGGAAAGAATAGAAGAAAATTTCTTCCACTTCTGAAAAAACAGGGATGCGTTTTAGATTCAAAAGCTCATATTGAAGGTCAGCTACCACTGAGATAGATGCAAGAAGCTCTTTTTTCATAAGATCCATCACAGACACAAGGAAAATATGCCTGTCACACAGAGGAGAAACTGAAATGCTTATAAAGTTCTCTATCTGAGGCCCATTATTAGACAACAGAGCATCTTCCCTACCCCTGCCCAAAGTATAGGAGGTATACAGTGAGAATCAGAAAGCACCTGGTCCATTCAAGTAGGGGAAGGGTATAGAAAAGAGTGCCCCAGTTATCCAAAATCCTTGGGCTAATCCAGGGAACTGAGGAAAACTCTCTGGTACCCTAGGCCAGACTCTCATCAGAAGTGAGTGGCAGTGCTTCATCAGAGAAATTTGAGCTAATGGTACTTAGGGTAACCATAGCAACAAAAAAAACCAAACACAGATTAACTCTTGCTTAGATTGACTCAATCCTTTTCTCTAATGGCCTGATCGAGGAAGAAACAATTCTATTTTCAGGCATAAATATTATTTACCCCTGTATCTACTGTTCTACATAAAATGCCTGAGATTCAGTGGGAGAAAAAAAGACACACACAAAAGCAAGAAAAGAAAAAACAAACAATGCATTGTCAAGATAAAAAGCAATCAACAGAATCAGACTGAGTTGTTTCAGATTTTGGAACTATAAGACAGCAATTTGAAAAATAACCGTGACATGTCTTAAAGGATCTATCTAGTAGAAGCACAAGCAATATTCATGAAGATGAGGAATTTTAGCATAGATATATGTATATATACTATAGGAAAGAGACAAATGAAAGGGCAGAAATTAAGAATGATATCAGAAGTCGTTCTTTCAAAGGGCTGTTTGGTAGCCTAGGTTTAGCTGAGAATTAGTAAAGTTAAAGAGATCAATAGAAATTATTCAAATTGCAGAAAGAGAAAAAACATAACTGAGCATCCAAGAGATTTAACCAGTAGCAAGTTATCTAACATGCTAATACTTGGAATCTCAGAATAGAGAGAGAACAGGGAAGAATAAATATTTGAAGAAAGAAGGATGGAAATTTTCCAAAGATAATAAAAGACATCAAACCATTGGCAAAGAGTGGAGATCCCCAAATGGAGTACAGAACAAAGAATTAAAAAGTGAAGTGCACACACATGTAATTAGACATACTCATTTTCCAATTTCTCAAAAGTAAAACTATAGAAAAATTCATAAAGATACAAATGAACAAAGATAAACATTACAGTAGGCTCAAGAAGATATTGAAGTGACACATTATAAAAGGCTGAAAAAATGCCAGCATATACTTTTATGAGATAAAGTGTTGGAAACAGTGATAGACTTTATTTTCTTGGGCTTCAAAATCACTGCAGATGGTGACTGCAGCCATGAAATTAAAAGACTCTTGCTCTGTGAAAGAAAAGCTATGACAAACCTAGACAGTGTATTAAAAAACAGAGACATTACTTTGCTGACAAACGTCCATCTAGTCAAAGCTAAGGTTTTTCCAGTAGTCACGTATGGATGTAACAGTTGGACCATAAAGAAGGATGAGCACTAAAGAATTGATGCTTTTGAACTGTGGTGTTGGAGACGACTTTTGAGAGTCCCTTGGACTGCAAGGAGATCAGAACAATCAATCTTAAAGGAAATCAATCCTGAATATTCATTGGAAGGACTGATGCTGAAGCTGAAGCTCCAATACTTTGGCTACCTGGTGTGAAGAACCCATTCTGATGCTGGGAATGATTGAAGGCAAGAGGAGAAGGGGACGATAGAGCACAAGAAGGTTGGATGGCATCACCAACTCTGGACGTGAGGTTGAGAAAGTGCCAGGAGATGGTGATGGATAGGGAAGCCTGGCATGCTGCAGTCTATGGGGTCGCAAAGAGCCAGACATGACTGAAAGACTAAAAAAGAACAACAAAGCAAAACTAAAAGACCACTAGAAAAAAAAGTAGGAAACAGATTTGCACTGTAAGACATATTAAAGGAAGTTCTTCAGTTCTTCAGATTAGGTAGGAACATGGATCTAAAAAACCTATTTAAATCACAAAAATAAAGGTAACTTTAAAGAGTCATTTTATTCCTTATGTATAATTACTTGAAAATTGAAAAAACAAAACAGTAATGATACATTGTGGGGTTTACAACATATGTAAAAGCAAAATATATGACAATGATGGCAAAACCCAAGAGAAAAAAGAATTATAATTACACTGATTTAAGACTCTACATATGAAGCAGTATGATATTACTTGAAGGGAAACTGTGATAAACTAAATTTGTATGTTGTAATTAGGTGCTGTGCTTAGTCACTCAGTCATGTCTGACTCTTTTGACCCCATGTTTGGTAGCCTGCCAGGGTCCTCTGTCCATGGGGATTCTCCAGGCAAGAATACTAGAGTGGGTTTCCATGTCATCATCCAGGGGATCTTCCCAACCCAAGGACTGAATGCAGGTCTTCTGCATTGCAGACAGATTCTTTACCATCTGAATCACCAGGGAAGCCCAAGAATACTGGAATGGGTAGCCCATCCCCTCTCCAGGGGAATCTTCCCAACTCAGGAATCGAACCTGGGTTTTCTGCATTGCAGGTGGATTCTTTACCAGCTGAGCTACCAGGGAAGCCCATGTTGTAATTACAAGGGTAACCAACTATGATATTTTTAGAAAGATGCATGTGCCTAACATGCTAAGAGTTCAGACAGAATCATAAAAACACTCAATTAATTCTTAAATAAATAGAAAAAGAAGAAAGGGAACAAAGGAATCAATAGAACAAATAGGAAAGCACTTGCAACCATAAATTTGATTATAATCAATGAAACACAATGATCAGTAATGGTAAAGAGCAATAAAATTTAGAATCCTCAAAAAAAAAAAGACTGAAGGGACATTATTTAGCAATGTTATGTATACAAGGGGGAGTATCATTAGTAGTTCAACAGACATTAAAAGGCTAAGAAGCAAAAATTATAAACATTTTATGCCAGTAAATTTAACAATTTAGATGAAATGAACAAATTATGAAATATAGAAATTGATCAACTCACCCAGAAGTAATATAGAAAAGAGCAGTCATATATCTATTTAGTTAATTGAAACAATTTAAACTCCAGATCCCTATGATTTCTTTCACAAATTCTACTAAATATTTAGGAAGTAATAATATCAGCGTTATATAATTTCTTCCACACAATGAAAGAAAATGAAACATATCAGAACTGCTTTTATGAGGCTGCCATTTCCCTCATGTTAAAAACTAGACAAATAACTGACAAGAAAACTACAAATCAATTTCCTTCAAGACATAAACACAAAAATTCTCAACAAAGCATTTGCCATGGAATCCAGCGATATATACAAAGGATAGTATCAATATATTATGGCCATCCTAGGAATGCAAACATTTGAAATCAATGGCTATAATTCACTTTATTGATGGGCTGGTGAAGACAATTAATATGACCATGTCAACAGATGCAGGAAAAAAAAAAAGACATTTAACAAAACAGTCATTCAAGATAACAGGCCTCAGAAAACTAGGAATTAAAGATAACTTCCTCATGAAAGATCTATGGGGGAATTCTTAATAGTGTTTAACATTCAGAGAGTTTTCCTTAGTACTGGGTACAACAAGGATGCCTTCAGCAATCCTATTCTACATTACATTGGAGTTCATATATAGTACAGTATTTGTAAGAAAGAGAAATAAAGGCCATACAGATTATAAATTAAAAAAATAAAACTATCCGTAAAATGCACCAGAACCTACTAGTCAGTAAATTTTTCAAAGTTGCAGGATTCTGGATTAATATATAAAAGTAACTGCATGTTTAAGTATTAGTAATAAAACCTGGAAACTGAAAAAAGTATTATGACAATATCGCTAAAAACCATTGAGTGCTAAAAGATGAATCTAGTAAATTACATGCAAGGTTTGTAGCTGAAAACCTCAAAGCATTGCTGACAGGACTTGAATGAGATCTAAACAAATGGAGAGATGAATTATGCTAATAGATTGGAAGGCTCAGTACTGTTCAAATGTAAACTATCTCAAACTCATCTATAAATTTATATAATCTCAGCAGTTTTCTTTTGTAGAGAGTGACAGATTGATTCTAAGATTTTCTTATATGGAAAAGCAAAGAAGCTAGAATATCAGGAAATAATTTTTTAAAAGAAGAAAAAAATTGAGGACTTACATACTGCTTGATATCGAGGCTTTTGAGAAAGCTACAATCAGTGTGGTGTTGGTAAAAATATAAATAAATAGATTAATAAAACACAGTTATTCATAAGCTGATCCAAACTTTTACAATTACTGAGTTTTGGCAAAGGTACTGTGGTATTCACTTTCACTTTCATGCATTGGAGAAGGAAATGGCAACCCACTCCAGTGTTCTTGCCTGGAGAATCCCAGGGATGGAGGAGCCTGGTAGGCTACCATCTATGGGGTCGCACAGAGTCGGACACGACTGAAGCGACTTAGCAACAGCACTGCGGTATTCAGAATTCTAAGAGGACCCCATCACTTACACCCTTGTATAATTACCACACTTCTAGTATAGTTAAGACCTATAAATAGAATCGGATACACTCCCAAGAATATGTTGTGTTATATGGCAACATTGGTGCTGAAATAATTGGATATCCTTACGTGAAGAAATGACCCAAATCTCACATCAGAAACAAAGCTGAACTTTAAATGTATCTTAGATCTAAATAGAAAACTTAACATGTTAAAGTTTCTAGAAGGAAACATGGAAGAAAACTGTTGTCACCTTGGTTTAAAGGGAAAAATATCTCAAATAAAATTAAAAAATCTCAAATAGCATCATGAATCAGAAAAGAAAAAAACCAATAAGCTGGACTCAATCACAACTTAAAACTTCTGTTTTTCAAAAGACATTAAGGGATCTTCCCTGGACAAAGATTCTGTGTTTCCAACGCAGGGGGGCTGAGTTCAATCCCGGTCAGGATTCCCACATACCCCAACTAAGAGTTCGCATGCCGAAACTAAAAGATGATGCCGAAACTAAAAGAAGATTGAAAATCCAATGTGCAGCAACTAAGATCTGGACAGCCAAATTAAAAAGATTAAATAATCAAGGATATACATTTTTAAACCATGGTGCGGTACCGCTTCTCTTAGTTCAGGTTGCTTTAAGAAAAATACCATGGACTGGGTGGCTTGAGAAACAGTTATGGCAGCTAGAAAGATCAAGGTGTCTGGTGAAAGCCTGCTTTCTAGCCCGTTGACAACTACGTTCTTACATTGTTTTCAAGGCACAAGGGAGAGGGAACTTTTGGGGTCTTCTATATAAGGACACTAATCCAGTTCATGAGGGCTCCATCTTTAAGGCCTAATAACCCTCCGAAGGCCCCATCTCCTAACTATCAAATTGGGGGTTAGGACTTCAACATGAATTCTAAGGGTACACAGGCAGTATATAGCTTTCTGCCCTTGATTTCCCAAATTCACATCCTGCTGACATGCAAAATACACTAATTGCACCCCAACAGGCCCCAACGTTGTGACTCATTCCAGTCTTAGTTCAAACTTTCATGTGAACACCTATATCGGAGAAGCATGAGACCCAAGGAATGGTTCACCCTGAGGCAAATTCTTCTCCAGCAGTGAACTTGTGAAACCAAACCCTTTAAGTGCTTCCTAAATATAATGGTGAGACAAGAATAGGAAAGACATTTCCATTTCCAAAGAGAAAAATGGGAAAGAAGTAAGGGATGGCAGGTCCCAGGTTAAATCCAGAACCAGTTAGGGAAATAATACTCTAAACCTTGAGGGTCAAGATTTATGCTGTTTGGCTCAATGCTCTGTCTTCCAGGCCACAAGGGTGGCAACATCACCCCTACAGAGCGGCCCTGTAGTGAGTAGAGGATGGCCCGTGATGGGAGGCAGCACTGGGCATCGTGGGTTGAGGTCCATCTTTGCCAGCTGCCCCGCCTTCGAAATGGCTCTCCTCCCTGGGCCCCGCACTCTGGGCCTGTAATGGGACTTGAAAGCGAAAGTGAAAGTCTTTCAGTTGTGTCTGACTGTTTGCGACCCCATGGACTATAGTATCCATGGAATTCTCCAGGCCAGAATACCGGAGTGGGTAGCCTTTCTCTTCTCCAGGGGATCTTCCCAACCCAGGGATCGAACCCAGGGCTCCCTCATTGCAGGTAGACTCTTTACCAGCTGAGCCACAAGGGAAGCCTTTAAGTTCAGGTCAGTTCAGTTCAGTAGCTCAGTTGTGTCTGACCCTTTGCAACCCCATGAATCACAGCACGCCAGGCTTCCCTGTCCATCACCAACTCCCGGAGTTCACTCCGGACTCCGGAGTTCTCCAACTCATGTCCATCGAGTCGGTGATGCTATTCAGCCATCTCATCCTCTGTCATCCCCTTTTCTTCCTGCCCCCAATCCCTCCCAGCATCAGAGTCTTTTCCAAAGAGTCAAATCTTCGCATGAGGTGGCCAAAGTACTGGAGTTTCAGCTTTAACATCATTCCTTCCAAAGAACACCCAGGGCTGATCTCCTTTTGAATGGACTGGTTGGATCTCCTTGCAGTCCAAGGGACTTTCAAAAGTCTTCTCCAACACCACAGTTCAAAAGTATCAATTCTTCGACACTCAGATTTCTTTACAGTCCAACTCTTACATCCATACATGACCACAGGAAAAACCATAGCCTTGACTAAATGGACGTTTGTTGGTAAAGTAATGTCTCTGCTTTTGAATATGCTATCTAGGTTGGTCATAACTTTTCTTCCAAGGAGTAAGCGTCTTTTAATCTCATGGCTACAGTCACCATCTGCAGTGATTTTGGAGCCCCAAAAAACAAAGTCTGACACTGTTTCCACTGTTTCCCCATCTATTTCCCATGAAGTGATGGGACTAGATGCCATGATCTTTGTTTTCTGAATGTTGAGCTTTAAGCCAACTTTTTCACTCTCCTCTTTCACTTTCATCAAGAGGCTTTTTAGTTCCTCTTCACTTTCTGCCATAAGGGTGGTGTCATCTGCATATCTGAGGTTACTGATATTTCTCCTGGCAATCTTAATTCCAGCTTGTGCTTCTTCCAGCCCAGCATTTCTCATGATGTTCTCTGCACAGAAGTTAAATAATGAGGGTGACAATAGACAGGCTTGACATACTCCTTTTCCTATTTGGAACCAGTCTGTTGTTCCATGTCTAGTTCTAACTGTTGCTTCTTCACCTGCATATAGATTTCTCAGGAGGCAGGTCAGGTGGTCTCTTTCAGAATTTTCCACAGTTTGTTGTGACCCACACAGTCAAAATCTTTGTCATAGTCCATAAAACAGAAGTAGATATTTTCTGAAACTCTCTTGTTTTCTTGATGATCCAATGGATGATGGTAATTTGATCTCTGGTTCCTCTGCCTTTTCTAAATCCAGCTTGAACATCTGGAAGTTCATGGTTAATGTACTGTTGAAGCCTGGCTCAGAGAATTTTGAGAATTACTTTGCTAGAGTGTCAGATGAGTACAATTGTGCTGTAGTTTGAGCCCTTTGGCATTGCCTTTCTTTGGGATTGGAATGAAAACTGACCTTTTCCAGTCCTGTGGCCACTGCTGAGTTTTCTGAGGTTGCTGGCATATTGAGTGCAGCACTTTCACAGCATCACCTTTTAGGATTTGAAATAGCTCAACTGGAATGCAATCACCTCTACTAGCTTTGTTTGTTGTGATGCTTCCTAAGGCCCACTTGACTTCACATTCCAGGATGTCTGGCTCTAGGTGGGTGATCACACCATTGTGGTTATCTGGGTCATGAAGATCTTTTTTGTATAGTTCTTCTGTGTATTCTTGCCACCACTTCCTAATATCTTCTGCTTCTATTAGGTCCGTACCATTTCTGTCCTTTATTGTGCTCAACTTTGCATGAAATGTTCTCTTGGTATCTAGTTTTCTTGAAGAGATCTCTAGTCTTTTCCATTCTATTGTTAAGTGGTTGCCCTGTGCTCACTGTTGTGCTGTGCTAAGTGGCTTCAGTTCTGTCAGACTCTTTGTGAACCTATGAACTAAGAGGACCCTAGAGGGCTATGGGATTCTCCAGGGAGAATACTGGAGTGGATTGCCATGCCCTCCTCTAGGGAATCTTCCCAACACAGGAATCAATTCCATGTCTCTTGTGTCTCCTGCATTGGCAGGCAGGTTCTTAACCACTAGTGCCCCCTGGGAAGCCCTTTTGTGCTCAGTAGCTCAGTCTTATCTGACTCTTTGTGACCCCATGGACTATCCCCACCAGGCTCCTCTGTCCATGGAAATTTCCCAGGCAATAATACTGGGGCGCTTTACCGTTGGCTGCACTGTTAGTGTTCTATTCCAGTCAGGCTTTATTATTATTATTATTATTTTTTACATTATAGACCTTTAAGTTTTGCCTGTTTTTAATTTAACACTTCCATTTGTACACAGTGTTGCTCTTTTTGCATTTTACTCTGAGAAGTCAAGCCACAGACCCTCACTTTACCTAAAAAAATAGCTGCAGATAAATATCCATCTTCATCATTGGCACAAAATAGTAGAATATGAACATGATTCAGCAAAGTTATTTACTACTTCATCACAAGGATCATCTTTCCTCCAGTGTCCAATAGCATGTTCATCATTTTTAACGGACACCTCATCAGAATGATACTTACCATTCATGTTTTCATTGACATTAGGATTACTTAACTATTCTCTCAGAAGACTGAGGCTTTCTCTATAGCTCTCCTCTTTTCTTTTTGAGCCTTTTACTAGCGTTGCCCTTGAAGATCTGTACACCGCAATGTAGGCTTTTTCTACCTTGAACCTCAAAACTCTTCCAGTTTCCAACTACTACTCAGTTCCAAAGCTGCTTCTACATTTTAAAGTATTTGTTATAGCAGCATACTGCTCCTGGTACCAATTCCTATCTTAGCACATTTGGAACACTATAGCAAAACTATTGGGTGGTCTCAAAGGCAAACATTTATTCTCACAGTTATAGAGGCTGTAAAGTCCAAGATTAAAGTGTCAGCAAATTAGGGGTCTGGTGAGAGTGTACTTCCTGGTTCATGGATGGTCATCTCTCCGTTGTGTCTTCCTGTCATAGAAGGACAAGGAAGCTTTTTGGAATCTCTTTTGTAAAGACATTAATCCCATTCTAAGAACTCCACTTTTATCTTGTTAACTTGCAAAGTCCCCACTTTCTGATACCACATGAGAGGTTAGGATTTCAACAGAGGAACTTGGGACAGGGCAGTTGGGGGAGGGTACAGACATTCAGCCTATAGCACTAGTCCTTGCCCTTTATAATGCTTCTTTTTTAAATGGATAATATTAAACGCTAATGAAGAAACAGAGAAACTGGCACTCATACATACATTGTTGTTGGGTAAGCAAAATGGAAAATGGACTGTGGAAGATTTACAAAGTTAATCAAATACTTATTATATACTACTCATCCACTCCACTCCTAACTCCAAGAAAAGCAATAATTTATGTTCACACAGTCTTCTACGTGAAAGATTACAGCAGCTTTATTTATAATTACCTCAAACTAGAAATAACACAAATATCTATCAATTTGTGTGTGGTAAACAATTCGTGGTACATTCATATGATAGAATATAATACTATATTAGTAGTCAGTAATCTCATGTGCATTATTTTAAGTGGAAAAAGTCAGACTCAAAAGATTACATACTGCAGGTTTCTAGTTATACTATAATCTGAAAAAGGCAAAATCAAAGGGGCAGGGAAAAGACCAGTGATTTTCTGGAACTAAGAGTGTGTGAGGGACTTGCCTAAAAATGGGCTGGAGGGAATATTTGAGATGGTGGAAATGATTTATGTTTTGAATATAGTGGTCATTACTCAACTATGCATTTGTTCAAATTCACAGGACTGTGTACCAAAAGGTGGGAAAATTTTTTCATAAATAAATATACATCAGTGAACCTGACTTTGAAAAATAAGAAAATGGACACAACAACTGCATGGGCAGTCTATCTGATGTAACTGTGCTGGAACTCTACTGAAGGCTTACAACTTCCGGGGTGAGACTTGAACAGGAAACTGCAATTAACTTGGGTTGATTTTAGTGTTTAGCTCAATAGTGGCTGTCCTGTGGCAGCAGCTGTGCACATGCTCCTGCAGAAGCTTGCACAAAGCTTAAGGGAGCCAGGGTGGTCAATAAGGACCCTGTCCTCCAGTTGTCAGGGATCCATGACTGCTGCTTCTGCAATAGACGTGCAGACAAAGAGGAGAGCAGACTTTTTGTCCTTCCTACCTTGTTGCAAGCCCCTCACTCTCCAGCTACAGTGACTTTTAGGGGATTTAAATGGCTAGTGTGCGTTATTTTTGGTCTCTCAGTTATTCTTTTTCTCCTTTTGGGAGCCAGATATTAAAGACTGCTGCTGCTAAGTTGCTTTAATCGTGTCCGACTCTATGGGACCCCATAGACCGCAGCCCACCAAGCTCCCCTGTCCCTGGGACTCTCCAGGCAAGAACACTGGAGTGGGTTGCCATTTCCTTCTCCAATGCATGAAAGTGAAAACTGAAAGTGAAGTCGCTCAACCGTGCCCAACTCTTAGCGACCCCATGGACTGCAGCCTACCAGGCTTCTCCATCCATGGGATTTTCCAGGCAAGAGTATTGGAGTGGGTTGCCATTGCCTTCTCTGATTAAAGACTAGTACACGCAAAAGCAACTCCATACACAGGGAAAATTAGGAAGCCACCAACCATGCTCAGGGGAAGGCACAGTCTCAGAGGAGACCTAAAAAGATCTTAAGTTTACATCTCAGGCTATTCCTCAACTTATACACAGCCTAAAATAAAACCACACCAAAGCAAAAACATAAAACAGCAAGCCCTGGGAAATGGGGAGAATCTCATTTCCAGAATTATGATATCATTATGTTTGAATATCCAATTTTCAACAAAAAATCCACAAGCCATGCCAAAAAACAAATAAACAAACAAAAATCAGGAAAGCATAGCCTGGTTCAGGAAGATCCCCTGAAGAAGGGAATTAACTTGGGTTGATTTTAGTGTTTAGCTCAATAGTGGCTGTCCTGTGGCAGCAGCTGTGCACATGCTCCTGCAGAAGCTTGCACAAAGCTTAAGGGAGCCAGGGTGGTCAATAAGGACCCTGTCCTCCAGTTGTCAGGGATCCATGACTGCTGCTTCTGCAATAGACGTGCAGACAAAGAGGAGAGCAGACTTTTTGTCCTTCCTACCTTGTTGCAAGCCCCTCACTCTCCAGCTACAGTGACTTTTAGGGGATTTAAATGGCTAGTGTGCGTTATTTTTGGTATTCTTGCCTGGAGAATTCCATGGACAGAGGAGCCTGACAGGCCACTGCCCGTACGGTTGCAAAGAGCTGGACACAGCTGAAGCAACTTAGCATTGCACAGGGCTTATTCAAAAGAAAAAAAAAAACAACAACAACACACTCTGTCCCAGGGTAAGATCAGATGGCAGACTTTCTAGACAAATACTTTAAAACAATTTTCTTAAAGATACTCAAAGAACTGAAGAAAGTTGTGGAGAAAGTCATGAAAACAATACATGAACAAATGTAGATATCAGTTTTGAGCCAAAAAACCTAGAAAGAAACCAAAAAGAAATTTTGGAACTGAAAATTCCATAACAACTGAAATAAAAAAAATAGCTAAAAGGATTTAAAGACAGATTTGAGCAGACAGAAAAAAAAGAGTCAGTGACCTTGAAAATACTACAATTTATATTATTAAGACTGAGGGACAGGAAAAAAAAGAAAAAAGTGAACTGAGCCTAAGGACCTGTGCGAGACCATCAAGGAAACCAACATATACATGGTGGGAGTCCCAGAAGAAGGGAAAAAACAAGCAGAGAGATTACTTGAAGAACAGTAAAAAACTTGCCAAGTTTGACAAAATACCTAAATATATCCATGAATTGGATGCATGCATATATACTGAAGAAACGCAATGACTTCCAAGTAGGATGAACTTAAAAAGAGATCATTGCCAAGACACATTACAATCAAACTTTCAAGTGGAGAAGGACATTACATATTATTAAGGGCTTCCCGGGTGGTGCTAGAGGTAAAGAATCTGCCTGACAATGCAGGAAATGCCAGAGATGTGGGGTTCCATCTCTGAGTCAGGAAGATCCCTTGTAGAAGGACACTGCAACCCACTCCAGTACTCTTGCCTGGAAATCCCATAGACAGAGGAATCTGGCAGGCTATCGTCAATGGGATCACTGTCAGACACAACTGAGTGATTGAGCACACATGTATTATTAAAAGTTTTGACTACAGCAAGATGATATAACAGTTATAAATATTTATGCATCTAATAGAAGAACATCAAAATACATGAAGGTGGCATATGCTAAAACATGGATGGACCTTGAGGACAATATACTAAGTGAAATGTCAACTACAAAAGGAAACATATTGTATGATTATCCTTCTATCAGATAATTAAAGCATCCAGCATCATAAAGATAGCATGTAGAATGGGGGCTACTAGGGGAAGTGATGAATAGGGGATTTATTATTTAATGGGAATGTGAAGTGAAGTGAAGTCGCTCAGTCGTGTCTGACTCTTTGCGACCCCATGGACTGTAGCTCTCCAGGCTCCTCCATCCATGGGATTCTCCAGGCAGGAATACTGGAGTGGGCTGCCATTTCCTTCTCCAGGGGATCTTCTGGACCCAGGGATTGAACCCAGGTCTCCTGCATTGCAGGCAGATGCTTTAACCTCTGAGCCACCAGGGAAGCTGAAAGATGAGAGGCAGTGATGGAAGGTGATGATGAGTGCGCAACAATAGGAATGCATGTAATGCCACTGAATTGTACAAAATAAAATGATTAAGTTGATGCATTGTATGTTGCATATACCACAAAAGAATTAAAAATAAAAACAGAGAGAGGAGAAAAATTGGCAATAACAAAGACAACTTTTTAAAGGAATATTCTTATAACAAAAAAACAGCAACAGGGCCTGGCAATGGAATATTGCTGGAATGAAAAGGTTGGCCTTAAGGAGCAATAAAAATATTTGCTCTCTGCTGCTGCTGCTGCTGCTGCTAAGTTGCTTTAGTCATGTCTGACTCTGTGCGACCCCATAGACGGCAGCCCATCAGGCTCTGCTGTCCCTGGGATTCTCCAGGCAAGAACACTGGAGTGGGTTGCCATTTCCTTCTCCAGTGCATGAAAGGGAAAAGTGAAAGTGAAGTCGTTCAGTCGTGTCTGACTCTTAGCAACCCCATGGACTGCAGCCTCCCAGGCTCCTCCATCCATGGGATTTTCCAGGCAAGAGAGCTGGAGTGGGGTGCCATTGCCTCCTCTCTAGTAGAGTCAAATAATAGTAGCAATATATATAACAATAAAATAATAACTGACACAGATTCAGCACTTATTTGGTGTCAGGCATTATTCAAAGACTTTCATATATAGATACATGTTACCTTGATGACAATGATATGATGATATGCAACAGTTACAGTTCCGAGTCCTCTTTCACAAATAAGGAAACTGAGGCACGGAGAGGTTATGCAGTTTGCTCAATTAGGCAGTTAGTCTGATTCTAGGATCTGTCACTAACAAGATAGATGTCTTTTCAGTTTTGACTAGGAAATTGAGACTGATTTAGGTCCATGAACTTGTCTAAGATCACAGAACTGCTGGGTTGGTCAATAAGAGCTAACTGAATTCTTCATAGTTATAGTGCCGTGTGCATATCTGGGATTCCCAGGTGGTACTAGTGGTAAAGAACCCACCTACCAAGGCAGGAGATGTAAGAGACATGGGTTCAATCCCTGAGTCAGGAAGATGACCTGGAAGGGGGCACTGCAACTCACTCCAGTATTCTTGCCTAGAGAATCCCATGGACAGAGGAGCCTGGCAGGCTACAGTCCATGGAGTAGCAAAGAGTCAGACACTACTGAAGTGACTTAGCATGCACGCCCGCACATGCATCTTTTATACAAACACGAATTAAACGGTACTATATAGAAACATAGAGATATCAATGTACACAGACATATGTCAACAGAGCCATGTAATTTTTAATTTGGAAAGGACAAATTGAATTATCAGCTCCAAGCTCTTTGCTCCCCCGCCCCATCCCCATCTTCACCAACTGGGTAACTGACTAAAATATATCATAGTCCGGGTTGTCTTAAAACCTCCCACATTGCCTAGCACAAGACCAGTCCACAGTAGGTATTTAATAAACATTTGTTTAGGGAAGAGATTTGAAAGTAACCATCCTAAAAGGTACAACGACCTGAGTGTCACAAGAAGAGCTGCCCGGGGTGTGTACTGCATTGTCGCTGAGCACTGTGGCATCCTTCCATCAATGCTGTGTGCTAAGACTCTCTGGGCACTGGGGATGCTGATGCCAAAAGAAAATGTCAGACAGGGCGTGAGGCACTCATCATTTCCTGAAAACTGCATGGATGTAGAGTGCGAAAGATGCATCACGAATCACTAAAGCACCTTTTGTTACTAACCGTTCACAGGCAGCTGCTTGTCACCTGGCTTCTGACAAGAGAATATAGCTTTCCAAAGTGGAATCATCTTCCTAGGTAAATGTGTTTGTGATCTATTCCACTTTGATGGAACTGACATCCTGACTGTTGGATGCCTTCCACGTGAAGATTTATCATTTAATTATAACTAAGAACATGGACTAAATCCCAGATGCTTGGGGAAATTACTTCCCTGAAATGCAGGATTCTCAATAAAAGACTAGGGACTTATTTCTGATCCACAGACTCAAGACTTTGATTCCCTAAAAGTGACAAACGTTACAGGCTCCCAAGAAAGAGAGAAGCCCTAATTATGAGGTACATGATAGATTTCAAATTGGAGAAGCACAAACACGAGCCCCTTTAAAAGGCATTTTAGTGGTCTGAAGAGATCAGATGTATTAATTCCTCCCTCCACGTGGCTAACATAAATGCCTGCACCTCTCTCAGCTGTGACCTACAGCGCTGTGGAAAACGCATCTCTCAGTGCCATGTGGGTAACCACACTGCTTAATTATTCTGTTCTTGTGAAAGAAAACAGAGAGCATTGCTTCTGGGCTTTTCATCTTTTGCTCTCATAACCTCAAAACAGCATTAAAGGGATGGAGCTTTCAGGCAGCCTATTTCATTAAGGAAATTAATTCAACCAAGAGGTCTGGGGCTTTCACTGTTCACTGTAATGATGGAGTCCTCAAATCCGGATGCAAGCACTGGAGGCACTTTCCTGCAAGAAAGCATTCAGTACTGTTTCACCTTGCAGAAATTTGAGCAGTGCTTCTCAAACCTGATTATACATTAGAATCCTTAGGCATCTTTTAAAAAACACCAAAGCTTTGCTCCCCACTACACAGATTCTGATTTAACCAGTTGGAGGTACAGTCTGGGCACTGGTATGTTTTAAAGGCTCCCCAGATGATTTGGATGTATAGACATTGTTGAGAATCACTGCACACAGTAAGACTTGCCAAGACAATGTTGAGCCATCAGGGAAAAGGATTTTTTCTTTTTTCTGGTTGGTTGTTTTTTTCTATTATTTTTTTAAAACTTTGTATAGGAGTACAGCCAGTTAACAATGCTATGATAATTTCAGGTGGACAGCAAAAGGACTCAGCTATACATATACACATATCCATTGTCCCCCAAACCCCTCTCCCATCCAGGCTGCCATGTAACATTGAGCAGAGTTCCCTGTGCTATACAGTAGCTTCTTGTTGTTCATCCATTTTAAATATAGGAGTGTGTACGTGTCAATCCCAAATTCCCTAATTGTTCCAGGGAGAAGAATCTTGCATGAGGAAGAGCTCTGATCAAAGCAAAGTCTTCTCCTTGGCTCCAGATCTAAATGGATATGTGGTTCCACCTTCTGCAGGTGACCCTACATTTTGGACTCTAGTAGCATTCTTTTTCCCTCTGTGTTCTGTTGGTCAGTAGGAATTAGTGGCCTAAAGGTGCTAATCCTGGGCTCCTTTACCTACCTTTGTTGGTATCTCAGCTATGGTTAAGTTAACTTTGTTTTAAATTAGAGGGATTTCTGCTTTATTGGATGGCCTCTGAGGGCTAGTTGAACCATAAAGAAGGCTGAGAACTAAAGAACTGATGCTTTCCAATTGTGGTGCTAGAGAAGACTCTTGAGAATCCCTTGGACTACAAGGAGAACCAACCAGTTTATCCTAAAGGAAATCAACCTTGAATATTCTTTAGAAGGACTGATGGTGAGGCTGAAGCTCCAATACTTTGGCCACCTGATGCGAAGACCTGACTCACTGGAAAAGACCCTGATGCTGGGAAAGATTGAGGAAAAGAGGAGAAGGGGGCAACAGAGGATGAGATGGTTGGATGGCATCACCAATTCAATGGACCTGAGTCTGAGCAAACTCCAGGAGACAGTGAAGGACAGGGAAGTCTGGGGTGTTACAGTTCCTGGCATTGCGAAGAGTCAGACATGACTTAGTGACTGAACAAAAGCAACAACTCTGATGGCTTCTTTATTTCCCATCTTTCGAACATTCCAGCTTCAAACACTATTCCTCCCAAGTTACAATCATATTTCCCTGTTCCCATTATAATTAACCAATATTCATTTCCTCTTTTCATATTTTGCCTTAATAGTTCCAGATCAACCTTTTACCTTCATCAACCCAACCAAGCTGTTCGTCTCATAGAATCAGTTATGAAATGTGATAGATACTGTTACATCTTACTTGACTTCTCAGCATCATTTGACAAAACTTGGTTGTTCGTGTTTTGAAAGATTTTATCATTTGGTTTAAGGGGCTCCTCTTTCTCTATTGGTCACTCCGTCTTAGTCCTTTGTCTCTGGATCCTCTTGAACTTTCTGAACTCTAAATAAAGTCCAAGCGCCAATAGGCTCAGTCCTTGATTCTAACAGCAATGCTACTTCAGGCAGAGGACCTGGGGGAAGCATGTTGGTTTTCATTCTTCTTGTCCTCCAATTTCCACCCATTTTCTCTCATTGGCTAAACTCAGCAGGAAATATAGCCCAAGGGGGCCAGACACTGCAAAGCCAGGGAGGTTGAAGCGGCAGTAGATACGATATGGGAAATGTTACTGGACATTTGTTTACTTCTAAGAATGACCAGTAGAGAGGGACACACTGATTTTGCAGGAGAAAGAGAACAAGGTGTAAATGTAGTTTGTTAGCAACTAGAGGTTCTACACCACTCCCAGAGCCGCTCTTTTCCATCTTGGTAAAGGGCACCAGCATAAACCTCACTGCCAAATCCCCAGATTCTTGAGTCTCTCACACCCACATCCATTTGATCCATTAGCAATTCCTATTAGCTTTATGTGATAATGTAGCTTAAATTCAAGCACATCTCACTACCTCTTTGTTAGGCTCAATCCCCTCATCTCTTGCCAGATTAACCCAATGGCTTCTTACAAGGTCTCTGCTTTCATTGTATTGCTTGAAATTGCTTGCTTACATAGAAGCCATGGTCTTTTAAAAAATTTGAACAGATCTTATTATTCCATTGTTTTAAATGCTTAGCCTCAGGCCCACAGCCCAGACTCCAGCCTGTCATTAAGCAATGCAGACAGCTTGCAGAGAACACAAACAAATTCATTCCTGTTGTCCAGAGGTCTACAAGACTGATGGGACTGCCTCTTGGCTTCCTGTCCCCCTGGACACCATACTAAAGTCACACTGGCCCTTTTTTCTTGGACATATTCACCTTATTTAAATCTCAGAGAATCTGCAATTGCTGTTCCTTTAACCTAGTCTCTTTTCACTCACACCTGTTCATTTCTTGTCCTCTTAATTTATTCAGGCTTCTTCTCAGAAGTTATCTTTTCCTAGAGGGCTTCCATGTCCATGTGTGTAAAAGACAACCCTGAAGTTAGTCTCCTTTTAATTTGGTCTCCTTTCCTTGTTATAAAATCTATCTACCTTGCCATTATATTGTATATTCAGGCCATATTTTTTCTTTTTCCCTCCAAAATGTGAGCAAATTTTTCTTATCTTGATCTCTGCTATTGACCCAAGTAACATGAGCAATTGCTAGTATACAGTACATTTTTGAATAAATAAACAAAGGAATCAATGAATGAATGGTGGGAATTTGCTCTTGCCAGAGCTGAAATTGCCCCTTGTGTAAATGCCTAAGATTCTGCCAATAGAAGTTATTTCCAAATGCTATATAAATCTCACCACATCAATGTTGCTGAGTTCCATGCAAAAGTCAGAAAAGTGACTTTCTGCCAAGCTCATCTCACACATGGGTCCCTAAACTGTATTTATTTTGATCAGTGTTCTTGATGTTTCCCAAAACAACTCCTTTAAGCACTAGCCTTAACCCCACGTGCAGACTCTCAGCCTTACATGAAAATTATTCCATCTACTTTCTTAAGCAAATTGGAGATTAAACACAGTCCGAGGGGCTAGGCAGAAAACAATCACCATGCCATCCATAGGTCTCTTGTCTTCCATAGTATTTACTGAGCTACCAAATCATACACCCTAGATTTCATCATCAATGTAAGAAAGGATTCTTGGTATACAGAAGGGGGTGTGCTAAGAATGTACCATCTAAGTCCCAGCAGAGCCCCCACCTTAATCCAGTGCCAGTTAGAATTTTAAAAATAATAATTTGCAGAATGAAGGCAGAGTAGAAGGATGTGAGCTCATCTTTCTGCTGGGAAAGATTGAAGGCAGGTGGAGAATGGGCAACAGAGGATGAGATGGGTGGATGGCATCACTGACTCTGGACATGAGTTTAAGTAAGCTCCCGGAGTTGGTGATCGACAGGGAAGCCTGGCGTGCTGCATTCCATGGGTCACAAAGGGTCAGACATGACTGAGTGACTGAACTGAACTGAAATACATCTCAAGACATACAGGTTATGGCAAGGTAGAGTGACCTATTTATGACAAAAGGATATGATATCTGAGGTTCACTTTAAAGTAATGCAGTGGAAGTAAAACAGGTTGAGATGAAACAAGATTGGCAGACAACTGTTATTTAGAATATCAAAGATGGGTACTGAATGTACCCATATGCACTCTTTTCTATGCATTTATGTTTGACTCTTTCCACAATCAAAAGTCAAAAGAAAGAAAGGAAGTGGCAAAAGAAAGGAAGTATAGGTTTAGTATACACTTTACAGCTTTGTCATTCAGGGTTGTCTGGCATTGTATTTCTGATGAAACTTCTACCACACGCAGACTCCAATTCAAAGGCTAAAACTTCTCTCCTCTTCGAGAACTGATTCTCTCTTGAGAGATTATAACTTCTCATTTCTGAATGAAATGGCACCAAACAAAAGTACCCAAATCCATTTTCCCTGTTGTCCTCTTCAAGAAGAGCTTCTACATGTATCTAGATGCTTTCTGAGGAGCTGTTTGTGGTGCTGAAACAGGGACTCTGCAAGAGAGTGGCAGGCCTGGCACACAGGAGATCCACTTGTCAAAGTCCTCACATGGAGGGTGACTTTTCTGCCCCAAATGCTTCAAGCAGAGGGTCATTGCTGGCAGCAGCTACACATAGTGATGCTCATGGGACCTTCTATAAGGAATGAATAGGTCTCATCATTTGCAGTCCTAGATTTTAGTCGCTGGAATATATATATATATGAAACTTGGAGAAAAATGGCTTCATTTTTAGATGTGACAATTCAGCCTTCCTGTTCCAATTCTCTTTGATATTCTCTTCTAAATAGCATGCATTCACTCCACTGGCCCCCATCTGGGCATGACCCTATTAAGCTTTACCTTTGAGTTGTCCAGGATGGTTCTTTTCTACTTACACTCAGAGTCTACCTAGTGCTTCTAATCAATTTATGAGTGAAAAATTCAGGCAGCCAAGCTAAGCCATTTGGGGCCTCTTATCAGAAAGCTTGTGCTCTTGGTAGAATTTCTTCTGGTCTTACAATTTTCTTTAAAAAAAATCCTTTTTTAAGTGTCCTTTCTTCCTGCTGATGTTTCTGATCCAAAACAAGGAAGAGCATTGCAATCAACACTTAAAGCTCTTTGTTCTCTGGGCACACAGTGGGCATTCCGGCAGTTACTCTGTTAATCAGCAGCAAACTTTGTATCACAGTGATTTTTCACTAGGTCTGTCTACTCATGGGCAGAAGGATGAAGTTTATAAACCACAAGTAGAACTTCTGGCAGAGGGATGGAGGGCTCAGACTTCAGCAAGCTACTTACTCCATTCTGAAACAGGGTGGGTGGGCCTAAGGTGAAGTTATGAGGTAGTTGGCATCTGTCTTGGTGCATTACTTAGAGTTTCCTTTCTTCCTGCTCCTTATTCTTATTTTTTATTATCTATTTCCCTGCCAGGTGCCCAGAATTTCCATGCTTCTCCAACTTTTTCCCACTTAAAAATGAATTTATTCTAAATTACTACAGATTTTAAAATTAGTCTCTTACTTCTCACAGGAGAATTTGGAAGAAATGGGGCCAACAGGAATGGATGGTGGAATTTTAGCACTGAGGATCCTCTGGAAATGGTAAATTTTCCCTTTTAGAGAACTTCACCAGACTCTTCATGGCTAAAAATGCAAAGAAGGGGGAATCTCAGAGACCTGACTTCTCACTTTACTTTGGTGATAATTAGCTTAGTGATTGAGGGAACTGACCTACCCATCTGGATGTCTTTCTTCACTTCAGTTCAGTCGTTCAGTCGTGTCCAACTCTTTGGGACTCCATGAACCGCAGCACACCAGGCCTCCCTGTCCATCGCCAACTCCCAGAGTCCACCCAAACTCGTGTCCATTGAGTCAGTGATGCCATCCAACTATCTCATTCTCTGTCGTCCCTTTCTCCTCCTGCCCTCAATCTTTCCCAGCATCAGGGTCTTTTCAAATGAGTCAGCTCTTTGCATCAGGTGGCCAAAGTATTGGAGTTTCAGCTTCAATGTCAGTCCTACCAACGAACACCCAGGACTGATCTCCTTTGGAATGGACTGGTTGGATCTCCTTGCAGTCCAAGGGACTCTCAAGAGTCTTCTCCAACACCACAGTTCAAAAGCATCAATTCTTCTGTGCTCAGCTTTCTTTATAGTCCAACTCTCACATCCATACATGACCACTGGAAAAACCATAGCCTTGACTAGACGGACCTTTGTTGACAAAGTAATGTCTCTGCTTTTCAATATGCTGTCTAGGCTGGTCATAACTTTCCTTTCAAGGAGTAAGTGTCTTTTAATTTCATGGCTGCAATCACCATCTGCAGTGATTTTGGAGCCCAAAAAAATAAGGTCTGACACTGTTTCCACTGTTTACCCATCTATTTGCCATGAACTTGTATAAAATGAAAGTCTGGAGCTATAAGAGCCCAGATCTCAGCTTTACACCTGCACATAGTAGGTGTGCTTTCTCAGTGTGTACTAAATGAATGAAAGAAAGCAACTTTCAGCTTCATCATTTTGTGACACCAAGTTACATTTTTGGCAACCTGATGAGAAGAGTCAACTCACTGGAAAAGACCCTGATGCTGGGAAAGTTTAAGGGCAGGAGGAGAAGGGGACGACAGAAGATGAGATGGTTGGATGGCATCACCGAATCAATGGACATGAGTTTGAGCAAACTCTGGGAGATAGCGAAGGACAGGGGAGCCTGGTGTGCTTCCCTCTATGGGGTCACAAAGAGTCAGTCACAACGTAGCAATTGAACAACAACAAAGTTACATCTTAAAGCAATGATCTGCTTATGTACCTTGGTGCCAGCCACTTGGCCAATGTGCTTATGAATTGCATTTGCTTGGCTGGAAAATTATAGAAGACAGGGCCACATTTGTGGGTAGTTCAAATTCTTATAAAATGTAGAAAATTTCAAAGAGAGCTTGCAATTGAAAGACAGTTGGTTTTAGATTTGTGTACGGGATAAGAGAGGTTTATACTAGAGTATAGGTTATAGAATATAAATAATATAAAGAGGTATAGAATATAAAGTACCCATATAAAGTATAAAATAATGAAGAATACACAATAAAAAGTAATAGAGAAAGGTCATATCTACAGCTTAGTATACATAGAATATGAACTTTCAAGCTTCAGACTCTTTACTGAGATGGTTAGTGATTGTTTCTAAAAGCATTTCTTAGAATAGTTTGTATTTTCTGTTATATTGTAGTGAATATATCAATGATGCCAACTATCTATGGATTTTTAGGCCTTTGGGAATCATAGTTCCTAGAATACTTTCTTTTCCTTCACTTTCAATAAGTTCTTATTTGAAGATGTATTAAGTGCCAACTACATTGTGAGTTATTCTGGCTATAAAGATGAAGAAAATATAATGCTTATTACTGAAAGTCTCACAATATGGTCAGAAAGATGGATAAGTTAACATAATTACATCAACATAATATTGTAATCAGTTAAGTTCAGTCACTCAGTCGTGTCCGACTCTTTGCGACCCCATGAATCGCAGCACTCCAGGCCTCCCTGTTCATCACCATCTCCCGGAGTTCACCCAGACTCATGTTCATCGAGTCCTTGATGCCATCCAGCCATCTCATCCTCTGTCGTCCCCTTCTCCTCCTGCCCCCAATCCTTCCCAGCATCAGAGTCTTTTCCAGTGAGTCAACTCTTTGCATGAGGTGGCCAAAGTACTGGAGTTTCAGCTTTAGCATCATTCCTTCCAAAGAAATCCCAGGGCTGATCTCCTTCAGAATGGACTGGTTGGATCTCCTTGCAGTCCAAGGGACACTCAAGAGTCATCTCCAACACTACAGTTCAAAAGCATCAATTCTTCGGCACTCAGCCTTCTTCACAGTCCAACTCTCACATCCATACATGACCACTGGAAAAACCATAGCCTTGACTAGATGGACCTTAGTCGGCAAAGAGATGTCTCTGCTTTTGAATATGCTATCTAGGTTGGTCATCACTTTCCTTCCAAGGAGTAAGTGTCTTTTAATTTCATGGCTGCAGTCACCATCTGCAGTGATATTGGAGCCCCCCAAAATAAAGTCAGCCACTGTTTCCACTGTTTCCCCATCTATCTCCCATGAAGTGATTGGACCAGATGCCATAATCTTTGTTTTCTGAATGTTGAGCTTTAGGCCAGCTTTTTCGCTTTCCTCTTTCACTTTCATCACGAGGCTTTTTAGTTCCTCTTCACTTTCTGCCGTAAGGGTGGTGTCGTCTGCATATCTGAGGTTATTGATATTTCTCCTGGGAATCTTGATTCCAGCATGTGTTTCTTCCAGGCCAGCGTTTCTCATGATGTACTCTGCATATAAGTTAAATAAGCAGGGTGACAATATACAGCCTTGACGGACTCCTTTTCCTATTTGGAACCAATCTGTTGTTCCATGTCCAGTTCTAACTGTTGCTTCCTGACCTGCATACAGATTTCTCAAGAGGCAGGTTAGGTGGTCTGGTATTCCAATCTCTTTCAGAATTTTCCACAGTTTATTGTGATCCACACAGTCAAAGGCTTTCGCATAGTCAATAGAGCAGAAATAGATGTTTTTCTGGAACTCTCTTGCTTTTTCCATGATCCAGCGGATGTTGGCAATTTGATCTCTGGTTCCTCTGCCTTTTCTAAAACCAGCTTGAACATCAGGGAGTTCACGATTCATGTATTGCTGAAGCCTGGGTTGGAGAATTTTGAGCATTACCTTACTAGCACGTGAGATGAGTGCAATTGTGCGGTAGTTTGAGCATTCTTTGGCATTGCCTTTCTTTGGGATTGGAATGAAAACTGATCTTTTCCAGTCCTGTGGCCACTGCTGAGTTTTCCAAATTTGCTGGCATATTGACTGCAGCACTTTCACAGCATCATCTTTCAGGATTTGAAACAGCTCAACTGGAATTCCATCACTTCCACTAGCTTTGTTCGTAGTGATGCTTTCTAAGGCCCACTTGACTTCACTTTCCAAGATGTCTGGCTCTAGATTAGTGATCACATCATCATGATTATCTGGGTCGTGAAGATCTTTTTTGTACAGTTCTTCCATGTATTCTTGCCACCTCTTCTTAATATCTTCTGCTTCTGTGGGGTCCATACCATTTCTGCCCTTTATTGAGCCCATCTTTGCATGAAATGTTCCCTTGGTATCTCTAATTTTCTTGAAGAGATCTCTAGTCTTTCCCATTCTGTTCTTTTCCTCTATTTCTTTGCATTGATCGCTGAGGAAGGCTTTTTTATCTCTTCTTGCTATTCTTTGGAACTCTGCATTCAGATGCTTTTATCTTTCCTTTTCTCCTTTGCTTTTCACCTCTCTTCTTTTCACAGCTATTTGTAAGGCCTCCCCAGACAGCCATTTTGCTTTTTTGCATTTCTTTTCCATGGGGATGGTCTTGATCCCTGTCTCCTGTACAATGTCACAAACCTCATCCCGTAGTTCATCAGGTACTCTATCAGATCTAGGCCCTTAAATCTATTTCTCACTTCCACTGTATAATCATAAGGGATTTGATTTAGGTCATACCTGAATGGTCTAGCGGTTTTCCCTACTTTCTTCAATTTGAGTCTGAATCTGGTAATAAGGAGTTCATGATCTGAGCCACAGTCAGCTCCTGGTCTTGTTTTTGTTGACTGTATAGAGCTTCTCCATCTTTGGCTGCAAAGAATATAATCAATCTGATTTCGGTGTTGACCATCTGGTGATGTCCATGTGTAGAGTCTAGTTACATCTAAATAATATGACTTAATACTTTGAAATAACATAGAAGAACAGGGAAAGAGAACTTAAGTCTTACTAGCTGAGGTGTTAGGAGTGACCAGCTGAAGTGGTTTGAGCACTTCAAAATATGTGGAAGTAGGGAAGAGCATGGAAATCCATACCCCACCTCTTTTCCCCCAAGTAAGTTGAATTCTCTCTCCTATTAGAATCATAAGTTAAATGTTGGAGAATATTAGGGGATAAGACTGGAGTTGGGGGCAGAATTCAGTTTATGAAGGAATTGAAGAGTTGAGATTGTATATTGGGTTAGCGAAAAGTTTTGCTCAGGTTTTGAAAAACAAAACAAAAAAAAAAAAACACCTTATGCCAACCCAATATTTAGTCATTAGGAAGTTTCAGTCCCTTTGAAAGAAAAGATCAGTTAGTCTTTGCCATTCCTATAAATTTCAAAATTATAGTAGGTTATACACTCAGGAAAATGGTACCTAGTGATAGATACCCAATTGAACCTGAAAACACAATTTGGGGCACGTCACTTGTGATTTTTTAAAAAAACTAATGAACAAATTCTGTCCCATACATTAAAGCTAGAATTATACTCAAAGTTGATTGCCATATAAAGGAAGTTTATGAAGACATATCTGCTTACCTTGCAATCATTAAAGAAGCCAAAATATGGATACAAAGCGAATAAAGAAAAAGTTATAACATTATAAATAGGGGCTACATGGTGTGACACACATTCTCACACTGAGCCCTTAGAGGGAGAGACCACTGCGATTAAAGTAGTTGACTCAGAATTGATAGAAAAGGTAGGTCTCCAGTTTAGCGCTAGAAAATGAATGAATTAAAATAAGTAAAGCATACACATACACACCGAGGAAACCAGAACTGAAAGAGACACATGTACCCCAATGTTCATCGCAGCACTGTTTATAATAGCCAGGACATGGAAACAACCTAGATGTCCATCAGCAGATGAATGGATAAGAAAGCTGTGGTACATATACACAATGGAGTATTACTCAGCCATTAAAAAGAATTCATTTGAATCAGTTCTGATGAGATGGATGAAACTGGAACCGATTATACAGAGTGAAGTAAGCCAGAAAGAAAAACACCAATACAGTATACTAACACATATATATGGAATTTAGAAAGATGGCAATGACGACCCTGTATGCAAGACAGCAAAAAAGACACAGAGGTGTATAACAGACTTTTGGACTCAGAGGGAGAGGGAGAGGGTGGGATGATTTGGGAGAATGGCATTGTAACATGTATACTATCATGTAAGAATCGAATCGCCAGTCTATGTCTGACGCAGGATACAGCATGCTTGGGGCTGGTGCATGGGGATGACCCACAGAGATGTTATGGGGAGGGAGGTGGGAGGGGGGTTCATGTTTGGGAATGCATGTAAGAACTAAAGATTTTAAAATTAAAAAAAAATAAAAAATAAAAATAAAATAAAATTAAAAAAATAAAATAAAAAGCTCTGGAATGTCAAAAAAAAAAAGTAAAGCAGGAGGCTAAAGCATTTGTTTTGGGAGATTGCACAAATAAAGACTTGAAAGTGGAATTTGCTATTATATCTGTTGGTAAGATTAATCACTTGCTTATTTTGCATTCATGAACCAAAGCCCATGCGTTATTCAAATTTCTTTAGTCTTATCTGAATGTCCTTTGTTGCGCTAGGATTCCAAACAGGTGAGTTAAATGAGGCAGAAACCACCTACTTTTATACTTTTGAAGCCCTTGATGGTGGCCCTAGGTTTGGGGTGACTATTCTGGAGGATGTGGATACAGCAGTTTCTAGGTTCCTGAGCATCTGAGTTCTGGCTTTATTCATTCAGAAGTAGTGGGTGCCCAGGACAGCATGTAACAATAATATGATTTGCTAAGCTTGTTAGAGCCTATCTTAGCGTTAAGCTTGAACACACTTTGCCAGTGATATTAGACTACTTTGAACTGAAAAGCTTAAAAATAAAAATAAAAAAAGACTAAGGTCAAGGTCCAAAAGACTGATATACAACAATTGGAGTATTGTTAGACAAATAGGTCAGATTGTTTGGAGAAATTCTTAATGTTTCAGTTGGGAGGGGAAAAATGAAGCATGAAACTCAAATACAATCTATTTACCAGCCATGGAGGTTTCCAAGGGTGACTTTTTGCTTGTCTGGATTTTCAGCAGGCTGAAGTATTGTTTTTTCCCCTCAGATACTGACTCTTTCTTGAAATTAGTAATAGAATAGACATTGTATTTCCCTTTGTGCACAATGAAATGGCTCATCTCAAAGTCAGTAGGAGGAGTGAGAGGCTTGTCTTAAAGCATGGGCTCACATGCTTGTTTCATAAAAAATTAAAGAGGTCAATGTGCACCTGGACGATAATTTAGGGGGGCACATTTTTTTTCATCTGATGATCCTATGCTGCTGCTCAAGGCAAATCTGGGCAATTCTTTGAATATTGTTTCATGAGAACTTGTTTATGTGTGGTATTCTCTGGAAGTGAAAGTTGCTTAGTCATGTCCAACTCTTTGCAACCCCATGGACTGTGGTGCATGGAATTCTCCAGGACAGAATACTGGAGTGGGTAGTCTTTCCCTTCTCCAGGGGATCTTTCTAACCCAGGGTTCGAACCCAGGTCTCTTGCATTGCAGGTGGATTTTTTACCAGCTGAGCCATAAGTCTATAATAAATTTAATCTAAACCACTAATTTTGTGTCTTTACTTTAAAACTTCATTTGCTTTTATGAATATAAAGTGTTTTTTTCTTTTTGAATTTTATTTTTACTTTATTTTACAATACTGTATTGGTTTTGCCATACATTGACATGAATCCGCCACGGGTGTATATGAGCTCCCAATCCTGAACGCCCCTCCCACCTCCCACCCCATATCATCTCTCTGGATCATCCCTGTGCACCAGCCCCAAGCATTCTGTGTCCTGTATCGAACATAGACTGGCGCTTCGTTTCTTACATGATAGATAGTATACATGTTTCAATGCCATTCCCTCAAATCATCCCACCCTCTCCCTCTCCCTCAGAGTCCAAAAGTCCATTCTATACATCTGTGTCTCTTTTGCTGTCTCACATACAGGGTCTAACACTAGCTTAAGCTATCCTAAAGATATTAACAGGCCTTATTTTTTATTTGTCTTTTGATTTTGTCACTGTTATGTTCTGGGCTCTTGATTTGATAAATTACTGTGATTTCTTAAAAATAAAGATGGGATAAGTGTTAACATTCTCTCCAATTCCAGCATTCTGTCTTGAAGACAATGTCCTGTCACTAGTTCACTCTTGGTCCCCAACACAGAAGAGAGGGACATGGACAAAATACAGATGATAAACTTTGCCTGTTGATATGAAGACTGGATTTATTAAAAAAATAGTTATCAAATGCCTTACAGACAAATATGACAGCAAATGTAAGAATACTGGTCCCTTCCCACAAGAACTTTAAATGAAAAAGAGGAGGAGATAAAATATCTAAGAAAATGAGCTAAATACACTTGTGATAAGTGCTTTATAGCAGAAGTCCTTCTGGGAATGTATAACACAGGAACTCGCCCTACATAAGGTATCAGAGATGGCTTTTTCCAAGAAGGTGAGTTTCAGGCTGACACCGGCAGCATGAGCAAGATTACTGTGGTGAAAGATGTGTGTGTCATGCATATGTGCCAGGGAGTGTATCAGGAGGGAAGTATTTCAAGGAGAGGGACATTCTGTTTTAAAAAAATGTGAACTGGAAAGTTAACCCAATATATATTAGAGAAATTTTTAAAAGGCTGTAGTGAAAACACAGAGCAAGGGGGAAAGTGATTTAAATGAGAAGGGACATATCATACAGGGCCATGAAAGGCAATTCAAAGATTCTGGATTGGATTCTGGAAGCTGAGGGAAGACATTTAAGCGTGGGCCTTTACGTAATCGGGTTTGCAATTTGCAAAGCTCACACTTGCCTCTGTGTGAGAATGCATGGTATTTCCTCTGGGAATAGTAGATCATTAACAGAGAAACCAAAATGAGCCCATGGGAGGTTGTGGTGCCTTCCAGGATGGAAGGGTTCCAGTGAATGCCTGTGATTCTAGTGTGAGTGAGGGAATAGAGAAAGATTAGGATTAAAAACTAGCTGGGTAGGGGTGGAGCCTGGGGGTAAAAATGCAAGAATCTAGAGAGATGGCAGAACAGGGGAAGATAAACCCCAAAAGTCAGGTATTTATGGATTTTTCTTGGTTTTAAAAATTGATAATCATGCCCTTTCAAATGAAAAGAGAGTGCTCTTCATTCTTTTAAAAGTTAGTGAGCATCTTTCATACCCAAATACTGTATGGGGACCCTGAAGATACCTGTATTTTGAGCATTTTACAGAGAATATACAATTTCTTTTTGTATTTGTTTGGATATGGTTAAGAAAATTGAGCTATTCCAATTATTCCTGGAATAAAGGGATTTAATACAGGAATTAAAGCTTATTCCAGAGAAAGCAATGGCAACTCACTCCAATACTCTTGCCTGGAAACTCCCATGGACAGAGGAGCCTGGTAGGCTGCAGTCCATGGGGTCGCAAAGAGTCAGACACAACTGAGTGACTTCACTTTCACTTGTCACTTTCATGCACTGGAGAAGGAAATGGCAACCTACTCCAGTATTCTTGCCTGGAGAATCCCGGGGACGGAGAAACCTGGTGGGCTGCTGTCTATGGGGTCGCACAGAGTTGGACACAAGTGAAGCGACTTAGCAGCAGCAGCAGCAAAGCTTATTCATCTTGGACAACAACCTTCTGGAAGGCTGCAGTTAGAAGACTGGGGAGTCATTGAAAACTTCACAGTCAAACACTAAAGTGGGTGTTTTTCAAAAGTACGATGATAAACCACTAGAAACTTTAGGTCTTCGGGAAAGATATTTTTCCAGCTTACTGTAGTGAAGAGATAACTCAGGGAAATCAGAGAAACCACTATAGTTGCTCACAATGTCCCCCAAAGAACGATGATCTCGCCTCCGTTCTGCCTTGTAAATGTCATGTGTGTGCGTATCCATGTGTGTGTGTGTGTGAGTCGGTCAGTCACGTCCAACTCTTTGTGACCCCATGGACTGTAGCCCACCAGGCTCCTCTGTCCATGAGATTTTCCAGGTAAGAATACTGGAGATCCTTCTCCAACGGATCTTCCTAACTCAAGGATTGAACCCAGGTCCCCTGCATTGCAGGCAGATTCTTTACCATCTGAACCACCAGGGAAGCCCTCTAGATGTCCTGCAAGTGACTTATAGGTAAACTTTATCCTGAAGCCACATAGGAAAGGAATATCTTGGAATGTAGCTCTTGGCTTCCCCTCTGCATTAGAGAGGATATTATAGAGTAGAAGTGTGTTAATACATGTTCTCCATAAAGTTGACTCTAAGATGGAGTTAAACATGCAGTTTTTATTAGGGGAACTGCCTGTGAGAGAAAAATGAAGAGGAAGCTGAAAAAGCTGGGAGAGATGTCAGACCATGATGCTCTTATGATTAGTATACAAAGGAAAAGAGAAGAAGGGTTAAGTGGAAATGACATAGACCACTGTGCAGTCTAATGAAGATTCGCCAAAGTTTCAGGGAGCCTTCAAACCAAAGTTGGTCACTGGAGGAGTCCCAGGTCTCTCAGAAAGATGTCTGCTCTATATCCTTGCCACACTTAGTCATCGACTGGAAGTAGCCCATGGCAAGGGTGGTCTCAATGAAAATGTGGTGATGAATCTCAGAGCACACAGCAGGGACCTTTCTCCAAGAAGCTCTCTGCAGCTGGAGGTCTGTGAAACCTGTTTTCGTGGACATCACACTAGGGATCAAGTGAAAGGCTGGCATCTAATAATCTAGCGGAGTCCAGTCTTTTATCAACTTCGTATCCATACTTCCTCTTTATCCCATGTTCAGCTTCAGAAGAAAGAGCAGAACAGCATCTGATGCCGCTCTTCTGACTACAACCAAACACATCCTCATCTTTGCACAAAAAAATGGAGATACTACATGATGGATGCGACTTTATTTACCCTGGGTGATATTCATCACTCTTCTAACAAGTCACAATCCTTTTGATATCCTTCAACTTAGACAATGAGTTATAGAGTTAACGGTTATTAACATATCTTATATCAGATAAAAAGTGAACTGGAGAAGGAAAAGATAAATTGCTTTACGTATATATGCAAGATAATGAGAAACAAGGATGACTAATCCAGTTCCCATTCTTGAAACTAGTCATAAGGCTAAAACTGCAATTTGACACTTTCTTCCTCCACTGTTCATTTCATATTCCCTTTGTACTCAGCCAGTACCCCAGTTGGTGTGGTTTTTATCCTGGTGGGTCTCTACTTTTGTTAGTTTTGCTTTTATTTTGTTATTGTAGTTTCTCAGAAATGTTTACTATGGAATATGGGAATACTGAGAGGTTCCTCAGAGAATCCCTTAGGTTCCAGGCATGCTCCTTTATGCCCTAGCAAGTGACAATAACTCTGTTTCCCCTTGATAGGTCACCTAGCCAATGTATAAACTCCTTTGTTCATTTGATACACCCAAAATGACCAGGTGTCAGTCTTAATTTTTAGGACAAGGAAGCCCTTGTTTAGGACAAGAAACCCCAAGCACTTGGAAGCTTCTTTGTTTTGGAAACCAAGACCTCTGATCAAAAGGAAATCAAAGTTTTGGGGATGAGAAACAAAAGACTTCTACTGGGTCACAGGATGTCATAGTGAGATGATTCATTCTCATTTCCACCCTTGGTTTCCCAGACCCAGGCATCCTAGCTATGTGCTGGTTCAAATCATGTCATATTTGAAGGACATTAACTAGTCCTGTAAAACTATTGTAATCCACGTGGTGCCACAACTGCGTTCTTCACTCTTCTACCAGCCCACCTCTGAAAGTGATCTCCTTGCTCATTTGCTCAGTTTGTGGTGATCAATGATGCCTTGGTTCAAGCCCATCTGTTAAAGCCTGCAGAAACTATCCATCTGAAGCATCCCAGAGATGTTTCAGATACAGTTCCCTTCTTTTAAAAAGTTTCCAGGAATAAAACAGTCACATCGATCATCATTTCATGATTAAGAAAGTAAAAATGCTTTAAGGGAGGCACAGAGAGTATGCTCTGCTGATTAAGAAGGGGAAAAAAAAATTGCTTCCAGTTTGGCTGTCAGATAAGCCTGAACAGAGAAGCAGTGTGAACTCGAGGAGCTGCTCCAGGCAGTGGAAATGAGAGCAAAGGCAAAACAGGGAGCAATTTCTGGAACTCAGCAGGAACTGGCTGACTTGGCCAGAGATAAAACAAGTATAGGAACAGGTGGGAAGGGAAGTTTGAAAGGCAAAAACATGTAAGATCTTTGCAGGAATTAGGAATGTCCATCTAATGACATCTTCCTGCCATGGGAAGTAGCAGGAGGGTTGTCTTTTTGTTTGTTTTCTTCCAGAAAGAAAAAAAAAATTATTGCAGCACATTATAGCAGATGAAAAGTCAGAGCTGAAACCCTGTTTCTACTGCTCAGCGGTTTGGTCTTGGTACAAAGCACAAGCATGGAGATTCTCTGAGTTTCAGCTTCATTGTTGGTAAATGTGGCTGATAATACCTCCTTCACAAGGTTAAGAGGATGAAATGCTACAGCAGGCCGCAGCACCTAGTTCTTTCCTAAATAAATAAGCCTGAGTCTACGCATTCAACTAGGCAGTAGATCATGATGACGAGGGAGACTGATGACTGTGCGTGGGAAGCGTCAGGTACAGCTACAACCTGTGACTCACGTGCGTCAGGTCCCACAGCGATTTTCTGAGATGGAATCTGAGGCCAGGTCTTCCAGGACTCTGAGAGGACTGGGATCGAGCATGTAAGTGGCTCTTCTTCAGACCGCATTCTATCAGATCGTGACCTGTGCCTTTGATTTTCTTTTCATCTCATCCTCCAGGCTGAAAAGTTACCTTAGGAGAGTTTGTTGCATTATAAAACTATATCCAGTATATAATTTCATAACTTTGAATATTAGATAGTGTGTCCATTGCTTAAACTATTTTGGAATTTTTACAGAATTCTACACACTCTCAACTCCCTCCTCCCCATCGCATCTTCTGCCACATGGAAAGACTCCTTTATAGTCAGTCATCATGACCATTCAATCAATGTAATCAGTCTAATAACAGGATGCTCTTGTGATGTACAGGTGCTGTTCTAAGCACTACACATAGAAGCTGTTATTTAATGCATGAAGCAAGGTATGTGCATATGAGGTATGTGTTCTGTTTTTTCTCTTTAATTTTTAAATTTTTTGGCCACACATGGGACCCTAGTTCCCTGACCAGGGACTGAACCCACATCACCTGCATTGGAAGTGCACAGTCCTAACCGCTAGACCCCCAGGGAAGTCTGAGGTATGTGGTATTTTTACAGATGAGCAAACTGGGACAGAAGAGAATCAAGTAATTTGCCAAAGTCTCAGAGGTAGGTGTTGAGTGGCAGGACTGGGATTCAAAACATGAGCCCCAACCGCACACTGCCCTGGCACCCTTGCACCCACCTCGCAGGGCACCCGGAGGCAGTGGCCCCATGTCCCCTGTGGTCCTCCAGACACACCTTCATGAGGATTCCCCACTCCAGGCTTTACGTTTCCATCAAAATGAGATCATCTCACTAACACTAGCCTTAGTGCAGGCCTGCAGCCTTTGTTTTGCCTTCGATAAGTTGAAATACTCTTTCTCTGTCTGATCTGCACCCCGCTTCAAATGATATTTCTGTATCTCCAGTTTTGAAAGTTTAAAACCCTGGGGTTAAACCTAGATTTCTTTGCAGCGAAATCCCGCCACTTCAGTTTCTGCGTTTTCCCTCTTGCTGCATCCAGCACAGGACAGGGCCTGTACGCTTTGTGTGTGGATCCTCAGATGGGCCCCTTGGTATGGAGGGTAAGATTGCTGAACTGCAGCATTTTTTTTTTTAACCTCCCAGCTGAGTGAAAACTGGAAATCAGATTGAATTGCTGGAGCCCTTAGAGGGGACTTCAAAGCTTGCACTGGCAAAAGAAAGAAACTACAGGAGTAGAGGAATTTAAGAAGAGGTCAGAGACACCTAGAAGAATTTCATTGAATTCTGATATATGGGAAACATCTTTTATTTTTGGCTGCCCATGAAAGCTTTATATATATATATATATATCTATTTGACTGGCTACCTGTCTATCTATCATCTATCCCTCCCTCTCCCCCCAACTAATATATTGGAGTTGGAAATTTTCAGGGGCTCACCCAAAGTTTGGGTTAAGTATGATCTAAAGTTGGGTAAAGTCAAGAGCTGAGGAAATCCGCATCACCAGCCACATTTGGGTTATAGTGTCAACATCTTAACTGAGCTACCACTTATTTGGCATTTCTTTTGAGTCAGTCACCACCTAAATATTTGAGCTATATTAACTTGTTTTACCTTCACAGCAACTCCATAAGCCAGCTTGATACTGGCTTCCTTTTACAGATGGGGAAACTGAGGCACAGAGAGGTTAAGTGCTTGCTCAAAGTCACAGTTAGGGTGTGGTAGAGCAAGAATTTGAACCTCATTTGTTTTGGAGACCATGCTTTTTACCACTACATTGTACTCCTACAATTTCTGAATTCTTATTTCCCCTAAAAGAATTTTTCCTCTGTCTCAAAAACCTAATCCCAGACATGTATAAGCGTGACTGCTTAGAATTTATTCGTTGAGAACTGCCCTCTCTCCCAGCAAGAGGAAACCCCTCATAGCATCTTCCTGCCATGGGCTGCTGGCCGCTTCCAATTCCAGCAGGGATTGGAACCTGACCTAGGAAGGGCCGACAAGAGTCTCAGAATGGGGAGCTGAAGGTGAAGGGTGAGAACAGCGCAAATTCAGGGAAGGTTCATTAACTCCTGCTGTGAAGGTTCCCATCTTCCCTAATCCTGATTATTAATAATGTCTTTGGATTTTGTGTGACTCCTGAGAATCTTTCTAATAAATTTGCTATATGAATAGACCAGTTGGAGATGGCCTCTGCAACTTGTAAGCAAGGATCATGATTAGATAAGACACCATGCTTCCCATTAGCAGCTTTTCCAAACAAGCTACCTGTCAAACAGTTCCCCAGTAATAAATATTATTTTGCTAAGCCACACACATGCTATTATTCTTCCCTCAGTAAAGGGAAGGCGTGCTCAAATACACACACACACAAGGAGCTCTAGCCATATTTCACTTTTTTTTCCCTATCAATTGTTTTCTTATTTTATAGCTAGACATTTCCTTTAGGTATTTTCAACATGCATTTATTTTTATGAAATATAAATATACTGTGGAATCTAAATCTTATAATTAATACTAACTCCAGAAAGCATCATTGCTCAATCAAACTTAAATAGCACCTGTTGCCTTGAGATATTACTGATGCCAACCCTTCAAAACCAGGGCATAACCACTCCATAGCAAAGGGCACAATGACAGCTGTGAGCAGGGGCACTTAGCAAAGGGACTGAAGCAAAAGGTGAGGAGGGAGGAGCATAATTTTTCTCTTACATCAGTTTGTAAATTAAAAGATGCTTGCTCCTTGGAAGAATAGCTATGACTAACTTAGACAGCATATTAAAAAGTAGAGACATTACTTTGCCAACAAAGGTCTGCCTGGTCAAATCTATGGTTTTTCTAGTAGTCAGGTATGGATGTGAGAGTTGGACCATAAAGAAAGCTAAGTGCCAAAGAACTAATGCTTTTGAACTGTGGTGTTGGAGAAGACTCTTGAGAGTTCCTTGGACTGCAAGGAGATCCAACCAGTCCTTCCTAAAGGAAATCAGTCCTGAATATTCATTGGAAGGGCTGATGTTGAAGCTGAAACTCCAATACTTTGGCCACCTGATGCAAAGAACTGACTCATTGGAAAAGACCCTGATGCTGGGAAAGATTGAAGGCAGGAGGAGAAGGGGACGACAGTGGATGAGATGGTTGGATGGCATTACCGACTTGATGGACATGAGTTTGGGTAAACTCCGGGAGTTGGTGATGGACAGGGAGGCCTGGCGTGCTGTGGTTCATGGGGTTGTAAAGAGTTGGACATGACTGAGCAACTGAACTGACTGACTGATTTTAACTGACTGGTTTTAATAGAAGAAAAATGCAATTTCATAAAGTGAACTTTTGAAATTTGTATTTTCATTTGATTTAAAATTCAACCAATCAGCTTATCAATTAATATCTTTGTTTAAAAAAGTAATTAGCTGCCTGTTGCATTGCTAAGCTATTTCAGTATTAATATTTCTGTTCTTTTTTGGTTCTATTAACTTTCCAATTCATCTTTGCCTGTTGCTCACATTGAAATCAACAAAGATCAGTACTGTGAGTGCCTTTTTCTTTTTTTTAAATTGAAATGGGACTTCTCTGGTGGCTCAGGAGGTAAAGAATCCTTTTGCAATGCAGGAGACCTAGGTTCGATATCTGGGTTGGGAGGATCTCCTGGAGGAGGGCATGACAACCCACTCCAGTATTCTCTTCTGAAGAATCTGCACAGACAGAGGAGCCTGGAGGGCTACAGCCCATGGGGTCACAGAGTCGGACACGACTGAGCGACTAAGCACAGCACAGTGCTGGTTTCAATTTCAAATTTAGTAGTTGATTTACACTGTGTTAATTTCTGCTGTAAAGCAAACTGACTCAGTTATACACATATACAGATTCTTTTTTATGTTCTTTTCCACTATGGTTTATCCCAGGATATTGAATATAGCTGCCTGTGTATACAGTAGGGCCCTGTTGTTTATCCATCCTTTATATAACAGTTTTAACTGTTATATGACTAACCCTAACCCTAATCCCTAACCCTAACCCTAATCTGCTAACCACAGACTCCAATCCATCCCTTCCCCACCCCTCCCTGGCAACCACAAGTCTGCTTTCTACTTCTGTGAGCCTGTTTCTATTTCATAGATAGGTTCATTTGTGTCATATTTTAGGTTCCACATATAAGTGATATCACAGGACATTTCTTTTTTCTCTGACTTACTTCACTTAGTACGATGATCTCTAGTTGGGCCTTTACTTTTGATTACACCAAGATTGCTAGAGAGGGGGAAGTTCATGATGAGGATGGATGGACAATCACTAGGGCCCATGCATCTGTCTTGTGGTTCATTCATTACATGCCATATTTGGAGCTGTATCCACATTTTTTTTTTTTTTGATATTTAAACTTTTAAGTTCAAAATGTTGCTGCCACGTTTTGTTTTGGCTGTCTAAGCCTCCTATTAATGACTAGTGTGATCAAGGAGGGACAAGGCAACCTCATCTTCCCTTTAGTGAAGTGGTTCTCAACCAAGGGCCACCTTGTCCTTCAGAAATCATTCAGTGATGCCTGGAGAAAATTTTGGTTGTTACATGGATGGAGGGAGAGTGTTGCTGGTATCCAGTGGGTAGAGGCCACGGATACTGCTCTATATCCTACAAGGCACAAGACAGCACCCCCACCCCCCAAGGTCACTGGTGGAGAGGTTGTGGGGCTCTCTGCAGTGTTACAGGGAAGGCAGTGCACTGAGATGGTGAAGAGCATGAATTTCAGAGCCAGACAGACCTGGCCTAAAATTCTGGCTCTGCCATTCGCTGGCTCTGATGTCACCGGCAAGCTGTTCTTCCTACCTGTGTCTCAGTTTTCCTACCTATTCAATAAGTAATAGTGATCATTACTGCGTAGGTTTGCTGGGAAGATGACACAAATGAACTGATACAAGTAGAACAACTTAACATTGTTCAAGGCACATGATACTTGATAATAAATCACGGATTTCACACTCTTCACCTGAAACAGTTTTCTCCCGAATACAATTTCCTAGGAAACTCAGACAAAAATAAAATAAACAAAAGATGAATACAAAAGCCCACAAATAGACACACATACTGAATCACGATTCCTTATTCTAAGGCCGTGAAGCCCAATCACCAAAAGGCCTCCAAGACCCCGCTTACTACTTCCCTTGTCTTTCTCAGTTTGTGTAGAGCACAGGTGTGGCAAATTCAAGTGATTACAGGGCCCAGACAGGTAAAATATATGGCACAGGTGGCCTAATGTTGGCATTTGAACATATAGGACTGTCTTCACTTCTACAAAGAAATATATTCTCTCCCATTTTCCTTGAATCATGTGGCTTTTTTGTTTTCCTGGTCTTGACAGAGACATGGGCACAGAGACATATTTCTCTCCCATAATCCATCCAATAGTACAATAAAAATGATAAGTGGTAAGTAACACTTGGCAGTGATGCTGGAGAGAGAGTTGTAGGGTGTGTGTGCCAACGGGTGACGGCAGACCTGGCCTTGAAAGGGCAGCTGCTACTCAAGTTTAGACAATTGTTGAAATGTGAGACTGTGGGTCCAGTGGATGCCAAATCTTTTCGCTTCCTGGCAAGAGCCAGAACTCTGGATTTTTATGTGAACTCTCTTGATATTTAAATGTTAGTTTATATTCTTAAAAAATTGCTCTGCAGATAAAACATGGCTGAGGACTAAATTCTACTGTCTCTAGACTAATAAAATAAGGACTCTTTTCTACCTTTCAATCTCATTATCATGATTCAGAATTCTCGGCACTGTTGATTGCATTTACTCATTCAACAATTATTACTGAATGTCTGCTGTGGATATAGTACTATTTTACATGCTAGGGATATAGCAACGAAGAATACAAAATGCCTGCATTAGGAAGCTTGCATTCTTGTGGGAAGAGACAATGAAGATAAATAAATATGGAATATACCAGGTGATGGTGTGGGTTACCGACAGCATCCAGCAAGCAGAAAAGATAAGAGAAAGCCTTGTGTGCTGCTGTGCTGTGCCCAGTTGTGTCTGACTCTTTGTGACCCCATGGACTATAGCCCATCAAGCTCCTCTGTCCATGGGATTTCTCAGGCAAGACTACTGCAGTGGGTTGCCATTTCCTTCTCCAGTGGATCTTCCCGGCCGAGGGATCAAACCTGAGTCTCCAGCATCTCGTGCCTTGTGAAGGGGATTCTTTACCACTGAGCTACCTTGGAGTCACAGGTCTTGTGTGAGAGGCCTCAAAATAAAAAGTCATTTGAGCAGAGACATAAAAATGATAGGAAAGCAAGCTTAGCTGATGTTTCAGGTACTAGAATTACAGACGATTGGTACAGAAGGTGCAAGGGCCCTGGGGCAGACAGATACGGAGGCCAGAGCACAGTGAGTGGGGACCAGTGTGGAAGGGCCTGTGGGCTCTGGAAAAGGTTTGGATTTTGCAAGAAGTAGGTGGGAAGCCATTGGAAGAGTTCCAGTGGAGAAGTCACAAGTTTCCATTTATATTTATTAGGATTACTCTGGCTATATTGAGAAGAGATGGTAGAGAAACAACCTATTTAGAGTCTCCGAGAACAGTAGTTGAGCCTGAATTTTGGTTAACAGTCAGTTGTGAAAACAGTTGAAACTGGTTTTTAACTTAATGCCACTTTTCTTCAGTCCTCCCAGTTAAAGTGGTGGTGGTTTCATCACTAAGTCCTGTCTGACTCTTGTGGGCCCATGGACTATAGCCTGCCAGGCTCCTCTGTCCATGGGATTTCCCAGCAAGAATACTGGAGTGAGTTGCCATTCCCTCCTCTAGGGGATCTTCCCAGCCCAGGGATCGAACCTGGGTCTCCTGGCAAATAATTGGCAGGCAGATTATTTTACCACTAGGCCACCAGGGAAGCCACTTCTCTTACTTACAGGCAAACTTTAAAGATCCCCAGGTATCATATTCTTTTCCTCTCTAGAATCTTCCAGGTCTCATAGCTATGTACTTGCCCTTCTACCGCTCTGCTAGGCTCTTCCTGACTTAGACTATTAGATGAAATGGACTCTTTTCTTCCTAAGCTCATCTTTACCCCAGGCAGCTATCACGTTTTACTCTGCATTCCTTATCTTATTCTTGGATTTTGAAATCATCACCTGCACTCTGCATCCCCATGCTCCACTTGGTCTGGAAGAGATTTGAGGAGGACTCCTGTGTGCTGGGTGATATTTATTTCTGGCCCTCTCTTCTTCAGTCATCAAAAGGTGGGCATCTATGCATCTCTTATTCTTTGGATCGATGATTTTACCACGTCTGGATAGTTTTTCTGTTTTCTCTTTAAAAGCTGTTTTCATTTCCTTCATTTCCTCATTTCATTAAGAACACGAGCTCTGAAGACGATCAAGGTTCAAATGCTGGCTTTTTCCAGTTCATGGGTCCCGAGGTGAATAACTCAACTTCTTAGAGGTTCCTGCTGTGTTAAATGGGGACACCAGGACTCATCGGACAGGGCTGTTGTATTAATTGAGTTAATACATGTAAAGTACTTGAACAGCATCTGACACAGAATTTTCATTTAATAAATGTTATTGTTATTCTTATTACCGTTCCTTTTCATTATTTAGATGCTTTCAAAAGTATTGAATCTTTCAATGAATATTTAATGTGTGTACCTACTGCTAAATAAATCAGTGTTTAAAACTAAAATGAATAGTCAGTAACTTACAAACGTTTAAATATTCACTGAATGATATGATCACTATTAGCAAAATGTCACTTGAGTTGACTTTTTTTTTAAACAGGAGGAAAATGAGAAGGATTTTAATTTAAATGAATCGAAGCTATTTTATTTCATAAGACCCTGCCAGAAAATGTGTGTAGTTTCAGAATTTTAAGTGGAAAAAGGCCACCTCCCATGCAACTTCCTTTAGTATTAATGTATTATATCTGACCTGTGTTAGAGAATTAGGTCCCTCATGGGTGTAGAAAAAAGGAGGTGGGGGATGCGGTTGGAATGAGGAGGGCGCAGGGTTTTCTTTTTCCTTCAGAAACAATAATGACCCCACAAAATCAGACTTAGTCTCATTTTAAGGAGAAAGATGTGGAGAGACAGAACAAAGGGATGAAAGAAAGGAAGCTAGATGGAAAAGGAATAGTGTGAATCATTTACAAACTTCACAGTGAGTTATAATTGGTATTTATGATTTCCATTCTTTAGGGAATTCAATGGGTGGAAATCCAGTTTAAAAAACAAACAGGCAACCTTTGATTTTTTTTTTTTTTAGTTTTTTATTTTTAAAATTTTATTTTATTTTATTTTTATTTTTTAAATTTTAAAATCTTTAATTCTTACATGCATTCCCAAACATGAACCCCCCTCCCACCTCCCTCCCCATAACATCTCTCTGGGTCATCCCCATGCACCAGCCCCAAGCATGCTGTATCCTGCGTCAGACATAGACTAGCGATTCGATTCTTACATGATAGTATACATGTTAGAATGCCATTCTCCCAAATCATCCCACCCTCTCCCTCTCCCTCTGAGTCCAAAAGTCCGTTATACACATCTGTGTCTTTTTTGCTGTCTTGCATACAGGGTCGTCATTGCCATCTTCCTAAATTCCATATATATGTGTTAGTATACTGTATTGGTGTTTTTCTTTCTGGCTTACTTCACTCTGTATAATCGGCTCCAGTTTCATCCATCTCATCAGAACTGATTCAAATGAATTCTTTTTAACGGCTGAGTAATACTCCATTGTGTATATGTACCACAGCTTTCTTATCCATTCATCTGCTGATGGACATCTAGGTTGTTTCCATGTCCTGGCTATTATAAACAGTGCTGCGATGAACATTGGGGTACATGTGACTCTTTCAATTCTGGTTTCCTCAGTGTGTATGCCCAGCAGTGGGATTCTGGGTCATAAGGTAGTTCTATTTGCAATTTTTTAAGGAATCTCCACACTGTTCTCCATAGTGGTTGTACTAGTTTGCATTCCCACCAACAGTGTAGGAGGGTTCCCTTTTCTCCACACTCTCTCCAGCATTTATTGCTTGCAGATTTTTGGATAGCAGCCATTCTGACTGGTGTGAAGTGGTACCTCATTGTGGTTTTGATTTGCATTTCTCTAATAATGAGTGATGTTGAGCATCTTTTCATGTGTTTGTTAGCCATCCATATGTTTTCTTTGGAGAAATGTCTATTTAGTTCTTTGGCCCATTTTTTGATTGGGTCGTTTATTTTTCTGGAATTGAGCTGCATAAGTTTCTTGTATATTTTTGAGATTAGTTGTTTGTCAGTTGCTTCATTTTCTATTATTTTCTCCCATTCAGCAGGCTGTCTTTTCACCTTGCTTATAGTTTCCTTTGTTGTGCAGAAGCTTTTAATTTTAATTAGATCCCATTTGTTTATTTTTGCTTTTATTTCCAGAATTAGAGGAGAACATAGGCAAAACACTCTCAGACATAAATCGCAGCAGGATCCTCTATGAGCAACCTTGGATTTTTATAGAATTCAACACATGGCTGCCTTTACAGCAAAAGTTCTTCAGGTAGATATTTAAAAGAAAACTCAAATTGCAGGAAAATCAGTCTGCTACTAGATTGTCTAGATTTTTCTTTAGTTATTTATTAATTTATTCCCTTGTCACTTTATCAGATAACTAAATCCTCTGGAAACCCTGATACATCCTGAATCCTTAGCTTCAAATTTCTGAATGAGCAGTGATGAAGAAATGGATGGAAACAGATGATTCCAGCATTCGAAAAGATTGTGAAAGTGAGGAGCAAACTCACCAAAAGATTTTAAGAGCCTGATGAGGGTGTTCATCTTATTTGAGTTACAGTGTAGACCTAACCAGACAGTGATTTCAGATCTTTATGTCTGTGTCAAGGTGAGCCACAGCCCTTCTAAAGGCCACTTTTCTCTGAGCCCTATTACCTGGACTTACAAATTTCCTCCCTTAACGTCATGTATGTTTAGACAGAATGTTTATACATGCTTAAATGAAAATAGTTAAACGAAAACACACAATGAAGTGGAAATACATGTGAACAAAACTGAGGCTGGCAGAAGGATTAACATCATCCAGATTCTAATGCTGTTTGGGAAGTGGTTCAGTTTTTCTCTTGGCTTGCTTATGAATCTGCTGCCTCCAGTTGCAAAAGGTAGTAATTTGGTTTAACCATTGGCCTGGTGTGCTCCATCTTCCTATAAGTTGAATACTTTCCATCTCTGCATGGTATCCTGTTAAATATTTATTACTGAACAATGTTGGAAATCAGATGAGGTTTTGTATCCAACTAAGACACAAATGTCCCATGCAGAGCCCCTCCCCTAATTAAACCTCCATATCCTGTCCTTGTAATAAATGCTTGACTGAAGAACATGAAGGAATAACAAAAGTTTCCTGATTTGGCTAGAATGCATTTCCAATGCCTTAAAAAAAATTTTTTTTTTCAAACCAGCAAGAAACCAACAGTATAATGTATCTTTTTTTCCTTGTTTAATTCTTAGGTGATATATAAGTTACCTTTACTTCAACACTAGGTAAAATGGTGATAAACTTATGAGAATAAATTTATTTTCTCTGTTAATTTTGGCTTTTATTTTTGGTGTACAAAGGTTGGTTCAGTTCAGTTCAGTCGCTCAGTCGTGTCTGAATTTTTGTGACCCCATGAATCGCAGCATGCCAGGCCTCCCTGTCCATCACCAAGAAGACAAAAATTTATTTGACATATGAAAGAATTTGAGCAAATGGTCTTTTATTTCAGTTATAATGGGGGAAAAAAATGATCCCCTCTAACATGTGTTCACCAGTGTGAGCCCAGTTTCTCACCAAGAAGTCATGGTTAGAGTGCCTTCTGAAGGGTAAGGTTAAGTTCATTCTAAAGCTGACGTTACTCACTGATCTGTATTCTTGCTTGGTATTCTGGTAAGAGTTCAACTGACACCAAAACTACATTCGTATCTCTCCTTCCTCAAACGAATCCCGGTTAGGGTCAGACAAGTTCCCTTGTGGCTCAGCTGGTAAAGAATCTGCCTGCAATGCAGGAGACCTGGGTGTGATCCTTGGGTTGGGAAGATGCCCTGAAGAAGGGAAAGGCTACCCACTCTAGTATTTGACTGTATAGTCCATGGGATCACAAAGAGTCGGATAGGACTTAGCAACTTTCACTTTCACACTAGATCTTCCCTGGTGCCTCAAATGGTAAAAAATCTGCCTGCAATGCAGGAAACCTGGGTTCTATCCCTGGGTTGGGAAGATCCTCTGGAGAAGGGAATGGTGATCCACTCCAGTATTCTTGCCTGGAGAATCTCATGGACAGAAGAGCCTGGCGGACTAGAGTTCAGGGGATTGCAAAGAGTTGGACACGACTGAGCGATTAACACTACTCCAACTAAGTCAATGTATGGAGAGTAGAATCTTTGAGACACAATGACTCTTATGTCTAAAACATTGTAACTTTCTCTGTATTTTATATTATTGGATCTTACTCTTGAGAAGAATAGTTAATCTTGTTAAATCATAGTAACTACGGCTCCCATTTGGAGAAGGCAATGGCTCCCCACTCCAGTACTCTTGCCTGGAAAATCCCACAGATGGAGGAGCCTGGTAGGCTGCAGTCCATGGGGTCATGAAGAGTTGGACATGACTGAGCGACTTTACTTTCACTTTTCACTTACATGCATTGGAGAAGGAAATGGCAACCCACTCCAGTACTCTTGCCTGGAAAATCCCATAGATGGAGGAGCCTGGTAGGCTGCAGTCCATGGGATCGCGAAGAGTCAGACATGACTGAGCGACTTCACTTTCACTAAGGCTCCCATTAGGCAACTCAGGATGTCAATTCTCCACCAAGATGGTTTCTGTCCCCATCCTTGCCATGATGGAGACTGAGTGTAGGGAAACTAGATTCTGGTCTGCTCTCACACACATGCTCCTCCTTGACTTCTCTTGAGATGTCCTCCACCTTGTTGGGTCTCTGCATCCCTGGGTGTTCTTTGCTGATGTCTTCTCAGCTCTGGTTGTTCCACCTGTGACCTTTGGGTTTCTTGTTAGCCCCTGCTGATTAATTCAGGCTCAAACATCCATGACATATTTTCAGCTGTCAAAATATCTCATGATGTAATGACTCCTAATCTTCATTCCAAGCCTGTATAATGGGGTCTGATAGCAGGATGGGTTTCACTAAAGACACTGAAGAGGATTTTTATCAAATGTATAAACATAATTATTTTTGTTTACTGATCTTAGTTGTGTGTATTGAGCTGCCTCACGTGGCTACCCCTTTATATGAATTGTCTTCTGCTGTAAATGAAAGGCCCATTAATATTTTGACATTAGATATAGGATAGATGCCAGGCATAACTTTTCTGCCAACAGAGCTAATATCTGAGTGAATAAGAAATTGGCATAAAGTGATAAACAGGAACTATCAGTCACTTTCCCTTCCTGCAAATGAAAACCACAAGCCCAGGGAAGGGGGATGGTATCTGAAGTGACTTTGCCCAAGAAGTAATGTCTTAGTGAAGCAGGTTTGAGTCAGCCTTTCTTTCAGAATATCCAGGCTACTTTTCCACAAATATTTTTAACATATTACTGCACATAGCAGATATTCAATATATGCCTTTACTGTAATTAGCACTTTAGTGCCTAGTACTGGAGAAGGCGATGGCACCCCACTGCAGTACTCTTGCCTGGGAAATCCCATGGATGGAGGAGCCTGGAAGGCTGCAGTCCAAGGGGTTGCGAAGAGTCAGACGCAACTGAATGACTTCACTTTCACTTTTCACTTTCATGCATTGGAGAAGGAAATGGCAACCCAATCCAGTGTTCTTGCCTGGAGAATCCCAGGGATGGAGGAGCCTGGTGGGCTGCCTTCTACTGGGTCGCACAGAATTGGACATGACTGAAGTGACTTAGCAGCAGCAGTGCCTAGTACAGTGCCTGGCACTTAACAGGAATTCAGTAATATTTGTTAAACAAGCAAAAAAGAAATGAATGGATGGTCATCATGCTGCTACTACCTGGAGGTGAAGATGCTAGAATGAAGCCTTGAGATCAGCTTTTTAAGAAGTCAAGAAAATGGATGGACCTGGAGATTATCATATTAAGTGAAGTAAATCAAACAAAAACAAATGTATGATGCCATTATATGTGAAATCTGAAAAATAAGAAAAATAAACTTGTTTACAAAGCAGAAACAGAATCATAGACATTCGAAACAAACACAGTTACCAAAGGGGAAGGAGGAAGATGGACAAACTGAGAATACAGGATTAACAAACTATCATATATAAAATAGATAAACAACAAGAATTTACTGAATAGCACAGAGAACTATATACAATATCTTACATAGGGTTGGCCAAAATGTTCGTTTGGATTTGGTGGCTCACTTGGTAAAGAATCCACCTGCAATGTAGAAGACTGCCTGCAATGCAAGAGACCAGGGTTTGATTCATGGGTCAGGAAGATTCCCCTGGAGAAGGAAATGGCAACCCACTCCCAGTATTCTTGGCTGGGAAATCCCATGGACAGAGGAGTCTGGCAGGCTACAGTCCATAGCGTTGCAAGAGCCAGACATCACTTAGCGACTAAATCACCACATAACATCCAAATGAACTTTTCGGCTAACCCATAATAAACTATAATGCATATGTATATGTCACACACACACATACACATATATAATGATGCCTTATACCTGAGACCAACACAATATTGTAAATCAAAAATACTTCAATACTTAAAGTATAAGGTATACTTTATACTTAAAAGTCAAGAAAAATTTTAAAGAAAGAAGAGAGGGAAAGGGGCATGAGAGTCAGAGCAGAGAAGAAACATGAGTCCACAACACAGGAGTTAAAGAAGAAATTTTTCAGATTTTCTATGGCATTCACGGTTTACCTATTATTCTTGGAAAGCTTTGGCTCTCTCTGTAAAAATGTCTTACGAGCCTTCCTCTATTACCCATAATGCCTTGCTCTCTTTATTTTGTTGCCCTTGTTAACTTTTCTCTTTCATGCCCAGCTGCTTCTATCTTTCAACAGCTCAAGAGCAAGGAAAATCAAGTCAGCATATTAAGGACACTCAGAATTGCAGGAAGCGGAGAGTGGAGAGGAAAGGGTTGTCCTTGCCCTCTCCTTTCATCAGACATCAGACATCCTGGTTTATCAACAGACGGTGATGCTTCTTTCAAAGCCAAAGAGGTGTCCAAATTCATGTTAATCTTTGGTTACCAAGTCTTCCCCTTCAAAGGTCAGCAGAAAGCAAAGATCAAAACCAAAAACACTCTATTTTTATAGTGAGCCCCCTGCCCAAAGTGGAAATTCTCTAATGATGACCAGAAGCAATGACTCCTTCTACTGGCTTTGGTATTTACAGACTATGAGGGCACCCGAGGCTGGGCCAGCTCCTTGCAGACAGAAAGGTGATTTTGAGGCTCACTGCTCTCTGCAACCCTTCCTCACCAGTTCATTGGTCAGACAGCACCTGCACTAAATATTTTTATGCCAAGGCCGTGAAAATCCAGGGAGTGCAGCCGTCCTCAAAATTTCTCATTTCTTACCTGCCATGGCAAGGTCACGAGGTGGCTGCACAAATGGCTATGGGGGAGATCGCATATGGTGGGGCAGGCAGAAAACAGGAAAGGGATTAGATTCAAAGGGCATGGAGGTCCTTGCAGAGACTTCCTTCCAACTAAGGCAATTCACAGAGGTCCTTCAGCTTAGGTCAAGTGAATGGGCTTCACTGCAAAAATTCTGAAAGGCTTCCCCTTATTCATCCTTGGTTCTACCTCCTGTTTTAGGAGTGTGTAAACCTGTGGTTTTATCCCTCAGCTTCAGAAGAACTAGGCTAATGTTTAGTGCTCTTTCCTCATAGTGCAATGCTATCCACGCCATGCTTGTCAGCTCTGTAAACCTCTAATCTCTAGGAATCTGTTTCTTCTTGACGGTGCAAATGATCTCTGCCCACTGCAAGAGGCCAGCCAGTATCAACATCAAAAGGAAATAATAAACAGGGAGGTGCTTTCCAAACTAACACAAAAAGCAAATGTATGTGGTGATTATTGATTCTGTATTTCACAATGTGATGAGTATTGATTCTATATATCACATTTTTTCTTTTCCTAGAATTTTTCAGAGGCCAAACTGGATGCTGCTGGTATCAGCCTGGGGCCCCATCCAACTGTTAATTTATACAAATGAGTCCCAGTCCCTACCATGAAAGTGACTTGATGAAAAAGTTCTCTGTATGTAGGGTTCCTGAGGGAAGTGCTACTTCAAAGGACAAATTTCACTGCAGGAAGAGGAAAGCCACAACACCCCTAAGAAATCAGTTACAGCAAATTCTTGCTCCTAGTCAACTGATGGAGGATTTTCTCATGCTTTTTAAGACTGCCTGTTTCTCTAATATTCAAGCCCTTTTTTCCATTTGCCTTTCGAAACATTTTTCTCCTAATGCTCTTTTTTTTCCAGATTCACATTTTTCAGCTTTACATTTTAAGTTCCTCATTCTATTCTCCATCCTTAATCCATTTTTCTTTTACATATTTAACTTTTCATCTCCTGGACTTTAGCCTTTTATCTTAATTTTTTATTTTCTCGACTTTCATGTGTTTAACCTTTTATCTCATTGGCTTCTTGCTCTTTATCTTCTATTTTACATTTCACCTGTTTTATCTTATTATTTTTAACTTTCAATCTTTTAATTTTATTGGAATTTGAATTATTTTTAACTCTATTTTGATTCATTTTCTCGCTTACCTTACTCTCAGTATTTCAGTTTGAATTTGCATTGAACCATCTACCATAGAGTCATTGCTTTTAAAGGGTAAAAAAAAGTAAAAGTCTTTCTTCTTCAAGATTTATTCTTATTCTTAAGTTTACTTTTATAATGACTGGCCAGCAGGATGGCTGAAGGTGAGGTGGCATAAATGAGAATCTGAATCTGTGATTTCCTTTGAGCTGTTTTTCATGGCACTCTTAGAGGTGTTTCACTTGTTGGGCTGAGTTGCTCACACAACTTACACCAGAGAATCAAGAGATCTTGAGGCTGAGCCTTCTATTTTCATGTTGGTTGTTGTTCAGTTGCTCAGTCATGTCCAACTCTTTACAACCCCACAGACTGCAGCACATCAGCCATCCCTGTTCTTCACTATCACACAGAGTTTGCTCAAACTCAAGTCCATTGAGTCGATGATGCCATCCAACCATCTCATCCTCTCTCGCCCCTTTCTCCTCTTGCCTTCAATCTTTCTCAGCATCAAGTTCTTCTCCTATGAGCTGGCTCTTTGCATCAGATGGCCAAAGTATTGGAGCTTCAGCATCAGTCCTTCCAATAAATACTCAGGGCTGATTTCCTTTACAATTGACTGGTTTGACCTCCTCGCTGTCCAAGGGACTCTCAAGATTCTTCTCAGTCACCACAACTCAAAAGCATCAGTTCTTTGGTGCTCAGCCTTATTTATGGTCCAACTCTTACATCCATACATGACTACTGGAGAAATCACAGCTTTGACTACATGGACCTTTGTCAGCAAACAGATGTCTCTGTTTACAAATATGCTCTAGGTTTGTCATAGCTTTTTTTCCAAGGAGCAAGTGTCTTAATTTGATGACAGCAGTCAGCATCCACAGTGATTTTGGAGCCCAAGAAAATGAAACCTGCCACTGTTCCATTTTTTCCCCATCTATTTGCCATGAAGTGATGGGACCAGATACCACGACCTTAGTTTTAAAATGTGTTCCTTTGAGTTAGCCAAGTGATCATGTTTCCACCACTGATCCCACCAATGCCTACATGAGTTTTTGTGTGCTGATAATCCCTGAGAATAAAACTTTATTTTGGCTGACCTAAAGTAAGACCTCAACCCAGCCCATAACCCTCTAATTTCCCCCATTTCCAGTATTAAGCCCACTTTGGGTCATATAAAAGAGATAGAAATGGAGCAATGTACTCTGCTGGGAATAGCTGATTTCATGGAACTAAAATGTAGAGCAAACCCAAGAGCTCTATTTTTTTTAAATTTAGAAGACTCCCTAGAGTGTTTATCATCTCTCTCAGATGATGACTGGTTGACAGGTAAAAGGTAAAGATCTATAGGTGTTGCCTTCTCAGGGAATAGAATATTATTTGCATCTGAAGAGATGAGATTTTAGAACAGTTAATATTCTGATCTCCTAATTTTAGAATTTATTATTTTGTTGGCTATCAAAAATTTATCTTTGTCAACTTTAAAGATCAGATCTGAACAGATTCAGATCATATGATAATGGGCCTATATATATACACACATCTACATGTACGTGTGCATGCTAAGTTGCTTCAGTGTGTCTGACTCTTTGAGACCCTATGGATTGTAGCCCTCCAGGCTCCTCTGTCCATGGGATTCTCCAGGCAAAAATACTGAAGTGGGTTGCCATGCCCTCCTCCAGGGGATCTTCCCAACCCAACGATCAAATCCCCCTCTATAGTGTCTCCTGCATTGGCAGGCAGATTCTTTAGCACTAGCACCACCTGGAAAGCCCATATACATGTATCTGTGTATATTTAAATAGACTGAATCACTCTGCTGTACACCTGAAACTAACACAGCATTGTAAATCAACTACACTCCAATAAATTTTTTACTGGTGTAGCCACTCAGTAAAACAGTTTAGAAGTTTCTTTAAAAAGCTAGGTATGCAATTACCGCAACAGTAGGCAAATTGCACTCCTATGCACTTATCCCAGATAAATGAAGTTATGTTCACACCAAATCCTATACAAAAATGTTTACAGTAGGTTTGTTCATAACACCTGCAAACCGGAAACACCCTATGAGTCCTTCAGTACTCAACTGGTTACACACACAGAGATACATCCAGATTGTGGAATACTACTGAACAAGGAAAAAGAACGCACGAGGCCAGCGTGAGTGATCCTTGTGGTGATGGAAATGGTTCTGTACATTGATTGGATGAATATCCAATTTGTGATACTATAATTTAGTTTTGCAAGGTATTTCAACTGGGAAGAACTGGGTAAAGGGTATGTGCAACTCTGCATTATTTTTCATAACTACATAGGAATTGATGATCTCAAAAAACTTTTTAAATAAAAAAAGTAAAACTGTATTCAGTGGTGAATACAATTTAGTGGTATTAGAGATACATAAGTTACAAGTTTAAAATATTTCTATGCTGGAGTTTGGTGACTCGGCTCATCTTGATGGATGGGGCCGTGGTCTGACTGACATTACCCATTCTGGAGCCCAGGCCCATGGTAATGGCTGAAGCATACGAACACCAGTGGAAAAGATTTCAGGCCACTTGCAACCTCAGTTTGGAACTGGCCCTGTCACTTTTTCTTCATTCTATCAACCAAAGCAAGTTACATTGTCAAACCCAGAGTCAGAAGGTGAGAAAATACACTTCACTTCTTAATGAAAGGAACCATCAAATAAGATGGCATAGGGTGTGTCTAGAGGAAGGGATTCATTAATTCAGTTGTCCAGTATAGTAACAAGACTGAAGGCAGAGAAGGCAGGCACAGATTTTGCTATGCTGCACTGAGCCGCTCAGCTGTGTCTGACTCTGCGACCCCATAGACTGTAGCCCTCTAGGCTCCTCTGTCCACAGGGATTCTCCAGGCAAGAATACTGGAATGGGTTACTCTGCTTTCCTCCAGGGGATCTTCCCAATCCAGGGATTGAACCGAGGTCTTCTACATTGTGGGTGGATTTTTTACCATCTGAGCCACCAGGGAAGCCCAAGGATACTGGAGTGGGCTGCTAGTTTCTTCTCCAGGGGATCTTCCTGACCCAGGAATTGAACCAGGGTCTCCTGCATTGCAGGCAGATTCTTAACCAGCTGAGCTACCAGGGAAGCCCAGGCACCGATTAAAGTAAGTGAAATGAAGTAGATGCTATTTTCTCATTGTTCCTATTTCCTCAGAAAATTAAGAATCAATGTCATGAGTTAAGATTGAAGATGTTTTAAGTGCTTGTAGAAACAAAAAGATACCAATGGTCCCAAGAAAGGGGAGAATTCAAGGACCAGAAATATAATACAACTATTGAGCAAAACGTGTTGACAAGTTCCAAGTGAGATCACCCAGCATGGATGTATGTTTCCTCCTAGGCTCATTCAACTGTGCAGATGCTGCAAATTATTAGTCTGATGGTTGCACTTTGCCAGGTTTGTGATTTTACCAAGCAGTAGAAACAAGTGTTGGCTCAGGTGGTAAAGAATCCTCCTGCCGATGCAGGAGACTCAAGAGACCTGGGTTGAATTCTTCGGTCAGGAAGATCTCCAGGAGAAGGGAATAGCTACCCACTCCAGTATTCTTGCCTAAAAAAATTCCATGGACAGAGGAGCCTGGCAAGCTACAGTCCATGGGGTTGCAAAGAGTTGGACATGACTGAGCGACTAACACTTTAACATAAACAAGTGAGTAGAAACAAGTAGAGGCTTGAGGACATCTGCATAACATTAGAATATGGGATTTAATCTGGGTAAGGAAGGAACCAGTGACATTGTAGGAACAGGTTGCTGTGAAAATTTAATAGGTTCAATGGACTGAAGGTCCCAGTAGGATCAAGGAATTGTGAGTCAGGTGCTTAGATGGAATGAGCTCAAAAGAGAGAACATGAAAATCAGAAAGGCTTGAAACCGAGGATATGGAGGGAGTGTGGTTATTGGTAAAGTCAAGGTATAAGGCATAACTATCTGAGAAAGTGACTGAGATTGGGTGAAGTTCAAGGTCACTAGAACAGAGGAGATCAGGGTCTGAGACATCAAGGTTGGAAGAGTCAGAACTGAGGCTACTGAAAACTGTCAAAAATCATCCTATGACTAGTGGTTGACAGAATAAACATGAGCTGAAAACAGTCAGGGGATGAAAGTGATGTGTAAGTGACCTCAGCCACGAGGGCTAGAGACTAGTAGAGTTTGCATGAGCTTCACAACTAATGTCTTTTACAACATATGGAGGACTATGTTCCAAGCAGAGCTGCAGGGGCAAGGAGGACACAAATACACATCCGAGCCCAGGATGAGGAAGTGGGTGAGAGATAGACAAGCCGCCAGCAGAGAAAGCTGCTGGAGAGAAGCAGTGTTCTCCTCCCTGAGACAGAAAGAACAAAATGGACTCGAGGCATTCGGAGAAGGACAATAATGGAAATAATGGAGGTGACGAGGGATTCTGAGTTTCAGAGGGCACAGTGGAAAGGTGTCAGGGATTGAAAGAGGGTGGGGGATACATGCAGATTTGGGGATGTTGGGGGGCCAGAGTCTGAAACGTTGAAGGTTGGGTTTCTTGGTAGGGGTAGAAGATGGCAGCAGACAGGGTTAGAGGGATGAAGGGATTGATCTATCTCCTAGATGGTTGCAGGGAACTGAAGTGCCCCAGAAGAGGAGATGGAGCCCCACACAGAGCCGGAGAGGGGGACTTCTCTCCTGCCTATGGCAACATGAGGTCAAGGGAAGGATACTGACAACGGAAGTTGGTTCCCTCCTGTCTCCTTTGACCCTGAGGACAAATATGCTGGATTGGAGACTCCTCCCTTAAGTTGTAACCTCGGTATAGCTGACTGGAACCCATGTGCACTCATCAGTTAGGCTTGAGAGGTTAGATGAAAGAGATGATTTGGATGTCCTGGGGGAATTTCAAAATCTCTAATGAAGTGGATGAAACTGGAGCCGATTATACAGAGTAAAGTAAGCCAGAAAGAAAAACACCAATACAGTATACTAACACATATATATGGAATTTAGAAAGATGGCAATGACGACCCTGTATGCAAGACAGCAAAAAAGGACACAGATATGTATAACGGACTTTTGGACTCAGAGGGAGAGGGAGAGGGTGGGATGATTTGGGAGAATGGCATTGAAGCATGTATAATATCATGTAAGAATCGAATCGCCAGTCTATGTCCGATGCAGGATAGAGCATGCTTGGGCCTGGTGCACAGTGATGACCCAGAGAGATGTTATGGGGAAGGAGGTGGGAGGGGGGTTCATGTTTGGGAAAGCATGTACACCCGTGGTGGATTCATGTCAATGTATGGCAAAACCAATACAGTATTGTAAAGTAAAATAAAGTAAAAATAAAAATTAAAAAAATAAAAACAAAACAAAACAAACAAAAAATCTCTCCAAGTTCTGTAGTTAACTAAGGACCTTTAACTCTTCCTTGAGAAACAGACAATCCACTAAAGAAAGATTACCAAAGATTTCCATAAACATAGGGAAAAAAAAACTTTTACATCTCTGTATTCAAATACATGCAAATTAAGAATACAAGGAGATAACAGTTTCCAGCTGTCAAATTAGCAATGATAAAAATAATTATAACATTTAAAACTAGTGGAGTGAGGTTACAAGAGCAATATGATAGCTACTAGTATAAATTATCATCATGCTTTTCTGGAAAATAGCAACATTCTTTAAAGCCTTAATGAAAGCAAATCTTTTGGTCTGTACTATTCCTTCTAAAAATCTATCTGAAAAGACATATCAGAAGGTTTGACATGTTTATATATAGAAAAGTTTCCTGCTACATAATCTGTAAGAACTAAATTAGAATAACTTTAAATATTAAAATTACAAAATGTTTTAAACTTTATGGTCCATTTCTATGATGGAAACCATGATAACACTGAATATTATACTCTCAAAGAGATGTTAATGACATGAGAACACACTCATAAAATATTTTGTTAGCAATGTAACAACTTTGTTAACAAGGATATAACAAAAACAAGACACCATCTATAATCATAATTGGGTCTCAACATTGGCAAGAATCACCCCAGGATCACCTGGAGAATTTATTAAAATCACAGATGTCCTAGTCCCACCTTATACCTATTTAATCAGAATCTCAAGTTAACTGAAGTAGGAATAGGGACAATTACAATTAAAAAAAACACAGACGATTTTAAGAGGAACATAACACATTTATAATCGGGAAGAACTGCAATAAATATTATTAGCATGTAAAATCTCCTTCAGGTCCTTGAAAACAAGACTTCCGCTCCAACTCAGTATCAACAGACTGCTCATACCCTAAAATCAGGCCTACCCTCAGAACACATTAGTCAGCAGGAGACTTTTGCTCTAGACACAGTCAAGTTTAAGAGGTCAGTTCAGTCGCTCAGTTGTGTCCGACATAACAATACTGCAAAATATTAAGAGCACCTCTAGGATTTTTCTTCTATTTAAATTTTATTATAAATCACCAAAACACAAACCTCAGGTCCAATCACAACATGCGGTAAAGCCTGACTTCACATGACCAGCAGATTTGGGATGAGAATAATGTAAAAGTGCTAGGATCTAGTGGCACAGAGGAGCTGGCTTCCCCAAGCTTCACAAGGCAGGCCGAACTTCATAAAGCTAAAGCCACTTTCCAACCAGGTATTGATGGTATTTGTTTATGTACATTGTTAGAAGAAAGCAAACAAACAAAAACATGGAGTTGATTTCCTGCTCCTACACCTGTCCAAATACTATTCTTCATGGTTGATGGACACACATCCTCATGAATTTACTTACCTTGAACAATTCCACAAACATCCTCTAGTTTGCCAGAATCATTGTAGAATTTATCCGTTTTATTTTTAATAAGAATTTTTGGGTTTATTTTTAAATAAGCCAGCTTTTCCCCTCGTAGGCTGCCATTAGCTCATTAAGCATTCCATATAAAGCCTTTGCCAATTCTCTTATTGATCACTGTGTTGTTCTTTCTAAGGCTGAGGTTCTGCACAAAGGGGAAACAAGTTTGACGTACAGTTGCATTGTGGTGGACTCCCCATATAATGGTACTATTTATCACCATATGTGGAAATCTCCTGGAAGAAACCAGGCTCTGGCTGTTAATGACCTTTCCATTTCCTTTGTCTCTGTAGATGTCAATTGTTGCCAGGTAAACAGCCGTAGCTCAATATAAATTCTAGTTACTGAATTATCATAGTTTATATAAGACCTTTGTCATAATACTAGACAAGCTATGTCAGATTAGCATTAAATTTTCAGCAATTCAAAATGGGGATGTGTGTTTCAACCTCTATTCTTTAACCTGTTCCTTAAAACCTGAAATCACTCTTGGATAAAATGGATGCATGTCACTTACCACAGAGAAGAAAAAGGTGTGGCCTTCTCTTGTATGAAGATTATGTAGATTTTTGGCAGGCGGAATTGGCCTTAACAAACACCTGGCTTTTTGTCAACTGCTGACATAAATGGCTGGAAAATAAATATTACAAAGCCAACTCAATGATGGGTAAAGAATCCACTTGCCAATGCAGGAGACGTGGGTTCCATCCCTGTGTCAGGAAGATCCCCTGGAGGAGGAAATGACAAACCACGCCAGTATTCTTGCTGGGAGAATCCCAAGGACAGAGGAGTCTGGTGGGCTACAGTCCGTGGGGGTCACAAAGAGTCTGACACCACTGAGCTACGGAGTACGCATGCATGCATATGAGCTCTAACAGTTAAGAGACTGGAAATCATATAGGTATCCCCTGCTTTTGGAAAGTTCACTTTACAGCACTTCACTTTTACAGAAAACCAGTATTAGTACCTGTTTTCTCTAACTGAAAGAAATCAGAGGATTCGCGCTTTTGTGGAAAAAAAGGTGAAAATTGAAAATAATGTTCAGCGTTTGTTTTGCAGTAAGGTGCTATTGAGGCAGCGGGCGCCCCAAGCAGGTAGGGCGGCCCCACAGACTCCTTCCCCAGAACTATACTCTCCATCCCAGCATCTAGCCACTAACGCTTTGAACCGGTGTCTGTGAGCATCTGGGCTTTATCTCGATTTATTTTGTGTGTCATTAGCAAGAAGTGTCCTAAGGTAACTGCTTCTTTTCTTTGCACCATTTGGGCTTATGAAAGGTTTCATAAGAACATTCCACCTTCCAATAGTGGGGAAACCTGTAATTATATTTAGTGAGTGAAATCATTTAGTTAGCCGGGCTTCTATTTTCAACCAATTTAGCTTGGAAAGTACATCAGGAAGTTACATGACCCAAGGTAAAGAAACCATGGAGGGGCAGCTTACAATATACGGGGAGGCCCTCTTTATAAAATAGAATTAAAAAAATAAGAGCAAGTTTTTATTTAGAGAAGAAAAAATCGCAATAAATTACAACTCAAAATTACAAAAGCCTACAAATTCCACAGATTTTTACATGTTTTCAGGCTGTTTCTCGTGCCTCACAAAGTGTCCTGCAACTCAGGAGCACTGAACCTTAAACCTCATTAGCTTCTTGGTATGTCCACCTGCATCCTTGGAGCTTTCCGAAAAAAAAAAAAAAAAAACAATAATAATAATAATTATAGTGATGCAGCATTTGGGTTTGTCTGCTTTAAATAATTTCAGACATAAATGACTGTAGTCATAAGATTTAGAGGCAAATATTCAGTTTATCTGGTGTTTGACTGTGGCCACAGGAAGCCACTTTTTAGAAACAATGCTGGCCTTTTTGCAGAGTGTATTTAGGAGGTCTGTGAAGAAAGAGAGTGGGTTTAAGAGTATGGATGTGCCTTTTCCAGATTCTCACCTTTTATAAGCTGATGTCAGGCTGAAGCTTACCTTAGCAGTTTTGATAAAGCTCCACTTCACTGTCCTTCAGAATCTTGTCACCAAGTTCCCTGTCCTTAGGCTTATTCACAGCTTGCTTGGTGGAGGCAATGTTCACTGTTTACTCTCTGGAGCAGATACCTCCAGTCCGTTCCTCTCCTAATAACGATCACCTTTAGCCCAAGGAATGGAGATACTGATTGAATTGGTATCACCTGGGCTTGTTACTAATTAGCATTTAGGGTCAAGCACATGGGCCATGCACTCAGCTACTCTTTTCAAATCTCAGTGCTTTCAGATGGAAATATGTTTTCCAGATTTTTTTTTTTTTACTATAAGGACCTTTTAAACATTTATTGATTTTTTAAATTAATGTATAATTGCTTTACATGTTGTGCTAGTTTCTGCTGTGCAACAAAGTGAATCAGCGATATGTAAACACATACGCCCTCCCTTTTCATCTCCCTCCCACCCCACCCCCACATCCCGCCCCTGGAGGTCAGCACAGAGCCCTGGGTTGGGTTCCTTGTGCTCTACAGCAGCTTCCCATTAGCTCTCTCTTTTACACATGGTAGCGTATATAAGTCAGCGCTACCCTCAGATATTCTTATTTCTGTCACTCTCTATGTACTCACCCCAGAACCTAAGGACTTTAAAATTCTGCCTTCTGCATCCTGGGGTCAGATTATCCTCATTATCTGTAAAACAATGCTACCAAATTTCTTTTTAGAAAAATTCAAACGCCCCTTTTGTGTGCAGAATCAAATACAAATTTCTGAATTTTGGAATTTGTATCCTTTTACCCTTCCGTACTCTGTCATTCATTCGAGTCATGAAACTCCCAGACTTTGCCCTTTTGCTAAGAGTTTAGCTTCATTTTTCTTTTTCAGCCATACTATTCCCCTTCTCCACATCTATGTGGATTTCCTTCAAGGCATAACCAAATTCAAACCTTTCTCATGAGTAAGCTTAGTCATCCAAAGCAGAGTTAATCTATTTCTTTCCTGATCCTCTGTTGCCTTTGTGTGTGTGTCTACTATATACATATTACAATTTCCTTGTGCTGTGTCACTTTTTTTTTTCTTCCATGACAATGCTTTGGCACAGGTGCTAGTCCCATAATACTAGCAGACTTTTCTACATGAGGTCAGCACCCAAGTGTTAGGAGGAAAGCTCTTGCTAAATGATTTCGGATAAAAACTGTTCCCTTCTCTCAAGCCTGACCTTTGAGAAGCTTGGTGAATCAAGGGAAAAATTTAGAATCAGCTAATGTCAGTCGCTCAGTTGTGCCCAACTTTTTGTGACCCCATGGATCCTCTGTCCATGGTATTCTTCAGGCAAGAATAGTGGAGTGGGTGGCCCTTTCCTTCTCCAGGGGCTCTTCCCTACCCGGAGATTGAAGCCAGGTCTCGCCCATTGTGGGCAGATCCTTAACCATCTAAGCCCAGTGACCAAATCCTGACAGTGGCATTTATTCACAAGCTGGGTGACCCTGAGAAAATAACCTCTGGAAGACTCAGTTTAGTAATGTGCAAAATGGGTAGAATATGTGCCTGCAAATATTTTCTACGTGAATGAAAGATGATGCAAGTAAATAAAACTATGCATTTGATTGACATGGTTGTTTGACCACAGTCTTGTCGATTCTGTTCGTGTTGCCAGTTGTCTTGCTACGTCTCATTGTGCTCACTGTTCGCTGAACCCATGGCAGACAAAGCATGAGCTAAGAGGCTGGAAGAAAATGCAAGGATCCATGAGAACTGCAGATGCATTTATTCTCTCCTGTCTGGTGCAGCAGCCATAACATAACAACACAACATAACCGCATACAACTACTATTGAGGGCTTTTCCAGGTGAAGCTTGTATATACTTACAGAACAAAAGTAGCCCGTGGCCAAGTGAGTATCTCAGGGACTCGCATGCGCGGTGCTATAAGTGATCTTGAAGAATCAAAGCTACTCCATTTTGTAAGGTTCCGGGAAAAGAGCCTTTGGAAATCCCCTGACCTCACCCCACCACCTGCGAACCAATCAGAACCCTTGGCCAGCCCGGGGAAATTCGAGCCAAGCCTGGGGAAAGGAGAACCAATCAGAACTCAACACGTAACCCTTCACCAGAAGGTGACCAATCAGACCTGGAGACTTCTGTTTTTTGAATTTTTCACGCGATAGTACCCTATATAGCAATGTAACCCAGAGCTCAGGGCTCCTCCCTATACCTGCTGCGTCGGTATGGGTGGGAGCCCCAGCTTGAGCTTGGTAATAAAAACTCTCTTGCTTTTGCATCGGATATCAGCTCCCTGGTGGTCATTGGGAGATTTCGCGACTTGGGCATAACAATCTCAGCTACATGATCTCAGTTACATGACTGTTCAAAGTCATTGTTTTCAGAACTTGGAGGGGAGAGGGCGTGAGAGTGTGGGGCGAGAGAGTCTGACTGCACCATCATGCTAACTTCCCCACAACCACTGTTTCACTCCCTGATTTCTGACTCCTGTCCTGAGGACTGTGGCTCTCCAGAGTGGAGGACATCAAATCTGCATGTACTTTGGTCCTCCTGAGCCCTGGGGAGAGGTGTGGAATTTACTTGCCCTCGTTTTATGTCTGAGTCAAGACCATCTTATTTAATACTGATCCCCTCAAAGAAGCTTTACCTTTTTTCTGGATAAGTAAAAGACAATGTTATGCTGACAGGGTATGAATTGAATCCCAGGAGGAAAAATTAAAAAAAAAAAAAAGGAAATTTAGCAAAGACAAGGTTCTGAAGCTATGAAAGCATTTAATTCTGCCACCATGAACAGCTGTGTATGAAATCCTTTAACTTTGCCGACAGGCACCTGGTGTCTTTAGTTACTGTCATTTCCTTACTTGACTTCTTAAAATTTTCTTTCCTTATGGCCAGCATTTTACCAGTGCCTTGTGGGCCGAGGACTAGCTGAAGGGTGAGTGATTAGGAACTAAGATTCATAGTGCTTCTTTATATCATGTAAAGGTCAGCGAGTATATTCTCTTACACACAGATACATTTCATTCTTGTACATAGAAATAAACCAGCAAGCTAACCTTCTTGGGGATGATTTAGCTGCTGAAAAGAAATACTACAAAACAATAGTGTATGTGTATGTACTTTTTAAAAACAGATTAAAGACATCTCAGATTACCTCATAATAATGAATTTATTGCCAGCCCGTCTCACCCTGCACGTGAATGAAGCCAACTACCAGTACTTGGCCCTATGTCTCCTGTTGCAGAGATCAAACTTTTTAAAAAAATTTATTTTTTATTTTTATGAGGCTGAGAGACTGAGACCCTAAAATATATTGGATGATCTTTCTCTGGTTCTTGTAAGTTCCAGTAATCAGTTCTTACTAGCCCACCTAGGGAATAGGCTTCCGTGAAGTGATTTATCAGGAAATGGTATGCTCCCGGTGCATCTATCAGCAAGTGTCACTGCTGTGAAGCAGCTGTAATTCTCTGAGGAGCTTTTCTCATCCAACTGTATATACCCTATGGTCTAGAAACTTAGCCATTTATACCCTGAATATCTACCCAGATCATCCCTCCTTCTCTCCTCTTTCATCTGCAGGTACACTCACTCACACACACACTGACACAGACGTGGTCCCATCCTCCCCTCCTCACTGTGCAGGCCTTACTATTTCTCCATTTACATGTAATAAAGAACATGACAAGGGAAAATGAGCGAGATTCAACATGCTATGACATATCTAGGCATTTCTTAAACTGAAGGAATTGGCTTCTCCTTCAGAAAAGATATTCATCTGTGTGATGTGTTTTGACTTAAGGTGTTGCATTTATTGATGATAAGGAATGTAATACTTAAAACTTCTGTTTAATTGAATAGGATGGTGGAGCAGAATCTGGCCTCAGTACCCCAACACTGAATTAAATCTAGGAGGTAAGAGTTTTGGGGCTTCCCTGGTGGCTCAGATGGTAAAGAATCTGCCTGCAGTGCGGCAGGCCTGGGTTTGATCCCTGGGTTCGGAAGATTCCCCTGGAGAAGGGAATGGCTACCCACTCCAGTACTCTTGCTTGGAAAATCCCATGGACCGAGGAGCCTGGAAGGCTGCAGTGCATGGGGTCACTGAAGGTCAGACATGACTGAATGACTTCACTTTCACTTTCATGCATTGGAGAAGGAAATGGAAACCCACTCCAGTGTTCTTGCCTGGAGAATTCCATGGACAGAGGAACCTGGGGGGCTACTACAGTCCATGGGGTCACGAAGAGTTGGACATGACTGAGCGACTAATACTTTCACTGATAAGAGTTTTGGGTGAAGTAGAAAAGATTAACTTTATTGCTTTGCCAGTCACAGGGGGCCACAGCAGGTTATTGCCCTCAAAACTGTGTCCCAACCTAGAGGGGTTAGTGAGGAGTTTTATAGAAATGGTTCAAAGAGGGTGTGATCAACTTGAAGACATTCTTCTGATTGGTTGGTAGAATAAATAGGACTCGGCATCATCAACCTTCTGCTTCCAAATGGTTTGGGATCAATGTGCTTGTGGGCCAGATCCAGTTAACTCCTCTCACTTGGTGGGGATTTTAGTAGCTGCAAAACTGCTCAAAGATATTGTTATGTATACCCCTGGGGGGTATGTATGTGTGACCAGGACCTTGTTCCAAGGCTACACATTTCTTGATGTGTTTCTTGACAGTTTCTCCCTCCTCTGTCTCAGCATCCCATCCCTTTTCTAATTAGCAAATATTTGAACCTGCCCACTGGAACTCAGGGAAGGTCATGAAGGTTGAATGAAGTCCATTTTCTATAATGAAAAAACAGTGGGCACAGAAAGGCTTTGTGCCCAGGAGCCCCTCAGGATCGTGCTCAGTTTCAATGGCTCTTCCAAATATATTCTTTCATTACCTTGCTGCTTAACTCTGGCAACCACGACACAGAGTCTATGAATTCATAAAATATACTAGAGATGCTTCTATAAATGTGTAATTGATACAAGACATTGACATGAAACCTACATAAAAATTCTCCAGATTTCATCATCGTCTTCCTGCTTAAACCTAAATGCGAAAGCCACATCTGTCCTAAAAAAATATAGTGCACTCCCCTTTTACACTGCGGATAGGTTCCAGAGAGAAGTGGCAGAGTCACGCATTCATATCATTTGTGTTTATAATCAGGTAAACCCCAAGAAAGGACCAAGCCTTCTCTTCCTAGTCCTAGATTTAAAGAAACATCCTGATGAGGCTTAGCTCATCCCCACACTGGCTCAACAAACAGATATGTTTTTGTCACTTCCATGCACAGATAAGACTTGTATCAAGGTTGTTGGGGAAGGCATTGCGATTTTTCAATTTAAACAACAGCTCCATATCAGTGAAGTCTTGGTTAAACAAATTCCCAGAGAAACACAAGATAAGGCAAGTCTATTAGGATATTAAATGGAAAAACTGTTGCTGTATTATGTTTTCCAGTAGGGGACAAAAAAAAAAAAAAAAAAGAGAGAGCATATGGGTATGAATTGATAATTATCCATTAACCAGTGCAATTAATAGATTCTCCAGACAATTACCTTGACCCAAATATTGCTCAAGCCCACATGATTGTGTTGACGGTAGATGACAGAGATCTCAGACCTAATCTTATCCTACTTTGCTCTGCTGGCCTGTGCTGAGAGCAGTCAAGTGGTCCTGCTCATATCTGTGTTGGATTTGCTGGTGTTTGGTTGTAGAGACTAGAAACAGGGAATAAGGAGAGACAAAGACGTGAAAGCAGTCTATGGAGGGTGAAGTGACATTCTTTCTCTTCTCCAGCTAGTGATTAAATTAAAACAATATTTGCCTTACTCAGTTCAGGATACTAGAGCAAACCCTACCAGGTTCCTCTGTCCATGGAATTCTCCAGGCCAGAATACTGGAGTAGGTTGCCATTTCCTTCTCCAGAGTATCTTCCTGACCTAGGGATTGAACCTGGGTCTCCTGCATTGCAGGCAGATTCTTTACTGTCCTAGCCACTAGGGAAGGCACCCTTGCTTAAATCATAAAAAATGAGAGGATTAAGAAGTGAGAAGGATTGTGTGATTTCTAAAATTGCTCATGGCTCAGAGGCTGCATGTTCAAATAATGGATCTATCTTTACCTTTGTCTCCAGGCATCTGAAGGTGTTTAATTAATAATGTAAGAAGTGAATCTCTTTGTGAGATCATTTCACTTGCAACACTATCATGAGTTGCTACGGATAGCATCCCCAGGACAGAAATATTGAGAGGACAAGTCCTAGAATTTAAAGGCAATACCATGATTGCATAGCTGAAGGACATAATGCATTCATGCTGTGGAGGTTCAAACATAAAGAAAATTCACTCATTTCCAAAGAAACCCTTTGATATCAATCTAAAAAATCAGATTGAAAGAATTCCAGACCCACTGCTGGATGCAAAGCAGAGTGATGATGTTATGTGTGTGCTAAGTCGCTTCAGTCGTGTCTGACTCTGTCCTATGGACTGTAGCCTGCTAGGTTCCTCTGTCCTTGAGATTTCCCAAGTAAGAATACTGGAGTGGGTTGCCATGCCCTCCTCCAGGGGATCTTCCCACCCAGGGATTGAACCCACGTCTCTTGCAGTTCCCACGTTGTAGTCAAATTCTTTAATGTTGAGCCACCTGGGAAGACCTGGTGACTTCATGAGACAGATTCAAATCTGACACCCTGCAGGAAAACTTTCTTCAAAATATCCTTTACCTGGAATCTCCAGGGACTTCAGCCCAGCACCTGCCTTTCCTGGAAACTCTAGTCTCTTTATCACTTTCTTGAGGTAGTTTAACCAGCAGTACACACACTAGTCCAAGTGTGACCTAACCAGTGCTTTGTACAAACATTGTTTAAAATTTTATTTTTTATTGAAGGATAATTGCTTTACAGAATTTTGTTGTTTTCTGTCAAACCTCAATATGAATCAGCCATAGGTATACATATATCCCCTCCCTTTAGAACTTCCCTTTAGAACTTCCCTCCAATCTCTTTTCCCATCCCACCCCTCTAGGTTGATACAGAGCTTCTGTTTGAGTTTCCTGAGCCATACAGCAAATTCCTGTTGACTATCTATTTTACATATGATAATGTAAGTTTCCATGTTACTCTTTCCATACATCTCACCTTTTCCTCCCCTCTCCCCATGTCCATAAGTCTATTCTCTATGTCTGTTTCTCCTTGGTGCCCTGTAAGCAAATTCTTTAGTATCATTTTTCTAGATTCTGTATATATGTATTAGGATATGATATATATCTTCTTTCTGACTTACTTAACTCTGTATAATAGGTTCTAGGTCCATCCATCTCATCAGAACTGACTCAAAGGCATTCCTTTTTATGGCTGAGTAATATTCCATTGTGTATATGTACCACAACTTCTTTATCCATTCATATGTCGATGGATGCTTCCATGTTCTAGCTATTGTAAATAGTGCTACAGTGAATAATGGGATACATGGGCCTTTTTCCATTTTGGCTTCCTCAAGGTATATGACTAGGAGTGGGATTGCTGGGTCATATGGTGATTTTATTCCTAGTTTTTCAAGGAATCTCCATACCGTCTTCCATTGTGGCTGTTATCAATTAACATTCCCACCAGTAGTGCAAGAGTGTTCCCTTTTCTCCATACCCTCTCCAGCATTTATTGTTTGTAGACTTTTTGATGAGGGCCATTTTGACTGTGTGAGGTGATATCTCATTGTGGTTTTGATGTGCATTTCTCTAATAATGAGTGATGTTGAGCATCTTTTCATGTGATCATATAGCCATCTATATGTCTCCTTTGGAGAAATGTCTGGTTAGGTCTTTTTCCCACTTTTTGATTGGGTTGTTTGTTTACCTGGTATGAGTTGTATGAGCTGCTTGTATATTTTGGAAAGTAATGCTTTGTCAGTTGTTTCATTTGCTATTATTTTCTCCTATTCTGAGGGTTGCCTTTTCACCTTGCTTAGTGTTCCCTTTGCTGTGCGAAAGCCTTTAAGTTTAATCAGGTCCCAGTTGTTTACTTTTGTTTTTATTTCCATCACTCTAGGTGGGTCACTCCAGTGTTTTTGCCTGGAGAATCCCAGGGACAGGGGAGCCTGGTGGGCTGCCGTCTATGGAGTTGCACAGAGTTGGACACAACTGAAGTGACTTAGCAGCAGCAGCAGCAGGAGGTGGGTCATAGAGGATCTTGCTTTGATTTATGTCATCCAGTGTTCTACCTATGTTTTCCTCTAAGAGTTTTATAGTCTCTGGTCTTACTTTTAGGTCTTTAATCCATTTTGAGTTTATCTTTGTGTATGGTGTTAGGAAATGTTCTAATTTCATTCTTTTACACATAGCTGTCCAGTTTTTCCACTGATTGAAGAGGCTGTCTTTGCCCCATGGTATATTGCCTCATTCATCAAAAATAAGGTACCTATAGATGCATGTATTTATTTCTGGGCTTTCTATCTTGTTCCATTGGTCTATATTTCTGTTTTTGTGCCAGTACCATACTCTCTTGATGACCATAGCTTTGTAGCATAATCTGAAGTCAGGAAGGTTGATTTCTCCAGCTCCATTCTTCCTTCTCAAGACTGGTTTGGCTATTCAGGGTCTTTTGTGTTTCCATATGAATTAAGAAATTTTTTTGTTCTAGTTCTGTGAAAAATGTCATTGGTAGTTTGATAGGATCACATTTAATCTGTCAACTGCATTTGGTAGTATAGTCATTTTCACAATATTGATTTTTCCTTCCAAGGAACATGGAATATCTCTCCATCTGTTTATGTCATCTTTGATTTCTTTCATTCAGTTCAGTTTAGTTCAATCACTCAGTAGTGTCTGACTCTTTGTGACCCCATGAATCACAGCACGCCAGGCCTCCCTGTCCATCACCAACTCCCGGAGTTCACTCAGACTCATGTCCATTGAGTCAGTGATGCCATCCAGCTATCTCATCCTCTGTCGTCCCTTTCTCCTGCCCCTCAATCCCTCCCAGCATCAGAGTCTTTTCCAATGAGTCAACTCTTTGCGTGAGGTGGCCAAAGTCCTGGTGTTTCAGCTTTAGCATCATTCCCTCCAAAGAAATCCCAGGGCTGATCTTCAGAATGGACTGGTTGGATCTCCTTGCAGTCCAAGGGACTCTCAAGAGTCTTGTCCAACACCATAGTTCAAAAGCATCAATTCTTCAGCGCTCAGCTTTCTTCATAGTCCAACTCTCACATCCATACATGACCTCTGGAAAAACCATAGCCTTGACTAGACAGACCTTTGTTGGTAAAGTAATGTTTCTCCTTTTGAATATGCTATCTAGGTTGGTCAAACTTTTCTTCCAAGGAGTAAGCGTCTTTTAATTTCATGGCTGCAGTCACCATCTGCAGTGATTTTGGAGCCCCCCAAAATAAAGTCTGATACTGTTTCCACTGTTTCCCCATCTATCTCCCATGAAGTGATGGAACCAGATGCAATGATCTTCGTTTTCTGAATGTTGAGCTTTAAGCCAACTTTTTCACTCTCCATTTTCATTTTCATCAAGAGGCTTTTTAGTTCTTCTTCCCTTTCTGTCATAAGGGTGATGTCCTCTGTATATCTGAGGTTATTGATATTTCTCCCGGCAATCTTGATTCCAGCTTGTGCTTCTTCCAACACAGTGTTTCTCATGATGTACTCTACATATAAGTTAAATAAGCAGGGTGACATACAGCCTTGACGTGCTCCTTTTCCTATTTGGAACCAGTCTCTTGTTCCATGTCCAGTTCTAACTGTTGCTTCCTGACCTGCATATAGGTTTCTCAAGAGGCAGGTCAGGTGGTCTGGTATTCCCATCTCTTTAAGAATTTTCCACAGTTTATTGTGATCCACACAGTCAAAGGGTTTGGCATAGTCAATAAATTAGTGTCTAATAATTTTCTGAGTACAGTTTTTTTGTCTCCTTAGGTAAGTTTATTCCTGGATATTTAATTATTTTTGTTGCATTGGCGAATGGGATTGATTCCTTAATTTCTCTTTCTGATTTTTCATTGTTAGTATATAGAAATGCAAGTGATTTCTGTATACTGATTTTGTATCCTGCAACTTTGCCAAATTCACTAATTAGCTCTAGCAATTTTCTAATACTATCTTTAGGGTTTTCTATGTACAGTGTCATTCATCTGCAAATAGTAAGAGCTTTATTTCTTATTTTCCAATCTGGATTCCTTTCATTTCTTTTTCTTTTCTGATTACTATAGCTAGGACTTCCAAAACTATGTTGAATGATAGTGGTGAAAGTGGAAACCCTTGTTTTGTTCCTGATCTTAGGGGGAATGCTTTCAGTTTTTCACCATTGAGAATAATGTTTGCTGTTGGCTTATCATATATGGCCTTGATTATGTTGAGGTAGCTTCCTTCTATGCCCATTTTTTTTTAAAAGTTTTAATCATAAATGCATGCTGAATTTTGTCAAAGGCTTTTTCTGCATCTATTATCATATGGTTTTTATCTTTCATTTTGTTAATATGGTATATCACATTGATTTGTGCATATTGAAGAATCCGTGCATCCCTGGAATAAACCCAGCTTGATCATGGTTTATGAGATTTTTGATGTGTTGTTGAATTCTCTTTGCTAAAATTTTGTTAAGGATTTTTGCATCTATGTTCATCAGTGATATTGGCCTATAGTGTTCTTTTTTGTGTGTTATCTTTGTCTGGTTTTGATATCAGGGTGATGGTAGCCTCGTAGAATGAGTTTGGAAGTGTTCCTTCCTCTGCAACTTTTTGAAAGAGTTTTAGAAGGATAGGCATTATCTTGTCTCTAAACGTTAGATAGAATTCTCCCGTGAAGCCATCTGGTCCTCCTGAGCTTTTGTTTTTTGGGAGATTTTTGATGACAGCTTCAATTTCAGTGCTTGTAATTGGGTTGTTCATAATTTCTATTTCTTCCTGGTTCAGTCTTGGAAGATAGCACCTTTCTAAGAATCTGTCCATTTCTTTTAGCTTATCCATTTTATTGCCATATAGTTGTTCATAATAGTCTCTTACAATCCTTTTTATTTCTGTATTGTCTATTGTAACCTCTCCTTTTTCACTTCTAATTTTGTTGATTTGATTCTTCTCAATTTTTTTTCTTGAGGATTCTGGCCAAAGTTTTGTCAATTTTGTTTATCTTCTCAAAGAACCAGCTTTTAGCTTTATTGATCTTTACTATTGTTCCTTTCATTTCTTTTTCACTTATTTCTGCTCAGATCTTTATGATTTCTTTCCTTCTACTAATTTTGTGGTGTTTTTGTTCTTCTTTTTGCAGTTGTTTTAGGTGTAAAGTTAGGCTGTCTATTCAATGTTTTTCTTGTTTCTCTAGGTAGGGTTGTATTGCTATAAACTTCCCTCTTAGGACTGCTTTTGCTACATCCCATAGGTTTTAAATTGTCGTGTTTTTATTGTCATTTGTTTCTAGAAGTTTTTTGATTTCACTTTTTATTTCTTCAGTAACCTGTTGGTGATTTAGAAAGTATTGTTTAATCTTCATGTGTTTGTGTTTCTTACAGTTTTTTTTTCTTGTAATTGATATCTAGTCTCATAGTACTGGGGACTTTTCTGGTGGCTCAGAGGGTAAAGCGTCTGCCTGCAATGCGGGAGACCTGGGTTTGATTCCTGGGTCAGGAAGATCCCCTGGAGAAGGAAATGGTAACCCACTCCAATACTCTTGCCTGGAAAATCCCATGGACAGAGAAGCCTGGTAGACCAGTCCACGGGGTCACAAAGAGTTGGACACGACTGAGCGACTTCACTTCACTCATAGTGTTGTGGTCAGAAAATATGTCTGATGTCATTTCAATTTTCTTAAATTTACTGAGGTTTGATTTGTGACCCAAGTTGTGGTTTATCCTGGAGAATGTTCCATCTGCACTTGAGAAGGTATATTCTTCTGCATTTGGATGGAATATCCTGAAGATATCAATGAGATACATCTCATCTAATGTAGCATTTAAGACTTGTGTATCCTCATTAATTTTATGTTTTGATGATCTGTCCATTGGTGGGGTGTTAAAGTCTCCTACTATTATTGTGTTACTCTCAATTTCTCCTTTTATGTCTGATAGTGTTTGTCTTATGTATTGAGGTGCTTCTATGTTGGGTGCATAGATATTTATAATTGCTATGTCTCCCTCTTGGATTGATCCTTTGATCATTATGTAGTGTCATTCCTTATCTCTTGTAATCTTCTTGATTTTAAGGTCTATTTTGTCTGATATGAAGATTGCTACTCCAGCTTTCTTTTACTTCCCATTTGCATGGAATATATTTTCCCATCCTCTCACTTTCAGTCTATATGTGTCTTTAGGTCTGAAGTGGGTTTCTTATAGACAGCATATATATGGATCTTGCTTTTGTATCCATTCAGCCAGTCTGTGTCTTTTGGTTGAAGCATTTAATCCATTTACATTTAAAGTAATTATCATTTTCTTAATTGTTTGGGGTTGATTTGGTAGATCTTTTTTCTTTTCTTGTATTTCTTGACTATATAAGTCTGTTTAACATATGTAAAGCTGATTTGGTGGTACCAAATTCTCTTAACTTTTTCTTGTCTGAAAAGCTTTTTATTTCTCCATCAATTTTGAATGAGGTCCTTGCTGGGTACAATAATCTTGGTTGTCGATTTTTCCCTTTCAGTATATAGTCTGCCATTCCCTTCTGGTCTATGGAGTTTCTGTTGAAAGATCAGCTGTTAAATGTATGGGGTTTCCCTTGTATGCTACTTGTTGCTTTTTCCTTGCTGCTTTTAATAGTCTTTCTTTGTGTTTAGTCTTTGTTAGTTTGATTAGTATGTGTCTTGGCATGTTTCTCCTTGGGTTTATCCAGTATGGGACTCTGTGGACTTGACTATTTCCTTTTCCGTGTTGGGGAAATTGTCAACTATAATCTCTTCAAAATTTTTCTCATACCCTTTCTTTTTCTCTTCTTCTGGGACCCATATAATTTGAATTTTGGTTCATTTGATATTATCCCAGAGGTCTCTGAAACTATCCTCAGTTCTTTTCATTCTTTTTACTTTATTCTGCTCTTCATAAATTATTTCCACCGTTTTATCTCCCAGCTTACTGATTCGTTCTTCTGCTTCAGATATTCTGCTATTGATTTCTTCCAAAGTATTTTTAATTTCAGTAACTGTGTTGTTTGTCTCTGTATGCTTATTCTTTAAATTTTCTAGGTCTTTGTTAATTTATTCTTGGTATTTTCTCCATTTTGTTTTCAAGGTTTTGGATCATCTATACTATCTTTATTCTGAATTCTTTTTCAGGTAGTTTGCCTATTTCCTCTTCATTTATTTGGACTTCTGCATTTCTAATTTGTTTCTTCACTTCTGTAGTATTTCTCTGCCTTTTCAATTTTTTTTTTTAAACTTACTGTATTTGAGGTCTCCTTTTCCCAGGCTTCAAGGTTTAATTCTTTCAACCTTTTGGCTCTGCCCTCCTAAGATTGGTTTGGTGGTTTGTGTAAGCTTCGTATAGAGTGAGATTTGTTTTTGTTTGTTTGTTTGCTTGCTTTCTTTTCCTCTGATGGGCAAAGCTGAGTGAGGTGCTAATCCTGTCTGCTGATGATTGGGTTTGTATTTTTGTTTTGTTTGTTGTTTAGATGAGGCATCCTGCACAGGGTGCTGCTGATGGTTGGGTCATGCCGGGTTTTGTATTCAAGTGGTTTCCTTTGTGTGAGTTCTCATTACTTGATACTCCCTAGGGTTAGCTCTCTGATAGTCTAGGGTTTTGGAGTAAGTGCTCCTACTCCAGAGACTCAGAACTTGATCTCTGGTCAAGAATGAAGATTCCACAAGTGGTCTGTTATGGCATTAAGTGAGATTAAAACAAATACCCAAAAATAAGAAAGCAAAGATGAACCCCAGACAAATGGCAGTTACAAAATCAGGGAAATAGTAGTTAAAATAATGGAATATACACACATATATATATACACCCACAAGCAAAGTCAAAACAGTCCAACAAAAATAAAATACAGTAGATTGACTTGGCAAACAAAGGAAATCAAGAATTACATTTATCAGTTAAGAACAAAACGAAAGCACAAACCAGAAGACCAAACTAAAGCAAGGTGCCAAGTGGGGAATAAAGCAATGAAAACAAAACTAACAAATATGTTGAAATGAAAGGAAAGAAAGAAAAGAAATCAAGAATACTTATGCAAAGTTAAATAGAGGTAGATAAAGAAGATTTATGTACATTAAAGGTTAACTGCAAGGGGAAAAGAACAGTAGGAAAAGCAAACAAAGGAATAAATTTAGAAAAATAATAGGTTTAAAAATTAAAAGTTAAACTTAAAAAAAAAATAAAAGAAAAAAAAGTAAACTCCACAGAACTGCAAAAGTCCAACATGGAGGCAGAGGTTCATAACAACAATAAAAAGTATGGGTGAATATACACATATACATGTACACTCATAAGCAAAATCAAAACAGTTCAACAAAAATAAAGTACAATAGGTTGACCCACTGAACAAAGGAAATAAAAAATTTTATCTATTAGTTAAGAGCAAAACTAACTAAAGCACAAATGGAGAAGAAAACTAAAGCAAGGTGCCAATTGGAGCATAAAGCAATAAAAATAAAACTAACATATATGTTGAGAGGAAAGGAAAGAAAGAATAGATATGCAAAGTTAAATAGAGGTAGGTAAAGATTTATATACATTAAAGATTAGCTGCAAGGGAAAAAGCATAGTAGGAAAAGCAAACAAAAGAATTAATGTTGAAAAAATAATAATAGGTTTAAAAAAGTTAAAAAAAGAAAAAAAAAAAAGGCGGGGCGGCGGTGGGGGGGTGGTGGGGAACTCCACAGAACTGCAAAAGCCCAATGTGGAGGCAGAGGTTTAAAACAACAATAAAAAGTGTGACTGAATATACACATATACATATACACCCATAAGCAAAATCAAAACAGTTCAACAAAAATAAAGTACAATAGATTGACTCAGTGAACAAAGGAAACCAAAAATTGTATCTACCAGTTAAGAATAAAACTAAAGCACAAACTGGAAAACAAAACTAAAGGAAGGTGCCAATTGGGGGATAAAGCAATGAAAATACAGCTAACATATATGTTGGGAGGAAAGGAAAGAAAGAAAGAATAGATACACAAAGTTAAATAGAGGTAGATAAAGATTTATATATATTAAATATTAGCTGCAAGGGAAAAAGCATAGTAGGAAAAGCAAACAAAGGAATAAATGGGGAAAATAATAACAGGTTTAAAAATTAAAATTTAGAAAAAGAGGAAAGTAAAAAAAAAAAAAAGGAAAACTCTACAGAACTGCAAAAGCCCAACATAGAGGCAAGGTTTATGACAATGATAAAAAATGTGACTGAAGAAAAAAAAAAAGCTCAAAAGCTTAATTCGATTTCATAGTGCCAATAAAATCAACAACAACAACAGAGAGGGGAAAAAAGAAAAAAAAATCCAAAAGAATCTACAGAGCAAGTGAAAGTGTAAGGATAATAAATGTTTTTCTTGAGTCACTGCTGTCAGAGCTCTTTCCCTCGCTGGGAGTCGCAGTCCACCTCACCTCCCTAGGATGCCCTCTAACACTGTGCTGATCTCTGGACCTGTTGTGGGGGCAGCTCAGATTCTAATCTGGTCCTACTCCTGTGTGTTCTTGCCTCCAATGTCCACAGCTACCAGAACTAGTGTGTTTTCTTTTGTGGGGGCTCTAAATGTCCTTTTATACATTCCATAGACACAGAGTATGCCTAGTGGATCATGTGGATTTAATCTGGAGCTTGTATAGCTGGTGGGAAGGTTTTGGGTCTTCTTTAGTCACACTGCCCCTGGGTTTCAGTTGTGGTTTTATTTCCACCCCTGCATGTGGGTCGTCCACTGGGATTTGCTCCCGAGGCTGCCCTGGAAGACTTGGGTGTGTGGAAGTGGTGCAGCTGCTTGGGTTGCAGGGGCTCTGGCAGCACCAGGTACTCAGGGGAGTTGGCAGCTAGGGCAGCAGGAAATATAGTGCTCTAGAAGGGTATGGCAACCAGTATTGGCCAGTACACTCCAGTATTCTTGCCTGGAGACCCCTCCCTCCCCCGCCCCGACAGAGAAACCTGGCAGGCCACAGTCTACAGGGTCACAAAGAGTTGGATATGACCAAAGTGACCCTGTGCATATAGATGCAAGATTTTTTTTGCCTGTGGTAGCTCTGCCCCAGTGAGAGTTGAGCGTGAAGGTGGCACAGATGCTTGGCTTTGGGGGACCTTGGAGGTGCAAAGTGTGCAGGGACACAGATTGCCTCTGCTACAGGAGTTATGGCCCTATCTGAGTCTTTTTCCGAGCCCTTTATAGCTGGCAACCAGAAGCCTCTTTCGCCAGTCTTTCTCCATAGCTCTGCCAGTTCAGGTACTTAGAGGGCTCCCTTGGCTGGAGTCCTTCTCTGTTGTTTGGTGTGTCAGGCACCTAGAGGGGCCCCCCTGGCTGGGGTCCTGCTCTGTAGATTGGTGTGTCAGGCACTTAAAGGGGAACCCTGGGTGGGGTCCTACTCTATAGTTCAGTGTGTCACGCGTTTGCTAGGCCAGCCTCTCTATTGTTCAGCTGCTGATGCTGGCCTGTGGGTGCTGGCTCCACCCCCTACTCATGACTCAGCAGTATTGCCTTGCTTCCATGGCTGCACAGGCATTCCCCACCACAGTCTCCTCCTTCAAATCCATCTCTCCACAGTCAACAGCAGCCCTCACTCTGGGATTGCTCCACAATCCCTAAATTCCACCTCCTGGCCGCGGCACCTTCCAGGGGACCTGTGTCCCTGTCCAGGGTATGTATGGCTGCAGCAAGAATTGTCTGATTCTCATTCCATTTGGGCTGCCACAGATCAGCTGTTTCACTCTCAGCCTCAAATGTTTCTCCTGTGACTCAGACAATTGCCCCACTTTGGGGATTGGGCCCCTGCTTCAGTTCCCCTGCCCACCGTGGGCAGGTCCAGTCCTAGTCACACTCCTGTTTTCCTCCTGGTTCCTTCATCCTACCGAGTTTTGCGTGGGTCTATATATTCTTTTCCACTGGTCAGATACTCCTGTCTGTTTTCAGCTGGTGTTCTGCACGCACTTCTGTGTCTGAAGGTGTATTCCTGATGTATCCGTGGAGAGAGATGTACTCCATGTCCACCTACTCCTCTGCCATCTTGTTCTCTCCAACTATACTTCTGTCCATTTTTGTTTGTTTGTTTTATGACCCATATCCTTGTCTGGTGTAAAAACTGTATTGATCTGTGGCCACAGAAGTATATTCAATAAGAGCCATCTAGAAACAGTCCAAAATGATGCTGAGGTTTATTTTCTTTATTGAAAAGATAATCAGTTTCAGTTATAAAGCAGGTTGTTATATCTAGGAATAGGTGTGCTAATGTGGCATAAGGCAGTGTTTTATGCTGAGAAGTAGGACTTAGTTGGTCATGCCATATTAGACAGGAAGAAAAAAAGAAAAAAGAGAGAAAGGGGGAAGAAAGAAAAGAAAATGGATAGAACATATTAGAAAATGCCTCACAATATAGTTCAGTGTTGTTTTATGAAACATTTGTTTCCCTGATATGTACTTAATGCACAACAAATCTATTGTGCATATTTACAGGATTACATCGGCTTCTCTGATGGCTCTGCATAAAGAATCTACCTGCAATGCAGGAGACATGGGTTCAATCCATGGGTCAGGAAGATCCCCTGGAGAAGGAAATGGTAACCCACTCTCGTATTCTTGCCTGGTGAATTCCATGGACAGAGGAGCCTGGCAGGCTACAGTCCATGGGATCACAAGAGTCAGACCCAACCTACTGACTAAACTACCACCATTACCACCAGACTGCAACGTAAAATGTATTTCCTACTTTAGGTTATGTTTTTAAATTTTGCATACTACTATAAGAAGACTTGAGAAATTTTACTAAAGAAAGAAAATGTTAAGCTTAGAAGCTAACAGGACATGGTCTTTAGAGGTCAGCCATGTGTAGGTACAAAAAGTAGGGCTAGACAATAACTATATGCAGCCTCAAACAATGGCACTGCCTCATCATGATGGGAGCATCCCAGGCTGGACTGCACTCGTGTCTGGCCCTCTCTGTTCTGAACACCGTCACTGTGCAGCCAGCTGGGTGAGACTGCTCATAGCCCTCTGAGGATGGAAGAGGGAATGCATTCAGTTTCAACCTTGTAAAATCAAACACAGATAAGGGTCTGCCCAGAGCTGTTATCTGTGATCAGAAATTACAGTTAAATTTTTCCGTTGAGTTCTTTTCTCCATTTATCTCTCTCCCCACCTTAAAAAAAATAAGTAAAAAGTAAAAGCACCCCTGAAATGATAACGATACCTTGAGTGAGGCATTTGTGTGACTTCTGGGAATGTCAGGGACAGAAAGCTCATGGAGCTTGTCTTGTGGAGCAGGTAGCAATAGCTGGTCCTGAGGATAGCTTTGGCTGGCTCTTTTCGTCAATAATGATTGACAGCTTGCTTCAGCTAGAGTGATGAGAAAAACATCTTCCCTCTAGCATCTCTGCAAAGGCAACTGGGACTTACAGGCATTTATATATTTTAAATTACTCATCCTCAAGGGGATTTTGATTTTGCTGGTGATGCAGGAATGAGAGAGAAGTTCTTGAAAGACAGTCCCTGAGAAAAAGAAAAAAAAAATGAATCTTTAACCCTCATTGAACTAGAGAGATGGATATTACTTGAACTTTGAAAAGAGAACAAAGGCAAAAATGACTATGTTTGCTGTTCCCAGTTGCCTACCAGGCTCCTCTGGCCATGGGAGTCTCCAGGTAAGAGTACTCGAGTGAGTTGCCATTTCCTTCTCCAGGGGATCTTCCATGATCCGGGGACTGAACCCAGATCTCCTGCATTCCAGGCAGATGCTTTAATCTCTGAGCCACCAGGGAGCCCCTGTTTGCTATAGGATGTCATAAAAATCATGTAATCCCAATTAACTTTTTCTGTAATACCTGGTAGAACAGGGGTCCTGATCAAGTAATTTCAATTTAATACACATGAACTGAGAGTGACTCACATAAAAGACACTGAGCACAGTACTAGGGGCATAAGGAAGAATTGCTAGGACTAATCACCTTCTGAACTGAACAGGGAGACAATGAATCTTCGTATACAGGATTAGATGGTGTGTTGCCCACATCACAGAGAATGGGAGCCCCAAGACCTGTTGAACTGGTCTTTGAGGATCCATACAAACCAGGGGATTCTACTTGACCCCTGAGATAGGGTCCACCACATCCTAACCAAGCCCACTTCACTGTTGCCTCTCAAGTCTCCATCAAAACCACCCAGGCTGTCCACCAAATTGGGACACATTAGATTCAAACATTAATGTTTTCTGTTGCTACCATTATAAGAGGGTTTCTCGATTTTTAGGTATGCACAGTTCAGAGCAAGTATTTCTCCTTTTTTTTAAAAAAAATAATTTATGTATTTATTGGTTTTGTTGCTGCATGGGGGCTTTCTCTACTTGCCGTGAATGCTCTTCTCACGGCAGTGGCTTCCTTTGTTTCGAAGCACAGGCTCTAGAGTACAGGCTCAATAGTAGTGGTGCATGGGCTGAGCTGCTCCGTGGCATGTGAGATCTTCCCGGACTGGGGATCGAACCTGTGTCCCCTGCAGTGGCGAGTGGATTCTTAACCACTGGACCACCAGGGAAGCCCCAGAGCAGGGGATTCCTGATACATGTGTCCTCCTACTTACTGGTATTTCAGCAAGCATGGAGGTTCTTTAAGAGTTACATTGTCAGAGAGTGTTATCATGCCAGGATATCTCAAAGCAGGATCTCCTATCTGCTTGATTTGGATTAGCTTGGATAGAACTAAAGTGAACTTTTGCCTCCTGTTTATAATATTGTTAGTATCAAATTTTCCTTAGAAAGTGAGTTGAGATCAGGTGACACAGTGATGTAAAATGTGACTGTATTGTTGACTTAGGAGTTTGGGAGGTGGTTTATCAATGTGAAGTGAGGAGGACTTGGGAGGAACAGCCTACCCTTCAGACAGAAGTAGCTGATCACCAAAACTGCCACTGTATGGTGGTAATAAACAGCAGACTGACTGCTTATTGGTTTTATAATTGTTTATACTTTCTCTTTAGGCCATACACTGTTCCCTTGTTGCACCTGGGACAGAGGTCAACCACCCCGACTACTCCACTTCCTACATCACTGGCTTGGGTTTCCACTTTTTGCAATACTCCCTAATCTTAAGTATGTCAATGCCTGATTCTTTTTCCTCACAACATTTAGAAACTTGCAGGTTTAATATTCTTTGGTTTATAATGCCAAGTACATATAAGTTAACCTGGAAATCTTGACATCATCTGAATTTCGGTAACGAGGGCAGCTGTATTCTCTAAGCCCTGTCATCACTCTCTTTTACATCTGAGGTTTATACATACTAGCATTTCAGTAAATTAAACATTTACTGAAAATATTAGCTAGGAATTAGCATCTACTGTTTTTCTTCTAATCATCTACCAATTCTTCAAATTCCCAAGCTTTTGAAACAGTCAATAGGGGGCTGTTTTCAAGTCACATAACTCTGCTAACCGAGTTAACTCTATCTTGGTTCATAGTAATCTATGAACTCCTGAAGCTTCCAAGAGTCACAGTATGCTTAGAGGCGAAAAATATCTTTCCTGAATTGGATTAAAGTAATGTGCAAAGAGTCGGACACAACTGAGTGACTGAACTGAACTGAATGTGTAGATAAATATGTATATAATATTTTAATAAGGGGAGTAGATGCTGTTTTCTTTCATTATGTCTTCCATTCATGTTGCTCTGAATTTAGATTGCAGAGGAAGTTGTTAAATTACATTTAATAATAGAGCAGGGTGTTTTAATGTATATTAATTAAATATCAGCAGATGGTAAAGGGAGTCCTTGCTGAGTATGAATAAGGAGAGAGAGTTCTAACTGCCGTGTAATTAAGTTGAACCTGCAGAAACAATGGAGGTGTGATTACTTTTTTATTAACACATTATACTTACATGTGATGTGGAAGAATTTAATTACTCTGTAACTCCTATTAGGGTAAGCCAAGTTGCTCTCACATTGAGTTGGTCTCTGTTCCCAATAAACATGATGGAACATCCCATACCATGTTATTTCCATGCATTTTGATTGTCACGTGATGCAGGTTGCGAGATGGTCCCCATGTGTCTCCATATTCAGATGTGTCTTAGTACCATCAAGCAGCCACCTATATCCCCTCTGTTTCTTGCAAAATGTTAGTGGGCAATTCTCAAACTTCAGAAAAATGTAGATGCAGAAGGGTAAACTTATCTTTCTTGTGGAGGCATGTCTTGGCTATCTATATCACAGTTGATAATCAGATTTTACTTGGTTTAGAGAAAAAGTTAGTAAAGAAGAAAATGAATCTGTTTTGGCCTTGAGGTTGGTAAGCAAGTGAGTTGCCTTGAGTTGCAGGTAAGTCTACCTCTGAGGGTGTATCTGCCTTTCATGATCATTTATTTGTTTGAATGCCACTGTATTTATTAAGGGCTTCCCAGGTGGCACTAGTGGTACAGAACTTGCTTGCCAATGTAGGAAACATAAGAGGTGAGTTTGATCCTTGGGTTGGGGCGACACCCTGGAGGAGGGTATGGGAATGCACTCTAATATCCTTGCTTGGAGAATCCCAAGGACAGAGGAGCCTGCCAGGCTACAGTCCTTTGGGTCACAAAAGAGTCAGACACAACTGAAGCAACTTAGCACACATGTATTTATTAAGTGGCAACTGTTATGTGCTGGTCATTGATATACATACATATTTTTGAACTTCATACCTTTTCTTTTCTGGTGATGGCAGTCTTGAAACCAAGTGGGGCTCTGTGGGACTCCCAGGCTAGGAGTGCTTTCTGTCCGTTTCTTGTAGGCAAGACTCCAGCCATTATAACCTTCCATGAGTTCCAAATGGTAGTTCTGAACAATTGCCAGTCAAGGGAGGACCAGCCAAAAAACTACCTGAGGTAAGATTAAAGGACCAGAGAAGGTCATCAAGATTAGGAGGCCAGACCGCCTGACAGGAGATTAAGGGCGTGCTAAGTCTGACTCTTTGTGACCCCATGGACTGCAGCCCACCTGACTCCTCTGTCCATGGGGATTCTCCAGGCAAGAATACTGGAGTGGGTTACCAAGCCCTCCTCCAGGGGATCTTCCCAACCCACGTCTCTTATGCCTCCTGCATTGGCAGGCAGGTTCTTTACCACTAGCACCAACTGGCAAGCCCAAAATTGCTTCTTGGCAGCAGTAGGATCTGAACCAGTGTCCCTCCTCCCCAAAGAGACTGGAGTCTTAATCCAATGCCTCAGACTGCTCTGAAAGTGACAGTGAAGTTGCTCAGTCATGTCTGACTCTTTGCTACACCATGGACTGTAGCCTATCAGGCTTCTCCATCCAAGGGATTTTCCAGGCAAGAGTACTAGAGTGGGTTGCTATTTCCTTCTCCAGCAGATCTTCCTTACCCAGGGATCAAACCCGGGTCTCCTGCATTGCAGGCAGATGCTTTATCCTCTGAGCCACCAGGGAAGCCCCATCTGCCATGCTACCTGGTGCTTAAGGGAGTACAAGCCCTGCTTATACTCTAATCTTATCTGAGACTCTATCTTTGGCTCACTGCTATAAAGCCTTTCATCAAATCCTTTGGGATTGAGACATATTTTTTCAAGGCAGAAGCCTATTGTGTCTCCTTTTGCCTGAGAAAGCAATAAAGCTGTATTTTTCTACTTCACCCAAAGCTCTGTCTCTGGGATTTGATGATAATGGCACTGGTGTACAGAGAGACTGAGGTTTCAGTATCAGTCTAGCTTCCAACAACGTTTCCATAGAATTCTCAGAAAGTTGAAGATATTAGGAACAATGATGGATCAATCTTCACATTATTATTATGAGTAGGGCCCTTGATTAATAGTCTGTGATTGACCTGTCTGTGTGTGCACTCACTCACGTCCAGCTCTTTGCAATCCCACAGACTGTAGCCCATGAGATGCCTTTGTCCGTGGGATTTTCCAGGCAAGAATTCTGGAGTGGGTTGCCATTTCCTTCTCCAAGGGATCTTTCCAACCCAGGGATTGAAACTCCATCTCTTGCGTCTCCTTCATTAGCAGGTAGAGTGACCTAGACCTTCCCTAATCTGATTATGAATGCTCATTCCAGGGAGATAACATATAAGAGGGCTTCCCTGGTAGCTCAGGTGGTAAAGAATCCACCTGCAATGTGAGAGACCTGGGTTCGATCCCTGGGTTGGGAAGATCCCCTGGAGGAGAGCACGGAAACCCACTCCAGTATTCTTGCCTGGAGAATTCCCATGGACAGTGGAGCCTGGTGGGCTAAAAGTCCATGGGCTTGCAAAGAGTTGGACATGACTGAGCGACTAAGCACAACACAGCACAAGGTATAAGCCAACTGTTCAGTAATTTTCAGGACGAGGAATGCTTAAGAGAAAGGCTTTGTGAGACAATGCCAATCTTTGGTGACTATTTGTTTCCAGTTGGGAAAACAGGTAGTTCTTTAACTGCCCCAATTTTCTAGCTAGGAAGGTAAAAGTATTAGCAAACAGACAGGCAGATCATATAAAGAAGCATGGTTAAACACCACTCCAGAGCCAACCTTAGCACGTTTCCCCCTCTGTTATGGTGGGACTTGATATCTAATTGGTTCTCTGTCCTCTTCTCAATGGTGTAGCCATAAGTGCTAAAACCTGGCATCTCTGACTGTGAGCTCTTGATTCAAATGTGCCCAAAGCCAGAGATGGCCTTAGACAGCCCTAGTGAAAAACTGATGTGACTCAGTTCAGGGTCAAGCCAGTCTTAGTTCTAATCTCCTTTTCCCTTTTTTCAGTTACATTTAAGTACCAGGCTTTCCAATATGGATTTTAGACCAAATTCTTATCTTACACTCTAAATTCTATAACAGGATCTCCATTTCTCTTGGCTCCTGAATTGCTAACTTGCCTGGTATTCAAGTATTTTGTAGAACTTCAGCAGTGTAAGTCACTTACCCAAGGATCCATACTCATCAGCCATGGAGCCGAATTTAACCCAGAACTGTTGGACTTCAGGGCCTGAACTATTAGTTACAAAGCTCTGATGACCTTGAGTTTTTTTTTTCTTTTGTGGGTCATATCTCTAATGCTCAGAACTTCATGACTCATTTACCCTCCTCTTTGAAATTCTATTTAGACACACAAACTCTGAAATCACAGCCATCAGATTTCCAGGAACAAGAACAACAACAAAAAGCAAATAACTGCCAGGCTCCTCAGTCCATGGGATTCTCCAGGCAAGAATAATGCAGTGGGTTGCCATGCCCTCCTCCAGGGGATCTTTCCCACCCAGGGATCGAACCCTAGTCTTTTATGCCTCCTGCATTGGCAGGTGGGAATTTTACCACCAGCGCCACCTGGGAAGCCCAAATAGAATGATACATACTGCTAAATTAGAATTCTGTAAGGACTGCGGAAACTGATGCGTGTGCTGTTTCCATCGTCAAGTGCAGAGACTAAAGTGCCAGGTTGCTGGTTTCAAAAATTAGCTTGTGAAACCTTAGATAAGTTATTTGATGCCTTAGTTTTTTCATCTGTATGTGGTGATAATGATACCTCCCTCACAGTGATGATTAAACAAATTATTATATATAAAGCACTTACTATACTGGGCATACAAAGTGTCACACATGTGTTTGCTATTATTATTATACAGCCCGGCACATAATTGTTTGAGGAATGGTTTTCTAAAAAATAGCAGAACAGTGTTTGCTATGTGGTTAGTCAGCTATCCCTTTGACTTTCCTACCATCAATAAATGAACCTTAGGTATAATGAGGGCTTTAGAGGAGGTCTCAACTGTTTACGGAATCATTTCTAACCCCACAAAGCCTCAGGATTAATATTATAAAAGAAACATCTTAGGATCGAAAGGGCTCCCATATCTGGGATTTCTGCTCCTAGATGATATAATTCTTTCTTTTTTTTTTCCTAGAAGGAAATTCACAAAAATATTTTAACTGCCCCCTTTCATCCTATTCCAAGAAATTTTGGATTCAGAGGTTGTTTAAATTATTAGGGCCTAGAGTTAAAAGGTATTTGCTCCTGAGTCAAATATAAATCACATGTGGGTAATGTACCCTCCTGGTGTAAGATCAGGGGGACTAGATTCCTGGCAGCCACCAACCATATCTCAGTTCAGATGTGGTTGAAAGCTGGAGGGCTGACACTGGTCCTGAACACATCACACAGCCTTCCCTACATCACGCTGAAGGGGAAAGTGGCCACGAATGTGCGCATGATCACTGGGCCATGAATACTCTTTTTCCCCTCCAAAATTAACAAAGTTATTTAAATGCTGATGGCCTTCTGAAGGATAACAACATTTAAAAGATATTCTCCATCTTATATTTGGAAATTGTTTTAAAATGTACCTACTCCAACTCCCCCACTTTACTTTTTTCAGATAAGGAAACTGAGGCTCAGAACATGGGTGTGCCCTAACACTTGTCACGCCATGTAATTTATGCTCTCTCACTCTAGCCACAGGACTCTTTCTAGTGTTTTCACCTGAAATATCACTGGATTCAACTGTGTTGAATTAACTAAATCATGCCTGGGGAATAGAAGGAGTGCATATGGTCCCTTGTGAATCTGGCCCCAAATCCTTGTGGGAGCATTGCTTACCTGCAGCAAATAAAGCCCATGTGTAAATAAGCACCGTCATTTCCACTTGACCCTAAAAAGCTGATCAGGTTTACGCCAGTTGGGTCCACTCCCAGCAGTAATGTTCAGGTCGGGTTGATGTCTGCTTTCTGTAACATTAAATGTATAAACTTATTTTCTGTAACATTAGATGTATAAATTTATTCTTCTTTGAATCTATTGCTTTCTCCTTCGTTTCCACAGTGAGATTTGCAACTACAGCTGCCTTCTTCAAAAGGAAGGCTTGAAATAAAGATTAGTATATCTAAATGTGCCCACTACAGTTCTAAATGAAACCTCTTTCTAAAATAAAGGAATCAGCACTCAAGTATTAAATTATAAGTCCCAATTAATAATTCATTTTTATTAATACAGATAATTCCTCTGAGTCATTTAGAATGCTTATGGTAGTGCAGCAGGAGCCAAGGCAACATAAATTCATTTTCTCAAGTCAGTCTTATTATTTCTCTAAGATAAACGTAGGCAACCTGACACACTGTGGAGGGAAAAGAAAAACACAATATTTCAGACTGAAAAAAAAAAAAGAGTTCCTAACAATAAATAAATTCACCATGGCCTTCAAAAATCGAAAGAATGCAGGAAACTTTCACAGTCAGAAATAAGGACAGTGTATGTCTGGTATTTCTCCGCCCTTGGCAAAAAATATCTGATTTTTCTAAATTGTGAGAAGCTATCTGAGTAGAAAAACCTCCTTTCTTCTCTATAATTAAAAGGAAAAAAAAAAGGAAGTGCTCTAGTCTCATGGACATTAGACACCAGATCATTTGGGGGTAAAAGACTGACAGTTTCAAGCATGGTAACTCCTAAGCTGCAAATAAATCCCAAGATATGCAGTCCAGTAAAGTAAAATTTCTAAAGTAAGGTTAGAAAGTAGAGCGTATCTCTGGCACTGAAGAAGACACCATATGTGGATCAGCTTATAGCATCAGGATATGGACACATGACTCAGGTTTGAAGTGGACTTCATATTAAACAGCACGGCTCAGACAGTAAAGAATCGCCTGCAGTGCAGGAGACCCAGGTTCAGTCCCTGGGTTGGGAAGATCCTTGGAGAAGGGCATGGCAGTCCACTCCAGTATTCTTGCCTGGAGAATTCCATGGACAGAAGAGCCTGGCGGGCTACAGCCCATGGGATTGAAAAGAGTCAGACATGACTGAGGGACCAACACTTACCTTTTCTTTCATGGCACTGAACTAGCCTCAGCTTTTCTCACATTCCTGAGAGTCAGAAAAAGTCCCGCAGCTCCGGATGCTGCTATTCTATGCAAGTAAGACCATATGATTTCCCAGTCCTCCTAGGCAAGGTGATACACAAAGCAGGAGATAGGCCTCCATCCATTTGAGACACTGTACATGACCCTGTGGTTTAATTTTAGCACATCCTTTCTTCCCTCTCAGGAAATGGAATGCAGCTTCCCCAGGAAAAAATGGAAGAATGGCTTCTATATTGGGGCCCTTAATAGATAATTAATGATTCAGATGGGGTTTTTATGGAAGCTTAAGTCCAAACTTTGGATTCACCCTTAATAAACCTATGTTCAAAATACTTTAAGAAAACCACCACCTCCACACACCGCTCTTCCCACTTGTGTCTGAGACATGGTATTTCTCACCTGGGTTTCGGTTGCTGGATCTCTTCTCCAACAGAGTTCCCTGTTTTTAGCCATGTGTCCTGACACGTGACAGCCTGTTCTCAGTACAAAGACAAACAGGATCCTTCTAAACTGTGTTGATCTGAAACAAAAAGACAGCCAGATGTTTTTCCAGGAAAGCGGGATTTCTCAGCAATCAACAGGGAACTGTAATTCGGGGTCTGCAACAATGGCAAGCCATGGTTAAGTCCCCACCCCGCAAGGGAAGGAGAACATTTTTAAAGAGAGGAAAAAGAAGTTGGGAGGGTTATAATAAACAAAAATTCCATGGATTTTTTCCTTAGCTGAGTTTTCGCCAGGAAAAAAACTGGAGTCTTTCCTCTTCCTGTTGGGTTCCCCTTCTGGGGGACTTCCCCAGTGGTCCAGCGGGAAGGACTTCGAAATCCCACTGCTGCAGGGGGTGTGTGGGGAGGAGAGGTGGAGGAGGTGGGGGCCTGCATTCAATCGCATCTAGAAAAGTGCCTTGCATCTAATAGTTGCTCAAAACTTATTTACAGAATGAAGGAGGATTGAAAAGATTATTCAAATGGGTTATAACTGGTTAGATTCATTCTGAATGGTCCACACAGATTTTGGTTGCATCAAAGAAGGTCCAAGATGTGAAGTCCAGTTTGCATACACTTTCTCACCACTCAAGTGACTGACTTCTGGGAACTAACTAGACTGTGAGGTCCTTCATGGAAGGGCTACCTCTTTTTGTTGTTTTACCTCCAGCAACTAACACAGGCATGACCTGTTGCTGTTGTTCAGTCGCTAAGTCGTGTCTGACTCTTTGCAACCCCATGGACTGTAGCATGCCAGGCTCCTCTGTCCTCCACTATCTCCTGGAGTTTGCTCAAATTCATGACCTATATCGGGGACTTAGTAAGTGTTAATAAATTAAAATTTTGCCAACACAGGGTACAATTCTTTCGAATCAATATTGCTCAGTTTGCACAAGATTCACAGACTTTAAATTCATCTTTAAATATAATAGCATATTAAAATTACTGCAACAACATACTTACACAGATTAACTACTTTTACATTACCCTTCCAGTGCAAAACATTATTATTATTATTTTGTAATTGCATCTTTTTTTTCCTTATTGCACTTGCTTTTCAATGTTGTGTTAAGTTTCTCCTGTACCATGAAATGAATCAGCTGTATGGAAACATATATCCCCCTCTCCCTTAGACCTCTCCCATCCCCTCATCTCACCCCTCTAGGTCACCACAGAGCACTGAGCTAAGTTTCCTGCGCTTTATAGCAGGCTCCCATTAGCTGTCTATTTTCCAGTACAAAAAATTATATTAGCCATAAAGATCTTCTCTTTTACAAATTCCATTGTCAAAATTGCATAGAAAGTTGGTGCACAGAAGTGTTATGAGTCTTATAGTATAAAGTGAAAGAGATTAAGATTACTATGAATAGGATATCCGAACTTTTAAAAAATACTGAAATTTCAGTATGGCAGAGTTGGGGATTTTCTTCCAAATTAATAGTATGATCAGCTCTGTCTTTTATAAAATTCTCTGGGGAAAAAACTTATTTGTGTACAAAGTTTCTGATGGTCTTCATTTAAATAAAGAAATTATGAAAATTAAAAAAGTTTCTAGCCATAAGCAATTAGCTAATTACAAATTGACAGTTCCTATATTAATACACTTGATATTACTAATACTTATAACATTTCTTGAGTACTTCATCAAATGTCAAGCACTATGTTGAGAGCTTTAGATGTAATGCTTATTTAAGCCTTAAGCAGACTTGTGACATGGGTACTAATATTATCTCTATTTTATAGACAAAGGAATTAATATGTAGATATGTTAGTTTTCTAAGATCACACAATTAGTACTTGATTGAACTTGGTTCAAATTCAGATCCTTTCAGTCCCAAAGCCCAGGGTTTCGGCCCCATTAGTTTCCTGTTTTATAAGCTCTAGTCAATTATATAATTGGGGAATGTGCCCTGTTTTCATCAAAATATATGACTTAATTACAAAATATTATCTAAAGTATACTATTCTTTACACAAGAAAGAAATTTAAGCAATTACACATGTATCTGCTAGCCTATGCAAAAAGAAAAAAAAATGAAGGATGAATAAACCAGAAACTAATGAGCTGAGTTACCTAACAGTTCAGTTCAGTTCAGTTGCTCAGTCATGTCCGACTCTTTGCAACCCCATGGACTGCAGCATGCCAGGCTTCCCTGTCCATCACCAACTCCTGAAGCCTACTCAAACTCATGTCCATTGAATCGGTGATGCCATCCATCCATCTCATCCTCTGTCTTCCCCTTCTCCTTCTACCTTCAATCTTTCCTAGCATCAGGGTCTTTTCCAATGAGTCAGTTCTTTGCATCAGGTAGCCAAAGTATTGGAGTTTCAGCTTCAACTCAGCCCTTCCAATGAATATTCAGGGCTCATTTCCTTTAGGATGGACTGGTTGGATCTTCTTGCAGTCCAAGGGACTCTCAAGAGTCTTCTCCAACACCACTTCAAAAGTATCAATTCTTTGGCACTCAGCTTTCTTTATGGTCCAACTCTCACATCCATACATAACCACTGGAAAAACCATAGCTTTGACTAGATGGCAAAGCTTTGACTTTGATGTTGGCGAAGTGATGTCTCTGCTTTTTAATATGCTGTCATGGTTGGTCATTCTGGCCTGGAGAATCCCCAGGGATGGAGGAGCCTGGTGGGCTGCCGTCTATGGGGTCACACAGAGTCGGACATGACTGAAGTGACTTAGCAGCAGCAGCAGCAGCATGGTTGGTCATAGCTTTTCTTCCAAAGAGCAAGTGTCTTTTAATTTCATGGCTGCAGTCACCATCTGCAGTGATTTTGGAGCCCAAAAAAATAAAGTCTGTCACTGTTTCCACTGTTTCCCCATCTATTTCCCATGAAGTGATGGGACTGGAGTGATGATCTCCATTTTCTGAATGTTGAGTTTTAAGCCAGTTTTTTCACTGTCCTCTTTCACGTTCATCAAGAGGCTCTTTAGTTCTTCTTCGGTTTCTGCCATAATTGTGGTGTCATCTGCATATCTGAGGTTATTGATATTTCTCCTGGCAATCTTGATTCCAGCTTGTGCTTCAGCTAGCCCAGCATTTCTCATGATGTACTCTGCATAGAAGTTAAATAAGCAGAGTGACAATATACACATACATATGTGTGTATGTGTATATATATGTATATATATATTCACGATCTTCATCCAATTTCTGACACAGAGCTCAGAAAACCCTTGGAATTTCCTAAGAGATGAGAGCAATAAAAAGTGTCTTTTGTTGTGTTAATGAGGTGACTTTTGGAAAGTGCCTAAGGATGGGGGCTGGTTGCCAGAAGAAACAACCATCCAATTAGAAGGCTACAAGTTTCAGTCCTCACCCCCACCCCACCTCTGAGGAGGAGAGAGGGGCTGTAGATTGAACTGATGGTCAACAGCCAATGATTTAATCAATCATGCTTGTGTAATGAAGCCTCCGCAAAATCCGCAATGGATGGAGTTTGAAAAGTTTCTGGGTTGGTGAAAACTCAGAGATTTGGGAAGAATGATGTTTTCAGAGAGGTCAATGAAGCTCTGCACTCTTCTTATAACCTCACTCTATACATCTTTTCATCTGGCTCTTACTGGTTCCCTGAGCTCTGTGAGCCAGTCTAGCAAATTAAATGAACCTAAGAAGGGGGTCTTGGGGCTCTCTGATTTACAGCCAGTGGTCAGAAGTGCAGATAACAAACTAGACTTGAGATTGGTGTCTGAACTGTGTGGGCGGGCGGTCTTGTAGGGCTGAGTCCTTAAACTGCAGGATCTGATGCTACCTCCAGGAAGTGTCAGGGTTGAGTCAACTGTAAGACATGCAGCTGCTGTCTAAGAATGGCTTGCTGGATCTGAGGGGAAGGTTCCTCCCCCTTAGCACCACTACATCACAATCCGGTGATGGGAACCTCTTCCTCCAAAATAAATAAATAATTGAAGCCAACTCCAGGATGCTGGGGAGATCCCAAACGGAATTCAAACTATAACAAATGAGTTTGTATTATGCTTGAATAACTTGAATAAAATAATCACATTGAAAGACATGGGACAGAGAAGAACTGACTTAAATACTTTGGAAAAGATGGCTTTGGTTGCATGCTGGAAGGATGACAACAACAACAACAAAACTGTATACTGACATGGTATTCTCGTTAGTAAATTTGATTTTCATGGGGATATGGCTAGTAACTCTAAAACTAATTTATGTACATGTTAGGATTGAGAAGATAAGCTAATATATAGGAACTAATGAAAGCCGTGTTTCTCAGTGTTGGAAAAAGAAGTTACAGTTAAGAAAATGGATAAGGCTCTATCTCTGTAAAAGTGCATATACAGGCAGGCCTTGTGTTACTGCACTTCACTTTATTGTATTTTACAGATATTGCACTTTTTACAAATTGAGGATTTGTGGCAAGCTTGTCTAAGGCACCATTTTTTTTTTTTCCCAGCAGCATTTGCTTACTTCATGTTTCTGTGTCACATTTTGGCAATGCTCCGGATAGTTGAAACTTTTATTATCATAACTGTATTTGTTATTATGATCTGTGATCAGTTATCTTTGGTGCTACTACTGTAATTGTCTTTGAGGTCCTACAAATCACGCTCAAACAAGACTATGAGCTTAACACTATGTGTGTTCTGATTGCTTCACCAACTGTTCTTCCCCCATCCCTTTCCATCTCCTTCAGCCTCGGTATTGCCTAAGACACAATACTGAAATTAGGTCAGTTAATAATCCTACAATGGCCTCTAGGTGTTTTAGTGTGAAGAAAAATTATACATCTCTCACATTAAATAAAAATCTAGAAATGATTAAGTTTCGTGAAGAAAGCATGTCCAAAGCTCAGATAAGCCAAAATCTAGGTCTCTTGCACCAAACTGCTAACCAAGTTATGAATGCAAAGGGGAAATTCTTAAAGGAAATTAAGAGTGTTCCTCCAATGAACACACAAATGATTTAAAAAAAAAAAGGCAAAATAGCCTTATTGCTGACATGGAGAAAGTTTGAGTGGTCTGGATAGAAGATCAAACCATTTACAAGTTTTCTTAAAGCCAAAATCTAATCCAAAGCAATGTAATAACTTTCTTTGGTTCTATGAAGGCTGAGAGAGGTGAGGAAGCTCCAGAAGAAAAGTGTGAAGCCAGCAGAGTTTGGTTCATGAGGTTTAAGAAAAGAAACCAACTCCATAATATAAAGTGCAAGGTGAAGTAGCAAGGGCTGATATAGAAGCTGCAGCAAGTGTTCTATAAGATCTAGCACAGTGAACAACAGATTTTTCAATGTAGATGAAAGGGTATTATATTTGAAGAAGATTCCATCTAGGACTTTCACAGCTAAAGAGGGGAAGTCAATGTCTGGCTTCAAGGCTTCAAAAAAACTGCTGACTCTCTTGTTAGGTGCCGATGCAGCTGGTGACTTGAAGTTGAAGCCAGTGTCCATTTACCATTCGGAAAATCCTAGGGCCTAAATCTACTCCATTTGTGCTCTATAAATGGAATGACAAAGTCTAGATGACAGCACATCTGTTTACAACAAGGTTTACCGAATCCTTTAAGCCCACTGTGGAAACATACTGCTCAGAAAAAAAGATTACTTTCAAAATATTTCTGCTCATTGATGATACACATAGCCATCCAAGAGCTCTGATGGAGATGTTCAACAAGATTAACGTTGTTTTCATGTCTGCTAGCCCAGCATTCATTTTCCAGCCCACTGATCAAGGAGTAATCTCAACTTTCAAGTCTTATTATTTAAGAAAGATATTTCTTAAGACCACAGCTGTGATAGATAGTGATTTCTCTGATGAATCTGGGCAAAGTACATCGAAAAGATTCTGAAAAGGATTCACCATTCTAAATGCCATTAAGAACATTCTTCCTTCTTCATGGAAGAGGTCAAAGAATAAATATTAATGGGAGTTTGGAAGAAGCTGATTCCAAATTTCATGGACTTGGAAGGGTTCAAGACTTCAGTGGAAGACATTACTGCAGATACAGTAGAAATAGTAAGAGAATCAGAGAACTAGAATTAGGAGTAGAGCCTGAAGGTGTGACTGAATTGCTGCAGTCTCAGAATAAAACTTAAATGATTGAGAAGTTGCTTCTTGTGGATGAATAAAGAGAGTGGTTTCTTGAGATGGAATCAACTCTTGAAGAAGATGCTGTGAAAACTGATGAAATGACAACAGAAGATTCAGAATATCTGATACATTTCAGCCTTGTGTGTTACAGAAAGATCACTGATGAAGGGAACAGTCATTCAATGTGGCAGACTTCAATGGTGTCCTCTTTTAAGATATTGCCACAGCTACCCCAGCCTTCAACAACTACCATCCTATCAGTCAGCCGTCATTGACACTGATGCGAGACTCTCCACCACCCAAAAGATAACAATTCACTGAAATCTCACAAGATGGTTAGCACATTTTTTAGCAATAGAGGATTTGTAAATTAAGGAGCCAACTAAAAGACCCTTAAATGACCAAACATGTGACAACTTGAACAATAACAAAATATGACACTAATAGATTATAACACAAAGAATAAATATTCTTAAGATGGTACTGATATAAATAAATGATGGAATGAATAAATAATTTAGGGAGAAGGGAAAGCCCCTTCTCTAGAAAAATTCCAATTACACAGTGTGGAAGAATGATGGAGATGAAAAAATCACAGGAAAAATTTCAGTCCTAACAGTTGCAGATAAGAATTACTGCTGCTACTGCTGCTAAGTCGCTTCAGTCCTGTCTGACTCTGTGCGACCCCATAGACGGCAGCCCACCAGGCTCCTCTGTCCCTGGGATTCTCCAGGCAAGAACACTGGAGTGGGTTGCCATTTCCTTCTACATAAGAATTACTGATGGATGCTAAAATTGGTGGAAAAAAATATGAGGAAAAATGACATTTGCGTAATCTCAAATTATCTCCCCACATGACAGTTAACACTTTTAAAGGAAAGTAACTGTAAAGTGGATATATGTGACTGATACTACCTTAAGAAAGTCATCAGAATCAACATCATCAGTAACAAGACATATCAGCATCATGTGTCCCTGTGATAAAGCACCGAGAAGCTCACAGTTCATTTCTGTGCTATTCTTGCCAAAAATGGATAATCTCAATCAAATCCTGAGAAAATAGAAAGGAAATCTAAATTTTAAAATGTTGTATAAGAAAACTAACCAGTATTCTTCAAATGTGTAAGCACCTGAGAAAGAAAGGTATCAGGTACTTGTAACTGCCACAATTTGGAGAAAAGGGATAAATAATAATATGGAATCCTGAACTGGAACCAGAACTATGAAACAAACATTAGTCGAAAAACTGGTGAAACAAGAACAGAGTCTATAGATTATTTACTAATACCCTATATATTCCAATGCTAAATTTCTGGATTCTGTCGTTTTACTCTGGTTATAGATGACGTAAACCTTAGGAAAAACCAAGTGAAGAGTACACAGACACTCTGTGTCCTAGCTTTGCAATTTCTGTAAGTCTAGTGTTTTGAAAATCATGTTCAAAATATAAAAACATTTGGAAATAATTCTAAGAGGGCAAGATAAGAGAGGCTAGTTTATATGAAATATATTCATCTCTAAGAGGAGAGAAGATAATTTGGAACATGCATTTTATTGAGCACTATATTCATCTGCTTAAGTTGCCATAATGGAATGTCACAGATCATGTGGGTTAAACAACAGAAATTTATTTCTCACAGTTCTAGAGGCTTGAAGTCCAATCAAGGTGCCAGCAGGGTTGATCTCTAGTGGGACCTCTTGAGAGGTCCATGCAGACAGCTGCAGACAGCTGCCTTTTTGCTGTGTCCTCACAGACTGAGGGAGTGAGAAATCTCTGGTATCTTTTCCAGTTCTTCAGTTCAGTCCAGTAACTCAGTTGTGTCCAACTCTTTGCAACCCCGTGGACTGCAGTACACCAGGCTTCCCTGTCCATCACCAACTCCGGAGCTTGATCAAACTCATGTCCATCAGGTCAGTGATGACATGCAACCATCTCATCCTCTGTCATCCCCTTCTCCTCCTGCCTTCAATCTTTCCCAGCATCAGGGTCTTTTCCAATGAGTCAGTTCTTCGCATCAGGTAGCAAAGTATTGGAGTCTCAGCTTCGGCATCAGTCCTTCCAGAGAATAGTTAGGACTGATTTCCTTTAGGATGGACTGGTTTGATCTCCTTCCTGTCCAAGGGACTCTCAAGAATCTTCTTCAACACCGCAGTTCAAAAGCATCAATTTTTTGGCTCTCAGCTTTCTCTATGGTCCAACTCTCATATCTATACATGACTACTGGAAAAACCATAGCTTTGACTAGATGGACCTTTGTTGGCAAAGTGATGTCTCTGCTTTTTAATATGCTATCTAGGTTTGTCATAGCTTTTCTTCCAAGGAACAAGCGTCTTTTAATTTCGTGGCTGCAGTCACCATCTGCAGTAATTTTGGAGCCCAAGAAAATAAAGTCTGTCACTGTTTCCATTGTTTCCCCCTCTATTTACCATGAAGTGATGGGACTGGATGCCATGATTTTAGTTCTTTGAATGCTGAGCTTTAAGCGAGCTTTTTCACTCTCTTCTTTCACTTTCATCAAGAGTCTCTTTAGTTCCTCTTTGCTTTTTGCCATATGGGTGGTGTCATCCGGATGTCTGATGTTACTGATATTTCTCCTTGTAATCTTGATTCCAGCTTGTGCTTCATCCAGCCTGGCATTCCGCATGATGTACTCTGCTGCTGCCAAGTCGCTTCAGTTATGTCCGACTCTGTGCGACCCCATAGACGGCAGCCCACCAGGCTCCCCCGACCCTGGGATTTTCCAGGCAAGAACACTGGAGTGGGTTGCCATTTCCTTCTCCAATGCATGAAAGTGAAAAGTGAAAGGGAAGTCGCTCAGTCGTGTCCAACTTGCAGCTACTCCATAGACTTCAGTCTACCCGGCTCCTCTGTCCATGGGATTTTCCAGGCAAGAGTACTAGAGGGGTTGCCATTGCCTTCTCCGATGTACTCTGCATCCAAGTTAAATAAGCAGGGTGACAATATACAGCCTTGATGTACTCCTTTCCCAATTCTTACAAAACTCCTTCCTATTCTTACAAGGACTCCACTCTTCTGGGAGTAGGGCCCCACCCTATGACCTCATTTAACCTTAATTAATTCCTTAAAAATCCTACATCCAAAATCACAGTGGGCTTAGGCTTCAATGTATGCTCTTTGGGGGAACAAGATTCAGCCCACAACAAGGACCAAATAGAAGCATAACCTTCATAAGTAAAAAAAGACAATGCATATGTTGATGGCAGTTTTCTATGATGAAGGGAGATAACAAGAAGGAAGATGAGAAAACAAGAGATTAGTTCAGTGTAAGATGAAATGGTGGAAAAAATAATTTCTTCTGGATGAATACATACAGAATAGGGCAAGCAATACCCCCAATTTGATTCTCACATAAATTATACAGTTAATGGCACAAGAGAGTATATAGAGTGCGTGATTCTATGTGTGTGTGTGTGTGTATATAAAGCATAAAGACATGCTGATTTCACATCACACTGCCCAGATTTTCATGTAACCTCTGAAAACAAGAGGAAAAATGGTACTTAGTAGCAGAAGTAGCTCCATTAACTCATACTAGCTGAATCTCAGTTATATTCAATCTGACATAAAACTCCATGAAACAGACAAGAATGACATTTAAATGCAAAGAACTGACAGACCTACCTTCCCCCCTCCACTCTAAATAATAATGTACAGCCACATTCTCCAGCCAATTCCACTTCCTAAGTACCTTGTTTGACATTTTCTTGCAATGAATGGAACCCCTACCAGCATCATTAGCTGTGTAGGATTTTCTCCCGGGAATGGGCAAAGCAGCTGCCAATTCTAACCAGCCAGGATAGAAGGGGAAAATAAAGAAACAAAAGGCAGAATAAAATAAAGTAAATCCCTGCAGTAAATTTGAGAGGTTTTGTTTGCAAAAGTAAAAGATGAAGCAAATGTTACAGCTTTTGGATATGTCAGTGAAAGTAAGCCAAACACTGGTGTGTGTTGATTTGCAGTCCAACAAAATCAGAGACTACAGTGAATCAAAGGATAAAATAAGCACAAAAGCAGTACTAACTTCCATGACATATACATCTATAGAGTTTTATATATGTGCTTTGGTTAGCTTGTCATCATTTTTTGTTATTGTTTAGCTGCTATGTTGTGTCCAACTCTTTTGCGACCCCATGGACTATAGTCCACCAGGCTCCTCTGTCTATGGGATTTATCAGAATGCTGGAGTGGGTTGCCATTTCCTTCTCCAGGGGATCTTCCTAACTCAGGGACTGAACCTGCATCTCCTGGATTGGCAGGCAGATTCTTTACCACTGAGCCACCAAGGAAGCTTTCTTCATTCAGAATTACTGACTATAAATTTTCCAGGGATTTTGCTCACTGGAGTGATTTTTGTAGCTTTCTTTCAAGCCCTGGTTATATTTAATAACTGCCCATACTTGCACCAGAAGGTGAGGCAGAGGGCTCTTACATGAATAAAGTGTGAAATTATTAAAATACATAGGAGTGTCTTTTGTTCCAATAAGGTGACTCTGGAGGGGTTCCCAGGGAAGAGCTCATCACAAAAAATACCAAGCCATGATCGGAAGCTTGGAATTTTGGGTCCTACCTCCCATTCTCCAGAAAGTGGAGAGGGGCTGGAAGTGTACTTAATGATCAATTGTGATTACATGATGAAGCCTCTATAAAGGATGGGGCTGGAAGAGCTTTGTTGCCTTATCAGTGGAAGGAACCTTTGAGGTGAGCTTTCTAAGACAGTAAGTGTGATTCCTAGTAACTGTTTTCAATTTGCCTTCATGGACTTTGGTCTGTGGTGACTATGGTATGACTGGCTGAAGATCACATTCAGGAAAACAGTAATCACATTGGTAAGAGAAGTCTATTTGGGGTGGGGGGAGAACCCTCAAAACTTATCAAATGACGGTGGCAAATGTCACAGAATATTTGATAAACACAAAAATGAAAATGTAGCTGGCATGATCATAATTCCATACAACTTTCCATAATGTATGCAACAAAGTAATAACAGCATATCTTGGTGCAATGAAATCTTGTTAAATTGATATAGTTTTATTCAAAACAGCATGAATTTGAAGTAGCTATTTCTCCCTAGTTGACTCAAATGTCTTACTGCTCTTAAATAAAATATCAGATAATATATACTTAAAGTTCTTCTTTTCATAGCTCCCTTAATATAGAATTAACAAGGTGTTACTCAATTATTTAGAGTTTTCTGGTAAAGGGCCCATAAAGCTTTCACAAAAATAATGGGAAACGTGTCCATAATTCTCATCTGGCATGTGATAAAACTCAGATTCGGAAAGTTGCAGGAACTTCTTCCGCCAGCAGGGCTAGTCTTTCAGAGTGTGAATCTAACTACTGTGAGAGTAGTCAGGATGATGCTGAGATCTGGAGTGAGTCGTGGTGAATGTGTGAGCTGGAGCATGGGGAAGGTGGAACCACAGCCAAGCTGCCAGAAGGAATCCAGCGTTCAGAGAACATGGTGTCAAGGAAATCTGATCTGGGCAAATGACTGCCTTAGAGAGAAATGGCAAGACCAAGACATGCCCCAAAAGGAGCAAGGAGGTACAGCCGCAGAGAACACAGGAGTGGTCTGCAGGCAAGGTGTGGTGCTGTGGGATGCTGCAATCCTGCCTTTGGACTTAGATGTGCATTAATTTTTGGTGTCTGCCACTTTCAAGCTGTGGGACTCTATGGCATTTCCAAGCCCCATTTCCTTTATTTGTAAAATGGAATGTCAATCTAAAATTTATGTCAGAGAGCTGAAGTGAGCCCAGGTGGCTTAGTGGTAGAGAAACCACCTGCCAATGCAGAGATGAAGGATACATGGGTTCGATCCCTGGGTCAGGAAGATTCCCTGGAGGAGGAAATCACAACCCACTCTAGTATTCTTGTCTGAAAAATCCCATGGATAGAGGAGCCTGGTGGGCTATGGTTTATGGGGTCGCCAAGAGTTGAACACAACTGACCAACTGAGTATGCATGCATGCTGAAGTGAGAGGACCAGAGAAACCAAGTCCAAAGATGCTAATACTTTATCTTATAGGATTGCTGTGGGGAACATGTGAGCAAAGTTATGTGAAAGTGTTCTGTAAACTCTTAAGGAAATACAAGAGTATTACTCATTCTTTTATGTATGCCAAATGAAATGAAAAATGTGTTTTTTCAAATTAAAAAGAAATAAAAGTTTAAAAATTCTACATGTTAAAAGAGTTAATCATACTAGTAAAAATGTTAAAAAATTATGTGGGAAATTTTTCTGCTGTGTTGATATATACATATGTGCATCTGTATTCCTATTAGAATTATAGTGTACAGTAGACAGTCCTAAAACTATTGTTTTCTTATCTAACAGCACTTTTCCATATTCTTGAATATTTCATTTTTAAACAAGAGAAAGGAAGATAATGCTGACTTAACCCCAATAAAATGAATCAGTGAGTGAGTGAAAGTTGCTTAGTCGTGTCCGACTCTTTGTGACTCCATGGACTGTAGCCCACCAGGCTCTCCTCTGTCCGTGGGATACTCCAGGCAAGAATACTGGAGTGGGTTGACATTCCCTTCTCCAAAATGAATCAGAGGGGACTTTTATAAGAAAAATATTTTTATAGACATTTGTTGGCAAGCAGTTACCACTAGCGGCTGTGATTTTTGTTGCTTCAGGCAAAGATTATGAATAAAAGGTTGAAAAAAATATATTCAAAGCAAAAGTCAGTATGGGAATGAAAAAATCTGTAGGGAGAAAAAACAAAACAAAATTGGCTGTATAGTAAAGGTTACAGAGTAGTATTGAGGATTTAAAATATATTATCAGACACTGAGGTCTAGACTATCTAGACCTTACTGTGAAAATAAAAATATTAACAAAGAGAAAAGCTAATTCTGTAACACAGTGAGTAGTTGAAGAATGCAGACACCAAACCTTTAGTATAATTTAGAGCCCTCATCCATCAGCCCCTTTTAGAATAAGTAACTCCAGATTACCCTAGAAACATACATCCAACAAATGATCTGAGTTGTGTGTAAAACTCTTTATTATTCTGGAGTCTGCTCCAAATAAAGAATTTTCATGATAAATGAGTATTTGATTCAAACTACAATGTCCCTTTCACTTTATTGCTTCAAAAATGCCATTCCTCTAAATTCCATCCTACTAAAGAAAGATAAGCAACAAGGATATATTTTATAGCACAGAGTAATATAGCCATTATTTTGTAATAACTTTAAGTGGAATATAATCTATATAAAATACTACATCTCTATGTTGTACACATGAAATGAATGTAATATTGTAAACCAAGTATACTTCAGTTAAAAAAATACTGTCCCATATTCTCTTCCGGTCACTGGCACTGGAGTGCAGTACATGCCCCAGGTATACCCCTGTTTCTTGGCCAAGCAAGTTGGTTATATGCCATTTAATCATGATCATGTTCTCTATTGCCACATAACCATTTTGAAATTAGTGGTTTAAAAGAACGATGGGGCTTTGTGCTTCTTTCTGGTCTGAAACTGTAGCGCATTATGTGCTGACTCGCCTCTGCTTCTGGGGCCTCGGACGGGCTCACCCAATGGCTAGAGGCCCAGAGAGCTGCGCTGAGGCTTCTCTCTCCTCCTGTGTGGTAGCCATGGCTGTCTATGTGGGACCTTTAGCATGGTGGCCAAGAGTTAGCTTTCTTGCAGGCAGCTTAGGGGTCCAAGACGGAGTGTTCCCCAGAGGCCTGGACGAAACCTGCGGGGCTTTTTCCTGGCCTAGTTTCAGAAGAACTGGAATAATTATTGATCAGGCAAGTCAATAAGACCACCCCAGACTCAGTGGGAGGGGGTTAGATTCTGGCTGTCAATGGGAGGAGAAGCAAAGTCGGGGAGACCATCTTTAATCTACCACATGTTCTCCTGTTCAAAAAAAAAACAAAAAACAACAAAAACCTCTTTCAAAGAATTATTTGAAAGAACTGGAGAGAAATAAGAGACTGTGAGAATTCATCCTAATTTTGTGACTGATATAAAGAGAAAAGGATGACTTATGGGACCTTTTCTCCAGTTTGCCTTTTTGTTGCTTTGACTCTAACACAGACAACTCGTTCTCAGTTCCTCAAAATACTGGCATCTGGGGCCCACTCATTTACACATTCAGGGACTTGCACTCCCACTGTCTTGCATTTTTCATCTTACTTAAAAAAATAAGCAAGCTGCCTTATAGTTCATAAAAATGTCAGAATTATTGGATGTTTTAGTTTTTAGAGTCTTCATTTAAATTTTTCCTTTCAGTAGGCCATAACTAATAGCGTCCCTATAGGTTGAAACTGAGAGAAGAGTTTTTGTTATTGCTTTAATATCATCAGGTGAAATGTGCATAGGAAAATTATTTCACGTCTATTCAAATTGCCACTGAACATCAGTGATATTGTGGCAGGCGATGAGCAAAATAAACTGAATGAAAGGATGATGGATTTAATAAAAAACAGAAATTGAGAAGTACATTGCTTACAGATTGCAGAACAAGCAGTGGAAGAATGAAAAATTAGAAGTGTGAATTAGTCTCAGTAATGTCTCTACGCTTGGAGAAGCAGTACTTGAGCCGAGGGAAAAACAGGAGTGAATGACCACTTTGCATGATGTTAATTTCAACACTCTTGTATCATGGCCTCATTTATCAACATCTGTTGCTGGTTGGGTATAACTCATAGACCTTCCCTCAGTTGTGAATCAAAACTCTCTTCACTGTTAAGGTCCCTAAAGCCCTATAATCTCATCCAGTTTCCAAGGTTACCAAGACCATAAGACCCTCCTCTTGGAGAGGTAGTAATAGAGAATAAGCTCACTTCATCAGAGTGAGAATTCATCAGAGCTGGAATGAGAACATAGATCAGGAAAATACTCTCATTTACATTTGAGACACTCATAATGATTCTCTATATACATCCTTTTCTGGATATTGCCTACATCCTGTGTTATTCAAAGGCCCTAACTTCTTCAATAGTGGCACATTCTTATTCAGTCTTTTTCTGATAGCTTAACATTATTCAGAGCGCTTTTACTCTGCAGTTTTCAACAGGTCATTATTTAAAGCTGTGGAGTTGTCCTGAAGAAGCAGGGCTGTGTAATTCTACCTGTGGACTACAAGTCCTGTGATACACACTATTTCCCATGTACTGTTCAGAGCACTTTATATATAATAATATCTTTTATCCTTTCAGTTAAGTTCAGTTGCTCAGTCGTGTCCAACTCTTTGCGACCCCATGGACTGCAGAACACCAGGCTTCCCTGTCCACCACCAACTCCCAGAGCTTACTCAAACTCATGTCCATCAAGTCAGTGGTGACATGCAACCATCTCATCCTCTGTCATCCCCTTCTCCTCCTGCCTTCAATCTTTCCCAGCATCAGGGTCTTTTCCAATGAGTCAGTTCTTCACATCAGGTGGCAAAGTATTGGAGTCTCAGCTTCGGTATCAGTTCTTCCAATGAATATTCAGGACTGATTTCCTTTAGGATGGACTGGTTGGATCTCCTTGCAGTCCAAGGGACTCTCAAGAGTCTTCTCTGACACCATAGTTCAAAAGCATCAGTTCTTCGGCACTCAGCTTACTTTGTAGTTCAACTCTCATATCCATACATGACTACTGGAAAAATCATAGCTTTGACTAGACAGATCTTTGTTGGCAAAGTAATGTCTCTGCTTTTTAATATGCCGTCTAGACTGGTCATAGCTTTTCTTCCAAGGAGCAAGCATCTTTGAATTTCATGGTTGCAATCACCATCTGCAGTCATTTTGGAGCCCCTCAAAAGTATCCTTATAACAACCCAATGTAGTAGTTACCGTTAATTATGTCCATAGTACTAATGGGGAAACAGAGGCACTGGATGGTTAAATTAATCGCTCAAGACATTACTCCAATGGTGGGTGGCAGAGCTGGGATTCAAATGTAGGCAGTCTGAATCCAAAGTTATTACATCACTTAAAAGGCTCATACAGCACATTGCTATAGAAAACTATTAAATGCTCACCTTTCAAAGAAAAAGGTGATCTTTACCCAAGTTCAAATTTAGTAATAAGAACTGTGATTTTTCAGTCTTCTCACATCTCAAGCCATGTTTACCCACTACTTTGTCTACTGCAGCCTGGGAGGAATGAAATCTAGAGCTATCACTAACTTACACAGTGGGAGAGATGCTGAGAGATGGTCTCAGTGGGAACAGCCATTCCAGCAGGTGGAATAGTTTCTAATGAGTATATATGTTGCCTATGAGGAAGTGTGGATGCGTGTTGTAGTCAACATTATAGAGATATGTTAATCATGAAAAGAGGGGCCTGGGCATAGCAATTCAGCAGCTGGTATATGGAGGTCAAAATGATACATGGAGGTAAAAGTGATCTACCAGTTCTCATTGGATAAGTCAGTTACTGAGGATCCAAGGCACAGCTCAGTTATGGATACTGGTGAATAGGAACAGAATCATTAAACAGAGGTGTGACTTATTTTTGTGTCTTAGAATATTGGAATAGAACTTCCTAACTTGTTCCTTTTGAAGAACAAACGCATAGATCAATTTATCAAGAGTAAAGAGTATAATAGGAAAGATGAGAAAGGAAAGCTATAAAGTCAGGTTGAGATTTGAAATTTGAAAGAGAACATAGTGAAATAAAAAATATGCTGTATTATTAGTATTTAATATGTATTCATTATTGAAAAACAGCAAAAAAGCCAACTTAAATCTCTTTATTCATAACACTTGATATATTTTTCTAATTTGGCTAATAGAGTTTGCCAAGAAAACACACTGGTCATAGCAAACACCCTTTTCCAACAACACAAGAGAAGACTCTACACATAGAAATCACCAGATGGTCAACACTGAAATCAGACTGATTATATTTGCAGCCAAAGATAGAGAAGCTCTATATAGTCAGCAAAAGCAAGACTGGGAGCTGACTGTGGCTCAGATCATGAACTTCTTGTTTCAAAATTCAGACTTAAATGGAAGAAAGTAGGGAAAACCATTAGACCATTCAGGTATGACCTAAATAAAATCTCTTATGATTATACAGTAGAAATGAGAAATAGATTTAAGGGACTAGATCTGATAGAGTGCCTGTTGAACTATGGATGGAGGTTCATGACACTGTACAGGAGACGGAGATCAAGACCGTCCCCAAGAAAGAGAAATGCAAAAAGGAAAAATGGCTTCACAGCTACAAATAGCTGTGAAAACAAGAGAAGCCAAAAGCAAAGAAAAGGAAAGATATACCCATTTGAATGCAGAGTTCCAAAGAACAGTGAGAAAGGATAAAAAGCCTTCCTCAGTGATCAGTGCAAAGAAATAGAGGAAAGCAATAAAATGGGAAGAGACTTAGCAGCAGCAGCAGGGATCTCTTCAAGAAAATTAGAGATACCGAGGGAACATTTCATGCAAAGATGGGCTCGATAAAGGGCAGAAATGGTATGGACCTAACAGAAGCAGAAGATATTAAGAAGAGATGGCAAGAATACACAGAAGAACTGTACAAAAAAGATCTTCACAAACCAGATAATCACAATGGTGTGATCACTCACCTATAGCCAGACATTGTGGAATGCAAAGTCAAGTGGGACTTAGGAAGCATCACTATGAACAAAGCTAATGGAGGTGATGTAATTCCAGTTGAGCTATTTCAAATCCTAAAAGATGATGCTGTGAAAGTGCTGCACTCAATATGTCAGCAAATTTGGAAAAGTCAGCAGTGGCCACAGGCCTGGAAAAGGTCAGTATTCATTCCAATCCCAAAGAATGCTCAAACTACCGCACAATTCCACTCATCTCACACGCAAGTAAAGTAATGCTCAAAATTCTCCAAGCCAGGCTTCAGCAATACATGAACAGTGAACTTCCCAGATGTTCAAGCTGGATTTAGAAAAGGCAGAGGAACCAGAGATCAAATTGCCAACATCTGCTGGATCATCAAAAAAGCAAGAGAGTTCCAGAAAAACATCTATTTATGCTTTATTGACTATGCCAAAGCCTTTGACTATGTGGATCACAATAAACTGTGGAAAATTCTTTAAGAGATGGGCATACCAGACCACCTGACCTGACCTGCCTCTTGAGAAACCTGTATACAGGTCAGGAAGCAACAGTTAGAACTGGACATGGAACAACAGACTGGTTCCAAATAGGAAAAGGAGTACGTCAAGGCTGTATATTGTCACCCTGCTTATTTAAGCTATATGCAGAGTAAACCATGAGAAATGCTGGGCTGGAAGAAACACAAGCTGGAATCAAGATTGCTGGGAGAAATATCAATCACCTCCGATATGCAGATGACACTACCCTTATGGCAGAAAGTGAAGAGGAACTAAAAAGCCTCTTGATAAAAGTGAAAGTGGAGAGTGAAAAAGTTGGCTTAAAGCTCAACATTCAGAAAACAAATCATGGCATTCAGTCCCATCACTTCATGACAAATAGATGGGGAAACAGTGGAAACAGTGTCAGACTTTATTTTTTTGGGTTCCAAAATTACTGTAGATTGTGACTGCAGCCATGAAATTAAAAGACACTTGCTTTGGAAGAAAAGCTATGACAAACCTAGACAGCGTATTAAAAAGCAGAGACATTACTTTGCCAACATAGGTCCATCTAATCAAAGCTATGGGTTTTTTTCCCCCAGTAGCTTGTGTGGATATGAGAGTTGGATTATAAAGAAAGCTGAGCACTGAAGAATTGATGCTTTTGAACTGTGGTGTTGGAAAAGACTCTTGAGAGTCCCTTGGACTGCAAGGAGACCCAACCAATCCATCCTAAAGGAGATCAGCCCTGGCGTTCTTTGGAAAGAATGATGCTAAAGCTGAAACTCCAGTACTTCGGCCACCAGATGCAAAGAACTGACTCATTGGAAAAGACTCTGATGCTGGGAAAGATTGAAGGCAGGAGCAGAAGGGGATGACCGAAGACGAGATGGCTGATGGCATCACTGACCCGATGGACGTGAGTCTGAGTGAACTCCAGGAGTTGGTGATGGACAGGGAGGCCTGGCGTGCTGCAGTTCATGGGGTCGCAAAGAGTCGGACACAACTGAGCGACTGAACTGAACTGATTGCATCCTATGTACTTAATATCTTCATCCCCAAATCTCCCAATGTTTAAATTATTCAATGTATTACTATTATTAATAACACAAAGTGTATATCCTTGTATGTAAAACTTTATGTACAGTTTGGTTATTTTTAATACTAAGCACTAAATTTGTAGAGAAACTATTAAAAAGTGGATACTGGAACTTCTTGAAATTTTTACATTTTGCCCAATTGTTTTTCATAAAAGTTGTACCTGTTTATGCTTCCACCATAAATCTGAAATATTACTTATGAAAATTTATTCTTTCTCCATTCATTTTATGATTGAGAATAGGATTATGTCGTTCATTCATTCGATAAACTAAATATTCATCAATGGGATACTGCATAGATACTGTGTACCTATGTGAGCTCTAAATTCCAGGGAATCAGTCTCATATTTCCTTTTTTTTGAAATTTTATAGTAAGTAGCCAGGTTTTTCATACATGCATTGATTACTTATCTTCCTTTTTTGCTAGAAGAAAACTTGTGATTTTTCTTTAATAGAGTAAGAATTAGTGTCTTCTATATGAAACGAACATAACGACTGAATTGAAGTTAACTTTAAGAATATAAAAGAAACACAATTCTGGCTCAGTTAAGCAGTGAAGAGTTGAAATTGGTTTCATTTATAATTTTTATAAAACACATTTTTGAGGGGTTTTATTCTACTTTTGTTTTGCACGTTGTTTGGACTAAGAACCTTACTTTAAAATGATTCCTAGAGTATGATTCGCTGAACCTATCTAATAATGGAAACTCTTTACAGAATCCTGAAAAGAAGTTCTTCTCATGGAAAACTTTGGTCTTTTTGCTTCAGCAGTGTTTTACCAGTCGTTGTAGCTTGGTCAGTGAAGAATTTGCCTGCAATGCAGGAGACCTGGGTTCAGGAAGACCCCATGGAGGAGGAAATGGCAGACCACCCCAGTATTCTTGCCTGGGGAATTCTATGGACAGAGAAGCCTGACAGGCTACAGTCCATGGAGTCGTAAGAGTCGGACATGACTTAGTGACTAAACCACCATCCACACCAGTCAAGGAAATCTTATTTTGGGGCATCCTGCCTTTGGAATCTGTACTTTTTTAACCTTTATATATAACTCATACATGTACTGCTTGATATATATTAATGTTTATCACATGCATTTTTCCCCCCTAACTTACATAAACTATTTTGGAAAAATGACTATCTTATATATATCTTTGTGTTATCATAGTGCTAAGAATAAAATAAGCATTTATAAATTGTTGAATAAATTAATTATTGGGAAAGAAAAGTTAAAAAGAGGCAAGAATAATGTCTAATAATATTAAACAAAATAGATGTCAGATATCACTTTGCTTCATGAAATCAAAACATACAAAGGCTATGTGATGTACTGAATCATTTATCTACTGAATGATAGAGCTAGGCAGTTTGATATAGGACACAAGTCCCCAATGAATAAAGTTCAATGAAGTTCATTGTTATACATGCAAGACCATGAGAGTCATTTTCTACCTTCACAGGTTTTTAAAACCAAATTCATCAGCTTGAAACATTATTAAAGTAAGTTATTGGCATATATCTAATCACAAAAAGCAAAACTAAATTTAAATTTGATTTCTTCTTTGTCTTGACTTCCCTTTCATATCAAGACAAGTTACCCAAAATCAAAGACTGTGAAACAATGAATATGCTAAAATAAGCACTCTGTATTATTCACTTCTTTATCACACAGTCATATTTAAGGAAGCATAAGATTCTTATCAATGGTATAGCATTATACTACTTTTTGATTATTTTTAAACATAGGTTCTGGTTACATGGGACTATCTAACTTAAAAGTTTATCAAATTTCATGCTTATGATTTATTCGATTTTGTGTCTTATATTAATAAAAAATTTTAATAAAATACTGTATGAAATAAGCTTTTATATTATTTGGACTTTAGTAAAACAATGAAAATGTAAAATGAAAATTTGCATTTAGTAAAACATTAAAATGTAAGACAAGTTTGTTTTATTTTCATGTTCTTACATATAAAAATATTAAAATGTAAAACAAGCTTTTTCTATTTTCATGTGTTTTTGTTGAGTATAATATCATAGTATAGTGCACCAGTTGTTAAGCATATAATTCAATGAAATTTTCTAAACCAAACACACCCACAGATCAAGCAATAAAATATTCCCAGTACTTCACAACTTCACTTCTTGTGTCCCTTTATACTATCCTGACTTGAAGCCCCAAAACATGTTTTTAATCTACTGGCATACACACACAAAAAACTCTAAATGCATATTATTTTTCATTTGTTCCCTTTGTGAACATTATGTTAGTGATATAATGCTATTTCTTTATTTGTGTGCAGCCATTTGTTTTCTTTTCCATTGCTATGTAGTACTCCTTTAAATCATTGTACCACATGATATATCTATCTATTCTACTTTTGGGAACTATTTGGGCTGTTTCTAAATGGTACTCTTATGTACATTCTTGTACATATCTTTTGGTGAGTACACACACACACACACACACACACACACACACACACGTCTGTCCCAGTATAGACCTGAGAAAGGAACTGCTCAGTCAAAAGACCCAAAATTATACAAATTTAGAAATAACGGACATGAAAGCATACTTAGGAATGAACAAGAATTATTAGGCAATTATAAGATTCAAAATGGTTTCCCCAGAGAACATATTTTCTCAAGTGTGTAGCTCAAACCAGTTGTCAAATATCTGCAGCAGCTTATTTTAGCATCACCACTTAGCCTTGGAGGGATATTTACATATCTACCTGTGTAAGACTGTCTCTATTTAAATAGACTCTGAAGTGGGTCCTATGCTCCTGAGGCAAATTAAAAATGAAATCTAGGAAGAATTGACAGGCTGTTCCCCAGAACTCTGAACAGCTCTAATTATATTATAATACGTTTAGCTGGTTTGGCACAAGTAAGCTACCTGCCTTTTGAGAACTGAAACCCAAGTAGAATTTCCCCAAAGTGCTTCTCTTGATGTGCTCAGGGAAGCTTCAACATTACTCATTAATGTTGTAGGAACAATTGCAGGTTTTTGTACTACTTTGTTCATTACTGTGTTTGACTTCTGTTTTTACATTCAGTCATACAGACAGTTTCACAATGCTGGATCCATATTTGAAGTTCTGAGCTTTACAGTTTAAGTCATCCCCATCATCAACACCATATTTGCAGTCGCACAGTATACAATGTGTGATTCTAGTTCATCAGCCACAAGCTGGGCAAAAACCCTAGTCCGAGAGAAGCATAGAGGTGAGAGGAAGGGAGCACCCAAGTAGGAGAGTAATTTGCTCAGCCTCCACTCCTGCAAACAGGAACTTCTCTGGGAGGCATGATTAACTAGCTGTCCCTAGCCAGCCTGCAGGAAGTCCACACAGTGCCAGTTCTGTGTGACAGCGTGAACAGCAGGAGGGGAGAAGTTTTCCCGACCATCGTATCCTACTTTTTTTTATATAAGCATCCTATGTGACTTATGCTGGAAGGAGAGGCATACAAATAAGATGATAATAAATGAGCAGCTCTGTCTCAGGCGGTAATGTATTTGCAAAGGTGTCTGTGGGGAGTCAGCAGGGCTGTCATCCTTACTGCCTAATTTGCGTGGCTTCCTATAATCATTTCCATTTATCTGCAATCTAGTTAAAAGCTACTAGCTAGTTTATCCATTTCTACATGGAGATCCATTATAAGAAAGCACTTCTCTTTGTAAAGTAAGATCCATTCTTCCCTATTCCCCAGAGCGAACGATCAAAGGTTAAATTATTTTCTAGACAGGCGCTCCGCACCGCTGAACAACTCAATCTGTGCTCTTTCCTCTTCCCACCTCTCACACTCTGTGAGAGTCTGTGCTAGTTCATTAGCTGTATACAGGCACGTCTCCCCCTTTCCAAGCAGGCTCTACAGCCCCAGAATGGTCTGGTTTGGGCTCCCTTCTCAAGACTTATTTTTCTGTTTACATTGACAATTACAGGTGGGTAAAGAAGATGGTACTTTGTTTTTATTTGCTAACTTAACTATGTTTTGCAGTTCTTATTTTTTGATGGGAGGAATTAATGGTAGATTTTAGGGGCCACTATGCTAGATGAGAAAGTCAGCTCCTAGGCAGGTTGATAAGAAGCCCAGGGTCCCCGAGGAGGAGAGAGGGGTCTGGAATTCTCAAGGAGGAGAAAAGGATAAACTTTTATTTTCTACATTTCTTAGTCTTCAGTTTAGTCACTCAGTCTTGTCTGACTCTTTGCGACCTCATGGACTGCAGTACGCCAGGCTTCCCTGTCCATCACCAATTCCAGGAGCTTGCTCAAATTCATATCCATCACATCAGTGATGCCATCCAACCATCTCCTCCCCTGTCGTCTTCTTCTCCTCTCATCTTCAATCTTTCCCAGCATCAGGGTCTTTTCCAATGAGTCAGTTCTTCACATCAGGTGGCCAAAATATTGGAGTTTCAGCTACAACATCAGTCCTTCCAATGAATATTCAGGACTGATTTCCTTTAGGATGGACTGGTTGGATCTCCTTGCTGTCCAAGGGAGTCTCAAGAGTCTTCTCCAACACCACAGTTCAAAAGCATCAATTCTTTGGCACTCAGCTTTCTTTATAGTCCAACTCTCACATCCATACATGACTATGGAAAAACCATAGCTTTGACAAGATGGACCTTTCTTGGTAAAGTAATGTCTCTGCTTTTTAATATGCTGTCTATGTTGTTCATAGCTTTTCTTTCAAAGAACAAGTGTCTTTTAATTTCATGGCTGCATTTACCATCTGCAGTGATTTTGGAGCCCAAGAAAGTAAAGTCAGCCACTGTTTCCACTGTTTCCCCATCTATTATCCATGAAGTGATGGGATCAAATGCCATGATCTTAGTTTTATGAATGTTGAGTTTTAAGCCAACTTTTTTACTCTCCTCTTTCACTTTCATCAAGAGGCTCTTTAGTTCTTCTTTTTTTGTGGTGTCATCTGCATCTTTGAGGTTATTGATATTTCTCCCAGCAACCTTGATTCCAGCTTGTACTTCATCCAGCCCAGCATTTCGCATGATGTATTCTGCATATAAGTTAAATAAGCAGGGTGACAATATATAGCCTTGAAGTACTCCTTTCCCCTTTTGGAACCAGTCTGTTCTTCCATGTCTAATTCTAATTGTTGTTTCTTGACCTGCATACAGATTTCTCAGGAGGCAGATCGGGTGGTCTGGTATTTCTATATCTTTAAGTCACAAAAAATACTTTATTTTTTTCTTTAAGCCTGGAGCTGATGATTACACAACAAAACAACTCTGCTTAAATTCTGTACTAAGGATTGCACTATAAAGAAAGCGAGTGCCGAAGAATTGATGCTTCTGAACTGTAGTGTTGGAGAAGACTCTTGAGAGTCCCTTGGACTGCAGGGAGATCCAACCAGTCAATCTTAAAGGAAATCAGTCTTGAATATTTATTGGAAGGACTGATGCTGAAGCTGAAGCTCCAATACTTTCGCCACCTGATGCAATAAACTGACACACTGGAAAAGACCCTGATGCTGGGAAAGATTGAAGGTGGGAGGAGAAGGGGATGACAGAGGATGCGATGGTTGGATGGCATCATCGACTCGAGGGACAAGAATTGAGCAAACCCCAGGAGCTGGTGATGGACAGGGAAGCCTGCTCTGCTGCAGTCCATGTGGTCACAAAGAGTCAGACATGACTGAGCCACTGAACTGAACAGAATTGAACTGAGGACAGCTTCTCCTTCTTGAAAACCTTCTGGCTAATCCTCTTATCTTAAAATGTGTATTCTGGGAGTGGGTCTGGTAAGATCTTTCTATTGTTAGTTCTAATCCTGTCATTTTAAAATATAAATTGTGGGAGTGGGTCTAGTAAGATCAAGTATAACCTTGAGACATTCTTTTCACTTATTGTTCAGTTCAGTTCAGTTGCTCAGTCGTGTCCGACTCTGCGACCCCATGAATTGCAGCACATCGGCCTCCCTGTCCATCACCAACTCCCGGAGTTCACTCAAACTCACATCCATCGAGTCGGTCCATCCAGCCAGCCATCTCATCCTCTGTCGTCCCCTTCTCCTCCTGCCCCCAATCCCTCCCAGCATCAGAGTCTTTTCCAATGAGTCAACTCTTTGCAGGAGGTGGCCAAAGTACTGGAGTTTCAGCTTTAGCATCATTCCTTCCAAAGAACACCCAAGACTGATCTCCTTTAGAATGGACTGGTTGGATCTCCTTGCAGTCCAAGGGACTCTCAAGAGTCTTCTCCAACACCACAGTTCAAAAGCATTAATTCTTTGGCTCTCAGCTTTCTTCACAGTCCAACACTCACGTCCATACATGGCCACAGGAAAAACCATAGCCTTGACTAGACGGACCTCTGTTGGCAAAGTAATGTCTCTGCTTTTGAATATGCAGTCTAGGTTGGTCATAACTTTCCTTCCAAGGAGTAAGCGTCTTTGAATTTCATGGCTGCAATCATCATCTGCAGTGATTTTGGAGCCCCTCAAAATAAAGTCTGACAGTGTTTCCATTGTTTCCCCGTCTATTTCCCAAGAAGTGATGGGACCGGATGCCATGATCTTTGTTTTCTGAATGTTGAGCTTTAAGCCAACTTTTTCACTCTCCTCTTTCACTTTCATCAAGAGACTTTTCAGTTCCTCTTCACTTTCTGCCATAAGGGTGGTGTCATCTGCATATCTGAGGTTATTGATATTTCTCCTGGCAATCTTGATTCCAGCGTGTGCTTCTTCCAGCATAGCGTTTCTCATGATGTACTCTGCATATAAGTTAAATAAGCAGGGTGACAGTATACAGCCTTGACGTGCTCTTTTTCCTATTTGGAGCCAGTCTATTGTTCCATGTCCAGTTCTAACTGTTACTTCCTGATTTGCATATAGGTTTCTCAAGAAGCAGGTCAAGTGGTCTGGTATTCCCATTTCTTTCAGAATTTTCCACAGTTTATTGTGATCCACACAGTCAAAGGCTTTGGCATAGTCAACAAAGCAGAAAGAGATGTTTTTCTGGAACTCTCTTGTTTTTTCGATGGTCCACCAGATGTTGGCAGTTTGATCTCTGGTTCACAGCTCCCTTGCTAAGCCTAGCGAGAGGGGAACTTTCCATCCACCTTCTGATGTCTATATCAGAAGTTTTCTCTGTCCCTTCTTATACTTTATAAAACTCTGCTACACAAAAGCTCTTGAATGATCAAGCCTGGTCCCTGGTCCCAAAGTTAAAACTTCTTTGGACATCAGGAATCTGACATCATTAACTGTAAGCTATCATAGAGCTATTTAAATTTAAATTAATTAAAATTAAACACAATTAGATATTTTGGTCTCAGTCACACTGGCCACATTTTAAGCACTCATTATTAAGGGTTCATGAGATAACTCCTGGGTGTTCATTGTCAGGACTGATGTTAAAGCTGAGGCTCCAATACTTTGGCTACCTGATGTGAACAGCTGACTCATTTGAAAAGACCCTGATGAGCGGAAGATTGAGGGCAGGAGGAGAAGGGGATGACAGAGGATGAGATGATTGGATGGCATCAGCAACTCAATGGACATGAGTTTGAGCAAGCTCTGAGAGTTAGTGAAGGATAAGGAAGTCTGGCATGCTGCAGTCCATGGGGTTGCAAATAGATATGACTGAGGGAGTGACTGAACTGAACTGAATACTTCAATTTAAAAATTAATAATTAAAAAAAACTTCTTCTGATACACAAATGGCAGAGGAATGGAACTGATGTCCTAGTGATCTGAATTGCAACTTACTGGGATTTTCTAGTTAGGAAACATTGCTTCCACCTATAGAGGTCTTGGAAAAATTGTATGTAATTAGCAAAACAATAGAAGGAAGAAAAAAAAAAGTATATGACCTGAGAAATGAGAAATTTAAACACTCAGATACATGCCATTAAGCAAGTAATACTTCAAGCCAGTGAAATAAGAAATGTCATCAGGAAGCATATGATTAATTGCAGGATGGACTGCAATTGTTATATAAGAAGTCTGAAGAATGAGAGAGTGAATGGGTGGGTGATCAGTGAAAGACACAGAGGAACCAGAGTCCTGCACATCATTATGGTGTGAGTGGTGTCACCAACACGTTCCAGTTGTGGTGAGAGGTGTGGAGGTGGGCTGGGTACAACACCATCAGTATTCCTTTCCTCATTATGCATAGTTTCAGAGATCTTCAGGTTAGACAGTAGCCCTTCCCAGTTCAGTTCAGTTCAGTCACTTGGTCATGTCCGACTATTTGTGACACCATGGACTGCAGCACACCAGGCTTCCCTATCTGTCACCAACTCCTGGAACTCACTCAAAGTCATGCCCATTGAGTTGGTGATGCCATCCAAGCATCTCATCCTCTGTCTTCCCCTTCTCCTCCTACCTTTAATCTTTCCCAGCATCAGAGTCTTTTCCAATGAGTCAGTTCTTCGCATCAGGTGGCCAAAGTATTGGAGCTTCAGCTTCAGCCTCAGTCCTTCCAGTGAATATTCAGGACTGATTTCCTTTAGGATGGATTGGTTGTATCTCCTTGCAGTCCAAGGGACTCTCAAGAGTCTTCTCCAACACCACAGTTCAAAAGCATCAGTTCTTCGGTGCTCAGCTTTCTTTATGGTCCAATTCTCACACCCATACATGACTACTGGAAAAACCATAGCTTTGACTAGATGGATGTTTGTCAGCAAAGTAATGTCTACTTTTTAATATGCTGTCTAGGTTGGTCATAGCTTTTATTTCAAGGAGCAAGCATTTTTGAATTTCAAGGCTGCAATCACCATCTGCAGTGAGTTTGAAGCCCACAAAAATAAAGTCTGTCACTGTTTCCATTGTTTCCCCATCTATTTGCCATGAAGTGATGAGATGAGCTATTTCAAATCCTGAAAGATGATGCTGTGAAAGTGCTGCACTCAATATGCCAGCAAATTTGGAAAACTCAGCAGTGGCCACAGGACTGGAAAAGATCAGTTTTCATTCCAATCCCAAAGAAAGGCAATGCCAAAAAATGCTCAAACTACCATACAATTGCACCCATCTCACATGTTAGTAGAGTAATGCTCAAAATTCTCCAAGCCAGGCTTCAGCAATACGTGAACTGTGCACTTCCTGATGTTCAAGTTGGTTTTAGAAAAGGCAGAGGAACCAGAGATCAAATTGCCAACATCTGCTGGATCATGGAAAAAGCAAGAGAGTTCCAGAAAAACATCTATTTCTGCTTTATTGACTATACCAAAACCTTTGACTGTGTGGATCACAATAAACTATGGAAAATTCTGAAAGAGATGGGAATACCAGACCAGCTGACCTGCCTCTTGAGAAATCTGTATGCAGGTCAGGAAGCAACAGTTAGAACTGGACATGGAACAACAGACTGGTTCCAAATAGGAAAAAGAGCACATCAAGGCTGTATATTGTCACCCTGGTTATTTAACTTATATGCAGAGTACATCATGAGAAACACTGGGCTGGAAGAAGCACAAGCTGGAATCAAGATTGCCAGGAGAAATATTAATAACCTCAGATATGCAGATGACACCACCCTTATGGCAGAAAGTGAAGAGGAACTGAAAAGTCTCTTGATGGAAGTAAAAGAGGAGAGTGAAAAAGTTGGCTTAAAGCTCAACATTCAGAAAACAAAGATCATGGCATCCGGTCCCATCATTTCATGGGAAATAGACGGGGAAACAATGGAAACACTGTCAGACTTTATTTTGAGGGGCTCCAAAATCACTGCAGATGATGATTGCAGCCATGAAATTAAAAGACGCTTACTCCTTGGAAGAAAAGTTATGACCAACCTAGATAGTATATTCAAAAGCAGAGACATACTTTGCCGACTAAGGTCCGTCTAGTCAAGGCTATGGTTTTTCCTGTGGTCATGTATGGATATGAGAGTTGGACTGTGAAGAAGGCTGAGCGCCAAAAAATTGATGCTTTTGAACTGTGGTGTTGGAGAAGACTCTTGAGATTCCCTTGGACTGCAAGGAGATCCAACCAGTCCATGTTGAAGATCAGCCCTGGGATTTCTTTGGAAGGAATGATGTTAAAGCTGAAGTTCCAGTACTTTGGCTACCTCCTGCAAAGAGTTGACTCATTGGAAAAGACTCTGATGCTGGGAGGGATTGGGGGCATGAGGAGAAGGGGACGACAGAGGATGAGATGGCTGGATGGCATCATTGACTCGATCAATGTGAGTCTGAGTGAACTCTGGGAGTTGGTTGGTGATGAACAGGGAGGCCTGGCGCGCTGCGATTCGTGGGGTCGCAAAGAGTCGGACACGACTGAGCAACTGAACTGAACTGATGAGACCAGATGCCATGATCTTAGTTTTCTGAATGTTGATTTTTAAGCCAGCTTTTTTACTCTCCTCTTTCACTTTCATTAAGAGGCTCTTTAGTTCTTCTTTGCTTTCTGCCATAAGGGTGGTGCTATTTGCATATCTGAGGTTATTAATATTTCTCCCTGAAATCTTGATCTAGCTTGTGCTTCATCCAGTCCAGCATTTCAAACGATGTACTCTGCATATAATTTAAATAAGCAAAGTGACGATATACAGCCTTGATGTACTCTTTTCCCAATTTGGATCCAGTTGGTTGTTCCATGTCTATTTGTCACTTCTTGACCTAAACAGAGATTTCTCAGGAGGCAGGTCAGGTGCTCTAGTATTCCCATTTCTTGGAGAATTTTCCACAGTTTGTTGTGATCCACACAGTCAAAGGCTTTAGCGTAGTTTGTGAAGCAGCAGTAGATGTTTTTCTGGAATTCTCTAATTTTTTTTCTATGACCCAACGGATGTTGGCAATTTGATCTCTGATTCCTCTGCCTTTTCTAAATCCAGCTTGAACATCTGGAAGTTTTCGGTTCATGTACTGTTGAAGCCTAGCTTGGAGGGTTTTGAGCATTACTTTGCTAGTGTGTGAGATGAGTGCAGTTGTGTGGTGGTTTGAATTGTTCTGATGGTGGAGTAGAAGGAATGTGCTCATCTTTTCCTGTGAGAAACTGCGACTAACCACTGAACACCCACAGACAGGGGAATGTTGGATCCCACCACCAAAAGATACCCCACGTCCAAGGGCAAAGGAGAAGCCCCAACAAGATGGTAGGAGGGGTGAAATCCCAGCTTCCTATGTAATTCCCAGTATTGAATACTCTTCCAGAAAGAGCCCTCTTTCCTGATGGGGAAATCTCACCTTCTTCAAAAGATTATGGTAGCTTGGCAATCTCCCTAGCATCAGTGAACCAGTCTTCACCAGCCTTGCACTGGGTTCTCTGGGCATCCCCACCACAAGAGCCCAGGCTTGCTTCCCCACGATCCCATCCTGCCAACATCATGGAGACTGCCCACTGCTATAAAGGATTTAATTAGCTCTGGCAAAGGAAGGAAGGAGGATTAAGGGCTGATTAAAGAGCTTATGGAAAAAAAAAATATATGATTAGGAGAATAATCCTCTGGAAACCCAAGGCTGCAAGAGACAAATCCTGCCCAGCTGACTGTACTCTGCCAGTCACCACCACTCCTGAATGACATACAGCAAGAGGTCATGCTGGAAGGTTGGGGCCCATAAGAGATGCTCCATGTGGAAGCAATTTAAGGGATGGACAGCAGCACATGCAATATATCTTTCCTCAAAAAGAAAAATGGAAGTGATTTTCCCCCACCATTTCATGAAGAAAACAAAATAGGAAGTGTTGATAAAATGTGATTTATACAACACAGTTTTTCTAGGTAATATTTTATTAACACTTATTTACCAAGGTCGGCAACTGCTCTGACAAACATCCTGTTTAAAGTTTAAGGTGAGAATCAGAGTTAGTGGAAGCAACCTGGAAGGCACGGAGTGGTCTCAGCTCCATTTTTAACACCTCTGTTAAATATTTGATATGGCACTAAGGGGCAAGTGAGCATGCTCATTCCAGGGAGGGAGAAAACTTGCCACTAGAGAAATTTCTCTCTTTCTCAGACTAGATCACAATCCTGAAAACATTAGCTGCCCAGAAACATTCCCTGCCACCTTAAGTTGTCAAAAGTAGAAGGAAGCAGAGGCCAGGGGAGGGCACAACTCCAATCAGCTTTGTGAGACCCCTGGCTGCCTGGTTTTTGCTTTAAGAGACCTCAGTTCAAACCCAATCAGCTGTTATTACACAGGACAGCATCTTGATGAGCTTGTAACCTTATCAACAGTCCTCTGGGGGAGATGTGGTGAAGTTATTTGAATATAATTCATCCAGGCAACAAATTGGCCCATCACTCAGCTCACAAATCTCTCTGTTGACCAGGCTGCCAAAAATGGGAAAGGAATTCTCTTCTGTAGAAAGCTTCCTCTAGAACTATGCTAATTGTATAGAAAAATCCAGAGTCCTTTGGTAGTAAAATGAAAATTGAAAAATAAAAATTGAATAAAAACAGTTGTAAGTTTTTAAAGTACCAGTTTTTTTTTTAACATGTTCTTCCAACAATCCTACAAATTAGGAGTTATTTACATGTTATGTATGAAGAAGACTGAAACTCTGAGACAGTACAATTTTTAAGTTATACAACCTATCGACGGAGAAAGTCATGCTCAGATTTAGGTATTTAATTGTTTGAAAAGAGAGACTCTGTCTATTGAACCACATGGTTCCCTTATCTTCTGCTGTGAAAACAAAGTTACAAACTATATGAAATATAGGAAAGAGACTTCTGGTTTTTATGATGGAAGAGAGTCGATTTGATTTTTTTTTTTTTTTGAACATGGTTTAACAGATGATCTTCTATCTGCTTGACCCTATGTCTTAGAAAGTGTCTTAATCTCTGATCACAAGGAAACAGCAAATTCCTCTCTGTCACATGTGTTAAATTAGGGTTTTTCAACTATTGTGATATTTTGAGAGCCTGACATAGGCTGAATGGGAATAGGGGTGATTATTACCCCACAGAGCAATATGAGACAAGTGTTTAGGACAAAGAACAGAATCAAATGCCAGACAGTAATGTTGTCTGGGTCTACTTGAGGGGCAGGACAGAAAGAAAATTCAGTATCGGGCAATGACAAGAGCATCCTTATGAAAATTCTAGGATTATCTGTAATATAGTTCTCATATATCTCTAATTAGTTCTTCACTTTCTTTGTTGAAGGTATAAATAAGATGATGGAGTAAAGTAAAATAGTAGTACATTAGGATTCGAATTGCTACAGAAGAATCAGGATGGCTACCAAACCTACTCAACAGGAAAGGAGACTTCATTTCTAGCTCAAGATGTGAATAATTGGAGGTATTGCCTGAGCATACAATTAAGGAATAAAATACTAATAAGGAACAGTAATTATCATCATAATCATCACTATTCTTATTCGGAACTTAAACAACATTGATTTATTGTATTCCAGCAAGCACATTGCCATATAGAACTCAAAAGCCAATTTATTCGTCACTAATTAAATTTTTATTTCAAAAGCACTATCTTTCCCCCTCTGTTCTTTCTGTTTTCTACTCCAGAGTCTCCCATTAAAGCTGTGCTGATTGTCAGCTAAGTCTCAATGCAATGTATGATGGGATTTCCATTCTTGTTTTTTATTTTGGCCATGCTGCTCAGCTTGTAGGATCCTAGTTCCCTGAACAGGGATTGAACCTGTGTCCTTTGCAGCAAAAGCACAAAGTCCTAAACACTGCATCTCAGGTGACTTCTATTCTGAGTGGTCTTATATCTGTTATGATTGTCTGGTACCTTTGCCATATGTTTAGCTAAATATTGTAAATATTTCTCATTTTCAGTGGGATATTAAATGTTCAACACAGTTACTCCATTCCTCTTCATTTTTTTTTTCCTTACCCTCAGAATTTTTATTCTTTTTACTCTTATTTAGGCAATCTGAAAGACACTTTGGCTTGATCTTTCTGCAAACTAACAAATTCACGTATTTTAATATTTGTGACCTGTGAACTTTCTGCTCTTTAGTCCAATTTTCTTATTGTTGCAGCATCATTTCAGAATTTAATTTCCAATAACTTTGATTATTGCTCTTTCATAGCATTTCCATTGTTTCTTTCTCCCTTGCTCCCTATCTTTCTCATTTTCCTTTTCTTCCTATTGCATTATTTTCTAAGAATTAAAGGTCTACTTAGTTTATATTTAAAGCTTAAATATAATTATGTATGTAAAATGTAATGTAATAATTTAAAATGTTTGTGTTAACTCTATTTCCTTAACAACTTTCTTGTGTGTTCCTCTCTTCCTTTTTAAATTTTAGTCATTTATTTTATTTTGGCTGTGATGGGTCTTCATTGCTTTGTGCGTGCTTTCTCTAGTCGTGGCAAGTGAGGGATGCTCTTTGTTGCAGTGTGCAGGCTTCTCATTGTGGTGGCCTCCTTTGTTGTGGAGCACAGGCTCCAGGTGCATGGGCTTCTGTAGTTTTGACACAGAGGCTTAGTTGCTGCATAGCATGTGGAATCTTCCTAGATCAGGGATTGAACCTGTGTTTCCTGCATTGGCAGGCAGATTCTTATCCCCTGCACCCCCAGGGAAGTCCTTGTGTTGATTTCTAAACTTTATTTTCATAATAATTTTTTCTCAAACTTTTTGAGTGAAGTTCTATGTTTGACCAATTGTTGTCACTAGCGAGAATTTCCTCAGCTTTGGGGGAAAATCTCAGTTTTCCTGGTAATCAACAAGGATTCCAGTTATGTCATCTTTGCCCCTGGCATACTGAAGAACTCTTAATTATTTTGTGGAAGTAAACTTGACCCGTAATTTTATCCTAAGGGCAAATACTGGAATCTATTTATGTGAAAATGGATCCTTGACACAACCTTTCAACAACAGCTATTAATTACTGTCTGGCTATGGCAAATTGAAATTTTATTCAGTATCTATTCATTTCTGTCTTACTCCGTCAGCGGAAGAATTACACTCACCTCCCCTAATAATGCTGGGTTGGCCATGTCTTTGGTTATTCCAAAGACATGTAGCTCTAGCAGGGAGGCCTTCTAAATGTATTTGTGCTATTTGCTTATGCTCTTTTACTCCTCTATTCAAGCATGAGAAGAAAATGCCCCGGGCAACTGCTGCTCCTTTAGCCTAATCTTGGAAGAAAGGGCATATATAACAGATCTCAACTCCTCTTTCTCAACCCCAAACTCAACTACCAACATTCTCTCTTCCTACTGAATCAACCAAAAACAGGGGTTCATCATATTTTGAGTACATTCAAGATATTGTAGCACAGAATGTTGGTAGTTGAGTTGATCGCTACTGGTAGGGTTTTGAGAGGGTTCTATAAGAAAATGATACTAGCTTAGAGGAAAACAACACACACACAAAATAGTTAACTTCTTTGAAAATAGGAGTGAGTAGAAAGAGAAAATCCATAAATGTTGTCGCTTACAGGGCTGAATGATATAATTCCCTTTGACTGAGAAAGACCTAGTGAGATCAAGTTCAACACTGGACCTGGGAGCAAAGAACTAACAAGGGCATGACAGTAGCACCTTTTTAAGAACCCACTTATTGGATTAATTTGACCCAAGATCATCCTTTCAGCTGGTCAAAATGACTCATAATAGGTTTTAAAGGCATGTTCCCACAGACAGCCAAGAAACTCAAAGTCACATCAGAAACTCAGTCATAGTTTGCAAAGAATTGTGGATAAGGAGATTTGCATATGGAGCTGATGAAATAAAATAGGTAAGAATAAACCAAACAAACAAGCACACCAAGTTCTGACAAATCCATTTCAAATCTGAATTAGAGTTACCATGACTCTTTGAGATGTAATATGACCCTTGCACACTCAAATTTTGGGTAGGCAGAAAGCTGGCTGAGATGCTGTTCAGCCATCCTGGAAATATTTTCTAATGCCTTTTACAGATGTGTCCAAGGAGAAAAACAAATAAGAGAAGAAATTTCCAAGGACAGAGTCAAGAGCTAATGGAGCAGAATGGAATAAGCATTACCAGGGAGTAAGACTGGTGTCTAATCTGTGCTCCACCATATGAAGGGGAACCTTGCCAAGTTTGTCCTGCTAGGTTTCAGAATTACTGTGGATCAGTGACTGCCATGTGCCTCCCACTCTCACCCTTCTGAATATGAATTTTTTTGCCGGTATGTTGTTTTCTGTTCCAACATCATATGTTGTGAGATGTGAGAGTGGATAATTAGCATTTTAAGTCAGAGGTCTCTGGATCAATAAGACCTATATTTGGAACCAATAAGAGGACTATCCTGAGGTCCTGGACTTTAAGTGTGATGGAAAAATCAAGTGGGATTTTTGAGCTTCTGTATTGAGGATAAGGTGAATGCACTTTATATTTTGAATGAAGTCAATATTTGTGACTAAAAGAGTACTGTGATAGATTTTATTATTCAAATACTTAAACTCTCCTCTTGCTATGCTATGTGGATATGGGAACACTTTCCAAATACTGATGTGGGGCTTGATCTTGTGACTGCCTTTGATAAATGGAATGTGTCCCAATTCTTAGCACAAGCTTTGGAGGCATCACAAGTTTGCACTCACCCTGTTGCACTCCATTCTTTGGTCTTGAAGACAGGACACCCTGGATAGGATGTGCTATATATTAATATGATATGCTCTAGCGTGGGTTTTGGAATTAGAAAACTTTTGAAGAGGACTTGAACCTAACTCACATGCTAAGCTAAGATTCCCTAGTCAATCTTCATATAAAAGAGAAAGAAACTGATGTTTATTGCTGTAAGCCAATGAGATCTGGGATGTTTGTTGATACAGCAAAAGTTTATTGATACAGCTGGTGGTTAATACACCACTCTACTAGCCTATGGCCCATTGTTTGAATTGGACTCCACTAACTGAGTCCTTATTACAAGTTTCTGCCAAGAAGACTCATCTTATTTTAGAGGATTTTCTGTTCTTTTGTATATGTTTGTAAGTTCCTCCTTTCCGTTGAATTTTACCTAAAGCGTATGTCTTCCCAGGTGGCATAGTAGTAAAGAATCCACCTGCCAACGCAGGAGACATGAGACTTGGGTTCGATTCCTGGGTTGGGAAGATCCCCTGGAAAAGGAACTGGCAACTCACTCCAGTATTCTTGCTTGAAAAATTCCATGGACTAAGGAGCCTGGTGGGCTACAGTCCATGGGATCGCAAAGAGTCCAACACAACTGAGCATGCACACACACACAATATGTCTTTTAGAAATCACTCTTTCAGCCTGGGCATTAACATTCTTTCATTGTTCCAATATTATTGCTGGTTTATTCTTATATTTTTGTTTATTCTGCCTTTTCAGTGGAATTTTAAGAGAGAGAAATAACTTGCAAATTTACTTAGTCAACTTTACTATGTCCATCTGATTAGATTCTCTTTAATCCCATTGGAGTTAGAAATATGTACCATAAGAAGGTTTTCTAGAAAAGGGGGACAGGTTTGTATGAAGGTTTGTGTGTGTCTGTGCTGTGTGTTAAGTCATGTCTGACTCTTTGCAACCCCATGGACTGCAGTCTACCAGGCTCCTCTGTTCATGGGATTCTCCAGGCACAGACACTGGAGTGGGTCGCCATGTCCTCCTCCAGGGGATCTTTCCAACCCAGGGATCAAACCCTGGTCTCCTGCACTGCAGGCAGATTCTTTACCATCTGAGGCACCAGGGAAGTCCTTTCTTCATATAACTGCTCCTAAAAATCTTTGGTCTTTTCTAAAATGATTGGTCATCTCTACAGCTTTTCATTGCTTGCCTGATATGGGACAGACAATCTTTTTTGCACGTGTCTCAATGACAAGAGCACAGAGCTTTGCCTACTAGTTGGTGTCTTCTCTTTGTTTTTCCTGTCATGTACACTTTTATATCTTGAATTTACACCATGAAGATCTGTTTCTCTGCTCCTCTGCATATACAATGACTTTCATTTTAATGCAGCATCTCTGCACATCATATGTGCCATTTTTCTGAAAACACTTTAAACATTAGAAATCCAAATGTAAAACTCAATTAACTTTTTGGTTCTATTAGTGCAAATATTGCAATAAGATGATAATTAGGTAAACAGAAGCATGCTATCCTTGTATAAGTTTATAAATACAAACAAGGGTTCTATCAAAATGCACTTATAAGAATATTAAAATTTTAATGAAATATGTTCTAAATTGAAGGACTAATAGGGTGACTGCCTACCCTATAGGGAGCACTTTCACATAATTTTTTATTTAAGCTTACCAGCAGCCTTTTTGGGTTCCAAATGAGGAGACTAATGCTCATGAAGCTTAGATAACTGTTCAGGCACGTTAAGATGTAAGAGAGCAACTCAGAATTTAATTCTCAGTTTTCCCCTCCAAATATTGTGCTCATTCTAGCATACACTGCTGCTTCTCAAATGATATTATTGATTTTACTGTAGTCTTTAGCAATATCAGTGAGAACAAATTCAGTTTGCTTTCAGCTTGGGAGATGGAAAAGGATCTACTGCTTCTGCTGTTGTCTCAATACTCACCCTGTGACTGACCTCAAACTCTGTGTGCAAACCTTTCTGGATAAAACTTCTCACCTTTTCCTTTAAAAGTTGTTCTATATGTACCGCATCTGAAGAGCAGCTCTGACATACATATATACACTACCATATGTAAACCAGAGAGCTAGTGGGAAGCTGCTACATAGCACAGGAAGCTGACCTCAGTGCTCTGTGATGACTGAGATGGGTGGGCTGGGAGGAGGTAGGAGGGAGGCTCAAGAAGGAGGGGATATAGGCATACAGATGGCTGACTGACCCCGTTGTACAGCAGAAACTAACACCACATTGTCAAGCAATTATATGTCCAATTTTTCAAAAAGAGCTGTTTTAGCTTTGGTTTCAGAGAGAGGTGGGCAAAAAAGGAGTAAGTGATTACCGGCAAGGAAATCTACGATTTTTAGAAGATAACTGATTTCACCCATGACAACTCAAAAAAGTCAAGCATCCAAAAGACAGGTTGTTGATGCCAGATACTGTCTTTGAACATCTTACAGATGAGATGCTATTGTGCATAAAAGAATCTGCGTATGTGAACCAGAAAGTGCTGGATGTAATACGTTTGTTCAGAGAAACACATGTGAAAAAGGAAGAACTTTAATTCTATTGCCTCCATCCCCAAGATTTCTCTCCAGTTACTTAAATAAAATAGTTTTTTAAATTAAGGAGACTCTCTATAGAGAGACTGCATAATCAAATAAGGCCGGAATCCAACAAAGGCAACTTAGCAATTCAGGGTGATATGTCGGCTACAGTTATGGAAACAATTTCCCAACCAGTTAGCTGCTGCTTTATTTACCTTTCTGGTCAACTACACCTATTACAAAATCCAAAGTCTGTCTATTTTGTATACCTTAATCTGCCTGTCAAAAATATGATGGCATCAAAACAGCTTTTTCTGAAGACGATGGAAGTATTACCATATGTCTTCCAGATGCAATGGTGGCCTTCTGTAATTTTGGTGTTTGAGACTTTATGTTAATGTCTTCTAATTTTTAGATAAAAACTTTAGCTGTGTGCCTATGTCAAAAATGTATGCTCCTATAGAATTTCCCCCCATATAAAGAAAATGCCATAGAACAAAATAATTGTATACATAAATTTTTATGATAGTAAATTGACAATACTTAGAAGAGATCAGACTATGATGTGTTAGAATCTTCTGTGTTGACCAGCTTCTGTTCTAGTTGAGAAATTGAGTTTAGTCTAAGAAATATGTTGTTCAAACATGTATGTTCATGCTAACTCGCTTCAGTCATGTCTGACTCTGTGTGACCGTATGGATTGTAGCCTGCCAGGTTCCTCTGTCCATGGGATTCTCCAGGCTAGAATACTGGAGTGGGTTGCCATGCCCTCCTCCAGGGGATCTTCCTGACCAGCAACTCTTATGTCTCCTGCATTGGCAGGTGGATTCTTTATCGCTAGTGCGACCTGGGAAGCCCCATTCAAACACATACATTTTAAAAATACTGAACTTTTTCTCCATTGACACTTGTTACTCTTGTGATTTCCTCAAACCTCAGGGCTTTAAATGTCATATGTATGCCACTAGCACCCAAGTTTGTATTTCCAGGCTGTTACCTCCTCCCTGAACTTCAGACTCAGATGTCTACCTGTCTACTTGGCATCTTCTCTGTGATGTATACTGTGCATCTCAACTTGACTATATCCAATATAGAGGCCCTAACTTTTGCATGGAAGACTGCCTCTCTCAGTCAGCCCCATTTCACTGAATGGCAGTGAAGTTCCTTGGACCAGAGAATGTGGTGTCATCCTTGATGACATGCTGCCTTTCTTTCTCTCTCTCCCTCACAAGCAAGTAACGTTAGCACTACCTTTAGAATAAATACAAATAGTCATTACCTCTTACTACCTCTACTGTCTCTACCCATGATGATGTAAACATCAAAACATCCTGAGAGACTGTGTTAAAACTCAAGTCAGCTCAAAAGCCACTTATAAGTAAACCTTCCAAAGGCCTCCCTTTCCACCCAGAGTCAAAGTCAAAGTCCTGTGGAGGTTCTTGGATCTGTACCCACCTTCCCCAGCCTTCCCTCTTCCTTCATACCGCTGACCCCTTCATCAGATGCCTGCTATTTACATTTGTACTTACTCTGGTCTCACTGGTTTCTTGCAATGAGTCCTTCAAATGTGGCAGTCAGGTCCCCTACCATATGCATTTGCCTCCTCCTGGAACATTTTGCTCTCAAACACTCATGTGGCCAGCTCCCTCCAATCAATGCTCAGATGTTACTTTCTCAGTGAGGCCTTTTCTGCCACTCTCTTTAAAATCACAATCCCAGCTCCAGCATTCCTTATCCCTCTTTCCTGCTTCATTTGCTTCTCTATTTGGAGTGAAAGCTTCACAAGGGTGAAGATTGTGTCTGTTTTGTTCAGTCATATATACATAGTATAAAGGACATTACTTGGCATATAGTCTGTGTCCAAGAAATAAATTGAATGAGTGAATAAAGGAAAGAGCAAATATATTTGCTAATTTCTAGTAATCAATACATTAAAGCCTTAGGAAAATATCTGAGCAAGATGCCCCCAATAGGAAATGTTTTTTGGGCATGAATCATTGTATTTTAGTGGCATTTGGTTACTGAATGATTTAAAGGCTACCATGTAAACAGTTTTCCATTCATAAAGTGCCAAAGTCACTTGAGGAATGAATGCCACTCTGGGACATATGAAGGTGTACTTTCTATCTTTGAAAGAGAATGACTAGGAATTACCTTCTTTGTTAAATGATGTTGTAGATGGTGGGTGGGGTGGGGGAGAGATGGTGGGTGTCTGGTCGACATTCTCAGTTAAGATTAGAAGATTACAACTTTATTTTTGAAATAATGTGTTTAGGTCTAATAAAGGACAGCTGCAGAAATCCACTTGATACTTGCTTAGGACACTCAAACCCCAGCCTCCACTTAAACCATGTATTCGTGTGGCTTTTAATGCATCATGTCAGAGCATTTATGTAAGCAGTTAACTTTTAAATATAGGAATTTAAGTAACTGTGAATAAGTTGTGTTGTCTCTTATGGAAGGAATCTGTTCTATGTTACTCTGAACTTGACAGAGGACTGGAGACTCAGCAGTCAAATGATAGTTGACTTGATTGAAAACCAAGCAAAACAAAGAATGTGAATATTTACTTAGAAAAGTCTGTCGATTCTTGGCGTATATGAACACAATGTAAAAATTTTCCTTCATTTTATCACCTTAATGCCACGCTGCATCAGTATTGTCCATTTTTCAGCATAAATTCCTAGCAGGAAGCACTTTTGGCTGTTGAACCTTTCTCAGAACAGAAGTATATGCAAAGGGATGTTTAGTAAATGCCATTAGACAATGACTGCCTGTGTTTAATATTTATTGAGCGCCAATAGTGGTCTTGAGACCTTGGTCCAGAATGAAAAGCTTCAAAAAAAAGCCTATACCTAATTAAGAAAAATATGGTGCTTGCTCCCAAGAAGCTTATCTGCTGAAGCAGACAACAGTGGTGTGGGTGTACAGAGAAAATTAATTTTTTTACCTAAGTGCAGAAAACAACCACTACCTTTATGAAATTGCAGGATTTATCTCCTTCTCTCTTAAACTTGTTTTTCTTTGTGAGGACCTCATGTTAAATGTCTGGCAAAGAATGAAGATAGAGAAGGCTGGCACAAGGACAGGGGGATGAGGCAATGAAGAACAGGGATGGTAACAGATGGTGTGATGGTAGGCTCTATGGCCTGAGGGAAGGAGCAGTTGGGGAAGAAATAGAGTTCCTATAGGTGGCTGCTGTGTTTTCTATGTTTTAAAATAATTAAAATGTACCATCATCATTATGATTAATTAATATGTAAGTTCAGGTTGCAAAGGAGACCAAACAAGAGTGAACCAAACATTGATATCTTTTCTTTCAGGCATGCTAAAAGCACAGCTGTGATAGAAGGCAGGGTTGGCATGGATTTAAAACATATCACAGTTTATTAGGAATGACTTCATAATGCATCCCTACTTATACTGCCAGAGATTAGAGAACTGAGAATAAACTGGGAAATAATTACAAACTATGGTTCTGTTTATACTCCCATGGCAAAAAATTAATGTCTGTTAGTTTATTCTCATTCCATATCTTGTATATAATAGGGTCAGCATGGAAAGTTTTGCTTATGTGTGGAAGATACAGCTAATTGTATAATTAAATGTTTGTTTTATACAGAACATTTTTTGATCCAATCAAGAAAAGAATTTTAGTCCCCAGTCTACATGTTTCAAAAGTTATCTTTTGCCACATCGATTTATATTTGATTTCTGTGTGATAATTTCATCCCAGGTTCCCAGTCCAGAATGACTATGAATTTAGGGAGATAAGGCAAATAGTCAAAATCCAAAGGAAAGGCTGGAAGTGACGTTTTGGAGAACCAAACAGATGTTAATTTCCCAAATCACAGAGAAGTAAAAGGCAGAGACAGCAAAGACTGTTCAAGGTGAAGGAAAAGATCAAGAGAGAGATGGTAAGAACTAGCAAAGGAAAGAGACACCTAATCATGTTCTTGAAGCCAGTGATTCCTTGGCAGAGTTGATATTAGATTAAAATCTTAAAAGGCACTGCTCATCTGTGCTGTATGGATGGAGAGGTCTTGAGGCTACTGTAAGAATAAGATTGAAAGACAGAGGCAGGAGGCTTAAATCCAAAACTTGAGAATATCAGAAAACTCCTGACTCTGGGGAACATTAATCAATAAGAGCTCATCCAAAAGCCTCCATACCTACACTGAAACCAAACTCCACCCAAAAGCCAACAAGTTCCAGAGCAAGACATACCATGCTAATTCTCTAGCAATGCAGGAACACAGTACTGAGCATTAGAATACAGGCTGCCCAAAGTCACACCAAACCAACAGACACCCCAAAACTCACTACTGGACACTTTATTGCACTCCAGAGAGAAGAGATCCAGCTCCACCCACCAGAACACAGATGCAAGCTTCCCTAACCAGGAAACCTTGACAAGCCACTAGTCCAAACCCAACCACAGGGAGCAACCTCCACAATAAAGAGGAACCACAAACTTCCAGCCTACAGAAAGGCCACCCCAAACACAGAAATCTAAACAAAATGAAATGGCAGAGAAATATTCAGCAGGTAAAGGAGCATGATAAATGCCCACCAAACCAAAGAGGAGGAGATAGGGAGTCTACCTGAAAAAGAATTCAGGATAATGATAGTAAAGATAATCCAAAATCTTGAAAACAAAATGGAGTTACAGATAAATAGGCTAGAGACAAGGATTGAGAAGATGCAAGAAATGTTTAACAAGGACCTAGAAGAAATTTTAAAAAAGTCAATCAATAATGAATAATGCAGCAACTGAGATCAAAAGCACATTTGATGGAACAAGCAGTAGAAAAACTGAAGCAGAAGGTAGGATCAGTGAGGTGGAAGATAGAAAGGTGGAAATAAATGAAGCAGAGAGGAAAAAAGAATGAAAAGAAATGAGGACAGCCAAGAGACCTCTGGGACAATGTTAAATGCCCCAACATTCAAATCATAGGAGTCCCAGAAAAAGACAAAAAGAAAGGGCATGAGAAAATACACGAGGAGATAATAGTTGAGAACTTCCATAAAATGGGGAAGAAAATAGCCACCCAAGTCCAAGAAACCCAGAGAGTCCCCAAGAGCATAAACCTAAGGCAAAACACCCCAAGACACATATTAATCAAATTAACGAAGATCAAACACAAAGAGCAAATATTAAAAGCAGAATGGGAAAAGCAACAAATAACACACAAGGGGATTCCCATAAGGATAACAGCTGATCTTTCAATAGAAGCTCTTCAGGATGGAAGGGAATGGAAGGACATACTTCAAGGGATAAAAGATAAAAAACCTACAACCCAGATTACTATACCCAGCAAGGGTCTCATTCAAATATGAAGGAGAAATCAAAAGCTTTACAGACAAGCAAAAGGTAAGAGAATTCAGCACCACCAAATTAGCTCTTCAACAAATGCTAAATGATCTTCTCTAGATAGGAAACACAGAAAAGGTTTATAAAGTTGAACCCAAAACAACAAAGTAAATAGCAATGGGATCATATTTATCAATAACTACCTTAAATGTAAATGGTCCCAATGTCCCAACCAAAAGACAAAGACTGGCTGAATGGATACAGAAACAAGGCCCCTATAAATGCTGTCTACGAGAGACCCACCTCAAAACAAGGGACACATACAGATGGAAAAAGATATTTCATGCAAATGGAGAACAAAAGAAAGCAGGGGTATCAATACTCATATCAGATAAAATAGATTTTGAAATAAAGACCATGAAAAGAGACAAAGAATGACACTACATAATGATCAAAGGATCAATCCAAGAAGAAGATATAACAATTATAAATATATATGCACCCAACATAGGAGCATCTCAATATGTAAGGCACATGCTAACAAGTATGAAAGGGGAAATTAACAGTAACACAATAATAGTGGGAGACTGGAAAACCTCACTCACACCTATGGATAGATCCACCAAACAGAAAATTAGCAAGGAAACACAAACTTAAAATGACACAATGGACAAATTGGATCTAATTGATATCTATAGGACATTTCACCCCAAAACTATGAATTTCAACTTTTTCTCAAGTGCACACAGAACATTTGCCGGGATAGATCACATTCTGGGCCATAAATCTAGCCTTGGTAAGTTCAGAAAGATTGAAATCATTTCAAGCATCTTTTCTGATCACAATGCAGTAAACTTAGATGTCAACTACAGGAAAAAAAAAACTATTAAAAATACAAACATATGGAGGCTAAACAACACACTTCTGAATAACCAACAAATCACAGAAGAAATAAAAAAAGAAATCAAAATATGCACAGAAACAAACGAAAATGAAAACACAACAACTCAAAACTTATGGGATTCAATAAAAGCAGTGCTAAGGGGAAGGTACATAGCAATACAAGCTTACCTCAAGAAATGAAAAAAATCAGATAAAAAACCTAACTCTACACCTAAAGCAACAAGAAAAAGAAGAAATGAAGAACCCCAGATTTAGTAGAAGGAAAGAAATCATAAAAATTAGAGCAGAAATAAATGGAAAAGAAACAAAGGAAACTACAGCAAAAATCAACAAAACTGAAAGCTGGTTCTTTGAGAAGATAAATAAAATGGACAAACCATTAGCCAGACTCATCAAGAAAAAAAGGGAGAAGAATCAAATCAGCAAAATTAGAAATGAATATGGAGAAATCACAACAGACAACACAGAAATACGAAGGATCATAAGAGTCTACTATCAGCAACTATATGACAATAAAATGGACAACTTGGAAGAAATGGACGAATTCTTAGAAAAGTATAACTTTCCAAAACTGAACCAGGAAGACAAAGAAAATCTTAACAGACCCATCATCAGCATGGAAGTTGAAACTGTAATAAAAAATCTTCCAACAAACAGAAGCCCTGGACCAGAGGGCTTCATAGGTGAATTCTACCAAAATTTAGAGAAGAGCTAAAACCTATCCTACTCAAACTCTTCCAGAAAATTGCAGAGGAAGGTAAACTGCCAAACTCATTCTATGAGGCCACCATCACTCTAATACCAAAACCAGACAAAGATGCCACAAAAATGAAATCTACCAGTCAATATCACTGGTGAACTTAGATGCAAAAATCCTCAGCAAAATTCTAGCAAACAGAATTCAACAACATATTAAAAAAGATCATATATCATGACCAAGTGGGCTTTATCCCAGGGATGCAAGGATTCTTCAATATTTGCAAATCAATCAATGTGATATAACACATTAACAAATTGAAAGATAAAAATCATATGATTATCTCAATAGATGCAGAGAAAGACTTTGACAAAATTCAACATCCCCTTATGATAAAAATCCTTCAGAAAGCAGGCTAGAAGGAACAAGCTCAACATAATACAAGTGATATATGATAAACCCACAGCAAACATTATCCTCAATGGTGAAAAATTGAAAGCATTTTCCCTAAAGGCAGGAACAAGACAAGGGTGCCCACTCTCACCACTACTATTCAACATAGTTTGAAAGTTTTAGCTATAGCAATCAGAGAAGAAAAAGAAATAAAAGGAAACCAGATTGGAAAGAAAGGTAAAATTCTCACTGTTTGTAGATGACATGATCCTCTACATAGAAAACCCTAAAGACTCCACCAGAAAATTACTAGAGCTAATTAATGAGGACAGTAAAGTTGCAGGATATAAAATCAACACACAGAAATCCCTTGCATTCCTATACACTAACAATGAGAAAACAGAAAGAGAAATTAAGGAAACAATTCCATTCACCATTGCAATGAAAAGAATAAAATACTTAGGAATATATCTACTTAAAGAAACAAAAGATCTATATATAGAAAACTATAAGACACTGATGAAACAAACCAAAGATGACACAAACTGAGCAATATACCATGTTTATGGATCAGAAGAATCAACATAGTGAAAATGAGTATACTACCCAAAGTAATCTATAGATTCAATGCAATCCCTATCAAGCTACCAATGGTATTTTTCACATAACTAGCACAAATAATTTCACAATTTGTATGGAAATACAAAAAACCTCGAATAGCCAAAGCAATCTTGAGAAAGAGGAATAGAACTGGAGGAATGAACCTGCCTGACTTCAGATTATACTACAAAGCTACAGTCATCAAGCAAATAGCTGACTCATTTGAAAAGACCCTGATGCTGGGAAAGATTGAGGGCAGGAGGAGAAGGGGATGACAGAGGGTGAGACGGTTGGATGACATCATGGATTCAATGGACATGACTTTAGGTAAACTTCAGGAGTTGGTGATGGACAGGGAGGCCTGGTGTGCTGCAGTCCATAGTGTCACAAAGAGTCGGACATGACTTAGCAATTGAACTGAACTGAACCATCATCAAGACAGTATAGTACTGGCACAAAGACAGAAATACAGATCAATGGAAAAAAATAGAAAGCCCAAAGATAAACCCATGCACCTATGGACACCTTTATACAATGGAGAAAAGACAATCTCTTTAGCAAGTGGTGCTGGGAAAACTGGTAAACCACTTGTAAAAGAATGAAACTAGAATACTTTCTAACACCATATACAAAAATAAACTCAAAATGGATTAAATATCTAAATGTAAGACCAGAAACTATGAAACTTCTAGAGGAAAACATAGGCAAAACACTCTCTGAAAAAAATCGCAACAGGATGCTCTATGACCCACCTCCAAGAGTAATGGAAATAAAAGCAAAAATAAACAAATGGGACCTAGTTAAACTTAAAAGCTTTTGCACAATGAAGGAAACTATACGCAAGGTGAAAGACAGCCTTCAGGATGGGTGAAAATAATAGAAAATGAAGCAACTTACAAAGAATTAATCTAAAAAACATACAAGCAGCTCATTCAGCTCAATACCAGAGAAATAAACAACCCAATCAAAAAATGGGCCAAAGAATTAAACAGACATTTCTCCAAATAAGACATATAGATGGCTAATGCATGAAAAGATGTTTAACATCACTCATTATCAGAGAACTCCAAATCACAACCATAATGAGATACCATCTTACACCGGTCAGAATGGCTGCTATCAAAAAGTCTACAAACAATAAATGCTGGAGAGGGTGCACAGAAAAGGGAACCCTCTTACACTGTTGGTGGGAATGCAAACTAGTGCAGCCGCTATGGAGAACAGTGTGGAGATTCCTTAAAAAACTGGAAATAGAACTACCATTTGACCCAGCAATTCTACTGCTGGGCATACACACCGAGGAAACCAGAGTTAAAAGAGACACGTGTACCTCAATGTTCATCGCAGCACTGTTTACAATAGGTAGGACATGGAAGCAACCTAGATGTTCATAGGGAGACAAATGGATAAGAAAGCTGTGGTACATATACACAATGGAATATTACTCAAGCCATTAGAAAGAATGCATTTGAATCAGTTCTAATGAGCTGGATGAAACTGGAGCTGTGACCGGCGCACTAAGCGTGGCCAAGAGGAGTTACCCCATATCCGAGGTCAGGGGCAGCGGCCAAGAGTGCCAGTCTGCAACGTCACAGGAACGGCCAAGAGGAGCTACCTTGTGTCCGAGGTCAGGGGGCTGCTGGGAGGAGCTACCCTGTGTCTGAGGCCAGGGGCGGTGGCCGAGAGGAGCTACCCCAAGTCCAAGAAAGTGGTGGCTGCGCGGGCACGGGAGGGCCTAGAGGAGCTATCTCACATTGAAGGTCAGGAACAGCTTTGGTGAGGAGATACCCCTCGTCGAAGGTAAGGAGCAGTGGCTAGGCTTTGCTGGAGCAGGAGTGAAGAGATACCCCATGCCCAAGGTAAGAGAAACCCAAGTAAGATGGTAGGTGTTGCAAGAGGGCATCAGACAGCAGACACACTGAAACTATACTCACAGAAAACTAGTCAATCTAATCACACTAGGACCACAGCCTTGTCTAACTCAATGAATGGCAAACCACTTTAGTATTCTTACCTTGAGAACACCATGAACAGTATGAAAAGGCAAAATGATAGGATACTGAAAGAGGAACTCCCCAGGTCAGTAGGTGCCCAACACGCTACTGGAGATCAGTGGAGAAATAACTCCAGAAAGAATGAAGGGATGGAGCCAAAGCAAAAACAATACCCAGTTGTGGATGTGACTGGAGATAGAAGCAAGGTCCGATGCTGTAAAGAGCAATATTGCATAGGAACCTGGAATGTTAGGTCCATGAATCAAGGCAAATTGGAAGTGATCAAACAGAGGATGGCAAGAGTGAACGTTGACATTCTAGGAATCAGTGAACTAGAATGGAGTGGAATGGGTGAATTTAACTCAAATGACCATTATATCTACTACTGCCGGCAGGAATCCCTCAGAAGAAATGGAGTAGCCATCATGGTCAACAAAAGAGTCCGAAATGCAGTACTTGGATGCAATCTCAAAAACGACAGAATGATCTCTGTTCGTTTCCAAGGCAAACTATTCATATCACAGTAATCCAAGTCTATGCCCCAACCAGTAACACTGAAGAAGCTGAACAGTTCTATGAAGACCTACAAGACCTTTTAGAACTAACACCCACAAAAGATGTCCTTTTCATTATAGGGGACTGGAATGCAAAAGTAGGAAGTCAAGAAACACCTGGAGTAACAGGCAAATTTGGCCTTGGAATACGGAATGAAGCAGGGCAAAGACTAATAGAGTTTTTGCCAAGAGAACACACTGGTTATAGCAAACATCTTCTTCCAACAACACAAGAGAAGAGTCTACACATGGACATCACCAGATGGTCAACACCGAAATCAGATTGATTATATTCTTTGCAGCCAAAGATGGAGAAGCTCTATACAGTCAACAAAAAAAAGACCAGGAGCTGACTGTGGCTCAGATCATGAACTCCTTATTACCAAATTCAGAATTAAATTGAAAAAAGTAGGGAAACTGCAAGACCATTCAGGTATGACCTAAATCAAATCCCTTATGATTATATAGTGGAAGTGAGAAATATATTTAAGGGACTAGATCTGATAGAGTGCCTGATGAACTATGGAATGAGGTTCGTGACATTGTACAGGAGACAGGGATCAAGACCATCCCCAAAGAAAAGAAATGCAAAAAAGCAAAATGGCTGTCTGGGGAGGTCTTACAAATAGCTGTGAAAAGAAGAGAGGCAAAAAACAAAGGAGAAAAGGAAAGATATAAGCATCTGAATGCAGAGTTCCAAAGAATAGCAAGAAGAGATAAGAAAGCCTTCCTCAGTGATCAATGCAAAGAAATATAGGAAAACAACAGAATGGGAAAGACTAGAGATATGCTCAAGAAAATCAGAGATACCAAGGGAACATTTCATGCAAAGATGGGCTCGATAAAGGACAGAAATGGTATGGACCTAACAGAAGCAGAAGATATTAAGAAGAGATGGCAAGAATACACAGAAGAACTGTACAAAAAGATCTTCATGACCCAGATAATCACGATGGTGTGATCACTCACCTAGAGCCAGACATCCTGGAATGTTAAGTCAAGTGGGCCTTAGAAAGCATCACTATGAACAAAGCCAGTGGAGGTGATAGGATTCCAGTTGAGCTATTTCAAATCCTGAAAGATGATGCTGTCAAAGTACTGCACTCAACATGCCAGCTAATTTGGAAAACTCAGCAGTGGCAACAGGAATGGAAAAGGTCAGTTTTCATTCCAATCCCAAAGAAAGGCAATGCCAGAGAATGCTCAAATACTGCACAATTGCACTCATCTCACATGCTAGTAAAGTAATGCTCAAAATTCTCCAAGCCAGGCTTCAGCAATACATGAACCTTGAACTTCCTGATGTTCAAGCTAGTTTTTAAAAACGTAGAGGAACCAGAGATCAAATTGCCAACATCCGCTGGATCATGGAAAAAGCAAGAGAGTTCCAGAAAAACATCTATTTCTGCTTTATTGACTATGTCAAAGCCTTTGACTGTGTGGATCCCATTAAACTGTGGAAAATTCTGAAAGAGATGGGAATACCAGACCACCTGACCTGCCTCCTGTGAAATCTGTATGCAGGTCAAGAAGCAACCATTAGAACTGGACATGGAACAACAGGCTGGTTCCAAATAGGAGAAGAAGTATGTCAAGGCTGTATATTGTCATCCTGCTTATTTAACTTCTATGCAGAGTACATCATAGAGAAACGCTGGGCTGGAAGAAGCACAAGCTGGAATCAAGATTGCCAGGAGAAATATCAGTCACCTCAGATATGCAGATAAGACCACCCTTATGGCAGAAAGTGAAGAGAAACTAAAAGGCCTCTTGATGAAAGTGAAAGTGGAGAGTGAAAAGTTGGCTTAAAGCTCAACATTCAGAAAACGAAGATCATGGCATCCAGTCCCATCACTTCATGGGAAATAGATGGGGAAACAGTGGAAACAGTGTCAGACTTTATTTTGGGGGGCTCCAAAATCACTGCAGATGGTGACTGCAGCCATGAAATTAAAAGACGCTTACTCCTTGGAAGGAAAGTTATGACGAACCTAGATAGCATATTCAAACACAGAGACATACTTTGCTGACTAAGGTCCGTCTAGTCAAGGCTATGGTTTTTCCTGTGGTCATGTATGGTTGTGAGAGTTGGACTGTGAAGAAGGCTGAACGCCAAAGAATTGATGCTTTTAAACTGGTGTTGGAGAAGACTCTTGAGATTCCCTTGGACTGTGAGGAGATTCAACCAGTCCATTCTGAAGGAGATCAGCCCTGGGATTTCTTTGGAAGGAATGATGCTCAAGCTGAAACTCCAGTACTTTGGGCACCTCATGCGAAGAGTTGACTCATTGGAAAAGACTCTGATGCTGGGAGGGATTGGGGGCAGGAGAAGAAGGGGATGACAGAGGATGAGATGGCTGGATGGCATCACTGACTCAATGGACGTGAGTCTGAGTGAACTCTGGGACTTGGTGATGGACAGGGAGGCCTGGCGTGCTGCGATTCACGGGGTCGCAAAGAGTCAGATATGACTCAGCAACTGAACTGAACTGGTGCTGTATTGGTATTTTCTTTATTGTCTTCATTGTGTATCAGTTCAGTTCAGTCGTTCAGTCGCTTGATTCCAGCTTGTGCTTCTTCCAGCCCAGCGTTTCTCATGGTGTAATCTGCATATAAGTTAAATAAGCAGGGTGACAGTATACAGCCTTGATGTACTCCTTCTCCTATTTGGAACCAGTCTGTTGTTCCATGTCCAGTTCTAACTGTTGCTTCCTGACCTGCATATAGGTTTCTCAAGAGGCAGGTCAGGTGCTCTATATTCCCATCTCTCTCAGAATTTTCCAAAGTTCATTGTGATCCACCCAGTCAAAGGCCTTGGTGTAGTCAATAAAGCAGAAATAGATGTTTTTCTGGAACTCTCTTGCTTTTTCCATGATCCAGCAGATGTTGGCAATTTGATCTCTGGTTTCTCTGCCTTTTCTAAAACCAGCTTGAACATCAGGGAGTTCATGGTTTGCGTACTGCTGCAGCCTGGCTTGGAGAATTTTGAGCATTACCTTACTAGCATGTGAGATGAGTGCAATTGTGTGATAGTTTGAGCATTCTCTGGCATTGCCTTTCTTTGGAATTGGAATGAAAACTGACCTTTTCCAGTCCTGTGGCCACTGCTGAGTTTTCCAAAGTTGCTAACATATTGAGTGCAGTACTTTGACAGCATCATCTTTCAGTATTTGAAGTAGCTCAACTGGAATTCCATCACCTCCACTGGCTTTGTTCATAGTGATGCTTTCTAACGCCCACTTGACTTAACATTCCAGGATGTCTGGCTCTAGGTGAATGATCACACCATCACAATTATCTTCATCATGAAGATCTTTTTTGTACAGTTCTTCTGTGTATTCTTGCCACCTCTTCTTAATATCTTCTGCTCCTGTTAGGTCCATACCATTTCTGTCCTTTATCAAGCCCATCTTTGCATGAAATGTTCCCTTGGTATCTCTAATTTTCTTGAAGAGATCTCTAGTCTTCCTATTCTGTTGTTTTTCTCTATTTCTTTGCATTGATCGCTGAAGAAGGCTTTCTAATCTCTTCTTGCTATTCTTTGGAACTCTGCATTCAGATGCTTATATCTTTCCTTTTCTCCTTTGTTTTTTGCCTCTCTTCTTTTCACAGCTATTTGTAAGGCCTCCCCAGACAGCCATGTTGCTTTTTTGCATTTCTTTTCCATGGGGATGGTCTTGATCCCTGTCTCCTGTACAATGTCACGAACCTCATTCCATAGTTCATCAGGCACTCTATCAGATCTAGTCCCTTAAGTCTATTTCTCACTTCCACTATATAATCATAAGGGATTTGATTTAGGTCATACCCCACGTCCGAGGTCAAGGGCAGTGGCCAAGAGTGCCAAGGTGCGATGGCACAGGAACGGCAGTGAAGAGCTACCCACATCCAAGGTCAGGGGTGGCGGCTGGGAGGAGCTACCCAATGCCTGAGGCCAGGGGCGGTGGCCAAGGGGAGCAACCCCACATCCAAGAGCGGTGGCTGTTTGGGTGCAGGAGTGCTGAGAGGAGCTACTCCACGATCAAGGTCAGGAGTGGTGGCGGTGGGGAGATACCCCTCGTCCAACATAAGGAGCAGCAGCTGCGCTTTGGTGGAGCAACCCTGAAGAAATACCCTAAGTCCAATGTAAGAGAAACCCAAGTAAGATGCTAGGTGTTACGAGAGGGCATCAGAGGGCAGACACACTGAAACCATAATCACAGAAAACTAGTCAATCTAATCACACTAGGACCACAGACTTGTTTAATTCAATGAAACTAAGCCATGCCGTAGCCACCCAAGACAGACGGGTCATGGTGGTGAGGTTTGACAGAATGTGGTCCATTGGAAAAGGGAATGGCAAACCACTTCAGTATTCTTGCCTTGAGAACCCCATGAATAGTATGAAAAGGTAAAATGATAGGATACTGAAAAAGGAACTCCCCAGGTTAGTAAGTCCCCAGTATGCTACTGGAGATCATGGAGAAATTACTCCAGAAAGAATGAAGGGACGGAGCCAAAGCAAAAACAATACCCAGTTGTGGATGTGACTGGTGATAGAAGCAAGGTCCGATGCTGTAAAGAGCAATATTGCATAGGAACCTGGAATGTTAGGTCCATGAATCAAGGCAAATTGGAAGTGATCAAACAGGGGATGGCAAGAGTGAATGTCGACATTCTAGGAATCAGTGAACTAAAATGGACTGGAATGGGTGAATTTAACTCAAATGACCACTATATCTACTACTGCAGGCAGGAATCCCTTAGAGAAAATGGAATAGCCACCATGGTCAACAAAAGAATCCGAAATGCAGTACTTGGATGCAATCTCAAAAACAACAGAATCGTCGTTTCAAAAAAAAACAGATCTCTGTTCGTTTCCAAGGCAAACCATTCAATATCAGTAATCCAAGTCTATGCCCCAACCAGTAACACTGAAGAAGCTGAAGTTGAATGGTTCTATGAAGACCTACAAGACCTTTTAGAACTAACACCCACAAAAGATATCCTTTTCATTATAGGGGACTGGAATGCAAAATTGAAAGTCAAAAAACACCTGGAGTAACAGGCAAATTTGGCCTTGGAGTATGGAATGAAGCAGTTCAGTTCAGTCGCTCAGTTGTGTCCAACTCTTTGCAACCCCATGAATCGCAGCATGCCAGGCCTCCCTGTCCATCACCAAGTCCCAGAGTTCACTCAGACTCTCATCCATCGAGTCAGTGATGCCATCCAGCCATCTCATCCTCTGTCATCCCCTTCTCCTCCTGCCCCCAATCCCTCCCAGCATCAGAGTCTTTTCCAATGAGTCAACTCTTCGCATGAGGTGCCCAAAGTACTGGAGTTTCAGCTTGAGCATCATTCCTTCCAAAGAAATCCCAGGGCTGATCTCCTTCAGAATGGACTGGTTGAATCTCCTCACAGTCCAAGGGAATCTCAAGAGTCTTCTCCAACACCACAGTTCAAAAGCATCAATTCTTTGGCGCTCAGCCTTCTTCACAGTCCAACTCTCACATCCATACATGACCACTGGAAAAACCATAGCCTTGACTAGACAGACCTTAGTTGGCAAAGTAATGTCTCTGCTTTTCAATATGCTATCTAGGTTGGTCATAACTTTTCTTCCAAGGAGTAAGCATCTTTTAATTTCATGGCTGCAATCACCATCTGCAGTGATTTTGGAGCCCCCCAAAATAAAGTCTGACACTGTTTCCACTGTTTCCCCACCTATTTCCCGTGAAGTGATTGGACCGGATGCCATGATCTTCGTTTTCTGAATGGTGAGCTTTAGGCCAGCTTTTTCACTCTCCACTTTCACTTTCATCAAGAGGCTTTTTAGTTCCTCTTCACTCAGAGCAAAGGCTAATAGAGTTTTGCCAAGAGAACACACTGGTCATAGCTAACACCCTCTTCCAACAACACAAGAGAAGACTCTACACATGGACATTACCAGATGGTCAACACTGAAATCAGATTGATTACATTCTTTGCAGCCAAAGATGGAGAAGCTCTATACAGTCAGCAAAAACAAGACTGGAAGCTGACTGTGCCTCACACCATGAACTCCTCATTGTGAAATTCAGACTTAAATTGAAGAAAGTGGGGGAAACCACTAGACCAGTACAGTATATTAACACATATATATGGAATTTAGAAAGATAGTAACAATGACCCTATATGTGAGACAGCAAAAGAGATACAGATGCAAAAACAGACTTTTGGACTCTTGGGAGAAGTCAAGGGTGGGGTGATTTGAGAGAATAGCATTGAAACATGTATATTACCATATGTGAAATAGATTGCCAGTCCAGGTTTGATGTATGAGACAGGGTGCTCAAGGCCAGTACACTGGGATGACCCTGATGGATGGGACGGGGAGGGATGTGAGAGGGGGGTTCAGGATGGGGGACACATGTATACCCATTGCTGATTCATGTCAAGGTATGGCAAAAGCCATTACAATATTGTAAAGTAATTAGCCTCCAATTAAAATAAATAAATTAAAGAAAAAAAGGCACTGCAGTTCAGCTAATACATACCACACTCAGGATTACGCATAGACACATGCGCACATGCACACACACATGCACACACACACCCCAACATCTCTCACACAGTCTCACTGCTGTTGAGTCAATTAAAGAAAATACCATCTGAATAAAGCGGAGGAAAAACTACAGATCCAGGTCTATTCAACAAAATGACATGACTCTTTTACTCTGTGCTTAAATTCTCTGTTGCTGGTCCCTTTGTTAATTGTTCTCTGTGTCTAATCACTTTGCCATCAAATTCTTCTTTGTATCAAGGTCTTTCTCAAAAGCCACCCATATCATCTTTTATGTGATTCATCCAAACAGACGTGATTTCTCCTATCTCTGACCCCTCAGTAATTTGTTTTGATGGTTCATATGAAATGTATTATACCCCATCATACACTGTTATTCTTCTATTTGTCTTCAATAGAATAGGAGGTCTTTAGGGCTTATTCACATCGCCTATCCTGCATCTAATCAAGAGCCAGTAAAATTTTGTGACATTTGTAAATGTGGAAGGAAAGACTTGGCATTCAACACATACCTGGAAGGTCATGTGTAACATCATCTATCTTTTATCTGTGTCTTTCTTCATCCAGCTGATAATCCTTAGATGCCCACTGTAGTGAAGACCCTCAGCTGTTACTAATAATCTATAGAATAAAATTAGTAAGATATTATGGATGCATCATGAAGAACAAGGGGGAAAAAAACACTGCTCTATACATTTTGATACTTCAGCAAATATTTTAACATAGAAATCTCTAACTTTGCTCCTTGGGGAAAAAAATGCATTCACACAGTGAGGGTCAAGATATATAATTCCATGTGAATTTCACGTATATCCTAGACCTGTCATTCAAACTCACCTTTTCTCTTGAGACACATCTACGTTCTGAATCTGATTGCTGACTCTCATTTCAGGCAGTATGGCTGATGTGGGCTTGAGGCATCTCAAAATAATTATTAAGCTTTCAATTTGTGTCAATCCCTGTGAGGTATACAGAAATGAATCAGACACAAATCTTATTCCTGAAAGCTTCCTGAGGTGGTAGGGGGTTCAACTGTGCTTGCAGAAAGAGAAAGCTGTAAGAGGGTCGGGGAGAAGACAGGAGGCATTTGCCTTCAGTCTGGAAGGATGGGGACACTTATTAGAAAGCAGGAGACAGAACTGTCCATTGAGGAAACAGCAGCTGTCACAGGCATTTATCTCACATTTGTCTCCCAGGTAGAAATTTACCTGAGCATGTCCAAGAGGACACATGCTCTCCAAAACTGTACCCAGTTTGTCTTTCCTCCATGGAAGGTGGATTGTAAACCATTTCTTCATTGTCTTCACTCTCCTGTCAACGAGGACACTTTATTTTTTATTTTTGTTGGAGTATAGTTGCTTTACTATGTTGTGTTAGTTTCTGCTGTGCAGCAAAGTAAATCAGTTATATGTATATATATATCCACTCTTTTTTAGATTTCCTTCCCATTTAGGTCACCAGAGAACTCTGGATAGAGTTTCCTGAGCTATACAGTAGGTTCTCATTAGTTACCTATTTTATATATAATAGTGCATATATGTCAATAAAGGGACACTTTAAATGTGAACTAAATCCATGATTATAGAGTAACTGCCACTCTTAGACGACAAAAAAGTTCAAGATAAATCCAGTAAGGTGAGATGATCTTCTCTCTCTAAGCTTTCCAATCTTTTCAGTCTTTGCTCAGTAAGGATGTGGAATTTTTTTTTTTCTTTTTCTTTCTTTCTTGGGAAAGCAGTGGGAGGTGTGAAGTAATAAAAACCTATTCTGTGTTGCCCTGGGAGGTCTCTGTTCAGTAGTTAGTAGCACATGGCTGGCACTTGAGATTGAGGGTTTGGGGAGTTAACCAGAGTGCACTAAAGCTTGGAAGAAAGGTTCCCTTGGGGAATTAGACATTTTAGTGGGACAATGAAATTTCATCGACTGAGAAGGGCTAAACAAAAACTTTTACCAAAGGTTCTGGGAAGTGTAAAGAGCACTGAGAGAACTGTGATGCAGAGGAAACTACTGTATAATGTACCACATACTCAAGTTTGTTTGAGGGGTTTGCTGCCTTCTGCCCTGGTTGGCCCAAACCCAGACTGAGTGCATATACCCAGGACTTGGACTGTGGGACCCTACTCTTCCTGTCTGGTGTTCCAGCTCTTGGCACCTGCTGAGATCCTGGGCTGGGACCTCCATTGTCAGAGGTATTTGAGGCTTCAAGCTGCCAGAGCACCTTCCCTGGTGCAATGGTACTGAGACCAAGCAGGATGCTATGGGGCTCCTGGGCACAAAAGCCTTTTTATGTCCATTTCTTGACTGCAGGCAATAGGCTCCATTCAGCACCCACGATCTTCCCTGAGTTCCAAAGGGCAGGTTCAAATGGCTGCTAATTAGGGAAGGGAGGGGGTGCAGAGACAGAGGAGGAACAGTCAAGAGCCAATGGTAGCGGGACTTCCCTGGTGGTCCAGTGAGCTTCCACTACAAGGGGTGCAGGTTTTATCCCTGGTGGAAATGAAGATCCCATACGCGGAGAGGTCAAACAACACGAAATAAAACAGAAAGAAACAATAGTGCAGTCGTGGGTCAAGGTCCTGGTTCTCCCTCAGCAGATGTACATAATAATATCTCTGAGCTGTTTTGTAGATACTGAAATCCCTGCCAGGTAGAAGTAAACTGTATGCTACCCACAAGCACATAGACTCAGACCTATTGGAATGAGAAGGGTGCTGATGCTGACTCCCATTTACCTCACCACCAAGCAATCAGCAGAATGTCCACCAGCTGGTCACTCCCTCTTTGAACAATTACTGCAAAACTTGTCACTATCCACTCCAGGTTGGGACATAGTTTTCAGGGCATTAACCTGCTGTGGCTCCCTTTGCCTGGCAAAGCAACAAAGCTATTCTTTTTCTACTTCACCTAAAGCTCTGTCTCCAAAAATTACTTTGGTGTCAGGGTCCGAAGACCAGATTTGGCTTCATGGGCAAGTTAAACCCACAGGAAAGTATTGGTGTGACTGCTGCCTTGGTTCTTCCCAGGATGGTACCCAGTTAGTACATGTATTCTAGATGCATAAGAGAGAAGCTATTTCATTACACTCTTGGATTTAGTCATGAGGTCTAAAGTTTTTTCTGAAACCTGAGAAAGTCACCCCTAGGTGTTAGCAGTGCCGTAAAGTGGAAAGATCCTGAAACCCTGTCACTACTTGGCAGGGAATTGCCAGGAATTTTCACATTTAACTTCACAGAAGGGAAAAATCAGTGACTTTTGTGCATTCTCTCTAAGATTTGTGAACTGAAGTATTTAATAGGATTAGCCTACTGGATAATTCATCTCCCAACTAGCTTTATCAGGGGGAATGTTTCTTCTCTCTTCTTCAAGGTATCCCCACGTTAAAGTGTGTCTATTGTGAGATGAACTTTTTTGTAACTTTCCTGTTCTGTCTAATCATCACTGCAAAACATGCTTTCCTTGCCCCTGCTCTCCTGCAGGCCCAGCAACAGGAACAGAATGATTCAGTCTGGCTTGAAGTAAAAGTCATCTATTGGGCTGGCCAAAAAGTTCCTTCAGGTAGAAGTTATGGAAAAGCCTGGATGACCTTTTCGGCCAACCCAATACACAGGTGATAATAGAAAAAGAAAAAAAATTTTTTTTCGAGATATGCTGAAAAGACAAAACCAAATACTTCAGAAAGTAAACCTAGGGAGGAATACTTATATTTCTTGAAGAGAAGATGTAGAAATGTGCCTATTGTTCCAGGAGACTGAATTTTTTCAGTTGTTTCAATGCTTATGAGACATAGGATGAAATTTTTATGATACTGATACATAGGTTAAAGTTTTAAAGGAGGCACATTTTATGGTCTGGATCTGATGTGGGAGACATGGGAGAGGGCCCTGTAGATTGCAGTGACTTATATACCCAAAGGTGTCCTAAACACTCCAAGTCACCTTATATTAGCAGGAAAAACAAGGAAGAGGGAGAAGAGGAGTCATGATCTTTACAATCCAGAAGCTGCTTCAAAGTCCTCTCTTCTCTGGGAGGGAAGTCAGGCTAAAGATCTCTGAAGTTTCTAATAAGTTTAAAACCTAGGAGAGGGTGGGACAAATTGAGCAAGTATTGACATATATACACTACCATGTGTGAAATAGCTAGCCAGTGGGAAGCTGTTATATAGTACAGGGAACTCAGAACGGTGCTCTGTGATGACCTAGAGGAGCGGGATGGGGGGTGGCTGGAAGGGAAGCTCAAGAAGGAAGGGATATATGTATACATGTGGCTGATTCACACTGTTAGTAGAAACTAACACAACATTGTAAAGCAATTATATTCCAATTAAAAAGTAAATTAAAAAAAAAAAACTCAGGTAGTAAGAAACAGAAGAGATACTGGCAATGGTAATGCAGCATTGGGCTCAAGCCTCAAGTCACGGGGAGCGTACTGAACGAAGTAACATCTGACGAAAGCCTAGGCATTCTCACTGGTATGCTTTCAGGATGTGTGGCTGCAGGGCTTGCAACAGAGCCTTACTATACAAAGAAAAGGTGACTGTGGCCTCATTGTTTCATATGTTCCCAACTAATCTCTACCCTTCTTGAGAAGAACTCAGTTTTATATTCCTTTTTACCCCCTGGCCATCGTTAGTCAGTCATACCTAGGAAAGCTTTCAGTGTTTAATAGGTGCTGAGACTGATTTATTGGTCTCCACATGTGACAAACTGCATGCTCTCATTGTGTGTGACTTGTATTTATGAATTGTTAGAAAAATAATGACTAACTGTATTTTTTGAAGACTAACATGAAGTTCCAACACTCATGATTTAAAGACATTTATACAAAACTTTATTATAAAGTCAGTCTTTATTGTGTGAGCAGTTATGTACTGCTTTATACCTCCAAGTTTTAATAATAACATTAAGTTTATAGCATGAATATTAACATATTTGAATATTTTAATCATGCAAAGAAGTAAACACTTTTGAATTTAACTCTTTTCTTACTTCTGCTCTCTCTACCGATTTCATTTGAATAAATTGTCACTTTAAATACTTGTCTACAGTGGTGATCATTTTATAAAATGTAGAATGTTGAGTTACTTTGTTGTGTACCTGGAACTAACATAGTGCTGTAGGTCAATTATTCTTGAAAAACAAGTTTGTCTATGATATAAATATTTTCCTTTTAGTACTATACCTCCAGAGAGAGAGGGCATCATCATTTCAGACTCATGTAGTATCCATATGCTGACATTCTTCCCTCGAGTTTTAATATAAACAGTATTTATTGAAATAAATGTGAATTTTCAATCACAAACATTGATTGGATATCTTTTGTTTTTCAGGAAATGTGTCAACTGCTTTTGGCCATGAGAAAACACAGGGAAATAGGAAATTCATTTTAAGATCCAAGATCAATTGAGAAAAGAAGACTGCTAGCTCTCAAAGAAAGAAATTTTGCAAGATCTGTTTTATAAGTGAATGCATGGACCATTCAGCTCCCCTCAATATGGCACGGAGTAAGTCCTAATTTCTATTCTGAAGGATCCCTCCATTTGTAATTTCTAAATCAGGGTAGATGACTGGTTAACCTAGCTGATTCAAGAACACAGGGCTAAGGGTTTGTGGCTTGAGAGTTGACCTTGTTGTCAACCTCACTTATTTCAATGACACAATGTGCCCATCCCCAGTCCCCTAAGCCTACAGCAATGTCACTCAAAGTGTGGTCCTCGTATGAGCGGGGACTAATGGACCATGGTACATAAAGAAAGTGAGAGTAAGCACTGAGAAAGCATTCAGAAGTCTCTATAGCAATTTACAGAGTAATTGTATGCATTTTGAATCTAATGGTAATTAAGAACTGGAGTTCTATTTCAGGTATCTTCTAATTTCATTTTTCTACTAACTGGTTTTTAGTGAAGTTTATAAAAGTATCTGCTCATAAGACATTAGAAAACAAAATAAGCTTTTGACCGTAGATAGTATGAGAAGAACTGGCATGAGATACATTGTCTTGGGCACAAGAAAGTGCCTTAGAGGAAGAGTTCATGAGCTTAAATGTCAGGTCTATTGTTTTCTGGTGGTGTGAAAATAAGTCAATTGATTAACTTCTCTGTGTTCAGTTTTGTTGTTTCATTGTGAGGTTACTTTTAGTACATCCTCTTAGGATCATTGGATAATGTACAACAGTCAAAACAGAGTCTGATACATTGTGAGGGTTCCTATTCTTACATACTAAGGGGACAAGACTGTAGCAAGGTGGTTTAGCTATGATGAGATTTCTGGAGGGCAGAATCTAGGAAAAAGTTTCTGTGAGCCTAATGGATTCTGCAGTGATTCTCTCCAGAAACAGATCTCTAATATGCTGAGGGGTCTAACCCTGTAAGAAGTTAAATCCTAAGAGTTTAATAGTTTCATTACACTCTGTCCTATATCAGCTTGTCAATGGATGGTAACAAGGCTGTACAAAAGTTAATGAGGTCTAAAGTACCAATAGGAATGACTGTTTCTACCACCTTTCTTGGCATTGATCACTAAAGAAGGCTTTCTTATCTCTCCTTGCTATTCTTTGAAACTCTGCATTCAAATGGGTGTATCTTTCCTTTTCTCCTTTGCCCTTCCTACCCTTCTTTTCTTAGCTACTTGTAAGGCCTACTCAGACAACCGTTTTGCCTTTCTTTTTCTTGAGGATGGTCTCGATCATTGCCTCCTGTACAATGTCCCAAAACTCCATCCATAGTTCTTCAGGCACTCTGTCTCTCAGATCTAATCTCTTGAAACTATTTCTCACTTCCACTGTATAATTGTAAGGGGTTTGATTTAGGTCATACCTGAATCTAGCGGTTTAGGTCTAGTGGTTTACCCTACTTTCTTCAATTTAAGTCTGAATTTGGCAATAAAAAGTTCATGATCTTAGCCACAGTCAGCTCCCAGTTTTCTTTTTGCTGACCATATAGAGCTTCTCCATCTTTGGCTGCAAATAATATAATCAGTCTGATTTTGTTATTGACCATCTGGTGATCTCCATGTGTAGAGTCTTCTCTTGTGTTGTTGGAGGAGGGTGTTTGCCATGACTGGTGCATTCTCTTGGGAAAACTGTTAGCCTTTGCCATGCATCATTTGGTACTCCAAGGCCAAACTTGCCTGTTACTCCAGATATTACTTGACTTCCTACTTTTCCATTCCAGTCCCCTATGATGAAAAGGACATCTTTTTTTGGTGTTAGTTCTAGGTCTTATAAGTCATCATAGAACCATTTAGCTTCTTCAGCATTACTAGTTGGGGCATAGACTTGGATTACTGTGATACTGAATGGCTTGCCTTGGAAACAAACAGATCATTCTGTTGTTTTTGAGATTACATCCAAGTACTGCATTTCGGACTTTTGTTGACTATGATGGTTACTCCATTTCTTCCAAGGGATTCTCACCCACAGTAGTAGATATAAGGGTCATCTGAGTTAAAGTCACCCATTCCAGTCCATCTTCGTTCATTGATTCCTAAAATGTCCACATTCACTCTTGTCATCTCCTGTTAGACCACATCCAATTTACCTTGATTCAAGGACCTAACATTCCAGGTTCCTATGCAATATTGCTGACTTTTCTTCCATCACCAGTTACACACACAACTGGGTGTTGTTTTTGCTCTGGCTCCGTCTCTTCATTCTTTCTGGAGTTATTTCTCCACTGATCTCCAGTAGCATATTGGGCACCTACCGACCTGGGGAGTTCATCTTTCAGTGTCCTGTCTTTTTGCCTTTTCATATTGTTCATGAGGTTCTCAATGCAAGAATACTGAAGTGGTTTGGCATTCCCTTCTCCAGTGGACAACATTTTGTCAGAACTCTCCACCATGACCCCTCCATCTTGGGTGGCCTTACACAGCATGGCTCATAGTTTAATTGAGTTAGAGAAGGCTGTGGTCCATGTGATCAGACCGGTTAGTTTTCTGTGATTGTGTGGTTTTCATTCTGTCTGTCCTCTGATGAATAAGGATAAGAGGCTTATGGAAGCTTCTCCATGGGAAAGACTGACTGTAGGGGAAACTGGGTTTTATTCTGATGGGTGGAGCCATGCTCAGTAAATCTTTAATCCAATTTTCTGTTGATGGACTGGGCTATATTCCCTCCCTGTTGTTTGTTCCCTCCACCAGACACTCCTGGCCACTCACAGGCAAGTCTGACTTAGTCTCTGCTCCTTTTTTCTGCCTCCTGGTGCACACAAGGCTTTGTTTGTTCCCTCCAAGAGTCTGTTTCCCCAGTCCTGTGGAAGTTCTGTAATCAAATCCCACTGGCCTCCAAAGTCAAATTCACTGGGGGTTCTCAGTCCCTTTGCCAGATCCCCAGGTTGGGAGACCTGTCATGGGTCCTAGAACTTTCTTAACAGTGCGAGAATTTCTTTGGTATAATTGTTCTGCAATTCGTGGGTTATTGCTCAACGGCTCTATGGTGGGGTTAATTGAGACCTTATTGAAGAGTGCTTATGTATGACCCAGCTCTGCTGCAGCCAGAGCCCCTGTCCCTGTAGCAGGCCATTGCTGAACCCCTACCTCCACAGGAGACATTCAAACACTCAAAGGCAGGTCTGGCTTAGTCTCTGTGTGTTCTCTGGGTCCTGGTGTGCACAAGGCTTTGTTTGAGCTCTCTGAGTGTCTCTGGCAGGTATGGGGTTTGATTCTAAACATGATTTCACCCCTTCTACCATCTTGTTGGGTCTTCTCCTTTGCCTTTGGATGTGGGGTATCTTTTTTTTTGGTGGGATCAAACACCAGTCATTCTCCTGTTGATGGTTGTTCAGCAGTGAGTTGCAGTTTTGGAGTTCTGCAAAGAAATAGAGGAAAACAATAGAATTGGAAAGAATAGAGATCTCTTCAAGAAAATTAGAGATACCAACAGAACATTTCTTGCAAAGATGGGCACAATAAAGGACAGAAATGGTATGACCTAACAGAAGCAGAAGATATTAAGAAATGGTAGCAAGAATACACAGAACTATACAAAAACATCTTAATGACCCAGATAACCGCAGTGGTTGATCACTCACCTAGAGCCAGACATCCTGGAGTGCAAAGTTAAGAGGGCCTTAGGAAGCATCACTATGAACAAAGCCAGTGGAGGTGATGGAATTCCAGCTAGGCTACTCAAGTCCTAATAGATGATGCTGTTGAAGTGCTGCAGTTAATATGCCAGCAACTTTGGAAAACTCAGCAGTGGTCACAGGACTGGAAAAGGTCAGTTTTCATTCCAATCCCAAAGAAAAGCAAAGCCAAAGAATGTTCAAACTACTGTACAACTGTACCCATCTCACATGCTAGCAAAGTAATATTCAAAATTCTCTAAGAGGAACTTGGAGAACATATGTGAGCCAAGAAATTCCAGATGCTCAAAATGGATTTAGAAAAGGCAGAGCAACCAGAGGTCAAATTACCAACATTCATTGGATCATAGAAAAAGCAAGAGAGTTCCAGAAAAAATTTTACCTGCTTTATTAACTATGCCAACACCTTTGAGTGTGTGAATCACAACAAACTGTTGAAAATTCTTTAAGAGATGGGCATACCGGACCACCTTATCTGCTTCCTGAGAAATCTGTATGCAGGTCAAGAAGCAACAGTTAGAATCAGACATGGAACAACAGACTGGTTCCAAATTGGGAAAGGAATAAGTTAAGGCTGTATACGGTCACCCTGCTTATTTAACTTGTATGCAGAGTACATTATGAGAAATGCTGGGCTGGATGAAGCACAAGCTGAAATTAAGCTTGCAGGGAGAAATATCAATAATCTCAGATATGCAGATGATACCACACCACCATTATGGCAGAAAGCAACGAGGAAGTGAAGAGCCTCTTACTGAAAGAGAAAGAAGAGAGTGAAAAAGCTGGCTTAAAACTCAACATTCAAATTGCTAAAATCATGGCATCCAGTCCCATCGCTTCATGGCAAATAGATAGAGAAGCAATGGAAACAGTGACAGACTTTATGTTTTTGGGCTCCAAAACCACTGCAGATGATGACTGCAGCCATAAAATTAAAAGACGCTTGCTCTTTGGAAGAAAAGCTATGAGCAACCTAGACAACATATTAAAAAGCAGAGACATTACTTTGCTGACAAAGGTCCATCTAGTCAAGCTATGGTTTTTCCAGTAGTCATGTATGGACATGAAAGTTGAACCATAAAGAAAGCTGAGTGCTAAAGAATTGATGCTTTTGATCTATCGTGTTGGAAAAGACTCTTGAGAGTCCCGTTGGATGGCAGGGACATCAAACCAATCCATCCTAAAGGAAATCAATCCTGAATATTCACTGGAAGGACTGATGCTGAAGCTGAAGCTCCAATACTTTGGCCACCTGATGTGAAGAACTGACTCCTTGGAAAGGACCCATATGCTGGGAAAGATTGGAGATAGGAGGAGAAGGGGACGACAGAGGATGAGATGGTTGGATGGTATCACCGACTCGATGAACAGGAGTTTGAGTGAGCTCTGGGAGTCGGTGATGGACAGGGAAGCCTGGCATGCTATAGTCCGTGGGGTCACAAAGGGTCAGACACAACTGAGCAACTGTTCTGAATTAAACCCATTTCTATCTAATTCATCTCCTTCCTCTTGATTCAGGTAGATGAACTACCTGTTATTCCATATCCCCCCTCTATAGATGATGTGTTTAGTCCTTCCTAAAAGTTTTTCTCAATCTCAGAGTGTGTCTCCATTCATTTACCTTAAGCTTGTTCTATGAAGTAATGTAAGTGAGTGCCTCCCTCCCCCAGCTTTCCTTCTTCTCTTGCTGCTCACAACCAATTACATCCTCCTCCACTAATGTACCTCTTTACCAGTAAGCATATGCAACCAAGAACTAAAATCTCATGAAATTTGGAGAAAAAAAGCCAAGGTAAAGAACTGGAGGTTTCTTTAAAAAAAATTGTTATTTTTCCAGTTTATGAGTTCTAGAGTGATGGAACTAATTGTTTATATATTTGAGTGATATGTTTGGGTCTTTTATTTTCCCTTCCAGCTGGGGATCTTGGGCAAGTCACTGAAATCTGAGCCTCTGTATCCTCATTACTAGAATGATAACCACCGTAAGTCACATGGGTCATGTTCCAAGTCGTGAGAGTCCCCATTAAATGAAAGGCTCTCTATTCTATGAAGTGTGGGATTTAGATATAACACTTAAATTACATATGGATTGTGATCCCAACAATGACATTAGGAAGGTGGGCATGATTATCCTCCAATTTGTGACAGAGAAACCTTTGTGTTTAAAGAACATTCATAATTAGTTCTAGGTAATACAACTAGTAGGAAGCAGAGCTGGGATCTGAACTGAGATCTCTGTCTGAAAACCCATATTTTTGCCATTCTATTTTCAAATGAGTCACATAAGTGAGTGTGTTTTGTAAACCAAGTTTTTCATAAGAATCTCACAATCTCATTATCCATTCTCACTCCAGAAAACTCAGTCCTACCCATGGCAGGTCAGTAGCACAATCTTCAAAGCCCAGGAACAATCAGTTCCAAGTACTTTACTAGCCAGGAGCAGACAACTTGAAACTGCTGTATTCCCAGGCAGCCAGAACTGTTTGCCATTTTTAGCCTCTGATACCAACTGCTTCTCCTACAGGCATCTTTACTGGTGCACCAGTTGCCAGAGCAGATCTATCTTTTTTGAAGCTTGCTTTTGCTCAAACTCCATGGGCTCATTTGATAAAAAAGTTGACTCCAAGCCATGCTTAATCTTTTGCTCCATGGGCTATGCTTGGGAGCTGGCTCGCAAACTGCCCCTCAAAGGGAGGAGGGAAAGTGACAATAAAAGGAGAGTTATGGACTGTGAAACCTTGCCCGACAGGCTCTCTTTCCTGGAATTAGCTAGGAAAGCAGAAATGGATGTTATTAGAGGGCAAGTGTCTGGCTTTGCAGCGCTCAATGGGCTCTGTCCTTGGTAAGACTCCTTAATGGCTGAGCTTGGAAAGACTACACCACAGCTGTGCCTGGAGATAGCACACATTCAGTGTGATTAGGGTAATGTTTTCTTCATTGCTTAAGCAATAGAAGGAAAGAGCAGAGCTAATGCATCAGACTTTCATCTCAGCCACAGGGGGACAAAAGGATGCCAGACAGCTACAAAATGGTAGTCCCTGTGATCCAGATAGAATTGAGATGTTCACTCCAAGCACAATTGGAAGAAGGAAAATATATATATATATATGTATGTATGTATGTATCACCTCCCATGATAAAACTATTCAAAAAGACCTTGGAATGATCTATATAGAAATATACATGAAAACCATGAAGTTATTTATGGGACTGTGACTCTGATGCTGGAAGGGATTGGGGGCAGGAGGAGAAGGGGACGACAGAGGATGAGATGGCTGGATGGCATCACGGATTCGATGGACATGAGTCTGAGTGAACTCCGGGAGATGGTGATGGACAGGGAGGCCTGGCGTGCTGTGATTCATGGGGTCACAAAGAGTCAGACATGACTGAGCAACTGAACTGAACTGATCTGATATGAAAGAAAGCCTAACCCCTTTCTAGATCTGCTACTCAATTTTTGTGTAATAATCCACCTGGTAGTAAAGAATCCACCTGCCAAGCAGGAGACATGGGTTTAATTCCTGGCTTGAGAAGATTCCCCTGGAGAAGGAAATGGCTACCCACTCCTAGCCATTATTCCCTGGGAAATCCCATAGACAGAGGAGCCTGATGGGCTACAGTCAATGGGGTTGCAAAGAGTCAGACATGACTTAGTGACTAAACAACAAGGAAATATATTATCCAGAATTGTGTCTCAGTTTTTCCATCTGTAAATTGGAGATAAGACACCTATTCTTATCTCCTATTTGACATCAGAGCCATTTTGTAAGAATCAAGTACATTAACTGATCTGAAAGTGTTCTTAAATGTGCCTATATATTATTGCATTCATATTAGTAATTTATTTATAAAGAATATTCAGCATCTGATTTCATTAATACATGGGAGAAAAAAATCAGAAAACTCTTATGTGCATTGTGTCAGGAGTTTAAAAATAAGCTCTCAAAAATCACACTTAGGTAACTACTGCTAAAGCCTTCTTACATTTTTGTTTGTTTTGATTTTTACCTGCTCAGCTTCTTTTAAAAAGTGCTAATTACAGACAATGCTTTTCAGTGCTTTTCCCAAGAAAATGACAATTGTCAAGACTATTCTAAAGGTAGAGAAAATCTTGATTCTATTTTGTGTTTGCCTTGTCTGCCAGTGGAGGAATAATCAAGAAAAACTGCAAGAGTTAAATCTGTCACACATACACATATTTCTAAGGCAATACATACCCTTCCACGTTTATGACCTGAGTCAAGGCAGGAGTAAAATGGTTACTGTGTGTTTCTTTTACTCTCAGTTCAAGATAACTGGATTACATCCCTATTTGGGTTTTCATATAACCTAAACTTAATTTTGGATTTCTCTTCTTGGAGGTCCTTGTTCTTTGCAAAGACACTTGATTTAAGGTCATCATGTAAGTGTTTTTGCCACAAATCATTGCAATGAACATATGTTTTTTTAGACAGAAATAACATCGAAGGTTTATATTACACTTGCTTTTATAAGTTCTACATATTTGTTATAACATTAGTTTCTTTTAGTCATTGTGATGGTTAATTTTATGTGTCAACTTGACTGGGCCACAGACTACCCAGATACCTGGTCAAAAATTCTGGGTGTTTCTGCAGGATGTTTTTGGATGAATTAGCACTTAAATTGGTGAACTGAGTGAAGCAGATTGTCAGTGGGCCTTTCAGATCAGATGAAGGCCAGAATAGAACCAAAAGGCTGACTCTCCCTCAAGTACTCAAAAATAAATCATTGATTCTCCTGGGTCTGGCAGCTCACCTTACAGATCTTGGGATCTGGTAGCCTCTGCAGTTGCATGAGCCGGTAAGTCAATTCTACATAATGAATCAACCTCACATAAGTCCTGAGGATGTAATGTATAGTGTGGTGAGTACAATTAATAATACTCTATTGCACATTTCTAAGAGAGTAAATCTTAAAAGTTATCATCACAAGGAAAAGCAATTTGTAACTAGGTATGGCTAGATGTTAATTAAATTTATTGTGGTGATAATTTCACAACAAACACAAATATTGACTTTTGTACACTTGAAACTAATGTTATATGTCAATTACAGCTCCAATAAAAAATCAGTCTCTCTCTATATAGGTAGAGAGATATAGATATATGTGTGTATATATGTAATAGTTTCATATACACACATCCTTTTAGTTCTCTTTCACTGGAGAATGCTGAAGAATACAGTCAGTCGCATTTTGTACTTTTAGATTCCTCGTGAGAGAAGGTTGGCCATTACTCAGTATTCTATTGTTTTCCCTGCACTGGCTTTCCAAGTAAATTTCAGAATAAATTAGTTGGGGAAAAAAGATATTACTGCGTGTGTGTGTGTGTGTGTTTACATAACAGTTCACATACAGAAAATGTTTCCAGTGTAAAGGATCTTCAAACTCTTTTGTGTGCATCTAAAATATTCCTACCTGTCATTTGTTTTTCTTCACTTTTGATCAGTAATCCTTTTCTTGGCTGGTTTGCTGATGTTCTCCATCTCGGATATGCCACCAGATTGATGGCTTCAAACCTTCAACTTCGGCTTTCCTTCTTTTGCAAGTTGGGATTGGGTTTGGGTCAACTCTGGGTCAAAAATATATTAGGTTAGTCTTTTCAGATTGTGTTTAGATCCATACATCAAGAACACACTGAAATTGAGATGGCTTCCTTGGCTGCCCTCTCGTACCATTTGACCTTTCCAGATTCTTTTTTCCAGTCGTGGTTTCCTCTTTGCACTCTGCCTGTACACAGTTTATGTTGAAAGTGCTACAGGAAATCATTTCTTAAAACCTGAAAGTCCTACACATATTTTATTTAAGTTTCTTTTTTATTCCAGAAAACAAAGCGCTCCAAATAATTTGGGGGCAATTAGGTACTAGTATATTAGGAAGAACACTGTGCTGGGAGTCAAATCACTCTTAAGGTGCTAGAATCTTAACTTGGAGCTGTGTTACTTTTGGTAAATCACTGAACTCTGATGAAAATTACACTGTCTACCTTAGTGATATTGAGGAACAGATGATAGTGGGTTTGGAAAATTAATTTGTTAGCTGTCAATACATCTCAAAATGGTTTACATTTTTCTTCATCTTCTAAATAAATAGTACTTGATTTGTGGTCCTATAACTACCACTTCCCATTTTCACATTAAATCAAAATTATAATCTCTTATATCCTTAGTTTTGGACTGTGAAATAGGGACATTGAAACCCCTAAGCATATCTGATCTAGGTTTTCCCCAATGTGTTATTGTACATGAAAATATATGATATAATTTCATTGGAATTACAATTAAAATATAACCTGGAAGTTTAATGCCAAGGACATGTGGTCTCTTCACTTCCTACTTCTTCTAGTGGGATTCATTCGATCCTATTATTTCAGTGCCTCTCAAGGTGATAAACTGATCTCCACAGAGAGGACTCAGGTTTTCACAGGATAGATAAGGTATATCAAAGACATAGAAAGTAAAGCTGCAAGATTGCAAATAATTCAACCTAGAAATGCTTAAGTTTGGAAAGCAATTTAATTACAGACAAAAATTATAAAAAAGAGAAGAATGACTTAGCTAAACAAATGATGGGAAAATTCGCAGATCTGAATTTTAATGTTGTCTGTACCATGAAATAGCAATAGGATTTTAAATACATCTTTTAGTTCCGGTTCAGAGTTTTCATTCATTTAAAAAATAATGAAGATGTGTGTCCCAGGAGATCTTTAAGAAAGTTTCGAGCACTGACTTTCTAATTTTGCCTCTCTCCTCAAGCCTCTGTTTCCCAGGACAGCCACACAATGTCTGTTTGCAGGAAATAGCATGACAGCATCTTCCTACCTCCAGAAAAATTAACATCAGTACTGAAGGAACTGCCTTTTCCAGCAGTGAATATATATTATAATACAATCACTCACAACAAACAATATGGCACCTACCTTCACAGAGCTTTTTTTTTTTTTTTTCAATGCTACCATTTAAAGGCTAGTTCTGATGCAGGAACTTGTCAATTTGAACATCATGTGGATCCTGTTAATAACAAAAAAACACAAGTATTAAGACTGACAATAACTTTCATTTATTAAACAGTTATATTACACACATAACATTCTTATCTCACTAAAACTTCACACTGATATTGCAAAATAGTTACTATTAGCATGTTTGAGATGAAGAAGTTAGCAATATGGTCAGATCAGACAGGTGGTAAGCAGCAGAGTTGGGAGATGGATCTCCTTCCAGATGGCTTTTTTGATGGGTCTTCCTATGAGCTAACAGTTATCTAAATTCAGCAACGTTCACAAGAAAGCCAATGTGTGAATGTCATTCTTGATCAACTGTGTGTCTTTAATTTTCCTTTCTTTGAAACAGGAACACTAAATCTCATTAAACCTCACATGGACATTGTGAAAGTTACATGTGACAAAACGATCAGACGTCTACCATAGATACTGCCAAGTTGTCTTTATTTTTTTAACTTTTATTTTATATTGGAGTATATAATGATTTACAATATTGTGTTAGTTTCAGGTGTATAGCAAAGTGATTTAGATATACTATCAGTTCAGTTTGGTTTAGTCACTCAGTCGTGTCTGACTCTTTGTGACCCCTTGGACTGCAGCACGTCAGGCCTCCCTGTCCATCACCAACTCCTGGAGCTTGCTTAAACTCATGTCTATCAAATCGGTGATGCCATCCAACCATTTCATCCTCTGTCGTCCCCTTCTCCTCCTACCTTCAATCTTTCCCAGCATCAGGGTCTTTCCCAATGAGTCAGTTCTTTGCATCAGGTGGCCAAAGTATTGGAGTTTCAGCTTCAGCATCAGTTCTTCCAATGAACACCGAGGACTGATCTCCTTTTGGATGGACAGGTTGGCTCTCCTTGCAATTCAAGGGACTCTCAAGAGTCTTCTCCAACACCACAGTTCAAAAGCATCAATTCTTTGAAACACACATCTATTCTTTTTCAAATTCTTTTCCCAAATATGTTATTACAGAGTATTGAGTAGAGCTTCCTCTGCCATACTGTAGGTCCTTGTTTATCTATTTCATATATACATAATTGTGTATATGTTAATCCCAATCTCCTATTCACAATTTATCCTTCCTCCTACCTATCCCCTTTGGTAACTATAATCAAGTTGTCTTTATTGTAACATTGCCCACCCTGGCCTTGATTCTGAATAGATTTCCAATCATCTTTTAGAAGTTATTTTAAAGCTCAAATAACAGAAAAAAAGATAGAATTTTGACTATACTTAGGGTGATCCTACATGTGCAGATAAGGCTCAATAATTCTCAATTCTTGATAATATAAGATAAATTAATTTTAAAAAGTATTAATTTAATTTTACAGAGGGATTCCATGTTATACTTATTCGTGGTTTCAGTGTTTCTGCCTTACACACGAGGCATCATCTTAAGAGATACACAAGTTCTAAATGGCAGAAAAAGAACCTTGGAAAAGAAATTATTTCCGAAAGAAGAGTAAGTTGAAAACAAGCTATTAAATCTTTTCTTTAATCATTCAGAACCTCATTAGCAGATGTCTGTGCCCTGTGTCTGAAATGTTTTCTGTTTCCTTACTCACAAACTCACACTTGCCTTTAAAAATTTTCTAAGAATATTTCAGTACATATATTCATAATGTCATTACTTATCATATATTACATTTATATATTATATTACATATAATCATATAGATATAGAGCTCTCCGAAGACTTGTTTAGGATTATAGGACAAACACAACTTGATTTTAGCCAACATGCTAGCTGGAGACACATTATATGTATCTGTTTGAGCTTTTATGTGTAATTTACATTTCTTAAGCCATAGTAACCTTGGAGGAGTGCCCTCAAATGAGTGGGTGTGGGTTGTCAAAGCCTTACTCTTTAGCTCCAAGGCTCGTTGGTTCAACTGTGTGAACCAGCCTAGCCTGTCCCTCCTTTCCATTAAAGTAGGGGTTCTTAATCCTTGCTGGGTATTAGAACTCCTAAGGATTCTAATCACTGATCACGAGGTTTCATGACAGACCATTTGAATCTGGATCCTTGAGGGTAGGATTCAAGCATCAGTGTTTTGAAAAAGTTTCTTAGATTACTCTACCAGGTAGCCAGAGTTGAGAAACGCTTGTTTAGAGCAAGACTTGACCACTGTTGCTGTAATGACCTCTTTGAAGCATCCTCTGCCCAGTGGAGTCCATGCTTGGTAACATAAACCACTTCTGCTCTCTGTTGTAGGCTCTGTTGCTCTCAGCTGGTCCTGAAGTTGAATTTGGGGTTTGTAGGCATCATTCAGTGTTTTGCCTCCAGTGTTGTTCTAGTTACTGATGTCTAGTATCACTTCAACCATCATATGCTGGAATGGAGGACTCTGTCCCCTACCTGTTAGGATTATTTATAAAACCAAAAAGAGTAGGGGCCTGGATGTCCATTTCTTTCTAAAAGATTACTCATAGTATTATTTCTGTTATTTAATACTGCTGTTCAGTTGATTTGGACAACAGTTGTGCATGTCTTCCCTGAGGACTAGGTCATAAAATGCTTTAGTTAATACTGCACAGGCCTCACTCAGCATGGCTTGCTCACAGGAGCACATGACTGTGGGAGGAATGACAAAATCAAGGTTATTCCTCCAGGTTAAACAGTGGAGACAGGATATGGGGAAGGGGAGGGGAGGACACAGGAAGTTGATGGAGGCATGCTCCCAACCCGTCAAATCATGTCTCACACTGATATTCATGATAAGATCATAAGATATTCAACATCACAAGATACATACCAACTTGAAGTGATTTTCTTTACTAATAAACTTCCCGGGAGTTTAAAGGATTTTTATTACCTACAGTTATTCTATTGCTCCAATTCGGGCATTGGTCATTTACCACCATATGCTGGGAGGGATTGGGGGCAGGAGGAGAAGGGGATGACAGAGGATGAGATGGCTGGATGGCATCATCAACTCAATGGACATGAGTTTGAGTGAACTCTGGGAGTTGCTGATAGACAGGGAGGCCTGGCGTGCTGTGATTCATGGGGTTGCAAAGAGTTGGACACGACTGAGCAACTGAACTGAACTGAACTGAACTGAACCTTGACTGTGGTAAATAACCAATGCCAGATTTGGAGCAACAGAGTAATTGTAGGCAATAATACCATTTACAATCATATACCTTAACTGTGGGCTTCCCTTGTGGCTTAGCTGGTAAAGAATCAGGCTGCAATGCAGAAGACCTGGGTTCAATCCCTGGGCTGGGAGAAGGGAAAGACTATCCACTCCAGCATTCTGGCCTGGAGAATTCCATGGACCATATAGTCTGTGGGGTCACATGGGCTTCCTAGGTGGCACTAGTGTTAAAGAACCTGCCTGTCAATGAGGGGATGTGGGCTTGGTCCTTGGGTCAGGAAGATCCCCTGGAGGAGGACATGGCAACCCACTCTAGTATTCTTGCCCAGAGAATCCCATGGGCAGGGGAGCCTGGTGGGCTGCAGTCCAATGGGTCACAAAGAGTCAGATACGACTGAAGTGACTTAGCATGCGCGTACCTTAACGGTCTCTCCATTGGGTCTATTGGGTCTTCATGTAAAGAGAACCTCCAATCACTCAACTCCACAATGCTCAGTTGCAACAGACTAACCCTCTTCCATCTCCCCTGGGACCTCTATATCTATAGGAATTTGTTCAGTTCAGTTTTCATGATCATATGAATCAAGATCTTACAGGACAGTTGCTAGACATCTATAGAAAGTGTTAGTCACTCAGTCATGTCTGCCTTTTTGCAACCCCATAGACTATAGCCTGCCAGGCTCCTCTGTCCATGGGATTCACCAGGCAAGAATACTGGAGTGGGTCACCATTCTCTTCTCCAGAGGATCTTCCCAACTCAGGGATCAAACCCGGGTCTCTAGCATTGTGGGCAGATTCTTTAACATCTGCGCCAACAGGGAAGCTCCCTATAAACAATCTCAACTAATCTATAAACAATCTCAAGACATCTATAAACAATCTCAATAAATGTTGCATGAATGAAGTCAGTGAACAGTACCCAATAAAAGACAACCAGCAAGTGAAACCAGCGTCAAACATTACTCTTCATGATGGCCAAAGAAATGGAGTTGGGAGTTTTGAAGAAAAGGAACACAATTTCACATCCCTGTTGCTCCCTTTCCAAGTTCAGCACATACTCCATCCCTATTTACATATTTACTCGATGTCTACTGCATAGATCAAGGAGAGGCTGGTCCAGAACCTTTCAGGGAGAAGCAGTTCCCAAGGCCAAATCAGGTTGGACTGGATCCTATATTCCCCAAACCCTTGACTCCTGCACAGACTGGTTACGATAATCAATGCTGCTGTGACAGGTAAGCGCCAAATTAGACATCAATGCAATGGCTCAGTGAACAGAAGCAGATATTCACTCTCAAATGTGTAAATCCATTTAGCTGTAGTACCTGACTGCCTCAGCTAGAGTTAAGTCCCTGACAAGTTAAAAGGATGCCTGACATGTATTCCTGCTCCTCCTTGGGGAGATGATGAGACAGGGGCAGGTGGGACAGAGAAGGCACCAGAAGAGGGGAAATTGAATCCTTTGGGGTTTCATTTACAAGCTGTTTACTGAAAAATTTAACGTCTGAACATGTTGTGCTGGGTGGCATCCTCGGCCTTTTGTGCTCAGCATCTGGCCATTCTCCTTCTCTCTGCCCGCTGTCTGACTTGGATGGGAAATAACCATCTTCTTTCCCAAAGACCCGTTAAAAATCAGTAATGTAAGGGATCAGTCAGGCCAGCCTGCCGGCCACTCATTCCTTATGAATCATCTGACAGTTTTTTAGTTTGACAATTGCACCTCATATATTTTAATATTGGTTTTCAAAGAAGAAAGCGGAGAACTTCCATTTCTTTACAGCTCCCTGTAATTTCAACTTGCTCTTTACTTATGTATGAAGTCGACTTGGGTGGAAAGGTTAAAGGCAGATGAATTTCTAGTTTCAGAGCCTAGGAAAGGCCAATAAAATGTGCAATAATCTTAATGCTAAGGTTTCACAGAGCTGAAAGTATGCTTTATATTCATGGGTGACACTCCTTGAAAATGATGACAAGGACCTCATATTTTCAAAGGTTTAAAAAATTTTTTTTCTACATCTTAACCCATTTAAACTTTCTTAGACAATTGTAAAAGATAAAATAAAATAAAACAAAACAAACAAAGAGCACATTATGATTGAAAAGTTTTCATGATACTTTTAGGTCCAACAAGCAAGGAATGTGTTTGTTTGATTTTAACCCTCCCTATACCATTCAGAAAAGAGCCGACTATTTTTCTAACCCCAAATATTTACCAATCTTCCTATGCATGAACTCTGCTTCTCTTAATTTTTATTCTTGAATCAGCTTGAACTCATTGGAAAAGACCCTGATCTGGGAAAGATTGAAGAAAAAAGGAAAAGGCAGTGACAGAGGATGAGATGGTTAGATAGCATCACTAACTCAATGGACATGACTTTGAGCAAACTCAAGCATAAACTGGAGGACAGAAGAGTCCGGTGTACCTCAGCCCATGGGGTCACAAAGAGTTGAACACAACTTAGCAACTGAAAAGCAACAATGAACAATTAAATGATTGGATTAAAAATTCTGGAAGACATCATAGAGGATTACTTATCTCTGTTTTATAGATGTAAATATAATATCACAGGGCAAAAGTTACTTATTTAAATTCTTATATTTACTATGATAATGAAATAAGAAAAAAACACTGATTGTACCTTCTTTCCTTCCTATTATCCTAGGGTAAAATAAAGCAGAGAATCAGGAAGTAAGGGAAGGAAAGAAATGAAGAGATGGGCTGTATTTTCAAACATGAATTTTTGGGATTTGAACCACTATAGCATACATCTACCCTAAAATTGTCTGTTCCATCTCATTCTACAAGTTTAGATTATATTCAGTGCCAGCAATTGTACTTATCACTACACTACAAAACATCAAAATAATAGCATATTTTTATGGAGATTCATACTTCTCAAAGTACTCTCATTTTCATTATACCATTTTATCTTAACAACAACCCTTGAATCATAAAATTGTATAGTTAGAAGGACCCTCCTATAACATTACCTCTAAAATAATCCACCAAATTATGATCTTGTCTCTAATTTTGGAGCATTTACCATTATCATGAAACAAACAATTCTATTTATGAACCTTTTTTTTCCTTTATAATAAAAATGTAGCACTTGTTCAGTTTTGAAAGTTTAAGAATCACAGAATAAACAATACAAGTAAAATTGCTTTCATTTCTACCACCAAGGATTAACTGCTATTAATATTTTGGTAGACTCCCATGTTGTCTTTCAGCTATACAGATATGTATATAATTAGCTGAGAATATTATTACTATAGTGGGCTTCCCTCATAGCTCAGTCAGTGAAGAATCTGCCTGAGGATTCTTCAATGCAGGAGACCCAGGTTTGATTCCTGGGTCGGGAAGATCCTCTGGAGAAGGAAATGACAATACACTCCAGGATTCTCTCCTGGATAATCCCATGGACAGAGGAACCTGGCAGGCTAGGGGCCATGGGATCAGAACGGTTGGACACGACTTAGCGACTAAGCCAACAAACCATTATTACTGTAACAGCCAACATATATATATAACTGTTTCTGGGGTTCAGAGTGAGCCTCCCCTAGATGTGGCGCTTTTGCATGAGGATTATTTGGAGCTAAAGGCAATTGAGACCCTCTCGGTTCAAGAGAAACTACTGCCTTCCCGTAGCTATCTGGAAGAATTTATATTGGGGATTTTTCCCAGAGAAGAGTTATTAGCAGAGATAGATTTTATCTAAGTGGCTCCGTCATCATAGCAGGGCAAATGTCTAATTTACAAATATCTGCTCTTCTTCCTGTTGTTGTGCTGTGAAAGACTCTCCCATCCTTGGAAGCCCCAGGGCCCTAGTCCGCTCCTTAGCTCAGGATAGCATTCAGACCTCATTTTAGCCTTCTGTCCCCAAACTTCTCATTTATGTGGGGTCTCTGACCCTCCTAACCCTCTCATGTATGTGGGATTCTTGTACATATGTAATGAAATTTGACTTTCTCCTGTTAATCTGTTTTATATCGAATAATTCCTAGACCAGCCAGAAAAACCTACAAAAGTAGAAGGAAGGTTTTGCTTGTTTTTTTTTCCTCTGCCCAGAACCTTCTTTGTTGACCCCTAGGCAGGGCCTGGTTATAAAATGGCACCAAAGCACCAGAGGGAGGGCGTGAGAGCCAGAGGTGAGTGGAGAGGCAGGGGTCGGGGAGGAGGAATTGTGGAGGCCAACAGAGGTGGTGGAAACTCCAGGGCCCTAAACTGTAGCTCCTCCCTGTAACCCCACCCCCTTATCTTTAGTGAATTCAAGAAAAACTCATCCTTTGCTTAATGTGAGTGGATATTTTATGTTAACTGATAAAAGGATGGGATATTTTACCTGAGGTGATTAAGCCTGAAATTGACATCATCCATAAATTTAGGCACTGGATCAAGAGTATTTGAGCCCTTGGGAATGAGCAGAAAATTGGGAAGATGCTTTTGGATTTCCACAAATCATGACTAAAGAATGCAAATCAAGTTTCACTAATTATCTGAGAGCCAATGTGCTCCTGGATGACCTCTGAGTTGTATATATATCTGCAATATGACTTTATGTAACACTGTTGAAATGATCTTGTATTTTCCTTTTGTCTTTCAGTTTACACAGCTATTTACCTTGTAATTACAAAGTATTTATAAACTGATTTTTTTTAATTTATTTTTTACTGGAGTATAGTTGAATTACAATGTTAATTACTGCTCCACAGCAAAGTGACTCAGTTATACATATATATAAATACATTCTTTTTCATATTCTTTTTCCTTTCTTTTTAAAGAGTAAAGTAAAAAGTGTATGAAAAGAAAATACACGTGGAAAGGTGCATGGGCAAGCTCAGAGAGAGCTGCACCATTCAGTTCAGTTCAGTTCAGTCACTCAGTCGTGTCCAACTCTTTGTGACCCCAAGAATCACGGCATGCCAGGCCTCCCTGTCCATCACCAACTCCGAGTTCACTCAGACTCACATCCATCGAGTCAATGATGCCATCCAGCCATCTCATCCTCTGTTGTCCCCTTCTCCTCCTGCCCCCAAACCCTCCCAGCATCAGAGTCTTTCCCAATGAGTCAACTCTTCGCATGGGGTGGCCAAAGTACTGGAGTTTCAGCTTTAGCATCATTCCTTCCAAAGAAATCCCAGGGCTGATCTCCTTCAGAATGGACTGGTTGGATCTCCTTGCAGTCCAAGGGACTCTCAAGAGTCTTCTCAAACACCACAGTTCAAAAGCATCAATTCTTTGGTGCTCAGCTTTCTTCACAGTCCAACTCTCACATCCATACATGACCACTGGGAAAACCATAGCCTTGACTAGATGGATCTTTGTTGGCAAAGTAATGTCTCTGCTTTTCAATATGTTTTTTAGGTTGGTCATAACTTTTCTTCTAAGGAGTAAGCGTCTTTTAATTTCATGGCTGCAGTCACCATCTGCAGTGATTTTGGAGCCCCCAAAAATAAAGTCTGACACTGTTTCCTCATCTATTTCCCATGAAGTGATGGGACCAGATGCCATGATATTCGTTTTCTGAATGTTGAGCTTTAAGCCAACTTTTTCGCTCTCCTCTTTTGCTTTCATCAAGAGGGTTTTTTTTTTGTTCCTCTTCACTTTCGGCCATAAGAGTGGTGTCATCTGCATATCTGAGGTTATTGATATTTCTCCCGGCAATCTTGATTGCAGCTTGTGTTTCTTCCAGTCCAGCGTTTCTCATGATGTACTCTGCATGTAAGTTAAATAAGCAGGGTGACAATTTATAGCCTTGGTGTACTCCTTTTCCTATCTGGAACCAGCCTGTTGTTCCATGTCCAGTTCTAACTGTTGCTTCTTGATCTGCATACAGATTTCACAGGAGGCAGGTCAGGTGGTCTGGTATTCCCATCTCTCTCAGAATTTCCCACAGTTTATTGTGATCCACACAGTCAAAGGCTTTGGCAATAAAGCAGAAAGAGATGTTTTCTGGAACTCTCTTGCTTTTTCCATGATCCAGTGGATGTTGGCAATTTGATCTCTGGTTCCTCTGCCTTTTCTAAAACCAGCTTGAACATCAGGAAGTTCACGGTTCACGTATTGCTGAAGCCTGGCTTGGAGAATTTTAAGCATTACTTTACTTGCATGTGAGATGAGTGCAATTTGTGCAGTCGTTTGAGCATTCTTTGGCATTGCCTTTCTTCGGGATTGGAATGAAAACCGACCTTTTCCAGTCCTGTGGCCACTGCTGAGTTTTCCAAATTTGCTGGCATATTGTTGCAGCACTTTCACAGAGTCATCTTTCAGGGTTTGAAATAGCTCAACTGGAATTCCATCCCCTCCACTAGCTTTGTTTGTAGTGATGCTTTCTAAGGCCCACTTGACTTCACATTCCAGGATGTCTGGCTCTAGGTGAGTGATCACACCATCACAATTATCTTCATCATGAAGATCTTGTTTGTACAGTTCTTCTGTGTATTCTTGTCACCTCTTCTTAATATCTTCTGCTTCTGTTAGGTCCATAACATTTCTGTCCTTTATCAAGCCCATCTTTGCATGAAATGTTCCCTTGGTATCTCTAATTTTCTTGAAGAGATTCTAGTCTTTCCCATTCTGTTGTTTGCCTCTATTTTTTTGCATTGATCGCTGAGGAAGACTTTCTTATCTCTTCTTGCTATTCTTTGGAACACTGCGTTCAGATGCTTATATCTTTCCTTTTCTACTTTGCTTTTCGCTTCTCTTCTTTTCACAGCTATTTGTAAGGCCTCTTCAGACAGCCATTTTGCTTTTTTGCATTTCTTTTCATGGGGATGGTCTTGATCCCTGTCTCCTGTACAGTGTCATGAACCTCAGTCCATAGTTCATCAGGCACTCTATCTATCAGATCTAATCCCTTAAATCTATTTCTCACTTCCACTGTATAATCATAAGAGATTAGATTTAGGTCATACCTGAATGGTCTAGTGGTTTTCTCTACTTGCTTCAATTTAAGTCTGAAGGTGACAATAAGGATGTCATGATCTGAGCCACAGTCAGCTCCCAGTCTTATTTTTGTTAACTGTATAGTTCTTCTCCATTTTTGGCTGCAAAGAATATAATCAATCTGATTTTAGTGTTGGCCATCTGGTGATGTCCATGTGTAGAGTCTTCTCTTGTGTTGTTGGAAGAGGGTGTTTCCTATGACCAGTGCATTTTCTTGGCAAAATTCTATTAGTCTTTGCCCAGCTTCCTTCCGTATTCCAAGGCCAAATTTGCCTTTTACTCCAGGTGTTTCTTGACTTCCTGCTTTTGCATTCCATTCCCCTAGAATGAAAAGGACATCTTTTCTAGGTGTTAGTTCTAAAAGGTCTTGGAGGTCTTCATAGAACCGCTCAACTTCAGCTTCTTTAGCATTAATGGTTGGGGCATAGACTTGGATTACTGTGATACTGAATGGTTTGTCTTGGAAATGAATAGAGATCATTCTGTCATTTTTGAGAGTGTATCCAAGTACTGCATATTGGACTCTTTTGTTGACCATGATGGCTACTCTATTTCTTCTAAGGGATTCCTGCCTGCAGTAGTAGATATAATGGTCATCTGAGTTAAATTCCCCCATTCCAGTCCATTTTAGTTCGCTGATTCCTAGAATGTCGACATTCACTCTTGCCATTTCGTTTGACCACTTCCAATTTGCCTTGATTCATGGACCTGATATTCCATGTTCCTAGGCAATACTGCTCTTTACAGCATCAGACCTTGCTTCTATCACCAGTCATATCCACAGCTGGGTATTGTTTTTGCTTTGGCTCTATCTCTTCATTCTTTCTGGAGTTATTTCTCCACTGATCTCCAGTAGCATATTGGGCACCTACTGACCTGGGGAGTTCCTCTTTCAGTATCCTATCATTTTGCCTGTTCATACTATTTATGGAATTCTCAAGGCAAGAATACTGAAGTGGTTTGCCATTCCCTTCTCCAGTAGACCACATTCTGTCAGACCTCTCCACCATGACCCACCTGTCTTGGGTGGCCTCACTGGCATGGCTTAGTTTCATTGACTTAGACAAGGCTGTATTCCTAGTGTGATTAGATTGACTAGTTTTCTGTCTTTGGGAAGTTTAAATCCTTTGTAAAGGGGCAATTTTCCAGGTCTTCCTCTCCCCTCAGGCCAGTCACCTTGCTTTCTTTCCCTCCCCACACTCCTCCTCAGTTCACTTCAGTTCGGTCACTCAGTCGTGTCCGACTCTTTGCGACCCCATGAATCGCAGCACGCCAGGCCTCCCTGTCTATCACCAACACCTGGAGTTCACACAGATTCACATCCATCGAGTCAGTGATGCCATCCAGCCATCTCATCCTCTGTCGTCCCGTTCTCCTCCTGCCCACAATCCCTCCCAGTATCAGAGTCTTTTCCAATGAGTCAACTCTTTGCATGAGGTGGCCAAAATACTGGAGTTTCAGTTTTAGCATCATTCCTTCCAAAGAAATCCCAGGGCTGATCTCCTTCAGAATGGACTGGTTGGATCTCCTTGCAGTCCAAGGGACTCTCAAGAGTCTTCTCTAATACCACAGTTCAAAAGCATCAATTCTTCGGCGCTCAGCTCTCTTCACAGTCCAACTCTCACATCCATACATGACCACTGGGAAAACCATAGCCTTGACTAGACGGACCTTAGTCGGGAAAGCAATGTCTCTGCTTTTGAATAGGTTATCTAGGCTGGTCATAACTTTTCTTCCAAGGAGTAAGTGTCTTTGAATTTCATGGCTGCAGTCACCATCTGCAGTGATTTTGGAGCCCCCAAAAATAAAGTCTGACACTGTTTCCCCATCTATTTCCCATGAAGTGATGGGACTGGATGCCATGACCTTCGTTTTCTGAATGTTGAGCTTTAAGCCAACTTTTTCGCTCTCCTCTTTTACTTTCATCAAGAAGCTTTTTAGTTCTTCTTCACTTTCTGCCATAAGAGTGGTGTCATCTGCATATCTGAGGTTATTGATATTTCTCCTGGCAATCTTGATTCCAGCTTGTGCTTCTTCCAGTCCAGTGTTTCTCATGATGTACTCTTCATATAAGTTAAATAAGCAGAGTCACAATATATAGCCTTGGTGTACTCCTTTTCCTATTTGGAACCAGCCTGTTGTTCCATGTCCAGTTCTGACTGTTGCTTCTTGACCTGCATACAGATTTCTCAAGAGGCAAGTCAGGTGGTCTGGTATTCCCATCTCAGAATTTTCCACAGTTTATTGTGATCCACACAGTCAAAGGCTTTGGCATACTCAATAAAGCAGAAATAGATGTTTTTCTGGAACTCTCTTGCTTTTTTGATGATCCAGCAGATGTTGGCAATTTGATCTCTGGTTCCTCTGCCTTTTCTAAAACCAGCTTGAACATCAGGAAGTGCACGGTTCACGTATTGCTGAAGCCTGGCTTGGAGAATTTTGAGCATTACTTTACTAGCACGTGAGATGAGTGCAACTGTGCGGTCGTTTGAACATTCTTTGGCATTGCCTTTCTTTGGGATTGGAACAAAAACTGACCTTTTCCAGTCATGAGGCCACTGCTGAGTTTTCCAAATTTGCTGGCATATTGTTGCGGCACTTTCACAGAGTCATCTTTCAGGGTTTGAAATAGCTCAACTGGAATTCCATCACCTCCACTAGCTTTGTTTGTAGTGATGCTTTCTAAGGCCCACTTGACTTCACATTCCAGGATGTCTAGCTCTACATGAGTGATCACATCATCATGATTATCTGGGTAGTGAAGATCTTTTTTGTATAGTTCTTCTTAATCAGTGATCACCCTCCCCCTACCTAAGTTAATTTGTCTTAGGACCCTCCCCTGAGGTGTGCAAACACACCCTAGCCAAGATGGATCTAAAAGTTAAGGCTTCTGGTAGGAGCAAGACTGCCTATGGCCTGGAATTATCCTCTGACTTTTGATACCAAGGAGCCTTTCCATGCATGTGTGTAGAGTCTTCCCTTATCAGACAGGATTTTTTCTGTACTTTGTCCATGCCATGGTTATCCTCTTAAGGTAAGAGACAAAGACTGGCTATTTACCCTGTTTTTGTTGGCTGTAAATTCCTCAACTGGAGCCCAGCTGTATCTTATCTCAAGGAATGAAAAGCCATTATGGTTTAATCACAGGGTATTTAATGCAGTTCCCTGTGCTATACAGCAGGAGCTTGCTGTTTAACCACTCTCTAGATTCCAGTTTGCATCTGCTAACCTCAAGCCCCCATCCATCCCTCTATCACCCCCTCCCACCCCGCTCCCCCTTGGCAGCCACCAGTCTATTCCCTATGCCCTGATTTTGTTTCTCTTTCACAGATAGGTTCCTCTGTGTCATACTTTCGATACCACATATAAATGACATCATATGGTACCTGTCTTCCTCTTTTTGACTTATTTTACTTAGCATAATCATCTCTATTTGCAAATAATGTGGTTTTTAAAGTGCATCATCTTTGACACACATTCTGTATATACATATGTATGTATAGGTAGATATATCACTAATGTGCTTAATTTTTCATTTTTACTATTTCAGACAACTGTGGTGCTGGAGAAGACTCTTGAGAGTCCCTTGGACTGCAAGGAGATCCAACCAGTCCATCCTAAAGGAGATCAGTCCTGGGTGTTCATTGGAAGGACTAATGCTGAAACTGAAACTCCAATACTTTGGTCACCTCATGCAAAGAGTTGACTCATTGGAAAAGACCCTGATGCTGGGAGGGATTGTGGGCAGGAGGAGAAGGGGACGACAGAGGATGAGATGGCTGGATGGGATCACCAACTCGATGGACATGAGTTTGGGTGAACTCTGGGAGTTGGTGATGGACAGGGAGGTCTGGCATGCTGTGATTCATGGGGTTGCAAAGAGGCGGACACGACTGAGTGACTGAACTGAACTGAATGAGCATTCATGTATAAAAACTCAAAAATTAAACAGCATGTATGGTTATTTCTTTGACAATATCCCTAGATATGAAATGTTTGATTTAAAGCTTTTTAAAAATGTTTTTGACGTGTTTCCAAGTTTCCAAAAAAAAAAAAACTGTATCAGTCAATTTACAATTTCATCAGTAGTTTATAAGAAGACCCAGCACACATTCCACAGTTAAATCCACCAAATCCAGCTTGTTCAAACAGTTTTGAATTTTTACCTTGTCACCCATTGTATTAGAAGTCTTAATAGGTTGGGGAATCAAAAGCATGAGATCTATCTCATTCAAGATGACGACTACAAAAACGTTAAGTGAGGCAAGGTAGGGTTACAGCCTTTGGGAAAACCATGTGAAACTTCCACGTGGAGAACTGCTCATTGATTTAACATTACTTTCTGAGTATGCCTCATCAATCATCACCTCATCTATATTTCCACTGTATTTTTATGATCATTGTAACCTATTATAATCATTAGGCTTCCCTGGTGGCTCAGAGGTTAAAGCATCTGCCTAAATGCAGGAGACCTGGGTTCGATCCCTTGATTGGGAAGATCCCCTAGAGAAGGAAATGGTAACCTATTATAATCATTGACTACCATTTATATCTACTTTACCATATTGCAATCTACTAATTTGTCTATTTCCCCTCCCCACCACATTGTGAAATAATACCAACTGGTACAACATCCTGAGGGGAAGATGATTTGCTCTGCGAATAGAAACAGGAATGCATGCCTTAGAAAGTGCCTCAGAGAGGAAGTTACATCTGATGTTGGCTTTGGCAAACACTTCAAGCTGCCTGCGTAGGACTGAGACTAAAGGGAATTCCAGGGATAGAGAACATTTCCCTTAAAGTGCAGAGAGAGGAAAAAATATTATAGGGAACACACACACACTAAATGGTTTGGTATAACTAAAGTGTAGCATGAGAGGACAGAGAGGAGCAATCTGCTCCATGGCATCTTCAGGATAAAGCTGATTTAACTTTGGCTGGACTTAGCAAGCTTCTCAGGTTGATTTTAATTCAGATGACACCAGGTTCTGAGGCAAGAGATTTACTCCTAACTTCGAATGTACACTCAACTAAGACGTGAAGAGCAGTGAAAGGAAAATGGAGCTCTCTATATCTAGTCTGCTTCTTATCTAGGCTTTGTATTCACTCTATTGGTTTACTGGAGTAATTCCTCCTTCTTCCCTCCCTCCTTCCCTCTTTCCTCTTTTCCTTCCTTCTTCCCTCCTGTAACAGATCAGTAGTATTTAGACTCCTTTAGGAAATGGGACTGGATGAAGAAAGCAGAATTATTTCCCCTATTCCAGCTCCCCATTTGTTCGAGATGCTTCAAACTTTTGTTCCCTGTGGCCTCCTTGTCCTTCGGAAAAAATGGGTCTACCTTCCTCTTCCAGCTGCCTGAGCTCCCAAACAGGGTGTGCTCTTTGAATGATATCAATATTGGGGTGTGCTAAGATGGAGGGTACTGGATGTTTCACGAGGAAGAGTCAGAAATCCAAGTCAGCAGTCCAAGAGCAAGCTGATGATCTGATCTGGTTTGTCCTGGTGCTGCCAGCCAGAGGTGAGGATGGATGAAGGGACTGGAGATCAGGACGGAGTCAAAGTGGGATGTAGATGGCTTCAAGAATCTTAGAGATGGACATCAGTATTTAGGTAAGTTCAAGTGGGGCTGTGTTTACCCTCTGAGACTACAGGGCTCAGATCCAGAACATGAGGTGCTGGACACTGGTATAAATTAGATGGAGAGGAATGAGTAGGAAGTTCAGTTCCTCTGTCACCCGACCTACAGTTTACTTCAAGGTTCTAGTCTTAGTAGGGAACTAAATTTTCTTCTGAAAGTATGTAAGAGGACAAATTAGATGGGTTGGGACTTAACACAGCAGTTTGGTTCTCATACGGGTGCCCTCAGATAGAGGTTTAAAGCTATGAACTCACCCACTCACAAGGAAGGCTCTCCTGATTTCTGTCCAGACTTAGCTATCATTGATTCAGGGAGCTGAGTAGAATCGAGTTGATTGTAGGGTAATTGAGATACCTAGGGCCAACATCTATTAAACCCAGGGCAAGTGTAGGTTGGAATCCTTGATGAAGCTCTGCTCCCTATTGCTGTGAATTCTTTTGTGACAGCATCTGAGGTGAAACATTGCCAAACAAGGTGCCAAGAGGCCTTTCAATGGGTCATAAAAATGCTATAAAAACATGAAAATTGCTGCCATAAAAAAAGAGTTATGGCAAAACAGGGAACCTATTGAATTTAGAAGCTAAAGAAAGACTGAGAAATGAAACCATTCCACACAGTCCAAGGAGTTGGTGGGTATGCCCACCACAGCCATTTACACAGGTAATAATTACTTGTGTTTATAATATACTAGAAGATCTCTCAGCATTCTGCCATTAAGTATGTGGTCCCTGGTGGCTCAAGTGGTAAAGAGTTTGCCTGCAATGTTGGAGACCAAGGTTTGATCCCTGGGCCAGGAAAATTCCCTGAAGAAGAGAATGGCAACACGTCTCAAGTATTCTTGCCTGGAGAATTCCATGGTCAGAGGAGCCTGATGGGCTACAGTCCATGGGGCTGCAAAGAGTTGGACACGACTGAGTGACTTACACTTCATTTCACTTCACCTGGCTTTCCCTGGAATTCTTCTTTACTTGAGTCTCTCCTTAGCTTTGTTGGTTAAATTGAAGAGTGGGAATTTCTTCTGCTCTGTTTTTATTTTGAAAACACCTATTACAGGGGAAGGAGTGTTTATATTCCTTTGATGGCTGGGAGAAAGGGTGCCATGTTGGAGGGATAGTTCATCACGAGGTCATCAATTGGAAATCAATAAAAAGCTTATTTGAAATAACGCTTATTAAAAAAATCTGAGGATCAATCTTCCTGAAAACTACACCTTAGCTTTTATATCCAGTATTTGTTTTTCCAATAAAATTTCTGAATATCCATTAACACTGGTAATTTGGGGTAAAGTGTGAAGAGGGAATTCATCTCCATATGCCTTTTATGCAGATGTGGTTTATACTGAGATACAGTAAGTACTATTCATAACTCCATACATAAAATTCTGAACATGCTTAAGCAATAGTCATAAACACATTAAATGACACCATCCCAAGCACTAAGAACCTCTGTCTGCCAGCTGGGTGAGCCCCTTCTATATGTCATTTTGATGTAATGCACTCCTATCTCTGCTGTTATTAGATGCAAAGTATTTGAGAAGACGTTAGATTGAATGGAAATCTGATTACATCGCAGTTTGGTTTTTTAAAAATATTGCCTATTTTCCTCAGATACACTGTTCTGCTTTCTCTTTAAACTCACAAATATGTACAGCCGCTCCGACTCTTTCTTTTCTATCTTCTCTTCTCTACATTCATGGATCATATGGAATTTCTGATTCTTATTTTAAAATGTAATTGAGATATAGAAATGATGAAGCAGTAGATGATAGACTCTAACACAGAGAAAGCAAGATAAAAGAAGGAGGAGAAAGAAAGGAAAGGAAAAAGAGAAAAAAAGAAATGTTTAGCCTTTGATATGGTTATAAATTAACGATCTGCTGCATGCTGAAATCCAAAGTAAGTTCACTTGTATTAATACTTCATTAAATTATAAACCTGTAGGTCATTTAAAAGCATCTCTATATTCAGAAATTGTTTCTTGTAGTATTGCTTTCCTTATGCAAGCACCTTTCACAAGGGAAACTTAAATCACTAGGAAATATTTGATTACTTCCCACGATTGCTTTACTGTCTGGAAGACAAGGAAGACGTGGTGGTTCAGTGTGAGTCACCCAAGACAGTGTAAACAGAGACGTGGGACTCTTTCACAATTATCCTCCTAGATTTTCTCTTTGAAAAGTGACATCCACTTATGAATACCTTATCACAATCAAAATGTCAGCATATATCAGGAAACTTTTCTCTATCATACTTTCCAAAGTGATGAAATTGTATCAATTCATTAATGATAGAGAAGAGAAGATAGAAAAGAAATGGTAGGGATGCCTGTACATATTTGTGAGATTAAAAAGAAAGAAGAATAGTGTATTGAGGAAAATAGACAATATTTTAAAAAACCCAACTGTGACATTTCAATTCCTCCAACAAGCCTCCAAGGATGAAATAGAGAAGTTACATCTTAGCTAGAATGGGGATAGTCCCGTCTCTGCAGTTTGAAGGGAACAGTGCTGTGAGAGGTGCAAGGAAAGTGCAATGGGAAACAAAAGGACATGGCAAAGCCAGTGTAACTAGCTCCGAAACAAGAGCCTAAGAGGAGGCATGGCCTCGGTCACTTGGGCACAGTGAAGAAGTGGCCTCAGAACCTCTGTCTTGTCCAAGCCCCAGAGTTAACCAGACCCAGTGAGACACATTCAGTCATATTTACAGGGAGCATATGTGTAAAGCAGAATGCCAAAGATTCTTGTGCCATGGGAATAATACTTTCTAGAGCCGGTATTATTCATATCTCTAGCCAGGACTTTCCTGGTGGGTAGGGGTGTGTGTGTGTGTGTGTGTGTGTGTGTGTGTATGTGTAACCAAATAAACAATTACTAATAGAAATGTGACTGGTGGTGAGCATGGGTACAGAATACAGGGTGATGTTTTAGAGATTTCAGTATCCTAAACATACAGGTCACACATTTGAAGACAGTCTCTTCTTTCACATCCACAGATAACTGATCTCTCCCATGAAGGCTGAAATTCACTAGATGAAGCCTCCTTCTTGCACTCTGCTTGGACACTCTATCCTGCCCTCATAGCATCTACCAAGTAAATGCTTTCATCCTTCTTCACACAACCAGCTGTGTTAGAGAGTCATCAAGTCTTGTTTCATCTTTAAAACATGTGAATTCCAGTACTTCTCACCTTACTTCTGCTTCTGAACATCACATGCTCGAAGCCTTTAATATCTTATAGGATTTCCCTGCATTCAATCTCTCTCAGGATTCTTGAACTTCCCAAATAACTCTGCATGTTGACACCTAATCAATTTTCCTAAAACAGTAGACTTCACTCAGCAATTGACCTCTCTTACATTTTGATAATTCTCTGTTTTATGAAGTCCAGATTCCTCAGTGTGGTCTTGAAAATCCACACCCAACCTAACCTATCAAATATCGCTTGCCACAGTCTCCAACAAAAGCAAACTTTTTTTCCCCCAGTCTCCCAGCATACCATGCTATGTTCACTTTACCCCTTTCTTGATAATATTAGTCTCATTTTGTTCTTTTTTAAAAAAACCATTATATATCCAGAATTACTCAATACTTAAACCTAGATTAAGTGTCATTGTTAGTTAACTCCCTTCTCTGACTTTCGATGTCATGTCATGAGCACTTGTGCTTGTTCAGAATTTTTATTTATGAATGTCTATCCTCAAACAAGAATACAATTCCTAGGTGATTTACAATCTAGTTAATTTATACCAAATTAGTATGGCCACAGCACTAAATACATTTTATTGATAACTCGTGACAATTCTATTTATTAAAATCGTCCTCTCACTTAGCTTAGCCAGTGCTGGCTGTCCTGGGTGATAAAAGCTCAAGGAACAAGAACTGACTTTGTCATTTTGCAGCATGTCACAGACACTTAATAGTTTACTAAGTGATCTGCAATGACAAGTATAATGAGAAGGACGTCTCTCTGACTTAAAAGACAAAAAGCAAACAAAAGAATCCTCCCCAAAACAGAAAGTGATCTTGAAAACAAAGCTTACAAGAATTTATCTATCTCACTGTTTTCTGTTAAAGGGTCACTTAGTATCTGTGAAACTACGCCTGCATTGAGCTGTAACCTCGCCTTCTCCTCTCTAAATCCAGTGCCTGCTTTTCCACTCTGTCTCCTGATGGTTCTAATCTAGCTGACCTTCTCTGTCTTGCCCAAGAGCACTGTCCTACTAGGCACAGACCAAATGCTTCAGGATTTTCTCTCCAAACTCTTCATCTAGCTGTAGTTAGCTGAGGACTGAGTACCAGACAAGAAAAGGGCTCGCTCTTTCTGAGTTTCAATAAACTGACATGGGTGTTTTCCATATTTGGAGGTTTTCTGGTGAGTCTATGAGGCAGGATAACCAGTCTTAATGAGGGAAAGTGTGGTGCAGCAGAAAAGTGTACCGGTTTTGAAACCATTCAGAAGAATTTCCACGTCTTAGCTCCATCACAAGCTATGTGACCTTGAACAAGTTATTCAGATTACCTGAACATCCTAACAGTTCACTGAGGAGCAAAAATAAATAAATAGATAGATAGATTAATGGCGGTATAAGGCAAGCACACGATAGGGGCTAAAGTTGTAGTTTTGAAGACAAAAATCCATGTATGCTCATGGCTGTACTACTGAGGAAAGTCCTTCAAACTTCCCCACCAGTAAAATGGGGAATAATAATAGTACTAATCTCCTAGAATTGTGACGATTGAATAAGTAATATATGCAAAATGCATGGAAAAGTTTCTGCCATGTGCTAAGTGGGTAAATGCTCACTGAAGATCAGATATTATTACTGAGAGAACAAAATGAATTAGCATGCGGGAAATGTCCACCATGCTGTCTGGATAGTTGTGATGTTCTACAAACATCACCTTCCCTCTCTCTGTGACCAGACATAGTCTTTCCTCCCACTGCTCTTATGATCAGTCTGGCAGTTCACAGAGTCAGGCTTCCACTTCCTGGTGGTAGGAGAGTACCAGGCTCCCCATCTCGGCTCGCTCCTAGTCTCAAATTTGGAGTTTCTTGACCCATAGCTGAACACTCAGCCCAAGCCACAGTGGACCCAGATTTTGTGCAACTCAAAATTTGTACAATTTTAGGAGCCCTCTTTGAGAAAAAAAGACTACAAAGTTATGAATACAAAATCAGGTGCAAAAATGGATAAAGAGAAAGCTCTGGGAAAAATTAATATGCTTAATATATGATATGTAGCACAGTTATGAGAAAATTCAGAGAATAGTATAACTTTTCTTAGCTACTTGATATTTCTAAATTCTTTTTGATCCTATATGATTTAGCTACACACTTTCTGAAAGCCCCTTCTTATAAGGATTTTAAAATATACTTTCCACTAGAAAAATAGATAATTTATTTTGATTGGCTAAACTTTTCTTTTTGGCTGTGGCTGTATGGCTTGCAAGATCCTGGTTCCCCAATCAGAGACTGAACCTGCTCCCTGGCAGTGAAAGCACCAAGTTCTAACCACTGGACCACCAGGGATTTCCCTAACTTGTTATGTTTTAATGATTGCTAGTTTTAAAAAGTATCAGCTTTACAACTTATTAAAAAAGTCATAAAAGTTTTAGAGTGCTATCAACTTTTAGGAGCTTTTTTGAGTTTTTTTTTTTTTTTTCTTATATAAGCTGTATAGTTTGGAGAATCTTGCCTAAGATTAACTTCTGGCTTCATGAATTTTGTTTTTGCTCCATTGTCCACATCCTTTGGTACCAAACACCTTCATCTGGCTAGACAACCTGTGGTCATCCACTTTAATGTGATGACCCTGAAAGAATAGAGGATGGTAGGAATATTTCTGCAGGATATTTCTATGATGAAATAATGGTCAAAATTTATCTCTACATTTGTATCTATTAATATAAGCCACATTGCTATTTCACTAAAAACAAACTCAATATATTCCTAAATTAAATTCCACTTAGATAGATCCCTCAAATGCCCACAGCCACTCTTTGGTCACCTGACACAAGGAGAAGCATCCCCCTTCTCTTGGGGGATGAAGCTGGAGTAGAAATATACAGCAGTCTTTATCAATTATAAAAACATCACATGTTTTTGAAATTGTACAAACACATATGACCAAGAGTAACATTATTAGGGTCCCTGTAATTTTTAGGAGGAGCCTGTGAAAGTCACAGGTCCTGAAGGTAAGTTATTATATTGGCTTCACCATAAATCTTCTTTGAAGTCAGATTCCTGAGTCATGTGTGACCTAATAAGCCAAAGTCTTGCTTCAATATTGCAGGTAAACACAATCAGTTATTTTCCTTTTATGGGACCTAATTTTTCCCCCTTTCTCCAGCACTATTCAAACCCCCTTTTCTCTTTGTTCTGCAAATGTTCTTTCTTTACTGGCTGTTTTCCTTTACAACTAAAAATAGATGCAAAGATTTCACATTATAGGACAAGTGTTAAACCCTTCCTCTCCACCACTACCTTAATCTCATAATCAAAATCCAATCTTATCTCTCACCTGTCCTTCACCACTATAAACTTCGTATAAGAAAAGCTACAACCACTGCCCATCTTCCTTCACTTTTATTCTTACTTCAGTCTATTGCACTCTGGCCTCTTCCTCTGTCATCTATTAAAAATACATGTGTGGTGATCGGCCATGACCTACTTGTTAAATTCAAATGCCCTTTAGTTTCTCAATATGGAAGACATCAACATGGCATTTTGGTTGCCTGTGACATTTGGAATTTTGAAACTTTGTAATTATTCTAATCCTATCTGGCTAAATAGACACCTACTGTCTATAGGGAGGTTCATCTCTGAGCAGGTGACCCACTGAAATTGCATTCGTGAAGTTCCCAGATCCTGGCGCTCTGACTCCTTCTGCTGCCTGCTGAGATCTGAGTTCTTGTTGTGACACTTCCCTCCTTGAAAGGCTGTAAATAACATTTTCAGACCACATATGGGGCCCTGTGAGAACTGATGCTCATTAAGTGTGTTAAGTGAAAATCATGAGTGGAGTACCAAACATTATCTATAAATCAAAATTAACAAATGTGACTTGCATTCTCGGGAGGCAAAACACACTGAATCTTAAATAATATGGCTGTCAGGAATCACATTGAAAGACGCATTTCTTCCCAAATATGTGCACAGATGAAATGCAAAGAAGTAAGCTGTCAAGATAGTCAAGAAGAAGGAAATATGTCACTTGGCCCTTGAAACAAGTTAATTTAGCATTATAAACCGTTGGAGTTTCCCTTTCAAATGGATCCATGTGGAAAATCCAGATGGCCGAATACTCGACTCACAAATGTGGAAACTAAGCTTCAAGGCCTGAATATAGTCAAAACATTTTCCTTACTTATTGTTGAACATTTTTAATCACTTTTATTTAAGAGAGAAACATCTAAATTATTCCTTAAGAAAACAATATTAATTCATGCTGACTTTCTCAAAGGGAATCTATTTGTAGGGCTGGATAAGCAGCTGTATTAAAAGGACTTGGATCACTTAGAATCAATTAAAAATTTACAAAACATCAACTCTGTACCAAAACACTCTGCTGCTTGATCTCCAGGGGAGAAAAAGTTAGCTCTTCGGGGGAATTTCCTAATTCAGTGTATTGCTTAAGCCAGAAAGGTGGAAATCGTCATAGACTACTTATTCTTTGTTCTCTTCCCTACCACCTCAAACATTATCAAGCAGCATCATTTTTACCTTTTACAAGTCTCTTCAGCATCTTCCTTCTTCTTATTCATGCTGGCACTGTCTACTTTAGGCTTCATAATCTCTTAGCGAGATAATTACAATTGCTTCCTCTTTCTAGGCCATCCTTTCCCCTATATTCCAAAAGCCCTTCAAACTAGAAAATAACTTTGTGCTGGCGTCTTGATGAAACCTTCTTAATGGTTACCTGTTGTCCACGTGATAAGGTTTCGGTTTCTTTCTAGAGCCCAAAGCCCCCACTGCTGGATTATCTGAGTTCTCACTTTTACCCTTCACACAGGTCAGTCTTTCCTCTGAGTTACCAGCTATCCTCCTGAATATGCTATGTTCTAGCACGCCTTCATACCTTTGCATCTCTACTCCTTCTGCCTATAAACTCTTCATTTGTCTTGTTGGCTTGGAAATCTGATGCTGCTGCTAAGTCACTTCAGTCATGTCCGACTCTGTACGACCCCATAGATGGCAGCCCACCAGGCTCCGCTGTTCCTGGGATTCTCCAGTCAAGAACACTGGTAGTCATCCTCAAATTTCACCTGCAGTATTACTTTATCTTTAAGCCTTCACTGAAGACCAGGGAAACTCACATAGTTCTTACTTTCTGTTTCCTCTTATTCCAATCTTACCAACTCCCTGCTGAATTTCCCTTCTTTAAGGAAGGGACTGTGTCTGTATGTTTTCAGGGACTAAATACCTACTACAGTAGCTGGCATCTAATAGGCAGGCACTGAATACATACTAAAAGGCAAGAAATGCCAATAAAACTCATTCTCTGCCTTACAGGGTATCTCAACCAGGTCTCCCCAGCAAGAAAACAAAACAAACAAACAAAAAAAAAACCAGTACACTCATGGCAGATTCATGTTAATGTATGGCAAAATGATTACAATATTGTAAAGTAATTAGCCTCCAATTAAAATAAATAAATTTATACTAAAAAATAAAACCAAATAACACACTCATACTTTATCGAGAAGTGCACTTTATCCCCCCAGATGATAGGGAAAATTTGAGAAACAGGGCAGGAAGACGCCGACATGACCGGTATATCATCAAGAAGTCTCCCACAATAGATGGTAGAGAAGAGCAACCAGCCTGGCTCCCACTCTACAATAGAGGCCTCCATTTTCAAGAGAAAATGTTAAACCTCACTTTTTTTCTTAAGAAGGGTGGTACAATTTGAACAGTTGGGCAGTCACAGCCTCTGAAAGGTCTTGGTGCGAGAAGTTTCTCTAAAGAAGCTGTACTCTCTGCTGTTGCAATGTGTTCTGAGGATGCTGCTGATTTTCATCCTCTTCCTCTTATACCCTTCAAACAAGAGGAATTCCACCTCACCAGCACTTTGTGCTTTGACTTTTCTGGTAACCTGCCTAGTGGAATGACCAAAATCACATCCCTAAAGGGTCCTTTCTGCCTGGTTTCTCTTGGGCCATGGTTCCAATGATTCTCTATCTTTATAGCTGTTGTTCAGTCATCCAGTCATGTCCAACTCTTTGTGACCCAATGGACTGCAGCACGCCAGGCCTCCCTGCCCCTCCCTCCCTGTACCATCTCCTGGAGTTTGCCCAAGTTCATGTTCATTGCATTGGTGATGCCATCCAGCCATCTCATCTTCTGACACCCTCTTCTCATTATGCCCTCAAACTTTCCTAGCATCAGAGACTCTTCCAATGAGTCATCTGTTGGCAATAGGTGAACAAAATACTGGATGGTCAGTGATACTATTGTTATTACTGGCAGGAAAACATCATGAGATGTCTTTTAGTAAATCCTGAGTTTCAATTATACTACTTATTTCCTACTGTGTGTGTGTGTGTGTGTGTGTGTGTGTGTGGTGTGTTAGTTGCTTAGTTATGTCTGACTCTTTGCGACTCTATAGACTGTAGCCTGCCAGACTCTGTCCATGGAATTCTCCAGGCAAGAATACTGAAGTGGGAATTCACTCCATGGGAATGGGAAGGATGGGAAATGCCATTCCCTTCTCCAGGGGATTTTCCAGATCCAGGGATTGAACCTGGGTCTCCTGCATTGCAGGCAGATTCTTTACTGTCTGAGATACCGAGGAAGCCCAATTTCCTTGACACTAACCTACATTGGCTAATTTCAATTCCATATATAAAAATACATATATTTTTGTTTTTCTAGGTTCATTACTCCGTAAGTATACTAAATGCTTACTTGTTTGTTGATCTACTGACATGAACAGCTCAAAGTAACCACATGGCAGTAGAGGAATCAGTTCACTGGAATACTTACCCTCCTCTGAAAAGAATTATTCCTCTTTTTGGAATGAGAAACTGTAACCTAGCAGAAGCCAAGTCTGTGAGGCTATCAAGTACATTCTAGAAGTAGGTCTCTGAGATGATGTGAAAGGCCAGTACTATGTCCCATAGTTCCCAGATCCATGTGTGTTAACTTTTGAGGAGTCAGCATCAAATTTTGGCTTTTGGTTCAGCGCAACAGATTTCTTGATCTTACAAGAACCTGAGAAGATATACAAGTTCCTGAGTCTCAACACAATGTATCTAAATTAGAGGAAGAGAGAAAAGCAGATCCTCTGACATCTCATATTTACAGGAGACACCTCCATATATGACGCCTCCATACAAACGGAGAACTAGGGATGAGAAGTGCCTAATGTGAACATAAGACTAGGCACAATCGGAATTTTTCATCTGAAACCAGTCGCATACCAGGTGGTGTAAAGGAAGTAGCCAAAAACATCAGAAGTGGCACAAAAGATGTGTCTGATACACAGGGATTTACAGTATAGATGGAAAAATGGGCTTGCAAATAAATTATGAGACTAACACACACACAGTCCTTGCTTTGCACTGTTCTAATATACGTGAAGTTTAGTTATGATACATAATTTACACAAAACCACTAGTCCCTTAACAACATGGTTTAAATTTAATTTCCACAGTACATTTACTATGAGTAATTACAAAAATGACAAACCCCACTGCCAGCTTTTTCATTCACCAATAATGTAAATAACAGATGTGTATCATGATCAGTGACGAACACATCAATTCTTTTCAATTCTGTCATTGATTCCTCACAGACAAGAAAGTGTGTAGTTGCGTTTTTGTTATTTCCTAGTTGTAAATTCATATGATATTTTCTAAGTATGAGTAACTAAAAGAGGAAAGTAGCTAACAAAGCTAAAATCTTTACAAAGAAATAAAAAGTGATGACATTGGAAGTGACACCTGAATTGAACTTAAAACAAAATATAATTGGCTAAGGGAATGTTGACACTGCTGCCACTTGAGAAACCCTGGCTATGCCTCCAGAACTCAATAAAGGCAAACTTGCGAATAGAAATGAGAAAAGAGACTATAGCAAAAAGGATGGAGACGTATCAGAGGAAGTAATCCTGGCAAAAATAATCTTTCTGTTAAAGAGAACCTTTGAGGTACTTCAGGACCTTGAAAGTTCAAAGAACAAAATGTTGGAAGCTGATTCCAACTTAGAGAGGATATGACAACTTGCCAAGGCATAGAAAAGATGCTTGCTCTATAACATGAGGAGGAGGAAAGCACTGTTACCTTCTTGACAAGGAAATTAAAGGTTTTCAATTTCAATCTCTAATGTTTTTAATCATAGTGTATTAAATACATGTTTATGACTTTTTTACTTTTCTATATGTTTATAGCTGACACAGTGATTTTAATTTATTAATAAAAAATTCAAAGTTCAGTTCAGTTACTCAGTTGTGTCCGACTCTTTGTGACCCCATGGGCTGCAGCACACCAGGCTTCCCTGTCCATCACCAACTCCTGGAGCTTGTTCAAATTCATGTCCATTGAGTCAGTGATGCCATCCAATTATCTCATCCTCTGTCATCCCCTTTTCCTCCTACCTTCAATCTTTCCTAGTATCAGGGTCTTTTCCAATGAGTCAGTTCATTGCATCAGGTGGCCAAAGTATTGAGGTTTCAGCTTCAGCATCAGTCCTTCCAATGAATATTGAGGATTGATTTCTTTTAGGATTGACTGGTTTGTTCTTCTTGCAACACCACAGTTCAAAAACATCAATTCTTCAGTGCTCAGCATTTTTTATGGTCCAACTCTCACATCCATACATAACTACTGGAAAAACCACAGCTTTGACTAGACGGACCTTTGTTGGCAAAGTAATGTCTCTGCTTTTTAATATGCTGTCTAGGTTGGTCATAGCTTTTCTTCCAAGAAGCAAGCATCTTTTAATTTCACGGCTGTAGTCACCATCTGCAGTGATTTTGGAGCCCAAGAAAATAAAGTCTGACACAGTTTTCATTGTTTCCCCATGTATTTGGCATGAAATAATGGGACTGCATGCCATGATCTTGTTTTTTGAATGTTGAATTTTAAGCCAACTTTTTCACTCTTCTCAAAGTTCATGAAACAATGATAATTGTTCATAGATTATTAAAATAATCTTACTGGGAGGGATTGGGGGCAGGAGAAGGGGACGACTGAGGACGAGATGGCTGGATGGCATCATGGACTTGACGGACATGAGTCTGAGTGAACTCCAGGAGATGGTGATGGACAGGGAGGCCTGGCGTGCCATGATTCATGGGGTCGCAAAGAGTCGGACATGACTGAACAACTGAACTGAACTGAGCTGAACTTGGTTTTAGCTTGTACCCTCATCTTATGGTCTCACACTATTGTTCAAAATAGAGACAGGACTGCCTCTGTGTATGCATATGTATATACATGTGTATTCATATACATGTAAAACAAAGAGTGCTGCCCATCACCTTGTTCTGCAAGGACTGAGTCAGCCACTGCAGTTACTGACCTGCAATGCACTCTGAAAAGGATTTCAGGGTGAAGATGAGGAAAACTGGCCCTAGGAAAACAGACAGCACATTTCCTCAGAAATATTTCAGGAGAAATTTTTTATGAACCTGGATTCTTGCATCTTCCCATATTTAGAAAAGTGCTAGAATTATTACCTGAGATATTTATTCCTCATGATTAGCAGTAACCTTCTATGAGATGTGTGCTTGAATGCCCTACCCCTTTGCCAAAATCACGCATGTACTGACTTCTCCCCTGACCTCTTCAGAGCACGTCCACAGAACTATCTGTGAGGCTGCCTCCAGGCTATAGTCCTTGGAAAGACACTGAATAAACTCAACTCACAGCTCTTGTGTGTGAAGTGTTTTCCTAGTTGATGTACATATATCTGCACATACATACACTGAGATGAGATCGTATTGGATCTCAGTCTTAAAGAAAGGATAACTGCTCACCAGTTATAAAAGCGATGGGGAGGATTATCATGGTCATCAGTGACAGGTGAACAGCATGTGCAATGACCCTGTGGATAAGGTACGGCAAGTTGGGAGAATGAAAGGGGTTTTGTACAATAATGCTCAAGTGTGCATGAAGTAAAGAGCAGCAGGAGATAAAACTGAAAAGGTCATCTGGTGCCAGGACTAACAGGGATTTCTCTGCTTGACTGAGGATTCTGATCTTTATCCTTCAGGTTATGGGAAACTCTGAAGGGTTTTCAGCAGATGAGTGACATGATTAGACTTTCACTTTAGGACAATCATGCTCAGGATTTCAAGTTTGGATGGGATGGGAGTCTCGAGCTTTGCACAGGAACATTAGACACTGAATAGATGACTGATGTGGGTAGGAAACGACGAGAGATTGAACTAAGATCCATGGGAAATGCAGCCCCCTCTCTCTACCCTTTGCGATCACTAGAAGGTGTTTCCTCACAATTCACTTTTCCTAATAACGTCTCAGTATGTCTCCATTTAACTGGACTGAATAACACATCCTCATGGACTGCAGTCAATCAAATATGCCAGGAATTCTACACAAATGCAGTCAGAGTGCCATCCCTCCCCCCCCCCCCCCCCCCCCCCCCCCCGGGGTCAGGCTGAATACTAGCCCTTTTCTCCCTTAATCAGGGATTCTTTTCCTTCTCCTGCATGGGCACTTTTTGTTAAACATAGCTTTGTTTTCCCTGGCCTGATTAGTAAAAACTTGTTCAGGTAAGATGCTTTATTAACAAATAGTGTTCTCTTGTTCCTTTCAAGCTGTCTCCTACATTTTAATTTACTGGGCAATGCTAATGAACTCAACAGGAGACTTAATAGTTTCCCCCGAGGATAGAGAAAATTAGAAAATTGCCAAGTAAACATAGGATAGTGAAGACAAAGCAATGGCAAATTCAAATTTTAATGAAACCACCTGTTGCACCAGTAGTAAAGGGTAAGAATGTCACCCAAGCCTGCTTTTTCAAACACTACCATTAAAAAAAACTAATAATATTCCAGGAACAACCTTGCTGTTTCTTCTTGCATCCAAAGTGACTGAAAAAAATAAAAATATTTTCTTCTTTATATTACAGATTCCAGCCTCCCAGCCATCATAATCATAATCAGAAGTTTTTTCATCAGGATTTTGCTCTTTGAATCCAGAAGCCAATGCCTTCTAATGATAGTAAAACATCTTTGAATTATATGGTTCAGTCTTGTGGATCTGAGTTTTATTCCGTAAGAAAGGGAAAGAAACCTATTATAAGTGTGCACTGTGATTTTATACTCCTAGGTTACATCATTTTCTCCAAGGATGTTCACCATCCTTCAACCAATGTGTTTATTTCGTTCATGTTGACTCTATATTATTAGTTTTGCCCTTGGATGAGACTTTATTCTTTTCCAGAGAAAACATGTCCTAAATTTTTTTTCTGTTGTTAAGACATTTTATATTGTAAAAGATGGCAGTTCATGATCTCGCCACACACTTGGCAGATTTCCTTATTTCTCAAAATAATCGCATCAACATCAGCAATGAATATCTATGATAATAATGTCCCTCTTCAGGCTCTTTCCTCAGCTGATGCATCTGGCCTCCTTGAATGGCACTCATTAGAGCACAGGCACCAAGATAATAATGTGCCGAAACCAGTGATGCCAGATTTTCACTCTCTGACCAATTACCTCCTGGACCTGAACACCCTGAATAACTTTACTTACTCAACTTTAGAAGTTATCAAAATACATGAGAAGCTACAAATAATATTTCAGAACTCTTTATGATGGAAAAGAGATACTCATCATATCCATATAATAGCAGCACTCTAATATATTATTTGTCACAGCAGCAGCAGTGCAGAGTGATTTAGCTTTCCATGGACATTCAAGGTGATAATGCATAGAATATTGGAAGTTCAGGGCACTTACTTGTATCCACAACTTTATGTAAGATAACTTTTGTAAAACAACTTTATGGTCATTAAATTGAAGTCCTAAACTACAGAGAAAATGGATTGAGAGTTTTCTGAATTTCTATGTCAATTGAAGGAATCATACTATTTTAATGATTAGTGGCTATATTTCACAGGTGCTTATCACACATAGTTATGCGAAGAATGAGATGAAATAGAGAGGGGGGTAGTGGGACATACATGTAGGAAAGGCAATTACTAGATTTTCATGCTCAAGAAACACAGTAAAACATGGTAATCGGGAAACCACAGTAAAGGAATGGAGTCATCAGAAATATTGCAAAACCAGACTGAATATAAATCAATGTGTCACAGAGATGATACATATTTGTGGAAAGAAAGCAGCTGTCCTTCCTCATCAAGTCACAGGTTACAGCCTTTGAAAGGACTAATTTCCTGCATTGACATATGTTATTGCCATTTTCTAAGTACATTTGTATGCATGCTGATGCACATATTTATATACAGATACAAGCATAGCTATACAAATAAGCTCATGTAAGACTTAGCATAGCTTTAAATGATTCTATGCCATCTAAGTCTATAATCTTGATTATCTAACATTCTGTTTTTCATAACTTTAACTGGCATTTCAGAAGATATATATACAGTACTATTATGTTTATAATAATGTCAAATAGCTTAATAATTAAGAGAATGGATTTTGAACTTACTGCCAGTGAAAGGTAAGTCTTTGATAGATATCAGAGTTTAACAGAATGTTCCCTTTTAAACAATACTAGGTAACAGAGTTAATATTTTTGTATTAGTTACATCTGCTTATGTTCATTGATACCTGCATTTCTTCTCAACTTATAAGCTTCTCAAGAGCTAGACTTTTAAAAAAACTTTCTTTCTAGACCTGTGATGGTCATTGAATATGGACTCAGGGTTTATCTCTAATGGTACCTTTCACTAGATCATCTCATAGGTTATACTCATTTAGATACTATTGGGTCTTAGTTGTTACAGCTCAATACAGGTGTCTAAGATGTAGGTCTTCTCAGAAGTTGAGTGATCTGTGGCCTACTCGTGAAGTGAATACAGAAAGAATTTATCAACCATGAGCTTGGCACATGTGAATGAGTAAGCAATGTAAATTTTTGCTAAGAAGAGTTCAGCTCTAATCAGATACATTAAGCGTTCACAGAAGGAAAAAACGCTTGGCTTCTAAAGAGAAACCAAACCAAACAAAACAAAAACATAGAGAACTTAAATGTTTATTGAAGAAAATTCTGCCACATCTCCTTCGTCTAAGGGGAGAAGTAAAGCATGTTTCCAGAACATCTATTTCCCAAATGGGTAAAGTGTTAACATTATATTGGTATTTGGATGGTTATTTCTTTCTAGTCACAAAATATATCAACTTGCTGACTAAAAAAAAAAAAAAAAAGATTTAAAACAAAAGGATACTTTCCCCCCTCCTGTTTGAAAATACAGTCATTAGAGCAATAAGTATCTGGAGATTTGGAGGGAAATGGAGACAATAAAAAGCCCCTCATTTTTCACAGACAAAAGTCTCAGCAATTTGCTTACCTGAAGTCTATCCTATCACCTACAATCTACTAGCAAAGTCAAGGCAGTTGGAAAAAGAGGGGAAGCCCACGCCTCAGGGTGGAGCAGTCGTTAAGCTCTAACTATTCTGCAGCATCTCCTATGGGGCTCAGAGTGGGCCGGATAGATGGGCTGTGACATCCATGGGAAGTAATTTCTGAAGGAAACAATGTTTATAAGGGAAAGGGGGAAGCGTTGAATTTATTGCAAATGGGGAAAGGTGAGGGCAGTCTATGTGGACAAAGGAAACATCCTTCTTATCTGTTCTCACGCTCACACACAGCCCTGTATGTGTTCACCACATACCCTACACACATCGGTGAACATTTCCTGGGGCTTCATGCCTCCCTTTGTCTGGACGAGAAGCAACCTTCTGGACTACCACAAATGAGACAGTTGATGACACCTTTTAATTTGACTCACATCATCTAAACATCAAAGACACACTGTCTATGTATACTAGCTATAAACTGTTTCTGGTTTCATGATGCCTGTTTGTTGTGGTTGCTCTCTCTTCTCTACACAGGCAAGGTTAGCGCTGTGTGTGGGCTGACCAGGTGGAAAGACAACTGCCTGTCCCTGTGATTTGAGGGCTGCTGATAGCTGCCCACCAAAAACAGATTCATCATATGCATATCTCAGTCACCAAAAGACAAAAACAAAATGAAACAAAACTCCATCATTAATAACTACAGCACAGACAATAATAGGCTATTAGAGGAAAAAGGTTTTGAAAAATTCAGTCAAACTCCCTCATTATACAAAGGAGAACATAAGGCCCAGAGGGAAGATGATTAGTCCACATTTTTTTTCTCCAGTTACTTCATAATTGTCCTGTGTCAGCAAGTAAAGAACGGGTATCTTGGGTGGAGGCATTCCTGAGAGATATTATTAATGCAAGAAGTGCCATGAAGACATAGGATCCTGAAACAGAGCTGAAAGGTTGGCCTCAAAGGAGGAAGGCCCTTCTCTTCTCTTATTCATAAATTTACCATCTAAATGTAGCACATGTGCATATAGATGGGGGAAAAGTGGAACACAAGACTCGGATTCTGGGAAAGACTGAAGGCAAGAAGAGAAGGGGGCGGCAGAGAATGAGATAGTTGGATGGCATCACTGACTCACTGGACATTAGTTTGAGCAAATTCTGGGATATAGAGAAGGACAGAGAACCCTGCTGTACTGCAGTCCCTGGGGTTGCAAAGAAGCCCATATCAAATCACAATATTAATAACTATACATTCACATAATCCTTTTTGTCCTTTAGTAATTCATGGCATGAACATACCATGATTTGTTTAGCCAATATTATTAGTTCACACTTAGGTTACACCCTACTTTTTTTTTACATTTACATTTTTTTACAAATGACACAGATATTATTTTAATTCTGCAAATTTCCAAGGTGTAGTATATTTCAGTTCAGTTCAGTCGCTCAGTCATGTCCGACTCTCCGACCCCATGAATCGCAGCACGCCAGGCCTCCCTGTCCATCACCAGCTCCCAGAGTTCACTCAAACTCACATCCATCGAGTCAGTCACGCCATCCAGCCGGTATCTTTACACACATTTTTTTTTTTAATTTTTTAAATTTTAAAATCTTTAATTCTTACATGCGTTCCCAAACATGAACCCCCCTCCCACCTCTCTCCCCATACATTTTTTTTTATATTGAAGTGTAGTTGATTTATAATATTACATAAGTTTTAGGTTTACAACCTAAAGTTACAATTACCTAGGTTTACAACCTGATTCAAATTTTTACGGATTGTCTTCCATTTAAAGTTTCTATAAAACTTTGGCTACATTCCCTGTGCTGTATAACATTTACACACATCTTGGGTTTTATTTCTATTAATAAGAATATAGTTTTGAAGATGGTATCTCTTAGGTCAAAACTAACTATTATTTTAAAGATCTCAGAGAATACAACAGCATTTCTTTATGAAAATAAGAGTATATCTACTACCAGCTCCACTGGCAGGAAAAACTATTCTCAGAGATCTGTAAGTACTTCAGTGCACAGCCACTCCCAGTAAGAGGAGGGCAATCTCCGGCCCCCTTCTGTCCCTTTGTGCTCTGCTTGCACTATTTCTTTTTGACATTCTTGTTTTGAAAAGCCTGAGGGTCATTTGAAGTGGACAGAAATCAGACAGAAGAGGGGAGAGGAAAAGGGCTGAGAATAGAAGAATGAGGTAATGACCAAGGAAATAATTCTTCATGTAATCAGCTCTGCAATCAGAGCAACCCCAGTTACTTAAGAGAGAGAGAGATTCCATGCAGCATCAAACATCACAGGAAGACCAGCCAATCAGAGTAACTGTAATATGACCTGCCATCACTACCAGAGAGATACAGTTTTTACTGGGAGGGGAGAATGAAGAGGGTGAGAGGGCTGTGAAGATTGTTGATTGTGCAAGAATTTCCCACTGTCCTTTGTAGATTTCAACCCCATCCCTGTGGGAAGGGTAAGGCCTCTTCAAAGCTCAACTAAGCCAGGCTCCAAGGTAATATCTATATATGCCTTGAGTCATGAGCAAACGCGAATTATCAGTTTTTCCAGCTGTGTTATTCTCAGGAAGTGTTTGCCTTTTTAATTGCTCAGCTAGGGTTCACTGGAGATAACTGAACAGCTACCTGATTAGAGGGCACAGGCAGGAGAAGGCAGGAGCAACTGCCAGGAGAGTTTCCGGCACCTTGAGGGGCACCCTCTGCCTGCTTTCCCCCTGCTGGGTTGAAGGGAACTGAACGCTTTGCTAAACCTACTTTTACTGGGAAGGAGGAGGACAGGAATTCTCCATAATCCAGCCAGCCAGTCAGCAGTAGGAACACAGCCTGCCAAGAGTTTCTCTAGCACAGCCTGATGTTAACTGAAAGCCTCAAATTTCAGGGGTTTCATTACATTTGAGAATCACACCTTTTTCTTATCACCTGTAAAGAGCGGCAGGCTCCCCAAGGAAAAAAGGCAGCTCCCTGGCTGAGTATCTCTTTTCTGACTCCGTGCTGACATCCGTGAATAGGGCTGATGCCATGAAAAGGATCTTGTCTCTACTCTCAAGAGGCCTCAGGACAGAAAGCATTCACACGGAAGGAGGGAGAACACTTTCCATGAGCATTTATTTCTGCCATGGTCAAGGTTACACTTCCAGCAAGAAAGAGTTCCTCTGAGTCTGAAATACAATTGTCTTGCAAACAGTTGCTCCAGCTTGATATTGCAGACGGTTTTCAAAACATTTCAGGCAAAAATTTCTTCTTAGCCCACCCACAAATTTTCATTTGTATCTCTTTCTCACACCGGCTGAAGCAAATCTCTCATTATTATCCATAATTTCTCCCACTCATTATATCTAACCAGATAGAATTTTAGAGGTGGTAGGAGTGAAGTTTTTTTGGAATAGCTTTACTTTCACAGTTTGTTTATTTACGATAGCAATAATAAAAGTGTTGTCAAGCCAGGTTTGTTTACCCGACAGGCAGCAATCCAAAAGCTGAGACATTGAGGTTTGCAACAGACAAAAGGTTTATTCATGAGGTGGTTAAGTGAGGAGACAACAGAACAAGCCTCAGATCCACCTCCCCAAAGAGAAGGAGCTTGGGATATTCATGAGTAAAGAGTATAGGGCGGACAGAGTGCAGGGAGAAGTGACTGAGGCAAGAAAAATGTAAGTAATCACTGCTCTGAGTTATATCCTTTTTCATGCGAGGCATATTCAGAAAATGGGGACATTAGAATGATCCGAGATTGAGGTTTTTGTCCCTCTGACATCAAAAGGTCAAACTTGATGCCACTTGCCCAGGCCCAGTTGGAGAGTTGGTGGTTCCAACTAGTCTACACTGGCTTGAACTCGAGCTGGACAAGAGTTGACTCTAAGTTCCTGAAAAAATGACTCTAAGTTCCTTTCAGCAACTGTGAACAGAGTGACTTATTTGTCAGGTGTTATCTATAGAGGGGCCATTAAAGGAGTCTTGTGACATATTGTCTAAGTTATATGAGACACATTGTCTAAGTTATGTGACTTGGAGGGTATGCAATTTGCAGGAACAATTAAAGCGAGCTTGATTAGTGAAGACAGGCTATAGAATATTATTTATTAAGCAAGTTGTAGTTCAAAGAATCTAACTGATGGTTAGCCCTTGGTTTCAAAATATAACCTTTTGTGATTGAAGATACCAAAAATAAGGCCAGTTGAGCATACATTGTATTTGATTTAATAGGTTACTTCTTTTAACTCTATCCAGCAACTCTTCATGGGCAATTTAAAGGTGGTAGAAACTGGTCACAATTTATTTTTCTCCTATGGGATGATTTTAGATAATTTTTTCCTAATTGCACCCTTCACTGAAGTTTAGTACTGCAGATACACTGTCTGTTTATATAATACATATACATTTAATATATATTATTTTATATGTGCATCAACAAAAATTGATTACTTTGTGGTTAAAAAAAAAAGTGTGTAAGTTGCTCAAAAATGCCCCCATGGACTGTAGCCCACTAGATTCCTCTGTCCATGGAATTCTCCAGGCAAGAACACTGTTGTGGGTTGCCATTCCCAAAGTACTCACACATAAATATATATGTACATGTCTAGGTGTGTGCACATATATATGTATGTAAGGAAATGGCAACCCACTCCAGTACTCTTGCCCAGAGAATCCCATGGACGGAGGAGCCTGGTGGGCTACAGTCCATGGGGTCGCAAAGAGTCGGACATGACTGAGCGACTTCACTTCACTTTCATACATGTGTATATAGTGTAAAAGGAAAATCAAAATGGGGTTCATTTCGCTGTGAGAGCTCCCTAAAGTGGAGCGGAGAGGCCACTGAAGAAGGGTGACTTACGCATGTGAACTCTGACCTCTAGCTGTCTTAACACAGCATCCAAAACATCCACCCAGTGTTCCAGAAATTCAAGACACTTATCAGACCCTCACCCTAAAATAACTCACGTCAGCCTATTTCTTGAGGACAAACATTTCCTTTCTTGAATCAGTTGATCATAATTCCTGTCAGACAACTTTAACAACCTTGTGCTTTTGCCTATATAAGTCCCTGACTTTTTTCTCTTCCCTGGAACACTCTTTTGGTTTTACTGTGTTTTCTGAATTGCAATACCTAAGACCCCAAATTAATTTTTTCTTGTTTCTCTGGTCGACATTACCTATATGTCACTTTTTTTTACCACATGAGCATCAGTTTTGCCCCTGGGGAGTGATATTATCTCTTTTGAGAACAAATGATCTAGAGTAATATGTCCAGGACCTCCTTCAGCTCTACCTATACATAGCTTCATAAAGAAGCTACCTATGTATAGCTTCATATGTATAGCTTCAACAACAACAAAATCCAAAATATTAGCCTTCACACCTTCAAACTTCTTGACTAAGCTCAGAATGCATATCATTAACTGGGAAATTAGCCTGCAAACTTTTGTGTACTACCCCAAGTCTATGCTGTGAACACGTCTTCATTTTAATTACAATTTCATGTTCTTGATTTCTGAGGTCAGTTCTACTCATGGTTATCATTAGAAGGGGATGTTTTCAGAACAGATACTGATGCAAAGATAGTGATGGGGTTCAGGAGACTTTACTCCAAAATACAGTAGCTTTGCATATTGAATATTTTACACCGAAGGAGTCAGAAAATGACAGCAACAGGAAGGTTAGTCCCACCTTCCCACTGCCCTTCTCCCTGAAACCTCACAGACCCTCATGCGAGTGGCACCCTCCTTACCTCTGGAGGAAAGGAACATCCCTACTCCCAAGGACAGAGGGACACAGAGAATAATTTGAACAAATAAACCTTACTCTTTCCCTTGATTTATTACACTCACCCCATAGCCTTTCACTTATCATATTTCTCCATGACTATCCACGCTTCATCAAACCTATCATGAAAGTACTTGGGGTTAATCATTTCTTCAAGTCTCTGTTTTCTTATGAAGGCTTCTGTATCACATAAAACTTACATTAAATAAACCTGTAGGCTTTTTCTCCTGTCAGTCTGTCAGTTTAATTTTCAGACCCAGCTAGGGACCCTGAGAGGGTTGAGGAAAAAAAAAAAAGTCTCCTCTCAACAATAACAAATTATTCCCCGCAATCATGAAAGGGCCATGGGATTAGGCAAGTCCTAGAAAGATAAGCTTCCTTCCAGCTTGTCAATTGCATGAGAAAGACATGGATTGAAATTCTCTGGGCATAGATACCTATTACAAAGCCAATTTCCAATATGGAATGTCTTTTTTTTTTCTTTTCAATAAATAAGGCAAAGAGGAGACTTCCCCTGGGGTCCAATGGTTAAGAATCTGCCTTTCAGTGCAAGGGGTGGGGGTTCGACCCCTGGTCAGGGAACTAAGACCCCGCATGCTATGTGGCAGCTGAGCCCATGAGGGACATCTGCTGACCCTGGGGGTCACAATGAGAGAGACGTCCGTGTGCCACCGCAAAAGATCCGCGTGCCACAACAAGCTTCCTGCATGCCATGACTAGGACCCAACACGGCCCAAAACAGACAGATAAATAGACACTAAAAGAAAGAAACGTGACAGAGTGCTGCGGGAACAGCTCATCCCTGGACAATGGGAACACTGCCACTGGTTTGAAAAGAATTGGATGGGGAATTACCTGAAGAAAAAGTTGTACAGATAAAGGACTCTAACACTTCTAGCCAGATCCCAGGCAAAGAAAGAATGGTCTAAGAGCGATCGTGAAACAACAAAAAGTACCACTTTTCCTAAAGACAAGATACGACTTTCCTGGATCTTTTTCGATGATATTCTATGGCTTGATAAATTATCTCCTTTCTTGCATGAAGACATGGCAAGAAGACTAAAGTAACTACCAAGTATTTACTTCCATACAGCAACTAGTTAACCATGGAATGAAGTTTAACTCAGCTTGAAGCAGACAGTATAATTTAAAGCAATTTTCACTCTTGGAATTATATTGCTTAGGCCACCTTGAAATTACATTGCTAAAGCAGGACAGCTTAAAAAAATATCAGCGAAATCATCAATCCCCATTTTATCTTGTTATATGAGTTTCTTTCATGTCTAAATCTCTTTACCATAACAACTCCTAAAAAAAGAGAGATACAAGTTTTTTTTTTCCCCCCATCTAAGGAGGAGCTATATATAGTAAGCAATGAAAGACCAAATGGGAAAGGGTATGAGAGAAACTGAAAACAGTCTATCAAGAACATGTGCTTACTGGATAGAAAATCAGAAAACAATACTTTCAAGGGTGTGTGCATGTGTGATGTTCATTGCTTAGTCTTGACTGTTAGTCTTCATTCAACAAATGGTCATTGGGCACCTATCACATACAAATGATTATGCTAGATATTCTATGAGATTGGATTCACACTATATATTTCTCCTAATTCTGTCTTCTGAAATATTTATATATATGTTTACAAAGTTTCCTCTCTATGGCAATTAAAGGCTCCCTCCACTTCCCCACCTCCTACCCACCTCAGACAGAGCTTAAGGCTGTTTCATAATTAGCTGCAAATAGCTGTGAATAAGGCACATCCAGGAACATATATAATAGCTAACCTTCATGCATCTATAAAATATTTAGTGGTTCAGTATCATTTCTCCTATTTATATTAAATCTACATTTGGAGTGAGAAAGGAAGCAGGGAAGATGAAACTGGACCTTTTAGCTGAGAAATTTTGTTTCCCAGAGACTCAAGCCCTCTGGCTAAGAGTTTTGTTGGTGGTGGTGGCGGTGGTAGTGGTATAGGATCTATGTTGGTTTCACCATTTGGAGTACAAGTAAGGTCACTTTTAATTTTTCCAATTAATTACTTAAAACACTACCTCCTGGTATAACTAAGAGAATACTCAGCACCTGCCTCCTAATGACTTTCCACCATCACTAAGTAATCCCAGAACCTCAGTAGGGGAGACAGTCTTGGTCAGGAGCCAGTATTTTCCATTCACTCTCCATACAACTTATTCTGCTTCATTTCCCTCATTCTGATCCCATCTGAAATGATTTAATTTCCTTAGCTGCCTGTTAATTTTATGCCTCTGCTACTAGGATTTAAGCTCCTTAAAGGCAGAGATTATGTCTGTTTTGTTTGTAGCTGTAGCCCCAGTGTCTGGGGATGAGATGAGATTTCCCTACACTGTCGTCACTCAATAAATATTTATTAAATGAATATTTGAAATTTCCAAGGCAAATAAGATACAACTAGGGAAAATGAATCTCATCTAGTAGTAAGCACTCTTGCTCAGTGCTACACTGCTTTTCTTAGTTCACACCTCTGGACATCTGCAGCGATGCTGCACACTTACCTTGACTAAGTAGCAACCAATCTTAGCTTCTAATCTCCCTGCTTTACACTTGTAAAGGGGGAAAAATAATTTTCCTTCTCTCCTTCTAAATTATTGACTGGAGCTCCTATAGCAACAGACAGATTAACAAGAGAATCTACCTCATCTTGAGTATAACCTTTCAGATTCCAAGAAACCTGGATTATTGGGCCAGATCTGCTAAGTTGGACTATAAAAAAAGGTGAGCACCGAAGAATTGATGCCTTTGAACTGTGGTGTTAGAGAAAACTCTTGAGAGTCCCTTGGACTGCAAGGAGATCCAACCAGTCCATCCTAAAGGAAATCAGTCCTGAATGTTCATTGGAAGGACTGATGCTGAAGCTAAAGCTCCAATACTCTGGTCACCTGATACGAAGAACTGACTCATTGGAAAAGAGCCTGATGCTGGGAAAGATTGAAGGCAGGAGGAGAAGGGGACAACAGAGGATCAGATAGTTGGATGGCATCACCGACTCGATGGTCATGAGCTTGAGCAAGCTCTGGGAGTTGGTGAATGACAGGGAAGCCTGGCGAGCTGCAGTCCATGGGGTTGCAAAGAGTCAGACACAAATGAGTGACTGAACTGAAGTTCTCCCTCAGTTTTGTTGCTGGTTCTTTCCTGCCAACAAATCTCAGTAATATCTCAGAAGAGATGTAGAAGATTGTCTACAGTGTTAAATCTCAAAAGGGAAGAGGTCAGGGGCTCTACTTTTTCCCTTTCAGATAATATTTAGCAAATTTACCAGTGACTAGTTTTGCTTATCAAAGCATATTTGGAAAAGAGGCTTTGAGGTCACAAAAGTTCCTCTTGCACAACTCCAGGGCAGTGGGTGTCTACTAAAATTATACTACCTGCATAACTAAAGGAGGTTATTCAAGGAATGCTCTCTCAACCAAGATTTGCTCTGAGGTGAATTTGTGTGTTCCTCTAGATCTAGCAGAAGATATTAAGAAGAGGTGGCAAGAATATACAGAAGAACTATACAAAAGAGATCTTCACAACCCAGATAATCACGATGGTGTGATCACTCACCTAGAGCCAGACATCCTGGAATGTGAAGTCAAGTGGGCCTTAGGAAGCATCACTATGAACAAAGCTAGTGGAGGTGATGGAATTCCAGTGGAGCTATTTCAAATCCTGAAAGATGATGCTGTGAAAGTGCTGCACTCAATATGCCAGCAAATTTGGAAAACTCAGCAGTGGCCACAGGACTGGAAAAGGTCAGTTTTCATTCCAATCCCAAAGAAAGGCAATGCCAAAGAATGCCCAAACGACCACACAAATTGCACCCATTTCACATGCTAGTAAAGTAATGCTCAAAATTCTTCAAGCCAGGCTTCAGCAATATGTGAACTGTGAACTTCCAGATGTTCAAGCTGGTTTTTATAAAAGGCAGAGGAACCAGAGAGCAAATTCCCAAAATCTGCTGGATCATCAAAAAAGCAAGAGAGTTCCAGAAAAAAACATCTCTTTCTGCTTTCTTGACTATGCCAAAGCCTTTGACTGTGTGGATCACAATAAACTGTGGAAAATTCTAAAAGAGATGAGAATACCAGGCCATCTGACCTGCCTCTTGAGAAACCTGTATGCAGGTCAGGAAGCAACAGTTAGAACTGGACATGGAACAACAGACTGGTTCCAAATAGGAAAAGGAGTACATTAAGGCTGTATATTGTCACCCTGCTTATTTAACTTGTATGTAGAGTACATCATGAGAAATGCTGGGCTGGAGGAAGCACAAGCTGGAATCAAGAATGCATGTAAGAATTAAAGATTTTAAAATGTAAAAAATAAAAAACTAAAAATAAAAAAAAATAAAAAAATAAAAATAAAAAAAAAATAAATAAAAACACTCCAGAAAAAAAAAAAAAAAGATTGCTGGGAGAAATAACAATAACCTCAGATATGCAGATGACACCACCCTTATGGCAGAAAGTGAAGAAGAACTAAAGAGCCTCTTGATGAAAGTGAAAGAGGAGAGTGAAAAAGTTGGTTTAAAGCTCAACATTCAGAAAATGAAGATCATGGCATCCGGTCCCATCACTTAATGGCAAATAGATGGGGAAACAGTGGAAACAGTGGCAGACTTTATTTTTCTGGGCTCCAAAATCACTGCAGATGGTGACTGTAGCCATGAAATTAAAAGACGCTTACTCCTTGGAAGAAAAGTTATGACCAACCTAGACAGCATAAAAAAGCAGAGACATTAGTTTGCCAACAAAGATCCATCTAGTCAAGGCTATGGTTTTTCCAGTGGTCATGTATGGATATGAGAGTTGGACTATAAGGAAAGCTGAGCACGGAAGAATTGATGCTTTTGAACTGTGGTGTTGGAGAAGACTCTTGAGAGTCCCTTGGACTGCAATGAGATCCAACCAGTCTATCCTAAAGGAGATCAGCCCTGGGTGTTCATTGGAAGGATTGATGCTGAAGCTGAAACTCCAATACTTTGGCTACCTGATGCGAAGAGCTGACTCATTTGAAAAGCCCTTGATGCTGGGAAAGATTGAGGGCAGGAGGAGAAGGGGATGACAGAGGATGAGATGGTTGGATAGCATCACCGACTCAATGGACATGGGTTTGCATGGACTTTGGGAGTTGGTGATGGACAGGGAGGCCTGGCATGCTGCGGTTCATGGGGTTGCAATGAGTCAGACACGACTGAGCGACTGAACTGAACTGAACTAGATCTAGCTGGGGCCCCCTGTGATGTGTGGTCAGTTTAACTCTTCTTTAGAAATGAATGTATGAGCACAGTTGCTGGGACAGCCAGTCTTCAGGAGTCAGCTCACTGTGGGACTTGTCTCTCCAGGAGAAAGCCAAAATCATACCCGTTGCTGAGGGACTGCCTACATTAATGACTAATCTCGGTGGGAGGAGAGATTAGTCATGCCAACTTGGAATAGATTTGCAGCTTCAGAATTCTCTGCAGAGTTGGCTGCCACTTTCATCAACTCTATACTGTATTCAGCTTCTCCTTCTGACCAATTCTGCTTCCTATCCTTTTTTTCCTGGCTGCTTTTTCTAAAAGTCCTCCCAAGTAACCCTTTTGCTGGGGACACAACATCAGGCAGCCTGGTAACAGTTGCTATTTTTACTGTCGAAACTCATCTTATTATAATGGGAAATAATCTGTGACAATGTACTTAGACTTTATTTACAATTTGAAAATAGAGCTTCAATAGTGGGTATAAACAACGCCTAAGGTTTTGTTGGAATTTCTTGTTTAGTCGCTAAGCCATGTTCAACTCTTTTGCAACCCCATGGACTGTAGCCCACCAGGCTCCTCTGTCCATGGGATTTCCTGGGCAATATAATGAAATAAAAAGATAGATGAAAAGGGTGGAAGTGAAAGAAAAGTTCAAATCACCAGAGTAGATGAAATTAAGATGGAAATGTATCAGAAAAAGAGGCAAATGGCTTGCCCCATATTTTGCATGTGGTCCTGACTGGTGAGTCAAATAATAATTCACATTTACATTTTGTTTTAAAATTTCTAAAGAATTTTTATACACATTGATTATTCTGACATCTCAACAGATCTGGGGTGAAGGAGGTTTAAAAAAAATAGTAGATTTGTAAGAATCAGTGATACTCTTGAAATACATTGTCTCTCTAACTGTAAGAATATGCCTTAGATTTATCATCTGTAGGGGTTTTGCGAGAATAAAGTAAAATATTATTTGTAAAATATTTACAATAGTGTTTATATTGATTAGTGTCTAATTAATGTTAGTGATCGTCACTCTCCACCATCATCAGCTCCCCAGGTCCTTTATAACATCCTTCCTGAAGACAGAGGGTAGAACTTTATAGTTCACTACTGCTTTTCATATTTTGGGACTGATACTCAGGATGGGAAAAACTCTGCTGAAGACTAACCAGGTAGTGTTACAGGCAAGACTAAACCTCCTGAGTGTCTGTCCAAAGCCTGTTCCAAGAGTTTTTGAAATGTATTGGAACTCTGCGTGAAATCTAAGAGTCTGGCTTCTTCCATTTGGTAGATACCAAAACTGAGAAACCGTGATAAGTGATATGACCTGTTTGAATGTGAGACAAAATGTTTAAGGAACTTCCATTCCCTGGATACTCAATCCAACCCATCCTGTAGCAAGGGTGAAAATAAACACTAGGTATTACACATTCAACAGGGCCAAGGTGGACTGGATGATTAAGTTAAGGGATCAGTTAGATCTCTGTTACTTACAACAGAGACATAAATAGGGTTCTCAATGTGAGCTGATTCACATTATTGACTCAATCCCCTCAAAACCTCTCCCTGTCCATGAAGAAAGTGAAAGTTGCTCAATCTTGTCTGACTCTGTGACCCCATGGAGCCCATGAATTCCATGCAGTCCATGGAATTCTCCAGGCCAGAATTATTGGAGAGAGTAGCTGTTCCCTTCTCCAGGGCATCTTCCCAACCCAGGGATCAAACCCAGGTCTCCTGCATTGCAGGCGGATTCTTTACCAGCTGAACCACAAGGGAAACCCTTGTCCATACTCCCTGTCCATACCCTTGTCTAAACCTCTTCCCTTTCTTCTTTCCCTCTCAATTTTCTTATAAAATACTACATATTGCATGTGCTTCCTTAATGCCTTGGATATGTTGTTCAGTTGGTTATTTTTATTTACTAGTCTGTTTACTTCTTGGTTTTTAAGAAGAAGGTTAATTGAGGAGATTCACACAGGCTTGTGAGGCGCTTTGGGTATTCATAAGCTATTAGCTTCTGAGATCCTTTAGTCCTGACACTGAGCCACTTTTTTTCAACACCTCAATATCCGCAGTGAAGTAAAGGGTGTGCAAAGAGTCTCTCTTATATCACTTAAAATACATATCTCATATTTTAAAACTGCTAAGAAAAGCCAAACTCACCATTTAGCAGTTTCTGGCTGTGCATTACCTAAATTTTAATTTTTATCTTAACAGATGAAACTTTAGGTCTCCACTAAGCGAAAAGTTGAAGAGCAGCTGAGCTGTTTTGTAACTTTATATTTGTTAAGAAACAAAAGCAACAACAACAAATCTCTCAGCACCTATTTCTCTGAATGAAGATGGTGATAAAGACAAAGGTCTTGTAGGATTTTCTATTGTGGTCCTACTTAGTGGTGGCAAGGAATGCTAGCCATAGTAAAACTGGCATGTGTGGAACCCACATTTTTCTTCTCATTTTGTGAAAAGAGACGTCAGAGTGAGTAGGATTGAAAAAAATGAAGTCCTTACTCAGGTAGAGCCCCGAGGAGAGAAGGGACACGTGAACACAGTGGGAGGGGGATGGACTGCGTTCACAGGCCCCTTCTCTACCTCTGTCTGCATCTCTACCCCTGCCCTGCAAGAAAAAAATTAAAAAGGTTCTTCTCTACCATTTTTCCTAGGTTCCACATTCACGTGTTAATATGCAGCATTTGTTTTTCTCTTGCTGACTTATTTCACTCTGTATGACAGACTCTAGGTCCATCCACGTCTCTACAAATGACCCAGTATCATTCCTTTTCATGGCTTCAATTCTTGATTTCCAGTACTAGCACTGAGAGACCATGGCAAACCATTTCACCAAGAATAACTGAAACTTCCCTACATTTTGAGTGTAATTTCCAGAAAGGCTAAATAAGAAGAAAGGAAATGCATGTAATGATTTTCCAAGTCTTCTGTATTTTAGGATTCAGACACTCAGGAATCCTCCTCAGGGCTCTACCTGAGTAAGGACTTCATTTTTTTTTTTTTTTCCCAATCCTACTCACTCTGACGTCTATTTTCACAAAGTGAGAAGAAAAATGTGGGTTCCACACATGCCACTTTCACTATGGCCAGCATTCTTTGCCACCACTAAGTAGGACCGGTCCAAGAGGGAGAGGACATATGTATACATATAGCTGTCTCACTTCCTTGTAGAGCAGAAACTAACATTGTACAGCACCTATACTCCAATTAAAATAAAGTTCAAGCCTTCAATATGCTTTATTTATATGAAAATAAAAGTTTTGTTTCTAAAAAAAAAAGGAATTGAAACCAGAAGGGATATCACAAGGTAAATCTAAGTGATGACCTTTAATGTTTCTGAATAATCTGTTTTTGTTGCTGACACCAATTTCTCTTTCCTGTTAATATCTCCCTCTTGGCCTCTGAACTGGAGATCCTGTAGAGGTCTCTTTGTAACTGTTTCATAAGCATGTCTTAAATTTTAAAGTTTCTCATAAAAACAACAATAAATTACAACAAAGGTCAAACAGGCATGTTCAAATTTCATAGAAAAATTAAATATTTATTCCCTGAGGCCAAAGAGCTTTATGTCGTGTTTAGACCAAGAATCAATTTTGGAAACAAACTGCAAGAACCTCTAAGGCATATTTCTAAAATGGAAATATTGAAAAAAAAAAAGTCCCTGTAACAAAACTAACACTGGAAAAGGGTACCACTATGAAAGGACTAGTTTCCTCATCTCAGATCTTTGTTCAGAACTAGGATTTCTCCTTTGCCAACCGGAAATGGGGCAGTTTTTGAGCCTTTTATTGAAAGAAGAGCCTACAGCTGACATTCAAGCAAGACTGTTGATAGCAAGGACAGGGTGATTTTTATTTCATTTACTTTGTTACGTTTTTTGTTTGTGTGTAACTTTTAAAAAAAATTTCCCAACATTTTATTAATGAAAAAATGTTAAATATAGTGAGAAGCTGAAAAACTGTTCAGGTGAACACCCATGTACTCGTTACTAGATTTTAAAATTAGTGCTTTATTCAATTTATTAATATCATTCACCAACTGTCATTCTCGTCATACATCACTCCATCTTATTGTGTTGATGCATTTTATACTAAGTTGTAGAATCAAATACTTTACACATGTTAACAGGCCCTGTTAGTTTTCTTGTTTTTTGCTTGTTTTTGCCTGTGCCTCGAGGCCCGTGGGATCCCAGCCAGGGATGGAACCTGCAACACCCTGTAGTGGAAATGCAGCACCAGACCGCCAGGGAAGTCCCAAGTTTTCTTGCTTCTATTCATTTACAATTCTGACTGTAAGCAAACTTTGTAAAGAATCTAGACATGTTGAGGTAGATCCATAGCACTGGTCCCCATGCTCAACTTCTACAATTATTCTGATGTATCAGAGAAGACGGTCTACAGTGATCCAAAACAGCTATTAAATTACTCCTCCATTCTGCAGCGGCATGTCTGTGTGAAGGCAGATTTTCTGCCTAGAGAGCAACCCCCCAAAAAAAATCCTAACAGATTATAGGCAGAACCAAATATGATAATCCAGTTGTCTTTCATTTAAGCCAAATATAAAAGAGATTGGCAAAAATGTATGAACAATGCCACTCTTCATTATTTTTTTGTTGTTTTTCACAGTTACTCTCCATGTTAATTTAATGGCTTTATGATTGCCATTTAAAAATAAATCAATAGTACTCAATTTTCTCAGTGTTGATTTCTAATATGATAAATATAAACAAACATAACTTTATAAACAAAAGCTCTCTGGCATCTTTAGGAATTCCCTACTTGGTGCCTTTGGCTTTCTGTCTTACAGAAATGGGTTAAAATCTTCTGTCCAGAGACTTCCCATTTTCTACCACTTTCAGCATTCTTGTGGTATTATTTTCTTTTAATATTTTTATATAAGTATAAAAGTAATAAAAGTATAAAAGTAATACTACTATACAGTAGCTATATAATGAATAGTGTTATTATTATTCCTATCATCATTATTATTGGTATTTCAGTAGAATTTGGAGTGAAACAGGAGTTTAATCACATAGTCAAAAAAGCTACCCATTTAAAATAAAAATTCATAACACTGAAAATATTATTTTTATATCCAATATATAATTGGGGTGTAATTTTTAAGAGAATCATTCCTTTTATGAAAGAATGAACTGATGTATATGAGATAGATAAATATATATATCCTTTAGTATAATTTATATATGTATGTTCAGAGATTAAATGTGAGAAAAAGCATGAAGTAGTAGGAAAGAAGCAAAATTCAGGAGTTTCAAAAAGTTACTGCTTAGATGTGTGTTTTACATTTTTGTGATTGAGCTCTCCCATTGAAATGGAAGTCGCATCAAAGTTCTTAAAAGGTTCCTTTGGGTCTGCATATTGCTATGTTGCTTCATTTCATTCAGTAATAAATTAAAAAAATATATCTACTACGTTAAAATTTTTGAGCTAGGAATGTTGAGACACACAAAGATGCACAAAACATACATTTCTCACTCACAATAAATTTATGATTCTTTTGATATATAGAAAGTATAAACAAAAATTAAAAGTAACAATTATAATGGGATTTTAAAATTTTCTTTTCCTTTCTCCATTTCTCCATTTCTTTTTTCTTTTTTTCTGTGGAAATAAACAAAGACTAACCAAATGAGACAAGCAAAGGCTATTTATTTAGAGTTACTACCACAAGAGAGTCAGGCACTGTTATTTGCATTCTGGCAAAGACTCAAAAGTTTTACAGTGGAAGGCCTCTGCTCTGTTGTAATCGGAGGCTGTTGGCATAAAGAAGCTGTAGGTGGGCCAACTAGAAGTAGGGCATCCTTTGCCATTGGGAGAGTGCAGATCTGACTTTCCCTGGTTGGTGCTAAGGTGAAAGTGAGGACAAAAATTAGAGATGTCAATTATTAACCAAACCCTGGTCATTTGAGGTGGATTGTTTAGAGACATTATTGCTTAGTTTCCTGGATTGTTACTAGAGATAGTCATCTGACTTCCTATATGATCCCATGCCCCCTGCCCTGGAAGCAAGGAGTCAACTACTGGACCCACCAGGGAATTAATTCCCTGACTTCTCGTAAATCTCATTTGTAGCAGGCTAGCTTCCTGGGCTGGTTCTTGTAGATAAGGACTTTGGTTTCTGGGCAGATTCAAATTCTATTTTTATGTAAGGTCTGGCCATTTGTATATTTATCTTTCCTCCCTCTCTGCTCTCTCCTTCCACTGATTTCCCTCTCTTCCCTGTTTCCTTCCTAGTTTTTTTGTTTGTTTGTCCCCCCCCACGTCCACCCCCCCTCCCCCCGCACCCACCCCCCTCCCCCCGACACCCCTGCTTCTGAGAGGAAGGGGGAAAGGAGAAAGAAGAATGAATGGGCAGAGAAGAAACAGAAAGAGAACAATCATTGGATAGAGTGAGTCTGGGACCTAAGGTGTTATCAAAGTGTCTTCACAGAGAGGTCAGTAAAGGACATGTTTAAAAGGAGGGACCCGAATAGTCTGTTAAGTTATACACTGTAAATACCATGTGTCACTCTCTCCCTTCCCCCTCAAGCTGCAGTCCCCAACTACCGTGTCCAGAAGACTCTAGTAAAAAGTACACCTGTGCATGTGCCTGTGTGTATCATTTTGTCAAAAATGAGCGAGTAGTTAAAACTGCTTGCACAGATACTTGGATATGTTAGGTAGATTAATCTTCAATTAGCATGTTCTGCCATGCCAAATGAGCACCAAAGTTCATCGCTGACCACAAATAATTAAAAATAGAAAGACAAAATTGGTTCACCTGAAAAACCTCAGCACATACCCCTGAGGTATCTACAAGGAGCAACAAGTTGACTGTGGCAGATGACTTGGCCTCACCTCCCCCTGCTCATTCCCAGCAAACTGTCCTTTTCAGAACTGCCCCTCTGCATGAGGAAGGCACTCTGTGTGGCATGTCAATCTGCCCTTTAATGCCGGCCCAGCCAAGCTGCTCAAGTTCGTCATCTTTGGACTGTGAGTTACTCCAGTTTACAGTTCCCAGCCCTGTAGTAACTCCACCCACTCAAAGTGCTTTCCTCTGACCCCACTGCAAGATTTTAATTTTAGACTTGTAGCTAAAACTAACAATCATTTTTATAAAGCAAACAAAAACACCAACCAACAAAACTCCCAAGAAATAGGAAAGGCCAAGAAAGTTTGATTTAGTTCCCCCACAAATTCAGCTAAGATCTTTGAGAAAGAAAACCATAAGAAAAAGAAAAATTGCTAAAATCCAGCTGGAGGCTTCTGATCCACTAAGCCACTCAAAATAGAGTCCATCTATTTTCTTCTTACCAGGATGGCTATTCACTACCCCCACTTCCATGGGGAAGGAGAAAGGCAGTGTCCTCCAACATTTTAGAATTCGAAATCCATTATTTGATTTCTAAGCCACAAGCTGCCCTCCTAAAATCTGTGCCTTATTCATTTCTCTGAATTTTAATTCAGTTTAGAGAATATTTTATTAGAGGAGAGCATACCAAAATGACTAAGGACACTGGGGTTGGATGCCATGGTTTTAAATCCTGACTCTATTGATTACTAGCTGTATGATCTTGAATAAGTTTTTAAATTTATCTTCACCTCACCTCAATTTTAGTCATTAATGAAATGGGATAATAACTGTTCCTGGGTCATTAGTTTTCTGCAGAGTTAAATGAGATGATTTATGGAAAGTTATTGGCCTACTGTCTCTCCAGCATATACCAAGGTCTCAATCAATATTAAAATAACAATGGGGAGAAACTGGAGAAATGGGAATCATCACTTTAAGGAATTTGGTGTTCAAGAAGCAAATGTTAGGAGAAAGAGAGCTGTTCAATTAGGCAATGTGTTTCTTTTAAGTTTTCTAATATTGATATTTCAAAACTATTTGTTCTTTAATTTCTTACTCTTGTCAAAATTTAATTTGCTTGAACAAACAGACACTGAGTTTCATGCTTAGGGTATTATAGGTATTATTTACATTTTCTATTCCTCTCAGGGTTCTTTAAAATTATAATAAATTATTATTATTTTTTTAAATTTTATGGCTGGGGATATAGTCTCTAGGCTAAAGATTGATCCTAAAAAGTGATTGATTATTAGAAATATTCACAATAAAGTCATGTTTCTTTCTTCCAGTCATGTATAACCATTTGCCTATTTGATTCTGAGGACTCCCAAGTTTATTAAAATTGTTATTGTGAGTCTGAATGGTCCTATCAAGGCGCCACTCTTGGTCAATATTATTTATTAAGTGTTTTGAAAGGCCCAGGATACTCAAGCAACAACGTAATTAAATGTTACAACAAATGATTATCATGGCTGTAAACATAACTGTTATCTCTGGACCGCTAGCTTGTCTGCGAACTTCATACCAAAAGAACAAGTATGTGGTCCTGTTCACATCCATAGTCTCACAATCAAGCCCTGTGACATCTGGTAGGTGGTTGATATTTATTAAAATGAATGAAAGTAAACGATCACAATTCCCTTTTTAAAAGCATGGCCATTATGGAACATCAAAGATTGGAGTAAAATAAGCCTGTTCTCATTAGACTAAGTAATAAGGTTTCTTTCCTGCTGTGGAGTATTGTGAATTTTGAATTGAAAAGTGGGTGGTTTGGAGAGGAAAGGTTATTCCAGAATACTGAATTTATATAAAAAGCCCAATAACTAAGGTAAAAGAAAAAAAAATCAAAGAATTCACTTTTTCCTTTACTAAAAAAAAACTAAGAAACTAAAATTTCACTAATAGATGTTGCTTGACGGAAATATAAGAAACATGAAAAATAAAGAAATATAACAAACACTATGTTCTAGTTTATTGTTCTTATTTTGAATGTGATGTTATGCTCTAAGGTTTGCTATGCACGTATCTATTCATACTCTTATCCATTTATCTCTTGAATAACAACAAAAATACACACTGAGTTCTCGGAACAAGCAAGTTTCCAAACAGACTCTGTCCCAGTTTGATGGAGAATCTGACTTTGTGGGGCGGTCAAGATGGGACAGGCTCAGAATGAAGGGACATGTGAAAAAAGCAAAGTGGGCACGGGAAAAGGAGGCGGGTGCTTCGAAGAAAAGGGGTCTAGCTTAGCTTGTGGGTCAGGCAAGCCTGTCTCAGGAAGCACTGGCTTGAGTAGAGGTCAGGGGTGATTGTGAATTTATGCTATGACAAAGAAAGGACGGGTATGCAGACACAGGGAGCTGAATGGGTCAAGTCCCTGTTAGAAAGGGAAAGTGGCACCTTGGAGGAGTTTCAGGAGAGAGGGCTGGTGTGGCAAGATTCCAGAGAGTGGGGCCAAGCATATGGAGGGATAGTCGTCAGGGATGGTCAGGAGCTGGGCCACAGTCCCATAAAGACTTTCTGTTTTCCTTATCCTTAGAGGAATGGGAAACACTAAACATTTTTGACAGGAATGAGATTGAGTGAGCACAGCCATATTTCTATTTTGAGACAGTCAATTTAGCTTCATTTTGGAAAATAAATTATAGATTTGAAGGACCCAGTAATAGGCTATTATAGGACTCTAGGTGAGAGAAGATGGCAGCTTGGGCTGTGTTAGCAACCAAGAAGATGGAAAGAAGGCATGGAATTTAAAAGATATTCATAGTACAAAGGCTATGAAGGAACCAGAGCAGTAAATGGAAACGCAGGTTGGTGGACAGAGAGAGTCAGGTTTGCCCCAAGGAGTCTGGTTTATACAACTGGGTAAATGATTATGCTAATTCCACTGAGATCAAAGGCAGCACACAAGAACCAACAGCATGTTCTCCTGTTCATGACAGCGAATTATACAATCACTTTTGACTATGCAATATGTAGAGTATATTTGATGTATCCAGGTAGAGTGGAGGATTGTGGTCAAGTCATAAAATGTTCAATAAATGGGCCTGGGTGGCTGGTAGGTGGGTGTACCTAGTGGACGACGGGGTGGCATAATCTGGTAGCACAGACTCTGAATGATCAGAGCTTTCGAGGTGGTAGGATAGACATACTCATGAAGAACTTACCTGCAGTAAATGTGACAAGTGCTTCAGTGATGATCTAAAGCACAATCATTCTCACAGTAGAACAAAGGGTTCAGTTCAGTTCAGGTTCGTCGCTCAGTCCTGTCCGACTCTTTGCGACCCCGTGGACTGCAGCACGCCAGGCCTCCCTGTCCATCACCAACTCCCGGAGTTTACCCAAGCTCATGTCCATTGAGTCAGTGATGCCATCCAACTATCTTATCCTCTGTCCTCCCCTTCTCCTGCCTTCAATCTTTCCCAGCGTCAGGGTCTTTTCCAATGAGTCAGCTCTTCGCATCAAGTGGCCAAAGTAGTGGAACTTCAGCCTCAACATCAGTCTTCCAATGAATACTCAGGACTGATCTCCTTTAGGATGGACTTGTTGGATCTCCTTGCAGCCCAAGGGACTCTCAAGAGTCTTCTCCAACACAGTTCAAAAGCATCAATTCTTCGGTGCTCAGCTTTCTTTATAGTCCAACTCTCACACCCATACATGACTACTGGAAAAACGATAGCTTTGACGAGGTGGACCTTTGCTGGCAAAGTAATGTCTCTGCTTTTTAATATGCTATCTAGGTTGGTCATAACTTTTCTTCCATGGAGTAAGCGTCTTTTAATTTCATGGCTGCAATCACCATCTGCAGTGATTTTGGAGCCCCCCAAAATTAAGTCTGCCACTGTTTCCACTATTTCCCCATCTATTTGCCATGAAGAACAGAGGGTACTGGCTCTATCTGGGAAACGGGTCCAGAGAAGACCTCCCAAATGATATGAAAATTTAGCTACTAGCACTCATTTGAGCCATTGCTGTTAACATACTAATTATAACCCAAAGGTCAATTCTTGTAACAAGAAATATGTCCCCCGTAATGTTCAAATTAAGTCCTGTAACAAAGATGACTTTACCTCCAAACACTTCTTCTTTTGCCTAAAACTGTGCTTTAAAAAAAAAAAAGCCCTTAATCATACTGAACCATTTCCAATGGATTCAAAGCCTGAGAATTCCCATGCTTGGTACATTGTTTCCAACACCACCAACCAAGATGAGGAATTCCCTAGAATATTCAAAATCCACTGCAGATTGCTAAGGAATTAGCTAGGGGTGCCATTGTGGGCATGCCTGTCAGAGGAATAACTTTGTCCTCATAATTGTTTAGCTCTTGCATCCAAGCTCTCTTCAAAGCCTTGACTTCACTGGATGCACGTGGTTAATGAGAAAATGCTTTGCTGCGTTATTTCTGCCATACTTATGGTTTCTGGCAAGTAATTTATTTACTCACTATGTTGTTTCTGAGCATTACAGTGTTCTTTACTCACTTTTAGTATGTAAAATGTTTTAAAAACCTTGCAACCATCGAAGTAAAAGATACAGCAGTGTCTCATTTTCCAGCATTGCCACAGGGCTCAATAATCTATAGATCATGTAATAATTTCATTTAGCAGCACAATAAAAGTCAAATTAGTTTCCATGAGACAGTTATGTATGATAATCTGGACTACTGCGGCCTCCGACTGACTGTATTAGCATTGTAATGTTATTTGCACTTCTGGGATTCTGGTAGAATTTTTTCTTTCAGTTTATATTTATTGAATAATTATGAAAACTGAGTTCTTAAAGTCGAGAAGAAGTGGTTTTATACCAAAAAAAATTAATGGACAGTGATAACGATCTTAACTTCCAATGTATCACTCCCTCCTTTAAAGAAGTTACTTCAACTGCCAGGGTTTCAAAGTAGTTGAAAATATTTCTTAATGAGTTAACACTGCCAGCTAAAGCTTACCTCTCTACTGGTGAGGGCCAGCATTTGCCAGAGGCTTTCAAAACCATGGGTTAGTTGGAGTTGATACAAAACTTGAGTAGTAAGAAACTCGTTTACCTGCCGAGGACTGATATGGCTGCTTAAAAAAAGAAGGACTTTTCAATGCAAATCCCAAACAAATCCTAGGGGAATACTTCTGTAGAAACTGACAAGCTTAATATTTATAAAAAAATGCAAAAGACCTAGAATGGCCAAATAATTTTTTGATAAAATAACAAAATTGGAATTCCTATTGTACCTAATTCAACACTTATACCAAAAAGCTACAGCAAATAATCAAGAACAGTTTGATTTTGGAGAACAGACAGACATGTAGATCCACTGAACAATACAGCCCCAAAATATACTCAAACTACTATGTATCATACTGTACACTTTTAATACACACATTTTATTATGTTTCCATTGTACCTCAATAAAAGGGTAAAAGAGGAGGAAGAGGAAGAAGACAACAGGAGAGGAAGGAGAAGGAGGAAAAGAAAAAGAAGAAAAAAGAAAGCAGGAGACAGAAAGATTAGAACTTGGGCACATTGCCCTGGAAAATGCCATTCAAAATATCATAGTAATGAGTAGGTATGTACTGGAATACATGAAACAGGGGCATTCCTATGATTAATTGTGGGAGAGCAGGCAAATTACCTTATCTGAACTGTAACTCTCTCAGCTAAAAATAGAGGCAAAAATGGCTCTTCTCACAGTGTTGTTATGATACAGAACATGATTTATTTAATATTCTGGACATTCTATTGATGCTTAAGTTTAACTCAAGGTTTAGAGCTAAATTTCCAAAGTATCAGAAATACAGCACATAGAAGTGAAGAAAAAAATGACACTAGGAGAAAATAAAGAGCTAAATCCAGAGAGCAAGAAAGTTTTCTGCAGGATAACAGAGTAGAGTTTTGTTTGTTTGTTAGGTTTTATTTTTTAAATAGGGCTCTTCTGTTGAAGAAGGAAACAAACAAACAAACAAAACCTCCCTCCTAAAGCAACAGAGAATTATTGGGTGTATGATATGTGAGGCTTGGTCCTGGATCGATTCTGGTTTGGTCACCTGACTGCAAAGGCATTTTGTGAACAATTCAAGGAATTTGAATATGGGCAGAATAAAGATAGCATTAAGGGATTGCTAACTGTATCCACTGTGACCAGTTATTGAGGTGAGATGGGAAATGTTCTTGTTCTGTAAAACTCTACACTAAAGTTTAAGAAAAACAGGATTCTGGGTTAGCTGTCTCCTACTCAAACATATAAGAGAGAGAATACTGTCTCTACGGAACTGTCTTGTGGAAGCAGTAATATTTTGCACCTCTTTGAAGGTAAAGAAACTGTAAGAAAGTTGTTCATGCTCTTCTAAACTTGCTTTATAAAGCAAGCCAACATACACTACATACTATGATGCTCCAAGCTGCCTGCCCTTAGACATGGCACAAGTTCACTGGCTGTCCCTGAGTTCCATGTATCGATATGTTCTTATCTGCTACAAAGCTTTCCTTCAAGTGCATTGCAATGGAGAGCCCATCACTCTGGCTGAATTTTCAGACTAATTGGCTATAATCCACAATCTTGTATATGTGTTCCTCCTATACCTATCTTTTGATCTATTGATCAGTCATCCATCTATCAATAATTTAAGGGTCAGGTACAGTCTGGTGTATCCTATGTGACAACAACAACAACAACAACAATGAAATAACTCTTCATAGGATTAGCCAGCTGTTTCTCCATGTTTCCAAAGCACTGTAGCTCATACTTTCTATTAAGTCACGTGGGTAATATACTGAGCTATATTCCAAATTGTCCAACTTTTTTTCAAAATTGACACCATTTGTGGTGATCCTGGACCAAAGAGACTGACAATTAGGAAAGCTTCCCACCTTAAGAAAAACAGAAAAACATCAACCTAGGAAGTTTCAGTATCAATTATTACGGCCTCAGAGTCAGCTAAAATTTAGTTTTCAATTTCTAAATACCAGGTCATTCTGTTTGCTTCCCTGTTACCTAGGAGCTCCTGTGATGGCAGATTGCTCATCTCCGTGCTTCAGTACACCTTTACAGTGTTTTTTCACCCTTCTTACTTGCAGCTGCCACTCTTCAGTTCACCCAACAGCATCGTCTGAGTATCCTGTTATCTCAGTGCTGCCGTGTGTGTCCAACTCAGCAAAGCTACGCACCAGAGAGCATCTTTTCAGGGCTGCGAGACTGGACTCCATAGCAGGAACCCAGTGAGCATGATCCTTCAGGGGCATTTTTCATTAGGCACAGTGGAAAATGAAGAAAAGTAAAATACGCACTGTGTTTGCTACCCAATATACATTTATGAGGGGAATGGAAGGATGCGGGTGTGATAAGGGGAGGAAGAGAAGGAAAGAATTAAGGAAGAGAAGAGAAAAGAAAGTGAAGGGATGAGGCTGGGAAAGAGAAACAGGGAAGGAGAGAAGATGGAGCAGATTTATAGAAAGAAATTTGACTTTATTTCTCATTTAAGACTTCACCTTCTCGAGGAATTTACCTCCCCAACAGAAAGCAAAACAATGCTTGAAAATGCTCACTCACCATTCTGTGAATGTTGGAACTTTGGTCTATGTTCTGCTGCATTGCTAAATAGGTCCACCCACCTGAGTATAACTATCTTTTAAATGTTTCTAATTGTATATAAAAAAACAACACAACTGCTTAGGAAAATGATTGAAAAATATCCTGAAATGAATGACCTGGAGTTTATCAAACTATTACTAAAGTATGCAGAGAGACAAAGTGAAAGTATGCTATACATACTGTGTGCAGTGCCAACTCTTGCCTACTAAGAGCATGGTAAATCTGCAGTTGGGGGCATCTGTAATGAATTCTCTCAGCTTTAGTACATTCCAGATCTTATTCTGATTTCATGCCTTTTGTTCATTGCCTATACTGTTCTTAATCTTGGCCAAAGTGGACTTTTTTTCATGATTGTGGCTTTTACAATAAATGCAGAGAATTCTCAGTCTTTTAGCTCAGCTGCAAAAATATCAAGATTTCAAGACACATATTCTTCATCAGCTATAAATCCATAGCCCTATTTATCTCTCTTCTGATTTCCTATTTTATGTTAAATGCTCCGTTTCTGTCAGTCTTCCCTACAAGATGACTATAACCAGTTACCCTCAAATGACAACTTTCTTTGCTCTGCCTTTGGATGTGGTGGTTGAAGAGACTGTGTAAATTGCCCTGTTTTTGGATTTGAAGAAAATATTTTCAAATTGGTCATTAAGTGAAAAAACCTACCCTGTTAAGCAGAAGCCAATGATTTGATACAACTTCTCTTGCTATGTTATAAATTAACTCTTCTCTTTCCCCTTTAATGCTATCTCTTCACCTCCAGCAAGCAGCTCTGTTGGCATCGGTGATTTTTTTTTTTTTTCTATTTAGAATTTTCAAGCTCCAGAGTACAGACTGTACTGTCATGGGACAGTAGTTTCTGCGTCTATGAGGCATGATGTCTGGTGAAATCCCACTGGTTTTTTTAGGGGACAATCAGTTACTCAGAAGTCATATTATGTAGTGTTATCAAGAATGACAATTAACACCAAGTCCTAGAGATTCTGAGAAATCTGTGCCACAACTACTCAGAATTTAAAAAGTAGTATTTATAGTTACTCTTCTATGACTCAAGTTCTGTGTATTTTACTTTAAAAATAAGAATGCAGCCTGGGTCATGATAACCTCCTGAAACAATATGCTAAAACAAGGATAAGCAGCATAAACATTAAAGAAAAAATTATCACTGTTTAGATAAATATAAAGACTTCTCAGGTGGCTTAGTAGTAAAGAACTTGCCTGCAAATACAGGAGATGCGAGTTCAATCCCTGGAGTGGGAAATCCCTTGGAGAAGGAAATAGCAACCCATTCCAGTATTCTTGCCTAGGAAAACCCATGGGGTCACAAAAGAGTCAGACACTACACAGTGGCTAAACAACAACACCACAATAAATATGAAATCAAATGTTTACTATTTCTAATTCTCCTGAATTCTTAAACACTTTTGATAGGGAAAAATTTTATTCCTGGAGGGAAATTTGAGATAACAAAAACAAGAGCATCACCTAGATCTGAAAAGTACATATTCCTGAGATTCCACTTCAATAGGTCCATGATTGAGCATATTGTACAGGTTATTCTGATGTAGACTCATCACTGACTGTTTGCCTTAGGTTACAGAGCTCACTAAGAACAGAATCTGGACCAGAAACAAGTTGTAATATATTTTACTAATATTTCTATTATGACATCTAAGGAAAAAAATACAAACACAGTCATTTCTCTTGTACTGCCATATGCGGAGGATGAGAAACTTAAGTCAAAGATAAAGCCCTGTGCACCAGGTGAGATAATCTAGATGTGGGCAGCTTTGGGAGTAAAAGGATCTAAACAGTCCAATCCACAATCACTGGTAAACTGGGTGAGTCTGGGAAAGAATGAGACTAGAGGTGGAATAGTAGGGGTGGCAAAATTCAGAGTAACAGAAATAGGGGAAGACTTTGGAAGAAAGCTGAAGCATCAGATATAATCACAGCCTATTGGGAACAATAATCAGATGGTAATCATCCAAGGAAAGCAGACACAGAGGTGGAAGCCAAGCCAACCGAGAGACACAAGACGCTGTAGGGAGCATCAAAGGGTAGAAAACCAAGATCTGCAAACAATGGTCTTATGGCACAATAACATAGCATGGGCACGACTGCTCCACTTGGCCTTGGAAGGTGCTTGTCAGCAGGGCAGGACTCTCATTTCCCACCTCCCCTCTCTGTTCTTTAAGGGGACTGGGAGAGCCTCTGACATCAACTTGAAAACTGTTGCAGGACTGGTAGATTAAGTTTAAGTTTTCACACATCAAACATCATATTTGATCTCTCTTGACTTCTTATAATGAAACAATATGAAGAGAGAAATTTTAGAACCCATGAATAAAGTAATACTAGCATCATACAAAAAAGCATAAAATCAGGTTTTATTCCAGACGGTCCTAAAATGGCTGCCTGTATCTGAACACATGGTACTTTAAAGAAGAACTGGCAAATTTCACTAATAGCCAAAAGTAATTTATGAAAGGCCTGAAAACCAACCATTAATGGAAAGGAAATGAGAGAGAGAGAAATGTCATTGGGTTGAAACAAAGAAAACTGAAAACTCCAGCCACCACATTCACACTGATGCTCTGACACACCTAACAGCTAGTTTTATTGGACTAAAATTACCTCACAGAAACAAAAATCAGATTGAGACATTCTGAAAAGGGACTAAAACCTGTGATTTATTTACTAAAAAAGGTCTAGGGAGAGCAAAACTAGGTGAAAGGATCTCTGATTTCTTTGGTTCTAATCCTTACTGGGGGCAGAATCAAAAGGACAGCTAAAGCAGTTATACCAAATCTGTTCAAAATATAATGAACGGCATTTGTATCTGATATAGGCCAGTCACTCTGACAGACAGTAGAGAACGAAGAAGAATAAAGTGCCATCTATTGGTGTGAAACCTGGGAGCTTCCCTGCCTGAAAACTGGTTCTCAGAATTAGAAACCATGGAGAGACCAAAAAAAGAGGCAGTCCACTCAGACTGGTGGGTGGCAGATTTAATAAGCAAGGGAATCTTCATACGAGGCTTATGTTGCACATAAGATAAGATGTGTAAGATAAGTAATCTTATTGATGTCCAGAATCTTCAGAGTTTATGTAGAAGCCTTAAAGGGGTTGACTTCCCTGGTGGCGCAGATAGTAAAGTGTCTGTCTACAATGCGGGAGACCCGGGTTCAATCCCTGGGTTGGGAAGATCCCCTGGAAAAGGAAATGGCAATCCACCCCAGTACTATTGCCTGGAAAATTCCACAGACAGAGGAGCCTGGTAGGCTACAGTCTATGGGGTCGCAGAGTCAGACACAACTGAGCAACTTCACTTTAAGGGGGTTAAGTCACATATACTCTCCAAATGGTCTCAATGTGTGGGAACAATGGGTGGAATGCATATTTCAAGAACAGAAGATCCATAAGGAGACCTAATTGCCTAGGTCCAGCTCAAGGGTCAATCTATAGTCACATACTATCAATGACCATCAATGACCTCCTGAAACACCATCCCCATTTTAAAGAGCTAGAACAATAAACAGTCACCAACAACGTAAGATACATTCCAGCATGATGGAAGACACATCATAATGCCATGGAGTAATCAAATGGCGTCTAGAGGGGGCAGATGGGCAGAGAAATTCACAGGGGACAGTGACATTGGCGGCCGTGGAAGATGGAGTTTCTCCAGGTGAGCTCAGGGAAGAGGGAAGGGGAGGAAAATCCCAGGCGTGGGGACCAGCTCCTGGGGAAAGCACAGAGCATGGGCACACCGCAAACAGTGGGCAGTCTAGTGGGGCGACAACAGAGCACACGTGAGGGTGAGAGGGCGTTACACTAAGTGAAGCAAATCAGACACAGAAACAAGTACCACAGGACGCCAGTTAGACGTGAAATCTAAGAAATGCAGGGAACTAGCAGATGTCACAAAAAAGAAGCAGACTCACAGATATGGAGATTAAACTAGTGGCTATCAGTGGGGAGAGGGAAGCACGGAGGGGCAATATAGGTGTAGGGAATTAAGAAGCACAAACTATTAGGTATAAATAAGCTATAAGGATATCCTGTAAATACAAGCAATATAGTCAATATTTTATAATAACTACAAATGGAGCATAATCTTTAAATATTGTGAATCACTGTATTATACACCTGTAACTTAGATCCAAAATCACTGCAGATGGTGACTGCAGCCATGAAATTAAAAGACGCTTGCTCCCGAAAAGAAAAGCTATGACCAACCTAGACAGAATATTAAAAAGCTAAGACATTACTTGGCCAACAAAGGTCCATCTAGTCAAAGCCATGGTTTTTCCAGTAGTCATGTATGGATGTGAGAGCTGGACCATAAAGAAGGCTGAGCACTGAAGAATTGATTCTTTTGAACTGTGGTGTTGGAGAAGACTTGCAAGACCCTTGGACTGCAAGGAGATCCAATCAGTCCATCCTAAAGGAGATCAGTCCTGAGTATTAATTGGAAGGACTGATGTTGAAGCTCAAACTCCAATACTTTGGCCACCTGATGTGAAGAACTGACTCATTGGAAAAGACTCTGATGCTGGGAAAGATTGAAGGTGGGAGGAGAAGGGGACGACAGAGGATGAGATGGTTGGATGGCATCACCGACTCCATGGACACAAGTTTGAGTAAGGTCTGGGAGTCAGTGATGGACAGGGAAGCCTGGTGTACTGCAGTCCATGGGGTCACAAAGAGTTGGACATAACTGAGTGACTGAACTGAACTGAACTTAGATTAACCATACTTCAATTTAAAAAAAGCACAAAATGTAGCCTGTGACCAAGTTTCAGTGGTTATCAATCCTGAGTGTGGGCCCTGGAAGAAGAGGTATGTGTGGTGCAGAGTTAGAGGTTTTGAATCTGTATCCTGTCCTCCAATTTAGTAACAGTGTGATTTTAGCAAGTTACCATCCTATGCAAGCTTCAGTTTTCTCTTCTGGAAGTCAGGAATAATAAAGCAATTCCAACTTCATTGTATGATTTAAAGGATAAAATGAAATTTTTACCAAAAGAATTAAAAACAGTGCCTGTCATATAGAAGTATACTAATTAAGGTTAATAACATGTATAAATAATGTGTTAACATAACTGTTAATATGCATAAATAATACATTAATAATATGTGTAATGTTAATAATGAAGAACTTGGGAGGCAATGTGAAATGACATGTAATAGCCTGGACTCAAGAGTTAGCATTTTGCACTCAGCACTCATAGAACACTGAGGGAATTACTTCTCTGTAGGTGTAAACTAAGGACAATTAAGTGTGAGGTGTCACAGCCAAGATGCAAAACACTTAGCAAAATTACCTATTCTTCTAGAGTCATTAAAGAAGAGGTAAGATTCTTGAATTTATATGGGTTAGGTAGGAAATTAGATACATTTACCTACTATAGAAAAATATTCCAAGAAAGCAAAAGTGAAGGTGAAATGCAAATAGTTTATTTTGGCTTTGGAAAGCAAATGACTAATGGTTTGGCAGTGGTGGTGGAGATGGTACTGCAGTATGGTTTATGTGTGTGTGTGTGTATGTATATTTCCTTTCAAAATATAGCTTTTAACTGTTTTAAAAGATCAGGCATTTGTAGCATTTGCTTGGCTGATATACTGGCTTTTAGCCCTTCCATTCATCTGAATGTAATTGCTACAATCAAGCAGGGCCCAAAATCTCTCTCAATGCAGTGACTAGCAAGACTCCTGCCTCTAAGCAATGAAAATGTGTTTACACTATGCGGCAGTTTGGCTTTGCTGGTGATTACAAATGGCAGAAGCCATGGTGTGATGGGGGAGGAGAGACAACAGTCTGGGAGAGCCCAGAAGGCTCTACAGACTGAAACTAACAGGCATTCTTAAGCATTTACCTATTTGTTAAAAAGCACTTTTAAAACGTTGTGTTTTAACTCTCACAAAGCATTCTTGGTTATGATTATTCTGTTTTCCAGATGAGAAATGGAGATTTCAGATGTGTGAACTGATTTGCCCCAAACTTCATAATAAAGAAACGGCAGAATGTATCTATGTTTTGGTATCTGTGTTTTCCTGTATATGTCCTAAAATATCTTACTGCATGTAAAGTGTGTGTCTGAGGTTTTATGCCATTGGAGGTTGGGGGCAAAGGTCTAGCTGATCATGAGATTCAACAGTAGGTTCTCCAAAGAGACATTAAAGAAACTAAAATGTATATTCTGCCTCCTTGGTCACAATACTTGTGTAAGTGGTCATCTCTGATTCAGCATTAGGGAAATCCTGATAGAAGTATCTTTCAGTTGATGTGTACATTTGCTGTGAAAAATTCGGAAAGATATTAATCACTTCTCAAAAAGAAACAAAGACAAGCCATGGGCTCATATAAATGAAATGAACCTTATCACATTCTTTCGTCTCATAATCACACAGCATCTGTGGAGGAGTAAAAATTGCATTTATGCTCTCAGATACTTAGTAGTATCATGCCATACCATTCTTGAACTGTTTCTGTTCTGTCTCAAGGCAGGGATTCACATTTGCTTAATTTTTTTCAATCCTATTGAAAAGATTCATTTCAATGTTTGGTACATAAAAATCTTCAAATCTAGAATTTGTATATAAATATAAACAATAAGACAGATGGGACATGGTGGAGAGTTGTCACAAAATGTGGTCCACTGGAGAAGGGAATGGCAAACCACTTCAGTATTCTTGCCTGGAGAACCCCATGAACAGTGCGAAAAGGGAAAAAGATATGACACTGAAAGATGAACTCTCCAGGTTGGAAGGTACGCATATGCTACTGGAGAAGAGTAGAGAAATAACTCCAGAAAGAAAGAAGAAACAGAGCCAAAGGGAAAACAACATCCAGTTGTGGATATGACTGGTGATGGACGTAGAGTCCAATGCTGTAAAGAACAATACTGCATAGGAATCTGGAATGTTAGGCCGGTGAATGTTAGTAGGTAAATTGGAAGTGGTCAAATAGGAGCCAGCAAGAGTGAACATTGACATTTTAGGAATCAGTGAACTAAAATGGATGGGAATCAGCAAATTTAATTGAGATGACCATTATATCTACTACTGTAGACAAGAATCCCTTAGAAGAAATGGAGTAGCCCTCATAGTCAACAACAGAGTCTGAAATACAGTACTTGGGTGCAGTCTCAAAAATGACAGAATTATCTCTGTTTGTTTCCTAGGCAAATGATTCAATATCACAGTAATCTAAGTCTATGCCCCAACCACTAATGCCGAAGAAGCTGAAGTTGAAGGGTTCTATGAAGACCTACAAGACCTTCTAGAACTAGCACCAAAAAAAAAAAAAAGGATGTCTTTTTCATCACAGGGGATTGGAATGCAAAAGTAGGAAGTCAAGAGATACCTGGAATAACAGGCAAGTTTGGCCTTGGAGTACAAAATGAAGCAGGGCAAAGGTTAACAGCTTTCCCAAGAGAACACACTGGTCATAGCAAACACCGTTTTCCAACAACACAAGAGATAATTCTACACCTGGACATCACCAGATGGTCAACACTAAAATCAGATTGATTATATTCTTTGCAGCCAAAGATGGAGAAGCTCTATACAGTCAGCAAAAACAAGACCAGGAGCTGACTGTGGGTGGCTTAGATGTTGAACTCCTTATTGCCAAATTCAGACTTAAATTGAAGAAAGTACAGAAAACCATTAGACCATTCAGGTATGACCTAAATTGAATCGATGACAATTATAGTGGAAGTGACAAATAGATTCACAGGATTAGATCTGATAGACAAAGAGTGCCTGAAGAACTAGGGATGGAGGTTAATACACTGGACAGGAGGTGGTGATCAAGACTATCCCCATGAAAAAGAAATGTAAAAAGGCAAAATGGTTGTCTGAGGAGGCCTTACAAATAGCTGAGAAAAGAAGAGAAAAACAGTGGAGAAAAGGAAAGACATATCCATTTGAATGCAAAGTTCCAAAGAACAACAAGGAGAGATAAGAAAGCCTTCCTTAGTGATCAATGCAAAGAAACAGAAGAAAACAATAGAATGGGAAAGACTAGAGAGATCTTCAAGAAAATTAGAGATACTAAGGGAACATTTCATGAAAGACAGGCATGATAAAGGACAGAAACGGTATGGACCTAACAGAAACAGAAGATATTAAGAAGAGGTGGCAAGAATACACAGGAGAACTATAAAAGGAGAACAAAAAAGATCTTCATGACCCAGAAAACCACGATGGTGTGATCACTCACCCAGACCCAGACATCCTGGAATTAGAAGTCAAGTGGGCCATAGGTACATCACTATGAACAAAGCTAGTGGAGGTGATGGAATTCCAGATGAGCTATTTCAAATCCTAAAAGATGATGCTATGAAAGTACTGTGCTCAATATGCCAGTAAATGTGGAAAGCAGGGGCTACAGGAGTGGAAGAGATCAGTTTTCATCCTAATTCCAAAGAAAGCAATGCCAAAGAATGTTCAAACTACTGCACAATTTCACTCATCTCACATTCTAGCCAAGTAATGCTCAAAATTCTCCAAGCCAGGCTTCAACAATATGTGAACCAAGAAATTCCAGATGTTTAGACTGGATTTAGAAAAGGCAGAGGAACCAGAGATCAAACTGCCAACATCTTCTGGATCATAGAAAAAGCGAGAATTCCAGAAAAAAATCTATTTCTGCTTTATTGATTACACCAAAGCCTTTGACTCTGTGGGTTGCAACAAACAGTGGAAAATTCTTAAAGAAATGGGAATCCCAGACCACCTGACCTGACTCCTGAGAAATCTGTATTAAGGTCAAGAAGCAACAGTTAGAACCGAAAATGGAACAAGGGACTGGTTCCAAATTGGGAAAGGAGTACATCAAGGCTGTATACTGTCACCTGCTTATTTAACTTCTATGCAGAATACATCATGTGAAATGCCGAGCTGGATGAAGCACAAGCTGGAATCAAGCTTGCCGGGAGAAATATCAATAACCTCAGATATGCAAATGATACTACCCTTATGGCAGAAAGCAAAGAAGAACTAAAGAGCTTGTTGATGAAAGTGAAAAAAACTGGCTTAAAAGTCAACATTCAAAAAACTAAGTTCATGGCATCTGGTCCCATGAACTCAGGGCAAATATTTGGGAAACAATGAAAACAGTGGCTGACTTTCTTTTCTTGGGCCCCAAAATCACTGCAGATGGTGACTGCAGCCATGAAATTAAAAGATGCTTGCTCCTTGGAAGAAAAGGTACGACCAACCTAGACAGCATACTAAGAAATAGAAACATTACTTTGCTGACAAAGGTCCATCTAGTTAAAGCTATGGTTTTTCCAGTAGTCATGTATGGATGTGAGACTATACATACATACATGGACTATAAAGAAAGCTGAGAGCTGAAGAATTGATGCTTTTGAACTGTAGTGTTGGAGAAGACTCTTGAGAGTCCCTTGGACTGCAAGGAGATCCACCCAGTCCATCCTAAAGGAAACCAGTCCTGAATATGCATTGAAAGGACTGATGTTGAAGTTGAAACTCCAATACTCTGGCCATCTGATGCGAAGAACTGACTCATTGGAAAAGCTCCTGATGCTGGGAAAGACTGAAGGCAGGAGAAGGGGATGACAGAAAATGAGATGATTGAATGGCATTACCAACTTGATGGACATGAGTTTGAGCAAGCTCCGGGAGTTGGTGATGGACAAAGAAGCCTGGCGTGCTGTGGTCCATGGGGTTTCAAAGAGTTAGACATGACTGAGTGAATGAACTGAAATAATAAATATATATATACACACACACACATATAAACATATGGAGTGTAAATACACTTCTACATCCCTGAGCTCTTCTGTAACCCTCATGCATGTGTGCCTAGTCACTGAGTTGTATCCCACTCTCTGTGACCCCATGGACTGTAGCCTACCACTTTGGTATAAGTTCTGTTTTCTCAGCTTTAAAAAAAAATGCAATTCATAGAAACCAATGTGTAGCAGACTTTTTGATGAAGATCAAGAGAATAAATGAGATTACACAGAGTCATGGTAGAGTCAACACTTGAACACTAACATGTCTCTTCTCATAAAATGTTCAGGCATCCTTACCATCATGTCTCGATTGCTTTTTCCTTCAGATACCAGGTCTCCTGCTATAGGAACACCTCTGCCTCTTGTTCCTGTTTTCATGTCTGTCCTTTCTTCTCTCCATCCCTGGGCCCTCCCATCCTGTCTTTCCAGGCCACACCTAGAAACTCCATTGTTTTCCTTATTTTATCATGCATAGCAACAGAGCTTTCTCTTAGTCTTACTTCTCTCATCTCTTCTTCTCTGAAATCTAACATCAAAATAATTCATCAAATCTTTTTGGTAAACAAAAGACAGCTCATTTCCCAATCTAATTTTCCTGCCTTGAAAGAGCGAAGTCTTACGGTGGAATCTCAGTTCAGGTACAATTCAGTAAAAGACCATTCAAAGTAAACTTTTGATGGGGAAGGGAGCTTAGATTTAGGTCAGTTACCAGTGAGCTTCCCAGGTGCTGCTAATGGTAAAGAACTGCCTGTCAATGCAGGAGACATAAAAGACGCAAGTTCCATCTCTGGGTCGAGAAGATCCCCTAGAAAGGAAATGCAATCCACTCCAGGATTCTTCCCTGTAAAATCCCATCGACAGAGGAGCGTGGCTGGCTATATAGTATAAGAGGTCGCAAAGAGTCAAGACACAGCTAAAGTGATTTAGCATACACATATACCAATGAGCTAGCTTGAGGAAAACTATAAGAAAGCAATGTCTGTTTTGTTTCATGCTTTTTAAAACAATGTAAACTAGAAAGCATTAAAATTTACCAGAGAAACCTATTTAAAAGTGCTTCACCCTTGGTTTAAGAAGCATTTCAAAGGTGCTTCTCAACTTGGTGGGTTTTGATAGCTTGTGTCAAATGCCTCTTTTCCAGTTACATATTTCATTAGAGTTTAGGTGTGGCATTGAGAAGATGCACAGTTGCATGTCCTATAAGTATACAAGAAAAGCATGAACAAGAAGAAAAGCATGACCAGGTGAATAAATAGCTCTGAGTACGTATTCATTCAACTCTCCATGGTATGATGCTGAGAGCTCCCTTCCTGACTCAGAAAAAGAAGGATCTCAACAAGCTATTTGAAAAAGTCCAGCAACTGAAAAATATGTATTTATCCAAGAATCAGTTCTTAAAACCAACTAAGTAGATGGAAAGACTGACTTTTTACCAGTCTTCAAAATATCCCAGAACTCACTCTGTCCGTCTCCTCAGCACACACAATGGTAAGCACTCACAGTTCTGCTCTCTGGCTCACTTTCACTCAGGAAGACCATGGTTAGTCAGAAGAGTGGTTTGTCCGAAGCCACTCATTAAAGAGGAAATTGTGCTATTCTGAGCATAAATGTTCCTGTAACCTAATATCTCTATTGAATTTATAGACTGGTATTGTGAATACATGTTGGGTAGACAGGTACATGGCTGGGTTAAGGGTCCCTCCAACTATTGATCTCAGCATGAAAGAGTAAGTGGTGGTGCCACTGGAAATTAGATTTTTATGTGATGGAAATGTGCTGAATCATCAATTATAGTTCTACCCCATGTGTTTCAGGGACATTTATAAAGCTATGGGGCTAAATCAAATCAGGTTTGGAGAATCTAAAGAAAATATTAGCAGAAAGTACACGGGGTCATCAAAACTATGACTTGAAAGAACAACGTTTAGGGCCTTCCTGTAAGAATGCTGTGCAGACCACAAGATGTTTAAAAGCACTTTGGAGCATGCCTGCATTAACTGAACTCCCAGAAACTAAATGCAACCGAAACAATTTTACTAATATATAAGAAGGGTACAATAAGGCTTAGATATTGCAATGTCTATGAATAGGTTTAAAAAATAAAAAGTATCAGGCAAATAGTAAACATCCCTTACATGTACATCTCCTCCTATTAAACATGGGAGGGTGAAAGGATAATTCAGTGATTTGGGAACAAGTAGATTTTAAACATTCTTCATTTAACCTTATATTAAGCAGGAAACTAGCAGATGAATGTTGATATGGAAATCTATAAATGTGTGAAATTCTAAAGTGAATCATGATAAATGTTAGGGTGTAGAAAAAACAGAGCAACACTTAGTGCGGGGATGGGGATGTTAATGATGTAAATTTAACTGCACCTTCAAATTTTAATTGGAAAAATTTCATGAAGAAGATCGACTTTGTTGTGAATATCCTGTTATTGTTTCTGATTTGTTGAAGAAAAGAGGATGACAATAGCAAGCAGGCTGATGGAAGCGACATAACACATTGGTAAAGCTTGGTGACCCTGTGTGGTTTGTAACCGCATTGTGAGGGGATATGTTTCCTTTCTGGGTCATCTCACCTGATCAAGTAATGTAAGAGATCCCTAGGGATCAGCCATTGCCAGAGTGTACGGTATTGGGTATTATCTGAACCAAGAAATCTGTAGTTTAAACTTTTCTTTTCCATAACTAGATATATGACCTTGGGCAAGCCATTTAATTTCCCTGGGTACTTAGATAAAATAGTATTAATAATTCTAGTTCATTAAATGCCAATACTGTGCTAAGTATACTTTCTTATCTCATTAATAACCCTTTTCTAAGTAAATACACTTTTCATTGACACAGAGAAAAAACTGAGGTTTACAGACGTAAGAAAACTGCCCAAGGTACAGAGCTAATAAAAAGGAGAAATGGGATTTTAATTGAAACCTCTTTGTTCTAAAACCAATATCCTTAATCACTATGCTATGATGCCTTCCTAAAGAAGTGTGCATCTTCCAAGTTGATATGGTCACTAAATGGTTAACAGCACAGATTAAGGGACTCAGAAAGTCTGAGTTCAAATCCCACTCATTGATACTTTAACTTTGTGGCTTTCAGTATGTGACTTATCCTTGGTGTGTCTCAATGTTTTCATCTGTAAATTGGGGATGATAATAGGATTGTTATAGGCTGTTAACATTTAGAAGAATGACTATACACACTAAGTACAATATTAGTCTTCACTAATATTTTTCTTGGCACAGAATTTATAGACACGGACCCTGTCTCCCTGCAATGTGAAAAATGTGAGTGAATCCATGAACAAATATTTCTCAATATCTTAATATATTTTATTAATATAACAATATAAGTATTCATATTATTTATAAAATAACCTGTGTGAGGTGTTCAAGGAAACACAACATTAAAAAAAGATTTACACAATCCCCGTTCTAAGCCATAATCATTCTACATAGTGAGATCTCTACTTTCCTGGAACTTCCCTTTAAAGTATTAATGGTTGTAAGGAATTCAAACTCCATGGGAGAAAATAACATCTCCTGCAGCATGTTCTTTGCTCTGAGATCCTGATCACTATCACATTACACACTCCTGTGTCTTTTATTGTGTGCAGCATGGTAGCATGTTTTCCTGTTTTAGGGGAAAATATTAAATGACTTACTCAGTTCAGTTCAGTTCAGTCGCTCAGTCATGTCCGACTCTTTGTAACCCCATGTATCGCAGCACGCCAGGCCTCCCTGTCCATCACCATCTCCCAGAGTTCACTCAGACTCACGTCCATCGAGTCAGTGATGCCATCCAGCCATCTCATCCTCTGTCGTCCCCTTCTCCTACTGCCCCCAAACCCTCCCAGCATCAGAGTCTTTTCCAATGAGTCAACTCTTCACATGAGGTGCCCAAAGTACTGGAGTTTCAGCTTTAGCATCATTCCTTCCAAAGAAATCCCAGGGCTGATCTTCAGAATGGACTGGTTGGATCTCCTTGCAGTCCAAGGGACTCTCAAGAGTCTTCTCCAACACCACAGTTCAAAAGCATCAATTCTTTGGCGCTCAGCCTTCTTCACAGTCCAACTCTCACATCCATACATGACCACAGGAGAAACCATAGCCTTGACTACATGGACCTTAGTCGGCGAAGTAATGTCTCTGCTTTTGAATATACTATCTAGGTTGGTCATAACTTTTCCAAGGAGTAAGCGTCTTTGAATTTCATGGCTGCAGTCACCATCTGCAGTGATTTTGGAGCCCAAAAAATAAAGTCTGACACTGTTTCCACTGTTTCCCCATCTATTTCCCATGAAATGATGGGACCAGATGCCATGATATTTGTTTTCTGAATGTTGAGCTTTAAGCCAACTTTGTCACTCTCCTCTTTCACTTTCATCAAGAGGTTTTTTAGTTCCTCTTCACTTTCTGCCATAAGGGTGGTGTCATCTGCATATCAGAGGTGATTGATATTTCTCCCAGCAATCTTGATTCCAGCTTGTGTTTCTTCCAGCCCAGCGTTTCTCATGATGTATTCTGCATAGAAGTTAAATAAGCAGGGTGACAATATACAGCCTTGATGTAGTCCTTTTCCTATTTGGAACCAGTCTGTTGTTCCATGTCCAGTTCTAACTGTTTCTTCCTGACCTGCATACAGATTTCTCAAGAGGTAGGTTAGGTGGTCTGGTATTCCCATCTCTTTCAGAATTTTCTACAGTTTATTGTGATCCACACAGTCAAAGGCTTTGGCATAGTCAAGAAAGCAGAAATAGATGTTTTTCTGGAACTCTCTGGCTTTTCCCATGATCCAGTGGATGTTGGCAATTTGATCTCTGGTCCTTCTGCCTTGAACCAGCTTGAACATCAGGAAGTTCACAGTTCACGTATTGCTGAAGCCTGGCTTGGAGAATTTTGAGCATTACTTTACTAGCATGTGAGATGAGTGCAATTGTGTGATAGTTTGAGCATTCTTTGGCATTGCCTTTCTTTGGGATTGGAATGAAAACTGACCTTTTCCAGTCCTGTGGCCACTGCTGAGTTTTCCACATTTGCTGGCATATTGAGTGCAGCAGTTTCACAGCATCATCTTTTAGGATTTGAAACAGCTCCACTGGAATTCCATCACCTCCACTAGCTTTGTTCGTAGTGATACTTTCTAAGGCCCACTTGACTTCAAATTCCAGTGTAGAGTCTTCTCTTGTGTTGTAATAATGTAATTATTATTACATAGTAATGACTTACTACTAGTAACTTAATTTTCAGATTATTGCTATATAAACATGCTCCTTCATTATGATTTTAAAGATATTTGGAGTCTCACCATTCATTTATTCATTATGGCTTTTTTTCCTTGTGGCCTGGAGAGGATACATTAATACTTCATGAGAACTTATTTATATTAATAAAGTTTCAAAAAATGAAGCTTCAAAGCCAAAGATTTTGAATTTGGGACTTGTGTGTTGTAACAATTGATGCCTGAAAGGCTGGAAAGTTCATGGTATTCCCTGAAGTGGAAAGTGGATTTTACTTAAAATCAGTTCAGTTCAGTCACTCAGTTGTGTCTGACTTTTTACTACCCCATGGACTGTAGCACACTGGAGTTCCCTATCCATCACCAACTCCCAGACCTTACTCAAACTCATGTCCATCAAGTCAGTGATGCCATCCAGTCATCTCATTCTCTGTCATACCCTTCTCCTCCTGCCTTCAATCTTTCCCAGCATCAGGGTCTTTTCCAATGAGTCAGTTCTTCACATCAGGTGGCCAAAGTATTGGAGTTTCAGCTTCAACATCAGTCCTTCCAAAGAATACTCAGGACTGATTTCCTTTAAGATGGACTGGGTGGATCTCCTAGCTATTCAAGGGACTCTCAAGAGTCTTCTCCAATACCATAGTTCAAAAGCATCAATTCTTCAGTCCTCAGCTTTCTTTTTAGTCCAACTCTCACATCCATACATGCATGACTACTGGAAAAACCATAGCTTGGACTAGCCAGACTTTTGTTGGCAAAGTAATGTCTCTGTTTTTTAATATGCTGTCTAAGTCACAGCTTTTCTTCCAAGGGGCAGCTTTTAATTTCATGGCTGCAGTCACCATCTGGAGTGATTTTGGAGCCCAAAATATAAAGTTAGCTACTGTTTCCATTGTTTCCCCATCTATTTGCCATGAAGTTATGGGACCAGATGCCATTATCTTCGTTTTCTGATTGTTGAGTTTTAAGCCAACTTTTTCACTCTCTTTTACTTTTATCAAGAGGCTCTTTAGTTCTTCTTTACTTTCTACCATAAGGGTGGTGTCATCTGCATATCTGAGATTATCGATATTTCTCCCAATATCAATTCCAGCTTGCGCTTTATCGAGCCTGGCTTTGCATGATATTCTCTGCATAGAAGCTGAATAAGCAGGATGGCAATACTCAGCCTTGACGTACTCCTTTTCCTATTTGGAACCAGTCTGTTGTTCCATGTCCAGTTCTAACTGTTGCTTCTTGACCTGCATACAGATTTCTCAGGAGTCAGTTCAGGTGGTCTGGTATTCCCATCTCTTGAAGAATTTTTCAGTTTATTGTGATCCACAGAGTCAAAGGCTTTGGTGCCGTCTAAACAAAGCAGAAGTAGATGTTTTTCTGGAACTCTCTTGCTTTTCTGTGATTCAGCGGATGCTGGTAGTTTGCTCTCTGGTTCCTCTGTCTTTTCTAAATCTAGATTGAACTCTGGAATTTCTTGGTTCACATACTGTTGAAGCCTGGCTTAGAGAATTTTGAACATTACTTTGCTAGCATGTGAGATGAGTACAATGTGAGGTAGTTTGAACATTCTTTGGCATTGCCTTTCTTTGGGATTGGAATGAAAATTGACCTTTTCTAGTTACTTAAAATAAAAACTCAGTAATTTAAGAGGTGATATTTTCCACACAATGACTGCTGAGGCCTGATTAGAAACTAAAAGTGAATATTTGGAATAGTTACCATAATATATATCATAGAATCCCCAAACATTCTCTAATAAAGATACATCTGCAATCTGTAACTTAGGTGCAAGATAAAATGAGGAGGAGCACTTCTGAATTTGCCTAAGGTCAGAGAATGAAATGGACAGAAGCTGGAAATTCCAGCTGGATCAAAGTCTAGTAAATCTCTAAAATCCCACTGACTCACATATATATAAAAAAGGATGTCTACATGGAGCAACAGACTGGTTCCAAATAGGAAAAGGAGTACGTCAAGGCTGTATATTGTCACCCTGCTTATGTAACTTATATGTAGAGTACATCATGAGAAATGCTGGGCTGGAAGAAACACAAGCTGGAATCAAGATTTCCGGTAGAAATATCAATAACCTCAGATATGCATATAACATCACCCTTATGGCAGAAAGTGAAGAGGAACTAAAGCGCCTCTTAATGAAAGTAAAAGAGGAGAGTGAAAAAGTTGGCTTAAAGCTCAACATTCAGAAAACGAAGATCATGGCATCCAGTCCCATCACTTCATGGGAAATAGATGGGGAAACAGTGGAAACAGTGTCAGACTTTACTTTGGGGGGCTCCAAAATCACTCCAGATGGTGATTGCAGCCATGAAATTAAAAGACACTTACTCCTTGGAAGGAAAGTTATGACCAACCTAGATAGCATATTGAAAAGCAGACACATTACTTTACCAACAAAGTTCCATCTAGTCAAGGCTATGGTTTTTCCAGTAGTCGTGTATGGATGTGAGAGTTGGACTGTGAAGAAGGCTGAGTGCCAAAGAATTGATGCTTTTGAACTGTGGTGTTGGAGAAGACTCTTGAGAGTCCCTTGGACTGCAAGGAGATCCAACCAGTCCATTCTGAAGGAGATCAACCCTGGGATTTCTTTGGAAGGAATGATGCTAAAGCTGAAGCTCCAGTACTTTGGGCACCTCATGTGAAGAGTTGACTCATCGGTAAAGACTCTGATGCTGGGAGGGCTGTGGGCAGGAGGAGAAGGGGATGACCGAGGATGAGATGGCTGGATGGCATCATCGACCCTATGGACATGAGTTTGAGTGAACTCTGGGAGTTGGTGATGGACAAGGAGGCCTGGCGTGCTGCAATTCATGGGGTTGCAAAGAGCCGGACATGACTGAGCGACTGAACTGAACTGAACTGAAACACACTAAGTACAATATTAGTCTTCACTAGTATTTTTGTTGGCACAGAATATACAGCAAATGACACTCAGCTGGATGAGAGACTAGAAAAAAAAAATCCAGTAACTCAACAAATATTTACTGAATGCCAATATATGCCAGGCAGTTTCCTTCTCAGTTTTCACAAAGCAATTTCAGAGCCCCATTGGTTACCATGCCTTTTAATTTAAGAAATATAATCCGTACTGGGGTTTGGGTTCAGCAAATAGTCTCACCTCACCCTCTGGGTAAAGAACAGTTTCCTATATCATTGATTGTGAGCTTTGCCATGTCTTTGATTTGGGTAAAAGATGTTGTAAGACGTAATACAAGCAAAGGCTTGATATACATATACTGAATCTTGCTACTCTCACTGTTATCTTCTGCTGTCTCACTCATTAAGAATTTAGTTTCTGGTTCACAGTCTCTTTCTCCATGCCAAGTCCTGTCATTATCCTGGGAAATTAAGTGTCTAACACGCTCTAAACTGCTAAGCTTCACATATCAAGCATTCATTTCCTCTTTCCTCTTGAGCCTTTTTCTCTACCTAGTCATCCCCTAGGTTCTTTTCAGAGTTAACTTTTCAATAGTAAGGATATAATGATTTCACTTTCTTGCTTAAAAGCCTTCTATGGCTTTCCATTGACCCAAACTTCTTGAGTCATTCCTCCATAATGTAACTCCTAGCTATTTCTAGGGTCTCTCATTAAGCTCCACACACTCTTACATTCTAGGCTCTATCTATATTACTTCTTTTAGATATTCAAATGTGCTATCATAGGTCATCTGAATATGTGGTTTTTTCTTCCTGAAGTTCTCATATTTCTTTGTTTTCCCAGTTCTTCAATCCAGCTTCAGCCTTTCCATCTCTGCCTTTAGAGTGCCTATACTACCAGAGTAGATACAGGAGACCAATCCTCCTTTTCATTTGCTAATACTTCCTAATATGCTCACTATATATTATTTTCAGAATTTATGATAATTCCTTGTTTAACTGTGTCTCATTTTTTTTCTACTAGACTGAAAGTTCATGCATTAGTGATCACAAATGTCTTATTCATTCCTGTATCTCCGGTGCTTAGCATAATACATGGAACATGATGGAACCCATAAATATTCATCAACTAAACAATTACACTATTAGAATGTTGGTTAGCTGCACTGCAACAGACCCAGTGGCTCAGTACAATCAGGGACAGGTTAGGTTGATGTGTTTTGAGTTAAAGATCTATGGGAACTGTCAGGAGTGTGAAAGTTAGGAAGGTAATTTGAGGATAAATGAGGGATTTGAGTCCTCCAGTACGTCCTGCAGGCAATAAAGGCAATACCCCTCAGGGCACACCTTCCCTGAAGTACTTCACCTGAGTGCCCTCTTCTCAATTTATTGTCAACTTTCTAGTAAGGTAAGTAAGGAGAGCTAGCAATTGCTTCTGCTCAATCATTTTTGATTCTGTGGCATTCAGACACAGGGTATCATCTACAATTACACTGGCAGCTAAATGGTGACAATTGAGGGAAGATTTGATGCAAATACAACAAAGAAATGCTGATCTTTCCTGAGGATGCTTATTCTATTGCACCTAAAATGAAAGCATTCATTACTATAACCCTCAAAGGAGATGGCAGAATTCATATTGAAAGGGCAAGGTTAGAATTTGATGGGCCACTTCTGTTACCAACAAACACCTCTGTAATGACAGCCAATCTGATTACAGAAGGTGGATCAACATGTACATCTCCTTTCTTAAGAAAGAGCTGGAGAACAAAGAATTTCTTATTTTATTCTGGCTTCAAATTAAAGGTTTGGCATTTTGACACTCAACCTCATGGAGAAATGCTCAAAAAAATCTGATCTTTTGGTTTTTAATAAAGTCAATTCAGAAGCATGACATTCACCCCCCAATGATTCAATTAAATTTGTCTGTGGATAAATAGAAGAAAATAACGTTGAGGATAAAATTCACTGACTCACATAACAAAACTCATGATTTAAACAGTTTTTTGTAAGAAATGTGTTACATATTAGAAAGTTTTTTTGGTATATGAGATTTTTTTTTCCTCCATTGTGACTTTGGTCTAGTTACCAATGGTGCAAAGAAGAACTGGCAAAAAAAAAAAGAAAAGAAAAAAAAAAGAAAAATTAAATAGACACAATAGAAAAATTGATAGAAAAATTAAATAGACATGTTGGATGTTATCAAGACCAATGTGCCATATAGCATGTTCATGACTTGCATAACAGCTACTCCCTTTAAGACTAAGAACCCTATATAGCAGATTTAGCCTCACAAAGGGGTTGGGAAGATCCCCTGGAGGAGGGCATGGCAACCCACTCTAGTATTCTTGTCTGGAGAATCCCCATGGACAGAGGTGCCTGGAAGACTGCAGTCTACGGGGTTGCAACGAGTTGGACATGACAGTGATTAAGCCCAGCCTCAACAAAGGAACTAAGGATCCCTTTAGCTATCTTTCAAAGCTTTATAGATTTTTGTATATAGTGATGATGTTCCTGATATAGATATTTTGTACCCACACAAATATGAGTAGAAAGATCAATGAATGACTAAGAATTGGGAGGCAGATATATAGAGAGAGAGAGAAAGAAAGAGGAAAGGAGGAAAGGAGAGAGACAGAGATGAGAGAGGATAGTCTGTTCTGATGAAAGTCTAAGGCTCTGATGCTTACTGACTCTCTCCAACGGGTTTCCCTATCTAATGGTCTTCTAGAACAAGCCCTCTTTTTATACATTTCCTTATAAAGTTTCTCTTTAACAAACCTCCTTCCTGTTCAGCAAAAAACATTTTTTCTAAACCCTATAAGATAAGCTAAAAATATTGGAAACCTAGACAGTCTATTAAAAAGCAGAGACATTGCTTTGTCAACAAAGGTCTGTATAGTCAAAGCTATGGTTTTTCCAGTAGTCATATATGGAAGTGAGAGTTGGACCATAAAGAAAGCTGAGCAGCGAAGAACTGATACTTTTGAACTGTGGGGTTGGAGAAGATTCTTGAGAGTCCCTTGGACTGCAAGGAGATCAAACCAGTCAATCCTAAAGGAAATCAGTCCTGAATACTCATTGGAAGGACTGATGCTAAAGCTGAAATTTCAATACTTTGGCCCCCTGAAGTGAAGAGCTAACTCACTGGAAAAGACCATGGTGATGGGAAAGATTGAGGGCAAGAGGAGAAGGGGGCAAGAGAGCATGAGATGGTTGGATGGCATCACTGACTCAACGAACATGTGTTTGAGCAAACTCTGGGAGACAGTGAAGCACAGGGAAACCTGGTGTGCTGCAGTTTCCATGGGGTTGAGAGTTGGAGAAGATTTAGTGACTGAACACAATGAGGAGGAAATAGGTTGATCCCATGTCAACTTATCCCCAAGTGATGTCCTAGAACCCCCATCTTCATAAAGAAAGGCCAGGAGTGTTTATTATAAGCACATATTTCTGAATCTTTCTGTAGATTTATAATGAAAGACTCTCTGGGGACATGTCCTAGGAATGTGCATGTAGAACAGCCTTCCCACATGATTCAGACGCAAACTATACCTTAAGTGTGCCATGGTTTGACAATGAGAGCATTGAGATAGCATGAACCTTAGCCGAGGCTGGATTTGTCACCTGGGAAAGAAATCTATTATTGGCAAAGTGAAAGTAAAGGTTGCTCAGTCATGTCCAATGACTCTTTTCGACCCCCTGGAATTCTCCAGGTGAGAAGACTGGAGTGGGTAGCCTTTCCCTTCTCCAGAGGATCTTCCCAACCCAGGGATCGAGCCCAGGTCTCCCCCAGTGCAGGTGTATTCTTTACCAGTTGAGCCACAAGGGAAACCCAAGAATACTGGAGTGGGTAGCCTATTCCTTCTCCAGGGGATCTTCTTGACCCAAGAATCAAAACAGGATCTCCCCGCATTGCAGGTGGATTCTTTACCAACTGAGCTATCAGGGAAGTGAGGCTTAAATCACAGATATAGTAACAGGGACTAACAGTTAACATTTATTGAGTTCATAAAATATGCCAGAAACTGCCAAGTAAAATTATAAATGTTTTTCCTCTATGATAATTCCTATATAGAAAAGGTCTAGTACCCACAGTGATTGTCCACTAGGTACCAGGCCCTGTGATAATGTTAAGAATACTGATGAGGAATAAATCTTAGCACTTTGTTTCACTTCCACATGAAGCTAAGTGCTAAAAAAGGCTGAAATAAAAAAGTCCCTAGAGAGACCAATTTTAATTGGGATGATCAAGGAAGTCTTCCTTGAGGAGGTTTCATTTATGCTGAGACCCACAGGAAGGAGGAGAGAGGGAAATCATCTCATAGAGGGAGAAAATACAAAAGTTATGAGATGACAAAGACCTTGCATGTTAAAGGAAGCTTTGGTGGGGTCACTCTCCAGTGAGAAATGGGGATAGTGATTTATTTCTGAGACCATTTCATGCAGGGATGGATTAAAAAATCAGGGTTTCTTCTGAGCTGATAGGGGAGCTACTAAAGGATTTTGTACAGGAAAATATTATTTAATTTACCCCGAAGAGGACCCCTTTTCCTAAGATGTAGAGAAGGGATGGAGGGAAAGGAAGTCACTGAGAGATCAGTCAGTAGTAGTCAACCACAGTAGTTCAGACAGGAAATGGTGGTTGTCTGACTAAGGGCATGATTTTGGAAACAGAGGAAGTAGATGACTCAGAAATATAATTTACATAATTAACAGGAAATAAGAAAAGAATCAAGGATGACCCCTTAGTTTCTGAATATAGTACCCTTGAGAATTGCTTAGATGGAGAATTCAGAAAGAAAGAGGTTATTTCTAGGGCACATGGGAAGAGGGGGAAAGATTTTTATAATAAAATCTTGTCCTAATAAAATTTAAGAAAATCAAGCCCAGATGACCGTTGGATATGCAATCAAAAAATGCAAAAGAGAATTATATAGTAGAAATATAAATTTGAGAATAATCAACATCAATATGCTACTTAAGTCCACAGAAGTGAAAGAGATCATCTAGACAGAAGGATTTAGGATAGAGCCCTGAGGAGCCTCAGTACTTAGAGGTCAAATGGAAGAAGTCAGACATCAAAGAAATTTAAGAAAGAATAGCCCTAGAGGTAAGGGAAAAAAATAAATAAGAGGATGTTGTCATGGAATCTAAGTTATAAGTGTTTTAGAAAAAAAAGGCGGATATGGTCAAGCATATTGAATGCTGGTCAAGTAAAATAAAGACAAATAATTTGTATAGTCAATTTAGCACTATGGTTATCACCAGCGACCTTGACAAAAACAGCTTCAGTCAACTGTGGGAGAGTAAAAGCTGATTACACAGGGTCAAAGAGTAGTGGAAACAGAGCATGATTTCAGAAGACTGTACTGTAATCTAGTGTACAGAGTCCAAAAATTTCAACCATATAAGATGTGAAGTTCCGTTCTTTCAAGGTTAATTAAATGACCTGTGTAACTATCATGCTGGTAGTTTGAAGGGTCTGGCTCTGTGATCCACATTTGTTCAAGTCCTGGCTGCACCTTTCTACCACACAGTAGCTGTCCACTCCTGGTCAGATACAGACAGGGATGATTCTGGATCCTATGTCTGTCTGGAACTCCTGGGACATCTGCAGGGACTCTGCTGTCTCCTGCTATTAGACTGACTGAGAGTGTGCTGGAGAAACACTGGGCATTTGCGGGTCATGCTGCATCAGTTTAATTCAAATCCTAAGATTTCCCAGGCTGGACACTCCTTGCATTCTCTATTTCAAGGTAAAGAAATTCATCCCACCTGCTCCTGCAACTGCTGGTTGGTTATGAGAACAAGATTAAATTTGTATTTACTCCAGATGTTCATGTACCAAGAGAACATACAAGTTTTCTGTTGCTGAGGAAGAGGGGAAGCCTAGGCAGAAGAAGGAAACTAGAGATTTTTTTGAGACTAAACCAGAAAGATAATTTTTCCAAGTGAGTAGTAGCGGTAGTTACACAAGAAACAACTTGGATAAAGAAAAATGCTGTGGTTGACATGAGATGTTTAATTGAAGTTTGGGAGGTGGAGCAGTCATAAATAATGAAACAGCCAAGGCAGGGGGTAGAATGTCCTTGGAAATGAGGTGAAGAACTGAGAGGCATGTTTGGATGAGTCAGGGAAATGGATGTTAATGTTGTTCCAATTGAGAGCACCCCTTGGAGCAGGGAAGAAGCTTGTCCCAGGTACCAAAGCTTTTGATGAATGAAAAGGAGTTATCAGAGGCATGATAAATGATATTAGTGAAGAGCAGAAGAGGATGATATAACGGAATGTCATGGGCCTCAAAGGGAAAGGCTGTTAAAATTATATTGGGAGGATAATGATCTGAAGGCAGCAGTGGGTAGCAAGGATGACTCTAGATCCATCTCTAGTTTGAGGATAGGATGTTTGAGAAAATAAACAGCCACCACCTCAGAGGGTATTAAAGGAGGCAGGACCCTCAAAAGACTGACAAATGTCAGTTAAAGTAATGAGAAAAGAAGTCTAGTAAATGAGAAGTGTTTTTTGTTGTCGGGCAGAGCCGCAATTTCATGGAGGGAGAGGTTGGGGCTGGCGGTTGCGCAGAGGACAGGATGTGGGAACGCTTCAGAGAAATACAGAGACGACCACTTTCAAGAAGGCTAATAGGAATATCTTACAAAAACAGGGAGGAGAAGGCGGCATGTGCTATTTTGGTGTCATCCTGATGGGAACGGGTACTGCGTTTAAAGGACAGTAGACGTCTCACTCTGGTGGGATGACGGCAATCTTGACCTCAAAGCCTTGAAGAACACTGCTATGCAGGCAGGTATTACAACAATAGAATAGAGGTCTCTTACAAATACAGGGCCCTCTTCCCAACCCCTCGTTTCCACAGTGCTTTTTGTTACCCTGAGTGTGTCCTGCTCTGAGGCTCTGTTCAGGCAGCAGCCCTCTGTGCTGCTCTGGGACATCTCTCTCGTGTCTCCATTTGACCAGCTTTGTATGTAAAGTTGTGTGTCCACTTACTTTTCATCATCAGTGTAAGTTGTGGGTGGATCAGGTCTGATCCATCCATCTTTCCTCCACAACAAGCATACTTTCCCAGGCAGGGTGGACTTCCAATGTTTGCTGAATGAATATATGACAGAAGAAATCTGCTCCCTTTTTTCAGAGTGACAGTGGGATTTTTTTTAGGTGTATTATTTGACTTGACAGAAGGATGAAGAAAGAATGAGTGAGGAGTGTTGCTGCTTAACCAAGGCACAGAGTGACCACTGTCCAGAGGCACTGCCAGGGCAAGAGGTTGTTTAGAGGATGTGAGCTGAGGAGGAGGCTGCCCCGAGAGGCTGAGGCCTCCTGAGGATCACACCATGTTACAGAGATGGGAACGCTCAGGTTAGTCTGACATATCTTTCAATGTTTTTATTATCTCTGTAAACCCAAGTTCTAAAGTGTATCAGGACTCAAAGCCAGCCTTTTGCAGTGAATAATGAACTTAAATGAAGCCTTTTGTGTTGATTATCTGATGATTCATTCCAATGTAGCAGTCACTGCGCTGTGCTGAAGGGGAAAAAAAAACCAAACAGGAGGTGTTCAGGTGGCATTTTTGATTCATGGCCTTTCTCTTATGATTTATAATTCTGAGATATTCAATTTGAAAAGCAAATAGTTTGATCCTAAGTGATAGATTATTTATCTTCAGTGTGAAGAAAGCCATGTTGACAATTCTGAAAGAAGTAACAGAGACAGGGGAACGCTTTCTTTCCTCATGATCCATCACCATGTGGGGTTGACTCTAAAAATAAGAGACTCTCTGGATAAAAGAACCACTTGTGGAAGTCTTTTGTTCTTTTAATAAACAATTTTGAATGCCAGCCTATCCAATGTCAAGCTCTTTACTAAGTCCATTGGAGGAATGACAAAGCAGAGCAGTCATAGGCTCTACAAGAGAAAAGACAGGACAAGCAACAACAACAAAAAAGAACAGAGAACCAAAGACCACTGAAAAGGCCTTATTACAACTGCACACTGAAGTCCAGCAAAAATATATGTGGAAGGGGAAAAAGAGCAAGAAAGGGATCATGATGGGATACAATTTACCAGGGAAGACTTCAGAGGAAAAAAAAAATAGAGTCTTGAACTTCAATTGGATTTAGGCATTTTTAGAAATCTGGAGCTGGAACAGCAGCTGCGCAGAGATACCCACGTCCAAGGGCAAAGGAGAAGCCCCAGAAGAGGGTAGGAGGAGCAAAATTGCACTTAGAATCAAAACCCAAACCCGCCAGAGATGGTCAGAGGGCTCAAACATACTTTGTGCACACCAGGACCCAAAAACCCCACAGAGACTGAGACTGCACTGTGTTTGAGTGTCTCCCGCAGAGATATGGGTCAGCAGTGGCCTGCTGCAGGGGCAGGGCCTCTGGGTGCAGAAGGCCTGGGTGTGGCATAAGCCCTTTTGGAGGAGGTCACCATTAACCCCACCATAGAGCTGCCTGAACTTACGCAGGACTGGGGAAACAGACTCTTGGAGGGCACAACAGAAGTTTGTGCGCACCAGACCCCAGGAGAAAGGGTCCCCACAAGAGACTGACCCAGACTTGCTCGTGAGTGTCCAGGAGTCTCCAGCCGAGGCATGGGTCAGTGGTGGCCAGCTGCAGAGGTGGGGGCACTGAGTGGAGCAGTGCATGCGTGGGACCTTTTGAAGGAGGTCACCATTGTTTTCATTACCTCCATCATAGTTTGGCCCCAGGTAAATAACAGGGAGGGAACACAGCCCCACCCATCAACAGAAAATTGGACTGAAGATTTACTGAGCATGGCCCCATCCATCAGAACAAGACCCAGTTTTCCCCTCAGTCAGTCTCTCCCATCAGGAAGCTTCCATAAGCCTCTTATCCTTCTTCATCAGAGGGCAGACAGACTGAAAACCACAATCACAGAAAACTAACCAATCTGATCACATGAAACACAGCCTTGTCTAACTCAGTGAAACTATGAGCCATGCTTGTAGGGCCACCCAAGATGGATGGGTCATGGTGGAGAGTTCTGACAAAATGTGGTCCACTAGAGAAGGGAATGGCAAACCACTTCAGCATTCTTGCCTTGAGAACCCTATGAACAGTACAAAAAGGAAAAGAGATAGGACACTGAAAGATGAACTCCCCAGGTTGTTAGGTGCCCAATATGCTACTGGAGATCAGCGGAGAAATAACTCCAGAAAGAATGAAGAGACGGGGTCAAAGCAAAAACAACACCCAGCTGTAGATGTGAGTGGTGATGGAAGTAAAATCAGCAACATTGCATAGGAACCTGGAATGTTAGGTCCACAAATCAAAGCAAAATTGGAAGTGGTCAAACAGGAGATGGCAAGAGTGAATGCCAACATTTTAGAAATCAGTGAACTAAAATTGACTGGAATGGGTGACTTTAACTCAGATGACCATTATATCTACTACTGTGGGCAAGAATACCTTAGGAGAAATGGAGTAGCCATGATAGTCAACGAAAGAATCCGAAATGTAGTACTTGGATGCAATCTCAAAAATGACAGAATGATCTCTGTTTGTTTCCAAGGCAAGCCATTTAATATCACAGTAATCCAAGTCTATGCCATGACCAGCAGTGCTGAAGAAGCTGAAGCTGAATTTGAATGGTTCTAGGAAGACCTATAAGACCTCCTAGAATTAACACTCAAAAAAGATGTCCTTTTCATTATAGGGGATTGGAATGCAAAAGCAGGAAGTCAAGAGATACCTGGAGTAACAGACAAATTTGGCCTTGGAGTACAGAACGAAGCAGAGCAAAGACTAAGAGTTTTGCCAAGAGAACACACTGGTCATAGCAAACACCCTCTTCCAACAACACAAGAGAAGATGCTACACATGGACATCACCAGATGGTCAATACCAAAATCAGATTGATGATATTCTTTGCAGCCAAAGATGGAGAAGCTCTATACAGTCAGTAAAAATGAGACTGAGATCATGAACTCCTTATTGCCAAATTCAGACTTAAATTGAAGAAAGTAAGGAAAACTGCTAGACCATTCAGGTATAACCTAAATCAAATCCCTTATGATTATGCACCAGAAGTGAGAAATAGATTCAAGGGATTAGATCTAACAGAGTGCCCGAAGAACTATGGATGGAGGTTCATGACATTAGACAGGAGAAAGGGATCAAGACCATTCCCAAGAAAAAGAAATGCAATAAGGCAAAATGGTTGTCTGAGGAGGCCTTACAAATAGCTGTGAAAAGAAGAGAAGTGAAAGGCAAAGGAAAAAAGGAAAGATATACCCACTTGAATGCAGAATTCGAAAGAATAGCAAGGAGAAATAAGAGAGCTGTTCTCAGTGATCAATGCAAAAAATAGAGGAAAACTATAGAATAGGAAAGACTAGAGACCTCTTCAAGAAAATTAGAGATACCAAGGGAACATTTCATGCAAAGATGGGCTCAATAAAGGTCAAAAATGGCATGAACCTAACAGAAACAGAAGATATTAAGAACAGGTGGCAAGAATACACAGAAGAACTATACAAAAAAGATCTTCATGATCCAGACAATCACGATGGTGTGATCACTCACCTAGAGCCAGACATCCTGCAATGTGAAGTTAAGTGGGCCTTAGAAAGCATAACTACAAACAAAGCTAGTGGAGGTGACGGAATTCCAGTTGAGCTATTTCAAATCTTAAAAGATGATGCTGTGAAAGTGCTTCACTCAATACGCCAGCAAATATGGAAAACTCAGCAGTGGCCACAGGACTGGAAAAGGTCAGTTTTCATTCCAGTCCCAAAGAAAGGCAAAGCCAAAGAATGCTCAAACTACTGCACAATTGCACTCATCTCACACGCTAGCAAAGTAATACTCAAAATTCTCCAAGCCAGGCTTCAATAGTATATGAACTGTGAACTTCCAGATGTTCAAGCTGGATTTAGAAAAGACAGAGAAACCAGAGATCAAATTGCCAACATCCCCTGGAAAAAGCAAGAGCTCAGAAAAACATCTACTTCTGTTTTATTGACTATGCCAAAGCCTTTGACTGTGTGGATAACAAACTGTGCAAAATTCTTAAAGAGATGGGAATACCAGACCACCTGACCTGCCTCTTGAGAAATCTGTATGAAAGTCAGGAAGTAACAGTTAAAACTGGACATGGAAGAACAGACTGGTTCCAAATAGGAAAAGGAGTATGTCAAGGTTGTATATTGTCACCCTGCTTATTTAACTTATATTCAGAGTACATCATGAGAAATGCTGGGCTGGAAGAAGCACAAGCTGGAATCAAGACTGCCAGGAGAAATACAATAACCTCAGATATGCAGATGATACCACCCTTATGGAAGAAAGTGAAGAGGAACTAAAGAGCTTCTTGATGAAAGTGAAAGAGGAGAGTGAAAAACTCTACATTCAGAAAACTAAGATCATGGCACCTAGCCCCATCACTTTATGGCAAATAGATGGGGAAACAGTGATGGACTTTATTTTTGGGGGCTCCAAAATCACTGCAAATGGTGACTCCAGCCATGAAATTAAAAGACGCTTACTCCTTGGAAGAAAAGTTATGACCAGCCTAGATAGCATATTAAAAGCAGAGACATTACTTTGCCTACAGCAGCCCATCTAGTCAAAGCTATGTTTTTTCCAGTAGTCATGTATGAATGTGAGAGTTGGACTATAAAGAAAGCTGAGTGCCGAAGAACTGATGCTTTTGAACTGTGGTGTTGGAGATGACTCCCCTTGGACTGCAAGGAGATCCAACCTGTCCATCCTAAAGGAAATCAGTCCTGAATGTGCATTGGAAGAACTGATGCTGAAGCTGAATCTCCCAAGAGTTTGGCCACCTGATGCAAAGAACTGACTCACTGGAAAAACCCTGATGCTGGCAAAGATTGAAGGCAGGAGGAGAAGGGGATGACAGAGGATGAGATCATTGGATGGCAAAACTGACTCAATGGACATGAGTTTGCATAAACTCTTGCAGTTGGTAATGGACAGGGAAGTCTGGCGTGATGCAGTCCATGGGGGTCGCAGAGAGTCAGACACGATTGAGCGACTGAACTGAACTGAACTGAGAAATCTTAGCCCTGGGAGAGCAGGTGTCTTGAGGTTACTTTCAGAATTCTACAGAGAGGAGATTGAAAGGGAAGAGAAAAGAAGTATAAAACTATATGAACAGACATTTTAAAAGATCTAAGTAAATGAAAAAATATATTATTTCATGGAGAAGAATATTGTGATAATACAAATTCTAACTAAGTTTACCTATATTTTCAATCCATAGGTAATAATTCCTAAGTTTTTTATGATCTTGATATGGACAACACAGGATCATCATAAAATTTACTTGGAAGAACAAGGGGCCAAGAATAGACAGGAACTTCTGGAGCAGTGGGGGATGTTCTTCCCCTCCCAGATCAGGACTTTTTCTTCAGCTCCAGTGACAAAGAAAGGTTGTGAATCCAGAGCTAAACCATTCTCGCAGAGGAACAGACAGGAAAGCTTTAATCCAATCCACATCTTTCAGGGTCCATGGGTGAAAGAGAAGATAAAGTTCATTTAGAAGAAAACCCTGATTCCAAAGTAACATTAAAAAAAAAAAATGTCTAAGTTCTTGGCTAGCAAAAATGAATCTGCTTCATTATGGGGCCTGCTCTCCAGTGAATGCCAAGGATTGTCATTCACTTAGCCAACCATTTCTTGAATGCATACTTTTAATTTTTAAAATTTAAAAATAACTGTAACTATGTCCTCATTTGATTTTAAATCTATCATTTTAAATTAAAAAGAGTTGTTAATGGCCTTACTTGTGCATCTTTAAGTATCAGCTTCCTGGTGAAGCTGTTTCTTCTCCCTCCCTGAAGCACAATAAACTATTGTGTCCTCTGAGATTTTCTCCAGCTAGGATCTATGCAAGTTTATCATAACGTCCACTTTTCGTTTTATCCTTTGTATCTGTCTTCTCCAGAGTGAGCTCATCAAAAGAAGAGGCACTCTCTTTTCATCTTTTGTGTCACCTGGGCTAGGTGGGGGTTTTGGGTGCATGGTAAGCATTCAATAACTATTGAATGAAAGAATGAATGGATCTCTCCAAGATGGTCTACAGGAAGTGATTTCTGAACATAGGAATAGGGCCTGGAAGAGTACTTAGGGAATCATTTCTAATGTTTTTATGATTCAGTGATGACATGGGAGTGGGGGATGTTAAAGATCACAGGAGTAAAAACAAGTAAGAATTCAATTCATCCAGAAAGCATTTCCTTTTTCAATTGTAGGCATTTTAAAGGCACATCATTATTCTCAGTACTAAGCTGGTAATTTCAGAGCAGGAAGAAAAAAGTTTTATTTTATGTTGCCGCCACAGCACAGAACACATTAATGTATTTGTGTGAGCAGAATAAAAGGTATCTTGAAAATTCCAAACAAAGTGATTTCTCAATGACAAGAGGTGAACCAATTAAAATCAGAGACTGGAAAGAAGAGTTTGGCAACTGCTTTGTGATAAGACATTTCTGAGAGAGCTTCAGGGAAAATGATGCACGTACATCATTTGTTTCAACCTAACTAAGATTAGAAAAAAAGAGACTTGACACGAGAATACTGCATGAATCAAGTCATGAACTAGCCCAATGTCTTGACTTTGGGATACGCTTGTAAATTTCCAGGATGGACTTCTCCATCTTATGTCATATAACTAATCAGCTGTTCAGTCATGTCCATATATATTCCTCTCTCCCCAACTGTGTTATGGGAATTTGATTTTAAAAACTTCAGCATGTTTCTTATTTTAAGGCTTTATTTTTCTTCTTAGAAACCTTTATTAACCAAGGCTTCACTTGTTGCCAAGTAAGCAGTTTATTATAATTCAGGGCCATGAACTCTGGACATACTTTTTCAATTATTAATTTAGATAGTTGGTAGAGTGTGGGGGTTAAATCTGCTATAAAAATTGTTCAGCATGGTAATTCTCATTTGGTATGTTCTACTTTCCATTAGCTGAAACATGTCCATCATCAGAGGATACTATTGGACACCATGACACTTTTGGATATTATCAACTGCAAAAGCTGAAGTACATTTTATAGGGAATATAAACAGGACTGTTGGAGGCAGACTACCTGGATTTAAACCCCAGCTTTGTCACACACCAGCTTTTTGTGCTTGGACTCATGACTTAACCTCTGTGTACTTTTATTTCCTTATCTATAAAATGGGGGTGATCGTAATTAAAAGTAACCAATCATAATGTCATTTTAAATTTTGAACAACTTATTTTACATTTAGAATAGAGCCCAGAGTATAGGGAACTTTGTAGGAATTTATTACTGCTCTTATTATTTCCATTGCAATTTTTATAGACTTCTGAAAGATCCCATACTGTCTTACTATTATAATTTTTCAACCTACTCACTAATTAAAAAAAGATGCTCAGATGAGGAAAGTAGATTCCACTACAGTGGAATCAATGGTTGAACCACTGTGATGTCTTTGACTACAAAGTAAACACTGTTTATGTGTCACAGAAGCACTTATTAGAAAGGCATACAGGGGTTTAGGGGGGGAGAAAACCATCCGGCAACCCTTTCATAGCACCACTATCCCTACACACAATACAGGGCACTTTACATGTTCTGTTTCTGCAGATTATATGCCAGCAAACTTTTTCCATAAAAATCAAGAGAAAAAAATATATATAGAGAGAGAAGGAAATGGCAACCCACTCCAGTATTTTTGCCTGGAGAATCCCATGGACAGAGGAACCTGGTGGGCTACTGTCCATGGGGTCACAAAGAGTTGGACATAACTGAGTGACTAAGCATACACACACACACACACACACACGCACACACACAGAGTTTTGTTGGTCACATGATCTGTTACATGATAACTACCCATCTGGAGATATATGAAAGCAGCCCAAAGCAATAAGTAAACAAATAGGCTTGAATGTGTTCCAATAAAACTTTAAAACTTTAAAAAAATAAGCATAGTTTCTTGGATGTGCTTGCCGAGACCAATTTCTATAGTCAAGTTAGCTGCCCCAGGCCTGTATTCAAACTCAGACAACAGACTCCAACCAAGAGGTTTCATCTTGAGTCACTGCATGACGTTCATCTTAAGTTTTTCCCATTCTAAACTCCTACTATCTTGAAGATCTATCTGAAAATGCACTATGCTTCCTGACCTTGAAAAATCCATACATTTAGACACACACATGCGGAATGTAAAATGCCCTTTGATATCTAACCGCATTTGGTTAAAAGCAACAAAATGGAAGTGTGAGGAAGTGAGAAAGCAGAAAAAACATCTACTGAGAGTCAGAATGCAGAACTAGTCATGGTTTCAATCTTTGCAAGCAAGAAAAAAAAAAAAATCGAAACAGGCCAAAAGTGATATATGAAGAGTGAGAAAAGTGCAAACTAACGGGTGGCTGGTTAAATTCATCTTCAATAATTCATTTAGAAATGAATAGCAGAAAAAAAGCCAGAGAAATCTGAAAACATCAAGAAGAGAGACCTATTAAATGACTTTCCAACTGTTACCCAAGGTCAAGGGAAACATGAGCTTGAAACCATGAAAGTCCTGGCTCCCAGGTTCCAATTTTAGCAGCAAGATGGCATGCCTTGTTCTTGAAGGTATAGTCCCTATGCTTAAAGGAAGGGAAAGGAGACAAACCCAGAGATAAACAAATTTAATCCAGATTACTCTTGCCTTATCTGTTAAAAGGCATTAGTTTAGTAGAAGTGGCACTGGGTGTGAATTATTCAATGCCCATATCCTTCCCAACTTTAAGGATTTATTTTTTTTAAAGCTAGGTATCAAGACCATTAATAATTGATAATGCATTTGTAAACCCTTTGCAAATGAACAGTCAAGGGACACATTAATAAAACATCTTTAAAAATCTCCATCGCTGTGCTGATTCTCATCACGCTTCCCCAAAGCAGAGTAAATGGGCAGCTCATCCTCCAGCTCAAAGCAAAGGCCAGCACCTCTGACAAGGTGACACAGAGGGTGGAGGGCACTGCCTTTTGGGAAACCATGGCCATCTTTTACTTTTATCCACACCCCTCCAGCTAACTCCGAGCTTATGAACCATTCCCCCAATAAATTAATTCTAGGGCCAAATTTTCTGCTGGGTCACTCTAGTGATATAAATTCATAAATAAACCTTTTGACATTTGTATTTGCAAAGCAAACATTTAAGATGCTGGAGGAATGGAGGGTTAGGCTTTTAGGAAGGGTCAATGAAAATCTTCACCTTGAGGTCACTGCACATTTAGCTCAGGCTAAGAGAGCGGTCAGGGTTGCCGAATGCCACAGCTTCAAGGCAGTTAAGTGGCTTGGCTCATCTTATTCTCGCTGGATAATGCGAAAGGAATAAAAACGTATTTTATTGACATGGCATCTTTCTTCTTAGGATTGAATAGTGAAGGCACAAGAAAGAACTATTAGCTTTTAGCATATCAGCCTGTCACTGCCCTTGGACAGAGAGGAGATTGTCAAAAATGCTCTATAAATAAGATCAGTGGATAAGGGTTGAGATTTTCAAGCAGAAGGTCATGTGTCATAATCTTCTAGAGAGAACTATCCACCTGTGTGTGACTTGAGATGACCTAGTAAGAATTCCTTCATCAGGTAAAGGCCCTCCTCTCATGTCAAAGTACAGAGGTCATTTTAGAGGTGGTGATTTTCTCATTAGTAGCACCCCAAAACATTTATTGAACACTGCTGTATGCATGACTTCACAGGTATTGAGAGTACAATGTTAAGACTCCAACTATACTTTTCTGAATATTTCATTTGAATTTTTGGAAGCAAAATTCATAAACAGAGAAGTGATTCTCAAGGGGACAAAAAAGCCCAAGGAAACCAGGTAAATAGAATCCTACTGGAGTACTGAGGTTGGGTTTTCAAGGGTCTGCAACTGATGTAATCAGGGGCATTATAGGATAATGAAACATAGGTTCTCTTGATTCCTGTAATTTCTGGCCTAATTAATTTAGTACTGCATCTGCCTAGATTCTCAGTAGTTGATTCAGCTCTGTTCAGACAAAGAGAGGAGGGCCCCTTACTTGGGGAATATTAATTAAGACATAGAGTCTGTGTTTTCTGCTCCAATAAATTTCAGACTCTTCAGTCTGTCTTTATAATTGCACTTTTTTTTTTTTCCAAAACCTGTCTCAAAAATGTCCAAAGAAGGATAAGGCTTTTCCCAGTATAATCCTTTTAGTTTGAGTAGGGTTAGGATTTGGGTTAGAATAAGAGTGTGAATTAGGGTTTGGGTTAGGGCCGCCTCAGATTTTTGATTTATGAAAGGAAGTTTCCAAATGGAGATATTCTCATCCCAGGAAACTTCTTCTTCATTTATTTAATCACCCATAAATTTATTACTGTTCAACAAAGCTCAGTGTTATATGCTACAGTCCACCCTAGTCCAAGCCCCATGCATTCTCACCTGGACTAATGCTTCATCCTCAGTTTGGTCCTCCTCCGCTATGGTGGCCCCTCACAATCCTGACCTACACAGCATCCAGAATGATCTCTACTGAGAATCAGTCTGTGTAACCCCTGGACCTAAGATCCTCCTTTTCACAGCTGACACGTTCCTATGATATGTGCTACCTAATGGCCCTTCCAACTTCACCTTCAACTTCTTCCATTTTCCATTCTCCTTCTACACATAATAGTAAGCTCATGATTATCTAAGCAACTTTCTCATTCTATTTCTTTTCTCTAAAATCATCTGATCCCAGATGTTGGCATTTTCTGTCCTGTCTTCTCATTCAGGCTTCATTTTGCACAACAGGATGGTCTTCCATGACTATTCAACTTATCTATAGCCTACTTCTGCTTGCAGACAATTCCCCCTCCTCAGCTTACTCTCTGCCATCTCATTATTTTTTTTTCAGAAATTATTACTACCTGTTCATGTGTTTATTTACTTATTTTTCCATCTTCCCCACTGTCTATTTCCAACTAGAAATAAGCTGCATGTGATCAGGACCTTGTCGAATGAATGTTGAGTTTATACATCAGCCCACTTAAGACATAGTCCCTTCCTGTAGAAAGTAGAACAAAACAGCTATTAAAGATAACATGTGAAAAGTACTATAGATGAGGTCAGGCCACAGAGTATAGGTGTTCAAGGCAAGATGGCTTGTAGCTAGAATGAAGAGGGAAAACTTCATGATGTAGGATGTCTTTTACTTAATCGGTCAAGGGTCTGAGACCTGCAGTTAGTTTTTGATAATTATGATCCTGGAGAAAAGGTATAGCTGCATATTCTTCAAGACGTGTGGATGATGAACCCAAAATCTTGTTGCATGAATGAGGGAAGGATGCCAGACAAAGCAGCCATGGCCCTTCCAAGGAGATCATTATTGTTTTCTTTATGATGTGGGGGGAAAAAAATCTTCCTTCTTACTCAAATGAAGAAATGTGGGGCACTTTTTCTTCACGATTTCAAAGTGAAAGTCAAAGTCACTCAGTTGTCTCCAACTCTTTGTGACCCTGTGGACTATCCAGTCCATGGAATTTTCCAGGCCAGAATACTGGAGTGGGTAGCCTATCCCTTCTCCAGGAGATCTTCCCAACCCAGGAATTGAACCCAGATCTCCCACATTGCAGGCAGATTCTTTACCAGCTGAGCCACCAGCTCAGAATTTCAAAGCCGAAAATAAATAAAACAGGAAATAAACTCATTTTCCAAAATTATATCCTTCTAGCAAAAAAAAAAATAGTAAGTGCACCTAGCCTATATATATCTGGCTAGCTGTGATAAACTAATTTAACATTCCAGAAACAAGAGTTTGTCTCTTAAACAAACTAGAATTAGAGATAAATTTCAAAGACTTATATCTGCTATTTCTTCCTCTCACTTATCCTCTCCCCAAAGACAACACATGGATTTCTTTAAAAAGAAACTAAAATAATATCTGTGACCATAGATATAAAAAGCCTTTGTTAAGGCTTTGAATAATTCTTTGTTGTACGTAAAGTTGAAAACAAAGTGCCCTCCCCTCCCAGATGACATTTAAGGCCTGCCAGTATCCTACTCACTCACTCCCTGTCCCTCACCCAGATATTTGCTCTTGTAATTATCTTGTTCCTCTTGTAGCAACAGAATTCTCTCCAATTCCTCCTATATCCTTGTAGGCAATGGGCTGTGTCCATCCCCATCAGCACAAGGGACATGATGAAATAGATCTGGAGACACACTGTCTACTCCGGAGCCAAGGAAAGAGGTTTTGGCGATGACACGGCCCTCCTTACTTATGAGCGCTGTCAGCTCAATCACCCAGTTAGACCCCTGCTGCGACCTTGCTTCTGTGCTGTGGTGGTTTGATCTTTTTCAAAGCAAAGTCCACCCAGCCACTAAAATAGATAAGGAGGCCGATATGGCCGTTCAGTCTCCTCATAGAAGAATAAGTTACCAACATCAACACACACAGCCACATACACACACCAGAAACCAGTGGCACTGAAGATTTCATCGGCTGTCTGACAAGAGGATATTTAATTAACTCTCGTACCTGTCTCTCCCTGCATGAGACAAACAAATCAAGGAGCTCTGGAAGGATAATTAGTTCAAGATGTAAAAGCAGCATCTGACTTTTAAAAAAATTAAAAATAAGTAAAAACCCTTCCAAAACGAGAGACAGAAGCAGTGGGAGTCCAGGGTGTTTAATTATCATGGATTAGGAGCTCAGGACCCTTGCTAAGTGCTTTGCCACCAAGCATTCTTCTGAGATCAGGAGCCAGCTGGGCCCTGATGCACCAAAATACATACAATAAAACCCAGAGTCTGAACATATGGCCACCTCAGAAGGCAAAACGTGTGTCTTTGAAAAAAATGCACTTGGAATATAAAAGCTCTACTCTCTCACGTTTGGAAGTGTGTGTACTGGGAGTTATTTTCCCAGTGGTGTGGATGGGTGTGCAGTAATAGAGAAGAACCAACTTTCCTCACTACTAATTTATGCGCGGAGAGAGATACTCGCCTCTTCCCCCATCTTTGATCAGTCAGCACACAGAAACAGAAATTAAGTTACTTGATTGATGAATTTGGAAAGTATACCTGAGTGTGCTCAGTTCCACCCCTTTTACGCTCAATCTGTTGGCAGGAAGCTTCTATGTTCTGCTAGACAGATCCCCACGAAGGAAGCCTTTGATTTTCCTGTTGCGCTTGTGCTAGAGACGTGGCATTAACAAGATCACTGTATCACAGAAATTTTAGTAAAGATGTGGTGTTAACAAGATCACTGTTATCACAGAGATTAAACCACATTCTCGGATTTTTTTTTCAGTTTACTTCATTTTTTGTTTGTATGAAAGATAAACTGTTTTGTTTTCTGCCTCTCTGATGTCTGTGTCTGTCTTTCAATTATTGTAGAATTTAGCCACAGAGGATGAATGTATTTAGTGGTGCCTCAAACACCTCTTTCACCTACTGGGAGAAATGCCTGGATACCATAATGAGAACTTTTAACAATTTTCTGTTATCCTTTGTTACATTAATGGACGCATAATATCTTTTTGACTTAAGGCAAACCAGAATAAAGATAAAAGGAACAGTCACAGAGCCAGAAATAATTTTTTAATATGCATCAACTTGAAGTTATAAAAACTGGAGAACTGTCTTAGGGGAGAATTCTTGAGTGGAGGGATGTGGGTCAGCAAGCCCTAGATGCATTCACAAAAAACAAAATGTCAGAAAAAGAAGTCATCATTTTACTTCCCATAGCCTAAATCTATTACATTTCCATCAATAACAGTTAAGAATTTTTTTTCCCCAAAAAAAGCACACTTGCCAGCCCTTCTGCAATGAGTCATTTACTTCCTTTGTGGCTTTAACAATAGTTTGCTATCCATTTCCAGCAAAGGACTCCATTCACTGTAGCCTTGGACTTTTTCTTCTGACTTTGATTTTCTTCTCCCCAAACACATTGGTTCAACTGGATTTGCAGATTCTTTTATGTCATGTCGAGTTTAATCCTCCTCTTTCTTCTTAGTAGACTTTGTCCTTTAGACTGTCTCTTGATTTCCAACCTAGGACTTTTTTTTTCCTCTTTATACACTGGACATGAGCAGTCAATAATAACCTTCTAGAATGTAGCTCAGGCCCTCTCATGCTTGGAAGGATTGGTAACTAACATTTATTATATACCAGAAACTATAAAAATATTATAACACCTTCAACAATACAAAAATATATCTATACAAGTTTATTAATTTCAGCATTCCTTATTAAAAACAAAATACTGGAAATGTCCCCAATGCCCATGCATAGAAGGAAGGACTGAATAAACTATGATATATCCTAACAGCACATAAACTATGCAGCTACCAAAAGAATGAGAAAGATCTCTAAAAAATGATATGGGGAAATTTTCTGCATATACTATCAGTTCAGTTCAGTCACTCAGTCGTGTCCAACTCTTTGCGACCCCATGAATTGCAGCACGCCAGGCCTCCCTGTACATCACCATCTCCTGGAGTTCACTCAGACTCACGTCCATCAAGTTCGTGATACCATCCAGCCATCTCATCCTCTGTCGTCCCCTTCTCCTCCTGCCCACAATCCCTCCCAGAATCAGAGTCTTTTCCAATGAGTCAACTCTTCCCATGAGGTGGCCAAAGTACTGGAGCTTCAGCTTTAACATCATTCCTTCCAAAGAAATCCCAGGGTTGATCTCCTGCAGAATGGACTGGTTGGATCTCCTTACAGTCCAAGGGATTCTTAAGAGTCTTCTCCAACACCACAGTTCAAAATCATCAATTCTTTGGCATTCAGCCTTCTTCACAGTCCAACTCTCACATCCATACATGACTACTGGAAAAACCATAGCCTTGACTATATGGACCTTAGTTGGCAAAGTAATGTCTCTGCTTTTGACTATGCTATCTAGGTTGCTCATAACTTTTCTTCCAAGGAGTAAGCGTCTTTTAATTTCATGGCTGCAGTCACCATCTGTAGTGATTTTGGAGCCCCAAAATAAAGTCTGACACTGTTTCTCCATCTATTTCCCATGAAGTGATGGGACCAGATGCCATGATCTTCGTTTTCTGAATGTTGAGCTTTAAGCCAACTTTTTCACTCTCCACTTTCACTTTCATCAAGAGGCTCTTTAGTTCCTCTTCACTTTCTGCCATAAGGGGTGCCATCTGCATATCTGAGGTTATTGATATTTCTCCCGGCAATCTTGATTCCAGCTTGTGCTTCTCCCAGTCCAGTGTTTCTCATGATGTACTCTGCACAGAAGTTAAATAAGCAGGGTGACAATATACAGCCTTGATGTACTCCTTTTCCTATTTGGAACCAGTCTGTTGTTCCATGTCCAGTTCTAACTGTTGCTTCCTGACCTGCATACAGATTTCTCAAGAGGCAGGTTAGGTGGTCTGGTATTCCCATCTCTTTCAGAACTTTCCACAGTTTATTGTGATCCACACAGTCAAAGGCTTTGGCATAGTCAATAAAGCAGAAATAGATGTTTTTTGGAACTCTCTTGCTTTTTCCATGATCCACCGGATGTTGGCAATTTGATCTCTGGTTCCTCTGCTTTTTCCAAAATCAGCTTGAACATCAGCGAGTTCACGGTTCACGTATTGCTAAGTGAAAACAAAAAAAGCACATATAAGTATCTACAATGTGCTACCTTTGTGCAAGGAAAAAAAAGGGATATAACAAGCTATATGTCTCTGATTATATGTGTAAAAACAAATACAGGAAGACTAAGCTAGAAACTTACGAGACTGATTACTTAAAGGGGGGAGGTGGGATTGGGATGAAAAGACTGAGAATGGCAATGAGCTAACAGGATGAGGGAGGAGAGCACAGCTCTGAGGAAAGCTTTTGTTACAGTCCTGACCTTTAGAATATCCCAAAATAAAAGAATGAATGAATCATAAATCAATGAAACCCACTGAATTGCTGGGAGAATACAAAAGGGAATACAAACAAATGAATCTAACTGTAGTAAAAGCAAATAAGTACACTGAAATACATGGAGGAAGAAAATAAATACTTTAAATAACTGGAAAATAACGTTCTGACTATGTATTTTGTAATTCAAAAAGACCAAAGAATCTATCCACAGATAGTGTCCTCTATTTTCTAAGTTTGGTTTTCATAGGAGTATAGTTTAGCAATTCTGAAACAACTTTGTGCACAAACAGAGACTGAACAAATAAGTAAACAGACTACAAGTAACCAGAGTCACATTCCTCAATGCTGGAAAAAGGAATTCTGGATAAGGAAAGAAGGAATGTTAAACTGAACTCTGCAGTACTTAATTGAATTCCTAACTTAGAGGACAATAGGAATCAGCATGAATCTGTGTGTTCCTATATATATAAAGACAGATATATACAAAAATGTAGATGTATGAATGTAGCAATATATAGGTAAGAATTTCCTAGCCCTGTCTGATGAGAGGACCTAGAAGCAAGGCTATCTCGATAGAAATTAGCACACCTTGCATCCAGATTTTAATTTCTAAATTCCATTCTTCAATAAAAGGAACCAGAGCTCCCTGGGAAAATAGCTGATTCCAAGGCTGGTGTAGAAAAAAATAAAAACAGAGCTTGGGATAATTCTTTGTGGTGCCTGAAAGTAGACTGATGTTCAAAAGAAGATAGGGGCATGTCCAAACAGTACAGGGGCCAAGATGTCCTCCCAAAGGCCAACCCTTGGACAATTTGAGCAACAAAATATGTAACATTAGTAATGGATTATAATCCACAGAATAAACTAATGATGCACAAGTCCGTACTGATGTAAGTAAATAAACGAATAAGGAAGAACAGCTCTTCCTTATAGTAAAATTCCAACTAAAAAGCAAGAATAATGGAATGAAAAAGAAATCACCATTAGGTACTCAGCATATTAATAACTGTTGTAGGCAAGGATAAAGAGAGTAAGAACAGATAGAAGTTATATACATTAATATTACTAACCAAATAAGATGTTAGACCCAAATTGAGCTGACTACTATGAACAGGTTTTCCCAATATGCTAAACCACTAAATCTTTCCATGGTTGATGAGCTCTAAAATTGAACGAGATAAGCATCATCTCTTTTATTCACATCACCTAATGCAACAGACACTAACAATAACATATTCCCACTTTTGAGGACAACAGAGGCCAGGAATAGTTCTGCAATATCACAACCAAATGGACAGTGATTGAGGAAATAAGTGGTTCCAAATATACCTAGAGTCAACATCAATTAACCAAATTAATCAAAACAGTAACTTCTTCCAGATCTTTATACTTTCCATTCGATGACAAATTCCTTTAGTGCAGGGCAAGGAGCTTATTTTACCTTAAAGAGCTAACGTTTCTTAGGGGTCTTCTATGTGCCAACCTCTCTGCTTATAAATTTATGTACGCAACTGCACAGCATCATCAGAGTCCTTTATGGATTAGAAACTAGCATAACCTCCATTATCACAAGAAAACTTGGAAGGTGGTAGACAACGTGCAAAATCTAAATCCAGGCTTTCCATCTGACTTGTTCTTACGAACTACACAACACACTTGGTGTAAAAGGAAGAGAAGTGCATTGGATGTAATATGCTGTCCTCATGTCTTCCTCCGTTGGTCTCTTTGGAAACTCAGTGTGTTTCTAGTGCATAATTACAACTGCTGATTTCTTGAAAAGGTCAGGCAGTGCCCCTCAAGGTGCATTTTTTTTCCATCACACACCATGCGAGCATGACTCTTCCAGCTCTGTCATTTACTGTGATAGATTTCCTATATTTCCAATAATGTTCTTTTGGGGGAAAGTTTTAAATCAGATTTGAGGGCAGTGAAGGGTTAATGAAATGATTCTTGGTGTAATTATTCACTATAAAACATCTTCCTTTTTAATCATGGCTTTAGATTATTTATGAATAAAAACAAAATCTCCTGGGGCAACAGAGAAAGCTGATACTGAGAGGAGAGGTACCTATTCTGTAACAATTTTGATCACAAGTGGAAAACCATGTTACTTGTCAAAGGCACTATTAGGAAACTCACTAAGATGCAAAGTGGAAACAACCACCACAACCACAACAGCCTGCTTGCCTTTTCCCGTTGCTCAGAAATATTTGTATTTTTCCATCTAGAATACTTGTTTGAAATGTAAGACAGAAAATGCCTGGGGGACATTAGTCAATGTTTTCTGTTCTGTGTCCATTGTATTGAATACGTGGGGATTCAGGCACACCCAACTCCTGTCAAACCTTCCTCCCTCTCCGAAGTGGCTTCATAGCAACATGATTAGAATACTTAGAACTCAAGCAAAGTTGTTTGATGTATGACAGAAATCAAACCAATATTGTACAGCAATCGTCAATCAACTAAAAATAAAATAAAGATTAAAAAAGAAGAATATCAGAGGAGGATGGTAAATATGCAGGGTGTCTCTTACCTAAAGCAAAATGGGTCTCTTTGCACTTAATCTTTATTACAGTGCCATTTTGTGGAAGGTTTCTGGTTGACCTTTGCTTTTCTGAAGTGAAACGTATATAACTCAGCTGTTAAAATCATGGGGAGGAACAGCACAGGTTTTTGTTTTTTTGTGTGTGTTTTCTTCCGCTGTGTAGAGGCATGGTATATCAGTGTCCAGCACCCTAAGTCCACACATCCCTTGTACTGAAAAATTATTGCTAAATAAAGCTGGATAAAAAGCAAAGGTCAAGACAGAAAGGGCTTCCCAGGTCATTCGATTGGTAAAGAATTCTCCTGCCAAGCAAGAGACGTGGGTTCGATCCCTGTTTCAGGAAGATCCCCTGGAGAAGGGAATGGCTACCCACTCCAGCATTCTTGCCTAGGAAATCCCATGGACAGAGGAGCCTGAGGGGGCTACAGTCTATGAGGTCACAAAACAGTCAGATATGACTTAGCAACTAAACCACCACCACCACCACAAGGCAGACTATCTCAAGTGATCCATGTCTGAGACATTTGATCAGCTTTCTGTGTGACACCACCGAGGAGCAGAAGGCAGAAAGCCCTGTGTTCTAGTCAGACTTCTGCCCTTAACCAGTATGGATGCTTGCAAAGCTTCTCACTAATATCTTACCCACTGCTCTCAGTGCATGTCTTTTCTTCTCCCAGGCCTTCCTAAAAAGCAACATTAATCATGACACTTCCTTGTGTAAAAACAGCTTTTAATTGCAATCAAATAAAATTAGAATTCTTTAGATAGACATATGAGGCCCCTCACAACCATATCAGAAGTGTCATTCAGAAAGTCTATTGCTGTACAGACTCTTCTAGGATTGTCCCACCTGTTACCTCTTTCAGGGGGATGACCTGGAAAAATGGAATGGGATGACCAGTAGCTTATGACACAACCTGGTGGGAAAAATACTGCCCGAATATAAATGATGACTATTAAATGAGTCAATGTGATTCACTTCTTGGAATCCGTGCTAGAAAACAAGGGGAGAAATTAGCAAATTAACAGAAAAGTGGACAAACACAAAGGATATGAATTAATGGTAGACGAGAGTGAAACCTCAGAAGTTTTGCTTCCAAGATTCCTAGATCTGCTTTGGATTTCAAATGATCTCCCTAGTTCAAGCCCAGGTGCCTTAGTTTTGCTTGGTTCCTGTTCTCCTCTGCCTGGGTGTTTGGCTTTGCCTAGCTTCTCTCCAGCCTCGGGCATATGTCTAAGATCCTTGCTTACTTATTCTCATGCGTATCCTTAGAATACACTCAATATAATTTCAGGTAACCATATCGAGTGTATTGCTGTTCAAACACCACCTTCACTACCAACTTCATCTCCAACAACAGAAATAAAACAGAAATATTACTTTAAACTTACTTAACCTGGAACATACTTTTTCTTAAGGTTCTGGATTAAATATCATGTTGTCTAGAAAACCACATGGCTCTGGAGGCCAGACTTTAAACTGAGATGGTGACAGCGCCCTGCTCCCTCTGAAATCTTAGACGGTGACTCGTCTTAGGGGCTTCTGCTTTCTGGTGTTTTGGTGGCCATCCTTGAAGTTCCTTGCTTGGAGATTCAGCACTGCAATAGCTGCTCCTTGTCACATAGAAACTTTGTCCTTGTGGGTCTCTACTCTTGTTTATGAGGGAACACGTCATGTGGTTTACAGTTACCATATTATCCTACTATAATATGACCTTGTCTAAACCAATTATATCCGTAACCACCCTATTTCTTAATAGGGTCACAGTCTGAAGTACTAGAGGGTAAGACTTCAATATAACTTTTGAGCAAGATGCAATTCAACCCACAACAGGAGTCAAAAATTGTGATCCCTACCACCTTCACCATTATCCAACTGTGTGCATTTAGGCAAGTTATTTTCACTAGGTCTTCTTTGTTTCTCTTCCAAACTAGGAATTACAGTGCCCAAATAACTGGTTTTTTGTAAAGAACCAATGAAATGCTTTACTTACAGGTTTCTCTTTTAAGGCAGGTATTCAACACTGTTAGTGCCCAGAGAAGTAATATTAAAAAATCCCTATCTTAACCAGTATCCAAAGGGGAAAATAATCCTCAGGCCCATCCACGTTGCTACAAATGGCACTATCTCATTCTTTTAAATGGGTAATATTCCATTGCATATATGTACCAAATCTTCTTTATCCATTCACCTGTCCATGAAGGAACCTGGAGACTATCATACTATGGACTTATATCAAACAGAGACAGACAAATATCATACACTATCGTTTATATGTGGAATCTAAAAAAAAATGATACAAATGAATTTATTTAGAAAAGAGAAACAGACTCACATGCAAAGGAACAAAATTTATAGTTATCAGGGCCGAAGGGTGGGGGAATGGGGAGGGATAGACTGGGAGGTCAGTATTGACAAGTACACACAGCTATACTTAAAATATAGATAATCAACAAGGACCTCCTGTCAAAATTAATTAATTAATTAAAAAAAGGAAAAAACATAGGGGGAGAAAGCTAGCATGAATTTGGGGCCTATAACGTATCAGGCTTTTTAAGAGACTATTCAGATCCAGGGGAACACGGACAACATACTTTTGATATGCAGCCACATAGAAGCCCTGGGAGGCATGGGTGCGAGGTGCCCCCAAGATGCGGCGGAATCCATTTTGAGACCATTAGCATCTCCCTGTACGTACCTCAAAGGTCGATCCACAGCACCTTCCAAGGTTACGTGCAGACCAAGTTCTAAGAGGCCGAACTGGAGCCACAGGCACCACACTTTGACTAACTCACCAAAGTGCACTTTTGACAGACTTACCCGTTCTAAAGGGACGGCTCTGTCTGCCGGTTCCTGCGTTCCCGGAAGCCTTCCACCCCAGACAGGAGCTGAGAATCCACTTCCTGTTGAATTGGGCCCCACTTCCAGACGCTGGTGGAGCTCTATGGGGTGAGGGAGGGGCCACACTCTGCGCTGACGGAAGCCGGGAGGCTTTCCGTGGCCAAGCACAGCCGTTCTGATCAGCGGCTTCGCGGACGAGGATCAGTCAACTGCAGAAGCCGGACCAAGCTGAAGGTAAGGATGCTGGTGAGATGGCGAATGGAGCTCTTTCCGGATCAACTTAACTTGGTTAGATTAAGTTAAATAATTAAGAAGAAACACAGGAAGAAAGGGGAAGAATCTCCAATGACCTTTTCGCTTTCATTTTTTGAGATGCTGTATTCAGAGGCCTGGTGTTCAAGGCCAGGTGTGGCAAGCTGGACGAGGCTTTGTCATTTACCAAGGTGTTCGCCGCTTTGCTGCCTCACAGAGGCTGTGCTTTTCAATTCAGAGGTAGCAATTGAAAACAAAATTCTACTCGCTGATTCTTTTTTCTTAATCTTATTTTTTCTTCCATTTAAGAGTTTTGCTGACTCATACAGCACAAACCGACCCACACGAAGGATTACTGAAAAATTTTTCCCTTGTGAAATTAACCTACTTGTTCTGGGATGGACGGAATTTTTTTTTTAACTCTTAAAACACGATTAAGGCTGAATTGGCCTTGCGTGGGGGTTGGGGGCGGGGGGGGCGGGGGTGGGGGTGGGAGAAGGAAGAGGCCTTGACTTTAAGCTCATTTTAATGCCTGAACCAAGAGTTGTTGGCGTTAAAACAAATCCACCTGGGTCAAGTCAGATGCTCTTGCTCTCTCAGCTCTTTTAACTGGAAATCAGAAAAATCTGCCTCTTTGAGCTATTGATGTCTCTTTCATGTGCCGAATGTGGAGATGAGATGCTACAAGTGAAAGGCAAATAAAAACAAGCTGATTAAAAAAACTGAAACCTGCTTTATTCCACGCTTGGCACCTTGCTTTAAGTTTTGTTTCCTAGTTTGTGTTTTAGTTAGTTTTGTTCTTAACTGGGAAGTATAATTTTTTATTCCTTTTTGTTGGACTGTTTTGACTTTACTTATGCAGATGACACCACCCTTATGGCAGAAAGTGAAGAGGAACTAAAAAGCCTCTTGATGAAAGTGAAAGAGGAGAGTGAAAAAGTTGGCTTAAAGCTCAACATTCAGAAAATGAAGATCATGGCATCTGGTCCCATCATTTCATGGGAAATAGATGGGGAAGCAGTGGAAACAGTGTCAGACTTTATTTTTGGGGGCTCCAAAATCACTCCAGATGGTGATTGCAGCCATGAAATTAAAAGACACTCCTTGGAAGGAAAGTTATGACCAACCTAGATAGCATAATCAAAAGCAGAGACATTATTTTGCCAACTAAGGTCCGTTTAGTCAAGGCTATGGTTTTTCCAGCAGTCATGTATGGATGTGAGAGTTGGACTGTGGAGAAGACTGAGCGCCAAAGAATTGATGCTTTTGAACTGTGGTGATGGAGAAGACTCTTGAGAGTCCCTTGGACTGCAAGGAGATCCAACCAGTCCATTCTGAAGGAGATCAGCCCTGGGATTTCTTTGGAAGGAATGATGCTAAAGCTGAAACTCCAATACTTTGGCCACTTCATGGGAAGAGTTGACTCTTTGGAAAAGACTCTGATGCTGGGAGGGATTGTGGGCAGGAGGAGAACAGGACGACAGAGGATGAGATGGCTGGATGGCATCACTGACTTGATGGACGTGAATCTGAGTGAACTCCAGGAGATGGTGATGGACAGGGAGGCCTGGTGTGCTGGAATTCATGGGGTCGCAAAGAGTTGGACATGACTGAGCAACTCAACTGACTGAACTGATGGGTGTATATGTAAATGTATATATTCCATTATTTTAACTAGTATTTGCCTGATTTTGTAACTGCCATTTGTCTGGGATTCATCTTTGGTTTCTCATTTTTGGGTATTTGCTTTAATCTCACTTAATGTCATAACAAACCACTTGGAATCTTTCTTCCTGACCAGAGATCAAGCCCTGAGCCTTTGGAGTGAGAGCACTGACTCCAAGACCCTAGACTACGAGAAAACTAACCATAGGTAGTTAGTATCAAATAGCGAGAACTAACACAAAGGACACCACTTGAATACAAGAGCCAGCTTCACCCAACCATGAGCAGCACTCTGTGCAGTAAGCCTCATCTAAACAACAAACAAAACAAAGATACAAACCCAATCATCAACAGACAAGATTATGACCTCACTTAACCTTGCCCATCAGAGGAAAAATAAACAAACAAACAAAAACTCAGCACAAATCTCACCCTATAGGAAACTTAAACCACCAGACCAACCTTAGGAGGGCAGAAACCAAAAGGAAGAAAGAAATCAACCTTGAAGCCAGGGAAAAGGAGACCTTAAACACAATAAGTTAAAAAAAATAATGAAAAGAGAGAAATACTACACAAATGAAGGAACAAACTAGGAACACAGAAGTCCAAATAAATGAAGATGAAATAGGCAAACTACCTGAGAAGGAACTCAGAATGATGATAGTAAAGATGATCAAAAACCTTGAAAACAAAATGGAGAAAATACCAAGAATCAATTAACAAAGACCGAGATTATTTAAAGAATAAACGTATAGAGACAAAGAACACAGTTACTGAAATTAAAAATACTCTAGAAGGAATCAATAGCAGAATATCTGAAGCAGAAGAATGAATCAGTGAGCTGGAAGATAAAGTGGTGCAAATAACTTCTGAAGAGCAGAATAAAGTAAAAAGAATGAAAAGAACTGAGGAGAGTCTCAGAGACCTCTGGAACACTATCAAACACACCAACATCTGACTTATAGGGGTTCCAGAAGAAGAGAAAAAGAAAGGGTATGAGAAAATTTTTGAAGAGATTATAGTTGAAAATTCCTCCAACATGAAGAAGGAAATAGTCAATCAAATCCGAGAGGTGCAAAGAGTCCCATACAGGGTAAGCCCAAGGAGAAAAATGCCAAGACACATACTAATCAAACTAACAAAGACTAAACACAAAGAAAGAATATTATAAGCAGCAAGTAACATACAAGGGAAACCCCATATGTTTAACAGCTGATCTTTCAGCAGAAACTCTGAAGGCCAGATGGGAATGGCAGGATATATGTAAAGTACTGAAAGGGGAAAATCTACAACAAAAATTACTTTACCCAGCAAGGATCTCATTCAGAATTGATGGAGATATAAAAAGCTTTTCAGACAAGCAAAAGTTAAGAGAATTCAGTACCACCAAACCAGCTTTACAACAAATGTTAAAGGAACTTATGTAGTCAAGAAATACAAGACAAGAAAAAAGATCTACAAAATCAACCCCAAACAATTAAGAAAATTGCAATAGGAACTTATATATCAATAATTAAGTGTAAATAGATTAAATGCTTCAACCAAAAGACACAGACTGGCTGAATGGATACAAAAATAAGACCCATATATATATGCTGTCTACAAGAAACCCACTGCAGACCTGGAGATACATATAGACTAAGTGTGAGAGAATGGAAAAATATATTCCATGCAATTGGGAAACAAAACAAAGCTGGAGTAGCAATCTTCATATCAGACAAAATAGACCTTAAAACAAAGAAGATTACAAGAGATAAGGAAGAACACTACCTAATAATCAAGGGATCAATCCAAGAGGAAGACATAACAATTGTAAATATCTATTCACCCAACATAGGAGCACCTCAATACATAAGACAAACACGAACAGACATAAAAGGAGAAATTGACAGTAACACAATAACAGTAGCAGACTTTAACACCCCACTCACACCAATGGACAGATCATCAATACAGAAAATTAATAAGGAAACACAACTCTTAACATTAGATGAGATGAATCTCGTTGATATCCTCAGGACATTCCAGATGCAGAAGAATGCACCTTCTTCTCAAGTGCACATGGAACATTCTCCAAGATAGACCATATCTTGGGTCACAAATGAAACAACTGACAAAGGATTAATTTCCAAAATATACAAGCAGCTCATACAACTCAATGCCAGAAAAACAACCCAATCAAAAAGTGGGAAAAAGGCCTAAACAGACATTTCTCCAAAGAAGACATGCAGATGGCTAACAAACACTTGAAAAGATGCTCAACATCGCTCACTAGAGAAATGCAAATCAAAACTACAATGAGATATCACCTCACACAGGTCAGAATGACCATCATCAAAAAGTCTACAAACAATAAATGCTGGAAAGGGCATGGAGAAAAGGGAACACTCTTGAACTGTTGGTGGAAATATAAGTTGATACAGCCACTATGGAAGATGGTATGGAGAGTCCTTTAAAAACTAGGGATAAAACCACCATATGACCCAACAATCCCACTCCTAGGCATATAACTTGAGAAAACCAAAATGGAGAAGACACATGTATCCCATTGTTCATTGCAGCATTATTTACAATAGCTAGAACATGGAAGTCCTAGATGTCCATCAACAGATGAGTGGATAAAGAAGTTGTGGTATATATACACAATGGAATATAACTCAGTCATAAAAAAGAACCCACTTGAGTCAGTTCTAATGAGGTGGATGAACCTAGAACCTATTATACAGAGTGAAGTAAGTCAGAAAGAGAAAGATAAATATCGTATCCTAATGCGTATATATGGAATCTAGAAAAATGGTACTGAAGAATTAATTTACAGGGCAGCAATGGAGAAACAGACATAGATAATAAACTTATGGACATGGTGGGAGGGGAGGAGAGGGTGAGATGTATGGAAAGAGTAACATGGAAACTTATATTACCATATGTAAAATAGAGAGCCAACGGGAATTTGCTGTATGGCTCAGCAACTCAAACAGGGGCTCTGTATCGACCTAGAGGGGTGGGATGGGGAGGAATATGGGAGGGAGGTTCAAAAGGGAGAGGATATATGTATACCTATGGCTGACTCATGTTGAGCTTTGACAGAAAACAGCAAGGTTCTGTAAAGCAATTATCCTTCAATTAAAAAAATAATTTAAAAGAAAAAACATTTCCATGTCATGCTGTTTGTTTTTAGGTTGTAAGACAGAAAAATATGGATACCAGTTTATACTCCTCCCAAGTTAATCTTCAAATAGCTAATACTCATGTAGTATGTACACACATAGACACACACCCAACATTCTACATATGATTAGGATTGTGTCTCTGATTATATACTATATAATTGGAAGTACTGAAAGAAAATGTTCTTCTAGTTTAGAGGCTGTTTTTATATTCTTGTTTTGTTCTAAGTGAATCATTTTAGGAACTATATATATGGCTTCCCTTGTGGCTCTGCAGTAAAGAATCTGCCTGCAGTGCAGGAGAGAAGGGTTTGATCCCTGAATTGGGAAGATCCCCTGGAGAAGGAAATGGCAACCCACTCCAGTATTCTTGCCTGGGAAATCCCATGGACAGAGGAGCCTGGCAGGCTACAGTCTATGGGTCATAAAGAGTCTAACATGACTTAGTAACTAAACAAGAACATGTGGCTGTATATTGTATATAGAAAGTATATTGTGTGTGTGTGTGTGTGTGTGTGTGTGTGTGTGTGTATATATATATATATATATATATGTATATTTTGTTTATCTTGTTTCTCTAAGACATTAAGAACAAAGAAGCAAACCCCCAAAGCTTTTGTTTGGTTCATGGTTCAATAGCAGAGTAAACTCAAAATAAAGTAAAATAAAATATCTTCTGAGCTCAGGTTTAGATTCAAAGTATTACTGTTGCTTGTTCTGGCTTTTAATTCACAATATCACCCCAGTTAAGTCTCCTGTGGTGATTACAGCCCTTTTGGTTGGTGTAAAGGATGGATGGTTTTTCCTGTTATATAATGATTATTTATTTGCTTTTTTACTTGTGGGTGTAGCAGCAAATTGAAATCATAATGATAATTTAAAATGTCCTCTTTGTTGTTGATTCATCTTCAGCTTCCAGTGGACTGTGACAAGTGCTGCAAACCCATTTGTGCCTCCTGCACTTGTGTGTAGCCTCACATGAGATAAACACCCCCTCCTCTCTGCTGGTTATAAATTGGATCTTTGTGTCATTGTTAAGTGAGAAGGTAAGGGCACAATACAGTTTAAGATAACAGCAGACTTGTGCTAGATGCCTGAATGAAGCTAGAACAGTAAAAGCCCTGTCCTGTTTTCAACAGGATGTGTGTGCGTTGTACCTGGAGCATATTTTTTGACAGAAGATCATTCATAAAAGGCACTGCACTGCAGAAAGTAAATAGTGCAACTGAAGGAAAACAAATGTGTCTGAAACACTAATGTCTATTTAGCCCCTTTGGGATATAGTAAGAATGTTAATGCAGCTTAGTTGTGGAGCAATGACATCTTGGCCTCTAGGCTCAATTTATATCAGGTTAACATTTTAAGAATCACAATTTTTAAAACATTTAAACATTTTTTTCTCATTCTCCTATTATACAAATCAATTCAAAATATAAACTATATTTCTCAATATTCATTCTCACTCTGCTATTTACATTGACAGACTTTCCTTGACTGTATCATTCAGTAATTCCATTTGACTTTTTGAGTCCATTGGTACTTTATTTTTGTTAATTTCATATTCATTCCTTGCTGAGGTTTCTCCTGTGGACAACAGACTCTTTCCTCATCCTGAATCCTGGGTAATTTTCCATACTTACAGCTATACCTCCAATAATTGGTTTTCCATCTGCCTCCCTTTTTTCCTATCCCTTAGGTCTTCCTATAATGCCCTTTGATGCTGATTGCTGAGTCTGTACCACTAAGAATTAAGAAGGAATGCTCATCAATGCTTATTTGAATAGAATAAAAGAAACATGATAGCAGATCATCAAGACTTCTGGCTAATTCTCTCTCTCTCTCTAGGACAAGCATCCATACATCATCTGGTAACTTCAGGCACTAGGGAGAGTTCTTAACAAAAGGGAAAGGAAGGGAGAAAGAGATGTTAGGTTGTTCATGTGAAGAGGTACTTGGGGTACTGAGAATCTCAACCTGGGGAGAATAGCATGGGGTACAGCCATCCAGTTGAGTGAGGTGTATCCTGCAGGTTCTTCCAGGCCATTAGAAGAAGTTTTGAATGTATTCAGAACCTAACAGGAAGTTACTGAAAGAGTTTAGATAGAAGAATGGTATTACCAATTAACTCTGTTTTCGAAAGATTCTTCTGAGTGTGTCAAGAAAAATGAATGAAGAGGATGACAAAGATAAAAGCTAAAAGACAAGATGCTCAAACAAAGTTAAGGGTCCCTGGCGCAGGGTCAAAGATTCTGCTCATGAGTATTTGTGGACATCTCTCAAATAGCATCTTCAAACCAGGACACAAAAATGAGGTTTCTATTTCTAGATTTTCTTTCCCCTCCGTTACCGCAGAGGAATTTCTATTAGCAGACAGCAAAGTCTCCAGAAAAATCAGAAAGTTAGAATGACAGTGGTACAAGTATATCTCTCTTCAAAAAAATTTATTTGCTTATTTTTGGCTATGCTGGGTCTTTGAGGCTGCGTGAACTTTCTCTAGTTGCGGCGAGTGAGGGCCACTCTTCATTGTGGTGTTCGAGCTTCTCACTGAGGTGGCTTCTCTTGTTGCGGAGACAGGCTCTAGGCACGTGCGCTCAGTAGTTCCAGCTTGCAGGTGTAGTTACTCTGGGACATATGAGATCTTCCCGGACCAGGGATAAAACCCTTGTCCTCTGCATTGGCAGGTAGACTCTTAACCACTGGACCACCAAGGGAATCCAAGTATGTCTCTTCTTATATTTCTCAAGGCTTGGTGTCCCACTGTAACTTGGGTTATAAGCAGTCTACCTAACAGATGTCATCTAGATTCCCAGTTCCAGTATCTTGCTACTTTGTGAACTGTTGTGTCTTTTTATTTATAAAGGAAGAAAATTTTCCTTCTACCCTCCTAAATTCTTTAGCTCATTTAATAATTAAGTTTACATAAGACAGATTAATAGGAGAAAAGCAGGCTTAATTTCTTGTGTTCGAGACACTCATAAAACTCTTGAGACTCAGGGGCAAGTCAGGCAATTAGTGTTTATATGGCATCCTGAGCTAAGGAATGGGATGGGGGATGGGGCTTCAAAGGGGAGGAAGATAATTCACCAGTTGATAAGATGAGCAAATGTTTGGTAATTAGATGTTTGCCCTACCACACAGGTAAGTCTTTCAAATGAAAATGTTATCTCTGACCATATGCAGGAGACATAAGAGATGTGGGTTCCATCTCTGGGCTGGGAAGATCCCCTGGAGGAGGAAATGACAACCCACTCTAGTATTCTTGCCTGGGAAATCCCATGGACAGAGGAGCCTGGCAGGCTACAGAGTTACACATGAGCTAGCTGCACAGAGTTAGACATGACTGAACATCTGAGCACACACACATATCTCTGGTAACAGCTGTCTTTCTGAGCCAGGTCCCCTATCTAAATTATTTTAGGGAGTTAGGAAAAGGTAAAAGTTCCCCCTGAATCTGCTGGGTCTTGATTGCCTTCAGCTCAAAATAATTCATATGACAAAGTGGCACATTTTGGGGTGGTCTTTTCTGCTCCCCTTCAGTATCTTAGAGTTGATCACATCATTTCATTTTTAACTTTGCTTTGATCAAATGTAGCTTCTTTTTTCTTCCAGTTTTATTGAGATATTATTGCTATACAGCACTGTGTAAGTTTAAGGTGTACAGCATAATGACTTAATTTATATACATCATGAAACGATTATCATAATAAGTTTAGTGAACAATCCATCATCTCTTATAGAAACAGTGTGATGAGAACTGTTAGGATTTACTGTTTTTGGTTCAGTTGCTCAGTTGTGTCCGACTCTTTGCCACCCCAGGGACTGCAGCACGCCAGGCTTCCCTGTCCATCACCAACTCCCAGAGCTCACTCAAACTCATGTCCATTGAGTCGGTGATCCCATCCACTGTTTTAACAACATTCACATATACCACGCTGTTGCCGCTGTTTAGTCGCAAAGTCATGTTCGACTCTTTGCAGCTCCGTGGACTGTAGCCACCAAGCTTCTCTGTACATGGAATTCTACAGGCAGGAATGCTGAAGTAGGTTGCCATACCCTCTTCCAGGGGATCTACCCAACCCAAGGACTGGACATGCGTCTCCTGTGTCTCCTGCATGCAGGCAGTTTCTTCACCACTGATCCACCAGGGAAGCCCCACACACTCTGGCAGGAGGTAAATACCTTGCTGTGTTCTCTTAGGTAGTGGCTGTCAGGCTAGCTCAGTCGGTAGAACATGAGACCCTTAATCTCAGGGTCCTTGGTTCGAGTCCAAGGTCAGGTGGGGTTTTCACTGCTTATTGTGGATTCCAGTCCTATGTGGGTTTGCTTTCTGTTCCCAGCTGTGCACTTCTATCTTTTTTTTTTTTTTAAAGCCCTGTTAAGGCTCATTTATGTCTCATCATTTCTGTTTAATATGCCTCCTGCTCTGATTTCCCTTCATCTTTATTATCTTTCCAGTGTTTGCCAACCATCACTCTTTACTACTAACACCAGAGACAACTGTCTGTAAAGCTCTTCTGTGAAATTATTCTACTTTTTGAAAATTCCTATAATATAACACTTTGTATCCCTGTTGTGTCCTTTGTGTTTTTTCTGCTTTGATATTTTTCCTGTTGTTTATTAGATCTTGGTTAACTTAGACATCAGAAATAAAGCTTTAGCAAGATTTTTCATCTCACTTTCCTGGCCTGTGATCTTTCTGACATTTTTTTCCAAAGCCCGTTATAGGTCTTCCCTGCAAGGTGGCAAATTCAATATAATGCCATTAGCTGTTTCCCTGGCTTTTTTTTTTTTTTTTAGAAGAATGGCAGGTATAAATCTTGAGTCTCATCACCATTCACATTGCCATTTCTTAACATCTGTCTAATTGCTATTGACCACAGAAAGTAGTTTTTGATTGAGGCACAATGTAAAGTAATATTGATTGCAGTAAATGAACTTTTGTGCAGTCACCGAGTCAATTAAGGAAGAAAATATCTAGCATTGCATCTCATGTAACAAAGTCCAGTTTTCATGTCACTGACTGGTAACCCTGATTCCTTAGCCTCGGCCTGGATATTTGCAGTAAATCCCTTCCTTTGTTTAATATAAAAATACCATCGCCTTGAGCAGAAGGATAGTAAAAAAAAAAAAAAAAAAAGTCTGTACTCCCACTGTCCAAAGAGAACAGAAGGAAATTAGAACAAAAACCGATTTTACTTTTAATCCTTCAAATAAGAAGCTTTTCTGCATGCATTTTTTATCAAAGCAATATACATTTTATTCTAGGTTAACAATCAAGGAATCCATATCAAGAGGATATCAGCAGCTTGCAGCTGCTGTCACACTGGAAGGAGGCTCAGCTCTGATTTTACTGAGATGACTGATAATGATAGCATTGTAGGGGGATAGAGCACCTTTCACCCCGAAAGGCTTTCCAGACATCACTCTGCCAGCTGTGACTGCTGACGCTGAGGCCTCAAGGGACTTAGATGCAGTGACAGAAATGCCACGTGAAGGGGGAATGGAGAGGAAAAAAAGCATGAGGCCACAGGACACATATAGCCTTATGATCAGGGGCCCTTTCAGGGACAGGGAGGCATTCTTAAAGTCACACAGACTCTTGAGATTTGAACACGGGGGCAACAAGTTTACAACCTTGACCTCTGATGTGTTAACCTAGCCACAGAAATTCACCCTGGCCTTTGATCCTAGGGCTTCAGTATTCCTGGGGGGTAAAAGGAGACAGCGGGTTCAGTATATTGCTGCTGTATCTCTTACTCTATTTAATTTTCATTCAATAGTGATAGCAATTGGTGCTGTGAAAACAAAATATAAGTGAGTTGGCATGTTGCTATGTGTTGGAGTATTCAATGCCTAGCAAATTTAGTATCATTATTACTAAAATGCATAGCTCGTTTTTATTATTGCCTTCTAGTTTATGAAATGGTATAGTTTTTGCGTTTGAGCCTCTAACTGGCATATGTGATGGAAAGGCACATTGCTGTATTTATGAGTATTTCATCTCTCGTAGTAAAAAATGGAAGACTTGTGGAACTTAATCAATTTATACAAAACTATGCAGACAGCAATGGTTGTTGAATACTAGATCCAGAGATGCCTTCCTCTAGAAAATGCTAATTAGTCAATGATGATGATGGTTAGTTACATTTTTGATGACATAGATCTCCAAAATATTTCTCATAGAAAATTCTTACATGCTCATGCCAATGAGTCTCAAACTTCTGATTCACTAAATATCTTCTCCTTTTTAATAGGGTTTTCTTGGCAAGTGGTACCCTATGACTATCGAATTTCACTTGATTTAGAGTTCACTTTGTATGATTTGAGTGATCCATACTGGTTTTAATAAAGACTACTATGCCAATATTAGCCTCTGAGCTTTTAGAAAAGTATACTCCTTAATAGGTCTATTTTATAAATTGCCCAATGAATTTAAGCCTGCTGGTTTCCAGGCCAAAAGTGCTGAAGAGCTCCATTATAGAATTTGATCACTGCTAATTTATTATAAAATAGTAATTAGTGTAATTATATTCTCCTGCTGAATAAATCAACCACTATCCCCTGACCTGCCTTTCTGTGGATGTAATACTTGGCCACAGTTCTGATATTAGAGTGATCAAGACTTTTGTCAAGGTAATAAATCATGTTATCTTGAGTACTGGGGGGAAACTGGTTTAAATAAAAATTTCTCACTTACCCCTTATAACTCTATAACTTTTGTGAAGGTTGAATTATAGCATAATGGATTTTTTTGTGCTTTATCCTTCAGTGGCTGCCTCCCATGGGTGGTTGGGCAGGTTGTGCACTGTGCAATCATACTTAATGACCTTGCACCCACACGGATGACAGTTATTATTTCATTCAAACATTGAGGGCTAATTGTGTGTCTCTTCCTAAAAGAATGAAGATGTAGTTTAACAAGCCCTAATTATCTGTTTTATAGAACTGGTATTTTAGTGTATGTGGGGAGGGGTGAAAATAAATAACCAAGAAAATATATCACAATGAGATACTACCTTACTCCTGTTAGAATGGTAAATGGTCAATTTCTTCCCTTTGTTTTTCTCAGACTTTCGCTTCATCTATTTTGATGCACACAATAACAAATATTAGGTGACTACATGTTTATAATTGTTTTATCTTTCTGCTGAATTGATATAGTTGTATGTGTGATTAAAATAAAGTGGGGATACTGTGAAAGTGACTTGTGGGCCCTTTTAGTGTAAGTGGTCAGGAAGGCATTTCTGAAGATACAGCATTTAAGCTAAGCTCTGAATGGTAAGAATTCTCCAGCCAAGCAGTGATCTGGAAAAGAACGTTTAAGGCAGAGAGAAGAGGAAGTTCAAAGGCTGTATGATGAGAACACGTGTGACTGGAGTGTAGTGAGCATTAAGACAGTGAGACTAGATAAACCCAGTGACCTAAAGAAAGGAGGGACAGATTGTGTAGGTAAAAAATGACAGGAGTAAAGAGTTCAGATTTCATTTTAAATGGCCCATGAAGTTACCAAGATGCTTTGTGAAATCACCTGGAGGTGAATGAGAAACCCAGCATATTACAAGGGTACAAATCCACCTTTTGATCAGCATAGGTGATATATTTAGGTAAAGCTTTGGACACGATGCTAAGTTTAAATTTTCTTCTGAAGTTACTGGGAAGCAAAGATGAATGACAATCTAATTTCCCTTTTAGGCAAGATTCTCTGGGGAATAGATTAGAGTTGAATAACATTGGACACTGGTTAACCATTGTATTAGTTTTCTATTAATGCAGAACAAATTACCACAGATCTAGTGGCTTAAACAAAACTCATTTACAGGCTCACAGTTCTGTAGATAAAGAAATCTGAGTGAACTTGGCTGAATTTGTAGCTTAGGGTCTCACCAGTCTGAAAAGCAAGTGTTGGCTCTTCAGGTGTTGGTCACTTCTGGAGGCTCTTCTGGTGCATATCCAAAGCTGAGTCTCCCTGGGGACCATATCAGAAGCTAAATATTGAAAAAGAGATATACATGTCAGTAAAATAATATAACTAGTAACTAAAGAAATAAACAAGCTAGTAACAGTAACAAGCCCTGGACAAGAAACAGTACCCCAAATGGCTACAGTCTCTTATCTAAAAATCCAATTTCTAACAACAAAATTATGAAACATACCAAGAAACAAAAGTATGACCTATTTGCAAGGAATAAAAGAAACAAGTATGCAACAGAAACTGACTGTGAAAGTGACCAGATGTTGGATTTAGGAGAAAAAGACTTCAAAATAATCTGTTATAAATATGTTTAAAGTAGCATGGAAACATATACATTACCATAGGTAAAACAGATCGCTAATGGGAAGTGGCTGTATACCACAGGGAGTTCAGCTCAGGTGCTCTGGAATGACCTAAAGGAGTGAGATAGGGAGGGAGTGTGAGGGAGGTTCAAGAGGGAGAAAACATATGTATACTTATGGCTGATTCATGTTGTACAGCAGAAACCAACACATTGTAAAGCAATGTACCCTCCAATTAAAAATACATTAAAAAATAGAAGGAGACAGAATGGCAACTGGAAGTTATGGGAAAAAAAGAGAAATAAGTTTAAAGAACTAAAGAAAGTTACAGTTAATGAAGGAAAGATGTGGATAAGAACAAAGTTGTGTAGGGGTAAGAAAATGACTCCAAATAGTGACTTGAAGCCATCAGAAATGTTTTTTAAAAAAGGTTAATATGTCAAAACCTATAAACATGTACGTGATTGCTTTTCTTCTCTCAGCTGCTTTAAAAGAAAACTATATAATGTAATAATTATAAAAGTGAATTGTTGGATTTGTAACATTAGTAGATGGGATATGTGTGTGTGTGCGTGTGTGTGTGTGTGTGTGTGTGTGTAATCATACCATAAAGAGAGGGAGAATTAATAGAGCTATACAGGAATAGTGTTTATGTATCTTGAAAGGGAAAGTGGCTCAATCATGTCCAACTCTTTGTGACTGCATGGACTATACAGTCCATGGATCTCCAGGCCAGAATACTGGAGTGGGTAATATTTCCCTTGTCCTGGGGATCTTCTCAACCCAGGGATCAAACCCAGGTCTCCTGCATTGCAGGCAGATTCTTTACCAGCTGAGCTACAAGGGAAGCCCAAGAGTACAGGAGTGGGTAGTCTTTCCCTTCTCCAGGATATCTTCCAGACCCAGGAATCGAACTGGGGTCTCCTGCATTTCAGGTGGATTCTTTATCAAATGAACTATCAGGGAGTTAAAATAGTTTAAACTTGAAGTTGATTCTGATTTGTTCTGTTCAGTTCAGTTGCTCAGTCATGTCCAACTCTCTGTAACCCCATGGATTGCAGCACACCAGGACTCCTTGTCCATCACCAGCTTCCTGAGTTTGCTCAGATTCATGTCTACTGAGTCAGTGATGCCATCCAACCATCTCATCCTCTGTCATCCCCTTCTCCTCTGCCTTCAATCTTTCCCAGCATCAGGGTCTTTTCAAATGAGTCAGTTCTTTGCATCAGGTGCCCAAGGTATTGGAGCTTCAGCTCCAGCATCAGTCCTTCCAGTGAATATTCAGAACTGATTTCCTTTAGGATGGACTGGTTTTGTTAGGGACCAAACGACGGTCTCTAGGACCTGAGTCATGTTTACCAGAACGAGACAGGATATGCGCTCATCCTGCCTGGCCAATCATGTAACGACAGCTACTCCTGTAACTGAGACAAAGAACTGCCTGTATATAAGCCGCCATACTCCTTTGTTCGGGGCTCTTGTCAGATTCCCTTGTGTGGGATGAGACTTGGGCCCTAGCGCGCTAGAAATAAACAAACTCCCTTCTTGCATTTGCAATACTGTGGTGGACTTGCTCTCTCTGTCGGTTCGGAGATACGGGCTCGGAGCATAACAGGTTTGATCTCCTTACAGTCCAAGGGACTCTCAAGAGTCTTCTCTAACACCACAGTTCAAAATCATCAATTCTTTGGCGCTCAGCTTTCTTTATAGTCCAACTCTCACATCCATACATGACCACTGGAAAAGCCATAGCCTTGACTAGACGGACCTTAGTCAGCAAAGTAATGTCTCTGCTTTTTAATAATGCTGTCTAGGTTGGTCATAGCTTTTCTTCCAAGGAGCAAGCATCTTTTAATTTCATGGCTGCAGTCACCATCTGCATTGATTTTGGACCTCAAGAAAATAAAATCTGGCACTGTTTCCATTGTTTCCCCATCTGTTTGCCATGAAGTAACGGCGCCAGATGCCATGATCTTACTTTTTTGAATGTTGAGCTTTAAGCCAACTTCTTCACTCTCTTCTTTCATGTTCATCAAGAAGCTCTTCAGCTTCTCTTTGCTTTCTGCCATAAGAGTGGTGTCATCTGCATATCTGAGGTTATTGATATTTCTCCCAGCAATCTTGATTCCATGATGATTCCAATCTTGATTCACATGATGTACTCTGCATTGAAGTTAAATAAACAGGGTGACAGTATTCAGCCTTGACATACTCCTTTCCCTATTTGGAACCAGTCTGTTGTTCTATGGCTGGTTCTAACTGTTGCTTCTTGACCTACATACAGATTTCTCAGGGGGCAGGTAAGGTGGTCTGGTATTCCCATCTCTTGAAGAATTTTCCACAGTTTGTTGTGATCCACACAGTCAAAGTATTCGGCATAGTCTATAAAGCAGAAATAAATGTTTTTTTCTGGAACTCTCTTGCTTTTTCTATGATCTAATGGATGTTGGCAATTTGATCTCTGGTTCCTCTGCCTTTTCTAAATCCAGCTTGAACATTAGTTATGTTTTGATTAGTTGTGTTCTTATTAGTTATGTTTCCAACTATGTTTCTGATTAGTTATGATGTATATTATAAGCAGTATAATAACCACTAAAAAACTAAATTTAAAAAGTGCAAAAAAATTTAGAATTTAATACTTCACTAGAAAATATTTGCTTAATGTCAAAGAAAGAAGATGAAAGAGAGGAACAATATAGACATGAGACATGTAAGAAGGAAAAAGTGATGTGGTAGATAAAAATCTAACTACAGTTTATCCTGAAACAGCATAGGTCCACATATGCATAAATTTGTTTTCAATAAATACATTGGAAAAAAAATTTGAAGGCTTGTGAAATTTGAAAAATCTCATTGACAAACCACATAGCCTAGGAGTATAAAAAAATTTAAAAATTAAGAAAAGGGTGTGATCTGAATACATGTATGTAGATATAGTAGATACCCATCTATTTTATCATTTGCTCACATAAAATCTGCACAAATCCATCATAAAAAGTTAAAATGTATCAAAACTTATGTGCACAAACATGGATCATATGTGTATAGCTATTCACAGTCCAGGCAAATGTATACAAATGTGAAGATGCTGTATTATATTATAACTGCATAATGCTGACCCTAGTACGCATTGTACTACTGAAATAATTTCACAGCCATCTGTTGCTGTTGGGTGACTTCAAGTGCTCTGAATGTTCACTTAAAGTGCCATGTGACACTAAGCGTCTGTCCATGTGAGCAGTTCATCTTTCCAGCAACTTGAGCATCACAGCAAAAACTGACCTTTCCTGGTTCTCCTGTATTTTTCATTGTGTTGAGTGCAATACGGCAAACCTTGAATAAACCCACTGAACCCATACAGAGTGCCACTAGTAATGTTGCGAGTGCTCCCAAGAAACAGAGAAAAGTGATGGGATTACAAGAAAAAGTATGGCTGACAGGCACTGAAGGTTCAGGTCTGTGGTTGTTGTTGCCCACCATTTCAAGAGAAACCCAGCATCATTATAAAAGAAAAGGAGATTTGTGAGGCTGTCCCTGCGGCCATGCCAGCAGGCACAAAACCCTTGCTCTTTTCGTGGGTGACTTTTTAAATCTCATATTGAAAATGCAGCTTTTATGTGAGTGGAGGGTTGCTATAAGAAAGGCATCCCTATAGATTCTAACATTATTCAAGAAAAAGTGAAGTCACTGTATGACAACTTATAGCAAAAGAAAGGTGAAGGGCGTGAAGCTAGAGAATTTAGTGCCAGCAAAGGATGGTTTGATCATTTTAGACAGAGGTTTTGCTTTAAAAATGTCAAGATAACAGAAGAAGAAGCATCCGCCAGCCCAGAGACAGCAGAGGAGTTCACAGATGGCTGTTAGGAAAATCTTTGAAGAGAAAGGATATCTGCCCTAAATATGTTTTTAATGCAGATGAAGTTTCCCTATTCTGGAAAAAAAAAAAAAGCCACAAAGGACATTCGTTAGCAAGGAAGAGAAGCAAGCACCAGGGTTTAAGACTGAAACAGATTAACTTACTGTTTTGTGTAAATTCAGTTAGTGTATGACCAAGACTGCCATTATCTATAAAGCTGCTAACCCCTGAGATTTGAAGCGAAAAGTATAACAGCAACTGCCAGTCTTTTGTTTGTACAAGGTGGATTGTTTCTACCTTGATGCTTTGTCTCTGAAGTTAGAAGTACCTCACCAGTAAGGGACTTCTTTTTAAAGTTCTTTTGATATTTAACAATGCCCCTGGCTACTCAGAACCCCAGGAGTTCAACACCAAAGGAGTCAAAATGGTTTTCTTACCCAAAACAAAGTTTTTAAGTTAGCCTCTAGATCAGGGCAGAGAAGGAAATGGCAACCCACTCCAGTATTCTTGCCTAGAGAATCCTGTGGATGGAGGAGCCTGGTGGGCTGCTGTCCATAGGGTCGCACAGAGTTGGACACGACTAAAGTGACTTAGCATGCATGCATGCATTGGAGAAGGAAATGGCAACCCACTCTAATATTCTTGCCTGGAGAATCCCAGGGACAGAGGAGCCTGGTCGGCTGCCATCTGTGGGGTCGCACAGAGTTGGACATGACTGAAGTGACTTAGCAGCAGCAGCAGCTAGATCAGGGCATCATGAGGACTTTTAAGACTCTTTATACAGAACTGAGAGACTTCACTTTCACTTTTCTCTTCCATGCATTGGAGAAGTAAATGGGAACCCACTCCAGTATTCTTGCCTGGAGAATCCTAGGGATGGCGGAGCCTGGTGGGTTTCCATCTATGGAGTTGGACAGAGTCAAACACGACTGAAGCGACTTAGCAGTAGCAGCAGCTAGATCAGGACATCATGAGGACTTTTAAGACTCTTTATACAGAGTACTCTACAGAAAGGATAGTTGATGATGGACAGAACATCATGAAAGTCTAAAAGTGTCTCACGATGGAAGATGCCGTTGCCATAGAAAGAGTGGTGAAAGCCATCAAGCCAGGAACAATGAAGTCCTGCTGCAGGAAACTGTGTCCAGATGTTGTGCGTGCCTTCACAGGCTTTATGATCATCAAGGAAACAGTGAAAGAGATCGTGGATATGGCAAAAAAGATGGAGAGTGAAGGGTTTCAGGATAGGGATTTTAGAGAAATTCAGGAACTAATAGATGCCACACCTGAGGAATTAACGGAAGATGAAGTAAATGAATGCTTCCAAACCAATGCCAGATAGTGAGGAAGAAGATATGGAAGAAGCAATGCCAGCAAAGAAACTGACATTAGGAAATCGAGCAAAAGGGTTCCACTTATTCAAGACTGCTTTTGACTTCTTTTCCAACATGGGCCCTTCTGAGATACGGGCACTGAAAGTAAAGCAGGTGATAGAAGAAGGATTGGTGCCGTGTAGAACCGTGTTTAGGGACATGAAAACGCGAACGTATGACAGGAAGCACAATGTGTTTCTGTGAAGTTACACTGAGTCTGCCCGCCTCTCCAGCCACCTCATCCACGCCTTCTGCCTCTGTCACCTCTGAGACAGCAAGCCCAGCTCCTCCTTCTCCTCCTCCTTGGCCTATGCAATGTGAAGGTGATGAGGATGAAGACTTTTTGGTGCTCACTTCCACTTAATAAATAGTCAGTCATCATCATGCCATGCAGCCAAGAAGCTCATCTGGTGTGTGTGTGTGTGTGTGTGTGTGTGTGTGTGTGTGTGTGTGTGTGTGTATCTTCCTATGAAAACCTGATGACTGTACGGCAAGCACTGTAATGAGACCTTTGTGTCTTGCGTCATCATCACCCAAGTATCCATAGTGTAGAACCTCATGTGGAAGAACTGTACTGAAGTGGGTATTCTGTTCCTAAATAGAAACGAGTCATACTTCACATGAAATTAATTATTTGAGGACTTCCCCAGTCCAGTGGTTAAGGCTCCATGCTTCCAGTGCAGGGGGCTCAGGTTCAGTCCCTGGTCAGGGAACTAAGATTGTATATGCTGCACTAAATAAATAGCATTATAAAAGCGTTATTTAAAATCAATAATTTGTTACTTTTCTTAAGCTTTATAATTTGGCTTTCAAAGAATTACATTACTCTATAGTATGTCTTTCTCTTATGTAATTGAAGAAACTGTACCTGCATATAACCATAGGTAAGTGGTTTCTAGAAACAATATAACAATGTTTCTAAAGGTGTATTATTAATATGATTATAATATTGTATGCCATAAAAGTTTTATAATGATTCTTTCATTACTATTTGCAGTAGGGTACCATGAAACAATTGTATCAATTGTATTGATAATACTAGGTTACCCTGGAGCAGTCATATTGATGCTTGTTTATTATCAATGCATGAATAATTATAACTGTAAATATAAGTGTATTTCTTTTTCCTATTATTGTTTTCATTTTTGATGTCTAATATAAGTAGTACATATAATATACTCCACAGTGTTCTATGTGAGACAATATTGCCTGGGATAAATCATAATGGAAAAGAGTATCAAAAAAAGAATGTATATATGTGTAAAACTGAATCACTTTATTGTACAGTAGAGATTGGCACAACGTTGTAAATCAACTATACTTCACTTTAAAAAAAGACAGTATTGGTGTAGGTACTAACAGACCATCCCACAAACAGAATATGAAACTTATGGTTATTGATAAATATAGTACAGTACTGTAAATGTGGGGCTTTCCTTGTGGGTCAGCTAGTATTTTCTCTTAGGATTTTCTTAGAAACATTTTTTTTTAATTTTTAGTTTTTATTGTAAGAATACAGCATATAATGCATGTGGCATACAAAACATGGTATTAATCAACCATTTATCGTGTTGATAAGGCTTCCAATCAACAGTAGTATATTAGTAGTTAAGTTTTGAGGGAGTCAAAAGATATTCATAAATTTTCAACCATTGGAAGTTTGGCACCCTTAACCACTGTGTTGTTCAAGGGTCAAGTATACATCAAAAATAACATGAATTAAACAATATTCATTCAAAAGTCAGAGTTTGTCAGACTGAACTAAAAAAACACAATCCAACTATATGCTATCATACATCAGATTAAAAGGTAGAGATAGATGAATCTAAAAGGGCAGAAAAATTATATCATGCAGTCAGTAATCACAGAAAGAAGTGGCTATACTAATATGAAACAAAATAGATTTTAAATTAAGAACTGTAGCAAGAGATAAATAGGGATGTTTGTAATGATGAAAGGATCAACCCAGAAAGCTATAACAGTTATAAACATGTTGGCACCAAATAACAAAGCTTCAAAATACATGAAGGAGAAGTCTCACAGAAATGAAGGGAAAGGGACTTCCCTGATGCTCCAGTAAAGACTCTGTGCTCCCACAGCAGGGGTGCAGGTTTGATCCCTGATCAGGGAACTAAGATTCCACGTACTGTGCATTGCAGCAGAAAATTTAAAAAACAAAAAACAAAAAACAATATACAATCCTAATAGGTATAAGGAGATACCTCATTATGGTTGTGATTTGCACTGCCCTCGTGATTAGTGATGTTGAGGCTTTTCTCATGTATCTGTTGGTTATTTGTCTGTCTTTGGAAGAATGTTTCTTCAGATCCTCTAGCAATTTTTTTCTATTGATTTATGTGAGTTCTTTATATATTTAGATATTAACCCCCTTATTTGAAATATGCTTTGCAAACATTTTCTCCCATTTTTCCTACTGGTGACTTCTATGGCGTATGGATTATATATGAATAAAACTGTTTAAATATATATATATGCATATTTTTAAATGGTAAAAAGAGTTAATACTGATCTCCATGAAAATTTAGTTCTAATATTTAAAACTGTATAAAATGTATTTTAAAAAGTAAAAATCCTTAAAAGTGGCACAACAACTATAATTTATTCCAACTATTTTATGTTATATGTTTTGCTTTGAACCTACCCACTATATGGATCTTCTATTTTAAATGACCTCTGTGTTATCACTTTAAATGAACAGCTGCTCTATCTCTGGAGCCAAAGATTTTATAAAGTTTGTTTGCTTTTAACATCACCAGAAGCAGCTGTTCATCAACAAGTATTAGAAGAATTTAAATTTAATATGTGATGTTTGAAAAAGGGTCTCCTTAAATTTTGAATTGATACAACTCAAAATGAGCAAATCAGGATGTGAAACCTGTCTTTCGGATGAAAGACTAGAACAGTTTGAATTAAAAGAGGCTTGCAAGGAATAAGTTCGCTAATAAAAAATAAGGATGGGGAAGGAGATAAGTTATTTGTACCATTATGCACAAGAAGAGCAATTAACACAGTTAATTTACTAAATGTTAGAACATTAAGTGTGGACAAATACTGTTTGATACCAGTTATATGAGATATCTAGAATAGTCGAATTCATAGAGTCAGAAAGTATATTGGCAGATGCCAGGGGCTGAAGGGTGGAGAGGGATCATGGGGACAGAATTTCAGTTTAGGAAGGTGAAAAGTTTGGGAGGTGGATGATGGTGAGAGTTGTATAACAATGTGAATGTACTTAGTGAACTGTATAGTTAAATATGGTTAAAATAGTATGTTTTATGTTGTGTGACTCTTACCATAATTAAAAAAACTAAAAAATTACCAATGTTATAGAAACTCTGTAGAGGTGGAAAGAAAGAGTTTTTGGCAATTGTGACTCAGCATGGTACCAGCTAGAGTCTTTGTTGTAAGTTCCAAAACATACTTTCCGTGTGTGTACCCGTTTTATCTCTCCCTGGCATATACCAGCTATGAGTTGTTAGACAACTAAATATTTAAACTTCAGGATCTTTATCTGAAAATTGGGGGAAATAAAGATAGCTCCTAACTAAGGCTAAATGTGATAATCCATGTGAAATTCTTCTATTTTTTTAGAGCTCACTTTAGATAACGATGTGAATAATAAGTGGCAAGGCGAAAAGCAACATACTTTTCTGGAGGAAATGTGTGCACAGACTCTGGTGGCCTACAGCCTTGGGTCCTTTGCTTTTCTTCTTCCATGGGTGACTGTAGATAAATCATTTCATATCTTTGAACTTCAGTTTTGGGTGTCTTTTTTTTTTTGTAAGATAAATGGGTTTGGTAATGATTACTTCTCAAATTCTCTTTAAGAATTGAGAATTACATATAAAAGAAAATAGTATTTGGTTATTCTTTGTGTGTGTCATTGGCATTCTGGCACCCTATTTGTGCCTCTGCCTGATCCTAGTAGCCCCGCTTCTTTCTGGTGGATGAATGTGTGACTTATTCCCAAATGACCTTCCTCTTAGGATATCATTCAAACCACTTCAAGTATATGTACTAGAAACACTAACACGTTATTCCTCCCCTAAGGTACATGTTTTAATGGCAATCCTTAAAAACCTAAAAGCCTTAAAAACCAAAAGAAATCAATGTTTAATGGTGGAATCTGAAACATTATGACAGGGGAGAAGAGCTAAAAGGGATTCTAGATTTCACTGAGTGCAACCAATTCATCTTATGGATGAGAAAACTTAGGAGAGAGAAATGACAGGTCACACCCAGTAGACCCTGGTTTGCAGACTCATAACAGGCTAGTCTGCTTGAAGTCGCAAGTGCCCTTTGGGAAAGCTTAGGAGCTTCCTGACCACCAACAATAAAGATTTCCTGTCCTTTCTACCCAACACTCATATGCAACAGCAGCTGAATCAGCTTCCTGGCTTCCAGGACTCAGAGCTGGTATTCTCTTCCAGGCATTTTATCCTAAAGTACATTAATACTTTGCATCTAGAAGTGGTGAGGAAAATGGTGAATAACTTACTTGGAGGATACAAATAAGTCAAGTACTGTTGAACAATTATGCTGTTATTCACAGAGCATTCTGTTACAAGAGGGCATAAATTATCTTTATATTTATTTCACATCACACAGAAGCAGCAGCTAAGCCTTAAAAGCATAGATGAGAAAACCAGAATGTAACAACTTGTTTATTCCTGTATCTTTTTTTTCCCCCTTCCCAAGTTAGCTCATACAGAGGTCGAAGAAAGGACTGCCTTCACTTTAAGTGCAAGCCTTATGTCTGAGTCAGAAACTTGGATTTTAGTTTCCAATGGAGAGAGAGAAAGTAAAAGACACCAGAAACCCATCAGGCAGCTGTGTTTTCTTGTGCTGATATCGAACACCACTGTGTATATGGTGCAAGAGACCTATAAAATCCTACACCTTAACCTAACTTGAACTTTGAAGTCATAGCTGATATCTAGCTCTGTCTCTCAAGTTGTCCTCTCTCAGGTCTTGCTTGTTGCTTTAGGTGCTGAGGGATATTGCCAGCTAAAAAAAAAATGCACAACGTCAGAGTTGTGAGTTAAGTGTTATTTGGGGCAAGTGAGAACTGTAGTTCAGGAGACAGCATCTCAGATAGCTCTGAGAGACTGCTCCAAAGAGGTGGGGGTGGGGGTCAGGGAAGGTCAGTATGTATGTGATTTTGTGAAGGGGAAGTTCATGCAATCAAGCACATGTTTTTTGTTGTTGTTGTTGCAGAAGGTTCTGCTAGTCACGAGGAGCCGAAGTTACTATGAACGATTTTAGGGCTTCTCTAGATATGAGGAGATAAAAGAATTGAGCTCATAAAATCAGCTCCTGAAAATTTCTAACTATCTGAAGACACGGAGTGTCTCATTCCTGATCTCCACCTTGAAATCCTTTCAGAGGGTGTTGAAGGTCAGGAGCTGTAGCAGCACCTGATTTCATCCTTGAAGAGGTATATGGCAAGTGCCAGTTTGTGGTTGACAATATCAGTTTGATCCTCCTTTAGATAACTAAGAAATCCTGGGAACCAATTGGAGGGATGGATTCTAAACAAACAGATAAACAGCAATAATGATAACAAAACCCCCAGAAAAGCAGAAGACAGAAATTAACTAAGAGAATTAGGAATTTGAAACTGTAAGTTTGAGTAGCGGATGGGACAGATGGGATAGAACCATAAAAACATTAAAAAGAAAGTGGGGTGGGGGTGGGGATCCTATTTCAGAGATAGCAAGGAAAAAAAGTAAAGACATCGAGAGGAAACTGTAATAAAATTGTCCAAGGACGATCAGAGACAGGCAAACAAAGGGCATTCAATAAAACAGAATTTGCATAAAAAAGAGATTAAAAAGAAGTGAAAAAATTACAAAGTAAAAGATCTAATAAAGATTACTGGAAAATGAATGAACACAGCAACAAGAAGCGTTCTGCAAGGAACAATAAATACGTTCCAGCACTGTGAGAGGAACACATCAGAGAGACACAGCAGAGTGAGGAAAATAAAAAGAGGAAAAATAATTTAAAGTTCAGCCCACAGAGGAACCGAGAAGATGGAGATAAAAAGGATAAAAGACGTGAGTAAGTGACAGATATTATTACAATACACAGAAGGCACAAGAGATCTATTCAAAGCATAAAAGAGGGGAGGTAGGTGACAGACACAGGCATGAAAAGAAACGTATGCAGCACATAGGCAGAGCTTTTTTTAAAAAAAATAAATCTACTGAAAAAGCATTCCCTGCTTTACATAGCATTGACATGATAAAAGTATTTTGAAAACTGTAATTAAGAGTTTATTCATGCATAAAGGCAGCAACTGCAATATTAGAAAAGTCACAGACCCTTATATCTTCGTAAACATCTAGAGAGCCAACTGACTGTCTGCACATGAAATTTAACAGGTTTCTATCGCCTGAAGCAAGTATCTTGGAAGTTTGCATTTCAGTATCAAAGGAAAATGGTGTTGAACTTTTTCTTCATAGATATGACATGAATTTCAGGACATTTGGAAAAACAAGACTGAGTTCTAAGTATAGGGCTCTCAACAATGTGGGGATTTTCTTCCTCTGTACCCTTCCTCCAACTTGAAGACCCACTTGAAAATAAAAGAGAAGAAGAATCCCTTACTTCCTAGCATCTGGGTAACCATAGGTACCTAGGTGTCAATACCCAGGTGCCCAGGGTCTCCTCCTGGTATCCTTTATTTTGTACATACCTGATTTAAGTGCAATCTTCATACACATATCACAAATTTGGTCTTCAATAGTAACTGATAGATATCCAGAGGGGGAAATAGATAATAAACCACAGATTGAACAGATCTGAGGTTCCTTACAATCCTTAAACAAAATGGAAACAGGAAATCATACCCATGTGCTCAGAACAAAACTGTTAAAATGCAGTTTTATTTATTTCTAAAATAAGAATTAAAGTGAAATATCACTCTTTAGCCAGACAATGGAAGAAATTAATGTCTTCATCATTAATATGTCAAATATATTATGATTTTCAAAATATTTTTTCAAATCATAATTCAATGATAGATGCACCCCAGTGTTCACTGTAGCATTATTTACAGTATCAGAACATGGGAACAACCTAAATGTCCACTGGTAAATGAATGGATAAAGATGTATTGTGCAACCTAGACAGCATATTGAAAAGCAGAGACATTACTTTGCTGACAAAGGTCCTTATAGTCAAAGCTATGGTTTTTCCAGTAGTCATATATGAATGCAAGAGTTGGACCATAAAGAACGCTGAGCCCCAAAGAATTGATGCTTTTGAACTGCGGTGTTGGAGAAGACTTTGAGACTCCCTTGGACAATAAGGAGATCAAACCAGTCAATCCTAAAGGAAGTCAATCCTAAATATTCATTGAAAAGACTGATGTTGAAGCTGAAGCTCCAATACTTTGGCCACCTGATGTGAAGAACTGACTCATTGGAAAAGACCCTGATGCTGGGAAGGATTGAAGGCAGAAGGAGAAGGGTACAGCAGGGGATGAGATGTTTGAATGGCATCACCGACTCGATGGACATGAGCTTGAGTAAGCTCCAGGAGTTGGTAAAGGACAGGGAAGCTTGGCATACAGTATTCCATGGGGTCGCAAAAAGTCGGACACAACTGAGCAACTGAACTGAACTGTGTATATGTATATATATGCATATGGATATGTACACACACATGATGGAGTATTACTCAGCCATAAAGAAGAACAACCTAATGCTATTTGCAGGCTTCCCTGGTGGCTCAGATGGTAAAGAATCCACCTGCAATGCAGGAGATCCAGATTTGATCCCTGGGTCAGAAAAATCCCCTGGAGAAGTATTCTTGCCTGGAGAATCCCCATGGACAGAGGAGCCTGATGGGCTACAGTCCATGGAGTCACAAAGAGTCGGACACAACTGAGCAGCTAAGCACACAATGCCATTTGCAGCAACATGGACCACATAGACTATCATACAGAGAGAAGCCAGAGAAAGATATATATCACATGATATCATTTATATGTAGAATCTAAAATGATGGTGCAAATGAACTTATTTATAAAACAGAAATAGAGTCACAGATGCAGAAAACGAGTTTGTGGTTGCCAAGGGGGAGGGGTGATACTCCTTCATGGGGTCATTGCTTTTAGAAGATGTATTCTCTTCCACCTAAACTGTGGTGGGATTGTAGCGGGGTGGGATTCTCCTCATCCTACTACCCCCTGGATGACTCTATCATGAGATTTCAAGAATTTTTCAAGTTTATAGCACCATATCATGCTAGAAGGGACCTGAGGATATAGAATACATGCTTATTTCATGGGTATGGAGGTCAAGATCAACAGTGGTGATGTGACTATTTTAATCCCAAGGTGACATTAATACATCAGAACACTGACGGCTCTGCAAGTTGTCCAGGAGGAGCACATGCAAAATATTTTATTATGTTTAGATTGGGTAAAAAATAATTTCTTGAAACCCCCATAAACAAAGAAGGGAATTTTAACACAGAAATGAATCAACTGTGGAGTACTTAGCTACATAGGAAAATCAAACATTTTATTGCATTAGGCAAGAGACTCCCAATTTTTCTTAGTTTTCAGTGTCCTTAATGGCTCAGTAATTTTTCTCAGCACTCAGATAAAAACAAACACCTCACAAGCTGTTCATTAAGAAGATAGGTCCAAACAACTTAGTAAGTATTTATGTCTTAACAACTTATTAGTTGTCTAAAAAAAAAAACCACACACACACATAAATGATAAGATATATGTTTATTTAATTCTTAACTCCAATACTGAAGAACAGGATGTCTGTACCTCCTGGGCACTGCATGACTTCCCAAACTTTGGAATCAGATTGTATATTGCAATTATCATTTCCTGTTCCATGTCAATTTTCACACCATGTTTGCTTTTTTATCACAACCACCAAGACCAAAGATATATATGCCATTGAAAGGAGGACAGCATGATTTAGTGTTGAAGCTCTGAACTAGTAGTTAACACAGGATCCAATAAAAGTCAACTGTTATGTTTACCTTGAAAAATTTAAATATCGCACTGGAGTGTCTGTGGGGCACCTTGGCACAGGGATTGGGATCCACAGATCAAAATTTTTGTTTTGACCTTAGAGGACTATCTTTAGTCATGGTAATCAAGGGAAAGAGTTTAAACCTTCAAAACAAAATCAGAACTAGTTCCCTGCTGCAGTAGAATATTTTATGCAAAAAAGCTCTTTCTTCTTTCTGTCTTTTAAGTTGCATAACAATTTCCTAACGAGCCTGCAGGGTTGTCTTCATGACTGGATTTAGCTCAGATCTGGGGGGGAAAAAAAAAACCTCCAAAGTCATCCACTTAGATGCAAACCATTCAGTGCATATTTGGAATTTGTTTGCTTTGCTTTGATGCTATTTCAAAGAAGGAGGCAAGAAAGTATAGCCTATAAAATAAAGAACAATTTCAACTGAATTTGCTGTAATCATCTAATGAACGTCCATAGTAGTAGTGTATCATTGGAGTAATTTTCCTTCTAATATCTGATCCTCAGGATACCATATGAGGCAGGCAAAGGCATCGTCAGTATTTCAGTATGACCTCCCATGCTCATTTAATACTGGTAGTAAAGACTTGAAGCATTGATTGATAAATCAAAATGCTTTACTGAGTACTTTCCTTTATCAGCATTATGCCTCAAACTGTGGAATTCAAGAGAAGTATAAAACATGTTTCCTCCCCTCCAAAGAAGAATTTAAGCTAACTGTTATGAAAGAAGGTACACACACACATAGAACAATTAATGAGTTATTACAGAAGACAATGACAAACAACAGCTTTACAGAACAATTAACGCAGAGAACAACATGTAATAACCTAGCAGATGTGCAGTGCTGCCAATAAATACAAAGTGAGTTAAACCACAGAGAGATCAATGTGGCTGCAGGCCTCTGGGGGTTTTATCCTTAGTATAAGGTCACCAGTTGAGAATCTCAGAGACACTCCATGTTCAGTTACCTAGGTTATATCTGGGATAATTAGGAGGGCTGAAATGATGATTAAGAGCATCTGGTTTTAGTTTAGTTTTGATATTGTCATTAGCAGGTAACCTGTAGACAAAGGTGACTGTTGTATAATCTTCACATGGCAATTAAGAGATTCTGACTCTTAGAAAAATAGAATCCGATAGAAGGATTCTGTTACCTACTAAAAATATGTCCAGAGTTTAACATAGCTAAACTGGAGGCAGGATTATTATTATTTTTTTTTCTAACAGAAGATGAAAAACATGAGTGAAGGCAGGTAAAAGAGAAATCCTGGAATCAGAATCTACTGCAGCCACACTTAGGAGAAATATCACCTCTCAAAGACCAGAGACAAGTATTGTAGAGCAGACAATGAACAGGTTCAGGTATACTGTCTTTGGAAGGCAGAGGCTTAACCACTGGACCACTTGGGAAGTCTCCAGCTATACTTTCAGACACAACTTGTGCCAGTCCCCAGGTGGGAAGGTAGACAGCATGCAGCTGAAGTGTAACTGAGATGACAGATTTTTGACTCAGCATGAAGTGGATATAAGGTCTATAGTATCATCACGTATTGACTAACAATACTGTCATTATACACAACCCCCTCAAACACCTTCCCATCAAATACTCTGAGCTGAATGGACATCTTTTTTTCACCTCTCAAATGTCATTTTTTCTACAGTTGGGTACTCTGTGTCCATTTTTTTCTTATTCCATATTATCTTCCTTGGCTATATCACCGACTCCTACGTCTTTCTATCTAAAATGTAAATACTAAAAGAGACAAACACCAATTTTTATCTTTAACCTGCTATCCCAGACCCTGGATATTTGACATCTCCATCTGGAAACTCAGGTTCGGTAAGACAAATTTGAAATGATTGTTTTCCCTAAGTCTGACCCTCTCTGTACACCTGTGTATTTCCACTCTTAGGAAATAAGCATTTTCTTCCCAGTCTCCCCATCAGAAACTTTGGAGTCATTTCTGACTCCTCCCTCTTGCTTACAGCCATGTCCAGTCTGTCTTCCCTAATCATTTCTTTTACTTTTTCTCTATTTCTTCTTTCCGTCCTTCCTTCTCCCCTTGAGTGCAAAAGGTAATACCATCCAATAACCCCCTGATCACAGTCACAGTGGAAGCTGCTGCTGTGGGGAGGGTGCACCCAGGGGGGCTTTTAGCACTATGAAAGTGGAGAATGCAAGCAGAAAGTGGTGGTATCTGTGAAAAGAGATTGAAGTGCCTCTCCTCACTAATGAGAACCAGTGGTACAGCACAGGGAACTCTGCTCAGTGCTGTGGTGACCTAAACAGGAAGGTCAAGGAAGAGGGGATACATGTGTATATGTGGCTGATTCGCTTTGCTGTACAGCAGAAACTAACACAACATTGGAAAGCTACTGTAGTCCTATAAAAACAAAATGATAAAGTGCCACTCATTATATCAGAAGCACTGAGAATGTTCAGTTCAGTTCAGTTCAGTTGCTCAGTCGTGTCCGACTCTTTGCGACCCCATGAATCGCAGCACGCCAAGCCTCCCTGTCCATCACCAACTTCCGGAGTTCACTCAAACTCACGTCCATTGTGTTGGTGATGCCATCCAGCCATCTCATCCTCTGTCGTCCCCTTCTCCTCCTGCCCCCAATCCTTCCCAGCATCAGAGTCTTTTCCAGTGAGTCAACTCTTCGCATGAGGTGCAGTGTGCTGCTGCTGCTAAGTCGCTTCAGTCATGTCTGACTCTGTGCATAGAGAGAGAGAGCAGCCCACCAGGCTCCCCCGTCCCTGGGATTCTCCAGGCAAGAACACTGGAGTGGGTTGCCATTTCCTTCTCCAATGCATAAAAGTGAAAAGTGAAAGTGAGGTCGCTCAGTTGTGTCCGACTCTTCAAGACCCCATGGACTGTAGCCTACCAGGCTTTTCCGTCCATGGGATTTTCCAGGCAAGAGTACTGGAGTGGGGTGCCATTGCCTTCTCCATGAGGTGCAGTGTAGACCTTACAAAAAGAATGTGACGGCCACAGGGAACACAAAGAACTGAATGTTCTGTTTATGGATTAGACAGTTACAACATCTCATGGCAGCTCCCAGTACTTTGGTGGTTATGTTAGAAGAAAGTAACTCTTTCCATGCAAATCAAGTGAAAAAAGAGTTGCATCTTAAGAAATTCATCTCGACCAAATGCATAAGTCTTGTTCCAGAGACCTTGATGTAAGAAATTGACTCCCTGGTGCAAGGCCCTAAGAAGAGAGGCAGAAAGACAGAGCTCCTGGTAGAGATTCAGACTGTCAGAGCTGTTCCTGTAGGAACCCCGATTGAACAGTTATTAGTTTCCTGGTTAAAAAAAAAAAAAAGCATCTGGAAATTGACCGGAAATACAGGGTTATGCTCACTTTATATTATTTCTTTCTATATTGCCATTGCAGAATGTGGGATTATTCGTTTCTTGATACAATTTCTCAACTTCATAAAACCATATACTGCAGAGCCCCTCCTGGAGGAGGACCTAGACGAATATTGGACATGATGAAAGTGTATATTTTTATGAGGGTGGTGGTTACATAGGTGTGTACATATGTGAATTAATTGCTGCACATTTAGGATTTGTATGTTTAATATAGACAAAATAACTCCCTCTAGATATTGAATGTATAGCTAGTTAGCATGATTTATTAGAACTTACCTAATAGAGTTAAGATTCTGGGGCTCAAATGAACTAGACAAAGTTCTCCCCTCCAATAATCAATCCAGCATTAGGAGGTTCTTGCTGTAGAAGCCTATTTCTCTGTGTGTGTGCAACGGACTACCGCATACACATGAGAAAAAGCCATGATACAGCCTCACAAGTCTCTCCCTTACATTTGCCTGCGCCCAGGCTGTCAGCATTTATTGAGAGCTGGAAGTAGCCATTTTTCAAAAAGGCTTTTATTTTGTATTGGGATATAGCTGATTAACAAAGTTGTGATAGTTTCACGTGAAAAACGAGGGGACTTAGTCATACATATACATGTATCCATTCTCCCCTACATCCCTCTCCCATCCAGGCTGCCGCCTAACCTTGGGCAGAGTTCCCCGTGCTTGACAGTAGGTCCTTGTTGGTGATCCATTTTAAATATAGCAACGTGTACATGTCCATCCCAAACTTTCAACATCTCATCAGGCTCCCTCCTTTAACTCTGCCCACCTCTCTGTCTCTCTGATCTTGGCCCTCAGGAGAGTCTGCACACTGGTGCTTCTGGTTAAGTTGGTGCTACACATGCCTTCAAGTACCAGCAAGCACAGGTGGCCTCTAGGGCCCTTGAGTCCTCATGCAAAGCCCTTCACACTTTGTGATGGGGCTTCCTTTTTCCTAGAAATTACTTTTCTCTCTCTATAGCTCTGCTGAGGCCAGCTCAAGGCCAGAGAACAGTGAGTGTGCTGATGACAGATTGGATGAGAGAGAAGATTGGAAGGAGGAATGGCGAAGAAGATGAACTAAGTTCCAAAACAGTGACTTTAATTGCTTTTGCCTGTAAAATAGTGTGGGAGGACAGCTAGGGTAAAGCTGAAAAAAGCACTATGCATTACTGAAACCAGCCCAGCAGCCTCTAATAATGGGATCTTTCATGATCTGAATTATTTCAGATTCCTCCATTAACTCCCCCAAATTGTAATGTTACATTGCGTCAGTGTTTATTGAGGTTTTATCATGATAACAACTAACATATTGTACCTACAAGCACCAATGAGTCTCCAGACAGTTCCAGAAAGAAACATAAACTCTAATATATACGCTAATTAGAGAAAACCCTTCTGTCTCAACCAGATCTAGAGAAGGAGTAAAAACGTACTATAATTGTGTTAAATTTAATATAGTTGGCAAAAGTGTTTAGTTGCTCAGGCTCCACTGTCCATGGAATTCTCCAGGCAAGAATACTGGAGTGGGTTACCATGCCCTCCTCCAGGAGATCTTCCTGACCCAGGGATCAAACCTGCGTCTCCCACATTGCAGGCAGATTCTTTACCATCTGAGCCATCAGGAAAACCCCAGTAGTTGGCGAGGAAGGTGTAAATGCGAAATAACACCAATACTAATTTTTTTCTAAAAAACGGAAAATAGGTAATGCCCACTTTCCATGGATAGTAATGGGGCATTTTAGGAATTATCTGGTGGCAGATGTAGAAGTTGCTGTGGAGGGAACTCTTGGGCTGCCTTGGATTTGGGTAGCAGAGTTGCTTCTGGTTCTCTTTCTGATAAGCTGTCACTAAGTGGCCTTGGAGCAATGAGCAAAACATGAGCTTTGGATTTAGAGTGGGCTGGCTATATTTCTCAGTCTCACTCTTCTCTAGACCACTGAATTTAGAAATGTCACCTAGACATTGTGCTGGGTGCTAATCATAGGGTGATAGACACACAAAAAAAATGACATTCCTACTCTTGTAAAAGGGCTTTCCAGGTGGCACTAGTGATAAAGAATCCACTTGCCAATGCAGGAGACAAAAGAGATGCAGGTTTGACCCCTGGGTCAGGAAGATCCCCTGGAGGAGGAAATGGCAGTCCACTCCAGGATTCTTGCCTGGAGAATTCCATGGACAGAGGAGCCTGGCAAGTTACAGTCCATGGGGCCGCAAAGAGTCAGACATGAATGAGCATCTAAGCAGCTCTTGTAAAACTTACATGCTGATGGTTAGGAAATAGACATCAAACAAAGAAATGAAAAGATAAGCAGAATAATATTAAACAATGCTAATGATCAGAAAATCAACCTAAGAATTAGGATAGAAAATGAGGCAGATGTTGCTATTCTTCTGTAGACTGAATATTTGGAAAAGTCTTCTGCAGTCACTGTTTATGCTCATGAATTTTCAGCGAATGATGTAGTTACCTTCCAGAGACCCTATGGACATTTTATGGAAACATCAATAGTTTCTGCCTCTCCTTGGACTCATTTCCCTTATTTACAAAACACTATCAAACACTGGTAGCTCATCTATGACTCATTTCCTGACATTTAATTATTGTTCAATAAATCATTCACCCAAATGAAGAAAAATCGTGTAAAGGGATTTTAGAAATATTTTCTCATGATTTACTTAGTTTATTGGTAATAACACAGAATCCCTCAGTAAATAAAAGAAACCAGAAAACACACTCGAAAATGAGAATAGGGAAAAGGATAAAAACAAAAATAATTACAGCTACAATTTATTGATCACCTATTAAAGTCAAGGTTTATTTGAGGATGCTATATATTTGTTCTGAGATGTACAAAAGCCTTCCAAAGGAAGCACTGTGCCTAAATGAGGAAACAGATTAAGACAATTTTGCGGTTAGCCCAGTTCCACACAGTGGGCAGTTTTGAGGTTTGTATCCTCCTGAATGACAAATACATGCTGTTTATTTCCCACATCAACTACTGATTCTTCAGTTCTCTGGCATCCTCTAAGTGTCTAGCAGTTCAGTTCAATTCTGATACTTTCAGAGTTAGATCAGACCCTCCATCGCACCATACAGCCCTGTTTCAGACACACCCACCACAAATGGGTTGCCCAGGCTACCCCAGGTAGCACTAGTGGTAAAGAACCCACCTGTCAATGCAAGAGACATTTGAGATGTGAGTTCGATCCCTGGGTGGGGAAGATCCCCTGGAGAAGGAAATGGCAACCCACTCCAGTATTCTTACCTGGAGAACCCCATGAACAGAGGATCCTGGTAGGCTACAGCCTATGGGTTCGCAAAGAGTTGGACACGACTAAAGTGACTTAGCACAGGCTACCGAGCATTCTTTGGCATTGCCTTTCTTAGGGACTGGAATGAAAGCTGACCTTTTCCAGTCCTGTGGCTAAGGTGCTTCTTATGAATAACAAAAGATACTTCCATCCCTCTAATGACTCAGGAGATTCCAGAGGTTTTAGGATTAGGGGATTTTTGCCAGTAACCTGAAATAAAAACCATATCTACATCCCCTATCATGCCCAGTGGTGAAGGTGGAAACTAAAGAGGAATGCTTCTTCCACACTCTTTCCTTTGCATTGCAGAAGGCTGGGAAAGGCATCTTTCACACCTAAGTGTGCTGCTGTCAACAAAGGTTGGTCTAGTCAAGCCCTGAGTTTTCCATATTTGCTGACATATTGAGAGCAGCACTTTCACAGCATCATCTTTTAGGATTTGAAATAGCTCAACTGGAATTCCATCCCCTCCACTAGCTTTGTTTATAGTGATGCTTTCTAAGGCCCACTTGACTTCACATCCCAGGATGTCTGACTCTAGGTGAGTGATCGCACCATCATGATTATCTTTGTCATGAAGATCTTTTTTGTACAGTTCTTCTGTGTATTCTTGCCACCTCTTCTTAATACTTTCTGCTTCTGAAAGAGATGGGAATACCAGAGCACCTGACCTGCCTCTTGAGAAATCTGTAGGGCAGGAAGCAACAGTTAGAACTGGACATGGAAAAACGGACTGGTTCCAAATAGGAAAAGGAGTACATCAAGGCTGTATATTGTAGCCCTCTTATTTAACTTATATGCAGAGTACATCATGAGAAACACTGGGCTGGAGGAAGCACAAGCTGGAATCAAGATTTCCGGTAGAAATATCAATAACCTCAGATATGCAGATGATACCACCCTTATGGCAGAAAGTGAAGAACTAAAGAGCCTCTTGATGAAAGTGAAAGAGGAGAGTGAAAAGAGTTGGCTTAAAGCTCAACATTCAGAAAACGAAGATCACGGCATCCAGTCCCATCACTTCATGGCAAATAGATGGGGAAACACTGGAAACAGTGGCCGACTTTATTTTTGGGGGTTCCAAAATCACTGCAGATGGTGACTGCAGCCATGAAATTAAAAGACATTTACTCCTTGGAAGGAAAGTTATGACCAACCTAGACAGCACATTAAAAAGCAGAGACATTACTTTGCCAACAAAGGTCCATCTAGTCAAGGCTATGGTTTTTCCAGTAGTCACGTGGATGTGAGAGTGGGACCATAAAGAAAGCTGAGTGCTGAAGAATTGATGCTTTTGAACTGTGGTGTTGGAGAAGACTCTTGAGAGTCCCTTGGACTGCAAGGAGATCCAACCAGTCCATCCTAAAGGAGATCAGTCCTGGGTGTTCATTGGAAGGACTGTTGTTGAAGCTAAAACTCCAATACTTTGGCCACCTGATGCGAAGTGTTGACTCATTTGAAAAGACCCTGATGCTGGGAAAGATTGAGGGCAAGAGAAGAAGGGGATGACAGAGGATGAGATGATTGGATGGCATCACCGACTCAATGAACATTTGGGTAGACTCCGGGAGTTGGTGATGGACAGGGAGCCCTGGCCTGATGTGGTTCATGGGGTCACAAAGAGTCAGACATGACTGAGAGACTGAACTGAACTGAACTGAACTGAACTGCATATCTCTGCTTCCACTGACTGCAATGTGGGGTTCCCCATGACTACCCCTCAGGCTCAAGACTTTGCTAGAAGGAGTCATAGAACTCAGGAAAGAACTTTAATCATTATTACATTTTTATTATGATGGATGTAATATAACTCAGATGTAGTCACGTGAAAGAAATGCATAGGCCAAGAAGGGACGGTGGAGGTGGAGGAGGGCTGCCCTGTCCTTGATGGATGAGCCATTCTCCCTGAACCTCAATGTGCTCACCAGCCTGAAGGCGTTCTGAACCTGGTCATGTAAGGGCTTTTTATGGAGGTGTCTCATGCAGAGGAAGAGATGGCTGGTTAGCAGCACCAACGCAATGGACACAAATTTGAGCAAATGCCAGGAGTATTGGAGGACAGAGGAGCCTGGTGTGCTGCAGTTCCATGGGGTTGCAGCAAGTCAGACTGACTTAGCAACTGAACAATAGCATTATGTAGGTATGAGTGATTAGATTATTGGCCATTGGTGATTGAACTCAGTCTTCAGCTCCTCTTTCCTTCTCAGAAATTAGGAGGTGGGGCAGAACGTTTTTCTAAACAAGGTTTGTTTTTTCTGGTTACCAGCTCCATCCTGAAACTGTCTTGGGGCCCCCTGGGGAGAATCAGTCTCATTAGCATAAACCCTGGTATCTTTGAAAGGTGCTTCTTATGTATAACAAAAGATACTTCTATCCCTCTAATGACTCAGGAGATTACTAAGGTTTTAGGATTAGGGGATTTTTGCCAGTAACCTGAAATAAAAACCATGTCTATATCCCCTACCATGCCCAGTGGTGGAGGTGGAAACTAAAGAGGAATGCTTCTTGACATTCTTTCCTTTGCATTGCAGAAGGCTGGAAAAGGCATCTTTCATAAAAAAGATTTACAAACTAATTGGAAGAAGCTTATTAATCACCTCAGGCGAGGTCCATACAAGTAGCAAAACTCAGTGGCTTAAAACATTTATTTTCTTATAGTTTCTATGGGTCAGGACTCCCACACAGCTTAGATGGGTCCTGTGTTCAGGGACTTTACAGGCTGTGATCAGGATGAAGTCGGTTCATGCATTTGTTTTCTTCATTTTTGTCTCTATTTCTGCTTTGCAAATAGGTTCATCTGTGTTGTTTTTCTAGATTCTACATATATGTGTTATTATATGATGTTTATTTTTCTCTTTCTGACTTACTTCACTCTGTATGACAGTCTCTACTTGTTCGAGGTACCTGGAATAGTCCAATTCATAGAGTCAGAAGGGGAAGGGGAGGAGGTGGGGTGGAATTAGTGTTTAAAAGGATCAGAGTTTCAGTTCAGGAGAGTGAAAAATTTGGGAGTTGGATAATGGTGAGACTTGCACAGCAATGTGAATGTATTTAGTGCCACTGAGCTGCACAGTTAAATATGGTTAAAATAGTATGTTTTATATTATGTGACTTTTACTACAATAAAAAGGTTAAGAAAAGAAAAAAAAAAAAGATGACATCTGGTTCAGCGGTCATTGCAAAGATCCACTGGGGAGGGTCCTCCTCCATGCTAATTCACCCGGGGGGTTGCAGCTAGACTGCAGCCTCTGTTTTCATTGGCTGTTGCCTGGAGACCACTCTGAGGCCCTTCCCACGGGGACCTTTCGGTAGGGCTGCTCACAACACCACGACTTTTTTCATCCGAGAAAGAGAAGAGCCAGAGAGGGTGTAAGCGAATGGAAGTAACCGTGCTTCATGCCCTAATCTCAGAAGTCATTTTGCCACTTCTGTTGTACTGTGTTTGTTAGGAGGAAGTTACGTGGTCCCGCCCACACTCACTACCAGGAAGCTGAGATCACCAGGGGTCACCTTAGACGTCTGCCGACTGCGTCATCCAATTTATGGCCAGTAATTCTGTAGAGCTTGATGTGCCATTTTCATTTCCAGACAGAGACAAAGGGGCACGGAGAGAGAGTGTTAGAAGGGTAAAATCAGTAGGACCTCAGGGTGCAAACTGACTTTTCTGCTTCCGCACGTCCCGCCTACTCAGAGCTGATAATAAGGCAAAATGTGCCAGAAATGCCGACCTGACACACCATTTGAAAACTTTTCCTTTTCTCCTCAGTTGAATTCAAATAAGTAAAAATCTCCAACATACTCTCCAAATGCCTTTCAGAGTGGTGGAATTTCACTGATTCAAACAATCCGTTTGTACAATCACTTTAAGGTTGTATGCTTTTGTATCATGTGCTCACCCTATAATGAATTTTGAGATTTTTAATGAGCAGTTCATCTCAAATATTCATCCCTTCACTACTTTTTTCAAAAAGTCAACTGAGGGACTTCCCTAGTGATCCATTGCTCCCAATTCAGGGACCCTGGGTTCCATCCTTGGTTAGGGAACTAGATCCTACATGTTGCAACTAAGAGTTCTCATACTGCAACTAAAGATGCTGTGTGAGGCAACTAAGACCCAGCACAGCCAATAAATAAAAAATTAAAACAGTGAACTGAATTCTCTCTGCCACTGCCTGAAGAACAGAGAGCATTTTCCAGGACTTCAGTGGATACCAGGAGAAGGGGACAACAGAGGATGAGATGGCTGGATGGCATCACTGACTCGATGGACATGAGTTTGAGTGAACTCCAGGAGTTGATGATGAACAGGGAGGCCTGGTGTGCTGTGATTCATGGGGTCGCAAAGAGTCGGACACAACTGAGCGACTGAACTGAACTGAACGGAACGGAACTGATACCTTCCCAAGGTTAGAAAAGAAACATCGTAGAGCTTTCCGTCTCATCCACAGAATCAAACGTCTTCTAGCTGATGTAATTCCACCCTTTTCCACCTGACTTTGATCTTTGCCTCTTTATCATTCCCATTCTGAGCCCCAAAAGTAAAACAAAACTGACAGAGATGTCACTTTAGTATGTTGGGAAGCAATTCAACACAATTCTAAGCTCGTGTCATTTCTCCTTTAGCAATATGGCATCATAGTTAAATCTGGAAATCTAGTGAGAGATAAAAGTGATGGAGGGACAGAATCTTGGAGGTTATAAATTCATTGTCCAGTGTTTCTCCAAAGTCCCCTTGAAAGTGAAAAGTGAAAGTGAAGTCACTCAGTCGTGTCCAACTCTTTTCGACCCCATGGACTGTAGCCTCCCAGTCTCCTCCATCCATGGGATTTTCCAGGCAAGAATACTGGAGTGGGTTGCCATTTCCTTCTCCAGGAGATCTTCCTGACCCAGGGATTGAACCTGGGTCTCCTGCACTGTAGGCAGACGTTTTACTGTCTGAGCCACCAGGGAAGTCTATAAGAAAGTCCCCTTAAGGTTGTTGCAAAACTTCTATTCCTAATCCCTCCCAGGTGAGTAAGATAAGGAAGGTGGAGAGTTTGAACAAAGGAATGGTGTAATTCGACTAATATTGTACTTATATTCATTTGGCTGCAGTGGGAAGAATTGGCTGTTTGAGCACAAAGGTCAAGGCAGAGAAAGATGCCAATTCTGTGGGTCCAGGTGAGAGACGATGGTGGCAGCCTCCATGGAGCTAATGTAATGTGGTATGATTCTGGATGTATTTTGAAGATACAGACAAGAAATGCAGAAAACCTGTTGTAGATTGTGAGAAAAGGAGAGGGGTCAGGATAACTTCTCAGGTTTCCTGGCTAAGCCTCCAGACTTGTGAGTGCCATCAGCTGGTGCAGAGGCCATGATGGAGCAGATAAAGGCGAAGACTGGAGTTTGAGTTTGGACTTGACTTCTGTTAGACATCTCTGTAGGGATGCCAATACACAGGGGTTTGTTTTAAATATGAAAGAGAAACTAGTAGGGTTAAAGTGAGAGGATGAGTGGAGAAACAGTGGATAAATACTCTCTCCATGCTTACTCACCTTTCCGGTTCTGCAGCTTTAGATGTAACTCTGTACCATCTCAGCAGCCTTTGTAATAAATCTTGAAAAAATTAATCTACTTCACCATCCTCATTTATAAATGTAGAAACATTTCAGTCACTAAGTCATGTCTGACTCTTTGTGTCCCTGTGGACTGCAGCACACCAGGCTTCCCTGTCCTTCACTGTCTATCTCCCTGTGTTTGCTCAAACTCATGTGCATTGAATCGGTGAGGCTATCCAACCATCTCATCCTCTGTCACCCCCTTCTTCTCCTACCCTCAATCTTTCCCAGCATCAGAGTCTTTTCCAATGAGTTGGTTCTTCGTATCAGGTGGCCAAAGTATTGCTTCAGTCCTTCCAATGAGTATTCAAGGTTGATTTCCTTTAGGATTGACTGGTTTGAGCTCCTCACTCTCCAAGGAGAAACATGGGTTCCCCATATTCACATAGAAGCAACTAGCAGATGATTTCATATTCAAATAGTAACAGAATCTGGGCTTAAACCCTGGCCTCTTGACCGCCAGTTCACTGTTTTTCCAGCTATCAACAATGACACTTCGGGTTCTTGAAAGCTCTTTTATTCCTAAGATATGGGCTTTTTTGGATCAGTTAGATTTCAAAAATCCTTTAAATTTCCACAAAAGTTTTGCTATCTTCTTTTTTCCCTCATATATCCACTTTAAAAAAAATTTTTTTTTCTCATATATGCCATTACAGAGAATCAAATATAGTTTTCTGGGATAAATATCAGGTTCTTATAAGTTATTTATTTTATATATAGTAGTGTGTATATGTCAGTCCTAGTCTCCCAGTTTAATCCCTCCCCCACATTATCCCCTGGTAACCATAAATTTGTTTTCTACATCCATGACTCTACTTCTGTTTTGTAAATAAGTTCATTTAAAGTATTACTATATTCTAATTTGTCCCAGTAGCAGTCTTTGAAAAGAAAAAATAAAAAAAGCTAACAAAAACAAAATAAAAACCAAAGAATAAACACAACACTGTCACCATCATTTCTCATAAGCCAGCAAATACTGACGGGAAGAAACTGGAAAGGATTTAATCTTGGAATGAAGGATAGTGCTTCTTAAGAAAGGACAGTTGGCAACTTGACATTGGAGCTCTTACATACACATCTATACTTGCGTATTTGTATGCCCCTTGTTTTTCTTAATTTCCTGATTTATGCAGTGTCATAAAAATTTCAACACAAAATAACTTTACCTGCAGGGTTTTCTAAGCTATTGTGTTCTACCAAAGGGCATGTGAGAAACGTAAGATTGATAGAAAAATGTCTTGATATACTCGTGAATGCTTTCCTATTTATCTTACCCACTCACCTTCTTTTGGTAGATCCAAATCATTTTATCTCTGAAGAGGAAACAGCTGTGTCTCTCTTGACAGCCCAGCTGGCTGCAGGAGACAGAATGTTTGTTTTAAGAAGAGAATAAGTGATGCTCCATTCCTCTGTAAACTCAAAAGGGCACATTACCATCATTCTCCTGACGCTAAAAGGTCTCCCAATCTCTTATACTCAGTATCATGACTATCTGTTATTGTTTAGTTCAATTTAATTTATTTGGGTTCCGAAGAATTCAATCACCATTTGTTACATGCCGGTTAGATGTCAGACACTATACAAAACATCAGAGGTTCAAACATAGATGCCTTCTAGAAATAGCTTTCATTACAGTAAATCTGGCAAGGTGCTGAAAGAGCTCAGAAAAGTATGAATGAAGTGTTTTAGGAGCATAGACAGAAAACAGCTAATGTTGGTGTGAGACTATGAGAAGCATAATATCAGAGAAGGTTGCAGAGGGGAAGGTGCTGCTGAGTTAGGGTTTGAAAAGTAAGTCAGTGATTATTAGGTAGAAACACCTGTCAGGGCGAAGGAAAAGCATGAGCAAAGGGGGATTAGTGGTAAAGAATCTGCCTACCAATGCAGGAGACACAGGAGATAGGGGTTCAGTTCCTGGGTCGGGAAGATCCCCTGGAGAGGGAAATGGCAACCCACTCCAGTATTCTTGCCTGGGAAATCCCATGGATAGAAAAGCCTGGTGGGCTAGTCCATGGGGTTGCAAAGAGTTGCACATAGGTTAGCAACTAAAACAGCAACAGCAAGATAAAGAGACTTGAAATGACACATGTGGGAGAAAAGAATCATCTGGTTTGTCATGAAGTGGCTGGAAAGGAGACTTGGTTTCTGATTGTGAAATTATATCCCTGTCATGCAAAGAATTTGAGCCTCATCCTTCAGAATTGTTAAGCAGGAGAGTGATATAATCTGATTACTTTAAAAAATTCACTCTAGTGGCAAAAGGCATGCTGGATTTGAGGGGACACAGAAAAACAGCTAGCATGCTGCTAAAATAATCTGATCAAGAGATGGGAGGGTTCTGGGAGGCTTGAGGGGAAGGGATAGTTAGGGAGTTTGGGATCAACATACACACACTGCTGTATTTAAAATGGATTACCAACAGGGACCTACTGTATAATTCAGGGAACTCTGCTCAATGTTATGTGGCAGCCTGGAGGGGAGGGCAGTTTGGGGCAATGGATACATGTAGTCGTATGGCGGTCGTTTTCCTGTCCGTCCGAATCTATCACAACATTGTTAGTCGGCTATACTCCAATACAAAATAAAACGTTTAAAAAAAGAGAGATGGGAGGCTTCTGAAGTAGGCAGTGTGGATACAGAGGAGGATAAAGTTTCAAGATGTGTGGTGGTCTGACCTGCAGAGAGTTGCCGTAAGAGTCCCATCATCTTGCCCTTTTGACACAACCGCCATTCGTTTGAAAATAGCGGTATTAATTTTGGTAAAGCAAAGCACCCTAGTAAAAAGAAAAATATGGTAACCGCCTCAGGCTGCATCCTGGAATCACCATGATGGGCAGTAAAAGCCATCCATAGACAGGCACTAAGTCGAACTCCATAGAAATTCTTAATAGCAGTAATAAAAATAAGGCAGCCCTCTAGAAAGCTAGAAATGTATTTGAACACACAGATTTTTATCAGTCCTACAAACTTACCAACCGGCTCCCACATCTGAGTGTCTGAGCGGGGATGGGACATGTGAGTAAACATGGTGTCATCAAGGTGAGGAATGGGTCTGGGATTTTGTGTTTCACCCTGAGGTTTATGGGCTTCCGTGTTGGCTTAGTTGGTAAAGAATCTGCTTGCAATGCAGGAGACGTGGGTTTGACCCCTGGGTTGGGAAGATTCCCTGCAGGAGAGCATGGCAACCCATTCCAGTATTCTTGCCTGAGAATCCACATGGAAAGAGGAACCTGGCGGACTGCAGTCCATGGGGTCACAGAGAGTCAGACACAACTGAGCAACTAAGCAGTAAGGACCAAGCACTGACTGGGGGGCTCTCTTCATGTTTATCTGAAACCCCCTGGCTTTTGTCTTGAAATAAAAATTTGATGTACTTGATTTTCTTTAGACTGTTGGAGCTGGAAAGGCCAGAAACTCGGTCTAAATTCTAGCCTTACTTCCAAGCCGTCGTTATATCTATAAGCATGTGGGCATGCTCAGTCACTTCAGTCATGTCCAACTCTTTGCAGCCCCGTAGACTGTAGTGCGCCAGGATCCTCTGTCCATGGGATTTTCCCAGCAAGAATACTGGAGTGAGCTGCCAAGCCCTCCTCCAGGGTATCTTCCCGACCCAGGGATCGAACTGGCATCTCCTCTGTCTCCTGCATTGCGAGTGGATTCTTTACCGCTCAGCCACTGGAGAAGCCCCTATAGATATGAGATGCCACCGTCTACTCAAGCCACATGCAGGATCTGAAGCTGATCTAGGATCAATGTCCTGAATTCAGTATTTTTCCACTGAACCCTGCTCTTTTCAAGGAACTCCTCCGGACTCTAGCTCTTATGTCTCTACCGCTCAATGATTTAGTTTCTATTTTAATGTCAATTCCACTGCTCATGTCCTCTTCCTTCATCTCAGACTGTGTCCTGCAAATTCCGTCCTTAATTTATTTATGCTCCCTTAGGGTTGCATTGTTGTTTTTCCTTGGCTTTTTCCTCCCTCATCTTTAGTTTTTCTATTTTCTTTGATATTTTGTGTTCAGGGGACCTGCTTTCTTCTCTAGCCCAGAAGCACTTTTATTATATAGTGTTTATTACTTTACAAACACAGGATCAGAGAAAACCCTTCAATATTCTGCTAAGTTAACCAGTCAGTCCCTTATGGAGCAATCTTTCTCCGGCCCTATTATTGCCCAAAGGTTTTATGTCACACCTGCCATTCCCCGTTGTCCTTTTCTGCAGATTTCTCATAATTGGAGGTTTTTGTCCCAGTAAAACAACCCAGGCAGTTCGATATTTTACTTTCTCTATAACATGAGACTAGGTTTCATTCATTCATTCAGCCAGTAATTTGAGTGTCAACTATATGTTGGGCATTGTTCTACATCCATGGGGTATACAGCTGAACAAAATAGGTATGATGTTTATTTGCTAGTGGAAGAGATAAAAATCAAACAAATAATGACACAAATATATAATTCCAGTTTGAGGAAAGTATTATGGAATATGATCAACATGTATAGGAGGATAATTTGTTTGCCATGTGGGTTGTAGGTCAAAGAGGGAAGGTCAAGAGAAAGGTTTGTGAGAAAGAAGTACTCAAGCAGAAACCAAAGGAATGGTGATGGGAAGACAAGCGGGAACATTCCAGGCCAAAGAAATGTTGTGTGTGAAGACTGTGTCCAGGGCATAATCTGATTGGTATTTGAAGACCTTTAAGGCCAATGTGGCTGGAACTGGGCATAAGATGTTAATGAACTTGTCAGGACTTGGATTGTCCAGGACCTTGGTCAACGCAGTAAAGCTTTTGAGATTTTACTCCAAGTTCAATGGAAAGTCTGCTGAGGTTTGTAAGCGGAAAACAATGAGATAAGTCTTTCTTTTCAGGAAAATTGCTAATTTCTTCATGAAGCATGAATGGGAGAGTGAGAGAGTTGTATGGAATTGTAAGGAGAAAAGTTAGAAAGCTTTTGTCCAAGTTTTGTCCATGGATAATGGTGGCTCTGGCAAAGAAGAGCCTCTTAATTGCAAGATGGGAGAGACACTACCCTTGTTGTCTGTATAAATGGTGCCCACTGGACTTTTGCCAAAAGATGCCAGACTCCTTTTCTCCCTTCTTCCCTTCCTCCTCCTCCTCCCCCCTGTCCTCTCACCCTGCCCCTTTTCCTCCTGCTTCTTCATCTCATTTTTTTATCTCCTTCTTCTCCCTCCCATCCTCTTTCTTCTCTCCCTTCCCTCCCTCTTCCCCCTCCTCTTTCTTCTTTTTGTTTCTTCCAATATTGGGAACTACTTCCTTTTAGGGTTTGAGTGCATTCTAACTATACCACCTGAGACGGCACATATGATATTTAACTAATGTTCTGAATGCAATATGGCCATTAATGATTATGTGATAAAGGCGGAGTCCTTTGGCATAAATGTTTATTCAGTGTCTTATAATACTCTGATTCTCCTTGTTCCATCCATAATTTGAATTTTGTTTTCAAACTTGTTTTTTGAATTTACCATTAGGAATGCATGCCTTTTCCCCCTCAAAAAATAAAATAAACAACACACATTTAAAATGACAGACTAATGCACCAAATACAGTGGAGGTTTTCCAAAAGGAACTTAAGATGTTGGTGCTAAAATGAAAGCTATTTCAGAATAATTTGTAATACAGAAGTATTTTAGAGCTGGGAGACAGTTTAGAGATCATGTATACAATATTCTATTTTTAAATATGAAGAAACTAAAGTTTGGAGGAAGCGAGAGACCTGGCCCACTTCACCCAGAAAAAGCAAAATCTAGAGTAAATATAGGTGTCTTGACTCCTGGGCTAGTATTTAAGTATTTTATTGTTGTTGTTAGTCACTCAGTTGTGTCTGACTCTTTTTGACCACATGGACTGTAGCCCATCAGGCTCCTCTGTCCATGGGATTCTCCAGGCAAGAATACTAGAGTGGGTTGCCATTTCCTTCTCTAATTTAAGTATTTAGGTAACTGTAATTCATTGATTGATTGATTTTTTTTTTTTGCTTCTTTTTAGTTTTCCTTCCAATCTCTAGCTTTTCCACAGACTGTCACTGTCTTTCAACCACTGTGATTTCCATTGCAAAAATCCAATAAGGTAAGCAAAGCAATCTTGTTGGCTGATATCACAGACTAATAGCTTTACCCATTTTCAATTGATTTGAAACAGTAACTTTCCTCCTCCAAGCCCAATATTGTATTTGTACAACCATATTTGACCATAAAGAAGGTTCATTCAGCTGGTTAGGATCAGCTTATAATTTCTCCTGTCATCTCTTATTATTTATACCAATGGAAATCATCCTTAGTTTCCTGTTCACTCCTCTTATTGCACAAGCTGATAGAAATATCATACTTATAAGTCAATGAGAATTCAATTACAGCCATTTAAAGACTGGTATTAAAAACTTAATGGACTGTTTTCTCTCTCTTATTCTGGAAATTCAGCTCATTTCCCACAGAATAATTGAATGTGCTTTGTTGATATTTGACAAATGGCCTCTGTTCTAACCTTTGAACTTTACCCTTTCACCATGCATAACCAATCTACACTTTGGTATTTCATCATTGAAATGTTTGAAGGCACATCTCTGCCTTGTTTTTAATCCATAATTGCTAGTTTTCTTTTTTATTGGGAGTGTACCCAAAACTATAACCTATAAAGATTCATGTATTGTTGGTCTGAGGTCCTTGTTGCTTAGAAACCAAGGACCTCAATTGCCAGAACTATCAGTTAGGACTCTGTGCATTTTGCTGTGTAGTACAAGCCAATCCACAGCCACAGGTAGAGGTTATGATCTTCACACGTTGCCCTTACTCATAAGCTGGAAAGAGAAGGCTAAAAATCTTGACCCCTGCTCAGTCTTAGAAGTATTTTGACTGGCCGTGACAGCCACAGAGTGGGAAACATTAGCACAGGTAATTTTTTGTGTGTGTGAGAGTCTAGGCAGCCTTTGCTGCAGCTGAACTATTCAATACTAAGCTCTACATCGCCAGCAAACCAATCCAAACTATATACTCATCCCACAGTTGGCTCAAGTTTGGATTAAAATAGCTCAATATATTCCTCCTAAGGGTTCAGAACTCTTTTTCTTACAAAATACGTACAATGGCTAGGTAAGGAGCCATCACAAATTTGAGAAGGTTTAGTTGGGACTTAGAACTGTAGGTGTTGGTGTGATATATGAAAATAGTGGAAAGGATCCCAAACAGCTCTCACCTCTCAATCCAGTCTCTGTTCCCAGTTCCTTTCTGCTGCCTTGCTAGAAAGGGATTCCAGCAGCAAGTCATATTTTATTTATTTGGCTGTGCAGTTCTTAGTTGTGGCACATGGCATCTAGCTCCCTGACCAGAGATCTAATTCCCTGCTTTGGGAGCCTGAATTCTTAGTCACTAGACCACCAGGGAAGTCCCTGAAGCACGTCATATTGATCAGCAACGACAGAGCCTCAGCGACCTTCATTCTCAGTTGACATGGCTTGGTTACCATTGTCAGTTTCGTGCAGATAATAGTGGAGAAGAGAAGGCAAGCATTTGTGGGGTAAGAAAAGACAGAATGAGTGTTGGAGAGTGTGCAGGGAAGAGTAGATATATTAAAATGAGGGGAAGAGCTGCTTTCTTATGTCTGTAGATGGATACGCTGACCATGATTATTCTTTTAAAATGTAATTAAGTAAAGTGATTTCCTTATGGTTTTTCTTCGAGCCCTTTTATGCTCACAAAACTTCTACCCCTCTAGAATTATTGTAACTCTGATATAATTACATCCTGGAGATATCTGTGCAAGTGGTATCAACTTTTACCTTCTATTCTAGTTTTATTTTTTCTTTTGTTTTTTACATTTTCTTAGATTCAAGGACTATACATATGATACTCTATCTGATTGCATTTTTAAAAGAAACAAAATGCCCACAGCTATATAGTGAATATGGTGATACCCATTCCTCCTCCTTTCTTATAAAATCTGAATTACTTCAATTTAGGAAAAAAGATGCTATGACTTAAAAAAAAAAAGTAGACTCCAAATAGGAAATCAAATTGCTTTCTTCTTTCCATTTTTTGGTTTCCACAGCTAAGTTTCAAGGACACCATAATGGAGACAAATGTAAACTGGGTGTTATTCTTCAGAATCACGTGCAAAATCAAATATAGCCTTTATTCAAATTAATAAAAATTAGTTACAGTTTGTCCAAGTCTTGAAAGGTACTTAACCTCTGAAACCAATGGGGTTACTTTCCCTGAGGGACAAGTCTTTACTTAATGTGATCTCAGTCTCCATTGCAATTGATTTCTGTGTTTCTGAGATTGATATCAATGTGAAGCATTTGAAAATAGAAAGGCAGAATATCATTTCCATCCCTGTCTTATCATAAAATCCCACCCACTGAGTGGATAAATAGATGGACCCGATCTAGAAATCACGGGTTGGGCTAACAGCAGGGTTATTTATAGGAGCTGTTTATCTCTTTTCCTGGTTTATTGTTTTATTTTGCTTGTTTTATTCATCAATGACTATTTTACTCATTTTTTTTTCAGTGATGATGGTATAAGGAAATACTGATCCACTATCTTTAAGTGTAGAATAAGGTAGGAAATTTCCACTCTATGTAAATAAGAGCACCTATTATGGTGAGCAAGTCTTTCTCCTTTCTTCCCCTCCCTTCCCATTCCTTCCTTCCTTCTTCATGTGGCACTAAAAATCTCATCATTGCCAAATTTAAACTCTCATTCAGATTGGGTGATTCCACTATGAGAATAACAGATGGTAATGTCTGACCTATTTTACTGAGAATTTCCAAGAAGCTCTCAACTCAGAATATTATTACAATAATGTATGTAAATAAGGATACAGATCACATTAATGGGCCTGTGTATGTACACAGTTTACAATGGAAGGTCAGGAGTGTGTGCCATGCACCACTTTTGAAATGGAATGTTTAATTACCCATAGGTCAAGATTACAGAGAATGTTATTGAAATGAACAACAATTTGATATCATTGTTTAAATATTTTATTAACTATTTAATAGGGTTTAGAGAGTAAGGATAGACAACTTTGCTGTGTAATTACCAAATAAAACTGAAGATTAAGTGTAAGAAAAAGCTTACAAAACTCTCAGAGGGGTTCACATTTGCATGGGGGAAATAACTTTGTTATTTATGCTATGATTTGCTTTCTTTTACAAAGTGGAGTAATTTTCTTTAATTTTTCTACAGATAATATTGCCTACAGATAATAGTGCCTAAAAGAACTTAAGAGAAATAATTTAGAGACAAGCCTTTCAGCTGAGATCATTAACATAACTTTAACCACAGTTAATGTGACTCCAAATACCTTAACTGTTCTGTATCAGTTTCTGTTTTATATTGTGAAAAGCTTTAAAAAGTCTCAATTAAGTATCCAATTATCTTGAATTAATGCAGTAGCAGGAATCATTGCATTTAATTTTTTTTTTTGTAATAAATAGAATCTTTCAATATTGGATGAATTTCCCAAAGTCACTGGGAAGCCATCATCCAAATACAGGAATCATATTATGTGCCCCTTCCCCATATTTAGGAAAATCAGAGTTTTTGTGGCTTCCTGCAAGTTTCTTCCATCCAAGAGAATCCCACTGACAGATAAAAATATGATTTTATACTAATCTATCATTTCACTTTTTTTCAGGTTTTTTTTTTTTTTTAAATTTCTTGAGCCAAACAGCAAATTCCTGTTGGCTATCTATTTTACATATAGTAGATAGCATATTGAAAAGCAGAGACATTACTTTGCCAACAAAGGTCGGTCTAGTCAAGGCTATGGTTTTTCCACTGGTCATGTATGGATGTGAGAGTTGGACTGTGAAGAAAGCTGAGCGCCGAAGAATTGATGCTTTTGAACTGTGGTGTTGGAGAAGACTCCTGAGAGTCCCTTGGACTGCAAGGAGATCCAACCAGTCCATTCTGAAGGAGATCAGCCCTGGGATTTCTTTGGAAGGAATGATGCTAAAGCTGAAACACCAGTACTTTGGCCACCTCATGCAAAGAGTTGACTCATTGGAAAAGACTCTGATGCTGGGAGGGATTAGGGGCAGAAGGAGAAGGGGACGACCGAGGATGAGATGGCTGGATGGCATTACTGACTTGATGGACGTGAGTCTGAGTGAACTCCGGGAGGTGGTGATGGACAGGGAGGCCTGGCGTGCTATGATTCACATGGTTGCAAAGAGTTGGACATGACTGAGCGACTAAACTGAACTGAACTGAACTGAATGTAAGTTTCCATGCTACTCTTTCCATACATCTCACCCTCTCCTCCCCTTTCTGTGTGTCCATAAGTGTATTCTCTATGTCTGCTTCTCCATTATCATTTCACTTTTTAAGAGGAACATCTTGCCTTTACTAATGCTTTCAAACACTAATCACAGGTCTGAAAGTTTGAGCACTTAGGTTAGGTCTAGAAAAGGACTTCTGTGCAGATGTGAAGTGAAACTGAATAGGATGCTACCTTGAAAATAAAATTCCATCCAATGATATCATTCTGCAATTGGGCAGGCAGAGTCCTGACATGATTTACCAAATGTCACCTTCTTAATTAGAGACGAGTTCCAGCCTAGAGCATCCCTCTTAAGCTCTCTGTCTTCTGCCTGTCTTTGCTCCCTGTTTCCTGTTCATTATTCATCAGCAATCACTTCCTTCTTTTGTCCTTTAATAACTCTTGTTGCGTTCTATCTCTCATCCAGCTTTAAATGATTTAAATATTTAAAGAAGACTCACCCCTCAGACTTGCTTGCCTTTTATCACAGACACTTACGCCTTTGTTTTCTCTTTGGAGCTGAGGGCAGTCAGAACCTTATTATAGTCCCCAAAGAGTGTCTTGAAGCATATGGCATAAGTAAATTAGTTGGCACAGTTACTTTTGTGGTCGTCAAGAATGAAGTGTTCACTGAGAGCAAGACTCATGGCGAAAGCGGAGACCATACTTTCATGTTCTCTTGTCAGTTCAGGCTGAGCTCTTGATGTGGCTGAGCTCTTGATGTGGCTGAGTTCTGATGTACCACCAGCAGGAACCAACCTCACCCTACATGTGGTACCACAGCTTCTAGGGCGTGGTCACGTCCCTGATGACAGGGTGCTTAAATTGACCCCTCCTATCACAAAGAGAGCACCATTTGTTCTCACAATCTAGGCAGCTGACCTCTGGAGAGAGGGAAATTTTTCTCAGGAAAGTTCCTGGGCATATATATATATATATATATATATGGAGAGAGAGAGAGAGAGAGAGAGAGAGAGAGAGAGAGAGAGAGGAGAGAGGTAGCATTTGTTTGGAAGCCCAGGTTGACAATGCCATTTCACATTGTTCAGTGTTCACTATGTAAGATTACTGATAAGGATCTTGGGGTCAGAATAAACCTTTATCCTGAATGAGCTTATGGTTGCTGTGGGGAGGATGGGGTGGGGGGTGATAGTTATGGACATTTACACACTGCTATATTTAAAATGGATAACCGACAAGGACCTACTATAAAGCAAAAGATAAATAAATGAATAAACCTTTCTCTTCTCCACTGTATCTGCTGTCTTTGCCTTGGGACATGTTCTCTTTTAAGACAAACAATAGTAGCATTTGGTGGACTTTCGTGGTGTCACGATGGCAAGCCATTTTTAGATTTTCTAGGTCAAGTGAAAGCTGCTTTGGCTTTAACACAAAAAAGTATATTTCTGTGTTAACATGTTTAAATGGGAATTTACCAAAAGTATGTACATGTTTTGCTTTCTCATTTAGCTAACTCACTGCTAATTGGACATCTAGGATGTGATTCAAATTGCTAATCCTTTCTATACCTCCTCTAAAACAAATTCATCTTGCTATACATACAAATATATTTTCAAAGGTCTGGTCCCCCTTTAATCATCAAAGCTAAAAGATCTTGATTTTTTCTTTTATCTGGCACCAAATTAATTATAAAAGCTGTATGTTAATATTGCTTCACTGTAGATCAATAGCTTTTATTACCTTTGAATCAAACATTTCCATTTTATGACAAAACTTCACAGTACAATTCAGAAAATCCAGGCTGATAAATTTAGGTAAAGATTTAAATGGAAGTGTTTTATCTTTTAATCATTCAACCAAGCTCCAGTTTGGGAGCATAATCTGCTTAAACTGCAGGAGTCCTCACATCAACAGGAATCAAATGAAAGGAAGGTTTATGACATTTTTCTGTCATTTTCGCCAGTAATGCTCCTTGATGGATTGCTGGGATTCACGGGGCTGGGAAGAATTACTGCCTACCAGCCATTCAGTCAAATCCAGTACACTTTAGTACAATTCCAATATTACCCTCTTCTTTCATGGCTGCATGACAGCAAGCGTGAGAGTTATCCATGAATCCATCATATTGTTCTCTCTGAAGTAGAAGAAAAGGAATGAAAATACCCTATTAGTTAAATGCAGTCTGGTGTACAACCTTACCCAGTCTCAAGAGGAGCAATGTCTGATTTAACAGTCCAAGTGGTTTTTCCTTGTTCTGGGCTTAAGGAGTGATAGCAAACGTATCACTTTTGATACTTTAAAAAAAAGTGATACTTTTGAAAAAAGTGATAGCAAAAAGATGGCTGTGCTTCCTTTTCTAGCCCCACACCCTCAGAACAACAGGGATAGACTCAGATCCTGGATTTCTAGACTTTCTCCTTGATGGACGCTATTTCAGAGGAGTGTAGAGCGAGAAGATGGAGGTTGCCCCTCTTGCTGGAATCACTTCCTTGTCTACTTCTTATAGACAGGTGTACATGCAATGGATAAATGACCACACAAGAAAGTCCTCATTATAAGCCCTTCATGGTGTTAACAGCCTCAGCAGTAAGTTGCCAAAGAATTGCCTCTTGGGAATCCATTAAGCAGAGTTTGGGGTACGGACATGCTTGAGGCTTTAGATGGACCAACACTAAGAATAGTTCCAAGCCGGCATGTATGGGTCATGAAACCATGAAAAGATTAAGGAGACACAATCTTCTATCTTGACTCTCTTATCCACTATTTTGTGGGCTTTTCTATCCTTGCATTTATTCCTTATCTTGTTTGTGTTATACTAGGTTTAGTTCCCCTTTTATTTATCCTTTTTATCTGTCTCATGAAAATCTTACTAAAAATCATTTTCCATTAGAATCTTACTCATATGTTTTTCTTTTGATGGTGACAAAAAAATGCAGGTAGTACAAAGAGCTTTTGGCTTACTGAAAATCACACAGCCAGAAATGAAATTTTCAAAAAAAGAAACGAATTTGAGAATTGCTGCTCTTGCCTTAGTATTTGGAAACTCTCTCTTTAGACTTGTTTCTAAAAGCTTATGGTTTTGGAAACTAGTTGAATGAATTGGTTGCTGTGTTAAAGTTGTGAATCTTTCACTTTAAACAGAAAAACTACAACAATGGGTGCGCAGATGACAGCATGTAAAGATTACAGTGGTTTCCAGCAATTCTTTGATCTTTGATTCAGCCTCTCAGGTAAGAGTGAAGGTAGATTTTACGTGCAAACAGTACATCATGTATGCTTCCATACTGAACAACATATTCCATTCTCAAGTTTCAAATCTTCCTCGTGAAACAGATATATGTGGCCTATTCTGTGAAAAAAACAAGAAAACATATTCTCTGATTCTTTGGGTCATAGACATCCCACTATCCTGGGAAAAGAATATTAGGCAGGAAATGCATATGTATGCATATATGCTTAGTCGTATCCGACTCTTTGCAACCTCAAGGACTGTAGCCCACCAGGCAGGCTCCTTTGTCCATGGAATTTTCCAGGCAAGGATACTGGAGTGGGTAGCTATCTTCTACTCCAGGCAGGAAATTTTAAAATTTTTTATTTGATAATGAAGTATAATTGATTAACAATGTTGTCTTAGTTTCAGGTGTACAGCAAAGTGAATCAGTTGTACAAATTCAAATTCTTTTCCCATTTAGGTTATTACAGAATATTGAGCAGAATTCCCTGTGCTATAAGTAGGTTCTTGTTGCTTGTCTATTTTAAATATAACAGTGTGTATATGTCCATCCCAATCTGCCAATCTGTCCTTCCCCACCACCTTTACCCCTTGGTAACGGTAAATTTGTTCTCAAAGTCTGTGAGTCTGTTTCTGTTTTGTAAATAAGTTCATTTGTATCATTTTCTTTTTAAAGATTCTGCATATATAAGTGATCTCATATGGTATTTGTTTTTTTCAGACTTCCCTTAGAATGGTAATCTCCAGATCCATCCATGTTGCTGAAGTGGTCTTATTTCATTCTTTCTAATGGTTCTTATATACATTCTTTTAGTGTGTCTATGTACCACATAGGAAGTGTATTCTTAATGCGCTAGATTGAACATCCAACTGCCATTCATGAAACCATTTTGTTGGCTTAAATAGTAGATTTTCCATTAACTAATTTGCTGAAAACAGTAGAGTTCATCTTTTGGCCTTAAATCTCTCAGTCATGAAAGGCATTGATCAGACTCAGTTTAGTTCAGTTCAGTTCAGTCACTCAGTCATGTCCGACTCTTTGCAACCCCATGAATCGCAGCACACCAGGCCTCCCTGTCCATCACCAACTCCCGGAATTCACTCAGACTCATGTCCATCGAGTCAGTGATGCCATCCAGCCATCTCATCCCCTGTCGTCCCCTTCTCCTCCTGCCCCTAATCCCTCCCAGCATCAGAGTCTTTTCCAATGAGTCAACTCTTCACATGAGGTGGCCAAAGTACTGGAGTTTCAGCTTCAGCATCATTCCCTCCAAAGAAATCCCAGGGCTGATCTCCTTAAAAATGGACTGGTTGGATCTCCTTGCAGTCCAAGGGACTCTCAAGAGTCTTCTCCAACACCACAGTTCAAAAGCATGAATTCTTCGGCGCTCAGCTTTCTTCACAGTCCAACTCTCACATCCATATGTGACTACTGGAAAAACCATAGCCTTGACTAGATGGACCTTTGTTGACAAAGTGATATCTCTGTTTTTAATATGCTATCTAGGTTGCTGATAACTTTTCTTCCAAGGAGTAAGTGTCTTTTAATTTCATGGCTGCAGTCACCATCTGCAGTGATTTTGGAGCCCCAAATAATAAAGTCTGACACTGTTTCCACTGTTTCCCCATCTATTTGCCATGAAGTGATGGGACCAGATGGCATGATCTTTGTTTTCTGAATGTTGAGCTTTAAGCCAACTTTTTCACTCTCCACTTTCACTTTCATCAAGAGCCTTTTTAGTTCCTCTTCACTTTCTGCCATAAGGGTGGTGTCATCTGCATGTCTGAGGTGATTGATATTTCTCCTGGCAATCTTGATTCCAGCTTGTGCTTCTTCCAGTCCAGCATTTCTCATGATGTACTCTGCATATAAGTTAAATAAGCAGGGTGACAATATATAGCCTTGACGTACTCCTTTTCCTATTTGGAACCAGTCTGTTGTTCCATGTCCAGTTCTAACTGTTGCTTCCTGACCTGAATACAGGTTTGTCAAGCGGCAGGTCAGGTCGTCTGTTATTCCCATCTCTTTCAGAATTTTCCACAGTTTATTGTGATCCACACAGTCAAAGGCTTTGGCATAGTCAATAAATCAGAAAGAGATGTTTCTCTGGAACTTTCTTGCTTTTTCGATGATCCAACAGATGTAGGCAATTTGATCTCTGGCTCCTCTGCCTTTTCTAAAACCAGCTTGAATATCAGGAAGTTCATGGTTCACGTATTGCTGAAGCCTGGCTTGGAGAATTTTGAGCATTACTTTACTAGCATGTGAGATGAGTGCAGTTGTGCGGTCGTTTGAGCATTCTTTGGCATTGCCTTTCTTTGGGATTAGAATGAAAACTGAACTTTTCCAGTCCTGTAGCCACTGCTGAGTTTTCCAAATTTGCTGGCATACTGAGTGCAGCACTTTCACAGCATCATCTTTCAGGATTTGAAATAGCTCATCTGGAATTCCATCACCTCCACTAGCTTTGTTCATAGTGATGCTTTCTAAGGCCCACTTGACTTCACATTCCAGGATGTCTGGTTCTAGCTGAGTGATCACACCATCTCTTCTTGTTATTCTTTGGAATTCTGCATTCAGATGCTTATACTTTTCCTTTTCTCCTTTGCTTTTCACTTCTCTTCTTTTGACAGCTATTTGTAAGGCCTCCTCAGATAGCCATTTTGCTTTTTTGCATTTCTTTTCCATGGGGATGGTCTTGATCCCTGTCTCCTGTACAATGTCACAAACCTCCATAGTCCATAGTTCATCAGGCACTCTATCTATCAGATCTAGTCCCTTAAATCTATTTCTCACTTCCACTGTATAATCATAAGGGATTTGATTTAGGTCATACCTGAATGGTCTCATGGTTTTACCTACTTTCTTCAATTTAAGTCTGAATTTGGCAATAAGGAGTTCATGATCTGAGCCACAGTCAGCTCCTGGTCTTGTTTTTAGACCATCATTTGAATTCCTTGGAGATCTAACATTCTGACTTTAAGGACAAACTGGTGTGTATCGCCAGGACATAATTTCTTAATTCTCTCTACTTGGTGTAGACTGATTAATCAAACTCTTTTTGCTAACATTTTGACTATTCATCAATACCATAGTTAATGCTAGTTTTTACTCAGTTACATTCCAGTCTTTAGTTGGGCTGTGTTCCTGGCCTGGGATTAGAGATAAAAGGGAGTGATCACAGAAGAGGAAAAATAAGAGCTTTTGAGTATTAAACCTGAACTACAGTCTGGCTAGATAGAGATGCATAAATCTCAGAATAATTAGAGTAGGGCTTTCATATATTTTATTATTCAAGAAAAACCTGAGAGCCCAAGGTCAGCTATACCATTTAAGGTCATTATGTAATTGAATGGTAGAGCCAAGATTTGAGACTCAACTGCTTAATTCCAACACCCACCCTGTACCACTCGCAGTTGCTAAGTCATTAGATGGTTCTACTGCTGCCTATGGGGTCCTGCCATGCTCAATTCCAGATTGAAGACTGTTCTACATCTGTTTAAAGACACAAAATGAAGATTAATATTCTTCCTTAGATATATCTTTAACTTCCACTCAGTCTATTCATTTTTTAGTAGGTTGCCACTATTTCTGAAAGAATCACATTAGTTTAATAATCACTTCTTGGGTTCTGTGTTGTACACAGTCTACCCTCATAAAAGGCAACAAACAAACAAGAGACAAAGCAAACAAAAATCCACTGCTTACATTAGAGAAAACCAAATTCTAATTGCTCCTAACTCTCCCCATTAGAAAAGTTTGTTTTTAAGATGACACATTCTAAACCCAAACAAACCGTACCTTGTTTTCTCCTAAACTTTCAAAGAATTATTTTGGTTTTTCTCTCTCTCCCCCTCTGTGTATGTGTTTAAAGGAAATATGGTGGAATCTTGACTGGATTTCTGGCAGGAGCAAACTTCTAATGAGCTGACTTTGCATGGCCAGATGACAACAAAGTCAAACTTTAAACTTCCCTACTCTTCTTTCACGGCAGGTTCTGCTCCCTTTCATCTATCGGCAAAGACACCAAAGACTCACTCACATCCAGGGGGTTAGTCCACATTAAGGGTTTGTAGAGGGAAGCTTGTTTATATGCCACACAAAACTACTTGCCTCTCAGCAACAAAGGAAAGCCACCATATTGAGGTCACTCTAATTACTCATCTGTATGCAAGAAACAGTCTTCTAAAGGAACCCTTTCCACCCCTTTTTAAATTATGATTTGTTTTCTAACACTTAAGAGATTAAATTGAAGGTATCAAATCAAGGTAGAGAAATGACAGCCTTTAAAGTGCATTGAGCCAGTGCTTAAGCAAAATATGATGACTCAAATCATGGTAAACATTTTAGAAAAAAAAAAACTATCATCATATTTTGCTTAAGCACTGGCTCAGAAATGAGCTAAGAATTTACAGAAATATTATAAACACTTTTTTAAAGGCTGGTTTAAAACCACAGTTTTCTTATACCATCAAGTATATCAAAGACTGAGGAAACAGACTTTTTTCATGAATTATGAAAGGCAACTTAAAGCTACAGAGGGCTTGCAATAAAGTTAGAATGGTATATAATGAATTTCAGGGAGACTGATGTTCAGAAAATAAACGACAATTGTAAAATACTAATAATTATTATTGATAGTAAAAGCTACTATACACGCAAAGTTTTATGGTTATGAAGCTTCTTAAATTGCATGATTTCATACGATGCTTTTGGCAACTCTTGAAGTCAATTGTAATTGTAATCTTTTTATCTCCACTCGCCCCCCCCCCCAACAAATAAAGGCATTAGAAGCCCCTCTCACACATGATTTGGATGTTTGATGTCTAATATCTATAAGATTCTGTGACAATTCCATATGTGAGTAAGTAAAAATATATGACAATATGAACAACTTTGTTTAAAGTTTCCTTTTTCTTTTTTATGGATAAATATATCTCCCTCCGAAGGAAATGAGTTACATAAACAAGACTTCTAATAGAAAGGTTAAATTACCTAATAGAAACAACATTATTTAATTAGTGTTTTAAAATACTTGAAAACACTCATTGACTATACTGACATTGGTGAACGAATTTAAAATCATACTAGTTAAGTGATCAAAGTAGTTGTTTTAGACTTGGACATTTTAGGAATTCTATTCATATGTTGCATTGTTTACTTAAATATCAGTTAGGGATAGCTTTGCATCCATGATGATGGGCCAAAGAAATATCACTTTGAGTACCAAAAATGCACCAAAAAAAAAAAAAGAAGAAAAAAGAAAAAAAGAAAACTGAGCAAACTATTCCATTTACTCTAATCATCAGCTTGTTTTTGTTTGTTTGTTTGAGTGATATAGTATTTTTAGTGTGTCTTTATAACAAAAAACAAAGCAAATCTCCATTTTATTTAAAATTTTTTTTTCTTTTTTTAAAATTGATACAGAGATTTTCCTTACAGGCCTTATCTTACACATGCCTCAGTTCAGTTCAGTCACTCAGTCATATCTGACTCTTTGCAACGCCATGGACATCAGGCCTTCCTATTCATCACCAACTCCTGGAGCCTACTCAAACTCATGTCCATCGTGTCGGTGATGCCATCCAACCATCTCATCCTCTGTCTTCCCCTTCTCCTCCTACTTTCAATCTTTCCCAATATCAGAGTCTTTTCCAATGAGTCAGCTCTTCGCGTCAGTTGGCCAAAGTATTGGAGTTTCAGCTTCAACATCAGTCCTTCCAATGAACACCCAGGACTGATCTTTAGAATGGACTGGTTGGATCTCCTTGCAGTCCAAGGGACTCTCAAGAGTCTTCTCCAACACCACAGTTCAAAAGCACCAGTTCTTGGGCGCTCAGCTTTCTTTATGGTCCAACTCTCACATCCATACATGACTACTTGAAAAAACATAGCTTTGACTAGACGGACCTTTGTTGGCAAAGTAATGTCTCTGCTTTTTAATATTCTAGCCTCCCCCATTATCAAATCCTCCACCAGAGTGGTATATTTGTTATAATTGTTAAACATGCATTTATACATCACCATCACCAAAAATCCATAATTGGCGTCAAAGTCTTAGTGTTGTACATTCTGTGGTTTTGAACAAATGTATAATGACACGAACTCATCATTTTGTATCATAGAGTAGCTTCACTGCCCTAAATTTCCTCTGCGCTCTCTGTTCTTTCCTCCCTCCTCCCTAACTCTTGGAATCGTCTTTTTTTTAATTGAATTTTTTATTTTGAGATCATCGTAAATTCTCATGAATTTGTAAGGAAAATTAGAGAGAGATCCCTTGTATCTTTTGCCCTGGTCCTTCCGTGATAACATCTTGCAAAACTGTAGTACCCTATCATAAGCACAGTATTGACACTGATATAGTAAAATTATCTACATGCCAATCACCACCAAAAGACTATCTTGTGTTATTTTCTATAAGCACACTCACTGTCCTCCCTCCTCCACTCCTTCCTTAACTTCTGAAACCAGCTCATCTATTCTTAATTTCTACAGATTTGTCATTTCAAGACTAGCCTATACATGGAATCATACACTATGCAAGCATTTGGAATTGGCTTTCTCTCATTCACCCTAATTCTCTGGAGATTCATACAGGTTTTCATGTGTATCAATAGCTTATTTCTTTTTCTTGTTCTTGTTCCATAGCATGAATGTGCCACAATTTAACATTTGCCCATCACTGAAGGACATCTGGGTTGTTTTGATTTTTTTTGGCTATTATGAATAAAAATGCTATATACATCTTTGGATAGGATTTCTTGTAAACATGTTACTGAGTGCAAGCACATACTGTTTTATTACAACCAGCCAATACATTGAGAGATGAGGTCTTGGGGCAAAGAATAGCAACTTTATTCAAAAAGCCAGATGGTGGAGAGGATGACAGACTAGTGTCTGAAAGAATTATCTTACAAGGGTTAGAATTCAGGCTTCTTTTAAGCTGAAAGGGGAGGAGGTAAAACTGGTTGCTGCAAACTTCTTGATACCTGTCAGAGCCTAGAGGGGATGTGATAATCCTTTGTTCTTGCAGCTGTCCACATAGGTCTAATCACAATGTTCCCATAAGCCTCCAACAAAACAAACATTATTCTCAGTTCTGCAACTTTTTATACCTATATGAATGAAAAGTTACACCTTTAAAGGTCAAGCCTGGGAGGTAGAGCCTTAAGAATCATGTTTATTTCAGGCTTTAGGTAACTTTCTTTTACAAAAGGTGAAGAATCAGCATGACTTAGCACAGACAACAGCATAAGGGTTAGAACTGAAGGAAAAGATCCAATATGGAGTCAGGTTTGTTCTCTATTACAAATATGCCTTTGTTTCCCTGGTACAAAGCCCAGGAGCGCTGTTGCTGAATCATATAGTAGTAGTATGTCATTTATTTTTTTTTTTTAAAGAAACAACCTACTGTTTTCCGAAAGGGCTGTACAATTTTACATCTCCACTAGTGTCATTTTGCATCCCTATCAGTAACATAGGCGTGACCTGGTTTCTTCACATTTTACTAGCATTTAGATTTGTCACTGTTTTTAATGTTAGTTATTCTGATTTGTAAGGATACATTTTTATACTTTTAACTAGCTTTTGCTTAATAGCTAATGATGTTGAAAATTGTTCTATGCGCTTATGTCAGATCTGAATTCTCTTGGGAGATAAATTTATTTTGCTCTTTTCTGGTTAGATATTTTGTTTTATTCTTTTTTTTTTCTGTTGAGTTTTTGGGGAAATATACAAAATATGTTCTAGCTACTAGTGCTTTGTCAGATAGGTAGTTTGCAAATACCTTCTCCCATCTCTAGCTAGTCTTGTCATACTCTGATCAGAATCTTTCACAGAATAAACAGTTTAAATGATGATCAAGCCCAATTTACCTTTTTTTTTTCTTTTATGAGTTTTGTTCTTCTTTGTGACCCATGCTACTTTCTGAAAACAAGCATATTGGATAATTAATCATTTTACTAAAGGTAGAAGTCTCTATGGTGTAGTGTATCTTAGAAGAAAGCAGACAAAAGCAGCCTAAATTCTGTGTTTCTTTCTTAATCTAAAAACATAAAGAAGTTATTGAGCTTTAGTAAATGAATCAATTGTCAATTCATATAGATTATAAAACCTTAAATTTGTATTGATAAATTTGCATTATAAAAGTCAAAGTTATGTGAGAGCATTATGAAGAGTTCTACCCAGAGTTTCTTTTCATTTAGTGTATCTGTCGTTTAGTCAAATTTTTGATACATTGACCTTTTGCACTGTTCACATTTTCTTGATGGGAAGGTCTTTGCATATGCCACTTTGCTGCAGTTGAGTCTTGTTGGATAAATGTTTTAAAATAAACAATTTGACCATGTAAGCAATACTAACCATGTGTATTCAAGAATAAGTATCAACCAAAGCTGAAGAGCAGAGAGGATATACAATGTATCAACATTTCTTTTTATTTGTGTGATAAAATCTCTGCTAATTCACAGATTCTGAGAATATTTCTATTAGCATGAAATTGGCATAATATATTTGCTTATTTTTACTACTTAATCATTGTGTATTTTTATAGATGATGCTCAATTGTGTTGACTCCACAGCGATATGGAAAGTGATGTTACGTTAAAACTTTAACATTCTAATCCTTGTTTAATTGCCTAGTTTATAGAGAAACCAGTTAGACCTAAAGACTAGTTATTAGGCACAGACCACTAGTTAGTTCAGTTAGTAGCAGGATTTGGTAAAACAGAAAGGAAGCTAGGAGCTAGTAATGGTGGGAATAGCGTAAATATATTTAAGGTTTTCTTGGAAAAGAATTGTCTTGGGGAGAAAGTTTTAATAGTTTGCATTGCTCCAATCCTGTACTTGCTAACATTTCTTTATTTCTATTTCTTTCAACGTGCTGCTGCTGCTAAGTCACTTCAGTCGTGTCCGGCTCTGTGCAACTCCATAAATGGCAGCCCACCAGGCTCCCCCAGTCCCTGGGATTCTCCAGGCAAGAACACTAGAGTGGGTTGCCGTTTCCTCCTCCAATGCAGGAAAGTGAAAAGTGAAAGTGAACTCACTCAGTCGTGTCTGACTCTCAGCGACCCCATGGACTGCAGCCTACCAGGCTCCTCCGTCCATGGGAGTCTCCAGGCAAGAGTACTGGAGTAGGGTAGCAGTGGCTTAAAGATGGGCACCCAGATGTAGATACATTTTGATTTGCCAAAGAGTAACACATTATCTTGGTAGAGATTCAAAAGAAAGTACAACACAGAAACGGTAAATGCATGTCACACTACTTGCCATGCTTAATGGAAGGTATTTTTTTTTCCATCAAAGCACTCTCCAACATTGAACCTTCAAAAGCCTTCTTATTATAGTGTTCCCAGAAGACAAATTCAATTAACTGAAGTTACTAGTTGACATAAACCTCTTGCCTTTGCTAAAAAAAAAAAAAATTAAGGATGAATTGAAAATTATAGTTTTATAGACAAAGATCAACTTTGACCTAGATCTCTAACAAAGTTGAGGCTAACCCATCAGAAATAGAAATAGAAAGGTCACAGTAGAATCATTGTGAAGAATGAGCCTCAAAAATGGTACTGCCTTGGCTCAGGAGCAGCTAGGACTTGGTATGATGTGAGCAAAGACCAAATTAGAAATAATAAAACTGAAATCCTGGAGCCAAGACCTGAGATGATATGAATATTGGCTCTTAATCTTTATGTTTAGACAGAAGCCATCAATATAGAAAACTTTAAAGGTGCCAGAGTTAGTTTTCTTTTAAAAGCAAGTTTTTTTTTCTTTATATTAATTTTTATTGCAGTATAGTTGCTTTACAATGTTGTGTTTCTACTGTACAACAAATTGAATCAGCTATATGTATACATATATCCCCTCCCTTCTGGACTTCCTTCCCGTTCAGGTCACCACAGTGCATTAAGTAGAGTTCCCTGTGCTCTACAGTACGTTCTCCTTAATTGTCTACTTTATGTTGTTGTTGTTTAGTTGCTAAGTTGCGTCTGACTCTTTCCCACTCCAAGGACTGTAGCCTTCCAGGCTCCTCTGTCCATTGGATTCTCCAGGCAAGAATACTGCAGTGGGTTGCCATTTTCTTCTTCAGGGGATCTTCTCAACCCCGGGATTGAACCCACATCTCCTGCATTGGCAGGCAGATTCTCTACCACTGAGCCACCTGGGAAGCCCTATCTATTTTATACTTAGTATAAATAGGGTATGTGTCAACTCCATCTCTCAATACCTCGCACCCCCATCTTTCTCTGTTCTTTCCCTATATTTCTCTCTTTGTGAAATCCAAAGGCCCCAGAGTTTTTGGGACTATTCTGACTTGCCATACCAGTAACATCATTCTCTAACACCCAGGAGCTCTTGGATATTTGCTGGGACCCACAGATTGGTGGCGCAGCTGGGGCTACAGAACATTTTCTGGGATATGCAGAGGGCAGTCTCCCAGAAAAAATGGTTCCGTCTGGTAGCAGCCTTCTTCATGGGACCTCTTCAATTCCCTCTTATAATCTTTACATGATGAAATAAAAACATGGTTTGGAGGGATGAGAGATAGAAATTTTTTTTTACTATATTTGTTTAGTACTATGCTTTATATATATTTAGTGTTTGCTTTGACTAAACTCTAAAGCATTTGAACAAAACATGGCATAATTCCTACTCTTTGGATGGCTACAGCACCAGAGTCATGTTCACAGTTTATAGTTGTATACAAATATATGTGATAGTAGGGAGGTGCTCTTTCATTACCGCTTTTTTAAATGAAATTAGTTATTTTCCAGTTGGCTAGTTTCATGAGTGATACGTCTCTCTAGACAAATTCTGGCTGTGATCATCAGTCAGAAACACAGAAGTACTATAATTTTATATTATCCTTTCTCACCCTCTCCAGCCCCACCCCACATCCCCTTCTCTCTCTCTCTTTTTTTCCCCACTTTTGGGCATAAAGCAATTACTTCAACTCCACCCATCCACCTAATTTGATCAGCACAGGAAAAGGGGGAAAATAAAATTTTAATTTGGCTAGTAAGATTAGTACCTTTCCTACCTATTAGCAGGGATAGAAGGGGAGTATTGTTGTTAAGATTAAACTTACTGCTGTGTGAGTGTGTGTGTGTGTATTTGTAGGTGTGTGTGGTGTGTGTGTGTGAGGATTGTAAGTGTGTGTGTTGTGTATACTTTTGTAAAGTTGAGTTACTTTCAACCCTGTCGGTTTATTTCAAAGAAATGAGTAACATGTGATTGGTAAGAGGTGAAAATTCCTTTCCATAAGAAACTTTAGTTATTGGAACCAAACTATATTTTACTTTGGATCACTGTCATGAATCAAACATAATTTGGAAAAAATGATTTGAAACATTTCTGGTGGGAACAGGTGGGTTAACTCTGATCCTTATGCAGGTACATTGCTTAGGTGCCATCAGCTTAGTCTTCCCACTCGGCAACAAGTTACAACAGTTGCCATTTTGTGTTTTCCAATTAATTCAAAAGTCTTTTCTAAAATAAAAGTGTTTCTTTCCAATCACTGCCTTTCAAATATTTGATAAAATTTCTGTGAATAAGCAGAATTTAAATAAAGTCAGATAGTGTGAAGACTGCCTGAATGAAACAATTATTTACAGAGTGCCATGAGTTTAAACTGGGACTCTTACAAATCAAACTTCTTATAGTTGAGGTGGCTAATATTCCACACATTCCTTTCCATGACGTGAAATTGTCTTATTGTAGACATTTATCTTTACAAAAATTGGTGGAGGTGTTATAAAATTAGCAAGTTAGAATTAGATTTCTAGACAATTTTGGGAAATTAGTTTTACCGTTTTTTGCTTCTAATTGCTTAATTTACATATCATCTCAACTCTCATTCCATCCTCATGAGTTGGACTAAGAATGACAACATGCAGGAAATGAACCCTGCTTGGGCTAAACATTGGGAAATGTGTGTTCCCCTGCTTACTATGGCATCAGCGGCCTTCGGAACAGTCACTTCAAAAACTTGAACCTTAGATTTCTTATCTGGACAACATGAAAATTGAATTTGATATCCTCTGAAGTCATTGAAAATTTTGATTCATTGCCTCCAAGAGTGAGATCAAGAGTTCGTTAATTTTTTTAAAGCTTCTGCCAAGTTTTTATCCATAGCTGAGTCTGGAACAACTGATGCAGAATTCTGTTTCTTACATTTGATGATTTATGATTCAAGCTTTTGGAAAGTAAATGCTTATGTGGCAGACTAAATTGTGTGCCCCGAAGTTTGCATGTTGAAAACCTAACTTCCCTTCTGACTATGTTTGGAAATAGGCTCTGCAAGGGAGGTGATTAACATTACCACGATACTCTTAACTAGAGTCTTTATTCAGATTTTAGCATTTTCCCATCTTTTCTCCTATTCCTGTTCCAGGATCCAACACAGGCACCACGTTGCATTTAGCTGTCATGTCTCATGTATCCCTAGTTCCCTGCAATCTGACACCATTTCCGCAGTCTTTCCTGGTTATCTACCATATGATGTCCTCAAGAAGTACTGGTCAATAATTTTGTAGAATGTCCCTCAATTTGGACTCGTCTTTCAGGATTAGAGTGGACTTAATGGCCTTTAGAAAGAATACTACAGAGATGAAATGCCATTCTCCTCACATCATATATCAGGAAGTTCATGATAGCCACATGACTTATCATTGATAATGTTTATGTTTGTTAAGAGTGTCTGCCTGGTTTCTGCATTGTAAAGTTACTTTTATCCCCCATTCCATGTTCTGGTTATTAAAAATGCATAATTAAATACAGTATACATTCAAAGGGAGAGCAATTAAGCTCCCCTTTCAGGAAGAAAGAGTAGCAATGAGCTTGCAGCTGTCTAGTAAAATTGCCACAATAATTAATAAGCAATTTGGGGCAGTTAGTCTGGGACTGGGCAAATATTGTTACTGTGTTACTTTTACCCAGTGATTTTAGCTTTCATTGGTGGGTATTGCCTGAAGTCCTTTTAACTGGTGTTCTAATTGTGATCTTCTGTTTCTCTCATTGTTTTTATATTTATTATTGGGAAATAATATGTAAGGAAGATTTGTTCCTTCTCCTCTATTTACTTCCATAATTTCTTATTTATATCAGTAATATATTTGTTGACATATTTTATTCTTTGAACTTCCCCAGTGGCTCAGTTGTAAAGAGTCCACTTGCAATGCAAGAGACACGGCTTTGATCCGTGGGTCAGGAAGATCCCCTGGAGAATGAAATGGCAACCCACTCCAGTATTCTTGCCTGGAAAACCTCATGGACAGAGGAGCCTGGCAGCCTATAGTCCATGGGATTGCAAAAGAATTGGAGACAATTTAGCAACTAAATAACAACATTTTATTCTTTGAGTTTTATTACAATACTACTTTTATTAGACAACAGGGCTTAGGATGGAAGCACTAAGTGGATTCTTCTTCAGAGTTTCCAAAAGGGAGCAGCCTTGCTGACAACTTGATTTAGGATGTCTGGACTACAGAGGTGTGAGATAATAAATTCCTGTAGCTTTTAGCCACCAAGTGTATAATTTATTATGGCAGTCCTAGGAAACTAATATAGTAATTAGAATATACACTGAATTGGGTGAATTAGATAAGATGATTTTAAATCTTATGTAAGAATAAATTACTGAGAACAACAAATAATATTATGAAAAAGTAGTATAATAAAGCACCACATACCTTATCAGATGGTAGAAAGTATTATAAACTACTTGCCATTAAATAATTACAAAATAATTATGACTATGACTCAGGTATTTTCCAAAGTACATAAATTTGAAATAGACCCAGAAAATAGGAAAAGTTAATATATAACCCAGATCCTCATTGGGTTCAGAGACCAAAGGCAAATTAATTCACAAATAGTACTGCTGCACTCATCTCACATGCTAGTAAAGTAATGCTCAAAATTCTCCAAGCCAGGCTTCAGCAATACATGAACCATGGACTTCCAGATGTTCAAGCTGGTTTTAGAAAAGGCAGAGGAGCCAGAGATCAAATTGCCAACATCCACTGGATCATCGAAAAAGCAAGAGAGTTCCAGAAACATATCTATTTCTGCTTTATTGACCATGCCAAAGCATATTGACTGTGTGGATCACAATAAACTGTGGAAAATTCTGAAAGAGATGGGAATACCAGACCGCCTAACCTGCCGCTTGAGAAACCTGTATGCAGGTCAGGAAGCAACAGTTAGAAGTGGACATGGAACAACAGACTGGTTCCAAATAGGAAAAGGAGTACATCAAGGCTATGTATTTTCGCCCTGCTTATTTAACTTCTATGCAGAGTACATCATGAGAAATGCTGGACTAGATGAAGCACAAACTGGAATCAAGATTGCTGGGAGAAATATCAAGAACCTCAGATATGCAGATGACAACACCCTTATAGTAGAAAAGTGAAGAACTAAAGAGCCTCTTGATGAAAGTGAAAGAGGAGAGTGAAAAAGTTGGCTTAAAGCTCAACATTCAGAAAATGAAGATCATGGCATCTGGCCCCATCACTTCATGGCAAATAGATGGGGAAACACTGGAAACAGAGGCCAACTTAATTTTTTTAGCCTCCAAAATCACTGCAGATGGTGATTGCAACCATGAAATTAAAAGATGCTTACTCCTTGGAAGGAAAGTTATGACCAACCTAGGCAGCATATTAAAAAGCAGAGACATTACTTTGTCAACAAAAGTCTGTCTAGTTAAGGCTATGGTTTTTCCAGTAGTCATGTATGGAAGTGAGAGTTGGACCATAAAGAAAGCTGAGTGCTGAAGAATTGATGCTTTTGAACTGTGGTGTTGGAAAAGACTCTGGAGAGCCCCTTGGACTGCAAGGAGATCCAACCAGTCCATTCTAAAGGAGATCAGTCCTGGGTGTTCATTGGAAGGACTGATGTTGAAGCTAAAACTCCAATACTTTGGCCACCTGATGCAAAGAGCTGACTCATTGGAAAAGACCCTAATGCTGGGAAAGATTGAAAGCAGGAGGAGAAGGGGACAGCAGAGGATGAGATGGTTGGATGGCATTATTGACTCAATGGTCATGAGTTTGGGTAGACTCCAGGAGTTGGTGATGGACAGGGAGGCCTGTTGTGCTGCGGTTCATGGGGTCACAAAGAGTCGGACATGACTGAATGATTGAACTGAGCTGTGAGTTGAATCTCACAGCAGATTTTCATCAAGAGAAAATGATAGCTGGACTGTTATCAAACCTACTTCAGAAATTAAATCCAGACATAGTAAAGATTGAAATGTTTTAAAAAATCTTGAAATAACTCTGATACTACACTTAATATCTATGACCTTGGGAGAAACAAGACAAGAATTCCAGCAGCTATTAAAAAATGTTGACACACTTGATCATATAAAAATTAAAAACAAACACGAATTTTTATACAGAAGCAGACACTTGAAACAAAGTCAACAAATAAATATTTAGGGAAATGATATTTGTAAAGCTCATTGTTCATAAAATGTTAATATATGTAATCTAATACAATATAATATATATATAATTAATGCTTTTCATTTTAATAGGGGACAAAATTATCTAATATAAAAATGGGTAATTCAAGGAAAAGGATATTTTAAAAGCTGACAGATTTATTAAAGTTTTCATATTCTCAGATTGAAAACTGCAAGAACAAGTCATATGAAGATGTTAGTGTATAACCATTAAACTGGTTAAGAAAGGGGGAGAACTATTGTTGACATCAATGAACCGAAATTTTAAAGGCTAACTGGAGACTTACCAAGAGATATCTGTTTATGAACAAAAAATTAGGGCCTTCTCTGGTTGTCTGTGGGGTTAAGACTCTACTCTGAGTGCAGGGGGCCTAGGTTTGATCCCTGGTTAGGGAACTAGATCCCACATACCACAGCTAAAAATTCCACATGCTACAACTAAGACCTGGCACAGCCAAAAAAGTTAAAAAATAAAAACAAAAGTAAATTATCATTTGACTCAGACATATCACCTTTAAAATAACTCACATGTATGTAAAACCTCCTGTCTATGAAGGAGGTCTTTGTTTCAACACTTTGACAGTGACCAAACACTGGGGAAAAGTGAACGCATATTATCATTATGAGCGAAGTGGCTTAATACATCATGATGTTTTTATTATATAATAGTATGCCATAATTTTAAAAGAGTATAGCAGAAATATGACCGGACTTGAGTGACTTGCCATTATGTAACATTAGCATCCTTTTTAAAACCACAGTGACACATGTTTATGAGTGAGAAGGAAAAAAAGGAAGATGTGTCTTTTTAGAAGAAGTCATTTAACATAGGGTTATAGGTGATGCTGGAAAAGAATAGAAAGAGATTAGAAATAAGACAAGCAAACATGAAAATGGAGAAATAAGAACTACATTAAGAAGAAACATGGATTTCTTTTATTTAGTAATTATGTGAAGTGAAAGTGTTAGTTGCTCAGTCATGTCCTAACTCTTTGTGACCCATGGACTGTAGCTTGCCGGGCTCCTCTGTCCTTGGAATTCTTCAGGTAAGAATGCGGGAGTGTGTAGCCCTTCTTTTCTCCAAAGGATCTTCCTGACCCAGAGATCGAACCAGGTCTTCTGCTTTGCAGGCAGATTCTTTACCATATGAGCCACCAGGGAACAATGTAGTTATGTGTATAGTATATTCAATGTGTTTAAATTCCATAAGTAAAACCCTAATGCTTTCAGATGGGTGTATAGGTGTTTTTGTATTTGTATCAGTAAAAAGAAATTCATGGATAGAAAAAGAGGCTGTTAGGGGAGTGGGTAAATAGTAGTAAATAATTTGTTTTGTCTTCATAGATTTTGCGTTTTTTGTTATATGATGGGGTTCAGAACATACTTCAGTTCAGTTGAGTTCAGTTCATTTGGATCAGTGGCTCAGTCGTGTCCGACTCTTTGCGACCCCATGAATCGCAGCACGCCAGGCCTCCCTGTCCATCATCAACTCCTGGAGTTCACTCAGACTCACGTCCATTGAGTCAGGGATGGCATTTCCAGCTATCTCATCCTCTGTCATCCCCTTCTTCTCCTGCCCCCAATCCCTCCCAGCATCAGAGTCTTTTCCAATGAGTCAACTCTTCGCCTGAGGTGTCCAAAGTACTGGAGTTTCAGCTTCAGAATCATTCCCTTCAAAGAAATCCCAGGGTTGATCTCCTTCAGAATGGACTGATTGGATCTCCTTGCAGCCCAAGGGACTCTCAAGAGTCTTCTCCAACACCACAATTCAAAAGCATCAATTCTTGGCCCTCAACCTTCTTCACAGTCCAACTCTCACATCCATATATGACCACTAGAAAAACCATACCCTTGACTAGACGGACCTTAGTCGGCAAAGTAATGTCTCTGCATTTCAATATGCTATCTAGGTTGGTCATAACTTTCCTTCCAAGGAGTAAGCATCTTTTAATTTCATGGCTTCAGTCACATCTGCAGTGATTCTGGAGCCCCCAAAAATAAAGTCTGACACTGTTTCCACTGTTTCCCCATCTATTTGCCATGAAGTGATGGGACCAGATGGCATGATCTTCATTTTCTGAATGTTGAACTTTAAACCAACTTTTTCACTCTCCTCTTTCACTTTCATCAAGAGGCTTTTTAGTTCCTCTTCCCTTTCTGCCATAAGGGTGGTGTCATCTGCATATCTGAGGTTATTGATATTTCTCCTGGCAATCTTGATTCCAGCTTGTGCTTCTTCCAGTCCAGCATTTCTCATGATGTACTCTGCATACAAGTTAAATAAGCATGGTGACAATATATAGCCTAGACGTACTCCTTTTCCTATTTGGAACCAGTCTGTTGTTCCATGTCCAGTTCTAACTGTTGCTTCCTGACCTGAATACAGGTTTCTCAAGCAGCAGTTTAGGTGGTCTGGTATTCCCATCTCTTTCAGAATTTTCCATAGTTTATTGTGATTCACACAGTCAAAGGCTTGACATGATCAACAAAGCAGAAATAGATGTTTTTCTGGAACTCTCTTGCTTTTTCCATGATCCAGCATATGTTGGCAATTTGATTTCTGGTTCCTCTGCCTTTTCTAAAACCAGCTTGGATGTCTGGGAGTTCACAATTCATGTATTGCTGAAGCCTGGCTTGGAGAATTTTGAGAATTACTTTACTAGCATGTGAGATGAGTGCAACTGTGCGGTAGTTTGAGCATTCTTTGGCATTGCCTTTCTTTGGGATTGGAATGAAAACAACTTTTCCAGTCCTGTGGCCACTGCTGAGTTTTCCAAATCTGCTGGCATATTGAGTGCAGCACTTTCACAGCATCATCTCTCAGGATTTGAAACAGCTCAACTGGAATTCCATCACCTCCTCTAGCTTTGTTCATAGTGATGCTTTCTAAGGCCCACTTGACTTCACATTCCAGGATGTCTGGCTCTAACTGAGTGATCACACCATCATGATTATCTTTGTTGTGAAGATCTTTTTTGTATAGTTCTTCTGTGTATTCTTGCCACCTCTTCTTAATATCTTCTGCTTCTGTTAGGTCCGGACCATTCTTGTCCTTTATCGAGCCCATCTTTTCATGAAATGTTCCCTTGGTATCTCTAATTTTCTTAAAGAGATTTCTAGTCTTTCTCATTGTGTTGTTTTCCTCCATTTCTTTGCATTGATTGCTGAGAAAAGCTTTCTTATCTCTTCTTGCTATTCTTTGGAACTCTGCATTCAGGTGCTTCTATCTTTCCTTTTCTCCTTTGCTTTTTGCTTCTCTTCTTTTGACAGCTATTTGTAAGGCCTCCCCAGACAGCCATTTTGCTTTTTTGCATTTCTTTTCCATGGCGATGGTCTTGATCCCTCTCTCCTGTACAATGTCATGAACCTCATTCCATAGTTCATCAGGCACTCTATCAGATCTAGTCCCTTAAATCTATTTCTCACTTCCACTGTATAATCATAAGGGATTTGATTGAGGTCATACCTGAATGGTCTAGTACTTATTGCAAAATGCTTTTCCTTGGCAAATGGAATATCTTAAGCTGAAGAAGTCTGAGAAACAGCAGAAGCAGAAAGGTCATGCTGACCTCCCCAACCTTTCTCACCCTTCTTCCCTGAAATGGTCATGTATCTTTCATGTAGAATTTACCCTTCCTGTACTAGAAGAAAAGAAGTCATTATTATTACCAGAAACTGGAAATTTAGGGCTGAGAAAGCTGTAAAAATCTTGTCAAACTAACCTTTATCTTCCTAATTTATTCCTTCACCATTTACTATCCTCTCCCAAACTCTTTTGTCTTGTTAATTCTTCACAAATGTATTGTTTCTTCATCTAAATGCTATAAAAGTTTCCCATTCTGGAGACCTTTCCATTCTCTTGTGAAGGCCCCCATGTGCATGTAAAATGTTAACAAAATTTGTATGCTTTTCTCTTAGTCTGTCTTTGTCACTTCACTTTCAGATACAGTCAAAGACCCTAAGGGGCTGATAAAAGCTTTTTCCCATTTCTACATTATGCACATATTATAATGAAAATTTGGGGGGGCCTCAAAAAAGAATTAATTTAATTACATAAAAATGTTTAAATTGCTGGCACAAAATGCCAAAAAGCCACCAAGAAAATACAAAGAACTATTTAGTTCAGATAAGAAAATTTTAAAATTCTTAATATTTAAAGAGTCAAGCTGAATGTGAAAAACAGTGAGAAACAGATAAGCCAAGAACTAGATTGATCATTATGAAATTTCTGAATTTTCAGAGAAGAAGAAATATCTAAATAAATATTCAAATTTACTATAAATCAGAATAATAAATATTATAACTGCAAAGTTATTACTTGTCACCTTTCTAATTAACAAAGTTTAAAAACTATATTGGTGAGAGCACAGCATGAAAAACACTATGTTATTCTGCTGATGAATGTGTAAATTAGTAGATATTTTTGAAAAAATATTTGACAATCCATTTTACGTAATATAAAATATTAATATTCGGTGATCCAAAGATTCTAAGTTTAAAAATACATCTTAAGAAAATTTAAAGAAAAGTATGAATACAGTAATTGATGAATTATATAACATTTTGAATAATTATAAACAAAAATGTCAGTATTAACTTCAGTTCAGTTCAGTCACTCAGTCGTGTCTGACTCTTTGTGACCCCATGAGTCACAGCACGCCAGCACTCCCTGTCCATCACCAACTCCCAGAGTTCACTCAGACTCACGTCCATCGAGTCCATGATGCCATCCAGCCATCTCATCCTCTGTCGTCCCCTTCTCCTCCTGCCCACAATCCCTCCCAGCATCAGAGTCTTTTCCAAAGAGTCAACTCTTCGCATGAGGTGGCCAAAGTACTGGAGTTTCAGCTTTACCATCATTCCTTCCAAAGAAATCCCAGGGCTGATCTCCTTCAGAATGGACTGGTTGGATCTCCTTGCAGTCCAAGGGACTCTCAGGAGTCTTCTCCAACACCACAGTTCAAAAGCATCAATTCTTCAGCGCTCAGCCTTCTTCACAGTCCAACTCTCACATCCATACATGACCACAGGAAAAACCATACCCTTGACTAGATGGACCTTAGTCAGCAAAGTAATGTCTCTACTTTTGTATATGCTATCTAGGTTGGTCATAACTTTTCTTCCAAGGAGTAAGCGTCTTTTAATTTCATGGCTGCAGTCACCATCTGCAGGGATTTTACAGCCCCCAAAAATAAAGTCTGACACTGTTTCCACTGTTTCCCTATTTATTTCCCATGAAGTGATGGGACCGGATGCCATGATCTTTGTTTTCTGAATGTTGAGCTTTAAGCCAACTTTTTCACTCTCCACTTTCACTTTCGTTAAGAGGCTTTTTGGTGGCTCAGCTGGTAAAGAATCCGCCTGCAATGTGGGAGACCTGGGCTCGATCCTTGGGTTGGGAAGATCCCCTGGAGAAGGGAAAGGCTACCCAGTCCAGTATTCTGTCCTTGAGAATTCCAGGGGTCACAAAGAATCAGACACATCTGAGCAACTTTCACTTTATGAAAGTTGTAACAGTGCTACAGAATTAACTTAGTGGTAAGGAAATAACTTGTATCCAACAGTAGAATTGGATGTGGTATGATGCATAGTGATAGGTTACTGTTTTTAATGACATTAAAAGATGCTTATAATAAAATTATAATCATGTAAATAAGGTAAAGTCCTGTATATTATTTTGGTTTTGTTTGCAGATTATTTAACATTAGCAGCTGTGAGAGCTGGCGCACTAAGCGCAGGTGGCTGCAAGAGCAGGCACACTAAGCGCAGCCGAGAGGAGCTACCCCACGTCCGATGTGAGGGGCGGCGGCCTAGAGTGCCAGGCTGCGGCAGCACAGGAAGGCGGAGAGGAGCTACCCCGCGTCCGAGGTCTGTGGCAGCCGGGAGGAGCTACCTTGCGTCCGAGGTCAGGGGCGATGGCCAGGAGGAGACACCCCGAGTCTGAGGTCAGGAGTGGCCAGGAGGAGACACCCTACGTCTGAGGTCGGGGCTGCTGGGAGAAGCCACCTCGCCCCCGAGGCCAAGGGCGGTACCCTGAGGATCCACCCCGAGCAGGAGGCCAGGGGCGGCAGCTGGGAGGAGCCACCTATGCCCGAGGCCAGGGCTGGCAGCCAGGAGGAGCATCCCAAGGAACAGTGGCTGTGCAGGCCCAGGAGGGCCTAGAGGAGCTATCCCACATTGAAGGTCAGGAATGTGGGCGGTAAGGAGATACTGTTCGTCCAAGGTAAGGAGCACCAGTTGTGCTTTGCTGTGGCACCCATGAAGAGATACCCCACGCCTAAGGTAAGAGAAACCCAAGATGGTAGGTGTTGCAAGAGGGCATCAGAGGGCAGACACACTGAAACCATACTCACAGAAAACTAGTCAATCTAATCACACTAGGACCACAGCCTTGTCTAACTCAATGAAACCAAGCCATGCCTGCGGGCAACCCAAGACGGGCGGGTCATGGTGGAGAGATCTGACAGAATGTGGTCTACTGGAGAAGGGAATGGCAAGGCACTTCAGTATTCTTGCCTTGAGAACCCCATGAAAAGTATGAAAAGGCAAAATGATAGGATACCAAAAGAGGAACTCCCCAGGTCATTAGGTGCCCAATATGCTACTGGAGATCAGTGGAGAAATAACTCCAGAAAGAATGAAAAGATGGAGTCAAAGCAAAAACAACAACCAGCTGTGGATGTGACTGGTGATAAAAGCAAGATCCGATACTGTAAAGAGCAATATTGCGTAGGAACCTGGAATGTCAGGTCCATGAATCAAGGCAAATTGGAAGTGGTCAAACAAGAAGTGGCAAGAGTGAACGTTGACATTCTAGGAATCAGCGAACTAAAATGGACTGGAATGGATGAATTTAACTCAGATGACCATCATATCTACTACTGCGGGCAGGAATCCCTCAGAAGAAATGGAATAGCCATCGTGGTCAACAAAAGAGTCCGAAATGCAGTACTTGGATGCAGTCTCAAAAACGACAGAATGATCTCTGTTCATCTCCAAGGCAAACCATTCAATGTCACAGTTATCTAAGTCTATGCCCCAACCAGTAATGCTGAAGAAACTGAAGTTGAATGGTTTTATCAAGACCTACAAGACCTTTTAGAACTAACACCCCAAAAAGATGTCCTTTTCATTATAGGGGACTAGAATGCAAAAGTGGGAAGTCAAGAAACACCTGGAGTAACAGGCAAATTTGGCCTTGGAATGTGGAATGAAGCAGGGCAAAGACTAATAGAGTTTTGCCAAGAAAATGCACTGGTCATAGCAAACACCCTCTTCCAACAACACAAGAGAAGACTCTACACATGGACATCACCAGATGGTCAACACCGAGAACAGATTGATTATATTCTTTGCAGCCAAAGATGGAGAAGCTCTATACAGTCAACAAAAACAAGACCAGGAGCTGACTGTGGCTCAGATCATGAACTCCTTATTATCAAATTCAGACTTAAATTGAAGAAAACAGGGAAAACCGCTAGACCATTCAGGTATGACCTCAATCAAATCCCTTATGATTATACAGTGGAAGTGAGAAATAGATTTAAGGGCCTAGATCTGATAGATGGAGTGCCTGATGAACTATGGACGGAGATTCATGACATTGTGCAGGAGACAGGGATCAAGACCATCCCCATGGAAAAGAAATGCAAAAAAGCAAAATGGCTGTCTGGGGAGGCCTTACAAATAGCTTGCAAAAGAAGAGAGGTGAAAAGCAAAGGAGAAAAGGAAAGATATAAGCATCTGAATGCAGAGTTCCAAAGAATAGCAAGAAGAGATAAGAAAGCCTTCCTCAGCAATCAATGCAAAGAAATGGAGGAAAACAACAGAATGGGAAAGACTAGAGATCTCTTCAAGAAAATTAGAGATACCAAGGGAGCATTTCATGCAAGGATAGGCTCGATAAAGGACAGAAATGGTCTGGACCTAACAGAAGCAGAAGATATTAAGAAGAGGTGGCAAGAATACACGGAAGACCTGTACAAAAAAGATCTTCACGACCCAGATAATCATGATGATGTGATCACTAATCTAGAGCCAGACATCTTGGAAAGTGAAGTCAAGTGGGCCTTAGAAAGCATCACTATGAACAAAGCTAGTGGAGGTGATGGAATTCCAGTTGAGCTGTTTCAAATCCTGAGAGATGATGCTGTGAAAGTGCTGCACTCAATATGCCAGCAAATTTGGAAAACTCAGCAGTGGCTACAGGACTGGAAAAGGTCAGTTTTCATTCCAATTCCAACGAAAGGCAATGCCAAAGAATGCTCAAACTACTGCACAGTTGCACTCATCTCACATGCTAGTAAAGTAATGATCAAAATTCTCCAAGCCAGGCTTTAGCAATACGTGAACCGTGAATTTCCTGATGTTTAAGCTGGTTTTAGAAAAGGCAGAGGAACTGGAGATCAAATTGCCAACATCTGCTGGATCGTGGAAAAAGCAAGAGAGTTCCAGAAAAACATCTATTTCTGCTTTATTGACTATGCCAAAGCCTTTGACTGTGTGAATCACAGTAAACTGTGGAAAATTCTGAAAGAGATGGGAATACCAGACCACCTAACCTGCCTCTTGAGAAATCGGTATGCAGGTCAGGAAGCAACAGTTAGAACTGGACATGGAACAACAGACTGGTTCCAAATAGGAAAAGGAGTCCATCAAGGCTGTATATTGTCACCCTGCTTATTTAACTTGTATGCAGAGTACATCATGAGAAATGTTGGACTGGAAGAAGCACAAGCTGGAATCAAGATTGCCAGGAGAAATATCAATCATCTCAGATATGCAGATGACACCACCCTTATGGCAGAAAGTGAAGAGGAGCTAAAAAGCCTCTTGATGAAAGTGAAAGTGGAGAGTGAAAAAGTTGGCTTAAAGTTCGACATTCAGAAAACAAAGATCATGGCACCGGTCCCATCACTTCATGGCAAATAGATGGGGAAACAGTAGAAACAGTGTCAGACTTTATTTTTTGGGCTCCAGAATCATTGCAGATGGTGACTGAAGCCATGAAATTAAAAGACGCTTACTCCTTGGAAGAAAAGTTATGACCAACCTAGATAGTATATTCAAAAGCAGAGACATTAATTTGCCGACTAAGGTCCGTCTAGTCAAGGCTATGGTTTTTCCTGTGGTCATGTATGGATGTGAGAGTTGGACTGTGAAGAAGGCTGAGTGCCAAAGAATTGATGCTTTTGAACTGTGGTGTTGGAGAAGACTCTTGAGAGTCCCTTGGACTGCAAGGAGATCCAACCAGTCCATTTTGAAGGAGATCAACCCTGGGATTTCTTTGGAAGGACTGATTCTGAAGCTGAAACTCCAGTACTTTGGCCGCCTCATGTGAAGAGTTGACTCTTTGGAAAAGACTCTGATGCTGGGAGGGATTGTGGGCAGGAGGAAAAGGGGACGACCGAGGATGAGATGGCTGGATGGCATCCCTGACTCAATGGACATGAGTCTGAGTGAACTCCAGGCGATGATTATAGACAGGGAGGCCTGGCATGCTGCGAATCATGGAGTCGCATCAAGTCGGACATGACTGAACTACTGAACTGAGCTGAACTGACTGAAAACAAAGATGCTACAGTATCATTAGAGCTAGAAATGAAATGTTCTCTTGTATACGTTGTAAATATTCTGTTTTTTCATAATGAACATTTATTGATTTTATGAAAGTCCAAGTTAAAAGTTAGTTGCATAGTTGTGTTTGACTGTTGGGGATCCCATGGATCATAGCATGCCCGACTCCTCTGTTCATAAAATTCTCCAGGCAAGGGAGTACTGGAGTGGGTTTTAATTTGCAAAAGTAAAGAATAACTGCTTGGATATGTGTTTGCTTTCTGATGATATTTACTTGTGTTAATGTCATTTTGAAATAACCAGAGTAGATTGATGCGATTATTGTTAGTTTCTGAGTTTGTAATTCAGTATATATTGGGTATAACTGCATCTAGAATTCCCAGGTCAAATTTTATGTTCTTTTCCCTCTCCTACACTCATCTGTGTGTTGGTTGAATAAGAAATTGGTCTTTTGTATGTCTTACGTGGTAATTGACATCTTTATTCTGATATGTTACTCTGTTTTTGGTTATAGATTAAATCACTGCTCCTAAGAGTTAGGGGAAGAATTTCTTCTGAAAAATGGAGTCTTTCTAAATATTGATCCTTCAAGCAGGAGGTAATTTTTTTTAATAAGTTCTTACCTTATTAATGAAGAAACTGATCAGTTCTTTTACACTAGGTAAACACAGATATTGGATGCTATTTATAAATAAGAATTCAGAACTGTTCAAGCTCAAAGCAACTTTATGTAACTTTAAAAATTAATTACTTAGTTAATGGGCCCTTGGTTAAGGGCCACCATGCTATAGATAAAAAGAGAATGTCTTTAAATGGGTGAATTATATGATGTGTGAATTACATCTCAATAAAGCTTTTCAAAACAAAATGTGTAACTTTTTAACCAGGACAAGGAAACTTAATTTGACAATGGAAATAAAGAAAAATATTATATAGAAAACATGAAAAAATAATGGCAGAAATAAATTTGAATATTGCATAAGTGGAAACACTTAAAAGCAATATTTCTCAGATTAAAGTTGAAAATGTGGTAGTATGTTCTCTATAAAATTATACTTAAAAATACACAAATAAAGGTTGAAGACTAACTCAAAAGAATGTAGGAAGCCAATATGGTGGAGGAGAATATGCTATAAATGTTACATCTCTCAAAATTAAGAACCAAAAATATAATAAGAGGCAATTAATGAATAAATGAATAAAGGGCAAAACTAAAACATTTTTAGAAAAAAACAGGAGAACATGTAGGTCTGATTATACATTTTTAGATATAACATCAGAAGTATGAGCCATGAAACAAAATTTGATAAGATGGACTTATTAAAAGTTTTTTTTAAAAAAATTTGCTTTATAAAAGACAAGGTTAAGTGAATGAGAAGGCAAGGAAAAGGTGAAAATAATTGCAGAGTCCTCATATCTTATAAAGGACTTGTATCCAAAATATGCAAAGAACTTTTAGAATTCAACAATAAGAAAATAAACAATCCACGTTAAAATGGGCGTAACAGATTGTTCACCCAGAAGATAAACAAATTATAAACAAGCACATGAAAAGATGTTCAGCGTCTTGTATTGCTGTTGTTTAGTCAGTAAGTTGTGTCTGACTCTTTTGTAGCCCCATGGACTGTAGCCCGCCAGGCTCCTCTGTCTGTGGGATTTCCTAGGTAAGAATACTGGAGTGGGTTGCCGTCTCCTACTCCAGGTGATCTTCCTGACCCAGGGCTTGAACCTGTGTCTCGTGCATTGGTAGGTGGATTCTTTACCACTGAGCCACCAGAAAAGCGACCTTAGGGTTTTGCAAATTAAAGCAACAGTGAAATATAACTAAAAACTATTGCATTGGTACAAAAATAAATAAATAAATAAAACCCTGCTAATATAAATTGTTGGCATGCATGCAGGTCAGTAGGAACTCTGTTCATTGCTGATGAGAATGAAAAATGGCACAGCTACTTTGAAAGATAGTTTGACTATTTCTATTTGTCTCCTTAATTTTTTAAATGTTCATTTATTTCTTCTTGGCTGTGCTGGGTCTCCGTTGCTGTGTGGGCTTCTATCTAGTTGTGGTGAGCTGGGGCTACTCCATAGTGTGGTGTGCGAGCGTCTCATTGCAGTGGCTTCTCATGTTGCGGAGCTCGGGCTGTAGTGTGCCCAGGCTTCACTGCTTGAGGGATGTGGGCTCAATAGTTGCAGCTCCTTGGGCTCTAGAGTGCAAACTCACCAGTTGGGGCACACAGGCCCAGGTCTTCCCATATCAGGGATCCTCTGCTACTAGGTGGGTTCTTAGCCACTGAGCCACCAGGGAAGCCCATTTGCCTACTGCTTACAGAGATAAACATAGCTTTTCCTTATGAGTGAGTAACCACTCATCTAGATATTTACAGAATTGACTTGAAAATGTATGCTCACACAAAGCTCTGTACATTTATAGGAACTGTATTTTGTATTTTCTTGTCTGCACTGTGTGGCATGTAGGATCTTAGTTCCCCAATCTGGGATTGAACCCAAGCCCCCTACGGTGGAAGCACAGATTCTTAACCACTGGACCACCAGGGAAGTCCATGGCAGCTTTATTCATAATTGAAAAAAATCTGGACACAACCAGGATGTGCTTCAATAGATGGAATTAATAAACAAACAGTGGGTCATCCATACCGCAGTATTCAGGAATGAAAAGAAATTAGGCATCCCACCATCAATAGCCATTAAAGAATTTTGAATATATATTGTATCTGTTTAAAAAATGAAGCCTTGAATAAAGTTAATGGACAGATGACAGTATATATTGTATATAATATAATGTTCTACAAATCAACATGAAGAAAGGTACCTCAATAGAATAATTGGTTAAAATATGAAAACATATGATGAGGCAATTCATAGAAAAGTAAACCCAAAAGGCTACCATGTTTAAAAATATCCAATTTCATTAACAATAAGAAAAATATAAGTGAAGCCAACTGTGAAAAATTACTTTATGCTGAAAAGTTTGATGCTCTCTAGAGCAGGTGGTGATGAATGCCTGCAGGAACTCTTCCATACTGCCAGTGAGAATATAGGCTGTTACCTCCATCAAACAATGTGGGAGGGCAGGCTGGTAGTTTTTTCTGAAGTAAACATACACAGTACTGGCCAGCCAGTACTGTGTTCTACTCCTGTATGAGCCTTATGGAGATTTTTCATAGATACATGAAGAGACACATGTGAGGATGTTCCTCACGGTGTTATTCACAGTGCCACACATTGAGAAGAGGAAACCTGGCCATCCAGCACAGGAAAAGTGTCTGTATAAAGTGCAGTGAATGCATACAAGGGTGCTAAGCACCTGTTAGAAGAAACAGAGTAGAGATAGCAGCGTGACAGATCTTAGAAGTCAAGTGCTGGATGAGAAAAAACAAGAAACACAATACCATTAGGTAAATAAAAATTTCATGTGCACAAAATAACAATTCTTAGTTTGCAAGAATGCATAATTCATACTATCTTGGTTTGAGAATCTAGCAAAGCAGAGCCAGAAGCAAGTTGTCAGTCCTAATTATTTATTGGAAGGCACAAGTTCAGGGAAAACAGAAGCGAGGTGGCAAAGGATAAGCTGCTAAAGCAGAGTGATGCCTTACTGTTGTGGCCACTGCTTTATGGTGAGCTACGAAAAGATACAGCTTGTCTCTCCTGTGTCCTGTGTACATGCTTGGCCATGCGAGATATTTCTGGACAGACTCTATGGAATAATGCTTTAGAAAAGTCAACCGAAGGTTGGGATAAAGAGGGAATTTGTTGATCTCGTCTCCTGTCCCCATTGGTCAAAATCCTTCACAGGGAAATCATCCCATTTCAATTTAAGGTTGAGAAAGGTAGTTGGCTCTTTGGGAAGTCAGACCCCATGCCTCCTGGGTGGCACATTGAGGAGTAGTAGGAGAATTTAAAAATCCCAAGCTTCAGATGAAGGATGCATATGGGCACTCATGGGTTCCTGGCTCCAGCCATGGCCGAGGTCGAGCAAGTAGGCAAGATTCAAGAAAACTGATCATGAAGAGACATGTGTCATGTATGAGGCACATGCAGTAAAAAAGGTGCACATGAACCATGTTAAAATGTTTGTCTCTGCTGGGAGAACAGAAAAGAGAAATGTGGATCAAAGGGAATAAATAAAACAAGAGAGTACTTGCTGGGTGTAAGGATGACAATGGGTCATGAACCAGAGTTGAGTTAACTTCACTTCTTTACCTAAATTCGAAAGGAAAAGGTGACGGAGAAAGTTCAGAATTTATCATAATATCAACAAATAAGTGGAACGTGCACACATCTTCAGTCATGTCCGACTCTGCCACCCCAGAGACTGTAGTCCGCCAGGCTCCTCTGTCCATGGGATTCTCCAGGCAAGAATACTGGAGCGGATAGGTATTTCCTCCTCCAGGGGATCTTCTTGACCCATGGACGGAATCTGCATTTCCTGCATTGGCAGGTGGATTTTTTATTTTTTATTTTTTTACCATTGAGCCACTTGGGAAGCCCAAATAAGTGGGGCATGAGATCCTAAATCTCTTTACCTGTTCAATTATTGGACAAGCACAAGATTGGGTATTGTGGTTGAAGATAAGCCATTTTCCCCCCTTTTTAATGGAGAAAACTAAATCAATATTGATTTTGTTTAATTAAAGCTGTGAATAAAAATGGGATAAAAGTAACATTTCCCATATTACAAATATTATCAAGAGTACTGAGAAGGGCCAAGCATGATTTGCGTGTATCCATAAATCCAAACAGAGAGAAATTATTTGCTAATGCCTTGCCAAATGTGGAGCTTCCCAGGTGGCTCAGTGGTAAAGAATCTACCTGCCAATGCAAGAGACACAAGAGACATGGGTTTAATCCCTGGGTTGGGATCCCCTGTGTTTCATTTAGAAAAGTATTGTTTATTAAGTATGAATCCCGGAGGTCTTGAGTCAGCAAAATGCTATCTCTGTGGAAGAGAAATGCTGAATATTTGAGGAAACAGTACTTGTGTCCCTTTCAAATTTCCATGTTGAAGCCCTAACTCCCAGAGTGATGGTATTAGGAGGTGGGGCCCTTGGGAGGTGATTAGATTGAGGTGAGATCATGACGGTGGGGCTTCTCAGGCTGGTACTAGTGCCTGTCTAAGAAGAGAAAGAGACAGAGATATTTCTCTCTCTGCCACGTGAGGATACTGTGAGACGTTTGTCTGCCAGCCAGGAAGAAAGCCTCGTCAAGAACTGAATCTTCCCGCACCTTGATTTGGACTTCTCAGAACCGTGAGACATAAATTCCTGCTGTTTGTTATGGTAGCCTGAGGGGCAGACTAAGAGAGTGTGTTGGGCCCCTTTCCCTGGGAATTACAGAAACAACTCAAACAAGCTTAATTCTATGAGAAGGGAATCGACGTTTACTTCGTCCCTTACAAATTAAGAGGTGCAGTTAGTCTCGTTGCTGAACTGAATCCATAAACTCAAGCAGTATCAGGAATTTAGTGTCTGGCTTCATGTTCTCCCCCTTTTTTTCCACTGTCTTGTCACAGCTTCTGTCGTTGTGTTGACTGTCTCTCCAGTTTTTCTTTGCCAGCACTCTGAACTTTTAACTGTACAATAGTACAGCATAAAAGTTGAAAGAGTGAGCTGCAGCTCTGTCTCAAGTTCAGGAAATTCCAGAGAAGAGCTCTGAGTGATCAGAATCTCAGCTTTGTAGCCACAGCGTGGGGCTTGAGGCATGTTAGAAAGAAATGGAATGAGTGAGAAGTGAAAGCAAGTCTTCAGATGAAGATTAGGACAATATAACCAGGAGGTGGAAATAAAAGTTGGTCAGAAGTTTAGAAAAAGGAAATTAAGATTTACTAGTGTTTGCAAATACTTCAGTTCAGTTCAGTTCAGTCTCTCAGTCGTGTCCAACTCTTTGCGACCCCATGAATCGCAGCACGCCAGGCCTCCCTGTCCATCACCAACACCTGGACTTCACTCAGACTCACGTCCATCGAGTCAGTGATGCCATCCAGCCATCTCATCCTCTGTCGTCCCCTTCTCCTCTTGCCCCCAGTCCCTCCCAGCATCAGAGTCTTTTCCAATGAGTCAACTCTTCGCATGAGGTGGCCAAAGTACTGGAGGTTCAGCTTTAGCATCATTCCTTCCAAAGAAATAACAAATATTAATTTGGGGGATTTTTAAAATAAATAAAAGTCCCAGGGATTTCTTGAGAAGTCTCCAAATCATATTATAGTTAAAGACATATGTTATAATTCCCATAACATATGTCTTTAATAATAATAAATGATTATAATACTAAAAATTTAATCATTTTTCTGTGATAGAAATCTATGATAGAAAGTTTTAGAGTTTTTCTATTAAAATATACGGTATTAACAGATGCATGATTTGTTATCAACAAACATTTTGTTGAGATTATAAATGTCAATATCATGTACATATGATCAGTATCTGATTAGTATATTTTGTGATAGATGGGAAGATGATTATAAAATGCCTACTAGAAGTCATTTTACAAATTGAAAAATAACATCACAAAAATTTATCACACTCAAAATGAAGTTTTATAACGTCCAAAACATTGATTGCCATATCCTTTAGTTTTGATCTTGACAAAAATTCTAGATGTAGAAAAATGCCTTCCAGTCTGCAGTAAAATGGGTTGCAATATCAAGTGTCTAAAACACATTTATTCTGGGCATTTGAATACAAATTGTTTTATATAAGCTCTTTTTTGTTTGTGTTTGTTTAATGATTAAGGTAAGTATTTTGTGTGCTTGTCCTGACTTTGATATTGATATTGTTTCTTGCTAATTCATATTTTAGATCAAATTTTCATCTTATGTGCACATCTTCTTTGCATTTCTTCTGCTAATGGGTTATAAAGAATCAAATATAGCCAGCACACAAAACTGGAGAATGCAGTGGTCATTTTTACATGCTCTGCAAACACAGCAGCATTAATACATTTCGGCAAAGATAACATCTCTACATAGGTCAGGTGTCAAGTTAGTTAACTTAAGGTTTCTTCTGCATCCAAACTTATTATTTCTTGGAATCCTATTTCTTGGATTCGTATGAAGTATCCTTTGAGTATGAACTGGCTAATATGTATTTTATTTGCAAGAAATAATGCATTGCTCTTAGCAGCAGACAGGGTCTCAGTACACAAGAGTAACATACCAGTGGCTACAATGAGAGGGACTGAGAGGGACTGATTACATCATGAACACATTCCTTTCCGAAGCAGTTCTTATCCTGGTTTCCAGAAGTCTTGGTCATCAACCTCTACTTCTCCTGCAGCCTGTTTTTTCTTTTCTTTCTTTTTTTTTTCCTTAACTCTGCTTCATCTTGACCTCTGTGGATTCTTTCAAAGCATGAACATTTCTGTGTTGATAGTTCAGCTTTAATTCTCTCAGGAGAATTATAATTTCCTATTTCCTTATTTCTCAATTCATTTATTCTCAGAACTCAGGATTAGGAAGAACATAAATTTTCTAAGAGGTGCTGCTAAGGGATCCCCACATGAATACACTAAATTTTTCTGAATCCCTTAAATACCTCTTCTCAAAAAAAAATTGTTTGATTCTGAAAGATGTGATGACTTTTGACATTACCGAGGGAGACTGTGTTCACAAAATAAGCTCATAGCTGGTTGTTCATCCTTTCTCTTCCACTAATCACCTGTCCCTTCCATCCCAATTGCCATCACTGAGGGGAAGAGCTGCTCTTTAGGGCAACTTAAGCTCAGAAGGAAATTTTATTCAATGCATGGATCTCTTCATCCTAGAGATAAAATGTCTATTTTATATTGTATATTTAAAACTGCTTTTGATAAAACACACATTTGATCATTGACTTCTGTAAGATATGAAAATACAAGAAACATAGATCTAAGAGAAAGTATAAAATTTTAAAAGTAATAAAATATCTACTGTTGTTGTTGTGTTGTTTTTATTTAGTCACTAAGTCATGTCTGACTCTTTGTGACCCCATGGACAGTAGCTTGCCAGGCTCCTCTGTCTGTGGATTTCCCAGGCGAGAATACTGAAGGGTATTGCCGTTTTCTTTTCCAGAGGATCTTCCTGGCCCAGGGGTTGAACCCATGTTTCCTGCTTGGCAGGCTGGTTCTTTACCACTGAACCACCTAGGAAGCTCAAAATATCTATTAGTGTCTCCTTATCTTTTATTTTGTTTCTTCTTTTATATTAGAGGATGCCACAATCTAAATGCTTGACTGAAACAGTTCTTCTAACGTATGATATTATTTAATATTTTTTTCAGTTATTTCAATCAGTCCTTTCTTCAAGCAATAATTAGTACAGTGTTTATTCTGCTGTTCAGCTAATCTGTGTTTTGTGCTTGATTTGTGTCTAGACTTCCAAATGGTACATGCTCTGTGATAATTTTCTTATCAGTTCAAAACAAATAGATGTTATCAAAAGTTCTTTCTCCTTTCCAAATTCAGATCTGGAGCTCTACAAACCAAAATCAGGATATGGTTACCTGCATAACTATGATTCCATGCAGGATTCTCTTGCTTCTATATTCCTGATTTTTTATCAATAGTTAATTCCTTTGAAAAAAATCATTTTTTGGAGAATGGGCATTCCCAATAGCCCAAATGCTTTACAATTCTTATTCAATAGTTCAACCTCTGTGCTTTCCTCCTGTGGAGTTAAATTGGTGTCCAGGACACAAACCAAAGACACACAGTGCTACAGCAGACTGAAAGGTTATATAATCAATCAACAAGCTGTTGGGAAAGGTCAGTAATATTACAATTATTTAAAAGTACATTTTCTTTGGGGATCAGAAATAAAGATCCTCAATGAAGAACTAATGAAGCTGAAGTTTGCTCTTCTCTGTTTACACATTCCAGGTACTCTCTGACCTTCAGAAATTGTACATTGTCTCAGATCCTGCACAGCAATTTTAATTTTCTTGAATTGCAGCAGAGCTATGCTCCTGTTCTGTTTATCCATATACTTAGATTTATTAAAGTCGAGTATTTCAAATATGTCTTTCCCTTCTTTTGGTTCTGCAATTTTCAGGTGGTTGTAAACAATTTTTAAAAATAAATGAAAACAAGTAAAATGCTGAGCTTGGCTCTTAATCTCCTTTTTTTTCTAGAGTTGTTATCTGAAATCAGTTACTAGCAGCTGGAAAGGTGCGTAGAAATATGGGTCCAAAATGACCAATGATTATCTCTATCTGCCTGAGAGAGGTTTTAGAGATTGAACTGAAGGATCTGGAGGAGTACTTGGCATATTTCAGCATTATTTTCCTTTGGTGTTTTTTGGACCATATATTTTAAGATTCTTATATCAAGCTTTAGAGAGTGTAATATATTTTTCCGACTGTTACAGCAAACATAATTTAAAATAAATAAAAACACTATGAAGTACAAGTTTGAAAATTCTGCATGTAAGTGTTCGATATCATCATACTGATTAGCATTGCATACACAAAACCAGAAGAAATCTTCCTGGCTTACCAACTCAAAGAGGAAATTTTCCAGTAGATAGTTCATGAAGGTAGGACAGACTAGAAATAATTCTAGTATGTATGTTCTGTAAAAGACAAGGTAACATAGTGAAAAGCACTTTTAAAATACACTGGTAAGTAATAGAGAAATCAAGTATTTTGAGCCCAGTTCTTCCCTACATATAATAGCAGGGTATACCTATATGTTTTTTCTAAATTATCAGATTTTATGAGAACCACTGAAAGACACTGATCCTAGAGAAATGGGGGAAAAAAGTTGGGATAGACATGTACACACTGCTATATGTAAAATGGACAACCAGCAAGGACCTACTGTGGAGCACAGGGAACTTTTCTCAATGTTATGAGGCTGTCTGGATGGGAGGGGAGTCTGGGGGAGAAGGGATAAATGTACGTGTTATGGATGAATCCCTTTGCTGTCTACCTGAAACCATCACAACATTGTCAATCAGCTATACTCCAAAGCAAAATTGAAAAGTTTAAAAAAATTAAGAACACAAAAAAATTGAAGTGAACACTGGTATTGTTCCAGCTTGCTGACTTATAGCGCAGGGAGGAGGAAACTTAGACTCTGAGGATCCCTTAAATTGAAAAAGCAGAGCTGAAAAATCCGATGACAGAAAAATACAGATAACAGGACAAAGTACCAGAGAAGAGAGGGCTACACAGATAAAAAGCGAATAGGGTCCCTCTCACGTATGCAGCCAAATACTAGACAGACCCTCATGTACCTATGCCATACATGTAAGGAAAATACTCAAAGTCAGGGAAAGAGCCAGAAATGTTTCCGAGGAGAGCGGTACTTGGTGCCTACAATGCTCCACAACCAGGCTGAAAACATCACAGTTTATGGGGCATTGGGTAATACACTCAGAAGTGTTTTGCTTTAGTAATGAAATAAAAAGATGCTTACTCCTTGGAAGGAAAGTTATAACCAACCTAGGTAGCATATTAAAAAGCAGAGACATTACTTTGCCAGCAAAGGTCCATCTCGTCAAGGCTATGGTTTTTCCAGTGGCCATGTATGGATGTGAGAGTTGGACTATAAAGAAAGCTGAGGGCCAAAGAATTGATGCTTTTGAACTGTGGTGTTGGAGAAGACTCTTGAGAGTCCCTTGGACTGCAAGGAGAGCCAACCAGTCCATCCTAAATGAAATCAGTCCTGAGTGTTCATTGGAAGGACTGATGTTGAAGCTGAAACTCCAATACTTTGGCCACCTGATGCAAAGAGCTGACTCATTTGAAAAGACCCTGATGCTGGGAAAGATTGAAGGCAGGGAGAGAAGGGGACAACAGAGGATGAGATGGTTGGATGGCATCACCAACTCAATGGACATGAATTAGAGTAAACTCCGGGAGTTGGTGATGGACAGGGAGGCCTGGCGTGCTGCAGTCCATGGGGTCACAAAGAATTGGTCATGACTGAGCAACTGAACTGAAATGACTAACTGAACTGAATGGGATAAAATTTGAATGTGAAAATGCCTAGTAATGGCTTCCCTGGTACCTCAGGGGTAAAGAATCTGCCAATGGAGTTGAGTTTGATCTTTGGGTTGGGAAGATCCCCTGGAGTAGGAAGTGGTAACCTACTCCAGTATTCTTGCTTGGAAAATCCCATGGTCAGAGAAGCCTAGTGGCTACAGTCCATGGGGTCACAGGACTTAGCAACTAAGCAACAACAATGCCTATTAAGACCGATGGAAAAGGAAAAATTATTTTTTTGCCCAGTAATTTAAGAACAAAGTTCAACAGTCCTTTAAGGAATATAAACAGATCCAGCTCTCAACAAGAGAAAATTCATAAAATATGGCATCAATTAAAAATTGATATATGTATAGAAACAGGAATATCCAAATTATTAAAAAGGAAAATCAATCATCAAAACTCACCCAGAACTCATGCATAGCCTAGAAACTATTCTAAAGGATAACTGCGGGACATAGTTGAGAATACTCTAGCAGCAAAGATTTCAGTTCAATAGAATGCTATCAAATAAATGAGACTCACTTAAATGTAAAAGTTAACAGAAAGACATATTCAGACAATTATTATAACTGTACCCTGTATGTTCAAAAAATTAAGTAGAAACATGACAATGCTGATACTTTTAGAACGACCAAAATTGAACTTGAGAGGTGAAAACTAAAATATGTGAGGTGAAAAATATACTGAACAGAATTAATGGTGTGGTCAGTACACGATTACTACTTGGTGATTTTATCCCCATCTATTTAAATTTTCTAGTTATGAGTTTCTTCAAGTTCATGTCAAAGTCTAAGATGGCTGCTTTGAATCTGGGGCCAAAAGAAGAATAAAAGGTAAAATGACAAAACAACAATTGCAGACAAGTCAGCTTCCTTTAAGATTACCCTCGAGCTTCACAAAACTTTTCTCCTTATATCTTATTGTCCAGAACTTAAAGAAAAATGGTTACCCATGTTTGCACAGCAGGCAAGAAAAGGTAATATTTTATTCCAAGTGAATAGCAAAATGTGTAGCTGACAATTAGAGAAATAAAAGTGAGCTTTATGGATTTAAGAAAAAATAGAATTAGTTGCTTCAGTAGGACTAATCTTTCAGTTGAAATTCTTAGTGTTTTGGGGAGGATCTATTTGTAGTATAGATTAAAGTTGAAAGGTCAAATGTAATGAGAAATAAATAGATTGTTGCCTTTTTAGATTAGAGAGAAAAGCCTTAAATTACTTGATTCAGTGATTCATGAATAGTAGACATTCAGTTAATATTTGATGAATGAATGAATAATTTCCTATAAAGCATATTCTTACTAAGCGTTGAGAATTTCATTAGTGTCAATCATGATAGGCTCATGTTATTGTGCAAAACCCTTCACTTGGGATCCTCTACCATGGTTGCAAAAGATCTGGAGAAGACAAAGCACATTTCTGTTAATAACGTTTTTCTATTTGAAATAATCCAAAGGAAACTAGTATATCTGGTTTAATGAAAAATATCATATTTATGTTTGTCATTCTCTGCTTCTCATCTCCTCTTGAAAGCAAAATTCAGTTTGAACAGTATTAATTCAGCCACAACATGGCATTTCCCTGATAAACTTGAACTGAGGCAGAGAACATAAAAGCCTCAAGGTACATTTTTATGTAATAGGACAGTCTGTTCCTTGGTTTGCAAATCTTCCTGACTTAGTGATGGTACCTCTCACAATTCCCCAGATCTTACAGACAAGTCTTAGGAATTCAGTTCTGAGAAGCAACAGTCTAGTGCATATATTTTTCCTTTGACAAATCCTTGCTCAGAGGATTTCTGAGCAAGTCTCAGAGGGATTTGTCATAATACACTTGTTCCTCTTGGGTAGATCAGTTGTGTAAGAAACTATTCTAAAGGATAACTGCGGGACATAGTTGAGAATACTCTAGCAGCAAAGATTTCAGTTCAATAGAATGCTATCAAATAAATGAGACTCACTTAAATGTAAAAGTTAACAGAAATGTATTACAAAATCCACTTCATTGACCCATTGGCAACCCAAAGATCACTCAAGAAGCATCTAAAATGATTATTTTTCATTAAGCTGGTTTTTCCTTTCAAAGAGCTTTCTAAGAAAATCAGTAACTTTTCTTATCTGTCCGTTCTACGTGCATCTTGGTATTTTAAAACAGCAGGGATGTTTTTGGAACATCACTAAATGTTCCAAGACATCCACCTATTTTAAGTGATATTCTTTTGCTCATTTTACATTCCTGACTTAGTGTAGTTTGTAAGAGAGAAGTCAGCATTTGGACCCAGAGAGTTTTGAGACTGTGCCAGTAACTAAGCCATTTGTTGTCAGTTTCAAACTCATTCTTTGTGATGCCCGGGCTAGGACTCCGCCCTCTGACTTCTGACTTCAGTTTCCCCAGCTTCTCTCTTTTAGCCCCTGATCATTGGAGCCCTGGAAAGAGACTCAAAAGCAGGAAGAGGGAGGACATACTTCTTCCAATCACAACTTTCTTCTGTTTTTCTTTTTTTTTTTTTGCTCCCAGTTTTAACCCTGTCATTCCAGCAATACTTCACTACAACAGGAGCAATTTGTTTATAGCAGCAATTAACTACAGTCTGAAGGGTTTTCTGCTTTTAACTATACTTCTGTTAATAGAACCAGCCTCATGACCCTTCAAGTAATTCAGCACCTGCCAGCTGATGTCCTTCACAGAGGTCTGTCCCCTAACCCCTAAGGTCTCTCTTTGAACTAATAGACAACAATCCCCACTGATAAAACCTACTACTTAACGTATGTTCAGCTCTCAGGAGTTCTCCACCAAGCTTCTTAATCTTAATAATTCCGACCTTTTCCATTTTCCTCCAGCGAAAGGGTTGTGGCTGTGTCCTGTAGCTGTTTGTCATATAAAACCTTAGTGTTGCCTTTCAAATTTTCAGGTTTTCAATACTTGGTCAATAATTGCTTATCTTAAATTCTCTGTTAAAATAACCGATGTGATTTTTTTTTCTTATGACTGCACTCTAGTTAACATGCTTTGTGATCCCCAAACTTAGAATAATTGCCATATTTATGGGAATAAATGTTTTCATTTCATGATTAAAGTGTAATCTAAGACTAATTTTTTGAAAACGTTGATTTGGCACCTAGTAGACATACACATGGAGAAGGAAATGGCAACCCACTCCAGTGTTCTTGCCTGGAGAATCCCAGGGATGGCGGAGCCTCGTGGGCTGCTGTCTATGAGGTCACACAGAGTCGAACACGACTGAAGCGACGCAGCAGCAGCAGCAGCAGCAGCAGCAGCAGCAGCAGACATACACGTGTTGTGCTGGGCACTGCAAAGAATTCAGAGAATCATTAGCTGTAACTTCAGCTGCAAGTGTTTAGGCCATTTTAAATTATAGAACCTGGAAATGTATGTAATAATTATAATGCCTTGTGAGTATTATACAGAATGAGCTTTAGAAAAGCTCAGAGAAGGAAATTGATGTCTTTGAAAATCAAAATATATCTGAAGAATTTTAATAATGTTAAATGATAGTAGCTGAAACTTAAAAGATGTTTATAAGGGAAACTAAAAATATGGTTGATAGATATTTCAAGGCATGGGGAAAAATAACATGAACTGGGGAGAATATCAGAAGAGTTAACATGATTGCATCAATATTTGGTAGGAACAGAGACTTTGTAAAACATCATAGTGGGAGATAAAATTCACAGGGAAGTTTAGCGTGAGACAGTAGATCTTCAGTGACTGTTTATGAATTTGAGGATTTCTCCTACAAGTAACACAGAACAATGACTGGAAGGGAGAAACAAAAATAGAATATTTTAAAGTCCTCATACCATGGATGTAATAGTATAAAAATATTTGAAGGTAGATTGTAATAAGTTAAAGCTATACACTGTAACTGTTCAAGAAGCCACTGAAAAAAGAAAAAATAATAGAGCTAACAAACCTATGGCAGAGGTAAAAAATGGAAAAATCAAATTTGGGTCTAAAAAAGATATAAAATTAAAAATGAAATAGCATATGAGATTAATAGAAAGCAATAATATGAAAAGTTTAAATCCAACTGTGCCAATAAACACATTTTAAAATAAACTGAATATGTCTACCAATTAAAAGACAAAAATAATAATATTGGAAGTAAAAGCTCCAATTATATGCTGTCAACAAGAACAAATTAATTATAAATTGCAGATAGAGTTAAAGGAAAAGTATAGATAAAAAGGAAGGCTATACCATGCTTATATTTATCAAAGAAAATTGGAGTGGCTATATATTTGAAAAAGTAGATTTTGGAACAAAGAATTTTATAAAGAATAAAAATAAGAATTTTACAGTAATAAGGAATTGATTCATAAAGAGAGTATAATGATCTCAAATATTTATGCAGCTAATAATATCATTTCAGTATATGTAATGTAGAATCTGATAGAACATCAAGGAGAAATACATGAAAATTCTGTACGTTTGTCAATAATGAATAGAACACTATTGACTACCTTCACTTAATCAACATTTGTAGGATTCTTCATCCTAAGACAGCAGAATATATATTTTCTTCAAGTATACATAGAACATTTACCAGGATAGATAATATATTTGAAGATATAAAACATCCTTATTTATTTAAAAGAGTTGAAGTCATATAAAATAGATTTTCTGAGTATAAAAAAATTAAACTAAAAATGAACACAAAATATTTGAAAAATCTTTAGATTTTTGGAATCATAAACATATCTTGAAATAGTTTATGCATCAAAGATAAATCATAAAACTATAAGTTTTTTGAACCGATGGGAAATATAAAACATGACATATATATGTATATATATATATGTCAAATATCTTTATATATACATATATATGATGGTTACAAAGTGTCAAGATGATTCAATGGAAGAATGGTAATCTTTTAAATAAGAATAGGATTATTTTGATACCTATTTTTAAAAAAGACTTTAACTTTTACCTCATACTACATATAAAAAATAATTTAAAATGGATCATAGATGCAGTACATGAATTTAAAAAGAACCTGAGAAAATCTTAATCATAATGATGTTGAATTAGGCAAAGATTTCTTAAATAGGGAATAAAAACCAGGAGACAGAGAAGGAAAATTTATAAGCTGAACTTCAGTAGAATTTAAAACTCACTGTTTCAAAGATTATGTGAAGACACTGAAAAGGCATACCAAAGAAGACATTATTTCAACAAAGAGAAAATATTTGTAGGAATGCTGAAGCTGGACTAGTGTCTTGAATGTAAACTCTACCAATTCAATTTTTAAAATGAACAGTAGATTTTAAATGACACTTAACCAAGAAGATGGAAGGGTCAAATAGCACAAAAAAATTGTTCAGAATTATTAGCAATGGGGGAAATGCAAATCAAAACCACAGTGATACTACCATATATTCTTTTGATTTGCTGAAAATGTTGATAGTAGCTTAATTTCTCATTGTCCAAATATAATGCACTGGTGAATGGATAAATTGTGTTACTTTCTTACAGTAGAATTAAGTTCAGTTCAGTTGCTTAGTCGTGTCCAACTCTTTGTAACCCCATGGACTGCAGCACACCAAGCTTCCATGTCCATCATCAACTCCCAGAGCTTGCTCAAACTCGTGTCCATCAAGTCAGTGATGCCATCCAACCATCTCATACTTTACCAGCCCCTTATTCTCTTGCCTTCAGTCTTTCCCAGCATCAGGCTCTTTTCCAGTGAGTCAGTTCTTCACATCAGGTGGCCAAAGTATTGGAGCTTCAGCTTCTTTAGCATCAGTCCTTCCAATAATATTCAGGACGGATTTCCTTCAGCATTGACTGGTTGGATATCTTTGCAGTCCAAGGGACTCTGAAGCATTGTCTCCAACACCACAGTTCAAAAGCAGCAATTCTTCAGCGGTCAGCTTTCTTTATAGTCCAACTCTCGCATCCATACATGACCACTGGAAAAATCATAGCTTTGACTAGTCAGACCTTTGTTGGCAAAGTAATATCTCTGCTTTGTAATACGCTCTCTAGGTTGGTAATAGCTTTTCTTCCAAGGAGCAAGCATCTTTTAATTTCATGGCTGCAATCACCATCTGCAGTGATTTTGTAGCCCAAGAAAAGAAAGTCTGTCACTGTTTCCATTGTTTCCCCATCTATTTGCCATGAAGTGATGGGACCAGATGCCGTGATCTTTGTTTTCTGAATGTTGAGTTTTAAGCCAACTTTTTCACTCTCCTCTTTGACTTGCATCAAGAGGCTTTTTAGTTCTTCTTCACTTTCTGCCATAGGGTGGTATCATCTGCATATCTGAGGTTATTAATATTTCTCCTACAAATTTTGATTCCAGCTTGTGCTTAATCCAGGCCAGCATTTCACGTGATGTACTCTGCATATAAGTTAAAGAAGCAGGGTGACAATATACAGACTTGATGTACTCCTTTCCCAATTTGGAACCAGTCCCTTGTCCCCTGTCCAGTTCTAACTGTAGCTTCTTGACCTGCATACAGATTTCTCAGTAGGCAGGTCAGGTGGTCTGGTATTCCTATCTCTTTCAGAATTTTCCAGTTTATCGTGATCTACACAGTCAAAGGCTTTGGCATATCAATAAAGCAGACGTAGACGTTTTTTTGGGACTCTCTGGCTTTTTCAAAGATCCAATGGATGTTGGCAACCTAATCTCTGGTTCTGCTGCCTTTTCTAAATCCAGCTTGAACATCTGGAATTTCACGGTTCATGTATTGCTGAAGCCTGGCTTGGAGAATTTTGAGCATTATTTTGCTAGCGTGTGGGATGAGTGCAATTGTGTATTGTTTGAACATTCTTTGGCCTTGCCTTTCTTAGGTATTGCAATGAAAACTGACCTACTGATCTTTTCCAGTCCTGTGGCCACTGCTGAGTTTTCCAAATTCGCTGACATACTGAGTGCAGCACTTTTACAGCATCATCTTTTAGGATTGAAATAGCTCAACTGGAATTCCATCCCCTCTACTAGCTTTGTTCATAATGATACTTCCTAAGGCCCACTTGACTTCGCATTTCAGGATGTCTGGTTCTAGATGAGTGATCACACCACTGTGATTATCTGCATCAGGAAGATCTTTTTTGTACAGTCTTCTGTTCTTCTCTTAGGTCTGTACCATTTCTGTCCTTTATCGAGCCCATCTTTGCATGAAATGTTCCCTTGGTATCTCTAATTTTCTTGAAGAGATCTCTAGTCTTTCCCATTCTATTTTTTCCATCTATTTCTTTGCATTGATCACTGAGGAAGTTTTTCTTATCTCTCCTTGCTATTCTTTGGAACTCTGCATTCAAATGGGTGTATCTTTCCTTTTCTCCTTTGCCTTTAGCTTCTCTTCTTTTCTCAAGTATTTGTAAGTCCTCCTCAGACAGCCATTTTGATTTTTTGCATTTCTTTTTCTTGGGGATGGTCTTGATTCCTGCCTCCTGTACAATGTCACGAACCTCCATCCATAGTTCTTCAGGCACTCTGTCTATCAGATCTAATCCCTTGAAACTATCTGTCACATCCACTGTATAATCATTAGGGATTTGATTTAGTCATACCTGAATGGCCTAGTGGTTTTCCCTACTTTCTTCAATTTAAGTCTGAATTTGGCAATAAGTAGTTCATGATCTGAGCCACAGTCAGCTCCCAGTCTTGTTTTTATTGACTGTATAGCGCTCCATCTCTGGCTGCAAACAATATAATCAATCTGATTTCAGTATTGACCATCTGGTGATATCCATGTGAAGTGTCTTTTCTTGTGTTGTTGGAAGAGAATGTTTGCCATGACCAGTGCCTTTTCTTGGCAAAACTGTATTAGCCTTTGCCCTGCTTCATTTTGTACTCCAAGGCAAAATTTGCCTGTTACTTCAGGTATCTCTTGACTTCCTACTTTTGCATTCCAGTCCCCTATGAAGAAAAATACATCTTTTTGGGGTGTTAGTTCTAGAAGGTCTTGTAGGTCTTCATCAAAATGTTCAACTTCAGCTCCTTCAGTATTACTGGTTGGGGCATAAACTTGCATTCCTGTGATATTTAATGGTTTGCCTTGGAAATGAACAGAGATCATTCTGTCGTTTTTGAGATTGCATCCAAGAACTGCATTTTCGACTCTTTTTTTGATTATGAGGGTGTCTTCATTTCTTTTAAGGGATTCTTGCCCACAGTAATAGATATAATGGTCAACCGAGTTAAATTCATCCATCCCCATCCATTTTAGTTCATTGATTTCTAAAATGTCTATGTTCAGTCTTGCCATCTCCTGTTTGACCACTTCCAATTTACCCTGATTCATGTACCTAACATTCCAAGTTCCCATGCAATATTGCTCTTTACAACCTCAGACTTTCCTTCCATTACCAGTCATATCCACAACTGGGTGTTGTTTTTGCTTTGGCTCCATCTCTTCTCTGGAGTTATTTCTCCACTGTTCTCCAGTAGCATATTGGGCACCTACCAACCTGGGGACTCCATCTTTCAGTGTCATATCTTTTTGCCTTTTCGTACTGTTCATGGAGCTCTCAAGGCAAGAAGGCTGAAGTGGTTTGCCATTCCCTTCTCCTGTGTACCACATTTTGTTAGAACTCTCCACCGTGACCCATCTGTTTTGGGTGGCCCTACACAGCATGGCTCATAGTTTCTTTGAGTTAGCCGAGGCTGTGGTCCATATGATCAATTTGATTAGTTTTTTGTGATTGTGGTTTTCATTTTGTGTGTCCTCTGATGGATAAGGATAAGAGGCTTATGGAAGCTTCCTGATGGGAGAGACTGACTGAGGGGGAAACTGGGTCTTATTCTAATGGGCCATGCTCAGTAAATCCTTAACCCAACTTTCTGTTGATGGTTGGGGCTGTGTTCCCTCCTGTTGTTTGGCCTGTGTCCAAACTATGGTGGAGGTAATGAAGATAATGGTGACCTCCTTCAAAAGGTCCTGTGCAAGCACTGCTCCACTCAATTCCCATGACCCTGAACCAGGCCACGCAGACCCACGCCTCCATTGGAGACTCCTGGACACTCACAGGGGTCAGCCTTTTGTGGGATCACTGCTTCTTTGTCCTGGGTCCTGGTGCGCACAGGCTTTTGTTTGTGCCCTCCAGGAGTCCGTTTCCCCAGTCCTGTTTCAGTTCTAGTGACTCTATGGTGGAGTTAATGGCAACCTCCTCCAAGAGGGCTTATTCCATACCCAGGTCTGCTGCACCCAGAGCCACTGTTAACCCATACCTCCACAGGATACACTCAAACACTCAAAGGCAGGTCTGGTTCAGTCTCTGTGGGGTCTCCTACTGTGCCCAAGGTTTTGCTTGAGCCCTCCAAGCATCTCTGGTGGTTATGGAAAGTGAAAAGAAAGTGAAGTCGCTCAGGCATGTATGACTCTGTAACCCCATGGACTGTAGCCTACCAGGCTTCTCTGTCCATGGGATTCTCCAGGCAAAAATACTGGAGTAGGTATGGGGTTTGATTCTAAACATAATTTTGCCCCTCCTACACTCTTGCTGGGGCTTCTCCTTTGCCCATGGACATAGGGTATCTTTCTTTGGTGGGATCCAACATTCTCCTGTGAAGAAAGCTGAATGCTGAAGAATTGATGCTTTTGAACTGTGGTGTTAGAGAAGACTCTTGAGAGTCCCTTGGACTGCAAGGAGATGCAGCCAGTACATCCTAAAGGAGACCAGTCCTGGGTGTTCATTGGAAGGACTCATGGTGAGGCTGAAACTCCAATACTTTGGCCACCTCATGCGAAGAGTTGACTCATTGGAAAAGACCCTGATGCTGGGAGGGATTGGGGGCAGGAGGAGAAGAGGAAGACAGAGGATGAGATGGCTGGATGGCATCACTGACTCAATGCACGTAAGTTTGGGTAAACTCCGGGAGTTGGTGATGGACAGAGAGGCCTGGAGTGCTGCGATTCATGGGGTCACAAAGAGTCGGACAGGACTGAGCGACTGAACTGACTGAACATTCTCCTATTGATGGTTGTTTGGCAATAAGTTGTAATTTTGGAGCTTTCACAGGAGAAGTTGAGCACGCATCATTCTATTCTGCAATCTTGTATACACTATATATTATGGAGTACTACTCAGAAATAAGAGTAAGCTATTGATATGAATGTTTCAAAACCATTATGCTAAGAAAAAGAAGCTAGACAAAGAAAGAAAGAGTAAAACATAATGTATACTTAATTTTAGAAAATGCAAACTACAGTGGTTCCTTAAAAATGAAGGTGGGGAGAGAGAGGGATTACAAAGAGCATGAGAAACTCTTAGTGCTGGTGGACACACCTGTTACCTTGACTATGGTGATGGTTTTATAAACAGATGTATTTCAAGCTTTATCAAATTCTATGCATTAAATACGTATAGTTTATTATATATCCAGCCAATCTCCATAAACAGTTAAAATAAAAATCCAAGTCAATATTTTTTTTATCCTCCCCAGAGCAAAGAAGAGGAATAGTTGAGATACAGCAAAACTCTTTGGGCGAAGAGAATGCCAGTTTTTTTTGAGACAGTCATGCAAATTATCTGATAATTTGGAAACATAAGAAGAAATTCCTCATCACTATGGTGCCCTGGCTCAGGGGCCATACACAGTAGAGCATCGTGAAACTTAACAAATATACCACTCCTAATCCACGCAATTCATACTGTGAGCCAAAGGATAAATTTATTTTGGTACATTTTTTAAAAAAGGTAAATGTTAATGTTTTTAAAGACTGTCTCTTATATGAGGTAAGCAGTCAAGACAGTTGAAGATTTGTTCATACAAAGTGGATTTAGTCAAAGACCTCAAGGTGCTTCTTTCCACTGAAGATAACACAAGGAGAAAAATTAGATCTAGGTGATAGTAAAGGTGTTAGAAATGCCAGTAGGAAAAAAAAGTCTTTGAAGATGAGCATCATAAAACACTGTTTTTAAAGATAATTGTGAACCATTTCTGGATGTTATACTTTTATAACGCACCCTCATTTCTTGTTCATGTCTTGAAGTAAAAAGAGTTCTACTATTTACTCATTCCAAGATAGAAATACAAAGATGGTTAAAATTTTATATTTTACATTGTTCTTAAACACTTGTTGGCTCAGACATGCTCTCAGAAAGGCAAGGGTTTAAATTAGTATTTCTTAAACTTCTTTGACTGTAAAAGTCCTCTGGAGTGCTTCTTTAATAATCAGTTTCCCAAATCCCTTTTATGGGGTTCTGGTTAATAGTTCGGGGATTGAAAATCTATAATCAACTTTGCAGGTGGTCTGGTGACTGTTCAAACTTCAGAAACATAGGACTAAAGCAAAGATGACTTACTTTGTTCCCAGGTTGCCTTTGAAGTTGAAAATGTCTAGATCTCTATGATAGTGGAACGTACATTCTTCAAATTAGGTACTACTACGTTTCTAACAAACAACTAATGAATGAATTAGTTTTAATAATTCAATAGCTGAAAGAAAACATTGATAATTCTCTTCTTAGAATGCCATGGTGAAAGAGTATCAAATCTATGGAGTATCTAGGTATCTACCTAAATTTGAATCCAAATTCTATAAATTGCCGTCACTGACTCAATGGACATGAGTTTGGATAAACTTTGTGAGTTGGTGATGGACAAGGAGGCCTAGCATGCTGCGGTTCATGGGGTCACAAAGAGTCGGACATGACTGAGCGACTGAACTGAAACTTGGCAAAGCTTTAAAGTCCTTGTTATATACTTGGATATATGTACAGGTACCTACCATAAACATTGTATAAATTTTACAAACACAATATATAGAATATCTGTATGTTATATATACCTATAGTAAGTTTTGCATAATATATATACACGATATATACATTAGACATTCTACAACATATACAATATATACAATGTGGCTTCCCTGGTGGCTCAGTGGGAAAGAATCTGCCTGCCAATGCAGGAGACACAGGTTTGATCCCTGGTCAGGAAGATCCCTTGGAGAAGGCAATGGCAACCCACTCTAGTATTCTGGCCTGGGAAAGCCCATAGACAGAGGAGCCTGTCAGGCTACAATCCATGGGGTAGCAAAAGGTTGGACACAATGGCAAAACAACTACATGTTATATATGTGCACTATATATTATAATATATTAGATATATATTGTATATATTATATACTATATATCTTATATAATATAGATATATAAAGCATATAATAGGTTTATTATAAATATTTTATATACTATATAATATATGCAGTATATGAGTAATATGTATTATTTAATATATGATACATTATACATATGTATCTTCTTTGTCATGAATGCAATCATTAGATTGCATTAGATGACCTTGTGAAAGTTCTCTTAAAGCATAAGTTTTCATATAAATTTAAAGTGATAATAGTCTTTTTATGTTATTCAAACCTATGTTAATTAGTGATATTTTCTAAGAAGAATGTAGCCGATTATTTGAATGTAGTTGTCATCATATTTGACTATCATCTTTTTTTTTTGGGGGGGGGCAGTCCTGATACTTGAATCGGACACAATTGAGTGACTGAACTGAATTGAACTGATACCTGAATCTTATTCATTCTATCCCATTACAGTGAGAAAACTCTTTGCCCTCTCACTTGTATAGCTGAAGTAGTTCATATTTCAGTTGATACATTTCAATTGACTTTCCTCCCTGATGGACCGTTCGGATAGTCTGTTTCCATCTGCTTCCCAGTGGCCCAGATAGTAAAGAATCTGCCTACAATGCAGGAGACCCAGGTTCAATCCCTGTGTTGGGAAGATCCCCTGGAGAAGGGAATGGCTACCCATTCCAGTATTCTTGCCTGGAGAAGCCCATGGACAGAGCAACCTGGTGGGCTACAGCTCATGGGGTCACAAAGAGTCAGACACTACTGAGCAAGGAACACTCTATCTGTTCTAGTAACACTGGCCTCTTTATTACTTTGCTTGAACTACCGCAATAGTGTTTTTGTGAGGGATTTCTTGCACTTTCTTTCTTATACATTTCTTATTATTTCCTAAGTGCTTTTCTTCCCTCCCTGTCATCCATCTCCCATCTGTCCTCTATTCCTGCTATTTTTTCTTGTCTTTGGGTCTAGTAAAATCCTTTATTTTTCTATTTTAATTAAAGGAAGAGATATATAATCTTCATTATTCAATTATGCATACTTTTAAAGATGTTAAATACTCATTTTTATGATTACAGGGCCACACAGCAACTTCCATGACTCCTGGGACAATCAAATTTACACTCATCATTCAGCATACCCTCTGAGAATAAAGAAGTGACAAAACTTTGCATTTGATGATGGATTACAAGGTGTCCTCAGTCAACAAGACTTGCTGTCCTCACTTAAGCCCCTTGCTATCCTCAGACTCAAAGGGCTTTTTTTTTCTTTTTTTTCCATTTGGAGGTTTCACACTTGTCAGTTGTAGGAGTTCATGACCTGACTCTGCTCTCCTTTGATTGTTATTGGCAGGTCACTCATCTCTAGTGGTTACTCTGACAACGGATGGAAAACAATGGATTAATGGCTTTCTAGGAGTCATGTATGGATGTGAGAGTTGGACTGTGAAGAAGGCTGAGTGCCAAAGAATTGATGCTTTTGAACTGTGGTGTTGGAGAAGACTCTTGAGAGTCCCTTGGACTGCAAGGAGATCCAACCAGTCCATTCTGAAGGAGATCAGGCCTGGCATTTCTCTGGAAGGAATGATGCTAAAGCTGAAACTCCAGTACTTTGGCCACCTCATGCAAAGAGTTAACTCATTGGAAAAGACTCTGATGCTGGGAGGTATTGGGGGCAGGAGGAGAAGGAGACAACAGAGGATGAGATGGCTGGATGGCATTACTGACTCAGTGGACGTGAGTTTGAGTAAACTCCGGGAGTTGATGATGGACACGGAGGACCGGTGTGCTGTAATTCATGAGGCTGCAGAGTCGGACACTACTGAGCGACTGACCTGAAATGAACTGAACTGAACTGAGGAATATTTCTCCGGAGAAGGCATTGGCACCCGATTCCAGTACTCTTGCCTGGAGACTCCCATGGACAGAGGAGCCTGGTAAGCTGCAGCCCATGGGGTCACTAAGAGTTGGACACGGCTGAGTGACTTCACTTTCACTTTTCACTTTCATGCAATGGAGAAGGAAATGGAAACCCACTCCAGTGTTCTTGCCTGGAGAGTCTCAGTGATGGTGGAGCCTGGTGGGCTGCCACCTATGGGGTCGCACAGAGTCGGACATGACTGAAGCGACTTAGCAGCAGCAGCAGCAGCAGCAGCAACAGCAGCAGGAATATTTCTCAGATGTAATTAATCCCTGCCTTTTGTTTTTACACCTCTTGTACCAGTGCCATTCTTTCCTGCTAAATTTATATTCTATCAGGCTTTGAAAGAACCCTCAGTTTATCTTCCTGTTTCAGTACAACTAAATTACCAACTTCTCTGCAACCCGAAAAGTGTTTTCCTGTTACTCCTTTCCTCAAATGGATTTTTTGAATTAAAAAAGAAACAAATCAAGCCATAAGCCCTATTTGGATCTTGATGTAGTATCATTTGGAGTTCATTAACTCATTGTCTACCACAGGGAAGACATTTCAATAAATCAAGAAATAACAATTTGAGTAAGGGAGAAAACTAGAATTCTCTTCTGCAAGAGTAATTCATAGATATAATTACTTCTGGTTCAATATTTGTATTAACCAGGAGTTTGCTAACTTCAGTAATAAACAATCCTAACATCTCAGTGGTTTAATAAAAAACAAATTGACTCACTCAAAAAGGACAGTGGAGATGCCTGTGTTTGAGGCAATCTCCTTGGAATTTCTATTCTAAATATGGGAGATCTAGAATCCAGGCTGTCTTCCATCTCATGCAATCCCAGCCCTTCAAAACCTTGAGAACCTCTTCTGTATCCTCTGCATTTGACTGATTGGTAGACAAAGAACAGGGGAGCATCTTAAGGGTGAAATTGACTGTGGTCCTCCAGGGGCATTCAGACCTTTCTGAACATTCCATTGGCACTTGCTCCAAATGATGCAAGTGGTAGAAAATCTGTCTTCCTGCATGCCCATAGCATTCATGAACATTGTCTCTGTCACAATTACATTTCATTTTTCATCACTATGGGTATTCTGTCATAGCTTTGTGGGCTGATACTGGCTTCTACTTTTCCTGCTTCACTGATTAGCTGGGAGAACTTTAGGTTCTAGAGCTCTGTTGTTGTTTAGTCACTAAGTTATGTCCAAACTCTGTGATCCCATGCACTCGCACTATAGCCTGCCAGGCTCCTCTTTCCACGGGAGTTTCCAAGAAAGAGTACTGGAGTGGGTTGCCATTTCCTGCTCCATCTAGAACTCTATGAGTCCCAATTTTTTTTTAAGGAAGTGGAGATAGAAATAACAGTCCTAAAGAGGGGTTGTTGATGTATGGCAGAAGCCGTCATATTTTTCTAAAGTAATTATCCTCCAATTGATATAAATAATGAAATTGAGAAAAATAAAAAGAAATAAAGAAGAATTGTGAGGATCAAATATAGCAATGAGTAGGAAAGTGCTTCAGGTGCAAAAGCTTTGGATAAAAGTGGATTGCTGCTAATACATATTGCCAGTTTGTTGATTTGTGTGGGGGAAGGAAAGTGGAGATTAAATAATGTCTCAAGACTCACAAACAAGCTGATCAGGTGGTCCGGAGGTTAAGACTCCATGCTTCCGATTCAAGGGGCACAGTTTTGATCCCTGGTCAGGGAATGATATCCCACATGCCATGCAGTAAGGGCCAAAAAAAAAAAAAAAAAAAAAAGCCAGTCACCCTTCTGATCAAAATATTAGAAAACTTCCTACCCTATCTCATACAATGACTCAATGCCATGTATTGTAAAAATCTAATTTATACTCAAAAGTAAGAAGGCAGCAGGAAGTCATTAGATTATTTGGGAACAAGGAAATTATCTTCCATGTCTTTCCTTATATAATTCTATCATACATTGGATTGAATACCCTCAGCAGTTGTTGTTTAGTCACTCAATCATGTTCAACTCTTTGCAACCCCATGGACTGCAGCGTGCCAGGCTGTCCTGTCCTTCACCATCTCTCAGAGCTTGCTTAAAGTCATGTCCATTGAGTCGGTGATGCCATCTAACCATCTCATCCTCTATCGTCCCCTTTTCCTTCTGCCTTCAATCTTTCCCAGCATTAGGGTATTTTCCAATGAGTCAGTTCTTTGCATCAGGTGGCCAAAGTATTGCAGCTTCAGCTTTTGCATCAGTCCTTCCAATGGATATTCAGGGTTGATTTCCTTTAGGATTGACTGGTTTGATATCCTTACTGTCTAAGGGACTCTCAAGAGTCTTCTCCAATACCACAGTTTGAAAGCATCAATTCTTTGGCACTTAGTCTTCTTTATGGTCCAACTCTCACATCTGTACATGACTACTGGGAAAACCATAGCTTTGACTAGATGGACATGTGTCAGCAAAGTGATGTCTCTGGGTTTTACTACACTGTCTAGGTTTGTCATAACTTTTCTTGTAAGGAGCAACTGTTTTTTTAATTTCGTGGTTGCAGTCACCATCCTCAGTGATTTTGGAGTCCAAGAAAATAAAATCTATCACTGTTTACCCTTTTTCTTCATCTATTTGCCATCAAGTGATGGGATTGGATGCCATGATCTTCACTTTTTTTTTTTTTAATCTTCACTTTTTGAATGTTGAGTTTTTTTTTTTTGTTTGTTTTTCTTATTTCTTTCTTTTTTTTATTTTTATTTTATTTTATTTTATTTTTTAATTTTAGTTTTTTATTTTTTAAATTTTAAAATCTTTAATTCTTACATGCATTACCAAACATGAACCCCCCTCCCACCTCCCTCCCCATAACAACTTTCTGGGTCATCCCCATGCACCAGCCCCAAGCATGCTGTATCCTGCGTCAGACATAGACTGGCGATTCAATTCACATGATAGTATACATGTTAGAATGTCATTCTCCCAAATCATCCCACCCTCTCCCTCTCCCTCTGAGTCCAAAAGTCCGTTATACACATCTGTGTCTCTTTCCCTGTCTTGCATACAGGGTCGTCATTGCCATCTTCCTAAATTCCATATATATGTGTTAGTGTTGAGTTTTAAGCTAGGTTTTTCACTCTCTTCTTTCACTTTCATCACGGCCCTCAGTAGAACAATATACAAACATGACACATTTCTAAATTTTAAAAATGATTGTCATCACCTTAGTTTTGTCTATTCCCCATCCTTTCCTTCTCTAGGGCAAAAAATATGGAGTGATGGGAAGAAATAATAGGAAAGCATATTAGAGCTGTCTGTGATGAGTGTTTGTTCCTCTAAGATTTTTAGTTCCTTCCAGTGATTTATTTTCCAATTCATCTTTATGTTGCATTATTTGAGGGTAAATATTCAATCCCAGTTGGGCTTCCAGTGGCGCTAGTGGTAAAGAACTTGCTTCCCAAAGCAGGAGACTTAAGAGATGTGAGCTTGAAGATCCCCTGGAGGAGGACATAGCAACCCAATCCTTTGTTCTTGCCTGGGGAATCTCATAGACAGAAGAGCCTGGCGGGCTGTAGTCTATGGAGTTGCACAGAGTCAGATGCGACTTAGTGACTGAGTACGCAGGGTGCATGCAATATATCAGGAGGAACCGAGTCACCTCTTCAGTTGTTGGATAGAGAGAAATTGTGTGAGTTATTCAGACACAGCCATGTATTTAAAACTTGTGCTTTCCTGACATTTGTTTGTCAGAACATTGAGCTAAGTATTACTTGCTGCAAATAATCTAGAGTTTGCGAAGACATATTATTCATTTAAATAGCCTGAGCCTTGTCCTGTGGTAGATATAGTTCGGTTAAAGTATATGCCCAGGCAGTAATGATGAAAATGTAAGCAATTCCATGGATAAACATGCTTAAATTAAACAGGAAAAAAAGCTGGCCATTGCTGACAATAAAGGCGATGCATCTGTAAATTTACTGCATAATTCTGTCCTAGTTACAACAATATACAGCAATGATGAGCAAGGCTGCTTTTCAGAAACAAATTTATTACTTCTGGTTGCTCTTCTATTGCTTTCAATAAGAAATGCCAAAATAACTGTGATTTAAAAATGCTATCAGCTGATTTGAGTGCTCAATAGATCCAGTGCATTATAATAAAACTTGCCTCTAAGTGTTGTACTTCAGGGAAAACACTGTATGGACTTAAATCCTCTACTTTGGCTCCGCATTTCTGCAGATGTATTTTCTGCGGACCACTGGTAGTCAGTTTGGAGTTTCTTATCTGCATATTCATAAGGCTGTCAAACAGCTTGCAGGGAGTTTTTACTTCGTTATCCCATTTTAAATATTAGGACTTGCTAATGTTCAATTAGGATGTGAGAGCTGGACTGTGAAAAAAGCTGAGCCCGTAGACTTGATGCTTTTGAACTGTGGTGTTGGAGAAGACTCTTGAGAGTCCCTTGGACTGTAAGGAGATCCAACTAGTCCATTCTAAAGGAGATCAGTCCTGGTTGTTCTTTGGAAGGACTGATACTAAAGCTGAAACTCCAATACTTTGGCCACCTCATGAGAAGAGCTGACTTATTGGAAAAGACTCTAATGCTGGGAGGGATTGGGGGCAGGAGGAAAAGGGGACGACAGAGGATGAGATGGCTGGATGGCATCACCGACGCAATGGACATGAGTTTAAGTAGGCTCCAGGAGTTGGTGATGGACAGGGAGGCCTGGTGTGCTGCAATTCATGGGGTCGCAAAGAGTCGGACATGACTGAGCAACTGAATTGAACTGAAATGAATGTTCAGTTTATGCAAATCTTAAGTTGGGCTCAAATCCTTTCTCTGATGTGAGTCATGATTCTTCTGCAACACAACCCAGAGACTACACAACAGCTGGAACATAGGCCTGCCTTTGTATTAATGCCTGTACCTCAGGATTCCTCTAGCCATTGAGAAGTTGGGGAACGTCGACACCCTTCCAAAGAAGACAGGTCAAGGACTTAACCATGACCCCATTTCACTGAGGGATGAGAAAACATAGGTAGCAGGTAGTGTAACTAACCCCCTTGTTATGAACCCTTCAGACTGAATTTCCATCATGCCAAAGTGCTATCTTTCTTTTATTTATGCAGACCATTTTTAAAGTCTTTACTAAATTTGTTGCAATACTGTTTCTGTTGTTTATTTTCTGGTTAATTGGCTGGGAGGCATGTGGGATCTTAGTTCCCTGAACAGAGATTGAACCCACACCCCCTACATTACAAGGTGAAGTTTCAACCACTGGACCACCAGGGAAATCCCCCAAAACACTCTTAAATATACCCTTTTTAACTGTAAAGAGCTTATATGTTTGTGCATGGGTGATTGTGTGTGTGTGTGTGTGTGTGTGTGTGTGTGTGTGTGTAAGAGCATCTCAATTATCATGAAATTGTCATAGTCTTTTGAGAGTCATACTCTGTCTTTTGAATTTGAATTCATTGCTGATGTTTTAACTTATCCAATGGTGGGAACTGTACGATTGGACACACTTCTATTAGGGAAAAATTGTAATCATCTCTGGTAGCTTCTGGTTTGCCAGAACATTTCAGAGTTAGTTCAGTTCAGTTCAGTTCAATTCATTTCAGCTTAGTCGTGTCTGACTCTTTGCAACCCCATGGACTGCAGCATGCCAGGCTTCCCTGTCCATCACCAACTCCCAGAGCATGCTCAAACTCATGTCCATCGAGTTGGTGATGCCATCCAACCATTTCATTCTCTATCGTCCCCTTCTCCTCCTGCCTTCAATCTTTCCCAGCATCAGGATCATTTCCAATGAGTCAGTTCTTCGCATCAGATAGCCAAAGTATTGGAGTTTCAACTTCAGCATCAGTCCTTCCAATGAATATTCAGGACTGATTTCCTTTAGCATTGACCAGTTGGATCTCCTTGCAGTCCAAGGGACTCTCAAGAGTCTTCTTCAACACCACAGCTCAAAAGCATCAATTCTTTAGCACTCAGCTTTCCTTATGGTCCAACTTTCACATCTGTACCTGGCTACTGGAAAAACCATAGCTTTGACTAGATGGACATTTGTGAGCAAAGTAACATCTTTGCTTTTTAATATGGTGTCTAGTTTGGTCATAGCTTTTCTCCCAAAGAGCAAGTGTCTTTTAATTTCATGGCTGAAATCACCATCTGCAGTGATTTTGTAGCCCAAAATAATGAAGTCTGTCACTGTTTCTATTGTTTCCCCATCTAATTGCCATGAAGTGATGGGACCAGATATCATGATATTAGTTTTCTGAATGTTGATTTTTAAGCCAACTTTTTCACTCTCCTCTTTCACTTTCATCAAGAGGCTCTTTAGTTCTTCTTCATTTTCTGCCATAAGGGAAGAATCAGAGGATAAATAATCAAAGAGTCATTTCAGAGCCAGAGGATAAATAATCCAAGTCTTGGAAGTGATAGGCCAATTTAGAAAGCAATTGAGGTTAATGGCTAAAGGACTGATTACTCATAGGAAACTATGAGTATTTTAACCTATCCAAGTAAAAGGGAATTTGGGTTGTGTGTGTGTGTTTATCTGCCAAGGGTATTGGTTTTCAAAGATGAATGCTATCTGATCCAAGTTAAACTTCCTATTTCATGTCAGGACTTCTGAAATCTTTTTCCACTCCCAAGGGTGCCCTCATTTTCCAAAGAAAATAATGTGTTATTTTCTTAGTTAGTTAAGTGTGAATTATGTGTGATCAACACCATCACTTCCCAAGCCATTCTTATTTTAAATTAATATCTTTATTAACAGGATTATAATTTTCCTGAGTGCAAAATTGGCTGTTCAGAGATAGAAGCTAAATGAGAAGTGCTTGGGAAAAAATAGACATCGATTTGTTGGGGTCTTAGAAGTGGAACTTTATGCATAAGCAAAGAATCTGACAAGATAGTGTCTGATGACCCTACAAAATTTGAAATGCTACTGGAATTGCAACCAGTTGAAGAGTATGGGTGAAAGAACTTTGGGAGCTAAATGTGAAAGACATGATTTTTATTTCATTCTATGGGCCTCAAATAGTAACCCCTTTTCTTACTTATGAATGAGCTGGATGTTCAGTTATGCAGTTGATTTTTACAGTAAACATGCTCTTATCTATGTAAACCAAAGGTACCATTGTTTAAAATTCCTTCTAGATAACATTTGACATTACTAGGGATGATTTAGTCAGTAATAGAGACTTGGAAAGTGTTCAAAGTTTCTGGGGGCTGAGTTAGATCCATATATCTAAGATGTCTAGAGGAAGATGGTCTAGATATAGTATTCAAAGAATGGTTGAACTGGCAGATAAAAGCATAAAGCTGAAGAAATAGTGAATTATGTGAAGTTCATTATATATATTACTTAGCAATGATAGATTCATTATTATGTGTATCATTTAGCAATGATAGATGATTAAAAGATTAAAGGAAGATGAATCCAAGGTCAAAAACAAGGAAGAAGAGAAAAACAATAGAAAATTTGTTACAAGATAGAGGAGTCAAAGTAGCTCAACATTAGGATCATAAAAATATGTTGGAAGCATATACATGACATCAAATGTGTCATATACAGTGGACGACCAGAGAGCTCAAAAACACAGAATTCTACAACATTGGGTTCAAAAAAAAATTTTTCCAGTGCCGCTCTGCTCTGAAGTGCCACTCTTTGACTTAATTTGTTCAAAAATCTTTGTGCATTAAATATTTCCCATGAAAGCAGTTCCAATGGGTAAACTGTTCCCTATAAGATTATGTGTTGCCTCTCAACTCCAATTTCATTATAGTTCTCTGGTATGATATCCCTTTGGAACAAAAATATGTTGGTATTGGATTAGATTGGATCTGGCAGCTAACCAAAGGGAAAGGTTGTAGGCTGACTTACTGGCTACTGTAGTACTTTCTAGATTTTAGACAGTTGAGAATTAAAGTTATTCTCTGTGTTGCTTTAATGGATATATAACTGAAGTGCAGTCAACACGATAATAAGTACATGAGCATTGTGAAAATAAAAACTAATCCCTTAGATTATTACAGAGTCCAAAAGTCCAAGGGCTACAATGAGATGTCACTCAAGAATGTGAAGATAGAGAAAATAATGTTGTTGTTGTTCATATATTTGGATATATTATCTACTGATAAATCTGAAACTCCAGTACTTTAGCCACCTCATGAGAAGAGTTGACTCATTGGAAAAGACTGATGCTGGGAGGGACTAGGGGCAGGAGCAGAAGGGGACGACAGAGGATGAGATGGCTGGATGGCATCACTGACTCAATAGACGTGAGTCTGAGTGAACTCCGGGAGTTGGTGATGGACAGGGAGGCCTGGTGTGCTGCGATTCATGGGGTTGCAAAGAGTCGGACACGACTGAGTGACTGAATTGAACTGATCTACTGATAATGGGTCACAGCAGAGATAAACATGGTCATCTTGAAGCGACCTTGACTCAGTTACATCCTTGAATGTGCTACTCTCTATGGATATAACAAGATGAAGAATTTTTATTTACCAGAGCTTGTCCTTGAGAATTCTATACTAGAATATCTCCTGAGAAATTCAGGCTAAATGAGAAAAGAATTCCATTCCCAAGGTCCTCTGTGAACTTTATTGCAGATGGAGGGAGACTGAGGCATGGAAAGTTGCTGGTTTCTCCAATCCTCTAGAAGTAAGTTGGCACAGCTGGTGGGCACGGCCATAAATGTCAATGGCCTCTCTCGGGAGGAGGTTGCTGCAGGATGCCAGGGAAAGCAGAATGCAAAGATCCCACATGGGCAGGATGTCCTGGGGTAGTTCCTGGAGAGAGTTGAAAGAAATGAGCCAATGGGAGCTCAAGGTACCTGCAGTCTGTGAGAGAATTGAAAAGGAGAAGAAAGGGAATTCTTTTTGTGGATTCCTGCTGTGGGTTAAGAATTGGATGCTCATTAATGTTCATTGAGAGCTTACAAGTAAAGGCTAGAATTGTCTTTTAATTACTCTTGCTAAACTGTGGTATCTTTAAAGTGTTGCCATGTAAGAAATGGGCCATATGGGACCCCAGTTACTGTTGCGCTACGCTGAGAAAAAATGACTTCAACTCTAAAACCAGGGAAAATAGAGAAATATTTGGGCAAATATTGGCACTATTCATTGGAGCCCTTTCTTTCTTCCTTTTTCGTTTTTTTTTTTTTTTTTTTTTTTTTTTTTTTTTTTTGTTTAAGGTTTTGTTGCTGGCTTTTGTTTTATTTGTTTGTTTAATTTTGGCTGTGCTGGGTCTTCCCTGCTGCTCTAGCTTTTCTCCAGTCGCCATGAGCTGGGCTGCTCTCTGGTTATGATACGCGGGCTTCACACTGTGATGGCCTCTTTTGTTGTGGAGCAAGGATTCTGTGGCTGGCAGGTTTCAACAGCTGTGGTGTGTGGGCTCAGTAGCCACAGCTCCTGGGCTCTAGGGCACCAGCTCAATATTTGTGGCACATGGACTTAGTTGCTCTCAGCATGTGAGATCTTCCCAGACCAGATTTCAAACCCATATCTCCTGCATTGGCAGGCATATTCTTTACTCCTGAGCCACCAGGGAGGCCCCCGTAGGAGCCCTTGCTGGTGGACAGGTAGGTCTAAGGACTCAATCTACCTGTATTATTGATAGCAAGAGTCATAGCTGGATATCCGTAAACATTAAATTATTTAACTATTTTTGTTCTGATTCTGTGCAGTCTTCTCATTATACTCTGGCTTTTCATGTTGTCTATCCACAGAAACAATGCATTAGAAGAAGAAAAGCTTCCATCCCCTTAGCAGTCTCAATTTTTAATATACATTCATGGGTGGATTTCCTGATTTTGGATCTCAGGATCTATAACCTCGATTAAATGTGAGTTTGCCTCCAATTAGACAATGCATGCCCTGAGGCATCTGAACACAAGACTAAGCAATTTACACTTGGTCCTGGAAAATTTTAAACGGGCTCCATAATACTAAGATATCTTCAGTTTCCCTAACTTCCTGTGACACCTTTGCCTTTTCTGTTCAAAGTACCCTATCGGCCAAGTCAATTTAGTCAGGGAAGAAAACCCACACACTCACAGACACACACACAGGAAAAATACTCACCCAATAAGAAAAGAAGGGAAATGGAGAGAGATAAGAGAAGGCTTTCTGACCTGTTCCACAAAGCACATTTTTATTTCTGCCCTGTCCTGACATGTCCTCTGGATGGATGGTCCCCAGACAGTGAGGCTGATTAACTTCCGTGAGATTTGTTTTTACCATTTTTTTCTGAGACTGAAAAGACCAATGAAAACAACTGAAAACCACGTACATAGTTTTTTGCACAATGATTGCCTTATAAACCCTCACTAACCATTTAAGTTGTTAACTGTTGTTGCTGTTTTTGCTTTTTGGGGGGCATTTTCTGAGAGAATCAGGTATGATATTTATGACCACAATGAATCATGTGAGTATCCTTTCCAGCTTTAATATTCCATGATTCTTATAAGACTGAACACGATTTTGAGAAGGTGCAGATGAGCAAATTTATGGACTTGAATAAATAACATCAATGAGTCAACAGGCACCCAGGTTCTTCCCTGGCTTACAACTTCACACAATCCTGGCCCTTAGCACCTTTCTAACTTCATCTTCTTTATCCTACTAACTTACCCTCTTCCAACACATTACCCTCCTTGTTGCTTGTTTCTTCCACAGGGTGTGTGTGAGTATTCTTCTGTTTCCAACAATGATGGTCCTTTGTCCACATGCAAGGCCTGTTCTTATCTTTTGGTTTTGGCTCAAATGCTATCTCCTCAGGGAGACCTTTCTGACCTTCTATTTTTAAAAATTGCCTGTTATTTTATTATTTTTATCTTCACCTTCTTTATTTTACTCCATAACTCTTCAAACATTAACACAGAGTGTCATTACAGTTTATGACATACATTTGTCTATACCTGTCTTCCTGAGTGCAAATTCCATTAAAATAGGAACTTGGCTTCAGCCCCTGTCATAATCTCACCACCAAGAACAATGCCCAGTGTGTAGAAAGCACCAGAAAATATTTGTTAATCTCCCTTCTATTTCTTATTAAAAATTTTAATAGGAGGATAATTGCTTTATAATGTTATATTGGTTTCTGCCATACAGCAACATGGATGAGCCATAAATATATGTATGTCCCCTCCCTCTTGAACCTCACATTCCCACCCCTTCCCACCTCTCTCATTTGTCACAGAGCACTGGGTTGAGCTCCCTGTGTCTCCCTTCTATTTCTTGTAGTGTTCATTGTGCCTGGAATTGCGTCCCCAACTGCTTACAAAGTGCATTGCTGCCAAATAATGAATTGATGAATATGTAAATAGGAGTAAACCAATTACCAAAAATGCTGTTTCTTTATTATTATTGAAGTATAGTTGACTTGCAATGTTATACCAATGTCAAAAATGCTATTTCCTTCCTCACTTGTGAAGTTGCTGGGCAGAAGTTTATTGTTCCAGTTGGGAAAAGCCAGTGTCCAGAAAATAGAATGTTCCTAGGAGATATGCATTTGGCCTTGGGAATAATGCAGAAATCCAATTGTCAGAGTTAGGCTATGAGATTAGAGCTTACCAAGCGACAAATAAATTCACTGAAGCCCCTGATGTGTTAGTTTAGAATTTCTTAAACCCCTGTCGAGGTCAGAATTGGCTCCTGAGCCTCAAGGAAACAAACTCTAGAGCCAAAGAACACACGCTCAAATCCTAGTTTAATGACCTTGTGACATTTCTTAGAGTTACTTAATCTCTGTATTTGTTTCCTAACTTGTGCAATGAAATAATAGCACCTATCTTTGATGATCCTTGTGATGATTAAATGAGTCATTTTATGTGAGGTGCTTTAATACTCGCTGCTCACGAAAACGCTGTAAAGTTGTTAGCTACTAGTATAGTGAGCACAGAGTTGAGGGGTAAGGGACCTCAGCCATGGAAAGAGGCAAGTATCTAATTCCTATAATTCACTACTGTCTCTGCACCAGAACCTAAAAATTAGTACTTTAGTTCAACCTGGAAAAAAAGTAGGATCTTCATACCTATTTAATAATCATGATTTTGCTGATGATAAACTGTATCATAATCTAAAGGTTTCTATTTTAAATGAATTTACCTGTAAAACAGAAATAGGGTTACAGATGTAGACAAAAAATTTGTAGTTACCAGCCAGTAAGTGGGGAAGGACAAACTGGGAGATTGGGATCGACGTATTTAATACACATTTTACTGCATATAAAATAGCAGCTCAGGGGCGGACTAAGCGCAGGCAGCGGCGGCGGACCGGCACACTAAGCGCGGCCAAGAGCTACCCCACGTCGGAAGTCAGGGACAACGGCTTAGAGTGCCAGGCTGCAACGGCGCAGGAACGGCCAGGAGGAGCCACCCCGCATCCGAGGTCAGGGGCGACGGCCAGGAGGAGCCACCCCGCATCCGAGGTCAGGGGTGACGGCCAAGAGGAGCCACCCCGCATCCGAGGTCAGGGGCGATGGCCAAGAGGAGCTACCCCGCGTCCGAGGTCAGTGGCGGCAGGGAGGAGACACCCCGTGTCCGAGGTCAGGGATGGCCGGGAGAAGCCACCTCACGCCTGAGGCCAGGGGTGGTGACCCTGAGGAGCCACCCCGAGCCCGAGGCCAGGGGAGGCAGCTGAGAGGAGCCACCCACGCCCGAGGCCAGGGCCGGCGGCCAGGAGGAGCAACCCGAGGAGTGGTGGCTGAGCAGGCACAGGAGGGCCTAGAGGAGCTATCCCACATTGAAGGTCAGGAACAGCATCAGTAAGGAGATACCCCTCCTCCAGGGTAAGGAGCAGTGGCTGTGCTTTGTTGCAGCAGCCATGAAGAGATACCCAACGCCCAAGGTAAGAGAAACCCAGTAAGATGGTAGGTGTGGCAAGAGGGCATCAGAGGGCAAACACACTGAAACCATACTCACAGAAAACTAGTCAATCTAATCACACTAGGCCCACAGCCTTGTCTAACTCAATGAAACCAAGCCATGCCTGTGGGGCAACCCAAGACGGGTGGGTCATGGTGGAGAGGTCTGACAGAATGTGGTCCACTGGAGAAGGGAATGGCAAGCCACTTCAGTATTCTTGCCTTGAGAACCCCATGAACAGTATGAAAAGGCAAAATGATAGGATACCAAAAGAGGAACTCCCCAGGTCAATAGGTGCCCAATATGCTACTGGAGATCAGTGGAGAAATAACTCCAGAAAGAATGAAGGGATGGAGCCAAAGCAAAAATAATACCCAGTTGTGGATGTAACTGGTGATAGAAGCAAGATCCGATGCTGTAAAGAGCAATATTGCATAGGAACTTGGAATGTCAGGTCCATGAATTAAGGCAAATTGGAAGTGGTCAAACAAGAGATGGCAAGAGTGAACGTCGACATTCTAGGAATCAGCGAACTAAAATGGACTGGAATGGGTGAATTTAACTCAGATGACCATTATATCTACTACTGCGGGCAGGAATTCCTCAGAAGAAATGGAGTAGCCATCATGGTCAACAAAAGAGTCTGAAATGCAGTACTTGGATGCAGTCTCAAAAATGACAGAATGATCTCTGTTCATCTCCAAGGCAAACCACAGTTATCCAAGTCTATGCCCCAACCAGTAACGCTGAAGAAGCTGAAGTTGAATGGTTTTATGAAGACCTACAACCCTTTTAGAACTAACACCCAAAAAAGATGTCGTTTTCATTATAGAGGACTGGAATGCAAAAGTAGGAAGTCAAGAAACAGGAGTAACAGGCAAATTTGGCCTTGGAATGCGGAAAGAAATAGGGCAAAGACTAATAGAGTTTTGCCAAGAAAATGCACTGGTCAAAGCAAATACCCTCTTCCAACAACACGAGAGAAGAGTCTACACATGGACATCACCAGATGGTCAACACCGAAATCAGATTGATTATATTCTTTGCAGCCAAAAATGGAGAAGCTCTATACAGTTAACAAAAACAAGACCAGGAGCTGACTGTGGCTCAGATCATGAACTCCTTATTACCAAATTCAGACTCAAATTGAAGAAAGTAGGGAAAACCGCTAGACCATTCAGGTATGACCTAAATCAAATCCCTTATGATTATACAGTGGAAGTGAGAATTAGATTTAAGGGCCTAGATCTGATAGACAGAGTGCCTGATGAACTATGGACTGAGATTCGTGACATTGTATAGGAGACAGGGATCAAGACCATCCCCATGGAAAAGAAATACAAGTAAGCAAAATGGCTGTCTGGGGAGGCCTTACAAATAGCTGTAAAAGAAGAGGGACGAAAAGCAAAGGAGTAAAGGAAAGATATAAGCGTCTGAATGCAGAGTTCCAAAGAATAGCAAGAAGAGATAAGAAAGCCTTCTTCAATGATCAATGCAAAGAAATAGAGGAAAACAACAGAATGGGAAAGACTAGAAATCTCTTTAAGAAAATGAGAGATACCAAGGGAACATTTCATGCAAAGATGGGCTCGATAAAGGACAGAAGTGGTATGGACCTAACAGAAGCAGAAGATATTAAGAAGAGGTGGCAAGAATACACGGAAGACCTGTACAAAAAACATCTTCACGACCCAGATAATCATGATGATGTGATCATTAATCTAGAGCCAGACATCTTGGAATGTGAAGTCAAGTGGGCCTTGAAAGCATCACTACGAACAAAGCTAGTGGAGGTGATGGAATTCTAGTTGAGCTCTTTAAAATCCTGAGAGATGATGCTGTGAAAGTGCTGCACTCAATATGCCAGCAAATTTGGAAAACTCAGCAGTGGCCACAGGACTGGAAAAGGTCAGTTTTCATTCCAATCCCAAAGAAAGGCAATGCCAAAGAATGCTCAAACTACTGCACAATTGCACTCATCTCACATGCTAGTAAAGTAATACTCAAAATTCTCCAAGCCAGGCTTCAGCAATACGCGAACCATGAACTCCCTGATGTTCAAGCTGGTTTTAGAAAAGGCAGAGGAACCAGAAATCAAATTGCCAACATCTGCTGGATCATGGAAAAAGCAAGAGAGTTCCAGAAAAACATCTATTTCTGCTTTATTGACTATGCCAAAGCCTTTGACTGTGTGGATCACAATAAACTATGGAAAAGTCTGAGAGAGATGGGAATACCTGACCACCTAACCTGCCTCTTGAGAAATCTGTATGCAGGTCAGGAAGCAACAGTTAGGACTGGACATGGAACAACAGACTGGTTCCAAATAGGAAAAGGAGTACGTCAAGGCTATATATTGTCACCCTGCTTATTTAACTTATATGCAGAGTACATCATGAGAAATGCTGGACTGGAAGAAACACAAACTGGAATCAAGATTGCCGGGAGAAATATCAATAACCTCACATATGCAGATGACACCACCCTTATGGCAGAAAGTGAAGAGGAGCTAAAGAGCCTCTTGATGAAAGTGAAAGAGGAGAGCAAAAAAGTTGGCTTAAAGCTCAACATTCAGAAAACGAAGATCATGGCATCTGGTCCCATCACTTCATGGCAAATAGATGGGGAAACAGTGTCAGACTTTATTTTGGGGGGCTCCAAAATCACTGCAGATGGTGACTGCAGCCATGAAATTAAAAGACACTTACTCCTTGGAAGAAAAGTTATGATCAACCTAGATAGTATATTCAAAAGCAGAGGTATTACTTTGCCGACTAAGGTCCGTCTAGTCAAGGCTATGGTTTTTCCTGTGGTCGTGTATGGATGTGAAAGTTGGACTATGAAGAAGGCTGAGTGCCAAAGTATTGATGCTTTTGAACTGTGGTGTTGGAGAAGACTCTTGAGAGTCCCTTGGACTGCAAGGAGATCCAACCAGTCCATTCTAAAGGAGATCAACCCTGGGATTTCTTTGGAAGGAATGATGGTAAAGCTGAAACTCCAGTACTTTGGCCACCTCATGCAAAGAGTTGACTCATTGGAAAAGACTCTGATGCTGGGAGGGATTGGGGGCAGGAGGAAAAGGGGGTGACTGAGGATGAGATGGCTGGATGCCATCACGGACTCGATGGACGTGAGTCTGAGTGAACTCCAGGAGTTGATGATGGACAGGGAGGCCTGGCGTGCTGCGATTCATGGGGTCACCAAGAGTTGGGCATGTCTGAGGGACCGAACTGAACTGAACTTGGGTTAGAAATCCACTTGCAATGCAGAAGACTTGCAGGAGATACAGGTTCAATTCCTGGGTTGGGAAAGTCCCCTGGAGCAGAAAATGGTGACCCACTCCAGTATTCCTGCCTGAGAAATCCCATGGACAGAGGAGCCTTGTGGGCTGCAGTCCATTGAGTCACAAAGAGTCGGACATGACTGAGTGACTAAATGACAAATACATAAAGTAAATAACTAATAGGGATGTGCAGTATAGTACAGGGAACTCTACTCACTACTCCATAATAGCCTATATGAGAAATGAATCTGAAAAA